>NC_083327.1:42510167-45064800 GCF_963455315.2 Globicephala melas | reverse complement strand
TGAAACAGACTCTTCATATTCAGATACAAATAACTTTGCATGATGAACACTGAAGAACATCAAATAATGAAGTAGCAACAGAGTTCAATAATCAGTTCAGAAATACAATCATATTAACCAACTGTAAAAATGAATTTATCTTGACATATTCAAGTGATAAGGTACATTTGGCCATATAATACAAAAAAGATTATATGTGTATTTTATCAACTGGGCAATACTGCAGGACAGTCTGAGATGAAATATCATCTCCCCACTGCCTGGCAAAATCAAATGCACTAAACAAAGTTATTTTTCTTCTTAAAAGAGACACATTTCTATTTATTGTTTGAAATGCTGTTCAAGAGGATCAACAGATGATAGCGAATTTTTACTCAGTGACTGTTGTAGCATTTTCCCGTTTACTGATTAAGGTGGCTATTCATTATTCCTCGGATTGCTGAATCCCATCAGGCTGTTATTATGAAGGAATCTGATTGCTTTGCTGCACAGCAGGACCTGTGCTTTGAGATTTTTTTTCTCTTTTAAAATATCCTGTATAACTACAATGATGGCAAAGACATGTTAAATGACTTGATTGTACTTGGAGTAATTGCACATATTTTTTTCCTATGCATAAAAAAATGAAGCAGCTGTTGAGAAAAAGAATTAAAATCTCTCTCATTTTGTAGAAGGAAATGATGGAATTTTTCTCTACCTCGGTATGTGTCATCTGAGATTCATCTACATTAGTTTTAATCTCTTAATGCTAAGAATCAGCTTGCAAAGTTGATGAGTTATTATCTTGGAAATATGCAAGAAACATCTAATAGCCTGCCAGATCTGAGAAATAAGTATCAAAATAGTTTAGGAAAATGAGAGGAGAGCAGTAGGATTGCTAAGGCCTGGGATTTCTGAATAATTTAAAAAATGTACCTTTGCTATATAGGCTACAAAACAGGCCAAACTCTGTTTCAGATCTAGAGAGTAGGAATAAGGAATAATAAGGTTTCATAACGTTGGTTATGAAACTGTATTTTTTGTCTGATAGGACAAGAGGGTTTTTACTCATCTTAAGTTTTCATCAACCTTTGTAAGAATGTTATTTCTTCTTAAGCAATGGGTGTATCAAGTTCTGTGCCTCATTAGATGATTAGGGAGAGCTCTCAAAGGGGGTTTCAAAATCAAATATATATTCAAAGATCTTCTAATGTAAAGCAATATGAATGAAAAAATGCATAAGAAAATTTTGAGTATATTGAGAATAATTTGAGTATCTTCTTTCATCTTTCTTTAAAGGAGAAGAAGAGCAGTGTTAAGTGGTTACGGAAACCCCAACACAAAGTAGATTAAGCACTAAGTAAATCTGTATACTCTGTAACTGGAAGACAGGAGTTGTTAAAAAGGAGACAGCAGGCCCCAAATGGAGTCACTTGTGCTAAGCCCCATAGCAGCAAACCAAGACTTAATACTTAAACTAATTGCAGTTTCAGCATTTCCCAGAAATGTCATCTTTAACCAGTCAACCTGGAATTACCTGGCCAGCATGATAGACCCCTTCCATCCCACTTAGAAGGGCAGGAGGGCGACCTCGTCAGAAACAATGCATTCTTTGCTAATGACGTTCTTTTCCCACCCCCTTTCTCCTTTTAAAAACCCTTGCTTTTCTACAGCATGGCCGACTCTTTTCTATTTGTTAAATGGGATGCTGCCCAATTCACGAATCACTGAATAAAGCCAATTTGATCTTTAAATTTACTCAGTTGAATTTTTGTTATTTAACAAGATAGAGAGGACTCCATGCACAATACCATTAACAATTCAATGATGTTAACAAAGACCCAAGTCCTTTCCCAACCTTCCCTCTGCCATCAGCATTGTCCTCATTCCTATGGTCATAGATGGCTCTCAAAACCAACTGGGGTTCCCTCTTCTCTTCACCCAGCAGGAGAAAATGGGAAGCCTCTCTCTTTGCATTTTCAGCTTACATAAAAATCATTCTTTTTCAGGCTTCCTTGGTGGCGCAGTGGTTGAGAGTCTGTCTGCCAATGCAGGGGACAAGGGTTCGTGCCCCAGCCTGGGAAAATCCCACATGCTGCGGAGCGGCTAGGCCCGTGAGCCATGGCCACTGAGCCTGCGCATCCGGAGCCTGTGCTCCGCAACGGGAGAGGCCACAACAGTGAGAGGCCCGCGTACCGCAAAAAAAAAAAAAAAAAAAATCATTCTTTTTCTGTTCAGGCAAACTGGGGTCATGTGCCTAACCCTAGACCAATAATAGACTCTTATGTGCTGGCTGAGAATAAATTCTGCCACACTGAAGCTGGGAATATGGTTACCTTTTCTGGAGACAGGTTGGGAGTTTGGCTTATCTGAATAAAATTAGAGAAGATTGGATCCTGGGTAGGTGTCCATTAAGGAGAAAGTCCCCTGAGATGAAGTATCTATACTGTACATATAAAATAGGTGTATGTATGTGTATATACACTAAACTTTTTTGAAACTAAAATGGGTCATATGGAGCTAACAATTATAGAGCCCCTTGATTCCTTTATGAACAGCAAATATTTATAAGGGAAGGTCAACACTAATCTTTCTAATTAGTTGACTATGTATAGGACAAATTCAATTATTTATTTAAATTCATAGAATCTAATGCAAAGAGCAAATTATAAATAACCAGTTATTAAAAATTAAAAGAAAATAGCTCATTTTCTTTGAGTTTATTTCTTGGAGTTCAATCTAGCTTGAACATATACAGAAATGAATTAAAATATTCCCATTTCATTGTGAAAATTCAACTACTATATAATTTACTTTTTTTGGTAGCAGCTAATAACAACAAATTTTTTAGTAAGATCTGATTTTGAAATGTAAAAGGAAGGTTATCCTTTCTTGTTTTTATACTACCTGAAACCTGTTTGACTTACCACATTTGATTCTTGGAGACATTTATGTTCAAGTTGCTGTCAAAGCAATCTATTATTCTTGTTTTCACCTGAGGGATCACAGAGAAAAATAATGGATTCAGTTAGGAGAAGCAGGAATAGATTTTTTTTTTAACTGACATAAATTTCTTTCCCTGTATAGAATAAAAGGATCAAGAAAAGGTAAGTTGAATTTTCCTACAACGAGCCAGCTCTTGTTAAATTTACGTCCCCTAAATTGTAGCAAAGCACTTTCTATGTAATGTTTTATTTATGTAATTCAGTTATTTGGAGGTGGTGGTGAGGGAGGTGAGTACATCATTTCCTGTGGTATTTCAAATCTCTTTTGACAAAAACCTAAGAATTTTTACAATAGAAAAGAATTCAAAATTCCATTAAGGCTCTTTTAAGAAGGTTATGAAGGAAATAGCTTTACATTGTCTAAGGTCAAAAGAGACACAGAGTACAACTTCTAATAGTTTTGAAAACTGAATATTGTGTCATTAAAAACAAAGATAAAGTCCAGGTGACCAGCAGTCTGCAAAATGGGCTGTGGCAATGGGTCGTCTTAAAGGACACCGAAGAACAAGACATTGGGAAATATCAGGCTGGGCGCATTCACTCACACATTTTGCTCACAATGTGTGTCTGCATGGTGACTGCATGGATGACTGAACTATAGCGGGCCCAAACTCTTTCCATTCTCTGATGGCCCAATGGGAACCATTGCCCCTGGAAGGATGCCAACTGTCACCCAGCTGGTGTTTCCTGGAGGAAGCAGGGCTCAGCTGGTGACCCAAGGCTTTGCCAAGCATCTGCCCTACCTGAAATACTGTTTTTCATGGTGTACTTGAGCATATGGTTTCTGGTCCAAATGGCCTGGTTGGTAGTGTGTTTTGTGCTGACTTTTCAGGACTCTTTGCAAAGATATATTATGTGAATTACAATGGTGATACTTTGGATACTTATTCAGATTGTGTGAAAGGCCACTTTAAAAGAAGTAAATGAGGCTTTTATACATGGGTATTGGAATTGCCAGTGGGTCATCTGGAAATGTTCAGTTCTTGTAATTCCTGGCATCATTACAGAGAAGTTTTGATCTATAATCTTCAACATGATCCCCAAATTCCATGGAGTAGGCTAAAAAAAAAGAAAAGAAAAAGCTGGAAAGTTTGATGGAGAATACTTACAAATCTTTTAAATCCATGACCCTTGAAATATTTTAATTTTCACAGTGTCATCTTTTCACTGCTTACATTGCCCCATTAAACTCCTTCAGATTTTCTTTTTTTATATTAAGGAACTGATAGTAAAACTCTTAAATTATTTATTATATTTAGAAATGAACTGGAGAATAAAAATAGTGTACAACCCTGAATCTCAGAGACTTTAACAAGTTTAGCTTCAATCTGCACTCAGATGACACTATCTACATAGGAGTTATAAGATTAAGTTATAAGGAAAGAGACACCCAATTATTTCCATTTACACGTCTTGCTTGGGTAGTTAATCTATCAGTCATCTAAAGCAGCTGACTGGAATGTAACATCTTTTTCGTCCTCATAGAAAATAATCAGCTCTTCCAGAAAAGGGTAGCAAATCTCGAACATGCCTTAAGTATCTAGTTAAATGTATTGCTGTACAGGAGATTCAAATCATATAATATAATAACCATGGACTCGTATGTTAGGGGAAAATGGTTAAAAGCAACTAAAATTGCTTGGTTTGGAAGAAGCTAAATATTGTCTTGTAATAATTTCTTGAAATTTTAGAATGGAGGCTTTAATTGTACTATTTGTGAAGGATAAAATTGCTTGATATTAGCCAAATTATGTTTAATTTTTATGGCCTACACAATTTCAGGATAAAAGATATGATAGCTTTTAATCATTTTTCGAAATCTACATTTAATTATAGATTCAGAGAGTGGGAAACAAAGCAGATTAGCCAGATTAATATATTTTAAAGATACTTCTGAGATTTTTGTCTCTAAAAAATGTGTATTTCTATATTGTACTCTTTAATAATATTTATTAGGTACAATTACATGTGAATGTATTACACATGCTTAATTTGTATGTGTAACAAAAAGGATAAAAAAGACCTCTTTTAATTGTACCACTTGTTATACTGCTATTACTTACTTTGGTTCAAATGCAAGTATTTAATTTTAAAAAAATTTTTATTTCTGTATTCTTTAAAATACTAAGGTAAAGGCTTTTCTTGAAAATATATTTTACCCTAAGTGTTCTCTTTTCATTCACACTGGGTTTGTTTATTATGCTAGTTATTTCAAACTGATTATTTTTAACTTGACTTTTAAAAATTGACTTTATTGTTTCAGAGGTCAAGTTAGTTGTGAATCCACTACATGAATTTAATGTATTTCATAGCAAGTAAAATGTTTCCTCAGTTGACAATATTAAAAGAATTTACATTTGTATGATGGGGAAAGTCTGTGAATCTTAGGAATATGGTCTTGCTTATGTCACATATTCACTAAAGGTTGGCTGCTTTATATCACCTTTCTCAGAAACCCAAGCAAATGGAGAAACTACCAGCTCTGAAGTTGTTGGTTGCTCTGGCAGTGGGAATGAGAGTGCTGGTGGGTCTCATGTTGGCAGTTAAATCCTTGGGCTTACAACTCATTGGCCGCAATCACAGGGCTTCACCCAGACTCAAGGAGCGCTGGATGTGCAATCCTACCATGTACCCAGATACAGGGCACAAGAGATTCTCGGTAAATAGCACTAACACTATCATACTGCATTAAAATGTCAAGTAAGTTTTAAGCGATATTGTGTGGTGGAAGGTCATGTACACTCATTTATCCATTTCTTTTCCTTAATTATTTTATTCATTTGTTCAGCAAACATATATTGATTACCTGTTAAGTAGCAGACATTGGGCTAGATGCTTAGATAAAATTGGGAACACGAGAGAAATAGACCCTGCTTTCCTAAGTTTACAATCTATCAAGAGAGGCAGATCGGGATATGTGAATCTCAACTCATAAACATATAAGCACAATTTTACTTTCTCGTTTTCTTCCTAAGAATTAACTTATTGTCTGCAAGCTGCTACCCAGTATCCATTCTCTCCTTGCTCCTTAATAGCAGAACCTGTTTTCTTGGATCCCAGCTAAAAGATCACATTTCTTAGCCTCTTTTGCAGCTAGGGGTGCCTAGGAGATGTAAGAGAAAGTTGTTTGGCAAGACTTCTAGGAGTGTGTGAAGTGAGGGGGAAAGGCACAAATTAGGGCTAGCCAGGCAGGTCCTGCCCCAATCATGGGGGGCTGTGTAGTCCTGGTTAGTAATCTTAATCTTCCTGGACAGACATTGATAGCCTTTAAATTGGTAGCATAATCGAATTTGAACTTTTAAAATATTATTTTCATAATGTATGGAGAATGGATGTGGGGAGACAATCTAGGAAAACTGATTGGGGGAGCGATGATAGTGGGTCAGGTGAGTGGATGGCAGGAGACAGAGAAAACAATGAACACACGTGAGACACTGGAGGTAGAACCAGCAGCACTTGATAACTGTTTGGTTATGTGGATGAGGAATGGTTAGGTATCAAGGATGACCTCACATGTCCACTAGGGGAAACTAGATATGACATAACAGAAAAGAAGCAGGCAAGGGAGACGATGATCATTGGAGCTAATTAGCTGATCAGTTGTCATGACATCCAACTTGAGACATTAAGGAGTTGAGTATTTGTACCTGGAGCCTAGAAGTGAAGTACAAAGACAACTGTAAATTTGGGAGGAGTTGGCCTAAGAAAATCACGTAAGGGAAGGGGACCACTGAAGGAGAGAATGGAGAATGAGGAACAAGAAGGGTTCAGCATTAGTCCCTGAGGAGGTGAGACATTTAAATTTAGGTGGAGAAGAAGAAGCCAGAGAAGTGGGTGAAAAATCAGGAGTGTTTTCACAGAAGCTAAGAATTAAGGAACAGACAATTGTATTGCATGTTAATGAGAGGTCAAAGACCTTGGAAAGTGAAGGTTTTCCATTAGCTTTTAGCAACTTGGCGGTCCTGAGGAAGTGCATTTTCACTGGAGAAATGGGATCAAAAGTGAGACTGTAGTAGGCTGAGGCAGAAGCGAGAGATGAGTGGGGACAACGCCTATGGCCCTGGCAGTCTTTCCCCATGTGTGGTCGCGAATGTAAGAGAGAGGCAGCAGCTCACCGTAAATATGGGATTCGGGAGGCGGGAGTGTGTGTTTCTAAGAATCAGGAAGACAACACCTTGTTTGCATGCCATTAGGATGGTTGTTGGAATTTATCTTAGCAGGAGTAGAGTACATAGTGTAGAAACATTTTCCAATTCAAAGAAATCTGAAAGAACAACTGCTGTCTTGCTCACTGCATTTGTATGAATTTTATAATATGAATATTTCGTTGTTAAACGAAATATCTTTGCCATAGGGGAACTAAGGCCTGGAACCTACAAAAACATGTTTTGAACGAATACGTTTCTGTTCCAGGACCATTTATTTTAATGAAAATTTCATGGTGAAGTTTTCTTACCTGTTTCTTCAAGATTGATCTAGTTTCCTAATATTCTGTGAGTAGATAGGTGGCTTTTCTTTGGAAATGTAAGTTTTATCTGGATTAGAGAAACAGGGCAAAGAAAAAAAAAACGAATTCAAGTAATTCCAACTAAAGTATCTATTCATTTTCCTTCAATATGGATGTCAGGTCTAATTGTTCAAAATGAAACAATATGGCTTATTGCAGATGAATTATGAAATCCATTTAAGAGCATGTTAAAATAGTGTCAAAGAGGTGATAAGAAAGCTGGAGTTTTAATATTTCAGGGAGAAGACATATGAACCATCCCGAAGAATATAATTATAAGAAAGAATAAGAGGGAAAAAGAAAGGAAAATAAAGCAAAGAAAGGCAAAGCTATTTTAAGAAAACATATCGTCAAAGTCTTAGGAGAAATTGTTCTTCCTTTATTTGGTTAATTGGCTTATGAATAATGCAGAAACATTCTTATTTGGCTTTAAAATATCCTTAGTTCAAACTCTAAGTTTTAGGACCTAAGTCAGACAGAAGGGATTTTGTAGTAAAATCTTTCCTGGGCATTATCAACATCAATCTATTTTCATAGAACTGCAGAAAGTTAGAGCTGGTAGAAACCTTGGAGATCATTTGTCAGTCTCTCAGGAGTTCTTCTCCATCTTTTGGAATAAAAACTCAGAAGCAAAAATCATAAAAAGAGGTATTTAGTCATTTGAGAGAGGTTTTCCTTCAAGTAAAACTGCTTCATAGACTCCTTAAATCCTTGCAGAATTATTTGCAAATCTTCAGGAAAAGACTTGGCATAAATAAAATTGTTTCAAGTTAATTGTCTCTTCCCTGTATTTTGGAGAAACTTATGGCACTTAATTTAGAGAACAGCAAAGATACACGTCAAGAGTTGATTTTGTGGCTGCACATTAAAAATATTTTAAAGCATGCAAGTTGTGCTATGTTGTGCAAATGGGAATGGGTGCCAATCTTAAGTAACAGCCAAAAGTCAAAGCAGAAGGATAAATTAATTCCATAAGTTCTCAAGCTGACCAGCAGGTGGGGGCCCAGATTGCTGCCAAAGAGCTTTTGATTGGCAGAGAAGAAGAAAAGGGACCTTAAAATAATCTAAAATTCTCATATAATATTCAGTCCATGTGAAAAAAATTACTGGAAGTAAACTCACTTGATCGTAGGTAACTATGCTCAGACCTGCAATGAAGACATTGATTACAGATTACAACACAGTGCTCCCAGTTTTGGAGAAATGCAAAATTACATAGTTCACTTCTCACCAAACTGTAATTATCAAAGTAACTGAGTGGTCCTCACCAAAGTAGAGTTACTGGTACATAGCCCTCATGAATGTGTCTTTTTCTATATATAGGTTCTAATATTTCAGCTCTTATTTTTATATGTATTTTTATGATGCACTCAATATCTTCCCACATGCTCAATTATATTTCAAAAGCACTGAAATCTTTTTTATATATCTTTGCTTGCGTTCTTTGCTTATTCACTCTTTTAACAAAGAAGTATGAATAGACTTCTGTAAAATTAATTTTAAAAAATTACTGGCATTTGGATTTTGTTATTAATACAAAAAGTAAAACATTTTCAGTACCAACTTGCAAAACTGACAACTAATCATAGTTCATTTTTTCAACCATAGGAGAGTTAAATTATTATTATACCAGTGAAAAATTGTGCAATTTTTCCTACTGTGGTTTAGAACTTTTAGTTCACAAAACAGTGAAAATGATATATTGTTTGTGGCATTAACTCTACTTAATTTGGAACCTTAGAATAATTTTATTTTCTTCCATTAAATCTTTAATGCAGTTTCAGCATAAAATTTAAATGTATTAATATGTCAAATATTGATTCTGTGTTAAACTTTTAAGGCTATCTAAATTACATAGATACTTTTTGGTGGATCCGAAAACCAGTTGATCCGTACTTTATTATCTACTCAATAGTATGATTTTAAGTTAATTTGTTGACTAAAGAAGAATTACATCCTTCAGGTTCATTCTATTATGATAATAACATTTTTAATACTGTGTAAAAGACTTAGGAAGATTCACGTACTTTTTCTGAATAAGTGATACAGTTGTATTTTCTTTCTCATTTTTGACATTACATGGTTAAATTCTGGCAGTCTCTTCCATGATGAGAAGGTTTGAAGAAAGGGAGGCACTACTCGATTAATGCTGGAAAAATGCCAATGGAAGGTTGACTTTACATCTTGTTGGCCTTATTGTTTCTCGGGTAAGACGGATGAGAAAACATAGAATGTTAGAACCCCAGTCTGGTTCTGACAGAATGCTGTGCTAAGAGAAAATTTGCCTTTGGGCCCATTTAAGAGAACATTTGATTTACCTATGGAACGAGCTTTCAGTAATACCTTTATAACTACTAAGTGGTTTCAGGAAAAGACAAAGCTTCCTGAAAGGGCAAGGGTGGATGCTTTCTGAGGAATTCAGGGATTTTTTTTCTTTATGGATCCCACAGGCGTTGTCCTATTTTCCCTACAACATACTTCCTGTGTTTGGCCCAGGGTAGGAATGAGATAAGAGAGAAAAGGAGAAAAAGGGAACTGGGAAGAAGAAAACATGTAGTTAGCAGCAAGACGGTGAGCTGGTGGGAGAAAACTAGTTCTTTCCTCTTGAGACGTAGTAGTCAGATTTATAGTATCTATTTCAGTCTCAGCCAGAGATTTACTGACAGATCTTTGCCAAATCAAATCACTTAATTCTATAAGCCTTTTTTTTTTTGCTCTTGGTAAAATATTATTGTTAGTATTTATGAATTGCAATGAGGATTTCATAAATATAAAGCCATGAATATTTCATGACGATCTTGAGATATTTGGATCTAAGTATGTGTTATCAAATAGAGCCAACTCTCAAATATCACTTAGTGGGTAATGCGTGGAGAACTTAGTTCGGGACTGATATCCCCTTGCCACATAATATATTTCTGAGCTGTCACCCTTCACAAGTTAGTCAGTGTGTAGTTAAGGAAAGCAATCTAATTTAATTTTAGTCTGGGCAGTAAATCTCCTGCAATGAAGGTTGAGATATAAGGAGGTTGGGGAGTGGTGGAGGAGGAACTGATCTGGGCTTTCATTCAATCATCAGTCCAACATGTAATGAGCATCTGCTCCACGTGAGGGACTCGGTTAGTGTTTGGGAGTAAAAGTATGAACAATAGAGGAAGCCTGGTGTGGTTATGAGCTAAGGCTTTGGAGCTAGATTTATAGGATTCTAGATTTGGGTTACTAGTCCTTAGCCTTGAGCATGGTACTGAATCTCTTCTACCTGTTATCTGTAAAATGAGGATAGTACCTAGGTCAGAGAGTTGTTTTGAAAATTAAGTGAGAAAAGCACTTGTAGTGAGTGGTGTCTGGCACATGCCTGTGCACTCAATACATACTCAATACATGTTAGCTGTCAAGATCAGGTCTCTGTCCTCCACGATAGTCATCTATGGGGAATTTGGGTAACTGATGACTATATAACATAGTGTGGTAAGTGGTGTCACCCAGACATGCATGGGCTATTAGGAAGGCTCAGGAGACACACTGAAATCGGACTAGAGGGTTAATACAAGTTGGAAGAGGATGTCAACATCCGGTTTTGAAGGGAATTGCATGCTAAGCTAAGGACCTATATTCTAGTCTGAAAAAATATGGTATAGAATTTACAAGCTTCTAGTGTGAGTTTCAAGCTTGGGTGATATTTGAAAACTGACTAAGTTTTCAACCTGTGACCTCTCTCTTAAGACATGAGAGAACTTAGTTTTACATCTTTGGCTTTTGACCCTTTTAGTCCATCAAATATTTCATTTAATTTTTAGGGATCCCTTTATCTGATCAAAATTTTAAAAATTAGTTTTATGTTTGACCTATTTGTATCTACCTTTATTAGCAATATTTCTCAATTTATTCTTTACATTTTATTCCTATTTAAAAAATGTAATCTCTTTCTTTAGAGGATTTTGGAATTTCTTGGCCCTCATAAAATGTGTTTATTTGCCTCACATTTTCCTTCCGGTCTGGAATATATTGTGGAAGAGGAAACACTGATTTAGGACAGATGGCTCCAGGGTAGCAATGCAGCACGTAATGAGGTTTGGTAGAGAGAACTCAGTATGTGGAGGAGAAGGCCTGTTCCCTAACTCTGTGACCTTGAGCTGACTAATTAATCACTCTCAGTCCCATTTTTAAAACTCTTAAAAAATATGTGTATTACATGGAATAATGAATATGAAAATGGCCAGCCCACCAAAGATACTGAACAATCTGAGTTGTATCTAGTTCGTGTTCATGAATAGAACCCCACCTTGCAGTTTACAATTATTTTCTTGTCCTAGAGGAAGCTGGCCTCACACTACAAATGACCAGATCTTAGCATAGCACTGGCACACAGTAGGCAACTGATATATAATATTTGCTTGAATAAATTAAAAAGTGAGACAGCCAAAATCTCCACAACTAAAGCACAGCTTCTGTCTTCTCAGCAGGTTGCAGGTATACCCCGAGAGCATATTGGAGATAGTGTGGTTTGCTTACACCTGGATTAGCTGGTGCCTGGTGGTCAAGTGGTGAAACTTTCTGCTTCCAGTTAAGATATCATGCAGTTGGTACCATAGAGTAAATGTGAATAATGGAGCCTAAAAGCTCCATGTCAAAAGACATTTTCCAGTATTCACCTACTCACAATTCTGTTTCTACAAAAAATCAGGTGATAATAAATCTTTTTATTATTATTATCTTTTTTTGCAGTACGCGGGCCTCTCACGTTGTGGCCTCTCCCGTTGCGGAGCACAGACTCCGGACGCGCAGGCTCAGCGGCCATGGCTCACGGGCCCAGCCGCTCCGCGGCATGTGGGATCTTCCCGGACCGGGACATGAACCCGTGTCCCCTGCTGGAAGGCAGACTATCAACCACTGTGCCACCAGGGAAGCCCGGTAGTAAGTCTTTTCTTCAAAGGTTTCTACAGAGAGTCACAGGATAGGGTTCCTGATACATTTATTAGAATACCTGCTTGCAGGATAATACAAACAATGGATTAAATTCATTTTCGTACCGGGCGAAATTTTACAAGGATTCTTTATCTCCATTCCCTTCTCTCAAACAAGTTACCTGTGGTTGGGATCAATAGAATCCAAATTTAGTATAAAGATGGGTCATCTCATTTACATAAACTAGCTAAAAGAAGTACTTTTGTTGTTTCTATTTTCATCCATGCGAAGAATGAAAACTAAGTACACATGGAACCTGCTGTGGGTGATATCTGTTTGTCAGGTTTGTGACTTAATAATCTGAAACGACTTGAAAGTCAGGATAGGAAATGATCTATCAAATCTTAGACTGAGAAGTTTCCACACTATGGGCTGGTTCTTACAAAGAGCCTCCTGAATCATAAAGGAAAATTTCAGGTGAAACAATTTTATCATTATAATCTAATTCAGGTACACTCAGGCTAAGTCTTCACTCAGGTTCCCAGGATGATTCACTATTAGTGCTTTTCTCCATTCTGAAGATACATGTTTTAGATCAGGTTAAAGTGATCATTCATTTTCATCCAGCAACTATTTATTGAATGCTTATTATGTGTCAGGTATTTTCTAGGGATAATGGGTCAAAAAAAACAGAGCAAGTCTCTGCCCCATATTCTAAGGAGGATTTCATGCTTAACCTTACTATGACCCAGTATTCCTGCCTGAATCCTGCAGTTTACATAATCAGTAGGGTAGTATTATGGGTATATAAGGGTGAAATGGAGCTAAAATGCTTCTGATTATGTAGCTAATCTTCAAAGTTCTAAAAGACTCTAATCTACTCACACTGCCATATATGTTTGAGTTTTCCCCAAAACCAAATTCCAAGGCCTTGGTGATTGAAATTGGTCTCAACTGCCCTGTGCTTGGAAAACAGAGAATTGACAATCCCATCTCCTGGTTAAATAAAGATTATCAGATTTTTTTTTTATCCTATAAAATTTCTAGACACATTTCCGGTAAAACTCATATGAAATGATTTAAGTACCTACATTAAATTTTTTTTTTTTTGCAAAAATTGTAACATTTCAAGCTTAGATTATCATAGTTTACATTAGGGGAGCTACAGCAGGGCACTGTTGGCAATTATAGGTCTTTTAAAAGAGAAACTGAAAATACAAATACTACTGATACAAATACAAGCATTTCACTCAGTTCTTCTATGAGGGTCCATCTGAGTTTTGTCAGTTGCAGTGTTTCTGTAGCCGTAACAAAAACAACAATATCTCTGTGTTTTTTTAATCATCTGATCAGTAGACGAAAGCTGAAAAGGGCCTTATATCTTTTTTCATGAATCTTTGCTCCCCTGCTTTTCAGACTTCTCTGATAAAGCAGGACATTTTGATATCTACTTACTTCACCTTTTCCAAGTTTGCTTTTAAGGTTAGTGAGAGTAATTTGCTTAGTGATATGGTGATTGCAATCAATTGATTTTCTCCCTCTTTTTACTATTTATCATTTTTCCTCACCAGTGGACTCAAAGGCAGAACTCTACATTCTAATAAAGTCAAATAAACACCACAAGCTTCATGATGGATGAGAAATTTGTCTCAGTTGAAATGTGGGATGGGACAGTTTGTTATTGAAAATATTCATGGGTAAAATTATAGAATCAGCATATGAAAAAAATGGGTGACCAGCAGCAAATATCATGCATGTTCCTTCCTTTAAACACCCTTTCTTGGTCCCTAAATATGGGCATTTCTTAAGATTTGCTCCTGGATTTTCTTTTCATTTCTAAATGTACTTCTGCTAGAATTCTGGTCTACACTTTCGGCTTTAACTGTCATCTCTACGTAGATTGAGCAACTACTAGGTCTCACTGGACACTGTGCTGGTTATTCTCTGCTTGCCCTTGAGTTTGTCTCTGCTCTGCTTTGTTCTATGAGAGGCTGATTGCCATAGACTGCATTACCCTAGCTCCTTGCCCTGCACTCTGGTTGTATGTAGACAATGGAAGGATGGGAGGAAAGTGAATTAGGGTTATTATTTATCTTCCCTCCTCACTGCTGAACCTCGATTCTGGCTTCAGCTCTTGTTGGCAGGCCCCTTCTGTACCACCAGTTCTCAGTGGGCTCAGTGTAACATCATTTCCTCCGCTTTCTCCTTTGTACCTGGAGTTAAGGGCAGTTTCCTTCCATTGCTAGTTTATGTGACTATCTCTTTTGAGTCCCTTAATCCTGCCACACTTTGTATCCTGACAGAGGCAGCCTCTCACTGGGTACCTGGAATCATAGTAAGTGGTTAACAAAACAGGTACTGTTTTTGTCTTTGTGGAATTTAATGTCCTAGTCTGTGGGCATAGTCGATAAACTAGCAAACTAAAAGTAAAAACGACAGCTACCGTTTATAGTAAAATTTATGGAAGGGGCTTCCCTGGTGGCTCAGTGGTTGGGAGTCTGCCTGCCGATGTGGGGGACATGGGTTCGTGC
The DNA here is from genome assembly GCF_963455315.2 of Globicephala melas. Taxonomy (NCBI): domain Eukaryota; kingdom Metazoa; phylum Chordata; class Mammalia; order Artiodactyla; family Delphinidae; genus Globicephala; species Globicephala melas. Next base: position 45,049,873 of record NC_083327.1, on the reverse strand, counting down.
CCTCGTCCGGGAAGATCCCACATGCCGCGGAGCGGCTAGGCCCGTGAGCCATGGCCACTGAGGAGCCTGTGCTCCGCAACAGGAGAGGCCACAACAGTGAGAGGCCCACGTACTGCAAGAAAAAAAAAAAATTATGGTAAGAACAAAATGGTGTAAAAAACAGACAGATGTGGGGATTTGGAGGGTGAGCTAATTTAGACATGGAAATATGTTCCCGTGGGGCTAACACATGAAGTAAGACATTAGTGATTAGAGGTAAGCTAGCCATTTGAAGGGCAGGAGAAACAAATCAGCAAATACAAAGAACCTGAGGCAGAAAAGAGGTTAGTGATACTTTAATCGATACCTAAGTAGAGGACCTCATATTTAAAATCTCTTCTTACATCTTAAGCTGTTTATAGATGTATATTTATATACTAAACAAAGACTTAGATTGTACTTGCCAAGCGCCAGACACTGTTCTAAGTGCTTTATATTACCTCATTTAATCTTCATTAATATCTTAAAAACAGGTGCTATTTCCTCCACATTATAGAGGTGGAAACTGTAACACAGAGAAAATATGTCCTATTGTCATCTCAGATTTGGCAGATCCAGGACCAATTTTATTATTTCTCATTTTTTCAGACTTATTTATATTAATGGAATTCTCATTATTTCAATCCCACGGGGTACAAACTTGATATTGGACTTCTCTTTTTTTTCCCATTCCTCTCATTCCCTTTATCAGGCATGAGCCCTTGTCAATTATTCCTTCAACACATCTCTTATATGTGTCACTGTCTTTCCATTATCACCAGCCATGCCCTAATGCAAGCCCACTTCCCCCCTAGATCACTGGATTACAGTAGCATCCTCTGATTGTCCCCCCTCCTCAGAAGGGGAGGGTCTGAAGAAGCTACCAGATTATTTCTTCCTAGAAAAATCAATTCATCATGTTAGTCCCCTTTAAAAAAAAAACTGCTAAAGTCCTCCCAATTCCAAGCAAAAGGACCCATCATTAGAGCGTGTGGCAATCTAACTTTGTTCTCTTTATCCTTAATCCCCTGTTCTTTCATCGTGGGTCTTCTGTACCTGCTTTTCTGATTTCTCTACTCTTTTCTGAACATGAAGGAAACAGAAATTCCATGTGTACCTCTGTCTTCAAGCACAAATCAGGTGAACATGTTAGTTGCAGGGGAAAACGTGTTAATCTGGGAATCTATTAATATTTGGAAGATTCAATTAATATATATTACAAAAAGATTACACACATGTGACTGAGAACACATTTATAAATATGAGAAATGACTCCCTCTTCCTGCATCCACCATGCTGATTAAATAACAAGGTAGTGTGTTTTAATTGTTTTTGTGTGTGTGCATGTAATTATCACAATTTCATTTTCTTTAGTCAGCCGTGCTTTTGCTAACTTGAATGTTATATTTAGCTATGAGGAATGTATTTAAGGAAATTAAATCAACTCATTTAATATAGTATATTTACTGAGCCATTATTATGTGAAAATTCTGTTTTAGGAGCCATAGGGAATAGGAGAATAGGATATGCTTTTCCCCCCTAAAGGACCTTAGAGACCACCAGAGTTCAAAATGAAGCTTATACAAGTTCACCTGGAGGGTTACTAGCGAATAGTGGAAGGAGCTGTTAGAGGAACCCAGGCACCAGGTAGGTAAAAATCACTCGTTAATTGACATGGTACTTGGATTCACCACTTTGTAATGGAGTTTGAATTTCTTTCCCTTTAGCCCAAAGCTGCTCTCTGGTTCAGTGCTTAATCTTCACTTATACCTTTTAGCATTAAGAAACTGCCAATATTTGTCTGAAATTAAGAACTGAGAAATCAATGTTTTTAAAAAGTCCATAATAACCAGTCTCCTAGGGTATTTACTCACTTTCAGAATCACTTCTATTTCAATCAATGCAAAAGCTCTGGATTTATTATCCTACCTCAAGAGCTAGTCCCTTTTCCCCAACATATGTTCTTGTGTCTGCATAACTCGGTCTGGAATAACGCCCCAGGAGTTCCAGTCTGTGGTGGCTTTTGTCGTTCTCTGTACCTCAGGGTAGTTAGGGGACAGGAGAAGGAATCTCAGTATTTCAAATCCTTTAGAACTCTTTGGGGTGGCCATGTGCACCCCGATTTCAGTTCTCCTTTGAAATCTCACCATTAATATAAGTGGTATATATGCCTCTTAGTTTTTCTCATTGTCTAAAACAATAACTATAGGAACATACACACTTGTCACTCCCAAAGACAAACATTAGCTCTCACAGACAATACAGGTTAAACTAGGGGGGTCTAAATTCAACTGTGTGCTGAGGCCAGCTAGGAAAACCAGGTGAGAGTGGGGACACTGTCACAGGGAGAGATGGGGACTGTGACAGCCTCTGCTTGCGTCCATCTTTTTGTTGCTACACGGGAATGAGAGTCTTCAGTCTTGCCATACAATCTGAATTATGTCAAGAGGAGCTAGAAATCCATATTTTTAAAATAAAAAGACATAAATTTTTAAGTATTGTGATGATAAATTTTATGTGTCCACTTGACTGAGTGCCCAGGGATTTAGTCAAACATTATTCTGGATGTGTCTGTGAGGGTGTTTTTGGATGAGATGAACATTTAAATAAGTAGTCTGGGTAAAGCAGATTGCCCTCCCTAATATGGGTAGGCCTCATCCCATCAATTAAAGACCTGAAGAGAACAAAAATACTGAGTAAGAAGGAATTCTTCCTGCCTGACGGGTTGAGCTGGAAAACATGTTTTCTAGCCTTTGGTTTCAAACTGAAAAATTGGCTCTTCTTTGGGTCTCAAGCCTGCTGGATTTAAAATTGGAACCTGCACAATCACCATCAGCATTCCTGCTTGTCAGGCCTTTAAAGTTAGATTGGAACTACACCACTGGCTCTTCTGGGTCTTCAGCTTGTCTCCATAATTGTGTAAGCAGCCAATTCCAACCTCTTTCCCCCCGCCGTCTCTCTCTCTCTCTCCATATATATACATATGTGCACACTCATACATACATACATATAGCGCCTATTGGTTTTGTTTCAAATAAAATAAAACAAAGCAATGGCATGAAGTCCTTCATGACATGCCTGAAAGCCAGTGCCATCATTTCAGACTTTATATTAAATCTGTAAGAGAACAGGTAAACATTTCTTAGCTGCTCCACACTTTTCAAAGTTCATTGCATCTCACAATGAAGATATGATTTCAAGTTAGTATGTAGAACAGTGCTAGTGATTTTATTAATCTTTCTTATCCCTTTTAATGATCTTTTTTTGATCTTTCTAAGGCCTTCTAGGAATAAGAACTACCCTGTTTATGGGCCACACACTTGTCGGTGACTGTTCTCTTAGTGACACAAAACCCATGCCAAAGCTTACTGGGACTAGTAAATTCTTAGATCAGACGCCTCATCCTCCTTAGTCCCCATTAGAGGAGGTATTAGAGGAGCAGGGGATGGAGTTTCATTATTCCAGTTAGGTAAGTAAAGAGACTTCACTTTTAAGCACACCAAACCATATACATCAAAAGGGTTGTTGATCTTGAAGGTAGTCTCCTTAAAAACTACACTTTTAAAATAAAGATTTTGCCATTTATTCAAATAATATTTTGATTCCTCTTTCAGAATTGCGTTTTAAAACAATTTCACAAGGAAATTTTCTACAATTAAATTAGTTACTCTTTGTGTTTGACTAAAAACATGAACAGCCAAATTAAAAAATTCACCTTTTCAAATAACTTTTGGTTGAAAGGTGAATTTAAATATACCCTCAAGAAAAAAAAAAAAAAAGATTTGCTACTCCTAAGACTACATAAAAGAATGCACCATAGATAGGTGGCTAAAATATTTTAAGCAATGGACATATCACTGGAATAAATGCATATTATGCAAAGATGGCTGCTCCGAAGGGGTCCCATGGAAGGCCTTTGGTGCATTTTATTAGAACTCAGTCTTGTTACTCAAAGCAAGTGTTGCAAACTCATTGAGTGACTTGGGTTGGGAATAAGACAGCAGGAAATGTGGTGAGTTTAGGAACGAGGCTCTGGCAAGAGCAGGCAGCTGCTCTTCAGCAACACCAGGTGTTGTCAGGGAGACTTTGAGCCATGTGTTCTCAAACTGCTGGTATTTCAACATCTGTGGAGAATGCAGAGGAGTCTGGTGACGTGGGGCTGACTGGTACCATTGGTGGGCATGTTTCAGTCATGTGGTGGCCAGAACAAGAGCGGGGGGAAGTAGAAACCCTGAGTGCAGATTGTGCATTTGCATTTACCTGTGAAAGGAAGAAAATAAATTAGGGTATTAGCAAGGCCCAGTGGATTTTCCTTAAGGTGTACGTAAGTGGGAAGGAAGGATTCTGAGCGTAGGATATGAGTAATGTGAGTGGAAAGGGAAGGGTGAAAATGTTGTGGAGAGCAGGACTGAGGAACATGGAACCAGGGAACTTGAAAAGGATTAAGCCAAAGGTCCAGGTTGAAGGGAAGGTTATGGGGATGAGGAAGGAGATCTCATCCTCTGAAAAAGAGATTTATTGTGGTAGAGTGAGATGATCGATTACTTGGATAAAAATAGAAAACATACTTATCAAATCTGTGCATTCTACCAATCTGTGAGGAATAGCTAATGTGATTAATAATAGAGTTAAGATTCAAGAAGTCATGTTGGAATGTGGGAATGATGAATTGAAACAAAATTAAGTTTAGTGATGATAAATGCAAAATTTTCCCTTTATACTGAAATAAATCATTTAAAGTAAAGAAAGAATAAATGACTTTATACCATTCCACATGGAAAAGATTAGCATTTTACTTGATAAAAAGCTTACATATTAGTAATACCAGAAGGGTAACATAATTGCTTCAGAGCTAATGCAAACCTAAGTTTAATGAATTGGGAGCGTACAGGGTCCACCTCAGGAGAGTCTATAATTATGATATGTGAAAGGTCTAAAATTGGGGCAGAAGGAGCAGTCTATAACTGGGGCACTAATTAAACAAACTATGATATATCCTTATAATGGAATACTCTGTAGTTATGAAAAAGAATAAGGAGGCTCTCTGTGTACCAATTAGGAAAGATTTTCAGAATATATTGTTAAGCAAAAATGAGGGTGCAAGATAATATATATAGCTGCTACTTCTTGTCTATGAAATGGAGAAAATAAGAATATGTAATCATATTTTTAAAGTTTACATAACAGAATTCCAAAATAATAAAAAAAGGAATTAAAAAATGTGGTTACACATAGCAGGCTGAGTGGGAATACAGTAGACGATGACAGGGTAGGAACCGTCACTGTCCAAATTGGAGAGGGACCCTATCCAAAATTATATTCTTCCTAATGATGGGGTTTGCACTACATTTATCTGTTCTTCTTCTGTAGTGTCTTTAATAATATTTGTCAGGTAGAAGGCTATCAACTAAATATTTGCCCATCAAATGAATGAGTACATGAATGATATGACATGATATGACAACTCTCCTCAAACGTACAAATGACTTGTGTCAAATAAGAATTAGCCCTGTTTTTAGTTCTATGTGATCAAACTAGAACGAATGAATGAGAGTTATGGGAAGAGGAAAAAAAAACCAGTTTGTTCTTTCAATAACCATTTTTGAGAGACTATTTTGTAGTGGGTACTAGAATTATCAAGCAGAATAAGACATGGTTTAAGCTTTCAAGAGGGTCGCAGTTTAGAATCAGGGTGTCAGGCTGAGAGATAAGTACATTATAACAAAACAGACACAGTGCTAGAAGCAGGCATAGAGAGTGTGGAGAGTGCTGAATAAACCTGGGATGAAGGGGTATGTGTGAGTTTGGGGTGGTCATAATTAGTTTCCTGGAGAATGGCATGGCTGAGCTCGATCTTAAAATAAAGAAGGGGAGGGAAAGGAAAGGGGAAAGAAGGGATAATCCAGGGAAAGGGAAGGCAAGCGCAGAGACTCAGGGCAGAGGAGAGTGGAGTGTGTTGTGAGGAACATCAACCAGTTCATCTTGGTGGGAGCATAGAGCTCAGAGCAGGGAGGGCAGGAGATGTGACAAGAAAGGGACGCAAACAACCTTGAACTCGGTATATTAAAGAGATTTCTAGCAGGCTGCGTCATCTAAAAGCGGGAAATGGTCCTCAGTGGAGGTTTTCACGTTCAAGCCCAGGCAGGCTACATGACCTCTTGCTAGTGCTGTAGAAAATAAAAGAGCAGGGGCTCAGAATTTAAAGTAGACTTTTGTCTTTTAAAAGAACTGCATTGCAGGAAGAAAGGAGGGTGGGGATGATGACATTTGAGTTCCCTGACACATCAGAATTGCAGGTTTTCTTTTACACAAGTGCTACTTGCGATCACATCTACCATTGCCTGCTGGTTAGCAGGAGAGGAGGGTGTCGTGACACTCAGGGAAAGGAGAGGCGACCTCATGATACTAAGCAGTGGGGAGAAGGTGGATCTTGGAGTAAACTTGAAAAAGGTTGTTTGCAAAGGGTGTTGATAACATGCATTTGAAAAAACCTTGTAACCAGTAAAGCATTAAGCAGCTATCATTTTGTTGAGGCTTAACTTTCTCTAAGGACTCTCATATAGAGCGGTCTTATTATGGAGAAGCTGATTTTTTTTCTTCAGAAAAGACAGTACAGAGAAGAAATCTAAGCGTGGTGTAAGGGGTTGGACTGGATCGTCATTTATGATACTTTACAGTCCTGAGTTCAGAATGTGGAAGATCGCTGTTAAAACCTGCCTTAGGACTGTCTGGCCTCATATCATTCTGAGAAAAAATCTTTTTGAGAGGAAGGAAGGTTTTTTGTTTGCCTTTGCTTCCCACGACTTACTACAGAAGCTTGCTACCTAGTAGGGACATGTGCTAAGTAGCTTCTATAAATCTTAATACACAAACACACACGCACACCTTTACAGATGAGAAAGCTGAGGAGCAGCAATGTTAGGTAACCTGCCTGAGATCACACAACCAGTCAATGGTGGAACACACAAGGTTTTCTAACTCCCAAGCTCATGGTCAGAGACTACTGTACTGGCAGATTTATTTGGCTTCTTCTATTATTCATTCTTTTTCTATGTATTTTAGATTTTTTAAAAAAAATTATTTATTTTATACAGCAGGTTCTTATTAGTTATCTATTTTATACTTATTAGTGTATACATGTCAATCCCAATCTCCCAGTTCATCTCACCACTACCCCCTCCCCCGCTTCCCCCCTTGGTGTCCATACTTTTGTTCTCTACATCTGTGTCTCTATTTCTGCCTTGCAAACCAGTTCATCTGTACCATTTTCTAGATTCCACATATATGCGTTAATATATGATATTTGTTTTCCTCTTTCTGACTTACTTCACTCTGTATGATAGTCTCTAGGTCCATCCGTGTCTCTATAAATGACCCAATTTCATTCCTCTTTATGGCTGAGTAATATTCCATTGTATATATGTACCACATCTTCTTTATCCATTTGGCTGTCGATGGGCATTTAAGTTGCTTCCATGTCCTGGCTATTGTAAATAGTGCTGCAATGAATATTGGGGTGCATGTGTCTTTTTGAATTATGGTTTTCTCTGGGTATATGCCCAGTAGTGGGATTGCTGGATCATATGGTAATTCTATTCTTAGTTTTTTAAGGAACCTCCATACTGTTCTCCGTAGTGGCTGTATCAATTTACATTCCCACCAACAGTGCAAGAGGGTTCCCTTTTCTCCACATCCTCTCCAGCATCTGTTGTTTGTAGATTTTCTAATGATGCACATTCTAACTGGTGTGAGGTGATACCTCATTGTAGTTTGATTTGCATTTCTTTAATAATTAGTGATGTTGAGCAGCTTTTCATGTGCTTCTTGGCCATCTGTATGTCTTCTTTGGAGAAATGTCTATTTAGGTCTTCTGCCCATTTTTGGATTCGGTTGTTTGTTTTTTTAATATTGAGCTGCATGGGCTGTTTATAAACTTTGGAGATTAATCCTTTGTTGATTCGTTTGCAAATGTTTTGTCCCATTCTGAGGGTTGTCTTTTCATCTTGTTTATAGTTTCCTTAGATTTTAAATAATTTTCAAAAGCTACACAAAGGAAACAGGGTGGGATTCTTTCCCCTTAAATTAAACCACAAGGTCCTCGTGCTTGTTAAGAAGGAATCCCGGGGTAGCAGCCTGCATCCCACAGGGAGCCCGTGTCTGCTTTAGAGATTTGTCTTGTAATTTGGAGAATGGTTGAAGCTGACAGTGTAGTGAAAAGGGTACAGTCAGCTTCCTGACATGGGAAGAAAGCCTGCTAAGAGGTAGTCTCCCTGGAGCCCCTGGGTGCCAAGTGTGGGACAGAGCTAACAACTTCCAGAGGGATTTGGGGCCAGCCCTTCCTCTCCAGATGGCTCATTGCAGGATGGACGGTCCCACAGTGGGGGGCTGTGGACGGGGCTGTCCTGGAGGCAGGAGCAAGCGATAACAATGAGGAACCCTTCCGATACCAACTGGGGCACGCTATCCCTGAAAAAGAAGGATCTGAACTACTGTCGCCTCACAGCAGGAAGCTGCCTCTCACACTGCTCAGCTGGACTCACCCGGGCACTCCTTTTGATGTGAATAATTATAAAAGCACTAGATACAATCTTGCATATGTTTCATTCTTTGGCAAAAGTGTTTATACTAATTACTAGCATTTTTAGGGTGTGTCATTGTAGCCAAACACTTGAGGTGAATGCGTTTTTTTTAACCTCATAAGGGAAGCTACAACACCCTACACGTGTGGTCCTGTATTAATGAGTTACCGAGAATATAATTTAACTAATTTTGGCTGTTTTCCTCTTCTGTGTGTTATTTCCTTCCTATTTCCCTGAGCGATTGGGCTTGCAAAGTCTGCAGCAAATGGAACCCTGTAGCCATCATTTCTCTAACAAACAAGAAGAAAAATCAAATATAAAATCCACAAAGTTGGTTTCCCTTCACATATCTATGATTTTCTGTTTTCTACCTTCCTCCTACAAATAAAATCTAAGAGAAACATAATACTTTCCAAGAGCTTTTTTAGTTTTTCTAAGATTGTAATTATGATAACATTCAGTTTTACCTTCTGTTGTACGTCTAACCTCAAAGACCTACACTTGCTAAGACATTAAATTTAACACATCTGGAAACCATTGTTTGACTCCTTGTTTCACTGTTACTCGTTCGGCAAACAGCTGTAACACTTTACACTTTTTTTGCTACTGGGCGGGGCCAGCCCGCCCCCTGCCTACTCCTCCCCCACCCTTCCGGTGGCGGACCTGGCGTCCCAGGCTTGAAGGCCCCGGAGAGCAGGCCGCCTGGAGACGCGGGGCGAGCGCGGCCGTGTGGCCCGCCCTCCTGCCGCAGACACGGTGACCCTTGTCCAGCTTCCCGACGCTAAGCCCTGACGCCACCACACTGCCGGTGCCCGCCGGGCCTGCGCCCACCTTGCTCCTTACGCCTCAAGACCTGCGGAGGAAGAAACTACCCTGCATTTTTGCAGGTGGAAACCCAGGGACCGGACAGGTCACGTGACTAGCCAAGGTCACACTGAACGGGGACAAGGGCAGCGGGGACGGGCCGGGCTGGCCGCCTCCGAAGCCAGGCGGTTCGTCGAGGCCCACGCGGCAGCCCGCCTCCCCGCAGAGGCCGCAGGGGACGCATTGGGGCCGCGCTGGGCCGCCCGCGGGCGAGAGCTCCCAGCTGCAGACCTCGGAGTTGCAGGGTGACGACTCAACGCCAAGGCCAACCGAGAGCAGGCGGCGGAGGCGTCAGGTAGGCGAATCCGAACGAGGGGCTCGGAAGCGACACCTCTCACTTCCACAGCAATGTCCTTCCAGACTGAGGGAGAAATGGACCGATAGTGTATACTTTTAAAGAGCTTTTAAGACATACGTTATGTGCTCATTAAAATAATTAGTCCTGTTTTGTAGGAAGTTGAGTGACTTGCAGGTTGGCAGATGGTAGGTGGAAGCTGGTCTCTGATTTGTAATTTAGGGCTTCGATCATTGCGTTTTCTTGTTTTTCTGAGAGAGAAAATTTATCTCAGCTCCTAGGAACCCTTAGGCCATTTTCCTCTCAATTTATGGCTGCTTCATGTACAGCTATTTAATACAGGGGGAAGAAGCGGAGGGTGGAATTAGACGAGTACCTCTGGAAGGGTTGGTCCTTGACTGATTTCTTCTGCCTCCCAGGAGTATTGCTCTGGTCACTGTTGTTCAGTTGGAAGCACCATTTCTCTCAGAGTTGGTTTTTTTGGGTTACTCCACAGGAAATAAAAAGGATCAGGAGAAACTGAAAGGTCAAACAACCCCCTCCTAAAAGAAGTGGGGAGTGTGACAAGAAGACATTACTCAATCCTCCTGAATTTCCTGGGTCTCTTCTGCCATCTTCTCTTCTACATCTTCTCTCATCCCTTTCCTAATTCTCTTTCCCCTTTCCTTCGGTGTTGATATCCATTTCTCACCTTCATCGGCTCTGGGAATCTCTTGCCCTTTCCCTTTCCCTTTCCGTCTTTCTGTGGTATTTACATTTATATCTAGAGAGGGTATGACATTGGCTCTAGGTAGAACAAAGGATCTTAGTCTGTTTAACAAATAGTTGAGGAGTCAAGAGCTTAGTGGCCACAGTGTCACGTCATGCTTGTCTGTGTCACTTTAATGAACAGTAGTATCTCTTCCTTTTACCAACAACTCGTTTAGCTAGCGTGGGCAGTGTAGTCAGGATATAGCTCTCTATCTCCATCTCCAACTCTATTTGCATCTGCATCTCCACCTCTCCTCTATTTCTGTATCTTCATCTATGTATCTGTGTATCCATGGCTCTCTCTCTTTCACTCACTCACTTGCTTTCTCTCTCCTTCCTCCAAAATGAAAAGGAGAAAACTATCAGTTATATTTTGATTTTACACATCTAAGTAAAAATTTATTTTCTTATTTGTCCCAAGGATTTGTAAAATAAGAGTAATATAATGATACCTATAACCAGTATGTTGATATAAAAAAGTAACATTTAATAAGAAAATTAGAAAGTGTTACAGTTTGGCCGGGGATGCTAAGAGATGTCTGATTCCTGCTAGACAAAATTCATCTGAGGAGATTCTTAATTATAAAGGTCCAGATATCTGGGAGTCACTGAACTTGAGACTTTGTCCCCTTTTAACAAATTTTATGCTGAAATTTATGGAAAATTTCCATACTAATAGTGATATTTGTTGTTAAAAGTCAGTTATCAATTTAGAAGACAGTAATGTGACAGCTTTTCCTGTGTTTTTTTTATTAAAGGAAAATATCAAACATTTGTGGTAGTCAAGCAATTAGGAAAGACTGGGAGCAAAATGCTGGGAGTGGAGAAAACTTCAACAAGAAGTAAACTGTCTATATGAGTGGGAAAAAGGACTATTTACCTTCTTTGTGTGAAAGTTTAAGGCAATAACTGGAGGGAAAAACCCTAAGTACTTAATACTAAAATTTATACTATTAGTTTAAGACTCTCAGAGAGACAGGAGGTCTAAGATTAATTACAACTTTATATTAAAACTATTGTGGCAGAATTGTCAGTTGCCTACCCAGTATCCACTTGTCCTTTTCTTTATGCACTAAAAGAAATTTTGTATCAATGGGTGGCTATCTACCCAGCTGAAAACCATTTCTCAGCCTCCCTTTAGATATAGGTGTTAATGAGCTATAAGCAGGAATCTTTATGAAGGGTACTTACTCAGTGACAAGTGCCTTTTTTGTGCCTCTTTATCTTTACTTTTACCTGTGTGTAGACATGATAGATGGAGAACAGTGGCTATCTTGTGACCACAAGGTGACCTTCAGAATTGGGGCCATGGGACTGGCAGGCTGATAGAAGAGCCTAGGGTATCAGTTATACCTTGGAGCTTCCATACTAGCTTTAGTCTGCAGTACATCAGAAAAATTATCCCATTTATCTATGTGTGTATGTACAGTTTGTGTATTTCATGTGTGTATATATACACACATATATCATAATCAAACTGGTTGATTCCCTCAGTGTTTCTTCTCCAACTTTCAGCAGTCTCCGTCACATTACACTGTTCAACCTTTTCTTTTTTTCTGTGCGCTTATCACTTTTTCACTGCTCTACAGTTTCTTTTGTATTATGTGTATTGTCTGTCTCTCTTAGATAAAATATCAGCTCTACCAAGGCAGGGATCACTGTCTGTTTTGCTCGCTGAAGTACCCAGAGTGCTTAGAACAAGGTCTGGCACATGGTAGGTGCTTAGGAAGTATTTACTGGATGAATGGATGTGCTGCTAAATACAAATAATGTCAATGAAATACTTGGCAACATCGAAGAATAAATTGTAAATAATAGAGAACATAATCTTCCATGCATATGTGGGTTATTTGTCCCTGGATTTTGTGTGTAATGTTGCTTATTAAAACTTGAGAAAGCACAAGGGGATTGGTGAAGGACTACAAAAGGACAGCTAGAGAGGGCGGACTTTAAAAGATTAAGATTGCTTAGTTTGGTCAGCCAAGCTGAAAGGAAAGTTAACCAAAGTTCAAAAATTCTGTATGGAAGTGAAGTGCCTTGTTCATCCCTACCCTGCCCTCTCCCTCCACCTCCACCAGGCAGAGTTAGAGGCCCCTCCTCTGTCCCTCCCTTCTCTACTTTCATGAGATCTGCCTTATAGAACTTCTGAATGCTTCACTTTCTAAGGTGCTCCCTGTGAAGCTGGTGTATTAATAGGTGTTATGCAAAGAAAAATCATGTAAATAACTTTACATAAAGTCTAAGTAAATAATTTTGGATTCTTAGTAAGTAATTTAAAAGAGCTAAGGCTACTTAGAGTATACAGATGACTTTTTGGAAGTTAATATCTATGGAATAATCCCACCTCCCATGAACCTATTTTGGGGTCATTCTCAGAAAAGTGTACTAAAATGGAGAAGCCATGAATCTAATTGAGTTTATCAATTTATGTTTTTAATTAATGAGTTAAACTACAAAAGAGAAAATAAAACATTTCCCTATAGAACGTTGGTTTTTAGTATCATAACCATCACTAACCCACTTATTTGTAATCTTTCTCCTTTGGCTTACTTTTCATATTTGCATAAGGAGAGAATTTGAAAAATCACATTGCCCATTTTTTTAATGCCAGTATGCCAAAACATTTATCTGTAAAATTATTTCACCACATGTCTTGAAGTTTGTTTCTATAAATGCCCTGATTTTGCATTTTTATAGGCAGTATCCTAAAGGAAGATATTGTGGCATTAATTAACCTTTTTTTTGAGAAAGTATAACATGGCTGGGTTTGTATATATGTGCAAAGATTATTTATATAGAAATGGGCTTAGGGAATAATGAATTCATATCGGAGCATTGTGGTATGTTTATCAAAACAAATATGCTATTATTAAAGTTGGGGACTTTTTGGATCCTCATTGGCTACAACCAAGGAATGATTCTGGTTTCTAGGGGTGATTCTGGTTTCGACAGGTGGTTCTTTGCCAGTATTCTTCATGATGGCCTTCACGCAAGGAAGTTGGGCCCTACCTATAAGGCAGTACTCTGAAAAGTCATTATTAGAAAAAGGAATGGCCCTTTTGCCAGCTAAGGAAACTAATACTTTTTATCCTTTATTCCCCTCTAGTCACGATGGATAAACACACTAATTCACTGTGTACAAAGGGCATGCAGCTCAATTATTTACTAGAGGCATAAATTAAATGCTGAGCATAGTTCAGGAGGCAGAGCATCTTTCTTTCTTGAAAATGTAAAAGGAGAGAGAAAAGCTTTAGATGCTTCTAGTCTTGCCTGTTCATATTATAGTGAACAAATCAGGTTTAATCCATTTCACTGTTGGGCTTTAAATTTTCATGTTTTCTCTCTGTTTTTCGGTAGAAGCTGGCGTGCAGACCAGCCATAGTGCTTGTTTGTTTTTATCAGAACAAATGTCTCCATTCCCACCAAAGGGCTTGTGTATTCTTTACCCTTTCTCTTCCAAATGACCTGTCAAAACTCAGAAATGTCATGTTAATGTTTTATGGACAGACTATCCCAGCTGCTTCAGGAAATGGCAACATCCCTTCAATAATTTACATGGCATTTCTGCTCTACTTCTTGTGTCTGTGAAGTTTCAGCAGTGAAAAAGCAGACAGCAGTAGGGCTTCTAGGTAGCGTATCTATCTCTAGAGCTTTGTCCACTTCTAGTCCTACTTTTTCCTTCTTAAATCAAAAAGTCAAACAATTTCCATTTTCCAGGCCAGTAGGAACCATCAGTCCATTCTCACACAGGGGCTGTGTTTCAAGTTCATTTTGTGGTTCAAGTTTCACACTTGTTTTTACCTGTTGGATTTATTAACTGTACTTTGTAATTAGCAACTTATTTGACATTAACTTGTTCGTTAAGGGTTCCATCCATAAATATCTTGGTTCCTCATCTTGAAGAAAATGTCCTGGCTAAGAAGGGAGTGCATATTTCTTCTGTGCCAATTTGATTTATTCATCTAAACTCTGCCACATTAGACTCAAGTATTTTTCAAGTGTAAACAATATTATCATGAACAAAGTTTGCCTTTGGTTTAAATATGGTGTGGTGGAAAGAACAAAGGCTTTGCAGCCAGGAGGCCTCGAATCAAGTTCTAGTTTTGCCCCTAACCTAACCTTTTTGGAATCATAGTCAAGGATCTCTGTTTCTTCATCTGTGAGGTGGGAATTCTTATACTTGTCTGACATCTCACAGGACCTGTGTGAGGACAAAACGAGATGCTGTATTTATAATGTTTCATAAATAGAGGATCTTTAATCAGATCCTTTCACTCTGTGAGTCTGGAGCTCTCACACATATTGACCTTTGTATCAACCTTTCCAGGCCTTGGTGCTCTGAGTCAACACAAGTCCAAGTGGGCAGGGCTTATTAGAAGTAACATAACCTCGTGGCTTCTGGAAGTGTGAAAACGCCTCCCAAACAAGAAAGCTGTAGCAGGGCGAGTGCAGTTTGGTGCAGTCTTGTGTCAGAGAGTGTGAAATGTGTTAGATAAGAGAGAACCATTTCTGCTAATTTCCTTCCAATTAAAGGATGCCCTACACCAAGGCCTGGTCATCTTTTTCTGAACTCTCATTCTGAGGCGTTAAAAGGCATATACTTTTCTGAAGAACCTTAAACTTACAGGTCTTTGGTAGATATTTTTTAAATAAAAGGGCATGTGCTTTTTGTTTAGGGATTAATTTCCAGGGCAGGTTAGCTTCTATGCATAATCTAAAGTCTTGGTTTATAAAACAAAAATCTAGCATCCACCAAGAGGTACATATTTTCCATCTTGAAAATGTATATTTGGAATTTTACTTTACATGTAGATTCTTTTTATACATAGCACTAAGTATCTATTATGGCAACTGTATATAAACTTGAATGCATTATCTTATGTTCTGGTATGTTTAATTGCCCTGCATCTAAATGGTTTGTACATAGTTTCAGAGATTTCCCAACTTTATTTCTTATATTATAATATCTCCCTTACCAAAATGGGTTATTGCCTTGAGGTGGGGATAGTAAGTAGAGAGGCTTAACTTACATACACAGCATTTATAGTCTGCCTTATAGTTACTTTTGAGCTTATCTTTTCGTTCTTTTTTTTTTTTTGGCTGTGTGTGCACCATGTGGGATCTTAGTTCCCCGAACAGGGATCGAACCCGCACCCCCTGCATTGTAAGTGTGGAGTCTTAGCCACTGGACCACCAGGGAAGTCCCTTCTGAGCTTATCTTATCTTTCCTTTGGTGCAGGGGATTCAATCATGTTTTCATAAGTCACATAATTACTTGAATATATTAGTTGCTGAATAGATACTTGTAGAAGGAATAAATTACTGTACTTTGTACTGTCTTGACAGAATGATTTCCTAAATGATTTTCATAATCTTTTCCTTTCAGCACTTTACTATGGCAGACTTAAACCATCTAAACTCTTGGGCCTGTTCAGTGTGAATTCATGAGGCAAGTGATTTCATGTCTCCAGGTATCAGTTTCCTCACCTGTAGAGTGAAGATGCTGACATGGGCAATTCCCAAGTTACCAGAAGCTGATTCCATTGTTTTTCTTATCATTCAACTCAATGCCAGCTCCCTGATTTAGATGCTGTTACTCCTACCTGGAGTTTCTCATGTGCATTAGGGCACACATGTAACCGTATGGAATTAATGACTTTATCATTCTATCTGTGTCAAATTTCCCTAGAACTTCCTTGCACTTTTGAAGTAGAAATTAGGTGGAAGCAGGAGTGTGAGTGTATGTGTACAGAAATTGGAAAATGTTTGCAAAAATAGGTATTTGTTGTCTGTAGGTGGACTGATTTTTCTTAACTAACTGAAGAAAAGGAAATCAGTTTGTTGAACCAGCAAAGGATGATTTGCAGCTCTTGAGAATTCTCCAACTGTCTGCAGATTAGGACACAGTCATGGGAGATCCCCAACATCTTGGAGAAGATAGTTGCAGAGAGTAGGGAACCTATGTACAATTTGGCGGGGGGGGGTCGGGGCGGGTGGATATCCTTCTTAAAAATATGTGATGCAGGGACTTCCCTGGTGGTCCAGTGGCTAAGACTCTGTGCTCGTAATGCAAGAGGCCCGGGTTTGATCCCTGGTCAGGGAACTAGATCCCGCATGCTGCAACTAAAGATTCTGCATGCCACAACTAAAAGATCCCACGTGCTGCAACTAAGACCCCTGCACAGCCAATAAATAAATAAATAAATATTATAAAAGAAGAGGTCACAGGGGAGCATGTTGCTGTAGAGCTCTAGTACCTATAAGTCCCTCCAGAGCACTCCTGGACCTCTTCCTAAAAAGAAATGTGATGCAAATAACATTATTTATTCCAAGGAAATTACATTTACCAGTTAACCTAAATATGTTGCTAAGTGATGCAAGCGCCATAACTTAAGTTTAACGTTTTTATAATGGAATATATGCTTATAAATACAGTTTATTATTTCTCACTCATAGTTATTTTTCACTCACATAGTCCATGGTGGTGTCTTACTGCAGCACCCTCCTGCTCACCATTACGATGGAGAGGAAAGCATCCCTGGGGGTCATCATAAGGATGTTTATCCTGCATTGTGTGGGTGCGAAGGCTCTTGTGTTGCAGAGTTCCAACTGTTAACTCTCAATTTTGATCTTGGCTTAAAGAAGGACCACCCCCCATCTGCTACTTGCAGAAAAAAATAAACCAGTTTCCATTGCTGCATGTCACCAGTCAGCAGATGTTACCACTGTCTTTAACTGGGCATGATCCATAAAAATTATTTAATGTACCAACTAACATTGTAAAATAACCTATTATTTGATTTTTTGTATTATGATTTATTAAAGAAACAAGCAAACAAGAGACTTTGCCTTTCCAGAGGGAAATAAAGTGGATACAGCTACCAATTTAGGTATCTGTTGAAATAATAAAATAATAATGAAAAAAGTTAAACCTAGGTGAAGAATATTACCGGTCACAGTTACAGAAAGTGAGGCCTAAATATTAGGTATTAAGGACTTCCTGAATGCTAAAACACGTAGTTGTGACATCTCCCCCTTGAAGGAAGCTGGGCACTAAGAAATGTGCTACGCTTTTGGCAGAAAGTTGCTGGCTCAGTTACTGAGTGGTTTGGTCCCAGCTGTGGGTTGATTGATGGCACTGCATCGGAGAGCACTCTTAGGGGAGCTGTTTACCTCCATCTTCCATCTGGAGCTGCTGGGATATAGTTCACTGTGATGATGGCTACTGAATGAGCTGCACTGGCAGGACCTCGGCAACAAGGAAGGATGGTGGCTGGGGAGCGGGCCCAGAATCAAAGGATGTCAGGGTAATGAATGGAGCTAAGCACAGAACAACGCTTCTCAAACATGATGGGGTGGCAATTCAAAAAGAAGGATGGTGCACAGCTTTTAAAACTACAAATCGGGGAAATATCACGTTCCTTTGTTCTGTTACTTAGAGACGTTACTTTCTAGAGATTTATTTCAAATCAAGGAAACATTGTACTTATGACTGAAATACAGTGACTTTGTTGACAACTACCTATTTAAAATTCATTTGACCACATTAGATTATAAACTTCTTTTAAGGAAGGTATTTAATATTTATCTGGGCACATTGACAGCCAGTAGAAGAGGTGCGTTCTTGATCCACAGGTTCTCTAGGAATCTGTAATTATTATGTATTAGGAAAATGACAAGAAGTAAATGTCATATATATATATTTTTTCTTTATTTAATGGGAGACAGTACAGAAAAGTCCATAAAAATAGTACAGAAGTGATAGTACAGAAAAGTGTTTGCAAGAAGTGGATGCACTCAAACACACACTCCACCAACCACAGGTGTAGGTGGAGTGAGTGCTAAGTATTACAGGGATTTGAGAGGCTATTGTAGAGGTGAGGGCATGTCTGGGAATGAAGCCAGCAGGAGAGTGTCTAGAAAACCTCTGTGGAAGGGAGTCCTAAGGAGAGATTGCAAGGAAGGAGAGATGTGAGTGTCTGGGTTTTTTTTGCGGGGGGTTAGTTTACTCTTCTGCTTGTGGTTATGTATTATCCCTCTGGCACTCTAGTTTTGCACAGTGTTACTAATATCCTTTCCTTTTCATGATAAAATCCATTTCCTAAACTATGCTGAGAGTTACTGAGCATGGCATGTAAAATATCCCAGAGATGAAAAACGTAAGACTTTTAAGAAGAGTGAATACTTAGGCTAGATCCTGAGTCGGGTTTGAATTGGGGCAGTTTGGTTGGTGGAATAAAATTTGTGAGCATTACTTGTAATTTGATAAGAGATTATTGCAGTGATGAGATCAAAATGGTAGTTGAGGGAGGTAGAGTTAGCTGCGTTGAGTTCCCTAGGATTATTTTCTGGAAGGAAGTTTGAAGGAAGGAAAGATGGAGTAATGAGAACATAGCTGAAGTAGCTACACATCTTGGTTCTCACGCAAACAAGGAAGGTCCAGTCAGAGCGTTGTATCTGTTTGTCAGCACTTTCTTTTATGAAAGTTTTGTTCAGTTTGCTATTTGGAGTTCATGGATGGATTCTGTGATTCTCACTGTCCTGGCTATGCCATGTATTATCACTTTGTTCCCCATTTTTGCACAAAGTTAATATAATACTTCTGTTTTTTTTGCGATAAAATCCATTTCTTAAACTATGCTGATTAGGTAAAAGAATGTGCTTTTTGGAAGCAAAATTGCATTGTGTATTCTTTTGCTTTGTAGGCAATATTTTTTTAAGGCCTGCACTCATAGACGCTAAGATTCTCATTAACTGAGGCAAGTACAAACAGGCGCAAAATAATTAACACTTGAAAATCAGTAAAATTACCAACTAGGCACCTAATTCGTGTCCACTGCTTTGTATTTGACTGCTTTTTAATCTCTCCACAACAGTACCATGATGTAGGCATTAAAATGGATTGAGTAATTTGCCTGGGGTTATGTGGTTAATGAAAGGATGAGCAGAGATTTGCACTGGGCTCTCTGAGTGGACGCCCACCTTTTACCCATTACTCAATTTTGCTTGGATTTTTTCTATGCTTGATTATCTAGATGTTGAGTTTCTCAAAGTTTTGACATCCTACATGCTGCTTTGTAGCTAGCTGCCCCAGGGAAAATGAAAAAAGGTAGAATATAAAATTCATCAATCTTGTTACTTAGTATAGCTCATAAAAAGTTTTGCAGAAGAAGAAATGGAAACAAATGCCTCAAATTAGAAGTGTATAATTGTGTAACTATTATTTAAATTTTTAAATTCTGTCTCTGATGTAGAAAATTGTGACTCAAAAACAGGAGTTACAATGTAAAACCTTTGCATCTAAAGTCAACATTTTAAGGGAATGAAAGTTTCCCATTCTTCCTTATGTTCCCATAAAGTGTGATTGACACTTTTATTAGCTATAAGTATTGCTAGATATACTAAACATTATTCTAAAGCATTTAGCTCAAGTTACAATGCTTTTTTTAAAAAGAGATTTTTCCTTTTTAAATGTGCTTGCTGTTTCTGTTTACTGTTAACTTCTGAAAAATTTATGGAAAATTATTTTCTGAAAAGAATTATGAAAAAGTTTAAATTTGGGTCTGTTTAGTGTATTTGAGTCAGACATTTGTTGTGGGCTGGATTGTATCATCCTAAAATATATGTTCAGTTCCTAACCTTTGAATGTGACTTTATTTGGAAATAGGGTTATTGCGTATGAAATCAAATTAACATGAGGTCATACTGGATTACAATGGACCTTAATACAGTGACTGTGTGTTTATAAAGAAAAGAAAATTTGGACACAGACACAGAAAGACACATAGGGGAGAGTGCCATGTGAAGATAGAGGCAGAGATTAGAGTGATGTGTCTGTAAGGTAAGAGACACCAAGGATTGCCAGCAACTACTACAGTCTAGGAGAGAAGCATGGAACAGATTCTCCCTTAGAGCCTCCAGCAGAAATCAACATTGCTGACACCTTGATTTTGGAATTCCAGCCTCAGAACTATAAAAGAATAAATTTCTGTTGTTTTATGCCACCCAGTTTGTGGTACTTTGTTCCAGAAGCCCTTGGAAACAGATACAAAAAAATCAACAACAAAGTGCATTTTTCTCCTCTAGCAGGTATTTTCTTTTTCCAGTTTTACACTTTTTCCGTAATGATATCAATAAACTCCTAATAGGGAACAACCAAGAGGTATACATATATTCCTTAAAAAATTTTTATTGAAGGCAAAATATTTCCTAGTATAAAGGCATTTCTAACTTCATAGCACTGAGTGCATCTGGACTACATTTTGTTTTTAATATAGCTACAGTGCTTTTGGGAGGAAGACTTTTAAGACTCTCAGCAAATTTCAAATATGCAATACAGTATTATTAACTATTTTCACCATGCTGTGCGTTACGGTTTTATTTAGGAATGGCAAAGGAAGACTTCCTGGTTCAAGATAAAAGGATTCAAACCATTTATGTGAATTCTTAGGCATCAAATAACATCTACACAATAAGATGTAGCAGATGTGCTACTGTTAGGAATCAATGTGTGATCCTATCTCTGAGAAAAGAGGAGTGTGTTGGGCAAAAGGATGGTGGGCACACGCCAGCAAGGAGACACTCAGTTTGAAAAGTTTGAGTCCCTGCACTTGACCAACTTCGCTTATATTTTGTCATTTATAACTGGGAAGAATATCCTTCACTCTAACATCTGTTTGTTAAATAAAAAACGACTAAAAGTAAAACTCAAGATAACTATAACTATTATAAAGGATAAAGTCATAAAAATGATTTAGAAAACCCAATACTAATTGGGTACTGTATACTTTGTGCTTTTGCATATGTGGTCTTGTTAATCCTTTGGTAAACCCCATGATATACAAATATCATGGACAATTTCCCCTGTTTTTTCAGTCAAGGAAACAGCATCAGGGATGTTTCATGACTCAGCTGTGGCTGCAAAGCTTGTTATTTGCAGGGTCAGGGTCCTAACTTGTAATCCAAATCTTCTGACTCACATAGTCACCAGTTGCCTCTTTAATGCTAAACTGCATTGAGATGACCTTCTGTCTACTAATCTAGAATATAGAATGTTTATGAAACATCCTGGCTGAAAGAAGGCTCAGTGAAAGAGATGCAGAAATGATTTCTTACTTGGGGACCAGAGGCTTGGTCTGAAGGATCAGATCAGGTCTATGTAATTCAAACATTTATATGAACTTGAGCATTTTACAAAAGGATCTTTTTTTGAGTGCCTTCATCTGCACTAACTAAGGAGAAGTAGAAATAATCAGCAGACATAAAATGAACAACATGCAGTGGGTTCCGATATCATTTTTCAGTTTTTACTCATGAAGGGGTTGCTGAAAATGCGTCTCCGGCGGCTGAGATTTGTCTGCAGCTGGTCCTGTGGGATCCTCCACAGCGTACCTCAGGGAATTCCACTCCTGGCAGGGCAGTTTGCAAGGCTTCAGGCATTTTACTAAGCCTCAGTATTTACATTTGCAGTGGACCCAACTGCAGAGAATTGAGTACTGGGTCTTGACCAGTTGACACCCACAATAGTGGCATAATGGCAAAATGCACTTACTATCCATCATGCCCTGAATAGTGTAAGTGCATGTTCACAAATGCCCTTTTAACCCTCTACCCAAGATAGAATGATTTACAGACCCTTTTCTGTCCTCATCTTGTCTGTATATTCTCTTATTTCCCAACCAAAGAAATCTCACCTGAGATTTTTGCCCCAGCAAAGATGTATTGACATACAAAAATACCTTCCTTTTTTCTCTTCTTTCTCTTTCTCACATAGCCTCTTTTTGGCTTTGTTGTGCTTATAATAGACTTTTCCTTACTTTTGCTTTGGATATGTCTCTGCAGGAAGGATGTTTCTGGTCATTGCAGTCAGGCTGAATTAACAAAACCATCTTCTGGGGGTTCTTAGTGGGTCATTACAACTGAGTAAGAGGTTCCTTTTGCCATTCTGAAGTCAGTTTGCTTTTTTATATATTTTATATGATTCTAAGTCCATCTTAGACACAATATTTCTGTTTTTTAAATTCAATATTCCATAAGAGCATGTTCACCATTAAAGAACTTCTTTTCTTACAAAACGTGCAAATTTTCAAAATGCCATACATTAAAATAGAAGATGAAGCAGAAACTAGGACATAACTTTTTTCCCTCTACTCAAAATTGTAGCATGGAGAGTCCCCACTAGAGGGTGTCATTGAGCTGTTATGGTGTGTATGACCTGCTCCCACACAGGGTTTATTGCCTGGCAGTCTTGCCTCTTGAATGGATAATGTGGATAGTCTGATATGCAAGGGAGGAAGTAGTGATGCTTCATGGTCCTAAGATTCTACGTGTCCAAATGGAAAAAAAGAGAGGTTTTGTATATATTTTTAAATTTGATGAGCAAACTCACGAGATAACCATTCTTCACAAACAGCACACATTTGTACACACATTCGCACATAAAACAAAACTTCACAAGAGCCTAAAGACACTTGGCTTCAGTAGAAATATTGTTTTCTCTAGAGTTCAATGAATCTTAAGACCTGAGGTCATGCAGATTGATGCATTTTTTACCAGGAAGATTAACAGAAACGTTTCCTGAAGCTTTACTGTGTGTTACTTCCTGTTACCCCTAATTACTAGGTTTGACTATAAAAATTCCCATCTAGATGCTTCTTTTTCATTTCCTATCTCAGATGCCTTCATTTTCCATGCCACTCACATCAGAAACCTAGGGGTCAGTCCCAATTTTTACTTACTTCTAACCTCTTTGGACTAATTAGTCACTAAGTCTTATCTCTCAAATATACTTCCTGTCCAACCTTAGCAAGATTGAGTAAGTTCAAGCCTTCAAGAACTCAGACAAGCCTATAACTAGTACCCTCTTTTCCTCAAGTCTCTCTTGTCTATTCACCCTCTATTTTCCTTCTAGAGTTAACTTCTAAAAAAACAAATCTAGATAGTGCAAAGTGACCTTGGTTTTCTGTGTTAGAGTGTTTTCATTATAAAGCATTGTAAATAATTTTTAAATAAAAATACTGCATTTGGCTGTAGAGAAAGATGGACCACATAGCCTGGCATATAGCAAGCTCTTGATAAATGTTTATTTATTTATTTTTTATCAGTTCTCCCCGCCAAAGCCTTTGCCATTTTATTGTAAGTGTTAGGTGATATGTTAACTTATTCTTCATTTTATTCCCAGGGCATAGCATCATGTCTGAAACATGACTGATGCTTAATAATTATTGATTGAATGAAGAAAAGTGTAATTTCAGTTATCTACAAATATAGACTTTCTCAGTTTTATTGCCTTTCACATTTTCAGTGTCTTTTAATTTTTGAAGATGCTATTATCAGATAAAAATATACTCTAATAGTTTAACAGATGTTACCTAACTATATGAAAGAATTAATCCGTGAACATATTGCCCTCAAGTTGGCAAAATCCCTAGCACATTTTACAAACGCATTTCTTTTGAAGTCCTAAAGGAGGTAAAGTCTTAACCTGCCTGTAGCTGGGCATGGTGAGGGGTGCGCAGAGCCCCTGAAACTCCTGAAATTCCTCCTGATACTTAGTGCATGTGGCCTATGCATTGTTTTTGGTGGTAGGAGTAAGGAGGAGAGGTCCATTGCTTTTGTCAGATTCTCAAAAGAGATCTGTGACCCAGACACGTAATAACCACTGTTATAGAAGGTGGCAGGCAGCAAAGTACCAGGGGTTGCGAGGTTCCATGACAGACTAGTGGGATGTATTCTTCAGCAGCGAGCAATTTTGGAACATGTCAAATCACACAATCAAGGCAATTGTCACATACTTAGGACTGAACTTTGAAAATAAATTAAATGAAGTCCATGGCCTTGAACTCAAAGCACCTGAACCCTAAGCACGAGCCAACAAATAAAACGGTTAACTCACAAGTCTTAATTTTGTTCATGCTTATTCAGAGTGCCTCTTGGGTTTATTGCCAACACTGCTGGGGTTCACACAGAGCCTGTCATGTTCATAACCTTGGGTTTTGTTTCTTTGGTGTAAGTCTCCAGACTTTTTCTTTCATTTACGTGTTTTCAGCGTGATGCCTATCATTTTTTTTATTTTTAGAATAGAAATCAGAATAGATCTACAAAGAGAACAGTGTAGCTTCCCTGTTTTAAAAAGCCTGAGCAGAGAAAAAAAATGAGCTGCTATTTGACCTTATAATAGCTTTTGAAAAAACATATTTGTTACATGTTTTATCATGCTCCTTTTGAACTTTGAACTTACTATGTAGATAGTGTAGCTAAAACTCAGTAAAATATTGGAAGATTCAACTTGGATGAAATATAGATTCTAAATGTAAGATCATAAGCAATGGGACAGGAATGGGTAAGGAACCTAGAAACAGTGAAGAGAATGCCAAAACTACTCAGAGCAGAAGTTTTAACTAGCACCTTTGATCTCAAATTCCATATGCATCGTTTGTAAGTACTAGGCTAGATTAGAATCTAGGATCCAGTCCCTGCCCCCGCTCCGTAGGGCGGATGTTTCCATTAGCCCAAGGCAAGCCTAGTTTATACCCATTGCCCTCGAATCTTATTGGTTCCTTTTTCACTCTCAAAAGTATCTCAGTTTGGACAGCAAATTCTATGGACTTGCTCTCTGCCACAGTGTTAAAAGTCTACTGATGCCTCTATAATTACGTACGTATGCAGTCCTGATTAAAACCGAAAGGGAAAGTGAGATACTGGGATGGCCAGGCATTATGCTCCTTTTGTAGAGGCATTAGCTCATAGCCTAGGGAAAAGGCCGTAGATTGTGTTGCCTTAAAGGTTCAGCATTATGATGGAGACATGAAGCATGACTGTGTAGAATAACCTGACCTCATCATTCAGCGTGTTCTTGGTGGACAGCCCGTGGCTCAGTGGTCTGTGCAAAGGGATTATGATCAAGATCTTGTCCACAGAAAATGGAGCAATGCCTCAGTGGCTACCACAGTCAGGCTTTTTTCTTGTGATGTATTTCATTTCTGCATGTGTGCACGTTTGCTGAATTAACTTAGAAGAATCGAATCTGTGATGAGGTTGTGGGACCATAGGTGACCTCTGGTGCCCCAGGTGGTCTGATTGATACGGAATGTGTTTTAATCCAAATTCCTGATTATCCATTTTTTGCCCTTTGTGGCTTTTGTAAATAAAAAGTAGAACCCTTTGTTAAAATGTATCAAAATGAATATGTTGCTAAACACTTTAAAAATAATGCCCTCCTTGAAATAGGTTAATGAGCACAGCAGCTTTTGGATAGTTGGTGCCTTTCTTTCTGACTCTTTACTGTTCAGATTCCTGGTCCTCTCCTTTTTCATTTCTGACTTCAAAAAGAGACATTTTGGGCTTTTGTATTTGTCGATTACTCACTTATTAGACTCTGCCCGAGTATCTGTGGCCCAGGTTTGTGAACGTCCTTGGTTCCGCTTCTGGCTGTGATCACGCTTGTCCCTCAGCCACTCCTGCAGACACACGAGGCAGACACGTGGGTGAGTAGGATGTGATTCCTCCTTTGTTGGAAACTCTTTCTTAGACCCATTTTATTTATTTATTCTTTCCTGTGAAACTAGAAACAAATTGTACACTTCATGTCATTGGAATCCTACTTACCTCAGAGTTTTCACTGCAAGTTTTCTTCCTTCCTTCTTTTTTTCTGTTTTGAAGAGAGAAATTGCTCCGGACGCTTAACGTTGTTTTTACTGTCACTGGAGTTCATGTAAACTAAAATTTAAATTCCTTGCAATAAATCTTAAGTCACAGTCTCTTTTCAGAAACAAACTGCATGTTGACACAGAGCTTCTAGTTGTAGGGACTGGATTTTAAAAAGAAATAGCTTTTAAACTTGCTTGAGTTAAATATGGGTTTTGAACAGGTTAGTGTTGTTTTGTTTAGTGCTCTTTTGTTTTCTTGAGGTGTTTCATCCATACTTCACATTCTACTAACAGCCAGGAATATATTCCTTTATTTTCTTTTGCTTTTGCCCCACTTATTCATCCTAGTCAATATGTAATGGCTGTAAAACCTGTGAGTGAGCAATGGCCACATGTGCAAGAGTGTTTCAGGAATAGAAGAATATACAGGAAAAGAGCAACTAAATGTGGGAAATATTGAGTGATACTAATCTTATCAAGTGATAAGGGGTGTGCTCTTTTGATGAAGGGCTGGCTGATGTTCATTGAGAAACTCTGAGAGGTGGCGGATACTGCACGGTATTCCCTAGTATGTTTGCCCACGGGAATCTTGTTTATGGATACTTCTTTGGTTTTGACTATTTCACGGGAGCAGTGGCCCATGGTAGGGATTTTGGGAAATGCTCTGCTTGTCCTACAGAGTGAAAACAGATGTGGTAGCTGCATATGTGTGGATACCTCTGCGAGTATCCGTGTCTGGCTGTGTGTGTCCACGCGTGCACGCATCTATCTATGATGACTTCCTGTCAGTGGGAGGCACTATTCTGTTGGCCCCTATCTGGATTGACGCCTGCATGGGGGATGTGTCACTCCATGAGTGGATGTACAGGTGAGTGTAGATGGATATACTTCACGCCAGTAGTTCCTGTGTAAGACAAGGGGAAAATCAGTTTTCAGCATGACTGGTTTCAGGCCAGTATAAGATGGTGACTGGCGTTAAGCCAGGATGACTATTTCCATACCTAATTACATATACAGATCTGCTGGCATGTAGGATTTATATTTTAAACATTGCGAGAAAGTTAACTGTGAGCTTAGAGTGGAAGTTGAAGCTGTGTTGAAGGGAACATATGTAATTGAGGTGCCGGGGGCTCCAGTACCATGGGTAATTGTAGCTTTGTTGCATAATGTATGTGAAATTTGTATGGACTAGGGCAGGATTCTTCCTATTTCTGGATTCTCTTTTGTTTATATGGGCAATGACACATCAATTATCACTGTTCACATCACTTAGTGCTCCAATTACCATTCACTCCAAAGGGTGTGCTTTTGATTTCAGTGCCTAGGTCAGAGGGTAACTTGGAAAATTATGTTTGGCTAATGGCTAAGAGCTCCCTCCCACTCCCATCTTTTGATAACAGTGCTGTCCTTATTGTATGCTTCTGTACATGAATAAAAATACAGAAATGCTTCCAAGGCGAAGCAAGTAAGCTATCTGACACAAGGGCTTCCAGTGCCTCATTTCTAGTGAAATCTCAGTGTCCGCTTGTACTTAGAACTCCTTTGGGTCTGTGACAGATTATATAATCACAACTGAATCCCGAGAGGAATGCTTCCCAGATTATCACCGTTTTAAAAGCAGATCCATGTCACAAAGGAGGCAGAGTTAAAGTGACCTGAGTGGAAGCTGACAGGTCGTGAAGGTGAATTAGCCACTGGGAGGTCAGTGGGTGCAAATCGCTGTAGGGGTTGGTGACCACGGAGGGAAAGGTGTCTTCTGGGTTAGCTGCTGGGCCAATTAGGTGCTAATGGCGGCAGAGAACTATTCTTTTGGTGGCATAAGAGGCCCGCGGAGATCAGTGGCAGTAGGATTGCAAAGATGCGCATTTTGTCATGATATGGAAACAATAGATAGTTTTAACCTTCTTTTACAGCATGCTACAAAAGCACACAAGAGCTAGCCTGTCAATGAAAATTTTACTTTTCCTAAGGACCTTTGCCTCCATTAAAAGCAATATTTCACCTCTTCACTATTTTATCTTTGTGTGTTTTCCTTCTCTTACCGTTATCCTGTTCAGCCACATGCAATTCAGTTTGCCCGTGCTTTATAGCAAGAGTCTGGCTTTGAATTATATTTTCTGACTGATCCAGCCACCCTTGGAATATTGGATATGAATTCCTCTAGAAAATAGTTTGTGCTCTCATCATAAAGAAATAACATACATGTGATTAAAATTTGGCAAATCTATTTTAAAATCACACATTTTAAAAGGCAGGTGGATTATTTTATTAAAGTCTTATGGCATTATTTGAATAAAATAGTAATTATGACGCTATAAACAA
Source organism: Globicephala melas (assembly GCF_963455315.2). Classification (NCBI taxonomy): domain Eukaryota; kingdom Metazoa; phylum Chordata; class Mammalia; order Artiodactyla; family Delphinidae; genus Globicephala; species Globicephala melas. The sequence goes on along the minus strand of NC_083327.1, from coordinate 45,021,398 downwards.
ATTCCACGACAAAACACAATACTTAAAATTTGTGGTGTTTACTATCTGGTAAGATTCAGTAACATCAGTTTGAAGTCCTAGGAGGTTTGATTTTAGGTTCAGTCCTGGCCAAGAGAGTAAACTTTTTAATCTCCTTTATCTATTGAGTGTCTTTCGCTTTTATACCATCTTGGCACTAAGTGTCACAAAAAAGAATCTGACAAGGACATTAATCTGACAAGGAGTAATTGTAAGTATGAAACAGATTATTTCGAATGTCAAAAAGGACCCCCAAAATGACAGTGCTTAGGCAAGAGGAATGAATCACCACGTACATACAGACACACACACACGCACACACATGCATGTGTATACACACATTATACATTGAAACAGACCTTTTCGGTGGAGGGAGAGTGGCCCTTTTGACTACCTTTTTAATCAATTCCATTAGTACACAGTCTACTCCATGTCCTCATTCTGTACAAATTTTTGTAGTATTTTAAAAATAATCCTTCTTTTATCTTGGAAACTTGTAAAATACTGGATAAATGTATTAAATCTTTTTAGTAAACTGAGGAGATTTTTTTTTAATTCTAATTTTTTGAAACTATTAATATATAGAAATAGTCTCTTCTACTACAACTCAATTGTAGTGTTTTCAGGAAAACACAAGTTATTAAAAATTGCATTATAAAAATAATAATTTCAACGAGGAGAAGAGGGAAAAGTTTAAGTGCTTTAGACCTACAATAATGAAGTTATTGTTTTCTTTCAAAACTTTCAATAGTGAGGGACTTTTAAATAGCTCTAAAGACCTCTGAGACCTAAGTATCAGGGAGCGAATCCAGCATTTGATCCCATCCATTTCTGCTCAAAACGAATGGAGAACTTCCATTCACTTTTAATACCTGTATCCCTCATTGTTGTGAAGAACAATACACAACTCACCTCAGTTTCAACAGCCCCACTGCAGCAGAACTTTCTACCTAGCCGTGACCCTAGTAAAACTGATTTCTCATCTACTGTGGTTAGGTAATGCAGAACATCCATAATTAATCTCTTCTATTATATCCAGTACTTGTTATGAAAATAATAATCTGACAGGGAGACAACTTTTTTTTTGGAATGGAAGCAACCGCTCATGATAGACAACATGTGGTATGTTGGGTCATTCCAGGAGGTACAGACGATCAAGGCTTTGCAAAGACCATTGAAAGTATTCCCAAACTGGACTCAAGAAACCACTAGTTTATGTGTCTTGGAAGAGGGGTGATGCCTTGTGTAACTTACAGTTCCTTTTCCCTTTGTTGTGTTTCACAAGCTTTGTTGTGTTTCTTCTTCACCCTTTGTCTCGTGAACTGTTCATCGTATTCACTTCTGCTCTGCTTTTTTTTTTTAACTTCAACAATAAAACACTTTTTAAAACTGAACTTTGTATCTCATTGATTTAAAAAATTTTTTTATTTTACATTAGGGGATAGTTGATTAACAATGTTGTGTTAGTTTCAGGTGTACAGCAAAGTGATTCAGTTATACTTATATATGTATCAATTCTTTTTCAAATTCTTTTCCCACTTGGGTTATTACAGAATATTGAGCAGAGCCTTTACCTTTGGGAGGTGAGCGTGTGGACTTGTTTGAATCTTGGTAAGGAGCATCTAGAGACCACAAAGAGGAAAACGAGCAAATATGGGGAAATGGAAACATTGGGAAGAGAAATAGGAATGAACAGAGGTCTGAGAAGAGGGAGAAATCCCCAAGCCGACTCATCATTTTCTTTATATATTGGGGTGAAGAATTTGAGGGACCTCCCGTGCTCAGTTCATCACTTGCTATCTTTTTTTTTTTTAAACATCTTTATTGGAGTATAACTGCTTTACAATGGTGTGTTAGTTTCTGCTTTATAACAAAGTGAATCAGCTATACATATACATATGTTCCCATATCTCTTCCCTCTTGTGTCTCCCTCCCTCCCACCCTCCCTATCCCACCCCTCTAGGTGGTCACAAAGCACCGAGCTGATCTCCCTGTGCTATGCGGCTGCTTCCCACTCACTTGCTATCTTTGGATGCCCATTTGTTTTCTGTGCTTTTGACACACATTTCATCTTGATTTTTCTGTCTTCTTTGTTGCTGGAGGCTGCCTGGGCCCCTCTGTGCTGGTCAGCACATAGTCTGCTGCTTTGGCACTTGCTTGTCATCTTTATGTGCAATGCCATAGGCATTCACATCTTGTCAGCCGTGTCACTACGCTGTACCTGTCAGCATTACAGTTGTCACCTTCTAGATAGATGCCTTTGGAAACTGGTTAACATTTCACTTTTGCTTTAAACCATGTAAGAATGTCATCTTATGGACCAGATAGAAAAAAATAAATTAATAGATTAGAAAACAGAGAAAATGAAGATGACTAGAAATAAAATTTTCCTATTAAAATGCTGAGCTTAAGGATTATTGAAGACAAAATGGATTGATGAAAAGTAACCCTAACATACTGGATCCAACTTAACTCTGTTAAATATCTTTCCATAAAATTACCATCTTGTGTATCTGTATTCCACTTCACACAATCAAGTCATATCTTTCAATCAAAAGTTTTTGTACTATCCATTTATCTAGAAGAAAAAAAGTTAAGTATTAATAGTGATTGCCTCCGGATGGTAAAATCATGGGTAATTTTGTTGTTGCTTTTAGAAATGTTTCTTTAATGTTTCTTTAATGTCCAAATTTTCCACTCTGGGCATTAAAAGAATGCTACTCTATGATTATAAAAGAAATGCTTTTATAGTCATAAAAAATTTAAGACACAAAGTCGATAAAGAGGCATATACACAGTCTATTGTTTTTGTCACATGCTTGTCATCTTCGTGTCTTGTCGACTGTATCACTACTCAGCGCTTTTGAGTGGGGGATAAAAACAGCAATAAACTGTTGTGAATCCCCTGAATCCATCTTTTTGCCAAAGATGGTGTGATCATTCATCTCCATAATATTTATGGAAGACTATCAATTTTCTCACTAACGCAATTTGCTATTAATTGGACTGCTGTTTCCCTCAGGCCAATAATTATTTTATTTATCTTTACTTTCAAGACCCTCAGTTAGTGTCTAAGATACATAGAAAAAATAGTTGTTATATAATTTGAATTACTTTTGGGGATTTTCTCAGTCTAGAGTACTTTTACAAAAAGAATCTGTATACTTGAACTAGTATGATCCACAGATTTTATAATATCTCCAAAGAATTTATTAACACCTGGATATTATATATTTATCTTATGTATTTATTGTTTGCTTTTTCTTCTCCCACCCAAGTCAAGTAGAAATAAAGTAAAAAGTCAAGTCTCAAGATGGCAGGGCCATCATTTGTTTATGTGCCAATTCTGTAGCCCCTGTGCCTCAAATAGCACCTAGTAGGTACTCAATAAAAATTTGTTGGATGAATGAATATAGTATCTTTCTTCAAAATTATAAATTAAGAAATGTTTACAGCCAAAAATTAGCATATATAGAATTGTATAATAAAGACAATAAAAATCACTCACAATTCAATTACTCAGAGATAATCACTGTTAAATATTTGGTGTATTTCCTTCCAAGATTTTTCCATGCCTGTAATATAAATATGACATTATAATTATAAAATGAAATTATACACATATATACATATATTAGTTATGTAATCTGACTTTTCCCAGTTTATTTTTACTTTTTTTGGCTGCACCCAGCGCATGTGAGATCTTAGTGCCCCAACCAGGGATCGAACCCACGCCCCCTGCTTTGCAAGCACAGAGTCTTAATCACTGGATCGCCAAGGCATTCCCTGACTTTTCCCATTTTTGGTATGAGATACACATCGTCATTTGTAACGACTGCATAATATTTCACTACACCTTTTTCAAAGTTTGCAACATAGGCTTGTATTTTGTGGAAAGGGCAGAGGCTTTGGAATCAGCCCAGGTTTGAATTCTGGCTCTTCTGTTTAGTACCTGTGCAAACTTGGGTATGTGACCTACATTTCCATGCTTTGGAGGCAGGTTAGGAGAAGAGAGCAGGAGAAAGAGGTGGTGGAGAAACAAGGAAGAGGGTAAAGGAGACAGAGTCCTGAAGAGGAGGGAGAAGGGAGGCAGACAGGCTGGAGACTGGACCCTGCTGGATTCCAGTGTGAGTCACACCCTGCTATTTCAAAGCAGTGTCTTCCTCCTCTGCTTTTTGCAATTATCTTTTCTGATGGAGCTGTGTGTTCAGAAGATTCTGGCATTGATATCTTACTACACTAGCCTAGTGCTGAGATTGTGAGGTGTCAGTATCAGCAAAGAGTGATTTACGGTCCCCCCAAATGAATGCCATTTAAGTTTTGTACTAGTTGCTTTTCTGCCTTAGTTATTCATATTCTTAAAGGAGCTCATTACAGGTCATTTCATTTGTCAGGGCTTCATCACCACTTGTCTTCTTTTTCTCCTTAAAACTTTTGTCATTTAGAACCACATACAATTTTAGAATCTATTTTTCTGGAGCATTAACTAGTAGATCACTTCTTTGGAGATGTATGAACTTCCTAGTAGGTGACCTTCATGGTGTACTTTTATTTTTAAGAAGCCCAACCTTCCCCTTTCTTCCACCTCAGTCCAATCCCCAAAAGACCCCTCTCCCACCTTGGTCACTGTAATTTAGGGTCCTTTCTGAATCTTCAGTCCTCGGGATAAATGTTATCTTAAATCAAATAGCTATCTACCATTCCTTACTTGGTGCCAGGATACATTTTAGAGCCATTACTGTGTGAATGATTCATCAAGAAGTAGGCAATTAAAGTGTACCCTTTATTTTAGGTTTTACTTTAGGTTCAGTGGCCTCACTGAGGTTCTTTTCTGATTGAGTTGTTGGCTGGTAAAAACTTCTCAAAATAGTTTGTAGAGGGAAGGATCTTAGAGTGAAATCCTACTTGTGCAAATGCTTCAGAGACATTGAAGTTTTTTTCCCAAGAAAACTTTGGCTCTTCCAGTAGAGGCCAAGTGCCTGGGCTCTAAAAGTTGATGTTTTATTTGGGAGAAAACATAGATCCAACTCTTGGACTTTTACAACAGAAACTTTGTCTCTCTTGGCTTCTTTGTTTTGTTTTTATTCTAAGGAAGGGAATGTTCTTCCCAAGAGGTGACAAAGTGGCAAAATGGCCACCAGCGGCTCCAGGTTTATATCCTAGCGGCTTAGTGATGCCAGTGGAACGGAACCACTTTTCTGCAAGATCCTGTGACAGTTTTGGACTTATAGCTCCTTGGTCCAGCCTGAGTCATGCATCTATGGCATGGGTGGTGTGATAAACATAGACACACACACATATCCATGCACACCCACATAACACACACACACAACCAGATTGCTCCTTGGTTAAAGAAAGGGCTCATAATTCAAGCTGAGCAGACCAGATTTTTCCTGAGAATCTAAATCATTTTGTAGAGACACACAGCACAGAGGTAAAATATGATTAGGGAGGATTCATCCTTGGTAATGGCACCCTAAAAATGGCCCATTGGTTCTTGTTTCCTCTAGTAGCCAAAGGGCTGCTGGGTGGCAACCTTCTGGTGGTTCCTAGAAAATTACATTAGGCAAAACCAGAGCATTTTCAAACTCAGACAGCCAGTAGCCTTCCTCCACAACAACAACCACAAAAAATCAAACTATAGTGTTTAAAGTAAGAGAGAGAAAGAGCCAACTAAATTTTATTAGATGTGCTGACAGGAGCTTTTCAAGCCTAAAATTGTTTTTAGGACTTGGGACCCAGATAGAACGGCCAGTATTATTTTTCAGGGTTAGATTCAGAACATTTGTATCAAATGCAAGCCAATATTGATTTGATTAAAAAATTAAATAATTGTTAGAACTTGTGAGAAAAAGCCTTAGATTACTAAATTTCAAACTTTTTCTCCGAAGCATAATTAAACTGACTATGTTAAAATAGCATGATAATAGGAGGAAATATAATTTATTGCAATGTATTTGTAACTCTAGATCTCTGGTTTCAAAATGATTAAGGTGAAAGCTAAATGTCTACTCAGTTTGCTAGCACTAACATACAAACCCATTTGAAAAGTCATTACCAAAAAAGGTGCTACATGAGACAAAAATATCCCGGAATGGAGGTTATGTCCTCTTTCATAACAATAGTATGACACAAAATGCAAAGTGGAGGTTAAGATAACCTGTTCTCTTCCAAAGGAAATACAAAATTGTTCTGTGCCCATTTCTGAGTTCTTTAGTCTGATTGCTTCTTTCTGGGTTGTTCATGCCCCATCAAACACAGAACATAGAACTGCTCTACTAAGTCAGATATATTATGTTCCGTTGTCAGCTGAGCGACAGGGCTTCATATGCTCCCCCCAGTGGCACTGGTAAAGGTGAGGCCAATACCATCATCTTTTTATAGTCTCTTATGGCTTATATTCATAGGTCTATTCAAATCCTTTCAGCAATAACTTCAGTCACTTCCTGTAAAAAGTCATGTATATTTATTATTCTCAGTGTAAAGTAGGACTCTGCTTTATTTTTAGTTTAGTTTAATATTGTTTGAACATCTCGCATGTGGAGGCGGGGTAGGCATTATGCTAGAAGCTAGAGATGGCAAGATGTAGAAGATTCCTTTGCATCCTTTTTATTGGGGTATAGTTTACAATGTTTGATTCATGGTCTGACAAGGAAGGTATACAAGTCAAGAGATAAATCTGGTATAGTGAGGTGAGGACAGAGATAATAGTGACTAAGTTGGTAAGTGCCCAGTGTCACAAAGCTGGTAGGTGACAGAACCAGGAGTCAAACCCAGTGTGCCTGATGCTGAAGTCCACCTTCTTAGCTACTGTGATAGTCAAGCAGAGTAGGCGTTAAGACATACACACGGCAGTATATGGGAGCACAGAGGTACTGAACCAGCCTGTAAATTCAGGGAAGGCTTTCCTGTGGGGTCTCCTAAACTAGCCTCTCAGGAGTTAGCCAAGTGAAGGTGGGAGAAGGGCTTTCTATGCAGATGAAAGATCCCAAGGAAAGGTATTGAAGTGAAAACGTATGATGTGTTTGGAGTAGAGTACCAGGAATGATTTAGTAAATTAGGAACCTAACTTGGCAATGGCCCTGATTTCTACCCAGAAAAGATTAGAAACACTGTTACAGGTTAAGGGAACTCACTGATGGTTTTAAAGCAGGGAAGTAATGCTTTTAGATGCCTGTTTTAGAAAATGCAGTGAGGAAGATGAGTTTGAGGTAAAATTTGAGGCAAGGGAACCAGTTAGGAGATTCCTGCCATAGCCTAGATGACACATGCCTAAGTAAGAGGTAATAGTGGTGATGAGGCCATGGAAGAAGGAATCAAGAGAGATTTAAGAGGTAGAATGGATGAACTTTATAAAGGGGCAATATAATATGGTAGTGTCACACAGGGTAGGCTGAAAATCTGGTTCTCTTACATATTGGTTATGTGACCTTGGGCAAGTTACTTCTTTGAGATTCAGTTTTCTCATCTGTCAAATGAGGGTAATAGCAGAACCTATCTCATTGGATTTTTATGAAGATTAAATGTTACTCTGTGTGCGTGTATATATATGGAATATTATTAAATATTAATAAAAAGAAGGAAACCTTGCCATTTGTGGCAACATGGATGGACCTTGAAGGTGTTATGCTTATTGCAATAAGTCAGACAGAAAAATAAATAATGTATGATCTCACTTACATGGGGAATGTAAACAACAGCAACAAAACAAAAACAAATAAACAAACAAACAATGAGCTCATGGTTACAGGGAACAGATTGGTGGTTGCCAGAGGTGGGGCCATGATGAAGGAAAGGGGGGTGTTGAGGATGGGGGGGTGGGCAAAATGGGTGAAGGGAGTTAAAAGGTACAGACTCGCAGCTGTAAAACAAATACGTCATGGGTAGGTAATGTACACCATGGGAGCTATAGTTAATAATACCGTGTTGTACGTTTGAAAGTTGCTTAAGAGGGTAGGTCCTAAAGATTTTTTAAATTTGTAACCACGTATGGTGATGAATGTTAAGTAGACTTAATTAGGTGATCGTTTCACAATATATACAAGTGTCGAATCATTATGTTGTACACCTACAACTAACGTAATGTTATATGTTAGTTATATCAAAATCTTAAAAAAATGTGAACGTGTGGAAAATACTTAGAACAGTGTCATGCATCGTTGTTTCTGACTGGGTGGGAGTGATAGGGTGGCCCTTATTGGTGATTGGGTGGATGGTGGTGCCGCCATTTGAGGTAGAAAACTCTGAAGAAGGGGTTGGCTTACAAGGAAGATTTTTGATTTTGGTCGTATATTTATTGGGCTTGATGTGTTTGAGTTGCATTCTCAGGTAAAGTTGTTTAGTAGACAGTTGCACATACGAATCTGGATCTCAGAAGAGATTTCTGAGAAGCAGATACAGATCTGGGAGTTGCCAGTATTTCTATGTGGGTGCCATTGGAGACTATAGGTATTAATAAGATTGTTCATAGACAGTATTCAAGTAAGGGAGGATGATGAAGAGCAGGACCTAGGCAAGTCAGCCATGAGGCTGGAGGAAAAGAGCTGATGGAGGCACTGAAGTAGGACCAGGAGAGATTGGTGTCTTTCCTGTGTACAACCAGAGACATCTGATGACTGTTAGATTGCTTAGATAATACTTCCCCTCTGGAGGGGATGAAAATAAGGTGAACAACAGGCATTCTTGTGAATCTCTGAGCATAAGTGGCTGAGAAGACAGGAAGTTTACATTTCTAGGAAGGTTCTACTGACAGAAGGTGAGCAAAATTCCCACTTTTTTCACCTACTCCATGAGTCAGCTGCACTTTCCATTTTCCATGCTCTTCGTCACTGCTTTTCTTTCTGCTAGGCAGTCTCTAGTTTCACCAAGCCCATTTTTTGAGTGGCAGTCAGAATGAACACAGCTGTTTAGCTGTGGATGAACCACAGCTTTATGTAAAGAAATACATTTTCTGATTATTTCCAGAACTAAAGACGGTTGACTTCATCTACTGCATCTACATTGTTCTGATTTTGTAAGAATCTAGCTTTCTGTGATGACTCTTGGTTCCTTTACTGGGTTGTACAAAAGCTCTCAACTCTTTATTTTATATGCCCTTTGCAGCCATGGATAGAAAACAGAAACAACAAACTTTTCCTCCACTTCCTCTGAGGACAAATTCTTTCATAGCCTAAATTTCTCTCTCGCAGAGCTTCCCTCCATGGTTTAGGATTGTAAACGTTCCTACTTATTCACACAGTCTGAGCAGTGTTCAGTGCATCTCATCTGTTTTTTATATGACACATGGATAGAACAATAAATAATTTGTATACATAAATGAACAGATGTAAGTGGTTTGATCATGCACTCAATGGAGCACATTTTACATACAAGATATTATGGCACAGCATGGGACGTGTTCCTATAGCACACAATTTCTCTTTGTGTAGAATCAGAGTTCATCATTTTCTCTGTATCCCTAAACTGAATCTTTTTTACTTCAACTTCAAAAATGTTTGAATTAGTTTCCATATTGACTGATACTATGGAAGATGTCTGCCATCTTAGTGAAATGAGCATTTTAATATAAGGTAACTGTCATCTATGAGCATAAACTTCTTTTATTCTTCTTTGGGTTTTATTTTTGAGGCAAGAATAAACCACAAAACAAGAAAACACCTGGGAAGAAATGTAGCACCAGTTTCAGAACAGAATTCCTTTCACAATGTAAAAACATTTTTCCTTTGTGAGAGCTATTGAATTTGTGTAGTTTTCTACAGATTATGTGTGCTTTCAACCTGTGATATAAACCTTGAGACATGAGATTGGCAGGTGCTCCTTCCGCTTTATAATCACTGAGCAAACTAACCCAAATACTGCTTGGCATCTTTGAGAGACCTGCGTGCATATTTACACTATAATTATTAAGGATTTGGCTCCTGTGTTTTTCTATAATTATGGGTTCATATTTCTCCACAAGGTAGAGAAATTAGCCTGTAACAGAAGAACAAGGACTGAACTATATATATAAAAAGTAGCTTTAATTTGTAAAATGTTGAAGCTGTCTGTAATTCTGATTCCTGGACATTATGAAAAATCTAGTATCTCAGGTATCTGTTTTTTTTATTTCACTTATTCCTTTTTTAAAACCTTATTTCTACTTAAATATGCTGCTTATTGCTTAGCAACTATGTTGGCACTGCCATGTTTCTCCTATAACTGAATAATAGCCATGCAGTAAATAAATTTCTCATAGGATCCTTCAGCCAGGAGCTGATCAAGATGCTAAAATGCTGTGAAATGTGGACAAGCATAAGACTTGGCTGCAGTAACAGCATTCGAAGGCACCATCAATTTCAAATACGAGTTCAAACCTACCATGCAAGTCTCATTAACAACTGTGGTCTGGTACCTCATCTCGGTTTCATCCCCAAGTGCACTACTATTAAATGTGAAGTATTTCATTTTAATGTTACCATTGCCTACTCTAACTGTAGACAAAAGGCTGTTCTTACTTCAACAGTTATAGTATTATGATTCACCAGTCACTTTTACTATCCTAAGTCAATTTTTGAAAGACTTTTTTCACAAATATTTCTGTTGATTAAGACTTTACCCATGTGTACACACCATCCTTCATAAATGGATAGGATCTGTGTTAGAAGTTTCTTCCACTTGCCCTTAAAATTTATTGGCTAAATGTAATTATAAGTTTTAGGGCTAGATAGTAATTTCCAATCCAATGTTCCCCTGTCTTTGTGCATGACTTCTATGGCTAGGTATCATAAAGAGCTGATCAGGAAAAAGCAAAAGTTCAGAAGATGTAAAAAGAATATGTTTATTTGTAACTCTATTTCTGTTTTGTAGGTAAGTTCATTTTATTAGATTCCACATATAAACAACATCATATGATATTTGTTTTTCTCTGTCTGACTTACTTTACTCAGTATAACAATCTCTAGAGTTACAGATGTAGAAAACAAACTTATGGCTACCAGGGGGTAAGTAGCGGGGGAGGGATAAATTGGGAGAATGGGATTGACATATATACACTACTATATATAAAATAGATAACTAATAAGGACATACTGTATAGCACAGGGAACTCTACTCAATACTCTCTAATGGCCTGTATGGGAAAAGAATCTAAAAAAGAGTGGATATATGTGTATGTATAATTGATTCACTTTGCTGTACACGGGAAACTAACACAACATTGTAAATCAACTATACTCCAATAAAAATTCTTAAAAAGGAGTATGTTTATTAGATTCCTTCATCTGAAGGTTTTAGCGTTAAGAAGACTTTTCAGAGGCTCATTCACTGGTAACTGCTCAATAAGCATCAGTGATAAATTGGGTAATAATTCTACCCCAGGGTCCAGTCCCATCAGCTGTCACAGGTTAAAGAGAATGGAACTGGCCACTCAATAAGGTCAACAAAGACCCTCAAGGTCTTAACTAAAATGCTCTTATTGATTCAGTAGGTGGCTCGTCTTTCTACAGTTCAATATCTTTAACTAGCATTCTAGTCCAATATTTTTAGGTAACATCTCTTTTCTTTGCTTTTTTCTCTCAGGGTAAGAAGACAACCTGACTCCATTATAGTTTAATATGGTTGCATTGGTACAATCCTGAAACAATTAGATGTAAAAGTAAATATTCTAACAGTTTAGGTATGTGCTGGTATTTTTGCTTGTTTGATTCCTTTCTCTTTTTATTCCCCAATGGTATGACTATAACTGGTATGATCCTTTTTATTCCCCATATGATTGTTTGGTATGATTGTTTTCTTTTTGTTGAATTGACCATTTGATGTAATTCTCTTTCTCTTTTGAACTTTGGCTGTGCTTGTGATCTGTGACATAAACAGATCCTAGAGAAGGATGGAAATTTGGAGTTCACTCAGTCTGAAACCTCACGCCTAAGCAAGAGTTTCCTCTACAACATTTAAAATATTCTTTGGGTTCTGTTGAACGCTTCTAGCATGGTGGTTCCCATTTCTTCAGGGGGCAGCCAATTTCATATATATGTGCGCATATATATATATATATATATACACATATATATATATTTATGGGTTTTTTTTGGCCGTGTGCCATGTGGGATCTTAGTTCTCTGAACAGGGATTGAACCCGTGCCCCCTGCAGTGGAAGCACGGAGTCTTAACCACTGGACTGCCAGGGAAGTCCTATATTCTTTTTATTATGAGCCAAAGTCTCTCTCCTATACCTTTCCCCTACCTCCACTCCATCATTCTTAGTTTGGTGCTCTAACACTTACAGAATGTGTTTATTTCATCTCATGTGAGTGCTATTACATATATTTGAAATTAACTCTATTTAGCCTCCTTTTCAGTTAGGATATCAGTAATTCTTTCAACCATTCTTCAGTAGGAGAGCAAAATTTGCACCCCGAAACTTCTCTTTGGCATGTGGATTATGTAGAGCTGAAAACAATCAAGGCCAAAAGACTCAGGAAGAAACTTTGACCTTCCTCCTAACTGCCTAAAAGAATTTAGATAGAGGGCCTGTTCCTGGAATCACTAGAGATACCTGCCAAGAATATGGGCTAGGTGTGATTGGGGAAACTCTGCAGGGCCTAGAGATCAGGGTCCACTCTGTGTCCCATTGTCTCTGCAAGATGCAGCAAACATTTGTTTATCAAACATTTGCTTTTTCATCTTCATATTAATCGCCTTCCTCCCCTTTGAAGTTTCAAACCATTACCCCCAACATCCTTTTTTGTCCTTAGCTGAAGATGGTATTTAAGGTAAGAGTTTCACCCACTTTGGCAAGTTACTCAGTTTTCCTGAGTCTCTCCCATGTATACTTGTTATTTAACTTTTTTTTGATTTTTCTGCTGTTAATTTGTCTCATGTCAATTTAATTCTCAGACCAGCCAGAAGAATCTAGAAGGGTAGAGGAAAATTTCTTCCTCACTGACACTTCTCACCTTATAGTTGTCAATATTTAAGAATCCAGGTTATTTTCTAAATGTTCGTGAGGTAGTTCTAATACTCACTAATCTCTTTCACATGTGGTTTTAGGACACTTACTCTAACTTTAGTAAAGTTCTCACGGACAGTCTCCATGTCTTGTCTTTCTTGGAATTCATTTGAGGGTCTAGCACAGATTGTATCTTTTACACATAAGTGTGTAAAAGAAACACTTTAAAAAAAAAGAATTAAAAGGGTATTACTAAAATAGAATTGTCAACTTTCTAAATCAATGAATTGTCAGAAGCAACTAGTTGTTTTTACATCTACTCAGATATATCCTTACAATATTTCATAGGCTTATAGGGATGGAAGGGAACTCGGAAATTTAACTAGTCCAGGCCTGTTGTCACTGGGGCATGGCATTAGCTAGAAGCCTTGTTTTCATGGAGGGTAATTGAATTCCTGTGGGTTTAATGGGATCCTTCTTTTTATCCTGACTTCACTGGGTATATAATTTCAGAGTACTGTAATAAAGATCGAATTATATTGAAGTTGTTAGGATTCTGTGTCTCCTTACTAGCTTACTGTTGTTTTTATAACTTGACATGATTTATTTACATGATCATGCTTAACCCTCCTGTTCTTTTATCTGATGCAGAAATCGAAGCATATACATGGTTAGATTAAGAACCCAAGGTCAAATAGCTATTAAGGGGCAAAGATGGATGACCTAGGATATGTCATCTTTGCATTTCCAGCACAACATAGTGCTTTTCTCTTCATATATGTTTGTTGTTTCATATATTAGTGTCTCAATAAATATTTGTTGAAGGAATAAATATATTTGTTTGTATTTAAAATTAAATTAAAATTGTATTTGTATCCTAGTTATTTATGTATTGAACCTAAAAGGTAAAATAGTTTTGCAAGGCTTAAAATAAAAAAGTACTTGGTCCTCTCATCCACCTTTCCCTGTCCCTAATTATGAGTTTTAGGGACAATTTTCAACATTTTGTCCTGCTGATTCTGGAATTTACCCCCAACTGACTAAAAAGCATATTTATTTTGTATGTTTAGACTTTGGTTTGACTTTTTACTGTGGAAGGTAAGGACTTTGTTTCTTACCTCTCTCCTCCCACACACGTGTATTCATTACCCATCTCTCATCCTTCTGATATAGGTATACCATAACTTTTATTAATTAGTATTTAGTGGTTACTTTGTTGTGACAGTGTAAATATATTTTTCCTTCTAGTTTTATTGAGATATAATTGACATACAGCATTGTATAAGTTTGAGGTATACAGCATAATGATTTAACTTACATACATCATAAAATGATTACCCCAATAAGTTTAGTGAAATCCATCATCTCATATAGATACAACGTTAAATAAATAGAAAAATATTTTTCCTTGTGATGAGAACTCTTAGGGTTTACTCTCTTAACAACTTTCATGTATAACATACAACAGTGTTCATTAGATTTATCATGTTGTCCACTACATCCCTAGTACTTATTTATCTTATAACTGGACGTTTGTACCTTTGACCACCTTCATCCACTTTCCTCTCCCCTCACCCACTGTCTCTGTTAACCACAATCTGATCCCTTTTCCTATGAATTTTTTGTTTGTTTGTATGTTTTTGAAGTATAGTTGACCTACAGTACTATATTACTTCCTGGAACACAACGTAGTGATTTTTAGTGATTTGCTATTTCTATACATTTAAAATGATCACCATCGTAAGTCTCGCTGTCATCTGTCATAAAATAAATATATTACATAATTATTGACTATATTCCTCACATTGTACATTTCCTACCTGTGACTCATTTATTTTTGTGACTGAAACTTTGTACCTCTAAATATTCCTTTCCTATTTCTCTTCTCCCCCACTTTTCCTCTCTGGCAGCTACCTGTTTGTTCTCTGTGTCTATGACTGTGTTTCTGTTTTGTTATGTTTGTTCATTTGTTTTGTTTTTTAGATTCCATATATAAGTGAAATCATACAGTATTTGCCTTTCTTTGTCTTATTTATTTCACTTAGCATAATAGTCTCTAGGTCCATTCATGTTGTTGCAAATGGCAATATTTCATTTTTTTATGGCTGAGTAATTTTCCATTATATGTATATGTACCCCACATTTTCTTTATCTGTTCATCTACTGATGGACACATAGGTGGCTTCCATACCTTGGTTGTTGTAAATAATGCTGCAGTGAACATGGGGGTGCAAATATCTTTTTGAATTAGTGTTTTTGTATTCTTCAGATAAATACCCAGGTGTAGAATTGCTGGATCATAATTTCTTTAATTTCTTGAAGAACCTCCATACAGTTCTCCATAGTAGCTGCACCAATTTACATTCCCATCAGCAGTGCATGAGGTTTCGCTTTTCTCCACATCCTTGCCAACGCTTGTTATTTTTTTGCTGGCTTTTTGATAATACCCATTCTGACGGGTGTGAGGTGATATCTCATTGTGGTTTTGATTTACATATCCCTGATGATTAGTAATGCTGAGCCTCTTTTTCTGTACCTGTTGGCCATCTGTATGTCATCTTTGGAAAAATACGTGTTCAGGTCCTCTGCCCATTTTTTAATTGGGTTTTTTTTTTTGATGTCTAGTTGTATGAGTTCTTTGTATATTTTTAATATTAACCCCGTGTCAGAGATATTGTTTGCAAATATCTTTTCCCATTCAGTAGGTTACCTTGTTATTTTGTTGGTAGTTTCCTTCACTGTGCAAGGGATTTTTTGTTTGATGCAGTCCTATTTATTTTTGCTTTTGTTTCTTTTACCTGAGGAGACATATTCAAAAAAATATTGCTAAGACCGATGTCAAAGAGCATACTACATATGTTTTCTTCTAGAAGTTCTGTTTCCAGGTCTTACATTTAAGTCTTTAATCCATTTTGAGTTTATTTTTGCATATGGTATGAGAAAGTAGTACAGTTTGATTTTATTGTAGCTGTAGTTTTCCCAACACCGTTTATTAAAGAGGCTGTCTTTTCCTCATTGTATATTCTTGTCACCTTTGTCATAGATTAATTGCCCATATGAGTATGGGTTCATGTCTGAGCTCTCTATTCTGTTTCATTGATCTATATGTCTATTTTTGTGCTAGTACTGTGCTGTTTTTTTTTGTGCTGTTTCGATTGCTGCAACTTGTAGTATAGTTTTGAAATCAGGTAGCATGATAACTCCAGTTTTGGTCTTCTTTCTCAAGATTGTTTTGACTATTCTGTGTTTCCATACAAATTTTAAAATTATTTGTTCTAGTTTTGTGAAAAAAATGCCATTGGTATTTTGATAGGGATTGTATTGAATTTGTAGATTGCCGTGGACAGTATGGTCATTTTAACAATATTAATTCTTCTAACCCATGAGTACATTATATCTTTCCATTTGTTTGTGTCATCTTCAGTTTCTTTCATCAGTGTCTTATAGTTCTCCCAATAAAGGTATTTAACCTCCTTAGTTAGATTGATTCCTAGATATTTTATTTTTTTAATGCAACGGCAAATGGGATTGTTTTCTTAATTTCTCTTTCTGATAGTTTATTGTTAGTGTACAGAAATATAACAGATTTCTGTCTATTAATTTTGTATCCTTCAACTTTACCAGATTCATTGATGAGTTCTAGTAGTTTTTGGCGGTGTTTTTAGGATTATCTATATATAGTATCGTGTCATCTGCAAACAGTGACAGTTTTACTTCTTCCTTTCCAATTTGGATTCCTTTTATTTCTCTTTCTCATCTGATTTTTGAGACCAAGACTTCCAATACTATGTTGAATAAAAGTGGCAAGAGTGGCATCCTTGTCTTGTTCCAGATTTTAGAGGAAGTGCTTTCAGCTTTTTGCCATTGAGTTTAATGTTAGCTGTGAGCTTGTCATATATGGTCTTTATTATGTTGAGGTATGTTCCCTCTGTACCTACTTTGTTGAGAGTTTTTATCATAAATGGATGTTGAATTTTGTCAAAAGCTTTTTCTGAATCTGATGAGATACACCTTAAACTGAAGAATTTTATTCTTCAGTTTTTTAAGGTGTATCTCATTGATTGATTTGTGGATGTTGAACAATCCTTGCATCCTTGGGATAGTTCCCATTTGGTTATGGTGTATGAGTCCCTTAATGTATTGTTGAATTCAATTTGCTAATATTTTCTTGAGGATTTTTGCATCTATGTTCATTGGTGATATTGGCCTGTAAATTTCATTTTTTTAGTGTCTTTAGAATTGGGGTGATGTTAGCCTTGTAGAATGAGTTCTGAAGCATGCCTTTCTCTTGAATTTTTTGGAATCTTTTGAGAAGAATAGATGCTAACTCTTCTTTAAATGTTTGGTAGAATTCAACTCTGAAGCTATCTGGTCCTGGACTCTTGTTTGTTTGGAGTTTATTTTTTATTACTGATTTAATTTTGTTACTGGTAATTGGCCAGTTCATAGTTCCTATTCTTTCCTGATTCAGTCTTAGAAGATTGTATGTTCCTGGAACTTTATCCATTTTTTTCTAGACCGTACATTTTATTGGCTGTGCCTACTAGTGCACCCACAGTAGTAACCCTACCACAACAGAAGGACCCATTCAGCCCACATAGAGGATGACCCTAGAGCATATAGCTCTGGTGGCCAGAAAGGAGTGCTCTGCTGGATCCCATAAGATGTTTCTTATATAAGGCCACTTCTCTGAGATCAGGAAACATAACCAACCCACCAGATACATAGAAATAAAAACAGAAAATTAGGCAAAATGAGGTGACAGAAAAATATTAAGGAACAAAAATAAAACCCCAGAAGAAGAATTATGAAATAAAGATAAGCAATCTACCTGATAAAGAGTTTAAGGTCATGATCATAAAGATGCTCAAAGAACTCAAGAGAAGAATGAATGAACAGAGTGAGAAGGTAGAAGTTTTTAACAAAGAGTTGGAAAATACAAAGAAGAATCAAACAGATTTGAAGAACACAACTGAAATAAAAAATACTCTAGAAAGAATCAACAGTAGATTAGATGACACAGAGGAATGGATTAGCAAACTGGAAGACAGAGTGGTGGAAATCACTCAAGCTGAACAGAAAAAAGAAAAAATGAATTATAAAAAATGAGGACAGTTTAAGAGACCTCTGAGATAACATCAGGCATACTAACATTCACATTACAAGGGTCCCAGAGGGAGAAGAGAGAGAGAAAGTGGCAGAGAACATATTTGGAGACATAGTAGCTGAAAACTTCCCTATCCAGGTCCAGGAATCACAGAGAGTCCCAAACAGGATCAACCCAAAGAGGACCACACCAAGACACATTGTAATTAAAATGACAAAAATTAAAGATAAAGAGAGGACATTAAAAGCTATAAAACACTGATGAAAGAAATCAAAGATGACGTAAACAGATGGAGAAATATACCATGTTCTTGGATTGGAAGAATCAATATTGTGAAAATGATTGTACTACCCAAAGCAATCTAGAGATTCATTGCAATCCACAGATTCATTGCAGTCCCTATCAAACTACCAATGGCATTTTTCACAGAACTAGAACAAAAAATTTCACAATTTGTATGGAAACACAAAAGACCTTGAAGAGCCAAAGCAATCTTGAGAACGAAAAACGGAGCTGGAGGAATCAGGCTCCCTGACTTCAGACTATACTACAGAGCTATAGTCATCAAGACAGTATGGTACTGGCACAAAAACAGAAATATAGCTCAATGGTATAGGATAGAAAGCCCAGAAATAGACCCATGCACATATGGTCACCTAATTTACAACAAAAGAGGCAAGAATATACAATGGAGAAAAGACAACCTCTTCAATAAGTGGTGCTGGGAAAACTGGACAGCTACATGTAAAAGAATGAAATTAGAACACTACCTAACACCATACACAAAAATAAACTCAAAATGGATTAAAGACCTAAATGTAAGACCAGACACTATAAAACTCTTAGAGGAAAACATAGGAAAAACACTCTTTGACATAAACCATAGCAAGATCTTTTTTGACCCACCTCATAGAGTAATGAATATAAAAACAAAAATAAACATATGGGACCTAATGAAACTTAAAAGCTTTTGCATAGCAAAGGAAACCATAAACAAGACAAAAAGACAACCCTCAGAATGGGAGAAAATATTTGCAAATGAAACAACGGGCAAAGGATTAATCTCCAAAATATACAAACAGCTCATGGAGCTCAATATCAAAAAAACAAACAATCCAATTAAAAAATGGGCAGAAGACCTAAATAGACATTTCACCAAAGAAGACATACAGATGGCCAAGAGGCACATGAAAAGATGCTCAACATCACTAATTATTAGAGAAATGCAAATCAAAACTACAATGAGGTATCACCTCATACTGGTCAGAATGGCCATCATCAAAAAATCTAGAAACAATAAATGCTGGAAAGGGTGTGGTGAAAAGGAAACCCTCTTGCACTGTTGGCGGGAATGTAAATTGATACAGCCACTGTGGAGAACAGTATGGAGGTTCCTTAAAAAACTGAAAATAGAACTACCATATGACCCAGCAATCCCACTACTGGGCATATACCCTGAGAAAACCATAATTCAAAAACAGACATGTACCACAATTTTCATTGCAGCACTATTTACAATAGCCAGGGCATGGAAGAAATCTAAATGTCCATTGACAGATGAATGGATAAAGAAGATGTGGCACATATATTCAATGGAATATTGCCCAGCCAGAAAAAGAAACGAAATTGAGTTATTTGTAGTGAGGTGGATGGACCTATAGTCTGTCATACAGAGTGAAGTAAGTCAGAAAGAGAAAAACAAATACCATATGCTAACGCATACATATGGAATCTTAAAAAAAAATGGTACTGATGAACCTAGTTTCAGGTCAGGAATAAAGAAGTAGACATAGAAAATGGACTTGAGGACACGGGGGGTGAGGGGGAAGCTGGGGTGAAGTGAGAGTAGCAGCAACATATATACACTACCGAATGTAAAATAGCTAGGTAGTGGGAAGCAGCAGCATAGCACAGGGAGATCAGCTCAGTGCCTTGCAACGACCTAAAAGGGTGGGATGGGGAGGGTGGGTGGGAGGCTCAAGAAGGAGGGGATATATGGGGATATATGTATGCTAATGGCTGATTCACTTTGTTGTACGATAGAAACTAAGGCAGTATTGTGAAGCAGTTATACTCCAATAAAGATCTATTAAAAAGAAGAACAAATAGAAAAAAAAAAGCAGAAAGGAAAAGCAGCAAGTTACATACAAGGAAGCTTCTATAAGGATATTAGATGACTTTTTAGCAGAAACTCTTTAGGCCGGAAGGCAGTGGTGCAATATACTTAAACTGATGAAAGAGGAAAACCTATAACCAAGAGTATTCTACCATGCAAGGCTTTCGTTCAGATTTGATGGAGAGGTCAAAAGTTTCACCAACAAGCCAAAGCTAAAAGAGTTCAGCACCACAAAAACGAGGCTTTGAACCAAGAAATGTTCAAAGGACAACTCAAAATGAAAATGAAAAGGCCACAACTAGTAACGTGAAAATTATGAGACCAAAAAAACCACCTCAGCCTACCTGGAGCTTCTTTTCAGATTCAGAAATCACTTATTGTTGTGAAGGAGTATTTTGAAAACTCTACAGGATGAAAGGGTTTAATTTAAACTTGTGGTTAAAAAAGAAAAGGAAAAAAAGGGTGGTAGCTGGGTCAGTAGAGATGGAGGTGTTCCATGTGCATGGAAATATTATAATTGACTTCCTTTGTAGGGTGGAATTATGAGACCTCTGGAAATTTACACCAAAGAAGAAAATATGGGATAGAAAAATTACAGTTAAATAAAACAATAAATGTGGTTTTAGTGTGTGCTGTATCTTATCAAGAAGTAACGTTGCAGCTAAAGTAAAGCAATTATAATGACGTTACTTGCTTAAGATGACCCTGTTTAAAAGTTCATGTAGGGGGCTTCCCTGGTGGCGCAGTGGTTGAGAATCTGCCTGCCAATGCAGGGGACACGGGTTCGAGCCCTGGTCTGGGAAGATCCCACATGCCGTGGAGTAACTAGGCCCGTGAGCCACAACTACTGAGCCTGCGCGTCTGGAGCCTGTGCTCCGCAACGAGAGGCCGCGACAGTGAGAGGCCCACGCACCGCGATGAAGAGTGGCCCCCGCTTGCCGCAACTAGAGAAAGCCCTCACACAGAAACGAGGACCCAACACAGCCAAAAAAAAAAAAAAAAAAGTTCATGTAAAGAATATGCTGGCATTTGTGCTATGTAAATAGAATGTTCCCTACAACATCATAATATTCACATGTAGGAAAAGTTTTTTTTTTTTTTTTCAGATGGCCTTCACTATTGTAGAATTTTCTGTATTTTTTCCCCATTTCATTTTCAATTGGGTTTGACATTCAGGCTCTCAGGGTCAACTCTGGGTAGCTGTCAAGCAGACAAACACCTTTAATGGTAACCAAGTCTAAATGGAGATAAAAACAAACCCTTCAATATCCTGATGGATTAATGCTTCTTGGAGATAGTTTCCTTCAATAATTGATTACTTGCTGTGGTTTGACTATGTGTGTCGGGGACAGTATGTCTGTTGTCATAACAAACTAATTGAGCAATTCAGTTCTGGTTTCTGCAGCGTGGCGAACTTCAGACGTGACTGCTGAGCACGACTGTGCTCTGAAAATAGTACATCTGGGAGACTTGAGCCTTTTCTAGTTCCCTTTACCTGTGATCCACTTCATGGATTTCAGACTTGTGTGAATCTGATCCCAGATGGGACAGCTCACCTTCAGTACCCTGTCCTGTAGGTAAAGGGAGTAGACCATCCATTACCATCTCCTTCTCATTCTTAGGTTAATGACGACATTAAATATTAAATGAGTTTCTGTCTCCAGAGTGCCGATGTAAGTGATTTTACATTAGCTCATCCACTTTTGGCACTGTCCTTTCTTTGATTTCTGATAAAGCACGTTGCTCTGTGTAACGTAATTCAGAGGAAATCATGATTGATTTGACAACTCTTAATGTGATGCTTAATATTAACCTTCTTCTTTAGATATGGAGGAGGATAGTGAAGGAGGAGGTGAGGGAAAAGAAAGAGGAATCAGAGAAAGAAATGTGTCTTAGGCTTTTTGAAGGTGGCAGGGATGAATGATCTCATTAACATACCACAAAAAAGTTAACATGTTTTTCCCCCTCTTTCTTCTTTGAGACATCTCAGAATCTCTGATGGCTCAGAAACTGATTCTAACTCCTCCCTACCAGAACTTTGAAGAGCTGCACCAAGAGGGTAAAGATCATTTGGGGATACAAATATCTTGGGAATAAAATCTGTGGGATTTGCTGCAGCTTTTCAAAAAGGGTTAGGGTTTCACCTTCAGCTACCTTCCGATTTAACATTTAATGAGAAGAGGTGCTGTGGTGGAAACTGCAAGGAGAGCAGAATTAAGACATAATCTCTACCCACTGAGATTATTATCAGAGTAGACAGACAGGCAAGACCCCTAGAAATTAGAGAGTGGAGGCGGGAGCATCAAGGAAGGTGGTTTCCTGTGGGACTCTAGCTGGGAGACCATGAGGCATCTGTCGGCAGCTGTTTTCAAAAGCTTCAACCAGTGAAGGAAAGGCATCCCTGAGGCTTTTCCTTCTAAGGCAAAGCTTGTTCTTTTTTTTTTTTAACATCTTTATTGGAGTATAATTGCTTTACAATGTTGTGTTAGTTTCTGCTGTATAACAAAGTGAATCAGCTATACATATACATAAATCCCCATATCCCCTCCCTCTTGTGTCTCCCTCCCACCCTCCCTATCCCACCCCTCTAGGTGGTCACAAAGCACTGAGCTGATCTTCCTGTGCTATGCGGCTGCTTCCCAGTAGCTATCTGTTTTACACTCAGTAGTGTATATATGTCAATGCCACTCTCTCACTTTTGCCTTTGTCCCAGGCAAAGCTTGTTCTTAAAAAAAAAAAACAACCTCTTTTTGACATTCAGGAGAGTATAGTTGCCCGTGCCCCTTTTGGCTGTTCTTTTAGGAAGGGAACTAGGTTTATATACTTTTTCATTTCTTTGCAGTAGACAGAGAAGTGGAAATCCCTGGGTAATTGCAGAAGTCGGTGTTTTTGGAGCTCAGCCCTGCAACGTGGAGTCCATTCTCACTCCAAGTTGTCAGATCAGAGAGCAGCAGTGATTTGAGTCTGTTTATGACAGATTTGTCCTTTGTCATCTCACGGAGGCATTCTTACACACATCTTAACAGGATTAGGAGGAGGGAACATGGGTCTAGTAACATTCCATGCCTCACTTTTCTTTATTAAGGCTTGCATATTGAATGAACCTGGCCTGGATGAAAACTTTTATTGGATTTGTATAACTTTTGCTCCCTTAAGAGCCAATATATGAACATGTTACTTAAGTGCTGAAGATTCGTAATTGAGTAAAGTTTTACAGTGGGAAGGGAGCTTTTAACTAGATCAACCTCCTCATTTGGCCCATGAGGAAACTGAGGTCTTACCTGAGAAAGTGGTCATCTAAGTCTTCACGGTTGGTGGTATACAAAATAGGGAGACCCAGCCACAGGACCCCATCTATGCAAAACCACTCTGAGATAAAAACAGACACAACAGGGAAGAGAAATACGATTGAGAGCAGGCTAGCCAGCTCCCCACCTTGTAAAGGAAAATGTTACAAATATTCTAGTAGAACATATATGACCAAATTACTTTTTTAAAAAAGTATCTTATGAAAAATTTATCTTTTGCTGCACAGGCTGGCTGGTAAAATCAAGTAGTAAGATTTTTTAAAAAATTATTTAACACAAAGATCCCTAACTGAAAATTCACTGTCTTTTGATACATGCTGCTCTTTTGTCTTCTCAGTATGCGTATCAACAAAACAAAAAAATCTGTAGTGAAATTCAAGTTTATGCAAATCATTTAATATGAACTGTACACAGCAACTGACAGCAGTGGGCAAGATTGCTGCTATGTGGTCACTGGCAACAGTTTTACATCCCAAGTGGTCCCTGTGACCTGCAGTAGCTCAGAGGCTACTGCAAGCATCTAGCAGCGGGAAAGTGTGGAGTTTTGTATCATTAATCAGAGTTTCTCAATTAATTGCTGACACTTTGGGCCTGGGAATTCTTTTCTGGTACATTGTAGGATGTTTAGCAGCATGCATCCCTGGCCTCTAAACCCTAGATGACGGTAGCAGCTCCCCCGCACCCTGTCCCGGCCCACTGTAACAACCAACTATGTCTCTAGACATTGTTCCCTGTAGATGGAGGAGGGCCAAAGTATCCCCCAGTTGAGAGCCAAGAGCTGTTGCATTAGATGATAAAGTCACTTCAGAATCAACCCGTGTGACCAGTTTCTTCCAGACCACAGAAGCCTGCCTTTATTTCTTAAGTAGGAGAAAGCGCAGAGGATGGGTATGCATGTATGTATGCGTGAAAGAAGGCGAAACAGGACGCACTATTTCTTCAGAGACTTTATTTTTCACCCCGCCCCCAAAGCTAATGAGGTACAAATACAAGTGCCAGGTAGGTGAGGGTGTCTACCTTGGGGCAATACCCAAGGAATTTTACACTGATACTGATGAAGCAGGCACTTTCTAAACCAATCAAATTAAAGGCAGAAAAGGAAGAGACAGATTACTGGATCAATCAGGGTCTAGCTAGGAAAATAGAAACCACAGGGGAATAAATGCAGGGAATTGTTAACACCGGTGATGTGTTGAGCTGAGAGTTATATATGGAACTGTAGGGAAATCCAGAAATGAGCAACAACAACCATTACCCTAGGCTGGAGAGACAAAGAGAGGTCCTCCGGGACCTGGGTCATGCCAAAAGAAGCTGGGACCAGAACGGGCCTCTCTGGTGGGAAATGGAACCAGAATGGAGAAGTGAAACTGCCCTAGGCAGAGTAAGGAGGAGAAATACCCTGTTTCTCTCACCCTCCAATCGGTTGCCACTTCCTCTCCATTTCAAGAGCTAGTTTTCCCACTCACCATATATGGTATATAGAGTACAGGGGGAAGGTTGGAAATGGACCTAAGGGCAAGCAGGCCCAAGGCTGGCACAAATAACTGTGTCCTAACCTGTTCAAAAGCAGCAAATGGCATATCCTGTTTCCTGGAGAACTAGAACTGGGGGCATGAACTTACCTCGCTTAATGTCTAAAACACGACACACTTCCTGTTTCTTCAGGGCCTTTATTTTGAACCTCCCCCCGCAAAGCTAATGAGGTACAAATACAAGTGCCAGGT
This sequence comes from Globicephala melas, assembly GCF_963455315.2. Lineage (NCBI taxonomy): Eukaryota > Metazoa > Chordata > Mammalia > Artiodactyla > Delphinidae > Globicephala > Globicephala melas. The sequence goes on along the minus strand of NC_083327.1, from coordinate 44,996,200 downwards.
AGGTGAGGGTGTCTGTCTTGGGGCAATACCCAAGGAATTTTATACTGATACTGATTTACAATGAAAAATCACAGTAGTGAATAGCTTACTTTTATGGAGTATTTGCCATGTACCAGACTCTATGTTAATGACATGCATAATTTAATTGTAACTTTCTGAAAAATTTTATGCTGCAGGCACTATTATTATCCCTTTTCTAGAGATTAGAAAACCAAAGTAGGAAGAACTTTAAGCAAATTTCCCAAGGCCACATAACTTGTAAGTGGAGGAGTGTGATTTGAATTCAGGCCTATGGTATTGTGTACCTCACAATCTTGGCCACTGTGTTACGCTTCCGTGTTGTAGGAATATGATGATGATAGCTAACATTTATCAAGAAGCTACCGGGTGCCTTGCTATGTTTTAAGTGTTTTTCTATTTATTATTATTAGCTCATTGAAATCACACAATAGCCTATTTTACAGATGAGGAAACTCAGGCACAGAGAGGTGAAATAACTAGTTGAAGATCATAGAGCTACTAAGTGGTAGAGCTAGGTTCTGAACCTAAGTAATTTTGGTTTCAGACCTGTGCTTTTAACCACTAAAGTGATAAAAAGATTTTGTGTGTGTGTGATTTATTTATTCAGTTTTTCATTTCAACCAGTTCTGTTCAACGCAGGGTACTTTCCTAGGCCTTGGAGCTACAAAGATGAATATGACATCAGTGAGGAACTTATCATTTAGTGGTACTTACTGTTTAGTGGAATGCTCACAAACATGTAAACAAGTGATGATGATTTCAAGTGACAGATACTATAAGAGAAGTTCTTCCCAGGAGATATGGAGGAGTACAGAGAGATCGGGAATTTTCTGTACGTGGGATAGAAAATTGAAAATGGAAAATAAATGAGGGTTTCATAAGAGAGCTAACGCATAAGATGTATTTGCGCTGCAGAAGTTATGCAAGTTGTGCAAAGGAAATGTCAGGAAAGAAAGTGGAAACTAAAGGAATATTCATTTGGGTAAAGCATGGAGTCCAGGAGGGTTGGACAAGGAGGTCAGAAAAGAAGATAAGATCCGGAATAACAGAGGTCCCATGTGATCCAATAAGGAGCTGGGAAGGTTTCCTTTTGCCATGCCTTTAAAATTCCGTAGAGCATGTGCTGCATTTATTTTATTTTTCCATCTTCTACCAGTTATAAAATTGTGTTTTCTGGTGCCTTTGAGTACACTGCATATTGTTGGCGAGACCTAATGAAATCTTTCTCTGACTGTACTACACTCTAGCTGCTTTGTGAGTGACACATGTGAAAACTCAGAGCTCAATCCAACTGGCACTTAGGAGGCTCTGGTGACCTGGATTTGGAACAGGCCTTGACCTAAGGCTATATAAGTCCTTATGGAGAGATTGCTGTGAGGTAGCTGCTGAGATGTCACTCCAGCCTCACTGTCTGCTTCATTGCTGTCCAGCTATTCCCCAAATGGCTTTCTTTGGTGATTAGCTTCACACTGAGTGTTCAGACCCAACAGACAAAGTGGAAACCTGCAATTTGCGATTGAAATGTGTTGTCGGAACTTTAGCCTGAAGATGTCACAGCTTCTGTGTTTAGAATATGCATAATATAGAAAGGTAATTAAATTCCCCCATCATGGATACCATGCTTGGCTCAGTATTTAAGGAGGAGCTGCCCTGGGCAGCTTGGCATCTACCTTGTCCACTGGACATTTGTGTGACTTCTCCAGTTTCCAAAGCCCTGTCGGGGTGTGGATCGATGGGAGAGTGGAGGAGGTGACATCTGCTTGAAGGTGATTTTGACATGATGCCATTGGCTTTTGACAAGTAAAGCAATCTAATGAGCACTATTACTTCTTTCCCAAACTGTGGTTCTTTTGTTCCTTGGTTACTGATAATAATATGGTGAATTAGAGGGAAATGTTAGTTTTTGAAACTTAGAGTGAAAACACCAACAGAATACAGAAGAACGTGGATTTGAGTGTCAACTCTCCTGCTATTCTGTTGTATAACCATTGGGAAATCACTTAATCTATAAGTTTTAGTTTTCTCCACTGTAAAATAATTCCTGTTTCATGTAGTTGGTGTGAGGAATAAAGGAATGAATGCATATGACAGTGATTTGTGCACTGTGAAATACTATACAATTTAACATATTCTTCTTAACAAATTGACAAGATAAACAGCCTGCTAGCCCCAAGTATTTTCATAACATTTGAGATCTAAGTATGAATATTGGGTAGTACTAAGTGCATCTCTTAGCAGAGGGTTCTTTTTCATAAGAAAACTTTTTCTAAGAGCCCCCCTTTGTTCCTCATTTTGTAACCATGGTCCAGAGTTGACAAATTTTAGAATAAAAGTTGTTATTGAGCCACAGTAATCTCATTCTGGCTGACAAATGACACGGGAGCACCTGGACCCCTCTGGCTTGAGTCTGCTTCTGAAGAAGGGGGATAATAATACCTACGGCAGAGGACAGTTTTTAAGACTAAATGAGTTAATTCTTGCAAAATACTTAGCATAACATGTGAAACAGTATTTTCAATGACTGTTAGCACCTGTTTTTATTATCATTATTATGATACCCACAATCTGCGGGCCCATGTGATGACTGTTGAATTTCCTTCTGGCCGCGGTGGAGAGCCACTGTGGGATTTTTAAGCCACTTTTGAAAAATTAGTTCATATCTTCAAAATCACTCTCATTTTGCACAACTCAAGGTAGTGTCTGAGTATTGTGTATCAAGTATCTACTATACCCTGTTTTCTGTAGAAAATAATGTGACCTTGTGAATCCAGTATGAAAAGCAAATTTTACCAAGATAATTCATATATTAAATAATGAATGGAAGTTGATAATTTAATGGAATCCTATAGGGAACTTTTAGAACATGTTCATAAATTTTTTTTTATGAATAACCCTCTGCTAACTTATTTGAGCATCTTTAGCTTTTTATTGTACAATTGACCTATATTTAATACAGAAGAATTAGAAAGGAAAACTAGCAAAGAGAAAGAAATATAAAATTTCCTATTGCCTCACTAACCAAATATAATCATTATTAATACTTCGGCATATACTTTTTTTTGGTTAAAATTTTCAAAGTTACACTTACTTGAATTAGGCATATGTCTTTAGCATTGAATTCTGACAAGATAAAAGGCCTGTCATGAGAACTTTACTTAAAATTCAAAAGAAATAGAATGAAAATTAAAAAATCCTAACCCAACCCAGAATCCCTTTTGTAGTCCAGTTTAAATATGTAATACAGATGAAAAGTACAGGAAACCTTCTGTGGATTGCTTTCCCAAACTGCAATAACGACCTTTTCTATATATGTTTACCTTCTTTGCACCATAAGCAATAAATCACAAATTGTCACCTCTGTGTGTAATGCTTTGTAGCTAAATTATCTTGAAATGTCCAAAGGGAGAACCATTCAAAGAATGATTTAAAAGAGAAGAGTATATGAGTCAAATACATTACATAAAATGATTCACAGAACATGTCTTTGTGAATTCTTTTTTTTTTGTGGTACGCGGGCCTCTCACTGTTGAGGCCTCTCCCGTTGTGGAGCACAGGCTCCGGACGCTAAGGCTCAGCGGCCATGGCTCACGGGCCCAGCCGCTCTGTGGCATGTGGGATCTTCTGGGACTGGGGCATGAACCTGTGTCCCCTGCATCGGCAGGCGGACTCTCAACCACTGCGCCACCAGGGAAGCCCGTCTTTGTGAATTCTTGAATGTCACTCTGAGTATATTTTGTCTCCACCTTTTTTGTTGGCTTTATCCCTGCACTCCGAAAAATCACTGTCAATTTGTATTGACACACCTGTTCTCATAACTTACTATTTACTCTTTGTTTGATACAGTAGACGTTGGAAGAAAATGGGCTAGAATATTCTAATGGAATGGTTGGAAAAATACATTTTAGAAGTGCGGATACATTACTTTTTTAAAGGCAGCCACAGACGGTTTGTACTTACCTTAATTTGTGGATTCATGGACAAGCTAAAAAGTCACAAAGCTATGCTGTCTAAATAAATGAGTGGTGCCATTCTCTTCCCTAAGCTGTAAAAGCTAGTCAAGAGTGAACAAAGCACCTGGACATGAACAGTTATTGCAGTATCATCATAAGAAATGATTGGTTATATTTACAGTGCTAAGGGGTTTAGCGGGAGAAGTGGAACACAACTGATTCTTTCAGAATAAATTTGCATTTGTTTATTTAAGACTGTTTCTTCAATTGAATTTAATCCCTAGAAGCAATAAGTAGGATTCCTTTTCTCCTATCTACCCTTTGCATACGACCACAGGATCATAGATGTGCGGACATCAACCACCTGTCATCCCAGTTTAACTCTTATCAAAGGATGATGGAGGATGACACGTTGAAACTAGCCTCACTTAAATGGTCAGCAGCAGTGCACTAGCTTGCTCAGCTTGTCAAGTCAAAGAAAAATTGCACCAGACAAGTTAAACAGGCAAGGAAGACTTTATTCAAGACTACTGCAATTCAAGACTACTGCAATTTCCCTATTGAAATAAGGGAGACTGAACTCAATGCCACTGAAACAAAAGGCAGAGAGTTTTTAAGCACTAGGGTAAGTGCTAATGGAAAAGACCTGGAGGATGTTACAGGGACGTTGTCAATGTGACTAGGATATCTGTGTTTGCTGATTGACACTTATCTAAGTTAGGCTTCTGTTATCCCACAGAGTCTGGGAGATAGGGGTGCTGTCTTCCTAGATGATTACATTTCAAAGGGATGGCTCTCAGGTCCTCAAGGTCCTGGGTTTTAAAACTGGCAAGAGGCTGAAAAAGATTTCATCTCAAAGGGGAGAGAAAGTATTTACAATTGCAAGTTTTCCAAAGTAAATGATCTAAAGAAAGGGGGTTCAGGGAATGATAGTCAAGAAGGAACCTGCTTAAAGGTTAGTCGGTCTGAAGGAAATGCTCAGATTGTCTTAGTCACCAGAGTCAGATATTCAGGAAAGCTGCCCTGTGGTCAAGAGCCTTTGCTTCCATCCTCCCACCTCCTGACTGATTCCATAAATAGACATGAGATGAGGTGGGTGTGGATTTTCCAGAGGGGATGAATTATACGTCTGTGATCGCATGAATATACATACATAAAATATACATGTCAGTGCATAGTAGTATATGTGTGTACCTCTCTATTTCTATGTTTATCTATCTGTCTTTGAGGGGAAGTCTGTCTTTACCTGGAATTAAGAATCTTTCTTAGGAAGAGGGCTCTCTGCCCTGTTGGAACAGCAACTCCTATGTAAATTAAATGTCGGTTCTTCTCTGAAACACTTTAGTGTTGAAAGACTTCATTTAATCTCTTCTTTTTTATTATAACTTTTGCAGAATCTGATTTTTTTTAACTTTTAGAATGATTGTTTTTGGTAATATTTACAGTAACCATTTTTTAAAAACTAATTTTTATTGAAACAATACTTAATTGTCAAGAGGAAGGTGGTGTGGCATGTAGACCTATTTTATTGTATTTATCAAATAACATGATACAAGGCTTGGAAAGTACATTTGAGAAGAGGAAGTGATGAAGCTTTGTGAGCACACAGAAGAAGGAATGGTTAATTTTGACTGTGGATGAAGAGAAAGGCTTCGTGGGAGAAGGAGCATTGAGGTGGGTCTTGAAGAAAGACAAAATTTTGATAGCATGAAAGAGAGAAAAGGGCAGCCCAGATCAGGGTGCCTGTAAGCAAGAATAAAAGGTGTGAACTTGTGTAGGGTGGTCAGGGAGCAGTGAGTAGATGGATTAGATTGGATGTAGTGCCTATGGCTTTCAGGACCAGATCATTAAACAGCCCTCTGTTCTCTGCTGAGGAATTTTGATTCAGTTTTTTTAGAGAATAATAACGAACTAAACATTTTAGAAAATCAAAATGATAGCAAATCTATTTTGAGAAAGTGATGACTGTACTTGTGGATTCCTGGAAAGTGAGTGGGGTGTTGAGAGGCAGGGAGGATAGAGAGGAAGCTATGAGTGTCTTCACTGTAAGAGGCATGGTCTGACCCAGGGCAGCGGACAGCACATATCTCAGAACATCTAGGCATTGGAGTCAGTAAATATTGGCTGAATGCAGGACTGCATGAAAAATTAAATTGGGTGTAGGAGATAAATAAAAGGGGAAATGGGAAAAACAACTGAGGTATTTTTAGCTAGAATTATTGAGAGGATGGTGATGCAATCATTACACAATTTTTTTCCCAAGGGTTTATGATCTATTATGCTATGGGAGCTTGGAGGAAGTAGCAACTCCCTCTGCCTGGGAGAATCAAGGAGGATTCAATAAGGCGGCAATTGATGTAGATTGTTTCGGAAGACGAAGGAGGGCACGTGTGGCCAAGACAAATGAAGGAGCAGGTACAGGGACCATACAGCAGGATGGGAGGTCAGGTGACAGGGGCACAGTCAGGAGCGTCAGAAATGGATGGGAGCCAGAGCTGTATTTGCATGCTAAGGAGTTTTGTTTTAATCCTTTAACAATTTGTTGCTATTATTATCGTCATTACTACTTACTATTTGCTTAGTTGAATTAAGCCTATTAATTTCTTAAATATCCTTCATAAAATGGCATAGTGGGTGAGAGAAATTCCCTAAACGCCTGTGTTAGCACATAATAATCAACACTGCTACCCACTCTGCTACCCTATAACTCTAGTTGACAATAATGTAATTGCCTTTCTCTTTTTCTAAGCATCACTGTACATAGTTTTCATTGCAGAATTATAATAAATTATAATGTAAATTAAAATCATTTACAGACCTTAAGAAGCTGTCACATTTGACACATGAATAATAACCTTTTTACTACTTTAGTTTCCCTAAACTATTTTCTTCTACCCTTTTCCTAGAAATAAACGTGATGACTCAGAAGACATTTTTCAAAATTACAGTAAATTTGTTATTTACAGTAAATAACAGTAATGTTATTGTCATATTTCTAGTATTATGTATGCAAAAATTAGCAAACTGATATGCCTGATCTCTGTGGATCCTCTTGGCATTGGAAAACATCATACATTATGAACTTAGAAGGAAATAGGTGGGAATTTTTATCCCAAAAGGGCCATTATCGGTTAATTTGGGGGGCGGTGTTCAAATGAGTGAACAGGTTTGTTGCTTCAGGTAAAATTCATTGCAGAGCAGAACAGTAGGTGATCCACTACTAAGCTGTTATATTTTTTCCGTGTTAACCTGATCAGATGGATTTAAATTCTATCAGCTCAGAACTTGAAATGTATCCTTTTTAGGGTGTTCTTATATTCATTTCATTTTTAGGGAAAATAGAGAAATTATCTAAATTTGAGGTTATACCCAACATATTATTTTGGACTGAGGAATGTGTAAAGTACAAAGACAGAGCACGCAAACCACAGGAACCCTCGTGGATAGGGAGCTTGCATGCATTCCTGGCTATATCTTGGCTCTGTGGCAGGAATCTTATGAGTATAGGGACCCCAGTGAGGAAAGTCTCCTATAGCTTTCACATGCTGATTGGGATCTACAAATTAATCTTAACATAAATTCTCTCAACTTGGGAGCATTTTCACTAATAAATCTTCTTAAATAATCTGTTCCCAAATATTTAGTCCAGGATTTACTCATTTGAGAACACTGAGACATTTCGTCCTCTTCAATTTCTTTGTAAAACTATGTATTATCCAGCTTGTCAGTGTGATTGCTTCCCCAACCTTCCTCCCATTACATAGGTCTCTTCTTGATGTCCCAGATTTTCAAGATGATTTTGACGATCTTCACTTCCATGAACTCTTACTCTTTATAACCATTGTTTTTTTATAATTTTTTTTCCCATGGAATGACTCCTTGTTGAATTTGTTCTTTCATCTGATGACCTGGTATATAAAACCCATAAATTCTGTCCCTAAGAACTGGTCCAGATAAATTAGTTCTGTTCAACACAAGTGATATTAGAAAATCAGAAATTATGGAATGTTTTAACTCTAAATATCCGAAGGCAAATAATTGGATTTAACTGGATGCTGAGAACATTCTGGAGTGTGCCTTCTAACGACTAAGGTTTTTCCTGGAATAGGAGATTTAAAATCATTGGTTTACTAAAGTCCTGACTTTTAGAGGATAAATTTTATTACACCCAAGGGTTCTGTTGCTTCCATCCCTTATGCAAATCCAGCCTTGCAGGAAACAAACATGGGTACACTCTTCTGATTTTAGATAATATCAGAGGGATAAATTCTGAACTCCATGCCACATATGATAAAATGTCTTTCTCCGGATGTTAATCTCGCTTTGTGATAAGGTGTGCACACTCACACACACATGGAGAGACAAATGGCTCTATTCATGATGCACGGGAACAGTTTTAAAGTTCCTTGGTTTAAGTTTCTTCCTTTAACTTTAGTAAGAAATGTTCTGTGTTCTTTCTGAACACTCAGATTTTACAAACCTCCATTGAAGTAAAAGATTGAATATTAATCCACCTTTTAATGGCTGTATTTTATTGATAACCTGTTTTCTTCTATTGTCTTTAGTCCAGTCATTTACATAGATTTGATTTCCAGGTATGTAAGATATGTGCTTATTCTCTGATATGTGTGCAGATGGTCTATACAAAGTACACATAAGTGGCATTATTTTATACAGGTCAATACTATGGCTTTAAGAATTTTGTAAGAATTTTTAAAACATTTTCACTCTTCCATGCTTGTTCTTTTTCACTTGTTCCACCAGTTTCCTCATAACAGTTAGCAATAAAATTCTAGAAAAACAGAGATGTGTTCTTGGTATTCAGCAAGGAAAGGCAGGCTTGGAAGACAGTGTACCTCTTCCCAGGCAGTCTGTGAGTGGGACAAGGAACAACTCTAATGATATATTCGGTATAAGAAGCTTTAAAAGGTAAAAAAAAAAATGCACGATACATTTATCAGCCTGTTGAATGGGTAGAGAGGTGAGAGCTGGGAGCTAGTATGGGCATGAGTAACTGAGGTTCTGAGTTGTTCTTAACCTGGACACTCCAAGACAAAAGACATGACACCAAATTTTCTGTGCTTTAGGGAGACCCGCAAGCATCAAACAGAGTATCATCATACATAAGTGGAACAAAGCAAAGCAAGAGTCTATGTACGAAAGGGAACTAAATGTCTGTCTAGGCAGGTAGAAATGTCCATTTGTAGGAGGCAGGGTTGAGCTTGCATGGGGCTGAACAGCAGACTCTAGGGCAGAATTTGGATGGAAAAGTGCTAGGGAAGGCACCATCATTACAAGCAAGTCAAAATTCTCTTAAGATATGAACAAAGTCACCATGACAAGTTCTGAGACACAAGTGATAAAATAATAGCCAAGCCTTAAACTTGGCTTATAAGGGTTCACTTCTTAGAGACAGGGTAAAGGTACAGTTGTTAGAACTAGTTTGTTAAGGTTATCAGAGAACTAAACTAGCTCCAGGTGGAATTGGATTCCAGATCTTTTCACATTCTCATACAAAGTGATATTTCTGTTTCAAAAAATTAACAGTATGCCTCTGGCTAATAATGAATGTAAACTAGGAATTATGAAAGCGTAATTTACCTTGATGACTGTATGAATTATTTCTTCAGACTTAATGGGTGTTGATTTTTCTTGTCCTACAATTCCATATGGAAGTTTTTCCCACTGTTTCCACTATTTCCTTGTTCATCATCCCTACCCTGCCCTCACCCTCCACCTCCACCAGGCAGAGTTAGAGGCCCCTCCTCTGTCCTTCCCTTCTCTACTTTCATAAGATCTCCTCCCTTATAGAACTTCTGAATGCTTCACTTTCTGAAGTGTGCTCTGGTATATACATATATATATTTTTTGCGGTTCACGGGCCTCGCACTGCTGTGGCCTCTCCCATTGCGGAGCACAGGCTCTGGACGTGCAGGCTCAGTAGCCATGGCTCACGCGCCCGGCCGCTTCGCGGCATGTGGGATCTTCCTGGACCGGGGCACGAACCCGTGTCCCCTTCATCGGCAGGCGGACTCTCAACCACTGTGCCACCAGGGAAGCCCTGCTCTGGTATATTAATAGGTGTTATGCAAAGAAAAATTTTCATCAAATAAGCTTGGGAGCTTTGGAGTTAAATGTATTTTCTTGCTGCATGTTGTTTCAGAGCCTGCAATCAGCTATTGGCATCTTGAATCTCTAAGGTAGAATATTGATCAATTCCCACTCTCTTTCTAGGCCATGGGCCACTTTCTTTTGGGTAGCATCTCAGAGGCTAGTGTTTTCTAAAACACGTTGGAAAATGCTCTATATCTCAGGCGTTGATCTTCTTTTCTTTCCCTTACTAGTTTGTGTTAGTTTTTTGAGGAATGTGTCTTGCTCATTTATTTTTTTCCCCAAAGCTGAGTATAGGTACTTAAATGTAGAAGGACTCAGTACTTTTTTCCCAGTTTAAAAAAAATTCTTGTAAAATACACAGACGTTAAATTTACCATCTTAACCATTTTTAAATATACAGTTTAGTGGTATTAAATACATTTATAATGTACTACCATCACCACCATCCATCTCCAGAACTCTTTCATCTTGTAAAACTGAAACTCTATACCCATTAAACAATAACTCCCCACACCCGGCTCTCCCCAGCTCCTGGCAATCACCATTCTACTTTCTGTCTCTGTGATTTTGACTACTTCTGGGTGCCCCGTAAGTAGAATCATACACGACTTGTTTTGTTATTGGTTTATTTCACTTAGCATAATGTGGACTTAATATTTGTTGAGTGAATTATTGAAAAATAAGATAAAGTAAAAAAAGCTACCTCAGAAGATCTTTGGACACCCAAAATATTGACACCCTAATTTGAAAGATACCTATTTATTTGTATGTAAAGTATAATTACTTTCACTTTTTTTCATTTATGGACTCAATTAACATTCATTAAGCCCATCATATGTTCCATGTACCTTCATCAGCACTGACCTTTAATGATGACTAAGACAAAGCATCTGTCTGTGAGGGATGGCTTTGAAGTAGAGTTTATTACATTTTCAGAAAAGATAAACCTTTGACAAAATTGGTAACCCGTTATTTGTTTAGACATCAAATTTTACCAGTTTACAAGACTTGATCTTTCAATCTCATATTTTTTATGAGGAACAAGAATATTTTAAGTATATCAGTTCTCCTGTTGAACATTGTTATGCCATTTTTATCTTTCTGAGAAGTCAGTTAAGAACAAGGTAAGAATTTTTCTGCATTTATTGATCTGGTATGTACTGCTGATTCCACAGAAAAAAAGTGTCTATTCTCCAAAGCCTATGATCTTGTTATAGAATGAATTATAACTTTATTTCAACTCCGATCCTCAATTATTGATAGAATTTGTATGAATGGGAATGGTATTCAATTTTAAACAGAGTAAAAGATGACTTTGTTCCAGTGTGTCATGTTTTAAATATGTGGCTAAATAACTCTGTTGAATTTTAGATGAATTGGATCCATGCCCTTCTGCCAGAACAAACTGGAAAGAATTAGTTTACTTTATAATGATGATATTATTTAGGTGTTTATTCAATAAATATTTATTGAGGGAATAGTTTTATAAGATTCTGCATTAGGCAGAAAGATTCAAAGTTACAAAAGACATAATCTTCAAGGACCTCACATTCTATTGGGAGAAGGCAATCAGTAAAATAAAATGGCAATACTTAGCATACCAAGCAATAAAAGAGGTATATGCAAAGTGAGGTAGAAGTACAAAGGAGGAATAATTAAGACTTCGCAAGGAAGAGGAGAATATTCATAGAGTAGTTAGCATTTGCATAATTAAACTAAAAGTAGAAATTTTCCTGAAAAAGAAAGAAAAAAAAGGGCATTTCAAATAGAGAGAATAGAATGTAACCAGAGCCTGAGTTGCATGACAGGGAACGCTGCATCATGAGATTGAAGAGACATGTTAGAAGCTGATTGTGGAAATCCTTATGCAGCATGATACAGTGTTTTGGACCAGGTAGCAAGAAGTCAAAGAAGGAAGATATGCAGGGATACAAGATACTATTTATATGTAGAAAGATGTCTGATGGTTGAATATAAGTAGAATGCGATTACCATAGTTCTGGCAAGAGATGGTAAAGATCTGTGTCAAGGCTTTGCAAGTGAAAAGGAGGGAACAGGGAATTTTGAAAAAGGACTTGATGGCTGATTGTGTGTGATGGTTGTGGAAGAGATAATAATAATAACAAAAATAATAGTAATAAAACCCTTAAACACTTCTTCGTTACACAAATGTGATGACGTTAACTCACATTGTGAAGGCAGCTATGAGAAAGAAGAGCAGAGATTTTTTTTCTTTGTGGTTTCGTTGTTAATTGATTTTGGATGTGGTGAAGTGGGTGAGGTTTGTGTTAGTTAAGTAAAGTGTATGAGATAAGGCAGAATGCTCAAGTACATGAAAAAGATCAAAATGACTAAGGGTGAAAAACTGATGGATAGCATTTAATATGTGTGAAGAGGAGTAGGAATTAATGAGAGACCAAACATGAATATTTAGAGAACTAGGAAAAAGAGGATAGAATAGTTTTCACTTTGCACTATGCAATTCAGATTCCTTCTTGTCTTTTTGTGCCTTCATAGTTCGTTTCTTTTTATGGGTGAATAATAATCCATTGTATTGATGTACCATAGTTTGTCCATTCACTTATTGAAGGACATCTTGGTTCTTTCCAAGTCCTAGCAGTTACGAATAAAGATGCTAAATACATTCATGTACAGGTTTTTGTGTAGAAGTTCTCAGCCCATTTGGACAAATAAAGGAGTATGATTGCTGGCTTATATGGTAAGGGTATGTTTAGTTTTGTAAGAAACCGCCAAGCTGTCTTCCAAAGTGGCTGTACCATTTTGCATTCCTACCAGTAATGAGTAAGTGTTCTGTTGCTCCACATCCTTGTCAGCATTTGGTATTGTCAAAGTTTTGGATTTTAGCCATCCCATAGATGTGTAGTGGTATTTCATTATTGTTTTAATTTGCAGTTTCTTAATGACATGTGTTATAGAGCATCTTGTCATATGCTTATTTTTTATCTGTATACCTTCTTTAGTAAGGTGTCCAGATCTTTTGCTCATTTTTTAATCAGGTTATTTGTTTTCTTACTATTGAGTTTTAAGAGCTCTTTGTATATTTTAAATACCAGTCCTTCATCAGATATATGTTTTGCAACTATTTTCTCCCAGTCTGGGGCTTGTCTTCTCATTCTCTTAACAGTGTCTTTGGCAGAGCCAACACTTTTCGTTTTAATGAACCCCAACATATTAATTTTTCTTTCATGGACCGTCGCTTTTGGTATTGTATCTAAGAAATCATTGCCAAATCCAATGTTTTTAATACAATGGATTTTGTTGTCTTTTGCTGGGAGTCAATGTGTGAAATTATAATTTGAAGCATATTTCTACAAATTCTAGAAACCAGTTGTTGAAAACATTGTTTTAATGTTTTATCCATTTTTTTAAAATAAGAGATCATCTTATAGAGCCCTCTTATAATTTAATTCTGGGTAATATTTGCTTCTAAGATGTACTTTTAGGCTTTCTTTCATTAATGTGATTTAGTTTATTCATTGCTGAGAAATTCTAAACCTATGACTTTTTGTTTTGACTTCCTAAAAAGCTAAATTTATTCCTCAGTGGCAGTAATTATCTCAGTCTTATTTCCATATATGTCCCTGTCTCCCTTCCTCTATGTGGATTTCTGGCTTACCTTTTTCCTTTAAGTTTTAATGTAGCCATCCTACAAGAAATATCTTTAAGTTATTTCAATCAGTTTTAGAATGACATGACATCCTGAAAGAAGCACCACAGAAGTTTGCTAACTGTATGGTAACTTGGAAACTTAACTGCATGAATCAGTTTGGTTGATTTAACATGAATGCCCAATTTTAAGTCAGAAGCAAATGGTCAAAAAATAGATTTTTTAAAAATTTAGCTCTATTTTAATCAATAGCCTATTGCAACTGCCTGACTGGAGGCCCAGGTCACATTCACCTGTCAGAGTATATGATAGATGAGCACTGTTGATGGGTCTGTGATGGAAGCTGTGCAAATCCTGCCCTGTGAAGTTATTTGAGATTCCTTCTGAGGGCTCACTAAAGGAAACCATTTACAATATTTGTCTGCTGCATAGGCCATAAATAGAAAGATTTCTCTAAGATCTTCAAAAAATATATGGGTTTTGTTAATATTTGGGTGTATATTCCCATTCCTTTCTCTTGTTCTGACAGCTCCTAATGGGGAAGATAGTGTCAGATAGAAAACTAAAAAGGGAATTTTAACTAATATCCTAAGTTCTATAAAACAGCTAAGGAAGGGAGCTAACACATAGAAGGGCTACATATAGCAACTTTAGGATCTTTCTAGAAACTTACATCAATAAAAGATCCAATCCCTGAATTCCAGGGTTAGCAGTCTACTGAGGAGATAGATAATTATGATAAAATGTGTAAATTACTGCTGTGTAAGATGAAGAGAGAAGAAGGAATACTGAAAACCATAAAATAAAAGACTGTATGTAGTTTCATTACAATGTGCTGAAAAGGCAGCGTAAGAGCTTTAGGTTAAAGGCAAGAAAATATTTCCTACCAGTGAGAGCTGTTAACATTTCATGGGCATTGAGGAAATTTGTTAAACCATCCTGGCTGAAAGGTCTTTTAAAACCAGGGAGATTTTCACATGTCTGAGAGGGTAAGTGTGGACCTGCCTGCAGGCTGAGGGATGGATTGGATGACCTCTTAAGAGCCTTGATTCTATTAGTGAATTTAGAAGTGGAAAATTCATCTTGTGTATTAGATGTTAACTTAAAAATGTTAAATCTGTCACAAAGCGATAATCAGTGAAATATTTCACACTCTGTGAGGCCAGAGCAACCTTGAGGCTCTTTGTGAGCCTGAAACAGTGGGATGATGGCTTACTCAAGGGTCTGATGTGCAGCTCTGGGGTCCTTCAGACTAGTTAGAGAGATAATAGTTTCTGCCTTGGAACCTGAGATTTTGACATTCAAATGGCAGTTCGCCATTTGTGCTGTGTTGGGTCATTCATCAACATCAGTGGCATTGATATTCTGTACAGTATGCTTGCATGCGAGACCATCATTATGTCTCCACATAATTTTTTGTCTGGATCACAGTTTATGTATTCCAGCTATATTTTTGATTATACGTGCTCTTCACTTGTTTAGGTGTTCCTGCCAGTGGACAGCATGACTTTTTAAATGGCAAAAAATGTTAGACTACTTTCATGTTATATCACCTCATCGTAGGATCCAGCCAGTGATGGACAGGCAGGGCTCTTCAGCAGGGGACAGGGCAAGAACTTGGCCAATCGGGAAAGGTCTGCCAGGAACTCCATTCAAAGAGCCAGAAGGTAAACTCTGATGAGCAAACAGGACTGGCATGTGGTGGCCTATTCAGGCCCACCTCGGGAGGTTTATTCTGAGGGAGTCAGTCATGGCAGGAGAGGTACTAGGCAGGTAGGAAGGTAGTGGTCTGGGGGAGCTCAGACACAGGAGGGCAGCTCCTGGACGCAAGCCACAGAGCAGCGAACCTTGAGTCAGGGGCAGGGGCTGCTTTCCCTCTGCTAGGCCTGGACAGCCTGGAGTCTAAACTGTTAGTACTAGAAAGACGGAGGCCAGAGCCTAAAGGTGACTGAGGAAGGGGAGTATGTGTTCTCAGGGATGGAGTGGAGCACAGTGGGTAAGGGTGATCACTGCAGTCAGCCGACCTGGGTAAAAACTCAGTTCTGTTCTCTGCCATCTGGGTGGACTCAGCCAAACAAATTAATCTCTTAGCCCTTCAGTGTCCACACCTACAAAGTAGGGAGGATGCAAGTAAGTCCCTTCATTTGGTTGTACAAAGTACAGTGCATAGCACATTGTAAGCGCTTAATGAACCATTTAACTACATAAACACACACACACACACACACACACACTACTTTAGTAACATAGTAGTAAAAATTCAAGAAGTAACATCAGAGAGTTTGGGGTGAGAACGTTATCTGGCATATCCTATCTTGGCAAAATACTTTAGAATCTGAATTTCGGCTTCTTTCTATGTTAGAATGAAATAATACTTTTAGATTGCAGAGTTGTCATAAGGATTAGGGCAATATAAGTAAAGGGGCCTGGTGCAGTGCTTGACAAATAGTAGGTGCCCAATAAAAGACACCATTGCTTCTGCTGTTATTGTTACTATTATTGCTATTACTGTTAAGCCACGTTGGGATGAACTAACTAGACTCTATCCACTGAAATAATGGCATCATTAATGGAGTCCCAGAGTTGTCATCTCTGATTAGGCAGTGTTGTGGAAAAGCAACCCTAAACCACAGGCCTAATGAATCTACTCAGAAAGAGTCTGGCCTGGAGGCCACAGAACGTGCACTTAGGAGAAGCAGGGAATGCTGTTGCTGAAGCCCCACAGTGTGCAGCGGGGGCAGATTACCCGGGCCTTCCCAGACTGGTTCTAAGAGTTTTAATTTTTAAAAAAAAATATTTTTTCTAATGACAAAAATAATAAATTTAGCATGTTTGAGAAACATGAAAGTATAAGAAACTAATACATAATAATCTCCAGGTATCCTCCAAGAACTAAAAATGATTAGTCACTATTTTGATATATATAGTCTCAGTTTTTCTAATCATATATATTATAAAGATTACAAATGTTCTGTATTCTACATGCCTTTTCATATTCTAATAAATCATGAATATTTTTCCATTTTGATAAATATTATACTTTTTAATAATTGAACAATACACCACTGAATTCTTGTAATAGAATTAACCAATTCTTCACGGTTAGACTATCAGTATTTTCTGATTTTCATGATTTTCCCTTTTATATGTGTCTATTAAAAACAAATATCAGAATTATTTCTTAAGTGAAATTCTGTTGAATCATGTGCAGATAACCGCTAGTAAAATAATTTTACTCTTTATTCACACACACACACACAGACATGCACACGCGCGCGCGCACACACACACACACACACACACACACACAAGAATATTACACAGTGTTAAGAGAAACAAGTTTAGAAAAGTCCTGTAAGCAGAATGCCGTTTGTTTAGTGGTCCTTGACCATCATGCAGGGTGAGGGTTGAGTGAGTCTCACTTGCACTGCAGAGGCTAGAACACATCATAGTGTCTAATTTGATGAATCTGGCACATTAAGTCCTAAAAGTTCACTACATTCATCCCACTACAGGCTTTGGTTATTATTTTCCAGTTGGAATAAATTGCATGTCAGACCTTGCCCCTTGAAACATGACAAACTGAGAAATTGTGGTTAGAGGCAGGCTGTACCCTTGCCTGCTTCTGGTTGCCTTTGGCAAGGGGCAAAGGTTTGGATCCTTAGAACTCCAGTTTTGTAGAACCCTTATCTGTTTGTTTCTTATTGCTCCTTTCACAGTAACCACAAACTT
The DNA here is from genome assembly GCF_963455315.2 of Globicephala melas. Taxonomy (NCBI): domain Eukaryota; kingdom Metazoa; phylum Chordata; class Mammalia; order Artiodactyla; family Delphinidae; genus Globicephala; species Globicephala melas. Next base: position 44,978,755 of record NC_083327.1, on the reverse strand, counting down.
AATACCTTTAAACAACCCAAATGTAGTATCTTAACAGTCATGTGAGTAGGAAGACCAAAGTCAGTCTCAGAGGGCTAATGTCAAGGTGTCAGCCGGGCTGTTTCTTTCTGGAGGCTCTAGGAGAGAATCTGTATGTCACCTCCCCCAGCTTTCAGACGCAGCCTGGATTCTTGGTCATGGATCTTTTCTCCTTCTTCAAAGCCAGCAACATAGCATTGTTACAACTCCTTCACCAACTCTGCTTCTACTGTCACCACTCCTTTCTCACTCTGACACTCCTTCTTTCTAACTGAGACTCCAGGGATTACACTGGACCCACCTGCATAATCCAGGAATCACAAAATCCTTAATTTAATTATATACGTGCAGTCCCTTTTGCCATGCTACGTAAGGTATTCATAGGTTCTGGGGATTTGGACGTGGCTGTCTTTGAGGGGCCAGTACTCTGCCTACCGTGTCCTCCCTCCTTGATATCCATCTGTGAATCCATACTCAGATGGACATTGACATATCTGGAAAATGTTAAACTTGATATTATTTCTGGGAATACTGTTATTAAATCTTCCCTGAATTTAATGAGTGAGTAGCTCTGGGAAGCTGATGGTAAGATGTAAAAGGACTGAACTGGACACTGAGCTCCAGACCTCTGTCATCTCTGTGAGACTGTCTGAGCCACAAATAGAGCCATCATTAGCAGGGTCCCTCCATTAAATCTTTACAACCTGCAAATTTACAGCTCTGTCAGTGAGGCCCAGGCTTATCTACATGCACTGATTGAATATAGAAGGAAAATTATTGGTGCTATTGTCAGTAGTTGGCAGAAAATTTGAACTTGGAGAACAACTCTTTCTTAGAATGAGTGGCCAAGGCTTACAGGCTTGCTCATATGTACCAATTGATTGCCAGACTTAAAACTGTAGCATAAAAATCTCTTACATGGATATGAAATGGTCATTTCAGAGCATGAGTCTGGTAGGCTTTAAAAGTTATCTGATTGTACGTCAGATTTTATAGTTCTTTTTGCAATTCTGAGCTGAGTATTTGAGAAAGTTAGCAAAATAATACAATGTGTGCTCTTTCCTTAATGATTTCTTACATGACTTACGTTGTTGCTGTGCTTACACACATTGCGACATATGCCAACAGTTTTAGTAAAAACAAATAAACAAGTAAACAGACGTTCCTGGATTGTCAGCTTGTCAAAACACATGTAAAAGTCCTTTGGGTTCTGATGATAAAGGAGTGAAGCCTTCACACTTGAATTTTGGGATCTTATCTTTGACTGTTTCTATTCTAGTATTAGGCAAATTCCCAAGGGCCTCAGAAAATATGTAACTGATAAAGAGAGATTTGTGAGTTTTTTTTCTTTCTGCAATTTTCAATTTGCTGCAGTTTATTGATGATAGCAGGCTAGACTAGTTGGGCTGTATGAGATCCTTCCTTTCCTTCCTTCCAGGGAAGTATCAGCTAGGGTTCAATATAAGAAATAGAACCTCTTTGAGTGATACAGAAAAAAGAACTTATCATAGGGTCTAGACATTATGAAATTGTGTGAGTTGGTGAAGAATTCTATATAAAGCTGTTATCTCTGTGCCTGATGTGGCTTGAGGTAGCTGTAGGTCTTCAGGGCTGGTGGTCAGGTGGAAAAGCTGACTGTGAAGTGGAGGAGGGCAAAGAGGCAGAGGAGCTGTCTATTTCTCACCAGCTCAGTGGACCTCCATGATGCAGGTGACCAGCAGGAAAATCTAGGACTCTTCACTGGATATGCAGGACCCTGAGAAGTTGCTGAGGAGATCCAGTGGGAGCTGAAAGAGCTGGCTCGTGGTATCAAGGTGGGCCATCAGGTCATGACAATGTGCGCCACGTGCACCGGTGCCTCCCACCCTCGACAGATTTCAGAGCATGATGGTTACTGTTTCACTTCTGCCTTCGAAATCTAACGTTTCTCCAGTGGTCAAGTCAAACTCAGAACCCCACAGGGAAAGGAATTCCAGGAATTATAGTTCCTGCTGATCTAAGCTGACACAGTTAAAGCCACCACAGGAAATTCCCAAGACATTGTGGACTGACGATTAAGATCAACAAGTAGAGCCAGGCACCATATTAAATCCTTCAGAAACAGCAGTGAATGAAAACAGACAAGATCCTTGTCCTCATGGAGCTTGCAGTCTTGTGAAGACAGACAACAGAAGAACCATAAAAAAACACAAAACGGTTATAATTTTGAAATGCACAAAGGGATTTAAAAGGGTCCTATTATAGGGAATAATAGAAGAGTGATCATTCTGGAGAATGAATTGGGTAGGGCAAAAGACAGAATTTGGTGAACAGAAAGGATGATGACTTGGCTTAAATTAGTGGCAGTGAAAATGGGAGGAAGTGGAAAGCTCTTTGTTGTGTTTCAGCGGAAGAAACATCAGCATTTGCTATTAGATTAGATATTGAGGAGAAGAGGAAAGAAAATTCAAGGATGATCCTCAGGTCTTTAGCCTGAGGTCATTATGTGAGAAGGTCAGAAGAGGACTGGTTTGGGAAGGTGGAATCAAATTTATAAAGTTTTGAACATGATAGTTTAGAGACATTCAATTGGAAATACCATGTGTGGTTGTTTATAAAGTCTGGCCCTCAGAGGGGAAGTGGGAGAATAGTGCAGAGGAGATGTAAATTTGGGAGTTACGCTTATAAAGATAGGATTTAAGGCCATGGTAATAAATGAGATATTGTAGAAAGGGAAATATAGAAAGAGAAGTTGGAGGATCTAGCATAGAGCTCCAATCACTCTATAATTTAGAGAATCGGTAAACAGGAGTATCGTGTTTATATATATATATATAAGCCAGTGAAATAGAAAATTAGTAGATTGTGGTGTTGTAAAAGCAAAGAGAAAAATATATGAGCAAGGAGAGAATGCCAGTTATCACTGAGGGTGAGTTAGACCAAGAGGTACGTTTTCCAGGATTTTGGTTTCAGCAAACCTGTGCAGTCCTAAAAATTATGGAGAACCCTAAGGGGCTTCTGTTTTTGTGAGTTATTTCTATCAAAGTTTACTTTATTAGAAATTAAAACAGAAAAATTTAAAGTGTATATTAATTACTTTAAAAATAGCAAAAATCAATCCATTTCACATTAACATAAATAACATACTTTTATGAAAAACTATACTTCTCAAAACAAAAACTATTGAGAATGGGAACATTGGTTTATGTTTTTACAAATCTCTTTGTCTGGCTTAATAGAAGGCATCTGGATTCTCATTTCTGCTTCTGCACCAGTCTGTTTTGTTCTGTTGTTTTGGTTGAAGCATATGAAGAAAATCTGGTCTAACACAAAATGTAGTTGGAAAAGGAAATAATGTTTTAGTAGCCTGTAAAAATAGCTGTAGATATTCTTTTATACTATGCCAAAACTTGGTAAGTGGCAACTTGTTAAAAATTAATTGCTGTGTAGAATCTAAAACCATATCAGTGAAAATTTAATACTCTGTTTAATACCTATCAGTCTGCTTTACACTTTGAATGGATATTTTCACCCATGCGTGATTTTGTAATATCATTTATCACCCAGAAAATATCGGTTTACTGAGTTATACATATTGGTCAAATATTGTCATATTCCATTTGACAATAGTTTTAAAATCACATTAATATCACATCTGATGTTATCAGTATTATTATAGGAATAGATTTTATAACATAAACTCCTTGAAAAAGTTTTTGGTATTCCAGGGATCCCTGGACCACATTTTGAGACTGATTAGTTGGACGAAACTAGAAAATTATTCATTGGATTTGACAACATGGTGACTTTGGTAAGAACAATATTGATGGAAAGAGGGAGACAAAATAGAAATTGGAATGAGTTAAATAAAGTAAGGAAATATTGATTTCACAAAAGAGTACTCTCCAGAGACATTTATTTGTAAAAATAAGCAGAAAATTGGGATGGTAGCTGAGGATGTGTGGTTAAAAGAAGATTTCGTTTTATTTGCTTTGCTTTATTTTAAAAACACAACCACATATTTGCATATTGATGGAAACATTTGAGAAGACTAGAAGAGATGGCTGGTGTAGGAGAAAGAAGCCATGGCTTCTTTAAAACCAATGGCTTTAAGTCCCTTTGTCAGGGATTTAAGGTGACTTACTCTAGTTGACAGGTAGCAATTGCACATTATTTCATTTTTAGAATTCAGGTAAATACTCCTTCCTCCACCAAACACAATTTACTGCAAAGTAAATACCTCCTGTGTAACTGAGCAGGTATAATTAATAAAGTGCAGAAAAGACTTGGAATGTGTGCTTCATCTATGGATACTCAAGTAGAACTTTTTCTTTTTAAAATTTTTTTCAGAACACTGAGCTGTTCATATAAAACGCATGTGACAGTCAAATGGCTTTTGATTTGCAAGTTTGCAGTCACAGATCTAGAATCTCTTGTTTCTGTTGCTGGCTAGATAAATGCTTCCAGGATCTTATACAAAAGATGAAAGTCCTGATACGCACATATAGTCAGCCTTGCAGATGTCAGAAGGGCACCAAATGTTGCTATTCTTTTCCTGAATCGGAAGGAGAAAAGTTAAGCCCATATTTTATTGAGTGGCATGTTATGTCTCTCCTTTGGAATTCAGATCTGATCAGCCAGAGGGTCAAATAAAAAGGGCTCGCAACTGGATTTTGATCCAAACTTGCGCTTTTATTCAAGAGCGGCAACAGCTTGTATGCTTGGGGAGTTAAATTTGCTTTATTATTTGGAATCAAACCTCTGCTCTGTGCCCCTGAGCTGGATAATTATTCTTTTAGAGAGAATTAGTCTTCTGATGACACATTAAGAGGTTCTTTTAGAAAACAATACATTTTTAACATTGGACTAAGTCCCAGGATATTTGAAATTAGTGTAAGTAATGGTTGGAAAACCCCCAAATGATGGTTGTAAATGACACGCAGAGTGGCAGGCTCAGTGGAGGCAGGGACTTAATGGGCACAGAGACAGACGCCCTAGAGGAGCAGAACGCCATGCTGAAGGATTAAATGGCCAGTGTCTAAGAGGCTGGATGCTACCATTTGGGATTTATTGTGGCTGTTCTAGAATGATTTCTTCAAAACCAATGCTGACATTTCAAACAGTGCTTCCAGGGGGCTTGGCTTACAATGAAATTTGACTCTGCTTGAACAAAACATTTCAGATATGCTGGCTGGAAACACATTCACCCTATATTAGTTCGTGTGTGTGTGTGTGTGTGTGTGTGTGTGTGTGTGTGTGTGTGTGTGTGTGTGTGTGTGTGTGTGTGTGTGTGTGTGTGTGTGTGTGTGTGTGTGTGTGTGTGTGTGTACACTTTCTTCCCTGAGGGGTAGATGCTGTGATGCTAAGCAAGTATTATCGCTGGATCTGTGCACATGACTCCCATGTTAATGAGATCCCAGATGGGTTGTGAGAATGTACATGAAGGGTGTAGATGAGTCACAAACTGCTGTTATGTAGAAAAAGTGTTTTACAAACATTGGAAAGTGTCATTTCATTATATAAGAAGTAATTTTTCTTTTCATTTTTCCTTTGGCATTTTGTATCAAGTGCCACGTATTAATTTGTGAAATAGCAATTGATGACTGAGTAAAATTGCTACAAATATATTCTGTCAAAAATATGAAATCAGAATTGGTCCCCAAAGGAAGCAGATAATAATGCAAAATCATTGTTTATTACCCTTTCATTTTTAGGTTTGTTAAAAAATGATCCTTTTCTGTTCTTCTGGGTGACTCTTTTTCTTCTTCCCATTTACTGTTTGTGAATACTCATTCCCCAAGGTTTTAGCCATCATTCAGTTCTATTTCCTTCTCTGTCTATCCCTTCAGCTGATGCCGCTATCTATCATAAATGGGGAAATGGTCCGACCTAATGCTCTGAGACCTTGGTGCCATAGCCTAGGGGCTAAATGGAGAGGTGGTGAATTTTCTGTCAGCCATAACCTTTGTCCATTTTCTCATCTTCTTTGGAAGAATTTCCTGCTCTAGTATGCATACGGTTCAAACCAGTGCATAAATGTATATTTACAAACTGTGAAGATCTGAAACTGCATATTGGGATATACCAAAGGGACGTGAGAGATTGTTAATTCTAGATTCTAGCTGAACATCTCATGCCAGTCTTACTCATTTATTTTGTAATGGTTGTCTATTCATATTCATGTTACAGAATGGTTTTGGTACTGAGATAGAAGTTCAATGAGTATCTTTTACGTCCAGCAATAATTTAAATGGTTTTTAGAGAAGGAGTTACATTTTCTACTTCTTTATGTCTTTGGTGCTATATTGGGTATACTGTGGTTTTAAGAGATGAGGGAAGAATCAGTGAGTTAATGCTCCCTAAATACTAGGTGTCAGTTGGGATGAGTGATATGGAAGGAAGATAGAATGACAATGACATCTGTGACTTGGTTTGAGTAATTTGAAGTCAAATACCTATAGGTACAAAGTTGCGTATATCAATGCAGATGGGATGCAAAATTGAGCAGGCAGTGGGATCTTTTTAAAATGAAAATCTGATCATGTTATTTCCCTTGTATAAATCACAGCAATATGTTCCCAGTAATATTAGGAATACCCAGATTCCTTACTTGACTTATGAGGCACTTTATAATCAGCTATTTCCTTATTTATCCAGTCTAATTTTGTCACTCCGTTCTTATGAAACTACTTTTGATTGCTCTAGTGTGGCTGAACTAAAAGCTGTAGAAGAAATGAAAGCTTTGGCTCAACAGATCACAGACTTCCTCTTAGGTAGTATCTGTTTATTTAAAGAAGAAGGAAAAGCATATATATACCCAATATATTTACCTAATGAAGGTGTGACTTCAGGATTCAGTTGCTAGAAGTAGATAAGGTCACATTTGGCAAGTTTACACACTTGCATTTTCAGCTAAAAACAACTCTATCAGTTGTCCAGGATCATAGAATAATGTCATCCTACCTCATTCTGAGGATAATGGGATTACTAAATTCTAAATGAAATAGTGGAAGAACTTTTCTTAACCAGAATCTTTGTCTGTGACTGATGCTGCTTAAATTTTCCAGGGTGGTTAAAGTCAGCAGAGGCCAGGGGAAGGGATTGGGGAAGAGAAGTTTGGGAAAGAAGTTTCAAAATGAGCTGTGGCAGAGGCTTGAATAGATCTGAGCAATGGCTGGAGAGGACACAGAGAGCACCTAATATGGGTTAGGTTACTTTGTCTGCACTAGACAGTGAGGCTCAGAGTCAGAAATTAAATTCCATTCTAAGGATATTAATGCTTTTTCCACCCTGAGCAGTAACTAAAATTTTCTAACCATATAAATACTGCTACATAATACATAACTACTTTTTAACTTAATGCTCTCTAACAGTGATAATAATAGTAGCTAATACTACTGAGTGCTTACTATGTGCCAGGCATTATTCTACATACTTTATATGTGTTAACACAATGCTCATCATAACTTTTTGATGTAATTATTATTGTACCTTTATGGTAGAAGAAACCAAAGCTTAGAGAGGTCAAGTAACTTGTCCGAGCACACAGCAAGGAAGTGGTGTCGCTGGAATTCCAACCCAGGCAGTCTAGTCAAAGACTATACCCTTAGCCTTGAATCTAAACCACCCCTAATGCACCAGGTTTTGTCATTCATTATAAACACCGATGTTCCTTCATTTCTGTATATTAATTTACTGAGAATTAAAGCATTTAGAGTGGAAGTAAATTCAAAGGAAACCTAATCAGGTTCCTTATTTTACAGATGAGGAAACTAAAGCCTTGAGAATGCAAGGGGGTTCATCTAATGTTATATGGAGCTGATAGACGCGAGCTCAAGCACACTGCTTTAAGCCCTTGTTGATTCACTGTAACCAAGAGCCGTTTACTGAACATTGTTTTGCTGGGGCTGGAAAAAAGTCTCAAAGTCTTGATCTGGTGGTTCTTTATTTTGGTTTATGTATGTATGTATATGTATGTTTGCTTATATGTTTGTGTGTATGGAAATATATTAATACATATGTACACATACATATAAAATACATAAATACATTAGAAAAAATACATATAAACACAAATACATTAAAAATAGATATTTTTAGGACATGTTTTTCAAAGGGAGAATGCCTTAGCACTTCCTCATCAGGGTCCTGAGTGTCCTTGTGGACCTTGCTGGGACTCTGTCTTCAGCAGCCTCAGGCCTATCTGCTCATCTTTGTTTCTTTGGAAGTGAATGAAATTAGAAAACTGAAAGGCACACTTTCTTTTCCTTTTGTTTTAGGGTTTGTACACTGCTTTGCTGCTTAGCACATTTTTATTCAAACACCAATGATCAATAAGTACGAATGGGGTTATCTTTCTTTCCCATGTTAGAAAATAAAGTGAACTTGTTCATTTTTTTTATTCTGACAAAAGAAAATCTATATTAAATATTTGTTTTATTGGGCAGACTTTTATTATTTCTTTCTTTATCTTAATGCAAGCATCTGTTCCTGTTATATGATATCCTTATGTGATACTGGGTCCTCACTTTCTACTGTATCAAAGTCCGATTCTGTGGAATATTATTTTCAATCCCTCGACCACCATCAAACTCTCTTGTCTCTCTTTCTTACTATCAGACTAGTTTAGTCAAACTGACTCGGATTGAGCTCAACTATCTGACTTAACCTACATCCAGAAGAAAGAACTATCAGTTCTGCTGATTATTCTCCATCTAAATCATGAGCATAAATCTAAAAGGGCACTGAACATTCGCCTGCATTTATAGTTTGCTTGGCTAACATGCTTTGGATCTTCTGTGCCTCACAAAGACTATAATACACCTCCCTTTGAAGCTCCTAGACCCCTACCACATCTCACTCACCGTTTGTGACCTTACTTCACACATCTGCAGACTTGAACTTCCTCATCATCTCACCACAGTCAGACCTACTAGCCAATCTTCATCTGAACCTACAGTTTCTCCTACTGCAATACTCCCATCAAAGCCTTCCCTCTGGGAGCTCCAGCCCGTGTTCCTCACCGGCAGAACTCAAAGGAAGATAGAGGGCAAGGGAGCACATTGAGTAGGTGGAGGAAGTGAAGAGTAAATCTGGAGTACCAAAATTGCCCTGGACAAAGGTAACCAAACAAGGAAGAATTTATTCAAGGCCATAGAGGAGTGAGGCTAGAACTCAACTACACCACAGTTAAGAGCACTAGAGTTTTTAAAGGCTGAGGTGAGCTTGTGGAAAAATACTGGAGGATGTTAGAAGGAAGTCATAGGTCATCTGTGTTTGCTAATAAACTTCACATATTTTTATGAAAAGTGGTAGTTTTGCAGCTTGAAGCAAGGCCACCACATAAGTTAGGCTGTTACCTTCCCATAGAAACCAGGAGATGGGGATTCTATCTTTCTTGATTACATTTCAAAGAGATGGCACGCAGGTCACTGAGAAAGACAGTCCTGTGTTATGAAATAGACAAAAAGCCCTTAAAAAGAGTTATATTTAAAATGGGTCAGAGAATGAATTTATAAGTTTTCTAAAGTAAATAAGAAAAGGGAGGTCAAGGGTCTATCAGGAAGAAGCTTGTCTAAAGTTTAGTCAAGCGGAGGAGAACTTTAGTGTCTTGGTCACCAGGTCACATCAGCATGGTATATATTAAAACAACATAACAAAGTGTATTTTTTTCCTGCTGCTACTGCTCCATTTCTCTCCTTGTCTTCAAAGCAAAACTTCTTGAAAGAGTTGTTTATAGCTATTGTCTTTGATAATAACCTTTTGTTTTTGATAATATTGTCTTTGATAATAACCTTTTGTTCACCCTTCAATCCATTCTAACCATTTCTCCATGTCAGGTATTCTGTGATTGGTCATCATGTTGCCAGATCCAGTGGCCAGTGTCTCTCTCTGTATCCTGCTTGACCTCAGCAGCATTCGACAGAGTTAACCACTTTCTACTTGAAACATTCTTTCCTTAGCTTTTGTTTTTTCATCCACATCACTGGGTGTTCCTTCTTTAACTTTGCTGGTTTCCCCCTCTCTGATGTTTAAGTTTGGAATGCCCCAGGGCTTGGTCTTGGGCTCTTTCTTTTTGGACTACACATTCTTTCTAGGTCAGGGGTCCCCACCTCCCTGGCCGTTGACCAGTACTGATCCATGGCCTGGTAGGAACTGGGCTGCACAGCAGGACGTGAGCAACGGGCGAGCAAGTGAAGCTTCATCTGCTGTTCCCATCGCTTGCATTACCACCTGAACCATCTCCCCTGCCCCGTCCGTGGAAAAATTGTCTTCCATGAAACCGGTACCTGGTGCCAGAAAGGTTGGGGACTGCTGTTCTAGGTAATATCATCCTGGACCATTACTTTAAATATCATCCTTATGCTGCTGACTCCCATTCAGTACCCTAGTCTTGACATTTTCCTACAACTTTAGAATCAGGTTTCCAACTCCCTGCTTCTTGTAGGATGTCTAAAAGACACCCAGACTTAATTTGTTCCAAAGCATATTTCTTGTCCCTTAACTCTAATTTGTTTCTCCCCCATTTTCCATCTGGTAAATAGCAGTGTTACTCACCCAATTGCTCAAGTCAGAAGCCTGTGAGGAGTCTGGACTTCCTGTTTTCCCCTCCTTTCGCACATCCAAATCATTAGCAAGTGTAATTGATTCTACCTGCAAAAACGTATCTCTTCTATTTCCAACAATACATGACCCAACCCATTATTATCCCTCCGTGCAATACTTATCTGTTTGCACTTCTGCCTCCCTGTAATTCATTCTCTGCAGTCAGCAGAAGGATCTTTTAAAAAGCAGACATCAAATCATGTAACTTCCCACTTACACTTAGAACAAACTCCAATTCCTCCCATGCCCTATGATACTTCGCATGAGCTGATCTTTGCCTCTGGATAAATCATGGATTTTGTGTCTCAACACCCTCCCTTTGCCCACTGCTCCCAGCCATGTTGGTCTCTCTGCTCCTGGAATTCTCTTTCTCCTGATCTTTTCATGGTTGTGTGTGTGTGTGTGTGTGTGTGTGTGTGTGTGTTTATGTGTTTGTGTGTGTGTGGTAATTCAGGTCTCAGTTTAAATGTCGTGGGAGAAGATTTCCTTGACCACTCAATCCAAGGTGACCCTGCCACTCTATTACATGACTTTATTCTAATTATTTGCAGAACATTTATTATTCTCTGACGTTTCTTCTTTATTTTTTATTGTCTGCCTTATCCTGCCCGAATCATGAAATCAGGTCCTTCATTTTATCCACTGCCCTTGGAACATGGGCTAGCTCATAATAATTACCATATAAAAATATGTTGAATTAATGTTAATAGAGGAGTGAAAGCTACATATTCAAGTAGATTCAATTTCCTGACCGTGTCTCAATCTTGAAGCTAAGTCTATACTCTATAAACTGACATCACTTTTTTTTTTGGATTAGCAGTATATCAGTGTACTTCAATTAAATCAGAGAAAAGACTAAGATTAAGTGATTAACCAACAGAAGAAATTGCCAGTGATGGAATGATTTTTTCATGTGACATAAAGGTTCCTATTTATAAGGTTTTATGATGATGGTCTTTTCTTTAATGGTGCATTACATAGATACATGTATGTATTAGGGTTAGGCCTTGAGGTTTACATGAATACCATGTTAATTCATTATCTATAGCATTTCAAACATAGAAATAAATAAGAGTGAAATCACTAAATGGTAGGCAACTATTTTAAATGATTAGGGTAAATTAGCTAATACTGGTAAGATTTAATTCGGTTGAACAAATTATTTTTAAAATTCTTAAAATAAGTACCCATGTATTACATATTTTGGGTTCATTGAGGAGGATTCTCCCAGAGATTTTTTTAATCCAGTTTGACTTATGAAATTAATCTAGATTCTCAATAAATAACAGTAATTCACATACTGCCAGATATCAAAGTATTTTATAAATACAAATTGACCACATGAATGGTCCTTACAGGGTAGATGTTAGGGTTTATGAAAATGTGAATGGGCAACTGATATGGCCACAAATATAAGTGTTCAGGAATAAAGTATATTTGAAATACTCAAGTCTTGCACTACTTAGGGCAAGTTTGCAATAAATTATATTGTATTAGCACAATTGTTTTGCTTAATTTATACAATGTTTGAAAAATCTTTAGACTGCAACGGACAATCCATATTTTTGTTTTTGCTCAAAAAACCTAATATCTCTCCTTCAGTGAGCCCTCATTGCCACATGGCAGCAGTCAACTGAGCAGAGTAGTTTCTGGTCCACTCTCCACCACTCCCTAGTGTTCAGTGCTTGCCCGGTTTCTCAGTTCACTCATATTTCTTGCCTGGGCCCTGTACACATTGTGTTGACAAATCTGTCAGTTGCTCTAGCTGATAGCTGATTAAGTAATACCTAATTCATATGGGGGAAGTATCTATTTGCTTTACCTGTCTCAATGGCACAAAAGATTATATATTTTTTGCATAAAATGTTTCACAGTTGATGAATTAAATCAAAGGTTAACAGAAATTTTGAGGTACTTAACAATACAATAATATAAAATAATGTTATTAATTTTGTAATTAAAAAATTTTGGCCTATTTTTATGTTAAATGGTATTAACTTGACAAATTCTTTTTACCTAAAATTGCCTAGTAGAAATTACCAATTCAAGAGTATTATTAGAATATATATTAGCACACCTTTTCCATATTGGTGAATGAAAATGTACATTTATTTTGCAACATTTTATAATTATAAACTATACATATTTACAGTAGAAAAAACTTACATGCAGAAAAATTCAGGAAAGATAGAAAATTACCCATATTCCAACTACATTATGATAGTGAGTATATATGTGTATATGTTTGTGTATTGTGTGTGGATATATATATCTCGAAGTATGTATAAGAATTATATATTTATATTGTATATATATATATATTTTTAAAGCAAAACTAAAAGTTAAAATTAAGATTAATAAAGTAAAATTTAATAGTAATGTTTCATTGTCTAATATATTATCAGCAATTTCCTGTGTTACTAAATCGAATGGACAGTTCTGAGAGAGGAAATTAGTTTTTCTTTTTATTTATAACAGACAACAAATGAGAATTTTTCATTTAATTTTAAAACTAATCTTGTTAGGACCAATCAGTCTTGCTCAGTTCATTTGAAAGGGGAAAGATCTATAAAGAAAGCAAAAAATTATAATAAATAAATAAATTTATATCTTTGCCCCCAAAGAAATATTTATTTTCTCCACTTTCATACTCTTTACTGTCTGATTTGATTTGGCCTCAAAATTGAGACTTAGAAATATTTTTACCATATGAAAGGCAAGACATTTTTACCATATGAAAGGCAAGAAAAGCAGTAAGAAAACTGCTACTAACATCTGAAAGATCCCCATTTTTCAGTATTCTGTTTTGATAAAAATAGAACCATAACTGAAAATGAGTAATTCAAAGAAATAATGTTACCATTTGCTAAAGGGGGACCCCTTTCTTCCTTCATTTTATTAAGCATGAGAACCAGTGAGTTGGATTGGGGGGAACTTTTAATTGTTGTGTGTATGTTTAGAACTAAATATGGGTCCATGTATATTTCACAGCACTTAATTCACAGCTCCACTGTGTTTTACTCATAATGGTGTCAGCTATGAAATGAGTGAGTTTTACTCAGCGTACCCAGTAAAACCCATGTAAAATTTCATTTCTAAACAGATTTGATAAGATTTTTATTTTGATAATTTCACTTTACAGATGAGAAAAAATATCCAAGGAAACAAATAACTTGACCCAGTAACATAGGAAGTTAGCAAGATGGTGAGGCTCAGAACTCATCACCTGATAAATAGTGCAATAAAAATACCAAATATTACAACCAACAATGCCAAGTTACTACTTAACTAAAGCAAATAAAATAGAGAGCATGCAAAGGCGATACCTCTTTGTAAATCAGTGACTTTAGGGACTTACATTTAGGGAAAGCATTATACTATAACAGATATAGTATTACCATCACAGATATGTAACAATTTAGGTGCGCATTTCAGTCTGGTAATACCCAAAGCAATATTTCAGGCAATACAAACATTCCCCTATTTAAAAATGGCCATTTACCATGATCTTATCATTTATAATCTGAGATCTTAGTAAAAAATATTTTGATAGAAGGGATTACATTGCAGCCATCAGGCCATCATCAGTGGTTTTCTAGAAGTCACTCTTTACTGCTCTCATCCCCCTTTCTACCACCCTCCTTCCTGCTCTTGTCCACATTTTCAGCAGCTGCATTATTTACTTGGTTATTATGTTCATATCAAAAGTTCAGTGGTCTCGATTGGGCATTAGAAAGTAAATCACATCTGAGTTCCAGAAGGGCTGCCTATGAAGTGCAAGGTACCATTTTAACTTTCCCACGTAATAGGTTATTTTGTCATTGGCATTACTGTGCGCCTCAAGTCCTAACAACTAGGCTAAAATAACTCCATTTGTTTCAGCCACCCTCTGATTATTGAACTGTGGAACAATTTTCCTTTTGTTTCCCTCTAACACTTTAGAAAATAAAGTTATTTAAGTATAGTTCTGGGATCCTTATTGTCTCTACAGGTCATCTGCTCTGGCCAGAAAGATTTCTAGGCAATGAGAAATTGATTTACCCAGAAAACAGGGAGCTTCGTTTTTAATTCTTCCTAATGGTCTTCATGAGGGAATTAGAACATCCTCCTCAGAAAGGTTGACATGCTCTGGCATAGATGGGGGTCGAGCTGTGCTATAAACATGTTAGTGTCTTGACTGTGAATTGCTTGCCACCTAGATGAATGCTCATCACACTCTCTGGGAGACACTTGTCACAGCCTCGTCAAGATCTGCTTATCATTCATGTGGTCACTTCCATTACTTCTACTCAGTCGGTGCTGACCTGCTATTAGTGACTTTAATTTAATTTCCCTCACTAGTGTCATGGGTTATTTCTTCCATTACTTGAGAGGTTTAATTTACAGGGTAAACTCCGTTACATGAGAGAAGGAATTTTTCATGACAGTAGGAACAAGTACCTTTTGAAGATTAAGATGATGCTGGTTATTTATCTTGGTCATCTCAGTAGCTGGCAATTGAAACTTCATTGAATGGTAATATATTCCTGTATTGATGGTGCCTCTGACAGAAATTAAGCAGTGTATGGTTTACTGATTTTATGGAGTCACTTTTTGGTGCTGTTCATTCAGAGAATCTTAAATAACAGGTGCAGCGTGACTTATGAGAGGTAGAGAAAGAATAAAAGAATATTATTTCCCTTTTGTTACCCCATGGACTTCGGAATCTGACTTCCTTCTGTTTTATTATACTATTTCAAAAGAACAATAGTGGCAAAAAGTCTCCATTGTGTAAGTTCAGATTAAAAGCTTAAAAGATGTTATTCTCCCTCTATTTAGATTTGATTTGAAGAAATGCCTGATAAGAGGGTGCCTTTAGAGCAACGGTCCCCAACCGTTTTGGCACCAGGGAATGGTTTCATGGAAGGCAATTTTTCCATGGACGGGGGTTGGGGGAATGGTTTAGGGATGATTCAAATGCATTGATTTATTATGGTCTCTGTGCAGTCAGACCTCTCTGCTAATGATAATCTGTATTTGCAGCCACTCCCCAACGCTAGCATCACTGCCTCAGCTCCACCTCAGATCACCAGGCATTAGAGTCTCATAAGGAGCACGCAACCTAGATCCCTCCTTTGCTCAGTTCACAGTAGGGTTCGTGCTCCTATGAGATTCCAATGCCACCGCTGATCTGACAGGAGGCGGAGCTCAGGCGGTAATGTGAGAGATGGGGAGCGGCTATAAATACAGATGAAGCTTTGCTCTCTTGCCTGCTGCTCACCTCCTGCTGTGTGGCCTGGTTCCTAACGGGCCATGGACCGGTAGTGGTCTGTGGCCCGGGGGTTGGGGACCACTGCTTTAGAGTACAAATTATGGAGGCAGACTGATGGTACAGCATTGGAGACTATAAAAAAATTAAAATGTGTTCATTATTTTGATCAGTATTTTTTTTGATCATTAATTGCCAGAACGTTTAAATATTTTTCACTCACTTTTCCCCCTTTATTCTTCAATCTCAGGGCATTGCTTAAATGACTTATCCTTCTCTCTAAGTTCTTGGCTTACAAACACTCAACAGTCCTTACAGATTATGACTGCTTTCCTTGGTCTGAGTAATGCCCCCAAAGAACTGATGCCTTGTGAACTTAAATAAATAAAAACAAATAAACAAACAAATGGAGAGCTTTGTGTCTGTGGGCCTGGATGTTGAGAGAGAGATGACTGTCTATTCCTCTCCTTTTTCCGATTTCTGTTGTTGGCTTTCTTGTTGTTCAGGTCCCAAACTTGAGTTCATCCTCAACTCTTTTCTTTTCTTTTACACCATAGATCTAATTCTTCAATATATACTCTGCCCTCAGAATTAACTCAGAATGTGTCCACTTCTCTCAAACACTGATTTCTCTGAGGGTGAGGGCAGGCATCTGTTGCACCCTCTTGGAGAACAGCGTGCTGGCCACACTGGGTAATGAGGGGGGTGGGAGGAGGAGGCAGGTGCTAAAGTTTATTTTAAACTTCTAGTCCTAAGAAAAAGGGAAGGAATTTTCTTCACATTCTCTTTTTCAATCCCTATTTCAACTCTTCTATTGTGCTCCTTCTCTAGGGGATGAGTAATGGTCCTTTTAAATCAGTTATGGTAATTTCATTCCCCTTTGCCAGTAATTGGCCTGGGGTGGTCATGTGATTTTATTCTGACCAATGAGATGCTCATAAACCCCGTTGAGGGGATTTTATTCTAAAATTACCAGGGGAAAGCATCCCCCCAGCCTTCCTTCTTGCGTGGAACACTAAAATGATATTTGAGGCCATATTGGGGCAGGAGGGGAAAGCTTGGGGATGACAAGACAATACACGAAAGACACAAACAGCCTGGGTCCTTGGTGATATTGCCAAGTGACTGAATCAATCCTCAGACTTCTATAAATAATAGCAGTCTCAATTAGTTAAGTTTGGCTAAGTTTAGTTTGCTCTCTGCAGCCAAAACCATTTCTAACTGATGAACTTCCATGTAATTTTACCTTGGACTCCCTGTCATTATGTTCCACCCAATGTGGAGTGATCACATTCTTTTTACTTGGAATCCTGGTGCACTCAATTTGTCTAAACCATGACTAGAAAGTGCATCCTTGGTTACTATGTCTTGTCCCGTAGATGAACTTCAACTAGATTTCCTAGACTTAGGGGGTCACAGTTTATACTGTTTTTTTTAACATGTTACAAAGCCAGATCTTCGGCTGTGTACATTAACCAGCATGTACTGTTATGAGGTACCTGAATGTCCTAAGTAGTTTTTAGGTTTATGGCTATACTTTATTCTTCTTAACTGGGATAATATATGTGAATACATTTTGTCATAGTTAAGAATTGAAGATATGTGTGGTACTATTATTGTTGTTAAAATTTTTATCATTACTGTTGATTATCGTCCTCTTCCTTCTCCATGTTCATGATGGACTCTTACTCCCAAGATCAGAATTCTGACTAGTATTTCAGTGCTACGATCAGTGTATGGAATTACAATGAGACTCTTTTAAGATGTTGGAAATAAGCAAAACATGATTGCTCTCGGAGAGTTCAGTTGGAAAATTAATATAGGATAAACCAGAACTTTGCAAGTACAAAGAAGCGCCGAGGCTATAAAACTTGATTGTAACCTGAATGAATGTATCAACATGCATAAAGAAAAAGGATATTGATTAAAGGGGGGGTTGGTTTGCTAAAGAAGCATAAATAGAGTTAGAGTCAGACATTGTCAGTGCTCTTCAACACCATCCAGGGAAGAGAAACTTAACACATAGATCTTGAATATTCTGGCTTTTGAAGCTTTCTTAGATTCTGTAATTTCCATTTCATCAGGGACTCCTGAACTCTTCAAACAAGGTTTTCAAGCTGCTTTGACAAAGCTAGTTGCTTCCTTAGGAGGCATTCTGAATGAATTTTATGATTATACAGCTTTTACTTATTTTTGGTGGTTGAATTGTTTCTTGGAGTGTGACTCCTTACCAGCTCCCAGAAGAAAATAATTTTTATTCCTTTTACTTGGGAAGAAAGAGAGTTGCTTTTTGAGGTGATGGAGTGGACCCTATCTTGATAGAAGTTGATTTGACTCTGACAGTTGGACATGTAGAGTCATTGACCTTCAAACTATTGTGATGTTTGAGAAAGTGCTGAGCTTCTGAATAGCAGCAATTGTAGACAGTTTTAATAAATCTATCAGTTATATACCTAAAACTAAAGTTTGTAGAGACAAGATGTTTAGTATTATTGCAGCATATAATTTTTGCTAACTCTTTTCTATTAATGTGTGTGTACAATATTTTATTTTAAATGAATAATTCATTATGGGTTTGTTTGATTAATTCTTCTGTGCACTCCTTTGTCCTTGGAAACCCAGAGGAGTAAAATATTACATCTGCTCTTGTGCCTGTCCGTGAATGAGTGGATCTAAATGCCTAGTTGGGCAGTGATTAATCAGATCTGGCCTTCCCTGGAACAGCTGTGTCCAGCACATCTCCCCTTGGAGTTGGTCAGAGCATAATTTACCCCTAGGGATGGCATATGTCTCAGTTTATTTTATAATTTAGCCCAGTGATTTTTTTAAGCTTTCAGATGCAGGTGACATTTTGGTAAAGTATTAAGGGAACCAGATTTGTGGTCAAAGATCAAGGTTCTAGGTCTCACCCCACTGATTAACAGACTGACCTTTGGGAAATCACCTGTTAGCCCTACATTATACTTTAGGGCACAGAGTAATACTCTCCTCCTTAATTACCTTTCCATGTTGTCAGAAGCAACAAAGAAAACTATATATATATATATATATATATACACACACACACACACACACACACACACACACACACACACACACAGTATATATATATATTAAAATAAATAAATATATACATAGAGAGAGAACTTTGAAGTAGTTAAAAGGTTTTGTGTTTCTAATAAAGAGAATTTATTATTTAATCATGTAAATGTTGGGGTAAATTTTACAGCATATGTTCATGAGCAAAATTATGAAATTTTTTGTTTTCTTATGGCTGAACTTAATACTACTCGGAGTTCTCATTCCCTTTGTTGGAAAAACACTTGATCTATTATCTCCTAAGGAAATTCCAACATTTCAAAATTTGTCTTAGAAATTTTGAATTTAACTCAAGACAGTGAAAATTTCTCCCTCCTTTTCCTCCCCTGCAAAAGTAGCTCTGAATCCCTGGCTTTCTGTCATACAAAGGTGTGTTGGTGGGGAAGGAGGGGGCATCTGGTCTGTGGGTACCCTTTGCCCACCCTGGCTGTGCTCTGGGATATTCAATCATCTTATCTTGTCCATTTCTAGTGGTTTGTTCAGGGTTCCTGCATCCCTGAGCAGGGTTCCTGCATTTCTTAGTATTAGAAAGCTAATTGATAGCTTTCATTTGCTCACACTGACGATCTGTGGGTCTACATCAAGTTCCACTGCAGTATCCCCTTGTCCCAACTGTGAGACTTTTGTTTTGCCAGCCCTTAGTGTCACTTTTCTGCCATTCTTGGTCATGTGGGAGGGGCAGGATGGCTCCCCAGGCAGCCCTCTTTTACTTTCTATGCATGAGTGGTGAGGAGGTTGCTGTCCTGATCAGGATGGAAAGGAGGAGTTTGGTTTTCTATTTGTTTTCCTTAAACTCTCCTGAGCATTCAGCTTTTCTCCTCTTTGACCTGGGGAATCTTGCAGGATGCAGGGCTGTTCCTTTTCCCATGGTCCAATTCCATTTTGTCTCTTCTGCTGTTAATGTATATCTAGTAGGTAGGAAATTAGAGAGGGGCGTGGCTGTTGGTTCTGCTGGATCATATTCCATTCAAATTTTGCCTATCAAGCCTGGTCTGAGGCATTTTGAATTTAACAGTCAAGAATTTATAATCTTTTACTGTGATTTCTCTACCAGTGCTGGGTGACTAGGCACTTGGTAAAAGTGAAGAAACTCAATGAACAAGGTGAGTAGGAGAACAAAACATTAATTATAATCTGTCATATAAATTCATGTTTGTCTTATATTTTCCTGACAAGATATCTCATAGTGTCACTCAGAACGATGATTTTTGAGAAAGATGGAAATTTGAAATGTGAACATTGGACATATGGATCTCCAAAAAGTTTAAAAATATTCCTGGAGGTATAAACTATAAATCTGACGCATACTACAGTAATTTCATTCTATTTCAGTAGATGTTAATAAGCTTTATTTTTCTTGTATCCTTATAAAACTGTTTGTTGGATGACTGCTACCTTTTGAGGAAGTATGTTTCCTTATATATTAAGTGGGGTATCATTTAATAGATGAAAGATCTCTGCAAAGTACTATGGACATCACTGAGGTGTTGTGTGTTTTAATTAATGCCAATCACTTGCATACACACTAGGGAGGATTAATAAATAGTAAATAATTAATTATCTTTAAATATTTGGAGGAATGTGAAGTGGAAGTCAGGATGTAAATCAACTTTAATTTTAAAAAAATTGCTAGAACTAATAGATTATATTTTACTTGGTACTATATTTGTAGAAAGGAGAGAACTTCAGAAATAGGAAGGAAAAAGAGGAAATAGAGACTCCTAGAAATATTAAATGTGAAACAATTTTGACTTAGAACACATTTTTTTCTGATTTTGTCCTAAAAACAGATATATTTTGATTGTTGATTTTGTGAATGAAAACGGTGGCTCCTCCTCTTTGAAGTTAATGGTCTATTTGGAGCAAGAAGCGAGTAAATAAAACTAAAGAAAACAAACAAAACTCCACAAAATACAATGCTGTAAATGCTGTAATCAGGTCATGACACCAAGTAGTATCAGAGTTCTATGGGAGAACACTAATATATCAGTCTCCTCATAGAATTGCGTTATGCTCTTGTGCTGTTTGAAACTCTGTTAATAATATGAAAATATATCACAGTGTCCTGATACTGACAATATTTAACTTGATAACAACTTATAATTAACATCAACCAATCTTTCTTGAGTTAAAGGTGTCTAAGATGCATGTTATGCTGTCAGCAACATAACCAGGAGACATGACTGTGATATAATAATCTTTTAAAAATATTACAGTTTATGTGCATACCATTTTTTATAGGAGAAATTCGGAAAGGAAACGTGCTATTACTTTGAAGCCACACCACCACCCCACCCTGCAAAACCAGCTGTGAACAATTTAGCTGCAATAGTCTCTCTTTTAGCCTGTTCCAGTGGAGCTACTAAGTCAGAGATCAGAGGCAGTCCAATCCAGTCCAGTCAAGGCCAGCCTAGCCCAGTCTAGCAGTCATTTTATGCAAATTCCTATTGACTTATTTGTCTGTAGGCACAGTTATCAGTTACATGTCCTGTTTATCTTGAGCTTCTTCCTATGACCTGGCATCTTTCGAGTTTCTCTGGGTCTGTCTTCATCAAGCTTCCTAAACCTTAAGCTTTGCCTTCCTTGAAGCTGAAGCTGCAGGTATCATTTTAGCATCTGCAAGGGCGGCAGCACAGTGTGGGTCCCCGGATGTTGGTCCTTAGGCACAGTGAAAGGCAGAAGCAGTTAAGTGGATAATAAAACTCTGCTTGCCAATACTTCACCCCAATAGTTAACAAATCAAAAATTCACCTAGATTCTTCCTAGGATGAATTTTATCTTTTAGTGTTTATTTCAAATAAGACCTCAGTGACTCTTCACATAGAGCCTTCCTTTTCTGAGCAACAGTTTTCCCTCCAGAGCTCTTACTTGTAAACAATGATTCAACTGCCTGCCACATGGCAAAAAACCTGGATTACTGTATTCTGTGGCTGCCATAGTGATAGCTTTCATAAAACAAATGAATTTTTGAAATAATAAGAAAATCAGGTCCAGGAGCCCAGAACAGTGAAGAGCTATTATTATTTTTTTAAGAAACTTTTAATTTTAGAATGGTCTCATAATTACAGAAAAGTGAAGATAGTAGAACTAGTTCCCATAAACCCCACACTCATGTCTCCTGTTATCGGCGTCTTATGTTACCATAGTACATTTGTTATAATGAACTGAAATTGATGTATTGTTTTTTAAAGTCCATACTTAATTCAGATTTCCTTAGTTTTTACTGAAAGTCTCTTTCTGTTCCAGAAATGTAATGCATTTTTCAGAAGACTACATTAAATTTAGTTGTCATGTCTCCTTAGGCTCTTCTTGGCTTGCACAGTGACGTTCCTCTCAGTTTAACTAAACTTTAGACAAATTTCTTCCTGATGATAGACCCTTAGTATACCTTTCCTTAGATCATTTACTTTAGAAAACATGCAGTTGTAAATTTTTTCTCTGCACCTTTGAAATGTAAACGTAAGTTTTCTCCCAGCCTCTTGCCATTTTTACAACCCAGTGAAGTCTTTCTCAAGGACCTGGGAACCATCCTTGGAAGTATAAACATGGAAGGAGATAGCACTCCTATCTCCCAGTCTCTATAGGAGGGTAGGAACCTAACTTTTACTTCATAGGTGTCAAGATGGCCCAATCATAGAGAAAAATATTTGCAAACTCAGGAATAATTTGGTATGCTTGGCATAGCTCATTTTTGCAATAATCTAATATAAAGTCTTCCTCCTTGTGTGTTTAACTTTGGTGCAGTTTTGGCTTTGACAACAAAAATTTTCCCTTTTTTTAAAAAGATTTTGATGACCATGGCACTTTTGAGAAGTCCCAGTCAGGTACTTTGCTGAATGTTTCGCAGTTAGGATTTATCTGATACTCTTCTCGTGATCAGATTAACATTGTGGGTTTTGGGGAGCAGAGAGTGGATATAAAGTGCCATTTTCATTACATCATATCAATCACACGTAATATCAACATGATTTATCACTATTATACCAGAATGGAAAAGAATATTAAGAAGAGTATATGTATGTATCACTGAGTCACTTTGCTGTATAGCAGAAATTAACACAACATTGTAAATCAACTGTACTTAAATAAAATTTTTTTAAAAACCCATGATTTATCACTACTGACATTGACCTTGATCATTTGGCTAAGGTGGCTTTTATCAGGTCCCCCTCTCCTGCTTTTCTCTATTGTATTTAATGTGTAGCATAGTGAAGTTGTGCTCCTCCACCTTGAAACTGGAGTATCTTCATATACGATGTGGAATTCTTTTGCATGAAAGATTTTGTCTCTTCTCCATTTATTATTTTGTTCAGTCATTTATTTATATCAGTATGGATGCATAGATATTTCTATTATACTTTGGGTTATAATTTAATGCTGCTTTATTTTGTTGCTTAGCTATTGGGACCCCTTTCGGTTGACTCTCATGTCACTTTGACACACCCCCATCCTTGTTTTTTTACTTGTTTATTAATTCATTCATTTATCTATTCATTCATTTATTTTAGTACTTCCTTACTTTCTGGCACTACAAGATGCTCCAGACTCATTTATTTTCTGCCTCGGTCCTAGATTCAGCCATTTTTTTCAAGGAATCCTGGTTCCTTTCATTTGAGAACGATACTAGAAATCAATAGCTGGGCACTAAGTGTGCTAGTTATTATGAGGATATCCTTGCTTCCAGGATTTCTCAGCTCACAGAGCAAGAAGATGCATGTGTCAATACTAACATATGTATATACATATATTTATAAACATCTCTATCTGTAATCTGTATCTATATTAAGCCAAAACAAAGCTATAATAAAGTTAAATCAGTTCATATTGATTTCTCCAATTCTAATCCATTAACACATGGATTATTCTAGCCTCCTTCCTTTGCTGGTTTATCAACTCCCACTCCAACAGGGAAAAACCTAGCTCCCACCATCTGCCTCCCATTTACTTAATTGTTCAGTTCCCTTATGTATGTAGCAGTATCAGAATTGTTAACATGTGTTTCCATGGGAAATAACTTTATCAACTAGAGTATAGTGTTCATGCACAGTTCCTTTTGCCTTTAGTTTTACAGACACCATTCATTTCCAAAGTTACTTACGTCAGCTCTGCCACCCCTCCCCACTTCAGTGAGGCTTTTTCATATATTTGTAATACAGTTAGATTCTTTTTCACATTCTACATTTCATTCTGGGATTCTCTCAACCTCCTAAATGATTTTTTAAAATTTGCATACATTAAGGTTCACTCTTCGTGATTATTAATTTTAGATCTTTCTTCTTTAATATATACATTTAATGCTA
Organism: Globicephala melas; assembly: GCF_963455315.2. NCBI lineage: Eukaryota > Metazoa > Chordata > Mammalia > Artiodactyla > Delphinidae > Globicephala > Globicephala melas. The sequence goes on along the minus strand of NC_083327.1, from coordinate 44,954,506 downwards.
CAAACTTCCATCTAAGCACTGCCTTTGCTGCATCCTACAAATTTTGATAAATTATATTCTTGTTTTCATTTAATTCAAATATTTTAATTACTCTTGATATTTCTTCTTTGGCCCATGGATCCTGTGAAAGTGTGTTGCTTACTTTCCTAGTTTTGGGGGATTATTTAGATAGATTTTTTGTTATTAATTTCTAGTTTAATTCCATTCAGTCTGAAAACATGCTTTTTATGATTTCTATTCTTTTAAATTTGTTAAGGTATTATCTGGCCCAGATAGGCCCAGAATGTGGTCTATCATGGTGAAAGGTCCATGTGAGTTTTAGAAGATGTGTATTCTGCAGTTGTTGGAGTAGTGTATAAATATCAATTAGGTCAGTTGATCTAGTTGATTGATAGTGCTGTTCAGGTCAACTGTATACTTACTGACTTTATGCCTGTTGGATGTATCAATTACTAAAAAAAGATAGACGTTGAATTCTCCAACTGTAACAGTGCATTTGTCTATTTCTCCTTTCAGTTCTATCAGTTTTTGCCTCACCTTTATAATGCTCTGTTGTTAGGTGCATATACATTTAGGGTTGTTCATTCTTCCTGGAGATGTTACTCCTATCATTATGTAATGCCCCTCTTTATTCCTGATGATTTTTTGCTGTTGTTTTGAAGTCCGCTTTGTCTGAAATTAAAATAGCTACTCCAGCTTTCTTTTGATTAGTGTTAACATGCCATTTCTTTCTCCATCTTTTTACTTTTAACTAACCTTAGTCTTCATATATAGTGTTGGTTTCACATAGACAACATGTATTTGGGTGTGACTTTTTTTCTCATTCACTCTGAAAATTTCTGTATTTTAATTGGTTTATTTAGATCATTCACATTCAAGTGGTTTATTGATATAGTCATATTACTATAGACCATGGTTGTAACTGTTTTCTATTTAGTGCATTTGTTCTTTGTGCTTTTTATTTCTTCTTCCCCATCTGGGTTTAATTGAGCATTTTATGAGATTCCCTTTCTCTACTCTATTACCATATCAATTTTACTTATTTATTTTTTTAGTGGTTGCCCTAGAGTTTACAATATGCATTTTAAAGTAATCTAACCCCACCTGCAAAGAACACTATGCTACTTAATAAGTAGTACAGGTATCTTATAAGAGAGAATTCCCAATTCCTCCCTTTTGTATCTTACGACATTGCTTTCATTTCATTTATCCATATGCTATAATCACCCAATACATTGTTACTATTATTACTTGGAAAAAACATTTTTCTTTTAGATCAGTTATGAATAAGAAAAATAAAAGTTTCTTTTGACCTTTACTTATGCCTTCTCCAGTGATCTTCTTTTCTTTATGTAGCTACATTTCTGACCTATATCATTTTCCTTCCTCCTGAAGAACTCCTAACATTTCTTGCAGGGCAAGCCTGCTGGTGATGAATTCTCTCAGTTTTTATTTGTCTGGCTATGCGTCTTTGTTTCTCCTTCACTTCTGAAGGACAATTCTATGTTGCTGTTCTTTTTTCTCTCTTACTTTGATAGTTAAATAGTTCACTTCACTCTCTTCTTATTTGCATGGTTTATGCAGATCAGTCCCTTATAATTTCTATCCTTGTTCCTCTATAGGTAAGGTATTTTTCTCTTCTGGCTTCTTTCAAGGTTTTTTCCTTCATCTTTGATTTTTTGAACTATGAACATGATACCCCTAGGTGTGATACTTTGGGGTATTCATCCTGTTTTTCTTTGCGCTTCCTGGGCCGTAGTTTGGTGTCTTCCATTAATTTTGGAATGCTTTTGGCAATTACTGCAGCAGATATTTCTTCGGCTTTGTTCTCTCTTCTCATCTCACGTTCCAATTCTGCATATAGTACACCTTTTCAAATTATCCCTGAGTTAGATATCTTGTTCTACTTATTTCTTTATTTTTTCTTTGCATTTCATTTAAGGAAGTTTCTATTAATGTATCTTCAAGTTGACTGATTCTTTCTGTGTCAAGTCTACTGATAAGCCCGTTGAAGGCATTTTTCAGTGTTGTTGATGTCTAGCCATTATTTTTTTTTTTCTGAGAACTTCCATCTCTCTGCTTACATTATCTATCCATTTTGTATGTTTTCTACCTTTTCCATTAGAGTCTTTACCATATAATTACAGTTATTCTAAATTCCAACATGGATATCATAGCTGAGTTATGTTCTGATGATTGATTTGTCTCTTCACACTGTTATTTTCTTACTCTTTGGCATGCCTTGTAATTTTTTTATTGTGAGCTGGGTATCTTGTACTGGGAAGAGGAACTTATGTAAATAATCCTTTAGTGTGAGGATTTATGTTAATCTGTTAGAGGTTGGGCTACTTCTCATGTTTCCTATAGCTATAGGTGCCAAAGACTTCAGATTCCTTTAGTGGCCTTGTTTTTGTCTGTCTTTTCTTGGGCTTCCCTAAGTATTCTTGCCCAGAGAGAGTTTAGATTTGCAACCCTTCCAGCTACGCTGTTATTATACTTGAGCCTTGTTGGTGTGATTGTAAGTTGTGACCAGTGCAGAGAGGAGGCATTTTATAATTTTCTGATTAAATCTTAATCATTTAGTGGTCCCGTGCCTTGTGACCTTCACAGTTGTATCTGTGGTGGTGTAGTTTTTTTGCTCTTTCCCCTATTCTCTTCATTGGATGCAGTGTTCCCAGTCCATTTCCTTGAGGCACTTAGCCCTGTTGAGTTCTTCTCCTCTTAGGTGAGCAGGAAAGCTAGAGCAGGATGGAGCAGGGAGAATGCCCCTCCCTCAGAATCTCTATAAGCTTCTTTGTCCTTGAAGAATAGGTTTTTATTATGGAGAACACTCTGGGTATATTTCATAATGATTACTTTTCCCTTCCTCCTGCTAGAGTTATGGTATTTCTTTCTTGGATCTTCACTATAAGAACCTGGTGGGGTTGTTGGAGGTAAAACTCATGACAGTGTAGGGGCCCCACTAAGATGGTGGCACCCAGGAGCTTAGCCTCCAGCAATTTATCAGAATTACCATTGAGCTGTTCCTAGCAGCCTATGGCTTCTGCAGCTTTGGCATCATCTCAGCAGATCTCAGATGTGACTCTTTAGATGCACTGTTTCTCCAGATTTCGTTACGGCAGTTTGCCCGCAGCCTCAGTTCTCTGATGGGTCCAAGAAAAGTCATTGATTTTCAGGTTGTCCAGCTTTTTCATGTTGTAATCATGGGAGCGACTACTTCCAAGCTTTTTACTTGTTAGAGGTAAAACTGGAAGTCCAAGGATTATTTTTTATGTAAACGTCTTGACCAGTAAAATTCAGAGTGAGACAGGTAACTCGTTCTCTCAGATGTCTCTTATATTAGTAGCTCCAGAAGTTCATTAAATACTATCTTACTCCTTCTACAATCACTCTGAGGAGCAGAATCAAAGAAAAACATCCTAACTGTGCAACAGGGAATATCCTGGAACAAAGAAAACTTAAATCACTTACCAAAGGAGATACAAAAGCATCACAGCAAAAGCAGGTACAGAACTTAACATATGGCCAAGTGTTCTACTTTCTTGACCTAATTTTGCTTGCTTTTTCTCCTTTTACTTACTCCTAATGCAAACAAAATATGGCTGTATGTCTCACTATGGGAGTGAGAGGTCGGAGCTCTGCGCTAAGAGATCCTCCTGTAGCTGTGGTAATTTTGACACATGTAGCACCACTTATTCTAACACATTATCTTTGCTCGTATTCCAATCCCAAGTGATCCAGTGCTGCTCAACTGTTCCAGAAAAGCACAACAGTGAAATCTCAAGCAAGGCTTTTACATACTGGGGATTTGATTAACATGACTGCATGAGAATAGAGCTTGAAGCTTTAAAATATATATTCAGTGATATACTCTGTGCATCCTACAAAGTCTCTAATAACTGGTGTAAATGCTTAAGCATCAATTTAGGGAATTGAGACTGAAAAGTGGGGACAAGAGCCAAGCAGATTCTCTAAAGGGCAAGACAGTGAGCGTTAGTAATGCTGTCCTGCCACGGAGTCATAAATGGGTAAGCACAGTACCACTGAAAAGAGACAAGTCAGGGTGCTTGCAGCCCCAAGTCACACCTGAGTTACCCAGGGCTCTCTGGTTAGTGAGGCTTAGCTTGCTGGTCTCAAGGGTGAGACAAGGAAGAGTGGATTCGATTGCGATGCTGACCCAGCAGCGTGCAAGAGTGCTGACAGCATACAGCCCTGGAGTCTGTGGCAGAAGAGCAGCTTACTGACAAGGTTCAGGAATCCAAAAGTGATATGCAGGACGTCTCCTGTCTCAGCAGCAACCAGCCACAGCGCAGAGTGTCAGCAAAAAGAAAGGCAAATGAATTTCTTTACTTTCTATTGTTCTCTTGCAAGACCATAATAACCAAAGTCAACTGTTATTTTGTATTAATTCTCTTAAATAATACGTAAAGAATGTTGTTAGTTGTATTAAAATTCTGTTCCCAAGTGGCAAAAAGGTGAAACAGGAGAGTGAAAAGTGACATCTTTGAACAAAGAATGTTTGGGGAGAAAAAGGCCTTGAGTCATACATTTGACAAAATAACTTTTAAAAAATGTTCCTTTCAAGGAAGGCTCAATTATTAAATAAGAAACGAATACGTATGTGAAGAAAATAGCTTATTGACGATAAAGCAGCAATAAACTAAAAATTATACAGTGCTTTTATATTGGATTTGAGAAAAATCCATGATATGGTGACTGAAATAAAAATATAGGAGGATGCTTGTGCTAAATAATTTAAAGGATAGAGGAGACATACATTTAGAAAATAAAAACTCATGACCATCATTTGCTTTTTCCCCCCCTAGTTCTCTGTATAAGATGACTCTGAAGGATACACTGCTCTTACAAAAACAATTTTTGAATTACTACTACCGAAAAGGCACTGAGGAAAAGTTTTGTGAGTTAGTATAAAATAGCCTCTCTGCCATAAAAATGATCCTGTCTAGTTGGGATGTCATGGGTGCCCAAATCTGCAAATCAGAAAGCAGTTCAGGACTCAGATCTACTGCCAAATCTCCTTCCCGTGTAATGGGAAGGATAAATGGTGTGGGAGGGGCCCTCATTTGTAGTGTTTGCTGATTTCTCTGGTGTTAAATACTCCCACCTCAGCTCATTTTAAACTGCTAGTGTGAAATTGACCATCTCTCAAAGCTCCTGATAATTTATAATCAGTGATTGCAAATCTATTCAGGGTTGCTGCAACACTACACCAGCTCAGAGGTTGCTTTGAGCTGTTGTGGCTAAAAAATGCATTTTTGGAGAAATTGGAACTTAGGTTGAGTATTAAAGGATAGGTACTGTGAAACTAAGTTTTGGAGTTGGGGGTGAAGGCTTTTAATTCAGATAGGAAATAGGTCATGAGCCCAGACCAGAATTGGCAATGCCCCTGAGTGAATAAAACAGAATGAGTGCCCTGGAAAAAGGGATCTGATGTAGGGGTGTAGAGTTGGAAAAATGACACCAAAATCCATATAGTGTCTTAAATGATAAAAGGAAAAGGTAGTGGTTTTGCTGTATGTAATGGAAAACTATTGAAGGTTTCTGTCAAGTTTAAGACAAGATTATAAGGTAGTGAATTGTGAAGATTAGTCTAGAAGAGAGGGGATTGAAGGAGTTAGAGACCTGAAGCATGGAGCACAGTTTTTATCCTATCACAATGCAGGTTCCCCAGGAACACACTGTGAGAGAGAGATTTGCCTGCAGGCCATTTACTGGGGGGAGCTCTCAGTTGAACTGTAACGCAGTCAGTCACAACAAGGACCTTAGTTAATCCTGTGGGGAACTCCAGCTGTGATGAGCCTTCAGAGATGTCTTGAGTTGGGGTGAGGATGGTGGGTCTTTTTATTGTGAAGGCAACAGATTATTAGACGTGAACTGTTCTCAGAAGGCGAAACGACCTTGGGAGGCATCTTTCTTTAGCCAAGGACAAGTCCGAGAGAGGTACTTGTAGGCAGCCAACCCTCCAGGCAACTGGGAGAATGAATGTTGCAGTCCCGGCATGGGGGACCTGGGTGGCACATCACAACACCACATACCTTTTCTTAATATGCAGGTAAATTAATGAGAAACTAGTCTAAGGTGGAAATGGAATCGGAAAGGAAGCTATACCTGTGAGATGCATTACAAGGGGACACTTTCTATTGCAAAATCATTTTTCGCTTTTACAAGTTCTAATTTTTACAGTCTCTTGTTGCTTACTCATTTTATTATTCTGTTTTTATTTCTTAAAGTTTCCTTTAAAATGTTTATTTTTAAACATTATGCTCTTTATATGATATTTCAAATATCTAAAATACTTAGTGTATGTATCTGTTGTTTGTTGTTTCTCTGGAATCTCACTAATGATGGCTGGTCTCACTGTGTGTTTGGTGATATTTGATGATGAGACCATGTTTATTTGATCACAATCAGTGGGAACCTTGGGGGTCAGAATTGAGATAGCTCTCTCCAGAGAGGATTTGAAATTGTTCCCAAGGCAGCCAGGTGCTCTAGCAGGTTGAGGTCCCTTCCAGCATCCCTAGCTCAGTGCAGGTGTCTTCGAGTCAGCCATGCCTACTCACAACTTCACTCTTAGGGCAGCGCTACCTTTCTGATTGTCCAGTGGTCATTGTTCTCTGCTCCCCACTTCTCTCTCTGGTTTCCGTTTATTGTGTTTTTTGTTTTGCTTTGTTTTGTTCTTTCGAAGGGGTGAACATAGGGGTTTCTGTCACTTTTGGGGAGTTCACTGATGCAGCAAATAATGAGTTTTATGGAGGAGGTACTTGCTCTGTAGTTGGGAAAGTACACTGAAATATTTAGTTCACCGTACTGTTAGAGGCCAAAGTGACTGGAGACATGACATAAGCAAGATGAAGGCATGAAACAGGAATTTCAAAGTTCTGGATTATAAAACTGGAATAATGATGGGCAGAAGTATGAAAGTCAGGAGAAGAAGTCTTATTGATGGTTTGGGAGGAAGGTAGTGTGTTCTAATATACTTCACTATATTCTGTGCACAATATATAAAAGTTTAAATACTTGAGTGTAAACCAGTAGTAAATTTTTATACAAAAGTATTTCAAACAAAAGCTTGCACAGCTTTCAGGACTATTTAGTAGCTCATAAATTGTGCAAATATATTTAATTTTAGTTTTTTCCTTATTATTTCGGGTGAGAGAACACTATATTTAGTATGGAACATGTGACAGAAATGTGTGACATGTCAAGGAGTTGTATGTTAAAAGTGTGATCAGCTGTGAATGAAAGTAGCTTAAATTAGTAGTCAACATTAGCTGTTTACATAAAAACACTCAAAGAATTTCGAAATAAGGCATATATCAGAAATATTTTGCCTCTTATACTAGGATATCCCCAAGTAAACTGTGTTGACTGATTTTATATGAGGTAAAAGTTTAATTTATGGACTAATTGTTTGCTTAGTTAATACTACACTATTAATTTTAGGAGCTTTATAATATGTGTTAATATTTCGTAGGACAAATTTTCCTACTCCCTCTTGGCTTTTATTTTTCAAATTCTTTTTTCTTGATTAATTTTTAAAAATTACACAAAAACTTTAGAATCAGTTTGTTTAGTTTCTGAAATCTTATATTTTGTCATTATTGTGCTAAAGTTATGAATTAACTTAGGGTGATTTGCATCTTTATTATGTTTTCCTACATGAGAATATGTTATGACTTATTTATTGCTTACATATTAGTTTTTGTCCTTTAGAATTGCTTACATTTTTGTACAATAGGTCTTGTACATTTCTTGCCAGTAAAATGTTGAATTACTGTGGTGAGAGTGCGCATCCTGCTTTCTTCCTGATTTTGTCGGAAATGCATCTAAGGATAACTAGTGTGACTGAGCTGGAATGCAATGCCTAAGTTCTTTCTGTTCTGACGCACTAACTCTCAGTAAAGCTTTATTCTTAGGTGAAAATGTACACTTACATAATTTTATAAAAACATATATATCTATAAAATATAATAATAAGAGTAGTCAAATAATAAAAGTAGTTCAGTACAAGTTAATATATACATGGGGGTATTAATATTATCTTTTTACATTTTATTGAGTCTGAGGTAAAAGGCATTGCATTTTGAAGTGGACTTTATTTCCTGTAATTTACTTAAAGTGGCACTTCCTTGTATATTTTACCCATAAATATTCCCATGATATTTATAAACATAGATTTGAAGATTGTAAAATCTTCCTCTCACATGCTATTCTACAATGTGACTTTGCCACTCCTTCAACAAGAGGTGGCTAATTTTCTTCCATTTGGGTCTGGGTGGGCTTATGATTGCTTTGACCAGTAGAGTACTATGGAAGTAGTACTCTGTGACTTCTGAGGCTGTGTCATAAAAGGCATTGCAGCTTCTGTCTTACTCATTTGAACACTGGTAGTTGGAGCCCTGAGCCAATGTGTAGGAGGTCTGACTGTGAGGTTGCCATTCAGTGAGGAAACCAGTCTACATGAAGAGGCCACATAGAGGTGCTCCAGTTGGCAGTCCTAGCCTTCAAGTCACACAGTCCAGGCACCAGACATACTAAGTAAACAGATCTTAAGATGACTCCAGTCCCCAGCCATCAGGCCACTTCCAAGCTTTGAATCTTTCTGCCTAGACCCCAGAGATCATGGAGCATAGATGACACAAGACCCACTGTGAGTTGCTTGAATTCCTAACCCATTGAGCCCTTGAGCAGAGACAACGTTGAACTTTACCTGAGCCCAGTGCTCTGGGAAAATAGCAATGGTTAAGAAATCTTCTCACCCTTTGTGTTCTGGGAAATGGTTTTTTCGTGAATATTTTATGTTTTTTTGTTGTTGTTGTTTGTTTGTTTTCTTTGTTTAATTTGCTTGCCTCCTGCTCTGAATAGATGACGACTTATGACAAAGCCAGACACAGATCCTCCAAATTCCCATTCTTTGTCTCATAAATGATTATGAGACAACTCTTGAACTCTTTATCTTCACCAACCAATACAGATAAAATGCCTGTTGACTTGACCAAACTTTTTTTTTTTTTTGGTGGTATGCGGGCGGGCCTCTCACTGTTGTGGCCTCTCCTGTTGCAGAGCACAGGCTTCAGACGCGCAGGCTCAGAGGCCATGGCTCATGGGCCCAGCCACTTGGCGGCATGTGGGATCTTCCTGGACCGGGGCAAGAACCCGTGTCCCCTGCATGGGCAGGCGGACTCTCAACCACTGCGCCACCAGGGAAGCCCTTGACCAATCTTTGATTTCCTGACCCAGAATTTTTGCCCACCCTTACGTTAAGAAAGTGTTCGAACAATCTAGCATTGGAGAATCTGCTGACTGTAGAGAAAAAATATCCTCCCCAACCATCCGATCATGTCACCTGCTCACCCCATTGCCCCACACCCAATTCTTTCCACTGGGTTATTTTTACTTCTCTCTGCAAAAGAAATCCCTTCCCTTTCTGCTTTCACTGAGGGACACTTGCAGATCTTATGGTTCGAGGATTCTCCCTATTAAAATAATCCCCTTCCTCGTATTATCTCAAGAGTCCCCTTAACATAGTCTTTCCTTACTAATGTAAGGACTTGCATTTTTTTTTCTTTGACAGCATGACAAAATGATTAATCTGCTAACTATTAGGTTAATTAATTGACTTTTTTTCCCCCAGCATATTCAAAAACCCTTTTTACTCAGGGAAGCATAAGTTATGTCAGTGTTGATTCAAAAATTAAGTACTGTAGGCAGGATTATTTCACTACAAAACTATCAGAAATGTTTATCCTCATATATTTACTGGATAATGATTTGAATGACTTCTAAGTTTTGGTATTTATTTGAGTGAATGGAATATTTCATTATTATATTCTAGACATTTTAATGATAATTTTCATGTTAGTTGAGTATGATACTGATAAATTTTATCGGTCCATCCAAAATGTTTTCTATTAGTAGGTATAACATGATATAAATTGCATAAGAGCTATGTTACAGAAACTTGATTTTTAAGACTATTGATGGTCTCCAGATAGAGAAGAAATATCCTGAGTATCAATTTTGTGCTAGGTCTTTCACATTCATTACCTCATTTAACAAACAAAGCAGCCCTGCAAAACTATGTTTTAAATTACATTTTTCATAAATGATAAAATGGTCTTCCTCAAGATAATTGAATTCCTTCTTTGAAATTTTAGTTCTCTTTAAAAATTAAACTAATCTAAAACTAACAAAGACAAAATCAATACTGTGGAAACGGAAAAAAACGTTTCCTTAGTATCTTTATGGCAAAGATAAGAGATGACTTTATCTTATCGCATTTTTTTGTAGGTGACAACTAAAATTTTAGAGAGAAACAAAGATTGTGGGCCACACACAGGCTTAGTAAAGGGACAGAAATAAGGATTTTTATTTTATTTTATTTTATTTTTTTTGCAGTACGTGGGCCTCTCCCGTTGTGGAGCACAGGCTCCGGATGCGCAGGCTTAGCGGCCATGGCTCACGGGCCCAGCCGCTCCGCGGCACGAAGGATCCTCCCGGACCGGGGCACGAACCCGTGTCCCCTGCATCGACAGGCGGACTCTCAACCACTGCGCCACCAGGGAAGCCCCCCAATTTTGTTTTGTTTTGTTTTGTTTTGTAATGGAACCTTTCTTCCATTGATGGCTGAGGTCTCTTAATCTTACTTCACCTGATTTGTGCAGGATATGAAATTTATGTATCACATAAAATTTTTTAGGAAACTAATATATCTGTTTGTGAGCCACCAATGCTATGGTCTGTGAAAAGCTCTGTTAACCCCTTTTATACAGTATTCGGAGTGCTGAAGAGAAATCCAATATAAGAAATGATTTTTCCTAAAAATTGTATATAGACTGGAAATTAGTTGGTAAAGAAAAAAAAGAGTTGGTTATCTTATTATTCTGTATGAGTCCTTCTGTGATAATAAAAGTAGAAGTTATCTTACAATCTGAGGAGGCATGTGAAAACTCACTCTATGGAGCATAGTGACACCCTCTATTCTTAGGTAAGATGATTTGGAATTAGTTTCATTTATTCAACAAGCATATTTTGAGTACCGCCATACTCCAGAAACCATAAAGTTTTCTGAGGGTGCAACAGGGAACAAAACAGATATCGTCCTTACCCTCATGGAGCTTGCCCTCATAATGTAGTTGGACATTTGTCTCTAGCTGAAATTGCTTAGTTTTGAAATTCAAGATGAAATAAATTACCGTTTTTCATCCTTTATGCTAGCACGTAAGTTCCATGTGGGCAAGAATCTTTGTTTTTTTCTAGAACAGTGCCTGGCACATAGTAGATTCTCAATAAATATTTGTTGAATAATAAGTACTTTCAACAACAACTACCCTTGGTTAAATTTCTCTTATATACTAGACATTTTACAAGACCGTGTCTTCTAGTGTCACTGGGTGGTGATAGGGGAGGTTGGTACTATTTTATCACATTAACAGTAGAAAGTCATATTTTCTTGACTCCTCCTCTTACCTGCATAAATTATACCCTAGAAACCTCTTAAAAATTTCACTCATTTTTTGGAACTTGCTCAGTGGGTGTACAAATATGAAAAAGTTGCCATGCACATCCGGCAGATTCTTCCCCTTTATGGCCCAGGTCTACTCACCGACTTCCTCTGCCAATGAAGCTGCTGGAGGGTGTTTGTCATTGACATTCCTGCTGGGCAATCTGTCTCCATCAGGATAATGACGTAGTTTGTGCCTAGTGTACTGTCTCCTAACGTTTCTGAAACGCATATGTATTTCCTCCACTCTGTCACACTCCACCACAGAAACTCCAGAGCAAAGCTGCTCATGCTCTGGGTCTCAGACTTTCTTTTGAGAAGAAAACCTTCAGATTCTGTGAGCAGTGCTCTCTCCATTGAGCTCTGACATAAACTGCTAAGAAGGGTGAAGGCACAGGTAGACCTTGCTGCCTTCTCCCATTCCTCTACTCTTCTCTTCTGTTCCTTGTGTAGACTGATGCTTGGACATGGTGGATGCAGTGTGGCCCAGGCCTAGACCTGCGGAAGTAACCTCATAGCGACAGGCTCAAGGAGTAAATTATAAAACTAGAACTTAACAGGGGACAGTACTGTCACCATGATAGGGGCAGCAACTTCTCATCTAAAATCTGTCATTAAATCTGACCATCTGCCTAAAAATTATTTTTCCTAATTTCAGGAAACTCAGTGTTCAGGTCCTTGAATAAGTAAACCGCCTGGAGAGAGAGAGAGAATGTCGACACAAAAACACACTTGAGGCTTCCAGCTGCATGTTATCCTATTAAAAGTCAGTTTGAATAAAACTGTTAAGAGTTAATCAGGCATTTATTTGTGCCTGGCACAGTTGACCATGAAAGAAGATAAAGTTCTTGTTAACTTGGGAATTATTTGGAGGGGGGATGGAAAAATCCCCAATTGCAGGCAGATATTAGCAGCATGTACAGCTACATATGTGGTGTGATTTGGGGGGTTTTAAGAAGATCCTGTGAATTCCACAATTCTTCCTTGTCCTGCATGCTTATGCATGAAATCGTATTAGGAGTAAAACATTTTTCAGTTTCAGTTAGTTCAGTGTAAGGTGGCCACAAAGGAATTAAGACATTAAACATTTCATTAAAGGAGATTTTCATGGGGTTGGGCACAGAGAGGCTTGGAGCTATTATCAGCACACTGGTTTTCTGCAGAGGTAGAGGAGAGGGGAAGGGCAAAGTTAGGATAGGTTGAAGGCAAGCTGCAGTTATCACACAAATTTAGTAAAAATAATTTCAATGAGGATTATATCTGAACCATACAAACATTAAAACAAGGATTAGTATCAAGAAATGGAGATTTCATTGAAGTAAAATTCAAAAGAGCCAGGTTTTAGTTCTGACCTTGATCCTTGCTGACTGTGATCTTGGGCAAGTCACTGAAACTCACTGGGCTTTTCTCATTCTAATATCTTCCAGTCCAGTTTTCAAATCTTGTGATTCAAATGGCTGGGTTGTGTGGACAGACCTAAAAAAAAGAGCAGTGTAGGTTGGAATAGTTTGTAGACTTTGTGGGAAAGGTAAGTGTTATAGATTGAATGTTTGTGTCCCCCCAAATTCTTATGTTGAAACTTAATCCCCAATGCGATGGCAGTTGGAGATGAGACTTTTGGGAGGTGATTAGGCCGTAAGGGAAGGACCTTATAAAAAAGATTCCAGAGAACTCCCTTACCCCTTCCTCTATGTGAGGACACAGTGAGAAGATAGCTATCTATGAACCAGGAAGAGGGCTCTCACCAGACATCCCAGACATTGAATCTGCCGCACCTTGCTCTTTGACTTCCCAACCTCCAGCACTGTGAGAAACACATTTCTGTTGTTTATTAGCCACCCAGTCTACGGTATTCTGTTATAGCCCCAGAACAGACTAAGACAGTAAGTCTAGAGCTGGACCACCAACAAATACAGTAAAAGTGTTCTGTACCCAGTTTCTAGTTTGGGGGGAATCCCCACAGCACCAGGCAATTCTTGGGCATCAGCTGGGCATCCTGCAATTCAATTCAATTCAGACACTATCTACCCAGAGACAGTACCAGATTCCACAGGCTAAAGGAACTGTACCCCTTACCCCACACTTCAGGTGCCCATTGCAAGCCCAGGTTTTCACCTGGGCTTCTACCCAACCAGCTGTAGATTGGAAGTTCCAATGACCCTTCTCCAACTCAGGGTGCCAATCACAAGTCCAGGTTGTCACTTGGGCTTCTGAACAGGGATGGGCTATAAATCAGAGGTTCCAACAACTCCCTCTTTGGGTTCACTTAATTTGCTAGAGCAGCTCATAGAACTGAGAAACATTTTACTTACTAGATTATAGTAAGTTTATTATAAAAGGTTTATTATAAAAGGATATGACTCAGGAACAGTCAGATGGAAGAGATGCATAGGGCAAGGTATGTAAAAAGGGGCTCTGAGCCTCTATGCCCTCTCTGAGAACCCCATTCTCCTGGAATCTCCACCTGTTCACCAACCTGGAAGCTTTCCCAACCCTGTCCTTTTGGGCTTCAATGGAATAGGTATAATTGATTAAATCATTGGCCATTGGTGATTGAATTCCAATCTCAAACTCCTTTCCCCTCCCTGGAAGTTAAGGGTGGGTGGTGGGACTGAAAGTTGTAACCCTCTAATCACCTGGTTGGCTCCACTGGCAACCAGCCCCCATCCTTAGGGTCTAAAAATCATCTCATTAACAAAACAATAATAACTCTCACCTATTAGGAAATTCAAAGAGATTTAGGAGCTCTGTGTCAGAAATAAGACAAAAGAAGACCAAATAAATATTTCTTATTATAAATCACAGTGATCACATACAGGAACTAGATTACTGGAGAAAGAGAAGGGGAAGGAATTCCAGTAAGAAGGGCACAAAATGCAAATTGTAGATCTCAAGGAAACTGATGTGACTGGAAAAAGGTCAGGTTGGTTGTAATAAAACTGTATACTGCATTTTCTAGAATGATCTTTATGATTCCAAGCATAATTACTCTTCTGCAATTGTGTTGTGAAATATTAAATTCCTACCCTCTTTCCTATTGCTCCTACCCTGTCAACTCTCTAATTCCCTTAAGATGCCCATTTTGTGAATTTGTTTTAGCCACTAATATCTTGATTATTGTTGTTCTAGTTTCAATGACTGAGGTGTCCTTTCTCTGTGCAAAGCCAAGGAGCATTAATGGAGTCTCACTTTTTGTAGTAGGGACTCTTAGTTTGGGATTGGACTTGAGGCCTCACAGCATATTCTGTTCATCTGTATTTTTCTACTCCTTTCACTTAGACTGGCTGAATTTTTTCGTCTCTGCTTTCATATTAACCTGTGCATTCCTCTATTGCTTCATTGATATTTAACTATGTGTTTTTCTACATATGTATCTTTCTTTTCAGCAAGCTCTGAGTTTCTTCAGGACAGATTTCTTTTTTTAAGCTGTAGGTCTAACATAGTGAACAACATATGGTAAAGGTACACCTGGTTGAGTGAAGAAGTTACCTGTTGTTAAGCTATACGTCCCATGTTTTGTAACAGAAAATGCCATCTTGATGTTGGGAGCTGAAGGAACTTTTGAACTCAACCATATTTTAATACAATTCTGCCCTTGATTTTTTCCCCTAATATTCTTTAGACTCCAGCTGCATCTCTCAGCAACTGAAAAAAATGTGAAGCTCTATTAGCAAAGAGAAAATATTCAGACCTAGAAGACCTCAAATAGAAGATCAATAGGCTGTGAAGGCAATTATCTAATTCATCTGGGTCACCCTCACCTTTATTGCTAGAAGAACTGGCTTTATTTCAATTCAGTCATAAAACCAGAGGGTTATTAGCAAGAAAACAGGCAAGCAGTTCCTCTACCATAGCTACAGTTAAGAACAATTATGGTATTAAGTTCATGGATACTGAAAAGATTAATAGACTTTTCAAGGAGTTTTATGGACAATTATATGTGAATGATAACTGTACTATATGTTAAGGGGAAAGCTCATATATCTGTATTTCCTTAAATGTGAACAAATTTTGGGAGGAAAAGAAACCTTCTTGAGTAAAGGTATTCTTCCTACTTAAAACTGCCAAAGTCCTAAAAAAGTCTAGGTAAGGTCATGAGGTAGCCAGCTCCATTAATGCTTTGCATTAAAGGTTTCATTAATCTTTTACAGAATGTATGATAATAAGACTATTTTATCTCAAATGATCCTGGCCTGGATTTTGCTTGACACGTGTTTTATTAAGTGCTCTTATCTGCCATCTTAATAATCCAGTGCTGGTATTTATTAAAAAGTTTTTGTTAAATCACATTTTTCTATGCAGTTCCTTCATTTGAAGAAGTTGAAAGAGTTTTATTGTTATCTTATTAATATATGCTGTCTTTCTCTGCTGGAGATGTGTAGACAGTGTTTCTCTTTCCAGTATCCTGTTATGTCCTTCTACTGTGCATCTCTTCTGGTTGTTATGTTTCTTCCAAGACAGAAAAGGCAAAATGGAGACAGTTTCTGCTGGGTTTAGGGAACTACTCAATACTGCTTCCTCATTTAAAGGAAGATTGAAGGAATCATACAATCCACAGAGAGTTGTCTAGAAAAGAAATACACTTTGAACTATTTTAAAGAATAGTAAGCATTTTCTTGCATTCCATGGATAGGCTTAAAGTTATTCTAATACTAATTAAGCTTTTATTTTGAATGGCACATTCTGTAAGATGTAAATATACAAAAGGTATGAGTATCATGGGTGAGCTGGTTTGGGGGTTTTTGAGTGATTGTACTTAAAGGGTTCACTTCTTTACAGTGTAGAATTCTCAACCTTTTAGGGAGTGATTAGGTCCCAGGGAACTGATTCACTTTTCAAATTCAACAGATGGATCTTATAAAGCAATGTGACAATTTATTCATTTTTAATATGTGGTATAACTTATTACTGTGCAGAATAGGAAAGAATATATAGTAAAGCATACTATCTAGAATAGTACATGAAATAATGTATGTACAAGCCCTTAGGTGAATCCCTGGCATTTAAAAAATACACAAGAATTGTTAGCTACATCTGAAGTAGCAAGGTACCTGGGGAGAAGACTTTAATAACCAGAGGTTGTATTTGAAGTTAGTAGCTATTTTGAGGAATCCGTGAAAGGCCTTGCTTTATTACATGGCTGAAATCTCCAGAATATGAAGGATAGTTAAAAACCCTGCTGATACAGTGACTTTCAGATTACAAAATATTTTCATGTATGTTAATGCTGTCCTGATAAAAATATTGTGTTAATCGACTACTCAGTCACTTTTGAACTGTGTTAGTAAACATTGGTGAAATTAATTTTCCCAGTTCTCAATATTGCAACATAAAGGATACATTTCTCCAGTTCTCCTTTTCTTTTTTCTTGTTTTCTTTGAAATCTTCCGGGTGTTGTTTTATTCTTATCAGTAAATCATTGTCAATTTCAAATAATTGTATTACTTCTGGGAACTTTCCTGTTGATGGCTAAGCATATTTATTGCTCGTGCATTCTTATTTGCTTTGGTCATGTAGGGGAGCCACTCAATCAATTGACCGCTGTTCCTTCTGGCTTTCTCTTTAGATTGTGGGTACAAGTTTGCTCCTGGTTCAGAACTCTTTTAGTGTTCTTTCAGCAAACATTTATTCAGTACTTACTTGCCCCCTGACAGCGTAGAAGCATCTAAAATGAAACACTTCCTATGGGCCTGGCCCTGTCCAGTCAGTGAGCCAGAGAGAAGCAACAGTGCCTGGCTTTACATTAAGAGCTCCATCTTCATTTGTCAGGGAAGTTTGTTGCTATGCCATTGATCCTTGTTCTCCTTAGAAAATAGGCAGGATCTCCCTATGTAGTCTCCCCTTACCATATAGCAGACTATCTGCTCTGGCTTCTCATTCCATTTGGAATTGGGGCTTCATCCTAGTTCCCCCTCATCCAGGTCTTGCTATCAACTTTATTTCCATATCAAAAAACTGAACCTGGAACTTGCCTAACCTATACCTTGTCCTTGTACACCTACCTGAAGCTGAGAACTGCTCCCCTGGTTCATGTCAGAGCCATCAGTCAAGAATGCCATCCCATGTCAAGCTAAGGTTCACCAAGCAACCTTTAACCATGTCAATATGAACTGCTGCTCCTTTCTAAAGAGGGTCCATCCAGTTCAGTATCCTAAATCCTGTCTGATCTGGTTTTAAGGGGAACTTTAGCTTTTATGTTGCTAGGGCTTTGGAGAATCTCTAGCCTGGCAATCATATACCAGGCAATGCTGGGATACCTCTGCTGAGCTAGAACAACAGCGCTTATGTTCTCCAAGAGTTTTTCCTTTCCTTTATGTATAAACTCTCCACTTTGCTCTCACACAGTATCTGTGGTATTGACTAATAAGAGGACATCATATTTCCCCCAACATCAGCTTGCTTTCTTTTATTAGCTAAATCCTTGGTGATATACTGTTGAGTCTGGTGTGTGGTTTTACTCTAAGGAATAAAGTAGATAAACATTCAATCCAATCTGGGGTCATGTCTGTTGTAATATTTTAAAAGAGGGACTCTTAGATTTTTATTTTTACCACCCTCTCTAAGCAAGAGCATAGAGCATAGATCAAATAATCATTATAAAATTACGTTTTTCTACAGGTACAAATAAAGCCTTTTCAAATATCTGCATCCTTTCTGGTCAGCCCTATCTGAAGCTAAATGACTCAGGAAGGGTACTGCAGTTATATCTAAGTCTCACATTTTGAGGAGAGATTAATGACTCATTTAATCTAAAGCTTCCAAGTGAAATAAAACCCTTGGGTAGAATGAGCTAACGGTACAAAGAAAAAGGACCATAAAATTTAGTGTGCATAATAATTACCTGGGGTGGTTTTTCATAAGCCAGATTCCATGACCCAGCCCAGAGATTCTGAGCCAGCAGCTTGGAGCAGGACCTGAGAATCTGCCTATTTCACAAACACTTTTGAAGATCTGATGCAGGAAGTTCCAGAACGCCACTTACCAAACTGGATCAGGTCTATGCGTGGACATGGCTTTATTGCCCTCCTTTGTCACGCTCTGGCCCTACATCTCTTTGGTTAGAATATGGTGAGAAAGCTGTTTTCATACTACTTCCCTAAAGCTGTGTTTCTCCAAGTGAGCTCTGGACATCACAATTGCTTAGGAAGCTTGTTAAGCTTGTGACTTCCTGGGCCCTACCCCAAACTCTGAATGAGAATCTCTGGGAGTAAGAATTTGTATTTTTAATATGTTCCTAATTGGCTCGTGTATGCTAAAGTTGAGAACAAATATCTCAACGATTTTTTTTTTTTTTTTTTTTTTTGCGGTACGCGGGCCTCTCACTGTTGTGGCCTCTCCCGTTGCGGAGCACAGGCTCCGGACGCGCAGGCCCAGCGGCCATGGCTCACGGGCCCAGCTGCTCCGCGGCATGTGGGATCTTCCCGGACCGGGGCACGAACCCGTGTCCCCTGCATCGGCAGGCAGACTCTCAACCACTGCGCCACCAGGGAAGCCCCTATCTCAAAGATTTTGACAATGAAATTAAATAATAAAAATTCCTAATGCTTATGTATTTATATGTTTCTCAAAATACTTTCTCATATATTAATGTATAGTATGTTGTGAGTTAGGTAACACTATCCCCATTTTACTGATGGTGAAATTTAGTTTCGTATTGGTGGATGGCCTGGTCCAAGATGGTAAACAAATATGTGTCTCAAATTTTCTCTGAATCTTAGGGAAAAATCATTTTATTCATTGCCCTGTTACTTATTTTATTCATCCATCCATGTATCCATCCACACACCTATCGATTTGTTCAACACATACTCACTGAGGACATGTTATGTGCCAGGTAATCTGTCAGGTGCTATAGACACAAAGATAAGCAAGGCTCAAATTTGATTTTCAAAGAATTTATAGTGTAGAGAGTGATGGGGTAAAGTGAGAAAAAGTCAAAAAATCCCACAAAAATAGGTACAGTCTATTTTCCTTGTTTTGTTAAGAGTGGGCTGCTGGGCATCATTATATGGTGAAATGGAGTTAGTTCTTACCCACTCACTCTCCCTGTCCTTCCCCCCACCCCATATTGCAAATGCTGAGGACTTCCCCTTTCGTACCATCATCATAGCTTTAGGTATCTAGTCACGTTCTCCATCACAGGGGCTTAGGAGTATATACTGGTCTTTGGTTTTTCAGATGTGGCTAAGGCATAGGTAAAGCTTATTGTTGCTGGACAGTCAGCAGGCAATTTACTGTTAGCTGTTCTTCCTGGATGACAGTGACAAGGGCAGTAATTATTGCTTCTAAGCACATATGATATATAGAAACGACTTAAATGGCTACTGGGTGTTCTGCAAGTCTTGAATCATCTGCCACGTGCTAGTAGCAGCTGGCATTCACCAGGTAGAGGGTCTGCAGTCACTTGATGTCAGCTCTTCTGCCCCGTTCATGTGATCTCTGTTCTTCGCTTTAATCTCGTGGAATTATTAGCCCCTCTAGAGGCAGGGAGTCCAGGTCACTTTCTATTTCCCCCAATCTGTTAAGCTAAGTCACACCACGGAGTTGCTGATGTTTGCAGATGGGCAAGAATGTCACCTTTCTGATGCATTTTCTTTTTTTGTGCCTGTATATGCATTCTTTTTTTTTTTAACATCTTTATTGGAGTATGATTGCTCTACAATGGTGTGTTATTTTCTGCTTTATAACAAAATGAATCAGCTATACATATACATATGTCCCCATATCTCTTTCCTCTTGCATCTCCCTCCCTCCCACCCTCCCTATCCCACCCCTGTAGGTGGTCACAAAGCACTGAGCTGATCTCCCTGTGCTATGCGGCTGTTTCCCACTAGCTATCTGTTTTACGTTTGGTCGTGTATATATGTCCATGCCACTCTCTCACTTTGTCCCAGCTTCCCCTTCCCCTTCTCCGTATCCTCAAGTCCATTCTCTAGTAGATCTGCATCTTTATTCCTGTCTTGCCCCTAGGTTCTTCTGACCATTTTTCTTTCTTTTCTTTTTTTTTAGATTCCATATATATGTGTTAGCATATGGTATTTGTTTTTCTCTTTCTGAGTTACTTCACTATGTTTGACAGTCTCTAGGTCCATCCACCTCACTACAAATAACTCAATTTCATTCCTTTTTATGGCTGAGTAATATTCCATTGTATATATGTGCCACATCTTCTTTATCCATTCATCTGTCAGTGGACACTTGGGTTGCTTCCATGTCCTGGCTACTGTAAATAGAGCTTCAGTGAACATTGTGGTACATGACTCTTTTTGAATTATGGTTTTCTCAGGGTATATGCCCAGTAGTGGGATTGCTGGGTCGTATGGTAGTTCTATTTTTAATTTTTTAGAGAACCTCCATACTGTTCTCCATAGTGGCTGTACCAATTCACATTCCCACCAGCAGTGCAAGAGTGTTCCCTTTTCTCCACACCCTCTCGAGCATTTATTGTTTCTAGATTTTTTGATGCTGGCCATTCTAACTGGTGTGAGGTGATACCTCATGGTAGTTTTCATTTGCATTTCTCTAATGATTAGTGGTGTTGAGCATTCTTTCATGTGTTTGTTGGCAATCTGTATATTTTCTTGGAGAATGTCTATTTAGGTCTTCTGCCCAGTTTTGGATTGGGTTGTTTGTTTTTTTGATTTGAGTTGTATGAGCTGCTTGTAAATTTTGGAGATTAATCCTTTGTCAGTTGCTTCATTTGCAAATATTTTCTACCATTCTGAGGGTTGTCTTTTCATCTTATATGGTTTCCTTTGCTGTGCAAAAGCTTTTAAGTTTCATTAGGTCCCATTTGTTTATTTTCGTTTTTATTTCTATTTCTCTAGGAGGTGGGTCAAAATGGATCTTGCTGTGATATATGTCATAGAGTGTTCTGCCTATGTTTTCCTCTAAGAGTTTGATAGTGTCTAGTCTTACATTTAGGTCTTTAATCCATGTTGAGTTTATTTTTGTGTATGGTGTTAGGGAGTGTTCTAATTTCATTCTTTCACATGTAGCTGTCCAGTTTTTCCAGCACCACTTATTGAAGAGGCTGTCTTTTCTCCATTGCATATTCTTGCCTCCTTTATCAAAGATAAGGTGACCATATGTGCATGGGTTTGTCTCTGGGCTTTCTATCCTGTTCCGTTGATCTATATTTCTGTTTTTGTGCCAACACCATAGTGTCTTGACTACTGTAGCTTTGTAGTATAGTCTGAAGTCCGGGAGGCTGATTCCTCCCGCTCCGATTTTCTTTCTCAAGATTACTTTGGCTATTCGGGGTCTTATGTGTTCCCATACAAATTGTGAAATTTTTTGTTCTAGTTCTGTGAAAAATGCCATTGCTAATTTGATAGGCATTGCACTGAATCTGTAGATTGCTTTGGGTAGTAGAGTCATTTTCACAATGTTGATTCTTCCAATCCAAGAACATGGTATATATCTCTCCATCTGTTTGTTTCATCTTTAATTTCTTTTTTCACAACGTTGATTCTTCCAATCCAAGAACATGGTATATCTCTCCGTCTGTTTGTATCATCTTTAATTTCTTTCTTCAGTGTCTTATACTTTTCTGCATATAGGTCTTTTGTCTCCTTAGCTAGGTTTATTCCTAGGTATTTTATTCTTTATGTTGCAATGGTAAATGGGAGTGTTACCTTAATTTCTCTTTCAGATTTTTCATCATTAGTGTATAGGAATGCAAGAGATTTCTGTGCATTAATTTTGTATCCTGCTACTTTACCAAATTCATTGATTAGCTCTAGTAGTTTTCTGGTAGTGTCTTTAGGATTCTCTCTGTATAGTATCATGTCATCTGCAAACAGTGACAGCTTTACTTCTTCTTTTCCGATTTGCATTCTTTTTATTTCTTTTCCTTCTCTGATTGCTGTGGCTAAAACTTCCAAAACTATGTTGAATAACAGTGGTGAGAATGGGCAGCTTTGTCTTTTCCCTGATCTTAGTGGAAATGGTTTCACTTTCTCATCATTGAGAACAATGTTGGCTTTGGGTTTGTCATATATGGCCTTTATTATGTTGAGGTAAGTTCCCTCTATGCCTACTTTCTGGAGGGTTTTTATCAAAAATGAGTGTTGAATTTTGTCGAAAGCTTTTTCTGCATCTATTGAGATGATCATATGGTTTTTATCCTTCAGTTTGTTAATATGGTGTATCACATTGATTGATTTGCATATATTAAAGAATGCTTGCATTCCTGGGATATACCCCACTTGATCATGGTGTGTGATCCTTTTAATGTGATGTTGGATTCTTTTTGCTAGCATTTTGTTGAGGATTTTTGCATCTATGTTCATCAGTGGTATTGGCCTGTAGTTTTCTTTCTTTGTGACATCTTTTTCTGGTTTTGGTATCAGGGTGATGGTGGCCTCATAGAATGAGTTTGGGAGTGTTCCTCCCTCTGCTATATTTTGGAAGAGTTTGAGAAGGATAGGTCTTAGCTCTTCTATAAATGTTTGATAGAATTCACCCATGAGGCCATCTGGTCCCGGGCTTTTGTTTGTTGGAAGGTTTTTAATAACAGTCTCAATTTCAGTGCTTCTGATTGGTCTGTTTATATTTGCTATTTCTTCCTTGTTCAGTCTCAGAAGGTTGTGCTTTTCTAAGAATTTGTCCATTTCTTTCAGGTTGTCCATTTTATTGGCATGTAGTTGCCTGTAGTAATCTCTCATGATCCTTTTATATCTGCAGTGTCAGTTGTCACTTCTCGTTTTTCATTTCTAATTCTATTGATTTAAGTCTTCTCCCTTTTTTTCTTGATGAGTCTGCATAACGGTTTATCAATTCTGTTTATCTTCTCAAAGAGCCAGCTTTTAATTTTATTGATCTCTACTGTTGTCCTTCATTTCATTTTCATTTACTTCTGATCTGATATTTATGATTTCTTTCCTTCTCCTAACTTTGGGATATTTTTGTTCTTCTTTCTCTAATTGCTTTAGGTGTAAGGTTAGGTTGTTTATTTGAGGTGTTTCTTGTTTCTTGAGGTAGCATTGTATTGCTATAAACTTCCCTCTTAGATCTGCTTTTGCTGCATCCCATAGGTTTTGGTTCATCGTGTTTTCATTGTCATTTGTTTCTAGGTATTTTTTAATTTCCTTTTTGATTTCTTCAGTGATCTCTTGGTTATTAAGTAGTGTATTGTTTAGCCTCCATGCATTTGTATTTTTTATAGGTTTTTTCCTGTGATTGATATCTAGTCTCATAGCATTGTGGTCGGAAAAGATACTTGACACAGTTTCAAGTTTCTTAAATTTACCAGTGTTTGATTTGTCACCCAAGATATGATGTATCCTGGAGAATGTTCCATGACCACTTGAGAAGGGAGTGTATTCTGTTGTTTTTGGATGGAATGTCCTATAAATATCAGTTAAGTCCCTCTTATTTAATTTATGATTTAAAGCTTGTGCTTCCTTATTTATTTTCATTTTTCATGAAGTGTCCATTGGTGAAAGTGGGGTGTTAAAGTCCTCTACTATGATTGTGTTACTGTTGATTTCCCTTTTTATGGCTGTTAGTGTTTGCCTTATATATTGAGGTGCTCCTATGTTGGGTGCATAAATATTTACAATTGTTATATCTTCTTCTTGAATTGATCCCTTGATCATTATGTAGTGTCCTTCTGTGTCTCTTGTAATAGTCTTTTTTTTAAAGCCTATATTGGCTCATATGAAAATTGCTACTCCAGCTTTCTTTCACTTTCCATTTGCATGGAATATCTTTTTCCATCCCGTCACTTATAGTCTGTATGTGTCCCTCAGTCCAAAGTTGGTCTCCTGTAGACAGCATATATATGGGCCTTGTTTTTTTATCCATTCAGCCAGTCTGTGTCTTTTGGTTGGAGCATTTACTCCATTTACATTTAAGGTAATTATTGATATGTATGTTTCTATTCCCATTATCTTAATTTTTTTGGGTTTGTTATTGTAGCTCTTTTCCTTCTCTTGTGTTTCCTGCCTCGAGCAGTTCCTTTAGTATTTGTTGTAAAGCTGGTTTGCTGGTGCTGATTTCTCTTAGCTTTTGCTTCTCTGTAAAGGTTCTAATTTCTCTATCGAATCTGAATGAGGTCCTTGCTGGGTAGAGTAATCTTGGTTGTAGGCTTTTCCCTGTCATCACGTTAAATATGTCCTGCCACTCCCTTCTGGCTTGCAGCGTTTCTGCTGAAAGATCAGCTGTTAACCTTATGGGGATTCCCTTGTATGTTATTTGTTGTTTTTCCTTTGCTGCTTTTAATCGTTTTTCTTTGTATTTAATTTTTGATAGTTTGATTAATATGTGTCTTGGCGTGTTTCTCGTTGGATTTATACTGTATGGGACTCTGCTCTTTCTGGACTTGATTGACTGTTTCTTTCTCATATTAGGGAAGTTTTCAACTATAATCTCTTCAAATATTTTCCCAGTCCCTTTCTTTTTCTCTTCTTCTTCTGGGATCCCTATAATTAGAATGTTGGTGCGTTTAATGTTGTCCCAGAGGTCTCTGAGACTGTCCTCAATTCTTTTCATTCTTTCTTCTTTATTCTGCTCTGCAGTAGGTATTTCCACTATTTTATCTTCCAGGTCACTTATCCATTCTTCTGCCTCAGTTATTTTGCTATTTATTCCTTCTAGACAATTTTTAATTTCATTTATTGTGTTGTTCATCATTGTTTGTTTGCTCCTTAGTTCTTCTAGGTCCTTTTTAAACGTTTCTTGTATTTTCTCCATTCTATTTCCAAGATTCTGGATCATCTTTACTCTCATTACTTTGAATTCTTTTTCACATAGACTGCCTATTTCCTCTTCATTTGTTTGGTCTGGTGTGCTTTTACCTTGCTTCTTCATCTGCTGTGTGTTTGTGTGTCTTCTCATTTTGCTTAACTTATTGTGTTTGGGGTCTCATTTTCACAGGCTGCAGGTTCGTAGTTCCCGTTGTTTATGGTGTCTGCCCCCAGTGGCTAAGGTTGGTTCAGTGGGTTGTGTAGGCTTCCTGGTGGAGGGGACTAGTGCCTGTGTTCTGGTGTATGAGGCTGTATCTTTTCTTTCTGGTGGGCAGGACCGCATCCGGTGGTGTGTTTTGGGGTGTCTGTGACCTTATTATTAATAGATTTTAGGCAACCTCTCTGCTAATGGGTGTGGTTGTGTTCCTGTCTTGCTAGTTGTTTGGCATAGGGTGTCCAGCACTGTAGCTTGCTGGTTGTTGAGTGGAGCTGGGTCTTAGTGTTGAGACGGAGATCTCTGGGAGAGCTTTCGCCGTTTGATATTATGTGGAGCCAAGAGGTCTCTGGTGTACCAGTGTCCTGAACTTGAGTCTCCCACCTCAGAGGCACAGGCCTGACTCCCGGCCGGAGCACCAAGACCCTGTGAGCCACCCCTTTGGGAAGTCTGAGGTCTTCTGCCAGCGTTCAGTAGGTGTTCTGTAGGAGTTGTTCCACATGTAGATGTATTTCTGATGTATTTGTGGGGAGGAAGGTGATCTCCACATCTTACTCCTCCACCGTCCTGATGGTCTGTCTACCATATGTAGCTTTTTGTATACTTATGATTGTGAGCTGCAAAATATTTTCTGATTGTAACAGTGATTTTCTACATTATTTGCCTATATGATTGCTTTCAGTCAATGTGTCAATTTTCTTTTCCCTGTGTTATTTTTGTTCTGATTATTTTTTGAATACAATGTTATTCTGTTGACTTTAATAATAAAAATATATTTGTATTTTGCATATCTTTTAAATTTTATTTTCTAATTATTTATATTTTCTTTATAAAACTATTGGTATGTGACTGATTGTAATAAATTGAAAATAAAGTAGGTCCTTCACATTAATTAGAGAAGGACTGATCTAGAATACAAAGGAACCAAAGAAAATTAGCAATAAAGCAAAAGATAATAGGAATATTGGCAAAAGTTACAAACAGGCAGTTTGCAGAAGAGATGAAAATTCTAGCATGCATTTGAAGAGATGCTTTAACTCATTAAAAATCAGAGAAATCAAAGTAAAATAGTGATGGAATATACTTTATATGTATTATGTAGGCAAAAGTCAGAAAGCTGGATTATACCAATTCCTGACAAGGATATGGGGATAAAGGAACCTTTATAGACTGCTGGTGGGAGTGTAGAATGGTATAACTATTCCGGAAGGCAGTTTGGCACCACTTAGTAAAATGGAGAGTTTACATACTTATAGACCCAGCAGTTCTGTTCCTGGGTAAAAATACCAAAGGAATTCCCATAAGGGAATATCAGGAATTCTGATAAGGGAATGTATCAGACACGTCCTAGGCCCTGTCTCAGATCCTTTTGTCCTCATGAGCTCTAGGATCCCTTGTCACTCTACTGCCCAACAAAGTCCCTTCGACCTACCCTGTATGGGATTTGTAACCACTATTGCAGTAAATAATTCTACAGATTGCTCAGTTCAGCCCTCAGAATCCACCTGGATTTCTGAGTCCTTCCACCACTGCAGGACTCAGAGGGAGGTCCCTTTCTAATTAAGTAATTGAGTGGATTGGTTGCCTTTTGTCCCCAGTGCCCACTCTCTTTCCTCATTTCCCCATACAACAAAACAGTTATTATACATAACTGGAGAGAGGGCTATATATGACATTCTGTAATCAGTATATATGTGGGAAATACATGGAACAACAATGTGACTGGAAAAGCAAAACAGCCTTACTAATCTTTCTAATTTTAATAGGAATTATCTTTGTAGCTTTTCCCACAAAGGCATTTGTACTCTGTCCTACTCATCCTCTGGTCTTTTTACTTTTCCTTGTATTTCCTCATACTTTGGTTGAATATGGCTCAGAATGCACAAAAGAGGATTAGTGGTCTTTTAAGTTTCTTCTCTATCCTAAGTTTCTATGAGTCTGTGATCACTATGGATCAGTGAATGACCACTGGAATAAAGTTGGGCTAGAAGGAAAAAAAAAAAAACTCAGAATAACATAACAGATAAAGAACTGACTATTCTGAACTGACTATTCTCCAAGTCACCAGAGACTGTAGCAAATCATTTCGGGGGAAAAGGCAAAGAGAGAAAAGACAAGAGAATTGTACTGTTCAACTTTCAATAAAAAGTGTTGTTCGGGTTTTTTTTTTTTTTTTTTAGTATTTAGCTAACAAAATTAGTTCAGGAACACACTTCTGGACAGATTATCAAATACCTTGCCCACTTCTCCTGTTTGACACCACCTCCTTGCTTTTCTTTGTTTCAGTGCAAATTTTTCATTTTCAAGTGAGTCCATGAAATGGGATTGCTAATATGTTTGACTAGGACTCATTGTATCTGATGAAACAGATTTCAGTGCTCTGTACTAGCATGCTGCATTACAGAAAAGTCACTTGCACTCAGACTAAGTAATATTTATTGGGTGATACACTCTTAAAGTGGAAGTAAATGCCTTTCTTTCATACCTGTTTCTCTGCCAGTTTTTCCTTTTCTTTTCTGTTTTTGTTTTCAAAAAACTGAGCACCTTTTCCCTAAATGGACTCTGGTAACCTGTCAATGTGAAGAAACAGTCCATATCCTGGTGATGGAAGGTCTATTGTTATCCCCAGCCTATTGGGAAATACCCTCTGACCTGTCACTCTTCTCTGTAAAACTAAGACTAATTTAAAGATAAATTGTCCGGAGCTACTGTGAAGCAGAAGCAAAGATAAAGTTAATGGGAATGTGATTCGATTTATAAAAATCTGATTTACACACAGCTTTTCAGTAGCACATTTATAACATCAAATGAGGAACATCTGTACTAAAGGAAACAACAAATTCCTTGAGATTTCATTATGAAAAGAAATCAAATTGTGAGGAAAGACAAGATATATAGGCAATTATTCAATATCAACATGGCTGACAAGTTCAACTATAACTGGTTAGAAAAAAATAATTAAATTCCTTGAACCATAAGCTTGTTCACTTTTTTTTTTATCTCGACTGTCTGGGGGGAATAGAATAGTGATTGTATATTGTGAAGCAAGGACAGGTTTTGTCACTAGAAACTTCACATCTTTCAGAAGAGCTGTGATGGTGAGAGTTACACTTTATTATTGGATGATATCAGCCTCTTAGCCGAGACATTTATTGTTCACTAAGCATCCTTGTTCTCTCTCACAATCTTGGCTTCCTTCCAGTTACCTGCAACCATGTGACTTTCTAGCCCACAGGTTGGGGTGGAAGTGACCTTGTCACTTCTGGGCCAAGGCATTTGTGGACAGGTATAAGTTCTCTACTTTTCTGCCACTGTGAACACCAAAGTGGAATCTTCACCAACTGAGATCCCCAAGTGAGTATATGGAACAGAAGCCTTCACTGACCTACACTGACCTGTAGATGAATCAGAAATAAACTTTTGTTGTATTGAGCCACTTAAGTTTGGGGATTAATTTGTTACTGCAGCGTGAATCAGTGTGTACTGATTAACACAACTGCATAGATGTTGCTAATTCAGACTTCATACTAATTTTATTGCTCTGTTATAATTTTTTGAAGTATTTAATTTTACTTTTTAAAAGCAGAAATATTTTAGAGAGGTAAAGAGAGTAGGAAACTACCATAGTTTCTAACTTTTAATTCAACTTTATTTTAAGGCTTTTGTTTGTGTTCCAGGAGTTGTTTAATGGTATCATAGTCAGTATCACTAGATACAGGTAAAAATGTGAACACTTCTACCAGGGTTTCAGTAATTTCATCAACTTAGCATTTTATTTCTTTAGGTAGAAACATCTTTCAATCCAGGCATCTTTCAATCAGTCCACATTCTCCAGAGTTGCTATTAATTTGTGGAAGAGATAGGAACAAATTTTTTAAAAGAGCTCTGACAATTTATAACTAGGCACTGGGTTGTTAACTTCAAGCCAAGTGGGAGAATATATAGTCTTGCTAAATTTATATTTCAGATGTTCTAGTAAACATACCTATTGTTTAAATATGAATTTTTATTCTGCTGCTGATAGAACCAAGAATTTAGGAAGTGATTTTTAACACAAAATCCAATGTAAAAGGCAAAACTTAGACATAATAATTTCAAATGTGGATGCAATGTACATTAATTTGGTAGTTAGGTTGCAAATTGTACATTTAATTTATTAATAAGTATTTATTGAAGTCCTCAAGAATATTAATTGTTTGAACTCATCATCATCAAATTATTATAAAGCCCAAAGTCAGGGCGTTATGTGCAACGATTCTTTAAATTCCACAACAACACGATGAAAAATTTATCATCATTAGCCTTAGCCTTAAATGAAGACCTTGAAGCAGAGGAAGGTATAGTAACTTGCCTGAGGCCACATGGCTAGGAAGTGATGTAGTCAGGCTTTGGATCCAGGATACCCAGTTCCAGAGCCCTCTCTCTTAATCCCTACACCTTACTAAATCTATTACTACCTGTCAGGTATTTTATTACACATGTCATGGATAATATTTCGATTACTTCACTTATGAGGTATGTATTAATATGCTAATTTTCACAAGTAAGAAGACTGAGGAAAAGAAATGTTAAGGTAAATCAACTATACTCCAATAAAAATTAATTTAAAAAAAGAGAAATGTTAAGGAGCTGGATCCTAATCATACAACAGCAAATATTGTGGTAGGAGTTGACTTCGAACCATGCTTAAACAGGAATGAATTTGATTTCCAAATGATGATGTAGATAAAAACTCTGTGTTCAGATATATACACATGACACAGTGGAAGGTCCTGTGCAAATGATAAATTTGGCAATGACTTTGTGGCCCTCTCAATACATTATAGTTCCCATTCAGATATTTAATAGGGCTGTCCGATTTCAAAACAAAAACAAAACAACTATACTCCCAGTTAAATTTAAATTTTAGATGAACATAATTTTTTTTTAGTATAAGTGTCCATACAATATTTGGGACATACTTATATAAAAAATTGTTTATCTGAAATTCAAATTTAATTGGACCTCCTCCATCTTATCTGTCAATCCTATTTTCTAGAAGTTTCGTTACTTGTACTTTCATTTTGTGATTATTTACCACATTCAAGGTACAGCTCCCTTTTATTATGTCTTTGGAGTAAAGGTATTATAAAAATATATAGTTCATTATTGCTGTTTATTTACCTACAACAAATGGGGAAGATGGGATGAAACAGTTTTTAATCTTTCCTTTAGTATATGGAATATATAAACACGGACATTCATATAAATTGCTTCTTTGCCTTACTCTCTAGTTACAGTGTGTCAGTTCCTCCTTCATCTACTTATAAAATGTAGATATAGATGCTCATAGAGCAAAACCCCACATATTTATTAGTATTTCATACACATGTACTTGAAAGATAATATGAACCTCCTTGAAGTCAAATACATTTAACAATAGATATTATTAGATTAGAGTTTTGATGGTCTGACTGTTGTTTTGAGAACATCACTGAGAAATTTTGTTTATGGATCAGATTCTGAGACTGTCTCTTAGTTTGAATATATTTTTTCTTGGAAATCTTGACTGCTGTTATTGTATACTCTTTCCTTTTGTTTTTTGCGGCACGCGGGCCTCTCACTGTTGTGGCCTCTCCCGTTGTGGAGCACAGGCTCCGGACGCGCAGGCTCAGCGGCCATGGCTCACGGGCCCAGCCGCTCTGCAGCATGTGGGATCTTCCCGGACCGGGGCACGAACCCGTGTCCCCTGCATCGGCAGGCGGACTCTCAAGCACTGCGCCACCAGGGAAGCCCCTCTTTCCTTCATTTTTAACAAATCACAACGTAGTCAGAGTACAAAAACACTTTAGAACAAAAGTTTGATGAAAAATAGTAAATTATCATTATCTTGGATTTTTTTTTTCATTTAAAAACCTGTCTCTTCTCCATTTATGGAGTTGGGGGCTGTAGAGGGCACTAATTTCTGTGTCATAGCAACAAAAGCCCAATATACCTGAGAATGGAACAAAAAATAGGATTGGAGATTTGTGGTTGTTTTGGAAAATAGTTTCCAAGATATGCTTCATTCATCTCTGTTAAGTATTAAAATCAGCTGACTGACCCTGTGACAAGAGTGACTAATTTCCAATTTTCATTTGTTCTGGCTCATCTTCTTCTCTGAAGTTCCTTGTTAATGTGTGAAAATAACTGGTGATGCTTTTCATTTTCATTGGAATGGTTAAACTCATTGCTTGGACTGATGTAAAGTTTGTGAAAAGGAATACATGACATTATATAAATGTGAACTTTATAATAATTAAAGTACACGAGGAGAAGAGGAAAGAACCCCAGATTTTTCATTGCAGAAGTAAGAAACGGAAAGGTGAAGCAAGTGTTCTAATCCCAGAGAGCTGCATCTTACTCCTTCCATCATCTGCTCTCCATCAAGTGGTCTTGGGCTGTGAGAGCCTAAGAGTGGAGTTTCTTCTTATCTACACAGTAGCAAAAATCCACAAATTTAAAAATCTGGTGATCCTCCTCCCTGTCTTTTTTTCTGGAATTTCCTTGATGATCTATGAAATTTACTGGGCTGAAATTGAAATCCAGGAATGTTAATTATTTACCTAAGAAAAATATCTGAAAATAAGATTTTTCGTATAAATTACAGAATAAAATGAATCTAAATTCATTTTTGTTTAATTTTAATATTTCAAGATTGCGCTTTATCTGCACATTGTATGTATTTCCTTATAACAATGACTGAGTTTGTTAAGAAAAATTCTAATGATGGCCTGTTTTATTCAGAGAAAAAGGTCCCAGAACAGTGTTTGAGAGCACCTCTCCACAAAAAGGGAGAAATCCCTGTTAAGTACAACGTCTATTCATCTTCAGTAGGAAAGAGTTTCCTAGGCTCTTCTCTTCACTAATTCTGGGGAAGTTGGTCAGAAGGAGGTTAAATTGCATGGCTGTATATTTATATCAGTATCTGTATCATCTGTATCTAGATTTTGCCATACTCAGTGCAGGCTTACATAAACCTTTTCAGCTCTGAAAGGATTCTTCACATTAGGAAAGGAGGATAAGTCATCCTCATTGCTACTTAGGAGAACTTGTTTTCTACTTCTGTGACGCAGTTAGTAGGCTTCATCGTAGCACACCAGAGACTTGACAGCATTTGGGAAATTCACTTCCAAATGCATGGACTCAAGAGTAATCTTTTCAAGTCAGAGTACATAGGTACCTGGGGAACCATTTCATGAAATCGTGTGCACTGGGTAGCTTTTATGGAGCTCATTTTCAAATGGGAACATTAGGCAGGAATCTGGCAGAGAAAATGTAATCAGGATTTATAATTAAGTGAGAACAGAATTTATAAACTTGATTATAATTGTAGGGTTTCTAGGCCCTTTTCCAAATATCAGCCACATGCACTGCGACTACAAAATAAGAATTTGTATACTAAGAATTCTTTATTATGATTTCAGTTCTGAAAACTTTGACAGGTTTAATCTCAAACTGAAAATATTGCCATCCTTCTAAAGAAAGTGTGGTTACGGGATATTTCTGGTAGATCCAGTCTGGAAGTATTTCAAATAATTACATAACTCAAAATAACTTCTCAAACAAAAATTCATTGTTTTTCTTAAGAATGTTAGTACTGTTCTCTTGAAATGAAAGAATTTTTGAAAGATAAAAAGTTTGCTTATTTTGTAGGTACATCTTATCCTGGTAGGACTAAAGACAGCTCCATCTCCCTCTTTCGTTTATTTTATTGTTGATCTTCTTGGGAGTTTGGAAACAATAATAGAATTTTTTGGAACTAGCTAGCAGCCAGGGAGTTGTGGGCCTTGGGCGTTGTGGGCCTTGGGCATTTTGGCTGCTGAGAAAGACAGATAAGCATGGCCCTGACTAGCTGCTGTAGCAGCAAGGGCTTCGAATTAGGTGACTCTACTCAAGACTGATAGTCTAGCTTGCATAGCATTAGCCAACATGGTGAAAGAACAGTATAGTGGTTCAGAGTTGGGTTTTATAATTATACCTAGCCTGACCTGGATGTGAACCCTGGCTATAATATTGACTAGCTGTGAGAATATGAGTGTTACTCAACTTAAGACTCAGTTTCCTCATGTGTAAAATGAGGCTAATAAAGCCAAATTTCATAATTATAAAAATTATAAACCTCATAAAGACGTTTAAAATTAACATGTAAACATATATCCCTGATACATAGTGGATGGTCAAATAATGATGGTACCTATTTTCATTTTTGTTGTTTCACTGAAAAGTTCTTAGGCTGAGTTTCTAGCCATCTGTATATCCCATGTATTCTTTTAAAGGATATTATATTTCCTCTCTGATTACATATAGTGTGTGTGTGTACCTACTTGTTAAGATATACAAGTAGGAACTAGTGTTTTACAATGGGGACAGAACAAAGTATAGACATTAATTATGGCTCTGTTTTTAGGTTAAATATAGGAAACACCTTTAAAACTTAAGATCCTTGATTTTACTTGTAAATAAAATCAAAATTATTGATCACCTCAAAGTACTCTGACTTCAGGGGCCTTAAAATCTGTTTAGTGAGGCAGAAGGCATGAACTCATGAAAAGTTAAAACAGACAGAAGACAGTACATTACCAATGGCCAAAGGAGTGGATGGGAGTGAGAGACCTTCATGGCCACAGGCAGAGCCCTGGGCTAGAGAAACCTGGGGGCCCTCGATAGCAGCCCTGAACTCAGAACTCTGCTGGGGTATGTGGGTAAGTGTGGAAGTCAGGCATCAGGGAGCTCTCACAGACAACCTCTTAGCCAGCCAGAACACTAAGTAGAACATGCATCGTACAAACCAGTAGTGATCATGAAAATCTAAATAAACTTAATGGAAATTAATTAAAAATATATCAGCCTCTTTATAAAAAAGAATGTGGATTCATGCATTTAAAAAGATTTCTTATGGCCTATCTTGGAAACGTGATGCTGAAATAGAATAGTTTTTGAAAAGTGTTCTGGCTACTCCCACTGCAGCCTGAAGTGCAGAGACAATAGAAATCCTTGGGCGGGGCTGGTGGAGCTACGATCACTGGCAGGGAGAGCGCTGTGGGTTTTGCTGTCTGTCACACTTTATTGATGGGATTCTTGTTACCAAACAGAACATTTCATGACGTATCCAGTTTTTGTTTTATTTTGTTTGGCTACCAGGAATATAAGGGTAAATTATATAAAACATGTTGACTTGGTGTTTGTTGTTTTCCTTTCCTGTACCTCTCAGGTTGTAATGATTCTATTACAGTGGAGACACACGCACATACACACACCTTTCTAGAGTACATATGTTATGAATAATTTATTAGACAGATACATAAATGTGAGGGTGGCAGAAGTAATAAAGAAGAGTTCCTGGAGTTTTGCATAGTTTGTGACTGAACCTCTGAGGGATCTGTCCTGTGAGTTCTTTCAGGCAGTTCTGTGTCTTATTCAACATTGTATCCCTGCACCTAACAGAGGGCTTGCCATGTGGCAAGTACTCAACAGCTAGTAACAATAGTGAGAATATATTTTAATAGAGTAAGTCACCAATAAGTGAATAATAAAATAAGAATGAACATTCACTGAATGCTTACTCTGCTTACTATGGGTGGGTACTGTGTAAGATAACATGCACATATTATTTCATTTAACCCTGAGGTAGGTAGTTTTGACCAAACTTAAATGATTAAGTAATCATTTAAGAGCCTTTAATTCACCTGTCTGGAGAAACATAGCTAGGATGTGCCAGAGGAAGATGGGAACTAAGTCAGCTCGACCAGAGAGTCCTGGATGTAACTAGGCAAACTCTGCCTCCCTAAACAGATAAAGGGATTTCATTAGTGAATCTGTTGATGCAGAGGAAGGTCTATCCCTATAGCTGCAAATTCTCTGGAATGACAACAGGGAAGAGTCCAAACATAAAAAGGACGATTTAAAAAATTATATATATAACACACTCCAGTTTATTATGTAGACTTTTACTTTAACCCGACCTGAAATTTGTGTTATTCATGTTGACACTAAGTTTTTCTCTATGTATATATAGATATACACACACAAACACATGCACGTATAATATATGTGTGTGTGGGTGTGAGTGCATTTATGTGTGTATGTGTATTTGTGTAAATGCCATCCCTAAAAAAATTATAGACCAAGGACTCCCCTTTAAGTGGCATTAAATTTAGAGAAAAAATGAAATAGGAAAACTGGAGGTAGGGATATTTGCATAGTATTTTGCCTTGTTTGCTAACTTTTAGTTCAGTTTTTAGAAATACAGATAGTTACAGCATGATATGCTTGGAATTACTCTTTTCTCTATGTCCTTCTGTGTGAACAGAGCAGAAAGTGTGAGAAGGTTTATTTTGATCTCCCAACAGAGGGACCAGTATCTCTCATATAGTCAACTGTTCTCTTCTTCCTGGAACATTTTCTTAGGTTCTGGAACACTGTATTTTCTGTGTTCTCTGTCTTATTAGCTATTTCATCTAAGTTGCCATTGCTGGCTCTGTGTCCTGGGCTTGAATTCTCTCAGGTTGCCGCCAGACTCTGTCCTTCACCACCTCCCTCCCTTCCCTTCTCTAGCTGTGCTCTCTCTTTGGGTGGGCTTGTGAATCTCACAGCTTTCAATGTCATCTGCATCTTCACAAACTCTATTTCCAGTCAGTGCTTTTAACACACCTCAAAAATGTAGAAATATCTTACTGTGTATTTGACATCTCTTTAACACAGACAATGAGAACTTTTGTTTTTCTCCTGAAATCTGCTTCTCCCTTAGTCTTTTCCATCTCATTAAATAGCACCACAATATACCCAGTTAGTTGCTCAAGGCACAAACCTATGAATGATTCTCAGTTCTCCTCTTTTCCTTCTAAGCCAACATGAAATCCTCAGTAGGTTCTGTTGTCTTTCTCCTTCATATCCTTAATTTTCATTTCATTTCCAACACTACCTCCTTGGTCTAGGCCACAATCTTCTCTTGCCTAGAATAGCCTCTTAAGTACTTGCCCTGTGTCTCTTTTTCTTCATTATCATTTAAGTATCAGGAGTGATCTTTTAAAATGAGTAATAGACTCATGTCTCTTCCCTGTAAAATCAACTCAAAGGCTTTCATCAGTCTTAGAATAAAATCCGAACACATCGCCTCGCCTGGTTTAGAACACCCTGTATAAATCTGCTCTCTGCTTGCCTTGTTTACCTCATGTCATACTAATAACCTCCCTCCTCCTTCCCTCCCCATCTTGGTCACTGTGTTTTTGCCATACTGGTCTTCTTTCTGTTCCTCAAAAACACTGTGTCTCTGCCTGACTTAGGGCCTTGATCCCAGCTGTTACTTATGCCTCAATGCCCTTTCACCTGACCTTTGCCTGCCCAGCTTCTTCTTGTCATTCAGATGTTATCTTAAACATCTTTCGTTTTGAGAAGACTTCCCTGACCACACAAACTAAAGTACACACCCAGTAACTCACTCTCTCTCACACCACCCTGTTTAAATTCTCTCCATAACACTTAACATGTTCTGAGAGTTTCTTATTTACATTATTTATATATGTATTTGTTTGTTTATCATTGTTGTCTCCACTAGAATATAAACTTCTTGAGAGCACAGACCTTATCTATCTTGTTCACCACAGCACCCAAAGGCCTAGTTAGTGCATGTCATAGTAGACCCTTGGTATGTATACGTTAAATATTGATAGAATGAAGGCTTGCATGTTGAATTCAAGATGTTTTTGAAGGGATCCTCTGTAGCTCTTAGCTGGCTCCAACCCTTTAAACCATGGGTCTTGGTTTATAAAGGAATAGATGGAATTGGGTGAGTTTTCTGGCAGGTACTAAGCATCCCACTGTGGGAGCTAACAGGCATTTTGCCTTATGCCAGCCTGAAAGGCTACATAGAGTTCTTGACTCTATGATACACCCATAATTCTTGAATTATGATCCACCCATAATTCTTGGCATCTGGAGTGCAGAATGAGAAAGTAATGATAAAAAATTGATATTCACCAACCATTATGTACTAATATAATATCCCAGGGAAATTAGGCTGATAAACACTCTGATTCAAAAATCCTCATAATCTAGCCCTCTAGGAATTCAAGCAAATCAGCAGGCAAACAAACAAACGTAAACTTAGTTACCAACATACTAGTATTAAAGAGTCTGTAGTCACAGTCTTCTAGCTGTAAGGGTTGTTTAATCAATAATGTGATCTAAAAGGCATCCTCAGTAAGAGTTGTCTAAAACGAAGCTCTGTGGTTGGTAGAATTTGATGTGGCTTTTGCCACCCGCTAGTAGTCCTGTGATTATGTTTTCTTAAAAAAAGAGCTCTTGCAGATGTATAATTAGTGGGTTTTAATCCTGAGGGATTATCTAGGTGGGACTAATCGGATCCCATGAGCCCTTCAATAGCTGGGAGTGGTGGTAGAAGGGGAAGTCAGAGAGATTCAAAGTATGGATAGGACTGATGCCCCATTCCTAGGTTTGAAAAGGAGGTGAAGGGACATGTGAAGAATGTGCGTGGCCTCCACAAACAGAGAGCAGTCCTCGGCTTACAGCCAGCAAGGCAATGGGGATCTAAGTCCTATAGCTGCAAGGAATTGATTGCTAATCTCCTGTTCCCCATCTGCACTCTGGAGGATGACCTACTCCTTGCTAGTAGCTGCAGACTACCTCTGGCCTGGCCAAATCAGTGAACTTTTCTGTTATCTGGTGGGCTGGACCACACCTACTCCACCCCATCCCAAGTTTATTCTTCCCTGAGTATTCCCTCTCAGCCCTAGGCAGCATATAAAGTTCCCTTACATCTTATAGTTAATCTTTTATCATAGTTAATCATTCTTTATATTAAACTACCACTGTTTAATCTACTGTGTGATTTCTGTCTCTCTATCTCCTGATGAAACTTAGAATGATATAGCTGACCACGATGAAATCACTCATTTTAGGGCATTTAAGACCTGTTTTTGAATACATGATTTAATCAAATCTATATTTAAAGTTTCTATAGGTCATTGTCCACTGTCATAGGAACAGGAGTTCAAATTATACAGATTTTATCACGGGGAAGGAAATAGTCTTGTATTGGGATTTTTATTCAGAAGGTATTTTATCTCATATAATAGAAATCACAGGAGCCTTATTACCTGTGTAGCAAAAATATCCATGCCTATCTCTGCAGTGCAAGGCAAATTTTCAGAACAAATACATAAATAATTGCTGATGTTTAGAAAGAAGCTTAGCTTACTTACTAGACATAATTTCCAGGTTCTACTTATTTTATAACAAAGTAATTTCTACTTTAGAGTACCAAGTAATGATTGTTTTAAGTAACATGACTTTTATTGCACCTTACTTCTTCAAATTTTACAACTTCTTTACTCTTATTTTTAACTTAAGGTCTTGATAGACCACCTGCTTTTAACATATGAAGTAAGAATGTTTGGGGTCAGTCCTTCTTCTGCCATTTTGTGGTCAATATTGAAAATGCTTTGTGTCCACTCATGTGTACTACTTGGAGCTGAAGTTGTCCAGCTGGGGAGGAGTTCAGTGGGAGAATGTGGATGCGATGCAGTGGATACAGTAGGAGAAGGTGGGCTGAAGCCCATTCCATCTTCACTGACACTGCAATGTTTCTAAGACATGACGCACAGGTGCATATGAAATGAAACTCTCATCAAAAGAGCATATGCAAATAAATGAAATTTCAGAATAACTCAAATCTTCCATTTGTACTTAATCATCATGAAGGGGACACAATGCCCAGTAATAACTCTTACAACCTCCTTTTTTCTCCTTTCCCATCCATTGTCTGTGTGTGCCACTTCTGCTTTCAGCCTTTCACTCCCAATATCTCCCCCCAAATGCCTCAGCTTCTATCAGTGTTTGCCTCTTGCTCTCTCCTCCATCTTCCTTCCTTATTCTCCATTCAAGCAAGGGATTACCTTAATGGAAGGTGGAGAAGGAGAAGAAATTTGAAGCTGGCCAAGTTGGAATCCATTTTAGTGGTAGAGGTTTGACTTAAGGCTGGGAGATCTCATTTATTCTTCATTTAAAATTCCGTCACTGATGTTTACCAACAGTACTAACTCCAATGAAAGACAACTGAAAAGTAATTTCCAGTCTATATTGAGTCAAAGTTCTAGAGCAGGAAGGTGTACTGTTTCTGAACTAGTTAATCTATGGTCACAAAATCTGTTCCCTGGGAAACAGATTTTGAAATGGAGATTAATGGGCAGGACATCCATTAGGGATTGTTATTGAGTTGTGGGAGGGAGCTGAAAAGAGGGGTTGGTTAGGAAGGAGTTGAGCTTCAGTCAATCTCCATAATTGTGTTAGCTGACTCTTTGAGGAGCTCTAGGGCTGGGATGGCCCTTTAGAGCTTTCTTGGGTGGGGATGAGAGAACATGGTCTTCATGTTCCCACACTGACGTGTGGATGTGAACTGACCCTGGAAGGAAGTATAACTTTTAGCAAGGCAGTTTTCTTCAGCTAAGTCAGTCCTCAAAGAGGACTAGATTTTGGAGATCGTCTTCTGTCAGCATTCTCAACAGCTGGGGGAACAGGCCCTTCATTCCTTAAGAGAGATCCAGGCAGTATATCTGTGCGTCCATCACATGTGACCATATGATGGCATTTGTCAGCCAGATATGTGCTTGGTCAAACATGTCATTAACTACTACTTGTAGGAAATCTTAATAGAGATTTATCATGGAACCCTCTAGAAAAATCAGATTTTATTTCTAGCTGTCAAGGAAATTTATAGAACAGCTTTCCTAGGCTTACCCATTTGTAGAACGAGAGAGGCTACTCCAAGGTTGGAATAGAAAAATTAACAAGATAAAGATATAAATGAACACGGAGTCCATGACTCCTAGACTATTAGGAAATACTGCTTGTGTAGCTGGAAGGGTGACAGAAGACAGAGGGCAATGATCCTAATTTTGGATAATTTTCTTTCAGTCTTCTCAGGTGACTCCTGTGCCTCCACAGCAATTTCTTCCTACAAATAAGCAAGGATTGGTGGTTCAGATGAAGGTGTCTATGTCCCATCACCATTAGCTGGAAAAGTGGGCACTCTGGAAAGTCTTAATAATAAATATACCCCGCTTTGCTCCCATCCTACATTCCTGAAAGTTTTGTTTGGAATGCCTTTCATGTTTTGGAAAATGTGATCTAAAATTCTGAAGGTCTAAATCTCTGTCACAGAGCTATCAGAAGACACATCATAGTCAGTGGTTCTGTTGGCTCACTTCCTTGTTCAATTTTGAGCTCCATATGGGCAGAAACCATGCCTCTGTTCTCTATCCCTCCTGACCAGCATTCCAAGCAGAAAGCAGATTCTCATCAATGTTTGTTGAGTGACTGGATGAGTACATGAATGGTTGTTCTATACTGCTGTTATGGTCTTGCTACTCAGTACTTTTTTCTCTGAGAATTTAAAATTATTTTACTAACTGGCCGCTAGCCTCCTGCACAACAGACACAGCTATGTTGGGACTTAGTATCAAAACATACCAGAAATGTCTACTGTGTATCTAATTAGTTGGGAGCAGAGTATCTTGCCTTAAAGACCATCTGCATTTTTTAAGAGCAGAGGGAGCTTGTGTGGCTGAAGCCTCCAGATTCCAATTCAATTAGGTGCCAGACTGAAGAGAGCTGTAATTGGAATCTAATCAGGCCATCAATACTGGTAAGAGTAGAAATCAGTCAGAGCAACCACATCAGCCTGAAGAACAGAGAGTGCCTGATTTGACCTTTATTTAACCGGAAGGTGATCATGTTGCAGCTGCATATGAGTACAGAAGCTCTGTGTGGCTGTGATGGGAAGTGGAGGACACAGAAGTTGCAGATGTGAATGTGAAGTGGAAAGACCATATTCTACTGGAAAAGACTAATAGTGAATATAAAGTAAGGTTAAAAGGAATAACCAAATGGGGATGGCATAAGAACTCCTGAAGGAAGAGTAAGGGTAATGCGGTGGCTCTGTAACTCCTCAATGGAGAGCTCATAGCTCTATAGATGAGGCTGCAGACACATGACCGTAGCATATAGAGAAGTTCTCTCGGTTAAGAAGGTGGTCCTTCCTTATACTTTACAAAGAAAGTAAAACATGTGAGGTGCTTCTTAGGTTTTTGTCTCCCACTTTACACTACAGTGATTCAATCCTCTTCGTATTTACCTATATACATCTAAATAACATGCTTATATTGCTAGCCACTGCCCCCATTACAAAAAAAGAAGTTTGTTTTCTATCTACTGACTTTCAGGTGTAGAAGATGAAGATTTAACCCTCTTTCATTGCTCCCTTCCCTCACACACATGAATAGGTTGCATTACAAACATTGTAATTTCAGTTAGATCAATACACGTTAATATTATTTTGATTATGTAAGAAGATTCACAATGAAGGCATGCAGTACGCTGTGATAAATTTTCCTTTCCTGTCTATATTTTGTCCCTCACCCCATGGCTCGGTGCTTATATTTGTCATGGTTTTCTTTTTCTGCCAATTTTCTTTGCTGCAACTGTTAAAATCTACTCTCAACGTGTTCAAACACATTAAATATCGTATCAGTTTCATTTCCTTGAAGATATTTCACCTGAGACCTGTAATCTGCTCCTGACTGGCTGATGCTTTCTCAATCAGTATCTCATAATCTCTCTGTATTTTGCCTTTCTCCTTGTTCTAATCTCCATTTCCTGGATCCCATATCTTTCTCTTTCCAGGTTTACTCCCTCATTTTGGTAGATCACATTATCTGTAGCTTCCTGAGACTGGATACATAGTAGGTAGAGTTTTTGACAACTCAGTTGTTTGAAAACGTCTTTATTTTACTCTTACCTATAGTTAATATTTGGCTGGATTTGTAAATTAGAGACAATTTTCTTTCAGATTGTTGTTGAGGAGCCTGATGATGCTCCAATTCTATCCCCCCCCCCCAGCTTTATTGAGATATAACTGACATACAGCATCGTGTAAGTTTAAGGTATACAAGGTGTCGATTTAATACATGAATATATTACAAAATGATTACCACCACTGGGTAAGCTAACACCTTCATCATGTCGCATAATTGCCATTTCTTTTCGTGGTGAAAACATTTAAGATCTACTCAGCCACTTTCAAGTATATAATACAGTTTTATTCATTATAACCACCATGCTGTATATTAGATCCTCACTGATTCTTGATCCTTTGTATAAAACCTATTTTATTATCTCTGGAAGAATATATTATCTTTTTCCTGAAGTTGTGAACTGTCGTGATGATGTGCACTAGTGTGAGTCCATTTTAATCCATGGTGCTGGATTCTTCTCAGGCCTTTCCAATAAGGCAACTCAGAGCCTCATTTCTGGGAAAATTCTTAAAATAGTTATTTGAAGAATGCCTTCCCTTCAGTTTTCTGTTTTTTTCCTTTTGGAGCTCTTTTTATTATCTTTTCTCTATTTCTGTCGTTTTGTCTTTTTGCAACATATCCTTTATCTTCCAAACATTCTATTGAGATTTTTTTTTCATTTCTGCTGTCACATTTTGAATGCCAAGAACTCCTTTTGTTCTCTAAATACCCACTCCCCCTTTTAAAAATAGCATCATCTTCTTTCTACACAACTATGCTTTTTATTATTTCTTTCTGGCTCATATTGATAGTATTTGTTTGAATATTTTTTCCTCTGCATGGTTTCTTTTCCCTTCAGATTGCTTTCTTTCGTTCTTTTTTTTCTCTTGGTTGCCACTTTTCATACTAGATGTTGCCTCAGATATGTAGTGATATCTGCCTCATATTTAAAGATGGGACAATAGCAAGCTGATAGGAGCTCTGTACTTGTGGATGGGCTTCCTTAAATGTGACATTTACTCCTATTGTGATCAGGCTGGCCCTTGCCTTGGGTAACTTGGTAACCCTGGATGTCTATTTCTTTAGGTGTTTTCTCTTGGGCTGGTCAGATTTCCAGGAGAAATCTCCTCCAGTTTCTTGACTCGAGGGTTTACATCTGATTGCTAGCATCTGAGAGGCTAGAGGTGGAAGAAAGCTGAAGGTCTGAATGTTAGTGTGTCTACGTTGTAAACTATTTTAAATTGAGCCCCACGCCCACACCCCAACCAATTGCACTGTAGCTGTGGTTAGTGTTCTACAACCCTGAGACCTTCTGCTACCTTTCCAGAAAACAAACCTCTGGTCTTCTGTCAGGGTGAGAGAGGGGCACTGGTTTGTGCATAAGGCTTGTTTCTTACATTTTCAACCAAACTTTGGTTGTAGCTCCATCTTCACCCCAACTTTCCAAGATACCCAGAGC
Organism: Globicephala melas; assembly: GCF_963455315.2. Classification (NCBI taxonomy): domain Eukaryota; kingdom Metazoa; phylum Chordata; class Mammalia; order Artiodactyla; family Delphinidae; genus Globicephala; species Globicephala melas. Next base: position 44,910,789 of record NC_083327.1, on the reverse strand, counting down.
CACCAATTTCTGAGACTCTGTGGTTCTGCAATGTACGTAATTTTGCTCCTGAGCTTTCCCAATTTGGGATTCAAAAAGGATCTCAGGTTGTAATGTCGGTTACCACACAACCTTTTGCTTTTAAGTTTCTGGATCTCTCCCTTTCTCTCTATCCTTGTGGATTTATGCCTTTAAAAACATTCACTTACAGTCATTTTAGAGCTAAATCCCTGTGCTCAATACTCAATACACATTTAGCCAGAAGTTTTCAACTGTGTTACTACATGTTGTTACAAGCTATCTCTATACAGCTAAGCCAATTTCTGTTCAAAATTTATAATCCAAGATTATATTAGACATCACTGAAGAAAATGAACGGAATTTTCTTTTGGTTTTTGCTACTCTACAAACAAGGAAAAAAAGAATAAAAATGACTTTGTGCTTGTCCTGTGACATAGTATACTTGTATTTCTGCTGCTAATATATTAACTCTTTTGTAGTGGAATAGAGTATCTGAGTCTCAATTTCTATCCACATAATGACAAAGATCATCCTGGCTGGGATTTGTGTCTAAGGAGTAGATGCTTGACACTGAGTCTTAAGGGCTAAAAATTAAAGGAAAGTATTTTACTTTAGGTAGCTGGAGTCAAAAGAGAAAAGAGAGAGTGAGTATGTGAGCTAAAGTTCTTGTTAAATGTTGAGGGTCAGAGTCAGATAAACCAAAAGCAAATTTTAAGTCCGTGGGTAGAAAATTAGTCTGGGATTATATCTGGAAAGCTTTAAGTCATATGAGAAATTTAAATTTTAAATAGAGATGAAGGGGTATTCTTTTAATAGAGTCAACTTTAATGAAATTTAAAATATGGAACTAAATTTTCATGGATCATTCAGAAACCCCAGGTCAAAAATGAGGGACAAAAAAAAAAAAAAAAGTGACAGAGCTGAGTGTCAGTAGCCAGGTAGATCTAAAGCCTTATGGAGCAAGGAGACCTCTGTGGATGAATTTGTAGGGTCTGAGACTTGCTTGATATTGGTCATTAATGAGTTGTGCAAGGAGGGTATGTCTTCTTTAAAGGCACAGATGAAAGATATCACATCTGAAATGCTCTCAATACTAATCTGAATGAGAACAGATTCATGATCTCTTTTAGGACACTCTTGAGTGTAAGGTGTGTTTAGTCCTTAGCATCACAGCCAGTGAAGATAGAAAGAAACCTAAGGCTGATAGAAGGATGGGAGTAATCTATATAGTTCTGAAGTCTGGTCTCTGAGGGGGTAATGGGCTGTATCATTCATTGATTTATTTACTCATTTATTCTTTCAAAAAATGCTTATTTATTAGTTTCTATTTGTCGGGCCCTGTCCTTGGTACTGAGGATATAGTAGTGAACAAGATACATTCTTCTGCCTTTAAATATCTTATAATTTCTTGAAGAGCTCAGGAGTGGATCAAGTGAAGATTATAATGGGGATTCAGTCCAACAGATAGGAGAGTATCAAAGGGATTCCAGGAAGGAAGTGATATCCAAAGTGATACAGGCTAGTGGTAGGGTCATGGACTAGGAGGGCATCCCATTCATCAGAATTCAATGCAGAGAGAAGTGTTCGTTTACTCATTCCTTCATTCCTTCACAACATTACTTACTAAACGTCTTACGGAGTACCAGGCCCTGTGCTAGGGGTTAGTAGATAGACTCTTTAGTTATATATACATGAGAAAAAATGGTTCCTGCCCCCAAAGAGCTTGCATCTCGGAATAGAAGAAGGCACATAAATAAACAATTATAACATAGGATGTGAAGTGCTACAATAGACGTAGTACAGCATGCATATGAACATTCAGGAATGACACTTAAACTAAACCTGGGAAATGAGGGGAGACTTCTTGGAGGAAATGGCATTTATGCTGCGACCTGAAGGGTGAAGAGCTCCTGAGGCAAGGGTGCAAAGTACAATGAATACCCAACTTTTCCTGGCTGGAACTTATATGCCCTTCTGACTGGTGGCTTTTCTATCTTGGCTGATAGGAACTCAAAGAAAGGAAACCAATATTATCCAAGATGTATTTAAGTTTGTACCTTTCAGAGTTTCTTAAACAGAACACAGGACTTCCAGGTTTCTTGGGTAGTGCAGTACAAATAAATCTATCTGTAATATGTCTGTCTAAGAAAACCAGGACTAGTTATTATAATTCATGAAAATTCCAAATGTTTAAGCAGGCATTTGATGAAACTTTTGGAAAACTACAACAAAGGCAAATGGTGTGTAAACGATGTTAAGTTGCAAGATCTATTTGGAAACTATTAAAAAACCCCAGTCTATACCATAGTGATATCAAGGGGGTTGTTTGGGGGATTTTGACAATCCTTGCTCTTCCCATATCCATCGATCCTCAAATGAACATTAGTAGCAATGTACTTACTATAGTAAGCCCTGCTTCAAGTCAAGTCCCCTTTTTTGGACGAGGTAACTGCCCATAAGCTCTTTATATATAGAAATCTAGAGCTGCCACAGAGTCTGCATAACATAAAACTTATGAAAGAATTTGTCTCAGCAGAAAACTCTGCAGCATTTTCTGATGGAGAGGATTCAAAAGAATACTTACCTACCAAAGCAGGTTTTAATGAATAAATCTAGTTTGGGTTTGGTAACAGATGATTCTAGAGAGTTTGCTTACTGCTTTGAAGTTGTATTTATTGCCATTTTATTGTTTATCTCTTAACCCCATATTTTGTGTAAGACCATTATCTCACCAAACAAGTTTTGCTGACCATAGTACTTTTTAGAAATACAACTTTCAAAATAGAGGGGCAATTAACTAAATTCCTGACCTTGTCCAGATGAGCTTAGGAAATATGTAGGGTCAGAATTGCAAGTGTTGAGTAGGGATTTTGAATAACAGCATGTGTTGTATTTTATTGTTACAATAGCCAACCCCCAGCCCTCTTTTGAGTTTCCCTAAACAATTCTATCCTTTTGCCAAAGCAATAGTAAACAATGTAGAATAATAGAAAGTGAAGGAAAAATGAAGGATCAAGTTTACCTAGTACCCAACACAGGAAGTAACTTGAAAAACTTTCTTAGATATTTTGGTTCTCCAAAGAATCTCTGAGGTTGCATCACTTACTGGGGATCCTCTTTTCTCTCAATCACTGGCCACACCCTCACTTCTCCCTGCACGCCACAGGGTTCAGTACAGTTATTCCTCTCTCTATTTTCTTACTTATGGATAACCTCTTTCTTCTATGCTAGGAAAACCAGGCACAGCCAGGAGAGGTATGCTTTAATCCTACCTGGAGTGCAGCAAATCTTCTTTTCCATAAAACTCTTCTCTTTGCAAAGGAATTAAGTCAAACCAGACACTAAGAGGGTTCTTGAGGAGTGGCCCACAGGTAGAAGTTGACTAGGAAGAAAGTTGAGAGAGATTGACAGACAGACAGTGTGACTGCAATGCTTACCTGAGTAGAAGTTGATACCTTTGTGGAATATTTGGAGCAGTAGAGAATCTGGTCTTAGCAAGAGTCTCTGTTTATTACTCTATCCAAACTTCATGCAATCTTTTTTGCATGCTTTGTGTTTAAACAAAATTTTCAAATGAACCTTTGAACTGAATGCATAATTCCTAAGGAATGGAGTCAGAATTTCTGAACCTCATTCCAAGTGATCACGTTTGAATTCACTCCAGAGCATCAGGAAATTGGAGAAGCTGGAGCAGAGAGCAGAGACGTGCTCATTTAGGAAGGTGTGCTTTATCCCCTTTCCACCTCTGACCTAACCTCCCAGAACCAAGAAAGAGAGTGGGCATGTTAAATAACATTTCAAGAGAAAAGGAGAACGCTTAGTTTACTTGCCTTAAAATATTGTAAATTTGGCATTTTTCATATGACTTTCTTTTTTGATTGTCCTACTTTGATTATTATTTATTGAATTACTTTTAGCAATCTCCATTTATCTGCTCACTGTGCTTTTTTGGTACATTACTTAAATAGCTCTGAAATTATAACATATTGTGCTAAAAGAAAATGGCAATTTCAATTTGCCCATGTAATGAACATAAATTCCAAGGACAATAAATTGTCGTAATCATTTGAAAATTCAGTAATATGGTAATTTAACAATAGGGACTTTTCTGTGACATAGACTGTTCTGCATTATACATTTTAGTGCTACCATTAATTTGGAGAGGAAGCTATCTATAAGAATATAGCACTTGCATGCTTTTACTATCTTTAAGCATGTGACATTAATTTATAGGAAAATGGAATAGTTTTATCTGCTTAAGGAATGAGCAAAGAAGGAAATATTAATAAGAAATGTGAGTCAGGTTACTAATGACTTATGATCTTTATTAGATTTTGTGTTCAAGAAGGTTTACCTAATGACCTCTTAGAGTTCAAAATTATTAAAGAAACTGTACCTGACCTTTCTTTTTTTCTTGTTAGCATTAAGCAGTCCAGTGAAGGAACTCAACACATGCTGAGGTTCTGGCAATATTGCCATTTTCCTATTTTGTTATCTATTTTCTCTGAATATCTTGATTATTACAAGTGCCTAACAATGACATATTACTTGTGACCTTGAAATCAGTTAAGTTTCAGAGCCCAGAATTCACAGGCTATCAGCTAAAATCTATGGAAATATATTTTTTCACTGCTTCTTCAATTTCCACATTTTGTGTTAGAGGAGATGTGCTTACTTAAATATCTATTTTGCTAAAGGACAAGCAGGCATTCTAATTTCTGGAAATCTATGTTTTCCAAATGTTCATTGATGGTGTGAATTGGTGGGACATCATGAGTGAAGTGGTGACCAAATGATGATGGCTCAGAGGTGATACATAAAAAAATCCTCATTACTTTTCATATTTAACCTTGATAGGAGTTTTTACTCCATGATCTATGAGAAGAAAAAAAGTATTTCACTCACATGTTTCAGTAGATTTTCACTGCATGGTTAGTGGAAATTTTAATTGACTTGAAATCAGCAGATTTGGGTCACAGTACTGACAGCATAATTTTCCAGCAGATCACTGACTGTATGAAGCCCAGTTGTCTCATTTTCACATCAGGAGTAAAACATGCAAAGCCTTGCAGAATTTTAGTGAAATTCTGAGGAAATAATGACCTTTAAATATCCAATTTAAAATCTATTATGATACATAAAGAGTGCTATGTATTTATTTATGGTGTAAACATTTCCATTAACTAATTTACTTGACTAGAACGAGTCATTAAAAGTTAAGATATGATAAAGACCTATTATTTCTGGAGTGTAGAAGGCACTATACCAGGCACATCATTTGCCTTATTTGTCTTGAAAATTTTTGGCTATACATGTTACAGTTGTAAATCAATCAAAACAGAAATATGTAGCGTGATTAGTGAAGGCTCTTTGTTACAAAAACGTCTGTGACTGCTCTATTTTCTTTATGACTTGAACTCCGTAATGGTTTTTTATTGAGGTAAACATAAATATTGTAATATGCACAAATCTTCAGTGTATAACTCATAGTTTTATAAATACACACATACCCATGTAAACACCAAAGGATCACTTTCCAGAAGTCTCCCTTATGTTATTTCTTAGTTGATATTCTCACCTTTCAACAATATACCATATGCTGACTCCTTTTCATCATTGATTAGTTTTGTCTGTCCTTGATTTACAAATAAATGGAACATATGTACTCTCTTGTTTCTGGCTTTTTATGACTCATCACTAAGTTAGTGAGATTTATCCACAGTGTTACATTTAGCATTAGTTGATGTTTTTGAAAACGCTATTTAGTATTCCATTGTATAAATATACCAGGATTGATTTATCTTCTCTCCTGTTGAAAGACATCTAGGTTGCTTCCAGGTTTTGGCTGTTATGAATAAAGCTTCTGTAGACATCTTGGTACTTGCCCTTTGGTGGACATATGAACTCACGTCTCTAGAAGAGAATTACACCTTTTAATCTAAATAAATATTTGGCAATTTCATCCTAAATACTATTTAATAATGTTACTCTAGCCTCCTTCTCATTCTGTTGGTTTTCTTTTTCTGGAACTTCTACTGCAGTGAGATTGGAATTTTGCCTTTATCCCCAGATCCTTTTCTTTTAATCTTTTTTTTTTTTTTTACTTGATAACATAGGACCATTTATTTCAAATTTTAGTAACTGTGACCCAGAATAAGAAATATAATGTACATTGCAACCTAATGCATACACATATTATAAAAGTCTTTTGAAACAATGTATACCCTTACCAAGTATAAAGTATATTTTAAAATTTTGTATCTTCTATTTTAGTCTAGTCAAAGCTATTCATTTTTATAAAAGTGTTTTTTATTTTTTATATATTTTTAAAACTTTTAATTAATTATTTTTACATTAGGTCCTTGTTGGTTATCTATTTTAAACATAGCAGTGTGTACATGTCAGTCGCAAACTCCCAACCTATCCCTCCCCCGACCCTTCCATGCTGGTAACCATAAATTCATTCTCTAAGGCTGTGAGTCTGTTTCTGTTTTGTAGATAAGTTTGTATCATTTATTTTTAGATTCTGCATATAAATGATATCATATGATATTTATCTTTCTCTGTCTGACTGACTTCACTTAGTTTGATAATCTCCAGGTCCATCCATGTTGCTGTAAGTGGCATTATTTCATTTTTTTATGGCTGAGTAATATTCCATTGTATATGTGTACCACATCTTCTTTATCCATTCATCTGCCGATGGACATTTAGGTTACTTCCAATCTTATGCTTTTTTTTTTTTTTTGGTCCATTTGCAACTGCCTTCTGAAAGAATTCCTTGCCTTGATTTTTCAGATCGCTAATTCAATCTTCAACTATGTAAAGTCTGCTATTTAGTGTATGTCTATTTAATTCTTACTTCAGTAACTGTGTTTTGAATTTTTAAGTATTCTACTATTCCTTTTTCATTGAAGGTTGCTCTTTCATTAATTTTTAATATGTTTGCACTATCCTCTTGAATATCTCTGAAACTATTAGTTTTCTTGTCTTATTTCTTTTCATTCCTATGTTAGTATTTGTTGGTGATTTCATTTTCCTGTTTCAGATTAATTTGCTGGTTTCATGTTGTTATTTCTTTCAAATGTCTGTTGATTCTTGGTTATTTCTATGGATTGCAGTACCCCCAGCTTAGGCAGTTGAATGTGTGTGTGTGTGTGTGTGTGTGTGTGTGTGTGTGTGTGTGTGTGTGTGTGTGTATGAGTGTATTGGAGGATAAAGAGGGTTCATGATTAGAGTATGAAACCACCTTGACTTTTTTTTCTTTTTTAACATCTTTATTGGAGTATAACTGATTTATAATGGTGTGTTAGTTTCTGCTTTATAGCAAACTGAATCAGCTATACATATACATATATCCCCATATCTCCTCCCTCTTGTGTCTCCCACCCATGCTCCTAGTACCAACCCTCTAGGTGGTCACAAAGCACCAAGCTAATGTCCCTGTGCTGTGTGGCTGCTTCCCACTAGATATCTATTTTTTTCTATTTTTTAGGTCTTTTTTTTTTAGTTTCTGCTTTATAACAAAGTGATTCAGTTATACATATACGTATATCCCCATATCTCTTCCCTCTTGCGTCTCCCTCCCTCCCACCCGAATTATCCCACCCCTCTAGGTAGTCACAAAGCACAGAGCTGATCTCCCTGTTCTATGTGGCTGTTTCCCACTAGCTATCTATTTTACATTTGGAAGTGTATATATGTCCATGCCAGTCTCTCATTTTGTCCCAGCTTATCCTTCGCCCTCCCCATATCCTAAAGTCCATTCTCTAGTAGATCTGTCTTTATTCCTGTCTTGCCCCTAGGTTCTTCATGACCATTTTTATTTTTTTTCTTAGAGTCCATATATATGTGTTAGCATATGGTATTTGTTTTTCTCTTTCTGACTTACTTCACTCTGTATGACAGACTCTAGGTCCATCCACCTCACTACAAATAACTCAATTTCATTTCTTTTTATGGCTGAGTAATATTCCATTGTATATATGTGCCACATCTTCTTTATCCATTTATCTGTTGATGGACACTTAGGTTGCATCCATGTCCTGGCTATTGTAAATACAGCTGCAATGAACATTGTAGTACATGACTCTTTTTGAATTATGGTTTTCTCAGGGTATATGCCCAGTAGTGGGATTGCTGGGTCGTATGGTAGTTCTATTTTTAGTTTTTTAAGGACCCTCCATACTGTTCTCCATAGTGGCTGTATCAATTTACATTCCCAACAACAGTGCAAGACAGTTTCCTTTTCTCCACACCCTCTCCAGCATTTATTGTTTCTAGATTTTTTGATGATGGCCATTCTGAATGGTGTGAGGAGATACCTCATTGTAGTTTTGATTTGCATTTCTCTAATGATTAGTGATGTTGAGCATCCTTTCAGGTGTCTTTTGGCAAACTGCATATTTTCTTTGGAGAAATGGCTGTTTAGGTCTTCTGCCCATTTTTGGATTGGGTCGTATGCTTTTTGATATTGAGCTGCATGAGCTGCTTGTAAATTTTGGAGATTAATCCTTTGTCAGTTGCTTCATTGGCAAATATTTTCTCCCATTCTGAGGGTTGTCTTTTCGTCTTGTTTATGGTTTCCTTTGCTGTGCAAAAGCTTTTAAGTTTCATTAGGTCCCATTTGTTTATTTTGTTGTTATTTCCGTTTCTCTAAGAGGTGGGTCAAAAAGGATCTTGCTGTGATTTATGTCATAGAGTGTTCTGCCTATGTTTTCCTCTAAGAGTTTGATAGTGTCTAGTCTTACATTTAGGTCTTTAATCCATTTTGAGTTTATTTTTGTGTATGGTGTTAGGGAGTGTTTTAATTTCATTCTTTTACATGTAGCTGTCCAGTTTTCCCAGCACCACTTACTGAAGAGGCTGTCTTTTCTCCATTGTATATTCTTGCCTCCTTTATCAAAGATAAGTTGACCATATGTGCATGGGTTTATCTCTGGGCTTTCTATCCTATTCCATTGATCTATATTTCTGTTTTTGTGCCAGTACCATACTGTCTTGATTACTGTAGTTTTGTATAAAGTCTGAAGTCCAGGAGCCTGATTCCTCCCGCTCCATTTTTCTTTCTCAGGATTGCTTTGGGTACTCCAGATCTTTTGTGTTTCCATACAAATTGTGAAATTTTTTGTTCTAGTTCTGTGAAAAATGCCATTGGTAGTTCGATAGGGATTGCATTGACTCTGTAGATTGCTTTGGGTAGTAGAGGCATTTTCACAGTGTTGATTCTTCCAATCCAAGAACATGGTATATCTCTCCATATGTTTGTATCATCTTTAATTTCTTTCATCAGTGTCTTATACTTTTCTGCATACAGGTCTTTTGTCTCCTTAAGTAGGTTTATTCCTAGATATTTTATTCTTTTTGTTGCGGTGGTAAATGGGAATGTTTCCTTCATCTCTCTTTCAGATTTTTCATCATTGGTATATAGGAATGCAAGAGATTTCTGTGCATTAATTTTGTATCCTGCTACTTTACCAAATTCATTGATTAGCTCTAGTAGTTTTCTGGTAGCATCTTTAGGATTCTCTATGCATAGTATCATGTCATCTACAAACAGTGACAGTTTTACTTCTTCTTTTCTGATTTGGATTCCTTTTATTTCCTTTTCTTCTCTGATTGCTGTGGCTAAAACTTCCAAAACTATGCTTAGTAGTAGTGGTGACAAGGGACAACCTTGTCTTGTTGTGATCTTAGTGGAAATGGTTTCAGTTTTTCACCATTGAGAACAGTGTTGGCTGTGGGTTTGTCATATATGGCCTTTATTATGTTGAGGTAAGTTCCCTCTGTGCCTACTTTCTGGAGGGTTTTTATCATAAATTGGTGTTGAATTTTGTCGAAAGCTTTTTCTGCATCTTTTGAGACGATCATATGGTTTTTCTCCTTCAATTTGTTAATATGGTGTATCACATTGACTGATTTGCATATATTGCAGAATCCTTGCATTCCTGGGATAAACCCCACTTGTTCATGGTTTATGATCCTTTTAATGTGCTGTTGGATTCTGTTTGCTAGTATTTAGTTGAGGATTTTTGCATCTATGTTCATGAGTGATATTGGCCTGTAGTTTTCTTGCTTTGTGACATCTTTGTCTGGTTTTGGTATCAGGGTGATGGTGGCCTCGTAGAATGAGTTTGTGAGTGTTCCTCCCTCTGCTATATTTTGAAAGAGTTTGAGAAGGATAGGTCTTAGCTCTTCTATAAATGTTTGATAGAATTCACTTGTGAAGCCATCTGGTCCTGGGCTTTTGTTTGTTGGAAGATTTTTAATCACAGTCTCAATTTCAGTGCTTGTGATTGGTCTGTTTATATTTTCTATTTTTTCCTGGTTCGTCTTGGAAGGTTGTGCTTCTCTAGGAATTTGTCCATTTCTTCCAGGTTGTCCATTTTATTGGCATATTGTTGCTTGTAGTAATCTCTCATGATCCTTTGTATATCTGCAGTGTCAGTTGTTACTTCTCGTTTTTATTTCTAATTCTATTGATTTCAGTGTGCTCCCTTTTTTTCTTGATGAATCTGCATAATGGTTTATCAATTTTGTTTATCTTCTCAAAGAACCAGCTTGTAGTTTTATTGATCTTTGCCATCGTTTCCTTCATTTCTTTTCCATTTATTTCTGATCTGATCTTTAAGATTTCTTTCCTTCTGCTAACTTTGGGTTTTTTTGTTCCTCTTTCTCTAATTGCTTCAGGTGAAAGTTTAGGTTGTTTATTTGAGATGTTTCTGGTTTCTTGAGGTAGGATTGTATTGCTATAAACTTCCCTCTTAGAACTGCTTTTGCTGCATCCCATAGGTTTTGGGTTGTTGTGTTTTCATTGTCATTTGTTTCTAGGTATTTTTTGATTTCCTCTTTGATTTCTTCAGTGATCTCTTGGTTATTTAGTAGTGTATTGCTTAGCCTCCATGTGTTTGTATTTTTTACAGATTTTTTCCTATAATTGATATCTAGTCTCATAGTGTTGTGGACAGAAAAGTTTCTTGATACGATTTCAATTTTCTTAAATTTACCAAGTCTTGATTTGTGACCCAAGATATGATCTATCCTGAAGAATGTTTCATGAGCACTTGAGAAGAAACTGTATTCTGTTGTTTTTGGGTGGTATGTCCTATAAATATCAATTAAGTCCATCTTGTTTAATGTATCATTTAAAGCTTGTATTTCTTTATTTATTTTCATGTTGGATGATCTGTCCATTGGTGAAAGTGGGGTGTTAAAGTCCTCTACTATGTTTGTGTTACTGTCAATTTCCCCTTTTTTAGCGTTAGCATTTGCCTTATGTACTGAGGTGCTCCTATGTTGGGTGCATAAACATTTACAATTGTTATATCTTCTTGGATTGATCCCTTGATTATTATGTAGTGTCCTTCTTTGTCTCTTGTAGTAGTGTGTATTTTAAAGTCTATTTTGTCTGATATGAGAATTGCTACTCCAGCTTTCTTTTGATTTCCATTTGCATGGAATATCTTTTTCCATCCCCTTTCTTTCAGTCTGTATGTGTCCCTAGGTCTGAAGTGGGTCTCTTCTAGAAAGCATATATACGAGTCTTGTTTTTGTATCTATTCAGCCAGTCTTTGTCTTTTGGTTGGAGCATATAATCCATTTACATTTAAGGTAATTATCAATATGTATGTTGGTATTACCATTTTCTTTATTGTTTTGGGTTTGTTTTTGTAGCTCTTTTCCTTGTATTGTGTTTCCTGCCTAGAGAAGTTCCTTTAGCATCTGTTGTAAAGCTGGTTTGGTGGTGCTGAATTCTCTTAGCTTTTGCCTGTCTGTAAAGGCTTTAATTTCTCTGTTGAATTTGAATGAGATCCTTGCTGGGTAGAGTAATCTTGTTTGTAGGTTTTTCCCTTTCATCACTTTAAATATGTCCTGCCACTCCCTTCTGGCTTGAAGAGTTTCTGCTGAAAGATCAGCTGTTAACCTTATGGGCAGTCCCTTATATGTTATTTGTTGTTTTTCCCTTGCTGCTTTTAATGCTTTTTCTTTGAATTTAATTTTTGATAGTTTGATTAATATGTGTCTTGGCATGTTTTGCCTTGGTTTTATCCTGTATGGGACTCTCTACACTTACTGGATTTGATTGACTATTTCTTTTCCCATATTAGGGAAGTTTTCATCTATAATCTCTTCAAATATTTTCTCAGTCCCTTTCTTTTTGTCTTCTTCTTCTGGGACCTCTGTAATTAGAATGTTGGTATATTTAATGTTGTCCCAGAGGTCTCTGAGACTGTCCTCAATTCTTTTTTCTTTATTCTGCTCTGCAGTAGTTATTTCCAGTATTTTATCTTCCAGGTCACTTATCCATTCTTCTGCCTCAGTTATTTTACTATTGATTCCTTCTAGACAATTTTTAATTTCATTTTTTGTGTTGTTCATTGTTTGTTTGCTCTTTTGTTCTTCTACGTCCTTTTTAAACGTTTCTTGTATTTTCTCCATTCTATTTCCAAGATTTTGAATTATCTTTTGAATTCTTTTTTAGGTAGACTGCCTATTTCCTCTTCATTTGTTTGGCCTGAAGGTTTCCTTACCTTGCTTCTTCATCTGCTGTGTGTTTGTCTGCCTGCTCGTTTTGCTTAACTTACTGTGTTTGGGTTCTCCTTTTCGCAGGCTGCAGGTTCGTAGTTTCTGTTGTTTATGGTGTCTGCCTCCAGTGGGTAAGGTTGGTTCAGTGGTTTGTATAGGCTTTCTGGTGGAGGGGACTAGTGCCTGTGTTCTGGTGGATGAGGCTGGATCTTTCTTTCTGGTGGGCAGGACCACGTCCAGTGGTGTGTTTTGGGGTGTCTGTGGCCTCATTATGATTTTAGGCAGCCTCTCTGCTAATGGATGTGGTTGTGTTCCTGTCTTGCTCGTTGTTTGGCATAGGTACAAGCAAAGTAGCTTGCTGTTCATTAAGTGGAGCTGGTCTTAGTGTTGAGATGGAGATCTCTGGGAGAGCTTTCGCTGTTTGATATTACTTGGAGCTGGGAGGTCTCTGGTGGACCAGTGTCCTGAATTTGGCTCTCCCACTTGAGAGGCACCGGCCTGACTCCCGGCCGGAGCACCAAGACCCTGTCAGCCACATTTTTGGGAAGTCTGAGGTCTTTTGCCAGCATTCAGTATGTGTTCTGTTCGAGTTGTTCCACATGTAGAAGTATTTCTGTTGTTTTTGTGGAGAGGAAGGTTATGTCCATGTCTTACTCCTCTACCATCTTGAAGGTCTCCTTGCCTTGACTTTTGAGTAAGAACTTGTCTTTGGTGATAGTTATAGGCTACCTGGGAGCAGTTTCTTTTTTTTTTTTCCTGCTCTACTGCCTACTCCATAGGTATTCATTTAATGTCAGATTTTCTAATTTGGAAACTATTCTCATGGTTATATCCTCAGGGTAGAAACAAAAGTCAGCTGCTCTGTTCTTCAACTAATTACCTGGTGAACAGCTCCCTGACCATTTTTTCTCATTGCTTTAATCATGCATGAGGCCATTCTTGGGTTCTGCTGTCAGTATTCACTTTTCAGTGGTGCCCTTATTTTTCTATATGGTTTTCCTGTGTGGTCTTGCTTTCCTGTATGGCCTTGGCTCTCTTTGGTCTTCTGTCCTGCTGTCATCTGCCTTATCTTTTCTGGGAAGTTAACAGTTCTGATCAACTGATGACACCATCTCAGACTTTCAGCATTGCTGGAAATTTATTTTTATTTGTGTTGTATTATTTTGATAGAATTTAGGGTTGAGGAGAGGCAAATGGTTGAGCCTAGTTAGTTATCTTGAACCAGGTATCTCTTGTGTGTTTTTTTCAATAGCTCTACAAATTGTATAACAGGAGAGATATTAAATAGCATATCTAAATTTATATTACTGGCATGTGGAGAAGTCTGACTGATTTCAAAATCCAAGTTCTTTTCAGTACCCCCACCTTATTTTAAAATAATAGGGAACCAAATGCCCAAAGGATCAGGTCGATGTGCTGTTTTTAGGATTTTAAAATTTTATTTTCTGATTTCAGTAGCTTTGTTTTTAATGCTGGGATTACACTTGAATAAAATATAATTGCCGATAATGGATCTGACAGCATGAGTGGATTAGTGTATTCAACAGTGGTTTGATCATTAGAGGGAAATACTAATTTAAAACTCCACATTCCATTCTTTAAGCCTGTTTCTCATTATTGTAATAATATAAACAGTTGATTCCCCTTTAAATATTATTTACAAATATAACTCCACTTTTGAATAGAAGAAGGAGAGGAAGAAGGTTATATGCTTATTTTTTTTCAGGAATTTTCTGTTTAATATTGTAAGGTTAGGTTATCAGAAATAGGGCTCATAATAATGTTTAAGTATTAGAAATATATACAAAGTTGTTTATGTAGAATAACACTATTTATGACTAATATTTTTTCTTTTTGAAAATTACATAATTGGAATGCTAACTGGTAGTTTTATATAAGCTTTGAATATTCCTTACATTTTTCTTTGAATAGAAGACCCTGTAGGTGAAAGAAATAATCACATCAAATATGTTTGTTTTATTATAGTTATTCAAATAATAAAACTTAATTTTATTTGTTAGAATATTGAAATTATATTAGACATTCATTATCTGGTATACTGATGTTGTAGTTAAAAAAAAAGCAAAATTGGTTAGCTTAATTTCACTTTAACAAAGAACAGAGAAGCAAATAGGCTTTTCATTAGTAACACTGAAATATGTGTTTTCAAAGGACATGAATTACAAGAGGGCAATGTCACTGTAGTTGATTGGAGCTTTGTTAAGTCGTATTTTTTATAATGTCAGTTTCTGGTGATCACTGATGGTGGTGGTAATTGTGGCGGGGGCACTATTTGACAATGAGACATGGAGCACTGAAGACTGCAGCTTTTTTCCTTATTCTAAAACTGGACTCTGAGTTAAGGCTTTTTTTTTTTTCTTCATAAATTTGATGTGATGGCATTATTGAAAAGGACATTTTTCCATGATAATTTGCGCAGTTATTAATAAAACATCTATTACACAATAATTGAATACATTTAATTAAAGTTGATGCAATGACAATAATAGAAAAAGGCAAGACTTTCCGCCGGTGGGTCAGAACTGAGTGATGGTAATCAGTCTAGATAGTGCCAAAAAGGAAATAATTCCAGGAGATGAGCTTGATGGCCCTTATTCAGGGACTCTTGGTTCCTTTACAATGAAATTTTAGTAGGAAATGCTAAGTTATGCACCCTCTTAATAAACAGTGACAGTAACTCAATATGTCATAATCCTCCCCATCGTCTGACACATCTTGACACAGATCAAGCAAATCCTGACTTCCTTTCAACTCTCCATTGGTTCTTCTAGACAAACTCTAAAAATGTCTTTCTGTATCCCAAACAACCAACTATGGACAGTCTAGCCTTCCACCTAGAAGGGATTATTTTCACTCAAAGGTCCAGAAAATGTATCTGGAAACAATTAATGAGTGCACATTATTAAATTATCTGTTCCTAATGAGTATTCTATTAGCTAGAAAATGATTGTGGTAATTATAAGCAGAACCGATATATGAGCTCATAACAATTGTGTGGATTTAAATTTTTACTCATGGTCTCTTTCATAAAAAATTCCAAACGATGATTGAGTATGTTTCATTTTCTATATTATTAGCATTTAGCAGCTGTTTTGCGTAGATATTGAGGAATCAAAATTGACTCACAGTTCAGGAAGATTGAATTCTCCAAAGCACACATGATGATCCATATAATGAATTCTTGGAGATTTGATGTTAAATGGACATTGCTGTTAATTCTGAAGCAAAGAAGATGCACGTAGGGGAAAAAGAAAGGAAAGTGCTGTGTTGAGAAATAGATAAAAATGCAAGGAAAGAGTAGACACTTTCAAAATGATAGTTTTTGAAACTAAAATTATACACTTTTAACTTTTCCCCTTATTCTTTTCCATCATGTATTCACACGACAGCCCACACAAACCATGCAGATCTCCAACAGATGTAACAGACACTGGAGTGTCACACTGTTACTCCTTGTCATCCACTCCTAAGGGCCATAATCATTTACATAATAAGGAAGCATCATTTTATGAGACCATGACTATGCTCTATTCATGGGTGAAAAAAATTCAACTCCTCTCCTGATTATGTTAGTCAGAGAACAGTTATTGTTTCTTCTATTTCATGGCTCTTATTAAGAGTTTTTAGGAGGTATGGCCTTCAAATATATTAAGCAATATCAATTGGATAGAAAGTGTTTCTAGAATTTTTACAGTTGGTAAGAATATTTTTTTGTGCTGTACCCAGCAACATCACACTTGTGTGTGTTTACCTGGAAGGTTGCGTGACTCAGATCTCAATTATGCCAATGCAGCAGCTCAACCTTAGCCCATCACCATAGGTCATAGAAAAGAAGAGTTTAGTGGTGTAAATGAATGAAGGGCAGCATGGATACATTAATATCCACAATGTTTGGGTTGTTTAAGTCTGGATGAAAAGAGTAAGGCATTTTTCCTCATAAAATCAGCAAGGTTGTTTCTACTTGTTGAATATGAAAAGATATATAGAAGGTTAGTTTGGCTGAATGTGAAAAAAACTGGACCTAAAATATCTGGCTTTTCCATCTGGCTTTGTCAACTGCTAGCTTCTTTTTTCAACAAATTACATAACATCTGAAATTCAGTTTAATCCTCTTAGATGTCTCACTTCAAAATTCGTTTAGAATATTTGAGAAGTCATAATTTATAGTATAAAATGATTCAAACATAACATAATAGAAAATAATCACAATAATATCACTTTTATATATGGGAAACTTAAAAAGTTTTGGGGAACGTAGAGAGTTTTCACACCATTTACTCCGAAAAAAAGGCTTTGTGCTTCAAGGGCTTCGGAACAACCTCTATCATCTGCTGTTCCACAATCCTCCACATGTTTGGACCCAGTGGAAAGGATTGGTATCAGGTTTGGGGCTTTTCGCCTTCCTTCAGTGTCTTTATTCACTGATACTCAGATTAGGCATTGCTGACGAATCAAGCTCACCAAGCCACTATCAGTGGCACAAAGCTATGACTGTTGAAGGAGTGGTTTGACTTAAAATCAGAAATTCTTTGAATTTTGCAACACGCTTAAGACAGTCCTGTTCGATATGGTTCTTCATTAAAGATTACTGGACCTTTTCCATAGAAATATAGGAACTTTGGAGAAATTATGCTGAATAGCCTAGCATTTTATAAACCTTTACAGATGTCTTCTGTCTGAGTCAGAATTAATTCTGGTTCCTTCCCCATATGTTTGTGCAAGAGATGGCTCCTAACCCTTCGATGGGAACAATTCTGCAAAGAAAAACAAGTTCATTGGTCAAGATTCTATAATGGCTGCTTTCTAGAAAAGAAATAAGATTCCCTTTCTTTTATATGCTATTAACTCATGCTGATGTCTTGTGACCAGTGTGAATTTCTCAGGCACTTTCTTACCTTCTCAGCCATCCACCTTCAGGCACAAGTTACTGTGATTTGATCAACCAGAGAGCTTGGTCAGGGAGGTCTTGTAACATAACAGCTTCTAATGGAAAGAATACAACATAATTGGGAATCTGCAATGGCAGGTGGCCCAGGGCATCATCTTTCAATATTGCTCTTCTAGGCTTGTAGATAAGCATGTAGCTGAGTGCACGGAACTAATCAAGACCCAAGAGCAGCATATGTGCTGTTATAATTAACTGAAAAAAGGTAGTATACTATTTCAGACCTTCACTGTAAAGCTAGAAAGCTTTGCTTCTCACAGTGTAATCCTTAGACCAGAAGTCTGCATCACCTCAGAGCTAGTGGGAAATGCAGCTTCTCAGGCCCAACCCCATATATACTGAATTAAAAACTGCAAGGTCCCCAGGTGATTTGTGTAAACATCAAAAAATCACCACTCTAAATTTGTGGCACATGGTACCATAAAAGTTGGATTTCTAGCCTTCCTTGGTTATGACACTTTTCTGTTTTCTTCCTTAGCTTGATTTTTTTCCAATAATGATGAATCCAGAGACTTCTAATACTTAGGTATTTTATTTGCTGTTAAAGCTTATTATCTCCTAGAAGTCTTCCGTATCAAGGTTTTCATAACATACCAGTCATACTGGGCCAGCTCTTAAACAGAGTCCTTGGCCTTTAGAAAAATTAAAGCAGTTAGCGTCCCACATCTTGATGTCATGGTCCTAATAATCCACTTCAACTTTTGGCCTTGACCTCTGTAGTTTAGATGAACGGGGGCACCGGTATAGATCTTTGCAGAGGCCCTGCACATTTGAGGAGATGTGTACTAATTGGGCTAAATTCCAACCCCTGTCAAATGTTATATTGTTTATTATTGGCAATTGGACTTAAGTGGTATCTGACCAAACTACATATATCATGCCTTGTGTACTAATGTGTACAGTCAAACATAAGACAGGAGATCAGGAAGAATTTCCTAATGTATTTAGCATGCAGGTTGTGGTAGGGGAATGGAGGACTGGCCTATGAAATATCAACAGTTTTGACTTTGGATATTCCCTGACACTTAAGGAATAAAAGAGAGCTAGAGCAGTAGCTGAGGGGTGGTGGTGAAGATATTCTTTCTTCTTGAGCAGAGTATGGTCTGCTTGGAAGGGGAGCAGCACCATATAGAGATGGAGTCCCTGTGACCTTACAGGAGGGAGTCCATGAGGATTCAGTGACTTAATGAATCGAGATGAGTTGTCTTTAGTTAATGGTATTAAGGTTCAGTCACTGCTGATGGTGGTGGTTCCAAGAGGTTTGGTGGAATTGAGATGGTTATATATTTCTAAAGACTGAAAAAAATATTGAAATCTAAATAGAACATGACACTGCAAGTTGAGGGTAATTTACCTGCTGGGTAGAAAGCCAGTGATTCGATGCCCAGTCTTTTATTTAAGGTGTTTCTATTAAGTGAATGAAAAGGAAAAGCAAGACTCCATTAAAATGAATTTTCCAGTCCTGGAGGTTCACCTGCATGTCACTGACATCCCCAACCATCCCCCATCACGGAGCATGAACTCTTTGGAAGTTCTGCTTTATTTGGATAAGGAAATTGTGTGATGGCAAGCCTTTGCAAAGTGTGAGAGCTTTTAATTACCTTGAGGGATTATGTGGAAACTGTCACTGGTCAAATGTCTTTTCTAATGATTTGAAGGATATGGAACAAAATATCTCTGAACAAGGTATAAACGCAAGTCCAGAAAAGACTTTTTATCCCCTGTATTCATTACCTGTGATTGCTGTAACAAATCATCAAAAACCTAGTTGCTTAAAACAGCAGAAGTTTAGTCTCTCGCAATTCTGGAGGCTAGAAGTCTGAAATCAAGGTGTCAGTAGGCCTGCTTTCCCTCTGAGGCTCTAGGAGAGAATTGGTTCCCTTTCTCTTCCAGCTTCTGCTGGCTGACCCAGCATTCCTGGGCTTATGGCTGCATCACTCACTCCAGTCTCTGCCTCTATGGTCACACTGCCTCCTGGATAATCCTTTCTGTCTATGTCTACGCTCCCTCTGCCTTTGTCTCATATATATAAGGAGGCATGTGATGGCATTTAGGGCCCTCCTGGATAATCCTTTCTATGTCTACGCTCCCTCTGCCTTTGTCTCATATATATAAGGAGGCATGTGATGGCATTTAGGGCCCTCCTGGATAATCCAGGATAGAGGAGTGATACTAAGTAATACTTCTTAGAAGATGATATCCACTCTTTAGCTACATAATGTAATAAAAGGTTCCATAGATTAGGACATGGATATATCTTTTGGGGGCCCACTATTTAACCCACTATACACCTTACTGTTCTTTCTAACAAACTTTAGATCATTACATTTTTGAAGATTCATTAATTACTGTGAGTAGAGAGTCAAATACAGACTTACATTCCCAAACTTCTCACTCTTTTGACTCTAGGTTTGTATCCTGGCACTCAGATCCTTTGCCAGATAAGTAATGACCAGGATCAGCTTGTGGCTTGGGAAGAGAAACATGGCGTTGGCCTGTGGACCTAGGGAAAGTTATTATTGTCCAGGGAACCTAGGATCGAAACAAGCCTTTTACATACACATTGACATCCATGTGGATAGCCTGATGTGGAGTTGTATCAGTCTTCTGGGGAAGGGTCTAGCCACTAGTTACAGTCTGTCAGATAATGCAGCTTGATATCTATTTATAAACTTAATATTTACACTAAAGTGGTATACGTAAGTTAAAAGACTTTTAGGGGTAGGTTTCCTTCTAAGCGAGGACTGATAACTTCCTCACAATGTCTTTGGATGAATTGGATACTGTGGGTTACAGCAAGTGGCTTCCTTAGTGAGTTGTATTTTTCATATTGATTACAGATGGGTTGAGTATCAGAGCTGTACCTGCTCTGTCTCAGAGGCCACTTGTGTGCACTGACACCATATCTAATAGAGAGGTATATGCCGACTGGGAGAGCAAAGGTGCTGCCTATGGGAAAAAAGAGAATACAACTAGGAGCTTTGGGCTATCCCCTGAGCTGTCGCCATAGCTTTAGTGACTCCTGTATTCTTACTCCCTTTGCTGCTGTTTCCAGATGGGGGGGACAGAATGGAGAGAGGTGATTCAGAGCACTATGAGATGATTCACAGCTGCAGCCACTTGTGGAGGGAGGAAAGGAACCCTGACGGTGGTAGGGATGCAGGTATCCTCCAACTGCTCTGTATGTAAATGGGTGGAATTTCACAAACTGATAGCATACTGTGTGTGGTATTGCTATGGAAGTAGGTTTTCTTTTCTTAGAAAAAATGCCTGAGGTGCTGCATTAGACTTAGGACTTTCGAAGAAGGGATAGAGGCCAGAGCGAATTAGACGTAGGTTTTTCCTCTAACCCAGGAAGATAAAGGAAGTTCACGCAAAATATGTTACTTGTACCTAATGCATTCAGTTACATGATTGCTCCCCAAAGCAGTCTTCTCAGAAATGCTTACCTAAATTCCATTTCTTTCTCTAAAAGTAGACATTCAGAATATAAGCATTGCTGGTCACAGGCACTTTACATGTTACATCAGAACATTTTCTGTCCAGGCAGAAAAAATCACTGTGAGTGTTTTGGGACAACTTCACAGGTATGGACAACTTGCTTAGTTCCAGATTTGTAAATTTCCTAATCATATCTATTCTTAACAAAAAAGAAAACTGGAGAGTAAGTTGCTACAGGAAATTATTTCAGTTGACAAAAATTATCATCAAGGGTCTAAGAGATTTGACAGAACTGTTAAATATTGGAGGGGTGTCTAATGATTTCCTAATAGATGAACTGAGTACATAGATGTGCTAGCAGCAAAGTGGAAACACCAAGTCAATTTTGGGGAATAGTTTTATAACTGTATATTTGAAAGAAAAGGTTCAAAATAATAAAATCGAAAAATAAGATTAAGTTGAACTTTATTTTGTAGTGTACTGATCACTTTTAATTTGACATATAAACAGGTGCTCACATAATCTTTTCAGTGCTTAGTTTCTCTAAAGATATAATCGTAGCATTTTCTGGAGTCCAGACCTCAAGATGCTGTTAAGAATGAACTAGTATGTGAGCTTCCTGTGTCAGGCATGCAGTGCTACTCGTATAATGTTATCAATTGACCTCCTTGTTTATTGATATTCAGGATGGATCTAAAGACACTCATTGGCCGGGGAGGGAGGCAAGAATAGATAGTTATAACAGTTCTACAGTTAAAATGAGGAGCAACATCCAAGTTACTCACTACGTTTGGATGCATAGTGCTGTGTACCAGCAAAGACACCTTAACTCCAGTGACAGGCAAGGAAATGCAGCCCAGAGACCAGCTCCTACTGTTAATTTTGCACACATGGTATATATAAGCGAGGGGAACATGGAAAGGGCTTCTATCTAGTGGTGAAATAGTGAAGATCCTTCGTAGTTAATGGTGTGGAGTGGCTCCCCAAAACTGAAGCTGTTAAAATAATGGCTCCCAACAGCAATTCATAAAGTAGATAACTTGGTGGTGAGGTGTTGGTGACCGTGGAAGCATCTGTGGTAGTAGAAGTCACCCACTGCTGTCTCCTAACAGTAACAGCCATGACTGGATGAGCTGCAACTCCTTCAGTGGAGTGAGTTGGGAGTAAAGAGTAACCTGGAGGGGAGAGAGGGGTCTGACAGCATATGGAGGTGGAGACCCAATAATTCTCCATTTTCAAAGAGTTTCCAAAGACGAATAAATACCCCCTAAAAATTATGTCAAAGATGGTACAAATGGGACAACTCCTCCCAAAGGGCACAAGGAATTCCACCGAATATTAAGGCTGACAAAATGCCAGAGAGGATACTTCCCATGTGGTTAAGTATTTCCCAGTGTGTGAATTGCCATAGTACACCCCAGGGTGGGAAATCTTCATTAAGAATGGGTCTGGAGTAATTGGACAAAATAGACTCTTTCATGCATGGCTCAGGTGAGTGTTTGAGCAAGTGTCAGAGTTCATTAACAGCAAGTAACAAAAAAAACCTCTTGTTTATTTAAAATAGGAATTAATTAGCTAAAAATTCAGCCTAGAGAAAGATCAGGAACCAGGCAGTTCTGGGGATCTTGGGAGGAGAAACTGATGAAAAACCTTTTCAGGGTTTTGCCATTAAGATGAATTAAGTTCAGCCGCTCTCCAGCTGTGTGACATTCTGCTTAAGCTACAGCTGTTCCAGGTTGTCCATGTCTGTTTGTCCCAGCTGGGCCATGTGTAAACTGCTTGTCCAGGAGAGAGCAGAGCAGTATACTGAGAGGTCTGGAGACATCTTAAA
This sequence comes from Globicephala melas, assembly GCF_963455315.2. Taxonomy (NCBI): domain Eukaryota; kingdom Metazoa; phylum Chordata; class Mammalia; order Artiodactyla; family Delphinidae; genus Globicephala; species Globicephala melas. Next base: position 44,888,026 of record NC_083327.1, on the reverse strand, counting down.
ACAGGAGAGGACTGTCTCCTCAATGGAAAAAATAAGGTGATGGTTGCAATATGAGAGGCAGTGCTGAACAGAAAAACCAAGAGTTGTGCCCTGTAGCCCAGACCTTGCCTGCCCATATTCATAACATCTTTGCATCCATATCAAAAATTCACCATCAATATAACAACATAACTATCCTATGTACAAACATAAACCCTAAACTAAAGTCTAATATGTTTATTTAATTTCAGTTTAAAAATAATTGGATGATGAGCATTTTGTTCTAGTTCAGTCTCTTTCCTGTCACAAGGTAGAAGCAGAAAAAAAAAATATATATACATATATAAAATATCTGAATCACTTTGCTGTACATCTGAAACTAACACAACATTGTAAGTCAGCTATACTTCAATTAAAAAAAAAAAGTGTAAGCAGAGACAAGCAGGCAGTGTTTCCCCACATGCTGTAAATGGGTCATAGCCTACCATCCAAATATGATTTATAGCGCCTCCAAAATTCTCAATGTGCGAGCCCAGTCTCCCAGCCCCCCATCCCCTGCAGGCGTTAGAGGTAAAAGGTGTTATTTGTCTTTTATTTTGGAATTTGAGGTAAGTTCTCTTAAATCTTATTGTGTTAGTTTTCTACTGCTGCTGTAATACCTTTCCACAAGTTTAGTGGCTTAAAATAGCGCAGATGTATTACCTTATAGCTCTGTAGGTCAGAAGTCTAACACAGGTCTCATTGGGCTAAAACCAAGGTGCTGGCAAAGCTGTGTTCTTTTCTGGCTGCAGGGGAGACTCTGCTTCCTTGCCCTTTCTAGCTTCTGGAGGCTGCCTTCATTCAGTGGCTTTTGACTCCCTTTCTCCATGTTCAAAGTCAGCAAGATCACATCCATCTGACCCTTATTCCATCATTACAACTCTCTCTTTCTAACTCAGCCAGAAAAAGTTCTCTGCTTTTAAGGACTTTTGTGATTACATTGGACCTGGCAGAATATCTAGGATAATCTCTTCATCTGAAGGTTCATATTCTTATCACAACTACAACGTCCCTTTTGCCATGTGAGATAGCATATTCACAGGTTCCAAGGACTAGAGTGTAGATGTCTTTAGGGGAGGGGACATTAGTCTTCCTACCATAGTGATTAATCCTGATAGTGGTGCCTTGAAGAGATAATGCCATAGATTCAGATGTCAGATACCAGGAGCTGCCTGGTTCCTGTTTATTCTGAAAGCTGTTGTTCAGTTATTCCCTTAGTTTTATGAATCACCATCCACTATCCAATAAATTCCTACTTTTCCCTTAAATTAATTAGACTTAGTTTCATTTGCCTACCTAAGAAATTTATACCATGAGTTGGGAAGGGATATTGGGCTTGAAGAAAGAAAAAAACATCAGCTTTCCATTAAGACAAATTGGTAAAGTTTATAGTGCAGGGAAGAACCAATGTGGAGCTGTGATTCACTTTGGATGGGTGGCAGGTAATAACATAGGTAGACTGAATTAAGCACAAATAGGAGCTAATCCTTTTGACTTAATGCCCTTGGGGTGGGGGGCAATGATCAGAGATTGAAACAAAGCAGAGCTAAAGCATATTTAATTTGGTCCACTTGGGGAATTGAGAATCAAGAGACATCTCTCAGTAGGCCCTGTAGTGGCTTGGTGTAAAAATGGAGGTTATAGATTTGTTTAATGCAAAATAAGTTTGTTCCAGAAATTCAAAGCCAGGGGACCAGGGCAAGACCTCTAGGTAAAAAAAGCTAACAGAATGCAAATAAGAAACAGATTTCAGATACACAGGGATAGCGGTTGACAATGTTCTGGGCTTTGACAGCAGCGGGAGGGTATTGCACAGAGGTGATGGGTAGAATGTCTGGTTACTCTGTACATATACACAGAAGTGCAGATATAGTTTCTGAAACATGAGGCTTCAAATTTCAACTGAAAATTTAGGTATCGTTTCAAAGCATGCTGATATCTGGGGTGAGGGTTATTATTATATTGACCTGATATTTTCTCATGTACCTCAGGAAAGGGTTGGGTAGGTGGCTTGCAAATAACTGGTCTCATAGGAATAAATTAAGGATAAATGAGGTAAATTAGAGAGCGAAGGCTAACTTTCTCAAGATCTCACATTCCCTTAGCACTCTGGTAGGTGTTCTCTCAATTAATGAGAATGATATCTATAAGTACTTGGTTTATTTTAGTAGAATCTTGTACTATTTGGACACATAATTTTTGATGGTAGAAAAACTCATTCTGTACTCATTGAAATGCTATGCCATAGATATACCTTTTTCTAATTGTTGATGCCATCTTGTTTTACCTGTAGTCTATTCTAGATCTGCTATTAACTACCTGCTTGACCTGGGGTAGATCTTTTAGCTGTTTTGGATTTCACTTTCACATGTATAAACATAAGCAAATATTAGGTGGCCTCCATAATTCATTCACTGAATAAATATTTATCAAGCATCATGGCTAGGGATGCAAAGATAAAAAACACATCCCCACACCTGTGAAACAGACAAATAAAAGCTTAATTTTAAAAAGTGTGATTGATTTCTACATAAAGGGAGATAAAGGGAGCTAAGGAGGTACTGGGGGTTGGAGATGAGGAATGGGGAGGACAAGGAAAGAGGGGCTGTCCCTAAAAGCCTTCAGTACGTGTGACATTGTAACTGAGTCCATTGGTTCAGCAGTGAGTCAGGCAAAGGTGGCCTCATATTGGAAAGATGGAGAAATCAGTGACGGCTTGGTGCCATCTAGGAAGAGTAAATGCTTCTGCACAGTTACAGCCTAACTGTGAGAATCTAGATGTTGCTGCTAGACAAGGTCGTGAAAACTAGCCTAGAAAAGTGCTAGATAAGATCGTGAAAAGCTGCTCGGCTAACCATCCCTCTCTCTGAAAACATCTGATGCAAGCATCCTCAATTTCTAACCTCTGGAAGGCACCAGAATGCACAGATCTACAGACAGATACGTCCACAGCCTCACCTCCTCCAAATCTTGTTGAAAGGTTGACTCTTCATGGACGCCTCCACCACCTATTTATTGAATTAAATTTCTTTAATTAGAAATTAAAGCTGCCAGCTTGCCTTCTGACATTGCTGTCTTATTCTGCTCTGATTTTTGTTGTTTCAGACAGCTATCATATTCTAAAAGTGTTACATAATTTACTTCTTTATCACGTTTGCTGTTTATTAAGTATCTCTCCTCCCAGAATGAAAAGCTTTATAAAGACAGGGATTTCTTTCTTTTATATTTTCTTTTTTTGTGATTCTCTCTATAGCAGTACCTGGCACATAGTAGATGCTCAATTGAAAGAATGAACCACAGAGGAGTTCAAGCCTAAAGGACATGCAGTGTTTAAAGAATGGACATAGAGGAACATTGGAGGCAGTGGTGTGTAGGTAGGTGAATATACATCAAATTTGGGGTGATAATTGACCAGGAAAGCTTAGGAGAGCAGTGGGAGATTGAAGGCACCCTAAGGGCTTTGGTTGCCTGATTAAGAAGTTTGGATTTCACTTATATCCATGTTGTTATGGGTAAGAAAGAGTCTAAATAAAAATTTAAAATCAGAATTCTGGTAAGAAATTACAGAACTGTGAGCTTAATCTGAGCTTTCAGATATTAGTGCTAACGGTGAGACCCTTCCAGAATTCTAAATATACTATAACCTTCTTGCAGTGTTAGGTCAAAAGGAAAGGGACATAAATAAGAAGATGAAAATGTAATGCTACAAAAACAAAATACAGTATTTAGGAAAAAAGGAAAGAACACCTAGACATACAACATCATCTTAGAGAAAAATTAAAGTAAAACAGAAGCAAATAAAAAGAACATAACTGATCAAAGAAAAGAAAATGTTTTAAGGAATGTAGACTTTGATGGACAGTGTAACAGGAAATGAGAAATCGAGTGAAAAGGTTGGAAGATGTTGACATTAACAGTACAACAAAACCTATGAGGCAAATTTGATTAAAAGTATTTTGAAGGCCATTTTTGTTCTGTTTCATCCATTTTCCCCACTATACTCACTGGAAAAATGTCACTTTCCTTGTTCTGTATGTTATTAGAATTATAAAGCCTTGGGTGACAAAACTCATTCCTCCCTTCCCCTTATTTGTTCAGTGCAATGCAAACTATACATTGACAAGCACAGAAGATCCTCTCACTAATCACAGGCACAGTATCATCTGGAAAGAACTGGAATGATAATCTAGTAGATTGGTTATTAACCTGAAATTCATGAGCAGGTCAATGACCTTCTGACATTTTATGGAACGTTTTGTGAGTATGTACATTTTTCTAAAGGAAGGGTTCACTCTTTTCATTACAGTTTTGAAAGAATCTGTGGTACCCAAGATGTTCATGGTTATTAGAATGACCAACTATCTCTGTTTGCTTGGATGCAGAACTTTCAGTTTTAAAACTAGGAAACATCCCAGGCAAACTGGGACAAGTTGGTCACCCTAATGACTACTGTAATCCATCTATCTATCTATCTATCTATCTATCTATCTATCTATCTATCTATCTATCTATCTATCTATCTAGACACTTAAACCCAGAAGAATGGCACTGATTTCCAAAGATTCCAGATTTGCTGGAAAAGCTGGGGCTTAAGGGTTCTTGTCTTTTCCTTGTGAATAGGTGATTCACATGTTACAATCTTTGCCTCTCTATAGTAATACCATTTTCTCCTCTAAACTGTTGAATGTGAAAGAGTTACCACAGGCAAAAATATACATCCTACACTTCTCTATATAATTTCTCTCTATAAGAACACATATATTTAGTATATTCTCTCTTTAGATACTGAACTTCAAATATTTAAAAGTCTGGTATAAACGAATAGACATGAAGAAATATGATTTGAAACGAAAGTTTTAGCAAGGTTTTATCCTGTTTACTTCTTCAGTGCCGGCCACTTTAATACTGGTTTACTGCAAAGTTAATTACAGATTAATTACAGGTTAATTATAGGTTAATTGCAGAACTACAAAATGTATCATTCACTTTTCTATTAAAAGAGAGTTAATTGCCTCCTTTGACTGGATATCATTGCAGACACTAATTTTCAACTACAATGAGAGTTTTAGAGCAAGTTTGAGCACTGTGTAATTTATTGCTGTTGATGGACTCATCTACAATGGCATCATCTAAATCATATTTCACGGGATATAGTCTATGTTTTTCAACATGTGTTTTCTTTTTTTATTCATGGAGAAACTGTATCATGATAAATATTATCTTAGAGTAGTAGTTTGGTTGTTAGGCTGACACGCATATGACAGTACTGAGGTTTCAATTATCTATCCACTTGCATCAATCAGTCTTTTCGTTTTCAACACTGTTGCCTACAGTAATATCACAGCTTTTCTGTCAGACAGAAGAACTTTGTGGGAAATGTTATTCATTATAGCTGCAAATCTGTCACCGTGCCTGGCATGGCTTGTTAATGACAACATTTATTTCAAAGAGCCACATTTCGCTTTGTTGTAGGAGAGTAGACTTTGTGATCGTAAAGTATAATGAAATGCCAAGAAGATGAAGTGAACAAAGTTTTCCAAAAATATACTAAAGTGATCCAAATCTGTTTTTTAAAAAAGAAGACTATGTTTGAATTCATATTTTTATGCCCTTACTTGTATTTGCAAGTGAACACCCTTGGAATCAGGAGGGCTGTCTGTGTTTGTGTGGCTGTGGAGAGATCCAAAGACTGTTCTTCCTCTGTGTTAAGATTTCTGGTGGACACAAGCTTTGTGAAAGCTGCATAATGACTAATAGCAGTGCATAATGATTCATGAAAACGAATATTCTTACTAATTTGTGTGCGGTATTAAAAAAAATTGAGTGCTAAAAGGGATATGGGTTATTGAGATGAGTGCTAGGAAAAAAATGGAGGGATATAACTCAATTTAAACTGAGAAAGTTAATTTCTGCTTTTTTCAGTGGCTAGACTGACATGTAGTTTCACATGCTTCAAAGTGAAACTAACACTGCTGGTCATAAAACTTCTGTTTGGCAGGTAGGTTTTAAAAGAAGTGCCATAGTTCCTTGCATCTCCTTCCATCCAGAGATGGGAGGTGGAGCCTATTTCTCTACCCCTTGAATCTGAGTTGGCCTTGTCACTAGTTTTGTTCAACAGAACGGGAGAAGCAAAGTTGAACTGGTTTTAAGCCTGGGCCTCAAGAGGCCTTGCACACTTTCTCCTGCTCTTTTGGAGCCCAGCCACCAACCTGGGTTGCTCTGGTGGAGAGACCAGGTGGATATTAGATAAGCCATAGTACTAGGTGAATGATCTTAGCCCAGTCAGCCTCCCCCCCGCCCCCCGCCGCTTCATCCTGGTGGCTCCCCCTAGAGCCATGAGTGACCCAGCCTAGATAAGTAGTCAGTGCAGAAGACCTGCCAACCCATAGATTCATGAGTTAAAAAAATGATGCTTGTCGTAACCTACCAAGTATCAGGATGGTTTATTATTCAATTTCTTTATATGGAAGATGAAAGTATTGAACCAAATGATCTTTCAGTTTGTTTCAAGATTTATCTTTCGTGGATCATGTGAACCAAGGTGAAAAGACTGTTAAAGAAGATTAAGACGGCAGGTGTGATGTAAAAAATTCATAATATCTTTGTAAGAAAGTAAAATATCTATATGCATATAAGTACTATTATCTGTTCCATCTACCTTTCACCTTATTTCTTTCTCTGTATACACCTGTCTCTGTATATACCTATTTTCTAAAAACCTTTACTGGTTTCCCTCTGCTTGTAGCATAAATTCTAAGTTCTTAAGCAGGTGGATTTTTTTCTTCCAGTTTCATTGATATATAATTGACATATAACATTGTGTAAGTTTAAGGTGTAAGCACAATGATTTGATATATGTATATATTACAAAGCAAGTGAATGTTTGTGTCCCCCCACACCCCATTCATATGTTGAAACCGGACCCCGAGTGTGATGGTATCAGGAGGTGGGACCTTAGGGAGGTAATTAGAATTAGATGAGTTCGTGAGGGTGGAACTCTCATGACTGGGATAAATGCCCTAGTAAGAGAAACAGGAGAGCTTGCTTTCCCTCTCTACTCTCTGATATGTGAGGTTACCATGAGAAAGTGGCCGTTTGCAACCTGGAAGATAACTCACCAAAGCCCAACCATGCTGGCATCCTGATCTTGGATTTCCAGACTCTAGAAATGAGAGGGAAAAAAATTCTGTTGTTTCTAAGCTACCCAATCTACTGTACTCTCTTACAGCAGCCTGAACTGAGACATCAGGACACGTAAACCACTAGGATACCTGTTCCCTTCTGAATATGCCAAGATTTGTCATCCCTTCTTGGCTTTGTACATGCTTTTTATCTTCTTTAAATATACCCTTCTCCCTATTCACCTGATGAACAGCTTCTCATTCTTCAAAACTTACTTGAAATCTTATCTCCTCTATAAAGTCCCTCCTAAGTTTCCTAGTTGGAGATATTTGTTACAATGACAAGCATCCACTGCAATGGATTGTGATTTTTTTGTTTATATGTTTGTTTCTTCTCCCAGATTATGCAATCTTGCAGAACGTCAGATATTAGGGAGAGCAAATATTTACCATCTACACTGTCCTTGCATAAAGATATGCATCTTAATAATCACATGGATGAAAAGAGAGGGAGTAACTGATTTGCCTTTTAGATACTATTCAAGGAGGTTTCTAAGTTCAATATAGATAAAATTCATGTACGACTTTTCTCTATGATCTCACTGATCTGTCTTAAGTGCATTACTAAAGCTAAGTGCTAAGAACAAAACAATAGTATATTAAAGGAGCAGTTTATTCAGCATAAATAGGTAATAACCTATTCTTCAGATCCTTAAACACTGAATATTCTTTCCATCAGTAGAAAAAGATTAAAGTCTGAAGGAAACCTAAGGTAGCAGCCTCATTGGTAGTAGTAACTGTGTACATGCAGAGGATACCTTGAAATCAGTTAAACATGGAAGATTATTATCGATCGATTTGTCATCTTCCAAGAGCTTGAGTTACTGAAACTCTTGAAGCATCCTTTGCAAGAAAAGTGGACAACCTTCATATCTGTTGCTTGCTAATTTTCTTGGGAGAAAAACGTGAACTCACTTTGTCTAGACATGCTGATTGTAATCCATCAAGCAATGATTAAAGAGTAATACTCTTCTTCATTATACAGAACGTTAAAGAAACCCTTGAATAACAATTAGAATTCTTGAAACACAGAACATAAAAGGTCCCAGCCTATTATATATTTTCCTTGAAACAAAGGCTTTATAGAAACTCATATGCAGAATAAAAGTGAGGATAAATTCTTCATTCTAAGAAAAAGATAATGAAATAACAGCCATGTGATAGGAACCTGATTGCAAGGAATTTAAAATCAGGTATCTTATAATCCAATTTTGGGAATAATTTCAATGTAAATATGTAAGTAAAATCTTAATATATATTAAAATATATAATTATATTATATAATAATTGTATATATTTTAGATATAAAAAATTCAACCCCATGTGGATTAATCATGCCATTCACTCCAGCACTGATATTGTAGGTTCCATACAAATGCACAAGTTTTTATTTAATTATCATCTCATCTGTTTTTTTCATATATATTTCTTTGGTCTCTTCTGCTGGGTTTTAATCTGTTTAGAGGGCAGAGTATTTCTTCTAGGCCTATTGTTGTCATCACAGCTGAGTGAATGTCTGTTCAATTCTAATCAATAATTTATTGATTGAAGAAGAAATGTTAGAGAACGTAAATTATCAGTTTCTATTGTTCCTTACGCATGTAATTTATCATTTTATGAAGTTAAACTATCCCCACCAACCCTTGCTCAAATAGTTCCTCCCCCAGAAAAACATTCTCATCTGCATCTTAAAAATGTTAATCAATCTCAGCCACCTCAACTCATAACATTAACCCCCTACGAATCTTCTCTATTATTTTTTTCCAAAGACATAGCAATATGTATTGCTATATTTATTGTATTTTTCTTCATCTGTTATTAACAAGTGTTTATCTCTTCTTTTTTTTCATTAGGTTGGGAACCCTTTGAGTGCAGGGAATAACCTTATTTATTTATGTATTGTCCATAGTGCCTTCCATAGTTCCCATCATATGCCATAAATGATGCTCAAAAAAACATCTGTTATTTCTAAAAACAAATGGTGATAGCTGATCTCTCAGTTTTCCACTAATACTTTCATAAATCCTGAACATGTTTACCTCTGCCAACCTCATTCTAATTGTCTCTTTTTCTCCAACCTTTGTGGGAGGAGGTATAATATTACCAGTATAGGATAAAAAATGCTCTGTCCCTCCAAAATGAGCAGGAGTGTGTTTGGGAAGCAAAAAGTCACAGTAATAAACATAAGAATTAGATTATTAATGAAGAATGGATTTTAAAAATATCTATTATATTTTAATGTTCGATACCTTAGACTAATATGTACTCAGTGATACCAGGAGTAACACCCAGAATAAATGATTTGTTGGGTCCCCTCTGGATACATCCAAGAGTCTGTTGGCCAATTCCATTGTCTCGTCTTTGAGTATGCCTCACTTTAAGACAGGAGCTGTACTCAGGATCTGACTGAATGACAGTTATCAACTGTCACCAGACCATTTAAAAGTGAAATACACTTGCTGCCAACTGTCAGTGCCAGATGCAATGGCAAATCACTTTACAGATTGCAGACAAATTGCACTGATACAATTTCTGAAGAGCCTCAATAATTTACACTAATTAGGAGTGGGCCAGTCTGAAAAGTGAGACATCTGAGATACTTAGGGAATCTTTATAAGAAATGCAATTTCTTAACTTTTAGGTTCAATGAGTCACATAAACTTGGTTAAAGAAGGATTTCAGGGTGTATCTGCATTGATGAGTGACTTTTCAGCATATTCATAAACAAATGGAGAAATGATGCTGGAGGAATGACCAGTATGACAGAGTCAGAAATTTAAGTGACTTTCAATAGGCTGAAATGTTGAGTAAGTATAGTAAAATAAAATTCTTTAGGAGTAAATCAGTAGCTCTATATACATTTTTGGAAAAAAACCCAAACTACTAGACATGTGGAAGTTGGGTAAGCCACAGCTAGACAGTAGCAGTATTAACAGACAGACATGAAAAGACAAATAAACAAAACTAACAAAAACTCGGAGGTTTTCATTAACCAGAAGCTTAATATGAAGCAACAGTATCATGTGGCTGCTTCCTCAAAGTAAAATGGTGAGTTACATTAACAGAAGACTACTATTTTCTTCAATGCAGAAGTAATAGTTTTAGCCTCAGCACTGGAGAGACCTTGAAACTATAGTACTATGTCCAGGTTTGGATACCACGGAGGAGAAGATGAGTGGCAGATGAGTGGAGGTCCAGAGGAAAAGGCCTGGACAGTGAGAAGGCAGGAAATCATAGCCCACATGCAGAAACTGGAGACGTCTAGTCTAGCCGGAACTAGTTTACGATTGACTGCAATATCTTGAACTCTCATGTGGGAGAGTTGATTAGATGTCTTATCTTTGTCTCCATAAAACAGAACCAGGGCAAATGAGTAAGAGTAAATGAGAAACAGATACCAGCACAATAACTGGAGTGATTGAAGCTGGGATGCTTAGGATATTATAGAAGACCTTCATCCATGGACTCAGATCCTTTCAACCGTGACATGTGGTTATTGTGATAGTCTCAAAAATTTTATTAATCAAACCCATATTTATAAGGCTCCTTTCCATCATTTTATGTTTATCTTGGCGGTAAAATAGAAACTTCTGCTTTACATTCTTACTCTCTCCTGATCTGCGTGCCTGCAGGCTCTTTGCATTCTTCACTCCCCTCTCATCTAAGGCTGAGTCTAAGTCTATAAAGCTCTTGGAGCAGGCCTTATTGCTAGCATCTCTGTGTCTGGTGTAGGTTAATCTAGGGAAGAGCAGATGTCCCTTTTCAGACTCCAGTACCAAGCAGTTTTTCAAATCCCCTTTACTCATAATATCCTTCTGTTTTTGTTCTTTTCACCTGTAAACAGGGCATAATAGAAGTACTTATCTCACGGGTTGTTGTGATAATAAAATGACTTAATTTATGTAAATCATAGTGAATCAACCTGTCACATGCTTAGTGTTAGCTATATTAGTAATATTTTGGACTCAAAAATTCAAATTTGAGTTGGAGAAACAGTTAAAGGTAGAAATTAAAGAGCTCTACCTCTGTTTTGGGTGTGGTGTGGGAGGCCAGGGTTAGTTCATGGAGAAGATGATAGATGATCTAGCAAGATGGGAGACGTAGGAGAACACGTATGAGAGTAGAAGAGAGAATTTCACTGAGGAAGTTATGGTAATGCCACAGAGAGGTAAAAGGAGCCTGAGCAGCTGGGCAGTTGGGAGCCACGATGATCCTGCTGGAGCAGTTTCCTTGGTGAGGTGGGGACAGTCACACTGCACAGGTTTTAAGACTGAATGGAAGTGAAGAAATGGGCATGAATTGCATGTGGATTGTCTTCATAAAAGCTGGCTTTGAAGTCGAGGAGAGACAATGGGTGGTAAGTTCAAGGAAATGGAGTTTAGAGACACATTTAAGTTTGGAGTTTTTAATGACGAAGAGTGAATGTGTTTATAGGTAAAGAGTAACACTGTTAGGGAAATCAGCCAACCACGTTCCAACCTACCAGTGACCATTCTACAGAAAAGTAACATCTGTTCTTACCTTACCCCTGAACTTTGGCATTTCCTGTCTCCTTAACTCTGCTTTATTTTCCCCATTTCATTTTTCTAGATAAAAGCCATATATTTACAGCTATATTTTTTTTATTCCTTGTCTCTCCCCTCTCAAACACAATCTCCCTTGGGGCAGGGTTTCTTGTTTACTTGTTTGTTTTGTCCTCAGTACCTAGAAGAGTACCTGGTCCATAGGAGGAATACAATATTATTTTTGTGGAATAAATGAGTATAACATCTGTGCTACTCTAGCATTTTTACTGCCTTTTGAAAGAGTGAAACATGTTAAAAAGAAGTAGGGTAAGTCAGTTTATTTTTTAGCTAGAAATAACTGGGACAAAATGTGGGTATAAGATTTATTGAGCTAAGCCTGATTCTCCTGATTACAAAAAATGAAGTACAGTTTGCTAAGAAGATTCTTGTAACCATATGGCAGGGACAATAAATGTCGCTTTTTTTGCAGTCTGTATAACTTGGCTTATTTTGTTGCTTCAGTGTGTATGCCTCTCCAGTTTCTTTCCCTAAACTCCTTAAAATGTAAAAGTCCATGTGCCTAATTTTTATCTAAGAAATTAAGGAATTGCTAGGAATGCTGTCTAGTTGGAAGAAAGGGAGAGGCCGTGTCAAGAAGCTTATTAGTACATACATATGTTTTTAAAATTACTTTGCAGGCTCTACATCAAAAGCTCTGTTAAGCCTCGGTGAACTTCATTTCAGCTTCAGGTGCTAGGTGGAAGTTATGGTTATTGTACACTAAAGAGTTAAGAAGCAAAGGGAAAAATGGGTACAGAAAAGAAACAAAAAGTGATGTATAATCCCTAACGCCACAACCTCAAATTAAATGAGCAGGTGAACATTGTTTAATGAGGAGAGGAAAATCAATGAAGTACAAACAGTCTTCCTCAGAAAGTGAATGAGGCAAAAATGGACTCTTTTCCCTTTATTGAGTTTGGGTGCTGCTGGTATCCTGTTGATGTGTTGATGCTAATTTTATTAGTTTTCAACATCGATTTATTTATTTATTTAATCTGGGACAGTGTTTCTCACACACCTGAGGATAGAGTCCAGTATGACCAGGGGCCCAGAGATAGCAGAGTGTGGGTCTGTTAGCGGTGCCGTGAAACATGTGGAGTCACACACAGAAGGTATGGGATGCACCAGTTACCTCCGATTCTCTTTAGATGCACAGTTACTTATAAATGGAAATGACTTTTCTCTCTTTTAAATGCATATTTATTTTGAAACAAGGAAAGGTATAATACTTGATTCTCATTTATATTCCCCACCTAGAGGTAAATATTGACCAGGAGTGGGTGCCTATCTTTGTGGACTCTTGAATGCATTCACACCCATATGCATACATCCACACACATACCAACACACAACCAAGCACACTTACACATTTTCATACTACAAATGCTGTGATGTAAACTCCCTTTTTACTTTGATGTTGGTCTGGAATAAAGAAGATAGAGAAATACAGCTTTTTATTGGGAGCTAAAATTTAGGAGGACATGCAACAGGTGATCCTAATGGATGATCCTCATCAGAGGGAAACATTCTCTTACAATTAAGAGATTTTGATAGACTGATGAATGTTTTTGGCAAGAGCACTTTCTAGGTGGTTCTGTAGGTGGTCATACATGTCAGGGAACCTATTATTTAAAATTTTATATTTTGGTGTGCAAAACAGAAAGGGTTAAATCAGTAGAATAAAAAATATGACTTGGTCATTAAGAAAAGTATATTTTGGTCAACAAGCTATATGGAAACAAAGATATGGTACAGGAGGAAAGAATGGGCAGACTTGAAATTCTTGAGACTATGAGAGAGAAGGGAACTAGAACGGAATGTGGGAGGAGTCTGTGCAGAGGACAGAGACTGAGGTTCTGTGGGAAAGGATTTAGGTCAAAGGTGCCAGATAGGTGATATTCTGAATACTGACATGCCTGCTCTTTCCAGCTGGCACTTTCACAATCTGTGTAAATAAAGCAAACATTTTCTTACCTATCTTTATTGACTTAACCATCTGGAAGAAATCCAGTTGTGGGAGATGATGGAGTTCACATTACCTAGCACTTCATTACATAAATCTTTCCACGTCACCTTTCCATGTCATAAACTTTTTTGATTTTAATGGTTGCCAAGAAATTCATTGTAAGATTATACCATGGTTTATTAAGTCAAACCATTCTTGATAGTCTTAAGATGTGGTAGGCAGAATAATGACCTTCCAAAGATGTCTCTGGCCTAATCCTGGGAACCTGTTAATGTGTTAGTTTACATGGCAAAAGGAATTAAAGTTGCAGATGAAATTAATGTTGTTTATCAGCTGATTTTAAAAAGAGAGAGATTACATTGGATTATTAGGGTGGGCCCAATGTAATCACAAGGGTCCTTAAAAGTGGAAGGGGAAATCTGAAGAAAGTCAGAAAGGTGGCAGCATGAAAAGTACTTGGCCAGATGGTCTGAAGTTGCTGGTTTTGAAGATGTTGGAAGGGGGCCATGAGCCAAGGAAAGCAGGCAGCCTCTAGAAAATGAGAAAGGCAAGAAACTGATTCTCCTCTACAGCTTCCAGAAAGGACTCTACAACTAGATCTTGGCCCAGTGAGGTGCCTGTCAGATGCTGACATATAGAACTGTAAGATTATAAATCTGTGTTATCTAAGCACCAAAGTTTGCTAGGTTGTCACAGCAGCAATAGAAAACTAATATAAGGTCTAGTTTTAGCTATCTAGTGGCTTTCCAGATTTCAGTCTAGACCCAATACAATTCTCAGAACAGTCTTTTAAAATGTAAATCTTTTCACTTTACGGCTCTTCTTAAAGCTCAAGTGACTTCAAATTGCCCTTAAGGCAATTTAAACTTTTGCAAGGACCTATAAGGCCCTGCATGAACTAGTCCGTGTTGATAAACTTTCCTACACCCTTCAAGCCATTTTTCTCTTCACTCTTCCCTCATCCTGTCTTTCGTTAAGGTCCTTAAACAAGCCAAGCTCTTCATATCCGTAGGTGGTAGGCATAGTGGTTAAGCACATAGACTCTGGAACAAGAGTGCTTGAGTTTGAATCTTTGCTCTCTTGCTTACTAGCTGTGTGACCTAAGGAAAGTCACTTTACCTCTCTTTCTCTTTCCTCATCTGTAAAATGGGGTTAAATATATTTTTATGTTTAGAGTACATGGAACAGCTCCTGGCACACAGTAAGCACTTTGTGTGTGGTATTATAATGTGTAAAAAAGCCTGTTCTTGGAGCACTCTTCTCCCTGCTCTTTGCGTAGATGGTTCTTTTTCATCCAAACAGTCTCATCTTGAATGTCATCTCAGAGGGAATATCTACCTCTCCGCCTTTGTTATTCATCATCCTGTTTCCTGCGAGTACCCTGTTTCCTTCAAGGCACTTATCGCCTTTTGAATTATTTCTGCATTTGTTTTTTATGTATCAACTGTGCTTCTACCTTTATATTGTAATTTATGTAAGGGCGAGAGCCATGTCTGTTTTTTTAAACTTTGGTGTGTCCAGTACTGAGCATGTAGTTGGTATGGGGGTGTTATTGTTTTCTTGCTCTTCTTGGACACAGAATGCTTATCTTTATCATCTCCCTTACACTTGGAAAACTGTTCTGGGCAATGGCAGATATGACATTTAATTGCTGTGTGAGACCCTCCAGGGCTCTCTTCCATGTTGTGGAAAATCTTAAAGTAGTGTGTTGGACTGAAGGTGTCACAAGATGGAAACAGCCTGAAATGCTGAACCATTGCGTAGAGGACAGCCTCCCGGGAGAGTTGCAGAGTTTGTGTGAGAGAGAAATAACTCTTGTTGGAATAAGATCCTGTGGGTGTCATCTGTTAACTGCAATATAACCTAGTCTCTGTCACTTGTACAGGTGGTAATTGTATTAGTTTGCTAGGGCTGTTGTAATAAAGTACTGCAAACTGGGGGGTTAAACAAGAGGCATTTATTGTCTTACGGTTCTAGAGGCTAAAAGTCTGAAATCAAGATGTCGGCAGAGTTGGGTTTTTTTGAGGGTTGTGAGGGAAGGATTTCCTCCAGACCTCTCTCCTTTGCTTGTAGATGGCTGTCTTCTACTTGTATGCATGTCTCTTCATATCATTTCCTCTCTACGCCTGTCTGTCTCCAAATTCCCCCAGCCCACTCCAGTATGATCTCATCTTTATTTAACTAATTACATCTGCAATAAACCTATTTTCCAATAAGGTCACATTCTAAGACAGTTAGGACTTCAACATTTGAATGTTGAGAGACACAATTCAACTCATAACAGAGATGATTATATACATACACTCAATGGAGAATAGATGAAGTTTTTTCCAAGGATCTCTGTAACTCTTTGCTTAGTATCTTTTACCTCATATTCTCTGTCATAACTAAAATTTCAAAAGAACAGAAGTATGTCCTTTTAGATGGCAAAAACTTAGACAAAAGATCAACCATTTATGAAATAAGCCTGTCCAAATGACACCACACTCTCAGCCTGTCCAAATACTTGTCTCTGAAGACTTTGTTCTAAACCATTAAGTGTAATGCCCTTCTCATCCTGTGGTCAATGTCTAATTGCTACCTTTTCCTCTATTCTTAATTCTTGTTAATTAACTTATTATGATCTGGGGACCGAGGGCTTCTGGATTCACCATTTACTAATTGCATTACTTTGGGCAAATTATTTATTTTTTGAATCTCAAGTTTTATATCTACAATATGAAGACAGTAATACATCATAGGATTTCTGTGGAGACGAAAAAAGATAACAAATCTAAGATGTCTAACACAGAGGTGTGCACACAATGGATGCCTGGATGCTAGCTATTAATAATAATATGCTAATAACAGTAATAAGAGTAACTGCTAACATTTATTAATGCTAATAATAACAACAATAAGAGTAACTGCTAACATTTATTAAATATTTTCTATGTGCTAGAAACTGTTCTAAATGTTTAATAAATATTAGCTGATTTTTTAATCTTCACAATTACCTTAATAATATTGGTACTGTTGTTTCTCTTAATTTTCAGATGAAAGTGAGGCCCAGAGAGTTTGAGTAATCTGCCCAAGGGCACACACATAGTAAGTGGCAGAGTTAGGGTTTGAACTCATATAGTCTGGCTCTAAGGCAATGAAAAAACCAAGCTTATTAAAAATTACAGAGAAAAAAATAACAGAAATAAAAACAAACAAAAAAACCCCTAAAGAACTCCTAAAATAGCTGAAGTAAACTTTGGAGGTGAAACACTTTTAGACTGCCAAAATTTTGGTCTCAGAGGGACTTTTTCCTTCTATCCAAGTGGAGTTCCATGTTTTTGAGGTTAGATAGCCAGTGCTGTGACCTCAGGGAACATAGCTTTTTACTCTGTGCCTTTTTGCTAAAAGTTTAAATCCATTTCCCATCTGCCAGACAATTGCAGTCAGGGAGAAGAAGTGGTGAGTCAGCAAACTAAAAATCACAGGAATTAACCATCTGAGGAAGGCATCGATGTGGCAGGGCTTCAGGCAGACTTGGAGGAGGTGATGCCTGATGGTGGTCCTGGGGTCGGGGCTGTTCTGCTTTCTTCTTATGGCTCCAGTGCATAGCCCAGAGTCAAGTCAGCACTTGGTGAATGTTTGCTGACCTAATTTAAGCTGAAGTTTATCTCTGTGGCCTCCAGCCAGTCTTGTCCCAGCTGACATTTCTCATCGTTCCCAAATTAACCTGGACCAAATTCTTCCTTACAATCTGGGTTTAAATCCTTATAATTGGATAAAGCCTGTCATCTCCTAAGAGATGTGAACATTTTTAACAAGGAACTCTAGATCAGTGATCCTCAGCAAGGGGTGATTTTCTCCCCCAGGGGACATTTGTCACTGTCTGAGGACACTTTTGGCTGTTACCCTTGGGATGATGGTGTGCTCTATCTAATAGATACAGGTTAGGGGTTGCTCCTTAATGTCCTACAATGCATAGAACTACCCTCTCCACCGCCTGCCTCCAGCAAAACTAAGAGTTGCACGTCAAAGAGTAGGACTGATATTTTGAGGATGGCTAGTGACTTGAAAGCATAACACCATGAGATCCATGGCTTCTTCCTTGTTGGATCAGGCTGGGGCAAGAGAAAAAATATGAAGTCTTCTAAGGCCCATCCATTTGATGCATGTGTCAACTGATGACTCATTTGAAAAACCGACAAATCCTGGAGTGATTGTAATAAAATAGGAGACAATAGTGAGAATAGTAAGGGTTTAAGCTTTTAGGCAGCATGGCTTGTGTTCAAACGCTAGCTAAACTGCATGACTTGGTAAACCTATTTAGGTTCTCTGGGATTCTGTCATTTCCTTACTAAAATGCGGATAAGACTATATGATAGCAGCAAGAATTAAAAGGGCTAACATATATGAAAGGCTCAGCACATTTAAGCACCGTATAAGTGCTAACTGTATTAGCAATAATAGTAATGTTTGCTATTATTAAAACAGTATGGTGTATCAGAAAGAACACAAAATCTACAGTTAGAAAAGTTTAGTTTTCTCATATGTAACGTTGGGATAATAAAGTTGTAGGGGAGTATAACAACTAATAGTAACGATGGCAATAATGTTAACATGTGTAATAAATATGTAATATTGTATGTACTAGGCACTATTTCAGATTCTTTGCAAGTTTTAACTGATTCAGTTCTCACAGCAGTCCTACAATGTGGGTAATATTATAAACCCTATTTTGCAGAAGAAGAAGGTTAAAGTGCCTTATAAACTGCAAATCCCACCAAAATGTTGGTTGTTACTACCAGTCACATATTACAAAGTCTTCTCCCTACACTATCTTTTTGGCTCTATGTGACATCCCATGACACCCTTAGGTGATATTTGATGTCTCTACTTCAAAGATATTTGTACCAGTCTTAATGTCTGCTGAAAGATACTCATACTTACTATTTAATGGAAGCAGAGAGATTGCCATCCAGTTCCCACCATTAACTTCCTTCCAAATGTAAGGACCAGAGCCAGCTCTTCGCTGCCTTGGCCCAGACTGATACTTCAGATGCAAAAGGGCCTTCCTGACAGAGCTCACATAGATCTCAAGTGTCCCTTGCCAAGTCTCACTCAAAATGGGTTATAGGGAAAGGACCGTGAATTACAGATTTTGTGATGTTTTCATTATTCCAGTCAAAAGGGTCGACACTCACCAGAGAATCTCACCCCCAGCTCTATTTTAGTTCTAACATGTTTGGAGGAGGACGAGGGGAAAATAAATCTGTCTTCCCCCATGGCTTCGTTACGCTGTGGGTGGTGAACTGATATGATAGGTGATGACGGGAATCTAGATACCTTAAATGCTATGCTGGTGACATACTCCTGTCACACAGCTACCACACCACAACTTCTGTTTTGACATATTGATACATTGCTTTTTTGTTTGTGGAATTTGTTCTGTGGGTGACTTCTGAGACTCGACACGAAAGTCTCTGCCAGCTCTGGGCAAACTTAGCCTAGATTCTGGTAGGAATAGGAAGAGATTTCTTTTCCCCATTCTGTATGCCCAGGAGAAAGTGTTGTTTAAACTCTCGTTGAAAGCTGAGAGGAAAATCACATTGATGTTATTTTTAAAGTATTGTGAATTAAATAGTGATGCTTGACCCAAGACAGGGAGGAAAATTTTATTATGCCAACTTTTAACATTCTTTGGACACCCTAATTTGATAATATTTCTTAATTGCTTAATATTGCAATAATGCATTTCCTCCTCTCATTTTCGTATTTAAGTAGCAGCCATTGATTAGAAAACATTTCTGGGAATCTACCTAAATTATCAAATATTGCCTTTGATAGTTGATATTTTTAGTAAAATTTCTATTAGAAAAGGAAATATATTGAGATGAAAATATATAGCTATAATATTTCTAAGCCTAGAAAGGTATGTGTGTTTTATTCTTCTGGTAACATCAAAGTTCTTGTTCTTTCTCTGACATAGATTATTGCATATTATTTGGTGTATATTTAATGCTGAATCTCCTGTTTTATCTAGAATGATTCTCCCATTCACAAGTAAGAAATGAAACTGTGCTAAAGGGGCACAAATAATTTTAAATAAATAATTTTTTAAAAAGCCCTTGTGAATTTTTTCCTTCTTGTTGCCTTTTTTTTTAATTTTAAAAGCATACTGATTTTTCAAATATAACTTATTACTATTTTGTGTCAATGTTTAAATAAGACACTTGGTGATTTTTCCCTTTGAATTAACACTGCCTACTGTCATTTTATGGTCTGTTAGTTTAATGTTGATTTTCTAAACCCTATCTTTGGTGTATGACTATTGTACAAATGATTTTTTTTTTTTGCTTGTAATTTGTTCCAGATAATAACCCCTGATATCATACCAGGAAATTTCTGTGTAATGTAAATTTCAGTGTTAAATTATTTATTGCATATAAATTTTCTATCAGAAGAGGATCAACACACTGAATCCACTAATGGTGGCCTAATAGAAAGTTAATGGCTTATTCCAAGTGATTTTGCAAAAACAAAGGGATACCCGAACCTCGATGACAGGGTGCAATTAGCCAAATGCCCAGGGAATAGGTTTTCTATAGTCCACATAAAGTCTGCAGAACTACAAAGGTAACAACTTCTTTCTAAGCCATATTCCTTATTGGATTATCACCATTAAACCCACAGAGAGATGGTGCTGAAAATCAGTAGTACACTTGGGTGGATAGAAGTCTTCTGAGACAGATTGTTTACTTAGTGAGTGCTTAATACTACGGTGTTGTGCAGGCCCGGGAAGCGTACATGCTATAACTCCTTCAAGATATTATTGCTCTACTTTTCTAGTTTGAAAATTAGAACTGAGGGGACAGCATGATGACTAGTGATACAGATTCAAATTATTTGCTTTTGAACATGATTTCTGGAAGCAATGACTCCACTTCCTTTTGGTAAATCAAAAGGCAACCAGTTACCTAGTCAGGCAGGATTCTCTACAGCTTCTGCAGTTATTTAAGCCATCACTCTGGCTTCATCAAATGAAAAACTTCTGCTATTCAAAAGACACTATTAGGAGATTTTCAAGATGGCGGAGGACTAAGACACGGAGGTCACCTTCCTCCCCACAGATACATCAGAAATACATCTACACGTGGAACAACTCCTACAGAACACCTACTGAATGCTGCCAGAAGACCTCAGACCTCCCAAAAGGCAAGAACCTCCCCACGTATCTGGGTTCGGCAAAAGAAAAGAAAAAACAGAGACAGAAGAATAGGGACGGGACCTGCACCAGTGGGAGGGAGCTGTGAAGGAGGAAAGGTTTCCACACACTAGGAAGCCCCTTCGTGGGTGGAGACTGAGGGTGGCGGAGGGGGGAACCTTCCGAGCCACGGAGGAGAGTGCAGCAACAGGGGTGCAGAGGGCAAAGTGGAGAGATTCCCGCACAGAGAATCGGTGCCGACCAGCACTCACCAGCCCGAGAGGCTTGTCTGCTCACCTGCCGGGTGGGAGGCGGGGGCTGGGAGCTGAGGCTCGGGTTTCGGAGCTTAGATCCCAGGGAGAGCACTGGGGTCGGCTGTGTGATCACAGCCTGAAGGGGCTAGTGCGCCACAGATACCCAGGAGGGAGTCTGGGAAAAAGTCTGGACCTGCAGAAGAGACAAGAGACTTTTTCTTGCCTCTTTGTTTCCTGGTGCGCAAGGAGAGGGGATTAAGAGTGCTGCTTAAAGGAGCTCCAGAGACGGGTGCGAGCTGCGGCTAAAAGCGCGGACCCCAGAGACGGGCATGAGGCGCTAAGGCTGCTGCTGCCGCCACCAAGAAGCCTGTGTGCGAGCACAGGTCACCTCCACACCTCCCCTCCAGGGAGCCTGTGCAGCTGGCCACTGCCAGGGTCCCGTGATCCAGGGACAACTTCCCTGGGAGAACACACGGTGCGCCTCAGGCTGGTGCAACGTCACGCTGGCCTCTGCCACCGCAGGCTTGCCCCGCGCTCCGTACCCCTCCCTCCCCCCGGCCTGAGTGAGCCACAGCCCCCTAATCAGCTGCTCCTTTAACCCCATCCTGTCTGAGTGAAGAACAGACGCCCTTAGGTGGTCTACACGTGGAGGCGGGTACAAATCCAAAGCTGAACCCCAGGAGCTGTGCGAACAAAGAAGAGAAAGGGAAATCAGGAACAGCAGATTAACTCGCCACAACCAACTTGATGTACCCTGCATCTGTGGAATACCTGAATAGACAACCAATCATACCAAAATTGAGGCGGTGGACTTGGGGAGCAACTGTAGGCTTGCGGTTTGCTTCCTGCATCTAATTTGT
The DNA here is from genome assembly GCF_963455315.2 of Globicephala melas. Lineage (NCBI taxonomy): Eukaryota > Metazoa > Chordata > Mammalia > Artiodactyla > Delphinidae > Globicephala > Globicephala melas. The sequence goes on along the minus strand of NC_083327.1, from coordinate 44,866,002 downwards.
TCCTGGTTTTATGCTTAGTGTAGTATTTAGAGTTTATTATCATTGCTAGATATGTTTATTGACTTGGTTGCTCTCTTCCTCCTTTTTTAAAAAATATATATATATATATTTCCTTTTTCTCTTTTTGTGAGTGTGTATGTGGATGCTTCTTTGTGTGATTTTGTCTGTATAGTTTTTTTTTTTTTTTGCGGTATGTGGGCCTCTCACTGTTGTGGCCTCTCCAGTTGCGGAGCACAGGCTCCGGACGCACAGGCCCAGCGGCCATGGCTCACAGGCCCAGCTGCTCCGCGGCATGTGGGATCTTCCCGGACCGGGGCACAAACCCGTGTCCCCTGCATCGGCAGGCGGACTCTCAACCACTGCGCCACCAGGGAAGCCCTGTATAGCTTTGCTTTTACGATTTGTCCTAGGGTTCTGTCTGTCCGGTTTTTGTTTTTTTGTTTTTTTTAGTATAGTTTTTAGCACTTGTTATGATTGTTGGATTTGTTTTTTTGGTTTGGTTGCTTTCTTCTTTCTTTAATACTTTTTAATTTTTTTATTTTAAAAATTTTTTATTTTAATAAAAATATTTTATTTTTTTCCTTCTTTCTTTCATTTCTTCTTCCTTTTCTTCTGAGCCATCTGGCTGACAGGGTCTTGGTGCTCTGGCTGGATGTCAGGTCTGTGCCTCTGAGGTGGGAAAGCTGAGTTCAGGGCATTGGACCACAAGAGACCTCCAAGCTCCACGTAATATCAAAGGGCGAAAGCTCTCCCAGAGATCATCATCTCAACTTGAAGACCCAGCTCCACTCAACGACCAGCAAGCTACAGTGCTGGACACCCTATGCCAAACAACTAGCAAGACAGGAACACAACCCCGTCCATTAGCAGAGAGGCTGCCTAAAATCATAATAAGGTCACTGACACCCCAAAACACACCACTATACTCAGTCCTGCCCACCAAAAAGACAAGATCCAGCCTCATCCACCAGAACACAGGCACCAGTTCCCTCCAACAGGAAGCCTACAGAGCCCACTGAATTAACGTTAGCCATTGGGGGCAGACACCAAAAACAATGGGAACTACGAACTGGCAGCCTGCAAAAAGGAGACCCCAAACACAGTAAGTTAAGCAAAATGAGAAGACAGAAACACACAGCAGATGAAGGAGCAAGGTAAAAACCCACCACCAAACAAATGAAGAGGAAATAGGCAGTTTACCTGAAAAAATATTAAGTGTAATGATAGTAAAGATGATCCAAAATCTTGGAAATAGAATGGAGAAAAAAGCATGATACTTTTAACAAGGACCTAGAAGAACTAAAGAGCAAACAGACAATGATGAACAACACAATAAATGAAATTAAAAACTCTCTAGAAGGAATGAATAGCAGAATAACTGAGGCAGAAGAACGGATAAGTGACCGGGAATATACAATAGTGGAAATAACTACTGCAGAGCAGAATAAATAAAAAAGAATGAAAAGAATTGAGGACAGTCTCAGAGAGCTCTGGAACAATACTAAATCATCCAGCATTCGAATTATAATGGTCCCAGAAGAAGAAGAGAAAAAGAAAGGGACTGAGAAAATATTTGAAGAGATTATAGTTGAAAACTTCCCAAATATGGGAAAGGAAATAGTCAAGTCCAGGAAGTACAGAGAGTTCCATATAGGATAAGTCCAAGGAGAAACATGGCAAGACACATCTTAATCAAACTGTCAAAAATTAAATACAAAGAAAAAATATTAAAAGCAGCAAGGGAAAACCAGCAAATAACATATAAGGGAAACCCCATAAGGTTAACAGCTGATCTCTCAGAAGAAACTCTTCAAGCCAGAAGGGAGTGGCAGGACATATTTAAAGTGATGAAACGGAAAAACCTACAATCAAGATTACTCTACCCAGCAAGAATCTCATTCAGATTCGATGGAGAAATTAAAACCTTTACAGACATGCAAAAGCTAAGAGAATTCAGCACCACCAAACCAGCTTTACAACAAATGCTATAGGAACTTCTCTAGGCAGGAAACACAAGAGAAGGAAAAGAGCTACAATAACAAACCCAAAACAGTTAAGAAAATGGTAATAGCAACATACATATCAATAATTACCTTAACTGTAAATGGATTAAATGCTCCAACCAAAAGACATAGACTGGCTGAATGGATACAGAAACAAGACCCGTATATATGCTGTCTACAAGAGACCCACTTCAGTCTGAGAGACACATACAGACTAAAAGTGAGGCGATGGAAAAAGATAGTCCATGCAAATGGAAGTCAAAAGAAAGCTGGAGTAGCAATTCTCATATCAGACAAAATAGACTTTAAAGACTATTACAAGAGACAAAGAAGGACACTACATAGTGATCAAGGGATTAGGCCAAGAAGAAGATATAACAATTGTAAATATTTATGAAACCAACACAGGAGCACCTCAATACGTAAGGCAAATGCTAACAGCTATAAAAGGGGAAATTGACAGTAACACAATCATAGTAGGGGATTTTAACACCCCACTTTTACCAATGGACAGATAATCCAAAATGAAAATAAATAAGGAAATACAAGCTTTAAATGATACATTAAACAAGATGGACTTAATTGATATTTATAGGGCACTCCATCCAAAAACAACAGAATACAGTTTCTTCTCAAGTGCTCATGAAACATTCTCCAGGATATGATCATATCTTGGGTCACAAATCAAGACTTGGTAAATTTAAAAAAAATGAAATCATATCAAGTATCTCTCCGACAGCAACGCTATGAGACTAGATATTAGTGACAGGAAAAAAACTGTAAAAAATACAAACACATGGAGGCTAAACAGTACACTACTAAATAACCAAGAGATCACTGAAGAGATCAAAGGGGAAATAAAAAAATACCTAGAAACAAATGACAATGAAAACACGATGACCGAAAACCTATGGGATGCAGCAAAAGCAGTTCTAAGAGGGAAGTTTATAGCAATACAATCCTACCTCAAGAAACAGGAAACATCTCAAATAACCTATACTTACACCATTAGCAATCAGAAGAACAAAAAAACTCAAATTTAGCAGAAGGATAGAAATCATAAAGGTCAGATCAGAAATAAATGAAACAGAAATGAAGGAAATGATAGCAAAGATCAATAAAACTAAAAGCTGGTTCTTTGAGAAGATAAACAAAATTGATAAACCATTAGCCAGACTCATCAAGAAAAAAAGGGAGAAGACTCAAATCAATAGAATTAGAAATGAAAAAGGAGAAGTAACAACTGACACTGCAGAAATACTAAGGATTATGAGAGATTACTGCAAGCAACTATATGCCAGTAAAACGGACAACCTGGAAGAAACAGACAAATTTTTAGAAAAGCACAAGCTTCTGAGACTGAACAAAGAAGAAATAGAAAATACACACAGACTAATCACAAGCACTGAAATTGAAACTGTGATTAAAAACCTTCCAACAAACCAAGGCCCAGGACCAGATGGCTTGACAGGCGAATTCTATTAAACATTTAGAGACGAGCTAACACCTATCCTTCTCAAACTCTTCCAAAATATAGCAGATGAAGGAACACTCCCAAACTCGTTCTACAAGGCCACGATCACCCTGATAACAAAACCAGACAAAGATGTCACAAAGAAAATTACAGGCCAATATCACTGATGAAAATAGATGCAAAAATCCTCAACAAAATACTAGGTAACAGAATCCAAGAGTACATTAAAAGGATCATATACCATGATCAAGTGAGGTTTATCCCAGGAATGCAAGGATTCTTCAATATATGCAAATCAATCAACGTGATAAACCATATTAACAAATTGAACGAGAAAAACCATATGATCATCTCAATAGATGCAGAGAAAGCTTTCTGCAAAAAAAATTCAACACCCATTTATGATAAAAACTCTCCAGAAAGTAGGCATAGAGAGAACTTACCTCAACATAATAAAGGCCATATATGACAAACCCACAGCCAACATTGTTTTCAGTAGTGAAAAACTGAAACCATTTCGACTAAGAGCAGGAACAACACAAGGTTGTCCACTCTCACCACTATTTTTCAACATAATTTTGGAAGTTTTAGCCACAACAGAGAAGTAAAAGAAAAATAAAAGGAATCCAAATCGGAAAAGAAGAAGTAAAGCTGTCACTGTTTTCAGATGACATGATACTATACATAGAGAATCCTAAAGATGGTAACAGAAAACTACTAGAGCTAATCAATGAATTTGGAAAAGTAGCAGGATACAAAATTAATGCACAGAAATCTCTGCCATTCCTATACACTAATGATGAAAAATCTGAAAGTGAAATTAAAAAAACACTCCCATTTACCATTGCAACAAAAAGAATAAAATATCTAGGAATAATCCTACCTAAGGATATAAGAGACCTATATGCAGAAAATTATAAGATACTGATGAAAGAAATTAAAGATGACACAGATAGAGAGATTTAACATGTTCTTGGATTGGAAAGATCAACATTGTGAAAAACCACTCTACTACCCAAAGCAATCTACAGATTCAGTGCTCCCTATCAAAATACCACTGGCATTTGTCACAGAAATAGAAGAAAAAAATCTCACAATTTGTATGGAAACAGAAAAGACCCCGAATAGCCAAAGCAATCTTGAGAAAGAAAAAAGGAGCTGGAGGAATGAGGCTCCCTGTCTTCAGACTATAGTACAAAGCTACAGTTATCAAGACAGTATGGTACTGGCACAAAAACAGAAATATAGATCAGTGGAACAGGATAGATAGCCCAGAGATAAACCCACGCACATATGGTCACCTTATCTTTGATAAAGAAGGAGAGAACATACAGTGGAGAAAAGACAGCCTCTTCAATAAGTGGTGCTGGGAAAACTGGACAGGTACATGTAAAGGAATGAAATTAGAACACTCCCTAACACCATACACAAAAATAAACTCAAAATGGATTAAAGACCTAAATGTAAGGCAAGACACTATTAAACTCTTAGAGGAAAACATAGGCAGAACACTCCATGACATAAATTACAGCAAGATCCTTTTTGACCCACGTCCTAGAGAAATGGAAATAAAAACAAAAATAAACAAATGGGACCTAGTGAAACTTCAAACCTTTTGCACAGCAAAGGAAACCATAAACAAGACGAAAAGACAGCCCTCACAATGGGAGAAAGTATTTGCAAATGAAGCAACTGACAAAGGATTAATCTCCAAAATGTACAAGCAGCTCATGCTGCTCAATATCAGAAAAACAAACAACCCAATCCAAAACTGGGCAGAAGACCTAAATAGACATTTCTCCAAAGAATATATACAGATTGCCAACAAACACATGACACAAAGCTCAACATCATTAATCACTAGAGAAATGCAAACCAAAGGTACAATGAAATATCATCTCACACTGGTCAGAATGGCCATTATCAAAAAATCTAGAAACAAGAAATCCTGGAGAGGGTGTGGAGAAAAGGGAACCCTCTTGCACTGTTGTTGGGAATGTAAATTGATACAGCCACTATGGAGAACAGTATGTAGGGTCCTTAAAAAACTAAAAATAGAACTACCATATGACCCAGCAATCCCACTTCTGGGCATATACCCTGAGAAAACCATAATTCAAAACCAGTCATGTACCACAATGTTCATTGCAGCTCTATTTACAATAGCCAGGACATAGAAGCAACCTAAATGTCCATCAACAGGTGAATGCGTAAAGAAGATGTGGTACATATATACAATGGAATATTACTCAGCCATAAAAAGGAACGAAATTGAGTTATTTGCAGTGAGGTGGATGGACTTAGAGTATGTCATCCAGAGTGAAGTATGTTAGAAAGAGAAGGACAAATACCATATGCTAACACATATGTATGGAATCTTAGAAAATAAAATAAAAAAATTGTTCTGAAGACCCTAGCAGCAGGACAGGAGTAAAGACTCAGATTTAGAGAATGGACTTGAGGGCATGGGGAGGGGGAATGGTAAGCTGGGATGAAGCGAAAGAGTGTCATGGACTTATATATAATACCAAATGTAAAATAGCTAGTGGGAGGCAGATGCACAGCACAGGGAGGTCAGCTCAGTGCTTTGTGACCACCTAGAAGGGTGGGTTAAGGAGGGTGGGAGGGAGACACAAGAGGGAGGAGATATGGGGATATATGTATATGTATAGGTGATTCACTTTGTTATAAAACAGAAACTAACACAGCATTGTAAATAAATTATACTCCAATAAAGATGTTAAAAAAAGACACTGTTATATGAGAATGAAAGGCATATAACAGACTTATAGGATATTTTTGCAAATCACATTATCTAATAAGGGACTTATATCCAGAATATATAAAGGATGGTCAAAACTCAATTACAAGAAATAAACAAAAATAATAAAATATAAGTAAAAAGTTGGAAGAGATAACTTCACCAAAGAAGATTTATGGATGAAAATAAGCATATGACAAGATACTGAACATCATTAGATGGTAGGGAAATTCAAACTAAAAGCACAAAATAACATATACCTATCAGAATGTGCACAGTTCAAAAGACTGACCATACCAAGTTTTGTGAGGATTTGAAGCACCTGGAACTATCATAAACTGCTCTTAGAAATGCAAAATGAGAATTACCCATAAATAGGAAAAAAACTGGGTCATTTGTAGAGATATGGGTGGACCTAGAGTCTGTCATAAGAATGAAGTAAGTCAGAAAGAGAAAAACAAATATCATATTAATGCATATATATGGAATATAGAAAACTGGTACAGATGAACCAATAGGTTCATCTGGAATAGAGATGCAGACGCAGACGTAGAGAATGGACATGTGGACATGGCGGGGAAGGAGAGGATGGGATGAATTGGGAGATTAGGATTGACATATATACACTACCATGTGTAAAATAGATAGCTAGTGGGAACCTGTGCTATCACAGGGAGCTCAGCTCGGTACTCTGTGATGACCTAGATGGGTGGGATGGGGAGGGGCATGGGAGGGAGGTCTAAGAGGGAGGGGATATATGTATACATATAGCTGATTCACTTCGTTGTACAGCAGAAACTAACACAACATTGTAAAGCAATTATACTCCAATAAAAAAAAGATAGCCATTTCAGTAAACTGTTTCTTAAAAATTTGATCATATATATACCATATCATCAGCCGTTCTACCCCTGGGTTTTTATACAAGAGAAATGAAAGCATATGTCCACACAATGACTTATATGTGAATGTGATGGCAACTGTATTGGCAGTAACCAAAAACTGCCTAAATGTCTGTCAATAGGTGAATGGATAAAGAAATTGTGATGTAGGCACATAATGTAATACTATTCAGCAATAAAAATTAATAAATTAAGGCAATGTTATCAGTGAATTTTAAAATAATTATGCTGAGTGAGAGAGGCCAGACCCAAAAAATGTATATACTGTATGAGTCCATTCATATAACATTCTAGAAAATGCAAATTAATCCAGAGTGACAGAAAGGAGGACAGTGGTTGTCTAGAGACTGGGACTCAGGAAGAGAAGGATATGAGGATATAAAGAGGCACAAGAACACTTATTTGGGGTGATGGATAACTTAATTTTGGTTATGGCTTCACAGGTATATGTGAAACATTAAACTTATTAAATTGTACACTTTAAGCATGTGAAGTTTATTGTATGTCTATCATACTTAAATAAGGCTATTTATTACAAACAATAAAAAGCTCTTCAAAATAGTCATGCCTTTCCTTGGAGAAACAATTCAACAATATGTGATTTTGAAAAAAAAGTCTTCTACTTGATGAATTTTTCCTTTATCTTACCAATTAGATGCATAGCCATCTTTCTGTTTTCTTAGCTTATCTCTCTTACATTCCAGCTTACTTTCTTTTATGTTAGTTATTGATGTTCATTTGTATAGTCATTTGACAAACATTTATTGAGGATATTCTCTGTTCCAGTCACTGTTTAAGATTTGGGGATGTATTAGTGAACAAAACACAGTGAAATCCTGAGGAAGCTGATGTTCTGAGGAAGACAGACATTGACATCATTTTAAAACAAATTAAGAGACTGTTAAGGGAAGTGCTATAAAAGGGAAGTGCAGGGTGCTATGAGGGAGTGTCACAGAGACCTGACCTGGTCTACAGGATGCTGGAAGTTTTGCTTGACGAAGTGACACTTGATGTAAACTCCTTAAAAAAGGTATAGGCTCCATTATGTCTAGAGGTAGACCTGTCTCCAGGTAGATGCTGTATATATGTTTTTGAATTAAATGGAATATTTCCTTGTACTAAGTAAGTTAAATACTTTCTTAATAGTTTGTTTTCCTTTTTTATCAAAGTAACCTATTAATACTTAAAGCAGTATTTAACAAATAAAACTAATTAAATCAGATTAAAATTACATTTAACTCTACTTTTTTTGTGTTTTTTTTTAAAAAAATGGAGATATACATCTCTACTTTGTATCCTGCCTTTTTAAAGGTTCATCATAAACCCATGACAAAAATCATACTAACTGAAGACAGATAATTGAGGGGGTAATGTTCAGGGATTTTCTTTATTAAAGAGAGTGCCTAGGGCTTCCCTGGTGGCGCAGTGGTTGAGAGTCCACCTGCCGATGCAGGGGACTCGGGTTCGTGCCCTGGTCCGGGAAGATCCCACATGCCGCAGAGCGGCTGGGCCCATGAGCCATGGCCGCTGAGCCTGCGCGTCCGGAGCCTGTGCTCTGCAGCGGGACAGGCCACAACGGTGAGAGGCCCGCGTACCGCAAAAAAAAAAAAAAAAAAAAAAAAAAGAGAGAGTGCCTAAACTGCATGTTTTCTTTCCAAGGTTGCACCAATAATTTTAATTCTTTTCAAGACTGACATTTTCTTTTTTTTTCTTTTTATTTTTTTTTATAGATTTGAATCTCCTTTATTTTATTTTTTCACATCTTTGTTGGAGTATAATTGCTTTACAATGGTGTGTTAGTTTCTGCTTTATAACAAAGTGAATCAGTTATACATATCCATATGTTCCCATATCTCTTCCCTCTTGCGTCTCCCTCCCTCCCACCCTCCCTATCCCACCCCTTCAGGTGGTCACAAAGCACCGAGCTGATCTCCCTGTACTATGCGGCTGCTTCCCACTAGCTATCTACCTTACATTTGGTAGTGTATGTATGTCCATGCCTCTCTCTCGCTTTGTCACAGCTTACCCTTCCCCCTCCCCATATCCTCAAGTCCATTCTCTAGGAGGTCTGCGTCTTTATTCCTGTCTTACCCCTAGGTGCTTCATGACATTTTTTTTTTCTTAAATTCCATATATATGTGTTAGCATACGGTATTTGTCTTTCTCTTTCTTACTTACTTCACTCTGTATGACAGACTCTAGGTCTATCCACCTCATTACAAAGAGCTCAATGTCGTTTCTATTTATGGCTGAGTAATATTCCATTGTATATATGTGCCACATCTTCTTTATCCATTCATCCGATGATGGACACTTAGGTTGTTTCCATATCCGGGTTATTGTAAATAGAGCTGCAGTGAACATTTTGGTACATGACTCTTTTTGAATTATGGTTTTCTCAGGGTATATGCCCAGTAGTGGGATTGCTGGGTTGTATGGGAGTTCTACTGGTAGTTTTTTAAGGAACCTCCATACTGTTCTCCACAGTGGCTGTATCAATTTACATTCCCACCAACAGTGCAAGAGGGTTCCCTTTTCTCCACACCCTCTCCAGCATTTATTGTTTCTAGACTTTTTGGTGATGGCCATTCTGACTGGTGTGAGATGATATCTAATTGTAGTTTTGATTTACATTTCTCTAATGATTAATGATGTTGAGCATTCTTTCATGTATTTGTTGGCAGTCTGTGTATCTTCTTTGGAGAAATGTCTATTTAGGTCTTCTGCCCATTTTTGGATTGCGTTGTTTGTTTTTTTGTTATTGAGCTGCATGAGCTGCTTATAAATTTTGGAGATTAATCCTTTGTCAGTTGCTTCATTTGCAAATATTTTCTCCCATTCTGAGGGTTGTCTTTTGGTCTTGTTTATGGTTTCCTTTGCTCTGCAAAAGCTTTTAAGTTTCATTAGGTGCCATTTGTTTATTTTTGTTTTTATTTCCATTTCTCTAGGAGGTGGATCAAAAAGGATCTTGCTGTGATTTATGTCATAGAGTGTTCTGCCTATGTTTTCCTCTAAGAGTTTGATAGTTTCTGGCCTTACATTTAGGTCTTTAATCCATTTTGAGCTTATTTTTGTGTATGGTGTTAGGGAGTGATCTAGTCTCATACTTTTACATGTACCTGTCCAGTTTTCCCAGCACCACTTATTGAATAGGCTGTCCTTTCTCCACTGTACATTCCTGCCTCCTTTATCAAAGATAAGGTGACCATATGTGCGTGGGTTTATCTCTGGGCTATCTATCCTGTTCCATTGAGCTATGTTTCTGTTTTTGTGCCAGTACCATACTGTCTTGATTACTGTAGCTTTGTAGTATAGTCTGCAGTCAGGGAGCCTGATTCCTCCAGCTCCGTTTTTCGTTCTCAAGATTGCTTTGGCTCTTCAGGGTCTTTTGTGTTTCCATACAAATTGTGAAGTATTTTGTTCTAGTTCTGTGACAAATGCCAGTGGTATTTTGATAGGGATTGCATTGAATCTGTAGATTGCTTTGGGTAGTAGAGGCATTTTCACAATGTTGATTCTTCCAATCCAAGAACATGGTATATCTCTCCATCTATTTGTATCATCTTTAATTTCTTTCATCAGTGTCTTATAATTTTCTGCATACAGGTCTTTTGTCTCCCTAGGTAGGTTTATTCCTAGGTATTTTATTCTTTTTGTTGCAATGGTAAATGGGAGTGTTTTCTTGATTTCACTTTCAGATTTTTCATCCTTAGTGTATAGGAATGCCAGAGATTTCTGTGCATTAATTTTGTATCCTGCTACTTTACCAAATTCATTGATTAGCTCTAGTAGTTTTCTGGTAGCATCTTTAGGATTCTCTCTGTATAGTGTCATGTCATCTGCAAACAGTGACAGATTCACTTCTTCTTTTCCAATTTGGATTCCTTTTATTTCCTTTTCTTCTCTGATTGCTGTGGCTAAAACTTCCAAAACTATGTTGAATAAGAGTGGTGAGTGTGGGCAACCTTGTATTGTTCCTGATCTTAGTGGAAATGCTGTCAGTTTTTCACCATTGAGGATGATGTTGGCTGTGGGTTTGTCATATATGGCCTTTATTATGTTGAGGAGAGTTCCCCCATGCCTACTTTCTGCAGGGTTTTTATCATAAATGGGCGTTGAATTTTGTCGAAAGCTTTCTCTGCATCTGTTGAGATGATCATATGGTTTTTCTCGTTCAATTTGTTAATATGGTGTATCACGTTGATTGATTTGCATATATTGAAGAATCCTTGCATTCCTGGAATAAACCCCACTTGATCATAGTGTATGATACTTTTCATGTGCTGTTGGATTCTGTTTGCTAATATTCTGTTGAGGATTTTTGCATCTATGTTCATCAGTGATATTGGCCTGTAGTTTTCCTTCTTTGTGACATCTTTGTCTGGTTTTGGTATCAGGGTGATGGTGGCCTCGTAGAATGAGTTTGGGAGTGTTCCTCCCTCTGCTATATTTTGGAAGAGTTTGAGAAGGACAGGTGTTAGCTCTTCTCTAAATGTTTGATAGAATTCGCCTGTGAAGCCATCTGGTCCTGGGCTTTTGTTTGTTGGAAGATTTTTAATCACAGTCTCAATTTCAGTGCTTGTGATTGGTCTGTTCATATTTTCTATTTCTTCCTGATTCAGTCTTGGCAGGTTGTGCATTTCTAAGAATTTGTCCATTTCTTCCAGGTTGTCGATTTTATTGGCATAGAGTTGCTTGTAGTAATCTCTCATGATCTTTTGTATTTCTGCAGTGTCAGTTGTTACTTTTCCTATTTCATTTCTAATTCTATTGATTTGAGTCTTCTCCCGTTTTTTTTTTGATGAGTCTGGCTAATGGTTTATCTATTTTGTTTATCTTCTCAAAGAGCCAGCTTTTAGTTTCATTGATCTATGCTATCATTTCCTTCATTTCTTTTTCATTTATTTCTGATCTGATTTTTATGATTTCTTTCCTTCTGCTAACTTTGGTTTTTTTTGTTCTTCTTTCTCTAATTGCTTTAGGTGTAAGGTTAGGTTGTTTATTCGAGATGTTTCCTGTTTCTTAACGTGGGCTTGTATTGCTATAAATTCCCTCTTAGAACTGCTTTTGCTGCATCCCATAGATTTTGGGTCATTGTGTCTCCATTGTCATTTGTTTCTAGGTATGTTTTGATTTCCTCTTTGATTTCTTCAGTGATTACTTCGTTATTCAGAAGTGTATTGTTTAGCCTCCATGTGTTTGTATATTTTACAGATCTTTTCCTGTCACTGATATCTAGTCTCATAGCGTTGTGGTCGGAAAAGATACTTGATACAATTTCAATTTTTTTAAATTTACCAGGAATTGATTTGTGACCCCAGATATGATCTATCCTGGAGAATGTTCCATGGGCACTTGAGAAGAAACTGTATTCTGTTGTTTTTGGATGGAGTGTCCTATAAATATCAATTAAGTCCATCTTGTTTAATGTATCATTTAAAGCTTGTGTTTCCTTATTTATTTTCATTTTGGATGATCTGTCCATTTGTGAAAGTGGGGTCTTGAAGTCCCTTACTATGAATGTGTTACTGTCGATTTCTCCTTTTATGGCTGTTAGTATTTGCCTTATGTATTGAGGTGCTCCTATGTTGGGTGCATAAATATTTACAATTGTTATATCTTCTTCTTGGATCGATCCCTTGATCATTATGTGGTGTCCTTCTTTGTCTCTTGTAATAGTCTTTATTTTAAAGGCTATTTTGTCTGATAAGAGAATTGCTACTCCAGCTTTCTTTTGGTTTCCATTTGCATGGAGTATCTTTTTCCATTCCCTTACTTTCAGTCTGTATGTGTCTCTAGGTCTGAAGTGGGTCTCTTGTAGACAGCATATATACGGGTCTTGTTTTTGTATCCATTCAGCCAATATGTGTCTTTTGGTGGGAGCATTTAGTCCATTTACATTTAAGGTAATTATCAATATGTATGTTCCTGTTCCCATTTTCTTAATTGTTTTGGTTCATTATCGTAGGTTTTTTCCTTCTCTTGTGTTTCTTGCCCAGAGAAGTTCCTTTAGCAGTTGTTGTAAAGCTGGTTTGGTGGTGCTGAACTCTCTCAGCTTTTGCTTGTTTGTAAAGGTTTTAATTTCTCCATCAAATCTGAATGAGATCCTTGCTGGGTAGAGTAATCTTGGTTGCAGGTTTTTCTCCTTAATCACTTTAAATATGTCCTGCCACTCCCTTCTGGCTTGCAGAGTTTCTGCTGAGAGATCAGCTGTTAACCTTATGGGGATTCCCTTGTATGTTATTTGTTGTTTTTCCCTTGCTGCTTTTAATATGTTTTCTTTGTATTTAATTTTTGACAGTTTGATTAATATGTGTCTTGGCATATTTCTCCTTGGATTTATTTTGTATGGGACTCTCTGTGCTTCCTGGATTTGATTAACTATTTTCTTCCTCATATTAGGAAAGTTTTCAACTATAATCTCTTCAAATATTTTCTCAGTCCCTTTCTTTTTCTCTTCTTCTTCTGCAACCCCGATAATTCAAATGTTGGTGCGTTTAATGTTGTTCCAGAAGTCTCTGAGACTGTCCTCAGTTCTTTTCATTCTTTTTTCTTTATTCTGCTCTGCAGTAGTTATTTCCACTATTTTATATTCCAGGTCACTTATCCGTTCTTCTGCCTCAGTTATTCTGCTATTGATCCCATCTAGAGTATTTTTAATTTCATTTATTGTGTTGTTCATCGTTGCTTGTTTCATCTTTAGTTCTTCTAGGTCCTTGTTAAATGTTTCTTGCATTTTGTCTATTCTATTTCCAAGATTTTGGATCACCTTTACTATCATTATTCTGAATTCTTTTTCAGGTAGACTGCCTATTTCCTCTTCATTTGTTAGGTCTGCTGGGTTTTTTATCTTCCTCCTTCATCTGCTGTGTGTTTTTCTGTCTTCTCATTTTGCTTATCTTAATGTGTTTGGGGGTTCTCCGTTTTGCAGGCTGAAGGTTCGTAGTTCCCGTTGTTTTTGGTGTCTGTCCCCAGTGGCTAAGGTTGTTTCAGTGGATTGTATAGGCTTCCTTGTGGAGGGGACTAGTGCCTGTGTTCTAGTGGATGAGGCTGGATCTTGTCTTTCTGGTGGGCAGGTCCACGTCTGGTGGTGTGTTTTGGGGTGTCTGTGGACTTATTATGATTTTAAGCAGCTTCTCTGCTAATGGGTGGGGTTGTGTTCCTGTCTTGCTAGTTGTTTGGCATAGGATGTCCAGCACTGTAGCTTGCTGGTCATTGAGTGAAGCTGGGTGCTGGTGTTGAGATGGAGATCTCTGGGAGATTTTCACTGTTTGATATTTTGTGGAACTGGGAGGTTTCTTGTGGACCAGTGTCCTGAAGCTGGCTCTCCCACCTCAGAGGCACAGCACTGCCTCGTGGCTGGAGCACCAAGAGCCTTTCATCCACATGGCTCAGAGTACAAGGGAGAAAAAGTAGAAAGAAAGAATTAGTAGAAGTAGAAAGTAAGAACGAAAGAAAGGAGGGAGGGAGGGAGGAAGGAAGGAGGGAAAGAAGGAAAAAAGGAAAGAAGGAAGTTAAAGTAAAATAAAGATAAAATATAACAAAGTTTTTAAAATGAAAAAATAATTATTAAGAAAAAATATTAACAAAACAAAACAAAAAAACGGACGGATAGAACCCTAGGACAAATGGAAGCAAAGCTATACAGACAAAATCTCACACAGAAGCATACACATACACACTCACAAAAAGACGAAAAGGGGAAAAAGTCCTAAATCTTGCTCTCAAAGTCCACCTCCTCAATTTGGGATGATTCGTTGTATGTTCAGGTATTCCACAGATGCAGGGTATATCAAGTTGATTGTGGAGCTTTAATCCGCTGCTTCTTAGGCTGCTGGGAGAGATTTCTGTTTCTCTTCTTTGTTCGCACAGCTGCTGGGGCTCAGCTTTGGATTTGGCCCCGCCTCTGCGTGTAGGTCGCCTGAGGGCATCTGTTCTTCGCTCAGACAGGACGGGGTTAAAGGAGCCGCTGATGCGGGGCCTCTGGCTCACTCAGACAGGGGGGAGGGAGGGGCACGGCGTGCGGGGCGGGCCTGCGGCGGCAGAGGCCGGCGTGACGTTGCACCAGCTTGAGGCGTGCCGTTCGTTCTCCCGTGGAAGCTGTCCCTGGCTCCTGGGGCCCTGGCAGTGGCGGGCTGCACAGGCTCCCCGGAAGGGGGTTGTGGATAGTGACCTGTGCTCGCACACAGGCTTTTTGGTGATGGCGGCAGCAGCAGCCTTAGCGTCTCATGCCCGTCTCTGGGGTCCGCGCTTTTAGCCGCGGCTCACGCCCGTCTCTGGAGCTGCTTTAAGCAGCGCTCTTAATCCCCTCTCCTCGCGCAGCAGGAAACAAAGAGGGAAGAAAAAGTCTCTTGCCTCTTCGGCAGGTCCAGACTTTTCCCCGGACTCCCTCCCGGCTAGCCGTGGTGCACTAGCCCCCTGCAGGCTGTGTTCACGCCGCCAACCCCAGGCCTCTCCCGGCGCTCCTACCGAAGCCCGAGCCTCAGCTCCCAGCCCCGCCCGCCCCAGCGGGTGAGCAGACAAGCCTCTCCAGCTGGTGAGTGCCGGTCGGCCCTGATCCTCTGTGCGGGAATCTCTCGGCTTTGTCCCGCGCACCCCTGTGGCTGCCCTCTCCTCCGCGGCTCCGAAGCTTTCCCCCTCCGCCACCCTCAGTCTCCGCCAGCCAAGGGGCTTCCTAGTGTTTGGAAACCTTTCCTCCTTCACAGCTCCCTCCCACTGGTGCAGGTCCTGTCCCTACCCTTTTGTCTCTGTTTTTTCTTTTTCCCTACCCAGGTACGTGGGGGTTTCTTGCCTTTTGGGACGTCTGAGGTCTTCTGCCAGCGTTCAGTAGGTGTTCTGTAGGAGTTGTTCCACGTGTAGATGTATTTCTGGTGTATCTGTGGGGAGGAAGGTGATCTCCGTGTCTTGCTCTTCCGCCATCTTCCCGGAAGCCATGCCTCACTTTTGTTTGGATCAGTCAGCAAACGCTTTTTCGAAACCCCAAATTCTCCACACCTCCTACCTTTCGCGCTGCCCTAGTCTCGAAGCTCCCGCCAGTGCTCCTCAGGCCGGATCCCCGTGGGAGGACCGACATTTTCTTTTCATGTAACGTATTTTCCCCTAGAGCTGAAGAAAGTGGGACTCACAGAGAAAACAACCTTAGGGTAACCAAAGGGTAAGGTTGGGGAGGGATAAATTAGGAGTTCGGGATTAACATATACACACTACTACACATAAAACACATAACCAACAAGGTCCTACTGTAGGCACAGGGAATTGTACTAAATATTTTGTAATAACCTATGAGGGAAAAAATTTAGAAAAGTATATATACTTTATGTATATATATATATCTGAATCACTGTGCTGTACACCTGAACCTAACATGACATTGTAAATCTACTATACTTCAATTAAAAAAGAAAAAGAAATGTGGGACTGGAGAGCCAAAGTGATCATAGTAGCTTAGTCTCTCTGGACAGCATTAGTCTTCCCAGACAGACATTTTTATGACCAGCTAACATCTTCCTCCAGCCAATGGGCCTACATTTGGAGGCTTGATGGAACAAGTCTTGTATATATTTTTTCCTGACTTGTCTGCTTGGATCAATTCAGGTATTTTTCATATAAAATACAACTAATATGTACTTTAGATCAATACTTCACTCACAAAAGTAAGTTTTTTCTCATCTAACACAGATAAATAAATTTAGGAGGCTCTCTTTTTGAAATGGCAGTTCAAAAATCAAAGCTAAAGTTGTTTTAGATATGACAATATAATATATGTAATGATTTATTTTAAAAATTGCCTCTAAAATGTTACTTTTTCTTTTTTTTGGCATACTTAGGTGATCAATCCCAAGCTGTGACTCACTTGGAAGATCAGGCTACAGAAGACTTCTGCTCTGTAAACTCTGACACAGCCTTTGGCTAAAAACAATAAGACAGGATTTGATCTGAAGATGCGCATCAAGAAAAAAAAAAGGAGACTTATTTAACACTTTTCTGCACCACAGCCTGGAGAGAGATGGGATGGAATTTGATGTTCCTTCCATATTACCCAGGAGGGAGAGACAAATCTTGGGAAACATCTGTGACCATCAGGGAGATTGGAAGTGTGAAACATTGGGGGGAATTTTTCAACCAACACAAGTGTTCTTTGCTTCTTCCTCCCTGATGAAATGCTGGTATGCTTTCCCAGAGGATGTTCACCTTATCTTCCTCACAAGCCACTTCCTTGCCCCTTCAATGCTTTTGGAGCCTCTGTTATTGAAAGGTAACTTTCTCAGAACTCAGGCTTGTTGGATGGTGGGGGAAAAAAAAAGACAAAGGACACCCAACTAGGGCATCAACATAGAAGAATCAGAAATGTATAACTCAGCCGTCTCAGCTCTGGCTGCATATGAGGATCACCTGGGGAGCTTTGAAACCTGGTAATGCCCTCCCAGAAATTCTGACTTAAATGACTGGAGTGGACCCAGGAATTGGTACTTTTGGAAGTCCCCTTGTGGGGACTCCCACTGTGGAGGCAGGGTTGAGAATCAATGGTATAAATTCATCATTATCCTGTTATTTAGATTTGAAACAGATTTTCGTAGCTTCTGTGACCAGATTCTTCTAAAGGAGACACTCCTAAACACCCTCCTCGTCATTCTGCTCACCGATCGAATTCATACTAGACCAAAGGAAAGGGTTTTGCAAACTGTTTGCCACCTCTACGGACACTGACATAACAACTGGCCTGATAGCAGTCACTGCGAGGCTGAACAAATCACCAGCTAAGACACCACAGCTGCCATCCACTGGAAGGGTGAGTAATGCCAAGCAGAGTGGCCCAGCCCAGGGCTTTTCTCTGAATGGCCAGTCCTTATCAAGGACCTTTGTTTATTGAAGAAAAACTACTTTTCTTTTATCATAACCTTAAGATGCTTGGGAATGTGAGGGTAGAACTGTCTGTGATTTGTGCCTTATAAGCCTTGGATGCTGATAGCATGTTAATAGGAAGGAAATATGACCATCTTTTATGCACATCTCTGAGTTAGGAGTCCAGCAAACTGAGCTTAGTGAAGCCTGATGGACATAGTAGTGGTAACCAGCTTGGAGGGATCATAGCATGGTGAGTGTGGAGAGTAATTGGGTTGGAAAAGATTTGTGGTCATGGATCTGCCGCCAGTTAACCTTGTTACCCTGAGACCTTCCTTTGGCTTTTGGTACTTTCTTTTCCTTCATCAGAAGGGGCCTGGGATGGGGTTAGATAATACCTAAGACTTTTCATAACTCTCATATAATCCTTCAAGATCTATTGGTGGATATTTATCTATTTATAAATATAAGGTGAGATACTGGAGGAAACAGACCCTCTTCACCAATTTAAAGTGGTCATAGAATGTTAGAGCTAGAATTTAGTCAGTCACACACTTAGTGAGCACCTACTCTGAGCAAAGGACTATGTGGTGGTTGGGGGTTGAGCATCAAAAAAACCCAGTTATGGTTCCTGCCTTTCCCAGACTGGCACAGCCTGGAGGACGGAGGAAACCACACAAATGGCTGAGAGAATGCTGGCTTGGAGGAATGATTTAATAGAGGTGCAAAGATCAGTGGATGATTAAAGGGAGAAATAAAGGTCATTTGGCTTCATCATGATGATTAAGAATGGCATTACAAAATCTGTATTTGTTCTTTGGAAGTGTTGGAAGACATTTATTCATGGTGGGGAACTCCTTTTGGGAAAGGCACTATGTCCTCCTTATTGGTAAGCCCTATGGTGTTAGCTGGGCATCTGTGTTGGCTGGGTGCTCAGTACGTGCTACTCCTGGCTGATCGTAGACTAGAAGTTGTTGTTGGTATTGCTTTCAAACCTTCTCCATCCAAGAGCAGCATTAGAAGTGGCCTGGCACCCGCGGTATAAATTTGTCATCGTATTACCAGGAGCAAAGCCATTTGGCTGTGCCTCACTCCAGGCCTCTTTGCTGGATTCTCAGATGAGAAGTGCGTAATCATGCCAGTGTGTTCCGATGGCACTTTCACAAGCCGTTCGCGCCGTAGGGAGGGTGTGGTGATCATCAGACCGGAGTGTGGATGCGCAGCCTCCTGTACCTCACACAGCTCCTCTCTCACGGTGGCAGCCACTGCACACTGGGGCACAATAACACTGCCAGGAAGGATTATGAACAGAATGTACCCAAAGAAGCTGGTGGTGCTTGAGTGCCAAGAGGAGCAGATTGTACTGCAGACGGTGTTTAGGAAGGCCATTAGGACAACTTAAGTCATCAGAAGACTGTGACAGGAGACCAGTGATGCACAGCAGCGATAGACTTAGGGAGTGGAAAGACAAAGAAGTGGCTTTGGGTACAAAGGCAAAGTAAAGAGAGCAAAAGGTACATTCTGTGTTTGGGGTACATGACAAAGTCATGCACTCATTGAAATAATACATATTGCTTAAAAACGACTTTAGTTGGGGGCAAGAAAGAATATAGAAAAGTCTGCATAGTAAGTCCCTTTCATAGCAGGGAACACTTAGGTTCCAGTTAACGGGGATACCTAGGTGTGGCCTACAGGAGGGAACGTTGTGAGCGAGGAAGTGGCCGTGAAGCAGGTTCATGGTGCGCAAGTGTACATGGTACACAAGGGTCCGTGGAAGGCCTTATCCACAGCTGCCATTGTATTCAGCCGAGACCCAATGCATGCTCACTTCTCTGCTAATGCCTGAGGCCCAGAGATCAGAGTAGAATATCTGGACGCTTGGATGATACAAGCTCCAAGAAGCCAGAATCTGGATCTCATTGAGATTATAAACCACAAAGAGGCAGGCAAATATTGGAAGAATCAGAATCATTGCATATACTTCTCAAAGCTTCAGGTCATCTCTTAGCCCTGGTTCTGAGACAATCCCCTGCCCCTCCCCTGCCGTGCAGCAGAGGGGTGCACCCTGAACAGATGGCTGCACAGCAAAGGGACTGATCCAGGTCACTGTAAGATGTTTTTTTACAAAGAGATAACAGTGTATACAGTGATGCCAGCTTTGAAATTAAGGTATAATAGAAAGAGCTGGGGGTTAGTCAGGTACACATTTGGTGAACAGCTATTAGTGAACAAGGTGTTGTATGTGAGGGTTCAGCACTGAGCTTAAAATGGAGCCAAATCTGGTCCCTTCCTTTCCCAGATGAGCACCCCAGGGAAGGGCAGAGGTGCCCACCTAAATGGCCGGTAGAAGCCAATTCAGATGAATTATTTAACAGAGGTGCAACATGCAGTGGGGGAAATGAAACAGAGAAATAAAAGTCTTCTAGATCAGATTCTTCAGTTAAGGGGTGAGGAGTGGGAGGCCTAAAGAGCTGGTGGCAAAAGTGGGACTGGAAACCAAGCTTCCTTCAGGGGAATCTGTGAATGTGCCATCACCATGTCCTCTCATTTGGCACTGAAGGTTTTGAGGTTATAACGTGCACCAAATCATATCTTAAGTTTCTACTGAATACAGTCATTTTAAATAAAAAGTTTTTGTTTGAGATTGAATTCATGTATTCCTTATTGAGTCACATCTGGAAGGTAAAACATGAAACAAAACCAAACGAAGCTGTACTTCGTGATACAATCTTATTTCTCTGTCAGTTTAAGAACCACCTTGGCTTGTCTGTTTCTGAGACTCATTCCCTTGAACGCGAGGAACCCTATTTGAACAGTTTACTCTTTGTGTTTAGTGAGAGCCTTACTGTTTCAAATGTCATCCCTGGACCAGCAACATCACCTGAGGGTTAGTAAAAATGCAGCAAATCCGAAACTCCAAACACCAGGGTCATTTTCAGCTCTATTTTTTTTCTTTACACCTTTCATATCCAGTGGATCCAAATGGAACTTATTCTGTCCCAGAAATGCCTCTCTCACCTGCCAAGACCTCTCTCCCCACCTCTGTTCCTTCAGTTCTGGGAGTTTTCCCAGGAACAAAGTCTTTTTCAGTGTGTCACTGTTTCCCCTGGAACCTCATGCCCACAGCTTCCAACCCATCCAATTTCCCTTTGAAAAATATTTCCATTTTTTTCTCAGCTATGAGTCATCAGCTAAAACTGCTATGGGTATTTTGTGATAGCTATGGTCAACATGTTGTTGTTTTTTTTTCCTAGAAAAACACACACATATATACTCTCCACTACCCTATTTCCCCATCATCTCTAGCTCTACTTCTCTATGTATGTGTGTGTACCTGTATCTCTATCTAATCAATATATAAAACTTTTCAGCAATTTAAGATCCAAGTTATAGTGGGAAAGCAATTACTCAGTTACTCAGTTACACTGAAAATTGCAAAATTGTCTCTTTTGCTCTAAAATAATCAGAGTACTTCAGTTATGCTTGTGCCATCATATTAATAGAAATAAGCTCTGTTCGCTTCTGAACTTGGCAGTTTAATGAAATAGATTATATTTTCTGACCAAAACAAGAACCAAAAAATACCCCAAACCCTTTTATGTGTTCCTTTCGGGAGAGAAGTTGTTATTAAAAGTTACTCAGGCTTAATAACATTAAAAAATGGAGTTATTCATTTAATAAATTTTAGTGCTACCATATGGGAATGATGGGTTATTCCTAAAATACATTTAAAATTTTATTTTTCTGAAGACATTTTATGACATGTGCTACATTTATGTCCCTGCTTTTAATTTTAATATAATTTAAAAAATTATTAGAAGGCAAAAACAACAATACAGTTTCAATGGGAAACCCTGGAGGTTCTTGCATGAATTAAGCTATCTTTCTAGCTGTGATTAACCTGTAGGCTGAATTAGAGGGAAAAAAAAGACATAGCTTCAGAGGAAGCCATGGCATTACAGGCTTCAGAGGAAAAAAAAAAAGACATGATTTTCTTTACTTGGCATGTTGAGAATTTTTATCCCCTTTGTCTGACCTTTTTATCTCCTCCCTATAAGTCATATCTGCAGTTCTTAAGCGTAATGACAACACTGGTTTATTTTCCTGGCTGTAAGAAATCTGATTTAAAATGGTTCTTTTCTTGCTCAAGTTTGGCACCTATTTATTTACTTAATGAAAAACTGCACCCTTTATTGTGACATTCAAATATTAATGTTTAATGCAAGGAAGATGAAAAATATATCAAAGGTATTGCTTGTGATAAAACCTGAATCAGAGCCTGATCTGCTCAATATGGACACTAATGACTCCACAGTGGTTTTGTGAGGCCAGAGTGCTTGCTCCACAAGATTTTTAGCCCCAGGCTGAAAACCTTGGCCAAATGAGTTTAGCACATCCCTCAGGATTTATTATATTAGGCTGGCTGACAACGAGTAAGGGACAGATTTGTTCAGACCCAAAAGGGCACACTGCTCCAATGCAGTTAAAAGTAGCCAAACACTCATGACTTCACATCTCCATTTCCATTTGGCAGGGCTTTTTCTGCTTCGAACCTAAGTGAAATTCCAAGTTGCAGTTATACACGTATCATTTTCTAACTGAGAGAATGCTTTTGTATTCTTTCCCCATAATAATACCTTTCATATGTACAGCAGTTTGCGATCTGCACAGTTTTCACGTCTGTCATCCTTTTTAACCCACACAGTAACACTGGTAGTTATTGTCTTACTGTTCTTACTTTTATAGATAATGGAGTTGATGCTCTGAGAGCATAAGTGATTGTCCAAGGTCACATAGGTGGTAATTGGAGTCAGAACTCAAACCCAGGTCTTTTGGCTCCGAGTATAGCTGAGGGCTCTTTTGACTGTAGACCATTTTACAATAGAGTGGGATGTCTTAACCTTACAAATTGCCAGAAGGTTTTCAGAATTTCTTTAGAAATTCTGGATTGAAACACAGGAACATTTGTAACGAGTGTTTTTGTTTCAACTAGAACCAACAGTGAGTCATTCACTGTTTTCCCTCAGAGCATTCTCATTTTTCATTCTACACACAAAATGCAGTGTTCATTACATTTGACAGTACTTTGGGAAAACTTGTTTTTAATATTAAATATCTCACTGGTGAATATTCAAAGGGCTTATGCCTGGTTTTGTGGATAACCTGCTGTGTGACCTTGATAAGGTTACTTAACCTTTTTTATGTCTCTGTAAATTCAGGGTAAAATCTTTCTCTTACTTGGCAATTGTAATGCATAATTAATTAGTGCTACTGGAGTGAAATCAAAGGCTTTGCCACTAAAAGCAAGGGAAATGCAGCACACAGTATTACCTTAGATAATCACTAGGGCTAACTGCTCTGAGCCCATGACAGCAGATTGGGAGCTGAGATCCATTTGTTGTCATTGATGACAGTAATGCAACGAAGACTTGGTACTATTTTTTTTTTTTTTTAACCACTATCTGCTCTTACCAATACACCCCAATACAGCACACAAAAACTCAAGGAGTAATGGCAAGATTTTTCTTTGTGTTCAGCACCTCATCAAAACCTCTTTTACATGTTCGTATTTATACATGGTATACTTTCCAAAAAATTTCATTCTCCTCAGAGGGACACAATTACAGTTTTTGCTTTTATTTATTCATTTTTCTAGATTTTTTTGGTCAGTTAGTTAATGGTTTTATAGTGGTGGTATTGGTAGTGTTAGTTATTGCTCACGTGTTCTCTGCAAACAGTCTGCCCCATCATGGAAATGGTTTGGGGATATCTTTTCTTTTTGTGCTCTTCAATTCTGTTGTCTGATGGAACTGAGACAGTATGTGTTACTATCTCTCTTTTAACTGATAAGTAACTGAGGAACTAAGAGGTTAAGGAATATGTTCTCTCTTACAAACATAAGAAGTGTCAGAGTCAGAATTTAAATTCAGCTTTGTCAGATGTTAAAACCCTTGAAAAAGATACAACAAAATAAAAACAGAGCAAGACAAAAATTGTAGAGATACGTACAAGTACTATGGGAGGTCAGAGGACAGCATGGCTTACCTCTATAGATTTCTGGCTGATGATCACGGTGAGTCACAGAGGAGTCCCCTTTGAAGCTCATGGAGGGACTAGCATCTGATCTGAGTCTGGAATGATGAGCAGGTATTCAATAGGCCGTAAATAGGGAAAAATATTGGTAGCTGTAACAGTAGGAGCAGATGTACAGGGGTAGAGAGATGTGGTGGTAGAGACTGCAAGCAGCCTTGTTTGACTGAACAGCAGGTGTGTTTGGAGAATGCTAGGTCAAGCCTCTGTGGTCTATGCAGAGGAGTATGACATTGACCCCCTGACATCGCAGGGGTAATGTGATCATGTCTGTGCTCTTGAGGAGTTATTCTGTGGGTGAAATGAAGAATGGAATGAATGATAAGAAGACAGGAGGTAAATAATATCGACAGAGGAGACATCTAGATTGGAGAGACATTTAAAAGGTAGATTCCCCGTTACCTAGGGAGGTTCAGAGGCAGGCTCCTTGGTCTGGAAGAAAGAGCCAGTAGGAAGTTATACTGAGAAGCATGCTCTAGAGCCATAGCCCTTTATCCCATCATTCCAGTGGCCCCTATTATTAGTCCTTCCTTTCATAAACTTTTAATAATACACTTGTGCTCTTCATGACAAAACCCACCAGATGAAATCACAGCCCTTGTTAAGTAAAACTTACTTAACCTCTTACTCTTTGCCTGCACTTCAACTCTGAATGTGGCTGGAGAAAAACGCAGAACTGTTTAGTCTAGTCCACTTAAGTTCATGACGGACTGACAGCTAACATTGAGGCTGCTTGGTGCTGTCCAGCACTCCTGCTGCGTTTCTCCATTGCATTTTCTCTCCCACTCTCTTAAGCCGCTAGATAATTTCAATTTTTGCTACAGAATCATTTTTTTGTTTTAGTCCTTTGGAATGAAAGAATTTCAGCCTTTTTTTCCAAAGTGCTTACCTTCTATTTCATTTTTCATGAAGTACTTCATTATGAGTGTCCTCAGGACAAGAGTATTCTCTAACATAAACATAATAACCCTATCACATGCAGAACTTAGATGATACCATATTATCTGTTATACAGTCCATTTTCAAATTGCTCCAATTATCCTCCAAATGTCCTTTATAGCTGTTTTATTTTTAAATCTAGACTCCAATTAGAAATTCTTTATTGGTTTTGGCTTTCAAATTTATTTTCTCCTTTATTGTACAAGAGTCCTTGCCCTTTGTTTGTTTGTTTTCCATGATATTACAACTTCCAAATACATTGTTTCGTAGAATGTTCCTCAATCTGGATTTGTCTGATTGTTTCCTAATTATTAGATTCAGGGTAAACAAGAATATTATAGGGGATATGCATTCCTGTTGCCATGAATCAAGAGACACATAATGCCAGTTTGTTTGATCAGCTTTGGGTTAAGGTGAGTCTACCAGATGCCTCCATTATAGAGACAGCTTTTCCCTCTTTATAATTAATAAGTATTTGATGGAGTGATACTCTGAGAGTGTGTAAACATCTTGATTGCCAAAATCTTTTACCTGATGAGTTTAGGATCTATTGATGAACTTTTTCTCCATCAATTATTACATTGATAGATATAAAATTGGGATTTTTCCATTTCATTATTTCTGTAATATTGATTAACTGGCATTGTTCTGATTAGATATCACCCCCTCCCTCTCTGAATATCATTACAATTTTTTTTCATTTTTTATATTCAATAAGTTATAACTCTTTACCATCATTATTCTTTCAAATGGTGCTGTCCTTCAATGACACCAGGCACACGGCCTCAGGGCCTTTGCGTTTGATGTGCTCTCATCTTACCATGCTTTTCTCTGAGACATCTTTATGTTTCATGCCTTCACTTCATTCTGATCCCTGATAAAATCTCTCATCTGCAAGGCCAGAGAGAACTTCCCTGACTATCTAAACCCTACCTAATACAAAATTCTTCACAACTATTCCTATTAAGTCCTTTACCTGTTTTACTTTTCTTTATAGAACTTATCACCACTTGGGGGGTGTGTGTGTGTGTGTGTGTGTGTGTGTGTGTGTGTGTGTGTGTGTGTGTGTGTGTGTGTGTGTGTATGCAAGAACAGTACCTGGAAAACAATAAGATGTTAGTAAGTATTTGTTGAATAAGTAAAATTGCTTTATTGAAAAACATACATTTTTATTAAATTTTAAAATGGTATCACTAGGAAGGACACATTTGCCAATCTCGTGTGGTGTTCTATGTGTTAGACTCATTTTTATTTGGACTGGACTCAGCAGTATCACTGAGATCTTATAGAAAACTGCATTCATTTCCTTAAAACAGTTTTCCTAAGCGTGGTTCAATATGGCAGAGTAGAAGAACATGCACTCACTCCCTCTTGCAAGGGTACCAGAATCACAACTAACTGCTGAACAATCAATGACAGGAAGATACTCGAACTCACCGAAAAAGATACTCCACATCCAAAGACAAAGGAGAAGCTGCAATGAGACGGTAGGAGGGGTTCAATCACAATAAAATCAAATCTCATAACAGCTCGGTGGGTGACTCACAAACTGGAGAACACTTATACCACAGAAGTCCACCTGCTGGAGTGAAGGTTCTGAGCCCCACATCAGGCTTCCCAACCTGGGGGCCCAGCAATGGGAGGAGGAATTCCTAGAGAATCAGACTTTGAAGGCTAGAGTGATTTGATTGCAGGACTTTGACAGGACTGGGGGAAACAGAGACTCCACTCTTGGAGGACACACACAAGGTAGTGTGTGCATCAGGATCCAGGGGAAGGAGGAGTGACCCCATAGGAGACTGAACCAGACCAACCTGCTAGTGCTGGAGGGTCTACTGCAGAAGCGGGGGTTGGCTGTGGCTCACCGCGGGGGACAAGGACACTGGCAGCAGAAGTTCTGGGAAGTACTCCTTGGCATGAGCCCTCCCAGAGTCCACCATTAACCCCACCAAAGAGCCAGTAGGCTCCAGTGCTGGATTGCCTCAGGATAAACAACCAACAGGGAGGGAACCGAGTCCCACCCATCAGCAGACAAGTGGATTAAAGTTTTACTGAGCTCTAGCTACCAGAGCAACACCCAGATCTACCCACCATCAGTTTCTCCCATCAGGAAGCTTGCACAAGCCTCTTAGACAGCCTCATCCACCAGAGGGCAGACAACAGAAGCAAGAACTACAATTCTGCAGCCTGTGGAATGAAAACTATATTCACAGAAAGATAGACAAAATGAAAAGGCAGAGGACTATGTACCAGATGAAGGAGCAAGATAAAACCCAAGAAAAACAATTAAATGAAGTGGAAGATAGGCAACCTTCCAGAAAAAGAATTCAGAATAATGATAGTGAAGATGATCCAGGACCTTGGAAAAAGAATGGAAGCAAAGATATAGAAGATGCAAGAAATGTTTAACAAAGACCTAGAAGAATTAAAGAACAAACACCTAAAAGAATTAAAGAACAGACAAACAGAGATGAACAATACAATAAGTGAAATGAAAAATACACTAGAAGAAATCAATAGCAGAATAACTGAGGCAGAAGAATGGAGAAGTGACCTGGAAGACAGAATGGTGGAATTCACTGCCATGGAACAGAGTAAAGAAAAATGAAAACAGCCTAAGAGACCACTGGGACAACATTAAATGTACCAAAATTCGCATTATAGTGGTCCCAGAAGGAGAAGAGAGAGAGAAAAGACCTGAGAAAATATTTGAAGAGATTATAGTCGAAAACTTCCCTAACATGGGAAAGTAAATAGCCACCCAAGTCCAGGAAGTGCAGAGAGTCCCAGGCAGGATAAACCCAAGGAGAAACATGGCAAGACACATAGTAATCCAATTGACAAAAATTAAAGACAAAGAAAAATTACTGAAAGCAACGAGGGAAAAAAAAACAAATAACAAACAAGGGCACTCCCATAAGGTTAACAGCTGATTTCTTAGCAGAAACTCTACAGTCCAGAAGAGAGTGGCACGATATATTTAAAGTGATGAAAGGGAAGAACCTACAACCAAGATTACTCTACCCAGCAAGAATTTTATTGAGACTCGACGGAGAAATCAAAAACTTTATAGACAAGCAAAAGCTAAGAGAATTCAGCACCACCAGACCAGCTCTACAACAAATGCTAAAGGATCTTCTCTAAGTGGGAAACACAAGAGAAGAAAAGGACCTACAAAAATAAACGCAAAACAATTAAAAAAATGGTAATACGAACATACATATCAATAATTACCTTAAATGTGAATGGGTTAAATGCTCCAACCAAAACACACAGGCTCACTGAATGGATACAAAAACAAGACCCATATATATGCTGTCTGAAAGAGACCCACTTCAGACCTAGGGACACATACAGATTGAAAGTGAGGGGTTGTAAAAAGATACTCCATGCAAATGCTAACAGCTATAAAAGAAGAAATTGACAGTAACACAAAATAGTGGGGGACTTTAACCCCTCACTTACACCAATGGACCGATCATCCAAATAGAAAATTAATAAGGAAACTCAAGCTTTAAATGACACAATAGACAAGATAGATTTAATTGATTTTTATAGGACATTCCATCCAAAAACAGCAGATTACACTTTCTTCTCAAGGACACATAGAACATTCTCCAGGATAGATCATATCTTGGGTTACAAATCAAGTCTTGGTAAATTTAAGAAAATTGAAATCATATCAAGCATCTTTTCTGACCACAATGCTGTGAGATTAGAAATCAATTACAGGGAAAAAGAAGGAAAAAACACAAACACATGGAGGCTAAACAATACACTACTTAATAACCAAGAGATCATTGAGGAAATCACAGAGGAAATCAAAAAATACCTAGAAACAAATGACAACGAAAACATGAGAATCCAATACCTATAGGATGCAGCAAAAGCAGTTCTAAGAGGGAAGCTTATAGCAATACAATCCTACCTCAAGGAACAAGAAAAGTCTCAAATAAACAATCTAATCTTACACCTAAGGGAACTAGAGAAAGAAGAACAAACAAAACCCAAAGTTAGTAGAAAGAAAGAAATCATAAAGATTGGAAGAAATAAATAGAAACAAAGACAACAATAGCAAAGATCAATAAAACTAAAAGCCGGTTCTTTGAGAAGATAAACAAAGTTGATAAACCTTTAGCCAGACTCATGAAGAAATAGAGGGAGATGACTCAAATCAATAAGATTAGAAATGAAAAAGGAGAAGTTGCAACAGACACCACGTAAATGAAAGCATCCTAAGAGACTACTACAAGCAACTCTGCCAATAAAATGGACAAACTGGAAGAAATGGACAATTTCTTAGAAAGGTATAACCTCCCAAGACTGAACCAGGAAGAAATAGAAAATATGAACAGACCAATCACACGTAATGAAATTGAAACTGTGATTAAAAATCTTCCAACAAACAAAAGTCCAGGACCAAATGGCATCACAGGTGAATTCTACCAAACATTTAGAGAAGGGCTAACACCCATCCTTCTCAAACTCTTCCAAAAAATTGCAGAGGAAGGAACACTCCCAAACTCATTCTGCGAGGCCACAATCACCCTGATACCAAAACCAGACAAAGATACTACAAAAAAAGAAAATTACTGACCAATATCACTGATGAAGGTACATGTGAAAATCCTCAACAAAATACTAGCAAACAGAATCCAACAACACATTAAAAGGATCATACACCATGATCAAATGGGATTTGTCCCAGGGATGCAAGGATTCTTCAGTATACGAAATCAATCCATGTGATACACCGTATTAACAAATTGAAGGAAAAAAAACCCCCATATGATCATCTCAATAGATGCAGAAGAAGTTTTTGACAAAATTCAACACCCATTTATGATAAAAAGTCTCCAGAAAATGGGAATAGAGGGAACGTTCCTCAACATAATAAAGGCCATATATGACAGACCTACAGCAAACATCATTCTCAATGGTGAAAAACTGAAGCATTTCCTCTAAGATCAGGAACAAGACAAGGATGTCCAGTTTCCCCACTATTATTCAACATAGTTTTGGAAGTCCTAGCCATGGCAATCAGAGAAGAAAAAGAAATAAAAGGAATACATATTGGAAATGAAGAAGTAAAACTGTCACTGTTTGCGGATGACATTATACTATACATAGAGAATCCTTAAGTTGCCACCAGAGAACTACTAAGGCTAATCAATGAATTTGGTAAAGTTGCAGGACACAAAATTAATGCACAGAAATATCTTCCATTCCTATACACTAACAACAAAAGATCAGGAAGAGAAACTAAGGAAGCAATCCCATTCACCATTGCAACAAAAAGAATAAAATACCTAGGTATAAACCTACCTAAGGAGGTAAAAGACCTGTACTCAGAAAACTATGAAACACTGATGAAAGAAATCAAAGATGACATAAACAGATGGAGAGATATACCATGTTCTTGGATTGCAACAGTCAATACTGTGAAAATGACTATACTATCCAAAGCAATCTACAGATTCAATGCTATCCCTATCAAATTACCAATGGCATTTTTTACAGAACTAGAACAAAACATCTAAAAATTTGTATGGAGACACAAAAGACCCCGAATAGCCAAAGCAATCTTGAGGGAAAAAAATGGAGCTGCAGGAATCAGACTCCCTGACTTCAGACTATACTACAAAGCTACGGTAATCAAGACAATATGGTACTGGCACAAAAACAGAAATATACATCAATGGAACAGGATAGAAAGCCCAGAGATAAACCCACACACCTATGGTCTACTAATCTATGACAAAGGAAGCAAGGATATACAATGGAGAAAAGACAGTCTCTTCAATAAGTGGTGCTGGAAAAACTGGACAGCTACATGTAAAAGTATGAAATTAGAACACTCCCTAACACCATACACAAAAATAAACTCAAAATGGATTAAAAAGCTAAATGTAAGACCAGGCACTATAAAACTCTTAGAGGAAAGCATAGGAAGAACACCCTTTGACATAAATCACAGCAAGATCTTTTTTGACCCACCTCCTAGAGAAATGGAAAGAAAAAGAAAAATAAACAGATGGGACCTAATGAAACTTAAAAGCTTTTGATCAGCCAAGGAAGGTATAAGCAAAACAAAAAGACAATCCTCAGAATGGGAGAATATATTTGCAAACGAATCAATGGACAAAGGATTAATTTCCAAAATATATAAACAGCTCATGCAGCTCAATATTAAAAAAACAAACAACCCAATCCAAAAATGGGCAGAAGACCTAAATAGACATATCTCCAAAGAAGACATACAGATGGCCAAGAGGCACGTGAAGAGCTGCTCAACATCACTAATTATTAGAGAAATGCAAATCAAAACTGCAATGAGGTATCACCTCACACCAGTTAGAATGGGCATCATCAGAAAATCTACAAACAACAAATGCTGGAGAGGGTGTGGAGAAAAGGGCACCCTCTTGCACTGTTGGTGGGAATGTAAATTGATACAGCCACTATGGAGAACAATATGAAGGTTCCTTAAAAAACTAAAAACAGAATTACCATATGACCCAGCAATCCCACTACTGGACATATACCCAGAGAAAACCATAATTCAAAAAGACACATGCACCCCAATGTTCATTGCAGTACTATTTACAATTGTCAGGTCATGGAAGCAGCCTAAATGCCCATCGATAGATGAATGGATAAAGAAGATGTGGTACATATATACAATGGAATAGTGCTCAGTCATAAAGAGGAATGAAATTGGGTCATATGTAGAGACATGGATGGACCTAGAGACTGTCATACAGAGTGAAGTAAGTCAGAAAGAGAAAAACAAATATCGTGTATTAACGCATATATGTGGAACCTAGATAAATGGTACAGATGAACCTGTTTGCAGGGCAGAAATAGAGACACAGATGTAGAGAACAAATGTATGGACACCAAGGGGGGAAAGTGGGTGTGGGTGTGGTGGGATGAATTCGGAGATTGTGATTGACATGTATACACTGATCTGTATAAAATAGACAAGTAATAACTTGCTGTATAAAAAATAAATAAAATAAAAATTTAAAAAGCCTCAATAAATGCAATTCCTATTAAATAATAAAAAAATAAATAAAAAATAAAACAGTTTTCCTTACTCATCCACATGCCACCTTAGGTTAATGTGAAAATATGGGTCTGTATCTGAGGGAGCTAATCTTACTACTTAAATCAGAATACCTAAGAGCTTTGAGCTCACTCCATTAGTACTGACAGGATTTTCAAAACGTAGCTTCCTCTGGGAGAATAATATTCCTGCTAGGAGACTGTCAATTTTGCATCTAAGAAAACAAGTGGAGACTGTTCCTTAGTGCTGAATATTGCAGAAATCTTATGTATTGGAAATATATTCGAGTTTTTATACTTCTTTTCAATCAAATCTCTTAGTTCATTTCTTCTGCTTTGACTGAATGCTCAGTAGCTCTTTCTCGCACTTCTTTAATCTGAATTTCTCTTTGATCAACCTGCTTGATGGTCAGCACTAACCTAGTAAATATAGATGAGAAGTGTTATGTGTTCTGTAGGGATGCTGACACTAATGCAGCTGATATCTGGATCATATAAATGAAAGCGCTATGTAAGTCAAAATGTGCTGTATATCAGTGTTGTCAAGTGTGATATGATTACAATTATTATCATTGTTATTATAGCTATGAACTTTGATAAACTCAGGAGTGTAAGAAATAATAACAGTTCTTATTTAAAAACAGTATCAATTTAAACTTAGCTCAGAGCTCCCTTCTTGCTTAGCTGGGAAGAAATTCAATCTTGACATTGTTGCTCACCCCTTCCCTCAGACAGAATCCTGCAAAAATTCTCATGTCTTTCCCTGAGTCAAAGCACTGAGCTGGGCCCAGTGGCCAATGGCAATTAGTCAAACTAACAGTGGTTACTGAAGGAACTGCAGGTTCCTTTCTGGTCTTGTTGCTCTGCTGCTTGCTTGCCATTCTTGGGACAGAGGACTCTGGTGAGGCTGGGAGCTCATGTGCCTAGAATGCTACATTCTTATCTTATAGAACATAAGAAAAATCCTTTCCACTTAGTATTCTATCAGTTAGAGCTCAGATTTGCTGGAACAGAATTGGCTTTAGCTAGTTTAAGCAAATGGGTACATTATATGGAAATAAAAAGCTTATAGAATTTCCAGAGGGGCCAGGAAAACAAGTTTGGAGATTTTGTAGTTAGATAAATGCCCAACCACATGATGGTACCATTCTAACAGGACAGGAGATGCTATTAGGCTATAGAAGTTTATCTCTTGTTTTACTGTTCCCTGATGGCACAGTAACATTTAGGGCACAGACATGCATTGGGTTATACTGGGGAAGCTTTTCAATAGTTTGTTTGCATTGCATCTCTCTCTATTGGTGAACTTTGAGCAGAATCCAGGCTCTCTTCCTCCTGATTTTCCAGGCACCCTCAGAAGATGGTTTGATCTATGCCATCAAGGGTCCATACCTATTTGGAAGGGGAATAGAAAACTCTGAGAAATATAGTCATATTAGGTTTACTTAGTAATTTGCATCAAGTCAAGCGGACTGAAGTCTTTAATATTGTCTTTAGTGATAGAGACAAGATGGATGTTTTATGCAGATGCTCTTCTTCACTTGCATGGACAGTTTCAAATAACTCCGTTTCATGGTTCAATTCACAGAGTCAGCTGGGGGAACATTTAGCAGCTAGCTGCTCTTGGTTGACCAATCACCATGAAGTCTGTTCAAGAATAAATGTGCTGTAGTGGCCATACCAAGGCCTTTTAAGGTTGAAGCCACTGATTTGTAGCTCTTACCCTCAGGAATTTTTAAGACAAAATTTTCTGCTTTCTGGAAAACTGTCTTAGTAATGTCGGTTTTCATAGGTTTAAGCAGGTCCAAAGCTGCCTCCTTAGGAAAGTCTTGGCCTTATCTTTATATATTCCTGTGGTTTTCATCCTGTAAAGGTGAAGTGGCAAGGACACTTTAGGTGGTTAACTTTCTATGAGAAGATACCAGTTTTTCTAGTGAGAACTTATCTGAACAATGCAAGTCTCTTTTTAAATAACACAGAATATAATGCTTCAGGCACTTGCTTTTCAGCCACAACTGTGGTTTCTTTTTGTTTGCTTGTTGTTGTTGTTTTTTCTGCATATCATTTTAAACAAATATGAATTAGTTGCTAAAACTTAGGCATTGAGAAATTTTACACAGAAATCTAGACTTGGGTTTTCTCCTGAAAAGTTGGAAGCTCTGGCAGTGGCACTGAGGCCTCATTGCCACCTGGTAATAGAAGGCAGGTGCTGAGGAGCTGAGGCTCTGGTCTGTTTCTCTTCAGGCCTCATGACTTCTCACTGTATTCCCCCCGGCCCACTTCACTCTGTTATATGCTGATCTCCTAGGCAGTTGAGTTTGTAACCTCTAGTCTTGGCACATGGTTATTTATTTCCTTCAAGCAGGAGTTTTGAGGAGTTTTTCAGTGAGTGAGCATTTTGCTTTATTTTTGTTTTTAACCTTGGATGTCAAAATGTACATATCTGTATTTTTCTAAGGGGAAGATTCACAGCTTTCATTAAACTTTCATAAGAGCTTAAGAACCTTTTCTTTGTATGTTCTAAGTCTCTCTTCCTCCCATGATTTAATGATCTAATTATGTTTGTGGTTCAATGTAAATGTTTTAAGTCATCTTTTGGAATTAGGTATAATAGAAATAATGCTAATAATAAATAAAAAAGAAAAGTATCATCCAGAAGCTAACTTGATTTTAAAGGATGTTCCAGTCTTCTTCCGTATCTATAAGTTGCAGAGTACTCGAATTCACTCTGGGGCAGTGGTGAAGAATTGTAGAACCTGCAATTTAGTAATGTCAGTTTTTGTTCATATTGACTCGAGGGGTTTCTAATAGTCTACCACTCTCCAACTAAGGAAAGGCTACCATAACAAACTATCAGAGACTTGATTGCCAAAGGGAGGAACACAGCACTCTCATGGGTGAGCCTTATGTAGCTGACAAGCCAGACACAAAGCAGGGGCTAAAAAATAGAGAGTTGAGATGGGTAACAGTGAATACATACCTCACAGAACACCTGGCAGGGAAAAACTATAGGGAATCAAAGTCTAGTGAAGAATATCAACACCCAGTGTCTCTGACAGCACCTGTGATTTACTTTCTCAGGTACTCCATCATCTTCCTCAGTTGTTTATGTGCTTTTCCCTTTACTCTAGAAGGCAAAAAATCCTTCACTTAAAATTTCTAAGAGGTAAAGAAATTAGAGAATTGTAATGTACTTTTTATATAACAATATACAGATCTTAAAAATACCTTCAGAAAAGAGCACTGGCATATCTAGAGAAAAATTACTGTAATTTACCTCCCTTCTTCTTGCTCATATTAGAAGCCTTTGAAGGACTCATTTTTCCATATGAGTGAACACTTGGAGTCCATGGTAAATAATCTGAAATTTCGCCAAATTCTTGATATGACTGTAACCTCCACACACCAGCATGGCAGCTTTGAGCATTGTGCTTATAGGATGGAAATCTGTTGAGATGTACAGAGAAAGAATGAACTGATAAGATGCCCTCTGGCATATGTATTTCTGAAGAGCAGCCACTCTAGAAAAATGCATTTGGAGAAATCATTTCAAAAGAACAGAGCAAGAAAAGGGAAAAGGACGACACAAGTTGTTTTCTCATAAATTAGTATGCAAGCTTAATTGTTTTCATCATTTTAATTTTTTAGCCTTGTTAAATGCGGTTTTGTTTTTTGGCAGAAGGTCTGAGTCAGTTTTCTAAGCATAGTGATAATTGGGACTGTAATAACTGCCAGCAAATGGTGTTTCCTGAGGGATGACTTATGCTGGAAGGTGAGTCACTCCACTTCAGATTCTCAGCTCCGTGTGAGCTGACCTGGCTCTGAGAGGGTGGAGATGATTATTAAAGTGTGCCAACTTGCTCTTCAGCAAGGATGAAGAGATTGTTGGGCAGGGTATCAGGGTAAGTCCCCGGGGGGGCAGAAAGTGGCCGTAGGCTGGGGTGAGTGGGTGCTCCAAGGCTCCCTGCCAGGGCACAGGAGCGTGTGCACCGCCTGCCTGGCTTGTTGTGGAGCTCGGCAGAAAGCTCAACAGATGCATCTCTTCCCATTTCCTCTGTCACTGCTACTTTCCTACCTGGTCCTGTGCCTAGAAGCAGGGCAGAGGAGGAAAAGTCCTGTGCCTCATCTGTGAATGCAGCTCAGCTCCTATTATTAAACTCCAGACTCAACTCTAGGGTATAATGCAGTGAACCTGACTGGGTTCCATATTACTAGTGACTGCTGTGACATTTAGATAAATATGAGCTTTTTCTTATCATCTTAAAAAAATATGTCTTTATAGAATAAAAAATAATCCATATAAGATAGTCTTCTTTTGGTCTGTTTTATACTAAGTGGGATGAAAATGTGCATCTATAATGTAAATAATGAAGAATAGACGATAGAAAGAAGCTAGAAATTAGAAGATCTGTTTTCCAGTCCTACTTGGCTACTACCTTACTATGTTTGGTCTTCTCAAATATTAATGTGCATATGAGGAATGCTGTTAAAAATGCAAATTCTGGTTCAGGAGGTCTGGGGTGGGGCCTGAGATTCTGTATCTCTAACAAGCTCCTGGGTGATGCCTCTGCTGGTGGTCTCCAGCCTGTACTTAGAGTCACATGATCCGAGTCAAATGCTTGACTGATTTGTCTCTTGCCTCTTCACTTCCTTCAGGCCTTGGGTCACATGTCACCTTCTCTCCATGGTCTTCCCTGACTGTGCTAACTAAAATGGCAGTTCCCACTGTCACCTCATTTTCTTCATTGCACTTCTCCATAGATTCTGACATAAGTATTTATGCATTTATAATTTTCCTATTCTCAGTAGAGTGTAGGCTCCATGAGGGCAACAGCTTTATTTATCTGTTTATTTATTTTCTTTTCTTATTGTATCCTCAGTCTATAAAGGAGTACCTGGCATGTAGAGGAACACAGCATTGAGTGAATGAATGAATGGCTGGAAGGATGGAGGGATGAATTAATGAATTTTTCTCCCCATCATGCAATGTGTGACACCTTATCTGGAGTCCAGGGTCTTCTGAAAGATTGAACAATCCGACCTTTGAACAATCCCAGTATAGGCAGGGGCAGTGTTGGTAATACCTAGATTCAACTTGTAACAGAATTTGATGTTGACTAAAGGGAGTCTACAACTCTGGTTGGGCTCTTGATATTTTGCAGTTTCCATGTCATTGTAGTAAAAATAATCAGAGTACAATCTTGCCCAGAGAAGTCAAGCATTCTAGGCTTTGAAAGAGAGTTCCTCAGGATTTCATGGTTAATTAAAACCATATCAGGAATCCTTCTTCCAAATTATTTCACCTAGTACTGGAAGATAGAAAACCCTTCTGCCCTTCCTGCTTATATTCATCCTGTCTCAACACAGAAGGAATTTTGTAGGGGTGAATTGAGTTGTTACAGCTCCTAAGAACACAATCATAATTGCAGCTCTCAGGAGTGGAAACCATATTAAGCAGAGGTCAACCAGAATCGTAAGGTGTAATTTGCAAAACACCAGAACAGGCGAACAACTGTAACTGCAAATCAAGGAATTTTTGTTTTATTCTGGGTAGAAAGGAAGCGGGATGGGTTATGGGATTCTCTTCTACCGTATCACAGTGAATAATAGTGACTTCCATCAAAATGGTCATCTTCAAATTTTATTTATGTATGAAATAATTTGTGGGAACACAAATTGTGTGAAAATAATAATTTTTCCATCATTTTTCAGGACCAAACCTCATATTTTAAAGAACCCTCCACAGCAATAAATGTCCTGTCTTCTATGTGCAACACACAGCAGAAGGAAGTAATCACACAAGAGCTATAGATGACTAAGAGATGGCTTTTTGCAATAGTCTAACTCCAAATTTAAAACTAATTATCTTAATCAAATTAAATAAATTGCAAACTGCTAGGAAAGAAGAGATGTGAGTTGAATTAGTCTTTGTTCTTGCCCCTTGCCAAGGGTGAAAAGGAGAATAAGTTATTTTGATTCAACTAAAATCTATGATTTAGGTAAACTAGTAAAGCGATAATTTCAGCCAGAAGTTATGTTTCCTCTTTAATTCCAAACACACCTGCTAATTTTCTCACTTGTGGAAAAGCAAATTGTAAGATTTGTGGATGATTGCTTCTCCAACAGAAGGCCCTAAAACATTTCTGACAAGGAGCTATCTCTTATTTCCAGTTATTTCACAATCATTGCAGGGAAGTAAGAGAAAACCACAATGTGAATGCAAGCTAATGATGGGGCTGTTGGGGGGCATTTTCTCTTCTCTGAGACTCTCTTTAAACCACAGGGCTTGGAAGCCTTCCAGATTTATTTATTTATTTACACCTGCCAGATTGTAAAATTCCCCCACATAGAGCTTTGTTGTCTATAAATCTGAACTAGAGATGACATGGTATCAACATTTTCTTCTAATACACATCTGTTGAGAGATAGAAAAACAGGTATTAGGTGCTCATAAAATCACCACTCTGCCAAATTCATTTATGTTTCAAATCTATGAAAAAATATTATTAATGGGATAAATTAAAGATGTCAAAGATAATAAGGTGATAAATAAATTAATAAATTCTTCCCATCATGAAAGCCATCAGGATTGTAGACTTGTGTAAAGTGAGTTCCCTTTAATTCACATGATGGTACAATTAGGGCCAAGACTATGTCA
This sequence comes from Globicephala melas, assembly GCF_963455315.2. NCBI lineage: Eukaryota > Metazoa > Chordata > Mammalia > Artiodactyla > Delphinidae > Globicephala > Globicephala melas. The sequence goes on along the minus strand of NC_083327.1, from coordinate 44,827,265 downwards.
TTGAGGAAAACAGTGATGTTGGTAAAAGGAAATACACATACATACATATAGACACACAAAGGCAATTTTCACAGCTCACAATGACAAAAGATTTTGGTTTTCTGTTTGATTTAGTTTTATAAAGCTGTTTTCTTAGGTCTAGGTAAGAACATGGCTGTTGGGCTTTACCAGTGATTGCATCTTTATTCATATAATAAATATTGATTAAATAAAATACAGAATTTCCCCAAATATTTAAAGGTCATTTTTCTTTCTGGCCTGCTTCATGGAGTTGAAAAGAATATGACAAGAAGGGTGCTTCCTTTGAGATACTTGGTTAATAAAGCTTTACTCCAGTAGTGGTAGTTACATAATCTTGCGCAAGAAGCATAAATCTTACTGTGCAAACCAGGACTGAATAACTCCTGGGATTTTAAAGGTATGGTGGCAAGTGACTACCATATGAGAGTTTATGGGGCACAAGGACGGGACTCTACTATTGATAAAACAAATTAGTTCATAATATTGGAATAACCATTAACTAATGGATAACCACCAGTCAGCAAAAGCAATATGTAGTTTAGCTCTTGCTATTGACTAAAATGGCTGTGCTGTTCATTCATTATTTGGTTCAGCATCTGACCAGCCTGTGTCTAAAAATGGCACCCTCTTGGAGGGGAACAGAAGTGGGTAAAGTAATATTTCCCAACATGGTAACAAATGTTTCTGGGTGAATATGTTACCTTATAATGAATATACATAAAGCATTGGCAATATTAGGGGTATACAAAATGGTTAAATGGATGAAAATACCATTTTAACCAAATGGGAGGACATCCTATTAGATTCTTTTCATTAAACGTCCAAAAAGTAAGTGTCACATCTGGCCTATTGTTCAGTCACTTTCCAGTCAGGGTTCTTAAGTGATTCCTTAGTGCCATGAAATGCATGTTGAGAGGGGTCCTTTTCACTCTGCTGTGGCCTCTCCTCTTGAATTGACGTTACGCAGTGCACATCACTGTCACTGTCACAGCATGAGCTGCATATTTTGGGTGAAACGTCTTTCATATGGATGTCAGATACCCCAACCAGTGCTACATGTTCAGAATTCAGATCTTGTGTTTTAGAAATAATTTTTTTTCCACTTGGTTATATAGATTCTTTAAGATTTGTTATTAAAACATGTTCAGTGGGCCCTATAATTGGTGAATTTTTGGAGAAGGCTAATATAAATTATTTTATTTTATAGCAAATCAACAGTGATGATGTGGCTAGGGAATGTCCATTATTTTAACATCTGAGAAGCCAAGACTTTTTACTTGCCATTCATTTATATGCTTTGTGTGTGTGTGCGTGTGCATATGTATACACAGACGTTTATATAGCAAATGCCTGAGTTAAGCATATTATCTTGAATGCAACCTAGAAAAAGTCAGATACATCTGAGATATAGAATCAGTAATAATATAATCAATTAGATACATTGAGAATAATCTTTTATAATCATTCCTTGTTAAAAGCCAAACTTCTGCCCACCAAGTAGTAGAACTCAGAAACTTTGGCGAATACATTAACTGGATCTTTCTTCCAGATCATGTGACATCAGTCTTAGAGGTAAGACAAAAAATTCTTACCTCTGGCATTAATTTGCAGTGTGACCTTGGAAAAGTCATTTAACCGCTTTGAGTTTTATTTACCACATCTATAAAATGTCGGGTTTGGAAAGGTTAAAGGTATTATTTTGAAAAGTAAGCATTAACTATTATTTAAAACAATTATAAAAGAAATTCAGGAAAGGAAAAAAGAAGGTGGGTTTCTTGAAGCTTTGTGTTCAGACCCAGGATAGAAATTTAATTCAGGGTAGGATTTCCTCCTATGGAGGAAATGACTAGCTGAGAAACATTTCTTTCGCCCACCAAAACTGCCATGAAAAGGACTGACTGATAGAGGATATCAAAAATAAGAAAGGGTTATGGTCCAGGAAATGCATGCTGCTGTGGTCAGTTTGATGGACTTGGTATCTTGAAACGTAAGTGGCAGGTCCAGGAGGAAGTGTGGGCAAGCAGTGGATATCAAGGACATTTAGCTTAGTTTATTGATGGCAGCAGGTTGTTTCATAAGGCAGAGAGAGAAGCAGCTGGAATCTTAAATCAGGCCACATTCTGTAATGTGGCTGACTCATTGTCAGTTTCAGGGAAGTATCAGTAGATATCAAGGACTAAGAAATGATAACATCATAGGTGCTAGACTAGGGTGACTAGAAAATACCAGACAGAACTCCATACTTGAAGTCTACGTAACTCCAGGCAGATTATGGAAAGTTGCAGCTAAGGAAGGGAAAGATGAAAATTTTCTTCACCATTCTGTGAGCTTCCTTGTAATGCAGATTAGACCATGGACCATTCATATCATCTTTGTCTCCCTGGCACCTACCCCAGTGCTGGACATTCATTATATGCCTAACATAATTTGCCGTTAAAAAAAATTATAGGATTCAGATGAATGGTGTTAATTTGATCTTAATAAATCAGTCATAGAGGTAGGTCACATTTGTTATTCTGAAAAAATTTGGGGGATTTGGTTTACAAAATAGTGAAATGAGAGAAATATATATATATATATTATATAAAGATCTAAATATTGTTTATGAGACAATAGAAAATCTTGGAATATGTGACTTGTATTACTTAAAAGAAATTTTATATTGTATTTATAGTAATTATTGGTCTAGTCACCATTAAATGCTGGTTTTGCTGCATGACACAAAATAACTACATGATAAATGTCAATGAAATAAATAATTAATGCAATTTATAATATGCTTTTTTCAACATCAACTTAATCTATAAGTATGTGAAATAATTACATTAATGGAATCGTGGAAAAATTGGGACCTGTAATTGATAATATCTAAAGAAGATACACTATCATTTTAGTTAGTCATGGGGTTAATAAGATAATTGAAAAATGATTTTGTTCATTCCATCCCCTTTAGGCAAAGCTAAAATGTTTATAGTTTCCTTTGAGAGGAGTATGCTTTTTTATACTGCAGTTTTTATAAATGATACTATAAGTTTTGATAAAATGTAACATTTTTAAATTAATATCTCTTCCAAAAAATCTTATGTAAAACAAATTTCTTTTTGTCAAATGATATTTTAGAGTAATTGCAAATTAAAATTTAAAATCTATTCTCATGTTAAAAATTTGTCTTCTAATATAATAACATTTACATGTATAAAAAAGAAAAATTCATCAAAATATTTAAGGGTAAAATTAATAATTTTCTAATACAGTATATATAATCATTGTCACAAAGTTCAAATATTCTGTTGAAATTAGAGTACTATAGAGAAAAGCTATATTCTCTTGGTTCTGAGTCCTTGGAAGAATGAAATGTGTTCTACATATTGCCTGATTCTACCTTGTGTCTCTAACTTTTATCCACGGCACTTAGGTTTTTTTGGTCCTTTTTCTAATTGGGTTTGTTTATCTTGTATGATATTTCTTCATGGTTTATTTAGTAGCTCTGGTAAGGCCTGTTAGGGGTATTTGATTTGTTTGTTTAGCATACTTTTAAGCAACTAATTCCAACATAGGATATAGGTATCATTAGAAAAGGATGGTTACCACAATATATTTTTTCTTAAACTGCAAATTTTACTTAGTGACTTTGCTTTTTAAAAAGCATATCTATAAACCAGAAGGATAAATGAACTTTGTTCACATGATTGTATAGCGATTCCTATTTTTAATGTTGTCTAATATGAACTGAAGGCACAGGGATTGAAAATTTGCACTTATGCCTTTCCTTTGATTTGCACTGTGGTTATAATAATCCATTTAGCACATAGATAGTTAGATACCAGAAATGACTGACTAATAAATGTTACTGGATACTTCATGCAATATTATGAGGCACTGTACTAGGCTCAGGAGAAGCATAGACTGTGCTTTCTGAATTTATGGTACTACTAAAGCCAGACAACGTTTGCATGAATCTCCTTGGCCTTGGCTAACTCATTTTCATTTCATTTCTTTTTCATTCTTTTTCATTTCATTTTCCTCCCCACCTTCAACTTCCTCATCTGTAAAAGACTAAATTTACAATAGAGTTCCAGCTTCTAGCTGGAACATTCTATAATTTCATAAATAGAAATTCCAGTTTTCTCTCTCTCGCTCCTGCCTTTTTAATTTAAAAATATTTATTTATTTGTTTGTTACCAAAGACTGTGCCATTCTTTAACTTATACTACCAGGTCACTTCTTTATGAAAGTAGAGGTGACATGCATCCCTTCAAGGTAACTAGACCCAAGCTTGTTCAACTAGTCACTCAGCAAACATATACGAACTATCTACCAGTGGAAGCTCTGTGCTCTACCCTGTGGAGGGTTTGGAAAGCAAACAATTCACACTGTCAAGAAACTTACGTTCCAGTCCTGTGTTCTCCATCTTTTTAAAGATTAGGATTCCTTTTTTTTCCCTTTAAAAACAATTGGCATTTATTGAATACATATGACCTGCCAGGTACATGCACAATCTCCATGCTAAGTTTGTAATATGCATTATCTCTATGATGTTTTTTGACTTGTAGGGTTGTGTGTGTGTGTGTTTGTGTGTGTGTGTGTGTGTGTGTGTATATGGTATGTCTATATTTAAAAATTTTGGTAAAATAGATAAAATTTTTACCATTTTAAACATTTTTAAGTGTACAATTCAGTGGAACTCATTATGCTCACAATGTTATACAATTATCATTACTATCAACCTGGCATTTTCATCGACCCAAACAGAAACTCTATACTCATTAAATAATTACTCCTATTCTTCCCTCACACAAGTTACTGGTAACCTGTAATCTACTTTCTGTCTCTGTGCATGTGCCTATTCTAGATATTTCAGATAAGTGGAATCATAAAACATTTGTCCTTTTGTATCTGGCTATTTCAGTTTACATAATGTCTTCAAGATTCATTAATACTGTAGCATGTATCAGAACTTCATTGTTTTTTATGTCTGAATAATATTTCATTGTATGTATATACTACATTTTATTTACCCATTCATCTGTTGATGGACTCTCCTCTGATTTTGCTAAGCTTCCAGTTTTTGTAATCGTAGATCTACTTGGTGTCCTGATATTTTCATCTCTTCCTAGTGCTGAAGGCTAAAATGAAGCCATCCTCCCTCCATGCTTGTCTTCACCTTTATTCTATTCAGAATTAACTTTTTCATTAGCTTCTTTTATTCCTGTTTTATTTTCTCTTTCTGCTAATGATTGTCTTAGCATATGTATGACTATTTTTTTCGAAGATATAATTTCAGTGGTCCAGTGTGTTTACATAGGAACCTAGATTGTTAAATGTTAAGGAAATATCAAAGCCATGATTAAGATTCATTTGAGTTAAATTTTTTCTAGAATTCATTGCAGTGAAAATATGAATGTTATTTCCCTCAACTCATTGATGTATTACCATTTTCTCCCCAAATAATATAAGGAACTATACGATATTTATATAATTTACTAAAATACTAGCATTGATCCTTGGAATAATTACTTAAACTCATTGCTAAGTTTCATTATAAATAAATTTTTAACATTTTATAAGATTATTCTAAATATGATGTACTTACTAAAGTCATATTGCAGGAAAGACTAAGGCTGTGCCTATGTAGAAAATTCTTCCATAGTTGTTGACATTTCTATAAACCCTTGTTACCTAGCTAAATTTAAAGATGTCTTTTACTGATGAGATATTAGTGAATTGGGTTTAGAAAATAAGTATTCCATATATTTTATTCTTAGGAAAAAAAAAGTTTAGACCAGGCACATTAATGAATTAAATTTAATGAGGACTTTTGTGGCAATAATGATGGAGTGTCAAGGTCTCTAAGATGCCTCATGCTAGCTATTTTTCATTCTCTTTAATTTACACAAGAAGGCTTAAAGAGCTCTGGGCAAGCTGCTTCAAAGAAAAGAACATCACTGTTGAACCAAAGTTAATGCAAAATTGTTTGAAAACTAGAGAGTCCTTTGAACACACAGTTATAGAGGAACACAGAGCTTTTATATAACAAAATATAAGTTCCCTTGTAAAGGATTTTTCCCTCTTTACTCTTCAGATTAAGTACATCCAATTCATTTTTTATGCAGTCCACAAGTTTTAAGACTGTGTGGATATGTTGGTTTGTGAAAAAAACTGATATTAAAAACAATTCTATGTTAACAAAAACCAGCTGAATTTAGTTTAACATTTCTTATATTTCCATTTATTTTGGGTAATGACATGCATGAAAATGCATGCAAGTTGTATCTTTAAAGAATCTTTGGGTGAATAAAGTAAGGAAATTGTAGTTGGAAATCTGATACCTGAGATTGTCTATATGTGTTAGGGGAACAAGCACAAAGACCAATTAGCCCATTCTTTTGATTATCTTCATAATCAATACCGATTTCTGTGGTTTCATTGATCTGCTCACAATTCACATTGAGTCTTAGCTTGGAAAGAGCGAACACTTTCTCTGTCCCTCTCTCTAGCTGATTGCCTGTGCAAAGGAGATGCTCACTAAATGTTTATGAAAGAACAAGATGAGAGAGGGTTTGATGTCATTTCCCAGAAGAAAACATGGCCAAATGGCACTTTACAGTCCAATGCAATTTGCACTTTTTATTCTTTTGACTTCTTTTTTTAAAAAGTGGAATAAAACGCAAAACAATATAATGATACTTCAGCACTTCTCTGTCAAACATTCTATGGAGGCTCAACAAATACCAAAGCAAAAATAGAAACACTGTATGTTCGTAAGTTAAATTCAACTGAATTTATTGTTCAAGACAAAATACATACAGCAGGCATTATTAGCCGGGGTTCATGGACCCCAGGACTGCATAGTAGTGGAGAGCTTCAGGGTATCTGTGAAGACTCTGAAACCACATGCAGATTTTGGAGTGTATTTTTCTGAGATGATATTACTTAACAGTGATGGAGAAGTTTCTATTTGTTTGGAGCTGTTCTAATCATTTGTAAGTTTTTATTCACTTGACCCTTATGACAACCTTAGGATATAAGTGTTCCCACTATTTTCGTATTACAGATGAAAAAATGACATACAAAATTTTCATGTAACTCGCCCAGGGCATCACAGCTACTAAGCAGTTAAGCCAGCATTTGTACCCAGAAGTCTGGCTGCAAGGTCTGAACTCTTAATCAGCACACACACTGTGCTGTCTTTTGATAGGGAATAGATTTTGTAACTTTTCTTTTCATATTTTTGAGAGGAGTTTGTGATCAAAAGACAATAAATATCTGCTGGAGTAGAGGAGACATCTAGACCCCAGAAATGCCACTTTCATTAGACATGCTGTTGCTTAAAGTGCATGGGGTTTGCCATAGCTAAGGAAAATCAGATGTAGTCGCCTGTGGTCACGTAGATGTTAGGCATTTTTAAGGTCTGCTGATAAGTGTCTCAACTATTTAATCTGGCCACCCAGGATGTCATATTTCATATTGCCTACAATAAAATGGATCAAAAATGATAAGAATCAAGATTCTGACAAAGCAGGTAAAATGAATTGATCAAAATCTGGAAAAAAAGTTGAAATTTAAATGGAGACCTTGGAGTAAGCAAAGTGCATTTACTTAAAGTTGAGCCTAGAATTCCTGTTGATCAAAGGAAAGTTCAAAAGATGATCAGTTACATGATTCACAGTGTTCCTAAGAAAAGCCTATCACCTCCTCAGAGAGAAGAATACATTACTTTGTTTGAAGTAATGGATGAACTCTATGTGCGTTCGGGCTTTTGATAAGTCATATTGCTGAAGAGAGCACTTAAACTTCATAGTAAGGCATGAAATAAAATGTCGTTTCTGTATTGCTAATTAAGGGCTAAAAATAGACTATTGGTCACAAGACTTGACCTTTGATGAAAATGGAAAGCACCACCTCCCTCCAAGTGTTGGATCCCTCTAGCTCATGGTCACCTTGTCTCCAAACCAGGGGAAAACCTACTCAGGAGCAAGAATTTTTGTTAGAAAGAGTGTGACTCAAATCTGATGCATGAAAAAATTAATGAATGACATAATGTTAAAGTTGCACACTGCAGGTTTGTACAGAATATTTTCAAAGCAAGAGTGACCAGAATAACTATACCAAAGAAAATCTCATTAATGTAGGCATATAAATGCAAATTTAAAAAACAATGAAACGTAATGGTGATTAAATGTATTAAATGATTCACCATGAAAGTCTCACAGTAATTTATGAATAATATTATAAATAATTTCACTTTTTTATACCCCTATTGTAACATATGTCGCCAAGATTATAATTAGCTGTTGAATTGGTTGTGTCCTCCCTACTCAGTTACATCTTTGAGAACATGAATCTCATTTAATTTCATTTTATTTTCTATCAGTGATGCTCAATACATGTTTTTAGGATGACTGAGCAAATAAAAAAAATGAGTAGATGAAAAATGAGCACATGATCAGCTAAAATGTGCACAGCAATTAGATTCTTACACTTTTCATATATCACTTAATAATAATTAACAAAATACTTCTGTACACTTCTTTTTCTATGATGTGAAATTTGATGCTACCCAGTTTCTTTAAACATTACATTTTGGAAGATAAAGTTGAGAAAATGCTCTCAGTATAAAGTACAGAATACAAAATTGTATATAGACTGTAACTCGCACACACACACACACACACACACACACACACACACACACACAGAAATAAAAGTAAGTAAACCAAAATATTAGCTATGGTTATTACCTGGGTGAAGAAATTCATTCTGGAATCCTCCTTCACAGCCAGGTTTACTGAAAAAATTAACATATAAAATTCACCATTTTTAGTTTTATGAGTTTTGATGAAGGCATAGAGTTCTATGAGCTGTTTTTTTGGACATGTGACCACAACAACCAAGTAAAGAACACTTCCATGATCCCAGAAGTTCCTCAATGTTCCATTGCAGTCATTCTTCTTGACTCCCACCCAGTATACTGCCTGTGGCATCCACTGATTTCTTTTCTTATAGCTTTGCCTTACTCCCAGATATCATATCCTGAAATCTTAAAATATGTAGTTTATGAATTTGGCTTCTTTCATTTAGCATAATGCTTTTGATATACATCTGTGTTGTTACATGTACCAGTATTCTTTTTTTTTTCTAGTTTTGGAGTATATGGAAAATCTTCTGCTCTATTCCTAATCCCTTCATGAGTACTCATTAGAGGTTTGTAGATGAGGGTCAGAGAATGGGTGCAAACTAGTCTCATACCTGGAGCTCCCGTGGGTTCTGCACTTTCACACTATTTGGCTTTTATAAATTTGTTAAACATTTTAGATGAGTTGTTATTATCTACTTCTATGATGCCTTGTGTCTTGTACTCCTGTGCTCTGCCACAGGTGAGCCAGTGCTTACATCCTGTTGTTCTTTCCTTAGATTTCAGACCACTTAGTTTCTGTGGTCTTCAGCTCTCTGAAGGGTTGAGAAAAGGTCTCTTCATTAGATTGTAAGTGCCAAGAAGGAAAGGCTAGAGGCCTGGAGCATAGTGGGTTCTCAATGTTTGTTACATAAACAAGTGAGCAAGTGGATGGATGAATGACACTTTTGTTTGAGCAGTTCTATGTAAAATTTATTACTTCTTTATTGAATGTTAATTAGTGTTGGGGAAACCTGTTAGAAACTTCTCTGAGCATATATGCTCCAGTAGATTGGTTTCTGGACCCATACTCATAGTGGAGAGAGGCTTCATTCAGCCCCTACTGAGGAAATTATAATCTGACTACAATATACCAAGGTAACTGGTAGTAAAAGTGAAAATTTCAATCAGCAGGTTGATTTGAATAACTGATGCCAGATAGCCAGTTGGTTTGATTTTTACCCCTCACTGAATTGACTTAATTAACAGCTTATTTTCATACTGTGTAGCTTTCTCTATGCCTGTTGACACACAAGATTATCATTCACAGTAAGCAAATGATTTCCCCTGAGAGCCAGAATTCAACTGCTTTACTACTCTGACTAGAATTTCTACCTTTTTTTTTTAATATGGCACAACTTAATGATCTTGCTCTTGTTGGTGTACACTAAAATTTTATCTGTTTAAACACACATTTAACATAGAATATCTTGTTTCTAACTTTTAACACATATGTATGGTTTAAAATGAACTTCAGTAATTCTGGATATTGCAAAAACTTATAAATAGGCAGCAGTAAGTTGTGAAGAATTAATTCTTTTAGTTTCTGATGGCCTTGTAAAACTTTATGCAACAAGCTACTCATGTCTATGAAATCATACTGGGTGATACAATTATTTTTCTCAATGTTAGTTTTTTGTTATATTTTCACTCTTTTTTTGGTTCTTTTTATTTTTCTTTTTGGTTAGAATTAATATTTGAGAATAATTTCACTAACATAATATGGGTCTTACTTCACAAGAATTTATTATAACAGTAGACCAATAGACTAAGCTCATTTTATTCATCCTCTGACCATACTTTTGAATAGTGTTTAGCTCTATTGATTTATAAGCTTCTGGTTTTTTAAAATAACATGTTTTAAAATTCTGCAGATTGACATGTTTATGGGTCTAGTTAAGGCAGGTAATATAAGTGAAGGCAGCCAGCTAGATGTGGCAGACACTAGCCCATCTCTTTAAATGAAGCTGCTATCACTTGGCTCCTGCAGGAATGCAGGTTGCAAAGACCTTCAGGCTTTCTGTTTCTGGTTCATTTTTTTACCTTCAGCTAAAAAATGGATTTTAATTTTTTAAAAAATCCTCATACCTTAACATCAGATAGATCAATGTGCAAATCCTGGCTTTGCTGCTTAAAGCATTTATCTCAAAGGCCATCAAACCATTCAATAAATAATAACTGAATAGTTAAATGAGCATGCTAGTTATTAATTGTAAAACTAGAAAAAAAACTTGTAAGTTGACTTGAACTCCAGCTTCTGTATTGCTCAAGAGTTCTTAAAACAAAATGTCTAACTGCATACTCTGACCTGAGTGTGGGCATATACGTGTTCACATATATATTAGAAAATAAAACAAGAAAAGAGTAAGAATTTCTGGATAGGTATCAATCAAAATTGGGCAAAAGCAGAAAGACAAACGCAGAAAGAAGAATGTTTTCTGCTAATTCTGAAAACTTACTACCTCAGAAATAAAGTGCCCTTTTCCTGCTACCCCATGGAAATGCATTTGTTATTTGTTCATGTTTGGTTCCCTCAAGGGTTTTGTTTGAGTGACTGAGACTAATCTGATGAGTGAAGGTCCTAATGGCATGTAATCGCTTAATGTCTTATCTCTTCCAGGCAACTTTTGCATTTTAATAGAGGCCTCCTGTGCCTTAACCCAGTGGAGTGTGTAATAAGATTAGAGTGACCAGACACAGGGCTTTGCACCTGAAAGTACACAATGGTCAATGTTAATGGATAGCTTTGAGAATTTCAGGTCCTGGCAAGGCCAGGGCCAAAACATTTTTGAGAAAGAAGACATTTCAGTACCCTTCAAATCTAGATATGGGTAGGGTTTACTAGTTAGAACACTATTTTAGGTTGTATATATTATATCTGTATTATATGCAAAGTAATGAATAATTTGACTTATTTGAAAATGTTTTTAATCAGTCGTGTTGGAATAACACAGGCAGATCATTAGAAGACCAAAAAAGGGTCAATGACAGAACCTCTCTTTTTTAAGCTTCATTTTATGCTAATATTTTGTGCTTTCTCTGACCATTCAGTATAATCTTATAACGAAGATCTCATTAGCTTCAACAAGTGGTATTTTGGTATCATTTTCAGGTGCACATCCTCTCTCTCCTACAGATTCTCCCAAGATTTTTGAAGTTCTTGGGGATGGCACATGTGCTCACAAATTAGCCCTGTATGGCATATACATTTCTCTTCTCTTCTGCTTCAGCTTTTTCTCTGCTGCAAAGGCCTAAGATAGCTGTGAAGCTGTGTCTCAGTATTTCTCCCATGGCCTGCATCCCACTGAGAACCATTTCCTCTGTTGTGCACTAAACAGCTTAATTGGGTACCATGGTCACTTTCAAGCCCTATCGCTGCCTCATCTGGACACAGTATCTGGCAGGCACTGCTCACACCTTTGCTCATGAATTGGGGCATCAGGGTTCTGCAGTGTTACCATGCTCTTTGGAGTCCTTGGACTCCCAGGAATGGGTTACATTCTCAGCAGGAACAGGTAGATAACTTTCTCCACTCTTTGCTGTCTTGTACTTCAAGTTAGTTTTAGATTAAATAATTCTTTCATTTTTAATTTTAGACCCTCTTCTTGTGTCCATACAAGCATAAACTGAGGAATAAACTCAAGCGATAAGATACATTATGTCTTGTTTAGACTAGAAAATCCTTTTAATAACAAAGGGTTTATTTTGACCACATCATGTACCTGATTTCTCTTCTTTTAGGAAATGTTTTCTCTCTGGAGACCATATGTTTTAAACAGCCGCCCTGGCAGCTACTCTGTTGACTGTCAGACATGACCACACCTCAGCAGGACAAAACTTGCCATCAACTGGGCTGATGCACATCTTTAATTGTGATTTTTCTTCGGACCAGAATTAGGTCTCTGTACTTAGATTTTCTAATTTGTCCATGCTTAAGCATAGAGAACTTGTGAGAGTGTGGCTCTAAAAAAAGAGACTTCTTTCCCCCATCTATCAAGATCAATAGAAATATGTTCCCATTCTTTGCTGCAAATTTTCAGATAGACAGATGACCAGAAAAATTAAATCCTCTGCCTAAAATGTATGCAGCCCAAGACCAGGAGTAGAACCTCAATGGGGAAGATAAAAGACCCAAAGGAGTCATTTTTATTTCTTCCATCTATGTATCAAAATCTGAAAGCCATCTAAAATCTTAACTGGTAAAACAAAATAAGACAGGACAAACCTCACTACTTGTGTGTGTGGTAAAGTATTGATTGCCTGTGTAACAGCCATTTTATCTTCATCCATGTATCAGAATCTCCATCTTTTTCAGTGGTAATAAGATCAGCCCCAAGGAATAAATTACTTTCAGTTAATCATGCCTATTCCTTCCCCTTTTGTCAATGATTGGCCTAAGGATAGTCATGTGACTAAGGACATAAAAGGGAAATACATGGGTCTTCTGGGGAGTTTCTTTCCTTCCTTATCCAAAGAGGGAAAGCACATGAAGAAGGCCTACTCCCACTACTCTGACAACATTTATGCGTTCTGTGTTTAGAAGCGGACATTTCAGAATCAAGTTTCTAGGATTATATGGAATAGGCCTAGAGTAGCAGAGGCAGTCAGACCCATGCTCACACTCTTGGAGCTGCTGACTAAACTCCTGAACTACCAACTCCCCTAATTTAGTTTTAAATAAACAAAAAATTTCCATATGGATTAAGTCATGGGTTGGCAAGTGACAACCTGCAGGCTAATACAATCCACCACCTATTTTTGTAAATAAAGTTTTATTGGAACATAGTTACCACACTCATTTTTGTATTGTCTAGGACTCCTTTCACTACAATAGTCAAGTTGGGTGGTTGTGACCGAGACTATATGGACTGCAAAGCCTAAAATATTAACTATCTGCTCCTTTACATAAAAAATATGCCAGTCCCTACATTAAGCCACCCTTAGTAGAATTTTCTATTATTGTTATATTGATGAATCTGAATTGATAAAATTCTAACTTTAAACATCGACATTTGTTGGGTAAACAACCACATTTTATATCTTATATACCTATTAAGCCTTGACAAGTTATTTTCTAAATGAAAAGCAGTTTATACAAATGAAAGATAAAGTATTTTGGAGCTTATGTCTATGTTTTATTTAATTCATCCCCAAACTCCAGCCAATATTTTGCCCTAAGATGAAATCATCATCTTAATTGTAGCCTAGTAGGATTTAAAATAACTTGACTTTTTCTTTCCAAATGAGATATTTAATGGAAATGCTTTAAGGGTCCAACTACTGAGTGAAGCACTATTGTTGCAGCTATTTCAAAATGACATTTATGCAGGCTATGTAAAACGTTCACAGTCATTAAATAGCATCCTATGGCCACTCATTTATCCTCCCTCAATTATGTAACAAAAGGACTTATCAAGATCAAGTCCCAGTTTCAAAAAAATTGCCTTTTTAGCAGACCGCCCCAAAGCTCAAATAAGTCAGATTGGTGCACATACTCTTAAAAGGACTTAACGCCAATTTCTATACTTATGTACTAAAGAGTTGTAAAACGGAATGAGTTTGCAATGTTTCTTGGGGGCTTTTTTTCATATGAAGATAATTAAGACTTAACGTTCCCTCCCTTGTTTCCTAATATGTATGACACAGAAATATACATTTAAGATCAACAGTATTAATGTATTAGTCAGACTGCCAAATGTGGACTTACTTGTCCTTTCCTCTCATAACTGTAGAAGGGTGGGATATTGCTAGCACGATGGGACACCTCCTTCATACACAGCGTTCCTCTGTTAATCTCACTTCTGCTCTTCATGATTAAACTGTATTGAAAGACTTCTTCCATGATTCAGAAGATTGTTTTTTAATATTTATTTTAATATGAAAGAAGAATATGCTCATTCATCATCAGAAATGTTTTTAAAACAGCACTTCCTATCAACCATTGATGATGAATGGGAAGATCTTTCCTTAGTACCGGAGAGAATATTGCACAAATCTTCCTGAGTCTTACCACAAATCTCTCTTAATAAAATTCAGCTCATCAGTTTGCAGGATAAGAATATGTCTTCAGTCATAAAAGGTATAGTGACAATGGGAGATGTTTCAGAGATCTTTTATTCTTATTTATTTATTTTTACTGTGCTTGAGCTTCTCAGTAGATAACAGGCACAGCTGAAATCATATTTGTTTTTAACAGAGAAAAATTTAGGCTGATAAAATTTGTTTTGAGTGGACAGCCTGTCATCTCATCATATAGTCTCTGATATTTGTTAGCTATCAATTGAATGTGGAAATAGTTCTAGATATTGGGAGAAGTTACAACAGAAAAGAAACCAATCAACAACATTCTTTTAAGAGCTAGAGTAAACATGTATTAAATAAAAGATGGTGCTATGCTTGCTGAAATTACTACACTATGCAGTCCTTCATTAGTTACTGAGCATTTGCTATACATGGGGACCTGATAGACCCAGAGGTACAGCTGTGCACAGAGCAATGCTCCTGCTGTCATGGAACTAACATTTAACATGTCCCAGGGGTCTTCCATTTGTCACTTGAGAATCTAGCCAATAAACAGAGTCATAGTTTCAATCATCTAACAGTTCTTTATAGGTTGGCAAAAAATATGCCCTTTTTAACTTAAATGTGTTATTTCTTTATCTTCAGGAAAAAATGATGAGGAACGAATTTGGGTCAGATATTGCAGTCTAAGTAGTTTCACTGGCTGCTAGGTTGTCCTAAAATAAGGATCTACAACACTGACCTTGAGCCTTGGAAGCATTAGGACTGCAAGAATCAATTCTGTGTCAGAATCTTTGAACATATCAGGAGGTCAGTTCTGCATCATTCATTCCACTGATCTTCCATTGCTATCATTTAACAGGTCAGATGTGCAGCTGGCAGAGAAGCATTGCAAAGTTAAGTTAACACATGATGCAGATGGAGAGTGTCAATTCAGAACTGTGTGTCAATTCATTGGTCTCTCCAGAGTTCAGGGTCATAGATGAAAAAACTCAGTCTTCTTTTTTCTGCCAGCTAAGCAAACATGCTTGAAAGTATGGAAGATAGAATATCTGAATACTCTTGTACTTGCTGAGGAAATTTAGGCATATCTAAATGTCTTCAGAGTCAACCCATGAGATCCTCTGAGGTAGATTCGGTCAGCGTGGGATCTTCCTCTTAAATGTTCATTGTGTCCTGCCTGTATCTTCACTTCCTACAGTGTCATTTTGTTGGGTGTGGGTGTTGGCTAGAATCTCCATAGACACAGCATTTTGTCTTAAACCCAGCTCTTGTAACAAGAAAATAATGTAGGTTTAAAATAAAGATGGTAATGGAACTTTTAGTGCAGTAACAGTCCAACTGGATACACTACCAAATTCCTTCCCAAGAGATATATAATCTCTGTAATGGAAAGGGGGAAAAACCCCCCAAAAGATGTATTGAATACAAATAATGGAATGAATAATTATAAAAGGGTATGAAATTAACTTTGCATTGTTAGAATTTGCTTTTAAAATCATGAGAATATTTAGGAGAGATTTATATTTTTATGTGAATAGGCTATATATGGCTTTTCTTGCTGAATAATAAATGAAAGTCCTTCTGGACTCTATGGTAGCATATGAAAATGTGTAAAGTAATATTAATTAGAATGTAATGTTTAGCCATAGTTTACCAGTTAGAATTTAAATAGATACAGTAGTTAAACATTCCAGGTATAAATATTGGTCTATAAATCAATCTAGTTAACTCAGTGTTTCTCAAACCTAGCACATTTGACCTTTTGGGCCACAAAATTCTTTGTTGTGAGGGCCTATCCTGTGCATTGTAAGATGTTTAGCAGCATCCCTGGCCTCTACCAACTGGATGCCAGTAGAACTGCCCCAGGGGTTACAAATAAAAGTGTCTCCAGATATTGCCAGATATTCTCAGGGGGAAATATTACCTTGGTTGAAAACCACTGAGTTAACTAAACCCTTTTTATCTCTTATTAGAATTCACATGCTACTGTAGCAAGCGTGAAAGGGAGGTGGAGTTGTAAATGGAGTGTAATGGTTAATCATTTGTTCATATTTGTAGAAAATAACTGCTACAATTAAAGTCAAGGCCCCACCAAAAATAAGACCCTTGTCAAATGGCAAGATTTTAGTTGATAAATTGAGAATTTTACAAAAGTAAAGGAAGACTCTGAGCTATGTTATTGGGAAGCTTCCAAACTGGAAGCATGGTGAACAAAAGGAAAATCACATGTAGATGCATCATAGAAAAACTGCTTAAAGCAAAAAACAAAGAGACACTCATAATAAATAATCAGAATAAAATGATATGTTAATTCTGAAATAGGAAGAATAAGGTTGGCACCTGCCTTCTCATGATAAACAGTGGAAACTAGAAGGTAATAGAATGATATCTTGAAAGCTCTGAAAGAAAATTATTTCCAATCTATAATTCTATATTAAGTGAACATTGCCTTTAGAAAATAGAGACAAATAAAAATATTGTTTTGGATAAAGATTGAGAAAAATTATCTTCATGAGTGCTGCACCAAAGGAAACAGTCAAGAGTGTTCTCTAGGCAAAAGGAAAATAATCATAGACGGAAGTTTTGAGATGTAGGAAAAAATAAAGGTCAGTAAGAAGAGTAAAAATGTTGGTAAATCTGAAGCTGCTGAGCTCAACATGGGTGCTAGACATATCACTTTTATTTGCTTCTTGTAATGGATGAGTCAAAACATAACCCCAAACCAGAAATGAAAGTGAAATATTTGGAGCTGTGAATACAGATATTTTGTCAATTAAGTCTAGATTAATACGCTTTGGGGAAAAATTATACGGTAAATTTAAAGCAAAATTTATTGTCATTTTGATTAAATGTAAATAAACTGTATACTACAATTAAAAGACAGAGCGCCAGACTTAATATAAACAACAAATAACTTCTATCCATATGCTGCATGTAAGAGATATACTGTACAGAAGGATACAGAAAGTTTCAAAGTAAAGAGATGCAGGAGAAAGTTTCTATAACTACACTAATATCAAATAAAAAAATTTAAGTTAAAAATAATAGAAATAGAAGAGCACATTGCATAATGGTAAAATGTTAAATTGACCAGGAAGGTATTATCATTCTAAATTCATATGTACTTAATAAAACATAGTATGAAAATATAAAGCAAAATTGACAGAATTAAAAGAATTATATAAATGTACAATTATAGTGGGAGACTTCAAATAAAAAAAGAAAAGCAACAGAAAATACAGTAAAGGCAAAAGTTGATTCTTCAGGACAGATTAAAATTGATAAACACTGGTGACACTGTTCATGAAAAAGTGAGGGAAAACACAAATAACTAATGTGGATAATTTAAAAGGTAGCATTACTAGAGATCCTACAGATATCACAGAGAGATTACTTCCAAACTTAATTTTTGAAGGAACATATACCAAAAAAAGCTGACAAGCGCATTTACAGGAGGAAAATCAAATACCAATATCTTTCATGAATTATAAAAATTCTACACAAAATATAAGCAAAGAGAGCAATATATAAAAGGAAAATACAGCAGAGATGTGTCTAAAAATAATGGAGAGAAAAATAATCATAGTAGAGTCAATTTTAATAGCCAAACACTACAAATAAAGTAGATACCAAGAATAAAATGGATACATAGATGGTACTATAGTTCATGTAGTAACATTATACAGCGTGAATATTAATGATTTGCTGCAATAAAAAGTATCACAAGGGATAATCTCAAAAATATAATATCAAGCAAAGAAGTCGATACTTCTGTATGATTACATTTATATAAAGTCCCAAAACAGACAATATTAATCTATGATGTTCAAAACAGTACTGATAGTTAGTTATGGGTCTTTTATGGTGTTTTAATGTTCCATTTATTTTCTTAGGATGTGGTTACAAAGGTGTGTCATTTTGTGATAATTTATTGAGTTATACATTATAATTTGTGCATTTTCATAGATAAATGTTACTCCACAGAAAAATATTTATTTTTTAAAATGGTGGCCCATAGACTGCTTTACTTCTTATTTGATTTTGATACCTACAGTCCTTTGACTGGTAAACATTTTTTATTAGTTCAGCTTTTGTTATTGACTTAATCTAATCAAATCTATGGGCCTGATTAAGCTGGTTAATGAAGGTAGGCATGGCCTTAAGAGTAATATTATATCTTTTCTAATTGATTAAACATTTCATAAACATAAAATACCATGGCAATTAGAGGGATATATAGGGCAGATTAATATTACTTATAGTGATGTGAAATTATTCAATTTCAATGAATAACACAATAAATACAATTTTAGGGAAAGAGCATTTGTTATTGAAAGGTGCTTATCCTTTCTTATAGAAATTATGTGTTGTTTAGGATAATCTAGAGCAAAATTTACATAACTAAATATTTGTGAATTCAGTGTTGATTTCCATGCAAGGAGATTATTAATTGTTTCTCAGGAGGTGTCCCAGTTTCCGAGATGTGAGTAGTGATCAGCAAAATCAGGTCGTGCAGATTTGTGCAGTTACCACTGGTAACACTCCAGCTGCCATTTTTGGAAAATTATTACAAGTTCTTGTAATACCACCACACATAGACATCTTTATTCAAAGAACTGTGTGCTAGAAGCTACTTTAAAGAGCGTTCTGCTCTGTTTCTTTTTCATTCTAGGTTTTGGATTGTCAGGGCTGGGAACTCAATAGGTTGACAGTTAAAAACAGCAGCAATAAGATCAAGAAGTCAAGTGTTCGTTCTTTCAAGTAGTATGAAATATATCATTCCTCTTCCATAAAAATGAAGTAAAATGTGCACTAACCTTATTTTAACAGAGAAGAGCAGGCATTGCTTCAGAATGTCAAACTTTACTGATTGTACCAAAAGGCAATTGTTGAGAGCTGCTCAGCAGATTGAGTTCAGTTCTCACCTCCACACACAAAATCATAATCAAGACAACCCTCCAAAGCAATTTCAGTGACATGGCAGCCACAGACTCTTCCTGCTTACCAAAGGGAAGTCCTTTCTAGGTCACAAGCAGGAGACAGGTGTTTATTAGTTTGGGCTTTCAGGTAATCTTCCCACTGGCTGAAAATCCCATTAAAGAGTACAGTGGTCATTTCAGCTTCATGACAGAGGCAAAGGTGTAGCTGTCTTTGAGAGAGCCTGTTTTCAAGATGTCCATTCACTTGATTTTATGAGGAATGACTACTGGAGGGAAGGCAAGCATTCTTCACAAAGGGAAGAAAGCACTTTGAACTTCTTAAGCGACAGCCTCCTTCAAACCATCTAGCATTGTTGACAATTATTTCCAGTTTGCTAGAGTACTACAATCATAGTTTATGATATTTTGAAAGCATAAAGCTAGGATTGGAAGCTTTGAGGCGGAAACTTCAGCCTCCATCAGCAGGGTGCATGCTATAATTTACCTCATTTTTCACAAAGGTAGTTTTGGAAACTGGTTCCAGAGGAGACTTTGACACTGATAATAGATCTGGCTAACACAACTGAGGCTTCTCCTCTAAGGCTCACATTCACCTTTTAAAGATCTATAATGTTTTGAATACAAATCCAGCATCATCTACATATGGAGAAATTTATAGCAAGTTAAGAAAGTTCCTCTGATGAGAAAATGCTGAGGTCTGATCTACAGACCAGTATTTTTGCAAATACATCATTTTCACTGTAGTTTGGTGGATTAATCCAGACACAGACTTGTAACTTGTCCTCTGCTCAGTGGCCTCTTCCAAGAGAAGCAAATGCCCATGTCTCAGGGCTGCTGTGATTAAATGAGATCATGTTTTCAAAATACCATGCAGTAGGTGCATGATGAATGTCATCTGTTGCTTCTGGTAACTATTATGATTTCATTAAACTGGAAAAAGTTATCAACAATACACTGTCTTCATTGGAATGAATATAACTCAGACACTGGGAGTTAGATAGATGGGGATTCCAAACTTAGGAAGATCCACTCCCAAGGTTTTTGTAAAATTTTATAAGAAATCAAGAGTAAAAGATTCACTAAATATTTCACTGAAAATATGGCCTTCACTGCAGTAGAGAAGCAGCTGAAAGAGTTAGACACAGAAGAAGCAAGAGAGAGCATGCACTCTGGAGTTTGTGTCAGTAGGTCTGGGAGGGGTTCTTGGCTCTCTTGCTTAGCTGTTGAGTGATCTTTGGCAAATCACATAAACCTTTCTGAACCTCCTTTACCTTATCTCTCTCTCTTTTTTTTTTTTTTAACATCTTTGTTGGAGTATAATTGCTTTACAGTGTTGTGTTAGTTTCTGCTGTATAACAAAGTGAATCAGCTATATGTATACATATATCCCCATATCCCCTCCCTCTTGCGTCTAGAACCCTTGTGTTTCAGGAGAAGGTAGACATGGTACTAGAACTAACAACCCCAGTTGGAACCACAATTAGTATTGGAAATACAGTTTCTTCTCCACACTAATTGAAAGTTCTCTCCAATTGAAAGAAGCAAAGGAGGAAGTGCTCTTTTCTGAAGATGGGGACATGGCAAGTCAAAATATTACTTATCTCCTATGATCCTCTGAATATGATATGTTGTTGGCCATCTCCACTTCCCTGCTTCTGTGAGACCAGAGCAGTTCTCCTGGTTATTCTCCTGTCTCTCCAGTGTTCTTTCTGGGTAACTTTCCATGTATTGTTTACCTCTAAATTTAGACATTCCTTTGCATTCTATTCTTGTGCCAGTTCTCTTCCCTTCTAAATACTTCTCTCTTGGTATCTGTATTTATTTTTGTAGCTAAGCAGTCCTCCTTATTTAGATGACCCCCAAATATATATATCTTTGTTTTTTTCTACTGAATCTTGTAGACTCATATTTGGACTGTACCCTTAATAGTTCAATTGGATATATTCAAAATCAAATTTATTATCTTCCCACTTTTTTACATTTATCTTTTGTTTTGCTCAGAATAACAGGCAGTACTAGAAAATTGCTAAGAAGTTTGAAATTTTGATTCATATTGTCAGAGGCAGGAACATGAGGAGGCAGCAATTAGTACTATATGGAGGTTATTAGAATTTGAGGAACTGAAGAAAAAGAGGCTAAAAGCTTTGGTCCAGAGCTGAAATTTTATAGCATTTAATCAAGGTAATGAAACACAAAACTCAAGAAAACATTGTAATTAATTCTCTTCTCTGTCTGGGTTTACATTTTTCAGGCTGCCTTTGTATGTGCCCTCTTATAGCATCTTAAGGCACCACATAACACCTAATTCACAGCATTTATATTGTCCTGGTCATCATGGATCAAAGTGTCCTCCCTCCCACTTACCTTCCCCATAGAATTAGCTGTCAGGTTCCTTCAGTTTTAACTCTGTAATACCTAGTTCCTTTTTTTCTTTTAAAAAAAATACTTCTGTTAAAATTCCCTAAGTTCAGGCCCTTTTTTTTCCTCCTAAACTGCTTCTGAACTGGGCTCTTTTTTCTAGGCTCTTCTTACTTCAATACAACCAGCCTACTGATGCCAGAACAATCTGTTTAAAGTGCAGCCCTAATCATGCCACTTCTATTGATTAGAGAGCAGGAACTGGAGTAGAAAGGTAAAGGGAGGTGTCAAGTTGATGGATGATCAGATGTAGACTTTTTGAAATTCAATCTTTGGAGATACAAAGAGCTCAAGTCAAATATACTTATTATTGAGAATCTGGGGTTGATGTGTGTGTATGTGTGTATGGAAAGTAAAGTGTTTGGCTAATGGAACATCTAAAATGATGCTATCATGGACCCAGCTAATGCCATGTAATTCTTCATCTTGAGGAGAAGATTGGTGAAATGCTTGTCTCTCTCATTATGCTAATCTAGTTTAACTAATAGAGTTACTCAAAGCAGAAGAAAGTAGTGAAGAGGAGCACAGATTCTAAAGTCAGATGACCAAATTGGAATCTTGGATCTCTAACCTAACAAGTGTGCAACTGTGTAAAATTATTTTAACATCATTGAGTCTCAATGACCTCTGCTGTAAAATGAGGATTGTTGTGTGGATTTATTTATTGAATAGTTAATATTAGATTACTGTGTCAATTTATTGTGTGGCTTATACTGTGGATAATATCAGATAGCCTATATATATCATATAGAACAGTGCTTACAAAGTAATAGTAATAATAATAACTGACATTGAGTGATTGCTATGTATTAGGTGCTGTTCTAAGCACTACCGATAAGCAGTGCTTAAAATGCTATTTAATCTTGATAAGATGCTATTTTACATAATGTACCATTATTATTTCTTTTTTTACACATGAGGAAAATGAAGTGCAGGGATGTTAATTACCTTGCCTAAAGTCATACATCGAATATATGACAGTATCAGAATGCAAAGCGGTAGTCACGCTCAGAGCCTGCGATTTTTCACTCTGTACTACACTTACCTTCCTGCTAATGGTAACAGTATACGTTTCCTATCTCAATCATGATTATTTTGCATCTCCAGAATTGAGTGAGACTGGATGAGGGAATCAGCAACTCACATTCTCATACATCTTCAAGTTTCCCATTGCCTGAAGAATAAAATCCACAGTACTTATTTAACTAAAGGTTTTTTGTAATCTGGTTTAGACTCACATTTTCAGCTTTATCTTCTGTTTCTTTTAAATAATCATAGAATATGATAGAAAACGCACAGCTACTTCTAGGTTAACAAGCACATTTATTTTTTCAGTTTCTTAATTTTGTACCTTGGCTCTCTGCTGGGAATGCCCCTCACCCCCAATGAAAATCCTTCACCATCTTGTGGCCCCGAAAAAAGGTACATTTTTTTCGGTACATACTCTCCATGAAGAATTCCTCAAACTTTTATTCTGTTTACCAGTAGCAAAATTTTGCAGCATTTAATGTGAATGATTTTAGTTATAAAAGAATCAAGATTATACATTTATCCCAAAGTCATTTCTCTAGAATTAACATGTTTTGAGATACTGAAATATCACTGAAAAGTCTCATGTTTTCTGTTTTTACAGCTAGATGGACCAAAGCAAGACAGTGATTTGTAGAGTAGTTGTGCCTAAAACATCTGTTCACTTCTTAGAAAGGATATTAGACTTAAAACCTCAATTTGGAAATTTGTTGGAAAGAGTCCTAGCACAAAGTTTAAAAGGATTGGCCAGCTGACTAATGGGATAGTAATTTGGGGAAATTAGAGGATTTCCCTTTTAGAAGATAGGGTAGAATATACTTTGAATTCATACTGAGGGAGCTATACTTGAGGAGTTAATTAGGGTAAATACTTTGGCAGTTTTGGGGGCCCACCACTTATGAAAAGATTCAAACATTTCTGGCAAAAAGAAATTCCCTCATGGGGCCCTATTTAGCTTTGGTCTATTGATCAGATGTTTTAATGTGGTTGTAGTTATTGGACTACAGATGGGGAGATCCTGCAGTCCCAAAAATGCATAGAGATCATCTTTAGAACCGTGTGAATTAATGGTTCAGTTGCTGATAAAGATGGAGCCTCTGGATTTATCTTCTTGAAACTACACTGTTGACAACAACCTCAGTCACTGCCATTCAGGTAATACGCAGAGTCTCCCACTGATATCTCTTGGTATCTGAATTTTACTTTTGAGAGGATGAGTTGTTTATAAAAAGATCTCATTTAAAAATGTTGGTTACTGTCATAGAGAGGTTTACACAGAGGATATTTAATTGTATCCTTTTGAACAAAGACAGGTCATCCTGAGTTGGGGAGGTCTCTTTGTATTGTGCAAATATACAACTTTGGGTGGAACACAAGTGGAGATTTGAGGAAGGGATTCCTATAGCACTAGCCAGGACCACTGAATCAGCCTTGTTGACCGAATGACAGAAATTGCAGCTGCTTTTGCTCACCTCTGGCACCCCCATATGATTATCACTTGCTACGTGATTTTTCCAGGTTTATTTGGCTTTTTAACAGATAGAGCTAAATAAACTCCTTTCCTTGCTTGCCTAGATATAGAGCTACTGTAAGTAAACTGTAAATAGGAAGAAAAGTCTTGAGAAGAAAATGAAGAAAAGTGATGTATGTTATATAGACTTCAGAAAGGTGCCTGTAGAATAGTATGAAAAATAGGACAAACAGCTTTCCTTCTAATTTCTCCATAATTTCACTGTTCTAAATATATGTATGATAAGATACCGGGACAGCAATAATGGGGACAAAAAGTATATTTTTACCCAGCCCTCTCTAAAATGGAATTAAGCAAAAATATTTCTGGTAATTAAAAACTTTTTAAACTGTTTTCTAAATAATCTAGAATTTAATACAACTGTTTCTGTGTATTTGTTAGGGGTGCCTGTAGGCTCAAATGGGGAATGGGACTGCTTTTGGAAACCCTTAAACTTTCCTCAAAATGTCACAAAATTTCTACTGTACCAGCACCTCTTGAGATGCTAATTAAAAATACGGATTCTTAAAATTTACCTCAGACTTACAGAGTCAGAATTTGGAGAGGTGGATCTGGGAAATAAGCATTTAAAACAGGTTTATTATGAGTATGAGTTTTGTTATGAATGTTTGAAAACCATTTGTTTAAGGAAATCTCAAATATTTGCCTAGGATCTTAACTATTACTGATATGTACAGAACAGGAACACAATCTTTGTAAGATGAAAAACAGTCTATCACTTTGTTTGAGAAGAGTAGATTAGGAATCTTAATTATGTTTTTGGTAAACCTACCAACAGGAAAGGTGACTCCAAGTGGTTCAGAGGAGAAAATATAGGTGATATTGCCTATACTGGGCTGCAAGAGAATTCTCTTAATGTGAGGCAGAACTTAGAAGAAAAAGCTCATGTTTTTGGAGTAGTGATCATTCTATTGCCCCTGAATAAACACAGCTGTGCTAGTTACTAGAGATGTAAAGATGAATAAGACAACATGGCTATCCTTAAGGAGTTGACATTATTTTGGGGAGGCTGACTTGAAAATAAATAATGGCAAGAACAGAATCAGTCATAAGACAGCACAAAGGAGGGAAGGATCAGGGAAGGATCCATTAAATTAATTCTTGAAGGATAGTTGAAATATCCAGATGATTGGTAATGGAAAAGTGTAGGCGACAAGATTGAACTTTAGGCCAAGGAACAATATGTGTAAAGACATTGACATCTGAAACAACATAATGTATTTGCTGAGCTGCAGATAATTTGATTTGGCTGAAATGTCTAGAACTGTGCATCTGATAGATTTCAGGTCCTAACTGTACAATGCTTAAAATTCAGAATAGGCTCTGTGAGAATAGTCTAAAGTAAGTAAACCCTAGAGAAGGATTCAAGATGATCCTCTCCTGTCCTGTCAGTAACTATTTTGACCTCTTTATCTGCACTTTTTCCTTAAATGATTCTTTCCTGCTCTGTGGATTTAAATACCAACTCTGTTGAGGATTTCTGATGGATATCTGCAGAACCAGTGCCATATTTGTATCTTATTTCCCACGTCATCTCTCCATTTGGCCTCTAAATGATAACATATTCAAGATGGAACTCCCGATTTCACCCTCATCAACCTACACCTGGCTCAGTTTTCTCCATCTCATCCAAAGAGTTGTTGAAGCTGAACTCCAAAGAATTCTTCTTAATTTCTCTTTTTCTATCATCTCTCATACTCATTAATCAGTTTTTATCTAAAAAATGTATTCCAGAATATTCTAACTCTCTTGATTGCCTTTACTCTTCATCACCACAGCCATCATTAGGATTCCATCTAAAAT
Source organism: Globicephala melas (assembly GCF_963455315.2). Taxonomy (NCBI): domain Eukaryota; kingdom Metazoa; phylum Chordata; class Mammalia; order Artiodactyla; family Delphinidae; genus Globicephala; species Globicephala melas. The sequence continues at coordinate 44,800,825 of NC_083327.1, read as the reverse complement.
AGTAATTCTAACAACTGGCTAGTTACTATTCATCACATTGCCCTGCTGTTTTCCTTTATTGTATTTATTGGTGTTTCTAGTAGAATTAAGTTCTCTGTGATAGGGTCCCTTTCTCTTTTATACACTACTGTATTGCTTCCAGCTGGAACTGTGCCTGTCACAGACTACACCAAGGGTATCCGCTGTAAATATCTGTTGAACAAATGAAAAAATAAAGGGAGTATTCTCAACTAAAACAATGATGAACATAATCTCTAGAATTACCAATAAACCAGCCATCAGCCGTATGTGGCTATTTAAATTCAATTTAAAATTAATTAAACTTAAACAAGATTCTAAATTTAGTTCCTCAGTTGCATTAGCCACAACTCAAGTGTTCAACAGTCACATGTAGCTAGTGATTACTGTGTTAAACACACAGAAATAGAGCACATCATTTTTGCAGAAAGTTCTACTGGGCAGCACTCTATTGTAGAGAATGAAGTGTTTAAGCCATAATAAAAGAATAGGTGTTAAAGGAAGAAAATTTCTAACCTAGACAGGTTATATAATTTAAGGAGTAAGTGAAAAGCCATGAGATTTTCTTTTAAAGAGCTCTTTTAAATAAGATAAATTCTCAGCTCCGGAGAAGGCTTAGCAGCCATATAGCCTCGAGGTGGGTCTTCGACTTTTGACCTCCCAAGGTCCCTCTTGGATCTACACATCATTCTTGTGATCATAATTAAACTTGCATTGTGCCAGCCAAATGCTAAATCGTTCACTGAATCCACAGAAAACATGGTCTTTGATTGCAAGGAATTTTTCAAGATTCTTTTCAAACTGTATTTAAGAATAGATCACATATTGTAAGAGCTTTAATGAAAAGATTCATCAGATTGATGACTGAGAAAATGTGGGTGACAGAGCCCACGATTTCAAAGCATTTCCTTGTCCTGTTTAATTTACAAATTAGAAGAAATTGACGTGTCCTATTTAATTTGCAAAACTTCAGAAACTCTCCAGTTTAAACTACTAACAGTCGTAGCCAGGTTTTATTAGATCTTGACCTACGGGCTTGTCAGACTTCTTCTAGCAGGCTGGTGTATCTTCTAGCTCATTCCCAGAGTGCATTACAGCTGCCTTCCTTGTTATGGCAAAACCAGTCAGAGCTCTTTGGAATAGTCCCTGAGACAATATTTTAAAGGAGCTTTTTACTGAATACGAAGGTATCCATGGGGCTTGTTTGTTTTCAATTCAAGTCAAGCGACAAGAGAGGACATTGCTTGTCTGAGAAAATACGATCATGGTTCAGAGAATTCTTCTGTTCCATAGACAGGGAGCATGCTGAGAAGAGAGTAAGAGGGACAGCAGAGGGATGGAAAACCCTTGTTTTTGAAAAAACAGCTCTGGCCTAACTTAACGGAATGGCAAATCTGTATGTGGCTCCTACCTGGAGAAAGGCAGCTTATTTGATATTCAGAGGAATGAAAGAGCATCAGAGAAAGCTTTCATGAGCTGTTTTCATCTTTGCTGGCTTGCAATGTCATCGTGTATTTCGGGCCAATAGAGTTTGCATCAGTTCAGTTGACAGGACTTCATGAATTTTAATATCCTGACTCCATATTCATGTTGGTGTTGATGCATCCTTGTACCTTTTTTTTTCCCCTTCATTTTTTTTTAGTAAAAATCTGGATTTGTGCCCAAAGTACAGAGTATTGTCATTCTGTAAAGTATGTGAAACAGTTAATGCAGGTTAAATGAAAAATTGCATGAGTTAGTGTAATTTGTTTCAACAAATCCATAGGCTATAGTAGGTTTCATTTGAATGAGTAAAATGGAAGACACATTGCATTATTTTGCTCCTGGGCTCTTGGATTTGTTTAAATTGGACTCCTTCACAAAATCTTTCAATACCTTTCAGTCTTGGGTTTAGACAACCTGAGAGTTGGTTTGTCATGTCACTGCAAGAGAGTATTAAAACTTTGTATGGTTGCAGAAAAACAGATAATGCATTTTTAAGGTTATGTTCATACATAAAAAAGATGAATACAAAACCACACAGCTACTATTTGGTTATTTATTGTCTAAGAGACCTGAGTTTGACACTTTGGAATGATGTTTTCACTTGAGTAACATGGTTCTCCTAATTAACATATGGTATTTGGTCACCTGCATGTTCAGTTACCCAAAGAGGGAATGTGCACATTATAATTCGAGGTGCAGAGAAGATAGCACAAAAGGGAAAGGTTATGCTTATAGAGAAAGATACACACATTCACAGTTGAATGAAAAAAGCAGTTCAATCAGCATATTTATTTTTCCATTCTGCAGCATATTATCGTAGGGAAGACAAGATTTGTTTCTTGAATAGTCAACACCAGAACAAATTTCTAGTCTTGCTACATGATAGATGTTACTTAGAGACACAGAAGTGCATAAATAGCTGAAAAGTTGTAGTTCTAGATACAGTAATTCAGAGCTCTTGAACACAGGTGTGTCATTGCTCTGCTTGGTATTAAGTTATGTTGTGGTCATATCAAATCCAAGCCCATCCTAGGAAACTGAGACAACTTTTATCAGCTTTCATTGCATTCAGCTAGTTGTTGAATTTCCTGTGGGTTTCAGTGCCTTAAAGGTTAGCTCACCAACTCAATATTGTTTCCTTAAAATGTATTGTCTAAATAGTGCTAACAGTGAGAGTATAAGGTTTGCTGTGCCTTTCTGAATTTTTGGTTTAGAAACAATAAGAAGAATTCCTGATTTAGAGGGCAAGAGAATTAAGTTCAAATATTTGACCTTTTATTAGAAAATATGTAAATTTAAATCCTGATTTCCCTTTGGAAAACTGTATTGGTATATAGATTTCCTTAGCTTCATTAAATATAATATTTTCGGCAATGGCTGTAAACATTTTCACCCAGTACTCCTTCCAAGATGATCATCTCAAAATTATAATCTCAAACCAAATGTCAAGAAAATTTTTTTTAATATTTCTAAGCACATAGATAAAATATTTATTTTTGAAAAAGGGAAAGCTGAAGAAGCATCTTTCCTTTCTTTAATCAGTTATTTCAGAAATGAGAAAGGCTTTACTTGAGACCGTGTTTCCATAAGAGAGTATGAGACTATAAAAAAAGGATAATTAACAAAGGGCAAGGCCAGTCTGTTACACAACGGAATAATTGTAGCCATCAGACTTTAAAGCTTCATGGGGCTTTAAAGAGCTTTGTCCACTTGCATATAAGCCAGAAGTGTAAGGCTATGACTACTTTACTCATTGATCTCCCTGCTCCCTCCAAGTAGCTAACACAATGTTGGAATGAAGTGGATTAATAAACACTTGTTGAATAAATAAAAGAACCCAGAGGGACTTCCCTGGTGGTCCAGTGGTTAAGACTTCACCTTCTAATGCATGCCGTGTGGGTTCGATCCCTGGTTGGGAAGCTAAGATCCCACATGCCTCGCGGCCAAAAAACCACAGCATAAAACAGAAGCAATATTGTAATAAAAATAAATAAATGAACCCAGAGAGGGAAATGGGTTTTCCAAGTGAAAGCAATGTTACAGTTTTATGGTGGATTCAAGAATCAAATCTAAGCCCTTTGTAGTCTTTGACTTATGATATGATGCTCTTTCATGACTCTGGTACTTTTGAAAATTTTTACAAGCAAACTCTTAGCAACCTAAAGACAGCCAAATCAAGCAGTGATCATTACAAGCAACTTCATTTTCAGTGGAGTAAATGTTTTCCCAGAAAACGTGAACTCTTGCTGCAATAAATATAACTTTTGGGGGACAACTTATGGGAAAATAAAAAGTCACCATTTAAAGTCCAGTCATAGAGGTCTAAGATCTTAGGGTTGGGCGACCTTCAAGATGGCGGAGGAGAAAGACATGGAGATCACCTTCTTCCCCACAGATATATCAAAAATACACCTACATGTGGAACAACTCCTACAGAACACCTACTGAAAGCTGGCAGAAGACCTCAGACTTCCCAAAAGACAAGAAACTCCCCACATACCTGGGTAGGGCAAAAGAAAAAAGGAAAAACAGACACAAAAGAATAGGGATGGAATGTGCACCTCTGGGAGGGAGTTGTGAAGGAGGAAAAGTTTCCACACACTAGGAAGCCCCGTCACTGGCGGAGATGGGAGGTGGGTGGGGGGAAGCTTCAGAGCCATGGAGGAGAGCCAGCAACAGGGGTGCAGAGGGCAAAGCGGGGAGATTCCCACACAGGATTGGTGCCAACCAGCACTCACCAGCCTGAGAGGCTTATCTGCTCACCTGCTAGGTGGGTGGGGGCTGGGAGCTGAGGCTCGGGCTTCAGATGTCAGATCCCAGGGAGAGGACTGGGGTTGGCTGCGTGAACACAGCCTGAAGGGAGCTAGTGCACCCCACCTAGCTGGGAGGGAGTCCGGGAAAAAGTCTGGACCTGCTTAAGAGGTAAGAGACCATTGTTTCAGGGTGCACGAGGAGAGAGGATTTTTTCCCCGTCTGCCCACAGAAGGCAGAGCACCAACTAAACCAGCTCCAGAGATGGGCGCGAGTCACAGCTATTAGCTCAGACCCCAGAGACAGGCATGAAATACTAAAGCTGCTGCTACAGCCACCAAGGGTCCTTTGTGCAAGCACAGGTCACAGTCCACACCCCACCCCGGGAGCCTGTGCAGCCCCCAAAAGCCAGGGTCCCGTAATTCAGGGACAACTTCCCTGGAATGTCATGCAGGCCTCTGCCACCACAGGCTTGCCCGGCATTCCTATTATAACTACCGTACTGGCCCCTCCACACTCCCCTCCCATGAGTGAGCCAGAGCCCTGTAAATCAGCCACTGCTTTAACCCCCTCCTGTCTGGGAGGGGAACAGATACCTGAGGGCAACCTACATGCAGAGGTGGGCCCAAAACCAAAGCTGAACCCCAGGAGCTGGGAGAACAAAGAAGAGAAAGGGAAATTTCTCTGTGCAACCTCAGGAGCAGTGGATTAAATCCCCACAATCAACTTGATGTACCCTACATCTGTGGAATACCTGTGTAGAAAATGAACCATCCCAAATTGAGGTGGTGGACTTTGGGAGCAACAGTAGACTTGGGGTTTGCTGTCTGCGACTGACTTGTTTCTGATTTTTATGTTTACCTTAGTAGAGTTTTTAGTGCAAAACTCTTCTTTCTTTCAAAAGAGTGCTGGAGTAGCAGCTCTCATATCAGACAAAATAGACTTTAAAATAAAGACTATTACAAGAGATAAAGAAGGACACTACATAATGATCAAGGGAACAAGCCAAGAAGAAGATATAACAGTTGTAAATATTTATACACCCAACATAGGAGCACCTCAATACATAAGGCAAATGCTAACAACCATAAGAGGGGAAATCGACAGTAACATAGTCATAGTAGGGGCTTTGACACCCCACTTTCACCAATGGACAGATCATCCGGATTGAAAATAAATAAGGAAACATAAATTTAAATGACACATTAAACAAGATGGATTTAATTGATATTTTTAGGACATTCCATCCAAAATCAACAGAATACACTTTTCTCAAGTGCTCATGGAACATTCTCCCAGATAGATCATATCTTGGGTCACAAATCAAGCCTTGGTAAATTTAAGAAAATTGAAATCATATCAAGTATCTTTTCCAGCCACAACACTATGAGAATAGATATCAATTACAGGAAAAAAAACTGTATAAAATACATACACGTGGAGGCTAAACAATACGCTACTCAGTAACCAAGAGATCACTGAAGAAATCAAAGAGGAAATCAAAAAATACCTAGAAACAAATGACAATGAAAACACGACAGCCCAAAACCAGATGCAGCAAAACCAATTCTAAGAGGGTACTTTATAGCAATACAATCCTACCTAAAGAAACAAGAAACATCTGAAATAAACAACCTAACCTTACATCTAAAGCAATTAGAGAAGGAAGAACAAAAAACCCCATAGTCAGCGGAAAGAGAGAAGTCATAAAGATCAGATGAGAAATAAATGAAAAAGAAATAATGGAAACTATAGCAAAGATCAAGAAAACTAAATGCTGGTTATTTGAGAAGATAAATAAAATTTATAAACCACTATCCAGACTCATCAAGGAATAAAGGGAGAAGACGCGAATACAACTAGAAATGAAAAAGGAGAAGTTACAACGGAAACTGCAGAAATACAAAGCATCATGAGAGACTACTAGAAACAACTCTGTGCTAATAAAATGGACAACCTGGAAGAAATGGACAAATTCTTAGAAAAGCACAACCTTCTGAGACTGAACAAGGAAAACTAGAAAATATACACAGACCAATCACAAGCACTGATATTGAAACTGTGATTAAAAATCTTCCAACAGGTCTCCCCTGGTGGCACAGTGGTTGAGAATCCACCTGCCGATTCAGGGGACACGGGTTCGTGCCCTGGTCCGGGAAGATCCCACATGCCGCGGAGTGGCTGGGCCCGTGAGCCATGGCCGCTGAGCCTGCGCGTCCGGAGCCTGTGCTCCCGCAGTGGGAGGGACCGCAGCGGTGAGAGGCCCGCGTATCGCAAAAAAAAAAAAAACAAAAAACAAAAAACAACCCAATCCAAAACTGGGCAGAAGAGCTAAATAGACATTTCTCCAAAGAAGATATACAGATTGCCAACAAACACATGAAAGGATTCTCAATATCACTAATCATCAGAGAAATGCAAATCAAAAGCACAATGAGGTATCATCTCACACTGTTCAAAATGGCCATCATCAAAAAGCTACAAAAAATAAATGCTAGAGAGGGTGTGGAGGAAAGGGAACCCTCTTGCCCTGTTGTTGGGCATGTAAGTTGATACAGCCACTATGGAGAACAGCATGGAGGTTCCTTAATATACTAAAAATATAACTACCATATGACCCAGCAGTCCCACTACTGGGCATATACACTGAGAAAACTGTAATTCAAAAAGAGTCATGTACCACAATGTTCATTGCAGCTCTACTTACAGTAGCCAGGACATGGAAGCAACCAACGTGTCCACTGACAAATGAATGGATAAAGAAGATGTGGCACATATATACAATGGAATATTACTCAGCTATAAAAAGAAATGAAATTGAGTTATTTGTAGTGAGGTGGATGGACCTAGAGTCTGTCATACAGGATGAAGTAAGTGAGAAAGAGAAAAAAAAAAAACGTATGCTAACACATATATATGGAATCTAAAAGAAAAAATGGTTTTGAGGAACTTAGGGGCAGGACAGGAAAAGAGACACAGACGTAGGGAATGGACTTGACACGGGGCAGGGGAAGGGTAGCTGGGATGAAGTGAGAGAGTAGCATTTCCATATATACACTACCAAATATAAAACAGATAGCTAGTGGGAAGCAGCTGCATAGCACAGGGAGATCAGCTTGGTGCTTTGTGCCCATCTAGATGGGTGGGATAGGAAGGGTGAGAGTGAGATGCAAGAGGGAGGGTATAGGGGGATATATGTTTATGTATAGCTGATTCACTTTGTTATACAACAGAAACTAATGCAACATTGTAAAGCAATTTTATGCCAATAAAGATGTTAAACAAGAAAAAAATGATCTAGGGTGACTGGTATCATTTTCGCTAGTACTTTCCCAGTTTCAGCACTGGAATTTCCATGTCTCAGGAACCCCTCATTCCAGGTCAAATCAGGATGGTTAATCATCCTATTGAGATTTGCAAGAGGCATAATAAGATTGGGGAATGGTTTCTGAGGATATAAGAAACCCATAAATGTACACGTTTTCTCAAAAGTATCTCATTTTGGTATTTTAGGGGAAGTAACAATTTATATCTTTATAAATAAGCACAAGATATCAAAGGAACATTCACTACCTTAAAATTTCTGAGGTTCTCTGCTGTGCAAAAATTATTTGGGTGGAAAAGTATGAGAATATCCAATACCTTGGTTGGGCTGAAAGATATGGGTGAATGCAATGACTACAGAAGTTTGTATATTTGGAAGTTCTCATGTGACCAAATAAGGCTTACTCACATAAGACATTAATAAAGATAAAATACATGATACAGCTGGAAAAAGAAAGCATAGGTAGTTTTTGAATAGTCCAAGGTTTCCAGAGGCAGCTCCCCAGGGCCCTCTCAGTCACACAGGTTGAATATGCTTTGTCTTTGGATTATGAATTATCCAAGATATGTGAGAGACATTTTATTTTTGAGAGAGCTCATGCACTCGTTTCCTGCATGTTTTTTTTTTTGGAATCTGCTAATGACACAGCTAAAAGTGGGCTGAGTAACCAATGAAACCACATACAAGCCATCAAGCTATATAGCCTAAACATTGCAAACAAGCTAGTATAGAATACTTCCAGGGAAGTTTTGAACTTTAAATAACAGAGTATATCTATCATATCTCATCTTTATCTAGCCATATCCAAAGCTAAGCATAGAGTTACTCAAGTCCAGCTATCCAGCTGCAAGTTAACCCTAACCACACACCATGGATAGTTATCGGAGGTTACTCCTTAGTATTTTAGAATGGAGTTATTTATGATCAATGGCTATAAAATAATGAAAATAACTGGAGAGTAAGTCTCAGAATACTAGAACTAGGAGATAATTTTTGATGCCTGAATGCTGACTTAGAATAAATGAAATGAAGTATTATTTTACGATTCAGGTTGTAAACCCATGGAACTTCATTTTCTTTGAGAAGGTTTGAGAAGAATATATCAATGACTTCAAAGAGGTTTTAGTAACTCATGTTGACTTAACCTTGATGAGATTTTAAGGAGGTAAGAATTGTTTGCAGATTTTTTAAAAAATATAAATAAATTTATTTATTTATTTTTGGGTGTGTTGGGTCTTCGTTTATGTGCGAGGACTTTCTCTAGTTGCAGCGAGCAGGGGCCACTCTTCATCACGGTGCGCGGGCCTCTCACTATCGTGGCCTCTCTTGTTGCGGAGCACAGGCTCCAGATGCGCAGGCTCAGTAGTTGTGGCACACGGGCCTAGTTGCTCCGCAGCATGTGGGATCTTCCCAGACCAGGGCTCGAACCCGTATCCCCTGCATTGACAGGCAGATTCTCAACCACTGTGCCACCAGGGAAGCCTGTTTGCAGATATTCTTGAGTCTGAGTTTAGTATCAAAAATACTGACATACCTCTCCATCATAACTCCATAGATGCTCTGATAGAAAACTAATGTTCTGCTCAACAGATCATACATATCACTCAGGGTAGCATTTCTCCTGTTCTTAGTTGAGTCATTTTATCAAGACTCAGGATGTGAGATATGGCAGCTAGAAAATCTGGTAAGCTGGCCCATGTTCATTGGTCAGTTCCATAATCAGGTCCCACTTACTTTGTTCATCTGATCCACTACTATTCTCCACTCTCCATTATCTTGCATCCCTTTACATCTATCTGCCATTGGCTCACACTGGACTAGTCACTGTTTTCTGATCTTCCAGGCTCTTCTTCACCACCCTTGCATTTGAAAATGTAATTCTGTATTCAGGGAAAATTGGCAAAATCAGCATTTGTCGTCATCCTCTTTAACTGTTATATCTTCTTCTTATTTGTGCTAGAATTACACTTGCAGTTGACCCATTGTAAATGCTCAAAATGGTTGCTAAGTAAATGAATGGGTATTGGTGTATTTTCCTCCTGAAAATGTATATTTCACATGTATACGTATATGTACATATGTATATTTCAATGGGGTAATTTCTTTACACACATAAATGATCTGAATATATCATTTAATTAGGGAGAAGAAAAATGTATTTAGGTACACATGTAGCCTCACACTAAGCTTCAAATGGCACCTTCATAGGAGATCTGCACACTTCATTGCATTTTCCACATTGATGTTTAGAGGAATCTGTCAATCTTGAATCACACCAGTCTCTGGACTGCTCATCATCTAGCATCATAAAATAGTGCAAAAAAGAGAGATAAAAGCATAGAGAATTCTGTATTAGGCATAATTTGACAATCTAGAATATAGAAGCGGAAAACTGTCATTTCTGAAGAGTATCGTACATATATATGTATGTGGTTTTCCTAACTCAGGTGAAAATGTAAATAAAATGACATGTAAAATTATGAATTTAAATATTTTAAAATATATATAAATATGAAAATATGGAGTAAAATGGTATTTCCATTTTTAATTTAAAAATAACTGGTTTTGATTCTATATATTATTAATAATTTTTTTCTTTCACAAAACTCCATCATATCATAAGAATACATTCATTCCACTATTCCACTTAAATGACAAGCCACTTTATTACTGGCCAGCTTTAAGCAAAGAAATAGGACACATTTAATTTTAAAAAATCCTGCATTTTCTCCTGTATATCCCTATTAGGTCATCCACCCAGAAACTTTTCTGTAGCTACTGGTAAAAGCTTTTTATCCAGATATAGTACTTATTGGACTGAGCATTTTAAAAGGATGTAGAGGTTATTTCCAGTTCAGCCCAATTTATTTTCAGTATGAATTTGTTCAGATATTCTCTCATCCTTTTCTTTTTGCATATAACTTATCTTTAAGCCTAATTCATGTGAACATCCTTTTGCAATGATGTAAAGATTTTCAAGAACCTGCACCTCCAGCATTTAAAATTACTTACAGTAGAATAATTTTAGCTTGGTCTTAGTTTTGTTTCTTATTGATTCATTTTTTAAGGGGAGGGTAGGGAACTTGGCCTGTTCTTTTGGTTATTCTATAAGAGTTTTTTCTAAACCATAGTAAGTCTTTACAACTCTTTAAAAAAAAAAAAAATCAGTGAACTTTTCATTGCTTGCCCTGCAAGGCTAATTCTTGTTAAAAGAGTAGATGCTGCCACTTGAATTTTAAGTCCTAACTAGGTGTCCCATGCCATGGTTACAACTTTCAATTCCCTCTCCTTCCACTTTCCAATAGAGAACAATTAAGAACTGATCAGGATCAGTTCTGATTTGTGGTTTCTCTCAAAGGTTACCACAAAGAAATATATGACTCCTACCAAGCTTTCATCTGTGAATTATGGGGAGCAGGGAACTGATTCAGGGGCTTCCTACAGGGCTGCCAGCATGCTGATGAATCAAACATAAGCCTGACAGTGAAGCAAGAAAACAAAAATTAATTAAAATAATTTTTGGACACAAAAGTAATACATTAGCATTATTGAACATTTAAAAATACAAGGGAATATTAGAAATATAAAATTATCATTATGCTACCACCCAAGAAATATTAATATTAAAAAAATCTTTATATAGTAAAAAACTGAGAATGTGTTGTATTTAGCTTGCTTCTTTTTATGCTATTTTAGTGTTTTCACAATTTTTAACATGATTTTGAATAGCTATATAATGTTCCATTATGTGGGTTTCCATAATAACCTGGAGTTACTTTGATATAAAATTTGGAGATGAGACCCAGTTCTAGAATTTAAATTTCTATCTTATCAAATATATGTTTGTTGATTTTAAAAAAAATTTTCATGGGGTTCCCGTCCTTTGTGGATAACTGCAGTGACATTGGAGTACATCATCCCTGGTGTTTCTACTCATGGCACTTACTAACTGTAAAAGGTATTTCAAGGTATGCTGAGAATAGAACTCTACATCAAATGTGCTAACTAATGTGAGCTTCAGAGTCTCAGTTTGGTTTTGATTGCTCTTCCGAAGCACATTCTGAACAGGGCACTGTTTTAATGTCACAGAATCCTCCAGAGGCAAGAAACAATTCATCACGAATCTGCATGAAAAGGTAGCTAGATGAGAGCTGAATGTAATTCTTTTGTTGAAGGCAGGGCAAATTATAGCAAAGTGCCACTGTAGCAAGTTTCCAAACAAATCCATAATAAAAAACTCAGCTGAAGATAGCATTGCAGCCAAGAGTTGGCCAAAGGCCATATTTTTTGAAATCCAGAAAAAGCATATATTTCTCACCTTCAAACACGGCAGTTGAATTGATGATCTCTCTTTGTTTCTTTCTGTTTTCATTCTCTTTACTCCTGCCCTTACTCTTAGTATGTGCCTTAGATGATAAATTGTCAGTGTTTGCGGATTTTCTTGTATGATCCAAATTTCATTACTTAACCGGCAGCCTAAATCACCTTCATTGAGTGTAGTCCTTGATCAGTCTCCTTAAATTCATATTGTTTATTGGCACAGCTTTGAAGCTCATTTCCAGAAATTACACGTCCCATTTCCACTCTCATACACAGATTTAACTCCATCCACACCCGCACACTCAGGCACATGCATTCAAACTGTTTCTGAAGTTTGCACTTCTCTCTCAGCTGACTTTTGTTGTCATATCACCCCCTCCCCTTACCATCTCATAGAACTAAAAGACCATGTGACAGAAAATCACATTGGAAACTGCCTGGGTCTGAGGTCCAGAAGAACTTCAGTATCAGACTGAAGCTGTCATTGATCAGGTGTGTAAAATCAGGCAATTCACATTCCTTTTGTCACTCAGTTTCCTTAAAAAGAGACAATGAATGAGCGTATACCTGAAATCCTACATGGAAATGACTTAATAAATAATGCAGGTAATTTTCATAAGTAAAATAACAGAAATAACCCTGTGTAAGACAATAGCAAGTCCTGAGAACTGCAGACAAATGAAAGCTATATATCCAGTATAAAAGCATTAAAATGTGTGGCCCCAAACAAACAGATAAGCAAACAAAACAAAACAAAACCACACTCTCTGCTACCTGCATTCAGTCCGTGGACTAGAAGCATGCAGCCAAAGTTTAGATTCTCTCTTTCTCTTCTTACCTCTGAAATTCTGTAACATTCCAGTGTCAAAATTCTTTACAGAAAGAATTTTTAACAATAGCCAAAGCTAAAGAGGAGAGGAAAAAGAGGATGTTGGACTACTTTCAGTATCTCTTTATCAGACCTCACACTGTATACCTGAAGACACCCAAGAATAAGGAACAGGCTTGGGAGCCAGACATAGTTCCCAATCAGGAAGAAGTAAGCTTTGTTAACGCTTTGTTAGGGACGATGGATCCATTGACTTTTGAAGAAAAAACAGGGTACATTCTGAATGACTATACGCACACTCTAGAATGAGAATCATATACCAACTATTATTAAATTAAACATGAATCATTTATAAAACCTAGCAAATAACATGTACTGTAGTTATCAGTTATAAAATTGGTGAAAAACTTTTTAGCTAAGTCTGGATCAGACACCTTTCTGATCTATCCAGTCTTGCTACACGCTCCTCGGGATCCGCATAACCTTCAGTGACCACAGTAGTTTTATGCCATACCAGCCAATGCAGAGGTTTTGCTTCCTTGTATTAATTTTGTACTAGTTTTCGCTTGTGTTGTTTTTCAAAATTCAGAGTAAATAATAAATCTTTTTCAATGTATTGGAAGGAGACATGCTCCTTTCCCATAAACATGGCAAATATCAGCTTCCACTTATTTCTCTTTGAATTAATGTTTAGCTCTCAATGTAACGTGATCTGAGTCACAGAGTAGCATTCTTGTTCTTGCATTACATTTCATTCTTCTGAGAAGAAATTCAACTTTCAGATTGGACTCTGAGCTTCAATTCAGTTCAACACATATTTTGTGCCAGGTACAGGGATAGAAAGGTGAATTAAATATAGAAAGGAGAATGAGAAGATTCTTACTCTTTAGAGAGTATATTCACTTGGAGAATATAGGCACATATAATAGGTACTTTAAGTACAAGGTGATAAGTACAAGAATGCAGGTCTCCAAGGGGCCTTGAGGGCTCTGAGTAGAAACAACTCACCCAAAGTAGACTTAAGGGCCAGAGGAAAAGAAAGCTTTCTGGATGTTATGTATTCTGACTGCCTTATGGAGTGACAAGCAATAGGCTGGAGCTGAAAATATTAAAAAATTGAATGTATTCAGGAATTTTCAAGTAATTCTGTGTGGCTTTAGTATAACATGATGCAAAGAATATTGAAATGAGAGTTTGACAAAAAAAAAGCCAGGTAACAAACAGACTTGTATATTATATTAGAAAGTTTAGATTTTATTTTTTTAAACTTTTTTTTTAACATCTTTATTGGGGTATAATTGCTTTACAATGGTGTGTTAGTTTCTGCTTTATAACAAAGTGAATCAGCTATACAGATAGATATATCCCCATATCCTATCCCTCTTGCGTCTCCCTCCCACCTTCCCTATCCAACCCCTCTAGGTGGTCATAAAGCACTGAGCTGATTTCCCTGTGCTATGCGGCTGCTTCCCACTAGCTACCTATTTTACATTTGATAGTGTATATATGTCCATACCACTCTCTCACTTTGTCCCAGCTTACCTTTCCCCCTCCCCGTGTCCACAAGTCCATTTTCTACATCTGTTTCTTTATTCATGTCCTGCCCCTAGGTTCTTTTTTTTTTTTTTTAGATTCAATATATATGTGTTCGGATATGGTATTTGTTTTTCACTTTCTGACTTACTTCACTCTGTATGACAGACTTTAGGTCCATCCAACTCACTACAAATAACTCAATTTCATTTCTTTTTAAGGCTGAGTAATATTCCACTGTATATATGTGCCACATATTCTTTATCCATTCATCTGTCAATGGACACTTAGGTTGCTTCCACCTCCTGTCTGTTGTAAATAGAGCTGCAGTAAACATTGTGCCACATGACTCTTTTTGAATTATGGTTATCTCAGGGTATATGCCCAGTAGTGGGATTGCTGGGTCATATGGTAGTTCTAGCTTTAGTTTTTTAAGGAACTTCCATACTGTTCTCCATAGTGGCTGTATCAACTTACATTCCCACCAACAGTGCAAGGGTTCCTTTTTCTCCACACCCTCTCCAGCATTTAGTTTCTGTAGATTTTCTGATGATGGCTATTCTGACCAGTGTGAGGTGATACCTCACTGTAGTTTTCATTTGCATTTCCCTAGTGATTAGTGATGTTGAACATTCTTCCATGTGTTTGTTGGCAATCTGTATAACTTCTTTGGAGAAATATCTATTTAGGTCTTCTGCCCAGTTTTGGATTGGTTTGTTTGTTTGTTTGATATTAAGCTGCATGAGCTGCTTGTAAATTTTGGAGATTAATCCTTTGTCAGTTGCTTCATTGGCGAATATTTTCTCCCATTCTGAGGGCTGTCTTTTGGTCTTGTTTATGGTTTCCTTTGCTGTGCCAAAACTTTTAAGTTTCATTAGGTCCCATTTGTTTATTTTTGTTTTTATTTCCATTTCGCTAGGAGGTGGGTCAAAAAGGATCTTGCTGTGATTTATGTCAGAGAGTGTTCTGCCTATGTTTTCCTCTAAAAGTTTTATAGTGTCTGGCCTTACATTTAGGTCTTTAATCCATTTTGAGTTTATTTTTGTGTATGGTGTTAGGGAGTGTTCTAATTTCATACTTTTACATGGAGCTGTCCAGTTTTCCCAGCACCACTTATTGAAGAGACTGTCTTTTCTCCACTGTATATTTGTGCCTCCTTTATCAAAGATAAGGTGACCATATGTGCATGGGTTCATCTCTGGGCTTTCTATCCTCTTCCATTGATCTTTCTGTTTTTGTGCCAGTAGCATACTGTCTTGATTACTGTAGCTTTGTACTATAGTCTGAACTAATGGAGCCTGATTCCTCCAGCTCCGTTTTTCTTTGTCAGGATTGCTTTGGCTATTCGGGGTCTTTTGCGTTTCCATACACAAATTGTGAAATTTTTTGTTCTAGTTCTGTGAAAAATGCCAGTGGTTGTTTGATAGGGATTGCATTGAATCTGTAGATTGCTTTGGGTAGTAGAGTCATTTTCACAATGTTGATGCTTCCAATCCAAGAACATGGTATATCTCTCCAACTATTTGTATCATCTTTAATTTCTTTCATCAGTGTCTTATAATATTCTGCATACAGGTCTTTTGTCTCCTTAGGTAGGTTTATTCCTAGATATTTTATTCTTTTTGTTGCAGTGGTAAATGGGAGTGTTTTCTTAATTTCACTTTCAGATTTTTCATCATTAGTGTATAGGAATGCCAGAGATTTCTGTGCATTAATTGTATATCCTGCTACTTTACCAAATTCATTGATTAGCTCTAGTAGTTTTCTGGTAGCATCTTTAGGATTCTCTATGTATAGTATCATGTCATCTGCAAACAGTGACAGCTTTACTTCTTTTCCGATTTGGATTCCTTTTATTTCTTTTTCTTCTGTAATTGCTGTGGCTAAAACTTCCAAAACTATGTTGAATAATAGTGGTGAGAGTGGACAACCTTGTCTTGTTCCTGATCTTAGTGGAAATGGTTTCAGTTTTTCACTACTGAAAACAATGTTGGCTGTGGGTTTGTCATATATGGCCTTTATTATGTTGAGGAAAGTTGCCTCTATGCCTACTTTCTGCAGGGTATTTTATCATAAATTGGTGTTGAATTTTGTCGAAAGCTTTCTCTGGATCTATTGAGATGATCATATGTTTTTTCTCCTTCAGTTTGTTAATGTGGTGTATCACATTGATTGATTTGCATATAGTGGAGAATCTTGCATTCCTGGGGTAAACTCCACTTGATCATGGTGTATGATCCTTTTAATGTGCTGTTGGATTCTGTTTGCTAGTATTTTGTTGAGGATTTTTACTTGTATGTTCATCAGTGATATTGCCCTGTAGTTTTCTTTCTTTGTGACATCCTTGTCTGGTTTTGGTATCAGGGTGATGGTGGCTTCATAGAATGAGTTTGCGAGTGTTCCTCCCTCTGCTATATTTTGGAGGAGTTTGAGAAGGATAGGTGTTAGCTCTTCTCTAAATTTTTGATAGAATTCACCTATGAAGCCATCTGGTCCTGGGATTTTGATTGTTGCAAGATTTTTAATCAGTTTCAATTTCAGTGCTTGTGATTGGTCTGTCCATATTTTCTGTTTCTTCCTGGTTCAGTCGTGGAAGATCGTGCATTTCTAAGAATTTGTCCATTTCTTCCAGGTTGTCCATTTTATTGGCATAGTGTTGTTTGTAGTAATCTTTCATGATCCTTTGTATTTCTGCAGTGTCAGTTGTTACTTCTCCTTTTTCATTTCTAATTCTGTTGATTTGAGTCTTCTCCCTTTTTTTCTTGATGAGTCTGGTGTATCAATTTTATCTTCTCAAAGAACCAGCTTTTAGTTTTATTGCTCTATGCTATCGTTTCCTTCATTTCTTTTTCATTTATTTCTGATCTGATCTTTTGATTTCTTTCCTTCTGCTACCTTTGGGGTTTTTTTGTTCTTTTTTCTCTGATTGCTTTACGTGTAAGGTTAGGTTGTTTATTTGAGATGTTTCTTGTTTCTAAAGGTAGGATTGTATTGCTATAAACTTCCCTCTTAGAACTGCTTTTGCTGCATCCCATATGTTTTGTTTTCATCGTATTTTCATTTGTTTCTAGGTATTTTTTGATTTCCTCTTTGATTTCTTCAGTGATCTCTTGGTTATTAAGTAGTGTATTGTGTAGCCTCCATGTGCTTGTATTTTTTACAGATTTTTTCTGTAATTGATATCTAGTCTCATAGCACTGTGTTCGGAAAAGATACTTGATATGATTTCAATTTTCTTAAATTTACCAATGCTTGATTTGTGACCCAAGATATGGTCTATCCTGGAGAATGTTCCACAAGCACTTGAGAAGGTGTATTCTGTTGGTTTTGGATGGAATGTCCTATAAATATCAATTAAGTCCATCTTGTTTAATGTTTCATTTAAAGCTTGTGTTTCCTTATTTGTTTTCATTTTGGATGATCTGTCCATTGGTGAAAGTGGGGTGTTAAAGACCCCTACTATGATTGTGTTACTGTCAATTTCCCCTTTTATGGCTGTTGGTATTTGCCTTGTGTATTGAGGTGCTCCTATGTTGGGTATATAAATATTTACAACTGTTATATCTTCTTCTTGGATCAATCCCTTGATCATTATGTAGTATCCTTCTTTGTCTCTTGTAATAGTCTTTATTTTAAAGTCTATTTTGTCTGATATGAGAATTGCTACTCCAGCTTTCTTTTGATTTCCATTTGCATGGAATATCTTTTTCCATCCCCTCACTTTCAGTCTGTAGGTGTCCCTTGGTCTGAAGTGGGTCTTGTAGACAGCATATATACGGGTTTGTTTTTGTATCCTTTCAGCCAGTCTGTGTCTTTTGGTTGGAGCATTTAATCCATTTACATTTAAGGTAATTATTGATATGTATGTCCCTATTCCCATTTTCTTAATTGTTTTGGGTTTGTGATTGTAGGTCTTTTCCTTCTCTTGTGTTTCCTGCGTAGAGAAGTTCCTTTAGTATTGTTGTAAAGCTGGTTGGTGGTGTTGAATTCTTTTAGCTTCTCTTGTCTGTAAAGGTTTTAATTTCTCCATCAAATCTGAATGAGATCCTTGCTGGGTAGAGTAATCTTGGTTGCAGGTTTTTCTCCTTAATCACTTTAAATATGTCCTGCCACTCCCTTCTGGCTTGCAGAGTTTCTGCTGAATGATCAGCTGTTAACCTCATGGGGATTCCCTTGTGTGTTATTTGTTGTTTTTCCCTTGCTGCTTTTAATATTTTTTCTTTGTATTTAATTTTTGAGAGTTTGATTAATATGTGTCTTGGCATGTTTCTCCTTGGATTTATCCTGTAAGGGACTCTCTGTGCTTCCTGGACTTGATTAACTATTTCCTTTCCCCTGTTAGGGAAGTTTTCAACTATAAGCTCTTCAAATATTTTCTCAGTCCCTTTGTTTTTTTCTTCTTCTTCTGGGACCCCTATAGTTCAAATGTTAGTGTGTTTAATATTGTCCCAGATGTCTGTGAGATTGTCCCCAATTCTTTTCATTAGTTTTTCTTTATTCTGCTCTGTGGTAGTTATTTTCAGTATTTTATCTTCCAGGTCACTTATCTGTTTGTCTGCCTCAGTTATTCTGCTATTGATCCCATCTAGAGAATTTTTAATTTCATTTATTGTGTTGTTCATCATTGTTTGTTTGCTCTTTAGTTTTTCTAGGCCCTTGTTAAATGTTTCTTGTATTTTCTTCTTTCTGTTTCCAAGATTTTGGATCATCTTCACTATCATTATTCTGATTTCTTTTTCAGGTAGACTATTTCCTTTTCATTTGTTTGGTCTAGTGGGTTTTTCCCTTGTTCCTTCATCTGCTGTGTGTCTTTGCCTTCTCATTTTGCTTAACTTACTGTGTTTGGGGTCTCCATTTCGCAGGCTGCATGTTTGTAGTTCCTTTTGTTTTTAGTGTCTGCCCCCAGTGGCTAAGATTGGTTCAGTCGGTTTTGTAGTTTTCCTCGTTGATGGGTCTGGTGCCTGTGTTCTGGTGGGTGAGGTTGGGTCTTGTCTTTCTGGTGGGCAGGACCTCATCCATTTGTGTGTTTTGCGGTGTCTGTGACCATATTATGATTTTAGGTAGCCTCTCTGGTAATGTGTGGTGTTGTGTTCCTGTCCTGCTAGTTGTTCGGCCTGGGGTGTCCAGCACTGTAGCTTGCTGGTTGTTGAGTGGAGCTGGGTCTTAGCATTGAGATGGGTATCTCTGGGAGAGCTTTCGCTGTTTGATATTATGTGGACCCGGGAGGTCTTTGTGGACCAGTGTCCTGAACTTGGCTCTCCCATCTCAGAAGCACAGTCCTGATACCTTGCCGGAACACCAAGTCCTTGCCAGCCACAGGGCTCAGAAGAAAATTGAGAAAAAAAGAAAGAAAGAAAGAAAATAAATAAATAAAATAATGTTATTAAAATAAAAAATTAAAAAGTAATAAAAAAATGAAAATCTAAAACCAAAAGAAAAATAAGGAAGAGAGCAACCAAACCAAAAAACAAATCCACCAATGATATCAAGCACTAAAAAGTATACTAAGAAAAACTATAGTATAGCAGTAACTAAACTATACTAAAAAAAAAAAAAAAAAAAAAAAAAAAAAGCGGGCAGACAGAACCCTAGGACAAACCCTAGGTGAAAGCATAGCTATACAGGCAAAATCACACAAAGAAGCATACACATACATCGTTGCAAAGGGAGAAAAAGGAAAAATAATATATCTATCTATAAAAAGAAAAAAAAAAGGAGGAAGAGAGCTACCAAATCAATAAACAAATCTACCAATGGTAATAAACTCTAAATACTAAACTAAGGTAAACATAAAACCGGAAACAAATTAGATGCAGAAAGCAAACCCCAAGTCTACAGTTGCTCCCAAAGTCCACCGCCTCAATTTTGGGATGATTCATTGTCTATTCAGGTATTCCACAGATTCAGGTACATCAAGTTGACTGTGGAGATTTAATCTGCTGGCCCTGAGGCTGCTGGGAGAGATTTCCCTTTCTCTTCTTTGTTCGCACAGCTCCCAGGGTTCAGATTTGGATTTGGACCCGCCTCTGCGTGTAGGTCACCTGAGGGTGTCTGTTCTTCGCTCAGACATTACAGTGTTAAAGGAGCAGCTGATTCGGGGGCTCTGGCTCACTCAGGCCAGGGGGAGGGAGGGGTACGGATGTGGGGCGAGCCTGCAGTGGCATAGGCCGGCGTGACATTGCACCAGCCTGAGGCGCGCCGTGCATTCTCCCGGGGAAGTTGTCCCTGGATCACGGGACTCTGGCAGTGGCGGGCTGCACAGGCTCCAGGGAGGGGAGGTGTGGATAGTGACCTGTGCTTGCACACAGGCCTCTTGGTGGCTGCAGCAGCAGCCTTAGCGTCTCATGCCCGTCTCTGGGGTCCACGCTGATAGCCGCGGCTCCCGCCCATCACTGGAGCTAGTTTAGGCAGTGTTCTGAATCCCCTCTCCTCACACACCCCGAAACAATGGTCTCTTTCCTCTTAGGCAGGTCCAGACTTTTCCCCGGACTCCCTCCCCACTAGCTGTGGCGCACTTGCCCCCTTCAGGCTGTGTTGACATAGCCAACCCCAGTCCTCTCCTTGGGATCTGACTTCCGAAGCCCGAGCCTCAGCTCCCAGCCCTCACCCTTCCTGGTGGGTGAGCAGACAAGCCTCTAGGGCCGGTGAGTGCTGGTCGGCCCCCATCCTCTGTGCGGGAATCTCTCTGCTTTGCCCTTTGCACCCCTGTTGCTGTGCTCTGCTCCATGGCTCTGAAGTTTACCCCCCACCCACCCCTCGTCTCCACCCATGGAGGGGCTTCCTAGTGTGTGGAAACCTTTCCTCCTTCACAGCTCCTCACAGCTCCCTCCCCGAAGTGCTGCTCCCGTCCCTATTCTTTTGTCTCTGTTTTTTCTTTTTTCTTTTGCCCTACCCAGGTACGTGGGGAGTTTCTTGCCTTTTGGGAAGTCTGAGGTCTTCTGCAAGCGTTCAGTAGGTGTTCTGTAGGAGTTTTTCCCCATGTAGATGTATTTCTGATGTATTTGTGGGGAGGAATGTGATCTCCTCGTCTTACTCCTCTGCCTTTTTGAAGGTCCTTCTAGAAAGTTTAGATTTTAATGAGTAAACAATGGGGAGCCATTAAAGGTTATAATTAAGGAAGTTATACATGATATCATTGTGAATTGTTTGATTGGTGTAACATGGAATTGGGAAAAGAATTAAGGAGCTACTGCAGTATGAAATAGAAAAAAAAGATCTGAACATAAATGGAGTGGAATAATTAAGACCTATCTGAGATTAAATAAGACAACTTATTTAGATGCTGAGGGTAAAATAGAGGAAACAGTTGAGGCTGAATGTCAGATTTCATTTTGTGACATTGAGTTGTAGTCGTGATATCAAGTAAGATTAGAAAATCATATGGGGAAGACCCTTTGGCAAAGACGAATATAAAGGAAACATTAGATTCTGGGCATGTTCAGACTGTGATACACGTAGGACAACTAGATAAGGAGTAGCAGGAGGTAGGATATGGATTCACAGCTTGTAGAAGATATAATTTGAGGAACCATTGTCGTGGAGCTGATAATTAAAATCATGAATATAGATGAGATAATACAGGAAGAGCATAGAATAAGGAGAGTGAATGACATGGAAAACCATGAGAAAGAGGAATAGGAAACCATGATGATAATAGGAAAAGGATAATGCCATGGAAGCCAAAGGAAAGTATTAACCGTACAATTCCAGCAGAAATAGATAGAAAGGACAACTTATGATGAACATGTAGTGTTCAACCCATAAAGGCAAATTTGATTCTACTTTTGAGAATCAGTGAATGTGATTCACCATATTAACAGCATAAAAGAAAACAATCCTATGATCTTCTCAATAAATGCAGAATATTTAATAATATTTAACAATTGATGATAAAAGCTCTCAGCAAACCTAGAGATGGGGGGAGAACTTCCTCAGACTATTAAAGGACATCTATGAAAAACCTATAGTTATCGTCAAACTTAATTTTGAAGGACTGAAACACTTCTATCCTAAGATCAAGTACAAAGCAAGGATGTCCACTCTTACCACTGCTATTTAATATTTTACAGGAAGTCCAAACTAGTGTAATCAGATAAGAAAAAGAAACATTATACAGATTAAAAAGGAAGAAATGAAATTGTCTTTATTTGCAGATGATACAAGTATGTATGAGTACATATATAAAAACTCGTAAGAAATATACAAAAAAATTACTAGAACTAATAAGTGAGTTTAGCAGTATGGCAGGATGCAAGGTCATTATACAAAAGTCCATTATATTTTTTATGTAAGAAGCAATTGGAATTTTAATTAAATAGTTTCATTTATAATTTTTAAAAGATCTAAAGAAATAGAAGATATATTTTGTTATTGCATTGGAAAATTCAATACTGGTAAGATGTTATTTTCCTCCCAAATTGATCTGTAGATTTCATGCAGTCCCATTAAAATGTTCAGTAAGATTTTTGATAAATCATTTATGCATATTCTAAAATTTATGTAAAAATTTTAAAAATCAACAATAAATAAAACAGTTTTGTAAAAGGAAGAAGAGCAAAGTTGGAGGACGCACATTACTAGATTTTAAGACTCATTATATAACTGCAGTAATTAAGGTGTTGCTATGCTATCCACACAGTAAATAAAAAAGAATTGAAAATCTAGAAATAGATTCGTGCATATAAGATTAATTTTTGACAAAGATAAGAGGATAATTCAGTGAAGAAAGGAAAATCTTCTCAACCAATGCTCCTGTGATAATTTGTAATCTTTTTGAAAAAAGAATGAACTTCAAATCTGACCTTATGTTATCCATAAAAATTTAACATAAAATCAATCATAGGCCTAAATATAAAAGCTAAAACTATAAGACAAATTGTGGTATAGCTATATAATGGAACACTATTCATTAATGAAAAAGGAATCAACTATTGATATGCACAACATGAATACATCTCAAAAATAATATACTGAGCAAAAGGAGCCATGTGTAGCATATGATTTCATCTATATAATATGGAATTTTAGAACAGGCAAAACTAATTTATTGTGACAAAGCAAATCAGTGGCTGCTTTTGGTAGAGGGGGTTGGAAGAGTTATTGACTGCAAAAGGGCATGATAACACTTTCTGTTGTGATGGAAATGTTCTATATCTTGATTATCAAAATACATCAAAGTACACACTTAAAATGAGTGCATTTTACTGTATCTCAGTAACATCAATTAGAAAAATAAAACGTATATATTGATAATAGAAAGATAGGAGAGACATGAAATGTTTAAAAGCTGCTGTCAAAGTGCCAATAGGAAAAAAGGTTGAAGATACTGGAGAAGCTCAATTAACTAGCGAGGTGTGGTATCTGGGAAAATAGGAGGAAATGATATCAAGGGCAAAGATGGGAGGCAGGTGTTACATGATAAATAGGATATTTTACATTCTGAGGTAGAAGGGAGGTAAGCGGTAATACCACTGTGTCTGTTTATGGGGTTAGGTCTGAAAACATGAAAAAAATCATGATGTATAGCCTAATTCCATTGTTGAAGTAGGAAGAAAATCTGTTGAAAATGGATTGTCGTATTGGCCAGAGACTTCCTTGCAGTATTTTCAAGCCAGAAACTAACACTTAAAATAGGACTCCATTAAATGTTAAAATTCAGTCTCACTGTCAATTCCAATTTCCCTTCTCTCTGCAGTTTCTATTCAGCTCTATGCCAAGTCTTGGCTTAATGAATCTCTCCACTTAGAAAAGAATGTACAAAACAGTTCAAGTTATTGAGGAAATACCATGGATATTATTAAATATTTAAATTTTAAAAATTGTAATAGAAATATCAAGTAGACTTTGCAAAATATTTAAAATTTGTGACATGCATGAAAGTCTGAAAGAGACGATATTATTTCAAGGCTTTTAATAACAAAACATATGCTAAAAACAAGCTTATTATTTAATCTGTAATACCTTCACACTTTCCTGTTTTCCTGGCTTCATGAGATAATATCTATAACTGGGAATAACGTATCCTTCTTTTTGAATTTTTAAGATGTTTATCTGTTAAATTTATTTTCTTTCAAAAATATCTATTACTTCTGTGTTCCTATTTACAGGCTGTTTAAGTGGAAATTTAGGTTGATTAGACAATCGAAATAAGACATTATAAAAGAAAATGTTATATAATAAAAGCACTACAGTTAGTCTTCCTAATTTCAAATTTAAATGTCATAAAGATGTTCTTTTAATTAAAAGCCGTAGCCAAAAATGCCACATAAGAACACCCATTAAATGATGCTATAAACAGAAATTGAGTGAGACGTGTGGAGAGCAAGAAGCCAGGGTTCCAGACTTTAAACTACAGCTACTGTAATCAATAAATAAGTGAAACAACAGTCATTAAAAGGAATACATAATAATAATTCTTTAAAACAGCCTCAATGTCACATTTATGTAATAGGCATCTGTCTACCAGGGGCCTTTTAATGACTCTTTTTATGCTATCCAAGGGGCTAACTCAGACTGAGTATAGTGGCCATCATGACAGAAATAGTACCACATCCTGGAGAAATAAGTTCAAATTCCATATTCTCTAACATACAATGGAAAACATGCAAAAAACACAGGATATAAATTTACTAGAACAACTTCACATAATTATGTATTAGATATAACAGTAAATTTTTAATGGATCAAGAGCACTGTTTACCTGTAAGTCACAGACACACAGTTTGAACTGGCTTAAGCAAAAGGATGAGATTATAGAAAGACTGCTAATATATTAGATAGTCTAAGAGAAAATTTGGATCAATCAAGATATAGGAAGGGTAGAGATGCATCTAGCCTTTGGAACTAATAGAACTAGGTTTGAAGATTGATGACATCCATTTATATCTAGACTCTGCTTCTTCTCTGTTTCCTTCCATGTTCTCTCTTGCTGAAGAGTGGTTTTCTTCTTATGGAAACTCTGACCACTATTTTTCCTGAAAATTTATATCTCAGCCCTACACAACAGAAAGAGATTGTGTTTTCTCTTGGTTCTATATCTAAAAATTTACAGCAGGGACTCATTGGCTCTGCTTAGAGCAAATGCCTGCCCTTGGTCCAAGCAATTGTAGCCAGGAGAGAGGGGGCTCACAGTAAAGTGGGCGCTCACGCAACGGCTTTGAAGATGGATTGGGGGACAGGGAAGGGATTCTAACCGTGCAGATAGTTCCACAGATGACCATGCATTGCCTTATTTATCCAAGGCAATAAAGGTGTGGTTTTAATGAAAAACATTCATAGTAAGATACAGGTACAGAGTTTAAATGTCAATTTGTAAAACCAAGTATAATTGAACCAATTTAAATTACTTTGTTTAGATGCCGGAAATACACAAGGTGTTGCGTTGTTCACATAGAGGGAGCTTAATTTCCAAGATTTATTTGTGATCTTAGAAAAATAATTGGAGGTATATTTTCTATTTGATAATGCAAATAAAGGATTCTTTTAAGAACATTACGAGTTCTGTAGGTTTAATAAATACATTTGTGAGGTCCTAGATTTTTTTCGTCTTTGAGGTTAGTTGATTGGGAGGATGGCGTTATACTTCAGTCAAATAACTCAAATAACAAGTCAAAAAAGTCCAATAACAAATAACTCAGGTTTAGTCAGGTCTCCACTAAGGGAGAGTTTGCAGGCAGTTACATGTGGAATAATTTATACACACATATTTACTAAACACTTTGACGTGTCCCTGAGTGCTTAGCAGAGATGCACATATTGCCCTCAAAAAGCAGTATAGGGAGGAAGACACATACAATTAACTGTATTTTAATGATGTGTATCACTTTCTCTTGTTTTCCTTCATTTCTCTCATCTTTTGTGGGATCTTCTACTGATGTTTATCTCTTAATTGTTTAAAAAGAGAAGTTATCAACTCATGTAGATCATATATAGCTTTAAAAAATTAAACAAGTCTAAGTGCAAACTCTAAAAATGCTTATTATGTGGTCTGAAGTTGCCTTGATAATCTGTATTATTTTATCGCTTGCAGGTATTTTTGATATGCCCGCCTAGTTAGAAACTAATAGTATTGATTCTGAGATGTGCCTGGGTCCCTGTTTTCTTTTTACTCTGAATATTCTTTCTTGATAATTACATATCATCCTGTGTCTTTATTGTTGTCCCCTGATGAAGAAGCATAAATTTATATTTTAGCTCAGACCTGGTATTCAGACAGGTACATTCAACTGCCAACTGGACAGCTCTGCTTGCAAGTTCCACCAGAATCTCACACTGGACATGTCCAAAATTAAACTCCTCATCTCCACCCAGCTCTCCCAACCAGTTATTTCCATATTTCCTGTCTTGAGACCACCACCATTCACCTAAAATTCCATACCAGAAAGCAGGCATGTTCCTTACCTCCTGTCTCTTCCTCACTCATTTTTCTCCATCTCCACTCTGTACCTCAATTCAGATGCTTGTCATAACTCTAATAATGTAGTTACCTACTAACTGGCCCTGCCTGCAGTCCAGTCCGGAGTAATGCCAGAGTGGCCTTGCTAAATGAAGATCAGCTTGCACAAACTCCTTACTTAAAACTCTCTAGTGGCTTCCTGTATCTTCAGCACAAAGTTAAAATGCATTTGTATAACAAATAAAATTTTTCTTCATCTTATATATAGTTTTTGCTTATTATTTATATGACTAGAATACAGGTGTTTTTAGGCATCAACTTAGCCTGCCTTGTTGATTATTATATTCCCTGAACCTGAAATAGCCTTGGAATACTGCAGGAGTAAACTACATATTTGTTAAATGGATTAATGTGTAAGTCAAAGACTGAAGGTATCTAATCTCTACGAGCCGTTTTGACTTTGTCCTTTGTTGTATTCATGCTGAACTATTGCAATTGCAGGGACAGGCTGTGATACCACATAACAACCTCTCTCCCAGACTGCTTTCTCTCTTTTTTGGTATTCTTCTTCCTGTCTCTTCAATTTTTCTTCTCTTTCACTCCCTCCATCCCCACAATGTGAACTCCATACGCACACATACTCTCACACACATGTACACATGCACGCACACAGGCATATACACTTATAGCCACACTTGTTCTTTGCTAATTCCAGCACTTTCAAGCACACTCTTACGTATCAGATTTTTGAGAATATGTTTTCTGACATGTCTTTCTTACCACCCCTCCTCCCACTCTCAAAGCCCAGTAGGTGTCCTTTCTTTATTTCCATAAAAGACTGTCTTATGTTGCAATTGACTTTGGGGGGTTTATCTCCTCTAACAACTATAATATTTGAAAGCTAGAGCTGCATCTCAAATTCGTGAATCCTCGATATATGTTAGATAATAAATACAGATGAATGAATAAAACAATGAATGAGTGAAGCACTAAGGAAACACAGCAAAATAAGTGACAAATAATATGAGGCTGCTAAAAAACTACTATAATGTCAAAAGATGAGTGATATTAAAGAATTTATTAAGAAGTTGAAATTCACATTATTTATCCAGAATGATATACATACCATCTGTTGCATAATTTAATTATAGATTCTAACCAACATTACTGACCTGTTACACTGTGAATGATAAGATCACATAAGTATTCTCCTTCTAGGTTTTGGACTGCTGCAGTGTTGGTACCTCTTAAGTACATTGTCATTCATGCCGAAGCCAACCCCAGAAATAACGGAAAAAAGGAAGTTAAGAAATCCTATTATAAGTAATAAAAGCATTAATAAATTCAATCGATTATGGATCTCACAGAAATTAAAAAAAGAAATCCAAAAGTTGTGTAAAGTGAAAGATGGACATCTGAAAATTCTTTACAGACAAAATAAACAGGAAATAATATTGAGAAGTGAAATAATGAAAAGATAAAATAATAATAGTATAACAATAATATTAAAAATAGTCTGTATTTCTTTAATGAGAGCTTGCGATACGCCAGAAACCATGCTTAGAAAGGAGTTTTAGACTAATCTAGTTAGAAATCAAGTGAAAGTGGATCACGGAGTTTCTGATGCCAATTGAATTATGTATTATTTCTTTAAGCATAGAATTAATAGAGTGGATTCTGGAATTGGTCCACATGGCCTCAACTCTGGGCTCTACCATTCATTCAATGGGTGAACTTGAGCAGGTTATTTAATTTCTCTGTGCCTCAGTTTGCTTCCTTACTAAAAAACAAAAGGAGTATCTACCTCATAGAGATGTGAGGACTCCATGCGTTAATATACATAAAACAATGAGAACAGTGCCGGGAAAAGAATTAACACTCAGTAAGTATTACTACTACTACTGCTACTACCACTGCTACAGCTATTACTACCACGTCTTCCACTGGAGAGCATATTTCCCCCTGGCAATGTGTGCTCGTGGCCTATGACAGATCATAACTCAGTGGCCAGCTTTCAAGACTGCCAGGAGGAAGAGGAAGGTTAGATATTATCAACGCAGAATCAAATATTAGTTCTCTTGTATTTCAACCTTAATAAAATTTTTAAAATGGGAGAAATTGAGAGCAGATATCAGATTCTGCCAGTTCACTTTGAAACAGAAGTGCTCTGCTTAAAGTAAGTTTTAAAAAATAATACATAAACTTGTTTTCTGATTCTAAAATTACACATTTATTACAGAAAATATGAACAATAAGGCTTACAAAGAAAAGTTACTCATATCTCACTACCCAGAGTTAACCACTCAGGATTTCTGAGCAATTATTCTCTATCATATTTTTTGCCTCTAACAATTTACATGTTTAAAGACTCTCCCATCAATAACTTGAGTTGTCCAGTGAGTTTCAAAACATATGCTTGTGCATTTGTGTGTGCGTATGTGTGTGTGCATGTGTGGAGGAAGAGGGCTGGAAGAAATGGAGTCTTTAATAGTAACTGCTATAAATCTTTCATTTGTAGGGAGTGGTGGATTGGATAGCTTAAAAAATCTCCCCATATATTTTAATCCTCAGGGCAAGATTCTCCTTCATTAGGGGAAATCTATATTAGTATATATCTAACAAATGAGCATATTATCTTATATAGTTAGGATCAAACTGCATTTTAATTATGTATCCCTCTTTTCTACTATACCATTTCCTCAAAAGCATTTCCTTCTTTTCAATAAAAATAATACTTTTTATGAGCATAACTTTAAACAGCTTCATTAAACACCATGCTGGGCTGGGAAATTGAACATATAGGCTATATGAGTCTAAAGCCCATACACTGTAATCTGATTGGCTCAGCCCCATAAAATCCCATATGTCTGTGTGTATTAGTCCTGAGAGCACCTACTACTCCCCCAATGGTGAGATATCGACAGAGGGATAATCAAAATAAATTTGATGATATACATTTTAGAGTCACCAAATATAAGAAAATGGACAGAAAGATTAATTTTATAAAACCTTTATCTATATCAAATAAAGTCTCCACAAGTGCAGCTGACTTGAAATATTTCTCATGCAGAGTGACTGAGGTGATGATATTTTATCAAACTCTTGACTTGGCAGGAGAGGCATGCAAAGAGAGGGCATAACTACCTAATTAAATATGATAGTGGGGAAGCTGAAGGCTACTTGACTCATTTCTTTCAGTTATTCTTAAAAAATTAGGAATTCTGAAGTCAGGAAAGTTGAGCAGATCTCATGGAGACCTTGAAGCATGGCGGTGGCAGTGGAAGAAGCAAGGATAACAATAAGAAGCCATAAGAACAATAATAAAAAATGGATCTGCATTGCTTTGAAGAGATTCTTTATATTCATTGTGTAGCCATAGCATAAATTACTTTTTCACGTTTTTAAATAGTATAGGATATGTGGGTGGTTTTCAAATATTCTCTATTAAAAATAATGATATAGATACATGAAAAGATGCTCAAATCACTAGTAATTAGGAAAATGCAAGTCAGAAACACAGTAAGATGTCACCTTCTGCCTGTTAGAATGGCCATCACCAAAAAAGAGAAGAGATAAAAAATGCTGGTGAGAATGTGGAGAAAAGGGAATCCTTGTGCACTGTTGGTGGGATTGTAAACTGTAAACAGTGGTACAGCCACTATGGAAAACAGTATAGTGGATCCTCAGAAGATTAAAAAGAGAATTACCATATAATCCAGCAATTTCACTTCTGGTAATATATGCAAAGCAAATGAAAACACTCACTCAAAAAGATATCTGCCCTCCCATGTTCACAGCAACATTATTTACAACAGCCAAGACATGGAAACAACCTGGGTCCATCAAAACTTATGAATGGATAAAGAAATTGTAATATATATGTAATACATATATATATATGAGTATTATTCAGCCATTAAAAAATGAGGAAATCCTGCTATTTGCAGTAACACTTGATGGCTCCTGAGGGCATTATGCTAAGTGAAGTAAGTCAGACAGAGAAGGGTAAATACTGTATGATCTCACTTATATATAGAATCCAAAAAGCAAAAATCACCCAAATTTATAGAAAGAGAGATCAGGATTTTGGTTACCAGAGGTGTGGTTGGAGGAGGGAGAATTAGAGGAAGGTGGTCAAAGATATAAACGTATAGTTGTAAGATAAATAATGACTAGGAATGTTGTGTACAGCATGATGACTATATAAGAAGGTTGTTAAGAGAATAAAGCCTAAGAGTTCTCATTACAAGGAATTTTTTTTCTTTTTCTTTTAATTATATCTATATGAGATGGTGGATGCTAACTAAACTTATTGTGTTAATCATCTCACAATATGTCAACCGTTATGCTGTATATCTTACATGTTTACAGTGATATATGTCAATTATTTCTTAATAAAATTGAAAAGAAAACCAAAAAACAAAAACAACTAAAAACGCAATTTTAGTAGCTAGCATTTACTGAACACTTACTATGTACCAGACAGTGTGTTAAAAGCTTTTGTTTATATTCTTTTGATTCTCTCAACAACTTTGTGAAGTAGTTGCTTTATCATGTCCATGATAAATGGAGATTTAGAGAGTTTTCTTACCATGTGTGTCATGCTGCTGGCCTGTAGCAGAGTGGAGCTTTGAACACAGGGACCCCTAGAGAGGGGCACACACTCTTATCCACCAACGGTATCACTATACATTGGTAATAGCCTATGTCACATAGCTCCTTCCAGATTATAAAATGTTTCATGTTAAAAAATAATAATGATGTGATGAATCTTCTCCTGCTTAAGTCTTTGTTTGCATTATGGATTATTTCTTTTCAGTGAATAAGCCAAAATTTCTTAGCGTAAGTTGACAAATGATGTTCCAGAGTGTTTATACCAATTTTCACTCACCTACCAAATTAGGAGAGTGCCTATTTTCTTTATGCCCCAAAGAGAGAAGTTCGAAAACAGAAGAGTGCAACATGGTTAAATCATATATAAATGATAATGAAATGGAGATTAAACATTAAGGTGGAAACTAGTAAAGTATTTCACAGAGAAATATCAGAGGAGCTTTACATAAGTTGATAGACTTGAATATGATATTGATGGATTTGACAACAGA
The DNA here is from genome assembly GCF_963455315.2 of Globicephala melas. NCBI lineage: Eukaryota > Metazoa > Chordata > Mammalia > Artiodactyla > Delphinidae > Globicephala > Globicephala melas. The sequence continues at coordinate 44,769,065 of NC_083327.1, read as the reverse complement.
AAGAACAAGAAGGTACATAAATTATTTGGAATATTTACTCAAGAAATGCTCTTTAAAATCAACACAAAATTCCAATTTATGAGTGACTTTAAGACTTGAAAAGAACAGAAAGTGGATACCTTCCTGGGACATTCATTGAGTTGGCATAAACACAGATGTTGATAAATGTGAAAAAGATAGAAAAACAAGAAAGAACGATTAATTATCATTATTATTATTTTCAGTTTAAACACATTTTGTTTTGGGCCAGTCTACATATGTTTATTTCTTAATCTTTAAAAATGAAAAGGAAGAGAATAGACAAAAGCAAATAGGCATTTGTGAGTACTAGGTTCATCAGAAATTGATAAGGAATGTGTAGAGATTTTGCTGGTGTTGGTCATGTGAAAAGAACTTTAAATAGGTAAATACCATATAAGTAAAATTTTTAAGATAAAATATGATAAAGGATGTGAAAATACTCTGAAAAGTGTAAAGCACCATGGAAATGTAATAATTAGGTTATGACTCATTATTAAATCACAAATTATTTGAGAAATAATATGTTGGTACACTTCTCTGACATGATTTATCTTGCATTAAATCCAGAAAAAATAATCATAATGGAAGATGTCATTTTACTAGTGGCTCAGTTTGTGTTATGAGGGCATTTGTCATTAACCATGTAGTTTGTCAGGCAGTTCTGAACGTCAGTTTTCAGGGAGGGACGATTTCTACTGTTATTCTTTAGACCACATAGGACCTGGTAAACTTTATCATATGTTAATGAGGTTGGACAAAGAAATACTAAGGAGCTGAACAGTTAAATCAGCTTCTAGAAAATGAGCCCTACTCTAGATAATAAATTTTATAATATTGTCCCATCTACTTTCTGTAAACACGTTGTAGTACAGGCTCTAAGTTTATGAATAATGGCTTCATTTTGAAGTAATTAGGATTCAATGCCATTAACAGCCAGATGTCTGGATAATTATAGTTTAGAATGAAATGTCTAAGAAAAGGCATTTCTGTTCTTATGACAATTATGCATGTGATTAATGGTATAAATGACAATATCCAGTATACATACAGAACAGCAAAATTAACTGTATCTATCATGAGTGACAGTATGAAAATTAGATGAAATCAATAAGCAGAGGTAAAGAATAGCTCCTTCAATATTGTGTTCTGCAAGGCAGGGCAGGTTGGAGCAGGGGTCTGGGGGATGGGTAGAGATGGTACCTTTGTCAATCTCTCTAGAGTCTTAGTGAAGATCAATCAGTAAATACCACCTTTAATTATGTGCACTATGTAAGTGCACCAAAATCTTAAGGATGCTTGAATGCTAAAGGAACATCTCAGGCCCAATTTTGAAAATTGCCATATGCAAACCTTTCAGAAGGAAAATTCAATTCTAGGATTTATCATATTTTTAGAGTAGTGTGCCCCAGGACCTGTCCCTGTTAGATGAGGCAATGGGATTTTTCCAAGGCATGGAGCACACCTTTAGGTGTTAACCCCAGGCATCTGGGCATTTCCTTCCTCTACAGTGAGAAAATGTTCTGCAGGTCTCCAAAACCAATGGCTTGCATTTAGGTTTTTGTTTTTTTCATTGGAACATATTTGTTTCTTTTCCATCTCCTTCCCTTCACCCTCACACAGCCCTGCACACACATGCATTTACACAGATATCTGAATTGTTTTTATTTTGCTTTGTTTAGTGTTCATTTATTATAATACTTAATAAAGACTTTCATCAACTTTACTTTCATTTTTTTTAAACTTCTTTGGAGGTATTTTGTATCTTTTAATTCACCTTTGTAAATATATCTTACCATCTGTACACACTAGACATCCATTAATTTCTATATAGTAAGTACTTCTTCCTTTTTTATTTCTCTACCATGCTATTAGTACTATTTTCAAGTGTCTTAAAAAAAAAAGCTTCTTGTCATGAATAAATGGAAAAAACTTATAAAACAGAGAATAGTATAATCTACCACCATGTGCTTATCTCTCAGTTTAAACTATTCTCAGTTCATTTCCTTTCCTACCTACAATTACTTCCACGCTTGCACTGGATTATTTTGATGTAAGTCCCAGGCTTCTTATCATTTCACCCATAAATACTCTATATTTAAAATATAAGAATCATTATTTAAAACATAACCAGGGTATAATTATCTCACATATAATGTCAAACTACTCCCTGAATTTCCCATTCTATTTTAAACAATTAGACTAAATTCACTGCTTTGTATTCCTATAGTCATCATTAAATAAATAAAAATGTTTTTGCTCCCATTCTATTGTCCCTAAAATAAAACCATTCTCTTTTTTCTTATTTTCACCTGTTTTGACCATTATTAACTAAAAGTTATGTTTCTAATTATCTCAGATCCTTCAGTTTTCTTTGAGGTACATAATTTTATTTTCTTCTTGAAGAAAATAATAGGAAGTAGCCAGGCCAGCAGGAGGGAAAGGGAATTTCATTAGAAATAATTCGAAAAGAGAAACAGAAACACATAAAGTACATTTTTGGTTAGATTAAGTTCAGGAATTTCAGTCTTTCCAGAGCCCAGAGGGACTCGTAGGTCTTTATAGAGGAGAAGCTGTAAAAAGAAAGCAGAGCCCCAACCTATATATCATGTATGCAAGTGTTGGTTCTTTCCAGAGAAGTGAAACAACCTGTCTGAGGGACTTTGGGAGGGGAATAACGTAATAAGATCAGAATTTTACCAGGGGCATAATTGAGACAGCATGGAAAATGTATCTGCAAAGGGGCATATCTGGAGTCAAGTACACAAGTCAAGAACATATTGCAACAGTTAGAGTCAAAGATACTAGGGTCCTACAATAATTTAAGGTAGTGATGATGAAGAGGGACAGATTTAGTAGGAGACGATGCTGAAAGAAACTGATGGGGATAGAGGGGGAAAAATCTTTGAAGACTTTAGATTTGGGACCTGACTCAGGTTTGGATTAACTGGGTAGATTTTGGTGCTTTTAAACATGGGGGACATAGAAGAACAGATTGAGGTAGGAGCATTGGGAAAGGAAGCAGGGAAAGTTGTGATTCTGGCTTGGGACACTTTGAGTTGGAGGATCTGTGGGACATTCAGGGAGGAGTATGAAGCAGGCAGTTAAATTAATCCAGAGCTCAGGATTGAGATTGTTGCTGGGAATTTCCACCAGGAATTAATCCTGCTCAGTTGGTGTGGAGACCTTGAGAATGAACCTGGCAGACCTCCAGTAATGCCCAGTAGCTGAGCTTTCAAGTTCATTGCCCAGGCTGAGGCCACACCCACCACACAGGCTCCTTGCCAATGACTGTTTATTCACATCAACAATTTTACTTTCACTTAATTTCTTTTCTTAGTCACTATGTGTTTCACAAGCTTTAAAATTGTGATAATACTGCACAGAACCATATATTTAAATACTGGAAAAGTCCTAGAATTTTTATGAAGCCCTAAAGAAATTTTCTTTCTGCAGCATAACCTGGACAGGTCAATATCCTGTTTGCTTCTTGGTTTCCTGAAGATGTCTTAGCTAAGAGCTATAAAACACTTAGAATTCCAGAGTTCTTAGCCTCACTCCTCCTCTAACACTGGCCATCAGAAGCCCACCAACTAAAATCAATGTGTGTGTTCTGATCCCTTTGTCATACCTGACAGTTATAGAGGAATCCAAACCCACAGGTAATAGCAATGATGTTTCACAATCAATTAGAAAGTTATCAGAAATACTTTTTAATAATTCGATCTCTTTTGTAATAAATCTGTAGGCCTTGTCTAGGGTAGGGACTAGGTCATACTTAAACTGGTTCAAGCCCAGGTTTGCTATTTACCAGCTCTCTGACTTGGGATTATTTAGCAAAATCCTCTGTGTCTTAGTTTTCTCCCATGGGAAGGGCAGAGAATTCTGATACCTACTTCATAAATTTGTGATGAAGATTAAATAAACATACATATAAAACGCTTAGTAAATTGTTCAGCATATACTAAACACTATACATATAGTAGTTATCATGATTTATTTATTTATATATATTTTAATATATTTCATAGAAGCGCCTTTTTTTTTTTTTTAAAGATGTTGGGCGTAGGAGTTTATTAATTAATTTATTTATTTTTGCTGTGTTGGGTCTTCGTTTCTGTGCGAGGGCTTTCTCTAGTTGTGGCAAGTGAGAGCCACGCTTCATCGCGGTGCGCGGGCCTCTCACTGTCGCGGCCTCTCTTGTTGCGGAGCACAGGCTCCAGACGTGCAGGCTCAGTAGTTGTGGCTCACGGGCCCAGTTGCTCCGCGGCATGTGGGATCTTCCCAGACCAGGGCTCGAACCCATGTCCCCTGCATTAGCAGGCAGATTCTCAACCACTGCGCCACCAGGGAAGCCCGATTTATTTTTTAATTGTTAATACTTAGTACCATGCTTGGAATATAGTAAGTGCTTATTAATGTTTGTTGAATATATTCCTAAATCACACATTTAAAAGACCTGAGTGTGCCATGAAACACATTTCAGCACCTCAGTGGGAGGAGATCTATAGTTGTACAATAAACTGAAGCAGGGAAACCCTGTTATCTCTTGGTTTAATAAAACAGTGCTTTATGGAAAGCTGCTGATCAATTAGGATTCTTATTTATTCTTTTCCACCATGATAAACAAATGAGAAGTAATCAATAAACCTAGGTAATCCTTTAGGAATCTGTTCAGTAGAGCATACTATTAGCATAGGATTATGCCCCAGAAAGCACAAGTATAATATGGGTTTTTTTGTAGTTTGAGATATGAGTCACTTATAGTTGGGGTAACCATATAATTTATTTAAAATGTAACCATTTTAAAGAGTGAGAAGATTTATTTCATGATGGACTTATTGATCAAGGTCATTAACTCTGCTAGCCATCTATCCACAATATTTTTTCCAATACCACTTATAATAACATCTTGGGTACATAGGGAAACATAGCACTTTTATTTTCCCAAGTACAGAGAGTTACCTGGGCACAAGAAGATAACGTATTATTTGTTCTGTTGTGGAATACTACAAGTACTTTGAGAACTTCACTCAGTAAGCATTCCTTAATGTTATGCAGAACCTAGAATTTACATCTGATATCTCACCACCTGATGAACTGGGATAATGGCATCTCAAGCTGTATGGGAAAAAGGTTTGCCCTGAAATCCAGGTCTCAGAGGGTGGCTTTGGCTGTGGAACTTGCTTTGGTCCCAGCAATCCACAGTCACTGTCTCCATGGTTGACAGCCCAAACTACTTATCGCAAGGTAGTTTTTGTTGAGGACCATAGTGATAACCAACACACGGATTTTGCTACAGGTTACTGGGGACTCTGGTTTTGGTTTGTTTTACAGTAAAGTAAAACCTGGAGGATAGAAGATAGTTTATCATTTTACTTTAATTATTAAATAAAAATGATATCTAGAGCACTAATTAATTCATTCACTTAAAGCTTATTGGGAGAATGTAATATTCCTTTCCTTCTGAAGCCCTATTTTATGTGTATATTCATGCATGTGAATGTATGATTGTGTGTATATATGTATATGAGTATATATACATATTCCTTATTGAAAATTTTATTATGTATTATTTGTCTATAGTTCCTTTCCTCTTAACTAGTTATAAGCTCCTTGAGGGCAAGGGTTAGGTCAATTATATAAAAAATAATCCTTTGTCCTTAGCATGGTACTTTCTTTATAGTAGGTGATAAATATATACCTGCTGATTAAATGTACAGATTCTGTTAGCATCATTTATCAACATGGCCTTATGAAATATGTACATTCCCATGGAGCTATCCCTTGCTGTAAATGAAATAGCAGTGGCATAATTATAGAGAAAACAGCGATGAGGTGTAGACTCCTTTGATTCCAGCTTTGTAAGGGTTATGAGGCAGCATGGAAAACCTTTGGTGCCCTTCCAATACCCAGGTTGTAAAGTATCTAGAAAGTTCACATCCTCACTTAACAGATTTGTCCGGGAAGTAAGATCTTCTAACTCTGGCCATTCTTTCCTCCTGTCATACTTTGCCCTGGGCTCCAAAGTCCCTTGATCCCGTCTGTGATGCTTAAAAGAATCATTACACCTCCCATATAAGGAGATCTTTCAAAAGGTTTTACAGTGACACGGTCTTCCTCTTGACAGATAGAGCCATTTTAAAGATACCTTTCTTCCAGATAATTTATTTGCAAGGTGCCACGTTCATGATTAGGTTAGAAAGACTAGCATGGAGGTAAACTATTAAAAACACACACAAACGAACAAATAGTACAACTTTACTGAACACCAAATTAATTCCAGATGTTTTCTTCTTTTACTGAATAGAGAAACAAATGGGAGTTTATTCAACAAAATACTGAATTAATAATTAGAGGCCAAACATATCTATTTTTAAAGCTATTGAACTCTGTATAACATTAAAAAAAAAAAAAAAAAAAGGATTGACTCTCTGAGTCAAGCCATAACTGAACAGATACCTCATTTGGTCCAAGCTCCTGATAATTAGTGGGACTTAAATCTTCCTGGCACACCTCAGCATGTTTAATCACAAGCATCCAGTATTTATAGCACTTACTTTCATTCAGCCTCTGCCTCTTTGGTTTCATTAGCAAGCATTACTCTCCAGGATATTTAGGCCGACTTTATAGGAACATTGCCAAGTGAGTCAGGATCAAAACATGTAATAGATTCAATTCACTGTTACTTATATATACAGTTACGCCACATGTTGTGTCCTGGAAGCACTTTATCTTTAACATGCTGTGGTAGTGTGGCTGTCTTGAGATTTTTAAAATTCATGTTGTATTGTGAAATAATATTAAAAGAGAAAATATACTTAGCATGGAGAATGACACAAAAAGATAATCAGTAAATTACCAAAGTGATACATATGAGTGAAAATAAGGACCTAAAATCTTTAATATAAAGAAATAAGTAAAAACATATATATCTAAAGTTTCCTATTCTTACAGCATATACTCTGGAGGGAGACAGGGAATAAGTGAACTCTGATGGCCCAGGCAAAGCCACCGAGCAACTGAATAGTGCCTTTGCCTCCCCCAGTTGACTTCTTCATTCAGCACACCTTTTCTCCCTTTTGCTTCTCCTTCTTCTTCTTTTTTTAATATTAATATCATTTTTATAGCAGTTTAAGATTCACCAAAAATTGAGGGGAAGGTACAGAGATTTCCCCCACCATGCATAGACTTCCAAATTGTCAACACCCCCCCACCAGATTGGTACATGTGTTATAACTGATGAACCTATATTGGCACATCATCATCACTCAGAGTCCAGAGTTTACATTAGGGTTCCACTCTTGGTGTGGTGCATTCTGTGGGTTTTGACAAATGTATAATGATATGTGTCCATCATTATGATATCATACAGAGTATTTTCACTGCCTTAAAAATCCTCTGTGCTCCATCTCTTAATCTCTCCTCTCCCCATTCCTGTCAACCTATGATCTTTGAACTGTCTCCATAGTTTTGCCTGTTCCAGAGTGTAATGTAGTATGTAGCCATTCCAGTTGGGCTTCTATCACTTACTAATATACATTTAAAGTTCTTTCATGTCTTTTCATGGCTTGATAGTTCATTTCTTTTGAGGGTGGAATAATATTCTGTTGTCTGGATGTGCTGAAGTTTATCCATTCACTGATTGAAGGACATCTTGTTTACTTCCAAGTTTTGGCAATTATGAATAAAGCTGATATGGATATCTGTGTGCAAGTTTTGTGTGGACATAAGTTCCCAACTCCTGTGTGTAAATACCAAGGAGTGTGGTTGCTGGATTGCATGGTAAGAGTATTAGTGTTGTAAGAAACCGTGAAACTGTCTTCCAAAGTGGCTGTAAAATTTTGCATTCCTACCAGCAGTGAATGAGAGTTCTTGTTGCTCTGCATCATCGCCAGCATTTGGTGTTGTCTTCCAGATTTGGGCCACTCTAATAGATGTGTAGCAGTGTCTTGTTTTAATTTGCATTTCCTTGATGACATATGATGTGTGGCACCTTTTCATATGCTCATTTGCCATCTGTATATCTTCTTTGGTGAGGTCCTGTTAAGGTCTTTGGCCCATTTTTGAATAGCGTGGTTTGTTTTCTTATTGTTGAGTTTTAAGAGTTTTTTAATATATTTTGGATAGCAGTCCTTTATCAAGTATGTTGTTTGTAAATATTTTTTCTCTTAGTCTGTGGTTTGTTCTCTCATTTTCTTGACACCATCTTTTACAGAGCAGAAGATATTAATTTTAATGAATTCCAGCTTATCATGGGATCATGTCTTTGATGTTGTGTCTAAAAAGTTATCACCATACCCAAGGTCATCTAGGTTTTCTCCTATCAATCCTTCTTCATCAGGCCTCTGGTCATTTCAGAATAGCTCCTTCATTTTCCTCTGCAGTTATCCCATATCTCCCTCACAATGATTACTTTCTAATATCTTTTTAGCCCTTCAAACTCTGTATAAGGTAATCAGCAAATCCATGGTGATGTATTTAATGGCACTCATTGATTCATATATCTGCCATCTCAGGCAAGACATATGTATATTAATAGGGATCATCTTGGGGTAAAAATACCTTAAAGCAAATGAGAAACTCTAAGTTAGTTTTGCAGGCAACAGGATAAACAAAGGTAAGATTTCTGGAAGACAAACTTTTAGGAAGCTGTTATAAATAATGTTATAAATGGATACTCCCACTTGTGAATATTCTACATTACCAAAGAGGAAAACATAGTTATCAATATGTGTACATACTCAAAGGAAATTTTTTAAAGTATAAGAAAATTCTCAGAAAACTTGGAATAGAGGACAATCTCTACTTTATAAACAACATCTCTAAAAAACTTACAGCTAACATCATACTAAATGATTTCCCCTTAAGATAGGAAACAAGGCAAGGGTGTTTACTCTCCTCACTTCTATCAGCATAGTACTGGAAATTCTAGCCTGGGCAAGAAAGCAAGAAAAGGTTATAAAAGACACAGAGATGGGAAAGGAAAAAACAAACTCCATCTATTTGCTGGTGACGTGATTGTGTAGAAAATCTCAAGGAATCTAAAGTTCCTAGAACTAATAAGTGCATTCAGCAAGGTTACATGATATAAGGTCTACATATAAAAATAAAATATATTTCTATATACTAACAGTAAACACAAAGATACCAAAATTTTAAAAAATGAAACACTATTTATAATTGCTTAATCAAGTGAATGACTAAGGTGTAAATTTAACAAGACATGCACAGGACCTCTATGGTGAACCCTATACAATGCTAATGAGAGAAGTCATAGGAAATCTAAATACATGGAGAGATACATTGTCCTTGTGGATTGGAAGATTCAACAGAAGAAAGATGGCCCTACTCCCCAAACTGATATATAAGCTTAGCATAACTCCTATCAAAATCTCATCAAGAATTTTTGTAGATAAAGACAAGATTATTTTAAAATAACAAAGGAAATAGGATAGCTAAAACAATTTGAAAAATAAGAATCAAGTGGAAGGAATCAATCACCTGATTTTAAGACTTATTCTATGGCTACACTGATCAAAGCTGTAAAGTACTGGTTGAAGGGTAAACACAAAGATCAATGTAACAGACTAGAGACCCCAATATAGACCCACACAAATATGTCCAACTGATTTTTTTTTTCCACCCTAGCCAGGGCACTTTTGACAATTTTGTATGAGTATCTATCTCTAAAACTGCTTCTCCACCCTCCAATTCTCCGTAATTTCTGACGGATTAAATGGGAGATAATTTAGCTGAGCCCTGGAGTCTTGGACTCCCTTAAAATACACAGAGGCCATATTATCCTTCCTTAATTTGGGACTAAAGTTCACATTTAACATCATTCTCTTGAGTGGAGCACTGAATAAGAAAGATAAGGGTTTTCCTTCTGTCACTTGTGAATTTGACATCATCTTCCCAAGCACTAGATTAATCCTTTATTTTTTGCTCTATCTATACATTTTCCTAAATAGCTTTATTTTAAAAAGATAATCTTTTTCCATGCAATTCACCATTTAAAGTACACAGTTGTTACTAAGCTTGGGCTGCTACAACAGAATGCCGTGGACTGGTGGCTTATAAACAACAGAAATTTATTTCTCACAGTTCTGGAGCCTGGAAGTCCAAGATCACAGTGCCAGCATGGTTGGAATCTGGTGACTACCCACTTCTGGGGTACAGACTGCCGACCGCCTACATCTCACATGTTGGAAGGGCTCTCTGCCCTCACCTTTTTTTTTTCCATCAAACTGAACTTCTTTATTAAGTGCCAAGGGTCCAGGTGGGTGCTGCCCCCTGCCTGTGCCTGGAGCATTTCTGCCCAGGCCTGTGCCTGGAGCATTTCTCAGGAGCCAGAGTGCCCAGCGGTCCTGGGCTGGGGCAGCCCCTGCAGAGTCGGCTGTGCAGCCTCTGTCTGTAGCGTGGCAGCACTCACTGCACGTGCTGGGCCGCGTGCAAGGAACAGTAATCGTTCTTGTGGGCGATGAAGGGGGACAGGCTTCTGAACTTGATGTCGCACAGGCAGCAGTACCTGTGCTGCCTTTGGGCACAGGGGCCAAGGCCCCCTGGGTGGGGGCTCTGCAAGCCCTTGTCTGAGTGGGAGGGGGGCGTCCGCACAGCTTGGGGGCCCGGTCTAGGGCTGCCAGGTGGTGGAAGTGCTGGATGAGGTTACCTGGGACAGCGCCTTGGGGGCAGTAGGGCCTGGCGTTCTGGCTTCTTGCTCAGGTCTATCTCTGGCCTCTTTTTTTTTTTTTTTTTTTTTTGCGGTACGCGGGCCTCCACTATTGTGGCTTCTCCCATTGAGGAGCACAGGCTCCGGACGCGCAGGCCCAGTGGCCATGGCTCATGGGCCTAGCTGCTCCGCGGCATGTGGGATCTTCCCAGACCGGGGCACAAACCCGTGTCCCCTGCATCGGCAGGCAGACTCTCAACCACTGCGCCACCAGGGAAGCCCCCTGGCCTCTTCTTACACAGGTATGAATCCCACTCCCGAGGGCTTCAAGCTCATGACCTAATTACCTGATAAAGGCCTCACCTCCAAATACTATCACACTGGAAATTAGATTTCAACATATGAATTTGTGGGTGGGGGGCATACATCAGTCCATAACAAGAATTTAATGGCTTTTAAAAGTATATTTACAGTATATTGCATCCATCACCACAATCTAATTTTGGTACATTATTGTCCCCCACTAAAGAAACCCTGCAACCATTAGCAGTCAATCCTAAGCACTTTTTCCAATATACTTATTTTTATTGGAGGTAGAATGAGAATATTAAAGAGTTTTAACTATAAAAGACATTTAAAAATGACTTAAAAGACTTTAAAAAATGCTTATTTACTATCTGCCTATCCTTTTCGGTGAAATGTCTCTCCATGTTCTTTGCCAGTCTAGTTGGATTGCTGATATTTTACTATTGAGTTTTGAGAGTTTTTAGTGCATTGTAGATATTAATCCTTGGTCACATAAGCAGTTTACAAATAAATAAGCAAACCTTAGACTAAGTCTCATATCCTATAGAAAAATCATTTCAAAATGCATCAGAGATTAAAATGTAATACTGTGAGACTTTTAGAAAAAACATAGGAGAAAATATTCAAAATCTAAGTCTAGGCAAACAGTTTTTAGACTTGTCACCCAAATCATGGAAGTATAAAGAGGAAATCAATGTATTGAATTTCATCAAAATTAAAACCTTTGGCTCTGCAACCGACCCTATTAAGAAGATGAACAGACAAGCTGCATACTTGGAACAACTAGGCATAGTTATGCAATTGAATTATAGAACAGAAAAGTGTATCTTACATACTGGAATTTGCAGGTTAACATGAACCTACAGTCTATCTTATTCAACACTGTGTCTTCAGAGCCCACCACATACAAAGGGTTTAATGTGTTCGTGTGCCAAGTTTGTTGTCTGAAAGAATAGTATAGTGTCAGATAGAAGACTTGAGAGACTATGATGAGAACAAAAGGAAATGGTTTTTGGTTTTAGGGGAATCAATCCTGAGAGTGGATGGATGGCGATACTCAGGTTTCTTTTGAAAACTTGTAGGGTGTCAGTCTTGGTAGGTAGGACAATGATAGGCTGTTTACTAGGAACTTTATTCTGGTTTGGATGAAAAGAGACTCGGTGGTGAAATTCAGGCTCCCAGTACACAGTTGAGGTGGGCCATGGGGAATGTGCACTCCCTGATGCAGGCATGAACGCTCTACGAATTCCTTCTTGACCTCTTCCCCACCGCTCTCCACCCCACACACAGAAAAGTAGAAATTGTATCCTGAAGGCTTAAATGAAGAGATGATGCACATGATATCACCTTCCACCTTGATCCTCTCTTGGTCTTTGTTGACTCTAGCAAGGTAGAGAGACAATCTGAAAATGCTCTTATGGACCCTAGGAAGGGCATAGATGGTAACTAAGAAATAATTGCCTGACTTATGTCACAGCCACCTGGGTGCAATGATCTCAATCCTATATGCATATTTAAATCCTGGGTCCCTTTCCCCAAAATAGATTCTGATTTTATTGTCTGGGTTGAGGGTCAGAGCACCAGTTTCAGAAATGTCCCAGGTAATGATAATGTAAAGCTAAGTTTGAGAGCAGTTTCCCAACAGCAGAAACAATGTAAGAGTTCCAGCAATGGATTAATGGGGTTTGGTGGAGGGAAGGGTGCAGTCAAGGCTCAGAGGTGTCTCCATCAGAGGTTTAAGATGACCAGCTTTGGCAGGGCCAAAATAGACCAGGGGTTGTTCCAACTGTGAATACAACAAGGACAGAGGCCAACATACAGAGGCCAAGCTGCAGGAGGCACCTTGTGAGTCAGGAGGACCAGGAGAGAAATAGAGCATTTATTCTACAAAGGTTGAATTATATCGTCAAGACATGGTTAAGAAAATCTGTAGTGACTCTGTAATATAATTTTTTCTTAAATGCTGTCTTGACCCAGTTTTAAAGCTGTGACCAGAGGCTGGTCAGTTCCCCTTCTTGAGCAGCTGATTGTCTACACCTCAACCACTCCTGTACTCAGAGGCCACTGTAAACCACCGTAGTCACCCCAGGCCCAGGTATAAGACAGCTGTGGACAGCCCCTATGCCCTGGAGCTGAGAAATTATTCAAATTAACCAATCTGTAGCCCACCAAACCTAGCTAACCCTCACTTGTTTGCCATACATCAGTCCCCTACAGATCCAGCTTGCTGTTACCTTGTCGCAGGTACAAAACTCTGTGCCCTTATGTAGTAGCCCTTATGTAGTAGCCTTCTTTCCTTTGGAGTTGTGAATAATAGCCTTTTGTCTATCTGTATGTCATTGTGTTATGTCTCACTATGGAAAGAAATTTTAAGCCTTATAAAATATCCCATTATGTTTAATGGACAAGATTAAGGATCTAGTGCTTTCCTCCTTTCTCCACCCCTTCTTCACACACATTCACAGGGAAAATTAAGGGGATGAGTGATGATGTGGTCAGTCACAAAAGTAGTTACTTGATCTTGACCAACAAACTATCCTCAGTGTAGTTGACGACTTGAAATACCAGTAACTTACCAAGATTGAACAAGGGTCTTGGCCTAGGTTCTGACCCAGGATTGATGAGCTCAAACTGTAATAATCCTTGGAAACCTTGATTTTATATCCATCATTTTGTAATACATGTTAATTGTATTACATGACAAGATTCAAATGATCAGACATGTGTCTTCCATAGAACTCACTTTAATGGAGTGAAAACTAAATTTGCAAGTGCTGTCTTGCTTAGTGTTCAGTGCAGGGGCACAAAGTCCATATAGCAAATCACAAAAGCCCAGTGATCTAGAAATGCGATGAGAGTACATAAGTAAAAAGTGTAAAGTACAAAGTAAAAAGAGTACAAAGTGAAAAGCATTGAAAATACTCCTACACATAAACACTGGAGAAGATATTTAAGAAATAGAGTATGATTTAAACAGACATTTATGACTGAAGTCTTAAGGAATAATTGAGGGTTACAAAAAATTTAAAGTTGCATGTACAGAAAAAAATGTATTTGAAGTGGATCTGATTACCATGATGAGAGTCCACCTCAGGATGGTCATAACTCTTCTTCAAAGATCTAAAATAATTTTTTTTAACATGCAAATACTTAAACTTCAATTTTTAGACAGAAGTAGAACTCAAAGAATCTGAGCCTATAAACCTTTTGGCTACATTATTACAAAATTTCTTTCATTATGATTTTCGCCTAATGAACCAGCTTTAGTGCACTTATAGGTTGGTTGACTGACAGAGCCCTTCATGTATTAGTTGCTCTGATGGAATTGCTTGAAGGTAGATGTTAGGAACAAGTTTGAGTTTAGGATGCAGTTGGAAATGTCATAAATGTTGAGCTTCAAGTGCACGCAATCTCCATTTTGCATTTACAGATCACAAAAGATGTCTTTTCCACCAATTTCATGAATAAAATACTTCCACGCTTGCGATTTGGTGGACAAATATTACATGTGTCAATAAACTCAGTGATTTAATGCTTGGAAATTATACCTTTCTTTTGGTTTCTTGAAACCTTGTTTTCAGTGAGGTGTGTTTGGGTGCTATACTCTAAACTCTCTTTGAAAGAAGCTACTAGAAATAGCTTCTGAATATATTGTATTTTTGAAAATGCATTCAGTGTATCAGTCCCCTAAATTAGTACTACATGGAGTTCAAGAGCGATTGCTTGTGAAATGCTTTGATTTCACTTATAACCTGTATAAGTATATGCATGTATATGTATATCTCTCCGTATGTCCACGCAAAGTTAGAATTATTACATTGTTTATTTTGTTTTCACTTTATACTTTATTTTATAAGAAGCTCAATGTAAAATTTTATATTTCAGTAAAGCAATATGGATATTTTTATTGCTTGAATGTTTGTGTTTTTCCCTCCTCTTGTCATGGACCGCTACAATTTATTGTATATGTTTTGGTCACTGGCATTTATTCTTACTTATCTTTCATTGCATATGTTTTGCTTACTCTTATGTCAGGGCCTTTGTGGGCCATGTCAGGATACAAATAAACTGGTAACCCAACATATAAATTGGTCATAGTAAACTCAGGGACAGAAATTCTTAAAAGTTGAGACAGGACCAAAAAGACCTGGAAAATGAATGTTTGTTTTACATACAGAGATTGAAGCCTTATAGCACGAAAATGTATTGAATATGCACGAAAAACATGCATATTACGTTTAGTATTAAGTTTAAAAATATTACATGCATATTCAAATTATACATATTAATCAAGAGAAAAAGAAGGGATGTCCCATAAAGTTCTAGAGACTGTTCAAAAGAGTATGAGATATTTGGGCTTCCCACAAAGAAAGCCTTAGGGACCACACAGTTTGGAGAAAGACCTTGTAAAACACAAGGTAGCATCTCATTTGCAAATAGATTTGAATTTGAAAGTAAGCCTGTAACTTTGTTGAAATGAAAGAAATAAAAACAAAAATGCAAATACATCAACTGTTTTTTTAATAATCATCCTTCATTTTTGGAGGTGTTTTCAGAGGACAAGGGGCAACTTCATTTTGTGTGTTCACAGAGAGTTTACTAATGTGTCTTAGAGAAATAACAGACATAAAATGACTGAAAATAACTTAAGAAATAAATGTAGAAAATTAAAATTGATTACCTGCCTGTGCAGTCAACCTGGGAATTTTACATTTCTCAGAAAAATATCACAATGCTTGTCTATAAGCTCTTTCTTTTGATATATTATAAAATGCTGACAATCGATACTTATGAAGGAATTGAAAATAACTATATAAAAAGGATGAAATATCCCACAAAGTTTAAGTACCTTTTGCAGATGTAGAAAGGGCCTTTTACTATAAATTAATCTATTCATATGGTTGGAATACACAACTCTCTTGAGACTAGCTCTTTTTCTTATCATATCCTGGTGTCTTATAATCTCCTTCTTGGGTTAGGGGATTATGGGTACTAGAAGAGAGAAACTCTTTATACCTGTAAAGTTTGGTATCATATATATGTATTACTTAGAATGCTACTGTAAAATCTTCTGTTGTGGTAGCTGGAATTAAGATTTCTAGGTCAAAGAGATGTGGGTGTGTACAAGGGAGGATTCTGAGTATGGCTAGCACACAGTGAGTTCATGTGAGGTGGAATTGAAGAACAGGGCTGGAAAAGGCCAACGCAGGTAGCATGTTTAGAACCATCTGGACCTAACGACTGTAGAAGTAAGGTCTAACAGTAAGAAACAGAACCACTTTTCAAATTTTATTTAAAATCATCTCAACATTTATAAACAAACCATAAATTTCCTAGGAAGTGTATTTAGTTTGCTTGTAAATCACAGAATGTTTATTTACATTCTGGGATTTGTATTAGGCGGGATTCCACCAGAGAAGCAGAATACACACACACACACACACACAATTACAACTTATATATATATGTGTATATAGAGACAATTATAATTGTATGCAATTATATACAAATGTGCTTTTGTGGACAAAAATTGTGTGTGTGTGTGTGTATATATATATATATATATATATACACACACACACATATATATACATGTGATTATCATAGAGTATATAATTTGTTATAGGGATTTGACCTTACTCAATTGTAGGGGCTGATCAAGCAGCTTCTGTGAAGCTGTTGTCTTGTGCCTAATGTTGAAGTTTTAAGTTAGTTGTAGTCTGGCCATTTGCCTTCTGTGAACTGCATGAACCAGAGAAAATCACCAACATGTATAAGCTCCAGCATGACTGCTGGCTCACATGTGCCATCCAAATCTCCCATATATCAAGAGTTCTCCAGCAGCCCACCTTAACTAGAAGCATACATGGAAGAGAAGTTGGATTCAACCTAGTCATGTTGACCCATTACAAAAGCCATCATAGCCCTTTATTTTAAAGAAGTTTATTGTAGAAGAGAAAATCCTCCCAAATAAAAATTAAACAAAAACCAAAATCTTAAAATAGAAAAAATACTCTAAATTATAAGAAAGAACAAAGGTTCTAAGGTTCTAAACCTTAGAAGTAATAAGGTATAATATTAAACTACATTTAAAACATCATAAATTTAAAGGATGTGTTTTCTACGTTTCCTGTTAATAGGGCTACCTTCAGGACTGTGTGCTTAGAGTCTGTTGCTCTACAATCACTATCTTGAAATTCTTAGTAATTATATCTTTGAATTTGTGTTTTATAAGTGAATGTGAAAAGGAGTGTGTACAGAGGCCTGGATCTTACCAGCATGGATTCTTTGTCACCTTCCGCCCCAGGTGCGGGCTGGGGGCCAGATATGGGGAGGGATGGAATCACAGTGTAAGATACTTGGTGTAGGGTGTGCAGTCAGCCTGCAGGTGTCCCCATGACCGAGGGTGTGTGACATTAAATAAATATATAAATAGATATTCTATGATTTATAGATGCATATTTTATTAATCTATTTATTTAAAGATAAATAAGAGACATCATATTAGGTTGAGAGAGAAACTGTGGAAAAATGAAAGAGCTTTTTTCCTGATTTTTGAACAAAAGGCCCTGATTTTCATTTTAAAATGAAAACCCTGCAAATTATTTAGACAATGCTGCCTGTTCAGATGCTCTTATTATATGAATACTTTTATGTTGAAGAAACTATTAACTAACATTTGAACTACAATTTTGAAATTTTTCATATGTGATCTTGTACATCATGCACACTCAGTCTTGGTTCAAACACCTATAATTTGATTTAAAAATATGTACATGGAATTCATTTGTCTAAACTTTTCTGTATTACTAGATGATACATTTTAAGTGGTATATCTTATTTTTCACTATTTTTTTTTCTTCTGGGTATTGTATATATATTTGTATTCCCAATTCTTCTATGTTTCTTAAAAATGGTAAATAGAAGTATGTGTCCATAACACACATGTGCACACACACACACAAACACTCTCTCTCTTTTTCTTTTGTGGTTAGGAGATTTCTAATTAGACACTTTCCTATGTGCCTACAAGAAAAGGTGTTCTAAAATCTTAGAGGAAGTTCAGATAATCATCTAGAGACCTCTCTTAGTGGCAAGGTTGTCCCTCTGTTGTTTGTCTCCATAACTAAGAGTGACCAAATTGCTTCATTTACCTTAATATGTTCTTGACTCTGCATTTGCAATTTACTGACTCCTCAAATTTTAGTTAGAGTTGTCTGAGTTCTGTCCTTTAGACTTTGAAAGCCTAGACTGAAAATCTTGAAATACTTCTTAAATAAAAGACTGTTAGACCATTATTTTCATCACTTCATATAGGATTGGATAAGCATCAAGGAACATGGTTTATGGAGCAATCTTCCACTCTGTGGGAGATGGGAGACGATGCCTGAGATGACCTGCTACTCTGGTCATCCTAGCAACTTAACTTCACTGCAATAAGGACTTGATTTGGATTTAGTACCAGGGCACTCGCCAGGAAAATGAAAAGTTGGCACCTGTGATATGATTAAGACCTTTCATTATCTTCATGTGGAAGCAGAAACATCCTGTATGTTATGAAAAAAATGATTTTCGAATACCCTTTGTTCCAAGACTTGACTGATTTAATATTTGAGAGGTCAAGATATAAGACACTATTCAAAACATGGGGAGGATAAAGACAGACCTCCTGTCATTTAGGAGTTTACAACCTAGTGAAACAAGATTTATGATACAAGGTGCTCTCTGTACAGATTTTTAAAAAATTCCATTCTATTAGAAGATGAAGGACATGAAATAGAAAAATGAATTATTGAAATATTCTGCTTGAGGGCCTCCTGCTCCCCCACCTCCCCTGGCATTGGGAAAGAAGAAGAAACCCCCCTGATTCTCTTCCTACTTACTCCCCTGGTGGTAGTAGCTGTGGGTAACCATCGCCTCTGACGGTTTTAGGGTTACTTTCATACAATGTAGAAAAATGTCAACAGAGGACTTCAAAGAGACATAGAGGGCACACAACCAGTGATCAGTGTTTTAAAAATCAAATAAACTGTGTTTATGTTTTAAAGAAAGTATTATGTTTAAAAATATTACTATTGATATTATACTGATATTGTGCATGTCACTTAGTAAGAGTGTACCTTTCAGGCTTGGGAACTGGTCTCTTTTTGGAATAAAAAAGAGATATCTTCTTTATATATCTTTATATTTTTAACTTCTAGATAGATCATCAATAACTTAATTTTATTTTACTTTTTATCCCTCATGGTGCTTAGTATATTGCCTACACATAGCAGTCTCTTGGTCTGGTTATCTCTGTGGTTTGACAAAATATCCCAAACTCAGTAGCATAAAGCAATGACCATTTTATTATGCTCACGTATTCTGTGGTTAGGAATTTGGATAGATTGTAGTGGGGATGGCTTCTCCCTCCTGCATGTTGTCCAGGGACTCGACTGGGAGCACACTAACGGCTGACTGGAATGGCTGAGGGCCGAAGTCATCAGAGGCTACTGCACTCATGTCTCTTGCATCTGAGATAGGATGACTCAAAGTATGGGCTTAGCTATGACTTCAGACCTGAGACCCCACTTGGTTTCTCCTTGTGTCTTTGGCTTCTCAAAGTATGGCAGCTATGAGGGGAAGAGACCTGAGAGTGAGTGTTCAAATGACCAAGGTTGGAGCTTGGTTATTTGTCTTGTCTGACTTGCCTTCAGAAGGCATGCAGTGTCACTGCCACTGGATTCTATTGGTTACAACTGAATCACTAAAAACCACTCAGATTCAAAGAGAAGGGAATTAGACCCCTTCCCTTCCTGGGGAAATATCAAGGTCACATTGCAAAAGAGCATGAGGAATGGCAGATATCGTTGTGATCACTTTTATGAAAAACAGTCTTTCATAATGTGCAATAAATAGTTGATGTAATTAATTTAATTGAAGCCTCAAGCAGGGGAGATGATAAGTTCCAGGCTTTCATGATGCCTTCATGTAGTAGCGATATATCAGTTTTTGGAATTTTGTTTTTTCTTATCTCTCTTTGGTTAGTGGTTGTGATGGTTAATTTTATGTGTCAACTTGTTTGAGTCATTGTACCCAGATATGTGGTCAAATATTATTTTGGATGTTTCTGTGAGGGTGTTTTTGGATGAAACCAGCATTTAAACTGGTGGACTTTGAGTAAAGCAGATTGTCCTTCATAATGTGGCAGGCCTCATCCAATCAGTTGAATAGAACAAAAGACTGACCTCCCCCAAGCAAGAGGAAAATTCTGCAGCAGGGGACGTTTATACTTTAACTGCAACATCAGATCTTCCTGGATCTCTAGCCTGACAATCCACCCTGAGGATTTTGTACTTTCCAGACTCTATAATCCCATAGGCCAATTCCTTAAAGAAAAAACAAAAAAAAAACCCTATCTCCCTATCTATCTATCTATCTATCTATCATCAATCTATATTTCCTATGGGTCTGTTTCTCTGAAGAACGCTGACTAATAAAGCGGTGTTCTCTGGGCTGGAGAAAATAGAATTGCACTTAGAATAGATTGGGCGGGATTTCCCTGGTGTTTCTGACTCAGGACTCTAAATTTTCCCATGATAATTATTCTTCTTGCTACTGCTTCCAAAATTGGAGTAGTGTTTGATCCAAATTAAAAATAAACTTTGCTGAGACACTTTCTGCTTCAAGAATCCAGAAATATGATCTTGTACCTCTACATAATACTGGTAATATTTCCTGTCTCGTTGACTTTAGAATAGGCCATGATTAAAAAGTAACCTTTAATATTGCTCTCCTCCAAAGAGCAAGTCAATCACATATATGTGGGCAGCTCCCCACCCTTCAATCAGCAGATGACTATTATGTATTTGAGGGCTGACTTGTGTATCAGCTGATTAATCATGACACAGCATATAGAACAGAGCAAAGGATTTTCATTTCTGGCACTTAGGGTATAAACTCAGGTTACCAACCAATATTCTTATATGTCTTCTGGCTGCTTGTACAGCCTTTCTTTAATTTCCATGCTCCATGTTGTGTTTACTCTTCTTAGTCTCTGATCCCCATTGTACTTTTTGTTCACTTTGTCCTGTGAAGGTGTATCCTTTTAAAAATGTGTAGACGAGAGACCTTTGGCAACTGTCCCACCCATGCTACTGTCAGAAATCAGTAAGAAATCAAGGCTTTTTTCAGCTGAACTCGGTGAGGCCTGGGAATCCTGCTCCATGTGCTGTTCTGGGGAGCCACAACTGGTTGATGAGAGTTGGCATGGGAGGTGAAGTTTGTGTGCCAACTCTTCATTTGGGGTAATTTGCCTTCAACGCTCTGAATGACTATCTTTATTAGATTTCTGGACTATGGAACAAATACATTAGATACTTAGTTCTGTTGATAGCGATATACTTGTTCTTCCAAGAATCAAAATATTTAAAATATTGCTTAAATCACGTCAGAGAAAAAAATTTACTGTATATAAGCAACAACAGTAGTATTACCTAGAGACTTCTTTCAAAGCTCTAAAGATACCCATGAGGATTATGGACTTTGGTGCCCACTAAGTATTTTTTGGCTAATTGGCTTACACTATCTTTGAATTTATAGTAGTACCTTTTTTTCAGTTCTTAATTGAGAAGTATGTGTTGGCAGAAATATGGGCAAAAAAGATTTTCCAAATATACAAACGTGCCATAACAACTCAAGGAAATTTTGGTACCCGCTATTCTTCTCTATTACTAGAGGTAACACTCGGAGGTGGGATGCAAACTGTCAAGTATTTAAGCTTGTGTATAGCAGTTCATACTTCGTAAATTCTTTATATTCTCTGTACTTCAATCTTTGAGATATTCAGAAAGGGTTGTGAAATTTTCTATATATTAAAACAAATTATAACCCCTTAAGCACAAAAACAAATTAAAAAGAAAAATTAAAGTCCTGTGGTAGATCCAGATTTGTCTAGGTAGTTTTGTAGGTTGTTATGTATCCATGTTAAAAACAAAGGTTTTAGCAGGAGCAATAGTGCATGAAGCTGAAACTTTTCCCACTATTCTTTGCTGTAATTCTCTTTATATTTCTTAGGAGTGGTACAAACAACTGCAGAAGTTTTCACACACAACCTTCCATCTGCCAACAGCTCAAGCTGGCAGGAATAGGCAGCTTTTCAGGGGTGTGAACAGAATTGATTTGTACACACCGCTGGATCTGTTCCAGTGTATTTTCTCAGCCAGGACCAAAAGTAGTGTTGCAAATGAGTGGTACGGTAAGCTTTTTTTTATCTGATGTATACTAGGTTACACATACCGAGTGCTCTCAGAAGCACAGTTTAAGAGTGGGTATCACATTAATCAATTCATGGCAGGAGGGAAAAAATGACTGTTACATTACAAAGGATGGAGATTGAGTAATGGTTAGC
The DNA here is from genome assembly GCF_963455315.2 of Globicephala melas. Lineage (NCBI taxonomy): Eukaryota > Metazoa > Chordata > Mammalia > Artiodactyla > Delphinidae > Globicephala > Globicephala melas. Next base: position 44,746,680 of record NC_083327.1, on the reverse strand, counting down.
AAGAACTTAGGAGAAATGTAGCTGCGCTTCATAGGTCCTGCTGAAGATGAAAAACAATAGCTGCAATTAAAGCCATACACTCCCAGAGTGGATTCAGAATTTAGGTAAATGAGGAAGAGAGCAGAGGGAGGCATAGAAGAGTGTGGCTGCAAATAAAACCTGCTCTCTTTTGCCAGCACCCAAATCTTACTCACGGCTTGAGAGGGATAAACAGAAGCCAAAAAGGAAACAGTTCACATTACCTGTAAGAACACTCTAGTTTCTGCAGTGCTGTGATGTAACCAGGTAGCCTGCTTATCTGTTTGACAAATAGGGAATACCTAGCAACACATTTTCTTGCTTAATTTTCCAAGTACAAGAGGTTAAATATTAAACTGAGCTAATATTATTCAGGTCACTAAACAATACTTTGAAGTCATTTCTTCGTACATGGAATGTCTTGTTTTTGATAGTTGAAAAGGATAACATGTCTCTTAGATATTTCTAGCTTCTCAAAGGGAATTTGTCCAGGCATGTGAGATAATTTTTACTGTAGGATAATTTTCCAATAATCATAAGTGCACATTGCATATTGTGACTCATTTGTTGGAAGAAACCTGAAAGCATGTTTAATTCTTTTGATAGGAAAAGTGAAAGTTTCTACAAATTCTCATATTTGAATTTTATTCTTAGAAAAAATCTATCAACTTGCCAATATACTTCATTTCTGTTCTGTAAGCATAACAATTTTCCTGATGACTCTTTTCTTAAAAAATATCAATTACAATTGCTGAAAAAGAAAGTTTTGAACAGTGTCTCTATGGAATACTGTAGTGGATTTATAATAACATTTTTTAACATTATTTAACCTCATTGTTGGAATATATTTTAGATTTTATTTGCTGATGTTGAATCCAGTTAAACAATATACAGTCTCGTTGAGTGGTATAATTTTCTTTAAAAACATCACAACATCTGTGAACTGAAAAACAGGTTCTGGCTGACCTAGGGAAAGAGAACTGGGGGGCCTCTACTGGGGCATGGCAGCCATCTGGAAGCAGAATCAGGGGAGTCAAGACCAGGGCTGAGAACCAGTTATAGAGTTTTATTCAAAGTATGTGGAACAAATGAAATATCTGGACCCTAGAAACCTAGGCTACAGCTAAGAGGTTAGTAAGCCGATGGCAGATGAAGCAAGGAAGACAAGTGAAAGCTTGAAAAGCAAAGGTTAGAACCTCAGTACTCGATTTCTGTAGCTAATTAATGAGGTTGTCTACTCTCAAGGGCAAAGCCCAGGACATATGGGCTTCCCTGTCCCCATTCAAGGTCCTTCCTGCCTGGCTGCTGTTCCAAGCTTCTAGCCAGCCACTCTACCCCTCACTGCTCCGGCTGGGCCAATACCCCACCCTATTCCTCTCCTTGCCATCTCCTTCCCATGCTGGGACTGCTCTTCTTCCCAGTTCTTTCCCACATCCTCTCTCTAACTTTTAAACACCTCTGTATCTGAAAGTTTCTGTAAATCTCACTTTCTCTATGGTCACCTTGGACAGACTTAGGTGTCTCTTCCTCAGTGTTCTGTAAAGGCAGTATTGTTGGATGTATCATTTTACATGATAATTACTTGCTTAGCAATCTGTCTTCCCTTTTAATCGGTGTTCCCCAAGAAAGCAAAGATTTTGTTTTATATAAACTCAAATCACTGGTGCCTGGCACATAGTACAGATTAATTTACAGATTGTCAAATGGAATCATGCAATGTTCCATTAACTTTCTTCCACTTTAGGAAACAAATTGCAGATTATTTACAGGATTTTGAAACTAAAAAGAAAAACAAGAAAATTCTTACGTTGATACAGTGTTCCTGATCTGCACTTAAAAAAATAAGAAAACCTTAAAAAAAAAGTTAAAAAATGCTAAACTTATACAACCAAAACAAAATAAAATGATAATAATCCTACCAGTTTAACATTTTTTTACATTACTGTCTAGAACTTGGCCGTATGTATCCATATTTTACATAGCTATATTTGTTGTTAAACTGTAATTTTCACTTAATATCATATCATAAATAGTTCTTCCAAGTATTGATGTTACATGTGTTTTTCTAACTTTGAGTAAATGGAAATGGTGAAAATCTCCCCCACTGTTCACCAATTCTGAAGGAGTTTTTTCTTCTTTCTCTTTTATTTTGCCAAATCACCTTATATGAAGCAAAATTCATCTTTGGAGAATTCATTTCAATGATGGATGACTGCTACCTGTAAACATAAATATTGTTTGAAATTCTCTGGCCAGAGATTTAGACATCAACTTTTGAGAGCATTGAGATGATGCTAAATTAGAACAAAGTGTTTTTGATTGGAGGGCTATAATCTGTAGGTTAAAAAGTTGAAATATCTTATGAATGTCTTGCCAAAACTAAAATCTTCGTGTATAGAGAAATGAATGTGCTTGCTCTCTATGTATTCAACTTCTTTATCTGACCTTGCTCCTTCAAAGATGCACTTGTTACAGGATGTCAGTCACTAATGAGGCCTAAAGTAATTGAGGCTGATTGAGCTGGCAAGATGCTGCCTAATTAGAATGATAAATGGAACTGGCTGATCAAGAATGGAGGAGTGAATGGCACGGAGGGCATTAAACAAGGTCATTCTGTCAAGGAGGACCACTCATCCTACCCCCTCCCCCCAGCCACACAATGACCGTCCTTCATGCCATGTGAGCCCAACACTAAACGAAGTATGAAGATCGTTGCTTGTGGAACTTTCTGACTCTTTATTAGGCTAAGTGTGGGGAGGGTTTAGTGATTCCCTAGGTAAGTCATTCAATATAAATATGAAAACCAAATACTTTGAGCCGTATAATTCTCTATTAAGAGTGTGGATTTACAAGTGCATTTGTTTTCTAAACAGGTAAATCTAGGGTACCTCAGAATTTGCCCCATGATTTCTATCATGTTAAACTATCCACACCACATGAGAAATACATCAAGCAACTTCACATGTTTGAAGGGCACAGATAACATTTAATCATTGTGTTTTAGAACCTGACTCATATGTAACTGATCTTTTTATTTCTTAAGTGTATGTATTAGAATCATTTGCATTTTATTATTTTAGCATTTTTTCCTTTTAAACAATATATTGACTTTATTCTTTAAACTGATGTGGATGAAAATGTATAAATATAGATTCATAAATATTTCGATGACAGTGTAATTTCACTCAGCTTATTTAGTGATGCCTATTCACTTGCTATCATCTGGGAGTAAATGTTCGGAAAGAAAGCGGCCCCTATTCCTGTTAAGCCATATTTAAGCCATTTTTAATAGAAATCGCTCTAAAGTGTATAATACATCTGTCAGAGCACCCACCCCCAAATTTCCTGGGACACAGCCCTTGATGGCACATGACAGTCTTCTAGGATGGTTGATACTTGTTACTCTAGGCATTATTTTAAAGTTTGTGTGTCTGAGATGCAGGCTCCAACTTCCCAGAACCCCTAGCTGATGCTTAGTGTAAGAAAATACTTTGACCTGAGACCTTTAGTCAGACATTGGCAAAAAAATATCTGAAATAAAAGACGGATGTGGCCTACTCAAAAAAAAAAGTAGGTAAGCACCAGAATTTTGGGAAAAATAATTAATAGAAAGTAACATGAAATTGATGTAATATTAAAATAATTCAGTAAATGGCATTTGGAAATAGTAATTACCCCCTGCCACTAAACTCTCATTCATTAGTATATCTGTCACTTCCTCCAATGATGAATTAGAAGGATGTTTATCTGATTCAGCTTTCCTAGAGGTTTTCTCTCTACCTTTCTACCTCTGTAGTCTTCTGTAAGGATTCAGGTACAGATACAACCTTGCAAGATTCATAGGTAAGTGCATCATCTCTATGGCATTCACAGCTGTTTGCTTGACTCTCTGAGTTACTCTGAAATTCACTGACTTTAGAAGGAAATGGTTAAGATACAACGTTTGTACTCAGTGAGGCCTGGCCTTCAATATTGTCCCCACCGTTTACTAGTTATGTGGTTTTGGACAAGTTTCCTGACCTCCATTAAATGGGCATAACGATGTTCACATCCCTGGCTTGTTTTAAAGATTAAAGGAGATAATCTATCTAAAAAGCTTAGCATCATGGCTGTTACATAGAAAGTACTAAATGGTAGATAGGAATACTGCTTACACACTTAGTGGTGGTAACTAGGAAATAAATAAAACTTTTCTGTCTGTGTTGCCATTCCTCCACCCTTCCACTGCTCCCATTCCCTAGCTTGACAAGGTATTGCCATCTTTCTCTTCTCTACAATATTCTTTTTTTCTGGCAAAGAGTCACTTCCAGTCTCTGTCCTGTTGGCCACTCTCCCTTCTCCATCAGTCTGCAGCCCCTACTACCTCTCTCCATCCAGCTGTCATATTGCCCCTCCTTACCCCATTGAATATCCTCTGTCATATTGCCAATTCTCTTCCCACTGACACGAGGCATGACTAAAACTGTCAGTCATCTCTTTCAGGCTCATTTATATCCACTTTATAAATGTATTAGACAGCCCCTGCTTTGTGAAACAGAATACATTGAATGGAACCTTTTCTTGATGACTCAGGGTCATGTCCATGAACACCAATGATTGTTCTGTCCTATACAGTTATAGGAGCCATCGAAGTATATAGGTTGCTTGTCCCTATGCTAAATGGATTTCTTTTAAAATTTATTGTCAGGAAAAATCCAGCCTCTCCAGACAAAGGTGGGTATGTCCTGTTGTCTGACAATGAAACATATCTACATTGGCCATGTTTTGTGCAAACATAGTTTCTCTCTTTTACTTTGTACTTCAGTGGTTTTCTTTTTTGTTTGCTTGTTTTTTTTTTAATACTACTCTATTTATTTATTTTTGGCTGTGTTTCGGTCTTTGTTGCAGTGTGCGGGCTTCTCATTGTAGTGGCTTCTCTTGTTACAGAGCACGGGCTCTAGGCTCCTGGGCTTCAGCAGTTGCAGCATGCGGGCTCAGTAGCTGTGGCACGCGGGCCCTAGAGCGCAGGCTCAGTAGTTGTGGCGCACGGGCTTAGTTGCTGTTCGGCATGTGGGATCTTCCCAGACCAGGGATCGAACCCATGTCCCCTGCATTGGCAGGTGGATTCTTAACCACTGCGCCAGCAGGGAGGCCCCTGCTTGGTTTTTCTGTCTGTTTCTTGTTACTGAAAAGAGTAGGGAAGGAGCTTACAGTGCAGAATTGCTAGCCAGTGTTCTTGTGTTCAGAATGTAACTTCTCCTGAATGTGAGGATCTCCAATCTTCCATTCAACTCCAAAATTACAATTCTAACACCTAATTGACTTTTTGTTCAATAGTTGTATTTTATATATGAGTTTATTGTCACTTCCTTCAAATCTATTTTGGAATTAGGTGAGACAAATATTATATGTATATATTATAGAAATTGTATTAGTTTCTTAAGGCTGCCATAAAAACTACAGCAAACTGGATGGTTAAAACCAGAAATTTATTCTCTCAAAGCTATGGAAGCTAGAAATCTGAAATCAGGATGATAACAGAGCCATGAACTCCCTGAAGGCTTTAGAAAGATCCTTCCTTGTCTCTTCCTGGCTTCTGGTGATAGCTAGCCATCCTTAGCGTTCCTTTGCCTGGAGACACATTGCTCCAATTTTTGCATCCATCATCATTTAGTGTTCTCCCTGTGTGTCTCTGTTTTCTCCTCTTATAAAGGCACTAGTCATTCAATTAGGGCCTATTCCAATTGAATATGACCGCTTCTCAATTTAACTGCTTACATCTCCCAGGATCCTACTTCCAAATAAAGTCACATTTAAGGTTCTCGGTAGACATGAATTTTAGGGGGACACTATTCAACCCAGTACAAACACCAAATTTCTTTGATTTTCTGTTTGGTTATATTTTAGTCAATACCACCTGCTATTATCTCTTTGTGGTAATTCTTCCAGCTATACTCCCTTATATGTCCTAATTTCGAGCCTTTAGAAAAATATGTTAGGGCAAAACAAATTAAATTAGCTAAGTCAGTTCACCTGTTAACATTTTTAACCTGGTTAACATATTTTTTTAAAGATGACGATAAGGTAAATAGCCCATGTCTGCATTGCAGTCCTTGCTGGTCAGGATAATGGCAGAAGCTTTCAGATGACAGCTAGAATCTACAAGCTGTGAAATATTGGTCTTTAATAGGAGGCAGTATCCAATAAGGAAGTGATAAAACCCAAAGGAAAGTAAGAGCAGCCTATAATCCCCATTGAATATATTTGTAGAACAACATGCTCAGAAATATTGTTTAGTATAAGTATTCACTATTAATCCCTCCTTCTGCATTTCCTATTGCTGTAAGGGAAACTACTGTCCGCTCATTTGCTCTGACCTCAGTGATACTCAGACGCTTCTCTGTCCTTCATTCTCTGCATATAGTCAGTCATCACATCTTGCCTAGTCTATCTGACTAATAAATATTTTATTTCCTGCTTTCATCCTTTTGTCGCTCCCTTGGTTCAGGCCCTCGTCACTTCTCATCTGCAATATAGTAAGAGTAGTGAAACTAGTCTCCGTGGTTCTACACCCTCTCCGTGTGATTCCTTCCAATACCTCTGAGAAGATGTTCTTCGTAAAATAAAATACTGTTCGTACTGCTTCCTTATCAAAACCCCTCGATACCTTTCCATACACTAAAGGGTAAACTTGATATATCTGAACAGGACATGGAAGAGTAGTAATGATCTGGTTGTTTCCCCCCCTTCCAACCTCATTTCCCAGGGCTCCCCACATGTAATCTGGGCTATAATGCTGTGAAACATCTGGATTATACACACTTACTAGATACAGCTCACTGTCTTTGTGATACCTTCTGTACCCATTTCCCAGGCAGAATCCAATACTGCCTTTTCTCTGCTCACGTAGCATCTTAAAGTATATACCACTAATACATTGACTGCATATCATTTTGTGACACTGTGTGTGTGTATTTCCTTTACAAATAGAATAAGCACAATAGTGGAATAAGATGGGCTTTGAGGGCTACATACATGGTAAGTCAAAATAGGTTCCTTTACTTTCCATTCATGTGTTAAGCAGGAGGGTAGAAAAAGGAGAGAGTGAATATTCCAAGGGAGAGAGCAACTCCTGGGACAGCATCAGAGAAGACATGTCTGTAGGTACCAAGGATACAATAATGAATACAACAAGCTAGGTTGTTGCCTTCACGGAGGTTTTACTTTGCTTTCATGTAATTATCTGTTATTTCCATTTGCTATCTTCACTATTTCCATTTCCTAGCACAATGCCTATACAAGGTAATCAATAAATGTTTGTTAATTTAATTGAATCAAATATAAAATCCAGATTAGATTTTTACATGGAATTGTGAAATGTGCGTGATACACAGCAAAAAATACTAAACAATCAAGATGGTCATTTTTCTAACCCAGTAGTTTATGAAGTGAATATTCCTTAAGCACTCTACTGTACTAAAATTTTGTATGCTATCAGACTTAAAATGCTGGCAAAACTGTCCAAGGTAATCAATCAATATATACCAGTAATAGCAGACATCAAAATCTTCAGCATCTGTAGCATCTATTACATGTTCCCACTTTTAAACTAATAGAACTTCGGCAGAGGAGGACAAAATGTGAACAGAATTTACAGCTAGTCTCCTAGGTTATAACCATCTAAGTGTATCGGAAAAAATGTAGAAATTTCTGATGTAACATTTAGCCAGGTAATGACAGAGAGAAATAAAAATGTTAGTCTGCAAGTCTTTAATATTATCTTTGTCAAAATCATCATCACTCCCTGCAACTAGATTTGTTGGACAGCCACCCTGTGTGCATTATGTGCTAATGTTATATTTCTTGCCTAAAAATCAAATGCCAGATTCTTACCCAGATAAAGCTTATAATGTAATAGAGGAGATGTGAAGTACACCTGACTGGTGTTAACAGAAGTACTAGCACACACAACCATAAATGTGTGAGCCATTGCTGAAGTTGGCAAACATCGAGTGATATCTCAGCTAATTAGTAGTTTAGTGCTTTTGTTGACGACACATGTTCTTAACCTAATGATTTATTTACTTACCTGTGGTCAGTTTTTGAGTTTATGTTATGAATGAAATCGAGGTTACCACATGATCAGCATATGGACTACCTAAATTGGCTTCGTTAACTTCTACTCGTTAGCTGGTGAACAGTTCACAGGAAAGAAGTGATGACATGTCAGTGTATCTAAACATTTGCATCACAGCAGCCAACAAAACAACTAGAAGAACATGTCTTGTTAAAAATAAACCAGGAAGATCATTTTTATCTGCTAAAGAGGAAAAAGGGTCCTTTGTGATATTGAGCCAGCTACAACTTAATGACTTCATTAATAGAAAAATCCCAGTGTTAAGCAAAGAAAGATCCTTTTTCTTGGTAATATTGTTAAAATCAAGGAAAACATTCCCTGGCTAATGAAAGCAAATATGAACAAAGCATTTGGCAAAGTTTTAGGAAGATTATGCTTTGGGGACAAGATGAACTAACCAACAGTTGTTTCTATCACGTGCATGAAACTCTCTTTCTCAAGATCATTTCTCTGGGCAGCATATTACTTCAGGTTGATGTTGCTTTTTCATGATTTGTGCCATCCAGGGACCAGTGTAATCACGAATGCAGCGTAGTGGGTTTGCTCAGAACCACGCTTTTGCTACCTCTGTCGGTTCCTACATGACCATTTTGTGCTTGTGCACAACCTCAACCTTTGTGATTGCTTTAGATGAATGTCAGAAGCAATAAACTCCTGCCTCTGTTAAATAAATATAGAGCCACCACTGTTTATTTCCAGTTGTCATTAGCAAGAAAACGGAAGAGCAGAAATAAAGGACAGGAAAACAAAAAGTGAGGATAGCTGATGAAAGCTAGTTCTAGCGGCAAAAATAGTTAACACAAAATCTTTTTTTCATAGAATTTTGTTTGGAAAGTGCACCTGAGGGACCAGAAGGATTAGCAAACTTTGCCAGTCACTGCAGGGTGCAGCTAAAGTAGGCTCATTGAAGTTCCAGTTCAAAAATGATAAGGTTTAATAAATCTCTGTGGGTAGATTTATCTCATAATTGCAGATCATATTTAGAGGACTGGACTAATTAGACTTGATTTGTATATGTTTTAGGCTTAATTGAAAGTCATTTTTTTCCTATGTTACTTCAAAATTATTCTTTGTTAATGTGGAAAGAGGTAACTTTCGTATAAGCTAAATTCTAAAACATACTGTGTTTATCTTCTTTACATTTGAATTGCATGCTGCTCTGCTGTTATGAAATATAGTCACTGTGCTAAAAAAAAAGAAAAGATGCTGATTTCTGTGTCTGTGATTTGTGATACTAAAATATGATATTTAGAGATAAATCTTAAAGAGAACACAAGAACAGATTTATGCCAAAGCAGAGTTATATGTTAATAAAGGAAACAAAAGGATAACAACAAAATAATTTCTTCTGTGCACCACCTTTTGTTTAACAAGGCCACTCTTGGCGGCTGATTAATTGTTTTAAAAAAATACTAAACCTAAAATGCTATACCTCATTGCAATAAAAATTATAATCCTTTGAAGTATTTAAATTAGCATGGTTACAAATATGACTGTATATGTTGGTTCCATTAATGGGCCATTATTATTTAAATTTTGCATTAGTATTCATCTGGAATTTTGTCTGGATTTCCAGTCTGGAATTTTGTCTTGGATTTCCATAATGTTTCCCTTGGTCCTCATTAGGGTATCTCAGTACATACGCTGCTTATTGCTAATGTGGCTATATTGCAGTATCTTTCGAGTTATGGATGAAATCCGCAGTCATTTAAGTGCATTGCTGCAGTAATCTTTGTGTAATATAGCAAACTTCCTCATGATTCAAGTTGTTTTTGAAATTGTGGAGGGGGTCCAAGGACAGGAAGAGAGCTTTGGTGTTTTCTTTGTGTCGGTGTTTTCCTGGAATTATTTTCCAGTTTTCCTTTCCTAGGCTAAACTTATGAATTAACAGCTCATGTATACAGTTACAGGACAAATTTGGAAACCATTGGGAAGTCTCTCTTACCTCAGAATAATTGTATTTGAGTCTCATTTTCTAATTATAAACTGTGTGAATCTCCATCACTAGATTTTCATTAGGTAAAAGTTAATATCCTTTTAGTTAGTAAAAATAAAGTTGATCAATTAAATACCACTAAAAATCCCAGGAAGTTATTTTGTGGATATTGATAAACTTATTCTAAAGTTTATGTGGAGAGTTGAAAGACCCAGAATAGTCAACACAATATTGAAGGAGTAGAACAAAAGAAGCTGACATCACACAACTTAAAGACTTACTATAAAGCTACAGTAATGAAGACAATGTGGTCATGATAAAAGAATACACAAATTGATCCATGAAACAGAACAGAGAGCTTCAGCTAATGGTGCTGAAACAACTGGATATTCACATACAAAAAAATTAATCTAGACACAGACCATACACACTTCACAAAAACAACTGAAAATAAATCACAGACCAAAAGGTGAAGTGTAAAACTATAAAACTCTTAGAAAATAACATAGGAGAAAACGTAGATGTCCTTGAGTATGCAGATGACCGTTTAGATACAATACCACAGGCGCAATCCGTGAAGTAAATAATTGATAAGTTAAACTTCATTAAAATTATTAACTTCTGCTCTGTGAGAAACAATTCCAAGGAAAATAATAAGACAAATAAGAGACTAGGAGAAAATATTTGCAAGACACATTTGATAAGGGATTGTTATCCATAATACATAAAGAACTCTTAAAACTTGACAATAAGAAAACAAACAACACAATTAAAAAATAAGCCAAAGACTAACAAACACCTCACCAAAGAAGATAAACAGATGGCAAATAAGTATATGAAAAGATGTCCTGGGCTTCCCTGATGGCGCAGTGGTTGAGAGTCCTCCTTCCGATGCAGGGGACACGGGTTCGTGCCCCGGTCCGGGAAGATCCCACATGCTGCGGAGTGGCTGGGCCCGTGGGCCATGGCTGCTGAGCCTGCGCGTCCGGAGCCTGTGCTCTGCAACAGGAGAGGCCACAACAGTGATTTCACGTACTGCAAAAAAAAAAAAAAAAGAAAAGATGTCCTATATCATATGTCATCAGGGAAACGCAAATTAAAACAACAAAGAGATACCACTACACACCTATCAGAACGGCCCAAATCCAGAAACCTAACAACACCAAATGCTGGTGAAGATGTGGAGCAACAGGAACTCTCATTCATCGTTAGCAGGAAAGCAAAATATTATAGCAATTTGGAATACAGATTGTCTTTTTCTTACAAAACTAAAAATACTCTTACCATATGATCCAGCAATCAGGCTCCTTGGTATTTACTTAAAGGAGTTCAGTTTCTTTAATTTATGTCTACATAAAAACCTGCACACAGATACTTATAGAAGCTTTATTCATAATTGTCCAAACTTGGAAGCAACCAAGATATCCTTCAATAGGTGAATAGATGAATAAACTGTGATATACCCAGACATTGAAATATTATTCAGCATTAAAAAGAAATAAGCTATTAAGCTAAGAAAAGATATGGTGGAACCTTAAATCCATATTACTAAGTGAAAGAAGCCAAACTGAAAAAGGTTACATATTGAGTGATTCCAACTATATGACATTCTGGAAAAGGCAAAACTAAAGTGACAGTAAAAAGATCAGTGGTTGCGAAGGAGTAGGATGGGAAGGAGGTATGAATAGGCAGAACATAGAGAATTGTTAGGGCGGTGAAACTACTCTGTATGATATTACATTGGTGGACACATGTCACCAAATATTTGTCAAGGCCCATAGAATGCACAGTACCAAGGGTTAACCCAAATGTAAACCATGGGCTTTGGGTGGTAATGTTGTATTTATGTAGGTTCATGGATTGTAACAAATGTACCACTGTGATGAAGGATGTTGCTAATGGGGAAGGTTGTGCATTTGTTGGGGGGAGGGAGTATATGGGAATTTTGTGTACTTTCTGCTCAATTTTGCTTTAAACCTAGAACTGCTCTAAAAATAGTCTTTTTAAAATTGAAAAAAAAGAAAAGAACGTTTCAATTCAACAAACAAAATAATGAAGTTAACCCTTACATCCATTAGGCCAAATCATTAACTTTTTATGTCTCCTCGACTTTCAAATAAAGCAATTTCTCTTGTAGAAATATGAATAACCAATATTAAGAGGAAACTTCAATCCCCTTTCTTTCCCCCCTGCCAATTGTCTGTCCCAAGACTTTCCACATGCCAGATTTTGACTACTGCTCAAAGATGCCAGCTGCCTTGATGACAGAAAACATTTAATAATTATATGTCTAAGAAGGGGTGTGTTGGCAGGTGTGAAGGTGGGGTGTGAGATCTATCAGTCTGGAACAGAGACTAAGAAAGAGAAAGAGCAAGTAGAACATCAAAGAGTTCTGAGAAATGTCTTAAGAAGGAAAACAACAGAAAGGACCCAGAATGGTAAGTGAATTTGCAGAGTTCTTTCCATGGTGGGCTCAGATTCAAAGGTGGGGTGAGGAAAAGATGAGCCTTGCCTCACAAGGAAGGGATGAGAGAACAGGCTGAGATGCCCAGAGGACGGCAGGACAGCCTTGAGCGTGGATGGGAGGAACCATATATGACCCACATCCACCAATAACTTTGTGTTCATCATTCAGGGCATTTATTGTAATAGGTATAGTAAAGGCTTATTGTCCCGACAATTGATTTGTAAGTCAGATACCTCTCAGTGAGTTGAGATGATTGCTTTTTGTGAGATTTTTGTTAGAAATCTGGCAGCAGCTGAAAGCAGTATTTGTTAAATAGGAAAGAGAGAAAGAGTGCTGGATTAAATGGCAGTGGACGTTAGAGAGGAGAGAAACTGGCAAAGACCCATGGGATGCTTTCTAGCTTTTCCTGATCAGGTTCCCCTCTTGCTTTAGAGAGCACAGCTAGTGTGCAGTGAACCATATGGTTAGAAAGATGACAGCTATTTATTAAATAAATGATTGTGTGTAAATGTTTTCAACAAGTGAAATTAGTTTAAATTACATTAAAGGCTAAGATTTTTTAAACTTTTTATTTTTGAAAATTCAGTCACATAGCTTTTAAATTCAGAACTGCATCAAAGAGGGTGATGCAGTCAAAGATGAAAATAGTCAAAGGAAGCAAAATTGTTTGGTGAACAGCAAATGATGGGACATGTGGAAGGCTAAGATGGCCTATAATGCTTAAGAAATGCCATTCTCAAGGGCTTTGTTGTTGGGTGAGCAAGAAAGTAGATGCAGCTAATGCAATTTGGCACTAATATTCCAATTGATGATTCATTGGTTTTTAATGTGTATTGTTTATAACTTTGCAACATAAGGGAGAAAGCAGTGTAAGCATGGGGTAGTATTCTGATCCTAGCATTCAAACTAACGCTGATTTTTTTCATAAATTGAATCTAAAGATAGATTGGCATCTGAAATATTTTCTATATAGATTTTTACACTCTTTTTAAAATATTGTTGATATTAAGTTTTGATCTGAAAGAAGTAATAGTTACCAGATGTATGTAGCCTGGAATGGATAATGTATGTTTTGCAATAAAATGAATTATTAACTTTGAGAAAATATCATATTGAAAACTGAACATGTTAGTCTGATGCTTACATAGTTTATAAGGCATGTGAATTCAGATATGTGGCCTTGTTTGGGGTCCTAAGAATCAGGGTCTAGAACTTATCATAAGTTTCCTGTGCTCTTAAGATCCTTACGAGTGTTTGTGTGATAAGGTTTTCTAGTTCATTGTAAGTTAAGTTACACACACACATATATGCATACATATATACACATATAATTATGGGTATATATATGTATCTGTATATATACGTGGGGGGACTGAGGGGGTGACAGAAAGTGTGTGAGCACAGGAGCAAAGAGTATATGAGAATCATTTTCAGAAGAAATCAAGCAAAATTGCTAAAGCAGCATATAATATAGATCTTAGTGAATGAAGAATTGTATCAAAACAAATTAATGGATAATTGTTAAATGAATATTGCTTTATATTACTTAAAATTCTTCCATCAACCGTTTTAGATGGTAAAATATAATTGTCAAGGTATTTTTCTGTCATTCATTTTTCTCATTCAATCATTCATTTAATGAATAAGCATATAATGTCCTAACTCTGATTTAGTGTTTTGAAAAAAAAGATGCAAATACTGCATATAGTAAGGATAGGGTGGGGAGGTCAGACATTTTTCTAAAGAAAGTAGCTCTGATCTCTGAGTCATAAGTGCTGTTAATTTAGCAAAGTTGTGGGTTACTAGTGAAAAGCACATTCTGTTAAGCATCAGTATGCACCAGGCCTTGAGGCAAATGAGAACAGCAGAGAAAGCCAGTACATCTGAACTGTAGAAAGGGAGCTAACCTGCAAGGTGAGGATGGGGAGATAGGACACAGATCATGCGGTGATATGTAGGCTTTGTTACCAATGTTAGTGTTTGTCTAAGAGAAGTGTAATTCTTTGGAGGGTTTTACAAAGCGGGATGAGTAGTAGCATTAGCATTTTGCAAAGATTGCTTTGGCCCATAGAGACAATAAATTGGAGGAGAAAATTAAAATGTGTAGATTTAGGGTTAAAGTTGGTGGAATAAAGTATTTTTATTTATTGAAACACATAGAAAGAAAAAAGTGTGTGTGTCTGTGTGCGTGTTTGTGTGCATAAGTATGAAATAGTAAGGATGACAACAAATTTTGAACAACATCTATAATAAAAAATGGTCCACAACAAGGCAGCATGTTGAGAGCTAACACAAACTACAACCTCAGGTTGAATACGTACATCTTTTATAGAAAGTGCCATATCTCTGAAAGGCTTATCCAATATTCCCTTGATTAATAGAAAAAAAGATCAAAGGGTTTGGATGGATCAAAGGCAAAGTAGGGAGAGTCCCTGACACTGCCGGTTCCAGGTCTCAGAGTGGACAGTGGCAAGGGATGGGAAAGTGAGAGGACACCTTTATCACCTAATAACCTGCCCCTCCTGGTGAGAGAGCCTGAAAGAGGGAAGATGTTTGAAAGGTGGGAGGGGAAGGGGCATGGGATTAGGAGATTAAAACCCAGAGAGTATGAATAAAGGAACTTCAAACTGCCACCTCCAAAATCAGAGTGGAAAATTGTACCCAACCAAAAAGAATACAGCAGATTTTGGGAGAGTGGTTCATCAAGGACTTGAAATTATTGATAGCCCCAGGAGAGTCTCCTGACTCTCACCGTATTTCAGACTCTGCTGAATGCTACCAGTCACAATACAGAAAGGAACAAATGCAAGACCTGTGCAGAGATGCTGTCAATAAAACTAAAACAAATACAATAAGCAAACAATAGCAGAAGCATATAAACATTTGACAATAACAACAAACTGCAATTGGAAAGAAAGGAAGATGAAAGTAACATCTAACAAGTTTTAGTTTTAGAATCAGAAGAGGTCTGGAATGTGGTTCTCTACACTTTGTAGCAATTGTGAAAATGTGTATGTTTGTGCCTGTTTTATGGGAGTTCAAAGAAGAGTTTAAAGAAGAGATTCCAGGCCAACAAAAAAGAATCAAAGGGAACTGACATACCTGAGGAGGAAGAAATGGAAGGGAAAAACAAAACCATGGTAGAGTTAAAGAAAAGTTCAGAGATAATGAAAAGTAGAATGAATCTGGCTTAAAGCACAGTGATAAATCAGAGAACCGAGAAAAATCACAAAAATAAAAAAATAAATAGTATTAGAAGAAATAGTATTTCCGGAAGACATACAAAGGAAATCAACAGATGTATAATTTGTGTTCTCAGTAAGAAAATACAGCATGTGGAAAATGATAAATGGATGATAAAACTGCCTTTCCTATCATAAAGGTGATTCCTGTCCCACAAAATTTGATTCAGAAAAGGCAGTACCAAAGCATACGTTGTGAGATTTAGAACTTAAAGGTTAATGATAATGATAATAATAAAAAGCACATGTACAGAAAGCTGAAGATTTTTTTCATACTTCATAAGATGCCAAGAGACAACACTGGATAATTTAAGCATATCATGCTCAGCTTAGTTTTCTTTCAAGGCATAATCCTAAAATTCATGAAACTCAGAAAAGATGTCTTCCCTTGAGTTATTCTTGAAAGATATATTACTTGATAACGAAATAAAGCCAACCAAGGGATGATGGCAATGAAATTAAAGAGATCAGGAAGGAACACAGCATGATAGAATAATAGGTTGAAATTTGACCTGTTCAAATAAATATTTAAGACTCACCAATTCTGGCTTTACTTTCTTTGTACTTCTCTCTTTTATAGTGAGCTTATGCCACTTTTTTCCCTAAAGCATGCATTTTCAAATATTAATGTCGGGAAACTAGTTAAAAGGCAGTTAGTTGTCATAGTTCAGGCACATGAGTGCTCAGGCTAGGAACATAATAATGGGGATGGAGAGATGTGGACAGATACATGAGATGCAGGAGGTAAATTTGATAGGCTCTGTTAATGTATGTGAGGGAGAGGGAGGCGACAAGCAAAACTTCTACATCCCTGGCCTGCACAACTTGTTGGATGGTTCTCTGTGACAGGAAATACCAGAAAAGACCTCAGTGTGGAGGGTTGTGTGGAGAGTTTCAGATATTATTCGAATCTGTGGTAGCGATTATCAGACTTCAGGGTGTGATGGCTCCTTTGGACTGGCAAAAATATTTGAGAATTCTTTCTCCTTCCTGGAATCCACATAACAGTAAATATATTATTAATACTATTATTTACATTGGTAATTACTACTCCAGAGAATACAGACTAATGTCCTCTAGTAGTTTAGAATGGAAGTGGGTAATCTTTTTGTACAAGTCCAGATAGTAAATATTTTAGGCCTTATGGGCCACAAAGTCTCTCTTAAAACTACTCAGCTCTGTCACTGTAGCAAGAAATCAACCATAGACAATACAGAAATGCATGAGTGTGATGATGTTACAATGAAATTTTATTTTTGAGCACTGGATTTTGAATTTTGTATAATTTTTACATCATGAAATAGTATTCTTATTTTTATTTTTTTTTTTTACCACTCAAGACATAGAAGCCATTATTAGCTCATGGATTATTTTAAAAACAGGCAGTGAGCTGGGTTTGCATACAGATCCTAGTTTGCCAAGCCCTGGTCTAGAATATTTACCTTCTGGATCTCTATTTAAACCTCTTAGCAAAAATTGGATTTCCACCATCAGCTGAGGTATTATGTAAATATTACCTGTAAGTTTGATAATCATGGATGAAATCATAGCAAATTTTTTACAAGAATAATTGTGCGAGGATGTACAGAAACATAGAAACTGTAGCACAAATCAGCTATGGTTTTAAGCTTGATAAGGTTTTAATTCAGCAAAGGTATCCTCTAGAGGCAGTGAAATTACACTGTTGTCTTGTGAGGATGTTCTCTGTTAGAGTGCTTAGAGATCTTTCTTCTTGGTAACTTTTATCAATTGAAGTGATATATCTATTCCTGTGCTTTATGATGACATTCCATATTTGAAGATAACTAACTTTTATATCTAACTAACTTTTATATCTTTCTTTATATAGTCCCTGATTCCTGATACCTAGTTTTCCTCTGGTTAATTTCAACTAAAAATTTGTGTGGTGGAATATATATATATATATATATATATATATATATATATATCCCGTTGCGGAGCACAGGCTCCGGACGCGCAGGCTCAGCAGCCATGGCTCATGGGCCTAGCTGCTCCGCGGCATGTGGGATCTTCCCGGACCGGGACACGAAACCGCGTCCCCTGCATCGGCAGGCAGACTCTCAACCACTGCACCACCAGGGAAGCCCTGGAGTATATTTTTAAATGAGCAAAAGATCTGAGGAAGATGGAAACTTCCATATCCCACTGTAATCTAAAAATTTCACTGAAACTTTTTTCCCTAGGGAAGCCCTTTACTTCTGTAACTGTTAAGTATAACATCCTTAGTTTTTATGTTTAACATCAGTAAAAATTTGAGGACATACCAGAGAGGTTATAATCAAATGGTATTTTTTATTAGACTTCATCTACTTAATGTGTCTAGATGAAATGATGTGACTCAAAAGAGTAACATACTCATTT
This sequence comes from Globicephala melas, assembly GCF_963455315.2. Taxonomy (NCBI): domain Eukaryota; kingdom Metazoa; phylum Chordata; class Mammalia; order Artiodactyla; family Delphinidae; genus Globicephala; species Globicephala melas. The sequence goes on along the minus strand of NC_083327.1, from coordinate 44,728,519 downwards.
GCTAGCTAAAATACCAGTACTCATAATTTAACAAAATATGTTGTTTACATGATAATAAATATTTTACATACAGATAAAATATATTTTTATATTTTTAATTCTTTTTGAATTTTATAATCCTTTTAACAAATGTTGTGTATGAAACTGTAACTAGAGAAAGCTTCAGAAATAAGAAAATGCTAGTGTTCTTAACAAAGCAATTAGTAGTTGAAAGAATATTTAAGAACAGGACAGAAATAAAATAATCAGGAAATCATTTAGACAGTGGAGGTCCTCTGCAATCATTATACTTTTTGGAGAATAGCCAATTATAATTTTTAAAAATGTAACCTACAGTCTTTAAGTAAAATAAAAGCTTATTAGGTCATATGGACATTTTACAATTTTGGCAAAATTAATTCCAATATCTTTAAATATGTCTTCTTCAATTATAATCATATTGAATACTAAATGTACCATTACATTTTGGTCTCTGAAGAATTTAATGACAGACCCCAGTATCATCAGCTAACATTTAAGTCAAATAAGCTTTAGTTTAAGGTAAAATACGCTGAGCCAGAGTAAACAGGTTCTAACTGAAAACATGTAAAGATGCAGAAAAGACAAGTTGAAACCACTAAGTTTTCTATCATAGTTAACAATTATTTAGCATTTGAAAAGAAACACACACACACAAAGTTTTGTCTTTCTTGCACCAAAGGAATCTAGGGGAAATAAAAGTTATTGTTGAAGTGTTTTTCCTATAAAATGTCCACCAGACTTACTGTATTATAGCAAAAAATTCAGTTAACTGATTGAAGCAGTGTGTCCAAGCAATTCCGTCTGATGGGCATATTTTTCCCTATACAAGTTGAAATACTCAATTCAGCCACCTGGGAAAAGCACAGCTAATGTATGTTGGAGTCAGAGATTTGTATAGATCTTTTATTATTTTTTGATTTATAAGAAAAATGCTTACTATCAATTCTCACTCCATCGTAAAGTGGAGACAAATGTAGAGAAGAAAATAGATGGCTCATGTTCTATAACCAAGAAATGCATTTTAAATTCTCATAGACTTCATAAATTTGTGGAATTCCATGATTATATTGAATCCAGTGCTTTAATTCTCCACTGTGATATTTGAATCACTTTATATTACATTGAATTGCTAATTTAGACTCTCAAATGATAAGACATGAATTTCACATGTCCTGAATTTAGGTAGTGGTTATCACCCCTAGATGGTAAATGTAGGTGAGATGTTCATAATACATCTCTTTGGGCTCTGATAACTGGTATCCCAAGCATCTACTCACCACTATTTTTATTTAAAATATCATATAATATATGCAAAATAAAACATTTTATTATATACAGAAAAAGAATTATACAATAATAAGTTCCTCTCCATATGTTTCCCTTTCTTACATTACACTCTATTTCTTATTGATAAGATTATGTGAGTAATTCATTCAGATCTCAAAACATTATTATTATGAACACAAATACTATTTGCTTTAGTGTCTGTTGTCCCGAAATTGCTCATATTCTGTTTGGCTGTTTTCATTTTAGGTTGTGCTTAATGGTGCCATTATCTAAAGGTTAGAATTTGTTAATTAATTTAAACAATTTTTCTTATATGTGGTCATTCTTCCTATAGGTATTGATAAGGTATTAATACTGGAATTGAGTCATAACCTTGCATATAAAATAAAATGAAGATATTTCCAGTTCTTAATTTCCTCACCTACAACTAGTCCTACTCTCTGGTTCAAACCTTTGATCCTGTCGTTTTAGAAACAGCCACTCTTCTGAAAACACAATTTTAAGTATCAGTTCTATGACCAATGTCTTCTAAACAACAACTCACCTACTCTGGCTCTTAGAATACTGCTGCAGTTACTCAACTTGCAGGCATCTTCAGACTTTTTCACCATCTACAGGACTCCTTAGTGCAAGATCAACTTTATCACTTGCTTAGACAATCCAATGGCTTCCAAACTGTTTATCTTCCTCTAATCATTCCTTTTTATTATTTATTGTATATACTGGATGGAAAATGCTCTTGAATATAAATAAAGTACATTATGTCATTTCCATATTTTAAAACGTAATATCTTTCTAACTTACTTATAATAAAATTCAAACTTCTTTCATTGTTTATAAAGAGATACATGATTTAGTCATCACCTATGTCTCCAGCCTCACTTTGTACTATTCTAATTCCTAGCTCAAATTACTCCAGCCACAATGCTTTTCTAAGTATTTTTTGAATGATCCAAACTCATTATGTACCATCTTTTGTCCCAGCTGGGATTGCCCTTCCTCTCAATTTCGCATGATTTTCTCTTCCTTTTTGTTCAGATCTCAGGTTAAATGTCACGCAATATAAAGTAGCTATTCAATCTCTTGCTATCTCTTTGACTTACTTTCTTTTCTTTTTTTCAGCTTTACTGAGGTACAATTTCCAAATAAAATTATAATATATTTAAAGGGTACAATGTGATGATTTGGCATATGTATACATTGTGAAAGGATTTCTACCCTTGAGTTAATTAACACACCAGTCATCTCACATGTTTACCTTTTTTCTTTTTTCTTTCTTTTGGTGAGAACACTTAAGTTCTAATGTCTTAGAAAATTTCAATTTTACAATACAGTATTATCAACTAGAGTAACCATGTTATACATTAGATCCTCAGATTTTAGCCGTCTTATAACTGAAGGTGTTACTTTTTTTACCAGCCTTTTCCCATTTCCCTCACCTCCTAGTCTCTGGCAATAACTGTTCTACTCTGTGTCTTCTATGAGTTTGACTTTTTTAGATTCTACATATAAGTAATAGTAAACAGTATTTGTCTTTCTCTGCCTGGCTTATTTCACTTAGCATAGTGCTTTCCATGTTCATTCATTTTGTCATAAATGACAGGATTTTCTTGGTTTTTAAGGTTAACTAATATCCCAGTGTGTGTGTGTGTCTCTCTGTGTGTGTGTATCACGTTTTCTTTGTCCATTCATTTGTTGATAGACACAGGTTGTTTACATCCTTGGCTATTGGCTATTGTGAATAATGCTGTAAAGAAAATGGGAGTACAGATATCTCTTCAAGATAGTGATTTCATTTTCTTTGGATATACACTTAGAAGTGGAATTGTGAATTATATGGTAGTTCTGTTTTTAGTTTCTTGAAAAATCTTTATATTGTTTTCCATAGTGACTGTACCAGTTTACATTCCCACCAACAGTGCACAAAGGTTTACTTTTCTCCACATCCTTGCAATATATGTTATCTCTTGTCTTTTTGGTGACCACCATTCTAATGTGTGAGGTGGTATCTCACTGTAGTTTTGACTTACATTTTCCTGATGATTAGTGATATTGAGCACCTTTTCCCGTACCTGTTGGCATGTGTATGTCTTTATTGGAAAATCAGTTCAGGTCCTTTGCCTATTTTATTAATTAGGTTATTTGGGTTTTTTTGTGTGTTTTGGGTTTTTTTGCTATTGAGTTGCTATTGAGTTCCTTGTATGTTTTAGATATTAACTCCTTATGAGATATGTGGTTTGCAAATATTTTCTCCCATTACACTGTTTTTTCACTTTGTTGATGGTTTCTTTTGCTGTGCAGAAACTTTTTAGTTTGATAATGTCCCACTTGTTTATTTTTGCTTTTGTTGCCTTTGCTTTTGGGGTCAAATCCAAAAAATCAGCTTCCCTGACAGAAGTAGCCACCCCGCTAGTGCATGCTAAATTAGAAGACTGGCTCTCAGGCAGCTTTTAAAGTATGCAGATAAACCCATTTCAGGGAAAAAGTGGGAGATGGGTATTTTTATCTCCTTCCTCTGGGCTGAGCCCTAGGGGGATAGGTGCAGTGAGTGCTAGTGAATTTGTTAAGATGTGCTTCTTTGTTTGCTGAAGTCTTGTGGGTCTTGTGGACACAAGTTGTTAGCTTTCAGAGCTGTTGGGGGGGGGGGCATTCCTCCAGTGGGAGTCTTAAAAGTTAGGGCACTAGATGTAAGGTCCAAGCCCTTTGCTCCTCGGAGAGAAGCTGGGAGTCAGGTGTTCCTTTCTGATTGTATGGTGCTGTGCCATGGGTGGAGATTTTGACAAGAGTGTCTCAGCCTCTCCTTTGTGTTTTGATGTGGGCATTTTCTCGTTTATCTGATGTGTAGGAGTGACTCAGCTGGATCTCTTTCTGAGAGACTTGCTCCATGGGTAGCTGTACATTTGGTGTGTTCCTGAGAAGAAGGAAACTCAGGAGGCTCCTATGTTGCATCTTAGTCTGCTCTGACTCTCACTGATTATTTTTATATCGAACCCCGTAGGATATAAAAGTCATGAGAATGGAGACCTTGCCTATCTTATTCACTGCTGAATTTGGAGTAATACTAACACACAATAAACACTTAATAACTACTTCTTGACTGATTAGGTTAACTAAATTCAAAGGCAAGAAAATGTTAGTCATCCAACTTCCTAGTTCAAATACATATTTTGTCAGTTCAAAAAAACTCGCAATGTTACAGAAATATGTTGCTGCCTCCCTCTAATATGAATGCACAGTACTGGGTCACAATACTTTTAATCTTTAGATATGGTGCTTTCCTGTAAGGCAAACATTATCAACCTTGTTTTCTTAGATTTTGACTTTTCCAAATGTTTATAAATAATTCTATATAATAGTCCAATACAACTGTCATCTCTTAGAAGCTTAAATTTTTAACTTAACTTTCTTTAAGTGGTATCTTTTAAAGGGGATTCCATGTGCATTTAATTATTAATATTAAAGAAGTCCATTTTAAACTTTTTAAGAAAATTCATGTGGTAATTTACTTGTGTTTTACTCAGCTCAGGCTGCTGTTGACTGAAGAAAAATGAACAACCTAAAAGTTGTGAGTTAAGTTTTATTTGGGGACCTTACTGAGGAGTATAGCCTGGAAGACAGCTTCTCAGCTCAGAGGAACTGCTCCAAAGAGGTTAGGGAGAAGCCAGGATGTATAGGAGTTTTTGCAGGAAAAAAACAAACATGGAGTTGAACATCAAAAGATTACTGCAAATCACAGAAAGCAGACATCTTAAGTTAATAATTTTAGCGCTTTTCTATGTTTGGGAAGATGCAAAAGTCTGGGCTCATTGAAATTATTCCTTAGATATTCATCTTAACTATCTAGGGCCAGCATCCTCTTGTTTTTTATTTTCCATCCTGAATTCCCCTCTGGGTGCACCATGGGTGGGGGTGTGTGGCTGCAGTGGCTATGGCTTGATGGTGATGGAGGGTAACATTCATAGTCTACTGAAGTAGCAGGCAACATTTTTTGTCCACATTGCCATAACAACAACATCAACAACAACAAAAGGCACAGACTGGGTGGCTTAAACAACAGAAATTGGTTTCTCACGGTCCTGAAGTCTAGAAAATCCAAGATCAAGGTGCCAGCAGATTTGGTGGCTGGTAAGGGCTCTCTCCTTGGGTTGCAGTCAGCTTCTTTCTCACTGTATATTCCTATGGCCTTTCCTTAGTGTGTATACATGGACAACTCTCTCTCTCCCTCTTTCTAAGGTCACTAATCCTATCAGATTAGGATCCCACTCTCATGACCTCATTTAATCTTAAATACCTCCTAAAAACCCTGTTTCCAAATACAGTCTCATTGAGGAGTAGTGCTTTAACATGTGAATTCGGGGGCAGGGACACAATTCAGTTCATAACATATAGATAATTGAATAAAAATAGACATTGAGGTCTTAAAAAGTAACAGCCCTAGAGTTTCTGGTTTTGCTCTGTGAGTGTGTATGAAAGCACAAACAGAAAATATTTACTGTTTATCAATCATAGTGTCAAGAGGAAAGGTCTGTAATTTATCAATATCTGTGGCTATACGTACATGAATCTAATCCATGCAATTGACAAAGTAAAAAAATTAGTCAAGCGTCATTCAGGGATCTGAACATATAGTTGGTTGACTCTACTGTTTATTGTTCGGTGGTGTGTATAGAGGCAGAACACATTTGCATGAAAGGGTCATATTCCTTATTGGGAGCTAAGAGCTTTTCTTCATGCAGATAATATATTAACAATTTACAAAATTATGATTTTTCTTTTATAAAAGACATTTTCTAGATCACTGACTCAGAGTTTCATATATGTGTGTGTGTTAGAGACTTATGACACTGATAAATTTTCAATAAAAATAGAGAAAATATATTGTGAATATGCTGAAGTGCACATTCACTGAAAAGTCACCCATACCCTTCTATATTTGTTAACAGGTACACAACATCAGCATATTAATTCATATAAGTCACTCAGTAATTCATTCAAAAGATATTTTTAAATGTTTTCTATGTAATAAGCCATGGGTGAAGTTGGGAAGCATTTCTTCATGTATACTGCACATGCTATTTGGTCAAAATATATTTTGTATAGAAAATTAACGATTATCCTGGGGACTATTTTTGAGACAGAGAAGGTTAGAGAGTTGAATGATTATTGTGTTAATATGCCAACATGTACATAAAGGACTGCATAAGTAAATGAATTATTTTATGTTCTCTTGTACAGGGAAAATAACACAATATCTGAGTAGATAGGAACTAATAAACTGCAAGAGACAAGATCTATTTCATTGACAAATTAATACTCTGTGTCATTAGCACAGGAATCATCAAGAAATATTTTAATGAGGAAAGATAGGCAAGTCTAGAATCTGGATAGGCAAGGCATATCAGCCCAGTTCCTCTGTGTAAGAAATAATAAAAAAAATCTCAGTGATATACAATAATAAGCATTTATTTCTTGTTCATGTATCTGCTACTCATTTGGGTAGATTTGCTTCAGCTGTGTATATAAGGTTTAGCCAGGGCACCTGTTTCAGACTGTGGCTCCAGCTTAGCTTGGTTACAAAGGGGGTTCAGTTTTCTTCCATGTGTCTGCATTTGGGAACCCAGATAAAGGAACAACAGATGTCCAGAGGAAGCTCTTCTCATAATGATCTCTAGAGTACATTCACTGATGAACATGATAAACCTCACTTGCATCACATCCATTAGTATCTTACTGGCCAAAGCAATGGTGTATATCTAAGCCATTATCAGTTGGGCAAATAAATACAGCCCTGTATTCATGGTGGGGCGAGGGGCAGGAATGAATATATGCTGAAAAGTAATCTAATTTTCACAGTGTACCCTCTTATTCATAGGTATTCACTTCCTTTCTTCATGCAGAGTTACTCACTATCTCCTTAAAAAGAATATGCCAAAATCTCATTGAAAAGTTTCATTCAATCATGGCATCAAGCTCGAAGTCTAGGATCTTGTGATTTACACTGGGCCAAGGTTTGGCTCCCTCTGAAACCAGATTTTGCTCCTCTGAAACAATGAACTAAAAACAAGTTATGTATTCCCTATATACCCAACATAAAATAATGGAACTGGGGCATAAAATAATGGAACTGATTGTAACTTCATTAACAATCCCATCCAAAAAGGTGAGCATATAGCATTCACTGATACATAAAAATTCTAAAATTTGGCCAAGTAAATGCTACCAGGTTGTTCTCCTGTTAGGGAAGTTTCCTTGATCAGTCACCAATTAAATTCCTCAAAGTGGCTTTCCAGTCCATGGTTTTCCACAGTTCTTGGATTCACTTTCTGGGGACTGCTTCAGTTTTATCATTTCCCTTGGTCATTTCTAAAGAAAGTATTGGGAAATACGTCACTCATTGGTGAATGCACAGCTTTTCAGCCTCTTTCTGCATCTAGAAATTTGGGAGCCAGCCTTCTTTTTATACTTTATATAATCTCAGTTTCTTTTAATCTGGCTGCTTGTACTTTTTCCATCATAGGCTCTTTCAAAAACGTTGTATGTGTTTTACTCATTAGTTTCCAGCAAATTTATTTGCTCAAAGCTATACCCACAATTACTTTCCAGACTTGTCTTTCTTTTTAGATTTACTTACCAGTAATTTGGTGTATTTAATTTTGCTGCTATCAAACTTTCTAAAAGCACATTGGGCCAGCTGAAATAATCTTCTACAATCACCTTAGTTCTTTTAGAGGTCTAAAGTTTTGCAGATACACTCTTAATTTCATCATTGCCTTAGCACCAGTTCCATTTTTCTGTTCTATAAATTCTGGGCTGTTTTTATTTCCTCTGAACTCTGCTTGCCAACAGGTCAGCTCCTTTCTGAGCTCATCTTTTTCTTGGGTCTCAACTAATTGTATTAGTCAGGGCTCTCCTAAGTAACATAACTGATAGGATGGATACATACATACATACATACATACATAGAAGAGGAGATTTGTTATAGGAATTGGGTCATACAGTTATGGAGACAGAAATCCCACTACCTGCCGTCTGCAAGCTGGGCAAAGAGGAAAGCTGGTGGTATAATTCAGTCTGTGTTGAAAGACTGGAGACCCAGGAAAGTCGATGGTGTAAATCCTCAGTTCTGCAGTTCTGAGAACCAGGAGCTCTGATGTCCAAAGGCAGGAGAAAATGGATGTACTATCACAAGAAGAGAGAGAGAATTCTCCCTTTCTTCACCTTTTATTTTCTGTTTGGGCTTCCAGCTGATTGCATGATACTACCCACACTGGTGAAGTGGATGTCTTTACCTAGTCAACTGAATCAAATGCTAATCTCTTGCAGAAGCACCCTTACAGACACACCCAGAAGTAAATTACCAGCTATCTGGGCATCCGTCAAGCTGACACATAAAGTTAACCCTCACACTAAGGTACGTGATATACACTTTCAAAATAGCGCCTCAAAACTGCCTGGTTCGACACTGCCAATTCAGCGCATACATTTTCTTTTTACTTCATTACTGCTAGCGTTACCAAATGTTTTGCCACTACATTACACAGAGCATTCTCCTCAACTGCATTTAACAATTTCTTTACCAGCCTGCCAATTCCCAAAATCACTGCCACTAATTTTAGTTTTTAATTTTTGCAGAACCATGCTCCTAGGACCAATTATGTGTTAATCAGTTGTTGTTGCATAACAAACCACCACAAAATCTTTGTGGCACATAAAAATAAGCACTTACTTCTTAGTCATAGATCTGTGATTCACCTAGAATAGCTCTACTTCAGACTGGGGTGAGGTTACTTTGTTTTGAGAGCCTGTGTTTGAGCCCATGTCTGTTCAAGTAAATTCATTCTGTAGGTAGAACTGAAAGAGGCAGAAGCAATCTGAGGGAAGCTCTTCTCATGGCAAAATACCAGAGCCCAAGAATGTTTGCCTAAAGGCATATCATATTTTGAGTCTTGTCATGTACACTATCATCCCGTTGGACAAAGAAAATCACGTAGCCAAACCCAGTATCAGTGGGGCAAGGAGGATTTTCTTTCCATGGAGACCAAGGTTTGCAGGAAATGAGTGAATGCTTGCTAAACAAGGATAGAATCTACCAAAACAAGGGAAAGCATTAGAAGAATACAGTGATTGCGTGTCCTGCCGTGATGGTGATAAGCATGGGCTTCTGGGTCTCTCTGTGTAACTTAATCTTGAGACCCCACAGATACCTGGGGAAATTGATGGATTTTTTCAACCTAAAAATAGACTGTGAGACCTTCTAAGAATAATAGAAGGTGGTTGGATTCTGGTGTTTGGGAGGAGAGAAAGTAATAATTGGCAGCTCAGAGTAAAAGGGAGCTGAATACTAGGAAAGGAAGACTGAGTAGGAAAAGGTGTTAGGTGTGTTTTCCTTCTCTTCCCTACTTGCCCATTTCTTTACGTGAAAGGGGAAAACACAGCATTAATCATAGCAGTAGTCCATGGGCTAATATCAAGATGACATAAGGGCAAAAGTACCTACGCAACTTACTCTGGGAAGCCACCAAGGAAGGCTATGCAGTGGTCAAAGCCATTAAATAAAGGTACCTGTCTATGTGTCTGCTCACACAGTCACCCTGCAGGGAGATTGTTTGGGACCTACATGATTTTCCTTAAAGGAGGAGCCCTGCTGAATGGAAGATGGACTAGAGTAAGAGAGTAAGGGTAGGGAAATCAATGCTCCTATGAAATGAATAGCTGATTCTGGCAAGATTTCCAGGAGAAATATGACTATGGCTAAAATGCAATCATATCAGAATTGATTTGCTGTGCCTGACCTCATTGTATACCAACCTACCATAAACTGAATGGGAATTACTTTAAAGAGGAGGTGGGTCCACTATAAAGCAAACTGTCAAAGCTGACAAATATACATCTTTCCCCTGCTGACTTCCTCTGCTTCCTTCTGTCCTGAAGGCAGCAGCCTTTCGTATTTATTTAATGGTGACCCTGAAACATTCTTCTCTAGGAGCAGCCTCATTGCTGTCCTGTTGGTAAGAAAGTGGTTTGTTTTTTAAAGTAGATCTCAATTATCTTACAATCTCGTGCAATGTGCTTCTTAACCCAGGAATAATAGGAATTGATATGAAAGCCCCTGTTAAATAATAAAAGGGTAGAAAGAAAAGCAGCATTTTTCTATTCATATGTAAGTGAAGGATAGGAGGTGAAAAAGAAGAACAACTCTCCTTTTTGTTGTGATTCTTTTTCTTTACAATTTATACTATATATTTTATCAAAATTAATTTCTTATCCCTATTAAACTTTATAGTTAAAAATTTAGATACAAGTAGTATCTTATTTATACTAACTCAAGATTCTCTTTTTATCAACAAAAATAATGTATAAATCATCTGAATCATGTACAAATATTGTTGCTTCTTTCTTTCATAAACATTTGAAACTCTTTAGAGTCAACTAAAGTAGAAATCAAAAGAAGAAAGCAGACCCCCATGCTTTAATAAAATGAACCGTTAACAGAATAGAGAGATATTTGGTGCAAGGAGGAGAGCTGTCTTTAGAAAAGTAACAAGGTGAGCTTTCAGAGACCCTGTTTATGTTCACCTATAGAACCCATCGATGTATGCAGTAATTTGCAAGCAGAGGCTTGTAAATTTCATTCTCTTTTCTACTCTCCTCTATTTATTGAAATTCCTAGTCTACCTGAAAAATTTTAATAAGTGGTGTAATGCATTCAGCCAGGATTTACAATGTCATGCATTGAGTTGGTAGAGCCAAAAGAAAGTGCTTTTCTGAGTTATAATTTTGCTCTCTCCCAGTCTACTTTCTTTCCTGCACCTGTACTGATTGGCTAACATCATCGAGCATAAATGGCTGGTCACCCCTCATGTATAATTCATGTAATCAAAACTTTGCAACTGTGCACAATTTCTAAACCTATGTCCTATGTGCCCAAATGGGCTTTCTCTAAGTTGTCAGGACTTTCTGCAATGCAGCATGGCTGGCTCTGCTATCATAAACTGAAGCAATAATGAAATTGTCCGAATGGTTCTAGAGAGAGCAGTTTAATCAGGCACTGCTTCTACCTGGGATTGGCTGACAGGTGGCCCCAAACATTGAGAGGCTTAAAAAAAACAAACAAACAGCTTTCCTCGTATCAAACCGAATGCTCGTATGGCTTACTGGGAAATGTACATGAAGAGATTTTCTTTTTTTTTACTTCACAATACTGTGTTAGTTTCTGTTGCACAACAAAGCGAATCAGCCATATGCGCTCACATGTCCCCATATCCCCTCCCTCTTGAGCCTCCCTCCCATCCTCCCTATCCCACCCCTCTAGGTCATCTGCAAAGCACAGAGATGATCTCCCTGTGCTATGCAGCTGCTTATGGAGGTTCCTTTAAAAACTAAAAATAGAACTACCATATGACCCAGCAATCCCACTACTGGGCATATACCCTGAGAAAACCATAATTCAAAAAGAGACATGACCACAATGTTCATTGCAGCACTATTTACAATAGCCAGGACATGGAACCAACATGAAGAGATTTTAATCAGCGACTTTTCATTCCCGAGGAACAAAAGTAATGCTTTAGAAAAATGTAGGTATTGTTACTTAACAGTGTTTGTAAATCCAGCATTAAATTTAATAATTATGTAATTAGATCTGAATTACAAAAATGAATGCTTCTGAAGCATTGGGACTTGCAGAGTATGTTATCTCACATATGCACATGCCTCTGAGTAGATTAATGAAATTAGCCAATGGTAATAGGGAAACATTTCTCATTGTCCTTTCTTAGATGAATGATTTCATGATTTGATGTTGTGTCCATAACCATGAGCTAGTGATAGAAGAGAAAATATGGAAACATTATGAAATGTCACATGTTTCCCTTGTGCCAAATGTGAATCACTGGCAATTTTGAAATTTTTCACCATGGGGAATACTATGCGTACTACTTAGGCAGCTCTTTATTCCCCCCAAATATAACATTTTCATCCTTTTTGGTTATTTTTCGTAACTGAAAGGTTATACCTAGCTATTTTGCCTTCAGCATTGGAACTGGGTGCTTTATCTAGCTCATTCAAAGTAAAACTATAGTGCAGGTAGGTCATCATGCTATTTGGTATTAAAACAATCTTAAAATTAAGGAAAACCCAGAAAATGTACTATGAGCTAAGATGATACACTGAGAAGCAGAGGAATACTCATTTATTTAACCAACAAGCATACCCTGAATATCTACTTCATGTAAGACACTATGCTATATACCAAAAGGTATACAAATGTCATTACAATGCAGGTACTGTCCTCAAATAGCTTACAATGTATTAAAGGACAGAAGAGAGTTATGCAGAACTGTGACACAAATTAAGGTATGATAAGGCCCCATAAGATGTAAAATAAAACTTTCTAATATGGTTGAGAGCAAGATAAGTTATATTAGTTTTGGCATCAAGACTCCAGATTGTTTCTTCTCTTTCTATATTCACTCTACTGACTTCACTCTTGAGACACTAGCTCTTCCCTTGGTTCCAGGATGGTTATATAAGTTCCATGTTTAATATTTTCCACCGCAAAATATTAATATCCAGGGTCAAGAGGAGTGAGGTTATAATGAGTGAGGAAAGTGATTCTTAAATCCACACACTTTTCTTTGGCCAGAATTGGGTCATATGCCCATTGCTTCTAGATGAGGCAGAATAGAACTACTACTGTATGAACTTAGATTAACTAAGTTCTCCTGCCTGATTTGGGCATGGGATCACCTTTCTTTGAAGTAGGGCTGGACTTCTTTATGAAATCAGATTTCTGTTCTCAAGGAAGAATAAGGAAAAAGATGCTAGGTGGACAACCAGCTGTGTCTGCTGCAGTCAGTTGAGTAGAGTAAGAGAGGAGGGCCAGGACGTACAAAATTACATGAAATTTTGTAATTAATTTTGTTATTGGAAGCAGCAGGGATGACAGAAGTCCAAGTTAAAGCCTTTCTGGAAGTATCCTGTATAGAGCAATTCTATCAAAACATCTGGTAGGAAAATGCAGGAGAGTAATGATATATTCAGGAAGATAGTTTAGGTAATGAGAAGGATTTTTCTAATAAATAAAAGGAACATGGGCATTTTTATTCAGAAATACTGTCAAGGAAGAGACCGGATATTACAAAATGGAAGTAAAATCTGGAAGGAGGCTAGAGTAGTATTTTCCAATATTTGTACATAGTATTTTCCAGTAATGTACATATAAATCACCTATTGATCAGAAGGATCGTGGTGAAACCTTATCCGCAATATGTATCTCAATATAAAGAGCATGATGTTTTGTTTTGAGACTAGCCTTTGTTGAGGGAGAAAAAGGGCAGAGAGCATGTAAAAAATAGGTGACTGTTAAGGGAAGGAGCGAGGAGAAAACAACTGCAAAGAAAGGACTTCAGTTGTTCACAATGGCTAGAAAGAATTGGTTTTAGAAAAGGTAGAAGGGTGTCATGGGTGACTTAAAAAACCTTAGGTTTACTCTCACCATACTTCATACATAGGAGCCTAGCTGAAAAATAATCAAAATTCTATTTTGAACTTTTCCAGTTTTACCAGAAAAAAGAGAGAAAAAAGGGGGGGATAAATAATTTAATTTATCACTTATTCTCTAAGATTCTACAAAAGTGACACATTGTAAGTCTTGGGTTACAGCCAAGGTTAGCTATTTTAATTTGCCGTATATTAAAGAATCAACCAACTAAAGATACAAATTGGAAAATTACTTTATAAAAAAGTCCCTTTTATAAAGTATTGTAAATTATAGTGAAAAATCTAGTAATCATGAGCTTAGATAAATAAGGGGTATTTTGTCCCTTATTTATTTAAAAATTATAGCTTTGAACAAGTTCACACTGCATCCGAGCCACAAATAAATTGTGTGAGAGTTTGCATATGTGTGTGTACAAAATATATGAGATTAAGTGTTTAGAAGCTATAGTTCATGAAGTATGAGATTGTTTTGAAGCCATAGTTCATGAAGTATGGTTTTTAAAAGACAGGACAGAAAGGGATATGAGACCTATTTTTTAAAATAGGGGCTTTAGTGTAGAAGTAAGAGTAGATTCAGAAGTTCCTAGAGAAGAGGTCAATGGATAGAATTTATAAGAAGGCAAGTTTTAGGGGCTTCCCTGGTGGCACAGTGGTTGAGAGTCTGCCTGCCGATGCAGGGGACACGGGTTCGTGCCCCGGTCCGGGAAGATCCCACATGCTGCGGAGTGGCTGGGCCCGTGAACCATGGCCGTTGAGCCTGCGCATCCGGAGCCTGTGCTCCACGACTGGAGAGGCCACAGCGGTGAGAGGCCCGCGTACCGCAAAAAAAAAAAAAAGAAGGCAAGTTTTGACTTAATGAAAAGGAAAAGGTTTTAACAGTTTAAAAAAGCTCAACAAGGGCTTCCCTGGTGGCACAGTGGTTGAGAGTTCACTTGCCGATGCAGGGGACACGGGTTCGTGCCCCGGTCCGGGAAGATCCCACATGCTGCGGAGTGTCTGGGCCTGTGAGCCATGGCCGCTGAGCCTGTGCGTCCGGAGCCTGTGCTCCGCAAAGGGAGAGGCCACAACAGTGAGAGGCCCGCATACCGCAAAAAAAAGAACCAAAAAAAAAAAAAAAAAGCTCAACAATTGATTAGGTTGTTTTTGAAGGAAGCAAGGTTTGCTCCCTTGAAGAATGATTCACCATCTGCCCAGGACATTATGGAGCAGATACATTTATTGATGACAAGGACAAAATGGATATTCCTTTCAATTTACTAATACTAAGCTATATGTATGGATGTGGTCTTCAAATTCCTCTTATAAAATTTTACTCCTCATCAGGGTTAAACACATTTAATTCAACAAATAGAAAACACAAATCTGATTACATTAGTATGGGTAACAAGAGAATTTTGACAATGTCATTAAAATATTCCTATGCCAATTAGTCTTCGGAAATATACTTTCTGGGCCTGAATCTTAGGTACTTGGGATTTGTTCAAGCAATCAAAAGTTCATTTTACTACAGTTCTTGTGCCTATTGATTCCTGTTGATTGATTGGAAAGCCATGTTTACCTCAAATGAGTTACTGGGAGTATTTTTATCTTATTTGCCCAAAGAACTAGGTTCAGACTACATAAAGTAACCTAAGGCTTAGCTTTATATATTCTACTAATCACCAGGTATTTATAAATACCTATGAGATGAAGCTGATACCTCAGGAAAATGAATGTTAGCTTATAAAGTTTATGATCTTATTTCATGCCCTAAATAGCTTTACATTTATTCTTGTTAGTTTATTGCATTTACAAGGAATCAGGATTTTAAAAATTATTTTAGTTCTCATTTTTTCCTTCTTAAGCAATGCATTTGAAAAGAGTAATTGATTATCCTCTGACAAAGATAAACATGAGAACAAGTTCCATACCATATATTCATAGTGGTTTACACATACAATGATTACAAATTCTGTAACAGTGGAAGGAGAGATGAGACAGAGTATTTATCTTCTCATGAAAGAGGATCAAACATTTGTTACCACGATCAGTTTTTAGACCCAAATGAAAGTAAAATATATATTAGACATCATACTTTTTTTTTTACATCTTTATTGGAGTATAATTGCTTTACAATGGTGTGTTAGTTTCTGCTTTATAACAAAGTGAATCAGTTATACATATACATATGTTCCCATATCTCTTCCCTCATTGTGTCTCCCTCCCTCCTACGCTCCCTATCCCACCCCTCTAGGTGGTCACAAAGCACCGAGCTGATCTCCCTGTGCTATGCAGCTGCTTCCCACTAGCTATCTATGAATGGATAAAGAGGATGTGGCACATATATACAATGGAATATTACTCAGCCATAAAAAGAAATGAAATTGAGTTATTTGTAGTGAGGTGGATGGACCTAGAGTCTGTCATACAGAGTGAAGTAAGTCAGAAAGAGAAAGACAAATACCGTATGCTAACACATATATATGGAATCTAAGAAAAAATATGTCATAGACATCATACATTTTTTCACTTAAATTTGATGATTATTTTTTACCTTGTGAAAATTCTTTTCATTGTAGCATACAATTTTTTTTTCTTTTTCTGGAGCACAGTTTGGGCATACTTGTGCCAGAAACTAGGGTACCAGGGTCAATAAGATGCTTTCTGTCCTCTGTTGACTCAAGGTCTTATTGGGGTGAAAGTCACAGAAATAGATTTTTAAGTCAAAATCTGTTAAGGAAAATGATGGAAGGTATCCAAGGGCTATTAGGAAGATCTAGAGTAGGTCATGGCTAAACTGAGTTTTGAATAGTGTGCAAAAACCATGATTATGATTTAAAGGCTGTGAAGTTACAATTTTATCACAACAGTGGTATTGGTGCAAATTTCTTCACTTAAAATTATTACATTTATGAAATTTTGTGCATAAAATAGTGTATTATGAGGAAAGTAACCCCAAACTTTCTCACAAATAAAAAAAAATCTGTATAGCAAACGGATGTAGTAGCAAATGGAGTTTAAAATCCCTTTGAATTCAAACAAATATAGCTTAATTAAATAAATTTTAGTTTTTTCTATTATTTGCAATAAAGGAGTGTGATACCTCCATCTTTGTTCTTTTTTCTTAGGATTGCTATGGCTATTTGAGGTCTTTTGTGAAAGGACATCTTGACAATATTAATCTCCTAATCCATGAGCATGGAATATCTTTCCATTTATTTGTATTTTATTTAATTTCTTTCAACAATGTCTTATAGTTTTCAGTGTACAGGTCTTTCACCTCCTTGTTTAAATTTATTACTAGGTATTTTATTCTTTTTGTCTCAATTGTAAATGGTATTGATTCTTTATTTCTCCTTCTGTTAGCTCATTGTTAGCATATAGAAATGCAACAAATTTTTATATATTGATTTTGTGTCCAGCCACTTTAATGTTTTCATTTATTATTTCTAATAGTGTTTTGGTGGAGTCTTTAGGGTTTTCTATATATAAAATCACATCGTCTATCAACAGTGACAGTTTTACTTCTTTCTGTTCAATTTGGATGCCTTTTTCTCCTTGCCTAATTGCTCTGGTTAGGACTTCTAATACCATGTTGAATAAGAGCAGTGAGAGTGTGCATCCTTTTTTTGTTACTTATCTTTCAGTTTTTCACCATTGAGTATGATGTTAGCTGTGGGTTTCTCATATGTAGTCTTTATTATGTTGAGTTATATTCCTTCTATACCCACTTTATTGAGAATTTTTATAAACAAGTGCTGATTCTTGTCAAATGCCTTTTCTGCATCTACTGAGATGTTCATATGATATTTCCCCTTCATTTTCTTGATGTGGCGTATCACATAGACTCATTTGTGGATGTTGAACCATCCTTGCTTACATGGAATAAATCTCACTTTATCATGGTGTATGATCTTTTTTATGTATTGTTGAATTTGGTTTGCCAATGTTTTGTTGATGATTTTTGCCTCTATGTTCTCAGAGATATTGACCTGTAATTTTCTTTTTTGGTATGTTGGCCTCATACAATGAGTTAGGAAGTGTTCCCTTCTCTTCAGTTTTTTTGGAATAGTTTGAGGAGGATGGGCACTAAATCTTCTTTGAATGTTGTAGAATTGACCTGTGAAGCCATCTGGTCCTGAACACTTGTTTCTTGGTAGCTTATTTGTTACTGCTTCAATTTCTGTTCTGGTGATATGTCCATTTAGATTTTCTATTTTTTTCCTGATTCAGTCTTGGAAGTTAATATGATTCTAAGAATTTGTCCATTTCTTCTAGGTTGTCCAGTTTGTTACTGTATAGCTTTTCATAATATTCTATTATAATACTTTGTGATATTTCTGTGGTATCTGTTGTTACTTCTCTTTCATATCAGATTTTATTTATCAGGGCCTTCTTTTTTGATTCTTAGTGAGCCTAGCTAATAGTTGGTCAATTTTACCTTTTCAAAGAATCAGCTCTTAGTTTCACTGATCTTTTCTACTGTCTTTTTAGTGTCTATTTCAGTGAAAGAACTGCCTTTTAAGTTTTATTCATGGAAGTGGCATCAAAAAGCTCAATGTGATAGAAGCAGTTAGCAAGAATGCAATGGTTTGAGGTAATTAAGCAGGATCAACAAGAGAGATTAACTTTCTGGACATCATTCCTTTTGGCAGAAACTATGAAATGATTGTTCTGGTTTAAGTAGTAGATGCCATTGAAATAAAAAAGTGCAGAAGAGTGTTCCAGGTAGTTTACAGTTGCATGGAAAAGTGGGTAGTATATAAGCCTAGAAGATTTGCTGCCAGTGTACTGGGCATACACTGATCTTAGTAATGATATAATAAACCTCAGCAGCTGATTTCTCCCCTTTTACAAGCATACTGTTCCAACAGTTGGAGCTGCCAGTATAGTAGGTAATACATTACACAGATGAGATCAAAAAATGAAATTGCCAGAAATTTGCCAGAAACAATATAATAATTGTTTATTAGGGTATTATGCTATTATGTTATTAGGGTATTATGCTATAATAATAATATAAATTGCCAGAAACAATATAATGAAAGAGAGATAACAAACTAAAGAACTTACACCTGAGGAAATAGACTTATATAACAACCAGAAAAAGGCTGTAAATAAGTAAAATTCCATATCCTCAGAGAAATAAATGAGATTATGTTGTTGTAGAAACAACTTCTAGAAATTTGGGAAATGCAAATTTTAATTGTTTTAAAAATTCAATGGAGAGGCTAAATAGCAGAATAGAGGGAGCAAATGACTGAATTAACATTTTAAAGAGTGGTCTGTGGAATCAGTCTAGAATGTAGGAAAAAGGGAAAAAGGGATAAAGAGGTCAAAAGTATAAACAAAATAAAAAGTAAGGAAAGAATGAGCAAGAGATACCTAAATGTGATTAATAGAGAGCCCCGAAAATAAACCTATACTTATATGGTCAATTAATTTACAACAAAGAAACAAAGAATATACAGTGGGGAAAAGACAGTCTCTTCAATAAATGGTGGTGGGAAAACTGGACAGCTACATGCAAAAGAATGAAACTGGACTACTTTCTTATACCATATACAAAAATAAACTCAAAATACATTAAAGACTTAAGTGTAAGACCTGGAACCATAAAACTCCTAGAAGAAAACATAGACAGTATGCTCTTTAACATAGTCTTAGCAGTATTCTTTTGGATCTATCTCCTCAGTCAAAAGAAACAAAAGAAAAAAATAAACAAATGGGACCCAATCAAATTAAAGTTTTACACAGTGAAGGAAACCATCAACAAATGAAAAGGCAAACTTCTGAATGGGAGAAGGCATTTGCAAATGACATATTTGATAAGGGGTTAATATCCAAAATATATAAAGAAGTCAAACAACTCAATATCAAACAAACAAACAACTGAATTAAAAAATGAGCAGAGGACCAGACTAGACAGTTTTCCAAAGAAGACATACACATGGCCAACAAGTACATGAAAAGATGCTCAACATCACTAATCATCAGGGAAAAGCAAATCAACACCACAGTAAGATGTCACCTCACACCTGTCAGAATGTCTATCGTCAAAAAGACGACAAATAACAAATGTTGGCAAGGATGTGAAGAGAAGGGAACCATTGGGCATTGTTGGTGGGATTATAAATCAGTGCAGCCATAATGGAAAACAGTATAGAGATTCTGCAAAAAATTTAAAATAGAGCTTCCGTATGATCCAGTAATTTTACTTCTGGATTTTTATTCAAAAACATAAAATATTAATTCAAAAAGATATATGCACCCCTATGCTTATTGCAGCATTACTTATAATAGCCAAGATATGGAAGCAATCTAAGTGTCCATCAACAGACGAATGGATCAAGAATATATATATATATATATATATATATATATATAAAAAATGGAATAATCATCAACCATAAAATGAATGAAATATTGCCATTTGTGACAACATGTATAGACCTTGAGGGTATTATGCTAAGTGAAATAATTCAGAGAAAGACAAATACTGTATGATTTCACTTATATATTAAATCTAAAAAATCAAAACAGAAGAACAAAGAAAACTAAACAAATTCATAGATACAGAGAACAAACTGGTAGTCACCAAGAGGGGAGGGGCCAAAATAGAAAGGGAGCAAGAGATACAGACTTCCAGTTATAAAATACATAAGTCATGGGGATGTAAGGCACAGCATAGGTATTATAGGCCATAATATTTTAATAACTTTTATAGTGACAGATGGTTATTAGACTTGTGGTGATCAATTCATAATATAAATAAAAGTCAAATCACTATGTTGTACACTGAAACTAATATAATATTGTATAAAACCATAGTTCAATAAAAAGGAAAACAAAAGACCTCCAGAAGTGAAAATAGAAAGCATGGTATTGAAGCACTGTTTGAAAAAATAGAGAAGTTCTGGGAATGATGTCACCACCATAGTGGAATAAGAATTTTCTACAATCTTCTCCCCAAAGAACACAAATCAGACAATCACCCACAGACAAGAGAGCCTTTGTGGAAGTGTAGGAATCTAGCAGAGAAGTTCCAGAACACCTTTGGAGCAAAAACAATCTGTTATTGAACACATTGAAGAAGGGAAGAGGAACAGTCTCACTTTATCCATATCATTCCTCCTCCAAGGTTGCACGGCTCAGTGCCAAGAGAGACCTTCTCAGACCATGATTTCTCCCATGGGGGAATAAGAGAGCTTGTGAGAAAGAGTCTGGTATTCCCAGCTGTACAGGACACTGCCAAAGAGACCCACTTCTTTCTTGCCCCATCCAGAACACTGAGGTATGCTGTGCAACCAGGGGTAGGGCGTGACTGGGAAAACTGCAAACAGGGCTAAGAATTGAACCTGGTTGCATTATGTAATTGAAAGAGAGTAACCTGGAAAAATTAGATAGTCCAGTGCTCATACAGCAATGTGACAAAGTCCCAGATTCTGTTTGTTTGTTTCCTCTCTCTCTTATCCACAGATATTCTTCCCTTATCTTGTAGCCATATTCTAGTAGGGAAAATGGAGAAGTGTGAGAGGCATAAAGCATTCTTCCGAGTCTGCTTCCTTTTTATGAATCTTTCTTTGGTGCCTGGTTTGACTTTTGCTTATATCTTATAGTTTTGCTTAAGGCTTTCAGGTGGCAAAATGAAAAGGATCACCATATCTAAGGCAGTGCCATTCACATTATAGACATGTACTATCTTTAAAGAAACACAAATCAGAGTCTTCAGAATTTTCTTCACCAACACTGGATGCAAGAGGATGATGGAACAATATCTTTCAAGTACCAAAGGGAAATGAATTTACATCTAGAATACTTCATCCAGAAAAAAACTGTTATTCATTTGAGAGTGTAAAAAACACATTATATGATCAACAAAGACTCAAAACATATACCATCCTCAAACTTTCTTTGAAAAAACCAGGGTTTAACATTCAAAAATCAATAATTCAGGGCTTCCCTGGTGGCACAGTGGTTGAGAGTCCGCCTGCCGATGCAGGAGACACGGGTTCGTGCCCCGGTCCGGGAAGATCCCACATGCTGCAGAGCGGCTAGGCCCATGAGCCATGGCCACTGAGCCTGCACATCCAGAGCCTGTGCTCTGCAATGGGAGAGGCCACAGCAGTGAGAGGCCAGTGTACCGCAAAAAAAAAAAAAAAAAAATCAATAATTGAATCTATCATATCAACAGATTTAAAAAGAAAAATCACATGATCATGTTAATAGATGCAGAAACAGCATTTGACAAAATCCAGTACCCATTTATGATAAAAATTCTCAGTAAACTGAGAGTAGGACTCGTTCTCAACTTGATAAAGATAATCTACAAAAAATATACAGCTAACGTCACACTTAATGACAAGAAACTCAAAGCTTTCCACTCAGATTAGGTATAAGACAAGGATATCAACATCATACTGGAAGTTCTTGCTAATGCAATAAGGCAAGAAAAGGAAATAAAAGATGTACAGATTGGGAAGAAAGATATAAAGCTGTCTTTGTTCACAGATAACATGATTGTGTAGAAAATCTGAAAGATTCAACAACCAAAAAAACCCACCTGGAACTAATAAGTAATTATAGGAAGGTTGCAGGATACAGGGTTAATATAAAAAAGTGAATGTCTTTCCTATATACCAACAATGAACAAGTAGTGAAACTTGAAATTAAAAATATAATCCCATTTACATTAGCACCAAAAAGAAAAAGAAATACTTAGATATAAATCTAACAAAAAGATCTACAAGGTCTCTCAGAGGAAAACTACAAAACACAAATGAAATAAAAGAAAAACCAAATTAAAGAACTAAATAAATGGAGAGATATTCTCTATTCATAATAAAGACTAAACATTATCAATTTTTCAGTTCTTCTCAACTGGATCCATAGATTCAATGCAATCTCAATCAAAATCTCAGAAAAATTATTTTTATGGATACTGATAAACTGATTCTAAAGTTTATATGGAGAGGCAAAAGATCTAGAATAGTCAACACAATATTAACAAACAGGAACAAAGTTGGAAGACTGTGCTACACATCTTTAAGACTTAGTGTAAAGCTACAGTCATCAAGGCAATGTGGTAATGGTAAAAGGAAAGACAAATAGATCAATCAATGAAACAGAATAGAGAGCCCAGAAATAGATCCGCATAAATATAGTCAACTGATCTTTGACAAAGGAGCAAAGGCAGTGCAACAGAGAAAAGATAGTATTTTCAATAAATGGTGCTGGAACAACTGGACATCACATACAGAAAGTGAATCTAGACACAGACTTTATACCCTTCACCAAAATTAACTCAAAATGGATCATAGGCCTAAATGTAAAACAGTGAAACTCCTAGAGGAAAATATAGGAGCAAACCTAGATGACTTTGAGTATGGTGATGCCTTTTTAGATAAAACACCAAAGGCATGAGGCAAGAAAGAAATAATTGATAAGCCAGAATTCATTGAAATTAAAAATATTTGCTCTGTGAAAGACAAGATCAAAAGAATGAGAAAACAATTTCTCCCATAGATTGGGAGAAAATATTTGCAAAAGACACATCTAATAAAGGACTGTTATCTGAAATATACAAAGAACTCCTAAAACTCAACAATAAGAAAATAAATAACTCAGTTAAAAAATAGGACAAATAACTTAAAACAACTTGCCAAAGAAGATATATGGATGACAAATAAGTATATGAAGAGATTCTCCACATCAAATATCATCAGGGAAATGCAAATTAAAATGAGATACCATTACACACCTATCAGAATAGCCCAAATCTGGAACACTGACAACACCATATGCTGGTGAGGGTGTGGGTAAACATACCTCTAATTTGTAACTAGTAGGAATGCAAAATGGTACAGCCACTTCGGAAAACAGTTTGGTGGTTTCTTACAAAATAAATGTAGTCTTATCATAAAATCCAGCAATATCACTCCTTTGATATTTATCCAAAAAAGCTGAAAACTTATGTCTACACAAAAACCTGCACACGGATATTTATAGCAGCTCTATTCCTAATTGTCAAAACCTGGAAGCATCAAATATGCCCTACATGAAAGGGTTAATGAACTGTGGTACACCCAGGCAATAGAATATTACACAGCACTAAAAGGCAATGAGCAATCAAGACATGAAAAAAAATGGAGAAAGTTTAAATGCATATTACTAAGTGAAAGAAGCTCATCTGAAAAGGCGATATACTGTATGATTCCAACTGTATGATATTCTGGAAAAGGCAAAAGTATAGTGACAGTAAAAAGATTAGTGGTTGTCACGGGTTGAGGGTAGAGATGAACAGGCAGAACACAAGGATTTTTAGGACAGTGAAAATATTCTGTATGTTATTATAACAATGGATATATGTCATTATGATTTTGTCCAAACTCATAGAATGTAAAACACCAACAGTGAACCTTAAGGTAAACTGGATTTGGGGTGATTATGATGTGCCAATATAGGTTCATTTTTGGTGAAAATATGTATCATTCTGGAGAATGATCTTGACAATGGGGAGGCTATGCATGTGTGAGAGCAGGGGAAATCGCTGTACTTCCACTCAATTTTGTTGTAAACCTAAAATAGCTCTAAAAAAAATTGTCTTAAAAAAAACAGAGGATATAATCCATTACAAAGGAAAATTGAATCTGAGAGTAGGTAGTGATTTATGGGAAAGAACAGTGAGCAAATAAATGAGTAAAAGTTATTTTTGTCCTTGAAAATAAAAAGTTTGCACTAAAATTCAAAGTGATATTTATGAGAAAGATGGCAAGAGTGGTTGGAATAGTAAAACTACACTGAGATTAAACTCCTATTCGTGGAGAGGCTATGGATATGATTATTACTAGATATAGCTTGAAAAATAAATTTAATATGCAAACTAATATGAGCATAGCAATGCAAAAATGAAAATAAGCTAAACTAAACTTCAAACAGAATGAAAAAAATTAGGATGAAAGACAATGATGAATATAACAGATGGCAAGAAATATGGAAAGGTGAAATGAGATTAAGTATAATAGATCAAACTCACTAATTAAGATGGCTGACAAAACATTTTAAAGACTGTGGAGGAAAACCAAAATAAATATAGAGGTATCTTGTGTTGATGGCAGCACCCATCATTTTAAAATTATAAATTTTCTCCAAATTAATTTTTACATTTAATGTCTTTCCAACAAAACCCTATTAGGTTTCTTTCAAGAACCTTGACAAAATAAAATAAATATAGAAGGGTATATTTTCACAAAGAACTAAAAATATTTAAAAAGACAAACCAAAAGGGTAATAGATTTCCACTACTAGATATAGAGGTTTCAACAAGAGATTTTAATTAAAATGATATGAGCCTAAATTATTTATAACATATAAATCCATACAACATGATAGCCAAGGATACATATATTTATCTGTTTCATTGACTCAATGAAAGGTAAATTGATTATATATTGGAATTTTTAATAAAAGAGGTGAGGTCTCTGTAGGAAAACATTGTTGGGACAATTGGCTGTTGGGAGACAAGTCCCCATAGGTCACTTGTGTTTCTTCCATCTTATTGCCCTTTGCTCCAATCTTTATTTTATAGGATATTTTTGTCGTCAACAGACTCGGAAGATAGACATAGAGTCTCTCTCTAGAGCAAAAGGCAAGCATCCTTACCACCTATTATAAAAGGTTTGGTTTTCTTTAGCTCAGGAGTTCCTTTTTTATAGCACAACCCACAGCATAGGTGCAGGTGTCATCTTGTTCTCTTCAACTTTCCTTGTGGAAATTGGGGCTCAGGGAATTGGGGCAAAAAACATGATAATCTGGCTACTGCTATTGCTGTGATTAATAAACTATCTGTCATTATTGACCCAGAAATCTCATATCTTCTACTGACAGCTATAAAACATTGTTGGCTAACATTTTAGCTTGTTTATAGGGTAAAATATCAAACGCTTCACAGTTCTTACCATTAGCTATCCATGAGGAAAATATAAAATTATATCCCAATCTCATTCCATACACAAAATATGCTTCAAATACTTGAAGTGTTCAAAGGGAAAATAAAATTTATAACTATCAGAAGAAAATATAGAAAAATATTTCATTACTTCTGCTTAGAGAAGAATTTCTTAAACAAGGGACAAAATAAATTTTGCAAAAAAAAGTTGATAACATGTATTTATTAAACAACAACAACATCTGTTGTGCAAAAGATGACGCTAACAAAGTTATCATGCAGACACCAAAGGGAGAGAATATTATATATAATACATATACATACATATTATATATGTATATTTGTATTGTTCCAAATATATAATGAATATTATTAATAAATGTGTACACAGTTCGATAGAAAAAGTGGTAGAGTATATGAATAATCATTTTAAAGAAAAGAAAATATGGATGCACAGTAAACACATGAGACTATATTCAATTTCATTGATAGTCAAAAAAATACAAATTGAAGTAAAAATAGGATATATTTACTTATCAGTTTTGAAAAAATATAAATATCTATGATGCTAAAGCAGTGGTGGGAAAGATTATTCTCATAAACTGGTGTATTGCAACTTTAGGAAGCTATTTGCTAGAATCTGGTAAAATTGAAAATGTTCACAATATTTGCAAGTCAGTTCCTTTTTCTAAACTCATACTTCTACCATGGTTAAACATGACATAAATCTTACACTTACAGAAATGTTAAAAGAGCTGAAGAGATAAACTCTAGGCTGCTATTTCAGGGGCAGTGCCCAAAACCATACTGCAGAACATGGAGCACTGTCACCATTGAATTAAGTGCCGTGATGCAACATTCTTGACATATTGCTGTCATGGACACCACTGACCCCAGAAACACACTGCCTTTACCACTGTCCCTTTGCCAGAAAAGTGCATGCCCTGCTTGCCCTGTTTTCTTAACCAGATGTTTTCTGAATTCCAGGCAGTGTCTGATGGGTGGAATCTAATTCCAATGTCTGTTCCCTATGGGAAAGGAAGGCTGGGAGTTTTTTTCCTTAGTTCACATTGGAGCATCAAGGTTCATCACTGGGAGGAATATTGAAATATGAATCAATTCAAATAAAATTGTTTCTCTTACCTAAATTCATATGCCTTTTAAATGCCCCCCACACTCCAAAACAATGTCTATCTCCTCTAAAACTGCCAGCAGCATAACACACAAATCTTCATAGCTTTCAGACATGGTGGACTTTGGTTTTGAAGACAGGGCATGAGATGTGATGTGTTTCCCTGGGGTCTGAATGGTTTTTAGAGTCAGAGGTTGCTCCTGAGTCAATGCTTTGCACAGAAAAGATTCTCCAATGTTGACTAAACAACATGAATAAATAGTTGAATGAATAAGTTAATGATCTGAAAAACTTAAGACTGGATCTTTTAACCATTTTGTGAGACATAGTACTTCTAACCAAGCTTATATAGCCAAGTGTTCCATTTGGCTGACTGTGTGGCAGTGTACCCAGGAGGGAAGCATCATTCAAGTTTCTTGGAAGCCTCTTCAGGAACTGGCAATTCAAAAAAAGTACTTTCATTTTTCTGGATATTCCTTGGAGAGAGCATCTAAGAAAAGACACTGATACTAACAGCAGTCCACAAATGTGAAAAACTACCAATACCCTTTTTTCTTTCTTTCTTCCTTCCTTTTTAAAATTTATTTATTTTATTTATTTTTGGCTGCATTGGGTCTTAGTTGCAGCATACAGGATCTTTCGTTGCGGCACGTGGGCTTCTCTCTAGTTATGGCGTGTGGGTTTTTCTCTCTCAAGTTGTGTCGTGCAGGCTCCAGGGCGTGTGAGTTCTGTAGCTTGCGGCTCGCGGGCTCTAGCTGAGGCATGCGAGCTCAGTAGCTGTGGCACATGGGCTTAGTTGCTCTGCGGCATATGGGATCTTAGTTCCCTGACCAGGGATGGAACCCACGTCCCCTGCATTGTAAGGCGGATTCTTTACCACTGGACCACCAGGGAAGTCCCCCTTCCTTTCTTTCTTGCTTTCTTCCTTCATTCCTTCCCTCCCTTTCTTCCTTCCTTCCTTTCTTCCTTCCTTCCTCCCTCCTTCCTCCCATCTTCTTTCCCTTCCTCCCTCTCTTCCTTCCTTCTTTTCTTTTCTTTTTCTTTCTTTATTTTTGAGTGTCAGTTGGCTCATAGCTGTACTCATCTACTTATTCTGCATGTTTTCTAAAATATTAATAGAAAGTGTTGCTATACGCATCCTCGGATTTTGTGCTAGGTGATTAGTTGCCCCCTTTATTACCGAATGATGAAAAATCTCATTCATAGGCATGTGGGAAATACATCAACTTGAAAGTAGTGACATACATCAAAAATCAGTTTTCCTAATCAGACATCTGATGTGCCTAGTTATAATTGGAAGGTGTTTTTTTTTTTTTAAACTTTCTGATTTATTCCTTAGGACTTCAACTTGACAATCTGGATGTAGAGGTACCAGGAAAAAATTCCCATGGTGATTCCATAGGAGTTCCACAAAGCTCATCTTTCTTTTTCCAATTGAAAGAGTATTAAAACTTTGACTAATGTGGTGAAAAAATAATTGAACCATTTTAAGTGATTAATATTTTATAATTTCATTGATTTGCCAAGATGATGCTAGTAGGAGTTTGAGACCATCAAATATGTGGCCCATATGATGGTGTAATCATGTCTTACCACATACTCAATTCCCATAAACAAGGAAGCAAGAATTTTAAATAATTTCTTGGTTGGGTGGATTGTATGAGTAGCAGTTCATTGCTATGTTCTTCTACCGAGGCTCAAAGAGCAGAATTTCCTTTGTGATACTCAGTGGTGTTTATTTACCTTAGTGGAGGTACGCTTGGTTAGGGTTAATTTTTGCTCTTGCAGTCTCTGAAAGCTCGGTATCTAAAGTTCCCTTAGGTTTCTGATTCACTGATTTCTAGATTTTACCTGTCATTCAGAGACCATGGCATAGGAACAATTGTTCTCAGATAACGCTAGGACTCTTATCCTGTTGGTTTAGAGCCTTTCTTTTAGAGGAACAATAAATCTTTACCATGGCACCACCTTACAGAATAGCATCCTTTGTTGAAAAATTAGAGTACTGGGGTGTACTATTGCAGCAGCAACAAACTGGGTTGGCTTACCAATAGCATAGATAGGGCAAGATGAAATGAAAATGGAGTCAAAGCTTGAATTGTGAACATCTGCATATAACTGAGTTTTGCTTTCAGAGGATGCACCATGTTATCAAGCTTGCTTGGTTTTATGCTAAATGTATTATGGCAGCTTTCCCCAAAAGAATTGGTCAACTTCTCTGGAAACTCATTCTAGAAGACAGCTTCATTCTATTTTAGGTTTCTGACAAGGTTTGCATAACATTGCTCCATTAACTAAATTGACATGTATTTATTCATTTGTATTTCATTATTTCAGCAAATATTTACTGGGCCAAATATAAGTGCTAGTTATTATGCTAAACATTATCATATGTTTTGAAAGTGTTCCTATAAAGGTATTCACTGTGATATTGGTACAGACAAGTGAGGCACAATAAGAACTGCCAACATCAGGAAAATGATGTTAGGGCTAATGTTTGAAAACTATGCAGGCACTGACCAGTTAGATAAAGGACTGTAGAGATTTCTATTAGGACAAAGCAGTAACAGGCGTCAATG
This sequence comes from Globicephala melas, assembly GCF_963455315.2. Lineage (NCBI taxonomy): Eukaryota > Metazoa > Chordata > Mammalia > Artiodactyla > Delphinidae > Globicephala > Globicephala melas. Next base: position 44,699,073 of record NC_083327.1, on the reverse strand, counting down.
AAGTAAGCAAGAGGATGGGGCTTTGTAAACAGCTAAGTACACCTGAAAGAGAGGATGAGAAAGTAGGGAGTGTTAAGAGTTCACAGGGGCAAAAACATGAAAGCAAAGGAGGCTTGAAGTATTTCAGTGTCAAATAATGACACAATCAGAATTGGATTTTTAAATAGAAAGCCTGGAAGAAAGATGGAAAATAAATTGGAGTTTGGAAACTTGGGGTAGAAGTTAGAAATCTTATCCAGCAGTCCAAGTGCAAGTGATGAAGTAATGAAGTGGCTGTAGATATACAGAAGAAAGAATAAATAAATGACATGGAAATGGTGGAATGGACGAGTCTTGATTACTGATTGCGTGTGAAAGGTTTGGGAGAAAGTCACCTTTGGAATGCCTAGATCTGCAGTTTTCAAAATAAGTACTGAGGTGCTCCAGTGAACTCACAGGATCCTACACAATATTTTAAATTTTTAAGAAAAATGCAGCAATATCTATAGGACACTGTGTGAATTACTAACTCAAGGTAGTTCATAGTTTCAACATTCGATTGTGCTGCCTTCCTTTCAATGATGTCATATCTTTGTAAAGCTAAGTTTTCAGTGGTTGTTGTGATAAATATAAAATATTGCTTTAAAAAATGTAGAGCAAGAAATGAAGGTGGAATTGCACAATATAACTCCATGGTTGGAGAAATTTCACAGAGCTCAGATATACACATCCCCTTAGCAAGTAATCATGGTTATTTAAAAATGAAATAAAATATTATCTTTTAAATTTATTTTTATCATTTTTTCTAACGGCTACTAAATTGTTAGAATCTAAACACTTATTAAATTATTTGGGTCTAATTTCTTACTAAATAGAACTCTTAGGTATTTCATTTGGCTCAGGCTTTTTGTGGAAAAAAAAGCAAAAAACAAAAAAACCTGAGATACTAAAGGCACCACAGATCAAAACAGTTTGGAAATCTCTGGCCTAATGATCTCAGCAGAAAGCCAGAGAAGACAGGGGAAAAATGACCTGGGCAGACACTAAGGACATAGAGTGGTTTATAAAATGAAGTGTCCCCAAAATTTGTGATGGCTGAAAAGGGGAAGAGTATGAATGGTAGTGAGAGGAGAGAAAACAGAGATTAATATGGTAATTAATGATAAATAACCACATTTTTATTTTTTTCCTTTTTTTTTATACGGCAGGTTCTTATTAGTCATCCATTTGATACACATCAGTGTATACCTGTCAATCCCAATCTCCCAGTTCATCACACCACCACCCCCACCCACCACTGCTATCTCCCCTTGGTGTCCATATGTTTTGTTCTCTACATCAGTGTCTCAATTTCTGCCCTACAAACCGGTTCATCTGTGCCATTTTTCTAGGTTCCACATATATGCGTTAATATACGATATTTGTTTTTCCCTTTCTGACTTACTTAACTCTGTATGACAGTCTCTAGATCCATCCATGTCTCTACAAATTACCCAATTTCGTTCATTTTTATGGCTGAGAAATATTCCATTATATATATGTACCACATCTTCTTATCCATTCATCTGTCGATGGGCATTTAGGTTGCTTCCATGACCTGGCTATTTTAAATAGTGCTGCAGTGAACATTGGGGTGCATGTGTCTTTTTGAATTATGGTTTTCTCTGCGTATATGCCCAGTAGTGGGATTGCTGGGTCATATGGAAATTCTATTTTTAGTTTTTTAAGGAACCTCCATACTGTTCTCCATAGTGGCTGTATCAATTTACATTCCCACCAACAGTGCAAGACGGTTCCCTTTTCTCACACCCTCTCCAGCATTTGTTGTTTGTAGATTTTCTGATGATGCCCATTCTGACTGGTGTGAGGTGATACCTCATTGTAGTTTTGATTTGCATTTCTCTAATAATTAGTGATGTTGAGCAGCTTTTCATATGCTTCATGCCATCTATATGTCTTCTTTGGAGAAAAGTCTATTTAGGTCTTCTGCCCATTTTTAGATTGGGTTGTTTGTTTTTTTAATATTGAGCTGCATGAGCTGTTTATATATTTTGGAGATTAATCCTTTGTCAGTTGCTTCATTTGCAAATATTTTCTCCCATTCTGAGGGTTATCTTTTTGTCTTGTTTATGGTTTCCTTTGCTGTGCAAAAGCTTTTAAGTTTCATTAGGTCCCATTTGTTTATTTCTGTTTTTATTTCCATTACTCTAGGAGGTGGATCAAAAAAAGATCTTGCTGTGATTTATGTCAGAGTGTTCTTCCTATGTTTTCCTCTAAGAGTTTTATAGTGTCCGGTATTACATTTAGATCTCTAATCCATTTTGAGTTTATTTTTGTGCATGGTGTTAGGGAGTGTTCTAATTTTATTCTTTTACATGTAGCTGTCCAGTTTTCCCAGCATCACTTATTGAAGACACTGTCTTTTCTCCATTTTATATCCTTGCCTCTTTTGTCATAGATTAGCTGACCATAGGTGTGTGGGTTTATCTCTGCTGTGGCTATTCGGGGTCTTTTGTGTCTCCATACAAATTTTAAGATTTTTTGTTCTAGTTCTGTAAAAAATGCCATTGGTAATTTGATAGGGATTGCATTGTTGGATTCTGTTTGATAGTATTTTGTTGAGGATTTTTGCATCTTTATTCATCAGTGATACTGGTCTGTAATTTCCTTTTTTGTAGTATCTTTGTCTGGTTTTGGTATCAGGGTGATGGTGGCATCATAGAATGAGTTTGGGAGTGTTCCTCCCTCTGCATATTTTTGGAAGAGTCTGAGAAGGATGGGTGTTAGCTCTTCTCCAAATGTTTGATAGAATTCACCTGTGAAGCCATCTGGTCCTGGATTTTGTTTGTTGGAAGATTTTTAATCACAGTTTCAATGTCATTACTTGTGACTGGTCTGTTCATATTTTCTATTTCTTCCTGGTTCAGTCTTGGGAGGTTATACTTCTCTAAGAATTTGTCCGTTTCTTCCAGGCTGTCTATTTTATTGGCATAGAGTTGCTTGTAATCGTCTCTTAGGATGCTTTGTATTTCTGTGGTGTCTGTTGTAACTTCTCCTTTTTCATTTCTAATTTTATTGATTTGAGTCCTCTCCCTCTTTTTCTTTATGAAGCTGGGTAATGGTTTATCAATTTTGTTTATCTTCTCAAAGAACCACCTTTTAGTTTTATTGATCTTTGCTATTGTTTTGTTTCTATTTCATTTATTTCTGCTCTCATCTTTATGATTTCTCTTCTTCTGCTAACTTTGAGTTTTGTTTCTTCTTTCTCTAGCTCCTTTAGGTGTAAGGTTAGATTGTTTATTTGAGATTTTTCTTGTTTCTTGAGGTAGGCTTGTATAGCTATAAACTTCCCTCTTAGAACTGCTTTTGCTGCATCCCATAGGTTTTGGATCGTCGTGTTTTCATTGTCATTTGTCTCTAGGTATTTTTCAATTTCCTCTTTGATTTCTTCAATGATGTCTTGGTTATTTAGTAACGTATTGTTTAGCGTCAATGTGTCTGTGTTTTTTACGTTTTTTTCCCTGTAATTGATTTCTAATCTCATAGCACTGTGGTCAGAAAAGATGCTTGATATGATCTCAATTTTCTTAAATTTACTGAGGCTTGATTTGTGACCTGAGATATGAATTTTCTTAAATTTACTGAGGCTTGATTTGTGACCTGAGATATGATCTATCCTGGAGAATGTTCCGTGCGCACTTGAGAAGAAAGTGTAGTCTGCTGTTTTTGGAAGGAATGTCCTATAAATATCACTTAAATCTATCTGGTCTACTGTGTCACTTAAAGCTTGTGTTTCCTTATTAATTTTCTGTTTGGATGACCTGTCCATTAGTGTAAGTGAGGTGTTAAAGTTCCCCACTCTTATTGTGTTACTGTTCACACAATGGTAGAGGTTCACCTTTTGGGAGATAACTGTGTGCAGGCATCAGACTTCATTGATGCCCACACTGTGAAACCCACCAAGGCCTAATATTTTTCTAAAACTCACAACATGAATTATTATTAAATTTCCAGTAACTAGAAGCAAGAACCCTGGAGTTTGGACTGAGGCTAAACTTGCAGATAGTATAAAAAATAAGAGTTCAGGAAATCTTGATTTGGGGCTGAAAACTATCAATGCTAAAGAGATTGCAGTGCCTTTGAACAAGAGCCCAGAATTTAGTCAGAGACACTATGCATCAATTCTGTTCTGGTACCAGTTATGAGATTATTCATTTAAATCACTTAGCACAGAGTAAGCACTCAAAAATACATAGATAAAATGAAGTCTGCCTTGGTGCCTATGTTAATAGTCTTTATAAGAAATGTCTTCATTCCTGCTGTAACTACAGCTTATCTTTGGTTTAAAGTGCTTGTTTAAAGAAACATGTTTATACCATAGAATCTGTTGTTTGAGATGGAAGGTTTATGTGGCATCTCTTGCGCAGTAATGAGTGCTTACACAACGCTGCGTGACTGCCATCCTTTGGGACCCACAAGAAAATGGACCTCTTGTGAGTCAATCACAACGATGAAAACATTTACAATAAAATTGACTTTCCCTTTGTGTGCAGTTTACATCCACTTGTACAGGGTGAGCTGATACAGGATATCAGCACGTATTCTCACCAAAGGCGATCCTCTTGAGACTCGCGAAAGAAAGGATCATTTCTGAGAAGCTCATTGTGTCTCTTTTTATTTTATGCTATAACTTTTCTTTGACATAACAATGTTTTCTTATGCAAATTGTAACTATTGGCTTTGTATTGTAGTGATCTGTTCTTCTACAGGTAATGGCAGTAGATTTTATAGAAATACAGGCTTGGATGAAACTTCCTAAGCTCTCTCTTTCCATTTGGGCAAGTATAAATCTTTCCCTCCAGTCTTGCCCAGGGATAACCAAGATGAAGCAGCAGGAGACAGATAAAACACAATCAAATCTGGAAAAAAAAAAGGAGGGGGGTTTCAATTAGTTGCTATCTCAACTGAATAATGGATCCAAAATGTTGCATATCTGAAAGGAGTTCCACTGAGTTGTTTGAGGCATAAATATGACCACTCCTTGCTTCGTGTACTGGTTAACTCCTGAACAACACAGTGAGGCTTGGTTCTAGGGTAGGAGTGAGTTGGGAGAACCAAACAGATGATACAGCATTGTTTTTATTCGTCACCGATATATTTCTGAATTTGGGAAATTAAGCCTTGGGAGTAAAATGAGAGGTGTAAGCAGATTTTGCTGACTCATTCCATTCTGTCATAGTTCAGAATTAGGTTTGTGATAGACATAGGTGACTTGTATGAGAGGAAAGCAAGACTGTAGTTTTGAAAGTGACTGATTTCCCATGTGGATTATAGTTTTATTAAAAAAAAAACTAATAAATACCAACCTAATTACCTTTCCAACTAACAAACTAATCAAACAATAAACAAATACATAAAGTAAAATAACAGCTGAGCAAGTTTAAACGTGTTTGAAGTTTACATTTGTTACACTTAATCTGTGAGGGGAGAAACAGCTCATTCCTAACTGTTCTTGTGTTATAATTCATTTACCGTCTCTGTTCTGTTTATGTGATTGCATGATTCATCAGGCCCTAGCAGGAAATGAGAGGTCTCTTATTCCCAAGAAATGGCGTGTCCCATCCTGCATTTCACTCCTTTCGTTTTTCAGATCCTATGTCTTAAAATAAAGTAGAATTCCTCAAGGACAGCATCCTCTCTTCTACATATAATTTGCTATGGATAAAGCAAGAGGCAGTTGGTGACTGATCATAATTACATTAATACAGAAAATTGCAAATTCCCTATATATATGTGAGATGGCTGAATTCATTAGAACTACATTTAATAATATGGGAGTTATTTTAATGTTAAGGTACCTTTACTATAAAACATATGAAGAGTATACTACATTTTGAGATTCATGAAGATGCTGGTCTGCACATGCCTAAACAGTGTCGGGTTTGGCAGACTCTACAGTCATATACACTCACATAACTGATATCTAAACAGTTGGATGTATCTAGATAGAAAGAAGATGTATGACTTATACACCACCAAAACATTGAAACTTTCATTAATTTGGAATTGTAAGCTTGTGTGTGTGTTTTCATGGCTTAGAATTAAATTGTGAGTGTTAACATTGGAAGCCTGAAACCTTTCTGAATAACTCTGCTTCGTGCTGCCTCATGTTTTATGCAAATTATGTTTTTGCTAGAATTGCATTGCCAGGCTACATTAAACTTTAATGTACTTAGAGAAGAATTGGATTATAAAAATTACTGTTATTATCATCATGTCTATATAAAGAAATTAAGGAAATTATTTGAACATTTTAAAAAGAGACATAGGGAATAAGAATGAATGATAGTAGAGGAGGAAAATTATTAGTTTTAGTCTATAGTACCATTTGGTGCTTGGTATCAAAATTTAGGCCAATCCTTCATAATCAGCCTTACTGTAAGATTCACATTCAAGAGTTACTATTTTCTCTTTAAAGTGAGCTTAGATGCTAGTCAGTCTCTTTAAGTTAGATTCTTCTTCAGAAATGAGTGTCTAATACTTGCAGAAATTTTCTGACTAGGTAAAAAGATTATTATAATTACATAATATATTATATATTGTATATGTAATGTAATTAATATGATATGACTATGAGGAATACAATCTCCTTGGTATCCATAGGGGATTCATTCCAGGACCCCTATGTATATCAAAATCCTCAGATGCTCAAGTCCCTTATATAAAATGGCATAGTACAATTGCCCCTCCGTATCTCTGTATCTGTGGGAAATGCATCTGGGGATTCAACCAACTGCAGATAGAAATCCTAGGTTGGTTGAACTCATGGATACAAAAGGCCTGACTATATATTCTTATGTGCCTTGCACTTCATATACTTTCTAAATTCGATTTAGGATAGACTGAAACCTGACACTGAAGGATTTCTTTTAGAGATTTTCCATTCCTATAGGACTTGCCTAAATATAATTTGGGCTTTTTCAATACCTTTGTCTTAAATGCCTACAGACTATTTTAAAAAGTTAATAGAAACAAAAGTGTTTTTTTTTGTAATTTCCTGATATATATGTTTACATATTATACATTATTATAATGTTATATTATATATTACATATTTATTTAAATATATGTTTACACACATTTTTAAAGAAAATGCCTGTTTCATCTTTTACCATTTAGTTAAGGAAGTTAGTGATTGTAAAACAGAGTATTTGAAGAAATTGATAAAGGCTTATACAGTTACATTTTGAGGTTTATCCCCAAGTGAATGTATTAGGCTGGAGAAAAATACACTCTGGAAAAGATATGGAAATAAAGACCAGTGAAGGGGGTGCTAGATAGATATATTTGATGCTTCTTTCTTGCCTTATTAATTAATTTACAACTGTAGATAATCTCAATATTTATCCACATATCTTTCTGATAATTCCATTCCTTTCTATAGACCTGAGTTTCTATTTGGTATCACTTTATTTTGGCCTTTAAAATTTCCTTTGACATTTCTTTTACTGCAGGTCTGCTGGTAATAAATTCTACCAGTTGGTTTTTTTTTTTTTTCTTTAAGATGTCTTCATTTTTTGAAGGATAATTTTGTTGGTTATACAATTTTGGGTGAAAAGTTTTGGGTTTTTTTTCTGTTAGCACCTTAAAGTTGTTTAACAATTGTCTTCATATCCACAATGATTATGATGAGAAGTTTATTTTTTAACTTTGTCTTCTACATAAGCAACCATGTATGCAATGTGTCATTTCTATTTGTATACTTTTAACATTTTCTCTTTACCTTTATATTAAGTGATTTGTTCACGATATGTCAAGGTGTTGTTTTCTTCAGATTATCCTACTTAAGATAAACTGAACTTATTAAAAATCTGTAGGTTTAAGTTAACTAAATTTGAGAAATATTCATTCACTTTTTCTTCAAATATATTTTTCTATCTATATTCTTTCTTGAACGTCACTCGTGTTGCTGCAGATATCAGTAGTTCTTTTATTTTATAGCTGAGTAAGTTTTCCATTGTATGGATGTACCACTATTAGTATATCCATTCACCATTTGATGCACATTTTTTGGTTGTTTTTCAATTTTCGGCTACTGTAAATAAACCAGGACTGTGGGGAGACAATTGCAATGTGTCTTGTAATTGAAAAGAAAGGAAAGAAAAAATAAATCATTAGCTCATAGAGTATGTGATCACCAAAATTCCATATGACTCAACATCAAAATACCTTGACATGAACATTAGGCTGCCTTCTTGCATTTATGGCTTTGAGTATATTTCTTTTTGGTGTATTAGAGAGACATAGTCAAGGGCACATTTTCTAATTCTTTTCTTCAACTTCTAAACAATATCCTAAAGTGATGTAATTCAATATAAACTTTGGATTTTCATTAATTTAGTAAGAGTTTCCTGTAGATATAGAATAACCACAGTTTGGTTATTTTTGATCTGTTTTCGTTAGAGACCAGTAGAGCATATGATTTTCAGAATTTCTTTCAGACTTTTCAAGGTCCAAAGGTGACTCCCTGCCTTTCATTTCTACAGTGAGTTTTTTTCTTCAAAGACAGAGGTGCTATTGATGCCCTCTGTGGTTCCTCGTCTCAGCTAAGAATGATGAATTTGGCTTTCACAGTTATCCCAAGGGATCTCATGCCATAAACGCATTTTCAGTCATGCAGTCTGTGGAGTCAGCTTGTAGGTTTGGCAAACAGTAGAAAACAAACTTATTATACTTCTCAGCCTTACTTGTGAAAACAGCAGTCCTCCTCTAGTCTCAAATCAAAAATTGTAGAATTTTCCATAATAGATTGGAAACCTGTTAGCTTCATGGGGAAGTTAAATTTATGTTTTGTACAGCAGTTTCATTTTTTTGCAGTTAAATCACAGTGACTCACATACATACTAGTCCAATCCCTAAATATTTCAAGGTACGTTCTAGACATTATACAATTAATCTACCCAAGGAAACTAGAAAGGGCCTCATAGGATTTTCTTTTATTCTGAACAAATAATAAATATGTAATGGATTAATTATACATCTGATTCCAATTTTGAAATAAATCTGATGTAAAGTTGCTATAAATTATTTTGAAATACCTCCTTTCTCCTCTCTGCAGTGTCTCCCTGCTACCCACCCCTGTGCCATCTTGGATTATTAGTATTAAAAATGAGGACTTTTATGTCCAATGCCTCTGCTTAGGGGTGAGAGAGCAAATATTCATTCATGTTACACAAAAGAGTAAGCTAAAAACCAAGAATAGTAAGTGACCTAGGCTTTTGTTTATAGTTGGGAAGAAATTATCTATATGCTGCTGCTCTGCAGAGAGTTCTATTAAAAAAAAAAGGATCTTCAAAATTACCATGAGATCAGGTATATTTAGTTAATGCTGTTAATCATCTTTTCTTAAATGTATTTTCATAGAAAAAATGATGTGAGGATACCTCTACCTGTGGATAAAAAACATTTGCATAATTTCCTGAATTGAGCCTGTTTATTATTGTTGATTGACAAATAAGCCACATCACTGCATGCATACCACCTTGTTTTGACAGTGAATAAAATTAATCACATATACTGATGGCCTGCTCTGTGCTAATTACTATCCAGTAGTTTGGGATTCAATGAAGAAAAGGGCATGGTTCTGCCCTCCCTGTACTCACAGCTGACAATCAAGTAGAGACATACAAATTAACAAAAGAATTATAGTACAATGAGTGCAGACATAGATGTTTATACAATTTATATGGCAGCAAAGAACAGGAAGTGTTTTACTCTTATTTATGATTATCAAAGAAAAAGAGAAAGATTAATTGGCCTTTGTTTTTATAATTAATTGGTTGTGTTGGGTCTTCATTGCTGCTTCTCATTGTGGTGGCTTCTCGTTGCGGAGCATGGGCTGTAGGTGTGCAGGCTTCAGCAGTTGTGACATGCAAGCAGTAGTTGTGGCTTGCGGGCTCTAGAGCGCAGGCTCAGTAGTCGTGGCACACAGGCTTAGTTGCTCCACAGCATGTGGGATCTTCCTGGACCAGGGCTGAAACCCATGTCCCCTCCCTTGGCAGGTGGATTCTTAACCACTGTGCTACCAGCGAAGCCCCCTGACCTTTGATAGGGTTTCGAAGGTCTCTAAGAAGACAAGGAAGAGAGAGAAATTCTAGGCAGAGGAAGCAGCATATAGAAAAGTTCAAAGGTGGGGGGAAAAAAGTGTCTGTATTTGGGCATATGTTAAGTCTCTGGAGTATAAAGAGTGAGAAAGAAGCAGCAAGTTAGAAGGCAAAACTGATGAGTGGGGCAAATCAGGAAAGGCCCTATGTGCCAGCCGATAAATATGCACTGAACCTGCAGTCCCAGTGAATGCCATGACCACTTATGGACTGTAGGTAATTTAATCTGGATCCTCATGGAGAATAATGGGCAGAGCTGAAGGAGAGGAGACTGATTAGCAGGCACTGAGAAAGTCTAGGCATGAGATAACAAGATCTCATTCAGAGTAGTGGCAATGGTGACGGAGAGAGGGAACAGAAGAACAGATATGTTTTAGATGATTTATATCACAATTGGGGGTATCAAACAGATAGGGAAGGTCTAGAATGATCCCGAGTTTTTTTGTCTTGAATAAATGAGCAGTATGATAACATTACATGGTACATGGGATAGGGATGGCAGAGTGACTTCTGAGAAGAATTACAATAGTATTGCTCTTTGTAAATCATATTTATACTATAATCTTTCTCTCTGGAGAGAACCTAGGACCATCATGAGTCTGGGTTTACACAGGACAGTCCCAGTTTATGCCTGTTGTTTCAGATACTAATTAGTAACTGATAAGGTGTATGGCTATGTTAGCTGTGATAGATTGCCAAACTAAAAGAATGATTTTTCTGTCTTTTATCCCTCAGAAAGTTCTTCCTTTTGAATTCACTTGCACTTGTAAAAAAGTCCATGGAAGGTACATTCCTCTGTCAGACTCCTAAATTACTATAACATGTACGAAATTATTTTCTTATGGATCTACCTGCTCCAGTAGATTGTCACTTTCCTGCGTATAAGAACTTCATTTAAAAAATTCTCTGGGGCTTCCCTGGTGGCTCAGTGGTTGACAGTCTGCCTGCCGATGCAGGGGACACGGGTTTGTGCCCCAGTCCGGGAAGGTCCCACATGCCGCGGAGCGGCTGGGCCCGTGAGCCATGGCCGCTGAGCCCGCGCATCCGGAGCCTGTGCTCCGCAACGGGAGAGGCCACAACAGTGAGAGGCCCGCGTACCGCAAAAAAAAAAAAAAAAAATTTTCTGGCTGCTAGAACAGTACTTGCCACACAGTAAGTGCGCGCGCTCTCTCTCTCTCTCTCTCTCTCTCTCTCTCTCTCTATATATATATTTATTTATCTTAAGTGTACATTGATTGGTCCTATATATGGTTATTGTGATTGCATAATTGGCCATAAAGTTAAGAGATTCATTAGGGAAGATGTAAAAGTTTTCCTCAGAGAAAACTATGATAGGCAAAGGGTTTGGTGAATTTTGAAATTATCTGGAAAAATTCCTGGGGATTTGGATATTATGTTGTAAAATTTTCTCTCTTATTAAATAGTTATTTTGGGGACTTTAATGTCTGTGACTCCTAGTTTTAATATCTGCAAATGTCCTTGATTTTCCATATTACTGATTGTTATTTGGATCTGCTGACATAATGAATTGGCACTTTACACCATAAAAAAAAGATATGCAAATATTTGTTGGTGTTATTACCTTATTACAGATATTAGTGTTACAAGGTTTATAATGATAATATGTTTCTTTTGCAGTGGAAATTTTTCTTAATCACTGAGGCTTTTTAACAACTTCTTAAATTTGGAGAATGGAAGTATAATTATTAGATAAAGAGGCCAACTGGAAAAAAAAGAATAAGCAAATTCTTAGTTGAAAATAATAGTGCCAATGAACACAATATTGCACTTGATGAAAATGAGTCAGTTTCTACAACACTGATATAGAAGTACATTTGAATTTTATTAAAACCCTGTGATTTTTAAGTTTCTTATATAGTATCCTCATTAACAATAAATGCTTTAAAAGTAAGGTGATATTAACATTTTATAGCTATGTTTTTAAAAAATGTCAGAAAAATGGAAAAAGAAAATTTATCCAGAAAATCAAAAAGAGAAAAGTGAAACAAACCTATTCACTCAGAACTGCTGAGTTCAGGGTGTCCATAGAGAGAAGGATCATGAGTATAATTAGCCCAAAAGTCAAAGAGAGAAGGAAGTGTTAATTTGAATAGACTGCAAGTGTATTATATCTGCTTTCAGCATTGATTAAGTCTTCAGAACACTTTCATCAGGGGAATAAGAGCTGTGAAGTAAATATTAAAATCCTACCACAGAATACTATTCTCAAGAAAATCAATATACCAAAGAAAAATTACACTAAGGTAAATGCATACACACATACGTATTAATATAGTTTAGTGATCTGAGAGGAGACACTATTATTCATGTTATTTTTTCTAATATATATTTATATATTATATTTTAATTGTATAATTTTATTTATAAAATGGTATTAGTGTTTCATATATATTTTATTTGTCCATAGATTTTCAAATATAATACTCAAAATGAATATTTATATGTCAACCTTACTTTATAAAGCATTTATATATATGTATACATATATATATAGTATATATATCCAGTATGATATATATATACTTTAAAGTTGACAAAGTAAAATTAACATATAAATTCATTTTGAATCTTATATTTGAAAGTTGCTGGACAAATAAAACATATATAAACACTAATATTATACCACTTTACAACGAAATAATATAAAGAATTAAAAATCCATTCATTTGCTCGCTTAATTCAACCCATTAAACTAGTCATACACCTCATGTGCAGATACACAGATTAACATGTTATTTGAATCGAAGGGAGGAGAATGTAGGTAAAGAGTAGGAATTGGAGTTATGAGATCAAGAAAAAGAATAAAAAATTCTTCATTGAAAAGCACAGCATGAATAAAAGATCAAAATAAATCTATATGTGCTGATATATGAATGTCTATGAGATATGAAATGAAAAAAATCAAGTCAAGTAAGTATAACTCCTATATTTGTGCCTATAGTCTTGTGTATGATCCATGAGAAAGGTGTATCCATATAGGGAGGAAATGTTTAACTTTGCCATTATGCACATTTACTGATTTTTTAAACAAACAGGAATTACTTTTAAATTTGAGAAACCCCAAACAGAGAAAATTTGAAGCATAAATGACGTAATGTCTTTGTCCACGTGGAGCACATGAATATATTTGTCTCTTAGACGTACTCTAGTATTGATCAAATGGATAATTAATGTATTGTGTTCTTAGATACTTAGTGAAGAGCAGATATTTACTAAATTACACTAAATGTGCTTATCTTCTAGTGTTAGGTCCAATAGGAGCTGATATTAATTCTTATTTCATCTCTTTTATTATTTTCCTCATTCCCATTCTCAGTCATTCTGTGTGTATATCATGTTGAACTACAGATAAATATGCAAATTTTCTACAATCTCCTTTTGTATTCTATAGGACTCTGATACATACATACTCCAGGTCTCTTTCTTTAGGAACTCTGGTTATATGTTCTACCACTAGGGAGACTTCCTGAATCCCCAAAACTGAGTCAGTCCCAACTGTTTACATACTGTCTTACACACTGTTCAAAACCCTATCACACTGAATTCCAACTGTATCTTTACTTGCTTGTATCCTGAGATGGGCTTTAAATCAGAAGAGGGCTGTAATCATATCTGCAGTGTCTAACTCAATGATTGGTACCTAAGTGATTCTCAATAACTATTTTAAGTGAAAAAGTTAACAGTTAAATTGGCCACTCTCTTTGAGCAAGATATTGGATATTTAAGCACCCAGAATAATTTTGGTCCAGCTACTATACCTTTATTGCAGGTAAACTGGCTGATATACCTTTTATTCCCACATCCATAATAACATCAATGGATATTTTGTGCTCTTTCAGATAATTATTAAATCACTAAGAAAATACATTTAAACTTGGCACATTATTATATATGCCAAGTTCTCTTAGGTCTATATTAGACTCAAAAGATGGAAGTTAAATTTTTTTGATAGAAAGGACACAAATGTATAATAGAATTAAAAACTTAAGGTATATGTATATATATACACATACATATGTACGTACATATATACCTACATATATATATATGGATCTATGAGATGACAAGCTAGAGTTAATGGCAATTTTAAAAGACCCAGATGTGTATCTAATATTATAAGACTACTTTTGATTGGTCCCTATTAATGCTGAGTTATCTCAAGGACTGGTTGATATCAACTAATAAAAGCACTTTTATAATAGCCACCTAGACAGCAAATACTTTTCAGGGTGCTTACTAAGGCACAACTCACTTACTATTATTGGCAGTAATTACAGTGGTTCAAGGTTGGAGTCCAGGTATGCCTCTTGTTATTAACACCTAAATCCAGATATCCACTGAACATTGGCTAGAGAGCATTCTCCCTATTGAAAATATTGGAAATACCAAAATGATTTTGGCTTAAATAATTTGGAGATAAAAAATGGAAAGAAAAGGGCTTCCCTGGTGGCGCAGTGGTTGAGAGTCCGCCTGCCGATGCAGAGGACACGGGTTTGTGCCCCGGTCCGGGAAGATCCCACATGCCGCGGAGCGGCTGGGCCCGTGAGCCATGGCCGCTGAGCCTGCGCATCCGGAGCCTGTGCTCCGCAACGGGAGAGGCCACAACAGTGAGAGGCCTGCGTACCGCAAAAAAAAAAAAAAAAAAAAAAAAAAAATTAACCTTTTTGTAAAACTCATTTGTACTGTTTCAGTTGTTTCAAATTACGTATTGAAATGTGTTAAGCTATAAATAGGTGGCGTTTCCTGCTGTAAAGTGCTCTGGGGAGGGCAAACATTCCCAAAGATTAAATTGCGCACAAAAAATTCATAAAGTTTATATTGCTCAAGATGGAGGATCTGGTGCTGTCTTCTATTACAGTGCAATGATGCATTAACCTAAACGATCGAAGTCCACAAATAGATATCCTAACGTGGTCATACCTGGGTTTTTGTTGGGCAGAATATACTTGTAATAAAATAAAATATATTGCTGGTGCCTAAGACATGGTTAGGGAGCATGGAAAGTATTCTGGTCCAGTAATTTTACGAAATAAAAGTTAGGTTTCTACTCACTAATAGAGGTTGGCAACATAGCCTGTGCAAACAGGTCCCAAACAAAATGACTACTTTAAAATTTAGGAGGAGTTGTGATTAATTGAATTAGGAAAGTTTCTGGGTGTATCATTACTGCCTAGGCGCAAAATTTATCCTCCTTTTTAAGAATCAACTTAGGCAGGGAAAGTTCTGGAAATATATAAGCCAAATATTAATGACAGTGGTGAGGGGTAGAGAGATTTAAAAAAATAAAGGTATAGACACTTTTACTTTACACCTTCCAATTATTCTGATGCACATTTAGGTTAAGTTGCCTTCTTTTTCTATTTGCAACTAAAAACTTAGTGAATATATATATGTATGTATATATATGTGTGTGTATATATGTATGTATATAGATGTATATATATGTATGTGTATATATATATGTGTGTGTATATATATGTATATGAGCAATTATTTTAAGATGATCTTTTTAAGGTATCTATGTCCTTGATTGTAGTACCTTCTTTTTTTTTAGGGAAGAAAACAGGCCGTAAACAACTTTGTATTATCAGTTCTGCCCAGTTCCTGGCACAAAGTTGTACTCCACAATTGTTGATTTATTTTATGCACTTGTGTTTCCATGCAGAAAACACACAAACAAGAAAACCCACGTCTCTTTTCTTAAAAGAACAGGTAGACATTGTTTGCATTTGGTGTGACTGCTGTTGGGTATCATCATTCCCTTACCGACTCCAAGTAGTTTGATCAGTCACCCTTAACACCTTCCTTTCCCTTCTCAAGCTTTTCCTGCCAACCCTCGTCCCTGATCCATCCACATAAATTCACGGGCAAATAATTATTTGGTTTCTAAGTACTGTTTCTATGACTCCAAACTCCCTTTCATCCAAATCCATCTCTGCTTCTCCACAGCTGCCAGTGTAGTTCAACACCTCACCATTTTTCAGCACCACTCTCCACCTCTCACCTGGAACATGGTAATGGCCTTCTAGCTGGTCTTTCTGCCTTTAGTGTCTCATATTCCAATCCATCATACATGGAACAAGCAGCATCATAATTTAAAAAATAGATTTAGTAGTATACCTGCCATGCTTAAAACAAATAAAAACAAAATATTTATGGTTTCCTCTTGCTTACAAGACAAAATCCCAACTGCGATAAAGTGGAGATTTTTTTTAATTTGGTTAATGTTTATCTTTAAAATCCGTAATTTCCATGGATTACTCATAGGTGCCTGAAACATGTTAGCTGAGTTTTATTTTTGGAGTAAAATAATAGACATCTATTAAAAAAAAATCTTAACCTATTTAGAATTTGTCTTGAGTGTAGAGTTGTACTGGTTAAACAAATGTTATTTCCCTCCATTATAGTGATTTTTGCTATGTTCATAATCTAAAATAGGAGCTGAAGGATTAATGATATGTCAGATCTTCTTTAAATCTATTCTCAACAGCAACACAAACTGCAAAAAGAATCCGCACTATTTAAGTGGAAATACATCAATCACAGAAATGAGCAGGCTGCAGGTCCAAGTCAATACCTTCCAGCCTCTTAAACAGAGGGAAGGGAAGCAAGTTTGCTTATGTTCAATATGCCAGAGAGCAGGGATGAATAGCAGTAGTGAACATCTCTGACTGCAGCTTGCCAATATTAACTTGAAAAATTATCAATCATTAATCCATCACAGTCCTAATTATTACTGAACTTCTGCATTAACAGGAAAGGAAATTTAATGAAATAGGTTAAAGAGCTTTGGTTTAAAAAATCATCTTATTATTAGATTACATCTAAAGACTCATCCTCATACTAATGAACCTAAACATTTAAAAGAAATCCTGTGGCAAGTTATGAAAGAAGTTATGTTGTAGAAGAAATCAAACGTTTTAAGACCTACTCATTACCTCAACAAGAAGTCTCATTATTCTAATATTTTTTCATATTTAAGGTGATGTAGGAAACTCCAGAGCGTGTTTATGTTATTAAATATGAACAGTGGAGGAATGGCTGAGCATTCTGCTTTGCTTAATCACGTAAGACCCAATGACAATTAGAGGGAACAAAATTTTCATAATAGATTGAGATAGTGTTTGGCATTAACATGATCAGTGGTTTAGTTGAAGAGCAGGATGATATAATGAACTCTGAGAGTTGAAGACTGAGTAGTTTAAACAGGATGCCAGGCTGCTCAGTTGCAAATGCCTATAATATTAAACCCGGTCGATCTGTCATTTTTATCCTTTCCTTTTGTCTGGGGAGATATAGGGATGATGCCATGCTTACTCTGTGAAACATGCCTATGGAAGATGGGCAGAGTCAAAGATTCGTTAGGATGCTTCATCATTTAATTTCATAGTATGCTTCATAAGCCTTCATAATCTTTATCCTATTTTTGTTTTAAATAACTGTGAAATCCTTGCAGTACATTGTATATTTTTAACACATTAGATTCATATCTAAAGAATAAAACCAGCTAATGAAGATAGTTTTTTATATTGTTTTTAATATGAGCAATTCTTTCAAATTTCCTTTTACAAAATCTGAATGTTTTAGACATACACAACTTAATTGCTGTTGTTTTTACGAGAGCATTTCAATAAAAGAGAAAAAGACTCCATTTGGTTTTCCTGCGTAGAGAATGAAAGCAGCAGGAAAAAATGCTGTTATTCAAGTCTATAACAGTCAACGTCAGTAAAGCAAATGATACTTGAAAATAATATTTAAAGTTGAAAGCAGAGTAAAGTAATGGCCATTAGCCTCTAGTGCCTAGATGTGCCTTCCCAGTTGATGGCATGTATGGTAGGATATTATATCTGATAATTCAAGTAGCATATATAGTCACCCATTAACCTCTGGAGAGTCAGGGATCCATGGCAAGCCCAGAATGTGCCACTTAACAACGTCTCCATTACTTTCAGTGGTCAAACTCTGTAAAAGTGAATATGGATATGTTCTGAAGTACTTCTGGTGATTTTTGCAGAAAGACATATTTGGAACAGTAGTCAAAGGCTCTTAAGAGTTAATTAAATATAACTTAGATTATATCAAAAAAATGATAAAAAAAACCCTGCATTCGGCCGCTTGTGAAAAGCATTCCTATGATGGTCGCTAAAACACTTTGCAATAATTCTGTAATACTGCCCTCTTTGGTCAAAATGATTGATCCAAGAGCTATATTTCCAAAGAGATTGAAATTTGGAAAGCAAATGTTTTTAAGGTATCTTATTATCTTATTTATTTATTTTAAGCTTTACTGAAAAGTCAGTGCCATCAAGCTCTATCCCTTAAATTTAATTCTGTAAATCTTTTGTTACCTTTTTTTTTCAGTGTTTAACTTCAGGAAACTGTGTTGTTAAAGCAATGTTTTTATTTATATGGGAACTGTGAACCTAATCATGTGTTGTGCTTGCCCTAAAATTGCCTTTCTTGTCATGATCTTTTTTGTTTTGAAGCTGAGTTAAGGAGCAAACTCAGAGTTAAGTCAAATCACTCAGAGTATATCCCATTATAAAAATGGGCTAAAAGAGGCATTTAAAAGATAAGTGAATAAATGCTCAAGGGAAAAGTGACAGAAAAGAACGGTGAACAAGAAAAATACACTTTCTAACTACTAAGAGATTCATTTACACTTTGATTACTAAAATGTTTTGCCAGGTCATTTAGATTCTGTGATTAAAAAAAAAAAAGCTCATTGATGAACATATCAACATGCTGTTCTTTTTATCCGTACTTGGCTTAGTGTGTGTATTCTTTTTACAAGCTTGCCATCAACTCTTCATTTTAATTTAATTTTTACTTTCTATGTTGGAGATAGTTTTAAAAGCCAAATAATTCTACGAGCTTACTAAGAAATAGACCAGTTTTTCCTTCCCTGCAAGTCCTATATACCATAGGCTCTTACCTCTTTTAGCCATTTTGATTTTTAATTCTTTTTTTCTGGTAATCCTCTCCATATTTCCAAATAACAAGCTTATAATACGGTTCTTAATGTTTCAATTTCAGAGTTATTGGATTTTTACTATGAAAAGTGTAGTTCTTTGAAGATTTTACCACTTGTAGGCCTGTGCTTTCTCGCTGAGTTTTCAGTAAAACTCTCCCACGTCCAGCAAGCTTTGTGTTTCAGTTCCTCAGCTCCCATCTCTTCAGTAGCCACCCACCACAACTCTGTCTTGTGAGGAAGGGGCTCTGAGCATCTAAATGCTTAGTACACAGCTTTCCAGCCAGTCCTACTTCTAGCGCCACCTGGACACTTCAGTGGAGTAATTTTTGAGCCTTCTGGGGTTTTCTGGTGGCAGTCAGCTTAACTCCCTGCTTCAGCGTCTCCAGACCTAAGTTTCAGCTTTCTTCAGTTTGCTTAATCAGCTATCACTTTTACATGTGCTTTCCGGCTTCTGAAATTTTGTCACTGTCAGCTCATCCTGTTATCTTTGTTCCTGTGGAATTATACAGTCTTTTATCCTTTTCTTTATGTGTGTGAGGTTTTTGAAAAGAGCACAGGTGCACAGTTTTCATCCTTCCATGTTTGTGTCATTGATTTTTTTCTATCTGTTACGAACTCATTAGAGGTATTCAAATATAGTAATATTACAAAAATGGTTTTATATAAAATAGTTCAAATCATTATGATCTCTTCTGCTTATTGTGATTTTAATCATATTTATTTCAACAATTTATAATCTCTATACCACTAGTTCATTTCTCATTCTTATAATAGCTACTCTTACATGTGCTTGATAATAAGACTGAATTCTACTAACAGCACAAAGAAATGCTTATTTGACGTTTGCAAATGTCTACAAAATGTCAACTCATTAGTCCTTTCTCGAGCCCTGTGGAATAGTTTCCAAGAGGCAACCTTAACTTTACATTTACAGATAGAATAGCTGAGCCACTGAGGGACTGTGAAATTCCTGAGGTCACCCCCCAAAATCAGTTGTGGTAAGAGAATCACGAATGTTTGACTTCAGTTGTTTTAACATAACCATGAAACATCACTCAGTTCTTCCTAGTCAAATTCACCTAAGTATAATGAAATACCTTTCTACAAAATCAGTCTTCACTATTCCCCAGAAATATTTGAGGAAAAATTAAGAAAAATTTTACATTGCAAGCATATCTTATAGACAGCACAAGAATTTTCACTTGGAGAAGGGCTTACCCATCTGGTATATTTTTTTTCCTCATCAATATTTGTCAAAAATTCAAAATAATGTAGTACTCTCCTGGGCAAACCTGGCACTTGGTTACCGAAGACGTGAAAACCTATAAGCATGCTGTCTTTCCACTCAACCGTATAACTCAGCACTTTGTCATCTCCATTAAAGACTGACTTTGTACCATGCCATGCATTTTATAATATTTCTATCTAAATGCAGATTTCTACATTCCATGTGTACCATGTAGTCAGGTTTTCCATAAAAATACCAGCAGGAGAGTACATTGAAATTCATTTTGCATATTAAAGAAATCTCTTTCTGAGAGTCCTTCTTTTATTTGTTTTATCAACTCAAGCAATAAGCAAGAAAATTAGAGTCTCAGCAATAATGGAAAAACTATTTATGATTTTATCAGCCTTGCCACTTGTTTCCCCTGCTTCGACAATTTACTGACTCTTAAGAGCAAGCCAGTTTAAAATGTTCCACTGGAAAATGAAATAAGTCTATCTGTGTCATTTCACCCAAGTACTGTAGTACTCTATTACCTGGCGACAGCTTCACTTGAGTAACATGCCCCCTGAATGCTTTTCTTCGCAATACCTACAGCACACATAAAATATGTCCCATAGGGATATGTTCCACTTGAAAACATTATTAAAATGCCATAATATTTTCCAGCATATATCTTGCTGGCATGGTTGGGTCAGGAATACAGTCAGAGCCTAACAGAAAATAATGTCTCTTCACACTTCGTGCAAAATTTTTTACAGAGAAGGCAAATTTGAAAATGACTGTCACCGGACTTATGGCAAATTTCAAATGAGCTCATTATATGCAGTTTATTGAAGCTTTCCATATGCCCACAGGCAATTCATTATGTAAGGAATAAACAGAATACATGGAGAAATAAAGTGCACATGACATTAAAGAAACAATACTTCTAAATCTGTAAGCACAAGAATTAAAGTTAAAAAAACCTCAGTTTCCCATACTTATTTTCTAAAATCTATCATAATTTAAAAAATCATGTTGTAAGAGGAAACCAAAATAAGTTATATATACATACATTCATATACAAAGGAGAGTTTATATCTGAGGTAAAGCCTCTTACTGAACTGAAGGCAGTAACTTAGAATGTTTAAACAGATTTGAATAAACTTGACCTCATTCATCCATGTTGGAAAATATCTAAATTTGAATTGCTATAATGACCTGAAAACTATTAATTATTTTATATGCATTGTTATTTTTCCCGTGTGTAGATAGCTTACATCTATAGCATCAAAAAATCTTTCTCTAGTCTACTTTTTATTGTCTACACAGATTTTACAGTTTTTAAGACCAAATTATTTTTTTTAATTTATCCAGTTCCTTCATATATACCTTCTTTTCTGTTTAAAAATAACAATTTTTAACTTTTTCATTATTCACTGTGTCTGCAACAGTAAGAACCTGTTTAGGAGAGAAATGGAATAACATTTTTTTCTAAAGTCTCAATAGGCCAAATTCATAACATAATAAAATATATAGATATCAAATATTTATATATTCCCACATTTTAAAAATAATGCTTTAATCCATTTGAATAAGAGAGTATACATCATGTAAAAATGAAATAAAACTGAGAATACTTTAGATATTTCTGATTTTTAATAAACATTATGATGTGTTTCAAATTCAGTCAAGATGGATACCATTTGGAGGAATTGGAAGTTTAATCTGTACTGTTGTGTGACTATGTCATGGCCCAGGTACAGAGGCATACTGAGTTGTCAATGATCTGGAAAATGGCATGAGGCAACATTTGAGTCTGCAAATATACTCTTCTTAGTGGTAGAATGAATCTTCTAATTAACGTACATATCAGCTATTACTAGGATGTAATTTGTGTTTTCAGTATATCACCTATAAAAATTGCTTACCTACATTCGCTTTAATCTATATTTCCTTCTCAGCAGAAGCCCAATAACGAAAACACATTTGATCTGCCTCTTTAATCATTGCATCCTAATGTTTTATTCTGTTCAGCTGGCAAAAACAAAGGCAGAAATGCTCTATGTGGCCTTCTGTGGGAAAACAAGAAAAGGCACTGTTACGGAGGGAAGAATCATGTATGTCAGAGACTTTTGAAAGGAGTTAGCATGGAAATCAGTAGAAAGGGAATTATTTTTTACCTTTTAGAGGAAGAAGGTGGGAATACTAAATCGAAAGAAAGCTTACTGCAAGGCCAAAAACACAACTATTGTTGGCAGCTTTAAAATGAAATGAAACACCTCACTTCCAGCAGAAGGTTGCACATTGTCCCTGGTGAGACAAAGAATTAAATACTTGTCACGGGTAATCTATGGCTGACATTCTGAACGATATGGCAGAGTAAGGTTGCAGCCCTCTCTGGTAGCTGTTTTCTCCCAGTTGAGCAATGAAAAGCCAAGGACAAAACCTCAGTTCAATGGTTCTTTTCCCCTTCACACTACCCTTTCTGATTTATTCGCAGGAATGGATTTGAAAGGAAAAAAAATGTTTAACAGAGTTACTCAGAGAGGTACAATGGTGTCCACAGTTTACAGTCAAAATATTATTTTGCTTGAATTTCCAGTACTGTGGCACGATTAACCCAAGTGTTAGGTATTGTGACTCCCAGTGTTTAGTCCCTGAGAGCAGGCATTCAATATAAAGTAAACAGAATTTTACTGAATACCCCTGGTTGATCTCTCACCAGATTCATATGTATATAAATCTAATTTGGGGCTGGCCTTAACACCTGCCTTGAATAGTGACTACCTGAATTTATATGAATGAGGAAAAGGATGGTCCAAGTGTTGTACTTCTGTTTTTACCCTTTCACTTCATATTTTCTGACCCTTTACTGATGAAGGAAGAAGTTTAGCAACTCAAATCCATGAACTAGGATTTGCATTACTGAAGAGTTGGAAATGTTTGTGATTGCAAAATTGCACAGTTATTTCACCACTCTTTCGGTATACAAAGCTACTTATGCCAAGGGTAGATTCTTAGGTCATATTTCTAGGAAGGCATTTATCCAAGGTTTTCATAGGTCAGTGTGTGGTTTTAACTTAATACAGGGCTAGAAGAATCTAGCTAGAGGAATCTAGAGGAATAATGGTTCACATAGCTCTTGAGCCATTCCTCTAGAATATCTATAGGGTCAGCCAAGCTAATGCAATTAGTTTTTCATCAGAGAACTGACCGTGCTGTAGTTTAAGTCCAGAAATAGTAGGTGGAAACTTCAGCTAACCATAGACATAGCCAACTGCAACATGACTCTCTCTTGTATATGGCCAAGAAATTATATGGCAAATGGCATTAAAATATTCAGTGATATGTAGATTCATGAACAAGTATGTCTATATGTGGATGGTCTATACATATGCATTATATACAAATACACGCACACATTCTTAGAGTATGACAAACGATTTTCAATCCCCTCAGCATTTCACTGTGAATGCTGTTTTCAAATCTTTAAAGTGAGTCCTTTGAACCCTCTATGATTTCTACAACCTTCTCCAATTCATGGCCCAGAGGAAGCAATGATGAATGAAATGAAAATGTATTGTCACAGTTTTTACACATAAGCATATGGATTTTATTTTAGTTCAGCTAAGAATCTAGAATTAACAGTTTAACATTAAAAAGAAAATGGGATTATGTATACACAAAGAATTCACATAGCAACCCAGCATCTACTGAGATTATTTTCCAGTAACATTCTCAATGATTTTTTTTCATTCTGAGTAGGCATGGAAACCAGTTCACTGCCCAACTTCAGCTTGAGTCACTTGAAGTTAGTGTGCTCACCTCCAAGTTTTCCCGCAAATGTCATTTCTCACTGAGGTCTACGTAAAACACCCTCTCTAGAAGTTAAACTCACCTGATTTCCTGTCATTCTTTTTTTTTTTTTTTGCGGTACGTGAGCCTCTCACTATTGTGGCCTCTCCCGTTGTGGAGCACAGGCTCCGGACGCGCAGGCTCAGGGGCCATGGCTCACGGGCCCAGCCGCTCTGCGGCATGTGGGATCTTCCCGGACCGGGGCATGAACCCATGTCCCCTGCATCGGCAGGCAGACTCTCAACCACTGCGCCACCAGGGAAGCCCCTCCTGTCATTCTTGATCCCTCTTATCCTGCTCTAATGCTTTTCTCCATAGTAATACCATCTTCTGGAATAGCATATGTTTTTACATGTATTATGTTTGTTGTCTGTTTTCCACATTCAAATGTAAACTCCACAAAACTGGGTATTGTTCCTTGAGTTTATCACCTAGCTGGGACCCATGACTGGCATGAAGCAAGTATTCAAGAAATATTTGCTCAATGAATTTCTTCTTTTGAATGTGAGATCTTGGAAATGCTCTTTGCCAATCTATTTTTTGAATAAGTGGGGTTATGCTGCAGTAACAAACAACCCTTGCATCTCAGTGAGTTAGAACAGTAAAGATCGATTTCTCACTCATGCCACCTGTCGGTCATGAATCAGGTAGGGGCTTTGACCTGTTTTCATCTGTCAGGTAGTCAGGTTGAGGGAGGCTGCACCTCAGTGTTTCCACTATTGTCAGAGCATGACAGGCAAACATGGCAAATGATGTGCTGACTCTAAGGATTCCAGTTGGAAGTGATACATGACTCTTCTATTTATATCTCATTTACTAATGCACATCACATGGTCACATTAACTTCCCACAGCCAAGGAAGTGCCATCCTGCCATGTGCCCAGATAGAAAGTGGAATATATCAGTGCGTGCTTGGTGATCAACACACATCACAGTAAATAATTGTTATTTTTTCCAACAAGTCACTGGTACACATATGTATGCAACATGTATGAAATGGAAGAATATAAGTATAGGTCTACTAAAATTGAATTATTTTCTTGAAAATTTCACACTTTTACTTATGTCATGACTAGCCCTATAACTTCAACGGACAGAAATCCTCACTGCAAGGGTCCTGGAGGAAAGATTGGATGGAAAGCATTTAATAGAAGGGAAACAGATGCAAGCACAGGAGTTGGTCTTTCCTTTTTTTTTTTTCTCTGTGTCTTAGAGTGCTAAGACCTTTTTCTTTCATAAAGAATTGAACTCTAACTTAAGTCAAAAGCAATAAGCTGGCCTCAGCATTTTTCCTCCTCCTTTTTCCACTACTTCTGTCCTCTTCCCTTCTCTCTCTTTTTTTTTAATCTCTTCCACCTTTTGATGTTGCTGTTTTCTCTTTTTTTGAAAATGGAAATAACTTACTTCTTAAATTTTTCTGTATATAAAAATAAGAGAACAGCGTCAGAGTTTAGAAAAGAAGAAACAATTATCTGAAATCTCAGCTTTATTTTAACCACTATGTATGCAGTGTTACTATTTCTCCCTCCCTCTCCCCCTCTCTCTAGCTCACACACACACACACACACACACACACACACACGCACACACACCCCCCACAACATTCATTCAAATACATGGAAATACACCATCCACATTTATTTATTGAGATGTAATCATACTATGTGTACTGATTTTTGAGGATTTTGTTCCCTCACAAATACATTGTGATCTTTTGTAAAAAATAAATTTAAATCTACTTCAATATTTAATGTTTGTGTAAAAATAATTAATGAATTCATAATATTGAACACACAGTCTTCTTTTTTTGTGGTAAAATATATATAGCACAAGTTGTCATTTTAACTGCTTTAATGTATACAGTTCAGTGGCAATAATCACATTCAAAATGTTGTGTAACCATCATCATCATCCATTCCTAGAACATTCTCATCACTCCAAACAGAAACTATGTACCCCTTAAGCAGTAACTTCCCATTCTCCGTTAACCACAGCCCCTGGTAACCTTTAATCTTCTTTCTGTCTCTATCACTTTGCCTGTTCTAGATAATACATACAGGTGAAATCATACAGTATTTCTTATTTTGTGTTTATCTTACTTCATTTAGCATAATATTTTCAAGTTTCATCTCTGTTGTAGCATGTATCAAAGCTTCATTCCGTTTTACGGCTGAATAGTATTCCACTGCATATATATGCCCCATGTTTTGTTTATCTAGTCATCTGTTGATAAACCCTTGGAGTGTTTCTATCTTTTGGTTGTTATGAAAAATGCTGTTATGAACATTGGCCTACAAGTATCTGTTTGAGTTCAAATCTTTTGGGTATATACATAGGAGTGGAATTGCTGGGTCACATAGTAATTCTATGTTTAACTTTTTCAGAAACTATTTTCACAGTGACTGCACCATTCCATATTTCCATCAGCAATGCACAAGGGTTACAATTTTCTCCACATCCTCTTCAATACTTGTTATTTTCCTTTTTTTCCACCTTAAATTATAGCCTTCTTAGCAGCTGTAAAGTAGTATCTTATTATGGTTTTGATTTGCGTTTCCCTAGTAACTAAGGATGTTAAGATCTTTTCATGTACTGATTGGCCATTTACATTTTTTTGAGAAATGTCCATTCAAGTTCTTTGCTCATTTTGAATTGTTTTTTTTGTCTTTTTGTTGTTGAGTTCTAAGAGCTCTTTATATATTCCAGATATTAAACCTTTATCAGATATATGATTTGCAAATATTTTCTCCCCTTATATGGATTGTCTTGATAGTATCCTTTGATACACAAAAATCTTTTCCCAGTGCCTACTGAAGGATGTTTAGGAAGTGTCCAGACTTTTTCAGTATTATTCACAATTTTCCAGTAAGTATTCATGTCCTTGCATCTATGCATGCTTTTTTGAATAATGACTTGTAGAAATAAAATTGATAGATGAGGCCTTCCCACTTTTAAGACTTTTGGTAAATAATAACTCAATCCCTTTACTCAAGTTGCTCACCAGTACTATATGGAAATACCTAATTTTCCCCAGATTCACTCACATTATCTTTCTTTTTCATCCTTTCATATAATAAAATGGTTTTTTAATGACTTTATATTTTTGGAGGCCAAATTACAATGTCTGTGTAGGGAAAACTTTTTGGACACAAAAAGTTTAGAAATCTTTAAAATAAACAGATATTTAAATGCAATAGTTAAGCTTGTAAACAAAGAAAATCCAGGAACTACTTGAAATATACATTTTAAATGAATAATATTTGATTTATTAAACTAATAATTTATAAAGTTAATCATTTTGGAATTCATCTATTGTTCAAAATGAATTTTTGCTTTCTCACTTGCACAAATGAAGGTGCAGCTAATAATAATTCCCATATGTAAGACAAATGCATTACCATATGAACAGTATTTACTAAAGACAACTCACATGCTAATAAATAGTCCCATGTCACAATTTTTTGTTTCTTAGAAATTCTAAAGTTTCATTTGGAAATTACTAAAGCAAATAATTAACACTTAAAGATATAATGATTGTAATAAAATGAATATGAGTCATTTAAAACCTGATAATTGCTTGTAGAAAATACTTATTAAAAAAAAGTAACTGAAAATATTCAGAGATAAACAGTGTTTCTTGCATATAAAATAATTTAACTTATACTTAAGTTAAATATGTAATTAATTTAACTTATACAAACTTGTTTGTCTTATACAAACAAGAGTTCATATTTATAAACACTGGAAATTATTAGATTTAACGATTATATCACATACCGTGTTAATCTGAGATTAAGAAATACTCTAACTGGCATGACATGAAGAAAAGATCATGAAGCTTTGCGCTGAGACAGTCCTAGATTTCAAACCTGCTTTGAGCCTTACTATCTTTGTGACCTTGGGCAAGTTACACATATTTTCTAGGTTTCATTACCTTCATCCACAAATAAAGATGAGAATATCAGCTTCGTTGGGTAATTGCTGGGATTAAATGAGATAATGTATTTATCTACCACAAGGCCTAGCAAATAATATATAATCAATATGTGTTAGTTCTGCCTTCAAAAAAATATACTAAGTGTATAGTATCTATAATACATGGAAATGAGAGCTCAAGGCTTTTCTGTGTGCTATTCTTCCACAGAAATATGTGGATGAAATTGTTTGTACCTTAGTTTGATGTTTGTTACTCTGATTTTACATAGTTATTTTGTTCTGTTAAATGCTTAATAGTAGCCTGTGGTGTTATTTAAACAGTGAGCGATTTGTCTCTGTAATTAGAAGCATCTTTACCTCTAATTCTAAGACTTGCATTAATATCAGTGGGAGGTTGATGTGACTATAATACGTAAGGAGGCAATCATAGAAATTCCCACCTAGCAACTAACCAATGGGTTCTCTCGGAAAGGGAATTCCATATGTCCCTCCTGTTGAGATGTTTTAATTCATCACTACACACTGCCTATACTAATTAACATGTGCGGTGTTTACACAGGTTATGGAATAGATAGTATTTGCTTTTAGAAAAGGTAATTGCATGAAAAACTAAAGTTGATTCTATTAGAGCCAAAGATTTATGTGATAAATAAACCTGCTCTCCTAAAGGTTGCATGCAATTATTGTGAGTCCCAGAATTCAGGACATCTGAATACAGACCTGGCACATGATAGGCATTGAATAAAAATCGTTCAGAACAATATTGAATAGATAAAGATAATAAAAATAGAAAGAAAATAAATTATTGTGACTTTTAGCATCCTATGAGGGTGCTGAAGTGGACCATGAATCAGTTACCTGTTCACAAGATAACTGCAAGCATAAGAATTTTTCTCAAGAAACCCTGATCTATTAATTAAAAATTAAAAAGCAGGAGCCATCACTGTGTGAGGATGCCACCACCTCATGAGAACACATGCTGTCTTCTGACCTTGCTCATTATTGTTCAGGCCTGTAGTTCTTTATACTAAAGGTCAGGCCTGTAGTTCTTTATACTAACCTTGATCCTGCTGATTTGCAGTCTACCACTTTAAAACATCATGATGAAATGTAAAAACAAATGGAAATATTGATAACTTGATTGCTCTTCTTTCATAGTTGCAAATAGAATGTTTGAGAAATACATTGAAAATGGCCAGGTTTCAAATGGGAAATTTAATCTCCAGTTTTCATTAACTACCCCAGCTTTACTCTAATGATTATTACATTTTTCATTTCCTCTTCTGAGTCTATTTATTTCTCCCCCTCCATTTCCTCTGGGAGCCATCCTCACTAGGAACTGGGGAATCCTGAGGGGTACAGAATGGCTGTTTGCAGAGCCTTCTTATCTAAAAGTAGTATCTATGATCCTGAGGGGAAGGAGGTGCTTGCTCAGAGATGCTTAATGCTCTCCAAGCTTATTTTTAAAAAGCACCATTTGGGCCTCCAACCAGCTTAGCTCTAGGGCTTGTTTCTTTCTGCTTTCATGTTAAAAAGCTCCTTTGTCAAAGCCCTTAGGCCCAGTGGTGATAACTGCTACAGAAAAATACTAGTGATGGAAAGATATATTTTCAATAACCCTTGACTTTTATTAGTTCAGCCACTGCTAGAATAAAGGATGAGTGGGCCCTTGATATTTTAAATGTTCTATGTCCCCCTCCATATACTTTCCAGGTCAGCATTCTTTACTGATGAAAATTCTGGTCTGGATTTTGGTTTGCTGTCATGGGGAGAAGTGTCTGCAGTTATCTACCTCTGAGCTTTGGTTGTTATCCCCAAAAGCCTAAGGACAATAATGGTAGCATGAGCTTTGTAGTGTGTGTGTGTGTGTGTGTGTGTGTGTGTGTGTGTGTGTGTGTGTGTGTGTGTGTGTGCGTTTGTGTTTTAATTTTCATTATGTCTGAAAATGAGGCATCAGATTAATAAATCTGTAGGAGTGTGTTTGGAGAGGGGAGTTTCCTGAAATAGGGGAGAACAGTGCAATCTTCTGTGCTAAAAAATTTAAACATAATCAGGAAGATTTTTAAAAATCCCACATAAAACTTCTCAGAAGAGCTCTGTAGCTTCAAGTCAATGTTATGGATAAATTTTTAAAACTCAATTATCTGTAAAACTTTTACTAGCCCACAATTTTTCAATATCTCTTTCTACATTAACTGTTGCTAGAATGAAATGCATTACATAACAAGAAATAGCACAAAGATGTATGGAGCTAATGTTATTATTTTTAGAATAATTTCAAGTCTGCTCAAATTTAATCCAATCTAATTGTTCAGGTATCCTAGGATAGCAGATTCATACTAATCTATACATTACACTGGGAAAAATTTAGCTCATGCATTTGGCAATAAATTAAAAGTTGACTTTCAAATGTGTAGAGATGAGCTAGATTTATTGCCCTCTGACTTTCAAAGCAGCCTTCTCAGGCTTTCAATCAAATGACCAGTGGTACAGTGAAAAAAGCACTAATATGTAAGCTAGGAAAAGTGGGTTCTAGTAATGACGTTGAATGTGGGCAAGTTAGTTAATGCTTTTGGATCTCTGGTTGCTCATATGTAAAATGAAGGTGCTTGATTACAGCATCTGAGGATCATTTGAATTAGAAAATTCTGTTTTTATTAAGAGATGCCATCTATAATTTTTGCAAAACTGTTGAAGTCAATTTGAGATAAAATTAGTTGAAAACTTTATAAAATGGAAGAATTTTTCATTTATATAGATTTCCAGATATATTCTGTCATCTTGGCACTGATATTATATCATTAGTTCATTGTAAAATAATTTTAAATACCATCTTACCTGCTCCTGTTCTTAGGTTTGTGTTAGAAAAGAATGTATCTAGAAAGAAGCTGATATTGCTTTTATTTTATATAGCACCTTACATATTTTATAAAGGGCTTTCTTACATTTTATCTGGTATGATGTGCAAAAGAAGTCCCATGAGGTATATAGAATGGGAATTATGGTCACCATGTTAAGTTTGAGATAAGTGAGGTTAAATAAATTTTTCAAGTTCATATAAAAATAAAAACAGAAAAGGGCACCCTGCAACACTGTTGGTGGGAATGTAAATTGGTGTAGCCACTATGGAAAACAGTATAGAGGTTCCTTAAAAAGCTGGAAATAGACCATATGATCCAGCAATCCCACCCCTGGGTAAATACCTGGAAAAGACGAAAATTCTAATTAGAAAAGATACATGCACCCCAATGTTCACAGCAGCATTATTTACAATAGGCAAGACATGGAAACAACTCAAGTGCCCATCAACAGTTGAATGGATAAAGAAGATGTGGTATATATATACAATGGAATATTACTCAGCCATAAAAAGAGTAAAATATTGTCATTTGCAGCAACATGGATGGAACTAGAGAATCAGACAGAGAAAGACAAATATTATTTGATATCCCTTATATGTAGAATCTAAAAAAAATGCAAATGAACCTACACACAAAACAGAAACAGACTCACAGACATAGAAAATAAAGTTATGATTACCAAAGAGGAAAGGGAAGGGGGGAGGGATAAATTAGGAGTATGGGACTAACAGATGCAAACTGCTATACATAAAATAGATATGCAACAAGGATTTACTGTATAGCACAGGGAACTATTGATATATTCAATATCTTGTAATAACCTATAATGGAAAATAATCTGAAAAATATATACGTATATATTTAACTGAATCACTTTGCTGTACCCCTGAAACTAATACAGTATTGTAAACCAACTATGCTTCAATAAAAATTAAATTAAATTAAAAAAAAATAACATCAGAAAAAG
Organism: Globicephala melas; assembly: GCF_963455315.2. Lineage (NCBI taxonomy): Eukaryota > Metazoa > Chordata > Mammalia > Artiodactyla > Delphinidae > Globicephala > Globicephala melas. The sequence goes on along the minus strand of NC_083327.1, from coordinate 44,667,107 downwards.
TCAAGAATAAGGTTTATATAAAATCAATCTTCTTTGTAAAAATAGGGCAGTCTGTAAGAGAAACAAATATAAGCACATAAAAAATGAAAATAGAAAACTATAAAATGATAAGGATATTAAATTTCAATATTCAGAAAGTAAAATGAGAAGGGACCAAAGTATACTTTCTTTAAAATAAATTTACAAAGATACTCAGTGACATGCTAGAGGTGTCAGTTTAGGAATATCCTTAGATACCTCTCTCTTTTCATCCTAATTTTGCAACTTATTACTAGTTAAAACTCATACCACATTTGCGTCATAGGAATTTGAGCTCAAGTATTTAAACATCAAGGGTAAAGGGTTCTTTGGACTCTTTTTGCATTTAATCAGCTTATACATTCTTCTCATCCTCTGATGAAATGAGAAGTTTGAAAGACTCGAGAGATGAGTCTGATCTAGGGAAGAATTTGGAAGAAAGATGGCGGCAGACTTCCTGAGTATAAAAGTAGTTATTTCAACAATGTTGGAGGAAGACATCAAAAAGACATGACTGCCATTTTACCATCAAGCTGGACTGAGGCAGTTGGAGGCTTTCTACCTCCTCCCCTGTCCTTGAAATGTGCATTTCACTTGCCGTCCAAGTTTCCAGAAGTTGATCCAAGTATACAGCCTTGAGAAAGTAATATGGCATTGAGACTGTCTGAACTGGGTATGTGATTGAACCCAATTAAATCCTCTATATAAATTTTTAACAATCTGGTTAGCCAGTGCAGAAATCTGCTCATGTTGTGGCCACCAAGATAAGACTCCTAAGTTCTCTTAATAAACTTAATAATCTGAAATATATATATACATATAGCTGAATCACTTTGCTGTGCACCTGAAACTGACACAATATTGCAAATCAACTATACAGAAAAACAAACAAACAAAAACCAACCCTGCCCCACCTATCAAACTGGAATAGCCTGCCTCTTTCTTTGGTCTCTCACGTGCCCTCCTGTTACAGGTTGGTTTCAGATTACACCCAGGAAAGCTCCCCAGGAGGTTATGAAGCAACAAACAAGCAGCAGCATTAGATTAAAAATAAAAACTAAACCTTCTTAGATTAGACTTGAATGTACTGAAACAGGCTTTGAAATTCCATAATCAATAAATATGCTTTGATAAAGACTGTCATCGATTTATTCAGATGCCAGTTATGATGTGTTTAAACAAATCATTTGAACCTGCCAGTTGGTGGAATCCAATGGTGGAATGCCATAGTAAAATTGGTTTTAGATTTAAAAGCATATAGTATGTTGTTTGTTTGTTTTAGATCTAAAATCCATGTAACTATAGGACAATATATGAAGCTTAAAATTCATATAATTAAAACATAATTTAATTAAGTACTATAGTTGGTATGGTCATTGATTGAAAAATACATGCACCCCAGTGTTTATAGCAGCATTATTTACAATTGCCAAGATATGGAAGCAGCTTAGGTATCCATCAACAGATGAATGGATAAAGAAACTGTGGTATATGTATATACAATGGAATGCCACTCAGCCATAAAAAAGAATGAAATTTTGCCATTTGCAACAACATGGATGGACTTGGAGGGCATTATGTTCCCTGAAATGTCAGAGAAAGACAAATATTGTATGGTATCACTTACATGTGGAATCTTAAAAATACAACAAACTAATGAATATAACACAAAAGAAGCAGACACAGAAATAGAGAGCAAACTTGTGGTTACCAGTGGTGAGAGGGGAGGTGGGGCAATATAGGGGTGGGGGAATGGGAGGTACAAACTCTTGGGTGTAAGACAGGCTCAAGGATATGTTATACTGTACAGGGAATATAGCCAATATTTTGTAATAACTGTAAATGGAGTGTAACCTTTGAAAAATTGTACACAAAATATAAAAATTAAATTAAAAAATGAGAGTAGTCAAGATACAAATGTCCAATTCTGACTTCAGATATTAAATGTAAGTACACAAAGTGTGGTGATATTGACAGCAGAGATGAAGTCAAAAAGAGGAAGTATTATTGAGAAAGTTTGTATCATTTTAGACTTTGAGTAAAAAGAAAGTAAATTACTTTGAAAAACATTTTAGAAAATAGAAGAGCACATAATTTCTGGTTAGTAACTGATGTTATTGGCATTAGTCAACTGTCTCATATATTTGGAGGTGATGATACATCTGTTAATTCAGACTAATGCATATATATATATGCACGATTTTAAAAACTTGATGACAGCAAATGAATATATGTCTCTACATCTGATGACATTAAAGAGAAAATGATCTGCACATATTGCACTATAAAAACAGAATAGTGGTGGTAAATAAGCCTAGATTCCACGACTGTATTATAATACACGGTCACTCATTTGTGTTCTACTGTCAGTCTAATACATTTCATTTCTCTTCATGAATAAGTTCACACTGATCTGTAAAAAATAAATATCTTTTGGTCAAATGATAGTTAGATTTGTAAATACTAGATTTATTTGCAGCATCTGAGATAATAATATCAGCAGGTACATGGAAATGTGTTTTTCTGGAAGAAATTGTGTACATGATGCTATTAGAAAAATACTATTTCCTTCACTATTCTACCTCCGACACCAAGTTGCACAAAGTAGATATCACTTTGCAAATATTCATGGGTATTTCTTCTTACTCATTTAAAGTCAGTGATTATTGCATGTTTAAATAATAATGATTGGATTGTGAATGCAAATCTCATAAGATTGATGAGGCAAAAATCGTGTTATCAATATTGACAGAACATTAACTTTATCATTCAATGACTTATTAGTGGCCAGTCACTGACCTTTCATAGGTGAAAATAAACAACAACAAAATACTCTAAAGCCCCACATGATAGGCCTATTTGAGTTAGGTGCTATTTCATACTTGTATGTGAATTAATTAATTGGTTTAAGCTAAATAAATAAATAAATAAATAAATACATTCCAGACACTTGGGCATATAACACTGAGCAAAAGAAGAAAAACATAAAAGCATAAATATACATATAATAAAAATATACTGTAATAAAAATAATAGATGAAATTGACCAATTCCTTGAAGAACACAACATACCCAAACTCACACAGGGAAAAACAGATAATCTAAACAGGCCTATATCTATTAAAGAAATTTTATCAATAATTAATAACCTTCCAAAAAGAAACACCATTACTAGATGGTTTAACTGGTGTATTCTATCAATTTTCTAAGGAAGAAATAATACTAATTCTATACAAATCCTTCCAGAAAATAAGAGAGGGAACACTTCCTAAGGCATTCCAAGAAGCCAGCATAACCCTGATATGAAAACCAGATAAAGACATTACAAGAAAGGATAAATGCAAACCAATATCTCTCATGAATATAGAAAAAAAAAGTGAAATCTTCATTATTGTGGTAATGCTCATTTTGGATCATTTCTTCTCATAATGTAAGTTCATATGCTAGAGCCATAACACATAGTTTCCAAGTATCTAATTCAATTTGCAATATCAGGATAAACCTTGATTAGAGAACTCAGCCTGATAAGATTAAATCAAAGAGGTATAGGTCATACCTCTTTTGCAGTTGAATGGCATATTTCTCCCCTGTCTCAACAGACCAATCCTCATCCCTGCATAATTGCTTTTCCATATTGTTCAATAATCTCTTGTATTCTTCTTCATCAACCTGGAATAAACTTATTCCTCCCACTCTCACTTTTCTTCTTTGAGACCATTTAGAATTTATATCCCTCCTGGACCTTCCTAAAAGACTTACTAATTTATCATAATCTATAACAATTATAACTTTAGCTTAACTAAGTTTTATTTTCTTGTTCTCCCTAAATTTAAGAAAATATGGAGCTAAAAATCCCCCACAATATGTTTGAGATCTGAATGCATGTGCTAAAGCACCAGAATGTAATCAATGAAACTCAACTATGTTCAATATAATTTTGTAAAAATAGTAATATTCTACTGTGGATTAAAGGAAAAAAATCAGATTTTTATATACAGGAGCAACGTCAATGGAAAATATCATGGAAACAAAAGAATGTCTCATTCTTTTCCTAGCACATACAAAGTGCTAGGAAAACAGAAACTAGATGTGACATAGTGTTTAAAGTGAAGGCTTCTCCCTCTGATGATTGAGTATAGTTTTGCTTCTGAAGGAGTTTCAGCAAGACTAGCAATTGCTGGATGCCAAGAAACAAGGGCTTGAAGTGATACCACTCCAAGATATCTGAGTAACAAAACCAATAGTAGAGAGACGGAACAAGTGTGATTTGATTGAAGAGAGCTGACAAAATTGTTTTAACTGTTTGCAAGACATCATACTGGCTACAGGCTTAACAGAGAAAAATCAGCTCTGAGTATGGAAAAACATCGAAGATTTCCCATGGTCACTCTGGAAAAGTAGGTTTTAATGAAGCAAATGAATTTTCCAGCTGATGGATCCCTGCTGCTTTTATTTACTCACTTAATGATTGATATAAACAATTTTATGATTAAAATGTTTATTCTGTTTTTCTGTAATTTAAATTATCTCATTAGCTTGGGGGACCCTGACAATTAGATATACAACTCTTTGCACATTCTAATTTATAACACTTTTGCACATTCTATTACATTTTATTATTTTCTGCCTATATTTTTCCCTTTAAATTAGAATTTCTCAAACTTCTTTTTGTAAATAAAAATCCGCATAATCTTAAATGTTAGAAATATATTTAAAGTTAAATGATAGTAAGATTAATGATGAATATCAGAGTGATGAGATATTATTTAGACCCTTACACTAAAGTTATCTGTACTAAGCTTAATGGTATCTAGCCTGAACTATAGCTCAGGTTTCCTATCCAGTCATACTTATTTCTACTGGTTGTTATACAAGTTAGAAACTTATGACACATAATCACTAGCTGATAAGAATGATGATGAGTGTTTCATATGTCTGACAGATAGTTCTAGATATTCGGATTGACAAGAAACCAAGACGAGATTTTACACTGAAAACCACTGTAAACTAAGGGGATAAGAATTTCAAAAGTAAAAACTACAAGTTTTCATATTTAACTTGGGTGAGAGAAGTCAGTGAGGCCTCGATTCATTTAGCTGTGGAAAGTTTTCTATTGTTCTAGTGTATCACTTGCATGTGGTGTCGAATATTCTCAAGAGTAATATGCCATTAATTAATTTCTCTGACAAGTGAAAATTTCGAGTCTAGGGGAGAAAATTCAATGTCTCAGCAATTTGCACTAAAATTGGGTCTTAAAAAATACTCTTTCCCTAATCTCAATTTTAAAAATCATAATTTTTTTTCACACTATTTGAGATACTGACACATCACTTAGCAAAGTGACTTAAAATTTTATAAATTATCTTTCTTGACATTATTGAGGTATACATAAATATTTTAAAATCTGTTCCTTATTTCGAAAGCTCATGCAAGTATCTTTCCCTTGACAGCTGTGTTCTACACTCAGAGGAAGTAAAATCTGTGCTTGCTGCCATTTCTCTGCATAGCACAAAGCAACAATGTATCCTTGGTGACCACAGTTTGATTATACTCCTAGTATTTACTGTATTATTCCGTATTTAAATAAAATCCTCAGTCATATTGTTGACCAGCTACTATTTTCTCTGAATGAAGCCATGTAAGGATTACAACATTTTAAAATACATTTATTAATTCCATTCCACGTGGCACTCATCTACTGTTTTCAGTTTGCATTATGTGAAAAAAGTTATTAAAAACACTTCTTGTCCTGCAGAAAACCTTTTCAGTAACAAACAGATACTATATATAGTATCTGTTTATATATATATGTGTGTGTATATATGTGTGTGTGTGTATATATATATATATATACACACACACACACACACACACATATATACACACACTGAATCAATGCCAAGAAATGGTTCTACCTTTACCCATCAGCGATCCTGGGAAGCAAACAACATATTAGTTATCCATGGGGTGGTGATTTCTTTCCCATTGTACAAAGCTGATGTTGAGCAAAGTTCTATCGTGCTTTTTTCATAGAAGGATTTTGCCAAGAACTTTTTCTGTATTTTGAACATATGTCATTAGCATTATATCTAGTTTTATGAACTTCATATATATTTATTTTAGAAAGTGAAACTTTTAAAATTCTATCTTTACTGATGAAGGATTAGGGGGAAATGTATCAGTAGGCCAATGAAATCCAGTTTTCAAAAATTCATCTTCCAATTGGCAATTTTGTTTTAGATTTTGTTGAAAAATAAACATCTTTTCAGGTTTATTTATTTCTCTGGCCAAGTCTTTTTTTTTTTTTTTTTAAGATCTTTATTGGAGTATAATTGCTCCACAATGGTGTGTTAGTTTCTGCTTTACAACAAAGTGAATCAGCTATACATATATACACATCCCTATATCTCCTCCCTCTTATGTCTTCCTCCCACCCTCCCTATCCCATCCCTCTAGGTGGTCACAAAGCACCGAGCTAATCTCCCTGTGCTACGCAGCTGCTTCCCACTAGCTATCTATTTTACATTTGGTAGTATATATAAGTCATGCCACTCTCTCACTTCGTCCCAGCTTACCCTGCCCACTCCCCGTGTCCTCAAGTCCATTCTCTACGTCTGTGTCTTTATTCCTGTCCTGCCCGTAGTTTCTTCAGAACCATTTTTTTTTTTTTTTTTAGATTCCATATATATGTGTTACCATACGGTATTTGTTTTTCTCTTTCTGACTTGCTTCACTCTGTATGACAGACTCTAGGTCCATCCACCTCACTACAAATAACTCAATTTCGTTTCTTTTTATGGCTGACTAGTATTCCATTGTATATATGTGCCACATCTTCTTTATCCATTCATTTGCTGATGGACACTTAGGTTGCTTCCATTTCCTGGCTATTGCAATGAACATTGTGATACATGACTCTTTTTGAATTATGGTTTTCTCAGGGTATATGCCCAGTAGTGGGATTGCTGGGTCATATGGGAGTTCTATTTTTAATTATTTAAGGAACCTCCATACTGTTCTCCATAATGGCTGTATCAGTTTACATTCCCACCAGCAGTGCAAGAGGGTTCCCTTTTCTCCACACCCTCTCCAACATTTATTGTTTGTAGATTTTTTGATGATGGCCATTCTGACTGGTGTGAGATGATACCTCATTGTAGTTTAGATTTTCATTTCTTTAATGATTAGTGATGTTGAGCATTCTTTCACGTGTTTGTTGAAAATCTGTATATCTTCTTTGGAGAAATGTCTATTTAGGTCTTCTGCCAATTTTTGGATTGAGTTCTTTGTTTTTTTGATATTGAGCTGCATGAGCTGCTTGTAAATTTTGGAGATTAATCCTTTGTCAGTCGCTTTGTTTGCAAATATTTTCTCCCATTCTGAAGGTTGTCTTTTCATCTTTTTTATGGTTTCCTTTGCTGTGCAAAAGCTTTTAAGTTTCATTAGGTCCCATTTGTTTATTTTTGTTTTTATTTCCATTTCTCTAGGAGGTGGGTCAAAAAGGATCTTGCTGTGATTTATGTCATAGAGTGTTCTGCCTACATTTTTCTCTAAGACTTTTAGAGTGTCTGGCCTTACATTTAGGTCTTTAATCCATTTTGAGTTTATTTTTGTGTATGGTATTAGGGAGTGTTCTAATTTCATTCTTTTACATGTAGCTGTCCAGTTTTCCCAACACCACTTATTATTTTCTCAGCACTCTTTCAGGTTTATTTGATCTAACACCAATAGAATCACATTCCGTAACAAGCTGACTCTTTTTGACTATTTGCATCTATAATGTTACTCTGAGTTCAGACATATACATTGATAACTTTGTAATATCTTCACTAAAACAGTTTTAAGTCCTTTTAGTCATTTGGTGAAATTCGACCATAAAACAGCACAAGAGAAACAGTACTGCCAACGATAAACAACACATAAGTGATATAAAAGTGTTAGATGGGAAAATTGTAACTTATTAACTGATATTGTACAATTTGCAAAAAAAAAGAATATATCAATTATAAAATATAGTAGGATTTCTGTGAATATAGTAATTATTATATTCCAAAAGCATAAAATATATGTGTAGTGAGTTGAATAGTACCTTTCCCAAATTCATGCCCACCTGGAACCTCAGAATGTGACCCTATTTGAAAATAGTGTCTTTGCACATGTAATTAATATGAGGTCAACCTAGAGGGGTGGGATAGGGAGGATGGGAGGGGACACAAGAGGGAGGGGATATGGGGATATATGTATATGTATAGCTGGTTCACTTTGTTATAAAGTAGAAACTAACACACCATTTTAAAGCAATTATACTCCAAGAAAGATGTTAAAAAAAAAAATGAGGTCATACTGGATTAGGGTGGGCCCTAGATCCAATGGCTGATGTCATAAGAGGAAAAGACACAGACACATATGGAAGAGGGCCATGTGAAAACAGTGACAGGGTGATCAAGAGATGCAGGCAGATTCAAAATATCTTTTAAAGGTGAAAGTGGCATACATTTTTAGATAGAGATGAAAGGTAAAAGAAAACACGAATTAATAATAACAGAAATGGTAAGAGGGGATATCATTATAAATTCTAGAGGCATTATAAATATAATAAGATAATGTTATAAATAACTTTATGGTAATAAATAACTTGGATGAAATTTACAGTCATTGAAATTACAAAAAATGCAGCAGAAATGGAAAAACTAAATGCCTCAATATATGTTAAATGGTTAAATTCATTATAAAATATTTTTATAAAAATATCCTAGGTACAGATTATTTTACTGGTGAATTTTCTTTTTAAACACTCAAGTAAGTAATAATACAGACCTTCCAGAATCTCTTTCAGAAAAAAGAGAAGAAAAACTTTCATTTTATGAAACCTGGGTAACCCTGATACCACAACCTCACAAAGATATTACAAGGAAAATTAAAGATTCATATCCCTTATGAACATCAATAAGAAAATACTTAACAAAATATCAGGAAATAAAGTACAGCAATGTTTTTGAAAATGATAATGCTTAATGCCAAGGGAGGATTAATTTAGCAATGCAAGTTTGGTTTAAAATTTGAATATTAATCAGTACAATTCATCACATTACTGGGAAAAAATGATAAACCCATATCAATAGGTGTAGAAAACCATTTGAAAACAGTTCAACATTCATTCATGATAAACAGTCTGTGCAAACAGTTAATAGAGGGAAACATTCTCAAACTAATAAAGAATGTCTAAAAAAACCTATACCTATGTCTACATATTTGTCTATATATGTTTGTAGCAGATTTTTCATAATAGCCTAATATTGGAAATGATCTGAGTGACCATCAACAAGAAAATGGATTAACAGATTGTTATATATTTATATAATTCAATATTCCTCAGAAGTAAAAGAAATGAACTACTGATATATACAACCAATGTGAATGGGGCTAAAAAATACTATGTTGACCAAAAGAAACAAGACACAAAGGACTATGTACTTTGTGACCTTGTTTATATGAATTACAAGAGTGTATTTTCCCTTCAACGAGTGACTACAAGCTACAGTGTACTTTAAAATGAATGTAAGGTATTCATTTTTATTTCACTGATAATAACTGATTTTGCTTGCAGTTAAGACAGGTGGTAAGATTTACAGTATAAAATATTTTACACCTGAGGAGAAAAAGTTTTCTAGACAGATTTTAGTATAATGATTTCAATTTTCAATATAACTATACACATAAAAAGAAAAATAAGTTTTCTGTGCTAGCAAAGGAAACCATCAACAAAACAAAAAGAAAACCTACCAAATAGGAGAGGATATTTGCAAATTATGTATCTGATAAGGAGTTAATATCCAAAATATGAAGAACTCATACGACTCAACAACAAAAAACAAACCAATTAAATAATGGGCAGAGGAACTGAGTAGATGTTCTTCCAAAGAAGACATACAGATGGCCAACTGGCACATGAAAAAATGTTTATTACTAATTATTAGGGAAGTGCAAATCAAAACCACAATAAGATTCATACCTCTTAGAATGGCTATTATCAAGAAGGCAAGAAACAACAAGTGTTGGTGTGGATGTAGAGAAAAAGGAACTTCATACACTGTTAGTAGGACTGTAAATTGATGCAGCCAATATGGAGGACAGTATGGAGATTCCTCAGAATATTAAGAATGAGCTACCATGTAGTCCAATTATCCCACTTATGAGAATTTATCCAAAGAATGCAAAAACACTAATTCAAAAAGATACAAGCACCCTTATATTCATCAGGACATTATTTATGATAGCCAATATATGGAAATAACCTACATGCCCATGAAAGGGTGAATGGCTAAAGAAGATATGGTATGTATATACTACTATGGAATACTACTCAGCCATGAAAAGATGCAGTCTTTCCATTTTGATAACATGGATGGAACTTGAGGGTATTATGCTAAGTGAAATAAGTCAGAGAAAGAAAAATACTATATGATTTCACTTATATATTTGTGGAATATAACAAACAAACAAAAACCAAAATAAATGAACAAACCAAAGAAAAACGAACATGTAGATACATTGAACAGAATAGTGATTATGGAGAAAAAGTGGCTGGGTGAGGGCAAAATGCATAAAGGGGATCAACTGCATGGTGATGGATAGAAACTAAATTTTTAGTGGTGAGTATGCTGTAGTGTATACAGAAGTAGAAATATAATGTTGTGTACATGAGACCTGTAATATTATAAAGCTATGTTACCTCAATAAAAAATAAATTTTAAAAATAAGAATTAAAATGGAGGGGAGAGGCTAAATGGGTAAAGGTGGTCAAAAGGTACAGCCTTCCAGTTTATAAAATAAGTCCTGGGGATGTAAAGTACAGAATGATGCCTATTGTTAATGATACTATATTGTATATTTGAAAGTTGCTAAGGAAGTAGATTTTAAAAGTTCTCATCACAAGAAAAAACTTGTAACTGTGTGGTGATAGATGTTAAGTAAACTTATTGCAGTAATCATTTTGCAATATGTACATATATGGAACCGTTATATTTTACAGCTTAAACTAATACAATGTTATAGGTCAATTATTTCTCAATAATGTTTTTAGTTAAAGTATTCAAAGGACAAGATGCTGAAATTTGTGTTTTAAATAAATTGGTGAGTGGAAGATGGATTTGAAGGGCATCAATGCTGGAGACCTGGAGAATGTAGATTGCTGGAAGCCACCCAGCCAAGAAATTTCAAGGGCCTGAGCTGTGGTGGTGCTTTTAGGAGTGGAAAGAAGGGACTTGGCTAATAAATGATGTAAGCTTGATCTTGAAGAATAATTAGGCGTCAACGAGGCAGACATGTGAAAGAAGGACATTCCTAGGCAGGTGTAGAAGCAGGGAGGTATGAAAAAGCAGCAGATGTTCTGAGAAGTGGAAAATAATTCAGTGTGACTAGAACACAAGATGACTACAAGGGGAATGTCAAAGAAAAACCAGAGCTGGATGATAGATAAAGTGGTCAAAGTAGATTTGATTCAGGAACTATTACTGTAAGGGAAAAGAGACCTCATTATAGAACTGAGCTCAATTTGGAATATAAGAAGAAGTGAGGATTTATAGCCAAGGAATGAGGTGGGGGTGTGGCAATGGGGGGAGTAAAAAAAGAAGTATCTGTGCCAATGCTATCATGTTAGGAAGACTATTCTAGTAAAAAAGCAAAACTTCAAAATAGCTCCTAGGGAAATTATTAACTCAGACTTTGTAGTGAATTATAGTTATTTCCAAGAAAATGTTTAGTGCTGAGTGAGAATGAAATGTATGATTTTTGCAGTAAACACATTTTTGATGCTCTGAGAAATTTCATAATCTCTGTATTTGATCAATCCTAAACATAGAGTTTAATGGTGAAATGAGATGCTCCTTCATCTTTGCATCCTCATGCCATGCTCCCCATAATCCAGACAGACTTGAGAATTTATGTGATGTCTTTTGAATTAAATCTCTGGGTTCACTGACTGTGATCATAATAACATATGGAGGGAGTTAATTGTTCTTTTTTATTTTAATTATATTAAAAACATTCCTTAGTGCATACCAGAGTGTATCCTTCATATCATTTGTTTACATTTTTCTTTTGTTTTGATGAGAACTTTTTTATTTATTTATTTATTTATTTTTGCTGTACGCGGGCCTCTCACTGTTGTGGTGTCTCCCGTTGTGGAGCACAGGCTCCGGACGCGCAGGCCCAGCGGCCATGGCTCACGGGCCCAGCCGCTCCGCGGCATGTGATATCTTCTGAGACCGGGGCACGAACCCATGTCCTCTGCATCGGCAGGCGGACTCTCAACCACTGCGCCACCAGGGAAGCCCGATGAGAACGTTTTAATATCCATTCACTTAGCAGCTTTCAAATATGCAATACTTTATTGTTAACTGTAGTCAATATGCTGTACATTTCATACCCAGAACTTATTCATCTTATAACTGGAAGGCTCTACCTTTTAACCCCCTTCACACATTTTCTCCTCTTCCCGGTCCCCACCTTTGGCAACCACCAATGTGTTCTCTGTTTCTATGAGTTCAGTTTTTCAGGTTTCATACATAAGTGAGATCATGCATTACTATTCCTTTATATATATATATATATCACATTTTCTTTATCCATTCTTCCATCAGTGGGCACTTAGGTTCTTTCCATGTCTTGGCTATTGTAAGGAATATTGCAGTGAACACAGGGATGGAACTATCTTTTTTGAGATAGTGATTTCATGTCTTTTGGATATTTACCAAGAATTGGAATTGCTAAATTGGAATTGCTAGATCATATGGTATTTTTAATTTCTTGGGGAACTGCCATACTGTTTTCCATAGTGGCTGTGCCGATTTATATTCCCATTAACAGTGCACAAGAGTTCCTTTACTCCACATGCTTGGCAACGCTTGTTATCTCTTGTCTTTTTGATGACAGCCATTCTACAGATGTTAGGTGATATCTCATTGTAACTTCGATTTGTATTTCCCTGATGATTCATGATGTTGAGCACAAACACCTGTTGGCAGTTTGAATGGCTTCTTTGGAAAGATGTCTATTTAGATCCTCTGCCTTTTTTTTTAATTGGATCGGTTGGATTTTTTTTTTTCTTTTTTACTGTCGAGTTGTATGAGTTCTTTAAATATTTTGGATAGTAACCCCTTATCAGATAGATGGTTTGCAAATGTTTTCTCACATTCAGTAGGTTGCCCCTTCATTTTGTTAACTGTTTCCTTTGCTGTGCAGAGCAGATGTAGTTTAGTTTGGTATAGTCCCACTTGTTGATCTTTGCTTTTGCTGCATTTGCTTTTGTTGTCAAATCCAAAAAAAAATCAATGTCAAGAAGATTACTCTCTACGTTCCTGATCTTAGAGGAAAAGCTTTTAGCTTCTTGACATTGAGTATGATGCTATCTGTTGAATAAGAAATAGTTCTGTGATTTACAAAAAAAGTTTTGACTATTTTGTGTCACAAAAGTTAAAACTATATACTCATAGCATTTGCTGTATCAATAGCAAAGAGGAAAAAATTTTGTTCCAGAGAATTTCTAAGGTTAATATTTTTGTAAGAAATTTTGGAGAATGTATTTCTTTGTGATTTTGCTAAATGGGAAGAATCTTTTTATCTTTTAATGAAAAAAACTTTTGTATAACTATCACCTCATTTTTTGCTACTTATACTTTTGATACTTATCCTATCTGCTATTATTTTGGTATCTAGTGATGCAAAAATTTGTGTAAGAATGGTTTCAAATTTCTCACTAAATAAAAACCAGCTGAACTCAGAACAAGGTTCTCCCCAGAAATGGCAGATATTCTATATCTGCCGTCCTGAGTTGTCGTCGATGATAGAGCAAGGTGATTTTTTTTTTAATTTACTTATTTATTTTTGGCTGTGTTCGGTCTTCGTTGCTGTGCGAGGGCTTTTCTCCAGTTGCGGCGAGGGCCACTCTTCATCGCGGTGCGCGGGCCTCTCACTGTCGGGGCCTCTCCCGTTGTGGAGCACAGGCTCCAGACGCGCAGGCTCAGTAGTTGTGGCTCAAGGGCTTAGTTGCTCCACGGCATGTGGGATCTTCCCAGACCAAGGCTCGAACCCATGTCCCCTAAATTGGCAGGCAGATTCTTAACCACTGCGCCACCACGGAAGCCCGAGCAAGGTGATTTTAACATTAATTTCAGGCAAATTTATTTTCATTGTAAATTCAAAAAATGTACAACCATAATAATATATTGACTTTTTATTGAATTAAAGATTCTATTGGAACATGCTTAAGTCAAAAGAAAGGAAACACGCCTCTTAGCCTTCAGTAGATCAGAGAAGGAGTAAATAATTGTGTCACAATAAACCTTTCACCCTCATCTATAAACACCAGGAAAAAGAATTCTGCTGGCATCAGTGTATAATCAAATGTTCTCCTCTGTAAATTAAAGACCTAAATAATTGTCATATTTTTGCTCAAAGAGATGTATAAGTATGAATTAGATCATGAATATAGGGATCTAAGTATATATCTTATCAGAGGACATGATCATGTAGATATGACACATTCAGAAACAGCAAATCATTAGTTCCTTTTTTTAAACATCTTTATTGGAGTATAATTGCTTTACAGTGGTGTGTTAGTTTCTGCTTTATAACAAAGTGAATCAGTTATACATATACATATATCCCCATATCTCTTCCCGCTTGTATCTCCCTCCCTCCCACCCTCCCTCTCCCACCCCTCTAGGTGGTCACAAAGCACCGAGCTGATCTCCCTGTGCTATGCGGCTGCTTCCCACTAGCTATCTGTTTTACATTTGGGAGTGTATATGTGTCCATGCCACTCTCTCACTTTGTCCCAGCTTACCCTTCCCCCTCCCCGTGTCCTCAAATCCATTCTCTAGTAGATCTGCGTCTTTATTCCTGTCCTGCCACTAGGTACCTTTTAAGTGCCAGGCACTATACCATGTACTTTATGATGCATTATTTTATTCTGTCTGTAATGTTGGTAGAAACTAGAGGAAAAACTAAACCATTTATGTTATTTACCATTAGAACTAAGCCCAGGACCAATCTGCTGGGGAGTGTTAAACTGCATAAAATTTTCCAAAGTCTTTAACTTCTAAGATGAATATTTTTGGTTCTGGTGCTATTTTATATCTTGAAATTGAATCCAATTAGTTTTATGAAGTCTGACTCTCAGCTCACTTTTTTTTTTTTCACAAAAGTAAACTGAATTTTTAAATTGAATTTTCAAAAGGATCCAAAGATTATTGACACGTACTGGTCAACAGAAGCTGTATCCCATTTGGCTGGAATCTGACTATTTATATCAGCAAAGACCTCCCTTGGAAAACCTAATCTACTAATTAATATAATATAAAGTCTGTAAAGATTTTATTTATTTTCTTATTTGATATCACAGGCTTTATTTCAGTGGCTGGAAGATCATTTTAAAACCACCAGAACAAGGAATCACTGATTTAATTTTGAAAATTGTGACCATGGACCAGGAAACACTAAATAAGTATTTGAGTATTTTCCCTCACTCTACAGCATGTCTTGTAAAATTATGCACAGTGACAAAGTGGACTGTTTCGATGTACTGCCTGTAAAAAAGGGATCAGGATGTATAGACATAAAACTTGTTTAGTTCAAAATATCAGGAATGTAGCAGCCTTTTCAATTGCTCTTTCCAATCTTCAATAGTAACTTTGTTTTGATTGTATCAGAAACTGCCTTCCTTGTCTTGATATTCTTTGTAGCTGCTTAAGTAGATTTATTCCAGAGAGTAATCCTTATTTTCATCACTGTCAAATGTACTCTGCACTTGGGTGGATACGTTTAGATGACAGAAGAATGTTTCCTTGATTACAGTTTTCACAAAAGGCGCCTCTGGAGTGTGTCCTCTTACTTGACTATTGATTGATTATACTCCAACTTCTCAATCGTCTTCTCCTTCATTTTCTACCCAATATTTTTCAAAACTCAATTTGGATAAGAAATCTCACTCAAAAAATTGTTAATGCTGTTCAGTTTATACACATGACTATTACCTGAGAGACAGAACGTGCCCACATGCTTTCCGTCAGTAATGAGTGCTTACACAAATAGCCTGGCTTTTTGGTTTCTTTCTTCAAATCAATCATGAGACTTTTGGAGTTTCCTGATTTCTTAAAAGTAAAATATGTATTTGCCATTTCACTTAGGCAGTTAGACAGGAAATCCAAACTTCCCACTGTAGAAATTTTAGAAAACAAAATGATCTGAGTTCGAATAATAATGATAATTATTTAAACAAACACACATATAGCACCTTCTCTGTGCCAGACATTATTCTGAGACTTTCCTTAAATAACACATGTATCATTACTACTTTCCCAAATCGTATGAGCTATATCTCTGTCCATTTTACAGATGAAGATGGACAGTAAGGCTCAGATCTGTAAATACAATGGTGATTAAGGAATTTTTCCAAAGTCACCTATCTAGTAAGTATCGAAGATAAATTTGAACCTTGGCAGTCTGATTCCAGAGACTATATTCTTAACTACTACATTGTAATAAAGTATCCAACACAATGCCTAGGACACAGCTCAGAATCAACACAAGAGTTTGTTCTCTTCCTTTCTTCCACCTTTAGCACTCTATGTAATCTGTTCTTATAAGGGTGCTTTTATATATCACCCTTAATAATATCCTTTAAAAGTTCTGACGCAGATGGCCACATTCTCAAAGCCTGAACAAAATCTGCCCCATACCACCCATGATTTTGCTTCAAAAAATAGATGGAAGACCAGCACACTAGAGCTTCTATTTGCAAATCTTGTATGCTATTAGATACATCAAAATCCTAAACTGGTGACATATGTGGAAAATTGGGCAGGATTCTCCCCTGAAGGAAAATAAAATGGTGACTGAAAGAAAACATTTTGATCTTTGGTGAGACAGGAGAAATGTGGGAAACTTGTGATTTTCAGAACCAAATTTCTCTCAGATGCATCTTTTGTGACAAGGAGCAGTGATTCCCAAATAACATTTCAGTTTGGTACAGCCCTTCTCAGAAAAGGATTATGAAGATGTGGGATTTGGGAGAACTTGAATTCAGCTGTATAAACTTTAACACATGTTTAACTGCTTCTGATATTCATTATTTTCATTCATCCATTAAGCAAGTATTTCTTCAGGGCTACCAGGCATTAGAATAGGAGCCGAGATAGAATAACAACTAATGTCGTACTACTACTCTTAAGGATATGGGATATTGGGGAAGACATATAAATAAATAGATAATATGATTATAATGGGATAAAGGCCATAGTAAGTGCTGTGCTTGTGCAAAGAATGGACATCCCACTTATTACCTTTATGATAAAGAGGAGGTAGCAAGCAGAGGTGAGAAGTAATGTTTCAAGGGAAGGAACATCTTAGGCAAAAGCTCTGAGTCAAGAAAGAGTCTAAAAGGTATGGTATGTCAAACCTTTAACTTCTGAGCGATGTGCTTCAATTTCCTTTTCCAATGGTTTAAACAGTATGTCTCCAAGAAAACTTCCGTATTTAGAAAATGACTGGCAATTTATTCTCTCTGTGCAAGCTCACACCCTTATAGTTGTCCTTCCTTATCAAGATGTTATCCTCAGGACGGCTGTACTTGTTAACACTCAGTATTTCAACACGGGCTACCACATTTCCCATTCCCATCTATAATTTGGCATCAAGTTTGAAGCCATTATTTATCATGTTAGTGTTATAATTAACTGCAAATGATTGAAGCACATTTTTTAAGTGTCCTTAAAAAATAGAGTGAAGCTTGCCAGGGTCACAGTTGACAAAATATGTGGTGATAAAAGAGACATTTGGACTGTACTTGGCAAATACATAATCTTTCATTTTCTAAGAAATGGTATTAGATGATACCCTGTTATTTCTTTGAAACTCAAATGCCATATGTAATTTTTGATAATGATTAGAAATGTAGAACAGTCTCTTTCCTGCTCTTTAAATCTGGTCATAAACTACCTTGGAGTTAACACCTGAGCATGTATTGAGTCAGATGGAATTTTACCACCTGGTATTTGGCCTGCAATACTTGAATTTGTGAAAACATGACCGTGAGCTTTCTTAAAGATTAAAAAAAAAGTTTCTGAACTCTTTAAGATGTTCATAACTTATCTGTCTAATAAAATTTTTGTTATACTTGCCTATTAAAGCATCCGTTGATTTTTAAAGTAAGTATATTTTTCTATCCACATAACACTGAATTTTCATGTACCTTCCCTATCTTTTTCTGAAATAAATGTTCCTAAAAGAGGTTTGTACTTTCTGTTTAATAGAACTAACTCAAATCTCTACCATTCTACCCTGCTTTCCTCAATGCTTTTTGTATACCCACAGTGTTCTCCTAATAGCATCTTGTCTTCTATTTGACTTTGTGCTTTGGACCTACTGCTTGGTTAGAGACTCACCAGTAGTTGGGATATTGCAAAGGAGGTCTGTGGAGGTGCTGATGTAAAACAGTGCTATAAAGTACTTTTAAGAAAAAAATCTTACCTCCTTGCTGGTAATTTAGAGACTTTGCTCAATTTAACAAAACAAGAAGATCTTAAGTGTGAGAGGTTTTGTTTGTTTCCTGAAAGTTTTAGCATTGTTACTTAAAGGTTTACTCCAGGTTTGGTTCTCCCTGATTCCACCCATTTCCTCCGTCTTATATCTCCCTAGATGCTATATTATATGCTACCACTGAAGGACATGCTCCCTTAGCGCTACTTTCCCATATTCTGTTTTTATTCTGCCTTCTGCGAGTGAGGGTAAAATTACTTGATCTGAAACAATGCTACAGAGACTGCTAGTTCTTTATTTATTACTTATTTTTCTTTTTTTATTGACAGAATGTTAATTTAATAAAGGGGTGCTAATACACTGGACTCAAAAATTATTTTTCCAGCCTCTCTTGCAGTTAGGGATTTCAAGGAGATATGAAGAAAAGTTATTGGTTGGGGCATCAGGGAAGTCCGTTTATCTCTTCACCCTTCCCATTTTTTTCTGCCTGAAACACTAGCCATGATAGATGGAGCTCTAGAAGGAAGAGTCTGTGTAACTTTGAGGAAGGAAGCAATGCAGTAAGGATAGCAGAGGAGAAAAAAAAGAAGTCTAGGTCCCTCATGGCTTTTGATGACTTCTGATAGCTTTGATCTGTCTAAATCTGGATTTTTCTAGAGTAATACCCTGATTTAAGACATGGTATTCAAGTCTCTGTTACCAGAAGCCAAACACAGTTCCTGAAGGATACATAGAGCAAGTAGTTGATCAGTAAACTGCTATGACCAGTAAATCAACTGTCACCCCCGCTCAATCTCCATTTCTGTGTCGCTCCTCACATACCATAAAGTGGAGGAGTCATTGGAATTTGAAGCAGAAGTAGAGGAGAGCCATCTCAGGCCACATAGTAACATTACTAACACTAGGAAGGTGAAGATGAGAGAAGTTGAAATGAAACATTTATTCAGTAATACTATGGATTGGGAACTATACTGTTAATCTTATTTGATAGAAGTACTTTGCAAGATACACATCATTTTACTGACTTTTCCAGAAAAGTAAATAGAATTAGAGAAATTAAGTTTCAAGGCCATGCAGCTTATTATTTCTAGAGTTAGAATTCAAATTTTGATGTTGCCCCTCCAAAACACTTGCTCTTTAGAGTGATGTTTTCTATTTTTTACTAGCACTTTCATTATATATATGATGAACAGACCAGACTAAGTTCATCAGAGCTCAACAAATTAGAAAGGATAGGAAATTCTACTTTTTATTTCTCAATGAAGTGGCAGCTTCTGCATCTCATCAGGCCGGCTTGTAAATCCTAGCATCCCCATATGAGCTGTAATAAAATTAGGTGAGGAAGAATCTTGTTGAAGTGGAATAACAAGAACACCAAATGTGAAGCAACTGGAGAAATGAATGAATGAACACCTTATCCTTATTAGTCACACAACTCTAGATTTGTCAGTTTATTTTTTTAAGTCAAGCAGATTCTCCAGCATCTTGCTACTAAACTCATAGAAAAGTGCTGTTAACTTGCAAAACACAAAAATTAGGTCCTGTATTTGTTAGTATTGGTGGGGAAAAAGCAAGGTCAGTAAGATATGCTGACTTGTAGCTAAAAATATGAGCATTTATTAAACTTTGCCATATGTGAGGACGCATTCAAAAATTGGGGCAGACACAGTTCCACATTAATGATCATCACATTAATCAATTCCACTGCTGTTTCCTTCTATCTTTTATTTGGTACGCGGGCCTCTCACTGTTGTGGCCTCTCCCGTTGTGGAGCACAGGCTCCGGACGCGCAGGCTCAGCGGCCATGGCTCACGCGCCCAGCCTCTCCGTGGCATGTGGGATCTTCCCGGACCAGGGCACGAACCCGTGTCCCCTGCATCAGCAGGTGGACTCTCAATCACTGCGCCACTAGTGAAGCCCCTTCTATCTTTTTAGAAAGTGGTTTGTATTTAATTTGCCTTTGATGCTGCAAAAGTAGGAGAGTATTTAGTGTTTGTACATGGGTGGACTCTGAGATCTTAATAATGCTCCCTATAATAGGGTCATTAATAAAACCTAAAAGACAAGGTTTTGGAAGGAGTAGCATCTAGATTTTAATCCAGCTCTAGATGTTGTAGAGTTACAAGGGCCAACAGGTAAAACAAGAATTAACTATAGGAATAAGTTAAATATCCAAGTCACTTTGTTAAGTTCACAATAGGGTTCAAACCCCACAAAATTCAGTAATGTGGGATACTGCCTACAAAGCTATGGATTTGATGAGAGCCTTCCTGAGACAGGCTTATCTCTGAGTGTCTGAAAAGTGGCTACACAAAGAGATCATATTTTTAAATTATTCATGGTTCTAACAGAGAAGGGAGACTTCAGCTGTCAAACAAGACAACCACCCTGACCCATCTCCTTCCCTACGGAAATACCTTCATAATAGCTTAGGAAAGCCTAGCTTATTTAAACAATGGGAAAGGGACTCATCATTAAATTCTAAACTAAGACATTGGACAAAAACGATGAAAATAAAATGAACAATATTTCATTAGTTAAATAAAGCACCCAGGAAAAATTGTTCATGAGGAAGGTGATAATTTTAACCCAATATTTTAAAATTAGCTATATGAATTTCAGAAGTCATAAATACTAAAGCTCAGAAATGATTGGGCTAGACACACAGAAGAATACTAATCAAGAAATAGGGGACTTAAGAGAAATTTTATTTTTCCCCCCCGGTACGCGGGCCTCTCACTGTTGTGGCCTCTCCCGTTGCGGAGCACAGGCTCCGGATGCGCAGGCTCAGCGGCCATGGTTCGCGGGCCCAGCCGCTCCACGGCATGTGGGATCCTCCCGGACCGGGGCAGGAACCCATGTCCCCTGCATTGGCAGGTGGACTCTCAACCACTGCGCCACCAGGGAAGCCCGGGAAAATTTTTTTAAAAAAGAAAATAGAACAAACTTCAAAAACTAACTCTAAATAGTAATCTGAAGTAGATATACATCGAAGAAATCATAGGGAGGGAATGAAAATAAAATAAGCAACAACAAAAGAATAGAATCAAGGATGGTTTGAAGAAAATGTAATAGACATAAAAAATATGCAGAGAGACACAATGTATACCTAGAGGAGTCTGTGAAGAGGAAATGCAAAGCAATGAAACATAGTAAATAGTTAAAACTATAATTCTGGAAGCTTTCTTAAAAGAAGAAAGTTTGAATTGCATGTTACAAAGGTACACTCTCTACCTTGGAAATTCTATTCAGAATATTCAAAGCTGAGATAATTCCTAAAATAACTACTACACTCTAAATATAATGAAAAATAATTATTTGGGAATCTGGGAAAAGCATCACTTAAAAGAGAAAATAAGTCAGAATAGCATCAGATTTAACTGTAATATTTTATTACACTAAAATGTGAACTTAAGACCATACGATGATATTTTTAAGATATACAAGGAAAGGGAATGTTAGCCAAGTATTTTATATACTGACAAACTGTTCTTCCAGAATGAAGGCCATATACAGATACTTTTGAATTTTGAAAAACTTGAGAAGTGTTGTTCAAATGATCCTCCCCTGAGAAACCTAGTAGAGAACAAATTTCTGGTAACCATAAAATGATAAAGTTTGGGGTGAGCACTGAGTATATTTATGGGGGACTTAAACTATAAGAATGAGAAAGAGAAGGCAGAATGTGTTATCTTTTCTTTAAAAATAAACTGAGATAACACTAGTGACTAAAATTGGAGAGTGGAGGGAAAGAGGGAGGGTAGAAAGACTGCTGTTTATGGTAAGATGGTAATATATAGCATCTAAGGAAGGGTTGGTTAAGGAATTTATATAAGGATATGAGTATCAAAATACAACTTGGAAAAAATGCAAACTATCCATGATAAAAATAGCTCTCTAAAAAAAAAATCAACTACAATTAACTCTTGAATAACACACGTTTGAACTGCCTGGGTCCACTTATACATTATTATTTTTTCAATAAATACAACAGCACTGCACTGTTTGCAGTTGATTGAATCTGTGAATGCAGAACTGTGGATATGGACGGTTGACTGTGAAATTATATTGAGATTGTCTACTACAAGGGGTAGACAGGGTGGGCATCCCTAAGCCCTCCATTGTTTAATGGTCAACAGTAATATAAAATTTTATATAAAGATTATATATATATATGTAATGAAACAATATAACAAAGTTAAAGACCAAGCCATCATTTTTTTAAAAAAATGTAAATAAGAATAACCCACCTAACAAAAGGAAAAAAATCATATTTGCAAATATATTGAAATGCAAAATTGTGCCCTCCAAGAGACACATCAAAAACAAAGTGATTCAGAAAGTTTAAAAATAAATGTATGGGAGTAGGAAGGAGACCTACTGTAGTCACAGGCTAAAATGGACACAATGGCAGTGGCAGAGCTGGCCAAGCAGGTGTAGGTCTGCAGTAGATTCATCCCTCCATTATTAATGGAGTCTTCACCTCCTGAACTCGTGAAACAATTTTAGCATCACTAGACATCACTAACATGTAGTGAGAAAGCCAGACAGTATGTGCCTACTGATAGAATTAATATCAAATGAGCTGCAGATCCTACACAGTATTATTATGTCAACAAAACAAAATAAAAAGAAAATGAATTAAATCAGACTGACAGGAAATTCAGGGACTAAAGGGACTAGTTAAATGACATATCAAGGAAACAGTCTCCAACACGGTTATGTGGGATATTCATTGGACATCTAATGTGGTTTCTAAAAGAGGAATATTGCATACAAAAATAACAACAGATATGCAAAAAAGAAAAGCTGTTGTAGATTGATAGACACTTAAAATACAAAAATGAGCATAAGAATCGAATGTAGTGAGTATAACTTGTCTCAATCCTAGTTTGAATGAGTTGACTATTTAAGGGCAATTGAAGTAACTTGAAAGTAGGTTAGTTATTAGATAATATTAAGGCACATTTTAAATTTGTTAAGTGTGATAATGATATTAGATTATTTAAGAAAATTATCTGTGTTTTTGAGAAACATACAGAATGTTTCTGACTGAGTTTGACATGGTATATGCATTTTGCTTTGAAATACTCCAGTAAAACAATTTTGAAAATATTTTTTAAAATATGAGTAGAGGATAGATAAAGAATAGAAAAATACACCTTTCATCTAGCTTAAAAAAACTATCAACATTTAGCTATACTTGCTTTAGCTATTACCCACTTTATTTCTATAAAATAATATTGTGAAAAATTTAAAACATACCAAAAAAGTTACAGCTAATACCCTAATCATGCTTTTATGTATATTTTCCTAATAACTTTAATTGTTTTATAGGCATTCAATAAATGATATAGGTAATATTAAAGTCATTTCAAAGTACTTATTTAAAGATTATCTGTTAAATATATTAGCATAGATGAGCAAGGCAATTTCAGAAACATTTTCTATTAGGTATGCTTACTAGGCTGAGGAAACCAAGGAAAGGCCCTCAATCACCTTTTCATGAATCATTTAAAATGAGACCATCTGAAACATCTGAAATAAAATGTGGATGGGCAAAGCAGTGTGTTGTGAAGAGGGTATTATCTAGCACTAAATTTCCATGATTATTATGCTTGTAGAAGCTTAGAAAATTGTCCCGTGTTCTCACATCACTACATTGAAATGCTAGAAGGTTTGCCTCTCAGTGTGCAGACTCATAGAAACACAGTCTAGGACTTGGTAATGTCTTTTGAAAATGCACACCTTGCTGAGGCACCAAATGATTGGAGTGGTTCATTAATCACATTTGAGTTTTGCGACTTAGAAAAACACTCTGTTCCCTCTATTTTCCTTATCAAATCTATATCTTTGGGACTGTCAACATATTAAGTAGGTGAAATTTCATAATTCAATGTTTAAAGGCAGTGAAATGATGTTAATTATTGATTGGCTTGGGGCATTTTAGTTTGTAATTTAATAGTTTAACATCTTAACATCATTTAGGCAACCTATTTGGAGGGCTACTTTGTTCATACAATCATTACACCATCAACTTGCGAATCATATGGAGATATCCAGGATTGTTTTAAGAAAAGCTCACTTATAGCACAATACAGCAAGTGGCTTGGGGAAAAACGACAACCTATAGTACTTTCCATCCTTTACAAGAATACTAATTTTAGAAGGTGAGGTTTAGTAGTAGTAGAATATAATAGCTAACGTTTATTGAGCTCTTACTATTGGTCCCACCCTGTAGTAAGAAATTTACATATGGGATCTCATGTGCTATTCATGGAAATCCTATAAGCTAAGTACTGTTATCACCCTTTGCACTTCATATAGCACCTGGAACATCATTGGTGGTTAAAGTTTGTGACTAAATGAATGAATACATTGATGTGTGGGGAAAAATCATATTTAGAAAGTTTCTGGAAAATATTTTATCTTTTCTAAATAACTTCTTTTCTCTTATCAATTGACTGCATTAGAAGCATATGTTCCCAGGATAAGAATACAATGAAGTATGTTGCCCTTGTTCATTTTACGTTTCTAAATGTAAAATTACAATTAAGTTGAATGATAGATGATCTTCACTATTTTGGTAACTTGTGAAAAGTTACGTGGTAAAATAATCAGCCGTAGCTTTGTTTTTATAACTTTATTCTTAAAATTTTGGTATTCTGGTTGCATAGGGTGATGATAAGAAGATCTATTCTCCTGT
Source organism: Globicephala melas (assembly GCF_963455315.2). Lineage (NCBI taxonomy): Eukaryota > Metazoa > Chordata > Mammalia > Artiodactyla > Delphinidae > Globicephala > Globicephala melas. The sequence goes on along the minus strand of NC_083327.1, from coordinate 44,641,846 downwards.
GTTTGCTTACATATTCTCTTTTCCTTTCTCTGTGAACCTGGAGTTTTGGATTCAAATCCCTAATTATTCTGCAACTGATAAGCAGAAATCTCTGGGGTAGAAGCAATATAACTTTGATCTGAAATTGAATCTCCCTTGGAATTTTGTGATAAAATTGATCCGGCCTAAGTAAGTTAGGTGGATAACACCGCTCTACTATCTGCCTTTGAGGCCTCTACTCAGGTTTATCATTTCTGTCAACGTTATTCCAGCTTGTGCAACTGATTCGTTGTGTGGCAGATGAAGGGTTTAAATTCTTTTCCAAACACCGCTGAACAGCGTATTTATGTCACATTACTTTTTTTCTTGTTACAAAAGTATCTGCTCATTGTGAAAAATTAAAATTATAGAATGCTATATTACTAAAATGAAAATCACTAGTATACTTGTGTATATACTTCCTGCCTTTGAGTGTGTGTGATTGCATTTATATGTGATCACACCGTGCATATTTTTTTAAACATCTTTATTGGAGTATAATTGCTTTACAATGGCGTGTTAGTTTCTGCTTTATAACAAAGTGAATCAGTTATACATATACATATGTTCCCATATCTCTTCCCTCTTGCGTCTCCCTGCCTCCCACCCTCCCTATCCCACCCCTCTAAGTGGTCACAAAGCACCGAGCTGATCTCCCTGTGCTATGTGGCTGCTTCCCACTAGCTATCTGTTTTACCTTATTTACAAAAGGTAGTGTATATATGTCCATGCCACTCTCTCACTTTGTCACAGCTTACCCTTCCCCCTCCCATATCCTCAAGTCTGTTCTCTAGTAGGTGTGTCTTTATTCCCTTCTTGCCCCTAAGTTCTTCATGACCTTTTTTTTTTTTTCCTTAGATTCCATATATATGTGTTAGCATACGGTATTTGTTTTTCTCTTTCTGGCTTACTTCACTCTGTATGACAGACTCTAGGTCCATCCACCTCACTACAAATAACTGAATTTCATTTCTTTTTATGGCTGAGTAATATTCCATTGTATATATGTGCCACATCTTCTTTATCCATTCATCTGTTGATGGACACTTAGGTTGCTTCCATGACCTGGCTATTGTAAATAGAGCTGCAATGAACATTCTGGTACATGACTCTTTTTGAATTATGGTTTTCTCAGGGTATATGCCCAGTAGTGGGATTGCTGGGTCATATGGTAGTTCTATTTGTAGTTTTTTAAGGAACCTCCATACTGTTCTCCATAGTGGCTGTACCAATTCACATTCCCACCAGCAGTGCAAGAGTGTTCCCTTTTCTCCACACCCTCTCCAGCATTTATTGTTTCTAGATTTTTTGATGATGGCCATTCTGACTGGTGGGAGATGATATCTCATTGTAGTTTTGATTTGCATTTCTCTAATGATTAATGATGTTGAGCATCCTTTGATGTGTTTGTTGGCAGTCTGTATATCTTCTTTGGAGAAATGTCTATTTAGGTCTTCTGCCCATTTTTGGATTGGGTTGTTTGTTTTTTTGTTATTGACCTGCATGAGCTGCTTGTAAATTTTGGAGATTAATTCTTTGTCAGTTGCTTCATTTGCAAATATTTTCTCCCATTCTGAGGGTTGTCTTTTGGTCTTGTTCATGGTTTCTTTTGCTGTGCAAAAGATTTTAAGTTTCATTAGGTCCCATTTGTTTATTTTTATTTCCATTTCTCTAGGAGGTGGGTCACACCGTGCGTATTTTCAAGGCTTTCCATTTAACATCATGAATATTTTTGGTTGTCACTAGTATTATTCTCCAGCATGCTATTTAATGCTTGTGCTGTATTATGGGATTAAATCGTTTAGAATGTATAGTCCAATCTTACATTGTTGGTTACTTAAAGTTTTTTCACCATTTTACTCATTTAAATAACACTCTGATGAACATCCTTATATATAAATTTCCATGCCTAATATTTTTTTTTATTGGAAATAATTTTCTGGGTCAAAATATGAGAATGGCATTCCGGCTTTTGTAAAACCATCTTTTTTTTTTTTTCTTTCTTTTTTTTTTTTGCGGTACGCGGGCCTCTCACTGCTGCGGCCTCTCTGGTTGCGGAACACAAGCTCTGGACACGCAGGCTCAGCAGCCATGGCTCACTGGCCCAGCCGCTTCGCAGCATGTGGGATCATCCTGGACCGGGGCATGAACCCGCGTGCCCTGCATTGGCAGGCAGACTCTCAACCACTGCGCCACCAGGGAAGCCCTGTAAAACCATCTTTAAATATATTTTTTTTCCAATAGAGAATAAGTAATATTATACTTCTTTACAAACATTTTATATACATGGACAGCTTCAGACATTTGGACTCCTATTTAGGTTGGCTCCTCGAATTTCACCTTTTCTGAAAGAAATGTTTTGTTTTTGTCTTTCTTTTACAGTTTTAACTCCATTACTTGTAGAGTCATCCTCTCTGTAGCTAACCACCTCCATTTTCCAGGTTATCTTGTGACATGATGAAAATTGCCATTCTTCCATCGCTATTGTCTTCCTCCATTTACCTACCAGAACTTTTCTGTTAATAGACAGGATATCTAACACTATTCCAAGCAAAAACTCTTATTCAGATATTTCCTATAATAAACTTAAAATAAGACCTGAACTTACTAATGTAAACATTATTATTATATATTTCTTGCTTTGTAGTCAAAGCTACTTTTTTGTTGTTTTATATTTTTCTAGGAAAAAACAGGATGACACAGCAAGAATCTCTGGTTCTGTAATCTTCATAACAAATAATACTTTCAACAAAGCTGCTGTGGCATGACTCCCAAGGCTAGAACTTTACACACAGAGTCACAGACGGCAGCCTGGTCACTTGCTAAATCTTAGCACTTGTGAATGCTGCAAATGTATTTTAACTAATTTATATACACTAACTTGTTTAGGATAATTAGCTATTTGATCAACATGCTCTAGGTCAAGTTACCCCAGCAACAGATTTCACAAGTTGGTTCACAATGATTAAACAGATTTATCCAGTGTTTTGCTGAGGTCTTATTATGGTTTGGATACTAAATCAATAGATAATAACATTCCACAAGAGAAAGCACCAGGTCAGATGGGTTCACTGGTAAATTCTACCAAACATTTAAGGAAGGAATTATACCAGTTCTCTACAATCTCTTCCAGAAGATAGAAGCAAAAGGAATACTTCCTGATGCATTCATGAGGCCAGCATTACCCTAATACCAAAACCAGACAAAGACATTGTAGAAAATGAAAACTGCAGACTTATATCTCCCATGAATATATGCAATAACTCTCAAAATATTAGCAAATAGAATCTAACAAGGTATAGAAATAATTGTATACCATGGAAAAGTAGAATTTATCCCAGATATTCAAGGTTGGTTCAACATTTGGAAATCAATTGATCATAATCCATTGCACCAGCAAGGTAAAAAAGAAAAACCGCATAATCATATCAATAGATACAGAAAAGGCATTTGACAAAATACAACACCCATCCCTGATAAAAACTCTCAGCAAACTAAGAATAGATGGGAACTTCCTCAACTTGGTAACAAACATCTGCAAAAAACCTACATCTAACATCATACCTAATGGTGAGACACTAGAAGCTTTCCCACTAAGATCAGGATCCAGGCAAGGATGTTCCTCCTGTAGATTTTCAGCATCATTCTGGAAGTCCTAGCTAATGCAATAAGACATTACTATAAAGCCTCGCTCATCAAGGCAGTGTAGTATGGGCAAAGAATAGACAGATCAATGAAATAGAATAAAAAGCCCAGAAATAGACCTGCATAAATATAGTCAACTGATTTTCACAAAGGAGCAAAGGCAACACAATGGATAAAAAATGGTCTTTTCAACAAATGATGCTAGAATAATACTGGACGTCCATGTGTACGCATGCACACACACACACAAATGAATCTAGGTACAAAATTTACACTCTTTATTAATGTTAACTCCAATAGTTCATAGTACTAAATGGAAAGTACAAAATTATAAAATTACTAGAAGACAATTTAGGAGAAAATCTAGATGACATTGGGCACAAGGATGGCTTTTATTTTTTAATGTTTTTCTTTTCCATTATAGTTTATTACAAGTTATTGAATATAGTTCCCTATGCTATAAAGTATGACCTTGTTGCATATCTATTTTATATATTGTAGTTTGTATCTGCTAGTCCCAAGCTCCTAATTTTCCCTCCCTTCCCCTTTCCCCTTTGGTAACCGTAAGTTTGTTTTCTGTGTCTGAGTCTGTTTCTGTTTTGTAAATAAGTTCATTTATATCATTCTTTTAGGCTCCACATATAAGTGATATCATATGGTGATTGTCTTTCTCTGACTTAACTTCACGTAGTATGATAATCTCTAGGTCCATTCATATTGCTGCAAATGGCATTATTTCATTCCTTTTTATGGCTGAGTAAGATTCCATTGTATACATGTACCACATCTTCTTTATCCATTCATCTGTTGATGGACATTTAGGTTGCTTCCATGTCTTGGCTATTATAAATAGTGCTGTCATGAACATTGGGGTGCATGTAGGTGAGGCTTTTTGGATGCGATAACAAAGGCCATGATCCATGTAGGAAATAATTGGTAAGCTGGACTACATTAAAGCTAAAAACTTCTGCTCTGCAAAAGATACTGTACAGAGAATGAGAAGACAAGCCACAAGCTGAGAGAAGATATTTGCTAAACACATACCTGATAAAGGACTGCTTTCCAAAATATACAAATTACCCTTAAATCAATTATCAGAAAACAAAATTTTGATTAGAAAATGAGCAAAAGATCTAAGCAGACACTTCACCAGAGAAGATATATGGGTGTCAAATAAGCATATAAAAATATGTTCAACATTATATATCTTTAGGGAATTGCACATTAAAACGATGAAATACCACTACACAACTATCAGAGTGGCCAAAATCCAAAATGATACCAATACCAGTGAGGACGTGGAACAACAGGAACTCTCATTCATTGGTGGGGATGCAAAATGGTACAGTTACCTTGGAAAACAGTTTGGCAGTTTCTTACAAAGCTAAACATATACTCTATGATCCAGCAATTGTATTCCCTGGTATTTGCTCAGAGGAGTGGAAAACTTATGTTCACACAAAAACCTGCACATGGATGTTTGTAGAAGCCTTATTTGTAAAAATAAAAATTAGAAGCAGCAAAGGTATCCTTCAGTACGTGGATGGATGAATAAATTGTGGTACATCCAGACAATGGAATATTATTCAGTATTGAAAGTAAATGAACCATCAAGCCATGAAAAGACATGGAGAAACTTTAAATACAGAGTACTAAGTGAAAGAAGCCAATATTACAAGGCTACATACTGTATGATTCCAACCATATGACATTCTGGAAAAGGCCAAACTAAAGTGACAGTAAAAAGATGAGTGGGTACCAAGGGGTAGGGGGTTAGGTGGGATGCACAGGTAGAGCACAAAGGATTTTAAAGGCAGTGTAACTATACTGCATGGCACTATAATGGTGGGTACATGCTATTACACATTTTTCAAAACCATAAGGTGTAGAACACCAAGAGTGAACCCTACATAAACCTTCGACTTTGGGTAATTACGATGTGTCATTGTAACAAATGTGAGACTCTGGTGTAGGAAGCTGGTGAGGGAGGCAGTGAGTATGTAGGGGCAGAGGTGCCGGGGAACCTCTGTACCATCTGCTCCATTTTGCTGTGAAAGTGAAATTGTTATAAAAATAAAGTGTATTCATTTATTTATTTTTAAATCACTAGGCGGTAAGGGCAGGACTGCCTGTGTTCACCTCTAAAATTATGGAGCTCTTGTTCTTACTTGCTGTCACCTGCTTCATTGAATTCCAGGGCAGGGATGACATATGATGCAAATCCTGACCATAGTGCTTCTCCACTGGCGCAGCGTTTTCAGGGGTGGGGACAGCTGTACTCCCACTGCTTCCTCACACCACCGTTGGTCTTAGAGCAGTTATCACCAACAGTATTATGAAACCTGCCCCCGTCTTGAGAAAATAGACTTGCAATACACTTAGAGATTCTGTGGGGAAAAACTGAAAGTGAAAATATTCTTGTTTATGTCGGTACCGATCCACTGACCTTGTTTCAAGTTTGAACTAAAGGAATTCTGGATTGAAAACCATCTAATCTGTGTCTATATGTTCATATATCACACTTAAATCTATAGTTAACAGTGAAGTGTGCTTTACTGTAAAGATCCCCAGTATTCTGAGAGCCCGTAAGAGAGAGACTTAACCTACACTGTGGAGCTGAGGAAGTAAATCAAAGTCATCCCTGAAGAAGTGGCTCTGGTGGATTGTGATTAATTGATAGGAATTAAGTGAGAAAATGTGAGCCTGCTCTGCTACCCATCCTAACTTAACCAGGCTCTTTCCTCCTCCACTTTACCAAGAAATGAGATTCATTTTCTCTGGTACCAAGCTAAAGAGAATGAAATATTAGACTAATTACAGGCATAGTAAACCTACACAGTGATTGGAGACCTCCAGATCCCTCCTCTGGGTGTCTTCCGGAATGCTTATAGCCAGATTTCTATATCCCAATAGAAAAGGTGGAAGATTTCTCCCTGGAGAAACATTTTAGCTTCCAGATACCGATATTTACTGGGTACGTGAATGCGATAATTTGGTGCTCACCTAATTTCCCATGGTGAAGCCCAGCATCTAATGATTCCCATCACTACTTATAGAATGTCCAGTCATTTTTAGTCAAAAATCCAGAAATAACAAAATTAAAACCACTAGACTAATAAAATAGTATTTAGTAAGAGTTTTCAAACTCCAAACTGACAAGAAGCTCAGGGGCATGATGTTACAGGATGGCTTATAACATGAAAATGAGGAAGTTGTTTAACCTTTACAATGATTGACTATTACAATGAGGGTTCCCAGATGGCCGGGGATTGGTTAAAAGTGAATATCTTATACCAGTTTTATGAAAATGGTTCAAGTTTCCTTTATGATTATCAGAAGCATTCACAAGAAAAAAGTTAAGTTTTGCTGATGTTTATAAAACAAGCTTATGTAGCTTAAATGGTTTTATCTGCTCAGAGAATTTTCAAGTCTATTCTCCATTTTATATTTAATTTTAACAGAGCTTTAGTCTTTAATATGAATGGACAGCAAGGACAAGCAGATATTTGAGGAAATCCTCTAATATGAAATATAGGATTTAACCTCCCTCATAAGAAGAAAAAATAAAACCAGAAAAATATACCTCAGGGAACACAGAGAGAATAAAATATCAATAAATCTATAATCAATATTTTCAGAGAAACAAGACAAAAATTGATTTTACATGTATATAAGAATTATATGTCAAAATGAATAATTGGAAAAATTTTTAAAGCCCTTAGAATTAAAAACAACATAGAAATTAAAAATTCAGTACATTTTTGAATTGAAGAATTGGAATAAAAGGCAAAGAAATGGACAATAAGTTAAAAAAATATAAGACAATTAGAGGATCTGGCAGGCTTACATGCTACTAGTAAGAGTTCTAGAATAAATGGAAAAAAGAGAGAGGAGGAAAATATCAAAGAAATGTTAAAAGAAAATGCCCAGAAACCAATCGCATGGATTCTTAGGTTAAAACGGACAACTCAGTGCCAATGAATAAAACCCATTTTGAAATCTCAGATCATTGGAGACGTTGGAACATTGGAGGCTCTCAGATTTTCCAGAGGTAGATAACGGATGGTCTATAAAAAATCAAGTTACATGCCAGGGTCATGTTTCCATAATTACAGGAAAGCTGGAAGCTAAAAGATTACGGAGCAATGCTAACAGAATTCTGAAAATAATTTCCAACCCAGTCCTACACCTAGCCAAATTTCCACTCAAGAGTAAACAGAGAATAAAGGTGTTTGAAAGAGTGCAAGAATTTAAAACATTTACTTCCTATGTGTGCTTTCTTAGAAAGCTGGTGAGAAATGTTCCATCCTTATTAAGGTGTGAACCAGGCATGAGGAAGATGTGGTATGCACAAAACAGGGAATTCGGCATAAGGGAGATTTCAACACAAGACAGGATGATAGTGAAGGGAGTTCCAAGTAGAATAACTGTGTAGCTAACTGAGAGGATGGTTATTTGCAGATGTTTTCAAAAGGGTGTTTTCCCCAGAGTATGTGCATTTTGATGATTTGAAGAAATGAGAATTTTTACTTTGAATTATTGGTATAATCTTTAAGTCTTTGATAATTATATGATAGTTTGCATTATTTAACACCTATATTGTGCCTGGCACTATTTCAAACATTTGACATATATTTATTCACTTAAATTAATTAATTAATTAATTTACTAATCCTCTGACATAGATATTATTATTCTTTTACCCTGAGGACTTAGACTGCTGCTTAGTGGCAGAGCCAGGATTCAAACTCAGAAGTCCACCTCCTGATTTTGTGCTCCCAGCCACTCCCTATCTTCTTCTCATACAATCACTAGTGGTACTGAAAATTTTCCTATTACAAAAATGTAATCAAAAGGCTTTTTCTTTCTAATTTTATACTGCCTTATAGATTCGAGAGTTGAAATTGTGACTTTTTCTGCCTTATCTTTATAAAAATGTAAAAATTGAGTACTATTGTTGGGTTTTAGCAGAAATGTTATATATCAATATATTTTGCCATCAGTGTTTAAAAGAGAAGGAAATTAGTAAGTGCAACCAACTTCCAGGGGTGATTTTATAAGATAGCAGCATGTTTTACTGCTTTCTATCTAACATTACATTTCAATTTTAAGCATTTAACAGTCTCTCTTATAGATAAAACAGTGGTTAGAAGAAAGACATTCTATACTTTTCTGTTAGAATTCAAGGTAGATACTCCTTATATTGGAGTCCACAGAAGCTAGTATTACAATGGAGCTCTTTTGTTGTTTTTGTTTGTTTGTTTTTTGAAGTGTAGTTGATTTACAATATTATATTAGTTTCAGGTGTACAACTTGTGAGTCAACTTTTTTATACATTATACTCCATTTAACGTTATTACAAAATAATTGCTATATTTCCTATAATGGAGTTCTGGTATAATAAATGTCTTTATATGTAGTACAAGTTAGTTGAAAGAGCAATTTTTGTCTACTAATAAAGCCTAATTAAGAGCTTCCATCTGTCACTAACTATCTCTGTCAACTTACGAGCCAATATCACCTCTCTGATTTGTATTCGATGATTAACCAACACTTTTGTGCACATACGGAGTATAAATGGGGGTAATAATAAATGGGGGTACCCCCTCAAGTGTAGATTTATGGCTTTTATGAGGCTCAACACACATTGATGGATTATGAAGTATTTAACAAAGCACATGAGTAAGTGCATCCTTTTTTTTTTTTTTTCTGGGCCAAAAAGGCTGAGAAATGCTGTAGCAGACAGAAAACTAACAATGATTATTCTTGCCCTGGAGAAATTCACACTCTGATGAGGAAGACAAACAACACACTTGTAAAGCACTATAAAAATTGCTAAAATAAGGGTTAGTGCAAACTTCTATGGAGCACAGACACAAGAATCCCTGTTTCCCTAGTCTACTGATATTCCCAGTCTCCTAGACAGCTGTCACCACCTTCTCTCCTCAAATTTCCAACACCTGCTAACTCACCTTCTCTGTCAGCGGATCAGCTTGCTCGTTTGTGGACTCTGAAACAAAGATAATGCCAAGGCCACCGTCACCATATCAAGTCATCTACCAGAATGTACATCCACGTGCTTTGCCATACTGTCTACTTTCGTAAATGAACTATCCATGGTCATATGCAAAGTCTGTCCTCTCTGTGGGCACTAGATCATATCCCTTCTCAAATCAAAGAAGACATTATTCTAGTAGCTGTCCTCTCTCTTCTTCTACATCACCATTTCCCCGTTTACTAGGTCATTCTTGGAAGCATAAAAACATGCTGCTATTTCTCCACTCCTCCTTTTAGAAACGAAACCTTTTCTTGAAGCCACTCCATGCCTACCTTTCCTCTCGCTCTCTCTGATTCGTCTCCCCACATTGTGTCTTCAACAAGCTCCAAGCGAGCTGTAGTCCCCAACCACTTCACTGAAACTGCACTCAACACTAGCGACTTCTGCTTTGCTAAATCCAGTGGACAAGAATCAGTTCCCCTCTTGCTTGATTTGTGACCAGCCTTTGACACACATGTTCCTTCTCCTTAAAGAACCTTCTCTACTTGACTGTCAGGTTGTTTTTCACACATTCTCATTACTTTCTCCTGACTCCTCTTGGCCCATTTTTCCTCATCTCTCTTACATCTTAATTTTGGAGACTTCTCCCCACCCCCTGGGCTTAGTACTTGCTCCTCTTCAATCCTCTACCGAGATTCACACCCACACCTTTAGCATCTTGTCTCAACTCATGGTAATGTGTATGCTTTGTATGTCAGAACCGCCACATCTGTATCTCCACTCAGGACCTCTCACTTGACCTCTAGGACCAGAGGCAAATTATATTAAAGCAAATGGAGTTGAAGCTTTGGGTCCCTCACTTGCGCGAGTCCCTTTCAGGGCTCTGGGTTTTGATCATATGGGCTACCATTTTTGTAATATATACTGAAGACTGTATGTAATGGAAATTTGTTATGATGCTGAGTCTCCAGCTCTCACACTTCTCCTCCTGTCCTTACGCATTGGAACAGCCATGAGCATTTTGAGGATATAGGCAATGGGATGTTGGCTATAATGCAGAGTGCGAGTGATTTTTTTTGTATGTAGGGCACAGGCTTCTTGCAGTCCTGTAAATGGGGAGTATGTCTGTTTTTGGTTAGAGGTTTGGAAAAAATTAGGAGGAAGGAGGAGAAAAGTAGGCACCATGTAGTCACAAGAAATAAGCTGAAAAGAGAATTTCAGCGACATATTATGAAGAGATTCTTCTATCAGTTTAGAACAAATGGAAAAGCAATAGACTAGAAATGTTTCAGAAAATTTAGTAGTTTGCTGCACACTGGGCTTTGTATCAGTGCTGTATGAATAGAGGGGCCTTTGTATTTCTGACATGCAATCATCCTTCCATGACAGTTGGATACATAAAATTTGAGAGAGTTCAAAAGAACACATAAAAGTTGAGAGGATTCAAAAGTCTTATATTTTACATATAAATGATCAGTAGATAATGAGAAGATACAATATGTTCAACATATTCATTGGTGTATTTATGAATTCAATCAATCATTAACAACTATTAATTGAGTATATACTATATTCAAAGCAGTATGCATATATGAAGCAGTCTCCACACATTTCTCTCAGGAAGTCTCCTAAAGGAGTTTACAAAACATTTAGGGTAATAAAATATAGACATGTAAGAAGTACAAGGTAATATATGAGAATAGTTGAATCACAGGTTTAGGCACAAATGTAGCAATAAAGCAAAGATCTTGTAAGGTAAAGTGAGTGGAAGTGCTTAGGTTGCAATAAAGAGTTGAGAAGAGAGAGCACTGGAAGATTGTATTGACCATTCATATGGGGAAAGATTACAGAGGGTCTTGGAAGAGAGGTTAAAGGGATTTTAATTTTTTCTTGAAGAAATAAATCTTCCTTAGTAGTTCTGTGAAAAGATACAATATTTTTTCATTAAAATTTTTTTCAGAAGTTAGATAGCCAGGAAAATTATCTACTTACAATAAGTTTCCTGCTTCTGGGAGCAGTTTACTTTAAATACCAGAAGTGTTAAAAATATTAGTATAGGGGCTTCCCTGGTGGCGCAGTGGTTGGGAGTCCGCCTGCCGATGCAGGGGACTCGGGTTCGTGCCCCGGTCCGGGAGAATCCCACGTGCCGCGGAGCGGCTGGGCCCGTGAGCCATGGCCGCTGAGCCCGTGCGTCCGGAGCCTGTACTCCGCAACGGGAGAGGCCACAGCAGTGAGAGGCCCGCGTACCGCAAAAAAAAAAAAAAAAAAAAAAAAAAAGTATAGCTATAGTTTAGTATATACTGTATACTTAGTATAGCTATACTAATATAGTATAGCTATAGTTTAAAGAATAAATAAAAGTGATAATTAAAAGCCACATGCTGTGAAGAGAGTTTTTTCCTTTATTTTCAGTAAGAAAACAAAAAATATATAGGAATGTTCCCAAGATGATAAGTCTTCTGTTGGGAAGGGGTGGTGGGCTGCCTTGCAGAAGTTGAGTGCAGAAGTGCAGGAGATGAGTTGTTATCAACTTTTTTTCACTAAACTTTGACTGTTACTCATCCCTCTGTCCTGGCCCTGGGTGAAGAATTAAAGATCAGATATAATCCCCAGAGTCTCTATTAATAGGGGTCAGAAATCATTCAAATAAAAATTCAAACACTGATATTGTATTTGTGTCTTGTAGAAGATTATTTTGTCCGAGGGTGTCAGGTTGAGACCAGAGGCAGGGATAGCAATAGAGTTTTGACATAATTCATGGGAAAAACAGTAAGAATGTAAGATAAAGAGATAATTGCTTGAATAAAAACATTCAACCTTAAAATCATAATGTATGCAAGGATATCCTGCGTGAATTATAAATAATTTGGTCAAAGTTGAACACGTTTAGCAGAGCTGAAATTTGAACCCAACAGTTTGCTTCCAGAGCATGTACTGTTAACCATTGAACTGTCTCTAAACATAAAATGAATTGAAAGGTTTATTCTTTTTTAATGAAGGTATTGTTACAGAAAAATAAACTGAATTTTATGATTACAAATTTGAACTGAAAAAGCCTAGTGAAGTAGCACAATTATTGCCTTAAGAGCCTAAGAGACATTTGTCTGAATTCTGACTCTACTACTTGATATCTCAGCAAATTTGTTCAAACTGTTTAATTTTCTAATTTCTCTGATTCTCAGTTGTATCATCTGTAAAACTGGAAAAAATATCTATTATGTAGAGATTAAATACATGTATGTGTAAAATAAATAATAGCCCATAGTACACATTTATATGGTAGGTGAAGCTGCCATTGATTCACAGTTCTAAGCCTGGGTAGCATGGTAAATTATATTGTAGAATATACAAAATGAGGAAAGAAAATGTATTTGTGTTCAGACTTTCATATAGATAATAAATTATTTATTTTGCTTAATTGTGAACAAACACCTATGTATAAGAAAGAGAAAAAAAAATAAATTTTTTAAAAGAGAGAAATTAGAGTAGAATCCAAATAATCATTGCAAAGGACACTCCACTCCCTCTTTTACTGTTAAAAAGTAGGGGCCTGGGCAGGATGGGAGGTATTAAAAAATCGAGAGTTTGTTGACACTGGGAGGGGTAAAAATAATTAATCTTATAAAGTAAAAACAAGAAATAGCCTTCTTTGTGAAATAGATGAGATCCTATTTCTTCACTCTGAACTCCGTTGAGGCCAGCATATCTCCCATTCTACAGATTATCTGTTAGGCTGAATGACATGTCAAACCGTGTAATCAGTTTTCATGCATTTACATTTACTATACCAATAGGAGTAAATGCTCTGTGGATGACTAAAAAAGACGGATAGGGATAAAAGGAGACGTTAATGGACATGCTAATAGTAAAATATTTATTTTATGAGGGAAGATAAGAGGGAGAATAAAGAATACTACTCCTGGAGCAATTCCCTTGAAAAAGAGGAAATGATTTTTTTTTTTTTAATTGCGAAGAAAGATCATGCTGTGAGATAGGAAAGCAGAAAAGAAATGTCCTCTTGTCAAGGCCAGTAACATAAGTGAGAATCCTTGTTGGGGAAGGAATATTCCAAAGTGGAAAGGACAGGAATTGAATATAGACTTCCCTAAAGGTATCTTATTTTTTAAATTTGACTTTGAAAATCTGGAAATATTTTACATAATTAGGAAAGAATATCAAAGCAAAATTAGACAAAGAGAGCAACACCTAAAAAATTGTAACAGGGCTTCCCTGGTGGCGCAGTGGTTGAGGATCCGCTTGCCGATGTAGGGGACACGGGTTCGTGCCCTGGTCCAGGAAGATCCCATATGCCGCGGAGCGGCTGGGCCCGTGAGCCATGGCCGCTGAGCCTGCGCGTCTGGAGCCTGTGCTCCGCAACGGGAGAGGCCACAACAGTGAGAGGCATGCATACCGCAAAAAAAAAAAAAAAAAAAAAAAAATTGTAACAAAATGAAGCAAGTAAATCTAACTCTGTAGAACATTAGTGGCTTAAATATACAGAGAAACTTTAAATAAAATTTTAAAATAAGGAATTGTATATCCACCATGAGATTTATATCCTAAGATCAAACAAACTGCAAAATAATCCTTAAACTGATTGTGTAATCATGTTGTTATTAATATTATAACATTGGCACGTTGATTCTGAAAGTATGTGCACATGTGCAAATACACACACAGGTAAGAAATCATCTTAATGTCTTTAGCGTATTAGTTTCTTATTGCTGTTGCATCAAATCACCACAAATTTAGAGGCTTAAAAACCACACAAATTTATTATAGTTCTGGAGGTCAGAATTCTAAAGTAAGTTCACAAGGCTGCTTCCTTCTGGAGGTTCTAGGGAAGAATGTCTTTCCTTGCCTTTTCTAGTTCTAGAGGCCACCTACATTCTTGGGCTCATGGCCACATGCTCCATGTTCAAAGCCAACAAACAGCACAGCAATTCCCAAAGTACCTTTCTGTTCCTCCGCTTCCAGTATCACTTGCCTCCTCTCCGTGGAAGACTCTCTTGCCTCTTTCTTATAAGGATCCTTGTGATTATTATGGGCTTGCCTGGATAATTTTTCCATCTCAAAATCCTTAATTTAGTCACATCTGCAAAGTCCCTTTTGCTATGCAGGGTAATGTGCTCACAGGGAGTAGATCTTGTTGGGGCCCATTATTGAGTCTACCACAACTAGGGACTAAGAATTTTAGTATTACATATATTTAAATGAATAAATAAAGCTAGGTTTATTGAGCTTGCTACATGAAAAGAAATGCACTCCAGAGGTATGAGATATCTTAGAATGGGAGAATTTATGGAAGGATACATAAAGGGCTTGGGGGCCTAAGGAATTGTTGATAAATTGTAAACTAAGCAGGTTGCTGGTACATTCAGATTATGTGAAGTTACCATGAGATCAGTTTATCTATGATCTTAGTCTTGGAGCTATGGCTGAATGAGTTAATACTACAACTATTTGAGTTTAGCTATTCTGTGACATACTTCATGGTTGGGTTTCTTAAACATATCTCTCTTATTAGACATAGTACGGTCCACTTTGCACATGTGGTTTCTGTTTTAAATATCAGTACCCTTCCTCCAGGGTGGAAGCCTAAGAAATGAACAAATCATTATCTTCTGAGGATGTAATCAATCCGAATTTATACCACTGTTTGATGGATTGTGATCATTTGTTGGATTTTTAATGCAAGGTAAAAGACAGTGGAGGAACATCTTTAAAACAACCTGTCAACCTAGAATTCTAAACACAGTGAAAATACCTTTCAAAAATGAAAGCAAAATAAAGATATTTAAAGACATATAAAAGATAAAAGAATTAATCACACCAGACCAGCACTACAAGAAATGTAAAAGGAAATCTTTCAGGAAAAATAAAAATGACAACAGATGGAAATTTGAATCTATGCAAAGAAATGTTATACAAATATATAAAGTATATAAGTAGGATTAAAACAACTCCTTATTTTATAAATAAGATTTTAAAAGATAATTGGCACTTATGATTTCTGGTCATTCAAGAAACATAGAAGTTGTCACTCCATCCTAACAACAAGTTGAACAAACTAAAAAATCCACAAGATTTTTAGATCCATCAGAGAAGTGAGGTCATAGGGCAAACCTCTGATGCCAAAGGTGGACAGACAGACAGGCAGATACAGATAATCACACCTTATTGGAGCAGAAACCCATCTCTGTGGGAACCACTACTGGGCTGGGAAAACCTGAACTACAATCAATGAATTGCTGGAGTCTCAGTGTAGTCAAGCCTGAGAGATAACATCTCCAGGGAAGTCCCAGTCTTTGGGGATGTCTCTACACTTTTGTGAGTTTAACTTCCACTTTACATCCCATGGACTTTAAAAGGATAAAAAGGGAATACTCTATACAGATTTGATAACCTAGATGAACTGGACCAGTTCCTTGAAAGACATAATCTGCCAAAACTCAAATGAGAATAAATAGACAACCCAGATAGGCATATATCTATTAAAGACATTAAATCAATAGTAAAAACTTTCTTTAAACAAACAAAGAATAAAACAAGGTTCACTGGTGAATTTTACCAAACATTTAAGAAAGAAAGTATATCGATTCTCTACAATCTCTTTCAGAAAACAGAAGTAGAAGGATTACTTCCTAACTCATTCTCCGAGGCTGTCTATCATTATCCTAATCCCAAACCACACAAAAATGTTATAAGAAATGAAAACTACAGATTCATATGTATCTTGAACATATACACAGGAATCCTCAAGAAAATATTAGCAGATAGACTCCAACAATGTATAAAAATAATTATATTCTACAAAGAAGTGGGATTTATCCCAGATATGCAAGGCTGGCTCAACATTTGAAAATCAATTAATGTATCATGTCAATAGACTACAGAAGAAAAATCACACGATAATATCAATAGATACAGAAAATACACTTGACAAAATAGAATACCATCCATGACAGAAACTCTCAGTAAACTAGGAATAGAGGGGAACTTCCTCAATTTGATAATGAACATTGACAAAAAAATCTACAATTAACATCGTACTTAAAGAATTGAAACTGGCAGTTCTTCTGTTAAGATGGGGAACAAGGCAAAGATGTCCCCTCTCACCACTGCTTTTCATTATCATACTGGAAGTCCTAGCTAATGCAATAAGACACCAAAAGGGAAAAAAAAGGATATACAGAATGTGAAGGAAGAAGTAAAATTGTGTTTGTTGGCAGAAGACAAGATCATCTATGAGAAAATCTGAAAGACACACACACAACCTTCCTGGACCTAATAAGCAATTATAGCAAAGTTGCAGGATGCAAGGTTAATATGTAAAAGTCAATCACTTACCTCTATGCTAGTAATAAACAAGTGGAATTTGAAATTAAAAACACAGTATCGTTTACATTAGCACCCCAAAACATGAAATACTTAGATATAAATCTAACAAAATATGTACAAGATCTATGAAAAAAAGTACAAAATTTGTAAATAAAGAGCAAGGATCAAGCATTTATCCCACCTTTTCAGTATAAATATACCTCAGGATAACCATAAGTTGATAACGATTCTTTCTGTATGTAAAAATTGCAGCTAATATAGAAAGAATAACAAAATTAAATGTCACTATTATACCACTTTTAATGAAAAATGGTAAAACGAGCATAATTCTCCCTCACTCTTTCTTTCCCTCTTAAGCAAGTTTGAATTGGGTTTCTGTTACTTGTGATGTGTTAGGCAGTATGGTGGGTGATATACTAATACATTTTTAGGAAGCACAATGGATTGCTGACAACATTTATTTTACAACACAAGTCTCTGTAATAGGAGAACTCAGCCAGACATACAGCAACCTGGCTTAGGCTCAGAAAGACATTTTTGATAGATTGTCATTACCCCATTCAATACACTGTTAAGAACACTATGAAAATAATAGGTAAAAGTTAATTTATGTCCTCTATTGTTGTAACAAAGAGAAAATAGAAAAAAATATTAGACTGGAACGAAGTCTAACCTTCCACACAGAACAGTAACATTTTATCCTGTATTTTGTGCGATGGTTACCCAAATGTCATTTGAATTCTTTGATCATAGGACATTCACTACTTTTTAAGGTGGTTTTCTCATAAAATTTCACTCTGATTCTATCATTCCTTAAATGATACGGTTTCCAGATATTTTATCCTTCTGTTTACTTATTTCTATTTCCTATTTACTATAGTATGGTTCTCAGAACAGAAAAATAATATTACAAGTATAATATCAGTGAGATTACTGCTGCCTTCACTGACTCCAGTGAGTAAATATTTTGCTTCCATTTGTGTTTTCAAGCATCCTACATAGAGTTTTCCAGGCTTGGTGTCTGGTCACAGATATTCAGGATCTGGGTAGACATGGGAAACAAGGGCATGCAGTATTATTAAACCAGAAATGCAGAGCCACTAAACGTGATAAAAAAAAAAAAAAAACAGATTTGGGTATGGATATTATGAGCAAACGAGTTGTTCAAGAATGGAAGTCTTGGACAAGTTGTACAACTTGAAATTTCCTTTATAGCCAGCACTGTTTTTATTGGATGACATGCCAATAAAGTCACATTTAACCATGGTATGTTTTACATGCCGTTTAGCCTCAGACTTTGAAGGTTAATTTATTCAAATTATCAATTAATGGTCTCATTAGTTTTTCTCTTAGTAACTGTTTAGTACTTAGTTTATTTTTTCTCTTAGTAACTGTGTTTAGGTTAGGTTTCTTCTCTCTTAGACATATGAAGTTAATTCTATCAAACCATACCTGGAGCTTTATGTGTACCCATTATGACCTCCATAATTTGGCAATAGAAATCTTTTCCATTCATACCCAACTAATGTACTATGTATCACTCCAGGTTTTATGTTATTTATAATACTGATAAACATATATTCCATGTTTTTATATACAATGATAATTAATGTTAGGGACAGGTAGGAACAAGAACTGTGTCCTGTGAGAAAACACAGAAACATCACTTAAGTTTTCATGGATCCATTAATTAACCCTTTTGAAATGATTATTTCAAAGATTTGATATCTATGTAACAGGATTACCGTTCTGCAACATTTTTCCACCTTGACCACAAGAATATCATGATAGGCTTTGTAAAACTCTTGGAGAAAATGAACACACTCCATCTTCAGGATTCCTTTGACTTACTAATGTTAGGAAATGAGTTTAGTTTTATATCATTTATTCTCAATGGTCCATTGCTATCTTCTAATAATTCAATACAGTAAACATTTTCAGTCATTTAAAAACAATCCATTTAAAACTTCCTAGGGATGGATACGTTTACTTGTTTATATTTTCTAGACATAATTCTTTATGTAGTTGTGTATGTTTGTTTTTAAAAATGAGGATATTTTCTAATCTCCAAAAATTCTTTCACCCCCAGTTCTCAAATATTATCTACCGTGATCCGCTATTGCATATACCTTTCAAGAATTTCCTTACATATCATTTTCTTGAGCTTAGACAATTATTTTAATCAGCTACACGCCCTTATGGTCATGATACTCTTTTAGGATATTATCATATTCTTAATGATTTTTCTTGTATTCTCATTTGAGATAATTTTTTAATGGGCAGATATCAAAATCAAAGCTGAGTTATGTAGCTGTCAGTAGAGCATGCAAGTTGTAAAAATGTAGGAAAGACAAGGTACTCAAAAGCCAAAGATAAGAATGAGGATGCCATTACTGAGACCCTAGGTCTTATGCTAATAGCACAGAATAGCAACAAGAATAGTCATATAGAATTTTCAAATGACTGTTGATTTTACCCAAATGTGATCATATTACATGTCCTTCAGTGAAAATCATATCATGGTAATCCCTGTGTTACTATGTTAATATATGAAAAAGGCTGCTTAAGGTTCTATGTTATGATTATAACGTTGTTTATTTAAACACACTGTTAAAGACAGACTTCCATTTTGTTATGTTTTCATACACATAATAATAAATGGTCCAACAAAGATTTTCATATCCTTGCATACTAGTCCTTTGATTTCCATGAGACTGACTCTCAGGAGCAAAGTTGCTGTATCGAATAGTATGCATACTGTTCATTTAAATAGCTATTGACAAATTGCTTCTCTTATATTTGCAACAATTTATTTCCACCAGCAAGTGTGAGCAGAGTATTGTCTCTAGGTAACCACCAGCCATAGTTGTTTCATTCTTTTAATACTATACAATCAAATTTTCAATAATCTCATTATGAATTTAAAATTTACTTCCCCCTAAGTACTAGTGAGATAAAAACCTTTTCATATATTTATTGGCTATTTGGACTTAATCTGTGAATTTCGTATTTGAATATTTGGCTATTTTTTATTGGATTGATTACCTTTATTGAATATGTTAAATTTTTCAAATGTCTGGTAAATATTTTCATCAAATTATAATTTATCTTTGACTAGGTTTTTGGTATACTTTACCTTATGCTTCAATTATTTACAATTAAGGGAATCAAGTTGCTTTTATTTTATTTATTTACTTTAGTTTCTGAGTTTCCAACCTTGATTAAGAAGTGCTGACCAACCACTGGATTATACATTTATTCTCCTTACTCTTCTTCAAGACTTTATTATTTTACACTTTTATATGAAAAACTTTTGTAAGGCTAAAATTTCTTTTTGTTTATGGTGTGAAGAAAATGTCCAAAGATATATCCTGCTTCATGGTTATCAACTTGTGCCAGCATTTTTTTTGAATTGCTTTTGAATTGAAGTCATAAAATTTTCATATGTTAAACTCCCAGATATCCTGGGCTTTATTTCTGGACTCTATATTTGCTTATATATTTGTCTGTTCCTATGATACTTCCAGAAATTTTTTAGTTGTTCTAGTTATTCTATAATAGTAAGTGTTAGGGTAAGTCAATGCCCCTTTCCCAAAATAGTTGCCTTGTTTATTATCAGATAATTATTATGCTTTCCTAAGCTTAAAATAATTTTACAATTTTAAAAATCCAGTTGGGATTTTATTTGAAATTATAACAAATTTGCATATTAATTTGGAGGATAAAAACATTTTTATATTATTTCTTTTAATTTAAGAAAATAAAATATTTTTCCATTTGTAGAGATGTCATTTTACATCCTTCATTAAGTTTTCTTCCTTTGCACTCTATAATTTTCTTGTTAAATTTATTCTTGAGCATCTCATAACTTTCATGGTTATAAGGAATTAAATATTTTATTATCTATTTTTAGTGTGTTATTATTGGTAGTTTTTTTAAACCTACCTTTTAAATAATTCTAATAATTTTAACAGGCTCTTGAATTTTCTCTTTTACTTTTCAAAAAAACTATATTTCCACATTTGCAATATTTTCATTGATTGTTTAAATTTCTTTTTGAAGTCCACATAATGTTAAGTGCATTACTTTGACTGAATGAGAGGTGAATACATATTTTGGGAAAGTTGGCTCATGAGATAACTCGGTAGGATCAATTCTGAGTTTTGAGCACCACTTTCTTTCTTCTGTCTTCCTCAACCTGGGGAAGTCTCCCACAGCTCATCTCTACCAGTTCTTGAGTATATTCTGAACCTTAGCAGCATGCTATAACCCTAACTTCACAGGTGGGTGGGTTTGAAAATTAACGTAAAGACTTCACAGTGAATCCAGTCCAAGTGCCTGGACTTCTGCCTTGTGTCCTCTTTCCCTGTTTCTGCTGGATGGGCAAATCTTACCCGGCTGCTGCAACCTAATCCATGCTGTGGGTCCATCCTGCTTCCCAGCAACTATATGCCCAATATCCAACTCCAAATAAAAAAAGAACATGTCAGTCATCCTTGCTTGGCCCTATGCATCATCACTACCAATATTCCCCTACATATAGTCATGGTATAAGTTGAACCTGAATTTGCCAGATTCCACTGGATATAGTAAATTGAAATACTGTCATCCAATCTTCCATTCTCTGAAAACTAACTTTCCCCTAACCCCCATCTTACTCATTTTCCCCTTTCCTGCTAGGTCACTACTGAACCACTGAGTATCTTGTGGTGAATCCATGTTTGGTGTGAGTAGATTTTGGAATTCACAGAGAAAATATATGAGATAATAATAAAAATTAAAATCAAATGATTACTAAACTCACTGAATGCTTACTACATGTCAGATTTTTTTGAAATATTTTACATGTATTAATTCATTTAATTCTCACAACAACCACATGAAATATCCTCATTTTACAAATGAGGAAATTAACTGACGTGTGGAATTGATTTCTCCTTTTAAAACTAGGCTTCTCTGATTTGTCTTACCTTATCCATTTGAAGATAGCAAAGTGTTTCCAAAATCAGCATAGTATGTGAATATACTTTCTGCTTATTCCAGTAAATCATGGATTACTCTACACTCTTAATTTTTCTTAGCACTTTTTAACATCTTATTTAATATGTGGCCATTTTCTGATATTCTTAATATCTTATAATATTCCTTGCATTTATTTTTTTCTAATTATGGTATTTCTCTTTTTGTATGGCTTATTTCCTTTTATAACTCAAACTCATCTGTAACATGATTGTTCATTCACATTGCTTTTCTAAATTTTATTTTCCTTCTTTCCTCACGATGAATTACATAATAAAAATTTTAGAGCTTTCTACCATGTTGAGCGATGTTTCCTTTTTAGAGACACTTGTTACAGGATTATTTCTACACTTTGAAATCTAATTTGAGGTAAACGTTTGACAATATCCAGAACTATGTCCTGCATTTCATTCTGGAAGCTTTTGTATATCCCAGGTATATCAAGATATATCCCAGGTATATCAAGATTTCAGTAAGAGTGACTCGCTGTGGGTTATTTTTTGTTCATTGTACAGAGCTTTCAGTGAGTCTATTCAATCAGGAAACTTCTTTCCTTCAGGCTAG
The DNA here is from genome assembly GCF_963455315.2 of Globicephala melas. Classification (NCBI taxonomy): domain Eukaryota; kingdom Metazoa; phylum Chordata; class Mammalia; order Artiodactyla; family Delphinidae; genus Globicephala; species Globicephala melas. The sequence continues at coordinate 44,619,261 of NC_083327.1, read as the reverse complement.
GGAAAATTTCCTTTCTCAGTAATACTGTCATCACCTCAGTCTCTTTTGCTCTCTCGTTTTGAAATTCCTATTAGTCAAATGTTTGTTATCCTGAATAAATAATCTTCTATTTTTTTTTCTTTCTCTTGCCTTTAGTATATGTCTTGGGAGTTGAGAATCTCTGGTTTATGTCTCCTTTGAGATATACACTGGGAGAGAAGTCACTTGTCTACTTAGTGTCTGGGAGGTAACCTGAGGGTTTAAATGATTCTTACACAGGTATTCCTTTATGAGTCCTATTTTCAATCACTGTAGTTCACCTCACATTCATAGATTTACTGTATATTTGGGAAGGTTCTACAGGGTAAATCATCTGACAGCACATTTGATTCTTCCTCTAGGAAAACTGAAGTTTGACTTCCCTTTTTTTCTGATGAGTCTATCACAATAATTTAATCTGTTTTTATCAAATATCGTGATTTGGATTTACAAAGGTTTCCTCATTTTATTGAAGATAGAGTTCGTGCTTTTGTTTCTTATTTTCCTTGAAATTTTGGAGTGATTTTGAAATCCAGATTGTCAAAATTATTAGAGCTGCACCACTTTCAGTTGACCATTTTTATTCCACCCTTGCCTTCAGGGCTTGGCACCTGCTCTTCTTTCATCACGGAAGACTCACCTTACAGCGCCCTTTACTTCTCTCGCACAGCAGTAATAACACTTGGTGGCTATTTGATAAATGCTTGTCTTACACAGGCTTGAGGACCCCAGGAGAATAAAACCATGCTGTGCTTGCTGTTGTCTTCACTAGCATAGTGCCACTCAATTAATATGTGTTGAAAGCATAAATGTACCTTTTTGTGACTCTATCCTTTATCCTCACATGGACCCTTAGAAGTGGAGGGGAGTGAGGTTGATGACTCTGGGCAGGCTTTCTGTCATGTCTGGGATTCACACTCCAGAAAGACAGCATAAGAGCCAATTAGCCATGTCATCTCTGCATATGGCTGTCACCATATGCCTCACAGAAAGTCACCAGACACAGATACACCATCATTTCTTCCTGGAATTGTAGCAGTGTGCATATGTCTGTTATTGCTCATGGATTTTATTATTGCTTATTGCTATTTTGTAGAATGCCCTGACTGGCTAGGAGAAAATCTTCATATGTATTATATACCTTGGAAATGCTGCCTATTCTTTTTGATTTATCCACTCTTCCATTATCCTCTTTGATCTGTCAACTTCTTTTTTTTTTTTTTTTTTTTTGTGGTACGCGGGCCTCTCACTGTTGCGGCCTCTCCCGTTGCGGAGCACAGGCTCCGGACGCGCAGGCTCAGCGGCCATGGCTCACGGGCCCAGCTGCTCCGCGGCACGTGGGATCTTCCCGGACCGGGGCACGAACCCGTGTCCCCTGCATCGGCAGGCGGACTCTCAACCACTGCGCCACCAGGGGAGCTCTTGTCAACTTCTTAATGACTTTTTTTTTAACTCTTCCTTCCCTCCTTAGAAACTCTTTATCCTTACCCACCTTCCTGGAGTATTTCCTCCACTTGGTGTAAGAATTTTTCATCGTCTTCAATAAATCATAGGATAGAGATTTTTTTTTTTTTTTTTTTTTTTTGCGGTACGCGGGCCTCTCACCGCTGCGGCCTCTCCCGCTGTGGAGCACAGGCTCCGGACACGCAGGCTCAGCGGCCACGGCTCATGGGCCCAGCCGCTCCGCGGCATGTGGGCTCTTCCCGGACCGGGGCACGAACCCGTGTCCCCTGCATCGGCAGGAGGACTCCCAACCACCGCGCCACCAGGGAAGCCCGAGATGTTTTATAAATGCTTTTTACTAGTGAAGAGGTCAGCCTCCATCTATAACATTTGGAATAGGAAATAGCCTTAAACAGGAAGTTTGCTAAATATAGTACATCTTGTAGTTTTCAGAAACAGTCCCAACTGTGCCCATGTGAGTCTTGCTGGTTCTAGGGATATGTAGCCATGTGGCAACTATTAGAAAGACCTTTTTAAGCCTTTCAGTCATTCCTTTCCGGTCTCCTTAATCTTGCTTATGTATTTATGGATGGATGTCTATGTATCAAGTCTTGCTTTCTTTCAAAACTACACTAGCATAGGGCTTCCCTGGTGGCGCAGTGGTTGGGAGTCCGCCTGCCGATGCAGGGGACACGGGTTCGTGCCCTAGTCCGGGAAGATCCCACATGCCGCGGAGCCTGCGCGTCCGGAGCCTGTGCTCCGCAACGGGAGAGGCCACAACAGTGAGAGGCCCGCGTACCGCAAAAAAAGAAAAAAATACACCAGCATAAACAACCTTGTCGATCTATGTCAGCACATTTAAAAATTCTCTTTCTCACCTCTAACAGTCCTATTTACTTGTGCCTACTCACTAGGGGGATTCTAGCAGGTCACCTTTTCTTTCTAAAGAGAGAGCTCTAAAAACCATAAAAGCACTCACCTTGCCACTTCTCTCATTTGAACTCAACAGCTTTAAATTATCTGATAATCTCCACCCTTTGAAAGCTGAGTCTGAAAAATAGAAGGATTTACGATGACCATCTGTTGCTATTTCTTTGTCCTGTACCATTAAAAATGAGGCTGTAACTCACAAGGATGCATGGATGTCCCCTTTAGCACTTTCATCCCCTGCGAGTCACCACTGAGTAAGTTAGTGGGCTCACAAGTTGGCTTCCGAATAGACCCAGAGATGAATAAAAATTTATCCTTTGTAGCATTTTCCTCATTTCTCTTAACTGAACTAGAAATGAGTTGACAGAAAGAGAAAACTGGATTAGTAAAATAAACAAGTATTATGTGTTTGTGTGCATAAAAAGAAATCACATTCTTTGCCCCCAGTGGTAATCCATTTGTTATCTAGAGAATGCAGAGAATGCATCTGTTCTCACACATTCCAGAAACATGAGAGCCCCAACCAACAAGGAGAATAAACCCGCTGCTGGATTTCATATTAAGGAAGCTGGCATTTGTCCTTCCCCTTTTGGGCCCTCACCCTTCAAGGCCATTAGCCTAAATGATGCTGAGGCATTGAAACAAGCAAAGAAGCCCCAGTTGCCGTCTTCTTTTCTCTGAGCCAATTGTCAAGCGCCATAGCGTTACGAAGGGAAAGCATATATCTTCCCGATCCCTACAGTGTTGAGCTTATTTTCTGAAGTGTGAGATTTGATTACTCTTATTTCTCCAAGTAGAATCACTGATACAGTTTGTCAGAAACGGAATTGAGCTCTTTTTCTATTTAAAGAGCCAGGCAAGTTTATTAAAACTGCGAATTTCACAGGGTAATAATTTGCTGGGTGGCATAGAATTTTTTTTTTTTTTTATAACTACTCTGCTTGCTGTTGCTTATGTTGACTCACTTTCCTCTTTACAGTATTGGTCCACATAATCTTGCATTTGTTAGCACTGCCTTGGGGGCAAGATTAGAAAGTGTTGTGTAGGCACAAGAAATGAGAAGCAGTATTTTGGATAACAAATTTCTACTTCTTGTTCTGTTACCAGCTATATTATATCGTGGGTAGGAGAGAGAGGTCTTAAAAAGAACTTCTGTTTCTCACTTTGCAATACATGGTTAACATGAAAAGTATGTATATAAATGGTCTAGGCTCACTGGAATATGTTTGGTGCTTAGTAAGTGCTAGTGCCTCCAATTGACATTACAGGTAGCATCAAATGTACAGTTGTCTTTAACTGAGTGATCTGGAAATGCATATTGGGGCTGTAACAAAACCTCACCAGACTGGTAGACTCTTTGACCAGGAAACGTTTTTATAGGCCATTCAGTAAATTATTTCACAACCTCCCCATCCAGGTTTTATCCAGTTTCTCCCTGAATTCTTCCTAAGAGAGGAAGCTTACTACTTTTTTGAGGCAACCGATGATGCTGTTGATACATTATCAGTCATTATTATGTTCTTTCATCTATTAAGCCAAATCTGCTTCATTTTCACTTCTGCTCGTGCCCCTAACCCTATGAAATCATAAATAACAAGCTTCTCCTTCTTACACAGTGTGTTATTTTATGTTCAGAACTGGATTAACTATTTCTCATGTATTTGCATAGCATGTTACAACTTACATAATGCATTCACTTAAATGATCACATTTGACCTGCACAACAACCTTATGAAGGAGAGGATACCATTATACCAGTTTTATAGGTAAAGAAACTGGGCATTAAAGGGGTAAAACGACTTGCCCCAAACTGCTCAACTCTAACATAAAACAATAGGGTTCAAACCTCTCATCTTTCTGACCACTTTTTCAGCTCTATTCAATCCGTAACAATGAAGAGCTTCTGGAACCTTCATGCATTTTGTCACCATTCCCTAGTTGATATTTGCCATGCTCCACTTCTAACAACATGGCTTACAAAATCAAACACTTTGAGCATGCCCTATCCAGTGTAGACTTTAGTGAGGTGAACCACTATCCTGTCCAAACTGAGAATGACATTGTTTAGTTCACTCCAAGACCACATTCCCTTCCTGAGACGCCCTTCACACTGTTGACTTATGCTGAACTTATAATTAACTTAGAGTTTGCTGTCATGAGATTATTAACAATTCATGACTCCTTTTTGCTGTTGCACAATTAATTTTAAAATATAAATTTCCACCAAATACTTTTAGTATATTCTCCCAATACTTCCAGATTTTTTTTTTTTTTTAATTTGGTTCTGTGTTTTCAGTTTATGGCACAACTGAAATGACAGGCTTCTTATTTGGCATCTAGCAGAGCATTTTCCAATGGCTTGCAGTTTAATATTTAATATTCATTGTCAGCAAGGGCTCAGTGAACTAGAACAAATGATGTATTTTATTTTATAAAGAGCTTTCAGTACCTTATGCTGATTAGAAAGTTGGAAAATTTTAGGCACTATAAATAGCCAGTGATAGAGGTATATTTGGTTTGCAGAATTCTTTTATCATATTTCTCAAGTACAACTATTCTTGTTATACATAGAATGACCCTATAGATGAAAATACATAATGAGATAGCAGTGGAAAAGTTATAAATTATAATCAAGACTCCATCAAGTAGTAGTATATAAAAATAAATGCCTTCTACTCAAAAGAACTCATTATTGGGAGTCACATCTTGAGAGGCAATCTGAATTATTGGAAGGCGTTCTGTACCTGGTTTCAAACCTAGTAAGTGATACGAAATAACTATGGTATAAAGAAAAACATGTTTTTTATTAACTGGACTGTTTTTGTTATTATATTTTCTTTATTTAAATTTTGTTTTCTCCCCTTTCTTATTGAAGTCATTTTTGAAAAACCCTGCTTGTTTCAGTTCTGCAAAGGGAAATTGGGCCCTGTCCAGGGTCTGGCTTAGGACAGGCTACGGGAAAGGGAGTGAGAAGGTCACAAGAGAACTGAAAGTCATGGGAGCGTCGAGGCCATTTAAGCAATTGCCCATCTCCTCCTGGATGATCTCTTTTCGAAAGATTTCTCTGAAACCGGGGAAGCCACGGGTTTAGCTTCATGAAAGGAGGATGTTTTCCATGTGAAAGTAAATCACAGAGATAAACTTTTGAGAAATTAGCATCATTCTGAATCATAGCCAGGATTTAGAATGTAGTCTGTGCTTATTTTTGACCGTTTTATAGTTCCTTAATTTGAAGCCTACTTTGTGAGCACCAAATAATGGATACAAAACCCAATCTTCCTTCCCAGCCGTGACTACCACCTGTTACCGTGGTTCACTGCCAAGGGTCTCCTGTGTGGGTGAGTCTTCTCTAATTAGACGGGCAAACAAAGTGCACAGATCCTGCTTCTCTTTTATTCACCTCTCTTAAAGAGCTAAATGGATGGGCAGCATACAAGAAAAAGTATCTTGTGTAGGGTGTGAATCCTAAACAGTAGGGAGTGAACCCTGACAAATGTTGATGGGCTCGAGCACAAGTTTTGGAAACAACCAAAGGTTTGTTGATCAATAAGACCCCTTAATGCTTTCACTGATTATCAGGGCATAGGGCTCTCTAGGCCAGCAGGAGAGCACTAACAGGAGTACATCAGGATGTTCCAAAGCAGCACTTGCATGAAATTCAGAAGTTTTTGCCCAATAGATGGTTTGGACACATGCCAATTCTTTCACATAGCCACTCCAGAGTGGCAGGCAGACTCTAGCCCACCTCCAGATGTACCAGTGATAGCTCCATTATATTTCTTGCAACAACTAACATCTCACAGGAAAACTTGACTTATTAACCATGTGATGAATCATCCTAAACTTGAAATGTCATATCTTTCCAGTAAAGCTAAATACCATGTAATTCTCTATTGGACCATTCATCAATTCTTGACCACGGTCACTGAGAGATTAGGTTCTAAAGAATAGAAGATGTGATATCATTTTAAAACATAGAAAGTAACTTCTGTGTCAAGAAAACTGTTGCCATAGAGGAGATCATTCAGCTGGAACAGTCAGGTTTTTTTTCAAGGTTTTATCATGAAACTCATGGAAATGTGAATGTGAATTGCATACCTAGGTGGACTGTGATAACTGATAACTCTCTCTATTACTCAGCATCTCTTTTGTTTAATGATATATTTTGTCAAATTTGCAGTCTCGACAATAGCTATTGTCTACATTCAGTTAGTATATACACATTTCTAAACTGAAGATATCACAGTTGGAATAAGTTATGATTGCAAAAGTAAGCTGGTAAATTTTAGAGTAATGATCTGTTAGATCAAGCACAGATTTTAGATAGTACTACCTCTGGAGCCTTCATTTTCTCAGTAAGTCACCACCAACTTGAAATGGCTATTCAGAATTATGGTATCCATTAATAACAAAACTAGAACTTAACCAAAGTTCTCTTAATTACACATGTATAGAGTTGAAACCTCAAGAGGAGATGTCAGTTCCCCTGGTTACATTTATATGGTAAATTAGTTTAAGAGCATGGGCTTTGGAGCCAGGCAGACTTGCTTTTAAACATTGGCTTTGCTGCTTACTAGGACAATCATCTGATAAATTACTTAAATTCTCAGAGCCCCAGTTTCCTCACATCTACGTATTCTACAGATATAGAAATAATAGTACCTGTCTTAGAGTGATGTTTCAGGAAGTAAAGGAGAATGACTCTGTAACCTTTCTCCTTACTTCTTTTTATTGATAAAAAATATTATCTTTTGAGTTACATAGATTTATTTTCAAATTCCTGCTTCTTCAGCTACTACTGCTGTCACTTTGGGAAAATTACTAAATCTCTCTGAGGGTGATTTTCCTTAAAATAGGTTGGTATTTAGTGACATTATTATGTTTAAACTATCAGAAGTATGACGTAAAAGCTTAATAAAGAGTGTTGCACACATATCAAGGTTAAATAAATGGCAGTCATTAGCTCTTAGGTTTATTGTCAACAACATATCTTATAGGTCCACAAGTCCATTTATCTACAAAAAAATGTGAGTAAAGGGAAATTCTGAGAATATGATATTAAGTTAATATGAGCTTCTGGTTCAATGTGGTGTTCAGCTAGTGAACTCTGATAAAGCTTGTCATCATCTTGAACTGAAAATGATCTAGTAATACACAGAAGGAAGTGAAAATCCAAGACACCTTAAAATTAAGAAAATACAATGCTATAATTTAGGATGGTAAAACTGTCAGGGGATAAATCACTGATGATACAATCTATGGGGTTTCACTAAGAATTGTAGTCTATGTCCAGTGCACATGCTTTGCTTGAGAGTAGGAAGTAGAATGTCTCATTCCTTCTCAGCTTCCTGCCTGCATTGAGACCCACTGTCTGTACCTGTCAAAAAATGACAATATTTCTCCACTGCTTAGGTACTAATATTTGGGACAACTAGAATACCACTTTCACAGACACTTCTTTTCTCTTCTGTCATGTTTCTTTCTATACTATTTCCAAATAGTGTATTTTCTATTAGAAAGTACTGTCTTCTACTACTAGAAGATAGAAGAACAATGAATGGTAGTGGTAATGATTTGGGTAGAATATTGACAGGCATGTGTGGCTGGCACTCTAGGGTGATGGTTTGTTTCCAGCTAACAAAAACAGAAAATTAATAATTCATTCACAACCTCTATCACCATCAATAATTAACATTTTGCTTAAAGTTGTGGTCAAAGTGATGGAACACAAAAGAGAAATTAGGAAAATCACAACTATAAGAAAGAAAGAAAAGTTTAACATTATGGATAGATAATAGGGTTCTATAACAAGGAAACCCTCCAATAGAACTTTCTACAGTGCTGGAAAGGTTCAGCTAGTGGCTGTCCACAGCAGTAGGTATTAACTATATATGACTGGTAAGCATTTGAAATGTGGCATGCACAACCAAGGACCTGAATATTTAATTTAGTTTAAAATTAATTTAAATTTAAATAACCAAATGTGGCAAGTGGCTACTACATTGAACAGCACAACCCTAGGGGATTATTTAAAATTCCTTAGAATCAAAGGGAACTTCCAGCCAAATGGCATATACAATATCAATATTTTTAAATGACTTCTTCCATACACCATCATTAAAGCAATTGAAATTATAATTGGAAAATTTTTTCAATTCATTTTTGCATTAAAATGTCTAAAACTTATTATAATAACTCAATAAAATGAATAATTCTCTTAAGACTATTAAAATTAAAAAAAAAATTAAAAGCAGCTCAGTCAATACTGGCTTTGGAAATTTCCCCTAATGAAACTTTTTTCCTGTGACTATGTACTATTGTCACTTGTTTGCCACCATATCTCAGAGGGTTACCCTACACCATACATGATGCTTCCCTTCTGATCTTGTAATCAGCCCTGGCCGTGTCTCCTCCCTCAGACCAGACTCTTCTCACCTCCCCTCCTGCATCTGTGTATCTGCCCAGACTTGAATACAATTGTCATCAACATTAAACTGTATTTGTGCTTCTTGACTATAAAAAAAAAAAAGTTGAGAGTTTTGAGAAAAAGATTTGAATAAATGAAGAGAACTGTGTTTCTAGATGAGAAGACAGAATATTGTAAATATTCTATTTCCTGCTAAATTAATTTATGGGTTCAAAAGTGAAATGGGATCTTCCTTGGGACTTAATTAAAAATTTTAAAGTTGATTTACAAGTTGTAGACTTGTATTACGTGATGCCTTTCTCGGCTGTGAAATTACAGCATCCCATTCCTTTAACTCGTGTCTTACCATATGAATAGATTTGGCCAATGAAATATGGGTGCAGAGGGCATTCTAGAAGCCAGCTTTGGCTCTTTTTCCTCAGCATTAATTCTGTGATGTTCTGGAGTGAAAACATCCAGAAAAGCTGTAGTCAACCAGGATAGACTTGTAGCATGAATAAGAAGTAAACCTTGGTTCTTGTAAGCAACTGAGGTAACTAGACATATCTATCAATATTCCTTTGTGTTTCAACCATATTAAATATGGTTCATATTAAAATGCAATAAAACTACAAATATTTTACCAATCTGGTATTGGCAGATACCAGATTCTGGTATTGGTAGAAGTGTAAATTGGTACAAATTTTCTGGAGAGCAATTTTTCATTATATATTAAGAATTATAAAAATACTATTTACATCAAGTGGAATTAATACTAATTCTGCTTCTAGAGATCTGCCTGAAGGAAATAATAATTTAGAAAAAATGTTTGTACAGCAGTTTCACTGAATTTTTTTTTATGGTAAAGGGTAATTAAGAAGTAACCAAAATATACAATAGTGGAGTATAAATTTGGTATCATCACCATTTCAGATAATATAATTCATTCATTAAATATCTTTAAATCAGTGTTTTAAAGAATTCATAATATCTTAGGAAATTGTTTGCCATGAAATAATGAAAAAAAGATTAATAATAATACTCTATATCATTCAAATTTGGGGGAAACATACGTACATAGAGAAAGAAAATTAACTGGATTAAAATAGGAAAAAGATTTTGGGAGGTTTTTATTTACTTGAAACTATTTTCCCTTCTTAATCACAGTTGCTTATTCAATGATGAAGTCGAATTTATGAGAAGAAACAGAGTATTTAACAGATATATCAATAATAAGACTAGCATTGACTTACTTATATATTTATTAAAATAGGCAGAATAGATCTTGTGCCAAAAAAGCCTTTCTCCTCAGAACCTTTTTAATTTAAATTTTGATGAGAAAAGTATAGTGAGTAAAACTTCTTTTACTATAAATTCTTAAGCATGGCTGTTTCTAACATGGTTGTTCTAACATTTGGTTATATTGAATAGTATAATTATCTTTGGATTGCTTATCATTATAATCACTGTAATGAAATATGACCTATACATCATTATATTATGCCTTTTTTGAGAATCTAATTAAAAATGGCCAAATCAACTAGAGACAATCATTAACATCTGTCTTTCTGGTCCTGAGTTGACTGAAAATGGATCTGTAAAACTTCCATTGGTTTTAAGTCAAGATTCTCAGGAAATTCTTTTTTTCTTTTAACTTTTTATTTTATATTGGAGTATAGTTGATTAACAATGTTGTGATAGTTTCAGGTGTACAGCAAAGTGATTCAGTTATACATATACATGTATCTATTCTTCTTCAAATTATTTTGCCATTCAGGTTGTTACATAATATTAAGGAAATTCTTGAAGTCTACAAAGGGAGTAGAATTCTTTGCTTTCATCAAAATGATAGTCTGAAGGATAACAGATTTGAACACAAGAGGAAGATAGAACAGATTTTACAATGAATTGCTTTAAGTTTCAAGAATTTAAAGGTAAATCAGGAGAAATTGGATGAACACAGAACTGGCTGGGAGCCTCCATCTTACATTTTGAGCTATTCCCTTAGTGCTCTTAGCATTCTGGAGGGAGCCACGTTAGCAGATGCCTGCTGCTGAGCATGTGTTGCCCACCACTAAAGACGACAGACATTTAACCTAAAAAAGCTATTAGACTAAGGAGACTGTGTTCTCCAGATTTTCTGGGTCAGTTGGTGTTCAGATGTCATTAGGTTAATACAGAAAATAGAAACTTTGCCTTTGATAAGGATTTCTGAGCTGGGAGTCTGGCTGGGTGTTGGGGAAAGTGGAACTCTATGCAGTTTTAGTTTCTTTTATAAGATCTGCCTGCAAGTTAAACTTCTTTTCCTTAGCTTCAAAAGTGAGGTTTTAACAATTATTATTGCTTTATTATTATTTTTCTATCATGATTTCATCTACCTATGGTCAGTGGTTATATTTTACTGGAAAATAATTTTTTCCTCAGATTTTCTCAACTAGGACTTATTTTCTTCTGATTTCTCAGTGTTTGCATAAAGGATTTCATCCTAACAGGATATTTATTTTAGGTTGGAGGGATAGGCACTGATGTCAGAAGCATGAGCCCTTGCAGTTGAGGAGAAAAACACAAGGATGAAAGTGGCAGATTAATTAACCAGCTATAGTGGTTGACCTTTGCAATGGCAGCCAAACAATCTCACATACAATGGCAAACTTAGCTGTGGGTCGGCTGGGTTTGTTATCTACAAAGATGTAATATAGTGGAGGAAGTCAAAATGATACTCAAGGCTTGAAATTCAGTGGAGGACAGGAATGAGGTTCCAGGCCACCCATCCATTTAAAGAGCAGTGTTTGGGGATAGAGTGAGTAGGACCTACCTCCTAAGGACAAAAGCACTGAAAGAGCTAGTTAATGGTTCTAGTCATGTAGGCATTGGTGGTCCAATGGCAAGAGGGAATTGGAATGATAGGCAAGGTAATGCAGAATAATTAGAGTTAACCTGACACAAAGACGTTGAAGAATATGTGGTCAACACAGTAGGCTTGTTGTCTGAAATCCAGCTACACTGAGTACTTGGATTTAGTCAAAAAAAGTAATGCTAAATAATAAGGGCTGGTAGGCTGAAGATACTGAAGGACTAAGTCATCATTGCTTTCAGCTGGTGATGACAGGCCAGAACCTATGTAGATAACCTCAAGAATCCCTGGAAGCAAGGCCTTGATAAATAATAATAAAAGGGAATAGGAAGGGAAATAGTTTAATATTTGCCCAATATTCTAGAAGTAGGCACTTAAACGGCACCAGTTCATTATTAGTAAATTCCGAGTAAGTATTAATATTTTCACATTATAATTGATGTGATGAGATTCAGAATGTTAGATATTAGCACACTATTTGCAGCTCTGTATGTCATGGTTTAGAAATACATACTTTGGGCCCCATACCGTGATGCATCCATATCTATGGCCCTTGTTATATTGAGAGGGGCCCAAGGTGAATGTTCTCCGCATACTTTCACATACGTATCATTTAATTTAAGAGATTTGTTGTAAAGTTTATGGGAAACTCTTTTATGTTTTATGGAATTATAATGAGTAGATTACAGAACCATTTTGTATGGACAGTCACCTAAATGCAGAGTACACTAGTCTGTATTACATGCTCTTTAAAGAACTCAGAGAGACAGCTTCTTTGTCTTCAAGGTGGGAGGCAAGCTGGATGAATGCACAGATTGCCCTATAAACCTGTCCCCTCAAAAGTGCAAGATGTATTCATGGAATTAGGTTTGAGCCTGTCACTATGAAGAAAAAGATTAAAACTTGCAGATCCTTGAAAAAGAGTTTAAGAATCTTAAGTTACGGTAAAACTCTGCAAGGCTCTGTGACGGCATTAAGCTGCAGAAGAGTATGCTGATAACAAGTGTGAAACGGGGACAACCAGAAGCACACAAGGAGATTAAAATGCCAGTTACGGAACAAATGACTTCAAGAGGGATTAAATTAAGATATAAAGAGCACAGGGATTTGTGCAGCTCAGATTGCTGGTGAAAGTTATGAAAGTTTCCTTCACAAATTTGTCAGCCTGAATGTAGTTGAGGCTGCTGTGGGTAAATTGGATACTAATAATCACTGTTTGCTTGAGCTTTTAGCTCAGATGTTCGATGATTTCCGTATCTGTAAATACCAAGGAAGCTCTCAAGTTCCATTCCCTTGTTGGTCTGAGAAGAGGCTGGCAATTGGATAAACTTACTTTAGTTGCTATTTTGTATGCTTAATATTTACACAAAGATTGGCCAAAGATAATACCAGAAAAATCCAAATCAAATTAAATTTTGGGGGACTACAGCATAATAAAAAATAATCACTCTCTGATGCAATTAATACTTATGGAGTACCTGCTACATACTAAGCACTAGAGTAATTGCTGGGTGACAGTGGTCCATGCCTTCGTTGATCTAACAGGCTAGTTTTATGTAAGTAACCAAATACATAAATATAAGACTGAAACTATGACAAGGACAATGAAGAAGAGTTAAGCACATTTAAAATCGGACTCATTAGGTGCTGGGGAAGGCTTCCCTAAGGAAATTATTTTCATTCTTGGATCTTCTGAAAGATGAGTAGGTGTTAACTAGGAGAAAAAGGATGGGAAGAGTTCTCCCAACAGAGGGCATAATATTTGCAAAGGTTTCTTGAATCAACTGGAAGCAAAATGAATTTGCGAAACTTAAAGAAGGAGTGAATGAGAGAGTAGGGAGCTTGGTATAGGAAAAGGCTAGAGAATAGGTAGAGACCAGACAATGCAGGGGCCATATTTTGAGCTACAGAGCTCCACATAGATGCCTTTGGCTGGTTTGATTATTTAAATTTGGATTTAAAGTAATTAAAACTAAATAGAATTAAGAATTGAGTTCCTCAGTTGAGCTAGCCACATTTCGTGTGCTCAATTGCCATTTGTGGCTAGTGGTCACCACACTGGAGAGTTCAGGGAACATTTCCATTATTGCAGAAAGTTCTACTGGATAGCACTGTGTTAGTTTAGCTTTATCATAAGAGCAATGGGAAGTCACAGAAGGATTTTCTTCAACATTGAGGAGTGGAGTAGTATGACCAGAAGGCACATTTTGAGATGAACTTGATGGCTGTAGAACAGAGGCAAGTTTGTCAGGGGAAATCGAATTGTAGGCAATTTAAGAAGCTATTATTGTCTTCTAAGAAAGAGGTTATAATAGATGGGAGATGAGAGAAGTGGACAAAATTGAATGATTTTAACAGCTAAACCAAACAGGATTTAGTGATGGATTAAATTTGGGAATCAAAGGAGAGATTTTTGGTTTTCAAAGTTTGGATAGTGGTATTTGTTATTCATTGACAGGAGGACACTGGAAAGGATCAGATCTAGAGGAGATTAGGAGTGCTTAATTTGAGGGACCTGAACAATCCAAGATGTCCAGAGGCAGCTGGATATAAACCTTGCGTTCTTCACTTCTTTACTTCTCAGCCACCCCACAATTTGTTCCTTTTAATAGACTGTTCAGCTTAGAATAAGGTTGTGTGAGATGCGTAATACAGTCAAATTTTGGTCACACTGCTTATAGTAAGAACTGGACATTTAACTGACTGTAAAGGTAGACTCATGCTTTGAGTGCTATGAGACATCAGAGATGCCACAATGTACTCCCATCATTTTCTGGATATAAAGACCAAATGCTGCAGAGTTTCCATCATTCGTTGGTTAATGGCAGAGACAGTTCTCCTGCTTTTGCATACTACTTTTTCTGCTTATACCAAGTTTCTTCCCCAGGGTGAGAAAAGTAAGTATTTTCTGGTCTAAAAACTTTTGCAGTAAGCAGTTGTATGAGAAATATGTCTGGAATTGCCTAGCCCAGCGGCAGGCAGTGTAGAACTCTGCTTGATAATGAAAGAAAGACGCTGCCTAAATTTCTTGGCACAATGTTAAAGGCATAATTTTTCAACATTTGTTGATACTATGGCAGTATATTTTGATGGGACCTGTGAGTTGCTCAGAGAATTTCAAAGTAGTTTTAAATTTCCTTAGCCACAAAGAGCTTGTCATAGACTGCTGAACGACTATGAAAATGTGAAAAAAAACCACTCCTGGTGAATACTAAATCTTACCACTTTGGAAAAGGCTTCAAACAGGCAATTCTGCTTGAGATAACATACTTTCTGTTGTTTCATTCTGTCCACTCATTCTCTTGCTTTATTTATTATTTCGATCTGCTTAGATATACTCTAAATTACTGTTGGAACCTAATAGTTTGTTAGAGTGAGTATAAAATAAATTTACTTGCATGAATAATTAATTCGTTACAAATATAATTGAGGAATGTTAATTTATGTAAGAAACATATTTAACTAACCTATTTTAAAGAAGTAAGGTCTACAGTCAATGTACTTAATTTTTTTTTTTTGTTAACATCTTTATTGCAGTATAGCTGCTTTACACTGTTGTGTTAGTTTCTGCTTTATAGCAAAGTGAATCAGTTATACATATACATATGTCCCCATATCTCTTCCCTCTTGCATCTCCCTCCCTCCCACCCTCCCTATCCCACCCCTCTAGGTGGTCACAAAGCACCGAGCTGATCTCCCTGTGCTATGTAGTTGCTTCCCACTAGCTGTCTATTTTACAATTGGTAGTGTATATATGTCAATGCTACTCTCCCACTTCGTCCCAGTTTACCCTTCTCCCTCCCCATGTCCTCAGGTCCATTCTCTACGTCTGTGTCCTTATTCCTGTCATGCCCCTAGGTTCATCAGAACCATTTTTTTCTTTTAGACTCCATATATATGTGTTAGCATACGGTATTTGTTTTTCTCTTTCTGATTTACTTCACTCTGTATGACAGAATCTAGGTCCATCCACCTCACTACAAATAACTCAATTTCATTTCTTTTTATGGCAGAATAAGAGCCATTGTATATATGTGTCACATCTTCTTTATCCATTCATCTGTCGATGGACACCTAGGTAGCTTCCATGACCTGGCTTTTGTAAATAGTGCTGCAATGAACATTGTGGTACATGACTGTTTTTGAATTATGGTTTTATAAGGGTATAGGCCCAGTAGTGGGATTGCTGGGTCATATGGGAGTTCTATTTTTAGTTATTTAAGGAACCACCATACTATTCTTCATAGTGGCTGTATCAGTTTACATTCCCACCAACAGCGCAAGAGGATACCCTTTTCTCCACACCCTCTCAAGCATTTATTGTTTGTGGATTTTTTGATGATGGCCATTCTGAAAGGTGTGAGGTGCTACCTCACTGTAGTTTCGATTTGCAATTCTCTAATGATTAGTGATGTTGAGCATCCTTTCATTTGTTTGCTGGCAATCTGTATATCTTCTTAGGAGAAATGTCTGTTTAGATCTTCTGCCCATTTTTGGATTGGGTTGTTTGTTTTTTTGATATTGAGCTGCATGAGCTGCTTGTATATTATGGAGAGTAATCCTTTGTCAGTTGCTTTGTTTGCAAATATTTTCAGAACCCCCATTCTGAGGGTTATCTCTTCATCTTGTTTATGGTTTCCTTTGCTGTGCAAAAGCTTTTAAGTTTCATTAGGTCCCATTTGTTTATTTTTGTTTTTATTTCCATGTCTCTAGGAAGTGAGTCAAAAAGGATCTTGCTATGATTTATGTCAAAGAGTGTTCTTCCTTTGTTTTGCTCTAAGAGTTTTATAGTGTCTGGCCTTACATTTAGGTCTTTAATCCATTTTGAGTTTATTTTTGTGTATGGTGTTAGGAAGTGTTCTAATTTCATTTTTTTACATGTAGCTGTCCAGTTTTCCCACTACTTATTGAAGAGGCTGTCTTTTCTCCATTGTATATTCTTGCCTCCTTTATCAAAGATAAGGTGACCATATGTGTGTGGGTTTATCTCTGGGACTTCTGTCCTGTTCCATTGACTTATATTTCCGTTTTTGTGCCAGTACCACACTGTCTTGATTACTGTAGCTTTGTAGTATAGTCTGAAGTACAGGAGCCTGATTCCTCCAGCTACATTTTTCTTTCTCAAGATTGCTTTGGCTATTCGGGATCTTTTGTGTTATCATAAAAATTGTGAAATTTTCTGTTCTAGTTCTGTGAAAAATGCCATTGGTAGTTTGATAGGGATTGCATTGAATCTGTAGATTGCTTTGGGTAGTATAGTCATTTTCACAATGTTGATTCTTCCAATCCGAGAACATGGTATATCTCTCCATCCATTTGTATCATCTTTAATTTCTTTCTTCAGTGTCTTATACTTTTCTGCATACAGGTCTTTTGTATCCTTAGGTAGGTTTATTCCTAGGTATTTTATTCTTTTTGGTGCAATGATAAGTGGGAGGGATTCCTTAATTTCTCTTGAAGATTTTTAATCATTAGTGTATAGGAATGCAAGAGATTTCTGTGCATTAATATTTATCCTGCTACTTTACCAGATTCATTGATTAGCTCTAGTAGTTTTCTGGTAGCATCTTTAGGATTCTCTATGTATAGTATCATGACATCTGCAAACAGTGACACTTTTACCTCTTCTTTTCTGAGTTGGATTCCTTTTATTTCTTTTTCTTCTCTGATTGCTGTAGCTAACACTTCCAAAACTATGTTGAATAATAGTGGTGAGAGTGGGCATCCTTGTCTTGTTTCTGATCTTAGAGGAAATGGTTTCAGTTTTTCACCATTGAGGACGATGTTGGCTGTTGGTTTGTCATGTATGACCTTTATTATGTTGAGGTAAGTTCCCTCTTTGCCTACTCTCTGGAGAATTTTTATCATAAATGGGTGTTGAATTTTGTCGAAAGCTTTATCTGCATCTATTGGGATTATCATATGGTTTTCATTCTTCAGTTTGTTAATATGGTGTATCATGTTGATTGATTTCTGTATATTGAAGAATCCTTGCATTCCTGGGATAAACCCCACTTGATCATGGTGTATGATCCTTTTAATGTGCTCTTGGATTCTGTTTGCTAGTATCTTGTTGAGGATTTTTGCATCTATGTTCATCAGTGATATTGGCCTGTAGTGTTCTTTCTTTGTGACATCTTTGTCTGGTTTTGGTATGAGGGTGATGGTGGCCTTGATGAATGAGTTAAGGAATATTCCTCCCTCTGCTATATTTTGGAAGAGTTTGAGATGGATAGCTGTTAGCTCTTCTCTAAATGTTTGATAGAATTTGCCTGTGAAGCCATCTGGTCCTGGGCTTTTGTTTGCTGGAAGATTGATAATCACAGTCTCAATTTCAGTGCTTGAGATTGGGCTGTTTATTTTTCTGTTTCTTCCTGGTTCAGTCTCGGAAGGTTGTGCTTTTTTAAGAATTTGTCCATTTCTTCCAGGTTGTCCATTTTACTGGCATATAGTTGCTTGTAGTAATCCATCATGTTTCTTTGTATTTCTGCAGGGTTAGTTGTTACTTCTCCTTTTTCATTTCTAATTCTGTTGATTTGAGTCTTCTCCCTTTTTTTCTTGATGAGTCTGGCTAATGGTTGATCAATTTTGTTTATCTTCTCAGAGAACCAGCTTTTAGTTTCATTGATCTTTGGCTATTGTTTCCTTCATTTCTTTTTCATTTATTTCTGATCTGATCTTTATGATTTCTTTCCTTTGGTAACTTTGGAGATTTTTTGTTCTTCTTTCTCTAATTGCTTTAGCTTAAGGTTAGGTTGTTTATTTGAGATTTTTCTTGTTTCTTGAGGTAGGATTGTATTGCTATAAACTTCCCTTTCAGAACTGCTTTTGCTGAATCCCATAGGTTTTGGGTGATAGTATTTTCATTGTCATTTCTTTCTAGGTATTTTTTGATTTCCTCTTTGATTTCTTCAGTGATCTCCTGGTTATTTAGTAGTGTATTGTTTAGCCTCCATGTCTTTGTACTTATTACAGTTTTTTTCCTGGAATTGATATCTTTCAATTTTCTTAAATTTACCAAGGCTTCTTTTGTGACTCAAGATATGATCTATCCTGGAGTACGTTCCATGAGCACTTGAGAAGAAAGTGTATTCTGTTGTTTTTGGATGGAATGTTCTATAAATATCAATTAAGCCCATCTTGTCTAATGTGTCATTTTTTTTAGCCTCTTTATTGGAGTATAATTGTTTTACAATGGTGTGTTAGTTTCTACTTTATAACAAAGTGAATCAGCTATACATATACATATATCTTCATATCTCCTCCCTCTTGCATCTCCCTCCCACCCCTCTAGGTGGTCACAAAGCATTGAGCTAGTCTCCCTGAGCTATCCAGCTGTTTCCCACTAGCTATCTATTTTACATTTGGTAATGTATATATATCCATGCCACCCTCTCACTTCATCCCAACTTACCCTTCCCCCTCCCCGTGTCCTCAAGCCCATTATCTAGTAGGTCTGTGATTTTATTCCCGTCCTGCCCCTAGGTTCTTTATGACCATTTTCTTTTAGATTCCATTTATATGTGTTAGCATACAGTATTTGTTTTTCTCTTTCTGACTTACTTCACTCTGTATGACAGACTCTAGGTCCATCCACCTCACTACAAATAACTAAATTTCGTTTCTTTTTATGGCTGAGTAATATTCCATTGTATATATGTGCCACATCTCATTATCCATTCATCTGTCTATGGACACTTAGGTTGTTTCCATTTCCTGACTATTGCAATGAACATTGTGATACACGACTCTTTTTTTTTTTTTTGCGGTACACAGGCCTCTCACTGTTGTGGCCTCTCCCGTTGCAGAGCACAGGCTCCGGACGCGCAGGCTCAGCAGCCATGGCTCACGGGCCCAGCTGCTCTGCGGCATGTGGGATCTTCCCGGACCGGGGCACCAACCTGTGTCCCCTGCATCAGCAGGCGGACTCTCAACCACTGCGCCACCAGGGAAGCCCTACATGACTCTTTTTGAATTATGGTTTCCTCAGGGTATATACCCAGTAGTGGGATTGCTGGGTTGTATGGGAATTCTATTTTTAGTTATTTAAGGAACCTCCATACTGTTTGCCATAGTGGCTGTATCAATTTATATTCCCAACAACAACTCAAAATGGATTAAATACCTAAATGTAGGGCCAGACACTATAAAACTCTTAGAGGAAAACATAGGCAGAACACTCTATGACATAAATCACAGCAAGATCCTTTTTGACCCACCTCCTAGAGAAATGGAAATAAAAACAAAAATAAACAAATGAAACCAAATGAAACTTAAAAGCTTTTGCACAGCAAAGGAAAACATAAACAAGATGAAAAGGCAACCCTCAGAATGGCTGAAAATATTTTCAAATGAAGCAAATGACAAAGGATTAATCTCCAAAGTTTACAAGCATCTCATGCAGCTCAATTTTAAAAAACAAACAACCCAATCCAAAAATGGGCAGATGACCTAAATAGACATTCCTCCAAAGAAGATACACAGATTGCCCACAAACACATGAAAGGATGCTCAACATAACTAATGTGCCATTTAAAGCTTGTGTTTCCTTTTTTTATTTTCATTTTGGATGATCTGTCCTTTGGTGAAAGTAGGGTGTTAAAGTTCCCTAATGTGACTGTGTTACTGTCGATTTCCCCTTTTATGACTGTTAGCATTTGCCTTATGTATTGAGGTGCTCCTATGTTGGGTGCATAAATATTTACAATTGTTATATCTTCTTCTTGGATTCATCCCTTGATCATTATGCAGTGTCCTTCTTTGTCTCTTGTAATAGTCTTTATTTTAAAGTCTATTTTGTCTGATATGAGAATTGCTACTCCAGCTTTCTTTTGATTTACATTTGCATGGAATATCTTTTTCCAACCCCTCACTTTCAGTCTGTATGTGTCCCTAGGTCTGAAGTGGGTCTCTTGTAGACAGCATATATATGGGTCTTGTTTTTGTAACCATTCAGCCAGTCTATGTCTTTTGGTTGGAGCATTTAATCCATTTACATTTAAGGTAGTTATTGATATGTATGTTCCTATTACCATTTTCTTAATTGTTTGTGGTTTCTTATTGTGGGTCTTTTCCTTGTCTTGTGTTTCCTGCCTAGAGAAGTTCCTTTAGCATTTGTTGTAAAGCATCTTTGATGGTGATGAATTTTCTTAGCTTTGTCTAGTTTGTAAAGGTTTTAATTTCTCTATCAAATCTTAATGAGATCCCTGCTGGGTGGAGTAATCTTGGTTGGAGGTTTTTCCCTTTCATCACTTTAAATATGTCCTGCAACTCCCTTCTGGCTTGCAGAGTTTCTGCTGAAAGATCAGCTGTTGAGCTAATGGGATTTCCCTTGTATGTTTTTGTTGTTATTCCCTTGATGCTTTTAATATTTTTTCTTTGTATTTAATTTTTGATCATTTGATTAATACGTGTCTTGGCGTGTTTCTCCTTGGATTTATCCTGTAGGGACTCCCTGCACTTCCTGACTTGAGTGACTATTTCCTTTCCCATGTTAGGGACGTTTTCAACTATAACCTCTTCAAATATTTTCTCAGTCCCTTTCTTTTTCTCTTCTTCTTCTGGGACCAATATAATTCGAATGCTGGAGGATTTAATGTTGTTCCAGAGGTCTCTGAGACTGTCCTCAATTCTTTTCATTATTTTTTTCTTTATTCTGCTCTGCAGTAGTTATTTTCACTATTTTATCTTCCAGGTCACTTATCTGTTCTTCTGCCTCAGTTATTCTGCTATTGTTTTCTTCTAGAGAATTTTTAATTTCATTTATTGTCTTGTTTATCACTGTTTGTTTGCCCTTTAGTTCTTCTAGGTCCTTGTTAAATGTTTCTTGTGTTTTCTCCATTCTATTTCCAATATTTTGGATCATCTTTACTATCATTACTCTGAATTCTTTTTCAGGTAGACTGCCTATTTCCTCTTCATTTGTTTGGTCTGTTGGGTTTTTACCTTGCTCTTTCATCTGCTGCATATATCTCTGTCTTCCCATTTTGCTTAACATACAGTGTTTGGGGTTTCCTTTTTGCACGCTGCATGTTCATAGTTCCTGTTGTTTTTGGTGTCTGCCCGCAGTGGGTACGGTTGGTTCAGTGTTTTGTGTTGGCTTCCTGGTGGAGGGGCCTGGTGCCTGTATTCTGGCGGGTGGAGCTGGATCTTGCTTTTGGTGGGCAGGGCTGAATCCAGTGGTGTGTTTTGGGGTGTCTGTGCACTTAGTATGATTTTAGGCAGCCTCTTTGCTAATGGGTGGGGTTGTGTTCCTGTCTTGCTAGTTGTTTGGCATGGGGTGTCCAGCACTGGAGCTTGCTTGCTGTTGGGAGGTGCTGGGTCTTAGCAGTGAGATGCAGATCTCTGGGAGAGCTCTAGCCAATTGATATTATGTGGGGCTGGGAGGTCTCTGGTGGCCCAATGTCCTGAATTCAGCCTTCCAACCTCAGAGGCTCAGGCCTGACAGCACGCCAGAGCACCAAGACCATCCGCCACATTGCTCAGAAGAAAAAGGAGAAAACAAGAAAAAAAAAATTTTAATAAATAAAATAAAATCATTACAATTTAAAAAGGAAAAAAATTATTAAAATATAAGTTAAAACGGAAAGAAGATCCATGAATGACAACAAACACTAAAAACTATACTAAGATAAACCTAAAAATCAGAAACAAGTCAGTCACAGGCAGCAAACCCCAAGTCTACAGTTGCTTAGAAAGTCCAGAGCCTCAATTTTGGATTCATTCATTGTCTATTCAGGTATTCCACAGCTGCAGCATACCTTAAGTTGATTGTGGGGTTTTAATCTGATGCTCCTGAGGCTGCACGAGACATTTCCCTTTCTCTTCTTTGTTCACACAGCTCCTGGGGTTCACCTTTTGTTTTGGCCCACCTCTACTTATAGGTTGCCCTCAGGTGTCTGTTCCTTCCCAGACAGGACAATGTTAAAGCAGCGGCTGATTAGAGGACTCTCGTTCACTCATGCCAGGGGGAGGGAGAAGTACGGTAGTTATAATTGGAATGTGGGGCGAGCCTGTGGCAGCAGAAGCCACTGTGAAGTTGTAACAGCCTGAGGCACGCCGTGTGTTCTCCCTGCGAAGTTGACCCTGGATCACGGGACCCTGGCAGTGGCGTGCTGCACAGGCTCCCGGGAGGGGAGGTATGGATAGTGACCTGTACCAGCACACAGGATTCTTGGTGGCTGCAGCAACAGCGTTAGTGTTTCATGCCTGTCTCTGGTGTCTGCTGTGATAGCCGTGGCTCGCACCCATCTCTGGAGCTCATTTAGGCAGTGCTCTGAATCCCGTCTCCTCGTGCACCCAGAAACAATGGTCTCATGCCTCTTCAGAAGATCCAGACTTTTTCCCATACTCCCTCCTGGCTAGCTGTGGTGCACTAGCCCCCTTCAGGCTTTGTTCATGCAGCCAACCCCAGTCCTCTCCCTGGGATCTGACCTCCAAAGCCCGAGCCTCAGCTCCCAGCCCCCGCCCATCCCAGCAGGTGAGCAGACAAGCATCTCGGGCTGGTGAGTGATGGTTGGCACCGGTCCTCTATGCGGGAATCTCTCCGCTTTGCCCTCTGCACCCCTGTTGCTCCGCTCTCCTCCATGGCTCCAAAGCTTCCCCCTGCCCACCCCCAGTCTCTGCAAGTGAAGGGGCTTCCTAGTGTGTGGAAACTTTTCCTCCTTCACAGCTCCCTCCCAGAGGTGCAGGTCCCATCCCTATTCTTTTGTCTCTTTTTTTATTTTGCCCTACCCTGGTACGTGGGGATTTTCTTGCCTTTTGGGAGGTCTGAGTTCTTCTGCCAGCGTTCAGTAGGTGTTCTATAGGAGTTGTTCCACATGTAGATGTATTTCTGATGTATTTGTGGGGAGGAAGGTCATCTCCACGTCTTACTCCTCTGCCATCTTGAAGTCCCCCCCCACACTCAATTTAAAGCAAACATTTTTCACTTTAGAATATCTTGATTTTTTATTTTATATCTTTATAGGAAACAGAATCTACATTGTGTATCAAAGTAAAACAAAATCTAGACTAATCCTTTCATTTCATTTATGTAAGTACCCAAAGCATTTATCATTTGTTCTAAATAATCTGCTTAACAATCTGGTGACATACAAAACATTGACACTTTCTAGACACTAGTAAGATAAAATGTGGAAAAAGTGAGTTTGTAATATCTGATAAGAAATTAGTTGATAAAAGTTAGGAGAAGATTTAATGGTTCTTATTGAACACTAACCAGTTAAACATAAGTCTAAAAATACATATCGTTGCATCAGTACTATAAATATTTATATATATATAATTTCTTAATAAATATTATTCTATAGCCATAATACTTTCCTTAGCATTTAGGATTCTAGAAACAAATGATCAGGCTTAATGTTAATGTGATTGAAAGCGAACTCTATCCCTCAGTTACTGACAAACTAGGATTCATCTCAAAGTATTTTATTTATAACAAATGCCAAGGTTAGAACTCATATTTCTGTTTTAACTACTACATTAAAGAATAACTTGAAATTTTCAGAAATTAAGTTTAGGAAAGACTGAGATATACAATTTTAACCTTATTAAGTCATATAAATATAGAAGTGGTTGTTATTTCTAATTTAAGCCCAATATTATTCTTAGCACAGCAGTTATTACAGATGACAAAGAAAAAGAGTTCAGTTCTTGGGGTATAGGGTAGTAAATACTATGTCCTGTTACTTTCATTATATATTTTCCAATTTTGATGTAAATGAGAAAAAATGTAGTCATGGAAGTCACTTACTATTATATCAATTTTATACAGACTTGACCTTGACCAAAGAAACATGCTTTGAAAAGTAGAAATGTTCCCACTAAGTAATATACATTAGTCATTAACATTAACTCAATTTTGAGATAAATAATAAATCTCTTCTGATTTTATAGCTAAGAGTTAATCCAGTAGAGTGGTTATCATCAACTCCAAAGCCTTTTAGCGTTTTTAATTGTTCTATTCAAATGAAAAGCTTTATGCCAGCTTTTGTTACTACCCAATTAATTCTAAAAACCAATTAAGATAAAATCATACATAATAATCTCCTACTTATTACTAAGTGTATAAAATTTGCCTCCATCATTTAGTTCTTTTGACCCACCGTTGACAACTCCTGATTAGTGGAGCTTCAATACTCTTCACTTCTCTCCTTATTAGCAATAATGGATATTTGGAAAAAGACACCCACTTCTGTTTGCTAATTCAAATCAACATTGCATATTCCCTATAATTTGAATATCTCTGTAATTGTTTGTCTTTGAATACCTGCCTTCACATTATTTGGTTTTTTAATATCATTCCTGCTTAAGAACAACAGGATACCTCACAATGTGATGTGATTAACCTGGCTGTTGGTTGGTGATTATTCTAGTTCATGTAAATCTGAGAATAAAAACCTAAACATTAGAGATAACTTTTTTAAGTTCGTAAAATCAGGTGTGTAAATTATATTTCTGATTAATTTTGTTTTGGATAATTGACTATTGTATTTCTCAAACTCTGGATATCATTCTACATAATTTTAAACACTCATTCAAGTAATTTTATTATATGATATTAGAAAAAAGTTATAAATTATATTTAATTATTGTATTCTTTCCATAAATATAATTTAGCATTACGTAAATTTAAATGTATTGCAAAAGTATTGTGAAATAAAACACTAAGATATTTTTGTCATCTAGATTTTAAAATAATTAGTCAAGTCTATGTCAAGAAGTTAACAGCATTCAAATGCATTTTTATGCTTCATCTGTATAAACAAGTTCAGTTAAAATATTTTAAGGAAATATATATTTTAAAGATGTAAAAAATAGATTAATGAATTGGTGTTCATGAAAAACTCTGGGATAAACCATAAATGTTATTAGCTTTATGGAATTAATTTGTCTGCATAGACATCTAAAATGATAATAAATTAATTCATTTTTATATCCCTCTTTATGATGCTTCATTAATGGGATATTTCTGAGTTCTAATTAGGCGTGCATGTAAGATATCCCATGTATCTAATACACTTTCCCAATAATAGTAATAGCCTACTAAAACAATGGTTTCCAACTATGATTTGAACAGAGAGTGGGCACATTTACCATAATTTTAATATTATATTGATAGCAATAAAAATATTTTGATTGAATGCTGATTAAAGAAAAATAATTCTTGTTCCAGTCCTCCAATTTAAATACCACAAGTAAAGTTTGATTAGATGCCAGTGTCTCAGGTCACCAATCATGCAAGGATTGAAGGTCCAGGTAGCAAAATTTGTCTAAGAAATTAGTCAAGGGTTGGGGGCAGGGTGAAGTCACCCAGTCTAGATAATTAATAGAAAATGCAGTTAAAGAATATGTTGAAACAGGAGAACCTATTAGTGAAAAGTAACCTCTATTTTCTTAAAGAATTAGAAAAGAAAGGCATTTGTTTAAAAATGAAGAATTTGGTATGGTTGAAGGAGATGAAATGAGGATGGTAGGGGAGATGTTTAAAATGTAATTGTCTTTTATGCACAATCTTACTCTCAGGTGATAAACTACTTTCTTTCTGCAAATACTGGTGTGCATTTTAAGAATGTATATTCTGCTAGACTGGTGATTTCATCTCAATTGGATAAATGAGAAGAAATGAGTCAGTTAGATTGTACTGTTTTTCACTGAAACTGCCAGCTGCCCTCAAAGTCTTGAATTGAAAAGTAGGAAGTTAAACAGCGTAAAAGAAATTCAGGTATCGTTTTTTAACACAAAGTGAAAATAAAATATAAAATGGAATGTCAATGGTATCAACAGAAACAGCAATCATAAACCAGCTTGAAACAGCTGGGAATGCATTCGGAAAGAGAAATCTGGAGCCCTAAGTTGCTAGCGAACACGATCATAACAGTGACTTTTATCTACATGTGATTTAACTTTGATCAATTTACAAGAGGCATCTTTTTAAAGTTAACTGTATCTGTATTTGCAGCCAATTTTTCACCTGAAAACATTACATCTACAAAGCCATTAATACATTCCCTGAATATGTTTTTGATAAGGAAATGCCCCTTGAGGCTTTGTTTCCTGTATAGAGTAGAAACACACTCACATGCCTTCACTGACAGTTGTCATTTTTTTAAAGCCTCATTCAACATGGTAAATGAAGGAATATCTCTTTATACGGCTTGGTGTCATTACTTTTATACTTTATGGCTCCAGTTTACCTAGAGGAGCCTGAGAGCTCGGAACTCAGGAGAGATGCTGAAAAAACCATCCCTCTGCTAATGCTACTTTATCCATATTACAAAATTCTGGACATGAAAATGATGAATTATATTAAATGAATTTCTGACTGTATGTGTATTTTAGGTTGTTTTCCTATGCTAAATAAAGAAGAGTTCAGAAACTTCCATTTCCACTCATATTCAGTTGGCAGACAACAGTGCCTTAGAAATGGCTGAATGTTTTTTGAGAAGCAACAGTGATATGTTCAACTCCTCGCTTTGGGGGAGGTAGCTACAGAATCTGTCATTCATTCAATAAACCTTCACTGAGAATCTACCAGGACCTAAATCTGCTAGTCTGTGAGCTGCATGAGAGCAGATACTTGGCTAATTCCCTTCTGCATCCCCCAAATTTAAACAGATCTGGTGATAAGAAATAAATACCAAAACAGACTCAAGGACCTGATTTTGAAGGAATGGTGTTGTATGCTGAATTTAGAGACTGTCTTTATTCTCTAGAAATTAAGGAATATGGAAGGATTTTAAGCAGATATGATGACACTGACTGTGTGAAAGATGGAATGTAAAGTGTTGCTTCTAAGGCAGGAATGTCCATTAGGAGACACCGGCACTATCTTGGTAGAGTGAATAAAATTCTGAACAAGAGTAGCCAAAGTGAGAATGGTGAAAAGAAGATGGATTTGAGATATATTTCCAAAAAAATTGATAAGATTGGATAACCATCCTCTTTTACCCACGTTTGGAGAATTAGTATCCCTCTAATCCTGGTCCTTGATTCCTCTACTATTTTTTACAATTTTAGTCGCACACTGATGACTCAAATTCTATCTCTAGCCTAGATCTCTCTTCTGAGCTCTAAGACTTATAAACACCTTTCTTCACCATTTGCATGTTTCAAAGGCATCTGCATGACCAAATTATTATTTTCCTTTGTCCCTTATCATAGAATGTAGCTCCATTACCTGACTGGTTTCTGAAGCAGGAAATCAGAAGCAACCTTAAAATATTATTCTTACTTTATCATAGAAAATCCATTATGTCTTTACCTTTCTAATCCCCTCTTGAACACTACTCTAATCTAGGACTCTCTCGTCTTTCACCTGGATTATTGCAGGATATTCTCTTTTTTTAACATCTTTATTGGAGTATAATTGCTTTACACTGGTGTGTTAGTTTCTGCCTTATAACAAAGTGAATCAGCTATATGTATACATATATCCCCATATCTCCTCCCTCTTGCATCTCCCTCCCACCCTCCCAGGTGGTCACAAAACACTGAGCTAATCTCCCTGTACTATGAAGCTGCTTCCCACTAGCTGTCTGTTTTACATTTGGTAGTGTATATATATGTCCATGCCATTCTCTCACTTCATCCCAGCTTCCCCTTCCCCTCCCCGTGTGCATCTAAGACTGTGTCTTTATTCCTGTCCTGCCCCTAGGTTCTCCAGAACTTTTTTTTTTTTTTAGGTTCCATATATATGTGTTAGCATATGGTATTTTTTTTTCTCTTTCTGACTTACTTCATTCTGTATCACAGAATCTAGGTCCACCCATCTCACTACAAATCACTCAATTTGATTTCTTTATATGGCTGAGAAATATTCCATTGTATATATGTGCCACATCTTCTTTAGCCATTCATCTGTTGATGGACATTTAGGTTGCTTCCAGTCCTGGCTATTGTAAATAGAGCTGCAATGAACATTGTGGTACATGACTCTTTTTGAATTATGGTTTTATAAGGGTATATGCCCAGTAGTGGGATTACTGGGTAGTATGCTAGTTCTATTTTTAGTTATTAAAGGAACCTCCATATTATTCTCCATAGTGGCTGTATCAATTTACATTCCCACCAACAGTGCAAGAGGGTTCCCTTTTCTCCACATCCTCTCCAGCTTTTATTGTTTGTAGATTTTTTGATGATGGCCATTCTGATTGGTGTGAGGTGATACCTCATTGTGGTTTTGATTTGCATTTCTCTAATGATTAGTGATGTTCAGCATTCTTTCATGCGTTTATTGGCAACCTGTATATCTTCATTAGAAAAATGTCTATTTAGGTCCTCTGCCCATTTTTGGATTGGGTTGTTTGTGTTTTGACATTGAGCTGCTTGTAAAATTAGAGATTAATCCTTTGTCAGTTCCTTCATTTGTAAATATTTTCACCCATTCTGAGGGTTGTCTTTTCATCTTGTTTATGGTTTCCTTTGCTGTGCAAAACCTTTTTCATTAGGTTCCATTTGTTTATTTTTGTTTTTATTTCCATTTCACTAGGAGGTGGGTCAAAAAGGATCTTGCTGTGATTTATGTCATAGAGCATTCTGCCTATCTTCCCTCTAAGAGTTTTATAGTGTCTGG
This sequence comes from Globicephala melas, assembly GCF_963455315.2. Classification (NCBI taxonomy): domain Eukaryota; kingdom Metazoa; phylum Chordata; class Mammalia; order Artiodactyla; family Delphinidae; genus Globicephala; species Globicephala melas. Next base: position 44,590,032 of record NC_083327.1, on the reverse strand, counting down.
CCTTACATTTAGGTCTTTAATACATTTTCAGTTTATTTTTGTGTATGGTGTTAGGGAGTGTTCTAATTTCATTCTTTTACATGTAGCTGTCCAGTTTTCTCAGCACCACTTGTTGAAGAGGCTGTCTTTTCTCCATTGTATATTCTTGCCTCCTTTATCAAAGATAAGGGGACCATATGTGTGTGGGTTTATCTCTGGGCTTTCTGTCCTGTTCCACTGATGTATATTTCTGTTTTTGTGCCGGTACCACACTGTCTTGATTACTGTAGCTTTGTAATATAGTCTGAAGTACAGGAGCCTGATTCCTCCAGCTACATTTTTCTTTCTCAAGATTGCTTTGGCTATTCGGGGTCTTTTGTGTTTCCATAAAAATTGTGAAATCTTTTGTTCTAGTTCTGTGAAAAATGCCACTGGTAATTAGATACGGAATGCATTGAATCAGTAGATTGCTTTGGGTAGTATAGTCATTTTCACAATGTTGATTATTCTAATCCAAGAACATGGTATCTCTCCATCTGTTTGTATCATCTTTAATTTCTTTCATCAGTGTCTTAAATTTTTTTGCATACAGGTCTTTGTCTGCTTAGGTAGGTTTCAACCTAGGTATTTTATTCTTTTTGTTGCAATGGTAAATGGAAGGGCTTCCTTAATTTCTGTTTCAGATTTTTCATCGTTCATATATAGGAATGCAAGAGTTTCTGTGCATTAATTTTGTATCCTGCTACTTTACTAGATTCATTGATTAGCTCTAGTAGTTTTCTGGTAGCATCTTTAGGAGTCTCTATGTATAGTATCATGACATCTGCAAACAGTGACAGTTTTATTCTTCTTTTCTTATTTGGACTCCTTTTATTTCTTTTTCTTCTCTGATTGCTGTAGCTAACACTTCCAAAACTATGTTGAATAATAGCGGTGAGAGTGGGCATCCTTGTCTTGTTTCTGATCTTAGAGGAAATAGTTTCAATTTTTCACCATTGAGAACGTTGTTGGTTGTGGGTTTGTCATATATGACCTTTATTATGTTGAGGTAAGTTCCCTCTATGCCTACTTTCTGAACAGTTTTTATCGTAAATGGGTGTTGAATTTTGTAGAAAACTTTTTCTGCATCTATTGAGATGATCATATGGTTTTTCTCCTTCAATTTGTTATTATGGTTTATCACATTGATTGATTTGGGTATAATGAAGAATCCTTGCATTCCTGGGATAAACCCCACTTGATCATGGTGTATGATCCTTTTAATGTGCTGCTGGATTCTGTTTGCTAGTATTTTGTTGGGGATTTTTGCATCTATGTTCTTCCGTGATATTGGCCTGTAGTTTTCTTTCTTTGTGACATCTTTGTCTGGTTTTGGTATCAGGGTGATGGTGGCCTTGTAGAATGAGTTTCGGAGCGTTCTTCCCTCTGCTATATTTTGGAAGAGTTTGGGAAGGATAGTTGTTAGCTTTTCCCTAATGTTTGATAGAATTTGCCTGTGAAGCCATCTGGTCCTGGGCTTTTGTTTGTTGGAAGATTTTTAATCACAGTCTCAATTTCAGTGCTTGTGATTGGTCTGTTTATATTTTCTATTTCTTCCCAGTTCAGTCTCGAAAGGTTGTGCTTTTCTAAGAATTTGTCTGTTCCTTCCAGGTTGTCCATTTTATTGGCATATAGTTGCTTGTAGTAATCTCTCATGATCCTTTATATTTTTGCAGTGTCAGTTGTTACTTCTTTTTCATTTCTAATTGTATTGATTTGAGTCTTCTCCCCTTTCTTCTTGATAAGTCTGGCTAATGGTTGATCAGTTTTGTTTATCTTCTCAATGAACCAGTTTTTAGTTTCATTGAGCTTTGCTATTGTTTCCTGCATTTCTTTTTCATTTATTTCTGATCTGATCTTTATGATTTCTTTCCTTCTGCTAACTTTGGGGGTTTATTTTGTTTTTCTTTCTCTAATTGCTTTAGGTGTAAGGTTTCATTGTTTATTTGAGATGTTTCTTGTTTATTGAGGTAGGATTGTATTGCTGTATACTTCCATTTCAGTACTGCTTTTCCTTCATCACATAGGTTTTGGGTGATAGTGTTTTCATTGTCATTTCTTTCTAGGTATTTTTTCATCTCCTCTTTGATTTCTTCAGTGACCTCTTGGTTATTTAGTAGTGTATTGTTTAGCCTCCATGTATTTGTATTTTTTACACATTTTTTCCTGTAATTGATATCTAGTCTCGTAGCATTGTGTTCAGAAAAGATACTTGATCCAATTTCAATTTTCTTAAATTTACCAAGGCTTGACTTGTGACCCAAGATATGATCTATCCTGGAGAATGTTCCATGAGCCCTTGAGAAGAAAGTGTATTCTGTTTTTTTTGGATGGAATGTCTTATAAATATCAATTAAGTCCATCTTGTTTAATATATCATTTAAAGCTGTGTTTCCTTATTTATTTTCATTTTGTATGATCTGTCCATTGGTGAAAGTGGGGTGTTAAAGTCTCCTACTATGATTGTGTTACTGTCGATTTCCCCTTTTATGGCTGTTAGCATTTGCCTTATGTATTGAGGTGCTCCTTTGTTGGGTACATAAATATTTACAATTGTTATATCTTCCTCTTGGATTGAACCCTCGATCATTATGTAGCGTCCTTCTTTGTCTCTTGTAGTAGTCTTTATTTTAACGTCTATTTTGTCTGATATGAGTATTGCTACTCCAGCTTTCTTTTGATTTCCACTTGCATGGAATATCTTTTTCCATCCCCTCACTTTCAGTCTGTATGTGTCCCTTGGTCTGAAGTGGGTCTCTTGTAGACAGCATATATACTGGTCTTGTTTTTGTATGCATTCAACCAGTCTACGTCTTTTGGTTGAAGCTTTTAATCCATTTACATCTAAGGTATTTATCGATATGTATGTTCCTATTACCATTTTCTTACTTGTTTTGGGTTTGTTATTGTAGGTCTTTTCATTCTCTTGTGTATCCTGCTTAGAGAAGTTCCTTTAGGATTTGTTGTAAAGCTGGTTTGGTGGTGCTGAATTCTCTTAGCTTTTGCTTGTCTGTAACGTTTTTAATTTCTCTGTTGAATCTGAATTAGGTCCTTGATGGGTAGAGTAGGTTTGGTTGTAGGTTTTTCCCTTTCATCACGTTAAATATGTCCTGCAACTCCCTTCTGGCTTGCAGAATTTCTGCTGAAAGATCAACTGCTAACCTTATGGGAATTCCCTTGTATGTTATTTGTTTTTTTTCTCTTGCTGCTTTTAATATTTTTTCTTTGTATTTAATTTTTGATAGTTTGATTAATATGTGTCTTTGTGTATTTTTCCTTGGATTTATCCTGTATGGGACTCTGCGCTTCCTGGACTTGATTGACTTTTCCTTTCCCATATTAGGGAAGTTTTCAACTATAATCTCTTCTAATATTTTCTCAGTCCCTTTCTTTTTCTCTTCTTCTTCTGGGACTCCTGTAATTCGAATGTTGGTGTATTTAATGTTGTCCCGTAAGTCTCTCAGACTCTCCTTGATTCTTTTCATTCTTTTTTCTTTATTCTTCTCTGCAGTAGTTATTTCCACTATTTTATCTTCCAGGTCACTTATCTGTTCGTCTGCCTCAGTTATTCTGCTGTTGATTCCTTCTAGAGAATTTTTAATTTCATTTATTGTGCTTTTCCTCATTGTTTGTTTGCTGTTTAGTTTTTCTATTTCTTTTTAAAGGTTTGTTGTATTTTTTCCATTCTGTTTCCAAGATTTTGGATCATCTTTACTATCATTACTCTGAATTCTTTTTCAGGTAGACTGCCTATTTCCTCCTCATTTGTTTGGTCTGGTGGGTTTTTACCTTGCTCCTTCACCTGCTGTGTGTTTGTCTTTCTTCTCATTTTGATTAACTTACTGTGTTTGGGGTCTCCTTTTTGCACGCTGCAGGGTGATAGTTCCCTTTGTTTTTGGTGTCTGCCCCCAGTGGTTAATGTTGGTTCAATGGCTTGTGTAGGCTTCCTGGGGAGGGGACTGGTTCCTGTTTTCTGGTAGATGAGGCAGGACCTTGTCTTTCTGGTGGGCAGGACCATGTCCGGTGGTATGTTTTGGGTTGTCTGTGACCATATTATGATTTTAGGCACCCTCTCTGCTAATGGGTGGGGTTGTGATCCTGTCTTACTAGTTGTTTGGCATAGGGTGTCCAGCACTGTTGCTTGCTGGTCGTTGACTGGAGCTGGGTCTTAGCATTGAGATAGAGATCTCCTGGAGAGCTTTCACCTTTTGATATTACATGGAGGTGGGAAGTCTCTGGTGGTCCAGTGTCCTGAATTTGGCTCTCCCACCTCAGAAGCACAGGCCTGACACCCGACCATAGCAAAAAGACCCTGCCAGCCACATGGTTCAGAAGAAAAGGGAGAAAAAAAGAAAGAAAGAAAAAAAATAAAGTGAAATAAAGTTAAGTTATTAAAATACAAAATTTAAAAGTAGTTAAATAAAGAAAAAAAAAAAGATAGAAGAGAGGAATCAAACCAGAAAACAAATCCACCAATGATAACAAGTGCTAAAAACTATACTAAGAAATAAACAAACAAAAAAATGGACAGGCAGAACCCTAGGATAAATGGTAAAAGGAAAGCTGTACAGACAGAATCACACAGAAGTATACATATACACACTCAGCAAAAGAAAAAAAGGGAAAAAAATGTATATCTATATAAAAATAAATGGAAGAGAGTGACCAAATGAATAAACAAATCTACCAATGATAATAAATTGTAAATACTAAACTAAGATAAACATGAGAACAGAAACAAGTTAGATGCAGAAAGGAATCCCCAAGTCTACAGTTGCTCCCAAAGTCTATCACCTCAATCTTGGGATGATTTTTTGTCTCTTCAGGTATTCCACAGATGCAGGGTACATCAAGTTGATTGTGGAGTTTTAATCTGCTGCTCCTGAGGCTGCTGGGAGAGATTTCCCTTTCTCTTCTGTGTTCACACAGCTCCCGGGGTTCAGCTTTAGATTTGGCCCCGCCTCTGCGTGTAGGTCGCCTCAGGGCGTCTGTTCTTCGCTCAGACAGGACGGGGTTAAAGGAGCCGCTGATTCGGGGGCTCTGGCTCACTCAGGCCGGGTAGAGGATGGGGTACGGATGCGGAGCGAGCCTGCGGCGGCAGAGGCCGGCGTGACATTGCTCCAGCCCGAGGCACGCTGTGCGTTCTCCCTGGGAAGTTGTCCCTGGATCCCGGGACCCTGGCAGTGGCCGGCTGCACAGGCTTCCAGGAGGGGCGGTGTGGAGAGTGACCTGTGCTCTCACACAGGCTTCTTGGTGGCGACAGCAGCAGCCTTAGCGTCTTATGCCCATCTCTGGGGTCCGCGCTGATAGCTGTGGCTCACGCCTGTCTCTGGAGCTCGTTTAGGCAGTGCTCTTAATCCCCTCTCCTCGCGCACCCCGAAACAATGGTCTCTTGCCTCTTCGGCAGCTCCAGACTTTTCCCGGACTCCCTCCCGGCTAGCTGTGGCGCACTAGCCCCCTTCAGGCTGTGTTCACGCCGCCAACCCCAGTCCTCTCCCTTCGATCCGACGTCCGAAGCCCGAGCCTCAGTTCCCAGCCCCACCTGCCCCGGTGGGTGAGCAGACAAGCCTCTCGGGCTGGTGAGTGCTGGTCGGCACCAGTCCTGTGTGCGGGAATCTCCCCGCTTTGCCCTCCGTACCCCTGTTGCTGTGCTCTCCTTTGTGGCACCGAAGCTTCCCCCCTCTGCCACCCGCAGCCTCCGCCCGCAAAGGGGCTTCCTAGTGTGTGGAAACCTTTCCTCCTTCACAGCTCCCTCCCACTGGTGCAGGTCCCGTCCCTATTCTTTTGTCTCTGTTTATTTTTTTTTCTTTGCCCTACCCTGGTACGTGGGGAGTTTCTTGCCTTTTGGGAGGTCTGAGGTCTTCTGCCAGCGTTCAGTAGGTGTTCTGTAGGAGTTGCTCCACATGAAGATGTCTTTCTGATGTATTTGTGAGGAGGAAGGTGATCTCCACGTCTCACTCCTCCACCATCTTGAAGGTCTCCTGCAGGATATTCTTAATTGAGTTTGTTTACATCTACTCTTAGTCCACTCCCAATCCGATCTCCACAATGTAGTTGCTATGATCTTTTCAAAATGCAATTCTGATATGTTACCATCTTTTCAACTTGAAAGTTTTAGTGAGTGCATTATTTTATGATAAACACTGGCATCTTTAATATAATCTTTAACATTTTATGTAATCTGGCCCATGTCAGATTACTCTCTTGCCTCTTCTTGTGTCACTTTATATTTTACTTTCTATTCCTCTGCTAAATTGGGTGTATTTCAGTTTCTCCAGATTACATGTGCTCTCCCTCAGGACATTTGCACATTCTATTTCCTCTGCCTAGGATGCTCTTTTCATCTGTTTTTATCTATTTGTCTGTGTAACTACTTCAAACATAAATTCATTAGGTAGGACTCTTCCAACATCTTACCCCTCCCTACCCCATTAGAGAGATAGTACACATCTCCTATACGGTTTCATAGTTACCAATGTATTTTGATTCATATAACTGATCACGGTTAAAATTTATATATTGGTGTAGTTTCTCCATTAATGTCTGCCTTCCTAACTGGACCGAGGGCAAGATACTATGTTTGTTTTGCTCAGCAAAATATCTTTAGATCCTGGTGCAATGTTTAGTATATAATATATTCTTTTAATGAATGTTTGACAATTGAATGAATGGATGAATTAATGATCAGTTAGAGGGAATAAGTTGAGCAAAAGATTTCAATATATGCCAGAATTTCCTGAAAACAGATTACTTTCAGGCTCATCTAAGCAAATGATCACAAGTCAAATATATATAATTAAAGTTGAAAGTAGTTTTAGATAAATGACTGGAAAATGAAGAATAAGCGATATTGAAATATCAAGAATGCTCTACCCTGTATTTATTTGAGTTATGCTTTAGAAAACCATGCTAATCAAAGAATATTTTGGATCTCATCATAAAGAAAAAAGTGATACAGCGCTCTATGAGATTATATCTAAATTCAGTAAGTGGTTTTAAGAAAGTGCTCCAAAAAGTTTTTGAAAGGTTACCACATGGAAACCAAAGAATTGATGAAATATAATACCATATAGTACACAATAAAAATGTTGGTTTTGTTGACCTTCTGAAATCTGTTACTCATGGTGTACTCAGCAAATCTTGTTAAATTCTTGCTACTAAGACCTTTGTGAAGGAAACTTTGTTTTATAAATTCATTTACTAACAGCCTGTCCTGGTAGGGTAACACAATAAAAATATTTCCTGGGAATTCTACTTAGACTAAATTGAAAAGACTCTGACCAGAGTCCTGCTCTCCCGTCAATGACTGTAACTGGGAAAATGAGTAGGTCCCAAAGACTAGAAAATTTTGTATTTCATCCAGCTCTTATGTTCCATATTTATGGTTCTTTTTAACAGAAGAGTGTTTTTCTCTTCCATGTAAAGGTAGAGACGTGAAAGCTCTTTGGATTGCAAACTCATAAATTTCGTCATATTTGAGGTGGTTGACAGCTTCATTGTCCTCTCAGTGGGTTCAAATTCAGTATTTTCTGTATATAAAAATATTTACTTATGAAAATAAGTCTTTTGGACAAAATATTAGGGGCTAGGGCAAATACAACTCAACCACTTACTAGCTGTTACTTGACTTTCACATTCATGACAAGTTGATAATAATGGTGCTAACCTCACAGATTAGTGGTGCAAACCCCATGTGCTGATATATGTAGAACACATGCAACAATACCTGGCACGTAGTAAGAGCTCAATACACTTTAACCATGATCATTACCATCACAGAATTTTAAAAAATCTGTGCCCTCTAGGGGCTTCCCTGGTGGCGCAGTGGTTGAGAATCCGCCTGCTAATGCAAAGGACACGGGTTCGAGCCCTGGTCTGGGAAGATCCCACATGCCACGGAGCAACTAGGCCCGTGAGCCACAACTACTGAGCCTGCGCGTCTGGAGCCTGTGGTCTGCAACAAGAGAGGCCACGACAGTAAGAGGCCTGCACATGGCAATGAGGAATGGCCCCGGCTCTCCGCAACTGGAGAAAGCCCTCGCACAGAAACGAAGACCCAACACAGCCAAAAATAAATAAATAAATAAATAAATTTAAAAAAAAAAAAAAAAAACTGTGCCCTCTAAAATCTCACAATATATTTGGATATATTTTAAAAAACAAAAGGAAAATGACAATTTCCAAATAACAGTTAATACATAAACTAAAGAAATATCACAAGGCACATACAATTAATTGCCAAATAAAATGACTTTTTAAAGATTGTTATAGGAGAGCAGAGGATGGATGGAGAGACCAATTAGGGTGGGGAGCTATGGAATATTTTTTCAGAGAAAATCAGTTTTGGCTAGAGCTCATAAAATTAGTAAATACGGGTTTCTTCTTAAGTTAGAAATTTCTGGCACATACTTGCTTATAACTATATTTTAGTTTGCATCAAACCTTGTTCTAAAAATATTGACAATTACATGAGTAGATAAGAGCATATATCAAAAGTATGGTGAAAATACACTCTAAAGGAATATTCTTAATAAGCTATTACCAAAAAATGTCAAATGCCACTTTTCTGGGGGCTGTCTAAGAAAGATTAGGAGGCCATTCCTCTGGAGCCCCTACAAATACTGGATTACTGATGTAATCCAGTGATGTGGGGCAGCCACTTAACCACGCCAGATCTCTGAAAGACATGCACAATAGAAACAAAAAACCCAGCATGACATTTTATTATGAGTGAAATCTGTTAAATTGTGCTTCCTTTTGCTCAAAAGCTCCATCCTAAATCTCAGAAGTCACACTGACTGGAGTCAGAGGCCAGAGGCCAGGTCCAGAGCCAGAATGCAAGCATTTGCTCCTTGGTCTGTGGATTAGCCAGCCCAAGCTGCCTGCTGTGGGCTTTCTTATGTCTGAACTGTCCAACTCTAGCTGCCCCAACAGGGGAGAAACAGGAGAAGAAATAAATGTTGCAGGCTAGCCTAGATTCTTAGTTTCAGGTGAATCTCTGATCCGGAAGAGAGAGGTCTTTTTTTTCTTTGAAAATCTCTTTCCAGACACTGGAGATTGGCTCCCCAGCTAATCTGGTCTCTAGGACCTAATCAGTCTGTCAGGACTTCTCCTTAGGGCCCGTGGGTGGAACTAAGTGGAGGGGCTTTCCCCTGAGAAATATCTTGCCGCAGCAAGAAGATGGGCAGTAAAATAACAATGAAAATAATCACTCTCTCATGAGGCCAAGAGATACAAACTCAACTTTATTTACCTAATGGAATTATACGAATAGCTTTGAACCAGACTCAGTTCCAAGTTTATACTACTTAGTTCAAATGACAGTGAAAGGCATATTTATGGCATATTGTGCTTTGGAAAAACTGAGTTAAAGGCTCCTATCATAGTCAAGAGGTTTAAACATAGGGGGGCCCGGATTACAAACAACCTGAAAATATTTAGTAACAGTTTATTTTAGAAGTCACTTCAAAAAATTACAGCATTTGAAAATCTCCTTTTCAAGAAGCTGAAATACTGAATACAAGCTCAAACTTTCAGTATAAAATGAAGGAAATGGTAGAAAATGACATGTTTATTAATTCTCTACAGAAAGTCATTATTCTTCTGGTACTAATCTTGATTTCTTCCCCCCATAAACACAATCATTTTTATGAAATTATCAGATATACCACCAAGTAGGTGGAAAGAAACCCTGACCACTTAAAAAAAAAAATCAGCTGCCAGAATTTTGAAGGAAAAAAAAAATCCTCATGCACCTCGGAGAAATTAATTGCACTGTCTAAACTGTTGATAACAGTGGCAAGAAAAAGATGCTACTTTCATCATTTATTCAAAGTTGCCAAAATGGTATTGGAGACATTGATTAAAAAATAACTACATTTGCAATTTAAATAACACTAAATATTTCATTTTTAGTTGCTCTCTTCCTTTTATTTCTCGGGCAAATTCATTCCTCTCTTCAGCTTGGCTGGGCTGATTGCTCTCCTTCATAATGTACTGTTTGGAATGATTTAAATGCACTTCCTTAACACAGAAAAAAAGATAAGTGGAATTTTTTAAAAGCTCACGTATATTGGTATGTCTTGACGGGTAATTCTTTACTCGAGTTTATTATAAAATTTTGTTTCAAACTGTAAGCTTTAAAATGTGGAAATGTGGGGAAGGAGAGAAAAAGAATTTGACTTACAGTATGAAATAGGATGTCTCTCATAGACAAATCTTCATGGGTTTCATTTTAATTAACCTGCCTTCATTTTTATTGTTGCATTATTCAGTTTCACCTTATGGTGCCATTTAGACAGTAAACTTTTCACACATCTGCAGGGACTGATAACAATGATTTTAATTGTTAATATACCAATGCTAATAAGAATATTTGCTACAATAGCATATATGAGTGCATTCTTTATTTTCAAGAAGCCTATAGAAATACTGGAGGTCATGCAGAGAATTTTTACCCTGTTTTTTCTTCTTACACCAAATTGTTCATTTATATTAGAATTTGGAGATCTTTAAGAAACTAAACTGTTCTTCTTGATTCTCAACTAATTTGTTCCAGCTTCTGTATGACTAGACTAATCCTGAGTTGTTTGAGCTATAATTATTATTCGGATTTGTCAGAGTTTAATTTTACTTTTCATGGAAAAATAGACATTTTAATTATGTCTTATAAATAGAATTATTTAAATGGCCTTGGTAGTAAATATATAATCAAGAAATTGCTTAGTAAAACAAAGGAAATATATTGTCCAGAAAAATTGAAGGATAAAAAACAAATAAACAATATATTTTCTGGAAATATATTGTCCAGAAAAATTGAAGGATACAAAACAAGTAATAATAAGAGGCAATAAAATACCTTATGGGAAAAAATAATTATCTGATAGTGGTTCCACTACTTTCAATACTGTTTCATATATACATGAATTTTTAGACAACTCTAAGTTTCTAAGATCTCACCTCTGATTATACAACTGTATATCATATTTGTATCAATATTAGCTTTCTCTGAATTCCTTCACGCTTACTTTATGATTTCAAGCATATTGTTAATTTGAATACAATTTTGGGTCTTCTTCAAGTCACCTCTATTTCATTGTAGGCAAGGAATATGTTTTTCACTGGTCTGGTCTTCACAAGGCCTCCATTGGTTTGATAAATTGAAAAGAAGTTAAGTAAATAGATTTTAATCCATAGATTTATTGTTAATTATACATTAAAGGAAAATATTACCAGATGACTTAACAGTGGTATGTGGAGAATATTCAACTAACCCAGAAAATAACACCTCAATAAATGAGTTAATAATAAATTTAAAGTCTGTTTAACTACAACACATACACATAAACATTAGCAACTAAAACACACAAAGTAATAAATCACAACACTGTGCTGTGCACAAAATTAAGAATTTTCTAGTATTCATTCATTCATTAAATATTTACTGTTCTAGTCATTTTTATGTTGATGAGTATTTTCCTGTGTCAGTTTTCATGCGTGTGCATGTGAAAGTACCAGAGAGAAAAATAAAGTAGGGTAAGGGCAGAAGGAGAGTTGCGAGGTTGCAACTGTTAAGTAAGGTTTTAGGGAAAAATCAAAAGCATTTGAGTAGAAATCTGAATAAGGTCAGAGTGAGCCAGTGGGATATCTGGAGTATCAAACAAAGTGTTCATTATGCATTATGGATGCAATACAAAAAATATTAGAGATGGAAGCATACCCTGTTAGCAGTGACATTTCAGAGGGTGATAGGAAGTAATAGGTGTAGATGAGTGAGAGGAAAGGGAATAACTTTCTTAAGTGGGAGGAATGAACCTACCGAAGTCCAGAGGGAGTTGTAAGCTTCGTGAAATGGAATGATGCCTAGTCTCCACAGAGATTGACTCAGTGATCAGGTTATTAGTCAAGATACACCAGATACACCAATAGGAAAACTGAAAGACAGGAAGCCAAGCAATAGACCAGAACTCATGGGAAGAGCAAAGGAGAAAGAATCGCACCTCAAGACTTATTTGGTGAGAAGGCACAGCCAAGGGATAAGAACTCAGAGACTGAAACAGGAGGGAATCATATGGCTCTCCTAAGACGTTTACTTGTCCTACTCTCCGTGCTGAGAATTTTTTTGAGCTCTACTCCAATGCTCTGTTATTTAAAAAAAATTGAGACATAAAACATTTTAAGTGTACATTTCAGTGGATTTTTACATGTGTATACATTTATGCCATTACTAAGTCAAATTCTAATATAGAATATTCCCAGCACCCAAAAGGCTCTATCGTGTCCCTCCCAATCGACTTTCACCTTATATCCCAAACTGTAAGTCAGTTTGCCCATCCCTGAAGTTCATATAAATGGAATCATACAATATGTACTCTTCTGAGTCTAGGCTTTTTATGCAACACAATATATGTAGGATGTTATTTAAGTTTAAATTAAATTTAATTTTTACTGTGTACTGTTCTGTTGTGTGAATATAACATGGTATATTTATCCCATTTATTATTGAATGACATTTGGATTGTTCCTAGTTTTTGGTCACTATGGATAATACTTGTCATGAACACCTCACACAAGTCTTTTGATGAATACGACACTCATTTTTGTTGGATATATGCCCAGGCATGGAATTGTTGAGTCAAAGGGTTGGTATATATTTAGTTTGGGTAGATATTGCCATTTTCCAAAACGGTTATATAAATATATACTCCCACCAACATGTATAAGCGTCTGAATTGTTCCACATTGTTCGTTATCCATCTGTTTAATTTTAGCCATTCTATACTAGTATGTCCATGTGATTTTAGCTTGCATTTCGCTGATGACAAATGGTGTTGAGTACTTTTTATATGTTTCGTGGTTATCTGGATATCTTCTTTTGTGAAGTGCCTGCCTGGATCTTTGGCCATTCATTTCCGGTGTTGTATGGATTTTCTTATTAACTTGTAGGAGTGCTTTTCATATTCTGGGTGTGGGTACTTTGTCAGACTAATTGAAATCCATTATTTAAATGAAATCTAATGTTCAATCTTTTATTTTCTGGTTAATTTTTTTTTCCTGTTTAAGAAATCTTTGTCTATCTCAATGCCACGAAGATATTCTCCTATGTTTCCTTCTAGAAGTTTTATGGTTTCAGCTTTTACGTTTAGTTGTTGTGATCCACTTTGAATTTCATTTTTGTGTTTGAGGTGAGATAAGAGTCAAGGTATATTTTTCAAGATGGATGTCAAATTGTGTCAACTCTATTTATTGAAAAGACCACTTTTTAATGATTTGCAGTGATGACATTGACATCAACCAGGTGACTCTGTATGTATAAGTTTGTTTCTCATCTATTTTGTTCCACTTATCTATTTATCTCTTCTTGCCAATACTGTCACTTTATATTATCTCCATAGCCAGTATTTTAAGTCCTCAGCTTTGTTCTTCTTTCATATTGCCTTAGCTATTCTGTTTTCTTGGAGTTTCTATATAAATTTCTGAATCAGCACTTTAATTTCTACATAAACACAAACACAAACATTCTTCTGGGATTTTTATAGGCAATGCATTGAATCTATAGATAACTTGGAGAAGACTGATGTCTTAGTGAGATTCAGTCCATTAACTTACTATGTCCCTGCATTTTATTTAATTTCTCTCATAAGTACTTTGTGTTAATCTCTCTCATTTTTGCTGGTACTAATGAGTTCCTTTCCATAGATAATACAGATAGAAACATATAAAAACAAGAAATTATGTAAATATACTTTAAAACTCATAATGTATACTTTGTGAGATTTGTATAACAAAATGTATCAAAATTATCTCAGAGATTAATAAACTTTTCATATTATTTCCCTTAAGAGGTGAGCGTTTTACATATTATAAATGAGAGTGTGTGTAATTAATGATCTCTTTTAGGGATGAGAAAAAGCAAAGTAACAAATGCCCTAGTTCTTTTGACCTGATTGTCTGGAAGTCAGGGGAAGTGGCAGGGGACATCCAGAGGAAACTTAAAACCTATACCACCTCATCCTAGAATGTTGAGGACTTTGGAGGATTCTGGCAGAAAATGTCATAGAGTGGGACCTCCCACCCAGAGTTCTATTAAAATGGTGGTAGGGACTTCACAACCCACAAAAACAAAATAAGAAAAAAAATTGGAATCCACAAAATGCACTTAGAGCTGGATTTAGTTCTTAATGAAGCCTCTGCTGAGGGAGAGGGTTCCACACACCCAGGCAAAAAGGGAAATGAAATACTGTGATCCAGAGATTTCTCTTAACCCTATCTCCCTACATCCCTGAGAGGTGAAGCTCACTTAAATAAATCAAAGGAGCTGCCATACTTAACTGGAATGCCTGCAAGATCTTGGTATTTTGACTTAATCCACAACCTCACCCCACCTCCTGTGCTGCAGCAGTGACTGTAGCATTGGGGTCCTGACAGCAATTATTAGGAAGACTCAGAGACTTCAGGGGAGATACCCACACTTCGGTACCACTCATTGACCAGCTGGAACATAATCTGCTCTCATTTATCTTCCAGAGAAATAAAGTTATTTAAGAAAAAAATTTAAGGTTCATAAGTAGTGAAGGGCCCTTTCTTCTCTACACCCTGCTCTAAAGGATAGTTTTAATAAACCCATATCCAGTGGAGGGAGATAAAAGGAAGAGAGAGGTTGCGGTAGACTTCTAACATTCTCTGAAGTGTTCATACTGTGGAAAACTCAGGTAACAACTATTATTTACATGTATTTGTGTCAAAGTTTCAGTCCCCAAAGAGTGTAAATAATTATTATCATTTAAGTAAAGGCAGCGACTATCTAATTATCAATTGATCTGGTGAGTATTGTGTTTAAAATAACAGATGTATGACTCTTGACTCCCTTCATATCTAATATTCTATCTATAAAAACAAATTGCTCATTATAAAGTAATAGAGTTCCTGAGTTGTAAATCCCTTGACCTGGTCAAGCTTATTTCCTACATTCTAAATTCTGTGCTCAAGAATTACTAACCTCCACAAATCTGCTAATCACAGTGATTATAATAATAAAACTTTGACAGAATTAGATTATATGCTTTATCAGATTCAGAGAAAATTAGTCAGTGTAATATGGCAATCTTAATAAGACTAAATGGAACCACATACTATTTCTCTATATGTTGTTGTTTAGAAAAAGATTTTTGTATTCTTGTTACAATATTTTTAAGGAAGTCAAATTAGAGTGGAACATTGTTTAAGTTAAAATATAAGTGTATGAAAATTAGCTTAAGATGAGTTTTCTCCAATTTTTATTAAAACAGCCAGATCTACAACCTCCAACAGAAGACAGCATTTTTCATTAATTGCTTACAATTCCCTGTTTTATCTAAATATTTAAAAGAATATTTAATTGGATGCACATATATGTGTGTTGTGCGAGTGTGTGTTCATGCATGACATTTGTTTTCTAAACTATCCAGGTACCTATCTTTGTATTTTAAAACCATCCATCTATCCTAAACATTTCAACATATTCACTACATATGTAGAGAATATAGAGAACATTTTGAGATTTTGGTACAAGAGCATCTTTTCTTTCTATAACATTTCTATCTCTTTTCCCCAGCCCCTTGTCATATGTTCTCTTTTCCTCATTCTGTTGTTGGATGTTATCATTCCTCATTAAAACTTTGAGGGACTTCCCTGGTGGCGCAGTTGTTGGGAATCTGCCTGCCAATGCAGGGGACACAGGTTTGAGCCCTGGTCCGGGAAGATCCCACATGCCGCAGAGCATCTAAGCCTGTGCACCACAACTACCGAGCCTACGATCTAGACCCCGCGAGCCACAGCTACTGAAGCCTGCAGACCATAGCTAGTGAAGCCCACGCACCTAGAGCCCATGCTATGCAGCAAGAGAAGCCACTGCAATGAGAAGCCCGCACACCGCAAAGAAGAGTAGCCCCCATTCGCTGCAGCTAGAGAAAGCCTGGGCAGCAACAAAGACCCAACACAGCCAAAAATAAATAAATAAAATTTTAAAGAAAATTAAAAAAAAAAACTTTGAGATAGGATAATTACTGGAATATTAATTTATGAATTTTTTCTTTATTTTTTTCCCCCCTCTCCCATTTTAAGAAGGTTGTCAGGGCATTTTAAGAAAATTTTCCTTAAGGCAAGGACATGATGAGAATTTTATACAAACTCTTCCTTTTTTAACTTCTTGTTTTCTAAAGTGTGGACTAACTAAAAAACATGATGCTAAGATGTTTCAGAAAAGGAGGGAAAAGAAGAGTACATTTTAAGAGAAATAGAAAGGAGTGATTCTGAGATCCTGGGAAGAGGTTGACTATGTTGCCAATGGGTCTTAAGCTTATTAGGATCTAAAAGATGTCCTGTGGAACAATTGGGAAGATGGCAGAAGAGAAGGCAGAGAACGAAAGTGCCATGTGTACCAGAGATATAGAAAGGCATTAGAGTTCAAGGGACCACTGTAAGCTTGAAACATGAGGATGTCAGTGTCAACAATGATGCACTGGAGGCCAATTACCACTTTCCCAATGGAGACTATAGGCCCATTTTCTACTTCCCCATAGTCTCTTAAGTTGTGCACAAAACATGAACAGAACTCAACAGTGACTACAAGATGGACTATAATTAAAGAAAAATGTTAAAAATTGAATATTTCTTGAGGACCTTGGTTTGGGGTCTGAATAATAATTCAGACCTTGGTTTGGGGTTCAAATAATTCAAATTTATCTTTGATCATCAGTGAACTTTAAGAAACTTTTTTTTTTAATTTTGTTAAAAAGGTGATGGGTATAATATAATGTCAAGGGTATAATATAATATCAGGCAATTTCTAGGGGATTTGCCAAATGATCACAGAAAATTTAGGAACTATAGATGTATAGTTGTCATGTGGCTAAGTCACGTAGTAAAACATTTTGTAAATACCTCTCAATATAATGTCAGTATTAAAGTCTTATTTTAAAACTTTAATTAAAAAGGGTCAAGTCTTCAAATGTTCCCTTGAGTTGTTGGTCTATAATTAAGTACCATTTAAAATAGTGCAACAATACAGTTTATATAATTCTCATAGATTTCAAATGTTATATATACATATATGTATATATTTGACGGTGATAAAAACAGGAAGTAATTCCTTAATCAATATAAGATATTGTGAAGCCTTCTCATAATCTACTTGGAAAATAGTTTATCATTAGAAATAGTCTACATATTTACATTGTATTTATTTCCTATGTCTGCCCTAAAACAGAATGACAAACTGAGTGGTTTAAAACAACAGAAGTTTATTATCTCACAATTGTGGAGGCTAGAAATCTGAAATCAGGTGTGTCATCAGGGTCATGCTCTCTTTAAAGTCTCTAAGTGAGGATCCTTCCTTCCTACCCTTATGGTGTTGTCAATGACAAATTGCACCTGTCTACTGAAAATAATGTACAACCTAAAAGTTGAGAATTATGTTTTATTTGGCAGACATACTGAGGACTTAATGCCAGGGCTGCAGCCTCTCAGATAGCTCTGAGGGACTGCTCTGAAGAGGTAAGGGAGGATCCGGGATATAGAGGAGTTTTTGCAACAAAGACCAGGTATTCAGAACTTCAAAACATTACTGTCAATCAAAGAAAACAAGACATCTCAAGTTAATGAATTTAGCACTTTTCTATGTATGGGAAGATGCAGGAGTTTGGGCTCATTGAAATCATTCCTTTGATACATATCTTAGCTATCTAGGGCCGGTATCCTGTCCTTTCTCATCCTGAGCCCCTCAGGGTGCACCGTTGGGGGTTGCTGTAATGGCTTGATGGCTGCACATCCTTTGTTTACTGATGTGGCAGGCAATATTTTTCATTCACACAGTGGACAGGTAAATAGGCAAGAAGACTTTTCTCAAGACTTGGAGTCAGGACTATTTCAGTAGAAATGATAGAATGAATACAACTCTACTGAATTCCTGAGTGGTGGCTGTGATCCCACCTCCTTCTCTCCCAAATTAGTGAGAGTGACATTATTATAGGGATAACCTTAGTAGTGGGTCACCATTAAGTCTCACACCTGTATTTTTGTAGCAATTACTGTGTTTTGTTGTATGTCTATTTTCCTAACTAAACTTTTGTGTTAATTGCTGTATCCCTAGTGCCCAGTGCAGTGTCTGACATTGACCAGTGGACAGTGATTGAACGAATGAGTGAATGAACCAAAAAAAAAAAAAAAAGGAAGAATGCAACTTTGCTGAAACAAAAGGCAGGAGAACTTTTAAGCCCTGGGATGACCTAGTGGAGCTATACTAGAGGCCATTAGGTGGAGAGGTTGGTCAGTATGATGAAGCCATCTGTGTTTGTTAATTGGCACATCAAAGTTAGGCTCCTACTCTTCCACAGAGACTGAGACTAAAGTAAACGCTCTAAGGAAAGAGAGGCCAGGGGCCTATAGTCAGGAATAAACCCGTCTAAAGTTTAGTCAAGCTGAGGGAAGTGTTAAGGCTGTCTTGTAAGTGTTTGCTGACAATCTTTGGTGATTCTTGGCTTATAGACAAGTCATCGCAATCCCTGCCTCTGTTTGAATTCCACATCAGTTGTGGGAAACTACTGATGGCTTTTTAAGCAGGTTTGTAGCATGAGCTCATATTCTTAAGAGATTCCTTTGGCTGCTTGAAAAGACTAAGTAGGTTGATAGCTATTGCCATAGTCTGGGCAAAAATTTGTGGTAACTTATGGACTAGGAAGGTGGCTAAAAAGATAAATAGAAGTGAATATTGAGGTAGATATTGTCTGTAGAAACATGAGAACTTGCTGAGAGTTTGGACCTGAATAAAGATGTATATGGAAGAAATAACGATAATCCTAAGTTTTGTCCTTGTCAAATGGGTATATGTTATTGCTGCTTACTGAGGTGGATAATTATAAGGGTGGGGGATAGTTAGTGGGTGAAGTAATTAAAGGAATAGTTCTGGACTATCTAAATTTAAGATCTTATGGTTTTTTTTTTTTCTAAGGAGGAACATGCAATAGACAGCTAATTATGTGTATCAGCAATTCGGGAAAGAGATCTGGACAGAGGTCAGTTTGAATATTATGAATCTTACATGGAGTTTCAAGTAATGGGACTATTTTATACTAATCGATATATTTAATATTTATTGAGGAGTTAGTCTGCACTAAACACTGTGTTACATTCATTATACTTATTACCTTTACAGAATTCTCATAATTTTATCATCTTTGCTCAATTTATATCTCCATTGTGATGATGAAGTTACCTAGGTTTAAAGGGTACAACCAAGATGCCTTTTGGTAAAATATCAGAAAATCCAATTCCAACTGGATAAGCCACATAGAAAATATGAAATTGTAGATAAGTGTAGCTTTATATGAGGGTAAGTATAGTATCTCAGGAAAGTCACAAAGGTCATTATTTCTTTGTATCATTTTATTATTCTTTCGTATTATTGACTTCGTACTAATATTGACTCACCTTGAGATCAAAGTGAACCACCAAGAACTCTAAACTTCCATGGTTTGTATCCAGCAGAGAAGAGGGAATATCTTCATCCCAGCCCTCAAATCAAAATCCTGAAATTCTCTTTGTTTCAGCTGACTTAGGTCAATCATATCTACCTTCAAATCAATCTCTAGTCTTCAGAAAGACCTCAGGGCAGCAAGAAGAAAGATGTGTGGCACCAGGAGATTCTAAATTTCCTAGGAAGTGTTTACGGAAGCTACAGCTGAAATCAGAGATGGGCTGAGGTGATGAGACACAGGGTTCCAGAGGCAGTTTACTCTAATAATAGGGGAGAATTGGAGAAGAAAGATAAGGACAGGAAATGGAACCAGGAACTAGGCCAGCATTACAAATGCATGTGGTGAAATTCCTTCATTTGTTAAAATTCAGCTATAAATTTGGTAATAAACTTTCTAACAGCCAATGGGAAAATGGAAATATAATCAGTTCCACAATGACAGATATCAGTTATAAGGCAAAATAAAGATAATTAATAAGCAGAGTAACTATTCTAAGTATCAAGCACTCCCCTCCCAAATAAATTCAAGTTTCATCTAAAAGAAGGGGCTGTGCAATGTAATAAATGATATCCTCAATAACATCTTTAAAAAATGAATCCATTAAACAAGATGTGGTATATATATATATAACGGAATATTACTCAGCCATAAAAAGGAACAAAATTGGGTCATCTGTAGAGACATGGATGGACCTAGAGACTCATACAGAGTGAAGTAAGTCAGAAAGAGAAAAGCAAATAGCATATATTAACATATATATATGTGGAATCTATAAAAAAGGTACAGATGATCTTACTTGCAAAGCAGAAATAGAGAAACAGATGTAGAGAACAAATGTATGGATACCAAGGGGGAAGGGGGGTGGGATGAATTGGGAGATTGTGATTGACATATATACACTATTGATACTATGTATAAAATAGATAACTAATGAGAACCTACTGTATAGCATAGGCAACTCTACTCAGTGCTCTGTGGTGACCTAAATGGGAAGGGAATCCAAAAAAGAGGGGATGTATGTATATGTACAGCTGATTCACTTTGTTGTACAGTAGAAACTAGCACGACATTGTAAAGCAACTATACTCCAATAAAAATTTTTAAAAAGACAAAGAAACAAACAAAAAATGTAACCATGAGTTACATACAGAGTTCTTTGTAGCAGACAATGGCATTGCACTAAAATTCAATTCAGCATAAGAAATCCACGAATGCAGTCTACTGATGACCAGAATTAATCTGGGAATAGCCTGTGGAGTACCTAAAGAAATAGATGAGTTGAATAGCCTTTAGGTAATATTTTAAAATATTGTGTTTCTTAAAAAAAAATTTCATTTGCTCTTGCAGGCAAAGATTTATATATTTTAAATACATCTATATATAAGATTATCTCACAAATACTTAGAAGCAGTTATAGTCCACAAGAGGGGGGTTAAAATTAATTTTAATTAACAATTAGCTAAATATGATTCTATATTATAGCTTTGATGGAGAAAAAGTAAGCAAATAAAGCTAATGCAATTGTAAGCTGCATTAACATAAGCAGGATGTCTGAAGTGGGTAGTGAGAATCCCAATCTACTCAAAGTAATTCTCAGACCATACCTGCATCACTTTTTCAAATTCTGGCTGCCTGGATTTTAGATAAATATCAACAAATGAGCAGTTCTAGAAGCAAGTCACAAGGGTGATTTCAAAATGTTAACCATGTTTTATAAAGAGTGATTAAAATATTTGGGGAGGCATAGTTTTGAGGGTGAGGGATGATAGACCTTAATAGCCAGCTTCCAAGATGTGAACAAATGCTGTAGAGAGACATGCCAGGGGTGTGAGTGCTGATCTAAGAGGCAGAACTAGGGCCAGTGTGTACCATGTACCAGGAGATAGAGATCTACTAACTAGAAGAAAGACCTATCTAGTAGTCAGAAATTCCAAACATGAAATAGGTTTCATCAGCAAGTAATGGGTTGATGCCCTTGGAGAAATGATGATAGGAAAAGACATTGGTGAGAGATGATTCAACTTTTGAATCGATAGTTGTAGTAAGTGATTATATACTAAGTGTCCATTATAACACTAAACATCTGTTATTTTGGTCAGTATTCAAAATCCTTACTACTTATTAATGTTAAGCCATTCAACTTTTTTCCCAAATACTATATACTATGTGCATTTCTAAGCACTGGAAGATATAGCAATGAATAAGAAAGTGAAGTTTCCCTTGAAACCTACCCTGTTTGGGAGGAGTTGGATACAGATTAATGATAAAAAATTCCATAAATTTTTAGAAAGCAAAAGTAAGATAAGGTGCAAAATATCACTCTGAATGTTTTTGATGTGACAGGTACTGACCACTGCTGTGAGCAGTGCTCTATTCACCTTCTGGTACAGTGGGCTCTTTCTGAATGTCTGCATTGTCTCCCTCCACCCGCCATGAATCCATCCTTATGGGCTTCTCCCTGACAATCTCTCTGAGATCACTAGATACTGGGCATCCTTAGTGTTTTCAATCTGAGTGCCATTTAAGTTTCTATTCTGATTGTATGAATGTGTGTAGTTGCACAAACAGGTAATAGGATTTGAGGTAGGACATGTTAAAGCCATGGATGGAGAAACAGTCAACAATGGCTCCTCAAATTAGAAACATCACATTAAAAATTCAGTATCAAAGTTTCTAAAGCTGTATGTCTCAAAGCATGATCTGAAAGACAGCTACATAAGAATCACAAGAAATACTTGTTTAAAAAAGCAGATTCCTATTCCTTCTAGTCACTGTTGAATCTTTGTGGGTTAGAGGCTGTCAATCAATGTTTTGAACAAACTCTTCAGGGATGTGTATATAGACTAAAGTTTGAAAACCTCTGTATTAAAGAATAAGAACTCAATAAGAAATATGAGTACCTTAAAGGGAAACTTCTCAGGAACATCAAAAATATAGAACTCCTGTTAACAAGAGCCTAAGAAAAGACAACAGAACTCTTGGAAGCCCATGACTGTGGTACCTAAAGTTAGGAGACATGTCAGTCTCCTTACAATTATATAAACAAGGCACAAAGGCTATGCTTTCCCCCACCCCAGCCAGTACCTGATGCCTCTGGAGAGGCTAGTTCTGTTGATACTGAATGACATAAAATAAAAGAAGATGAGTTTAACGTAAGGTTAGGAGAACTCCTTTTTTAGAAAACAGAAGGTTTCTGTAGTGGCTTTGAGAAAAATTATGAAAAATTAAAAACAATTTCTTAATTACTTTCAAGCAGGGCCACATTTTGTGCTAATTGTCACCTGTATACTTGTACAGTTTTCCTATCTAGATTGTAATTTCCTTCATAAAACCTTTAATAACCTTCCTTTTTGTATATAATCAGAACTTAAAAATATTTAGCACATAGTAAACAATAAATACTCAGCTTTTGGTGATGATGGAATAGTTAAACCTCAAGATTGTTTTGGCCCAATGAGGATTTTTCTAGGGTGATTAAGAAAGGGAAACAAGATTTTAATGTATTTTGTAGTTAAATCTATGCAGATACATGGATCTAGTCATATTCTTTATTTGTTACCACTAAATGTCCTATATTGAGAGAGACAGAAGGAGACGATGAAAGAGAGAGAGAGAGAAAGGTTGAAAGACCCTTATGGATTTGATTTATGTAGCATTAAAATAAGAAAAAGTGATAGTTATGGATTATAGAAATCCATTTACCAACATCTTGAAGACAAGAGCATTCCTGGTTAAAATCTGCATGACTTTTTAGAGAATACAGTAAATCAGATGAATTTAAATTAATCTCCAATGACAAGCCTTGTAGATCAAGACAAGTGCTAGCTACAATTTCAATTGGTTTTTAGTGAAGAATTTGATTCTGTTATCTATGAAAAAATTATAAATTAGTTGTGAGGATTTGGTACAAAACAAAAAGCTAAGCAGAAGTTAAGTGAGTGAAGCTGTCTTCTCATTTGGAGCCAGTTTTCCAGTATTTTTCTCTGTAGGTTATCAAACTAGTCAGCCTTGGCATATCTACATGGTGTTGTAATTGAAGCAACTAATACTCATGGATGCCTGTAATTATATTGTCACGTAGATTAGTTGTGGCTGATTGGTTGAACTCAAGGTCAGAATTATTTTCTAATACTTCTGCCACAGAGCATCTAGACAGAGCCTGAATGGTGCTATGACTACTATACAACTATTTCCACATATGTCAAGGCTCAGAGGACAAATTTTACTAACTCTGACTACAACTTTGAGAGTCATTTGTGAGATACACATGGAACACAATATCTTACAAGTTCAAAGGTAAAGCTTTAGAGGATCCCATAATTTCAAAAAAGAGTAAGTACAGTTTTGAGATTTTATAAATTCATGGAATGAAATACTTCAGATTCACAGGCGAATCAGATTTACACCCAACTACTTCAAAGATCAATGTTTAAGAAAATATAGATATTGTTTTTCAGTTTTAAAGTTCCTGAAGACATTAGCCATAAGATATTGAGTTCATAAATTCAAACAGAAAGATTCAATTGCCAAATGTTTAAGAACTAGATTAAAAGATTAACAGTACTGAAGGATTAATTACAATATAGCGTGTTCTTTTTCATGTATATGTCAATGATACAGTGCTTAACAAATTTTATTTCTCTAGATATAGCAGGGGGAGAAGTTATACAAATGTGCAATTATAAACCTATGATTTTTTGTATGATTGCATCTTTAATTATGCTTCTTAGGTCGAGGGTGCTGTCTTGAAGAAAGTATAAAGGTCTGTCTACCTAGTCAGCATTCTAGTTATGTATCGTCTCTCTCATTGTCTATATCTATTGACTCCCTGCCATACTCCAAATTTAGTTTGGTTCTTTGATGCATACTTGGGAAAATAGTGTACAAAATTTGGCAGTCTATAAATTTGAACAAGGTTATATTTGCCTATCATAAAAATAGTTCCACCTTAAGGAGGCAATACTTTTTTAAAAAATAATCTGATTACATAACATAGAGTAATTAAGAGGTTTAGGGACAATAAATAATAATAACAGTTCTTTGATTCTCTTTAGAGGAGAGATGTTATTTAACAAATAGAGTGATAACACTGTGCCAAGCTACTGCAGTGAAAATTCAACACATTTTTCATTACAGCAGTAGAACCATACATACTGTATTCCTCTCCAGAATTCTAAGCAGAATATCCATTAACTCTCCTAATTTCTATTACATGTAGGACAAGGGTTTTCAACCCTCCAACAGTTTGTTTAACAATAATTCACTCAAAAAGTCATTCATGTGGAGGTCTCTATAACAATGTAAAATTCTCCCTCGTGTGTAGCAGGTAATTATTTTTCTAAAGTTGAGTTAAACAATAATCTTTGTGTAAACAAGACATTCCTATGCAGTCTGTTGTTGATTGTTAATTAATTTTTGCCCATTGATGTAATGCAAAAATTCACTTAGAAGCTGTGAATTGTATGAAATAGTAATTATATTCTAGAGGTTTCAGAGCACCACAGAATGATGAAAGTGGGCATTGATAAGCTTTTAATTGCAACCCATTCAGTTGAGCTATTATGTTTTCATAACCCCTTATTTTTCATTAGTTATCTGTCAGTTTATAATATAGTTGTTAATTGAAGTAGAAAAAGAATGTGTGAACTTTGTTTTCCCAGTTGTATACTTGAGTTATCCAAGAAGACAAACATACACATAGCCGTAGTACTGCGTTTTCAAGGCTAACAAAGCTAACAAGATGGAGCTAAAAAGAGAAACAAAGGGATAGAGAACATAACACAGTCTCAGGGAGTAGTTTTTCCATAGCCCTCCATGAATAGGGAGAAGCCAGATGACTCAACTGACTACCAAGTGCAGAGAAAGCCCAGATGAATAAAATCTAGAAAATGATGAGGTTTTTTTTTTTGTTTTTTTTTTTTTTGCGGTACGCGGGCCTCTCACTGTTGTGGCCTCTCCCATTGCAGAGCACAGGCTCCGGATGCGCAGGCTCAGCAGCCATTGCTCACGGGCCCAGCTGCTCTGCGGCATGTGGGATCTTCCTGGACTGGGGCACAAACCCGTGTCCCCTGCATCGGCAGGCGGACTCTCAACCACTGCACCACAAGGGAAGCCTGATTAGCTATTTTTGTTCAAGATTAAATAAAGCATCCAAAAGAAAAGAAGCTTTTCTCCTGCTTTAAAAAATTTAAGCTTGAATGAGCCTTACTATTGAAACTGCTTTATTATTTTAAAAATAATTTGTCCAAGCACTGTGGTACTAATTAGCATACTTTTAAAATTCTGCAAAAATAATACTTGATGGTATTAGAAGAAAATTTTTATAATTTATCTATGCCCACCTCCTAGGCAATCATAATTCACTAAAAGATAAATAATATATGTATCCATTTTGTTTAATATGTAGTTTTGATCATATTTTTTAAGCTCAATTTGAATCTTCTTTGTCTAGTATTGAAGACTGTATACACTATTACTCTATGCTGGTCAATTCTATCTTCACTTAGAGACTGACCTCATATCTGTCAAAATAATATCTTAAAAATTATCTGGAATTGAAATAAAATACAATAAAATTCCCACATCCTCATAATTTTGGTAAGAAAAATGCATTTTTGTTAGCAAAAGAAAGGTAAAGTGCCACTCTGCAATAAACCCTCTTCTGAAAACTATAACTCTTGAAAATATCCTTTGGTTAATTATAATGATTGAATGTCCATTTCCTTCATAGGAAGAAAAAGTTAAAGCTTATGTTTTATTAAACATTAAAATAATTATTATTTCACGAAGCTAAATAGGGCCTTCTGGCACACAAAGATGCTGTTCAACATGTTTAATGAAATTTTGTTATTGTATTTTAGATGCAAAAACTGAGCAGTATGATGTGTTGAAACACACACACACACACACACACACACACACACACACACACACACACACACACACACACACACACACACACACACACACACACACACACACACACACACACACACACACACACACACACACCGCATTTCATTCTCTCCCAATCTCACTTCCCTTCACAGACATTTTCCTCTACATTTCCATGAGCACACACATAATGTATACTTCAAACATAAATGGGATCAGATTATGTACATTGTTCGGTGACTTGCCTTTTCAATTCACATTCCATCAATTGCATTATGTCAGAAATGTGTATCCATGTTTCTTTTTAAATGGATACTTCATTTTACGTAGTAAGAATGCACCACATTTTACCTAACCACTTCTTTATTGATGGGAATTTAGGTGGTTTTTCAGTACTTCAATATTGCAATCACAGCTGTAAAGAATGGTTTTTCAGTACTTCAATATTGCAATCATAGCTGTAAAGAACATTCTTGCTAATATTCTTAAACGATTCCATCCTGTTAAGTCTTGTAGTGTTTATCAAGAGTGGTGTTCATCATTAAGACCAAGAGAAGGTTCTCTTTGAATTTATTTAATTTTCCAGATGCCTATTTTCTTTTTAATAAACTTATTTATTTTTGGCTGCATTGGGTCTTCGTTGCTGCCCGTGGGCTTTCTGTAGTTGCGGCAAGCGGGGGCCACTCCTCGCTGTGGTGCACAGACCTCTCGTTGTGGTGGCCTCTCTTGTTGCCAAGCGCGGGCTCTAGGCGCGTGGGCTTCAGTAGTTGTGGCTCGCGGGCTCTAGAGCACAGGCTCAGTAGTTGTGGCACACAGGCTTAGTTTCTCTGTGGCATGTGGGATCTTCCCGGACCAGGGGTTAGTTAGTGCTACTGCTGCAGGTTGGGTTGAGAAGCAGCCAACAGAAATTTTTAAAAGAGATAATTTCCTTGTCAGCTCTTACAGAAATCTTGCATTCAGACAAAAGTACAAGCTCTGCAGGGAGAGAGCGTCCCAGGGGTGTACAGCCTAGTGAGCAGATCATGCCTCTATTAGCAGTGGTTTTCAACCCAGGGCAATTATGCCCCTCTCTCCCCACACACACATACCTCAGGGACGTTTGACAGTGTCTGGCGACATTATGCTTCATAATTGGGGATGAGAGGATGTTACTAACAGCTAGTAAATAGAGACTAGGGATGCTTCTAATGTGTAGGATAGCCCTCCACAGCAAAGAACAATCTGGCTGGAAATGTCAAGAGCACCGAGGTTGAGAAACTCTGCTTTGTTAAAATTAGAAAAAGGCATCCTTTGCACTGGCTTTAATAGCCTAGGTCACAGATCTTGGCAAGCAGAACACCGGTTGGGTTCTGCCTCAGCTTACACATTCAACCAGGTGTCCCTGTATAGGGCACAGCTGGTAGGTAACCTTGAAGGACGTGCACTGAGGCTGACTCTTATCACCTTTTGACCTCCAGATTAATTATAGGAAGGCAATTGTTTCCTAATAGCTTCAAAAATTAACAAAACTTTACCAGTAAAGGGACTGAATGTGCAATCGAAAAACCCACGAGTAGCTATGTTACCTGTGACATGAAAATCTTGAATTGAGTAATTCTTAGGCCACTTCCAGATCTAAAGTCCTACCATTCTTAACCACACACTGTATGGTTAAACATTAAGACTCAGGGTCCAGACAATCTAGTTTCAATCCTACCTCTGCCACTTATGAGGTCACTACCTCGAGAAGTTGTTTTCTCTCTCAATGCCTCAATCTCATCACCTAAAAAAAGAAAATAACACTAGCACACACTTCATAGGATCATTGTAAGGATTAAGTAACTTAAAATACATAAATTGCTTAAGAAATTTGTCTGGAACCTGGTATGTGCTCAATATATGATAGCTATGATAATAATAATGAAATACATATCTCTAAAAGAACTTACCAAGCCCTGGGCCCCTTACTACCTCTCCATCTTCATTGTTTCTGCATAAGGTTGTTCTTCAAAATACATCTGCCAAGGGCTTTTGCACATACCACCCCTTCTGTCTGATATCCCCTCAGCTTCCATGTATTTTTATCCTCAGTACCTGGTGCTTATTAGGTGTTTAGCAGATGTGTGTGG
The DNA here is from genome assembly GCF_963455315.2 of Globicephala melas. NCBI lineage: Eukaryota > Metazoa > Chordata > Mammalia > Artiodactyla > Delphinidae > Globicephala > Globicephala melas. The sequence continues at coordinate 44,561,501 of NC_083327.1, read as the reverse complement.
AACGCTATTTTCTGGAGACTGCACTCTGCATTTCTGTTAGCTACCCGCTGTGGGATGTGGGACTAGTTAGACTAGTAAGGTAGTACTCAGAAGTGTTCATAAATGTCATCTCTTGTTCTAAATTCTTGGGAGGACTTCAGTCTTTCATATGCTTGAAACCAGCTACACCCGTGTAACTTGCTTAGACCAAGGACATGTAAGAAGAACTGATATGTGGTTCACTTTCTGGATATAACATAAGAGCCACTACACAGCCACATTCTTCTCTTAGCCTCTGTGATCATGGAAGCTTGTCTCAGTGGGATTTTCTGTCAACCCGGGTCACTGAGTGATTCAGTGAACAAAGCCCCCGTGCCAACCGATAAACGTGTAGCTGAGCAGGAAATCAATGGTGCTGTTTTAAGCCACTGGAATGTTGGATTGTTTGTTACCTTAACAAAAGCTGTTCTATCCTGACTGATAAAAGTAGGCTAGGATAGAGCTTCTCACAATTCAGAGTCCTTTCCCTGATTTATGAAGGGAAGTTTTGCCTATATAAGTTATTTTATTGTAAAATATGTCTAATATTAAATGTGAAAATATAAACTTAATTCAAATTAAAACCTTTACTAATCTGAGAGAATGTAATATCTTGGCTTGTTTTAATATGTACTATTCAAAATATCTTGTTAATTAAACATTTTTCAAAATCAGCATTCTCAACCTGGATGTATATAGGACTTACTTGGGGAGTTGAGAAATAAATAGCTCCCAGGGCTTCACCTCCAGAGATTCTGACTGGCCTGGGTGAGACCAGGGCCTCACAATTGTACCTATGATTCCAGTGTGCAGCCAGGGTCAAGAACTACTGCTCTGAATGTACATAAAGTCTAATAGGAAATGACTATCACAGGACTCAACCAGTTGTTCTAAACATTTTCTGAGTCAGTCAGTGAAGATAGCTTACAGTATAACCCTCGTAAAGTCACTTAATTTTTCTAGACCTGCTTCTCATCTGTAATCATCTATATTATTCTCATCTATAACAACTTCCATTTCCAGTGTCTTGCATGGCTTTACATGTTTTGCACATATGAGAAGTGGTCTCTGATTCACCCTTCACCCATGAGGGATCCAATAAATGTCAGATGCTAGATACTAGTGGCAATGTCTGAACAACCATCAGTTCTAATAAACAGATTGGACGTTCAAATTGGAAATTTCCTCTCACAGGATACCTATTAGTCTTTGGGATTTTTATAGCCACCATCCATGTCAATAATAGTTGGAGTCAAGTGCTGACCTGCGATGAGTAGTAATAAAAATGGGAATCTTTTTCCTAAAATCTGAGTTCACATTTCCTTTCATTTGTCTTGAAAAGAAACTAAAAGTATTTCACAGTAAGAGAACACTTAAAACAATCTGAGTTGAAATCCAGCCCTGTACTTACGTGAGAGAATGGAGACATGTAGAGAACTATTATGTTTGAAATACTGATGTCATTGCACAAACTACTCCTTCCTGGTTGTTTTGCTTTCTCAGGGAAATAGACATCGTCTGGTCACATGCATCCCACATAGGCTTTCAGATAATAGTAGGTAATATCACAGTTTTTGTTTAGGTTTTATTGTTTGAATTGATTAGTATATTTCAAAAGTCAATCATTTTGCCTACATTATGCTCATTGAGTACAGACAACATTTTTTTTTTTTTTTGGTCATTGACTTTTAAAGATTGTATCTAGATAACTCAGTTGATTGTATTCCTCATTTGTTGTTCTTCAAATATGCCAAGACACTGGGCTGAGGCAGTAGTCTTACCAGAGCTATTACACATGTCTTTACTTCTCCTGTACATCACACTTGAAACCAGTTCATTTGCTATTCCTTGAAAGAAGCAAGAATTATCTAACTGAAACAGGAGAGAAACAAACAAATTCAACTTTGTGTAAATAAATATGCTGAGGAGAGATAAAATAAAAGATATAGCTATAGCTGTAGCTATAAAATAAAAGATATTTAGTCATATATTTGTATGTGTTTTTAAATTGTCATTATTCATAAATAGTCAGACACAGTTGTGTCTATATTAATGGGTAAGATCTGATATAATAATTTGCTTATTTAATTTTTTATTCTTAGCACCATAGTAATATCCAAAATCAGTAATTAGTGTGAGAAACAAAAAAGGCAAGCAGAAGCACAAGGAATATTCTTTCTTGTTCAGTAAACACAAAGATAATATGCTAGTGACCACTAATGAGGGCTGCTTATGTCTGTTTAATAAATTATTTTCTTGAAAAGAGAATTGTAGACAAAACATTATGTAAAAATGTCCCAATTTTTAATAGACAACCAGTACTGTGCTTACTTTCACATAGAATCCATTAGGGGTGGTGACTAATTTCAGAGTAGTAGAAAACAGTTACAAATTAATAAATAGTTCTCTCCTTAAATTTCAGACAAAATAAAATTTAAAACAAAAGCTTTATTGCAGAAGCTGAGTTTACATTTCAAAAATCTTAGAATTTCAAATTTCACCTTTTATTTCATAAATCCAATCTCTTCCAGTTGTTTTAAAGCAAAAACAGATCCTTGTTCCTGGTATGAAGTAAACCAGAAAGTAATGTATGCACATAATTTTATGTGACAAGCATACAAATGATTAATAAATTAGTAAATTTAGATTGTGTTTTCTTTTTTCATCTTTATTGGAGTATAATTGCTTTACAATGGTGGGTTAATTTCTGCTTTATAACAAGGTGAATCAGCTATACATGTACATATATCCCCATATCTCTTCCCTCTTGCGTCTCCCTCCCTCCCACCCTCCCTATCCTACCCCTCTAGGCGGTCACAAAACACCAAGCTGATCTCTCTGTGCTATGTGGTTGCTTCCCACTAGATACCGGTTTTACATTTGGTAGTGTATATATGTCCATTGCCACTCTCTCACTTTGTCCCAGCTTACCCTTCCCCCTCCCCATGTCCTCAAGTCCATTCTCTAGTAGGTCTGCGTCTTTATTCCCGTCCTGGCCCTAGGTTCTTCATGACCATTTTTTTTTAGATTCCAAATATATGTGTTAGCATACGGTATTTGTTTTTCTCTTTCTGGCTTACTTCACTCTGTATGACAGACTCTAGGTCCATCCACCTCACTACAAATAACTCAATTTCGTTTCTTTTTATGGCTGAGTAATATTCCATTGTATATATGTGCCACATCTTTATCCATTCATCTGTCGATGGACTCTTAGGTTGCTTCCATGTCCTGGCTATTGTAAATAGAGCTGCAGTGAACATTGTGGTACATGACCCTTTTTGAATTATGGTTTTCTCACAATCTACGGGTAGATTGTGTTTTGTGCTTTGTTTCCTATTCGGCCCTTAGAGTATCACTATGTAAATTCTGTGGCTTTCTAACTTGATTAATCTGTGTATTTGTTTCATAACTTATCCCTTCTTCTTTATGATTTACTTTCTCCAATAGGTCTTTCCACTTTGCCTATAAACATGGTCACTTCTCTAACCAATAAGATATCCTTTAAGCTGCATAATCAGCTTCCAGTTCCCATATCTTTCTCTCTTTAAAAAAATTGTTATTATTCTTTCAGCTTTAGTTTTGTAATTTGAATTTTTATCACAATAACACATATACATTGTTTAAAAGTGAAATAATATAAGGGTTTTAAAAGCAAAGGAGCAATTTCCTATCTTACCTTCTTATTCCTAATTTCTTCTCTCTAGGAAGCAACCAATTTCAACTCTATTTCAAATAATTTCCCCTGAACTTACTGTTATTTTTCTAAGTAAAATATGTATATGGACATTTGTTGATATTGACATTTGGCATGATTTGTTGACCTCCTACTTACCAAATATAACGATTTACACACACATATGCACATACAAATACTTCTTTTCTATCCTCTTAATATGTTCATTTCACATTTTTGTTAAATCTATATTCATTTCAATTATAAATCAACTTTTAGCTCAATCACCTATTATATCATTATATTGTTTCTTTTCTTGTACAACATTTTCTTCTCTCAGAGAAAAAAAGGGCCTTGATATTTTCAGTTGTTGAAGTCTTGTTGTAACTATTTCTGATTGATCCACAAGCTGTCTGGAGGGATTTCTTACTGGGACCAAACACACCAGATGATCTGCTAGGTCCACTTTCTTCCCCCAGAATATTCTCCCCGTTGACCCTGACATTCCGCACCAATTTGAGTTGTTTCCTATGCAATAAGCTAACTGCAGAATGACTTCCCTGGGCTTTTCTTTCACCTTTTTGGGAATTTCCTCTTGTTTTTTTTCAAAGTAAATCTCTTGTTCACTGAGTTTTATTCCTCTCTCTTTCTTTGATGGCCTCATCTTGGTAAAGCAAATCTTCTCATAACTTCCTGAAAAAAAAGTTCATGGGTATATATGAAATTTCTGAGTCCTTTCATCTTGGAAAATGCCTTTTTTCTTTCCTCATATGTGGTTAATGCTCAGTCCAGGTTTAGACTTAACTCACATTACAGAAAGAGAGAGAACTCCCTTATTGTATCAATAGAAAGAGTTCTTACAAATCAATAAGATAAAATGCTATTTTCCCAATTAAAAAATGGGTAAGGTGTATAAAAAAGAAAAGAAAATATAAATGACTCTTAAGCATATTAATTGTAATATGCATAAAAATAAAGTATAACTAATTATAGGGAGATCCCAATTTTTGACTTACCATATTGGCAAAGATGAGAATGTTTGACATTGCACTGCTTTTAAGAGAGGGGTAGTGGGGAAAAGGAAGTCTCATCTATTTCTGGTGGAAAGGTAAATAACCACAACTAAGAAGAAAAATATAACATTATTTTTTAAAGTTAAACATGAACATAATTTGGACTCAATCATTCCAATTCTAGGTATTTGTATTTCAGATAGAATGTGAGAAAAGATAGATAGATAGATAGATAGATAAAGATAGACACATAGAATAGGGAACATTTATTGCAATATTTTTTGTAGTAGCAGAATTTCAAAAACAACACAAGGGCCCATTAATAATGGGAATTGGTTAAATGATGCTTAGTACATACATTTACTATGAATACTATGCAGTTGTTCCATGAGTGCTAATACAGACATATCCCCAAGATAGTCTCACTCAAAAAATAGAAATAAAAGCAAGGCACAGAGACAAGGTATGATATGCTGCTATTACTGTGAAAACAAGAAAATATATAGATCTGAAGAACATATAATGTAGTAACAGTGGTTGCCTCTAGACAGGAAAAGTGGATGGCTGGTGACAGGAAAGGATAAAGATTTTATAAGATTTTTTGTACCTTTTGCATTTTATACCAGATATATTACCTATTTGGAAATAAATTGAATTGTCACAATTTATTTTGAAGGGAGTTTGAATTGCCAATGATTTCTCTTAAACATAACAGCTCAGTGGTACTAATGCACTTTTCACTGGGCAAATTACATCTAGATTTAAATTTAGCCGTATGGATCTGATAAGTATTATTTATAGCAACCCTTTGTTTAACTGCCCAATGTATTTTTATCTTTTTTTTTTTTTTTTTGCGTTATGCGGGCCCCTCACCGCCACAGCCCCTCGCGTTGCGGAGCACAGACTCCGGACTCGCAGGCTCAGCGGCCACGGCCCATGGGCCCAGCCGCTCCACGGCATGCGGGATCCTCCCGGACTGGGGCACAAACCCGCGTCCCCTGCATCGGCAGGCAGACCCCCAACCACTGCGCCACCAGGGAAGCCCCCCATGTATTTTTAAACTCATATCTACACAGATGTCTAACAATGACAGTACCCATACAAAAGTATAGTTATTAAATCCTATTAAAATAAGGTACTAACATGCAAATTCACTGGTTTTCATACATTTAATATACAAAAGCTCTGTAAATTAAACAAAACCTTTCTTTGATCAAATACATCGATACATCTTTTCTCTCTCTTCAATATTAGGTTTGTTTTCATATGTTAACTTTAGTTCCAACACAATTATTACTACTTTTGCTTTTTTGAGCTTGTATAGCTTATATATGTTCTTCCTAAACAGAATTATTGATTTTTTTATTTTCTCAGAGCTTAACTTTTGGTTTTTGTTCATTGCTCTGAAAGTCATATATTCTAAGACAGACAAACAGTGGCATTTGTTTTTATTCCCAGCCTCTACATATTTATTGCTAAAACCTGGATGTTATCAGCAGACTTACATAACCCCCTGGTGTCTAGGTTAAAAAATACTGATATGAATTGATCATGAGCTTTCCCTACATATTCCATAGGAATGCATAGAGCAAAAAGTTGGGCAATGCAATTTATTAGTTTTGATAAAGTTTAGAAAAAACTGGAATATAAGCAAAGAGGCAAAACAATGTAATTCCAATGTAACAATGACTGAATAGAAATTGAATCAGCTTTAAGACATCCTTTGCAAGTACATTAAAATAGACTTGTAGTGACCAATTAGGATATTTACATTCTATATATTAAATGATTTCAGATATGTTCCCTTTCTGTTTTCACTAACACAAACATCAACTCTTCTATAAGATTGTGAGATAATGATATAGTGTAAAAGAGTAAGTATTAGTCACAGTATTTAATGTATGTATATTTTAATGGAACAAAATGATCTGAAGCTCACATGTAGCAGGGAAGAACACTTGGAAAATTCTAACTAGAATATATTTATAGTTATATAGGAAAAGTAATCATCCATTTATGTGTTTTATACTTTGATTTTATGTTATTACAAAAGATATCAACAGATTCCTCTCCAGATTCCAGTATACGATGTATGAAATTTTTACCTGTGGAAGGAAATTTAAGCATATTATCAATATATTTTTAAAATAAAATATATCATAGTTTCATTAAACAAACCAACAAAATACTTCAATACCATATATATTTCAACTTATCCATAACTTAATGAATTGTTAATTTTCCTTCCAGTATTTGTTACTATTGAATGTTTAGCCAAACTCTTGTCTGTATTTGGTAGTTGAAAAATCCACAATAGGCTGGTAAGATGCTGTGATAATTAGAATACAAGTTGAGTTGCTATAACTGAGAAAAGCCAAACTATCATGGCTTTATCAAAGTGAAAGTACTTTTTATTTTTCCCTCTCACATAAAAGACTGGGTATGTGATTCATTTCTGCTATAGCAACTTGATCATGTTGGATGGAAAGATTCCCTGTATCTTTCTGGTCCAGTAAAGTGTGTCTTCCATTTCATAGTTCTAGATGCTCCAATTCCCACCATCATGTCTACATACTAGTTACCAGCAAGGGGGAAGAAAAGAATTAAGGCAACGGATCTCTTCCTTTTTTATCCAGTTGGTCAGAACTTAGCCACGTATTCACATCTGGCTGCAAGGAATATTGAGAAATTCAGTCTTAACTCTGAATGATTATGTGCTCATCTAAAATTCAGGGGTTTTGTTATCAAAGGAGATATGGGGACTAGCAGTGTCTGCCATATTTACAAATTATATTTGATTATTCCATCACCATCCTTCTACCCGCATCCCCTATTAGTGGTGGTGATTGAAAGAGCTACCAAGACTTAATGCTATGTCAAAATATAAGTAGCAAGAACTATGCTTCACTTCCCCTTACCTTGCCCCGATTTTTTTTCTTTTTTTTTTCTTTTTTTTTTTTCATGGCTCACGGGCCTAGCCGCTCCGCGGCACGTGGGATCTTCCCGAACCGGGGCACGAACCCGTATCCCCTGCATCGGCAGGCGGACTCTCAACCACTGCGCCACCAGGGAAGCCCCCCTGCTTCAATTTTTGAAGACTATCCTACTTTATTTCTTTTTTGCGCTTGTGAAAGGCCAAAGTAGTAAATTTAAAAAATGTGATTCGGTCATTCTGTGTTTTCTTGACTATGTTCTAATCGATCTTTATAAAGAGTTTTATAGCTGAATTAATTGTTTTATTAATTTTTATTAATGTTCTTTTGTTTTCTCCTCAATCAATCTCAATAGAAGCTTGCCAATTTTGTTAGTCATTTCAAAGAACCAACATTTGGCTTTGATATTCCATTTTATTGTCATACAGTTCTAAATTCTAAGTATTTTAAAATTTCTATTTGTGTTCTTTTTGTTTGTTAAATATTTGAGTTATTGGGAAGTCTCAATTTCCAATTGTATTTATTATCATTTGTATTTATTATACTGATCTTTGCATATAATATCGCTTTTCAAAATGTTAAATTATTCTAGTTTATTATATGTCCTAAATATGATTAAGAAGCACCAACTAGAACATAGTACCTGACACATAGTAAGAGTTCAATAAATACATGTAGAAGTAAATAAATAATATCAAGCTATTTAGTTGTGTTTTCAGCTCCTCTGTATTTTGGCCTGCTTCATCTATAAAAATTGAAAGAGATATATTGAAAGCTACCATATGATGTTGGATTTGTAAACTTCTCACTGCATTTCTCCTGGCTTTATAAAATAGAATTGGACGCTTTAAGTGGTTATAAGTTTAAACGTGTTTTATCTTCTTGGTAAATTAAATAGTTTATCATTAGGCAGTAACACTCCCAATCTTAGTGTTGCTTTTATCTTAAAGTTCATTTTTATTTTATATTAATGTAACTACTCTAGCCTTATTTTGGTTAGTTTTTCACGGATACATTTTCCCCATCTTTTTCCTTTTTAGCCCTCTATGCCCTTATATTTTGTGAATGGTTCCTGAAAAAGACTATACCTGGATTAAAAGTACAGTTTCACAATCTCTGCTTTTTAACTATTAACCTTAGTGTATTACACTTGTTATAATTACTAACATATGTCTTCTTTTCACTTATGGTGTACTTTTAACTCATCTCACTTTTTCCATGCTTCTTTTTCTTTTCTTCCCTGACTTTACTTTCATATTTTGAATTTACCTGTTTGTTTACTATTGTCATTTGTTCTCCATCTATGAGTTTAAACATTATACATTTATTCCTGTTCGATTAGTGTTTACCCTTGAAATTGTAATGTACATATTTAATATAACAAACTATGAATCAACCAATATCATAACCAACCTACTCACACTCACAAATAATACAGGGACTTAGAATACTTTATCTTAGATTAACCCTGGCTAGCTTGAGTTATTGCAGTTTAGTATTATGTTTCTGCCCTTATTTTAAACCTCATTAAAAAGAATTGTTATTCTTTTATAAAGACTTTTTAGATCTCACAAATATATATATTTTTTATTTTGTTCACCATTACTTATTGGAACTCAGGTTTTCCATTTGGGGACATTTTCCTCCATTTTGCTGTAAGTCTGCATATATATTATGTAATAGTTATAGAGAAATGAAAATTGAGTTAAACTATCACTTGCTCTAAGCTTGCTTACAGTGCATCCATACAGTCCATACATCCTACAGTCCATCCTCATCTCATCTCTTTTTTAGGGGGCTATGTGAGCTATTACAGGGCATTCTGTGGGCAAAACCATCCCAAAGTAGTCCGTGCTCTAGTTTTGACTTGATGAGATCTCAGTAGGTCCGTGCTGAAGGGAAAAACTGGGTTCTTCAAGTAGAGAAGAAAGGTGGTCTGGCAGTTGGTGCTAAGGAGATGATACTTGTGTTAATTATGTCCCCATAATGCTAGAGACCTCAAAATACCAACAATCAACAGAAAGAGGGCAAGACTCTAACTTTTCCCCTTTGATGGTCTCTTCCTGTTAAGATATCACTTGGTACTTATTTTCTGAGAGGTTTTTTGGTGCAAACATGAATTTGATAGGGTGTGTGTATGTGTGTGTGTGTGTGTGTGTATGCATGCAATCTTTCATCACTCTGTGCCTACCTCCTCTACACTTTCTTGAATCCACTGGTTAAGACAATAGTGTCCTGACTGCCTATTAGCCATTTGTACTTTACTTTACCTTATTTGCTTTTAGAGGAAAAAACTTAGGGTGTCCAATGTACTTTGCCACTTTTATTCTGGTTTACATCTCAGCATGTTCTGTTCTTTTCAAACCTGTAGCTATGGAAACATTTATCATTTTTCTTGCTTTTCATGCAATAGTTGGACATAATGTTTCCTTTTATTCAGTGACATTTAGTAGTATTAGATGGTAGAAATTAACTCAAATTCTGAATGAAGGATCAGACAAGTATTATAGTTCCTGAAAGTACCTGGAACTGCTAATCATGATGATAAATGGCTCACTGTGAGTTGGTAGAAGAGGTGCAATGGATTGTCATTAGATGCCTTTTGAGTTACGATTGCTTTTAACAATGTTAATAGTACCTGACCAAATGCCAAAATGGAGAGAATCACGAATGAAGAGGCTCTTATACCTATATTTTGCTTTATCTTGTTTTGAAATAGAATGCACAAACCATGCCAAAATACATTTATTTTTAAATCAGCCAAATTTCAAATTATTCTATACCTTCTCTTTATTTAGAACAAAGTGGCCTGAGTATCAATGGCCCATGAAAATACATGAATTGGGAAGACTTTTTTTTTTGCAATCAATACCTCCAGTGTACTACTGATGAATAATTCACATGGAGTATAGCAGGACCTCGGGGTAGATTTACTCTTTCTTTTTTTTTTTTTTGCGGTACGCGGGCCCCTCACTGTTGTGGCCTCTCCCGTTGCGGAGCACAGGCTGCGGACGCGCAGGCTCAGCGGCCATGGCTCACGGGCCGAGCCGCTCCGCGGCATGTGGGATCCTCCCGGACCGGGGCACGAACCCGCGTCCCCTGCATCGGCAGGTGGACTCCCAACCACTGCACCACCAGGGAAGCCCAGATTTACTCTTTTTTAATTAAAATTTTTTTTTAGATTTACTCTTGATAATTTCTTGAGGTGGAAAATGTTATTCTCAGTTGATAGATGAGGAAACTGAGGTTAAGAGAGATTTAAATGATGTACAATATATGTTTCCTGAGACATAATAATTTTACAGTATATGTTAATTTCTTTTCCTTCTGATCAACTCATCAGTTTAAGGTTCTATTTAGTTCTGTCATGAACCATGTGGATGCCATTTGGGAGACTGTTTCTACAGAAAACATAACCAGATGCTCCTTATAGCCTCCTTATATTCTCTAATTCCAATTATTCAGACTTGTGGACAGGATTCTAGACTCAGAGGTACTATTTCACAAGCAAATCTATTTGGACACAAGCAAGATAAAAGAACAAAGCAAAACAAATATTAACTTTTAAAAACTCACTAAATGGGGACTTCCCTGGTGGTCCAGTGGTTAAGACTCCATGCTTCTAATGCAAGGGGCACAGGTTTGATCCCTGGTCAGGGAACTAAGATCCCACATGCTGTGCAGCATGGCCAAAACAAAAATAAAATAAAAAATTTAAAAACCCCCACTAAATGCCTGTCTATAATTCAGAGGAGACCCTTTCCACACCTCACTTGAAATCACTTTCAGTTGTTTTCAAAATGTGCTGAACATCACAATTACATGTAAAATGTTGTCATCCACACCCCAGCCCTCTGCTGTAGAAGAGGCAGTAAATCCAAGTGGATAAGAAACCCAGTGCTTGAGTCAGACAACCCAGGCTTACGTTCCAACTTTACACTAATTAACTCTTAAAGCTTCAATTTCCTCATCTGTATAAAAATCACAAAGCCAGGACTATAAGAGGACTATCTTTCTATCTTGTGTGTAATTCTAACAAAGCTTTTAGATTAGAGAGTTTCTGCAAAAAGTTATGCATACTGCCAGCAGAAGTGCCAACCCATAAGGCAGGAGAGAGAACTACTACACAGGACACACACACACACACACACACACACACACACACACTTGCTTACTCATGCATATGCATATACATCCACAGAAAGAAAGAAAGAAAATGATAGGTTTAATACTGAGATTGTCTGCAGTTTTATTAGTTATATACTCAAGACTACAGTTATTAAGTTTATACGTATTGAGTTGTATTACAGACTGACAGGCCAGAGAAGAGCATCAGCAGGATAGAACTATGTGCTTTGGGGCAGATAGTCCTTAATTCCTCAGAAAATCCTGAGTAGATCACTCTATCCCTCTCCATATAATATCATGCAAAAGCAAAGGCTTATACACATATCTACTTTCAGAATTAAATGTGGTAAAATACTCATTAACAGATTTTGGAAGTATTATATCTAAAATATTCTATTTCAAAAGTTTATTTTAAGAGATATTTATAAAACCGAGGTATCTAGACTGACGTGCTTTGAATGGGCTAGTTGACCAAGGATTTGATGACACCATAGGAGAGAAACACTTATATTTATATGGGACCCTTACTAACAGGTGTTTATATTTTGTTCTAGGATCGACTATAATTAGGTCAAACATCAGGCATTTATAATTTTCAGAATCTCCAAACACCACATCTTTTTTCTTATTTCCTTCTTTGTCCCCTAATTAAATTCTTGCATGTATTTAATTAAGGCTTTGAACATCTAACCTCTACTCTCACAGGTACAGATCTATAAAGAACTTGTCATTGAGCATATCAGAAGCAGGTATAGTTTGAGGTCTTTTAACGTATATATACTTTATGTACCTGTGAATAAAGGAACTTTGGGTAGCGGTTGATTCAACTCCTACAATTTTGTAATCTTGAGTCATGCTTTTCACTTTTATACAATTGACATTACTCTAATGAGACACTGCATACCATTTCTTTGAAGGTGAAATCTCAGGATAGGAAAAAAAGATATTGTAAGACACATGAAAGTGCATATATTTTTTGTGTGAGACAGTTATACAAATTAACTTGTCAGGTTTTGCACTGAAGGATCTTAAGTGTGTTGCTTTGTAAGTTGGCCATAAGTGTCTAAATTCCCGATTATTGCTCTGGTCTAATATTCTCCAACACTAGTAGACATGATAATTACAACAAGAGAGTATTCTGTAAATAATAATAAATAATAAAATAATAGCGTGTTCTATATAAGGATTCTGTAGCTTCACCTTCAAACTTTGATTCTTGTGAAATAAAGAAATAAGTGTTTTTTAAAAAAGGAAATAAGTGTTTTTACCAGTTGTCTCAAGTGATTCTGATACTTCAGGCTTGTTAACTGACTGACAACTACCCTCTAAGAAGCTCTGGGTTAGGCCTCGCAGAAGCTCTGTGTTGCCCAGTATTTACAAAGCCATTTACTCACTTTCATCTCACAATTAAAGAATTTAAGCACCTAACTTACTGTCTCATATGATCAGGTTACTTTAGGGAAAATTCCCACACTTTCTGCAGAAAAGATGGGCAGAAATGCATGACAAGCCTTCTTGAGTGCAGGTTGTCAGTTGGATTGTTGCTTTCCTTGTCCAACGTTTATTTTTCTAAGTCAACCTGTTTGTTTAACTGGGGCATGAAATATATATCCATATATTCAAAATAATATTTATCATAAAAATTTGGAGATACATAAACTACAAAAGAAAACTATCTTATTTTTTTGCTGGGTAGAGAAAGAGGGAAATGATTACTCAGCATAAATTACCTTTTTTGGAAGGCACAAAATAACATAGCCTCCCTAACACCACCCAAATAGCTAGTCTCTCTGTGAAACTAAAATTCAGAAAAGGAGGTTTTTTTAGCTGCATTTTTATAGTTTGATTGCCATATTTACAATTTCCTTTTCTTGCAAAATTCTGAACATATGTTCTGTTATGTTCCATGCCTCCCAGATGAACAAGGAGTATGACTTGTAGTAAATGTAAATGGAGATTTGTTCTCAAGGTTTTATATAAATAGAAATAAGGAAAAAATATCGCTAGCCTATGAAACTTGGAAGGTTGTTTGGTAGTTCTTAAAGAAATAATATCAAAGATTATATGGCCTAGACACTTCCAAATCTCATTATTAATTTAAATTATGAAGATGTAGCCCTTTAGAAACTTTGGACACTGAGGCACATCAGAAATTTGATAAATATTATATACCAAGTTTCAACACTTGGAAGTCTTAAAGGTGTAGGATTCACACATTTAAAAATTGTCTTTATTCTATACGAATGTATCTATCGTATTGGTTTTATAAAGGAACTTTTAGGTCATCATGAATTTTACAAACTTGTGGAGACAGGTAAAGTGTATGGGATCTTCTTTTGCAATAGGACAGGATGTATTTTTATTTAATCCAGATGTTCTATCACACTAGAGATGGCACAGTGGATTTCTTATAGTCTTTCCTAATAATCTTACGCATACTTGTGTATTCTTACATTTCTTTAAGAAAGAGCAATGAGGTAAATGCAGCAAATTGGAAGAATTTTGTAAAAAAATAAGTGTGTGTTTCACAGAGAACACTGAACCATTATTTACTAATAGAATTGCAAACATCATGGTCTGAATGAGCTAAGCACCACACAAATATGTTATTCTGTTATAATTGATATTATTTTAAAATTTCCTAAATACTCTTGAAACTGTTTACTATCACTTAAGATTATTTAAAATAAATAGGAGGTTGTTAAACATTTATGTTAGGGCACTTTAATCAGTCCACTTCATCTGTCATAGTGAAAGATCATCCACATATCACAGAAGCAGGGAATGTATCCTATAATCCCAACCTCTGCAACTTTATTGTCTCCTGTTTCTTTCTCCAGAAAGTTTAGTTGTTCTCTTCAGTGTCCATGAATCTTCTGGTTGGACAGACAGGGCCCGGGGTTGGTCCTAACGTGGTCCAGTTTCCTAGTCCTATCAGTGCCAGTCTTCCTCTCATGGTCCCGAGTATCTCAGGCAAGTCTTTTAACTTCTTAGAGCTTCATGTTGTTTTGCCATAAAAAGAGAGCATTAATATTTAGCCCCTTCCTAACTCTAACCATCAAAGTTTCCATGATCCCAAGACACTTTTCATGGTCTTTTATTCTGGCTCTCTTGACTTATCTGCTTACTGTCTTTTCTTTGATAACTTAGACCCAATTTTTATAGCTGATTCGCTTTCTTATAAAGCAGAAACTAACTCACCGTTGTGAAGCAATTATACTCCAATAAAGATGTTAAACAACAACAATGAAACCCCACTGGTTTGCTAATAGTTCTCAACATTTTCTTTAACAAATTTAATAAATTTGAAAAGTTGTAGACAACTGCAGTTTCTGTCAGTACACATAAAGTGAAATGAAACTCTGAAATAATAAGGTCCCATGAAATAAATGTGCTAGTGCATGCATGCATTTGTGTGCACTGGGGCATTGGGAGGGCCATATGGCTGGCAGGCTCTGTGGAGTCAGAGCCTTGAAGTCCTGCTGCTTTATGTTCTTTTCAAATTCCAGTCCCTGCCCTCTCAGCAGCATGATGTACAACAGAAGCTCGACACACACAGGTGACATTACCATTGCATCCATGCTCTGATCCCCTGCCTGCAGAAAGCCAGTAAAGGAGCCAGTCGACCCTATTGGTCATTAGATATGTATTTTCTAGCTTAAACAGTTCATGGTGATCTGGAGCAGAATGGACTGTGATGAATTCAGAATATTAGACTCCTTTCTTGCCTGTGCCTGGTGGGCAAAATCAGAGAAATAACTTAGAAAGTTCCCACATGCCTCTTCTCCTTTTCCCTCTTGCTTCTTTCCCTTCCCACCCTTTTGACCCTCACTGAATTAGAAAGTGAATTTGGTGTTCCTCTTAAATATACTGGTTGAGATCAGGATGATCCAGGTGTGGGAATTGCTCTACAAAAAGGTGCTTTGCTTTGACAAAGCACTTAAAATTTCACACACACACACACACACAAAAACACTTCTCATCCATTGCAATCAATAGGAAGATTGCAGTGTCAAATATGTTTTATATTTATTTATAATTGCTTCAGATCATTCAAGGACAACAGAAATTACATGTATGTTCACTTAATGGCAGAGAATAATGTTGAAAAACTAGAGAGTAGTGAGATGTGTTTATGTTTGTGTGTATGATGCAAAAATTAACCAGTTTGGGTCTTCCCTGCCCTCTACCCCACACCAGCTGCCTATTTGATTGAATGGTTCTTATTCTTGGTTTTTTTTAAAATCTTTTCTGAGACAGAAATCTAAACTTTATCAAAAAATTTTTTAAAAGGGCGGTTTACCAAACATTGATATAAACCGCATTTAAAATTTGATTATAAGCCAAAGCATTACTTAGAAACTGTTTTCTTTGGTTTTCTACAATCAAGTATAATCAGTCACCGTTTTTAATATAGTATTCCTCTTTTTAATTAAAAATGTCTCTTCTCCCTAATTATACATTCTTTACCTACATGTCTACATAAATATCCAGTTCCAGTTAGTCATCAGAAAATCTGCTAGATTGGGGCAATTCTTTCAATTATTTTCAAACAATATGTTGCAGGAAATTCAGCATCTTCAGCTTCTGCCCACTAAATGGGTGACAACCAAAAAACCTCCCACAAACTTCCAAATACCCTTAGTGGGTATTTTTTCTATCAAGAACTACTGTTTTAAACTTGGGCATGGGGGTATAATTTTCCTAAAGGGAAGTGGACACCCTGTGGACTCTAAGAAGGAAGTACTCTCAGAGATAATAGTGAGACCGAGGTCAGGAAAGTGGAGCCAGGGTCTGACTTAAGCATGCAAGGAGGATCTTTTTGAAGGATTTGCTCTTTTTGTCTGTTTTTCTCTTAAATTGCCAGGGTTGAGATGGGATGGTAGGCAATCATGATTAGGCAATATTAAATTTGCCCTTTTGTATGGGTAATTTTCTTTAGTCAACTCATACTTTGACTTAACTAATTATAGCCTGATTTTAATTCTCTCCCTCTCCATTAAAGAGACCCATACACATAAACTTATATAGAGGTGTATGGGAAAGATTCGGAAGAAAAAGAAAAGCATCTCATCCCACATACTCCCCTTTCCTGAGGCCCAAGGGAGATTGACTGCATATTATTGAGGACCAATATTCCAACATTCCGCTCAGTGACCGGCATGAAATGAGAGGTGGCTCAGAAACAGTAGGGAGGAGCATGTGGTTAGAAAAGGAGCTGTCAAGTGAAGGACTGTAGCTATATGGGAACCAAAACTCTTCATCCCAAAGGTTCTAGGTCCTGCTCTGTCCAATGTGGTAGCCACTAGCTGCAAAGGCTTTTGGGCTAGTTCAAGCTGAGATGTTCTTACGTGTAAAACACACATAGAATTTCAGAGACTTACTGTAAAAATAAAGATGCAAATTATCTCATAAATATTTGTCATTGATTTCATGTTAAAATGGCAGTACGTTGATATGTTGCAGCGGTCCCAACCCTTTTGGCGCCAGGGACCAGATTCGTGGAAGACATTTTTTCCATGGATGGAGTTGGGGGTGAGGGGATGGAGGGGATGGTTCAGGTGGTAATGCGGGCAATGGGGAGCGATGGGGAGCGGCAGATGAAGCTTCACTTGCTTGCCCGCCATTCGCCTCCTGCTGTGCAGACTGGGGCCTGTTCAAAGCCTAGGGCTTGTGGACCCCTGATATATTGGGTTAAATAAAATATATTATTAGACTAATTTCACCAGTTATTTTGTACTTGTGAACTGTGGCTGCTAGAACATTTTATATTACCTACGTGGCTCATATTGGACAATATTCATCTAAATGAGGGAAACTCTTCAAGGGAAGGAGGGAAGGTTAATACTTGGTTATAATTCATTCAACAACTATTAACTGGGCTTCTTTTCTAAGTCAAGCACTGAGCCAGGTGTTGGATAAATAGCTGTGAATGAAACAGACAAGTTTCCTGTACCAGTACTGTCAACAGTGTCCTCAGGGGACAGAAGCTAAATGTGTAATTATAAAATTATAAATTTTGATAAGTATCATTAAGTAAAAATAATAGACTATAACAGAGGCTACCAGCTTAGATCAGAAAGTCATGGAAGATTTTATGCTTAGTGAAATAAGTCAGTCAGAGAAAAACAAATACTGTATGACATCACTTATATGTGGAATCTAAAAAATAAAACAACCTAGTGAATATAATGAAAAAGAAACAGACTCACAGATATAGAGAACAAACCAGTGGTTCCCACTGGGGAGAGGGAATGGAGGAAGGGCAAGATAGAAGTAAGGAATTAAGAGGTACAAACTACTATGTATAAAATAAGTAAGATACATGGATGTATTTTACAACACGGAATATGGCCAATGTTTTATAATAACTATAAATGGAATATAACCTTTAATATTTGTGAATCACTATGTCATACACCTGCAACTTATGTATAATATTGTACATTAACTATACCTCAATTTAAAGAAAAAAAAGAAAGTCATAGAAGACCTTTCTGAGGAAATGACATTGGTTGAGAACTGAAGTGTGATTGGGAGTTAGCAGGAAAAAACATTGTAGGAAGAAGAGCATTAGATACAGAGGTAACAGCATGTGCAATGATCCTGGGGCAAGAAAAAGATGACTAGGGCCATGTGCTGAGGTGATGCAAAAGAAGGTGTCCTCAGATGGGCAATGTAGAGATAGACATGGACTAGATCACTGTTGACCATTTAACACTTCGGAGTGGATTTAAGCAATAAAGTAAAATGTTTTGCCTTATATTTTTAAAACATTCCTCTGTGTGGTGGTGAATTGTCAGAGCAAGCAAGCGTGAGTGTGGGAAGAGCAACGGGAAGATGACTGCAGTTGGCCCAGGTGAGAGACGAGATGTTTGGTCCAAGCAGAATTGATGGTGCCGTTATTCTTTGCCTTGGCACATGCTGCCTGATTTTGTCAACTTAGGTCAGATATTCTCTCCCTTGGGTGGTGATTGCTCCGTATTATACTGCTTTCTGTCCATGTTCTATTAGTCTTCAGAAATTGCTCCTTTATTTGTCCTCTTTGGATTTTTGCCAAAGACAGAATGCCGCTTTCTGATTCCCCTGTGCCTTATTATACTTGATTAAAGCCTCTTTGCCTCCTTTTTCAAAAGGGACATGTGAAAAAGAAGCATGTTTTCTTTGTTTTTGTCCTGGGTAGGCACTACGAATTTCATGGAGTCAGAACACCACAGAACATGATTGCTAATACCTGGTGCTAGCCCAGACCAGAGATTGATTTTTTGTTGTTAAATGTGCATGGAAATATTGTATTCTCTTTACACTGGATGGTGGAAGCTTTCAAAATATGTATCAAATGAATAAACTACTTAAAATACATTTATCAGTTTATTAGGTAATGTTTTACATGGTTAAAATATTTAGAAATTATAAAAATGTCTTCAGAAAATAATTCTCTTTTTCTGCTCATTTAATGATCCAACCAACCCCTGAACAGGTTAGCATTGCTATTTGTATCTTGTGTATTCTTCTGGAAATTATTATTTCGTACAAAGAACAGTATTTATCTAAACAAGAAAGCCCCCCTTATATTCTTCACACATGGGGGCTTATCATAAAATTGTCCTGCACAGTGCCTTTATTGTTACTTTAATTTTTACTGAGACATAGTTTCCATATGATAAAATACACAGATCATAAGTGTACAGCTCATTGAGTTTTGGAAATTGCATATACCTGTGTAACTCACGGACCTAGCCAATCCATCAGTAAATTACCTCAGCCCCACCTTCAAATTCTATCCTGATTCTGACACCAGCCCCACCATTACCTACGCTGAGTTTCCATCATCTCTCACCTGGATTAGAAATGACCTCCTGACCCATTTTAGGCTATCTCAAAACAACAGCAGAATCCTTTAAAAATATAAAGAAGATTATGCTGTGTCCCTACCTCTTCTCAAAAACTTTCAGGGAATGTCCTTAAAATGAAGAGGCTGTAAGGTCCTAAATAATCTGGCCCTCCCTTGTCTCTCTGCAGGACTGGCTACATAATTTGTGAAGCTCAGTGCAAAATGAAAATGCAGAGCCCCCTTACCTGCATCTCTAAGTTCCGTTAAAGTACTGAAATATAGGGTTTTTTTCTTTCTTCCATGGTCCCTCTCAACTTGTCATGGTGTTTTTAAATTGTTGTTTAATGTGGCACTCCCTTGGGCAAGGGAAGGCCCTCGCCAGTGCCCAGGATCCCTGCTCCACTACTGAGTGTTCACGATACTCACTGGCTCCTGGGTTCCCTTTCCCTTCTTTCCATCAGCTGCAGGACCCAGAACCTGTTCGCCAGCTGGGAACAGGAAACCCCACCCTGGCATCTCCCCTTCCCACAGGCCCACTGCCCCAATCCACAGCTACAGCCAAGAGTTGGGCAGCAGGCAAGAGTACTGCAAACTCTGTACCAAGACACCATAGGTACCCAGATGTGGGATGGGTGAGAGGCTTTCCCTACCAGGTCACCCATGGAATGCATGGGAACCAGATGGCCACTGCTGTGCTCTACCTGGAGACACCTCAGAATGTGCCTGTCCAACCTCAACCCTCCCCACCCCCCATCCAGGCCCCACCTGGTTCCCAGGGTGGAGGGGAATAGAGAAGTCAAGGAGGCCCTGGAAGACAGGAACATGCATGTACTGAGGCTCCAGACTCTTACTAATGCTCCACTGTCTCATCAGCATGCACTCATAAAACACAGGTTCAACCACAAAATTATTAATAGTTTTAAGAAAGTGGCCATGGAGCTTTCAACCTGAAGCTCAGGGCCTTTCTGGGTACAGGGGCCTGTGTGACTGCGCTGGTCACCCACTGGGCATCTAGCACAGCCAGGTCTAACTCAACCCTATTCCTAGCTCCATCTCTCTCCCTCTTTACTTACAGTGGCCTCTTGGCTATTCCTTAAGCTTTTTTGCCTTTTTCAAGCCTGTATTCACATGCCACTCTCTCAAGGAGACCTTTTGTAACCAATTAATGTACAGTTAACACTCCCCAGTACTCTATCCCACTTACTCTGTTTTTTCAAGGTGCTTATCATCTTCTAAAATTCTATAGACTTTAATTATTTATTATGCATATTATTTATCATCTGCATCACCTACTGAAAGATAAGCTCCATGAATAGAGGAGCCACTTTCTGTTCTGTGTACTGGTGTATCCTGAGGGACACTGACTGAATGACTGGCATGTGGCAGATGCTCAGTAAATTTTCATTGACTAAATGAATAAATAATGAGTGAAAGATTTCTATCTGGAAATAAAGTGCTATAACTCTCCCAGGAAAGACTGTTGCTTGTGTGTGGATGTGTATGGGTGTGTGAGGGTGGAATGGGTGTCAGTATTTGAAGCAGAATGCAGAGTTTAGTGGGGAAGAAGCCATTTGTAGTTACTCAACAACAGCTGGTATTTTCCACTATATTGAAGGGAGCAAGTCTCTGTAAAAATCAGTTGATAAATAATAGCTGCTTTCCAAAGTCACATGAGTAATAAATGGCAGAACCAGGATTCAAGTACAGATACGTGTGACCCCAAAGCCAGTGCTTAATCTTCTCAGGGGTTATTTGCATTTAGAAAGAGATACTTCTACTTCATAGTGGATTTCTCTTGGCAGGCTTCGTGAGGGACGTATTTTTGACTGGAGGGTCTTCCCTAGTGTCTGGAGCTTTTTGTTTGTTTCCACTATGCTCCCTTCTTTTCCTATACTTCTAGAGTACACAGGCAGACAGACACAGATAGGCTGTTAATCCCTGAGTTACAAGCACCCCAATGTGTAGCTCCAATTTTAGATTAGTTTACATCTAAAATCCTATCATTAGTGATATCAGTGAAAATTTTGGATGATACAAATTATCCAAAGCAGCGGGTAATTCAAAATTCATTTGGCCCAGGGACATAAGAACATGCTCAGTCTGGAAAACCTCTCTTTTCTCTCTCTCTCTTTTTCTCTCCCTCTCCCTCTCTCTCTATAATTAAAACTTTTCAAGATAGACTTTTACAACATATTTTCTAAGTGATAGTTAAAATGTTTGGTAAATATTACTGATTCTTATTAAACAGTCAGCTCCAAACACTTTTTTTCTAACAGTTTGACTCAAAATTGTTTCATGATAGAGTAGAAAATAAATCTCCATCCATAGTGTATATTTCATACTGACAACATCCTGTTGATCATTGATTCAGTATTTATAGCTCTACAGATTCTAATTATTAGTGAGGGTTTACATTAAATAGCATTTTCATGAGAAGTTCTAATTGTAGATTCTTTTAAAATTTTAAATAATGGATGAATAATTGTAGGGCAGCAGAGAGTGAACACGTGGTCAACAGGGCTGGTGGATCCATATGTTAATATGCTGCAACTTCAGATTCAAATGAATAAATATTTATGGCACATTTATTATCATCTCAAGGCATTTATTTTCTAGTTGAAGCATAGATAATATTCTACTCCAACCTCATGAGACAACAACAATTTATATTGACTGTGACCACTAGTTCTAGTTTTATTATAAATGTATTCTAAAATATTTTACTGTTCCTTTTTATTTATTGAGTTTTCATAATAATCCTCCTCCAAATACCTATCATTAAATCCCTCTAGTTTTCCTTTTACCATCTCTTGACAGATAACCTTGCCCTAATTACTTTTAATAATGCCTGGATTATTACACTAACCTCTTTGTCTCCACTTATAAATTCAGTCTCAACACAGCAGCCAGAAGGATCCTTTTAGAATGGAAGACAGTGCATGTCCCTCCTCTGCTCATATTCTCCTAAATGCTTCCCATCTCACAAAAAGGAAAAGTCAAGGTCCTTACGATGGCCTTAAAGGTCTCTGTGATTGCCCCTTCCTATTTCCCTTCTGCCTTCCCTTGCTGCCTACTGCTGGCTTACTTCCCTCTATCTACTCTGCCCTCCTTGTTCCTCTGACATGCAGGGCATCTGCCATGCCAGGGCCTTGCTCTCTTTGTCCCCCTGCCTGATACTCTTCTCCCAGGGATGTCGCCTATCCTTCAGGTCTGTGCAGTTGCCATTTCTCAGTGAGGCTTGCAATCTTTTCCTTATTTAAATTGTAACTCCTACCTTCTGTCCAGCATTCCCTTATCCTTCTTCCCAAATTTACTTTTCTCCACATAGAAACATCTGACATGCTATATATTTGAGTAGTTGTTTGTTTATTGTATATGTCTTCACCCTCGTCCATCACCAATAAAAAATGAGTTTCAGGAGGGTGCGGTTCTCTTCATTGTATATCCAGTGACTAAGATAGTCCTTTGCACAGAATATGTGCCCAACATACAGGGCATCTTTTTTCTTTTGGTTGTTTTAGCAGAAGTTCAAAATAATGAGAGAATTTGAAAGTGCTTATTAAAGTTTTCTTAGTGTATTTTGTTGTATAATAAATATTTTGTAATCAATGATTCATTTCTACCACATCTGCAACTCTAGAATGATTTGAATAGTGCTGGTAGGTTGATATGTATAAACAGATAAAACTAAACAGAGAATTAAATAATAATAACATGTTTAAATGAACTGAATACATTTGGAAATATTTCATGAGTTAATACATAAGTAAGTGATATTCTTATTGCTCTACACTCAGAGAGCTGACTCATTTTAATGATTTCATCTATTATTTCTGTAGAGGCAAGTCTCATAACTATGGCTGTATAGTTTTTCCTTAGTTTCAGGTTCTTCTGGATGACTCTGTATTTCTATGTATGTTTCAAACATGAAGTGTGTAAAGCTAAGTCACAGCTTTTTTTTTTTTTCAAATCAGCTCTCTTCAGAATTTCCTATTTATTATAATAGCATCATTATTTTTTCTAGTTTTCCAACCCTGAAACACTGTAGTGAGTTACTTTGGACTCTAATCAATAGAAGAGAGGAATAATATACTTTTTTAATGCTTCTGAGTTAATGAAGAATACTTTATCAAGGATAAATTTTTCACCAGAATAAAATGATTAAAAGGATTCAGAGCAAAGTTCTTTGTTTGGGAGAAAAATAACAATTAAATAAGATTTGGGGGTCATCAATTTAAGAGTGAGGTCCAGGAATAGGATTTTATATTTATTTTATAAAAATAAATATTTTTATTTATTTTGTATTGCTCGTTAGACCAGCAATGAATATGCAGTGGAGATTCCTTATTAGAATAAAGGACAATGGCCTTACCATATATTCATGCTGTCTTTCCAATCACTGAAGAACTGAGGAATGGAAGATGTTCTCAGACCTTACGAGCCCAGGATATAGATGCTAACACACCTAGAATGATACCTGTTATTGGTGCCCACTTACTGACCTTTTAGTTAGACTTTAAATAATAAGTAATATTGGGCCGTCCAAGGGGGTTAGGCATCCTGAGTGAAAGACTAAAGAGTTAGGAAACCAGAGGTCAAACATGCAGCAAGGATAAATATTTCCTTAGAAAAGTTAACCCATGTTCTTGTGACTCATTTATCAACTCTGCAAGGTATTGAGAGGCTATGGTTACGGGCATGGGATTTGGCTGAAAATTTTTCCAGCCTCAAATAAACCTTTCTACCATAGAAAGAAGTTTTGTTTAAACTTTGTAGAAATTCCAGCAGCAAGCAATTCTTGAAAATCAACCAGGGCACATTTCTCAGGTCTGATATTACGTGGAGCCTGGATAAAATCATGTCAAGGCAGCATTGATCAGAACTTGTGAACTGGGTCAATTTTAGGTTAATGATTTCTATAGTCTCGTAGTCCTCAGGTTGCCATGAGTTCAACCACAGAGTCACCCTCTGTGGCCATTTAGACTATTGCCTTTCTTTTCAGAGTATGCATTGCATTTTTCAGTGTGGAAAAGGCCACAACCCTTTTTAGGTAGGCTTCTAAGCACAGAAATAGTTGAAATATATATAAGCCACAACTCCCATTGCCTCTGCTATGATTACTTAATTATAAAATAAATTACCCCCAAACTAAGTGGTGTAAAACAACCATTTATTATGATCATGGATTTTGCATGTCAAGAATTTGGACTGGGTACAAGGATAGCTTCTGTTTCTGTTCCAGAGTCCTGGGGTCTTAACTGAAAGACCCCAAAGGCAGGAGGAGAAATTATCCAAAAGTGTGTGTACATGCGACAGAGAGACAGAGACAGAGAGAGACAGGCACAGACAGAAAGAGAGAGAACTCCAGGCAGTTGCCATGAATCTTTAAGACTTGGACTCAGAGTTACACGGTATCTTTTTTGCCCTATTCTCCTTATCACAAAGTCACAAGGTCTACACAGAATCAAGAGAAGGGGAAATAGATTCCAACTCACCATAGGGAGTGGCAAGTTCTTGGAGGAGCATGTGGGTCCAGAAATATTGCTGTGGCCCTTTTAGAAAAATAGAATTGCCATATCCTATTTCAAAATAAATTGAAGGAGGAAAATTATAATGGATATGTGTGTGCACCTCCTTGTGTGTATATGATAATGTGTGTGAGTGGGTGATGATATCCCACTGTATTAATAATAAGCTTATTCTAATGTCAATTTAAGGACAAAGACACATAACTCTGGTGGTTTCTCTTCTGCAAAGTTGTAAACTCTGATTGTAACTAAGTTTATTGCCCTTCTCTAGTTGGCAATCTTTCACAAAGTTTTCTGTTCTTGCTGTGATACTTGCTTAAGTATGTTGTGGATTATTGTGGTCAGAAACATATTTGTATATACTGAGGAATCTGCATTTGCTATTCTAAGGAAAATATTTTTCCACATGTGCATTGGGGGAACAAAATCCTCAAAGGAGAGTAAGCAGAGCTGCTGGCATTTTGCCTTACAATATATATGTCACTCACCATCCTCCATTCACAGCACTTTCCAACCTTTATTTCATCCTTACTAGAAAAGAGGAAGGTAATAAATTGTATTATTGGTATTCACTGCAGACCAAGAATTGTGCCAGGCACAGCTTTAGGTATTTTTGCAAAGGCTATTATATTGACTATATTCTTTGTTTTTATTTTTTATTTATTATTTTTTTAATTTTTAAAAATTTTCATTGGAGTATAGTTGACTTACAATGTTATGTTAGTTTCAGTTGTACAGCAAAGTGAACCAGTTATACATATACATATATCCACACTTTTTTAGATTCTTTTACCATATAGGCCATTAGAGAATATTGACTAGAGTTCCCTGTGCTGTACAGTAGGTCCTTATTAGTTATCTATTTTATATATAGTAGTGTGTGTATGTCAATCCCAATATCCCAATTTCTTGCTATCCCCTGGTAACCATAAGTTTGTTTTCTACATCTGTGGTTCTACTTCTGTTTTGTAAATACGTTCATTTTTACCCTTTTTTTAGATTCCACATATAAGTGATATCATATGATATCTGTCTTTCTCTGTCTGACTTACTTCACTCAGTATGACAATCTCTAGGTCCATCCATGTTGCTGCAAATGGCATTACTTTGTTCTTTTTGATGGCTGAGTAATATTGCATTTTATATATGTACCACATGTTTATCCATTCCTCTTTTAATGAACATTTAAGTTGCTTCCATGTCCTGGCTATTGTAAATAGTGCTGTAAAGAACATAAATATATTCTTAATCAAAGAATTATGTATAGTTGGCAACTCTAACTGCTAGTGTGGGAAACCTTAATTTAAATGCTTAAAGGACCCAGGGAGATGACTTAAATGTGTGAATCTGACCAAGTGGTACAGAGCGAGTGATGGCATCTGCTACATAGCCCCCTGGAGGGGTTATGAACACTTAAGGTATTCAGTGCAACTGAAAAACAAATGAAAAATAAGACACTGATCATGCCAAGCATAAGGCAGGTGATGCTGGATTTGACCTACTGGCTGTTAATGTGTAACCCCTAAGTCTAGGGAGAATTGAATGCCTTGTTTTCCCAACCCGAATTCTCAAAAGGAGAGGGTTCAACTTGGGACAATGATCTTGGGATAAGGGGAAGGTGGAATGCTGAACTTCGAAAGGGAACCTTAGAGGCCTAATAGATTCTCAAGTGGGAGTGATAGAGACATTATAAATAAGATTGCATGAGGCAGCTCTCTCTCCCTATGTCATCTGAGTGGTAAGAATTCAAGTAGACCAGGGTAGGGCCTACTGGAGAGGAGGCTCACTCAGTTCCATTGCTAGTGCAGGCCTTAAAATAAAGTAGTCCTGAAAATCTAGCTTGGTTCAGAGGAGTTGAGACTAGAAAAGGCATTTGGGTTGAAGCCCTACATAGTAACAATATGCATAGTACCTTACAATAAGGACACAGTGATTTTAATATAAAAAAAGGTTAAGTGTACATTATGGGCAAACAGGGAGAGCCCACAGGAGTTAGACTTCTAGAATGAAGGCATCTTTCATTGTAATTGCCTATCATTATCTTCCTGCTTTAAAGTAGATATTCACTAAAGCTTCCACTTAGGTAACTGTTTGGGGGTAAAAATCAGCCTAGCTCTCAGTTCATTTTGTAGAGCAGAACAAAGCCATGCCCTGGGTTTATCAAATGATAGAGACTACCCTCCTGATGGTGTTAAACTTTCCCTCAGCTTGATGAAACTTTAGACAGACTTCTTACTGACTCTAGGCCCCTAACTTCCCTTTTCTTAGAACATTTTCTATATAAAGCTTGTAATTGTGAATTCTTTCTCTGCCCATTTGGGATATACGTAAATCTTTTTAAAAACCTCTTGCCAGGTTTATAACTGGAAATGCCTTTCTCAAGGACCTGGGAGCCATCCCTTTGAAATGTAATCATGTAGCATCCCTGTCTCCTGGGAGGGTAGGAATCTAACTTCAGTGGACACCAGTTAGCAAATACAGATGGCCTAACCACAGAGAAAAATATTTGCAAATTCGGGAAATAACTCAATGTGCTCATCACATCCCATTGATCAACCTCTCGCTAGTTTTTTCTAGTACTTTTCCACTAGTTCATCACAACCTTTAAAAGCACGCTTAGCCTTTGTTCCAGTGTCCAGCGGAGTTAAATTCTGATTTAGTTCTGATCTCTCTCCCCTATTGCAATAGCTTTGAATAAAATCTTCCTTGCCTGTTTAGCTTTGCCCAGGGCAGTTTTTGCATTGACCCTGCTCTGGATACAGCCTTCTCTATTTGCATTGCCTGGGATCTGAGTGATTCACTGAAGAACCAGCATCTCTTTTTCTTCCTCCTTCCTTCTTGGTTCCTTGCTTCTTTCTTTTTTCTTCCCCCTTCCAGGCTCTACAATTGTTTTCCAGAGCCAGTCACTATAGGTTTATGCTATGAAAATATCATCAACATATAATAATAGAAGCAATTTGCATAGGAGAAAATTTTCTTGATACATAATTTGAGATAACAATGAGGAATCATAGGTTAAACACGTCTAGACAGATGATCTTGCTCTGCTAACTTAAAAAAATATACTGTGCTTATCTCAGAAAATTGTTATACTCTTAAAATGACTTCAAATCATACAAAGTGATGGGACTTTATATAGAGAGAGTCAAATAGGACATAAAGATTTTGAAGCAAACTTCTTAAAAGAAGAAGAGAGATCAGCTGTGCGGAGATTTGCTTTTTCTAGCTTATTCTGAGCGAACTGTTCCGGCAACACTCACCTGGCCTCAAACAATCCCAGTTTCAGCCTTTGCCAACTTGTGGAAGAATGTTTACACCTGCCCTTGCCTGGCTTCAAGGTTCTGCTGTGGGGAGTTCTGTGCTGCTGGGAGATAAATGTTCCTCCTACTAATTATAGGTCCAACTCTCTTCCTCCCACTTCAAGTGTAAATTACCTCATCATAAAGAATTCCTTTTAAAACAGGATGTAATTCCCTGTCACTACCAGTTGCTTCACAACACTCCAGGCAAGCCCCAAAATTGTTTGCAAAGTCTGTATCCTCCAAAGAGAAGAAAGGAAACAAAAGAACAATGGAAAAATGCAACAAGGAATCAAAATAAACACACCAAATTTCATAGTCTCTTGCCAATATTTTAGAAAGACACTTTACAAGCTTTTGGAACATTGCCATATCTGAGTTTCACAGGAATTCTTATTGTCCAGAATAAAATAAAATACACGTTACAGCAAAAACAAATGCCTATGTTCATATGAAGACTACTCAATTGCATTACACACTTATGGATTACACTTTTTAAATAAAGTGTTCTAATTAGTAAATAGAAATAAAATTTTTATGAGAGCTAATCTAGTCAAGTGTCAAAATTTGAAAATATATTCTGATAAGTGTACTGAATCAGCCCATCTTTACCCTGAGTAGAACAGGGTAAAATGCTTTTGAGTAGTTTTTTCCAGAATTATATGATTATGAACATGTTGTAAGTTATAATATATTGGTGACGTATCCACCAGAACTTCTGGGCTCTAATAGTCACTTGAAATAAATGGACAGAAAAGAAAGTGAGCCAGCAGAATTACTGTGATAAAATGATCAAAATTTGATTCATAGAATTTCTTCTTTTGTAACAAACAAAAATAAAAAATTAATGGCATTAAGTAATATATATTTTTTACTAAGGACAATATGACATATAGAACAATAGCAACCATACCAAAAATATTGGACTGTTCAGGAATGCTGTTTCTGTGGGCAATTTATGACTGTGAGTACTTGGGTGTGGTGATTTTCTGTTTCCTGGTTTTCAGGGTTGTGGCACTCTGTCTTTTTAAAGACAGAGTCTCTCATAATAATAAAGTTATGTCAAACAGAATTTTCATAAATAATTATTTTAATAGATTTTGGGGAAAATATCATTAGATATGGTATGGAATAGTTGAATAAATGCAGTTGCATACTTAGGAAGCACTACTCTAAATCAGAGAGATTAAAAGTCCAGTCTTTGAACCAGTAGCATTGCATCATGAGGGAATTTAGAAATGCAGATTCTTGGGCTCCACTGAGACTTACTGAATCAGACATTCTGGAGGTGCAGCCCCGGATCTGTGTTTTAACAAATCCCCAAGTGATTCTCCGAGGTGCGCTAAGGTTTGAGAACCACTGTCTAAAAGAGGGCCGACTTGGGATAAAGTAAAGAGGAGGTTCCCAGGCAGGGATACCTTGTGAGAACTCAGTAATAAAGTGATGGGTAGCATGGATTTGGACACTGCCAGCAGACAAAAATTGGTACTTGAGAAGTCTGCATAGGTCTACATTTTAAAACTACTATCTGGAAATTTTCCTATTAAACCCTAAAATGATGCTGTTGTTTTCCTACATTTATCATCACATATTTTGGAGCTCATTATGTATTCTGTTGAGTTTTAAAAAACCAATTAATTTATATGGAGGAAAATTCTGTACTTGAGAACCAAAAGAAGCTACCTATTAATCCTGTCTATAAAACTCTGCATTTTCTTTTCCATTCTAAAAATAGCTTCTGATAAAAAGAGAAACACAGTTTACTTTCCTGACAGTCATTCCCCCTGGATACAAGGGATTCAGTAGGACACAAATATAAGATTTTAGGGCAACTGTATGCTGCAGGGGAAAGTCTTCACATTCTCTTTAGTGAGAAGCAGAAATCATGCCTGTCTGGATGGTATCTAAATTGCCAGATGGTTAAACTATCTTGGCATTGATTTACCCATCCATCCATTTATCTATCTATTCATTCTTTCATTCTGTATTTTTTGAGCATTTCTGTCTTCTCTGCATTGGCATCTATTGTCTTTTTTTTTCCTTCAGTTTGAGAGATTCCTGGCTTTTGACATGGTCTGTGATTTTCTATTGTAACCTAGATATTTTAGGTATTATGTTTTGAGTCTCTGGATGTTATTTACACCTTCCTTTTGATATGGCATCCTCCAACCTGCTCCAGCAGAGGAAGGAAGAGGGACTAACTTATTACTTCCAGGCAGGGTTAGAAGTCCAGGTTCCCCATTCAACATCTATTGACACATGAAGGGAGCTGGGGGTCTTCTTGTCACTGTAGAATGGAGGTGTGATTTTCAGCTCTCCATTAGAACTCTGCTGATACTTCCTTGGCTGATAGCATGAGGAATGCCTAGTAATTCCTCCCCAGGTGGCCTTCACTGACTTCCTGGGCAAAAGAGGGCAGAGGTCAGCCTCATTTTGGCTTGCTGGTTGTAAAAATTCTGACTCTCCTCTAGGCCTTCTCTGACATCTTTCCAGTGGAGAGGGGCCTCTTGTTACTTCCAGGTGAAGGTGAAAGTCCCGGTTCCCCATGGGGTCTCCACTGACCTTGTGTTTTGGGTGAGGCCTCCTTATCATCTGTTGGGATTGAAAGTTGTGGCTCACGTCTTTGACACCATCACAGTGAGAGGATAGGCTTGCCTTTTTATAGCCTGGTAGCATGGAAGTCTAGGCTTCCAGCTCAATTGCACTGATGTGGTGGGACACAGTTTTTCTGTGGTGTTTGGCTGGGGTAAAGCAGAGATTGACTAAGTGGTCTGTCTTGTTTTGTGCTCCTTCCTGGTCCTGTGGCTAAGAGAAAGCAGACTTTAACTGGGGTTTTTTTTGGCTTGTGCCCCTTGGTGTTTTTGAGTTTCAGCTTCCTTAGCTCCAGGTCATGAGAAGGAAAAAAAAAAAATGCCAGGGGATTCACTACTATGCTATGACTTGAATTCTGAGTTTCATAGCTAGTCTACCTCATTTTTTCTACTGTTCAGAGTTTTGTTGTGCTTGTTCTATCTGCAATGTCCAGGGATTTTTGTTGTACTTAGCTGGAGGAATAGGGAACAGTATAGCTAATCCATCTTCCCAGAAGTGAAAGTCACTACTCTTTCATTTGTAAAAATTGTTATTTGTAAAATATTTGATTACACTTACTTAAAAAATCAATTGTCTGATTGTGAAAGTCACCACTCTTTCATTTGTAAAAATTGTTATTTTTTAAATATTTGATTACACTTACTTAAAAAATCAATTAAGTCTGATTGTGAATTAAAGGTAATAATTTATCTCAGGCTGAAGAATTTTTGTATTTATGTGAAGTTAACAGAAACCCAGAACACTTATTTACATGACAGTATTTTTTAAACAACAACAAATTTCCTGGTAAATCTCTACTTATTAGCATATAGTATTGGTGACACACTAGAGAAAATATGTTGAGTTAAATTTCCAGTAGAAAGCCACTAAAATCTTGATCAGAAAATGCCAGAAATGCTTGAATAAGTAGAATATGCTTTTGGAAAATACCAAATTCCAGACTTAGAGTCATATCTTAATATGATTCTACCTAAAGAGGTACTACAACTTCAGTTTGAATCTTAATTATTTCCTTGAAGGAGATAGAGGCAAGGATATGATAATTTACAAATCTGAAAATATTTGTTTAGTTTACTGCATAGCAGTTGGTAACTACATTCATCTTGAACAGTAAAACAAAACAACTAGTTTAAAAGAAAAGGCAAACACCTGAAGTGCTTAAAATAATCAAACTTCTACAAATAAATACAATCATCATCAAAATTTATCTTAAATAAATGTATAAATTTGTATGTATACATACATATGTCCAGATTATTTATAAAATAGGTTATTCTTGTTCACTTATTTTTATAAATTTTCTCTACTGACTTCCACATTTTAAGAAGTCCTGTGGATGGATTTGAGATAATGCTTGTGTGGCCAAGTGCCCACTTTGATGAGTAATACCACTTTTACACTGTCAACCAAAGAAAAATATTTCTTTTATTTTGTTTATAATTAATTTTTCAACAAAGTTGATGTAAGGTTGTTTATAAAACAACCTTATAGTAAAATGATATTTACATGATTTAGGAAGTAAGGGTGCAGGAAAATAAGAATTATTCTAAATAAGGTAAAGCTAGTGGTGATATCAGCAGACAGATATCAGTAGACAAAGCATATGGCAACTATATACTTCATTAGAAACAGACTATAAAATACAGAGAAATACCATCAGTAATATGATTCAAGTGTTCTTAAAACCACAGCTATTCAAAGTACCAAAGCTTAAAAGGAATTTCTCCTGTGGGTCCATAGTATTGAGCTGAATTATTGTTCTCAGCATCTTCTTTACAAAACTTCCAACATAGATTTATTAGATTTTTTGAAATTAAAATTTTATTTATTTAAAAATCAAATTAAAATCAAAATGCACATTACTAGTTCTATAAATAATTGCTTTAAAACAAATGTTAATATAGCATTATGTAATATATATAGTATAAATTGTCAATGCCTCCCTGCAAAGAGCACAAGAGTCATATCTGTAGTTTTACAAACTTGGGTTCATAACTCATTGTAACAAGGGGAAACACATTCCATGGAAAACCATATGGTGTCCCAATAAAAGGGTGTTAGAAAGGAAACACCCTGCATCCCTCTTATTGTATGCAGGATTTGGGCATTCCTGCATCCCTCTTATTGTATGCAGGATTTGGGCAAAGTGATTTGGGGGAACAGTCAAGGAAGTTGAGATTTCCTCTGAATTGGTGGCTGTGAGGAAGCATATTAATTCTATGATCTTGGTTAATCTTATCTAGAAGGAAGGAAAAACCTGGTGACATGAAAGCTATAAAGACACCACAGTCACTCATGTGAGTCAGGAGAGAAAGACATTTAGTATTGTGGTTTGCACAGTGACCATGTTTGTGCCCGTGTTTAGACAAGACTAAGAAGCAGTATTGCTCGTTTGTTTGATCTGACTTCATTGCAGTTAGAGTGACCTCATCTGAGGTTAGTGTTCTCTGAGATTGTCTGGGTTCAACAGGGCAACACCATGGCCTGCATGATAATGCCGGGCTAGCACTTAACAACACCAACGTACTGCTGCTAGTATGAGGCCAGTTTCTGAACATCAGGATCTACTCTTCTCTTGTTAACCCTCTCTCTATATAATGTTTTCATAATAGCTATGAGTATACATATTCATATTTGCTTAAAAATAAAATTACAGCACGGTGATACATGAAGAAATATAATTTGCTTTTCACTTAACAATATATTACGAAAACATTTCCACATCAACAAATATGGAAACAAAACTTTCTAAATTCTCACTTTTAATGAGAACCTGGTACTTGATCATATGCATGCAACTTGATTTTTTTTAATTATATTTTGATATCTAGCTTGTGAGGTAAACTTTCAAGTGCATTTACTTTTGCTAACTTTCTCTGAGGTTAAATTCCTAGAAGTGGAATTTTCTAGGCCAAAGAGTAGTAATATTTTTAAGACTTTTAATTCATACAAGTTGTCTAAATTAATGTCACTTTATACACGTATCATCAAAGTATAAGATGGACCTTTTGTTCCTACTACCTCTTCAACACTGATTGTAAGGTTTTTTAAAAACACATCTCTCTAGGCAGATAAGTGATAAAGTTTATCACATAGTTGCTCTAATTTGCTCCAGTAATACTAAGTAGATACTATTTATTAACTGTGTGCTGGGCATTATGCTAAATCTTTACAAATCTCAGGGAGAGGTGGAAAAAATACACATTTCAGTTGAGTAACGAATGGCTATATGCTAAAATCAACAATCTCAAATGAAGCCACAGTCGAATCCTACCAAATGAATACTAAAATTTCATTTAAAGAAACAGCTAATTTTAGAATTTTCCTTCATCATTATTAATTATTAAAAAGTTTGGAAAATAACATTTATTTTCCAGAAGCAGTAATTTCTTAAAACTTTTAGCTGGTACACTATTCCTGTGATCACTAATTACAAGAATGACAAGATGCCCACTTCAGCTAGAATGTTTTACCACTAACCTCTTTTGCACAGAGCAGAATATATTTCTGGAAGAATATTTTTTTAGTGGAATATTTTCTAGAACAAACTTTGTTCTTAAGATTCCCAGCTTAGAGAAAAAAATCCCTTTTTTTTTCAACTACTGAAAATTGCTGATGGTCTCAAGTAATTACTTAAAAATCAAATTTTTGTTTAAATTTTTAGCTACTATAATGCAAATCTATAAGGAGTGTCTTAAAGCAATCTTGTCAAATTTACTGTTTTTTTAACATTTAATTAGTAAGCATAAAATATGATTTGAGTATTTCTTTTTTCTCTGAATTTTCTTCTTTTCTTCTTACTCTGTTGTGTCTGGATGTAGATGATTAATCATAGTTTTTATTGTACATGACATTAGAGTTTTTCATAAAATTTTAAAGTGGCAGAGTTGCTATTTATTCACCCTCAAAAGATATCAATAATACCAGATTTCTTGGAAGACTTATAATTTAAATAAAATTTAAGAAGTAAGTATTAATTAGAATTCATAAATTTTAATTTTTAATGTGTTAATATACCAAAACTTATAAATACTTAAGAATATGATAAAATCTAATTTTAATTCTGCTGGCATGCCATATTATATAAGTTTGGTAAGCATTTCTTTTTTTTAGGCAATCTAGCTAAAAGATTCTACTAACCATAATTTAGGTAGATAATATTTCCTTTCTTTTACCTATTCATTCTCTTGCAATCCAGTTTTGTTAGGATAATCTGGAAATTTCTATCTAGTTTACTATCTTCAAATTACTTTTTATAATAAACCTTCTCTTTTTAGAAACACTGACATCTGAATACTCTCCTATAATTGTACTTACAGCAGTTAATCTAATGCAACGCTTTGGTTTCTTTGTTATTTTAACCCCCTTTTTTGTTTTTATATTTCTTTTTTCTTGGTTTTGTTTTTTTCAACAAAGACTAGCAAAAGACAAGTACAGTCAATTTTGATGTTTGGAACAAAAGAATATTTCCTTTGGAAGTATAAATATTATCATTTGGATAGTCTCAGCATATAAATAATTAAAGTCATGGGGGCTGATGATATCACTCAAGGAAATTGTACATTAAAAAAAGAAAAGTGATCCTAGGGCTGAATACTGCAAAACATCTGAGGGGAAAAAATGCAGAAGAGAAAACCTAACAAATAAAACTAAAATGGGATTCCTGCTTTTATATCATAAATTTTATTTTTTTCTGTTTCCTTACCATATGACCAAGATGGGCTTTAATGTTTCCCTCAGATTGACTAAATTTTAGCCAAGCTTCTTCTTGATGGTAGGTCCTTTTTTTTTATAGCATTTACTTTAGAAAATTGCAATTGTAAATTGTTTCTTTGCTCCTTGAGATATAAATCTTTTTAATAGTCTCTTGACAGTTTTAAAACCCAGAAATACCTTTCTGGACCTGGGACCCACTTTTCTGAAATGTAATCATTATGGAAGATAGCACCTTTATTTCCCTGTCTCTGTGGGAGGGTAGGAGCCTAACCTCATGGGTGCCTTGCTCTAAGTTGTAAAACGACCTCTTCTCATGAAGATATGAGGAACTTTGCTCTTCCTGTGGGTAAGGTCAGTGAACAAACACACATGGCCTCAGATCCCCCATGCCATCTCTTAAAACCACTTCTGCCTTTTGTTTCAACAGGAGCTCAGACTGGCTTCTCTACCCTTTTGCAATAGCCTTGAATAAAATGTCTTTCTTGTTTGTCTAAGTCTTATGTAGTTTTTGCTTGACAACTGTGCCTGCCAAAATCTTGGTTTGTTGTAGGTTCCTGGACCTCGTTGCTTGATGCCACAGACATTCTTAAATTCTTCTAACTCACAGCAGATAAAAGGACTTGAATGGAGGTTTCTTTGTAGGTTTTTTTTTTTTTTTTTTTTTTTTTGCGGTACGCGGGTCTCTAACTGTTGTGGCCTCTCGCGCCGCGGAGCACAGGCTCCGGACGCGCAGGCCCAGTGGCCATGGCCCACAGGCCCAGCCGCTCCGCGGCACACGGGATCCTCCCGGACTGGGGCACGAACCCCGCGTCCCCTGCATCAGCAGGCGGACTCCCAACCACTGCGCCACCAGGGAAGCCCTCTGTAGGTTTTAAGACCTCATTAGTGGGACTTCCCTGGTGGCGCAGTGGATAAGATATCCGCCTGCCCATGAAGGGGACGCTGGTTCGAGCTCTGTTCCGGGAAGATACCCCATGCCGCAGAGCAACTAAGCCCGTGCGCCACAACTATTGAGCCTGCGCTCTAGAGCCTGCGCTCTAGAGCCCACGAGCCACAACTACTGAACCCACACACCTAGACCCCGTGCTCCACAAACAGAGAAGCCACTGCAGTGAGAAGCCTGCACACCTCAACAAAGAGTAGCCTCTGCTCGCCAAAAGTAGAGAAAGCCCACACACAGCAACAAAGACCCAACGCAGCCAAAAAAATAAAATTAAATCTTAAAAAAAAAAAAAAAGACCTCATTAGTTTTCATTCCTTCACCTCCTTCTGGGATTTCTTGGACTACTGCTTTGCCTTCCAACTTGTAAGGTCTGGTCCTACTTGTGAGAAATATCCTATGTGCCAGAATTTTGTTTTCCTCTTCCATCTGATTCCATCTGCACTTGAACTGCCAACTTCTTCAAAGTTTCTGGCTTGTTCTCATCTTAGGCTTCCAATCCCAGAAGATGTTATTCTCCAAACTACATTTTCTAGGTGATTTCTTTTCACAGTGAAGAAGTATGAATCATATGTGTCCTCAAGATGCCATTATTTTCCTGGAATTCATCCTGGGAACCAAGAAACCCACTCAAGAAGCAAATAGAAATAATGGACACATTTTAAATTCATGTTTACTTAAATAACTTATATTCCTTCTTTAAAATCAATCTTTACCCCTTCCCTCCACTCCACCCCAACTCTAGGGCTCAATATTTTACAACTTTATAGCTTCTTTCTGGGCAACCTTTTCTGCATGCAACCTTTTCTTCCTTGACTGATGTTTTGTAAACTATATTCTGTTGTCTTCAAGCTTGTCCTCACTGGCTAAGGTAGTGGGGAAGACAGTGCTGAGACTGACTTTGCGTCACAGCAATATTATCTTCATCTACATCTTTGGGTGAAACTTTATGGTTCTGTAGGCATGTACTTTCACCATTTATAGGAGCCATGTTTTAGTAGATTTGCTTCTTGTCTGTGTACATCAATATTCATCTGGATTGTTGAGTGTTTAGAAATCTGAGTGTGGCTGGGAGGCCAATCAAGTGACCTTCTCTTGTTATTTCTGGAGCTTCTGATTTAACAGATTGAAAAATTATTGAGGAAAACAATTCTGAATTACTCGGTAAGCTGTGAATATGTATGCCAATCATGTTTAGACAAATCCTTGCCTTATTACTATTCTATTTTTGTTGCGGTGGTGGGTAAAATAAACATATTAATCTCTCTACATCCTCTGTTTCCTCATCTTTGAAAATGGGAATCATTATGATTACCCCTGGTTTGTTATGAGGACTCAATTATATAATGCGTGAAACTGATAACACTGGTCTTGGAACCTATTATATAATCAATAAATAGTAGCTACTGTGAGTATAATCATAAGGCTATCCATGAGGAAGGGGTAAAAGAAGAGTATTTGTAGAATTTTAACTTCTCTTTTCCTTTCTACAGAGAAGTTTTTTGTTTTGTTTTTAGCTTAGAGTTGAAGTATTTATAAGGAAATATGTAGTC
The DNA here is from genome assembly GCF_963455315.2 of Globicephala melas. Classification (NCBI taxonomy): domain Eukaryota; kingdom Metazoa; phylum Chordata; class Mammalia; order Artiodactyla; family Delphinidae; genus Globicephala; species Globicephala melas. The sequence continues at coordinate 44,523,271 of NC_083327.1, read as the reverse complement.
AGAGAGAGGGAGGAACATTTTCTTTTTTTTTTTTTGGCCACGGGAAGTGGCATGTGGGATCTTAGTTCCCTGACTAGGGATCTAATCTGTGCTCCCTGCAGTGAAAGCACAGAGTCCTAACCACTGGACTGCCAGGGAATTCCCAGAAACATTTTCTTAAATTCTAAGTTTATGTTCATTCAAGTTTTAAAAACATCTTTCCTCCAAATAAAGTTAACTGGAAAACCCTATTACTCACGTCTAACTAGAGAAATGCTACCATTGCTAACGGCAAATTAATAAGGTAAGTAATAGTTTAGTAGGGGTACTTATGTGGCCATTAAGGCATGTAAATCATTTAATCCCCTTCTGTGTGTTGAGCATCATGTTGGATTTAATAAGTACATGAATTAACACTAAAGAGTTTATAGAGTAGATGAGGACATAAAGCAAATTATACAAAAGCTTAAAAATAACATAAGTATGAAAGAAGAGAGTTCTCTCTAAAGACGCTGGAGACAATAGTGACAGGATCTTACATATTCACACTGTACAATGTATTATAACATTAATTCTTTAATTTAAATCTCACCAAAACATAATGTTTTTAAATTACAAACTAAAGATTAGAGATGTTAATTCACTTCTAAAATTCACATACATGAAAAGTTCTAGAGCTGAATTTATAATCTAAGCTTTCTGATTACATACCTATACATTGCATCAGCTTCTCTTTATAACAAATAATCAATATGACTCAGTCAGATTCTTCTTGGCTGCTTCTTGACCCATAGTTCTTTGACATTACAAGATAATACTTTGGTCAATTTTTTTCTTTTACCATGAGACCATTTTGTCAAATATTATTAAGAAATGGCCTGTGTTTAACAATTATTATTCAAAGGCTCTGTTAAGGTTTTTCTGCAATTCTTAATTGCTAAAATCTGAAAATTTATTTTATAATCCACTCACTTTCTTATACATTGCATTTTATTTTGTTGCACAGTGAAATACAGCACATTCAAAGTGTTAAAAGAATTCCCTGTTTCTTCATGGTTGTCACTGATAAGGAAATTTTATTTCATATAGCCTATGAAAGCAGCAACTGAGGGTCAACTTTGAAGGCCATGCTGATGAAGATTTATGTTGCCTGAAGGCAGAGTCCCTAAATTAGGGGTCAAAGCATCAGTGAAACATCTACCAGAGTAATGAAGAATCCACTTTCTAAAACCCTTCTTCAGCTTTGAAAATCATAGTAAAGATACATTACTTGGCAAATGGTGGAGATAGGACATCATTTTACATTTTAGGATAAGATTACGTTATGAATGATCTCAGTGCTGAGTAAAGAAAATAAAGAGAAAAAGGGAAACTAGGGAATTCTACGCAGTGATATTTTTGTTTAGCATTCATAAGGAAAAACTATGAGTTGTTTATAAAAATTTATATTTTGACAGTACATTTATACTAGTGTATTATTAATCAATTGAATAGGCTTAGGGCTATCATTTTATAAAGTGGTTTTAAATTCAGTAGTTCTTAACCCTTTTCAGCCACTGTCTTCTGTGAACACTTAATGAAAGCTATGAATTCCCTCCCCCAAATACTTACACATGCATGTACAATTTTATTTATAAATAAACATGGGACTCATAGAAACCTTCTGAAGCCCTGACCATTGAACTATGCAGGATACATCTGAACATATACTATGTAATCACTGAAGTCTCTTCTCTAAATAATGCAAAAGTATTTCTGACAGTTATTTCTGATAGACCCAATATAATTTTATGATACTGCAGCATGGGCTGGCTATTGCTCTTTGTGAACTGTTGTGTTTACTTCAGCTCTTCTTTCTTTGTTCACCCTTTCCTATCTTATTTTTGGATTGTTTGAATGATATTTAGAATTTTATTTTAATTTAAATGTTAGCTTTTATTTTCTACTATTTTTTTTGGCCATGCCACGTGGCTTGCAGGATCCAGTTCCCCGACTAGGGATTGAACCCGGGCCACGGCAGCAAGAGCCAGGAATCCTAACCACTAAGCCACTTCTAACTATATTTTTGCCTCATTTTTTAGTGGTTAGTCTAGGAATTGATATACATCATCAACTTAAAAAAATTTTACACCTTAATTGGAGTATAATAAATAGAATATATTTAAAGAATACAATGCAATGTGTTTGACATATGTATACACCTCTGAAAATATAACCACAATCAAGGTAATAAGCATATCTATCATTCCCCCAAAGTTTTCATTTGCCCATTTATATTCCGTCCCTTCCCTCTCTACCTCCCCTCTTCTCCTAGAAAGCACTTATCAGCTTTCTACTACTATAGACTAGTTTGTACTTTCTAGAATATTATATAAATAGAATAGAATCTGTGCTCTTTTTATTGACTGGCTTATTGACTTAGCATAATTATTTTGTTGCATGCATCAATAGTTGATTCCAGTTGCTGAGTAGCATTCCATGTTATGAATATGACATAATTTGTTTACCCTTTCACCTGTTGATGGACATTTGATCTTTTTTTGATATGGGACTATTGCAAATAAACCTGCTATGAATATTCAGATACAAATGTTTGTGTGCACATATGCCTTCATTTCTCTTGTCTAAATGCCTAAGAGAGGAATTACTGGGTCTAAGGCACTCCCCACATTGCATGTCTTTCATTACTCTCAAGAAATGAACCTGGGCACTTCACCTATGGTATAAAAACCTTGCAATTTTCTGGGTTCATTTAATACCTCTGCCCTTTACACTACCGTTGCCATATGCATTATAAGTATGTATATTATAAACCCCTCAAGATTAAAATTTTTGTTTTAGACCAGCCTATACATTTTAGGTAGAGTAAGAAGACAAATTGTCTTTAACTTTACCAAGATACTTACCATTTGCAATACTCCTCATTCCTTCTTGAGGGTCCAAGTTTTAAGGATTTGCAGTAATGCAGGCCTTTGGTGAGAGATTCTTAGTTTTTTAATCTGAAATATTTTTATTTTGCTGTTGCTTAAAGGTTATTTTCTCTGGACAGAGAGTGGAGGGTGGATTGTATATTGTTGTTTTCCAGCATTGCTAGGATGTCTCACTGTCGTCAGCCCTTCGTTCCTTCTGAGGAGAAGCCAGTGGTTATCTATGTTGTCATTTCCATCCATGTAATTTTCATCTTTGGTATTTAGCTGTTTCTACACAGAATTGGGGTTCCCCCTCACAGGCTTTCTCATTTCTGAGATTCACACCTCAATTTCTAGTATCTATGTTTGCAGTGAAGTCTGTTCTCTAATTCTCCATGATAGTAAAACATGGATTTCTGAGTTCCAGCTACCTTCTTGTAGCCACCTGGCAGATCTCAGATCCAAAGCTGTAAAAAAAAAAAAAAAAAAGATGAGAAAAAGTGAAAACTTACTCCATGCTCTTCTTTTCTAAATGTTAATGCCTCCATAATATTGATCTAATTTTATTCACTCTCCAGTGTCTTCAGGTAGTTATTTTATAAATTTTTCCCAGGGTTTTGTTTTTACATATTTAAAGGTTAGTCTGACAAGGAACTTAGTCATGATGAGAAGGGAAAACTTTTTTGTTTTTAATGTGGAGAGATTTGAAGACATTTAAAGGATTATGGGAAATAAACAGAAAAGAAGGAGATTTTAAAGATAATGGAGAGCAAGGGAACTGATGGAGCCTGGGCACTAAAGGAGAAAGACAGTGAGACATCTAGTGAACAGATATATGAGCCTTAGACAGGAGGACACAAGTGGTGAAAGGCGTAAGGGAAGGGATGCTTTATGAAGATAAAGTTTGTAGGTATTTTCAAATAGATTCAGAGTGCTTCTATCATATTCTTTCTATTATCTGAAGTATAAAGAAGTGTAAGCTCTATTTATGGTGTACAGTCATGTTGGTAATACTATAGAGTACATTCTGTAAAAAAAGGAATTTTTAAGTATTCCATAATTCATATTCTTTTCTCGAGCTCCCTAACTAAGCCTTCACATAGCATCCTACACCTGAGATTGGCTTCACAGTGGGATGGCATGTCTACCTACATGAAGTGTTTCTCCACCTGAAACACTCAGGTACCTCACATTTAACATCTTTGTTCACAAACTGGCTCCTAACAAGCAAACTAACATATGAAAAAAAGAAGGAATAAATGAAACAAAATGAAATAAAATAACCATTAATGATGCAAAAGACCTCAGAAGACATTTACTCTCTTCTTTGTAGAAATTCTTATGAACTGATTTGCAGACCTTTAATCCCTTCACAGCACAAGTGGGAGAAAATTCCATGTCTTTCAGACAGATGGATGAGAAGACATGCCAAAAACAGTCACTTCACTGGGTCTAAAAGAGACCAGACAAGCTATTGGTGATGACAGGGACAGATGGGAAAGACTGAAGTCTGCAGTATACCCAAAATGCAACAATATTTTGGTTGGTGTTATACCTATCTATACTTATCCCAATTTTGCTGAAAAAAGGGCAATAAAATTGGAATTGAACAGGAGAAATAATATGGGCAGCCTCACCCAATTCCCCAGGGTCTGGAACATCCAAAGGTAATACCTTGGCTCAACAAGACTGCTGGCTTCAGACTAACACACTATTAAGGCCAACAAGACTATGGTCTCCCAGCAGCAGTAACAGCATAGACTGGTAAGGGTTGGTTTATCCAGAATGAGGTCAGTCTTCCTATTACTATGGCTCAGTCCCAGATGAACTGAACACTCGGCTGCTCAGCTTAGTGCAAGACATAGAAATGAGCTCTTTCTGTTGAACAGAACACAAATTATTTCTATACCTCTCTCGTTCTTCTACGTAAACATCCTGTACAATTTTTTTTAAAGCATAGGAAATAAAAAGAAGCAATATGACATAACAATCAAGAATAAAATTAACAGAGGTTAACCTCCAAATGACCCAATCATTGGGATTAGTAGACAAAGATTTTAAAACAGCCATTATAAAAATGTTCTCAAATATGCAGGAAAAGATATAAATAATTGGTGAATAGATGTGGAAATCTTAGAATGAAAAATGAACAATAAAAAAGAACAAACTAGAATGTGTGCTTCAAGAAATCTAAATAAAACTAAAACCCCTGGACACTATATATGGAAGTAAAACAAGAAGATTCTGAAAGGTAAAGAGAAGAAGAGAGGCTGTCTAGGGACATGGTAGTGAATTCTCCTGGGTTTTCTCTTATGTCTCACAGATCCCAGACATGGAGTTGAAGGAAATGACAACCCAGAAATGTCAACAAGCACAGAGAGCAAAAGCCCTGACAAACCCTACTCTCTAATCAAAGGACCAGGAAAGGGGCAGTGCAGCCAGATATAAAACTTTTTGCCAAACCCTACAGAAAAATGTATGGCCCCGTACCCACCCATGCCAGCAAAAGCCAGGTAGGGAACCTAGACTTGTGCCCTCATGAGGCTACACTGAGGCACTCCAAGCCACTACTGTGGTTGTTTCAGAGAAGGCAAAGAAGAGAGCTGAGAATTTCATTCCCATTGGCCAGCAATGAGACTTTCACTGCCTCCCTGCTCCTCAGCCCCACCCACCATGGGAGATCACATGGGGAACCTGGATTTCCACTCCCATCAGGCAGTAACAAGGCACCCCTTTCTCCCTCTGCTGGGATGGTTTTGAGAAGGCCTAGTGGAAGGTCAGTACTTTCACCATCATCCAGTGGTTATGAGGCCATCTCCACTGTGGTGTCAGTGGAAACAACTTGGGGCACCCGAGCTCCTACCCCTACCCAGCAGTAATGAAGGACACCTCTTTTCACATGTCAGTGGAAGCCAAATGGGGAACTGGGACTTTTACTGCTACTGCAGTAATGAAGTTGCATCCCACCTTCCCCAGCTGGAGCAGTGTCAGAGTAAGCCAGCTAAAACTGAAGATTGACATAAGATACAGAGTTTTATAATATAATACAGAAGTGTCAAATTTTCAGTCAAAAATTACTTGTCATACAAAGAACCAGGAAAATTTCAAAATGAATGAGAAAAAATAAGCACTAGATGCCAATACCAAAAAGACAGATATATTAGAATCATCGGACAAATGGTCATCATAAAAAATGCTTCAGTGAGGAGTTACAAACACACTTTTAACAAATGAACAATTAGAAAACTTCAACAAATAGTCTCCATAAAGAAATAGAACATATAAACAAGACTCAAATGGAAACTGAAACTATATTTTAGAACTGAAAAATATAAAACTGAAATAAAAAGCTCAGCAGATGAGTCAACAGCAGAAAAGAAGGGACAGAAGAAAGAATCAGTGAACTGTAAGATAGAACAATACATATTACTCAAATTGACAACAAAGAGAAAATAGATTTAAAACAAAAAAGATTCAGAGATCTGTGTGACTACATCAAAAATTCATGTCACTGGAGTCCAAAATTCATGTCACTGAGTAAGGAAAGGACTGAAAAAGTACTAAAAAATGATGCCTGAAGACTTCCCCAACTGGGCAAGAGACATAAACCTAGAGATTCAAGAAGCTGAGTGAACTGCAAACAGGTAAACCCAAATAAACCCAGGTCAAGACACATTTTTATTAAATATAAGAAAAGTAAAAAAGAAAAAAATTATTGAAAGTCACCAGAAAATGGCAATGACAATAGGGGAATTTTTTTGAAAGGTAGCAGATTTCTCATCAGAAACCATGGAGGCCAGAGGAAGGAACATAATATTTTTTAAGTGCTGAAAGGAAAGTACTGTCAACCCAGAATCCTATACAAGGTGAAAATATACTCCGTAATTGAAGGGGAAATCAAAGCATTCTCAAATGAAGAAAATGAAGTGAATTTGTCACCAGCAGACCTACCCTAGAAGAATAGCCAAATGAAGCTCTTGAAACAGAAAGGAAAGAATAAAGCTTGGAATATCACAACAAAGGACGCAGATGAGACTTCCCTGGTTGCAAAGTGGTTATGAATCCGCCTGCCAATGCAGGGGACATGTGTTTGCGCCCTGGCCCAGGAAGATCCCACATGCTGCGGAGCACCTAAGCCCATGCACCACAACTACTGAGCCTGCGCCCTAGAGCCCACGAACCACAACTACTGAAGCCCACACCCCTAGGGCCAGTGCTCCGCAACAAGAGAAGCCGCCAAAATGAGAAGCCCACGCACAACGAAGAGTAGCCCCCATTTGCCACAACTAGAGAAAGCCCGCATGGAACAAGAAGACCCAATGCAGCCAAAAATTAATTAATTAATTAATTTTAAAAATATATATATTCATTGTAAAAAAAAAGAAGGGATGCAGACAGTAAGCAATGTGAATAAATAAAATTGACTTCCCTTCTCTTGAGTTTTCTAAATTATTTTTGATAGTTGAAGTAAAAATTGTAACACTTTATGAAGTGGTTCTAAATATATGTAAAGGAAATATTTCAAATAATTATATTACAAATGCTTGAGGATAAAGAGATATAAAGGGATGTAAGTTTCTACACTTCACTTGAACTGATAAGTACCAGTATACTAAGTTGTGTGTATATAATGTAATAACTAGAGTAACCACTATAAAATCTGTACAAAGAGATACACTGAAAAACAGAATACACAGATCACAATAGAATTCTTGAAAACAAAAAAACTGAAGTAATCTACAGAGAGGGAGAATAAACAATACAAAAAATAACATGATAAAATTAAACCCTAAAACCTCAGTAATGACCTTAAATGCAAACAGTAGAAATACAATTGTTAGAGACTATGTTTTACCAATCTCTGGATAAAAATCAGGATAAATCAAACTGTATGCTGTCTACAAGAAACTCACAAATATAATGAGATAGACTGGTTGAAAAAGAAGGATGGAAATATATGTAACATATATGTTTGTTTTATACATACTAATATATATATTACTTATATATATTAAATATATAGGTATATATTTAGAATATATATAACAAATATTAGTCAAAAGAAAGCAAGAGTACTGTATTAGATATTGGAGTCTTTAGAGCAAATAAAGTTACAAGAGACAGAGAGGGATATTATATATAAGAAAAAGGTAAATCTACCAAGAAAATATGGCTATCCTAAATGTGTTTGCAACAAACAACAGTGGTACAAAATATATGAAGCAAAAAGTAATAGAACTTCACCGCAATTAATTTTTTTTAATATTAACATAGATAGCTAGTGGGAACCTGCGGTACAGCACAGGGAGCTCAGCTCGGTGCTCTGAGATGACCTAGATGGGCGGGACGGGAAGGGGTGGGAGGTCCAAGAGGGAGGGGATATATGTATACATATAGCTGATTCACTTCGTTGTACAGCAGAAACTAACACGACATTGTAAAGCAATTATACCTCGATTAAAAAAATAGAATATAATAAAAAGCGATAGAACTACATTGCTTAGACACTTTTAAAAAGTGATTTGAAAACTAGTAACAGGAACTGTTACTTTGTTTTGTTTTTGGCCGCACCGTGTCCCTTGCGGGATCTTGGTTCTCAGATCTTGGTTCCCTGACCAGGGATCGAACCCACGCCCTCGGCAGTGAAAGCGCAGTCTTAACCACTAGACCCTCAGGGAATTCTCACTTTTTTGACTATAATTAAATGAGAAGGAAGAGAAATATGAAGGCAAAGGACTGTATTATGATTTTGTAAAACAAACAAAAAAACACTATGGAGGCAAAAGCTTTAATCAAATGTTTACTCATATTTTCCTAAAATAAAAGAGGAGGGGAAGAGTAGGAGAAGGGAGAGGGAGAGAATATAGGTTTTATTTTGGAGGAATGTTTTTGGACTCAGATAAATTTGAAAAATGCCTAGGGTTAATGTAAAGTGGATCCAGAATTGGCAACTAACTGTGCAGAAACTGCTCTAAGTACTTTATAGACCTTATCTCCTTTAACACGAACTATATTCTTTCTGAGTGAGAAATTATTCCCTTTCTGAAGATGAGAAAGCTAAGGGCCAAAAAGGGAAAGTAACTTGTTCAAGGGTTATAAAACCTAAAAAAAGTTTGTTTTTTTTTTTTAAACTTGCATTGTTTCACATACACATCTTTTCTTACATGTACATTTCACTGTTTTGACAGATACCTTCACCTGTGTAACAACAGCCAGGTCAAGAGACAGATCATTTCCATTACTCCAGGAAGTTCTCTAGAAGGTTACGCGATTCCTGAGAGACACTTTGGACATCTATCTTTTTACAGGTACGCCTCCACGTTACTTGCATTAAAAGGGCGATGGAAGTTGTTAGAGATAAGCAGTGTGAGAGCAGCAGTGTTCATAGCTCATGTAAATAGCTCATGGAGAGCCAAGTGATAAAGGTTGAAAAAGTAAAAACAAAACCTCAAAAACATACTTAGGCAAATTTAACTCTGTTCTTCTTCATAGTTCATGAGATTATTACTGTTTTGTAAACTAGTTCTACTTTTTAGTTTCATATTAATACTCATACACATTTAACTATTTTATTGAGTGCTTTCTATGTACCAGACAGTATACTAGGCGTCTTCTATGCATTACCATTCAATACACTAGTCATTTGAGATAATTACCATTTATTATTCCCATTTTACAAACAAAATTGAGGCCCAGAGAGCTTACACAGCTTCAGGATCTGCACCTAACTCTAAAATCAGAAACCAAATTCTTAACCCTGATGGTGTTCCATGGATCATTCTGCAATACTAAATTATATCTGGTACTTTGTTTTTTAGGAGGCAATAAATTACGTACTGTCTAGGAAATATGTAATACCTTTCCAGTAGTTGACTTCAAATCTAGTCAATATGCCTTTGCTTAGTATCTGCCATCGTATACACTAGGCAGTGGTTACATAAAGGTGAAAATATAATCTCAAGGAGTTCAGTATATTTGATGAATTGAAAAAAAACATAGTATTTTCAATTAAAAATCCTGGATTCAGGAACTTCCCTGGTGGTCCTGTGGTTGGGACTCCATCCTTCCAATGCAGGGGGCATGGGTTCAATCCCTGGTCGGGGCACTAGGATCCTGCATGCCACGTGGCATGGCTAAAAAGTGGAAAAAAAAATTCTGGATTCAATTTCTGAATTTTTTTTTTTGTCTTTTTGTTTTTTTTTTAAACTCTATGACCTCAGATCATATTGTTTCTGTTTCAGTTTCCCTGTCTGTAAAATAGAAGTAACTACTTCACGGGGTTGTTTAGGGGATCAAATGAGATAATATGTATACGAGTAAAATTCTAAAGTGTGAAGTAAAATCTTATGGATTATTGTACTAATAACTACAGTAAATTTGATTAATTCTATATGAGAGGCATTGGTTATGAAAGAGCTTGGGTAGCTAAGGAGTAATTCATTTTACTGAAGAAAATAGTATGGGGAGTAAACGTAAATGGTTGGTTAATAAACATTTTACAGAAGAAGTGGCAATTAAGATCGACAAATTAAAACACTGTCGGTGAGTAAAGAAGGGATAAGGTTATCTATTGTTTGTTAATTGAGATAACTTACTCCTCTTGTGTTTGATAAAAAGTGTGTCGCTATAATTCATAAATTAGAGATTGAATAAAGATTCTACATGAGGGGAAAAAAAAGAAGGAAAAAAAGTGATAGAACGGAAGAGAAATAAAGTCCACAATTATATTGGAGACATCAATACTCCTCTCTCAACAACTGATAAAACAACTGGCAGACAATTAGCATGGACTTAGGAGAATTCAAAACGATTAACAAAATGATTTACTCAACATCTATAGAATACTCCACTCAACAGCAGCAGAACACACATTTTTTTTTCAAGAGCTCATAGAACAAATTCTAAGATAGACCATATCCTGGGCCATAAATCAAAGCTTGACAAATTTAAAAGAAATGAAATCATACAGAGTTTGTTCTTTGATCAAACAATGGTATCACATTTGAAGTCAACATAACTAACATAAGAAAACCTCCAAAGACTTGGAGACTAAATCACATACTTCTAAATAATCCATGAATCAAAGAGTAAGTCTCAGAAGAAAGAGCAAAAAACATTATCAGTGACCTAAATGCCCATTAACAGAATAATGGATACACAAATTATGGTATATCTAAACAATAGAAGACTATTCAGCAATAAAATAGTAATGAACTACTTGAACACTCAGCAACAGGAATTAATATCAAAAACACGCTGAGAAAAAGAAGCTAGACACATACAAAAAAGTTAAAGATCAAAGAACACTAACCCAACGATATAGAAATCAGAATGGCGGTTCCATATGGAAGGTGAGGGATGGACAGAAAAGGGAAACTTTCTCAGGAGACAGGGATGTACTATATCTCGATTAGAGTGTAGGTTATACAGGTTATACAACTGTAGGTTATACAGTTGTATATGTTTTCAAAACTCATCAAACTGTATACTTAAGATCTCAACATTGTATGAAACATAGTCCTACTTCAATAAAGATACAAAAAATTAAATAAAACAGAATAATTCTTAACTGCATCCTCTTTTCCCTTTTCTTATATATTCTATTTCCAAATGCTGTTGATCTATCCTTCAAAGTATCTCTCAAAGTGTATCACATTCTATTAGCCCTGCTGTCACTGTCCTGGATGAGATCTTCATTTGGACGGGGACAATCTCCATAGTTATCCCCTTGACTTCAGTCCTTCAGTCCTGTTAGTCTTAAACCATTCTCCCCAAAGTTTCTAAATGATTAAAAGAAAAAAAAAAATGTTAACATCTCCCATAGATAGAGTTCCAGTGCCTTAGCACACAAGGCACACCTTGATTTGCTGTTTGCCAGTGACTTTATTTTGTAATCATCTTTTCATATGCTTGCCTTCTCATTAGACTATGTGCTTTATGAAGACAGGACTAAATCTTATTTTTTAAGTAAATCTTAATTAATGTTTGCTGAAAGCATAAGTAGAGTACATTAGTTGATTGCCCTGAACTGGCTACTCTCTGCTGTGATTTTGAGTCTCATTTTGTCAAAGCAAATTAGATCTCATTGTACAGATGATGCAAAATTTTTGTTAGAACAATATGCTTTAACCTTACCTAGCATTTTGACTGCCAGCCAGAGAATGAACTTAAGTTTTTCTTTCTCAAAATTATTTATCACAAATTGCAGTTGGTGAAGCAATTAAAAAATAGATGTCAATTCACCAAAGGAATAATTTCTAATTGAAATCTATACATGGGCAACACAAAAAGTGTCCTAACAAATTTCTTCATATTTGATTTCTCTCCTCTTACAAAAATTGATTTAAAAGGCTTTGTATTAGTTGGCAATACTAATAATTTAAGAAAATTAAACAAAGAAAATACATGCACTAATACCATATTAAGTATAAATACAGCTCATAGCTTGAAACTAACATTCTTTTAAAAAAAATTCTTCAAACTATCAGGATTAAAAGTATTTTAACCATATGTGTTCATCCTATATTCTCAAAAGCATAAGCCTATAAACATTTCAAAGTCTAAAATATTTTGCCAGGTTCCTGATATTTTTTATTAAATTTATATTTTCATAAATAAAGATTAGTATTAAACAAAATCAGTTATTTTGGACACTTTGCTAATTCAACCAAAATTGCACTCAAGATTTATTAATCTATTGATGAACTCTACACCACTTGAAGTCTTTGAAGGTCAGTTGTCACAAGTCCAACAAGATTAATGATTCCCTTTCTATGCTTCAAAAATATAAGAAAACACTGATGAGTATGTGATAAAGCTGTACTTTCAGCATCCTGTAGAACTGAACTTCAATGCAAATGTGGAGGTCTATTGTTGGCCAAAGGATTTTTTCCCTTTAGCCTAAAAAATACACTTGGTGATAAATTTTTGAAAGTAAAGAATGTCTCAGTGTTCATTCTTAGGAAACTTTCAGATTTCAAAAATCTAAGATTATCAGGCAGATGATCTTAAATGAAGTGTGTAGTATGTCCCTGAGGTTCTTTTCCATTAAGTAAATGGGAAATAACTGAAGAAATGGTTTAGAGACCCAATGAGATGTAATGTCAGCTATGGGAAAACCTGGGTTCTTGCTTTGGCTTCGCTGCTTATAAGGTCTGGACTCTGAAGCAAGCCACTCTACTGATCAAAGTTTAGTTTCAATATTTGAAATATGTTTATAATAAAGTTTACTTACTTTAAATTGAGGTTCTGTAAAAAAAGGGCCTTTGAGTCAGATAAACCTAGTTTTAAATCCAAGCTTTGTGCTTGCTGTTGCCTGTGTGGCCACAGGCAAGGTAACAACCTCTCCAAATTTTGTTTCCTCATGGTATACAATAAGGATAATAGTTTCTACATAATGAGGTTGTTTTGAAATTAAATGAAATAATAGTTTTCGAATCCAAGTGTTCCTCTAAAATCTTGAGATATGAATAACATGCTCCCTAGTTTATAAACAATAGAGTCCTCAAACTGCAGCACATGAAATATTGAGCAATTTGGCAGGAAGTCTAGTCTCCTGTCCTTGCCTCCTCTTAACCTTGTCCCCCAGTGTTGAAGTCATAGAAACTCCCCGGGTTCACACTGTCCTTTCTCATGTCCAAAGGACCAGTCTTTTTTGTACTTTCTAAGAACTGAATGCTTGACCTCAAACTCAGCTACCCCCTTTTTCTGGAGAACTTCCCAATCATAACCTCAAGCTCATTGCTCCAAAATGATCCGGCTCCGACCTGCTCTGCAGCCACAACAGGAGCCCGGTGTGGTCCCTGCAACAGTCAGAAGAGGTCCCTGTTCACAGGTGCTGCTGCGTCCCTTGGAGTAGCATCTGTACCACTGTGAAGTGGTACAGATACTACTTTGCATCAGAGGAGGGAGGTGGGAAGTGAACCTTACAGTCAGTTTATGTCCTCCGTAACTAATAAAGCTCACCCTGGCCTGCATTGGTCCCACAAGGTATAAGATAGGACCATCTTCTGCCAGTGTTGTACTTTGCCAAAGTTGAGCCAATGTCAAAATTGAACTGTTTTCCAAACTGCAGCTCTTTGAAAAAATCACTCACCTTTCCTCTTAAGCATTGCTTTCTTTCAGGATGATGCATTTGAGAAAATTTTGGTGTCTGTCCTGAGAAACTTCAGGCCATGATTAATCAGCTTTGTATTTTCAGCATATCTTTCCCACCTTGAAACTTACTAATCTTGCCAGATACCGGTTTTGAAAGAGATCAGCTCTATCCACAGGACAGAGTTTAGTAGCCTCGAGTTTGTGGGAAAGAGGGTACCAACTTAACCTCCTTTCTTCCTAGAAGGTCCTTGGTTCCTTATATAAATTAGAATATGTCCTCAACAAAAACTATAAAAAAAAGTGAAGACAATAGAGTAAACTTTCATTACCAAACAATAAAATCCCAATTATATTCCATATATACTACAGTGTCAAGCAAAATACTGTAGCACATTTTAAATAAATACAATTAATATCTCAAGTGATTTAGGTAATACCCAAATAAGTATGGGAAAAATTGAGAAATACGTGGATTTTTCATAGTCATAAAATTGATTAGATATGCCCCTTTTCCTTCTGAAATATCTCATATTCAGAAATGTGCATAGTATCCTTGAAGTAACATTGATGGCTTCACAAGACCAAGTGAAACCCTTTGAGGTTAAACTTTCCAATTAAATAAAAATGTTCCTACACTTATCTTTTAACATCACTGAGTTCTGAATCTAGGATTATCACCGAGTAACAGCCAATTACTTAATAATTTGGAACTTAATACTTTCACAAGAATTATGCTGAACTTAAATTCAGAGTAAAAGTCTGGAAAACAACAAAACATATGTATAAGCATATGTATGAAGTCCCTTCCTGGACTAAACATTTAATTAGACAGATTTATTTTTAAAAATGAATATATTCTCCTTATTCAAATCAACACAGAAACATATTTTTTAAATGCTTGATCCTCTTCTCACCTATTCTACTTTCAAATAACCAAAATAAACAGTTTGATATACATTATTGCAGGTACACATACACTCAGACATATATACACACATTATTTTATTAGTATTAAAGGCTATTATTACTGAAAATGTTTTAGAAATATATATCATATTACAAGATGAAAAGATTTTAAAGGGGTGAATTTAACAAAATATTAGGCCAAAGAGATAGACATTTATTTTATTTTTTTGAATTTTAGTTTATTTTTTATACAGCAGATTCTTACTAGTTATCCATTTTATACATATTAGTGTATATATGTCAATCTCAATCTCCCAATTTATCACACCACCAACCCCCCGCCACTTTCTTTTATTTTAAATAAAAATGAATTCAATGCAAATTTATAAGTGAGATCTAGTTTTTGTAGAGTGTTATTGAATATACTACCTACTTAAACAGGCTTTTTAAAAAAGTACTTGATAAATAACAGAATAGGCCCTCATTTATTTATTAAACACAAAATCATCAGGTGTTTGAAAATTCAAAACAATATTAAACATTTACCATATACCTCTTAAGTGTATACCTAGAGTAGGTCCCTGCATACTTCTAAAGATTGCATCCTTTGTATTATTAGTCAACCTGAAATTAAAGTGGCCATGAAGTTGTTATTAACATTTCTTTTTTTTCTGAGTAAAATGGTCAAAGAAATGAATTATTGAATTTATATCATAGTATATCATGATTTCAGTGAGATTTGATTGTTGCTCTAAGTTAATTCAAAATTGGTGAATATTCATATTCTGCCTTCGAAACTTATTTTTTCATTAAATATTTCCTGAAAATAATATTTTCATTCTCTGAGTATATTTGCCTCTCTCTCTCTCTCTCTATTGTGCTTGAGTAGTGATTATTTAACAATTGTTCATGCCTGAATTCTCCTTGATATTTACAATTGAAAGTTTTAAAATGTTGGCTTCTATCTGTAAATGTACAAATTTCTGAATGTGATAAAAAAACTAATTAAATGAACTATATTTCATTCAAATATATTTTCATTGGAAGGGGCCATATAATTAAAGTACAATATATTATGACAACATTTAACATCAATTCTGACCTTGATTGCACTAATTTTTACAGTGTTCACTCCCCCTTCTCAGTAGGATTATACATCCTTGCCCGTTGCCATGTGATTTACTTTTTACCTGTGAAAAGAATACTCATTCCTGCCTCAATGCACTCTGACTTGACTGTGCCTTACTTTGGCCAATGGGAAGTGAGCCACCATGATGTACGCCATGTCTGAGCAGAAGCTTCAAACCCTACTGCATGGTTTGGCTTAGCCTATGCTGTTCTCTACTGTGGAGACATGCATGTCCCACAAAGAGGCTGCTTCTACAGGGTGGACGTTTTAAGCCACTGAGATCGGGACGAAGGGCTTATAATACAACAAAGCTAACTAATACTAACACAAATTTTGAGAAATAAATCTGACTGATACCAATTTTGAAAAAGAAAACCAGGTGTTTACTTCCAAAATAATTATAAGTAAATATGCTTTGTATGGAAATGGAAGCTTGTTCATGGGGCTTGCTCTAAACTACCCCCATTCTCTTCCCTGAACGTCTGATTAAAGTACAGCATACCAAAAATATGTAATTTCCCTTTAAATAACAAGTTAGCAGTTTAAAATGACTTCCAGTTGCAGGGACTATAGTCAGAGGTGTAACCATCACATATTCTTCTACCTTTTTATAAGATTATATAAGCTAAAGGTGGTTTAAAATACAGAACAAATTGTTTCAAAATCACACAAATTGAGTAATATCTGATAATAGTTTAGAATCTATTGAAAACAATATAAGACATCTAAACAAAGTGATATTACTAATATTTATTTTACCACGATGCATGAAATTTGTGACGAGTTCCTGCCATATTTTTATACTGAGAAGGTGAAAGCAGTTTTCTGAGTTGCATTTAGAAACTATAAAGTCTTACGATGCATAGAAAAGTGGCAATTGGAAAGCCCAGTTGGTATTTTAAAACTACTGCTTCTTGATACTCTATATTGGCAATGAAAAATCCTGGCCATGACTGGTTTCTCAGTTCAGCCTGATATCTTATTTCAGGATGTGAAGATCTGAATGTTGCTTTCCTGTTGCTACTTCTCATATATGCCCAAATGTTACCATTTTAGTGCTAAAAAACATTGCCAACTTTTTCACTGGCATCCTTTTATGTGATGAAGTAGCTAGTCTTGCTTTCTAAGATTATGCATTCTCCCCCGATCTCCCATAAAATCGTGAATCAGGCCAGGGAATCATGGCCATGTGTGAACAGTCAATGCATTGCCCCTCCCCCTGGAATTAAAAATGATTTTAAAAAGATAAACACTGCCAGCAAATAACTCATCTGTTTACCAGGTCCCTCCAATGATATGACCGTTTCTAACCTCTGCTCTTTGGAAAAAGAATATTGGATCCTTGATATGTTCATATCACTACAAAAGATATTTTGTCCCTCCCTCAAATTTCTTCTTTCAAGAGCTACATGAGCTTAACAATCTTCAGGAAGTTAATCACTACTGAAAAAACAATAGAGTAGAATTAATTATAGTCACCAATTATAGTCATGCTGCCTGGACACATTTCTATAAATCTGAATCTCATAAATTTGAATCTCCTTCTTCCTACTCACTGTTTCCCCTTACTTCGCAGAGAGATAAAAAACACTACAGTTGCAGTTATCCAAAATGTTATCAATGACCTCCTTGATATTTTTGGTCTTTGTCTACTTGAATTCTTGAAGGAATTCTATATAGTTACTTATACCCTCTTCTTAAAAAAATCTATACCTTCAATACTTCCCAAGTGAATCTTTTCTTAAAACCCTGATCTCTTACCTAAGCTTCCGACCCATCATAAATGCATGGACCTACAAAATTTGAAGTTTCAAAAGTACTCTGAACTCTTTATGTCCATAAGATCTAACCCATCAAATCTGGTTCTCTACTTACGTGAGTAGAGTGAATGGATTCCATTCACCATATGCTCCAACCAGAATCCCAAGAGCCATTCTTCACAACTCCTACTCCTTCACCATATCTAATCTGTCATTGGACTCCTTTGATTTTACTTCCTAAACATATCTCAAATTTGTCATATTTTCTTCATGTCAGATACTCCCTGGTCTCCTAACTATTCATCCTAACTTAGTTTTCCCACATTTGAATCCATTTCTTTCAAAAATAAAAATGTGACCATGTCGCTAATTTGATTACATCTTCAATTGCTTTTATGTCAATATGTAAAACTTTTTCATGGCCTACGGAGCTGGTGTAGTCCAGACTTTTCCTACCTCTGCAGACTCATTTAATGCCACTGTTCACTTTTCTTTCTGAGCTCACACCTTTGGCTTTATTTCTGACCCTCAGACACAACACGCTTGAGTTGTTTGCATGGTCTTTGCATATGAAGTTTTAGTCTTTTGGCACGAATTCTTTTCTTCTGGTGACTTGCGCTATTTGCTATTGACACTTAGAGGTAAACTCAAATGTCATTTCTTCAGGAAAGACTTCCCTTATCTTCCAGTCTAGACAGCGTCCCAATTTTATTCTCTCAAATGATTTTTATTGTTAAGAGTATTTGCCAGAGCTTACTGATATATAATGTTTAGGTGACTGTACAAGTTATGACAATCTCTTACACTGGACTGTAAACACCATGGACCAAGGACCATCTATTTTACTCAAGAATGTATCCTCTAAGCAGCAGGATATGTATTGCTAAGCAGCAACAGGTACTTAATGAATATTTGTGATGAATTTTTAAAAATGGATGACTCAGTGAATTCAAGAATGAGGAATTGTCACCACATTTTTGTCAAGCTCCTCTGTTTTTAAGGTAGATGTTATGCTTACTCCTAGATTGGCTTCTAATTTTTAAAAACTGGCACCACACCTATTTTACAACCCATAATTGGTGTATTTCACAGCCTTTTCAATGAGAATGTCGTGTTGAATTCAGGACTATTAACTATTTTTAAAGCTTCAGTTGGAAGAAATTATATCTGTAGAGACTTGCCTTAAATCTAAGTATTTCAACAATTTTCTAGATCAAAGATGTCCATTAATGGGTCTACATTTTTTCATGGGTATGCTGGTGGGTAGGAGTGGCCTGGGTTGAGGTAGGGAGAAAATATGAAGTAATTGCAAAGAATTTCCAAAATCATACCAGGAATATTAATTAGAGTGAATAATAAGTTAGTATATGTTCTAAAGTTTTAAGTATATAAAGACAGTGCTGTGAAAAACAACATGTAACTTTCTAAAAATTTTCATTTGATTTAGAGCAGTTTTCTCTCTAATGCTTTTTCTATATCAACTGATAATAACAGCATAATTATATCATGTAAGGATATAGAACATTTTTTAATATCATAAAGTCTATTTAATCATATGTGGGCATTACACAGCCTAATAAACAGCTCCATGATTCAATGGCTTAAAACATAATAATGTATTTGGACTCATATCAGCAAGTCACCCACTGGTTGGTTGCTCTATGCTGGGTTTTTCTGGGCCTCAAACTGTGGGTTAAATCAGGTCTGCTGTGGGTATCTCTCATCCTCCTCAGGCAAATGAACAAGTTTGGGCATATTCTTTTATTAGCAATGACAGAAAAGCCATATATATGGAAGCAAACCCTTGATATTTCTTAAGGAATAGGCTCACACCTGGCACAGTCTTAGTTCTGCCCATATGTAATTGGCCAAAGAAGACTACATGGCTAAGCCCAATCTCAATACTGTGGAGAAAGAGAATCTGATTCCAGTGCAATAGGCTATGGAGTCACATAGAAAGGTATGAAGAATCAGGAAAAGAAAATGCAATCTATCCCACAAAATATTTCTCCCAATTGAGAAATTTGAGATCCATTATTTCGGATGTTTTATGTTTTTCCATAATTAAGCCAGAGGGGTGTATTCTTGAATTGCATCACCAGTTCATTTACTTATTTATACATTACTCAGTAAAATACACTCTTTTTCAGTGTATTATTTTGTGGGTTTTAACAAGTGCATCATTATACAACATTTACCATAATCAGGATGCAGAACAAGTTTGGCTGTTACCCTAAATATTCCCACAAACAGCTTCACTTTTATACTGTGTTAACCACATATATATTAGTTTGGGATTTTCTTCCAGACTGTCACATAAATGCAGTCATACAACATGTAACTTTTCCAAATGAACTTCTTTCACTTAGCATAACACTTTTGAGATTCATTCGTGTTGTATATATCAAAAATAGATTTTTCTCTTTCTCCTTTCAGTTCTGTCAGTCTCTAAGTTTCATTAAAATTGCTTTGTCTTTTTAGTGAATTAACCCTTTTATCATTATTTAATGACTTTTTATTCCTGACTTTTTTCCCTCTTCTGAAGTTTCCTTTTTTGATAATGATATAGCCACTCCAACTTTTGATTAGTGTTTGCATAGTACATCTTTTCCATCCTTTTTCTTATAACTTTGTTATTTCATTACATGTAAGGTTTCTTATATATAAAAAATATCTTGACTTATCTAATCTGACACTCTTTCTCTTTTAGTTGGTTTGTATGTACCATATTGGATTTAGACCTTCTAACTAATAGTTTTTAGTTTGTCCCCTCTGTTTATTTTTTCAAATATTTTTTCTGCACTGCATTATTTTCCCTGTACTTCTGGGACTACCAAGATTTGGATGCTAACACTTTTGATACTGTCACACATGTCTCTTAGGCTTTTTTTCATTATAATAGCTATTTTGCAGTTATGTATATAGAATAATTTCTATTGATCATTTGCAAGTTCAGTGACACGTCATTTTTATTCTGCTGTTGAATTTCTCTGAAGTTTTTATTTCTTTTAATTTATTTTTCTTCCTAAAGTGTCCATTGTTACATTTTTATAGTTTCTGTTTCTTTGCTGATAAGTTCTATCTTCCCATTAATTTCAAGGGCTTTCACTCTTCATAAAAACATGGATACAATAACTACTTTGAAGTGTTTGTCTAACAGTTTCAACATTTGAATTATTTATGCTTGCTGTCTATTGATTATATTTTTTTCTTCAGGACTTTTGACATTGTTTGCTCTTTTTTATGTTGAATAATTTTGTTTTACATCCTAGAAATTTTGAATGTTATGTTATGACTCGGTATTGTTAAAATCATCTGGTGAATGGGTACTTTCTGTCTTTTAGCAGTTAGTTATAGACCACTTGTGTCCAGATTCACCTTCTGTGTGGCCTGTGATTCCAATCTCAGCTTTGATTTCAAAGTCTTGAAGTGTTATTCTCATCCATTCTGTGTGTCCAATTCTCAGGAGTCAAAATGGCACCTAGGTGGCCATCTACATTGTATTTCCATTCTCAAAGGCTTTGCTCTGTTGTTTTGTATCATTTCCTCACCTCCACAGATCAGAAATGAGTCCAGGACTTTAAATAAACAGGGTTTTAAAGGATCCCTTTATCCAGCTCTCTCCTCTCTGTAATTCTCTCACATATTTTAGCTTCCAGAGGACTGATTTTGGTGCTTTGGCTAGAAAGCTGAAGTTTTTGTCCTCTGTGCTATTTCAAGCTTTCTGTGATTAGGTGTGTTTTGACGAAAAGTGATGAGAGAAAAAATAGAGAACAAGTAATGGAGATTCCCTCTATGTATTTTGGCCACAGGAGCCTCTTTCTTCAGTTTCACTTGTCAGAAAGAAGGATATTTTTATCAGTATTTTAGGTGCTTGGGTGACTGCCATTTCTACTGCCATGACTATCGTCATTGCTGTTGCCCTCCTGACACAGGAGTGCTGCTTCTTAAGAGGGACTTGCTTTGAGGCAGTGCTGAGAGTACAAAGAGAAAGAAAACAAAAAGATTTCCTCCCACTCATATACAGAGGTGGCCCTTCCAACCTCTCTGACCTGAAAGAGAGTGTTTCTCTTGGAGATCATCTGTTGATATCAAGTGAACATTTTGGGTCAGGGTTTTTAGCTTTAATTCATGGGAAAGATATGTACTTTCTTCATCTTACCCTGATCCAGAAGTTGGGCTAAATCATTCTGATTGCTAAAAGGATTGCTCTCATTATGCTTTCAGCCTTCCCAGAAGGATATTATCCAAAAGTCCCTTTAAAAATTTCATTGCTGTGTTCACAGCAAGTATGGTGGTGAGGAACTTGTTTTGTACCATAATTCTCTTTTTGAAAACTCACAGGACATTTTCACTAGCTTCAGCATGTGGAATAATTAGGCTACTTCTGTGCACCTAACTTATCTTTTATTACAGGTGATATGATTTGTAATTTGACCTGTGTCTGACATTGCAAAGAAGTATATTTTTCTCCCACATTTGGCAAGTTTATTGACTAAATTTTATATTAATCTCACTTTTGACTTTATCATAATCTGCCTCTTTTAATTTTTCTTTTGATTAACTTCATTCATCTGATTTAAATTTTATTTTAACATGTTGTGTTATAGATATTTATGTAGACAATTTTAACTCTGAAAAAAGAAAGGATATAAACAAATAAATCCATGTACT
Source organism: Globicephala melas (assembly GCF_963455315.2). Lineage (NCBI taxonomy): Eukaryota > Metazoa > Chordata > Mammalia > Artiodactyla > Delphinidae > Globicephala > Globicephala melas. The sequence goes on along the minus strand of NC_083327.1, from coordinate 44,500,817 downwards.
ATAATTACACTGCGTATCATAACTGAGAAGTCAATGTACATGACTGGGACAGAAAAGACATGAATATTTTAAAACAAATATTATTTTGAACTGTATTAATTTAGTCTGCATTAAATAATTTGAAGTTTACCTTTATTTTAGAAAACTTTGATTAATAGGCTCTGGAAATTAATTTTCAGAAAAATGCATTCAGGTAAACGTTTAAAAGAGATGGAATAAAATTATTTTATATTCTCTTGAAGCTCATCAGAATCATCATTTACAAGTCAATAGCTAATATTATTATGTAATCAACAGATGACTAATGCTTAAGTAGTTGGGACCAATAGGCAATATGCAATTAATTTAAATTACTACTTTTTAAAATTAAAAACTTTATTAAAGAGAAAAGCACTTTCCGTAAGTCAAGTCTACCAGCCTCCTATTGATAGCTCTCCCCAACACCCATCCTGCTTACTCTTCCATATTACAGCAAGGTATATATATTTTTTCACGCTGACATCGAGCTTATAGGCACAAACTCCTGATCTGCACATTTTAGAAAGAAATTAAGCAACTAAGTTGTCTAGGAAAAGCAATTCTACAGCTTCTCACTATAACTGTGTCAAATATACTTAAAGAAATATCCCTGTGCTTTGCCCCGTTATAACCTGTTATTTTTATCTCTAGCAGAGGATTGGCCTCTTTTCTTAGAACAGACCTTGTTCTTCTATCTACACAAACTTCTTCCATATTAATGTGTCATTATCAGCTTAAGGGGTTTAAAATCCAGCTTTCATACCATCTCCTCTTTGATGCTATCATGGGATAAAAGTTTTTATCTTCAGAATGGACAATCCCACATATCTTTGAGAATTCTATGGGGTTTTTAAATAATAAACATGAAATGGCGTCTTAGCTATAAGCATGAACTAGGAACTGTAGTAAAGAGTAAACCAGTCATTTTAAACTCACATCTAAAAGTATCCTATCAAAATTATATTTGGGGGTTCCCTGGTGGCGCAGTGGTCCGCCTGCCGATGTAGGGGACACGGGTTCGTGCCCCGGTCCGGGAAGATCCCACATGCCGTGGAGCGGCTGGGCCCGTGAGCCATGGCCACTGAGCCTGCGCGTCTGGAGCCTATGCTCCTCAACGGGAGAGACCACGGCAGTGAGAGGCCCGCGTACCGAAAAAAAAAAAAAAAAAATTATATTTGCAAGGTCCTATGCTGGGCAGACAAGTCACCTCATGTACTGTTAATGTGTAGAATAAGAGTTGGTAACGAAAGTGATGTTACAAAACAAGAAGAACATGATTCTCGATGTAGATGGCATTACATGTGTGAACTGACCAATAAAGGATTCCCTGATCTCTGACAAAAAAGTAAAATAACAACAAAATGCGTATTGAGTTGAGGGTCGAGGAAATGGATTATTTAAGTTCCACTAAAGCCTAACCCTAATCTTTAATATCCTTTTGAATTATGAGAACACAGCAAAATTTTTCCAAGAAGAGTTATTTTTATTGAATCTGTTTTTTTTTTAAGAAAATATGTGGTGGGTGGGTGTGTGTGTGTGTGTGTGTGTGTGTGTGTGTGTGTGTGGCAGGGGAGCTACAAGCCTGTGTGATAGCCCATGTCTAGGATGGGGGAAAGAAAAGTGAATATGACTGCTTCTTGCATTAACTACGAAAAACCACCATGACCTCAGCTCCAAGAACCTGGGTGTCATTGGTGCTTAATTTCAATTACCCTGCCATCTGTGAAAAAATTAGAAGCCCCTGGCAAGTTTTTCCTATCATATTCTTCTGCTAGGACGCCCCCCCAAGTCCTGACTTATCAATCAGAATTCTCCAGAGAAACAGAACCAGTATGATATCTATCTATCTTTCTATCTATCTATATATCTACCTATCTATAGAGAGAGCGAGCGCCAGAAGGAGACAAAAAGAGACAGAGACATAGAGAGCAACAGATCAGAAGTCAACAGATTAACTGATTGTAGATGTTTTACCTTCACAACAGCACTTAGATTAGTGTTTGATTAAATAACTGGGAACTATATTTAGCCAAGTGCACACATAAGACTACCCACTGCACCTGCCATTTTCTAATACTAAGCAATGTAGCCTTCTCCATGTCCACAACTCAGCTTTAGATGATGATATATTTAGGATTTCAATTTTGTCATTTTAATTTGTAAAGACAAATTGGATTAATTTTGTAGGCAAATTTGCCTTCCTCTCCAATCTCTAGGATAAAAGTGCATATCATCACTTACAGAAATATCTATATACTACTCCATGGAGCTGAAAAAACAGCCTAATAATATAATAAATATTCATCAATTTCTAACTTTTATTTTTATTGGGTTAATATCTAACAAAAATTACTCTATCAGTTTTCTAGGTAATTTTTCTGTGGTCTCTTTTTTGGTGGAGATAAATAATTACAGTCATCCATAAGTTATATAGCCCAACTAAGGTGGGTGCCAGAGATAGAGAGGTGGTAGAGAAAATTTATACACTTGGACGAAGGGACTGGACTTGATATTATAGTCTCAAAGGAACTGTTTAAAGTGGGGATTTAAATTTCCGAAATGCTATTTGTTGATGATTAATTTCAGCTTCAACAATATGCTGAGAAAAGGGACACAAGAAGTTCAGGCATCATTTAAAACAAGGGTGAGCAAACTTTGTAAAAAAGAATGATGAAGAAATCTACACACTGGATTAGATCCTTAATTGTTTTTAAATTAATTTTTATTGGAGTATAGTTGATTTACAATGTTGTGTTAGTTTCAGGTGTACAGCAAAGTGAGTCAGTTATACGTATACATATATTCACTCTTTTTTAGATTCTTTTCCCATATAGGTCATTATGGAGTATTGAGTAGAGTTTCCTATGCTATACAGTAGGTTCATATTAGTTATTTTTGGACTTGCCATGTCTTAAATAGGATTGGGAGAGAAGAGGAAACTGTGTGTAGTCATCCTGCCACTTAGGCTATCTCCCTTGACACAATTAATCATACAGAGAACAAACAGGTATCCTTCATTTCGACAGAATTGAATTGTACCAAGGAGCAAATGCTTCCAGGGGATAATATCTCAAAGATCTAGGCACAAACTCAAGGCTTAAGGTTGAAAAGGATTGACTGATAGTAATAATGGGTGCAAATGTCTGTGAATATGTAACTGTGCAACTCTTTTGATTAAGATATATTTCCTAATAAAAAGAGTGCATATATATATGTATATGTATTTTTATATGTGTGTATATATTTATATTTATCTATAAATATTTTATGTTTGTATATGTATACATATGTATATGTATATCTATATGATTTGATTATGAAGCTTTATCTTTTACTAAGTTTTATTAAGATTTGTTTATAATTCTTGTTTTCTCACTAGCCCTGTTATTTTTAGTACAAGATTTTGCAGAATATTTTCTATAAATAAATACTTTTTATGGTATTATAGGAAAAATGCCTATATCTGGAAATCTTCTGGAATGTTATCTAAAGACAACAGGATAAAGACAACAGGATAGAGCAGTGCTTATTACCATGAGTCCTATAATTCTGAATGAAAATATATGTAATTATTAAAATGCCAATGATTGATTATTTTGCTAGTAGACACCCAATATGCCAAGAAAAATTTAGCTATGTGGCTGTAAGTCTCTACAAAAAACAGTGTTCTAAATGTATCTATAGTGCTACTTCTTTCCAAGTGGATCAGTCCATTCAAATCTAATGTCCCCATATTACTTAGTATATTATATTTTAACAATATTTAGATTCCCTTTGGATTCATTTTTATCCTCCCTTTACATAGATCATATACAGTAATTAAAATTATAGCCAAGAAATAATTTTGCATTTAGCTTATAATATTGATAGCCATAGAATACATTTGGGTTGTATTTTGCATGGGAAAGGAGCCAATGAAGTATGAACTCATGCATACAAATCTGTTTCTCTCCCCAGTAGCATATTGCATCTGATGTTTCATGAAAGTGGCTTCAGAAGAGAAATATAATAGTTTGGGGTTTTTTGGCTATGAGGGCAATATACTCTTTTGAAAATGTCCTTTTTCCATTTAAAAATAAAATTAATCTTTGTTATAAAATGCAAGCTGTGCTTAAGTCCTTAATGAGTAGTTATGATAAAAATATGTTACAAAATATTTTTTCTTTATTTGTACTTGGGAAAGTGAAACAAACTACAGAATAGTCTAGTCTTCCTGTATGTGTCATACTATCTCCCAAGGTCAAGCTCAAGCTTCATTTAGTTTTGGTGGTTCTAAACTAGAGTTTGTAACCTTCATTGACCTTTTTAGCTATTATAATCTTGATTAGATGTCTAGATAATTTATTTGGTAATTAATTCTATTTGACCTTGCTCTGATACTTATTTGTTTGTTTTTCCATCTCTGCTTTTTCATATGTAAAATCCTTGGGATAGGCAGCATGTCAATATTTCTTTTCCATGCTTTCCAGTATCTGGTAGTGTCATACACATGGTATATTATAGTTCATAAAGACTTACCATATAAATAGATGAATGAATACAATAAAGTTATAGGGTACGATTCTATCATATAAATTTAAAAGTCCAAATAAAATATTTATGAAGTAGAGATCCCAAAGGATTTTAATAATATAGATATTAACTGGCAAAAAAAAAAAAAAAGAGGGAAAAAGTTAATACACTGGAGCATCCAATTAGCTCAGAATTTAAAAGCATGCTATTACATTAAACCTGAACGAAACACAGAAGAGTAATGATGAAACCATTACAATGTACTTGGAACTATATTTGCTGATAGTAAAGATGCAAAGCTGAACCTGCAGCTCTTTTTGATGTTTCTGGATCATTACTCTGTTTCATTTTCTCAACTACCTGTATTATCTTTCTGAAGTCTACATTTTATACCCAATTTCTGGTGGTTCATTAACAAGGAATATGCTACTTAATTTTATCCCTTTCCCTCTTACTCTCTTCTCTGGGTTTCACTTGAAACGCTGTCCTTCTCTTAAGGAAAAAAAATGTATTCTGGTCAAAGTTGTTACATAAAATCCCTGTGTTTCCAAATTAAGTAGCTAATTTGAAGAAATAATTTTTGTTGTAAAGTATTTTTCTTCAAGTATAAATTTAAATCAAATGATAGTTTGACTAATAACTACTGATTGTGATTATTTTATTTCCTAGGAATACAATAAGTTAATAAACTTGCTCTACATTCTTTTAATAAATCAAAAAATTTGTGGTATAATTTACATATAAAAATGCACTGTTTTCAGTGCCCACATAAATGAGTATTGGCAAATGTATATGTTCATCTAACCACCACCCCAGTGAAAATATACATTTTCAATACTCCCCAAAGATCTGTCATATCACTTTGTAGTTACCCCAATTCTACACAGTCAGACAACCATTGCTCTACTCCTGGTGACAAACATTTTAAAAAATTGATTAGTGATGTACATCTGATTTTAGTGACTGCTTTTTAAACCACTATAGTATAATGACTTCCTATTGAACATTAGTCATTTTATACATGTTTCAAAATCATTTATTACATAAAACATTTTATAGTTTTGTAATCAGGTAACAATGTGTAAATATGTAACAATGGATAATATCGCATCATCTTGAGGTTAATTTTTATTGTTTATTTTTTTTCTCTTGGGAATGAATCATGTTTTCCTATTTCTTTGTAAGACAAATAACTTTGGATTGTATCCTAGACATTGAATATTTTCAAGTATTAAGGCAATAAGTGATACCACAAAATAGCCAGCCAGCACAAATTCTTATAGAAGATCTCATTCTAACTTTTGTTCACATTCTTTCCTCACTGGAAAAGATTAAATGCTTGAAAGTTCTCATGAATGGTACCCTTTGAATTAAAATTAGCGAGTTAATTGGCAGATTTTTTTATTTCCATTGCTTCTGTATCATCCAGATAGCACTGACAGAGTCATCATGCAAACATCCTAAATTAAATGTTTATTATTTTCTTAATTATATCTTTTTATATTGGTTTTTAGTGATAGCTCAAAGGATCCTACCATACATTCTTAATTTTTCTACTGGACCACATCTTCTTAAACATAGAAATCTTGCAATAACATAGGTCCAATTACGATATCTAGCTCCATTTTTTTATGCTGTAGTTGTTATAGTATTACACCTATATATGTTATAAATTCACAATAAGATATTATAATTTGTGCTTTAGTTAAATATATTTCATAAAATGTAACAAAAAATAGTCTTTTATGTTTATGTATTTCTTGAACCTCTTAGGTTTCCTGTAAATTCCTTTCCTTTCAATCTGAAAAAACTTTCTGTAACATTTATTATAGTGCAAATCTGCTAATGATGGATTTTCGTGGTGTTATTTTATCAGAAAATGTCTATATTTCACCTCCATTGTTGAAGGATATTTTCACTTTGTATAGAATTACAGCTTGAATTCTCCTTCAGCACTTTATTGTTCTACTTTCTTCTGGCCTCCATGGATTTTGATGAGAAGTCAGTCAACATTCAAGTTGTTGTTTTCCTATATATGACACATGATTTCACTCTCACTTGTGAAAAATTTTCTCTTTTTCCAAACAGCTTTCAGCAGTTTGACAATAATGTCCCTAGCTGGGATTTTCTTGGCATTTACACTGCTGGGGGTTGAATGAACTTTTTGAAACTGTAAATTTATATCTTTCAATAATTATCAGAAGGTTTTTAAAATATTTTTTTTTCAAATGCTTTTCCTGTTTCATTCTCTCTCTCTTGGAATAAAATTACATGAATTTAGAGATATGTCCATTTTGTTTCCCAAGTTACTGAGGAACTACTCTTTTTTTTTTTTTAACATCTTTATTGGAGTATAATTGCTTTACAATGGTGTGTTAGTTTCTGCTTTATAACAAAGTGAATCAGCTATACATATACATATATCCCCATATCCCCTTCCTCTTATGTCTCCCTCCCATCCTCCCTATCCCACCCCTCTATGTGGTCACAAAGCACCAAAGCTACTCTCTCTGTGCTATGCGGCTGCTTCCAACTAGCTATCTGTTTTACATATAATAGTGTATATATGTCCATGCCACTCTCTCCCTTCATCCCAGCTTACCCTTCCCCTCTCCCCATACCCTCAAGTCTATTCTCTAGGTCTGCGTCTTTATTCCTATCCTGCCCCTAGGTTCTTCAGAACCATTTTTTTTCTAGATTCCATATATGTGTGTTAGCATATGATATTTGCTTTTCTCTTTCTGACTTATGTCACTCTGTATGACAGACTCTAGGTCCATTGACCTCATTACAAATAACTTAATTTCCTTTCTTTTTATGGCTGAGTAATATTCCATTGTACATATGTGCCACATCTTCTTTATCCATTCATCTGTCAATGGACACTTAGGTTGCGTCCATGTCCTGGCTATTGTAAACAGAGCTTCAGTGAACATTGTGGTACATGTCTCCTTTTGAATTATGGTTTCCTCAGGGTATATGCCCAGGAGTGGGATTGCTGGGTCGTATGGTAGTTCTATTCTTAGTTTTTTAAGGAACCTCCATACTGTTCTCCATAGTGGCTGTATCAATTTACATTCCCACCATCAGTGCAAGAGGGGTCCCTTTTCTCCACACCCTCTCCAACATTTATTGTTTGTAGATTTTTTTGTTGATAGCCACTCAGACAGTGTGAGGTGATACCTAATTGTAGTTTTGATTTGCATTTCTCAAATGATTAGTGATGTTGCGCATCCTATCATGTGTTTGTTGGCAATCTGTATATCTTCTTAGGAGAAATGTCTGTTTAGGTCTTCTGCCCATTTTTGAATTGGGTTGTTTGCTCTTTAATATTGAGCTGCATGAGCTGCTTGTAAGTTTTGGAGGTTAATCCTTTGTCATTGCTTCATTTGCAAATATTATCTCCCATTCCGAGGATTGTCTTTTCATCTTGTTTATGGTTTTCTTTGCTGTGCAAAAGCTTTTAAGTTTCATTAGGTCCCATTTGTTTATTTTTGTTTTTATTTCCATTTCTCTAGGAGGTGGGTCAAAAAGGATCTTGCTGTGATTTATGTCATAGAATTTTCTGCCTATGTTTTCCTCTAAGAGTTTTATAGTGCCTGGCCTTACATTTAGGTCTTTAGTCCATTTTGAGTTTATTTTTGTGTATCGTGCTAGGGAGTGTTCTAATTTCATTCTTTTACATGTAGCTATCCAGTTTTCCCAGCACCACTTATTGAAGAGGCTGTCTTTTCTTCATTGCATATTCTTGCCTCCTTTATCAAAAATAAGGTAACCATATGTGCATGGGCTTATCTCTGGGCTTTCTATCCTGTTCCATTGATCTATATTTCTGTTTTTGTGCCAGTACCATGCTGTCTTGATTACCGTAGCTTTGTAGTATAGTCTGAAGTACGGGAGCCCGATTCCTCCAGCTCCATTTTTCTTTCTCAAGATTGCTTTGGCTATTTGGGGTCTTTTGTGTTTCCATAAAAATTGTGAAATTTTCTGTTCTAGTTCTGTGAAAAAATGCCATTGGTAGTTTGATAGGGATTGCATTGAATCTGTAGATTGCTTTGGGTAGTAGAGTCATTTTCACAATGTTGATTCTTCCAATCCAAGTACATGGTATATCTCTCCATCTGTTTGTATCATCTTTAATTTCTTCCGTCAGTGTCTTATAGTTTTCTGCATACAGGTCTTTTGTCTCCTTAGGTAGGTTTATTCCTAGGTATTTTATTATTTTTGTTGAAATGGTAAATGTGAGTGTTTCCTTAATTTCCCTTTCAGATTTTTCATCATTAGTGTATAGGAATGCAAGAGATTTCTGTGCATTAATTTTGTATCCTGCTACTTTACCAGATTCATTGATTAGCTCTAGTAGTTTTCTGATAGCATCTTTAGGATTCTCTATGTATAGTATCATGTCATCTGCAAACAGTGACAACTTTACTTCTTCTTTTCCAATTTGGATTCCTTTTCTTCTCTGATTTCTGTGGCTAAAGCTTCCAAAAGTATGTTGAATAATACTGGTGAGACTGGGCAACCTTGTCTTGTTCCTGTTCTTAGAGGAAATGATTTCAGTTTTTCACCATTGAGAACAAAGTTGGCTGTGGGTTTCTCATATATCACCTTTATTATGTTGAGGTAAGTTCCCTCTATGCCTACTTTCTGGAGGGTTTTTATCATAAATGGGTGTTGAATTTTGTTGAAAGATTTTTCTGCCTCTATTGAGATGATCATATGGTTTTTGAGACTTGATATCAATTACAGGAAAAAATCTCTAAAAAATACAAACACATGGAGGCTATACAATACACTACTAAATATCCAAGAGATCAGAGAAGAGATCAAAGAAGAAATCAGAAATACCTAGAAACAAATGATATTGAAAACACGACGACCCAAAACCTATGGGATGCAGCAAAAGCAGTTCTAAGAGTGAAGTTTATAGCAATACAATCCTACCTCAAGAAACAAGAACCATCTCAAATAAACAACCTAACCTTACACCTAAATCAGTTAGAGAAAGAACAAAAAAAACCCAAAGTTAGCAGAAGGAAAGAAATCATAAAAATCAGATCAGAAGAAATAAATGAAGAAGAAATTAAGGCAACAGTAGCAAATATCAACAATAGCAAAGAACTAAAAGCTGGTTCTTTGAAAAGATAAAATTGATCAACCATTAGCCAGACTCCTCAAGAAAAAAAGGGAGAAGGCTCAAATCAATAGAATTAGAAGTGAAAAAGGAGAAGTAGCAACTGACACTGCAGAAATACAAAGGATCATGAGAGATTACTACAAGCAACTATATGCCAATGAAATGGACAACCTAGGAGAAATGGACAAATTCTTAGAAAAGCACAACCTTTTGAGACTGAACCAGGAAGAAATAGAAAATATAAACAGACCAATCACAAGCACTGAAATTGAGACTGTGATTAAAAATCTTCCAGCAAACAAAAGCCTAGGACCAGATGGCTTCACAGGCAAATTCTATCAAACATTTAGAGAAGAGCTAATACCTATCCTTCTCAGACTTTTCCAAAATACAGCAGAGGCAGGAACACTCCCCAACGCATTCTACGAGGCCACCATCACCCTGATACCCAAACCAAAGATGTCACAAAGAAAGAAAACTACAGGCCAATATCACTGATCAACATAGATGCAAAAATCCTCAACAAAATACTAGCAAACAGAATCCAACAGCACATTAAAAAGATCATACACCATGATCAAGTGAGTTTTATCCCAGGAATGCAAGGGTACTTCAATATATACAAATCAATCAATATGATAAATCATATTAACAAATTGTAGGAGAAAAACCATACTCTTTTTTTTAAAATTTTTTCTCAGTGTTTTCTGTTTTTCAGATTGGTAGAAGTGGAAGCACTTAAGCTGGAGAAGCCAATTAGATATCCAAGATATATGTCTGATGAGATCTTTTAGAATAGAAGGAGTACTGTACTCTTTAGTGAATAGGTGCTAACTAAGTATTCAACACCAGTCTCTGCTCCTGGAAGGTTAAGCATTGTGCAGTGGAAGTGGCTATAGTAGCCTAGGCGAGAGGGGACACCCACAATTTGGTACATGCATAACCACAACCCCTGCCATCACAGTCACTCCATTCAGATGTCCACAGTACAGACACTAGAGTGGTCAAAGGAAATGTCTGGTCACTTCCACATATCCTTTTTACAGATTAGCTTGTTCCTTATATTCTAGAGTCTTTCTAGACTCTAACTGTAACTAAGCCATTTACCACTGCCCATGGGTTCATGTGCATCTGTACTTTAGGCCACTTCTCCTTCTATTTCTACTATTTCTTGTAAATGTACTGGAACCCCAAATCATGTGGGAGGGTTTTTTTCAAACGAAGAGTGATTACTTCAGAAGTAAGTAAGGCCTTGGGTCTGGGCCTTAGGGATCTGTACTGTGACTTTTGTATCAGAAATTGACAAAGACAGTCCACAAGTTTTGTTATCTACGACAGATATTTTAAGCATCATTGGTTCTGTTAGATCACATATTCTGAATGACCATAGAGCATCTTATTTTGTAACCTAAACCTTCTGCATAGTTTCATCATGTTGTAGGCCAGACTTGAAACTGGGAATCTTTGAGTTGACCAATAAATGAATTAGAATATCTTTTCATATATGTTGCGTCTCATATCCAAATAGGTTTACCAGGGGCTGCAGGTCTTTCTTAGTGATAGAGGAATAAGATGCAACTACTTGAAATTTTCTTTAGAGAGGATTCTGTGACATGCTGTATCCCATTGGGCACCTAAAAACATTACTGACATGAATATTTCCAATATTCTTTCAGACATGTATCTTACTAGGAGACATCACCATCACACTAGCAATTGAATCCATAGAACTATTAAAGAAATGAGTGACACAGTTCCCAAATCCTATTTTTCAGGTTTTCTTTTTAGGGTCAATTTGGTAACAAACATCCTCAACATGATTCCCCAAAAAGGAGAGCCTGAGGTAAAGACTTAAATGATTCTACTTTATTTGGGACTATAAACATAGGAAACAGGAGTAAGGGAAAATGCAAGTGAGCAAGGGAATGAGAGACAAAATAACATAGTTACATTAATAATCTGGCTATCACAAAGAAACCTGAATAGCCCATGCAATCTTGAGAAAAAAGAGCAAAGCTGGAGGTATCATGCTCCCTGATTTTAGAGTATACTGCAAATCTACAGTAATCAAAGCAACATGATACTGGCACAAAAAGACATAAGACTATACAATGGGGAAAAATTCTGTTCAATAAGTGGTGCTAGGAAAAGTGGACAGCTACATGGAAAAGAATGAAATTAGAACATTTTCTCACACCATATACAAAAATAAACTCAAAATGGATTGAAGACCTAAATATAAGACTAGAAACCATAAAAGTCCTGGAAGAAAACATGGGCAGAAGACTCTTTGACATAAATTGCAATAATATTTTTTTGGATCTGTCTCCTAAGGCAAAGGAAACAAAAGCAAAAATAAACAAATTGAACCTAATTCAAATTAAAAGCTTTTTCACAGCAAAGGAAACCATCATCAAAACAAAAAGACAATCTACTGAGCAGGAGAAAATATTTCCAAATGATATGACTGATGACGGGTTAATATCCAAAACATCTAAACAGCTCATGCAACTCAATATCAAAAAACAAACAACATGATTTTAAAAATGGACAGAAGACCTGGATAGACATTTTTCAAAAGAAAATATACAGATGGCTAACAGGCACGTGAAAAGATGCTCAACTTTGCTAATCATCAGGGAAAGGCAAATCAAAACCACAAAGAGATACCACCTCACATCTGTCAGAATGACTATCATCAAAATGTCTACAAATAACAAATGTTGGCAAGGAAGTGGAGAAAAGGGAACCCTATATGCTGTTGGTAGGAATGTAAATTGGTGGAGTCACGATGGAAAATAATATGAAATATCCTCAGAAAACTAAAAATAGAACTATGATTGATCCAGCAATTCCACTCCTGGGTATATATCCAAAGAAAGTGAAAACATTAATTCAAAAAGATAAGTGCACTCCAATGCTCCTAGTATCATTATTTACAAAGTCAAAATATGGAAGCAACCTAAGTATCCACCAACAGATGAATGGATAAAGAAGATGTCGTGTGTGTGTGTGTGTGTGTGTGTGTGTGTATACACACACACACACACACACATACACAATGGAATATTACTCAGCCATAGAATGAATTTCTGCTATTTGCAACAACATGGATGGACCTAGGGTGTATTATGCTTAGTAAAATAAGTCAGACAGAGAAAGACAAATACTGTTTGTTATCACTTACATATGGAATCTAAAAAAGAAAGCAAACTAGTGAATATAACAAAACAGAAGCAGACTCACAGATACAGAAACAAACTAGTCTCTTAGAGGAAAATTTAGGCAGAACACTCTATGACATAATTCACAGCAAGATCCTTTTTGACCCACCTCCTAGAGAAATGGAAATAAAAACAAAAATAAACAAATGGAACCTAATGAAACTTAAAAGCTTTTGCACAGCAAAGGGAACAATAAACAAGACCAAAAGACAACCCTCAGAATGGGAGAAAATATTTGCAAATGAAGCAACTGACAAAGGATTAATCTCCAAAACATACAAGCAACTCTTGCAGCTCAATATCAAAAAAACAAACAACCCAATCCAAAAATGGGCAGAAGACCTAAATAGACGTTTCTCCAAGGAAGATATACAGGTTGTCAACAAACACATGAAAGAATGCTCAACATTATTAATCATTAGACAAATGCAAATCGAAACTACAATGAGATATCATCTCACATCCGTCAGAATGGCCATCATCAAAAAAATCTACAAACAGGGCTTCCCTGGTGGCGCAGTGGTTGAGAGTCCACCTGCCGATGCAGGGGACACGGGTTCGTGCCCTGATCCGGGAAGATCCCACGTGCCGCGGAGCGGCGGGGCCCGTGAGCCATGGCCGCTGAGCCTGCACGTTCGGAGACTGTGCTCCGCAACGGGAGAGACCACAGCAGTGAGAGGCCCGCATACCGCAAAAAAAAAAAAAAAAAAAAAAAATCTACAAACAATAAATGCTGGAGAGGGTGTGGAGAAAAGGGAACCCTCTTGCACTGTTGGTGGGAATGTAAATTGATACAACCACTATGGAGAACAGTATGGAGGTTCCTTAAAAATCTAAAAATAGAACTACCATACGACCCAGCAATCCCACTACTGGGCATATACCCTGAGAAAACCATAATTCAAAAAGAGTCATGTACCAAAATGTTCACTGCAGCTCTATTTACAATAGCCAGGACATGGAAGCAACCGAAGTTTCCAACAACAAATGAATGGATAAAGAAGATGTGGCACATATATACAATGGAATATTACTCAGCCATAAAAAGGAATGAAACTGAGTTATTTGTAGTGAGGTGGATGGACCTATAGACTATCATACAGAGTGAAGTAAGTCAGAAAGAGAAAAACAAGTACCCTATGCTAACACATATATATGGAATCTAAAAAAAAAAAAAGAAAATGGTCAGAAGAACCTAGGGACTTATGAGAAATATGTATATTTTTTCAGATGACTAAAATATATTTCTCATATATACTTGGTGTTTGTTCACAATTCCTGGCACACAGATCCCAAGATCCTTGGAATTTTCTGAGCAACTAGAGCTATGGGACTATCTTTTTTGTACTATTTGGTCTCTTGACTTCCGTTCTTAAGTTGCTTCAGAGCCATAAAGTTGAAATGGGTGTCTTGTTTTTCATAACAAGTCCCTTTTCACCACAACCGGGTTTGTGTTATTGAGGTGACTTTTCACCTAAGGATGGGAGCTTGTTGCCAAGGGAACCAACCATGAATAGAGGGTTGGAAATTTCAGTTGCACACACCTGACTTCCAGGTAGGGGAAAGGGGATAGAGGTTGAATTGATCACCCATGGCCAATGATTTAATCAAGAAGCCCCTATAAAAACCCAAAAGGTGAGCGTTCAGAAACCTTCCAGGTTGGTGAACACACGAAGATTTGAGGAGAGTGGCATACTCAGAGAGAGCACGGAAGCTCTGTGCCCTTTCCCCATACCTTGCCCTATGCACCCCTTCTGTCTAGCTGTTCCTGAGTTATATCCTTTTATAATAAACCAGAAATCCAGTAAGTAAAATGTTTCTGTGAGTACTGTGAGCTGCTCTAGCAAATTAAGCAAATCCAAGGAGGGCTTCTTTGGAACCGCCAGTCTATTGTCAGTCTATCAGAAGCACAGGTGACAACCTGGACTTGGAACTGGCAGCTGCAGTGAGGGTGGAGCAGTCTTGTAGGAGTGACCCCTTAACTAATGGAATCTGATGCTATCTTCTTATAGAAAGTGTCAGAATTGAGTTGAATTGTAGGACACTCAGCTGGTGTTCGAGAATAGCTTAGTGATGGGAAAACACCCTCCTCCTCCAACATTAAAATTGGATCCAGAACCATTACTGCCTAATCTTGGGACAATCTTCTGATGTCTTCTAAAAATGAAAGGCTTATAAATGCTTGCTTCTGAGGACCATTCACTGAAGGAAGGGAAAGGATAAACAAAGCAAAACAAACAAAACGATTCACTGGATTCTATATCTTACTGGTTGAAAGTTCGCCTTACAAGGTCTTAACCTCACTGAGTTTCTGGTTTGCACATGAGTGGGCACTGAGTGAGCGTACATGGCAGCTCATGTCTCAACATCGGCAGGGAAGCCCCAGGGCTGGAGGTGAGGAGTTGTGCAGCACGGACATCAAGCAAGGCGCTCTGGGCTTGTGTCTGCGCGAAGTCTGTCAGGACCTACACACAGCTGGTCAACCCAGTAGCAGCTGCAAGAGAGATGAGGCTGAATGGACTTGAGGTGGTGCATGAAAAGTTTCTTATATACACACTAAGGAATGAATAAGCCTTCTTTTCTGCTAGCATGTTTGCAACAGTTTTTGAGCATGATTACACCAATCTTGCCACCCCCTAATATGTGGGAGACCAAAATATAAATACTCCTAACATAGCAGTCTCTCACTTACTCTGACTGCAAAATTAAAACAATGAGATCAGTTAGAACTAGCCTGGGTCATTTACATAACTGATCCTGCAGCTGATTTGTGTGCTGGGTGTGATGCTGAACGACTGTAGGGAAACTGCCCCTGTGCTGACAGATGACAGGAAGGTGTTTGTTGTGGGCAGTCATGCAAACAGCTCCCTTGGTGGGAACTTGATGTCTTTCTAAATTTCTAGCCCAGAAATTCTTTTTTTTATTTTTATTTTTTTGCACAATACACCTTCTCCAGAATTTCCAGAACATGCTTCACTTACCTCTTTCCTTGACAATCTCTTCTCCAGGCAACTTTTCCCTCAACTCTTCCTGAAAACTCCATCATGATTTCCTGCCTACAAAAAAAGATATAATTATTTTCTTCCTCCCCTCAGCTTTGGACAAAATTCTGCTGTCATGTTCTTCATGTAAGTTTTACTTACACGTACTTACTTTTAATACTTTCATCATAAATCAATCCAGACTTATCATATGACTCTTCATAATCTGACCAAATAAGGACATCCACAGACCCCAAAATGTATTTAGAAGAGGCAAATTCACTTTCCGTCTGCCATTACTCCTGCATATCTCAGTGTACGTGTTGCAGATTGCTCTCCTATCACTCACTAACCTAGAATCCCTTCACAGTTAAAAATTTTAAAACCCACTATAAAAATTGGGCTTTCTGAGCCACCTATCTTAATTTCTTCCTATTTTTATTGAAGAAGCTAGTTCTCAAAACGTAATTAATTTTTCTACTCCCATAGAATTTTTAAAAATATTCCTGACCTGCTGCAATTCTGAACTCCCTATTAATCAACACACTCACAAGTTTTAATAAACTGTGTTCTTGTACTTTCACTTATGACCGCTTTCTTAGCTACTTCTTTTTTTATATCGCTAGCTCATATTAGACCTTCTGTCTACCACACCTCTCTCACTTTGCCAGGGCCAGCACTGTGACTTTGATCTTACCTTTTCAGAGTTTTTAACCCCTCATTCCACAATGGAATTAATTTCCTTCCAACTACCATGGGAATGGGTGTTTGTTCTGATTAGTATAACATATTTAATATATGTCCGGGATTGTTCTAATTTCTTTCAGTGTATTAACTCATTTAATTCTCAATGTTATTCTAATGGTTGAGAACTATTTTAGTCACATTTTACCAAATGAGGAGATGGACTGTTTACACAGTGAATAAGTGACAGAGGTAGAATACCAACCTAAGTAGCTTGCCTCCAGGCTGTTCATAATCTCCGCAGAAACTAGATGACTGAGGCCAGGGTAGAAAGGGGTGGGATTAAGCACAGTAACCCTAGCAGAGGGTTTAGACAAGGAGACTGGCCACTTGGTCTTAGGGGTGAGGTCATGTAAAGTGCAAGACGTCTGGCTCTTACTGACCCACACAGTCTGGTCAAAGTAAAGCTAGTTTGAGAAAGTGTTGGTATTAGCTGATGAATAAATCCTCTTTCAGAAAGAAGAAATCCATTTTATAAAGTAGCTATAACGATATAAAAAAGAAACATTTCACAATTTGTAAAGGTTAAAGGTCATGACATGTAGAATGTATGAAAGAAAGAAATGATAATTTTTATACTATATTTATACTACATTTAATGGCTGTTGCTGTGACTGAGGAATTAGTGGCAGTGACTTCCCAAACAGTGGCTCTGGGAGTGGGGACCAGGGATGATCAAACAGTTTAAGGTGAGAATGGCAGCTGGCAGTAGTAGCCCTGCTAGTGAAGGATGTGCCTATCTCGAAGGGGGCCAAGATAGGGACAGCTGTAATGGTAACAAAGGCAGTAATGGAGAGGCCATCAGGATTTGTGGACAAGGCAGAAATTCTTGTTTTTTCTAAGTCAATTTGTCCTGGGGAAAATTGTTGACAATGAAGTATGTCCTTAAAAAAATTCTCATTATAAAAAAGAAGCATTCAATTTCAGTTTATATTTTGTTTACCTTTCCTGAAACCTAAATGACCTTCGGTTTTGTTACGACACTTGTTCAAGTGGTTACATATGTAGGGTTCCAAATTGTACAGGACAATAATGTCTGCGTAATTTCTTCACTCCTGTCTCAGAAAAAATTCTGTTGAACTTCATTCTATCTCATTCTTCAGCATCTAGCATAAGGGCATTATTTATTATTTTCCTCTCATAAAATAAAGGCTGCCCTAGAAGGCTTTCAATATAAAACTATGGCTGTTTTCAGGAAATTGCAAGTAAAAGATTCTAAATGGGTTTCCTAACGATTAAGGCATTCCTTATGAGACTAGCTAAGAGAAAAAATACCCTTCCTTCAAGTCTGCAATACTTCCCAGAAAAAAAATCTTAAATCATTCTTCCATGGCTTGACAGAAAATGCCAATACTGTTGCAAATGGTAAGTTTTCTAGGGTTACTACAAATCTCTTAATTTTAAACAAAAAGCTGTTTCTACCACACTTTTGGGAAGCACTGAAAACAGTAACACTTGCTCAGGCCTGATAAAGACGGATGATTATAATTGTGTATTCAGATGATGGCATTTGCCATGAAAGCATTGATCATTGTTCAATGCATGCACACTCTATTTTAAAGTTCAATTTTAGAGGCAAAGACTTTTCAGCACACCAAGTTTTTATGGCTTGTTTTGACTGATTACTCTATTTCTCATTTAATGCCTGTTGGTTACTAGCATGCTTTCTTTCTATCAATGTATATGACTTACTGAATTTTACTTTCATTGGCCTAATAATTTGATGTATACCTGTCTTTCCTGGCCAAAACAATAACAATGAGAATAATGCTTTGGCTCTCTTTAGGGTTATAGAGTTTAATGTGGGAACAGAATGCTTTTCAGTTTGAAATCCAATGATTCTGTGTAGGGCTTCAGCTTGGGCGAAGGTGCTGAAAGTTATTTGTTAGAATCACTTAGAGAGGCTTTGCAAACCACATATATCAGTTTACTCCTTCCTTGTTCCCCTTTAGAGAATTCCTTTTGTAGAGGACTACCATTAATATATCCTTACAGGTACTGAATTGAAAAAAAGTGTTAACAGCCAAGAATCAATATGGAAACAGAAAAATGACTTAAGCAATTTCCCAAAGAAGAAGCAAGTTTTGAATATTTTTGTTTTTAATCTAAATGATAAAAAATGGTTCTTCACTGAGAACTTGAACCCATCCTCCCTGTAGAAAAAAATAATAGACTGTTCATTGATTTCACAGAGACTACCCAATTTAATTAATGATGGGACTGCGCAAGTCTATGTTGGTATGGTGAAAAACCAGCAATGTCTGGAGAGCTGCTCTGTCCTTATATTTTTGTTCATAAAGAAGTTAGTTTTCATAAAAAAAAGACTTTTATGCATGAACTACAGACTTACCCCAGGTTTCAACTGTAACAGAACTAAGATGATTAAATTCTGACCCTTTACCTGTAATTATGGAGATCTCTTTTTTTCCTTCAGTGATGCTTGCCAAGCAGCTTGATAGTTTGTTTAAGGAGTTATCACAGTATTCTAGGAAATGATCCATTTAAGATATAGTCCTTATCTTTAAGTAGTCACAGCTAAGAAAACTTATTGACAATATAAATTATGAAACTTCATTCCACTACTGAGTATCTATTTGTGCCAGACTCCACTTTAGCCATATGAAGACCAATATAGGAATGATGATATGGGCTGAATGTTTGTGTTCCACCCCCCTCAAATTTATATGCTAAAGCCCTAATTCCCATTATGATGGTATTTGGGGGTGGGGCCTTTGGGAGGCAATTAGGTTTAGATTAAGTCGTGAAGGTGGTGCCCTTATGGAGGTAGTGCCCTTATAAGAAGGTGAGGAGACAGGAGAGCTATCTCTTTCTGCACATGTGCACCAAGGAAAGGCCATGTGAGTGCACAGAGAGATGCCAGCCATCTGCAAGCCAGGAGGAGGCCCCTCACGAAGAACAGAATCTGCTGGCACCTTGATCTTGGAATTTTCAGCTTCCAGAACTATGATAAGTAAATGTTTCTCTTTAAGGCACCCAGTCTATGGAATTTTGTTATAGCAGCCCGAGTTGACTAAGACAAATGGTTTCTGCTCTGAAGAAACAATCTAATGATTAACCAACCTTGTGTAAGCATATCATGCTTAAAAACCTGTAAGATTCAAGAGGACACAGTGTCCGAAGCATTTGTGGTAATCTTGATCATGAATATTTTGTCCTTTAAGACAGAAATGATGGGAAAAAAAATCTATAAATCATGTCATGGATCGTGTCGTAGAAGATTCAGTGGAATATATTAGGACTGCAAGGACATGTGACTAAAGGAGAAAAATGAAGTACCTCTTCAAGAGTTAGGAAGGCTCTCAAATGGAGCAAAGAAGAGGTTGATTTATGCTCAAGTGCTAAACTAGGATCAATAAGTGGAAATTCCTGGAAGATGATTTTACTTTCATAATCAAAAAGAATTTTCCTATAAATAGAAGTGTCCACTATTGGAAAGTACTGCCTGTACAATAATTTACTAGTTACTGAAAAAGACATTTTGAAGGTTATTCATGCCTTAATTGAGGAAATTGGGTTACAGTGCCTCTAAGTTCTCCTCAAATTCTAAATTGTAAAATTTAATTCTAGGATTTTGCATTTTGATTTTAAAGCATGGTATCGGACACAAGTTGTATTTTTATAGAATGAGCACCTATAAATCATGGGCAATGATGTTAAAATAACAAAAGATGATAACTCGATAAAGGAAGTTTAACAATCATTTTCATGTTTTATTTTTTTAATGAAACTGTTGGATTCTGTTGAAGTCTGTGTGTGTGTTGGGGGGTGTGGATGTATGTGGGGAGGTGGTATTTAAGTACACTGTTGTTTTATGGCTACCCATTTATGATATAGTTTGCTGATAGACTATAAAAAAGACCAAAAGAAAGTCAACCTCACCTTGAAAAAAGTGCATGCTTCTTTTTTTCTAGAGAGTTTATGTTAGTATTATTTTGCTGTATCTGTTTGCCATTTAAAACATGATATTCATGTAAAGTTTTATTGCTAGTGGCCTACTGTCAGCTATCACAAAACTGGATGTATTGTGCTATTGGAAGCTTTGTATAGGTGAGAACTTTACAAAAGTAATTAACAGCACATTGAGTATAATAATCAATGCTAACAACAGTCATGTAGATAAAATTAATTGCATAAACAGAATATCCTAATTAGTATGAATTCTTTCTTGATGACTCATGAGAACTATACATGATAACCTTTTCAATATCTTTAATTCTCCGAAGCACTTCTAGTTCTGGTAATAGTCTCAGAAATCTGTCATAGCAACTACTTTGGGAGATTAACATCTCTAATGCCTTCTTTGTACTGGTAATATTAAGCTTTCAATAACCATCTTTTGGATGGTTGCCACTTAAATCTATACTGCATGTAAATTTTAGTCAATGTCTTTTAGATAACTAATTCATTCAAAAAATACATATAGTATTAGCATACTATATGTATCTACACATCAAAGATATAGCAGTTTTTAAAAATAGAATTCTTTACCTTTATTAAACTTATATGACCATATTGGTCAATTGTTAAAATATTTTATCAAGTTGTTAAGTGATAATAATTTTCTTCATTTCATTTTTTGAGTTCTGCTGGCTATCTTCATCATGAGAGGAGTGTATAAGTCATGGAAAAAACTACTTCTCCAAGTATTTAAACAAAAATGAATTTAATAACAATATTAATTTGTACAAAATTATTAACAGAATCATAGAAGAGGTTAAAAATGATTGTTGATTGCTAACTAATTACCAGTGCAGATTAGAATAGTATATATAAATATATATATATATCTCTCACAATTACTAAGTTACTAAATATTAGTATATTAAAGAAGCTGGCAATTGCTTACCTCCTCAGACTCCTTTGTCAGAGAATGTCCTTCTCATCATTGATAGCATCATGTGACTTTGATACTTCTGGGCATAGCATTTGGACCAGAACTGGACATTTGACCAAAGGTGAACCAACTCATAGACTGGAATAAACCAATTATATTTGATTCATTCTTTTTTTCTTCCAACTTTATTGAGATATAATTGATTTATAGCCAAATAAGTTTAAGGTATACAGCATAATGATTTACATATATTGTGAAATGATTATCACAATAAGTTTTGTAAACATCCATCATCTCATATAGATAAAAAATTAAAGAAACAGAAAAATATTTTTCCTCATAACCATTGGATTGGCCAAAAAGTTTGTTTGGGTTTTCACAAGCTCTTACAGAAAGACCCAAACAAAATTTTTGGCCCAACCATGGAATGCTTAGGGTTTACTCTCTTGACAACTTTCACCTATAACACACAGCAGGGTTCATTACGGTCATCACGTGGTACATGACATCCCTAGTGCTTCTTCATCATATAACTGGAAGTTTATACCTTTGACTGCCTTCATCCAGTTCCCCCTCCCCCCACCTGCCCCTGCCTCTGGGAACAACAAATCTGACCTCTTTTTCTATGAGTTTGTTTGTTTTTGAAGTATAACTGACCTACAACACTATGTTAGTTCCTGTTATACAACGGAGTGATTCGATATTTCTATACATTTCAAAATGATGATCTATCTGATTCACTCTTTTGGTAGTTTGAACCATGAGATACCATATCCTGAGTTATTTCATTAGGGAATATCTTTTTGGAACCACTGCTGTTGACAACTTGGTTCATACGCTTCCAGGATTCTGTTTGTTTGGCTTGTTTTGTTTTACCCTTGAAATTTTAAAAACTTCTTTGTGTGTTCTTAGATATTTATAATCTTACAGGACCTTCCCTCCTCCTCCCTCCTCTCTTGAACAAATTTAAATCAATTTCTCTTCCTTGAAATAATATTTGTTCTGATTAATAAAATAAGTCCTAAAATTGCATTTTTGAATTACATGTTTGACCTTCACAAGTGCTAAATCATCGAGTTCCTATGATTCAACATATACCTGTATGGATATATATAGATCTACAGACATACTTTTATATAGCTTAAGAAACTTTATTTGTTCAAACTTGTTTAAAATTTCCAAGTAATTTTGACTGTGAAATGAGTTCTTGTTTGTATGAGACTAAGGTCTTCCATTGATATATCCATCTATCTGGTAGATAGATGGATAGATATATCAATATCTATATACTATCTGTAAAGATATTGATATCTATCTTTCTATCTACATACACTTCTGAAAACACTACATTTCTGAAAAAGTGATAACTGATACAGTACAGGTTACTGTCTGTCATGCCTTACTTAAATAATCATTGAAACATTTCAAAATATATATATAGTTAGCCTGTCCTAAAAACCGCAGATAAGTGGATTTTGGTGGTCATTTCAGAAAGTTCAGAGGTTGAGTTGGAAGAACAAAGTACAGAGCTACTTAAAAGGGATTCTCTTTTAATGTCTGAAAAAGACATCTGGGAAAGAACTTTGGAATAGGAAGCTGAATAATTCTATTTATGTATTTAAATGTTCTTTTAATGATAAAATCATAGATCTTTAAATTACGGAACTTGTTAGATATACCCCATTTCAACGTCCTCAGAAAATTAAAGTCAAGATTATGTGGTTTGTGCAAGAACATAAATAATGGTCAACATTTATTGACTTTTTATTGATATTATATACCAGGAAACCCTTTAAATATGTTATTGCATTTGATCTTCACAACAATTCTATGAAATTGATACTTATATTATCTCTTTTTAGAGATGATGAAACTGGTGAACAGAGAGGAAAAGTACATTGCCATGTTCACAGGGCCATAAGGATTCTGAGATAGACCTTGAATCCTGCAACAGGATTCAAAGCCCTCATTCGTGACCACCAAACATGGTTTCAGTCATTCGTTAGTACAGAGAACAGTCCCAGACTTAAAGCTTGGAAATTATCATTTTAAATCTGGCTCCTTCTTCTGCTGCCCAGTGTGACCTCGCCTCATCAGGGCATTTGGAGTTCCACCTGCTTGTGCCTCTGGCCTATCTCTCCTACTTCTAACGTCACCCTCCAGGGATTCCTAGAGCTATTCTTCAACTTTTCAGGCTCCACTCTGACTGTTGACCCTTAAGGTTACCCCGAATAACTTTTCTGAAACTCTGGCTCTCTACAGCATTTCTCTCTTCTGCAAACTTCATTGCCTGTGTTAAAAACAAGACAACTGGCTCAAAACAGTGTTGCTTATGTTATGCCCCATGTCAACAAATTGAGACTTAATTTAATTAGTTCTGGCTGTCCCTAAAATAGAATCTTAAACCGGTCAGTCAGCAATTGCCTAATCAGTATTAGTTAGATAATCTGCCTGATAGACCCCTGCCAGCCCCTAAAGGAAACTAGCCTTGCAGTAACCAGCTCACATTTTTGCATAGTATAATTTCCTTGTGCCTGCTCCCTTTTGCTTGTAAGTCTTTCATTTTGTACAGTTCCTTCAGTTCCTTTCTATCTGCTAGACTGGACGTTGCCCAATTCAAATTGATTTTTGCTCAAATTCAAAATTTTTAATATGCTTCAGTTTATCTTTTAACACCTGTAACCTCAAAACTCCCCTTTTCTCAAACCTCTTCCTAATCCCTTACTTTCAGGCTCTCACCACTCTTCTTCCACATTCCTTCCTCATCCCCTTATAGTGGTTTGACCCCTGCCAATGTCATTGGCGTCAACCCTTACTCTCTGTCCTCAACTTTGTTAAGAGTCAAGCTGGTCTTGCAGGTCCTGCAGAGCAAAATGATTCTCTCCCACCAGGGCCTTCAGGCTTGTTATTCCCTCTTATGAACTATTCTCCATCCCTCTCCATTCGTCAATTAAATCCAGCCTACAGCATTGGCACCACTTGGAAGTTTGCTGGAAATACAGAACCTCAGGCCTCTGTCCCAGGTAAACTGTACCAGAATCTGCATTTTAATAAGATTCCCAAATGATTCAAATGTGCATTAAAGATTAAGCAGCCCTATCCTTTCAGAGCACTCCCCATAATTATAATGACATGATTGGAATCTATTGTTTATATAGATCTTCCTCTTACGAAGGTGAGCCCCAGGAGGGCAAAGGCCTCATCTTTCACTTTCACTGCTTTATTCACACTTCCTGGTATGGTGCCTTGCACAAAATAAACTCAAAAATAATTATTGAACAGTCAACAAATTTCATATATTTTGTATTGAGCAAAAAACTCTCATATACCTAAATGATCAGAACAGCCTAGTGAAGATGACCTACAGCCATAAAATTGCTTAAATTTGTATTCTCTCCAAAGAATAAAATAGTGTATTATAGCACCTTAGATAGAGCATAATATTTTAAGCTATATTCAATTCCATATAAAAAAATAAATCTAAACTTTGGCATGTATTAAAGTTTTAAGAGTTTGCCAAAATACCCAATAAATGTACTATCAAATGACTATAGTTAAAAAATAAATGGATTCTAGCTAGTGCTCAAAAGACAATAGAGAATACATTTTTCAATATGCTGTTTGTTAGCTATAAGATTGAAATCAAATAATCTTTTTGGGGGGGGCAGTGAGAGGAAATGCTACTTTTTTCTACCTCTCAAAATATATTTACAGGAGTGAGACTTAAACCTGTATTTGAAAGTCTGATATCCTACTAAAAACACTGTAAGAAACTCAAAGTTTATTTTTCCCACTAATTATAATGGAAACTACTAGTTCCTAATTGCTACTAATACCATAAAACATAAAATTAAGTGATAACTATTTCGGATACTGTTAAAAGCATATCTAGTGGACAAGATGAATTTCCTCTTTAAGGTTATTGTCACTATTAAATCAAAGCTTCTTGAACAGCAAGAAAGTTGGGGTTGGTATTTCTTGCATGTTCTCTCCAGCTGGGTGTGATACGGATTTTTAAAGGTTCTGTGTTAGTGACACAACTATCCAATCCACTTTGATCTAATAAGAAACTGTGGGCATGAGCCCATGGTTTGTCATTGCTTCTGTTTTTCTGAGCAAATCTTGATGATTTTCTCTTTCACCTTATACTTACGTTTCAGATGATTGGGTGGTTCAGTCTCTGAATCACTGGACTGGAATGTTGTTTAGAATCCTGTTGTTAACTGCTTGACTGAAAAAGTCGTTCTCAATTTATAAGAGAAGCTTAGAAATGAGAAGTCCTCAGTGAAACATGTTTAGTAATTGAAGTTTCTGGCAAATTGCAGTCAAGCTCTCAGGCTTCCACAGGCCTCCTGAAGCTTACAGAGTTTCTGATGGAATAGCTTCTTTCTCAAGGGAAAATTAGGGGCCAGGAAAGGCACAGCTTATCAGGGATACAGGTACCAAGCCTCTAGGTCAACACCTGTGATTTCAAGTGAAGTAAATGTGAAGTTCTGGGCTTCCCTGCTAACTGGAAATTTTGCATTTCTTTTAAAAATGGAATCTACTATGTCAACATCTTTACATAATTGTTATACAAAAGTTTAAGTGGAATCATTTTACACTGTGCTTTTTGTTGTCATTTGTAGCTCCTCAGAATAACATGAAATGTGCCTTATAAATACTGGAAGTCAGAGATTTCTTAGTCATTTCATATTTTGTCTTATACATCATTTTTCTCTTACAGGCAGCCACCCTAATATTGAGTTTATTATCTGCACCAGCAAAGTATTTTCTCCATCCATTATTTACTTGTCTGTTGCTTGAAATACTTAATTTACCTTGGCAATCTCTACAGAAAATTGAAATATTGATGTGAATTACTTTAGTACTCTGCAGCCTCAAGGAATTAGCTACAGAAGAAAAAAATATATATGTAATTACATCAAAGGTGTGACTCCCACATTTTATCAAGCCCACTCCTTGGTTTCTTTCATTGTGGTCCTTGATCTGGTTAGTTGTTCTGCAATGTTTCATCTTTATGACTTAGAAATTTAACAAATATGGCTACGGCAGCCATCAGACAGATTAATTTTGCTAAAGCGAAATGATTGTTATCTTGTTTGACATGTGCTGCTGTGAAATAGAGATGATTTGAATGGTCTGCTGAAACCCTCAAGGAATGCAGTGGTGGAACTCCAGTTCATGTTCAACCAATATGGTGAACGGCTTCAATCAGTTCAACTCTGCTATTGAAACACTCCTTTAAAAATAATTAAAATGATATCTGTATTTTATTAGAAAAAGAAAGCATTTATTCTTACAAATAGGACACCTAAAAATGCACTGACTGGCGGCAATGCTGCCCTCAGGTGTAATAAAGTTGATGAGCCCATGTAATAAAATTTATGGAACCAGAGCGAATTTAATTTATTTAAATATGCTCAGTTATGTTTTTGTTTATTCCCATAGCAGATGTTTAATTTACAAACCAGGCAATTACGACAGCTCTTCCAAACAAATAAGAGCAGATTAGTCAAACGTTCACATCAATTTTTATGTTTATCATTAGTTTTATGAGGTGTCATGAATATTCAGTGGTAAGAAAACCTATAATTATGGTACCTGGAAAACCTCAAAATGACGTTTTGCTTCTCTAAATGCTATTTCCCCCTTTTAGATAAAGCTTTTAGTGTGTGTTGTCTCTTATTAGTTGGGTTAGTTGGGTTTACAGGCTGCAGTGAAAAAAGCACTCATGCTCTCCAGGGATCTTGTACATTCTAGTCAAAGTGCTGATGGCATTTTTGTGAAAAGCATGTGACAATGTATAGGTGATCATGTTTTGATTTTTAGTATGGAGATAAAGACATATTTGTGCATTCTGTAACATTACCATGCAGATTTTATAAAATTTTAATTTTACTTAAAAATAACTCACCATACTTTTATTTATAAGGTTAATTTGCTTCCTCTTCTTTGCAACCCCTTTTGTTATACCAAGGGAAAGTTTTACTTTTCCAGATATCAGACCTGTTGCGGCTCTTAATGTTGAATCTGTAGATAGGAAGTCTTAATGTGAAGCCATTTATAAGGGAGGTCTTCACACAGCAGTTTTAGTTTTCTTTTATGTGCTTAAACTGTCAGAAGAAAAAGGCTGCAGCTCCATTATGAATCAGTACAACTATACAGCATGATCCATGAACAAGGACGCGATATTTCCAGGCCGGCTGCCTTTGAATGGATTGTATGTACTTGGACAAGCTCTGCCCTAAAAGCAGTGATACATCCTCAATATCCTAAACCTGATTCCCACAATGCATTTTTTCCCAATCTACTGTAACGGCAGGTTACCTGTCATTAGTCAGCATTCAGTCAGAAAAGAAAATTAGGAGATCAATGTGTTAAAATAGCTCTAGAGAGAATAGCTTCATTAGAAATATTTTCAATGTAAGTTATACCAAATGTTGAAATAGAAACTGGAGGAAAACATGATTTTACTGTTAAAGCTGCTTTGAACTGAACTATAATGTCATAATTTTGTGGGCTTTTTAAAATTCTCACTAGCATACCTTTTTTGACAGCAACCAAAATATCATGTTTCTTTGTCATTAGTTATAGTATAAATCTCCCAGGAGTGTTAACTTTATCATACACTTGTGATAATTATATGTTTTGAATTTGAATGTAGGCCACATCAGAATACTGTTTAGCATATAGTCACCTCTTGGATTCTTGCTGAAACTTCTAAAAGCATTAGTCATTTTGAATTCAAAACAGTCAGAATTGATTTACATATTCCTATGATGTTTATCTGCAACGTAATTTTTTTTAACATCTTTATTGGGGTATCATTGCTTTACAATGGTGTGTTAGTTTCTGCTTTATAACAAAGTGGATCAGTTATACATATACATATGTTCCCATATCCCTTCCCTCTTGCGTCTCCCTCCCTCCCACCCTCCCTATCCCACCCCTCCAGGCAGTCACAAAGCACCGAGCTGATCTCCCTGTGCTATGCGGCTGCTTCCCACTAGCTATCTACCTTACGTTTGGTAGTGTATATATGTCCATGCCTCTCTTTCGTTTTGTCACAGCTCACCCTTCCCCCTCCCCATATCCTCAAGTCCGTTCTCTAGTAGGTCTGTGTCTTTATTCTTGTCTTAGCCCTACGTTCTTCATGACATTTTTTTTTCTTAAATTCCATATATATGTGTTAGCATACGGTATTTGTCTTTCTCTTTCTGACTTACTTCACTCTGTATGACAGACTCTAGGTCTATCCACCTCATTACAAATAGCTCAATTACGTTTCTTTTTATGGCTGAGTAATATTCCATTGTATATATGTGCCACATCTTCTTTATCCATTCATCCGATGATGGGCACTTAGGTTGTTTCCATCTCCGGGCTATTGTAAATAGAGCTGCAATGAACATTGTGGTACATGACTCTTTTTGAATTATGATTTTCTCAGGGTATATGCCCACTAGTGGGATTGCTGGGTCATATGGTAGTTCTATTTGTAGTTTTTTAAGGAACCTCCATACTGTTCTCCATAGTGGCTGTACCAATTCACATTTCCACCAGCAGTGCAAGAGGGTTCCCTTTTCTCCACACCCTCTCCAGCATTTATTGTTTCTAGATTTTTTGATGATGGCCATTCTGACTGGTGTGAGATGATATCTCATTGTAGTTTTGATTTGCATTTCTCTAATGATTAATGATGTTGAGCATTCTTTCATGTGTTTGTTGGCAGTGTGTATATCTTCTTTGGAGAAATGTCTATTTAGGTCTTCTGCCCATTTTTGGATTGGGTTGTTTTTTTCTTTGTTACTGAGCTGCATGAGCTGCTTGTAAATTTTGGAGGTTAATCCTTTGTCAGTCGCTTCATTTGCAAATATTTTCTCCCATTCTGACAATATGGTACTGGCACAAAAACAGAAAGATAGATCAATGGAACAGGATAGAAAGCCCAGAGATAAACCCACGCACATATGGTCACCTTATCTTTGATAAAGGAGACAGGAATGTACAGTGGAGAAAGGACAGCCTCTTCAATAAGTGGTGCTGGGAAAACTGGACAGCTACATGTAAAAGTATGAGATTAGATCACTCCCTAACACCGTACACAAAAATAAGCTCAAAATGCATTAAAGACCTAAATGTCAGGCCAGAAACTATCAAACTCTTAGAGGAAAACATAGGCAGAACACTCTATGACATAAATCACAGCAAGATCCTTTTTGACCCACCTCCTAGAGAAATGGAAATAAAAACAAAAATAAACAAATGGGACCTAATGAAACTTCAAAGCTTTTGCACAGCAAAGGAAACCATAAACAAGACCAAAAGACAACCCTCAGAATGCAACGTAATTTTTAACACACACACACGCACCTTTTGACTTGGCTTGCTTTATTCCATTTCTGTCAGGTGGAGGATAATAGACTTAAAGCTGATTTATAAGATGTTCCTTTTTAATCTTGCTTTTTAGATCCACTAATAACAATAATCTGAAGGAGATGATGGGGATGAGTGTAGGACACAAAAAGAAACATAAACCTTAAGCAAGAAAGCATGCAGAAATAGACTTCTTACAGCTCTGAGTCTACTGTTCAGCAAAGGCGATGCCATTCTATGGAAATAATGAACAACTTTTTGGGGGGAGGAAAAGCAGACACTGGGGCATGTAAACAGAAAGGGCCACTGATAAATAAATGCACACAGTATATTGCTGTACAGTATTCTCCTGGGAATCCAGGAGATGCAGAAAATGGTATGCCACTGTCTATCTGTAGATAGGAAGTCTTGGTATGTTTAGATTATAAAGTTCTTAGAGTGTGAATTACTAGTGGGATTTGCTTTCTCTTAACAGGAATAAATCCTTTTAGATTGAAGGCTGGTAAGACTAGTAATCTTGCACACCAGTCTGTTATAAAGAACATAATGACCTCTGTAAATGATAGAATGATATTTTTTGTAAAATGCAAACCAAGCAGTTCACATTTACAGTTGCTAAACTAATAATAGTCTTCTGAATGGATTTCATAGTTTGCTTCTAACATAATTTGCTTTGGACCTTTATAGTTCATCATTGTTCTGCAGCGGCAAACATTATAAGTCTTTCTTTCCTGTGAGACAAAAACTTTTGACTTCCATGATACAAAGAAAAATTTCACAGTTTTAAGGGTCTTCGTAATAACTATAGGTCAAAATTATTAAATATATTTCAAAAGCTGTCAATTTATACTAATAAACACTAAAGTTCTTATGGATGAAATGTGGGGAATTTGTTCTTGTAATGCATTTACCACAAAATCCAAGTTATTTAGATTTCCCAATTGTTAGATTTTTGGTAGTTTCAAACTATTAAAATTATATAGTATAATTTATTTCCTTTTTTTATGATAATAAATGTGCTTAAGTAAAATAATGCAAATATAGAAAGAATGGAGTATATAAAACCTTTTGCATATCGGTGAATATCAATATTTTTTTACTTTATCAAAGGTTGAATTGTTTTGTGTACAGCAGTTTTTTTTTATAAAATATTTTAGTCCATTATCTTACATATATGTCATAAGAAAAAGACTTACATTACATCTTTTCATGTATATAACATTAACTTACAAAAATTTACTCATTAATATATTTTTAAGATTAAGACAGTTACTTTTTGTTTTATTAATTCCTGAAAATAGACACAGCAACAACCTGAGAGATTAAAAAATTGTATGAAAAAATGTCAATCAGGTTACATAATTTATCATTCTTTCATGCATTCACTTATGCAACATTGAATTGATGATTATTCAGTTAATCCTTTACTTCACACTTACTATTTTTTAGTTAATAGAATATAAATATAAATACTCACCCTCCCTTCACTTGATGAGATCAAAGTATAGTGTGGGAAATAGACTTACCATGTGAAAACTGGGGGAGCGAGTGTGTGAGCTTCAGTTTCCTTAGATGTGGAGTGAGAGGCGATACTGGATGTCTCTAAAACCTTTGTCTCTTTTTACATTCTTTAATTTGTCCACTTTGAATGGTTATTTTTCAAAACTTAAAATAATCAATACACTAATATTATATTCAGTATTTATATAAACTTATTATATATATATGTTAAGCCCATTTTCAATGAAATGTATTTATAATTCTCTCCAAATGATGTCTTCAATGATCAATCCTTAATGATTCGAGGGTTCTTTCATTGACATATTATTGACGTATAAGATTATATTAGTTTCAGGTGTACATCCCTAGGATTTATTTATCTTTCAACTGAAAGTTTGTACTTTTTGACCACCTTTACTAGTGGTAACCACCAATCTGCTCTCTTTATCTATGAGTTATTAGATGTTACAAATTAACATATTTACATTTTCAAATTATGAAAATTAAAAGAAAAAAACACAACATTCAAAATGAGATTTTTCTACTTACTCATATATATTAGTATTCAGTTACTGCATTCCTCTAATGATATTTTGGACTACGTCTGCTCAGTGGTTGAAAACATTACGGTAAAATAAAAAAAAACATGTTTGCTGTCAACAACAGTTTTGAAATATGGAATTGGTCTTTTTTTTTCTTTTGTAAATAATCTTTCAGCTTTATGTCAACTTCTTTATTGACCCTCTATGAATTTGTTTCTCACGCTGCCTTTCTTTTAACGCTTGCTCCAGTTTTACATATATAATGTACACAGTTTTAAAGTATTATTTAAACTAGTTCATTAAGGTTGCTTTCTTCAGCTTGACTCTTTAAAGGTCAAATGGCCACATGATATTGAAGTTGTAAAGGAGCTCAGAGATCATCTGGAGTCATTCTTTTCTAAACTGGCAGACAGCAATCTTGTTTTTTCTGAAATAACTCTGGGGGGTGGGGGGAAGAGTATAGCCTTTTCACCCCTGGTCAGCTCTAATTGCTAGAAAATGTTTCTTTGGCTTTACTAAAATCTGCTTTAGGAGAGAAAAAGACAATAAGTCTTGGTCCCTACTTCCAAATGTTAAAGTTAATGAGGGGCGTATTTCTGCAAACACTTATCCACAGTAGCAGACAGTGAAAAAAGCCATCTCTACCTAAGGCAGAATGCCATAGGAGCCCAGGGGAGGAAGGGATGGCCCCTTCCACCTGAGGGAGAGGAGGTTCCCTGGATAGCCTGTCATGTAATAAAGACCTTGAAGAGAATGGGCAGAACTTAGAAAAGTGATGTTTAAGGAAAAATCATTCCAGTCACAGGGAATAAAAGGAATATAACTTAGCTATTGTTAGCAGCATTATTAGTAGTAGTAATAGTATTACTTAAATAAATTATCATTAAATTTATAAAACAAAATTTAAAATGTAAATTAAAAGACCATAGGTTTAAAACAAACAAAAATTAAACCCCTACAACTCTAGAAACTAGCAAAAGTCATTAAAGGTTTGGAGTAAATGAATAACATGTTTTATTACATCATTCTCTTCCTTACTTTGTCTTTGAGACAAAAGAACACCCCATCCCTAAACTTGTCATTTACAGCATAAGATTGACTTATGCTGGCAATGTTACTTACCAGCCCAACTAGCTTTTAGCAGTTTTGAAACCCAAAGGAACAGTTCTGGACGTGTTCTGTTTGATTTCCAAATAATCTGAGTCGGTTTTCCTCTAAGTCAGCTTTGAAGAGTTGACGCTACTCAAACAAAACTGGGTTACTTATGAATTGCCTTGGGTAAGGGACATGTTCAGTTTTATTATTTGCTGGGAACTGAAAAGACCAATTCATGGAAGTGGCCTACATACAGGAATTAATTTGCTTTAAGTAAAGAAAAATTCTTAATATGAAAGAAAAATATGTAAGTAAATATAAAATAAATCAAGCTGCGGTAATATAATGAAAACTATATTAGTTGCACACCTAAACTCTGTCTAATACTATATCCTAACTCCACCCCTAGAAGTGTAATTCAGAGCAAGTTAGGCTCGCTTTGCTTTTGTTCCTTCATTAGTAACAAAGGGACCATACCCTACCTACCTCATAATGTTGTGCTAGAATTTTTTTCAGGTGGTCCATAAAAAGTGCTAACAACAGCATATGTTGACCATTATTTTGTTGTTATACAGTTTACATTGATACAATACAAACACTATTGATTTCTAAATTTACTTTAGTTGTTATGTAGCAATTTTTATAATTGAGGTTTGGATAGTATGCAGAGAAATAGAAACATTTAACAAACATAAAGCATAATCACCAGTCATAACAGCTGATGACAGGTACTTCTAAATCATCTCAGACCCTCCAACTTTTGCAGAGGCAAAAAGCTGTTGTGTTTATTCTTTTATTCAATTAGTATTTATTATGTGCCTGACGTGTGTCAGGCATCCCACTTAGGCTGGGCATTTGTGGTAAATAAGCCACAGATTCTAGTGGCAATTCCAGTCACAGGTGTCTTTATTCTTTTGGACCACATCTTAAGGGCCTGTTCTTATAAGGTCATGAAAAAAAGAGAAAAATAATATACAAAGCTGAGATTTTAAAAATTGCTTATTTTGGCTGCTGCTGTGATAAACCTATTTAAAACAAAGGATTTTCTGCTGTCATTAGCCACTACACATGCCTTTCTTGTTAACCGTGCATCCCAAGCACGTAGAACACAGCAGATATTTGCTGTGTTCAGATAGTTGCAAGTACTCAAAAAATATACAATGAAAGAAAGAATTATAAAACATTAAAATAGCTAGTGATGTTCTGGTAATATTTAACAACCAGTTCTCTGGGAAAAGGGCTGATTTGTAGTATTTGCTGGCCAATTTCTGATTTTGTGGTATGAAATCCACAAAATGGCCAATATCAAGCTACCAATGTAATATCAATTGACTCAACATTTCTGAAAATTTAACAATCAGCTCTCACAAGTCTGTCTAAACCAGCTGCAGCTAAAATATATATGTGTTTACTCCTAGTCAAAACAGAGGCCATTATATATATATACTGTCTCCATTTATCATTATAGAATGTTTTTTCAGATTATTAGACACTATTTAAACAGAAAGTCTCAATTTAAATTATCAAAATTGTTCTGAAAATTTAAGCTTAATCCCATATCAACCCTCTGAGGTATATTCAACAGTTTTACCTATTTTACAAATGAAGAAACTGAGGGCATAGGATACTTAACTTGCTTTAGGTCTCAGAGCTAGTAAATGACAAAACTGGAATTCCAACCCTGGCGTCAATAATTTGGTTCCAAAGCCTGAATTCATAATCATCATGTTATATTGCCTCTTGAATGATGAAAATGATAAAATACGTGTTTATGTTTCTTCTCAAAATTTTACTCAATAGGATTTGATGATTGATCAATTCCTTGTTCCTTTAGTCCCTCTCTTTGGTTACTTATTTGCTTGTTTCTTTGTTTTGATGAAAAATCTTAATAGGCAGGAGATAGATCCAGGAGGAAAAATAGAGATTGTCGAACCTCTGAAGATTCAGCTCTGGAATTGCTATAACTGTTATTTGTCTAGTGGAGAAACCACGTAAATATTTAACAGCCTAGTAAAATAGTACATATTGCTTCTATACACCAAAAATTCAACTATATTACAGGCCCAGTAATTCCTTAACTGTGCTTCCCTAGGAACCAGAAGCATCACACTAATTGGGAAGGTCTTTATTTCTGTCTCTCAATACCTATAGTAAAAAGAGGCTATAATAAATAACCATCAGTAATTACTAAGAGCTGAATTTTAAATTTCAAAATGTACTTTTTCTGATGCATTTACTGTATTTTACCTTTAGCCTAAAGTGAATACTAAATTTTCCACATATTAAACCACCCCTCATTTTCTCTTTGGTACCAAATTTATTTATTTTTTGATCTGTGAACAGTTTGAGAGAATTTATTATCCATGTATTTATAGAATGTTCATCAAACAAGACACCTTGGTACTTTGGGAAATACAGTAACTTGTGAAAAACCATATACATTAGACTTGTCAGTTGGGTTCCCCAGGGCCATCCTCTCTAACTCTAAAGCAGAATTCCTACTGTTAGTTAAATACTATTTCACTCCCTCAAATTAATCATCATAGAACCTTTTTTGCACATGAATAGCAGCCTTGTGCCATAAAAGTGTTTTTTTTTTTTTTTTTAGGGAAGGAGAAGCTGTTTTATTTTTTGTTCTTTTTAACATCTTTATTGGAGTATATTTGCTTTACAATGGTGTGTTAGTTTCTGCTTTATGAGAAAGTGAATCAGCTATACATACACATATATCCCCATATCTCCTCCCTCTTGCATCTCCCTCCCACCCTCCCTATCCCACCCCTCTAGGTGGTCACAAAGCACCTTAAAAAACTAAAAATAGAACTACCATATGACCCAGCAATCCCACTACTGGGCATATACCCTGAGAAAACCATAATTCAAAAAGTCCTTTATATAGGATGTCAAAATTATTGAAATTTTGTAAATAAAAGATTTGTAGTATATTAGTTATTGTTATTACAGGGGCAACTAAACATTTAAAATGGAATCTTGGTGTTAGAGGCTTTCTCAAGATTTAAGTTGTAGTTAAAAACAAATCAAATTCCTTGTGCAATAGTACGACTAAATTCACCTCTTACAACCTTACTGTCTGATTCTTCTTTGGAGAGGTGGGGTTGGGAAGGCAGCCACAGCCAGGTAATTTCCAAGTAAGGACAAAAGGCACCAAGAACTCAAATCCTGAAAGGGATGCCAAGGTTAAATAAAGTCTAGACACAAACCTTAGACAAATAAGCCAAAAGGATGAGTGAGAGAGGGGGAGCCCAAAGTGCAAGATTAGAAATACCAGAAAAGGCAGGAGAGAGAAACAAAGCAGCACAGCAGATGCCTGGGTATCTCTGACAGTCTTCTCTAAGGATGCATTAGTTTGTGGAAGAGGGTCCAAATGCAGCAGACACTATTCTCACCATGAATAGAGACTTGGAAAAGATAGAGAATGAGATGTGGCTGAATATCTCACTTGTTTGTCCCTTAGGAAATCAAGAGGAGAATACATGCTTCATTTTCGTGTTTCTCAACCCATTGCAGAAATCGAGGGATCAGAAGGAGACAAAATGATACAGGTATGAGCTAGAGTGAAAAAGTCCATATCCCTTAGGCGGTCTTTTCAACACATTAAACCACAGTGAGTGAACATCACAGGCATGAGGGTGTGCCCCAGAGGCACGTTACCCATGTATTACTTTTTCTTTGAATACCTAAATTCAGGTGCACACCATGTAATTTGACACAACTGTATTCTCTCTTGTATTTTTTATTGTTGTTTCAGATACTAACAATATGTGAAAATAACATTGTTTACTAATTGTGTTAGACAACTGGTAAATGCCTCCCCTTCTTCAATGTCTGATCCATCAGTTCCCTGTTCTGCTTTCCTATGGACACACTCACAGCCAGATGCCATAGTCCTGATTCCTATCTACTGGCTGACACCCCATTGCTGCCTTCCTGGGCCCTGTCCCTATGCCATTGCTACTGATTCAGTGTCTTCTCACCCAGATCTCTCTTTGGTGTTGATTTTCCTTCGCTGTATATGCACTGTGTTGTTGGCTGTCACTGAATTTATTTAAAAGTACCATGTGAGGGACAGAGATTATACTATACCCAGATGAATCACTTAATCCTCGTATTCTTGAAACTTAATTGCACATAACTACTGTACTTGGCATTTTTATTTGGATGTGATTCTTTTTGAGCATTGGCTAAGGAAAAAAGAAGAGCTTGCTTTCCTATGAGATTTACATTCCTTCTCCAAGAGAAGAGGTGCTAAAATTATTTATAATATAGATGTTCTGCAATTTCACATCAATCCCTTGAGAATTACATTTCTCACAGGTCTGCTTTCTGCCTATAATTCTAAATATAGTTGACACAGAGTTTATATTTGTGCTGAAAAGGCTGATTTCAAAAGTTCACTTTCTTTCCTGGGAATATTGTGAAGAGTATTAGCAAAGTGCTTCTTTCCTCACCAATTCAGGTCATCAAAATGAGAGTGAACACTCAGTAGACAATATAAACCAAAACTCAAGTTTAGTAATTTACATGCATTATCTCATTTAATCCTAACAACAACACTTTGGTCAGGTACCCTTACTCCCATTTTATGATGATAAAATGGGCTTGAAAAAATTACTTTGCTTACCCAGTGTCACTCAGCTGGTAAGTATCAAAGGTTAGACTCAAACACAGTTCTTACTACAAGTGAATTATTTGCTCTTACACATTATGCTATAGTTGTCTAATATTGCTTTGGTGCTTTCTAAAGTTTTATTTAATAATATAAGTTATTAATCAGAGGGGTTGCTGTTTAAAACCACTCCAGTTCAAGATCCAACATGGACATTGGTTTCACAATATCTCTAGAGAGAATTTATTAAAAAGCAGTAAATTAAGCATTTTTACACATGCGGAATGGGTTTGCCAATAATTCTGGGGAAGCAGAATATTCTTAATCTTTATTTATTTTTTCAGTTACCTAAAATCAGTTGTATAAATCCTAAATGAAGTTATTGTTTTGAAATTTAATTAATTACATATTTATTCTTTTGCCTCTGATATATTTGGCAATTGTGCCTATCCCCCGCCAAAAAAGGAAAGAAGAAATACAATAAAAGCATTGATTTCTGAAATATAATTTTAAATCTCTAATCCTAAAAAATAAGCTACTATAAAATGAAATGCTAGTTGTTATTTATAACATTATCCTAGTAAAAAAAAGAAAAAAAAGCCTGGGGCTTCCCTGGTGGCACAGTGGTTGGGAGTCCGCCTGCCGATGCAGGGGACACGGGTTCGTGCCCCGGTCCTGGAGGATCCCACATGCCGCGGAGCGGCTGGGCCCGTGAGCCATGGCTGCTGAGCCTGCGCGTCCGGAGCCTGTGCTCCGCAACGGGAGAGGCCACAACAGTGAGAGGCCCGCGTACCGAAAAAAAAAAAAAAAAAAAGCCTAGCTGCTAACTGATATAACATAGTGGCATGAAAGTATATTCATAGAGAGATTAATCTAAAAAAAACCAAGAGTTTCTCAGGAGCAAAATGAGCATATGCCTTTATGTTCATAAAGTCTTCAGATTCAAATGTCTGATAAAATGAAAGACAGATTAAGAAAGGTGATTTTTCATTAGATAATGCATAGAAAGTACATGATATAATATCCTGATCACAGTTTTACAAAATTACTATTTATTTTTTCTTTTTCCACATATTAATGAGTAATGAAAATACCTTACCCCTGGCACTTTTAATCCCTCTTCTCTATTTTGTTCTGTCTGGTTTTGTCCCTTATCATTTATCACAATACAATGTACTACTTATTTTATTTTTGTATCTCATTATTGTCTGTCTTGCCATTAGAATGATAGGAATTTATGATTAATTTATTACTACTAGATTCCTAGTGTCTAGAATGATGCCTGGTCCACAGTAGGTGGTCAATAAATTCTAATTGAGTAAATAAATTTGCTTAATTTATAAACAACTTACTCTGTTGGGAATAATAAAATCAGAGTTTTAAAAAAATTTTATATCTGAAGAAGTCAGAATAAAAGGGTATTGTTGTGTGGCTGTAATCTAGTAAAATATGGAGCATGAATATGTGGAGATTTATAAATAAAAACAAAGAACTTCAGTGATATAAAAGCACTTTGAGACCAATTTGTATGTAAAAACTAAGCATTTAGCTGTCAGACATCGTGAGCAGTTCACACAGATTTCCCCATGTGTCACACTCTTCCCTCAGGAACCACGGGGGCCATGCGGTATCAGCTGTTTTACTCAGCAGATGTGATTCAACAGCTCTTTCCGGTAAGGCATGTGCATCTGAGATATTTTCTTTTTTTTAATTCAAGAGATCTAAATGTAATCTGGTAAAATATAGTGGTTCTGTTTACAAAATTCTAAATGCCAGAAGCCATCTATCATTCTAATCATCATCACTGTTTTCCTCCTCATAGCTTTTTCAGAGGAAAGGAGTTTTAAACATGGTAAATGTCGCCACGTCTCAGAACGAGAAAGGAGAAAGGACATTTAGTTCTGATTTTCTCTTCTCTTGTTTTCTCTAATTTCTTATTAGATAATAGATTTCTTATTAGATCATAAATCTTTTATAAGCCTTTAAATGTATATGGAGGTTAAAAGTGTAGCTTTTGGAGGAAGAAAAAGCTTCACTTGAATTCCAGCTCTGCTGCTGTGGAAACATCTTTGGTGATTTGTCTGTTTGCCCCCTTCCCATCCTTCTCTGTGCTTCTTGAGGCTGAGTTCCAAGGGCTGCAGCTCTTGGGCTGCCAGTTGGGATTGGCCAATGGGAAGTATGAGATGGAGACTTGCTCCCACCCAGCCTCAGGCATTCTGGCAGTGGTTATGTTCCTCTCACTCACAACTCCTGTTGGTGTGGGTATCTCTTATTCTCAGCTTCTAGTGCTCACAGGGTTCAGATAACACCATTCTCTCCCCTTGCTCTTTTAAGTGTGGAATATACTGGCTTCCTGCTGTTGTGCCTGCCTGATGTTTAACCACCCCATATTAGTTCCCCTAACCCTGCCCACCACTCTGGATAGAGTCCCTTCTGTAGGGACACACCAACTGAAACATCAGTTTCTTTATGTGTAAATTGGAGGCAATGTCTACCTTTTGGCTTGTTGGGGTGATAAAATGATATCACATATTTAAATTATCTAACACAATGCCTGGCATAAATTGAACTATCTTGGTGGTAACTGTGGTGGCAGGGCTAGTAAGAATAATGGTTTTTATTATCTAGCCAGAACAGCAATGATTTTAGCAGTTTTTGTGTTTACTGCATACATTTCTCAAGGGGCAGAACACAGATGAGCATGATAAGATTTCAAAAGAAAAAAAATATAACTTGTATAACTGTTTTTATAATATCAGTTTCTGTGACAGAAACAACAAACACATCTTGGCTCCTAAGGAAGGTAATCCTACAGTCGTATGTCCGTGTTGCTGCAAAAGCAGTTATGATGAGTTCAGTGATTGCGTCGGGGTTTGTTGTGGCTAACCGCCAGCCAAATCTTTTCTTCTGAAACTCCATGCACATATTCCTTGTATCCTAAAACTGAAGTATCGTGTAGGCCACTGACTATTTCCAGAAACTCAAATTGATGCCATCTATTTGAATGGAACAGATGGAAACATCTGTTTCAAATGTTACTCTGGTTATTGTTATAGCCCAGATCCTCAGCATAGAAGACACTGAGATCACTACCCTTTAACTCAAGAATCCTACTTTGAAGCTAGGGCAGTACACACCATGATACACACCAGCTGTATCATAGTGATATTTTCTTCTGTGCTTCAGTTTTCATAATTTGAATTAGGACATTGACAGATTTCCATCAGAATCACTATTAAAATGGTGCTCTATAATTCAGAGCAGTTAGAAAACTCTTGGGTCTGTGGACTTTAGTGAGATAAATTGTTTAGAAAGACAATTACTGACTTAATGGTATCATTTTACAAACCAGTAAATTAAAATTTGAAAACTTTTTTTTTTTTTTTTTTGCGCGGTACCAGGCCGC
The DNA here is from genome assembly GCF_963455315.2 of Globicephala melas. Lineage (NCBI taxonomy): Eukaryota > Metazoa > Chordata > Mammalia > Artiodactyla > Delphinidae > Globicephala > Globicephala melas. The sequence continues at coordinate 44,459,794 of NC_083327.1, read as the reverse complement.
TCACTGTTGTGGCCTCTCCCGTTGTGGAGCACAGGCTCTGGACGCGCAGGCTCAGCAGCCGTGGCTCACAGGCCCAGCCGCTCCGCGGCATGTGGGATCTTCCCGGACCGGGGCACGAACCCGTGTCCCCTGCATCGGCAGGTGGACTCTCAACCACTGCGCCACCAGGGAAGCCCGAAAACATTTTTATGAATAGAAAATAATCTTTCAGTATTGTGTCATGAACTTGATCTAGGATGAGTTAAATGGGAGTGGTGTACTAGTAAGAATTGATGTATTGGAAAAGATACAATTACAGATACAACGTTAATCCAATAGCTAAGTGGATTATCAAGAAAACAAATGAAATGTTTAGATAAGTATATTGGCATGTAGAAATAGAGGTGATTATCATTTTCAATCCAGTGTCTTAACGTATAAAGATCGTGGTTCATTTTTACAGAAAAAGCTACTTGAAAGAAGTAGATTCTAAAATTAGTTTTAAAACTCTTCCCTCAACTGATGAAGGAAAGGCAGGATATAATGTAAGAGATTTGCTTTTCCATGTAAACAATCATTTATGGCCACACGAGACAAGAATTTTGCCATAATATTTATAAATTTGTCAATGCTTTTGCCATGAAAAGAGGAGAAGAAAAACAGGCATATTAACTCAATTTAAAAGCCACATATCTTCAGCAGCGATATTCATTGAGTAAATTTGCATCTTGTCATCATGTGGCTTATTTTGCTTTTGTTTGCTTGTTTTTGTTTTCCCTAAGGAAATATGCACAGAGCATAGTTTGGACTTGTTTTTCTCCCCCTCTTCCAGAAAAGCATGTTAGGTGGATAAGGACAAGATGGGAGGAGCAAGATTAAATACATGATTGTCGTGTTTATAGTCATCCATCACTTGGGGAGTAACATGCTTTTCTTTTTTCATCACGTCAAAAAGCAAGGAAATTTAAAATAAAATTAACATAATTTTGTCGATGTGTCAAAGTGAGCTTTTCATATCTGTCTAAAATGTAAATGTCAGTCAAAAAAAACAGTTGGATATCATTTTGGTGAATATTTTTCTTTAGTCTCACCAGAAATAAGTTTAACTATCCCCAACTTTTAAAAAAAATTAAATATAAGACCTAATTATGCAGAAAAAGATGAAATCATATTGGGTGCCCAATATATAGTATTACTTTTTCTGCTCTGGTATTCTAAAGTAAAGTTGTGTTGAAGGAAAAGTTCTTAAAGAAATCTGATTCCAAGTCCTCTTAAAACAGTTATAATTAAATTCATAGCTATCAGAACTAGCCTTGTTTGATAAGAATTGCAGCTAAAATGTTTCCCTTGCTTTCACTTTCAACTTACTTGCTGCATCTATAAAAGAAGAACAGTGGAAATGTTCTGTTTCCAAAAATAAATAAATAAAGTTCAACTAGCACTTTACTTATTGGTTGTTAAACGGTTGTTTGACTTGAAAAATGTTCAAAATCTATATATGTATGCATTTTATCTCTCACAGAGGTAAGTCAGAGTTAGGAAGACTCTGAGCATGCTAATTTCTTTTGCAGGGTGGTGCAAATTAATTTGTCCATAAAAAATGTTTTAAATGTTTTTCAATGCATTTACTTCTACAGTAAATTCGTTAAGTAGTATCAAATACATATTCACTAGTAATAATTTATTTTTTCAGAATACAAAATTTCAAAGATTTTTTTCTTGGTTCTGTAGAATTTGCAAGAGTAGGTGACACAGAAACAAGAAAATGTTAACCCTGAAGAACTATGTTATAAAGCTATGTGATTTAGCTACTTCCACAATTTTCTAAAATAAAATCTAAAAATTTTATGAGAATACTTTAGTTATTTTAATAAGTTGTAAGTCATTACAAGAATCTTCTAATCTTATTGACACATATTGACACTCTAGTTGTTTCATTAATTTGAACTTGAAATTGTAAGTATGTTCATAAAAGCCTCAATTTTTTTTACAAACAAATATCATCAAAAAGCAATATTTTACAACATCCACTAGGTTGGAGCATGGTATTTTGCTCAATATGGAAAAAATATGGTTCTTACATTTTTGAAGATTAGCAAAATCTCTCTTCTTACAAATGTGGCATCTGAAAACCTCCAACAGGGGAAAATGTCAAAAAAATTCATTTTTCTAATCTATTACAATACTGTTTGCTTCTTGGATGAAGCCAGGTGGTAGGAGATGGGATTGGATAGGTGATTTTGATTAAATATTCTTATATAGGTTTTGAAATTTAAATTATGTGAGTATATTATTGACTCAAAAAGTCAAATTAAAATTTTAGAAAAATGAAAGCATTGTCTCTATTTCAGTTGTTAGTTATTTGTTTTCATAGTTTCACATAGTTTGTGAAGAAGCTACTATACTACCACTTCAAATTAATAGAAATAATTAAATGTTAGCTGGAAGGTTCTAGGAACATTTATCTGTATGTGGGCATAGAGAACTACATAATGCTTAGTGCCATGTCAGTTGGATAAGAGATGACTGTTTTTCCTTCTCCCTAAGGAGGAAAAATGTTAACACAAATCACAAATGCTTAGACCCAGTCAATGCTTTTGGAAGGAAATACACTATCTTTAAGTTCAAATGATAGTAAAGTCTGAGTCCCTTTATTGTTAATTCCAGATTTCTTTCTTTACATTAACCAAGCCCATTAACAACCCTTCTGTTTGTATGTTTTGGGTCCTCTACTGTTTGAACTCAGAACGCAACATCATTTGAATGTTAGAAAACCCTCCCCTTAACGTACAGTGATGCCAGATCAAGACAACTGACAAACATTAGCAAGGTATCTGAATTTGAGATTAACATCAGAGAATGATAGAATGATGGGTACTAATATAATGCTTTTTCCAAGAAACACAAAATACCTTACTTTTAAAATTTAGTCTTTATTCAGATACAGGTATTTGGCAGAAAGTTTCTCAAAAGTTATTGATGTAGACTATAATTTCAAGGAAAGTAACTGGCAAAATTTGTTGTCAGTGATGAATTGTAAGTCAAGTGAAAATTAGGATTTTGGAAATTGTACCCACTATTGTGATCCCAATGACTTCTCAAGTCTTAAAGCCTTTCCTTATGAGATAACTATAGGTGGTGATATTAACTAACACATGTAATTAATATTGTATAATGAGATGTGCCAAAACTTGGAAGATTTGCATAAATAAGTGAACCAATATTTTTCCAAATGACCAATGGATAATGTTGCACTATCATGAATGGATAAAACATCCTTTCAGAGTACAAGCTAGATCAGTGGATGTTAGTGTAAAAAGCTTATTGACAGGGTTTCCGTTTCCACATTACTTGTCAAGTTTTGGTGTAGTATCAAGGAATAATATCCACAATTATCTGAAAAATCTATTAAAATTCTCATCCCTTTTCCAACTACATATGTGTGTGAGACTGGATTGCCTTTGCATATGACAGCAACACAATATCTGACTACAAAAGCTGATATGAGTCTCAGGTGCTCTTCCGTTAATCCAGACATTAAAGAGTACTTGAAAAAATGTAAATAATACCTTTCTCATTTCCATTTCGGAAAATATTTTTATAAAATAATATATTTATATTAACATATAATAGGCTTATTTTAAATTTTAAATGAATTAATGAAATTAATTTTTTTTGTTTTACTCTCTAATGTGCTAAATATCAATATATGTAACCTGCATAACCAAAACTCTTTGGAGTCCTCAGCACACTTTAAGCATCTAAAGAGGTCCTGAGAACAAAATGTTTGAGAACTGCTATTCTACAAAATCCTCAACTGAATACAGTGACAAGATTAATTACACAATTTATTTGAGAATATCTATTAAATTGAGATTATCCTAATAACAAATCAATCACTGAACATAGACTGACAATGGGCAGAACATCCCTAAACATCAGTCTGCTTAAATTGAATGAAATTATATATTGCTAATCCCTTTGAAAAGCTAAATAGATAGAAGTTAAATAGATAATACAAGTTAATTAAAAATAACTACCTTTCCAGATATCCTGAATAATTTAACACCCTTTGGTGGTATTATTTACAGTGTTACATTTCTAAGCTTTGTTGTTGTTTTTTCTTGAGTGTTAGATGAAAAAGAAATAGCTAATTTGCATGTTTGCATATATTTGCATATCACCTTTAAAACTTTACTCCTCAGTATGTAAACTAAAAGAAAAAGAATGAATTAGCACAATTTACAGTGATTATATTCACGGCCCATATTCTGCATAAAACACTTAAACTTTTTAATGTTTAATGTAATACAATTTGAAATTGAGAATAGACATGGATACAGATCTACAGTGTAAAACATGTATAAAGAACTCAATATAAGATGCAGATGACCTTGCCCAGGAGGAGGATGGGGTAGCAGGTAAATAAAAGGAATGTAGGAGACAAGACATTCTTTATCTGCCCTAGCTCTGCTGTTAGACAATGTATATTGTAAACATTGATAACCCTAACCTACATATAGATATATATGTCTGCATATTTTCTATATTATACATCAATATTCTATATATTTTATATTAATATTGTATAGTTAACAAACACTTCAAGAGTTCTCAGGGTGGCCTTGACATCTTTGGCAGGTTGCCATCTCTAAAATGCAGTTTAGGTCTCACAATTATTTAAAGCTAGAGTATATTTTGCACTTATCATTTTATTAAAAATAATGGAAACCTGAAAAACTGTTTTTATTAGTGGAAATACAATCGAGACAAAGGCTCAAATCATTGCTCATGCCAAAATCAATGGATAGCCTCAGTAAAGTATTCCATAGATTTAAGCTTAATGCAAGTGTGAAGAAAGAAGGAAAATGGAATGTATTCAACATACTATGATACATAAACATAAACACACACATAATATATATAATATACAAAAGTAGTATAGGATACTGTGTTTAACAGATGACATGACAGGATGCATTAATAATCAGCCAGGGGATCTATGGAGATATTTGTAAGGACATAGCTTGGCTATAGATTCATTTTAAGGAGAAGATACTCTTGAAATATTTTTTTTGGAGGGAGACAAAGTTTGTAAGAACATTTTAAACATGTCTTACTTTCTTCCCTAGTCCATTCTCAAGATATCAGCCAGCGATTCTTCAAACTGCAAAATGAATCAAAATGGACTTTTCAAATATTGCATTTGCACTCAGGATAAAATTCAAAACCTTTATTGCAGTATATGAGGTCAACAACTTGTTTCTTTCCAAGCACTCTGGGCTCGCCCAGAATCCCTCTCCCTTCCCTCACTACAGATGACCAGTGGGATTTGCCCAGTTCTTTGAATAGGGCATGCCTTTTCCTGTCTCAAAGCATATACCCAAGCCCAGTGCTTCTGTTGGAACCTCTCTCCTTCTCTCTTTAATTTTTACTGATTGATAAATGTTTCCAATTGCCATTCTCCCCCACCAGTACAGCCCTGCTCCAACCTAAATTATTTCCTTTTACCTGATGCTTTCCTAAAAACCTGTGATTTTCTTTCATAATTATTATCACACTATATAAGTTTATACAGTATTGTGAAAGTTTGGTTTGATATCTTTCTCCACTTTGGAGAACGTTTAAACTTTATTCACTGTTGTGTCCTCAGAATATAGAATCTTTCACATAGATAACAGTAATGTGTTGAGTGAATACAAAAATGAAAGTCAATATTACAATCTATGCTTAATTTCTTGCTCAATAACCTGAAGGATGCCCAACTCAGTGCCCTGCAGTTACCATCATTCTTTCTTTTTTCATATGTTGTGTTTGTTCTAACTATATTTATTGAAATATAATCTTTTGTCTTTTAAATTTAATAATAAAAATGCTGCCTTGGGCTTCCCTGGTGGCGCAGTGGTTGAGAGTCTGCCTGCCGATGCAGGGGACACGGGTTCGTGCCCCGGTCCGGGAGGATCCCACATGCCGCGGAGCGGCTGGGCCCGTGAGCCATGGCTGCTGAGCCTGCGCGTCCAGAGCCTGTGCTCCGCAACGGGAGAGGCCACAACAGTGAGAGGCCCGCGTAACGCAAAAACAAACCAAACAAAACAAAACAAAAAATGCTGCCTTGCATTTTGAATGCCTGTCCTTTTTTAAAAAAAAAGCTTTATTTAGATGTAATTATCATATCATAAAATTAACCATTTTAAGTCTATAATTCCAGGTTTTTAGTATAGTTAGAGTTCAACTATCACCCTAATCTAATTTTGGAACATTTTTACCACTTCAGAAGGAAACCCAGCAATCATTAGCAGCCCCTGACAATGCTCCCTCCAATCATAGGCAAACCACAAAGCCACTTTCTGTCTCTCTGTATTTCTTCTGGAAATTTCATATGAATGGAATCATACAATATGTGATCTTTTGGGACTGGCTTCTGTTTTTCTGTTTAATTCATTTTCTTAGTCACTGATTTTTATTTACTTTTACAAAGATACCAATCTGTGATTGATTGGGAGTTTAAAAAGAGGGTCTTTATCCACAGGTAGGTTGAGAAGCACTATTTTGACAAATATGTATACATTGTGCATGTAATTGCTGGACAAATGATCACTTAGATCATTAGACGTCTTAAATATGTTCATATATATGATTAAAAGCAACCAAAACACTCTTGTACATTTGACTTTCAAAAAAGCCTTCAGAAACCCATGATAGGTGAAAGCAAGATACGACTCCTACGTGGGTACTGTCTGGGTGCGAGAGTGGTAACGCAGGCAGCCTCTCTGAGATCTCCTCGACCAAAGCTCTAAGCACTGAAATGTTTATCACAGATGCCGTCAGGTCATCCTAATTAAGCAGCATGTGTGTGTGTGTGTGTGTGTGTGGAATTTTTAAAAAAGATTTCTTCTACCTGTGATAGTTTACTTTTCTCAGATATGTACATGTATTTGCATTTGTATATAATTTTTCAAACTTTATTTTCCAAAATATTTGAAGGCAAATCTTCATGCAGCAGAGGTTAGACTCAAAGGCTATGGTAGTGACTGCATAGAAGGTATGTCTGAGTAAAGCATGCATAGTGATGACATTCTCCAGAAAATCAAGAAAGATTTGCTAGCAGAGTAGAGGCTTATCTGTGATTAATGTATATCAAAAAGAAAAAAAAAACTTATCTAAACACAAAGAGAAAGGGATAGACGTGGTCATTTCATAGAATCCAAAAGTTGGTAGGTTATTTAGGATTATTCTTGTTTGAAGTGTTACTTATTTAACTGACAAAATAAAGGCAAGGGAAACGTTAGCTCAGTATTCTGTATTCTACATCTAATTAAAATTGTGCTTACTGTCTACCACTGACTATTCTATTTTAAATATGCTAAACTTTTAGTTCTTACAACAGTCCCATTTCTGTCATTCCAATTAAAAATTGTGTCACATGTACTAAGTGGTAGAATGGGCTTCAGAACACACACACACACACACACACACACACACACACATGCGCGCACGCAGGGGTTTATATATTATTCACTGAATTCACTAGCAAAGAAGAAAAAATGTCACAACCCAATCTCTTATGCTTGGTTCCAGGGTAAAATATTCTCAGAATGTGAGATGATTTTTTTCTCCTCTACACAAGCAATGTAAACACAAATAGTACTTGTAGGATATCTTCCAAAAGGTTTTGTTAAAACAATGGATTGTGAGATGAGTCCATCCGAAAAATTGTTTCAACTATAACTAAAATGCCTCTAGTGGATAAACTGTATAACCAAACTAAAATTAAACTTATCTTTTTATTTGAAGATTCTCATCACGACGAAAATTCAAATTGATCATTTCTTTTATTTATTTATTTATTTTTGGCTGTGTTGGGTCTTCGTTGCGGGCTTTTCCCTAGTAGCAGCCAGCGGGAGCTCTCTTCATTGCAGTGCATGGGCTTCTCATTGTGGAGGCTTCTCTTGTTGCAGAGCACGGGCTCTAGGCACGCGGGCTTCAGTAGTTGTGGCGCACAGGCTTAGTTGCTCCGCGGCACGTGGGATCTTCCCGTACCAAGACTTGAACCCATGTCCCCTGCATTGGCAGGCGGATTCTTAACCACTGCGCCACCAGGGAAGCCCTCTAATTGATCATTTCTGAAATTGAGATAAGTATGTAATTTGGAGTCTCAAAGAACAAATATTACAAGAGCCTCCCCAAAATTGTTCTTTGGATTATATTATTTCTATACTACAAGCCAGGCCTATTAAACTGATGTTGACTCTTTTTAAATTAAAAACAAAACAAAATCCTAGAAAGAATACTTGTCAAAGTAAAAATTTTTGTTTTCCTCTATGAAAATCTTCCTTCAATTGTCTCTGCATTTCAGATGTGAAATTCCATCTTCTCTGGGCCCCTAAACAACTTAAATGCCCTACTAATACCTTCATATCCTTGCTTCATAGGTATCAATCAATACTATCAAAGGAAAAAATAAGAGGAAATGTTTGAATTGATAAATGTGTTCAACTCACAAGAGAGAGGAACACTGAACTTTCCTATGAGAAAAACTGTCCTTTCCATGAGCTTTAAAAGCATGAATCTCCTGGGCATATGAAGAAATTGGTAAAAACAGCAGCATCAGCTACTTTTACTGATAACTTGCTTTGATCGTGCTACGTAACTATCCCTTGTCTCAGGCTGAACTTTACATAAATAGTTAAGTATAAATTACTAGGACATGAGATTTTCTTTTCTATCAGTTGGGGATATTTCAGTTATTATCAAAGAATAGCCTGAATAAATAGTCACATTGTTGTTTAGTTTAATAATTATATATTTTAATTATTTTTCAAGATTTTGCAGTCCTTGATGATGCACGTTTCTAAAGTTTACAAGAACATTACAGTACTTGAAATGGTAGGTTCTTTTGGAACAAGCATAATACATTAATTACATATCTCTAAAAGGGATACACAAAGATGATGAATAGATTCATAGCAATTAAGGCCAGTCTATTTCCACCAAATAGATAATTTCAGGTCTATTACTAGTTTTCTAATTCTTTAAAAATCTTAAAACACTGTTAACTTTGATCAAATTATTTTTTAGCAACTACTAAGATAATCAATGTTAATGTTTCCCCCTTTTCATGATTAATGTAGCTAAATATGGCTTTGGATTTCTTACAGTGAGGTATTTTTGTATTCCTAGAATGAACGCTGTTCAGTCATGGCCACTGGTCTTTGAAAATATTTCTGAATTTTAATTGCTAACATCCTAGTTTCCGAAATATTGGTGTTTTGTGTGTGTGTGTGTGTGTGCGCGTGTGTGCATAACCTGCATGGTAAGTTAATAAGACTTCAAAGTATCAGTTCTATTTTTAAAAAAATTTTATTGGATTATAGTTGACTTAAAATGTTGTGTTAGTTTCAGGTGTACAGGAAAGTGATTCAGTTATACATATATTCATTCTTTTTTCAGATTCTTTTCTCATATGGGTTATTATAGAATACTGAGTAGAGTTCCCTGTGCTATACAGTAGGTCCTTGTTGGTTATCTATCTTATATATAGTAGTATGTGTATGTTCATCCCAAGGTCCTGATTTATCCCCCCACCCACGTTTCCCCTTTGGTAACCATAAGTTTATTTTCTGTATCTGTTTCTGTTTTATAAATAAGTTCATTTGTATCATTTTTTAAAATTTGATTTCACATATGAGAGATATCATATGATATTTGCCTTTCTCTAACTTCACTGAGCATGATAATCTCTAGGTCCATCCATGTTGCTGCAAATGGCATTACTTCTTTCTTTTTCACTGCTGAGTAATAGTCCATTGTATATATATACCACATCTTTATCCCTTCCTCTGTCAATGGACATTTAGGTTGCTTCCATGTCTTGGCTACTATAAATAGTGCTGCAGTGAACACTGGACTGCATTTATCTTTTCAGATTATGGTTTTCTCTGGATATATGCCCAGGAATGGGATTGCTGGATCATGTTGTAGTTCTATTTTTAGTTTTTTAAGGAACCTCTATACTGTTTTCCATAATGGTTGTACCAATTTACATTCCTACCAACAGTGTTGGAGGGTTCCCTTTTCTCCACACCCTCTCCATCATTTACTGTTTGTGGACTAGTTCTATTTTTTATGACATGTAATTAATTTCTGCTTTAATTTGTTCTATTTAATATTATTTTCCTAATTTTATTTATTTATATTACAGTTTCCTGAGTTAAATCTTTCATTATTTATTTTTTTGTTATAACAATTTTTAAAAGTTTTTAAGTTATGAATTTTTCACTGACTATAGATTTGTCCTTATTCTAAAAATTTATTGACCTGTGCTCATTGAACAACAAATTTGTCTTTTTATTCAGTTCTTTTAAATTATACCGATTAATGTTCTTGAAAAATAATTGATTAAATGGTCTTTATTAGTTTTTGTCATTCATTCTTCATTTATATGTTACACCTCTCTCATTAGAGATATTACCAAATTTAAACCTAATTTGGGGAAGTACAGTGTCAATGTTAAACTTAAGAGTTCTAATATCAATTCTACTTTTGAAAAAAATCATAGTAATTATTACATTACTCCAAAAATTGGTTTGGGGAGCAGTAAAAGTGACTTTGTTTCCTATTTACAAAATACAACTTTAAAAGGTAATTTTTTTATTTACAAAATATAATTTTACAAAAATCACTTCAAAATGAATTAAAGGCTTGAGATCTGAAACCATAATAGTCCTAGAAGTAAACATACCCTCTTTGATATCAGTCTTAGTAATAATTTTTTGGACTTGGCACCAAAATCAAAGGTAACCAAAGCAAAAATAAACAAGTGAAATAAAATCAAACTAAAAAGTTTCTACACAGTAAAGGAAACCAGAAACACCTATTTTTTTCTGGCAGGGGGGCTCCCTTTTGCTTGGAGTATCATCTTCCATCCCTTCACTTTAGCCTATGTTTGTCTTTAGAGCTGAGTTGAATCTCCTGGATGCAGCACATAGTTTGGTCTTATTATTATTATTATTATTATTTGCGGTACGCGGGCCTCTCACTGTTGTGGCCTCTCCCGTTGCGGAGCACAGGCTCCAGACGCGCAGGCTCAGCGGCCATGGCTCACAGGCCCAGCCGCTCCACAGCGTGTGGGATCTTCCCGGACCGGGGCACGAACCCGTGTCCCCTGCATCGGCAGGTGGACTCTCAGCCACTGTGCCACCAGGGATGCCTCTGGTCTTATTTTTTAACCCATCTAGCAACTCTGTGATTTTTGATTGGTAAAGTCAATCCATTTAATTTTCAGTGATTAATAATAAATGAGGACTTAGTACTGACATTTAATCTTTTGTTTTCCGGTTGCTCTTTATTTTCATTGTTTCTTTTTCCTTGTGGTTGTCTGCCATTTTAGTGTGGTGGTTTTCTATGATGTTTTTATCAGTTTCCTCTTTTTTGATGTTTTGTGTCTCTGCTCTAAATGCATGTTTTGTGGTTACCGTGAGGTTTGTATATAATATCTCATAGATAAAATAGTATTTTTTCTGCTGATAGCATCATCTTATCTTCATTTGTCTATATGGGCTCTGTCCTTTTCCTCTTCCCCTTCTATGTTTTTGTTGTCTCAAATTATCCCTTTTAATGTTGTGAGTTCATTACCAAATTGAAGTAGCTATAGTTATTTTTACTACCTTTTTCCCTTTAAGCTTTATGCCATAATTAAGTGCTTAACAACCTATTCTGATGTAGAGTTGCAATTTTCTGATTCTGCCCGGTGTATTTATTACCTTCATCAAAGCTTTGTGTACTTTTGCCTTTTTGTTTCAGGTAGAAGAGCTCCTTTCAACATTTCTTTGTAAGGCAGTTTTAGTGATAATGAACTCTCTCGCTTCTGTTTGTCTGGAAAAGCCTTTTTTTTTTTTCTCCTTTATATCTGAAAGATAACTTTTCTGATAGACTATTATGGGCTGACAGTATTTATCTTTCAGTATTTTGAGTATGTTACATTACTCTGTCCTGGTCTGTAGAGTGTCTGCTGAGAAATCTTCTGACAGCCTGATGGGGATTACTGTCTTTTCTTCCCCTGGCTGCCTTTAAAATTCTTTATTTTTCATGAACTTTTGACTGTTTTAAGCTAATGTGTCTTGGAGAAGGTCTTTTTGCACTGAGGTTATTAGGTGTTCTCTAAGCTTCATGAACTTGTATATCCAGTTTATTCCCCAGGTTTAGGAAGCCCTCAGCTATTATTTCTTTATAACTCTTTGCTCCTTTCTCCCTTTCTTCTCCTTCTGGGATACCCATTATTATGATGTTACCCTTCCTAATGGAGTCATGTAGTTCTTGCAGATTTATTTTTTTCACATCTTAATTTTCTATTCCCTTCTACCTGTATCACTTCTAGATTTCTGTCTTCAAGCTCATAATTCTCTCTTGCATATATTCTGCTATTTCTACTGCTTTCTTATGCATTCATCTCATTTATTGCGTTTTTCAGCTCGAGAATTCTATCTGGTTCTTTGAGTTTTGATTTCTTTTGTAAAATATTCCTTATGTTCCTTAATTTTATTCCTGAGCTCATTGAACTGCCTTTCTGAGTTTTCTTGTAGCTTATTGACTTTCTTCATGACAGATATTTTGAATTCTCTATCAGATCGCAATATTCTGTGACTTTATAAGTTTGGTTTCCTGAGAATTGTCATTTCCTTCTTGTAGTACTGTGTTACCGTGGTTTTTCATGGTGCTTGATGTGTTGTTCTTCTCCTCGTGCATTTAATGTAAGGAACACCTTCCTTATTTAAATAAAGCTTTTTTTAAAAAAAATTTTTAACTTCGATTCTAACCATTCAACAGGTTGGTAATTAGAAACCTTTCTTTTGCTTTTCAGTAGGTGGCGCTACAGTACAAATTTTTGGTTCCACTTACCTGCGCTGCCTCTGGCTATATTTGAGAATCTACACTTTTCACCTTCCACTGCCACTGCCAGATGTGTCGCTAGTTCTCTCCTTGTCTTTGAATGTGCCTCTGGGGTTGCTGGTGCCTTGCTGCTGCTGGTGCTGCTATAGCTGGCATCACCACTGGGAGCGCAGGGATGGCAGGTGCCTCCGCCACGTCCAGGGTTGTGGGCACCTATGCCTTTCTGGGGTCGTAAGGTTTCCGAAGGCCACCAAAGCAGGCAGGTGCCAGAGTCATATGTGCAGCTGCAGCTGGAGAGACAAGGTTGTGGCCCCACCAGTGGTGTTGCCCAATTCCCTATAGGCACCGCTGTGGCCAGGAGGCCAGAGCAGTGTGCTGTTACTGGGTTTTCTGGGGCTGTAGGCTTAGCCACCTGGGCTGGGGCACTGGGATCACTGGCATTGCCTCCACCGTTTCACATCCTCTGTGTGTTCCAGTCTACCACCTCAATGTACAGATGTGCAGAACTCTCTGGTGTCCTGGTGTGTTGAGAAAGAGAAACCGTTCCTGAGTGCAGAAATTAACTTGGTTTGTAAATAGTTTTTTAAAGCCCTTTCTCCAGCACAAGAGTATGTAAAGACATTATGTCATTTTTAAGTAAAATTTATTTTGTGTTAGCTTTTTCACTAAAAAATGCCATATCTAAATTTATATGTAAAAAGTTTTAAATAATCAACTTTAAGGATATTTGCTTTTAGAAAATATCAATTGTGTAAAATATTATTCATCTACATTGTGAAAGACTTAATAGGTTTCTTTTCTTTCGGGTCAAGAGCTTTTGCCATTTGAAGTAGTGCCCATTAGCCTAAGAGTATTGATCTTTTCAACAACTACAGTAGACAAAAGGCAAAATCCTCTCTCTTCAACTTGAGTAAACATTCTAGGCAAAAAAATTCAGAAACATATGAACAAAAATTATATGTATAAACTTCTAAAAATATATAAACTTTTAAAAGCTACTGAGATAACTTTCTTTAGTGTTTTTGTTTTCTTTTATTGGGGAAAAAAAGCTACAAGGCATGCTCTATCTTCAAAAAAATCTGTCTACTGAAATCACATTGAAATATATTTATTAGCAGCTCTGCACCCATATTTTATAAGTTTACAAGACTATAATTCCAACTTTGCTTCAAAAACATAGCATCAGCAAAATACCCTCTTGTTTACATCAGTTTATGTATTCAATTAAACCACCTGGTTTTACAACAGCAAAACATTTCTACACAGTTCACAAGCCCCATCAAAGAGGAATAGTTTTGTGAAACCCAGGTGTAAGAGTCCCACTGTTTTTAAATGTATCATTTAACTGGAATTATTGAAAGAAAAGGATTGCAGCAGCAGCATCACAGATAAATCTGGGCCCCCAAAGATGATTTGCTATTTGTTTTGTAAAGGCTAAAGATCTAATAAAATGCCTTCTGAATTAAAATATTTAGCCCCTTTGATATCTTTATTCAGTATCTCCACTTCCAGTCATATAGTTCATCTCCTTGGAATATGGCATGCCTCCAGGTAAAAAATATTTCAATAATTCACTGGCTGTTTGCATATTTTGCAAGTATGATTCCAGATTTTTTAATTGGATTTTTAGATCAGGTTACTTAAGATATTTGTTATTGCCAAAAAATTATTTTGCTCATTTTTTGTGCTATTTATGCTAGAATGATTGAAATAAAATTGCCTGCAACATGTCATTGTCCTAGTACAGGTTTCTGGTAACTGACTATACTGCTGAACTGAATGAATAAGCATTTTCAGAACTCTAACAGAAAACTGACGAATTCATAAAAGTGCTAACAAAAGATCAAGATAAAAAGAAATTAATTACATGGGACTCAGTGAACTGATGAGGATGATTATAATTTTTGTGACTTTCTGTTTGAATTAAAAAAAAGTGATGTTAAAAAAAGAAAAATGTGATTAAAAAGATAACCAACAAGGACCTATTGTATAGCACACGGAACTCTGCTCAATACTCTGTAATAAACTAACTGGGAAAAGAATTTGAAAAAAAACAAAACCAAAAAAAACAAATAACTCATTTTATTTATTCTGTACAGAAAAAAAAAGACTGGTTGATGGTCATTATCTGAAAATAAAAGTATGAGTGTGCTTAAAAAAAGAAAAACAAGGTCATTGTCCTATGCTGAAATGCTGTCTCAACATAGGCTATGAAAGTCATGTCCTAATATGTATTCATATATAAGACATGCCAAATAGAAATATTGATCCTTTACATGTCTTTTGCCAACTTTTAATTTTTAAAAGTATGTAATAAAATGTTATTTTCATTTATCCCCCAAAAGATGAAAATAAGCCAGTTATTTGTAACTATTTTTTCAATATTGCTCTTTTCGATGCTCTATTTTTTAAAATGCAGTACCATATTTTTAAAAACTTTTCCCAATTTCCCTTTTTTCTCAAAACGTGTATCATTTTCTTTAGAAGGAAATAAGAAACGTTAAATTCCAACTTAAAATAAAACCAGGGCTGAAGATAAGATTCTAATGACACCTCAAACTTACCCATCTTGATTTCTAGGATGAAATGGATGGAGTGATTTCTGCTTTAAAACTATAGCTAGAACAGAACAAAGCTGGGATACATTTTCTTGGGGAAAGAACACAGGTAGATCTTCCAGCGTTCTCTTGGTGCAACATGACTTTTTTTTTTTTTTTTTTTTTTTTTTTAATGCGTTGGGTCTTTGCTGCTGTGCGCGGGCTTTCTCTAGTTGTGGCGAATGGGGACTACTCTTTGTTGTGGTATGCAGGCTTCTCATTGCAGTGGCTTCTCTTGTTGCACAGCATGGGCTGTAGGCACGTGGGCTTCAGTAGCTGTGGCACATGGGCTCAGTAGTTGTGGCTCGTGGGCTCTAGAGCACAGGCTCAGTAGTTGGGGCACACGGGCTTAGTTGCTCTGCGGCATGTGGGATCTTCCTGGACCAGGGCTCGAACCTGTGTCCCCTGCATTGGCAGGCAGATTCTTAACCACTGCACCACCAGGGAAGTCCTTTTTTAAGAAGAAAAAAAGATTATAATCTATCTAGAAAAAGGTGCATTAAAATTATATGTGTGTGCTATTTACTACAAGTTTCATGTGTCTTGTAATAATTCCAAATCTGTAACATATTTCCTGCTTCTCACAATTACAGCTCAGACTCCTTCCTTGGGACCACACATTGCCCAATTCCCAGTGGTGAGTTTGTTTCTATGCAATTTCTATCCAATTACGCTAATTCCTTCCCAATCAGGATGTTTTCTCAGCATTTACTGGAGGCTGAGCTTGTAAGAAAATATCTGTCCAATTCCCTCAAAAGTTTGGTCAGTCTTTGTGGCAACGAGTAGGAAAAACGCTCATAATGTCTACTGGCATTTTGGACTGAACTGACTAGATTTGTTTTGCCATTATGCTGGTCATACCTAATCAGGAGTTTCAGGGTGACAGGTGTGGCTACAGACCCTGGGCTCTTAGACAGGATCATTTTCCCATTGGAAGAGCCATCATGAGCAGCATCCGTCAAGACCTCAATCCATTTATAGTAAGTCCCCTACATACAAACCTTCAAGCTGCGAACTTTCAAAGGTGCTAACGTGCGTTCGCATGTCCAATCACATAAGTTAGTTCACGTGTCTGGCATACATTGTCACGTGTGTGCATCCTCTACAAGTGGTTGTGCTTTTGTGTACTTTACTGTACAGTACTGTTGCTGTGCAACATGAGGGGCTTACTAATGAAGACCTGATAGAATTGGAGGCCCAGAGAAAGGATGAAGAGAGACAAGAAGAAGTAACTGAAGAACGGAAGAGATTCACGACGCGGGAAATGGCAAGAGGATTTTCTTTATTTGAGAAGGCGCTGTTAGTTTTTGAAGCACAGGACCCAAACCTAGAACGGTACATGAAGGTTGCAGCAGCTGTTCAGAATGCAATCTGGTGCTACTGTGTCATCCATGACAAGAAAAAAAGCCACTTCCTAGACATCACTGGATCGTTTTTTCAAGAGGGTAGGTAGAATTGAATCCAGCAAGGAACCAGAGCCTGTGCCATCACCGTCAGGCGTGAGTGAAATTGCAGCTTGCCCTCCGTCTCCTATTGCTGACGATCCTTCAGCTCTGCCATCTCCCACCTCCTCTCCCTCCTCCAGTCAGAAACTCTTGTGCCTGTTCACTCGATGCCAGCCCCTGTATGCCAGCTGTTGTACTGTACTGTTGTACTTTTCAAGGTACTGTACTGTAAGATTAAAAATATTTTCTTTATTTTCTGTTTGTTTTTTATGTATTATTTATGTGAAAAGTATTATAAACATTACAGTACAGTACTATATAGCCGATTGTGTTAGTTGGATACGTAGGCTAACCTTGTTGGACTTACTAACAAATTGGACCTACTAATGCACTCTTGGATGGAACTCATTCGTATGTAGGGGACTTACTGTATGCAAATGGAAGCCTGAGTCGCCTTATTACCTGTACCTGTTGCCACCTCTATAGTCTTCATAGCCAAAACCAGAAGATGCAAAAATAAAGACTATAGCTTCTCAGAAACTTGAGGGGTACCTACTAGTTTATTGATGTAATTGGCATGAAAATCTTATATTCTTCTTTGAAACAACTATCTGCGCTTATGTAACATGGGAATTTGCAGGAAAAGAACTATGTGCTTCTTGCTGGCTTGAAACAATATCTCATTCTCTTCCATTCACTGCATTAGACTTTTACAACACCACAATTACACTTTTAACAACAAACAAGGGTATTAAAAATATTTCACTATTTCATTAAATCATCACATCAAGACTTAATAATCAATTAAGATAACTACCCTCAGGGCTTGTCTAATTTATGCCATTTTTATCGCTGCTTTTCTAATGCTCTATCAAAATGTATAGTTTTTCTTTGGTTGAAGTAAATGTTTCACTTGTGTTCCCATAACATGTATTGATATACTTTCTAAAATTGTTCTTCCTCATTCCTCTTCTCATTTTTTTTTTTTTCTGGGAAAATTTCTCAAACATGAGTAAATGGAAATTGAATTAACCTGTGACCTGCCAAGGTCAGTTTTAAGCATCGTTATGCCCTAAGCTGCACACATCAAAAAAGGATTAAGAAAAAAAAATGATTGTGTTTCATAAAAGGGACAGGGGCATAAAATAGAATAAATAATCAAGTTAGAATTTATTAATTTCTCCTCTAGCTCTAAATTGAACCAATTTCTAGACAAATACTGGCTGTAGCATAAACTTTAGAAGCGTATGTATACAACAAATCAGCTAAGAGTCTAAACCTTTCCCATTTACCCAAACCAGAAACATCAGTAATCTCCTAGTTCTTCCCATTTTTGTGAGAAATAAAGAATGTAGGTCACTGGATGAGGGGGAGGGAATCTGAGTTATTTTATGGTTGTCATCTACTCTTTCCATTCAAGAAAGCATAATTTCCTCCTGGAAGGAAGCAGGTTTCATGCCTCAGGCTGGGCATAAATCATACAGAAATGCTATAGCATAGAGTATAATTTTATAAATTATGTTGTGGAAAATAGAGTTAAGCTATAATCTACGATGAGCTACCATCCCTCTAAGGAATATTTGAGTAATGGGCAAGAACTTTGGATGCTGTGATCTTTTGGCACCTCTAGAGAATGGCTGGGCTGCTTCAGGTAAATGATTTGGGGGAAGTTTTCATAGTGCCTTTTATACCTTAAAGGTTGCTTAGGATTTCAGTAAAGCCATGAACATATCTTTTACAATATGAACAGATTTCTAGCTATTTAAAAAATAGCATTTCTCCCAAATAATATTTAAATTAATAGCTTTGAAAAATTGTGAGGCGTTTCTTACAAGAGGTTCCATTAAAAAGGAGAGAGAGAAAAAGGAGAAAACTTTCATTACAAACTTCTAGAACAAAGTTAATTGTAATGAAGTAGGAAATATGTGTTATATTTGGTAAAGTTTCTGAATATCATGGTTTAGAATTATATAAATCTAATAGGTCACTGTGAATCAGCTCCAGCAAAACTGATCAGCTGGGACAGAGAGATATTAAATAGTGATTTTTAGTATTTATTTTGCATTTTCAGTATTCAAAGAATTATCAACTCTCAACTGTCCAGTGTGCTAACAGCTTATAGCTTTTCCATTCTCTGCTGCCTTCCTTCTGGGTATCTCACCAGTCATCAGGCATCTCTATCACAAGCTAGCCAGAGGAAAAGGGATGAGGGACGTTCAAATCAGTCAATTTCATTGTTCATTTCCAGTACTTTTTTTTTTTTTAACAGACCAATGGAGGATAGTTTGAAATCACTGCGTAAACTCAAATATTACATTAACTTCATCTGTCTCTTATCCATATTGTGTCGCTTGAAATTACAAATATTACTTATTCTTGACAACTTGAGCACAAGTTAGGTTTTTAAGTTTTGTGCAACCTACAATATAATTTAGAGAAGCCTTGGCAAATTCTTGCCTATTTACTCTGTGAGATATTCTAATTGTAAAATTATATGTTTATTATAAGGAGCTAAATCATAATAAGGGTTATTAATTTTCCCAAGTTCTGTTCTTCCAAATCACCAACCCTCATTCCCTGGAAGAAATCATAGTGAACTCACGTTAATGTATATCCTTCCAGATGTTTTCCTTTCTTTCTTTTTTTTTTTTAGAATATGTGATATTCTGTATCAGCTTCAGCAATTGGCTATGCTCATTACATCTACCCCTCAAGACATTTTCTTTCCCTCCACTGTAGAATTTTGAAGTCAGTCATTGATTCTGTATCATTTTATCTGTAAATATTTCAGTCTGTGTAGTCTATTAATAAAATGAAAGGATTGTTTCCTTTTCTAAATCTAAACACAATATAAACTTTAAACATTAAGACATAAAATGACTTGTAATAATGTTTTAATATAATCAGTTATCAAGATGAGCTCCAAATTCCCCAGTTGTCTCATAACTCTATATTTAAAGTTGGTTTGTTTCAATAATATTGTTTGAACAATATCCAAACTAGGTCAATTTTATTTTGCATTTTATTGATATGTATTTTAGATCTCTTTTAATCTATAAGTTCCTCTACCATCTTTTTTTCTTCTCCTTTAATTCACTTGTTGAAGAAACCTGGTGTCCCACAGAGTGGATTTTCCTGCTTGCCTCTGTGGGGTATTGTTTAATGTGTTTCTCTCTCATCTTGTATTTCTTTTAAACTGGAGGTTAGATCTAGAGGACTGATTTGATTCAGGCTTGACTTCTTTAGCCAAAAACATATATCACAGTTTGCACTGTGTACTTTTATGTGTGGGTGATATTAACTTCCTTTTTTTGTAATGTTAACTATTACCTAGATCCATTATTTCATTATACAGAATGGCAATATCTTAATTCTACTATTATTTCTTCATTTATTAACTAAAATAACTCCATGAAAAGAAACCTACTAAAATTCGTTTATCCTAAGGTACTATTAATTACAGAAAAACAAAACAGATCAATTATTATTTCTCTTAATTTAACATTTTGAAAAATATGAGTTTGTTGTCTAGCATCTTCTGAAGGTGGTAAATAAAGCTATTATTAGGGATTCATGGATATTAATATATTTAATGTGTATTGATTCATTGTAATTATCATTCATATTAATGCTCAATTGTCCCATTTTGTTACTACTGCCTTTTTTAAGTTGTTCCCTGATCCCTTTTGACATTATCTCATACTTTTAATAGTTTTTTTTTTCTTTCTGGTTTGATAATATAGTCCAGGTTCATCTATATTAACTCTCACAGAACTGGAATCTGTCATTTTTCCAAGCTATCTTAGTTCCCTTAACTGTAAATGGTGTTTAGAGGCTGTAAGCTGGGCTGCATTGATTACATGTTGCCACTGAGTTGGTCATTTTTTCTAGGTATTTAAGTTTACAGAGCTAGGAAACATGCTTATTTTTAAGAAATAAGACCAATGTGTTAAATTCAGGTTTAGAATTACAGAGTTTTTACTTAACTTCTTTAATTTTATATTTGCATCTCTTTTCCAACACTGAAAATCTTGGATTTTTAACTCCATTGCTGTTCACTTTATCCTACCATATATGTAAATTTGTGTAAGCATATATAAATTACATAATAACATATTATTACGATGATAAGATAACTGGGACTTGTTTTACCCACCCCACTTAAACAATTTTTAAAAATGGAATTTTAAAAAATTGAGATAATTTGAAAAAATAGATAAAATACGTGACTAACAAGTAGTGTAAGACAGTGATTCTTAAGAGAAGGACAAAACAAAAACTGAGTCTAATTATTTTCCTAGTTTACTACTTGGACTGCAGAGCAGAGAGAGTGAACCCAAAGAGCCTGGCAGTGTTGCTGAGAGGAAGAAGCAGCATTCAGAATTTGATGAGTAAAGATGGCTAGAATTCATAGGGCAGGATGCCAGAGAGAGTTGCCAGTGATCTGAAGAGAAAACCACAGGTCTGAAGAGGGTGCTTCTCAAGTCTAGGTAAGAACTGAC
Source organism: Globicephala melas (assembly GCF_963455315.2). Taxonomy (NCBI): domain Eukaryota; kingdom Metazoa; phylum Chordata; class Mammalia; order Artiodactyla; family Delphinidae; genus Globicephala; species Globicephala melas. The sequence continues at coordinate 44,438,383 of NC_083327.1, read as the reverse complement.
CAGCATACGTGTGTAAGCAACCTATCAAAGCCAGGGAAAGAACCATTGGAAAGAAGCAGATGGAACAATTCTTGAGCTTGCAAAAGGCTGTTATTAGCCAGAGTGGAAAGAACTCCTGACACATAAGCACAGTCTTCAGAGGGTATTGTCTTGAGAGGGAAAATTTCTTAGTTCTACAATAAAGGCTGCTTTTTGACCTGATAAAATAGCTTAAAAGAAAGCCTTAGGAGGACTAAACATTTTTCTCCAAATTATTTAATTACCTCTCAGGAATAATCTAAAAAATTTAAGGAAATAATAGTAATAATAATAAATAACAAGCCTAATAATCTAAAAGTCACATGTCTGTCATCCAATGAAAATTTACTAGGATACAATGAAGCAGGCCTATATGATACATAACAAAGAGAAAAATCAATCAATAGAAACAGATGAAATTTCACAGATAATGTAATTAATAGAAAAGAATATTAAAACTATATATATTATATATATATATATACACACATATATATATTCTTTTTTCCTATGTATTTCAGAAGGTAGAGGAAACAGGATCATGAAAAGAGAATGGCAAGATATAAAAAAATACTGAAATGGAACTTCTAGAGGTAAAACTGTCTTTCTTCCCCCTTCTGCTAGGAGAGCCTTTTAAACATGGTATCATGCTTGATACAAACACAGCCACCTTCAGACTTCTCTTCATCTTTTTAGGCAGGGATGCTGATGGGCAGATAGGGGAAAATTGGAAAATATAATGACATGTATCACTGCCTACAATTATTTTCCCAGAATGAGAAGAAAATGCAACAAGTCAGGAGGAACCAGCTCAAGTGAATCTTTCTACATGTTTCTAAAATTTTGCTCTTCTAGCAGTTATTTCTTGTCTGAGGCAAAGCCTCTCCCAGATTACTACCAAGCTTTTTTCCTACTGGGCTCTCCCTCTAGTTATTATTAAGTTGTATGTGTTTTCTTTCTCATCAAAAAAATAATGCCATGACTACAAGGTGGCACTCTTTACCAAGGAAATTCAGGGTGGAGTGTTCCCAGTTTCGCCTTGATTCTGATTTTTTTATCTAGTGTGTTAGGTCTGATATGTTCTTGGCTTCCTTGACTTTGTGGTTAAACGTATGACAACTATTTCACAGTTCTATGTGTATTTGCTAAAGTTTGGCTGATCTGGAATAGTTTGTTCTGAATTCACTGTATTCATTCCATTTACATGTACATCTAAACTTAATCCACATTTCTCTTCCTGAGTAGTAGAGTCCCATCTTTGAATTTTTCCTCTAATTTTATAAAATCTATTCAAAAATTTAACAAGAAAGACTATATGTTTTGAAAATAATATATTAATTAAAATAGAAGATAACCAAGTGCTATGGACCCTACAATTCCAACTTTATAAACTGATTTACACTAAAAGGCTAGGAGATATCCGTAAAATTAAAATTATTTTTGTAATTAAAATATGGGATTTTGTGTGAGTTTTATAACATATGCCTTAATATTATTTATAATTATTGTTTCAATTTTTAAAGACCCTTAAATATACAACTAAAATAATAATGAGTTTTTGTGTGATATAAATTTGCTTTTTAAAATTATAAGTACATGATGGATGAAAAAATCATAGAATTTTTGAAATTAGTAAATTGGATTTGAATAGACTGTTTTATAAAAGGCAATTAAAAAAATAATCTATTGTTCTAGAGTCTGACAATCCACAAACCTGATTTTTCAAAGACAGCAGCAATTAAAACATATGAAGAATTTTAGCTCGAAGATAACTGCAGGGAAGAAGATTCCACATTCTCTCTTCATCTCTTTATGTTTCCCCCTTGGACACCCAACTGGAAACTCACTACAACATGCCTGCTGTCTCACTGGAGTGCTGGGAATGGAACATATGCCCCTGTTTTCACCACTCAATTCCTTCTTCCTTTCCCTCCCAAGGAGAGAAATGACTTGTATGTATGTTGGGATCAGTATTAGTCTGACATTTATTAAAATGTTCTTTCCCTTAAAAAAGATAATTAACATTTGCTTCCTGTTTAGTGTTACATGTTAAGTCTCTTCAGACTGTTTTTTCTTGCCTTTCGGCAAGCTTTGTAATATTTGTTGAAAGTCAAGAGGCATGTTGTACTGGGGAATAGGAACTGAGGAAAATAGGCCTTTAGCATCACAATTTACGTTACTAGGAGTGGGTTTATTTAACGTTTATTGTCGTTATGGGCTGAGGCTTACAATTCCACTAGTGATCTTGTTTTTTTTCCTCTCTGGGCTTTAGGGCTTCCTTCCTTTGGTACTGCTTTTAGGATAATCTCTTGTACCTTGCAGCTCTTACAGTCTTGCAGCTGTTGTATACTGTGATTACCTTGGAGCCTCCTTAGAAGAGTGGTGGTGGGTGGGGGCATTCTGTGATTTTTCAATTAAGTCTTTAGGGTGGCCTGCATATTGGGGCTGTGGTCTTCACAAGTGTTTCAGACTCTCCTCCATTGGTGAAATACTTTTCTCCCTGCCACCTACTCTGGCTGCAGCATTCCCAATCTACTTCCTTGAAGCCTGGTCCGCCACTGATGATTTTTCCCCTCTTAGGTGACAAAGGAGGGCTGGAGGAGCTGGAGGAAAGGAATTACAGTCCTCCTGCTGGAGTTTCTGAATAGTTCTCTGGCAAAGAGGCTCTTTGTGAAGAAGACTGTGGGACTGGTTCACAAAGGATGCAAGAAAAACCATTGATTTATAATTTGTCCATTTGTTTCTTACTGCAAAGATGGAATCAATGACGTCCAAGGTATTTACATGTAAGAAACTTTAAGTCCCTACATGTTATTTTTAATCAGAAGCGTTAATATTAATTTACTTAAATTTAACAGTATAAAAATAGAAGTTGAATTAAGGAATTCATTAGTTTTACTAGGCTGTGAAAGATATTGTGAAAAACATTTAATGTTAGAGTGATTATTTCATACATGTATTCTCTCTTCATATCATATTATTGAATACTTATTTGAGAAAATTAGGAAATTAATACATTTATATTTCATTTACTTTGCCATTTATGCCCCAATATTTTTTGTTACTTCTGATGTGCCTTTCATGTTGACAATGTTTGTATTTTCTTTTCTTTTTTTTCTATTCATTTCCTGATTTCTGCCATTGTGCTATCCTTCTGTAACTTATAGTTTCTTCTTTGAGCCTATTTCTGGAAATATCATGCTGTTGCCAGCTTCTTTGATTCTGTGACAAAACAATTACCTGCATTCTTCCTTGGTACTCTTAGGTGATTCCTCTTGTGATGTATGTACTTCATGTGCCTTTGTTCATCGTTTTCCTCTTCTGTTGAGGAAAAAAAATTGCCAATCTTTAAGTACAGCTTCTCTCTTGATTTCTTTCATATTTCTGTTCATCTTTGAATGGTGCTAGGTATATGTTTGAGAAAAGCACGTTGGGGAAAGGAGGGAGACAGAGCTCCAGTAATCTGCTGTGCTGACATCAGCTTGATTCCTCTTACCAAATCTATCATTTCCTTTGCCCAGGGAGAAAGTCTCCTCCAAAGCTTTTGGCATGAAGGGTGTCAACGTGGCTCACGGCTAAGTGCTTTACTTCAGAGTTTCTCTTCATCATGTTCATTACCTGCCTGGCCTTTTTCTATGACATTTACTCCTGGCCACTTCCTTTGGCTAAGGGGCTAGATTATAGAAAAATAAATGACTTGACAGCACAATTTAATTTTTCAACTCCACTTCCATTGCTGTTCTGAATTGTCACACTGGGTCTCTAGAGAGAAAACTCTCATTTCTGCCTCGGGCCACTCAACCTCAGTTCTCTTCACTCTAATCAAAGAACCAATAGAGATATTCTTTCCTAACTGCCAATATTAATATAAGAAAAACTGCTTCCAGCTGGGGTGAGAGGGACCTGTTGGTCACCTTGCAGCTTTATTCTTTGTTTGGGCAACATTCCCCAGTCTCTGGCAGAATACATTCATTGACTCTGATTGGAGTTATGGTCTTATTTTATTTTACTTTATTTTTCTTGCTGCTACAATACTTTGATGAATTAGAGGAAGTAGAGTAGACCAGTGCGATAAAAATGTCACTTTGACCTCAGAAATAGTTTTAATTTGCCAGTTAAAATAAATAATACTGCCGAGGAAAACAACAAAAACACAATGAATATCGCTCCTCTCTTTTCTTCATTATACTTAGGAATTTTCGGAATAGCCATTAGTAAATTTCTGGCTCTGAGATGGACTGTGAAATAATTGGGGCAAATTTTTAGGTTAATCTAATGTTTGTGTCACAGAGGAAATTAGCAACAAGAACCTTTTGGTGGTAGGACTTGCATCCCTAGAACTTATACTGTGCAGACCTTTATGAAATTCTAGGATATTAGGCCTCAGAACACAGGAGCAGACCTATCTGTTACCTGAGCAATTTCAAAGGCCTGTGAAACAGAATATAAATAAGCTCTCAGAGAGTGTCGGGATTTTTTCTTTCCTTCTACAATATTATCTTGAGAGCTATTGAAATTCCTTTTGTATTACTATCTCTATTTTTAAATATCCTCCCTGAAGGGTACATTTAACATAAACTCTAGAACAGAATACAGGACAAGATCCTTTTTAAGATAAATATATGTGGAGACTTCCGGGAAGATGGCGGAAGAGTAAGACGCAGAGATCACCTTCCTCCCCACAGATACACCAGAAATACATCTACACGTGGAACAACTCCTACAGAGCACCTACTGAACGCTGACAGAAGACCTCAGACCTCCCAAAAGGCAAGAAACCCCCCACGTACCTGGTTAGGGCAAAAGAAAAAAATAAACAGAGACAAAAGGATAGGGACAGGTCCTGCACCAGTGGGAGAGAGCTGTGAAGGAGGGAAAGTGTCCACACACTAGGAAGTCCCTTCGCGGGCAGAGACTGCGGGTGGCGGAGTGGGGGAGCTTGGGAGCCGCGGAGGAGAGCACAGCAACAGGGGTGCGGAGGGCAAAGCGGGGAGATTCCAGCGCAGAGGATCAAGGCCGACCGGCACTCACCAACCGAGAGGCTTGTCTGCTCACCCACTGGGGCGGGCAGGGCTGGGAGCTGAGGCTCCGGCTTCATTTGGAGCGCCAGGAGAGGACTGGGGTTGGTGGCGTGAACACAGCCTGCAGGGCGTTAGTGCACCGCGGTTAGCCGGGAGGGAGTCTGGGGAAAAGTCTGGACCTGCCGAAGAGGCAAGAGACTTTTTCTTCCCTCTTTATTTCCTGGTGTGCGAGGAAAGGGGATTAAAAACGCTGCTTAAAGGAACTCCAGCGACGGGCGCGTGCGGACCCCAGAGACAGACATGAGACGCTAAGGCCGCTGCTGCCTCCACCAAGAAGCCTGTGTGCGAGCACAGGTCACTATCCACACCCCGCTTCCGGGGAGCCTGTGCAGCCCGCCACCGCCAGGGTCCCGGGATCCAGGGACAACTCCCCCGGGAGAACGCACGGCGCGCCTCAGGCTGGCAACATCACGCCGGCCTCTGCCGCCGCAGGCCCGCCATGCACTCCGTGACCCTCCCTACCCCGCCCCCACCCCCCACCCCCCGGCCTGAGTGAGCCTAAGCCTCCGAATCAGCGGCTCCTTTAACCCCGTCCTGTCTGAGCAAAGAACAGACGCCCTCCAGCGACCTACACGCATAGGCGGGGCCAAATCCAAAGCTGAGCCCCTGGGAGCTGTGAGAACGAAGAAGAGAAACGGAAATCTCTCCCAGCAGCCTCAGAAGCAGCGGATTAAAGCTCCACAATCAACTTGATGTACCCTGCATCTGTGGAATACATGAATAGACAAGGAATCATCCCAAATTAAGGAGCCCTGTGGATGAAAGGCTCTTTGTGCTGCAGCCAGGAGTTAGTGCTGTGCCTCTGAGGTGGGAGAGCCAACTTCAGGACACTAGTCCACAAGAGGCCTCCCAGCTGCACGTAATATCAAACGGCGAAAATCTCCCAGAGATCTCCATCTCAACGCCAGCACCCAGCTTCACTCAACGACCAGCAAGCTACAGTGCTGGACATCCTATGCCAAACAACTAGCAAGACAGGAACACAACCCCACCCATTAGCAGAGAGGCTGCCCAAAATCATAATAAGTCTATAGACACCCCAAAACACACCACCAGACGTGGACCTGCCCACCAGAAAGACAAGATCCAGCCTCATCCACCAGAACACAGGCACTAGTACCCTCCACCAGGAAGCCTACACAACCCACTGAACCAACCTTAGCCACTGGGGACAGACACTAAAAACAACAGGAACTACGAACCTTCAGCCTGCAAAAAGGAGACCCCAAACACAGTAAGATAAGCAAAATGAAATGACAGAAAAACACACAGCAGATAAAGGAGCAAGATAAAACCCCACCAGACCTAACAAATGAAGAGGAAATAGGCAGTCTACCTGAAAAAGAATTCAGAATAATGATAGTAAAGATGATCCAAAATCTTGGAAATAATAGAATAGACAAAATGCAAGAAACAATTAACAAGGACCTAGAAGAACTAAAGATGAAACAAACAATGATGAACAACACAATAAATGAAATTAAACATACTCTAGATGGGATCAATAGCAGAATAACTGAGGCAGAAGAACGGATAAGTGACCTGGAAGATAAAATAGTGGAAATAACTACTGCAGAGCAGAATAAAGAAAAAAGAATGAAAAGAACTGAGAACAGTCTCAGAGACCTCTGGGACAACATTAAACGCACCAACATTCGAATTATAGGGGTTCCAGAAGAAAAAGAAAAAAAGAAAGGGACTGAGAAAATATTTGAAGAGATTATAGTTGAAAACTTCCCTAATATGGGAAAGGAAATAGTTAATCAAGCCCAGGAAGCACAGAGAGTCCCATACAGGATAAATCCAAGGAGAAATACACCAAGACACATATTAATCAAACTGTCAAAAATTAAATACAAAGAAAGCATATTAAAAGCAGCAAGGGAAAAACAACAAATAACACACAAGGGAATCCCCATAAGGTTAACAGCTGATCTTTCAGCAGAAACTCTGCAAGCCAGAAGGGAGTGGCAGGACATATTTAAAGTGATGAAGGAGAAAAACCTGAAACCAAGATTACTCTACCCTGCAAGGATCTCATTCAGATTTGATGGAGAAATTAAAACCTTTACAGACAAGCAAAAGCTGAGAGAGTTCAGCACCACCAAACCAGCTCTACAACAACTGCTAAAGGAACTTCTCTAGGCAAGAAACACAAAAGAAGGAAAAGACCTACAATAACGAACCCAAAACAGTTAAGAAAATGGAAATGGGAACATACATATCGATAATTACCTTAAATATAAATGGACTAAATGCTCCCACCAAAAGACACAGATTGGCTGAATGGATACAAAAACAAGACGCATATATTTGCTGTCTACAAGAGACCCACTTCAGACCTAGAGACACATACAGACTGAAAGTAAGGGGACGGAAAAAGGTATTTCATGCAAATGGAAACCAAAAGAAAGCTGGAGTAGCAATTTTCATATCAGACAAAATAGACTTTAAAATAAAGACTATTAGAAGAGACAAAGAAGGACACTACATAATGATCAAGGGATCAATCCAAGAAGAAGATATAACAATTGTAAATATTTATGAACCCAACATAGGAGCACCTCAATACATAAAGCAAATACTAACAGCCATAAAAGGGGAAATCGACAGTAACACATTCATAGTAGGGAACTTTAAAACCCCACTTTCACAAATGGACAGATCATCCAAAATGAAAATAAGGAAACACAAGCTTTAAATGATACCTTAAACAAGATGGACTTAATTGATATTTATAGGACATTCCATCCAAAAACAACAGAATACACATTTTTCTCAAGTGCTCATGGAACATTCTCCAGGATAGATCATATCTTGGGTCACAAATCAAGCCTTGGTAAATTTAAGAAAATTGAAATTGTATCAAGTATCTTTTCCGACTACAACACTATGAGACTAGATATCAATTACAGGAAAAGATCTGTAAAAAATACAAACACATGGAGGCTAAACAATACACTACTTAATAACGAAGTGATCACTGAAGAAATCAAAGAGGAAATCAAAAAATACCTAGAAACAAATGACAATGGAAACACGACAACTCAAAATCTATGGGATGCAGCAAAAGCAGTTCTAAGCGGGAAGTTTATAGCAATACAATCCTACCTTAGGAAACAGGAAACATCTCGAATAAACAACCTAACCTTGCACCTAAAGCAATTAGAGAAAGAAGAACAAAAAAACCCCAAAGTTAGCAGAAGGAAAGAAATCATAAAATTCAGATCAGAAATAAATGAAAAAGAAATGAAGGAAACGATAGCAAAGATCGATAAAACTAAAAGCTGGTTCTTTCAAAGGATAAACAAAATTGATAAACCATTAGCCAGACTCATCAAGAAAAAAAGGGAGAAGACTGGTATCAATAAAATTAGAAATGAAAAAGAAGTAACAACTGACACTGCAGAAATACAAAAGATCATGAGAGATTACTACAAGCAACTCTATGCCAATAAAATGGACAACCTGGAAGAAATGGACAAATTCTTAGAAAGGCACAACCTACCAAGACTGAATCAGGAAGAAATAGAAAATATGAACAGACCAATCACAAGCACTGAAATTGAAATTGTGATTAAAAATCTTCCAACAAGCAAAAGCCCAGGACCAGATGGCTTCACAGGCGAATTCTATCAAACATTTAGAGAAGAGCTAACACCTATCCTTCTCAAACTCTTCCAAAATATAGCAGAGGGAGGAACACTCCCAAACTCCTTCTATGAGGCCACCATCACCCTGATACCAAAACCAGACAAGGATGTCACAAAGAAAGAAAACTACAGGCCAATATCACTGATGAACATAGATGCAAAAATCCTCAACAAAATACTACCAAACAGAATCCAACAGCACATTAAAAGGATGATACACCATGATCAAGTGGGGTTTATTCCAGGAATGAAAGGATTCTTCAATATACGCAAATCTATCAACGTGATACACCATATTAACAAATTGAAGGAGAAAAACCATATGATCATCTCAACAGATGCAGAGAAAGCTTTTGACAAAATCCAACACCCATTTATGATAAAAACCCTGCAGAAAGTAGGCGTAGAGGGAACTTTCCTCAACATAATAAAGGCCATATATGACAAACCCACAGCCAACATCGTCCTCAATGGTGAAAAACTGAAAGCATTTCCACTAAGATCAGGAACAAGACAAGGTTGCCCACTCTCACCACTCTTATTCAACATAGTTTTGGAAGTTTTAGCCACAGCAATCAGAGAAGAAAAGGAAATAAAAGGAATCCAAATCGGAAAAGAAGAAGTAAAGCTGTCACTCTTTGCAGATGACATGATCCTATACATAAAGAATCCTAAAGATGCTACCAGAAAACTACTAGAGCTAATCAATGAATTTGGTAGAGTGGCAGGATACAAAATTAATGCACAGAAATCTCTGGCATTCCTATACACTAAAGATGAAAAATCTGAAAGTGAAATCAAGAAAACACTCCCATTTACCATTGCAACAAAAAGAATAAAATATCTAGGGATAAACCTACCTAAGGAGACAAAAGACCTGTATGCAGAAAATTATAAGACACTGAAGAAAGAAATTAAAGATGATACAAATAGATGGAGAGATATACCATGTTCTTGGATTGGAAGAATCAGCATTGTGAAAATGACTCTACTACCCAAAGCAATATACAGATTCAATGCAATCCCTATCAAACTACCACTGGCATTTTTCACAGAACTAGAACAAAAAATTTCACAATTTGTATGGAAACAAAAAGACTCCGAATAGCCAAAGCAATCTTGAGAACGAAAAACGGAGCTGGAGGAATCAGGCTTCCTGACTTCAGACTATACTACAAAGCTACAGTAATCAAGACAGTATGGTACTGGCACAAAAACAGAAATACAGATCAATGGAACAGGTTAGGAAGCCCAGAGATAAACCCACACACATATGGTCACCTTATCTTTGATAAAGGAGGCAGGAATGTACAGTGGAGAAAGGACAGCCTCTTCAATAAGTGGTGCTGGGAAAACTGGACAGCTACATGTAAAAGTACGAGATTAGATCACTCCCTAACACCATACACAAAAATAAGCTCAAAATGGATTAAAGACCTAAATGTAAGGCCAGAAACTATCAAACTCTTAGAGGAAAACATAGGCAGGAAACTCTATGACATAAATCACAGCAAGGTCCTTTTTGACCCACCTCCTAGAGAAATGGAAACAAAAATAAACAAATGGGACCTAATGAAACTTAAAAGCTTTTGCACAGCAAAGGAAACCATAAACAAGACCAAAAGACAACCCTCAGAATGGGAGAAAATATTTGCAAATGAAGCAACTGACAAAGGATTAATCTCCAAAATTTATAAGCAGCTCATGCAGTTTAATAACAAAAAAACAAACAACCCAATCCAAAAATGGGCAGAAGACCTAAATAGACATTTCTCCAAAGAAAATATACAGACTGCCAACAAACACATGAAAGGATGCTGAACATCACTAATCATTAGAGAAATGCAAATCAAAACTACAATGAGATATCATCTCACACCAGTCAGAATGGCCATCATCAAAAAATCTAGAAACAATAAATGCTGGAGAGGGTGTGGAGAAAAGGGAACCCTCTTACACTGTTGGTGGGAATGGAAATTGATACAGCCACTGTGGAGAACAGTATGGAGGTTCCTTAAAAAACTACAAATAGAAGTACCATATGACCCAGCAATCCCACTACTGGGCATATACCCTGAGAAAACCATAATTCAAAAAGAGTCATGTACCAAAATGTTCATTACAGCTCTATTTACAATAGCCCAGAGATGGAAACAACCTAAGTGTCCATCATCGGATGAATGGATAAAGAAGATGTGGCACATATATACAATGGAATATTACTCAGCCATAAAAAGAAACGAAATTGAGGTATTTGTAATGAGGTGGATAGACCTAGAGTCTGTCATACAGAGTAAAGTAAGTCAGAAAGAGAGAGACAAATACCGTATGCTAACACATACATATGGAATTTAAGGAAAAAAATGTCATGAAAAACCTAGGGGTGAAACAAGAATAAAGACACAGACTTACTAGAGAATGGACTTGAGGCTATGGGAAGGGGGAAGGGTAAACTGACAAAGCGAGAGAGAGGCATGGACATATATACACTGCCAAACGTAAGGTAGATAGCTAGTGGGAAGCAGCGGCATAGCACAGGGAGATCAGCTCGGTGCTTTGTGACCGCCTGGAGGGGTGGGATAGGGAGGGTGGGAGGGAGGGAGACGCAAGCAGGAAGAGATATGGGAACATATGTATATATATATAACTGATTCATTTTGTTGTGAACCTGAAACTAACATACCATTGTAAAGCAATTATACTCCAATAAAGATGTTAAAATGAAAAAAAAAAGATATGTGTAGACTCTATTTAGGGGCTAACATGTAAGAGGGACCATTTTTTTCCTTATTAGTTTTCCTTACTTTATTATAAATTTTAAATAATAAAAGAAGGAAACAGCTTTTTGTTCCAGAGTATAAATGTAAAAAGAACATTATTGTTACAAATGCAAACATCATCATTCTCTATAAGTACCTCCTTTAGAGACACAGATTCATTCCAATTCTTTTGAGACCTAGTGTGTAGACTGCATTTAGGTTGTCTAAACACTCCCAGAGTACACTTGTGCAAATGTAATGAATATCAATAATTCTTTCATACCTACACTGAGGAAAAGCCGGACAGTTTTTATGTAATTAGAAACTCACAATATGTTTATTGCCTTTTGTTATTACCTTGCTTATCTGAAAAAGTGCCTAAGGCCATTTTTTTACTGTTAACTGAATATTGTGTAATCTCATAACAGTTTTCTATAAAATTACAAGTGAGAAAATCAGACTACTAAAATGTTGAATCAGATTATAGAAAATAAATTTAAATTCCATTAACTCCTGAAAACGTTGGAGGTCCAGCTTTCTGAATTAAAAATATAATAATTTTGAGAAAATTTTTATTTGTAGCTAAAACTCTGTAAAGTATCATATGGAGTGCTTTAATATAGGAAAAATGTAAATATGATGAACATCGTATGCACTATATTATGTCAATTTTAGATAATTTTCATGACCAAACAGAGAAACTCTATCCTTAAGCTATCATTCCCTTAACCCCTTATTCCCCTAGTTGTAAAATAATCACTCACCTATTTGATATCTCTATAGATTTAACTATTCTGGACATTTCACATAAATTGAATCATATGATACGTGGTCTTTTGTCCCTGGATTATTTCAGTAGCATAATGTTTTTAAGGTTCATCTATATTGTAGCATGTATGAGCACTTAATTCATTTGAATGGCTGAATAATATTCCGTCGTATGTATATACCATATTTTGTTTATTCATTCATCTGCTGATGGACCTTTTCACTATTGTTAATATTGCTGTTATGAAAATTCTGAAACAAATTTTTGTTTGAACATCTGTTTTCAGTTATTTTGGTTATATAACTAAGAGTGGAATTGTTGAGTCACTGGTAAATCTACGTTTAAGTTTTTGATGAACCACCAAACTGTATTCCATAGCAGCTACATTATTTTACATTCTCACCAACAATGTTCAAGGGTTCCAATTTCTTTACATCCTTGAAAACACTTGTTATTATCATTAAAAAAATTTATTATCCTAGTCATCCTAGTGTCTTGTGATTTTGATCTGTGATTCCCTAATGACTAATGATGTTGAGCATCTTTTCATGTGATTTTTGGCTGTTTGTACATATATTTTGAAAATAAAATGTTTATTAAAATCTTTTACCTATTGTTTAAGTCAGTCGTGTGCCCTTCTGTTTTTGAGTTGTAAGAATACTTTATATATTCTGGATATTAGACTCATAAGATTTGCAAACAAACATTTCTCCCATTCTGTGGATTTTTTTACTTTCTTGATAGTGTCCTTTGATACACAGAGTTTTTAAAGTTTACAAAGTCCACCCTATCTAGTTTTTCTTTTATTACCTGTGGTTTTGTTGTCATAGCTAAGAAACCATTGAGATTTTGAAGTTATACAAATTTATTCCTATGTTTTATAGGTTTTAGCTCTTACATTTAGGTCTTTGACTCATTTTAAGTTAACTTTTGTAAATGGTGTAAGAATCCAACTTCATTCTTTTCCATGTGGCTATCTGGTTGGTTAGTGATTAACTTTCACACTAAGTTTTACACATCAGTTTTTGTATGAGTTATGGGGACTACAGAGAATTCTATATTATTTAAAACTGCATTCTTAGTGTCTATCATGTTGCCTAGTAGATTACAAACCTATTTGATTCAAATAGGTACAATTAATAAACAATATATTATTCAATATTAAGGAAGAATAATTTGTGGTGTATAGCATACCCAATGTAATGTGGAAAAATGTTTCTAATTATATAGATATTTTAAAAATATGCTAGAGATAACTTTGACTTACCAAATTGCATAAATTATTTTAATAAAATAGAAAATAATACTAATGTACAGATTCTACAGCTATGAAAAACTTAGATTTACATTTTCTTGTAATCCTTAGAACAGTTCCATAAGTAATTAAGGATAGGTATTATATCTCATCTATGTATTAATAAATTAATGGGAAAATTTGCCCAAGGTCAATAGCAATAATATGATATGGTTAAAAAAATCAGTATTATTTTTCTTGACTCTAAAACCATATTCCTTCCATGTCATCACAACTGCTTCTTCCTTAAATTCGATCTTTAAGTAATTTGTTGGTCCACCTAAAATAAATGTGTTCAAAATAAATCTTTCCTACAAAGTTGGTGGAATTCTCAGGTCAAACCAAATCAAAAAATCTAAGTTGTTTTTTTTTTTTCCTTCTTCTACCTAGCATTTCTCTCTGACAGAACATTGAATTAAATAAGTCCAGTACAATTCACTCATCATAAAACCATACTGCTTATACCCTGAGAAAACCATAATTCAAAAAGAGTCATGTACCAAAATGTTCATTGCAGCTCTATTTACAATAGCCAGGACATGGAAGCAACCTAAGTGTCCATCATCGGATGAATGGATAAAGAAGATGTGGAACATGTATACAATGGGATATTACTCAGCCATAAAAAGAAACGAAATTGAGTTATTTGTAGTGAGGTGGATGGACCTAGAGTCTGTCATACAGAGTGAAGTAAGTCAGAAAGAGAAAAACAAATACCATATGTTAACACACATATATATATGGAATCTAAGAAAAAAAGAAAAGTCATGAAGAACCTAGGGGTAAGACGGGGATAAAGACACAGACCTACTAGAGAATGGACTTGAGGATACGGGGAGGGGGAAGGGTAAGCTGTGACAAAGTGAGAGAGTGGCATGGACATATATACACTACCAAACGTAAAATAGATAGCTAGTGGGAAGCAGCCGCATAGCACAGGGAGATCAGCTCAGTGGTTTGTGACCTAGAGGGGTGGGATAGGGAGGGTGGGAGGGAGGGAGACGCAAGAGGGAAGAGATATGGGAACATATGTATATGTATAACTGATTCACTTTGTTATAAAGCAGAAACTAACACCATTGTAAAGCAATTATACTGCAATAAAGATGTTAAAAAAAAAATACTGCTTGATATTCAGTATCCTAGAAGTTAATATATTTCAGAAGTCAGTGATGAGTAATTTTTATAGATGACTGATTGTTAGGGAAAGCAGATGGAGATGTTTTAATCTTCAAAAATAGAAGACAAGTATTTTAAAGAACTTAATGAAACTCAATGCTTACTTTCCTTTTGCAGTAATTATCTTCAAAGAGAAGTCAAGAGAGTGCAGAATGGGGAATCACGCACCAGAAGAAGGGAAATTTTATTATCAAGAGAATTATTTTCCACATGTTAAGGCAATAAAAAGAGATTCATAAGTTCATAAGTATTCAACGGCTCAGAATGTATACCATCCACAGAGACTCCAGCCCCCTCCAAAACGAATAAACTAAACAAAACAAAAAAACTACTTGAGAATGTGATTTAGCCAACTGGGAAATGAATAAAAAGAAGAACCTTGATAATGGGAGAAAGGTGGTATAAAATATTAGTGTAATGTTCACTAAATGTATAAAAGTCAGAGAGACTTTATGTAATTTTGTATATATGGTTATAAAACAATTCAAATGTCATAATAAACCATGAAAGAAAGTATGCCTAGTATCAAAATCATCTAAAAATTATAAACTTCTTTAGAGATTATAATTCACTCATAGAAATTGGAAATAGAGAGAAAGGAGATAAGGGAAGAAGCTTTGTATTAGTTTTCTCATATTAACTGAGGGCATTCAATAGATACACTCTAAAATTTTGCCACTGTTATTTATAGTATATGTTCAAAGGTACATTAAAAAAAACCTCAAATGTAACCAACAATAGGATTTAAAACATGGTATATATCTTCTAAATCAGTAGAGAAAAAAATATTTTCATTTTACATGTTTTCATGTAACAAAATATAGAAATTAAAATAACTTGTTTCAAATGAGAGGCAGGAAAAGAAAAAGTAAGAACATATAAATATGGGGGTCAGCAGACTGCTTCCCATGGGTCAAATCTGGCCTTGTTTTGGTAAATAAGCTTATATTGGAATACAGCGATTCCATTCATTTACATATTGCCTATGGCTGTTTTCCTGCTTCAGTGGCAGAGTTTAGTAGTTGCAACAAAGATTGTAAGGCCTACAAAGCCTAAATTATTTGCACTCAGGAAATATCTGTGAATATTACAATTCATGGAAACGTTTGGCCAACCCCTGGTCTATAGTAAAGATATATATACGTGATTCTTTCCTTCAAAGAACTCATAAGCTAATAGGGTAAGAGAAAGGAAAATAAAACTGGTAATGCAAAAAATGCTGTTAAAAGTACATTCACAAAATATGACAAAAATAACTAGATAAAGCACACTAATTCCTCAAGTTGCTTTCTTTTCAAGCAGTAGAGTGATGAGAGAGCTTCATAGGGCATGTTATTTCTGTTGGATCTTGAAGCATAATTATGGGTTTTCTAAGCAGAGGACAGAAGAGGCATCTGAGGCAGAGAAAACAGCATGTGAAAAAAGCATGAGGGTGGGAAATAGGGGGATATTTGGGAGAAGTGATCGATATGGAAGAAAGTGACCTCTGCAGGTCTTTGCACTCATTATTTCTTCCCCTTGGATCCCTAAAGCATTTGTCATTTTCCAAAATGATCTTTCATG
The DNA here is from genome assembly GCF_963455315.2 of Globicephala melas. Taxonomy (NCBI): domain Eukaryota; kingdom Metazoa; phylum Chordata; class Mammalia; order Artiodactyla; family Delphinidae; genus Globicephala; species Globicephala melas. The sequence continues at coordinate 44,422,067 of NC_083327.1, read as the reverse complement.
CTCATTAATATACTTGCCTTCACCTCCCAGAGGGTAGGCTTAATAAGTATTTGTTGAATGAATGAATGAGTGAATGACCAAATTAATTCATGGCATGGTCCATTAAGTATGAAAGATGGCTAGGGAGTCAAACAGCATCACCACCTATTCTCAATGACCCTGGTTTAGTGACTTAGGTACAACTGCCACACCTAGTACATTTCCTCTGAGCCATGCTTCTACTCCTCCAGCTGGCAGATCATCATTTTCCTTAGTAAAGATGATAAAAGCAAAAGAGGATTTGAATAGTCAGCTTCCTCCCAGATAGTTATAAGCATTATAAGGTCTGCTTTTGACCAAAGTGTTTCTTTTAGCTACAAATATAGTTTAAAAGTCCTTTTCTGCAGTTTTCTCTGCAGTTTTTACAGCTGCTTCGGTTGAAAGCAGTGGAACCTGCCCCAGATGCTTACGCTGCTGCTTAGATCTCTGTGGTCCATTATTTCAGTGGCTACAAGAGCAAAGTCAGAGATCCAAAGTGTCCATGATCTTGTTAAATTTAGTCTATTCCATTTCCACAAACTCAAGCCTGAGACAGCCCTTGGAAATGCAGGTCACTCACTGTGAAGAAGCAGATGAGAGTTGGTGAACAAACTTTTGTCAATTTACCCTTAATCTGTCTATGACAACTTTCCACACAGGAAAGTTGAAAGGTGAAAGTTGAAAGGTGAAAGAAGCCATCATCAGTTATTGTCACTTTGATACTTACATAAGATTAGCTCAAAAAACTAATACCTTATTTTCTTCAAAAATAATATAGCTAGAAACTTTATGTAATGGATGATTAAGTTGCATTAACTGCTTTTTATGACCTTTTAAGGATTAAATAATCAGAGTAGGACTAATAGTATATTTATAGAGTACTTTTTACTTCAAATGAAATGTTAAATGCATATTTACCCCATATTTAATAGAATTATCACTGCAAAATATATAGCAATTGAATTTTACTCCTATCAATGGAGGAATTTTCTTAGTTCCATCTGCTTGCTAATGGAACTGAGCAGGACACTGCAGCAGCCCCACACACACAAGTACAAAAGCCCTGCTATGTCCCCTGCCTTTTATTCGTAGAAAAGTAAGTCTCCCAAGCCTTCCAGAGTCACAAAAGAGCAGGCTCAAGCAGTTAATGATTAGGACAATAGAGTCACAAACTCAGTGTCTGATGCATTCCTGAGTTGTTTTACAGATACTGTAACTGCCACCAGAGGAAAAAAAAAAAAACGCTAACTTTATGATGACCAGACTATAGACATGACATAAGCTACTCCATCTTGAGCAGTACTGAATCTGTGGCTAGCACAATTCCAAGAACTGGCCTCAAGAGAATAGGATTAACATTACTACTCATAATAATCTATATCTTTGTGGGCATCAAAATAATTGTAGCTTGCTCTGCCCATATATATAAGTGGGCAACTAAAATTGCCAGCAAAGAGATTTACAGACCCATGTTGGCATCTTCCACTCTGAGAATACAGTGCTCTACGTCAGCATGAAGAAGCTGCAGAAGATGGATCTTTGCCCCTAATCCCATAGAAATGGAATGATGTTTGACGGTGGGGCCTGAAAGCAGCTCTTTTGCCCCTTTCCTTTTTGCCCATTTCTGTCCCCCTCTAATCTTGAAAGAACCTAATTATGGGAATGAGATCACTAGGCAATTTAACCTACCTCCTGATTTATGCTGTACTGAATGCACACTATGCCTTGCCTAACCTGTTGATTCCTTCCCTAGATTAAAGGAAGAATGAAGAATTAAGTAGTTAATGACTAGCTCTATACCTACAACAGCCCCCTTAGCAATCCTGCAGGCAGATCACATGGGCAAGATAACATCTGAAGAGAGAGTCAGTCTGTATGCGATGGATGATGATGCAGAATCCAACCTCCTGCCTTGATGATTCACTGAGATTCTTCCCCCTTTTCTCCCTTTAAAAACTGTCATGGCTGAGCAGAATTTTCAGAGTCGGTCGTGGGACATGAGTCCACCTTCTCCCCAGATTGCCAGCTTTTCTGATTGAACCATCTTTCCTTTCTACTGACACTTGCCTCTTGATTATTGGTTTTGAACTGTGAGCAGCCAAACCTGAGTTCAGTAACACTAATATTACATAACAAAACTAAAGTTATCATTTTCTTTCTTTCTTTTTTAAATTTTAGAGTTATTTTCTTATGTAATAATGAAGTGATGTTCTTCAATGTAATAGCAGCTCTATCTAATGTTTCCTAGCCTTTCTGAAAAAGAAGTGACAGTTTTACGTTATAGTGAAACTGTCACACAAATGGGCTGTGAGTTTCATTTTCAAATAAGATTGCCCCTTCCAAAAATGGAGGAATCAAATTCCATTCCAAATTACATAACTGGCTATATTAGGGAATGTTTGGTTACTCACCTATGGAAACCTGCAGGTTTATGCCAGATGAAATAATTTGGATATAGGATTTTCAAGATTTATAGAGGGAACTCAGTGTTTAGGAGGTGTTTTCCTTTGAGATTATCCAAAGCCTTAGGGAAGAAAGAAATATGGCCATAGGGTTTCAAATTTAAAACCCAGGATGAAAATACCTCAAAAAAAATTGCAATGCTTTGTTGAGTCATTTGGTATCCTTACACTTCTGAGAAAATAAGAGAAATGTAGATATTGTGAAATAAAGATGAGGGAAAAATTAAAAGATGAAAAAATTGGGATGAGTATAAATCAATATCTAAATATTCCTGTGCCCAGAGATGTCTTATCTTTGAGTGTTTTTCTCTGTCTTTTTTAATTCTAAAAGTCAATGTTGGGATTCAAATTTGTTAAATTTTTCCAGAATAACACAAATGTACTAGAAATCGTCCTATTCTTGTTTTCAGCAGTCTCTTGGGGAGGTTGGGGGTGGGAGGATATAGTTGCAAATGAATGAGCAGTGAATTCATTTTGTGTTTTATATGATAAAAATAAGTTTATCAAAATTTCTACATCAGTTATGTCTAACATTTTTTTGAGGCTCATAGACATGTTGATAATTCCTTTCTCTTATTTTCAAGTGGGTGCTTTGAACTAAATTGGAATACAAAGCAAACTAGCTTCAAAGATCAGAGCTCTTAAACCAGGGCATTCTGAGTTATGAATGATAGACTGATATTTTTGAAGCTCTTATTTCCTAAAGATGAATTTCTGCACAAAAGGAAATTTGAAAACAAATTAATATTTCTTCCAATGAGATTCCAAATTCTTTCCATATATACCTTATAATAGAATTCATACTTTAAACATCTTTTGCACATTTAATACTGCAGAAGCCAATCTGCACAGAAAAATCATTATTTGCTATGGCCAGTGGGATTTCATGCCTTTATGTTTATTTGTTTTGAATTGTCACCATAATTAAACAAAGTTGGCAGAGTATATCTCAGATGCAAATATCCTAAACTAAATATAGTGTTTGCCTAAAATATTCACAGCTGATCAACAATCCATTAATAGATATTTTAGAAACATGCCAAGGAATTCTCTAGAGGATTCACTCTATGTAAGGTTGTTCCAGAGATAGTATTTTAGGACAAATTAAGATTTTTTCTTCCAAAATACACTATCTTTCTTGGATCTGCCACATGATCCAGTTGGGCAGCTTTTAACACTTAATTGTTAGGGATATTCATCCTGAAATTTAACATCTTCATAATTACCTTTTATATTTGTTTGTTTAAATATGTGTAAACAGGCAGAGTTCATTCTGGAAATGTGTTTACTTAATACCACACAAAACAGTCTCTAAGTATACTAAGAAATTTAGATAAAAGGCACTTTAAAATTCAAACTATTTTCATATACTCTAACAGAATGAAAGAAAATGAGAACTATTTAGTGAAGAAAGATTCTTCATTTTCTCACATAGTTACAGGACCCTGTTTACACCTACACAGCTTTTCAACAGATGATTTTATTTCTTTGTTCAGTGTGAAGTAATTATGTTGCAGTTTCATTCCTACCAGATATTTCCAGATGCCATCAAGATGAGAGAGCTGAAGCCACATCACTGTAGGCAGCAGACAAAGGCGAACAGTTAATCAAACTGTGACCGTGATTAGCCGGATAAAAAGTGACAGTTTCTAGCAGTTCTGCAGCACCTGCATTTCTTCAGAATGTAGCTCTGGAGCAAGTATGGTCGGCTCAGCAAATTCCAATATCGCAATTAAGAAATAATGTAAAGCATTTTAGAGAAGAAGATTAACAGAGGCACGAAATGCAGACTGCAAGGAAAACAGTATTTGAAAAAATTGTGTAAACTTATAATTTTGTGTATAAAATGGGCGAATGTCTGTAATAAGCTCAGGAAATCATCTTTAAACTGTGAGGAAGACAAGCATTTTGGAAGCCATGGTAATGGTAATAATCCTGCAAGATGAACTGCCTATAAGGAAAGGAAGAGACGTAAGAATACCTATAATGCATCTGAAGAATATTAAATGTGGATTAAGGTTGTATTAACATAAGGAAATAACCACTCAGGTTTGAATAATGAATATTGCCCTTTCACTGTTTCTAATAATCATGTCATCGACCAGCAGGCAGTTGCCTGTTTGCATTATACACATCCAACATTGAGATGCTTATTATCTTTATGTCTGAAAGGAGAAAACTAGAAGGTGAGGGTGTGCCTTGTGACAAGGACTTTGAAGGCATCTATAGATCTCTTAAGAAATTCAAATAATCAAGGCTTTGATGAAGAATCAAAGTAATATATTATCTGCATATTTGAACAAAGTAACAAGAGGGCCAGACATTTATAAAAATGTAAATCTAAGTCTATGGTATAGAATTCTCAACTACAAGAGCACCTATGCTTCAAGGAAGTTTTCTTCATTCATCCATGAATGAACATCCTGAATTTTAACGTATGTTCAAATTTCGAGCACTGAGTGGACCTGACAGGGGGATTGAGGTGTTCCCCCAACTCAATCATCAACCACAGGAGTTTAGCAGAATTTCAAGCCCTTGAGGAGTTTCAGAGTAGAGCAAGAATTTAGTACAAAACAGCACGTGTACTGTCATCAGTGTCCCAAGAATTCACAGAGCTGCTAGTCTAGGCTTAGAGTTTGGCAATTCTAGAAAACTGTTTCTTACAGATAGGGGATAGGACAGTCCAGGCGACCCCTGAGAATAGACAGTAGACAGTCTGAATCTGAAGTTATGAAGACAGGAGTTCCTATCAGTGAACTGAGGTTCAGCTCACTCACCTGAGTCTCTGGGCTTTTCGGACCAAATGTGCTCAACCTAAACTCAACTGACCTTAGTAATATGTTGCTTTACAAGCAACATACAAGCAACATAAGAAGAGATTTATTAAAGCACACTCTACCTACTTTCTGGAACTAATAAACCGTCAAAAAAATACTTAAAGAGAAAAGATAAAGAGATTTAAAACAAGACTAGGGAAGATTAAGCACACCTAAACAACTATGATGAGTTTTCCTCAATCACTTCCATGAGGACCTGATTATAGAGTAGATGTGAGCCTTATCATGTGGGGAATTCCAACATAATATATGGCTGAGAAAAAGAAATGAACTGAGGTCACTAAAGTTGGAAGTGAGATAAAGGCAAGAATCTGTTACTCTAGCTTTAGTTTCATCAAAAAGTGAAATGTATAGCTCAGAGTGATGTATCATAATTACCAGACAGGGCTGGTACCACTGCAGGGCTGATGGTTATCCAAAAAATGACCTCACTGGTAAGGAGGAATTTCCCAAGCTCGAGAGTGAAAACTATCTCAATGATTTGTTTCAGAAGTACTATATTTTATTGAACTCACCTGGAGAGACAACAGTTTTTCATTCACCTGAAAACACATATTTCTTTTAAGACTCAAATAAGCTTAGACGGTGTTAAAATTGCGTGTGTGTATTGAGATGGGGAATACCATGTGCAACAATGAACAACAGAATCCACCGTATTATATGGGATTTAGATTTTTTCCTTTGTATTTGATTCAGAACCTAACAATGCCCGCAGAATAATGTTTTAGTCTTTTACTTTTTTACTGGCACAAAAATACCATCTCCTTTATCTCTAAACACTAAAAAATATTTAAATCTCAAAAATACTATAGTTTTGCAATCAATATAAATATGGTGAATTTTCTAAAATTTATAGTTTGGACATGTTATTAGAGGAATGGTTTAAATTTTTTTTTTTTAAATTATCAGTTCTTTTGAGCTAAAACAAATAGACTGCCAGTTATTTCTTCAGCAAAAATGGGTTTATTCAGGATCAATGAAGACTTGCAATTTGGGGTTTGCAAGCAAGGGGAGCCATATGCTAGTCCCCATACAGCAAGGAGAGGGAAACTTTTTTAAAGAGGGGAAAAGGAAGTTGGGAACACTATAGTAAACACAGAGCCCACTGGAGGAAATAAGAGTTCAAAGTATAGGTGCTTTTCATTGGCTGAGTATGACAGTCTCTCATTGGCTGAGCTCTTACTAGGTAAGAAGACGAAGTCTTTCTTCTTCATTCTGGGCTCTGCTGTTGTTGTGGACTTTGAAAGCTTCCCCTTCTGCCCTCCTGACTCTATTTTAATTGAGGTTTCTGTTTATTAATTTTTACAGCTCTATGAAAATATGCCCAGTGCTGGGCTTGCCATCTTGAGAGAAGAAAAAGGAAAGCATTATGCATACTTCCTAACTACAAGCACAAGTAAAGGACATGTTGTTTCTATGAGTGAAACAATGGCTGTTCAAAGAGGGTACCAGTATAAATGGGAAGAGCCCAGTATGGCTTCCTGGAAGAGCTAGAAGACTTAAAGCAAGAAGCATTGATATTAGGCAGGATTAGACAGCCAGTCAGTATTACTCTGAGTTCTCAAGAGATGAAATCTGAAATCACAAATCAAAAAATCAAAACTGACATCAATTTCTGGAGAATATTATAATTTGCAATACTCATAAAATGAAACATCATTTTATAGCAATACCCTAAGTCAGAGTGGTAATTTTTCCTTAAATTTTCATTATTTCCAAATATAATCGTACCTCACTTTTATGAGCTTCATTTTATTGTGCGTCACTGATATTGATGTTTTTACAAATCAAAGGTTTGTGACAACCTTACATCAAACAAGTCTATGGGTGCTGTTTTCCAACAGCATTTTTTCATTTTTCACATATTGGTAATTCTCCAACATTTTAAACTTTTCCATTATTAATATATTTGTCATGGTGATCTCTGATCAATGATCTTCGATGTTACTATTGTAATTGTTTTGGGGTGCCACAAACCTTGCCTGTATAAGATGGTGAACGTAATTAATAAATGTTGCGTGTGTTCTGAATGCTCCACCAACAGGCCATTTTCTTATCTCTTTCCCTTTCCTCAGGCCTCCCTATTCCCTGAGACATAACAATATTGAAGTTAGGCCAATTAATAACCCTACAATGCCCTCTAAGTGTTCAAGTGAAAGGAAGAGTCTTTCAATTTAAATCAAAAGCTAAAAAGGATTGACCTTGGTGAGGAAGGCATGCAAAAAGCCAAGCTTTGCCTCTTGTGCCAAACAGTCAGCCAAATTGTGAATGCAAAGGAAAAGTTCCTGAAGGAAACTAAAAATGCTACTCCAGTGTTAGAAAGTAAACAGCCCTCTTGCTGATATGGAGAAAGTTTTAGTCATCTGGATAGAAGCTCAAACTAGTCATAACATTCCCTTAAGCCAAAACCTAATCCAGAGAAAGGTGCTAAATCTCTTCAATTCTATGAAGGCTGAGAGAGGTGAGGAAGCTGCAGGAGTGAAGTTTGAAGTGAGCAGAGGTTGGCTCATGAGGATTCAGGAAAGAAGCCGTCTCCATAACATCAAAATGCAAGGTGAAGCAGTAAGTGCTGATGTAGAAGCTGCAGCAAGCTATCCAGAAGATCTAGCTAAGGTAATTCACGAAGGTGGCTACACTAAAAACGTATTTTCAATGTAGATAAAACAACCTTCTATTGGAAGAAATCCATCTAAGATTTTCATGGCTAGAGAGAAGTCAATGCCTGGCTTCAAAGTTTTAAAGGACAGGCTGATTCTCTTGTTAGGCGCTAATGCAACTGGTAACTTTAAGTTGAGGCCAATGTTTATTTACTATTCTGAAAATGCTACAGCCCTTAAGAATTATACTAAATCTACTCTGCCTGGGTTCTATAAATGGAACAACAAAGCATGGATAATAGCACATCTGTTCACAACATGGTTTGTTGAATATTTTAAGCCCACCATTGAGACCTACCGCTCAGAGAGAAAGATTCCTTTCAAAATATCACTGCTCATTAACAATGCACTTGGTCTCCTAAGTGTTCTGATGGAGACGTGCAATAAGATTCACGTTGTTTTCATGCTTGCTAACACAACATCCATTCTACAGCCAGGGAAGCCCCTATACATATTGTTTTGAAACAAATACATTCTGTAGTTGAGTAAATTAATATAATTCTTAAAAACAGACATGTCTTTTAAATTTTTGGTTAAGGTCTTGAGGTTAAAAGTTGGATTTCTGGAATAAAAACTGAAATTTTGGGCTTCCCTGGTGGCGCAGTGGTTGAGAGTCCGCCTGCCGATGCAGGGGACACGGGTTCGTGCCCCGGTCCGTGAAGATCCCACATGCTGCGCGGAGCGGCTGGGCCCGTGAGCCATGGCCGCTGAGCCTGCGCGTCCGGAGCCTGTGCTCCGCAATGGGAGAGGCCACGACAGTGAGAGGCCCGCGTACCGCAAAAAAAAAAAAACAAAACAAAAAAAAAAAACTGAAATTTTTAGTCACCAACTGAATAAATTGGATAGCCTCTTGCTCCTTTCACTGTAAGCATTCATCAGGACTGTGATTCAAAATGATAAGAAATAGTATATGTAGACATTTTAACTTAAAAAATTTGCCCACTTCCTCATCTTCTATTTGTATCCTGTGGTCACCAGAATGTATATATTCAGGACTTTTGTAATCTTACTGAAAATGTGTATTTCAACAAAACATTTGAGTGTTAAAATAACTGTGTTATGCCAAATAAAAGTGTAACATTTTGTAATTAGTTAAAGAAATAAAAGTCTGTAAATTCTGATTTCTATATGCAAAATGAGGCTGTGAGCCATTTCCTGAACATGACCTGGGTTTCTATTCTCTGTGTTTTTCATAAAAGTGTAATACTCACCCATCATTCTTTTGAATAAATAACTCTTCTTCCTAATTATCTTATAATTCTTAAATCCTGATTATATCTGTGCTAAACCTTTTCACTTTTTCCTATACCTTCTTAATCTCTTTTTTGCCTTTTTCACAGTTTTATCCTCTGTAATCTATTCTGGAAAATTTCTTCAGCTATATCATTCTTTCACTAACTCTGTTTTTAAACTCTGTGTCTAAAATTTTGTTTAATGTGTCCATTCATTTTTAATTTGAATTTTTATGGTTTTCTAACTCTAAAATTTATATATATATACATATATATGTATATATTTTAAAATCTGCTTAGTATGCTTTATGATCTCACATTACTGACATATTTTCAAGGTTTTTGAGGTTTCAAGGTTTTTTAATATATTCACTACAAAACACATCATCTTTTCAACATATTCCAGGTTTGAAAATTCAAAATTTTCTGAGGCTGTGAATCTAACACTGCTCATTGTTGTTTTAGCTAACTCCCACACATGGTGCCTTGTTTTCTTAAGTTGTATGATTTTCTATTTATCTATGACCCACTAATTTTTCTTGACATTTTATCTCTGAAAATTATTTGAGACTTTGAATGATCTCTTATGTGGAATATTTGCATTTGCTTCTGCCAATGCTTTATGGAAAATAAACTAAATTCCCAACTTTAGTTTTTTTCACCACAAAGATACTTTAATTCAGTCATTAAACTTATGCCAGAGCTTGTGTTTATAAATTATGTAGGAACTTTTTTATCTCGATTCAGGTTTAGTGTCAGGACAGGTAAGTTTCCTTCTTCATGATACATTTATTTCTTAATTGTCCTAACATTTATGAAAAATATTAGAGAAACTATCTTTCCAAAAATATCAAGATATTTTAAAAATAGATACTAATTAATACAGTGTGATTTTGGCACTAAGATAGACAAATAGATAAATGAACCAAAATGGCAATCCTGCATATATGGTACTTGACTTGAACACAAGTTGTATTACAAATAAGTGGCTAAATGATTTTCCATTTTCTACTGAATAAATACTTCTGGAAAATAGGCTATCTATATAGAAAGAAATGATATTAGATGGCTACATTACTCCATATAAATATACAAATTTCAAATTTATTAAGATCTAAATGAAATGTTGTTTATTATTAAACAGAAATAAGAAACAATCCAAATTTCCACCAATAAAATGGATAACTAATGTTTGGTATCTTCATAGGGTGGAATATTATACTGTGTTTAAAGAAAGTGCATTAGGAACTACATACCCATAAGTATTAATCTCAAAAGATAAAATGGTGTTGTAGACATATGATGCAATTTATATAAATTTTAAGAACATACAAACTGAGATTATTTATGGGTACATAAAAATGTGATGACAATATCAAGCACATCTTAAATAAATAATTTTAAATGATTGATTGGCATTCGAAATTAAAGGAAAAGTGACAGGAGAGAGTTCTCAGACCACATTTCTAAAGATTAATTTTTAAAGAAATGATCATAAGATAAAATATTAAGATTTGATATAATTGGGTTATAGTTAAGTATGTCTATTGTATTATTTCCTTCTCTCTTCTTTTTGCATTCCTGAAATATTTCCAAACGTTTTAAGTGGGTAAAAAAGAAAATAATGCTATAATTCTCTTTATTCTTCTAAAAAATTGTAAGATCTTCACTAGAGTGGAGCATCTTCTTGGGGGCCATCTGCTGCTGAGCATATTCTGTTCACTCAGATGTTTAATTCTTTTCATCAGTTATGTACTCTGATATTATAATATCCTCTGCATTTCCAAAAGTAGATAAAATATATTGTGTGGTCCCTTCTCCAAATGATAAAATCATATGCATACTCATGATTTTCATTCTATTAGTTGTAATAATGACAGTGCTGGCAGGATTAGGTCAACTAGATGATCAGAAAAGCCAAGAAGATAGGAAAAAGATGGGCATATCTGAGTTCCTTCTTCTCTGGACACAGTACAAACCCCTCTGGTCCTTGTGATGTGTCTTCATGGTGATTCTTGCAGAGGTTCAGTCATCCCAGATGAATGGTAATATTATGTCTATATGGCTTTGATATTTATTTGAACATGTGTGTTTCAGTTTTATACTGTGTTCTATTTTTTCCCCACCAATTCAAATATTTTCTGCAAGTGAGCAGGGCATAAATTCTAAACTAAACAAGTACTGCTGAAAAGGCTTCATGATGCACATCAATGCAGGGATCAAGGCCACAAGCTTACTAGAAACGATGCACACCCACAGTGCCACGTAATTCAGAAGATCATTTGTAACTGTGCGAGGTTAACTCATTTACACCAGGGAAAAGAAGGCTGAAGTTTAAATAGTGTATATGTTTTCCATTTCTCAAATAAATTAAGCTTTCAACTATTTTTCCTTTAATAATTGGTACTGTAGGGCTGTTGGATTCTTTTCCGTGCCTGCCTGCCTGCTCAAATATAGAATTTCTGATAGTACAGCAGCATTGACTGATCAGTAACAGCAGTATTCAGAAACCCCTCAAAGAAGATCTCAATGGTGTTTCTAAGCTCTGAACTTGATTTGCAAGTTAAATGTAAATGCATATGCTGGTGGAAGCCTTATGAAGTCAGTCTGTTTGAGACTCATTTCCCACGATAAATGTTTTTGGATTTTACGTGACTTTTTTTTTAATCAAAAGAAGAAATCTTGGGCTTCCCTGGTGGCGCAGTGGTTGAGAGTCCACCTGCCGATGCAGGGGACACGCGTTCGTGTCCCGGTCCGGGAGCATCCCACATGCCGCGGAGCGGCTGGGCCCGTGAGCCATGGCCACTGAGCCTGCGCATCCGGAGCCTGTGCTCCGCAACGGGAGAGGCCACAACAGTGAGAGGACCGTGTACCGCAAAAAAAAAAAAAGAAGAAGAAATCTTTTAATGGTATTTGTTTATTTGTGTGCTTGTTCCCCCCACGTGCCACTCCAAATTCTAGATTTCCTCTGCTTTCCCTGCAAAGCATTAATTATGCTTTAATACATGCATACATTTTTTTGAAACCATAGACTGTCTTCAGTTTAAGCCTGTTTCTGTATTTTCAAAGAGGTAGTTCCAACTGCTACAGTAACTGGGAATATGAGCACCAGTGCTCCCAAGAGCTATGCCAATATACCTCAAGCTCAAGGATTCTTCCTGAATATCTTACTTCAAGTAACTCAAGCTGGGATCCCCAGCATGGTCTTTCATTCCTCCCTGTTTCTTACAACCTTGTAATCAAACTTCGACTCCTATTTATGCTGATTCTTTTATCTTTGTGTCTTTCTACATCTCTTCTTTTCATTCCCACAGCTTCTACCCTAGAGCAGATCCTCCTGTTTCTTCAGACCACTGCAATAACTTGCTGATGGTCTCTCACCTTTGATTTGGACCCATATCCTCACCCCCAACACCCTCCCCCCAACACACACGCTGCTGATAAGATCACCTTACCCAGCACTGAGATCATTTCTTCTCCCTTAAAAGAATCAAGCCCAAGCATCCTGCATAGTATTAAGTAAGACTTTCACTACATCATGAATTATATGTTAAAAGATCTTTTTATATTGTTATTTACTAAAGAGCAAACTTGATAAAAATATATGAATCACTTTCTATTCTCTTATTTTAATTTTTCAACTAAAATCTTCCAAAAACATTCATAAACTCAAACATTTACTCAGCCCATCTGTAGATTTGCTTATTAGTAAAACTGAATATTTGTAGCATCTAGTACTATCATTATTTATTTATTTATTTTTGCGGTACGCGGGCCTCTCACTGTTGTGGCCTCTCCCGTTGCGGAGCACAGGCTCCGGACGCGCAGGCTCAGCGGCCATGACTCACGGGCCCAGCCGCTCCACGGCATGTGGGATCTTCCCGGACCGGGGCATGAACCCGCGTCCCCTGCATCGGCAGGCGGACTCTCAACCACTGCGCCACCAGGGAAGCCCTCTAGTGCTATCATTTAAAGCACGGCTTATATCAGAGGAAAACAAGAAATTAAGTGTATGCAATTCAAATAAATAATTTTAAATATCAAACTGTAATTCACCACTTTTCCCGTTTTAATCAGAAAACAAGAAAATACTTGCAGGACAAATTTTGAATTTTATTATTGCCTACCTTGCTTTTGACAACAAGATTCTCAATATTACACAGAGAATATTGAATATGAGAAAATTCTTTTTAAGGCATCAAATGGTAAACTTTATTTTCCAACTGCTTTACTAATGAAGGTGACTATACAGAATTCCAGTAATATCATAAGCATTCTGAGCTTATTCTGTCTTTAACAGGAATAAGAACATTCTAACATGCATTAAAGAATTCATTTTCTATCATAAATGTGCAGAGTAAACACTACTTTATCTCTCATTTGCAGTTTCTTTTGTCCAAATAAATATGCTCATTCTCAAAGTGTAGACATGTTTTTATGCCAGTGACTAATATAATTGGGAGAAAAGCAACTGAAATTTCTCAGAATCCTACATAATTATTATTTTTTAAAAATAGCTCCTTTTGAAGGTGACTTGGTGATTAGAAACTTGTCAGTTTACAGTTAGAGATCTCTTGGTGGAATCCCCCACTTTAGAGAACATAACTGGTCTTTAGTATGGCAGCTGTATGGATTATGCAGGTTCCCACTCTGAATTACAAAGCAGACATTCATAAACAGTAAATCTTCTCTCCTGTGTCAATGCTTATTTATATGCTAGTATTAGTTTTAATGGTGGTGTTATTTTACTTTACCAAACAAAGGTAGAGGCCACTATGAATTATTTCCAATTCAATTTAGTTTGACTTAGAATGGAGAAATTTCACTGAAAAAACCTTTTTCTTCTCCCTCCCTCCCTCCCTTCCTTCCTTCCTCTCCCTCTCTCTGTCTTTCTCTCTCTCTCTCTGTCTTTCCTAATACAGGCATACCTCATTTTATTGTATTTCGCTTTATGTGCTTTGCAGATACTGTGTTTTTTACAAATTGAAGATCTGTGGTGACCCTGCTTCAAGCAAGTCTATCAGCACCATTTTTCCAATAGCATTTGCTCACTTTGTGTATCTGTATCACATTTTAGTAATTCTCACAACACGGCAAACTTTTTTTGATATTACTGTATTTGTTATGGTGATCTGTGATCAGTGCTCTTTAATGTTACTATTGAAATTGTTTTGAGGGTGCCACAAATCTTGCCCATATAAGACAGTGAACTTAATTAATAAATGTTGTGTGTGTTCTGAATGCTCCACCAACCAGCCATTTCCTTATCTCTTTCCCTTTCCTCAGGCCTCCCTACTCCCTGAGACATAACAATATTGAATTCAGGGCAATAACCCTACAATGTCCTTTAAGTGTTCAAGTGAAAGGAAGTCTTTCAATTTAAATCAAAAGCTAAAAATGATTAAGCTTAGTGAGGAAGACATGTCAAAAGCCAAGCTAGGCCAAAATCTAGGCTTCTTGTACCAAACAGTCAGCCACATTCTGAATGCAAAGGAAAAGTTCTTGAAGGAAATTAAAAGTGCTACCCCAATGAACACATGAATCATAAGAAACTGTAACAGCCTTCTTGCCTATGTGGAAAAATTTTTAGGAGTCTAGATAGAGGTCAAAGCAGCCACAACATGCACTTAAACTGAAGCTTAGTCCAGAGCAGGGTGGTAGGTCTTTTCAATTCTATGAAGGCTAAGAGAGGTGAGGAAGCTGCAGAAAAAAATTCTGAAGCTCGGAGAGGCTAGTTCATGAGGATTCAGGAAAGAAAGCTGTTTCCATGATGTAAAAGTGCAAGGTGAAGCAGCAAGGGCTGGTGTAGAAGCTGCAGCAAGTTACCCGTAAGATCTAGCCAAGATAATGAATAAAAGTGGTTATACTAAACAACATATTTCCAATGTAGGTGAAATACTCTTATATTGGAAGAAGATGCCATCTAGGACTTTCATAGCTAAAGAAGTCAATACCTGGCTTCAAAGTTTCAAAGGACAGGCTGATTCTCTTGTTAGGGGTTAATGCAACTGGTGACTTTAAGATGAAGCCAATGATCATTTACCATTTTGAAAATCCTAGGGCCCTGAAGAATTATTCTAAACCAATTCTGCCTGGGGTCTATAAAGGGAACAACAAAGGCTGGATGACAGCACATCTGTTTACAGCATGGTTTACTGACTATTTTAAGCTCACTGTTGAGAACTACTGCTCAGGAAAAAAGATTCCTTTCAAAATATTACTTCTTACATAAGAGCTCCGTTGGAGATGGACAGTGAGATTCATGTTGTTTTCATGTCTGCTAACACAACATCCATTCTGCAACCCATGGATCAAGAAGTAATTTCTACTTTCAAGTCTTATTATTTAAGAAAAACATTTTGTAAGTCTATAGCCGCCATATATGGTGATTCCTCTGATGGATCTTGGCAAAGTCAATTGAAAATCTTCTGGAAAGGATTTACCATTCTAGATGCCATTTAGAACTTTCACAATTAATGGAAAAAGGTCAAAATATCAACACTAATATGAGTTTGGAGAAGTTGCTTCTAACTCTCATAGATGACTTTGAAAGGTCCAAGACTTCAGTAGGGAAAATAACTGCAGATACGGTGGATTAGAATCTGAAGTGGAGCCTGAAGATTTCACTAGACTGCAGCAATCTCATAAAATTGTAACAGATGAGGAGTTGCTTCTTATGGATGAGCAATGAAAGTGGTTTCTTGAGATGGAATCTACTCCTGGTAAAGATATTGTGAAGATTGTTGAAATGACAACAAAAGAGTTAAAATATTACATAAACCTACTTGAAAAAGCAGCTGCAGGGTTTGAAAGGATTAACTCCAATTTTGAAAGAAGTTCTACTGTGGGTAAAATGCTATCAAACTGCCATGCATGCTAGAGAGAAATCATTCACAAAAGGAAGAAAAGTTCAATGGAAGCAACAAATTTTATTGTTGTCTTATTTTAAGAAATCGCTATGGATTCATCAACCTTTGGCAATGACCACCCTTATCAGTCAGTTGCCATCAACATAGAGGCCAGACGCTCCACCAGGGAAAAGATTACGACTCCCTGAAGGCTCAGATGATGATTAGTGTTTTTTACCAATAAAGTATTTTTTAATTAAAGTATGTACATTTTTTAGACATAATGCTATTGCACACTTAACTGACTACATTATAGCATAACCATAACTTTTATATGCACTGGGAAACCAAAAAAAGCATGTGACTCATTTTATTGTGATATTTGCTTTATTGTGATGGTCTGGAATCAAATCCACATTATCTCCGATGTATGCTTGTATTCCATTAAAACAGTGTTCTTTAAAAACTAGAATAATTTGTCAAAGTAGATTTTTTTTGTAGTAATCATAGACATTATCATTGTTTCTTTCAATTTAACTAATGATTTATTCACAGGTATGAAATAGTGATGCATATATGTGGATGTCTAATGGACATTCACACTGTGTTGAACACAGCTAACTCACAGGCATCAAAGTGACCATGACAGTAGACTACATCTTACAATTTTCTTTTCCAAGGGAATATTAAAGAGGAATTTAAAATCTGAATGAACCCTGACTACTACATAAACTACTAGGACATTGCATAATCTCCCTAACAACCATGCATATTAGAAACAAACCTCCTCATTTTCCCACACCCTCTGTCAGTAGCAGGCATATATTATTACTATATTCATCAACACATCACTACTTTAGAGGGTAATGAGTTGTGATGGTTGAGAAAGGTTCTAAAGGAAGATGAAAGTATCTCCCTCTCCTCTCCTGAGAGAAATCAAATAGACTTCAACTGTTAACTCTTATAGACAAGGATAGTATCTACCTTGTTTGACCTTGTATCACCAAGGGTTATCACCATGACTTTGAGACATTCTAGTTAATAATTATTTTTGAAAGAATTAATGCATTATTTAGAACCAGCTAATACATCTTCAAAGCAAAGTGTCATCGCCTCTATGTTCAGTGGACTCACACAATGTATTAAAAATACGATGAGATACACGGACTTGTCAATGTCAGCAGCAAATAGATGGATTGCAGGGTTCTTTACTTCTCTATTTCCAGTGGTGTTCTATGCAAGACGACACACCTCCCATCACCACCAAAATCATTATAAAATCTAAAGAAAAGCAGCATAAGTAAAATATCTTGTCAAGTGTCCTGACAAATGTCATTCCAATTGGATATCTACCCAAGGGCCCTCCTATTATAAAAATGATTAGAACAACATTATTGTTTTACTTTATTTTCACAGCAAGGCAGAGATTACTGCAAAGTGCTTCATCCCATGTGGAAGAATAGAACTCCATCTTGCTTGTGGGTGTGTGAAAATAGCTTAATTTTCCTTATCTGTGCTTCACTGGGAGGAACAGAAAACATATCATGACTAATAAATGTAGTAAAATATACAACACAATTTGTCATATTCTGTTTCGTGTCTCAGTTCCTTAGCTCATCCTTTCCTTGAAATGATCTATAATATTCTCCCAAGCCAAACTTGATTGTATAATGAATGCCTATGTTTTAAAATTTACGATGTGCATTTAAACCCCCCAGGAGGCCTTCTCTGACACCATGGTTCCACAATAATACTGCCTGCATGTCTCTCTATACTTGCTATAGAGAGTGCTATAAATATAACTGTCTCACTACGCAGGTTGAGTTCATTGGGGTTATAAGCAAAAAATTATTTATTTTTTTCAAATGCTTGCCTCTAATTGTGCTTCATTGAATCCTTATTTCTCTGAATTGTGCACTCTATTGATGAAATCATGTTCCCATTCCCATTTCAGAAAATAATTTACTCGAAGATTCAAGTGCCTCTCCTTCCCCCCACCACACACAGTGATTGAACATGTCTCTACCCAGGAAATGAGACCTTATTCTCCCTTTCTTAAAGGGCTCCCTAAACTTTACAAGTGACTTCCTGGGGACCCCCTCCCTTACCTTCAATAAAGGGAATCAGTTGAGCCTCTGACCTTCACTGACAGGGAGATGAAAAGAGACAAGACGACGGCCTCTCTTTAGGATGATATATTTACACAAATGAGAGCTCAGGTTCCCTTCCCATTCACGCGCTTCTCCAAGGGCAGACCTCCAAAACAGGCATACTACTCTCTCTCCCATGTGCACCTGAAGACTCTCATGCCTAGAACGAGGACTTTTTTGATCTGAGTCTTGTATAATTCAAAGGAAGATTATCACCACTCTAACTCTCTGAACCATTAAAAAAAAAAAGCAAACTAAAAACAAAAGCCTCAGGGACACGCAGATTTCAATCAGTAACTCATACCACTATTTATTTACCTATTATAGAATTATGTTCTTTGTTGCCTTGGTACCTTCCCTAATGTGCAGGCCCAGTGACACTAGGGTCTGTGGCCTTTTCATCTTTGTATCTCTAGGCACCTTGCAATACTCTAGATGACAGTAAATTTTTCTTGACTAAATGACTAAGTGAAGTTAATTCTCTGTTGAATTAATACTCTCTTGAGATATGTTACAATGTTAACAACATGGAGATGTCAGTGTCGACTATACAAGATATTACACTAAGTGATTTACAGTTACTTTCTTGAGACCTCAAACTATTCTGCAGAGAATTTACGATTATCAACAATTTATTATCAAATTGAGGCTTAGAAAAAAATGTCTCCCAAGACTTCACCTTTAGAGGCAGAGTCAGTATTCACATTTGGGCACATTTGATTCCTCACTTTATACCATGTCTACTACTAGGCCCTTCAATGAAGGGCCTAGATAAAATTTGTTTTTAGAAAACTGTCCATAAGCATGATATGCACATATGTATATCTGCACACATGTGTACACATAAACATGTGATTATATTATACATATATTATGCTCATGATATGCATGTGAATATATAATATACATATGATAAACATAGCAATATCATGTCTATGTAATTGTGATTATATATATACAATAAATATATAAACTATATTTTATATTTCCTCTTTTTTCTTATATAAGGATGTTGAAGCAATGAATAATATTATCTGAAAATGACTCTAGAAACTCACTCCGGGTTGCCTAGAAATTGAGCTACCAGGTACCCTCTCCTTCTTTCAGTGAAAGATGAGGCACTCAGACTCAGTTTCATAAGGGCTAGGAAGTTCTCCTAGCAGGGATAACCACAACGTCCTTTGGACGTGTACGTGTACAAGAGCAAAAGGCAACTGACATTCCCATTAGTCTCTTGTAAACAACTGACAACAAACATCAGTGCTTTCTGGCAGCTTGTTTATTCTTCCAATGTCAAGGCTGATTTTTTAATGCTTTTCTGCATAAGGCAGGAAACACATGCAAAGTATGGTCTCTTTACCAATATGGAAGCCATGCCTTACTTAACAGATGCCCTGGTATGTGTTACTATGGGATGATGGGAAGCTGGGGACGTGTGCATCTCTATCCTGCTTACCCTGATATTGAGGCAATCTCCTTTTCAAGATAGCACCTATACCTGAACTCATTATATGATGCTGTGGATGTCATTATGAACCCTGGTGTGTGATCTGGTAAAACATAGAGAAATGATTTCAGTGGGAAAACTATTTCAAACAATAGACAAACAATTGCAAAGGCAGATTTAATAAAGATTTTAGTATGACAGACCCAACAAAATGGTCTTTTCTTCCTTTCCTTTTTTAAAAGTCATCTTGCCTTTCAGAGAAATATAGGCTGAAATCCTGGCTTACCCTCCTATAGGTTTTTCCATCATCCTTGAAAGACTGAAATCATAAGGAGGAGGAGAAAGAGGGGGAGGGGAGCAGAAGAGGAGAAAAAGAACTGAAACAACTACTGGAGTTCCAATAAACATGGTTCACTACCTTGTCAGTGAGAATTCAATGTCCATTAATGTCACCATTCCAAAAGAAAAATTACCCCCACTTTATCTATCAAATCAATAGCTACACAGAAGAGGGGAAGTGTCATAGATTGTAATCAGCAAGCAGCTCGATAAATTGTCTGAGGTCCCTAAGCCACATTAATCAGATCCTTGTTTTAACAGATATTAATGCAACATTTTCACAAATTGTACTGAATATTCATATCTGTTATTTCAGGGATATTTTTGGAACCTCCTCAATCATGCAATTGTTGTTTATTACTCTATGGAGGTGAGGGGCAGTAGTGGGGAGACAATATTTACATATTTACGGAGTAATATTTAAAGTTTATGTAAAATTTCATAGTGCATCAATTTAATAAATATATTAATGCTGAGGGAAAAATGATTTATATTATCTTCATAAAAATGATGCAGCATGGTTGTGTTATATTGGATAAATCACTTTCTTCCTTACTGATTCTAGTTCTGCTATTGACCATCAAGTATATGCGCCCTGTATCTCAGTCATTGAATGCCTTTAAAATATTTAAAAGAAAAATCTTCTTTTATTCAATTAAATTTTCATTTATAATCTGTCATTACTTTCCCAGTATACACTGATGGGGGCTTCATTTGTTTTGAAGCAGCTATCATTAACTGAACCATCTGGCCATCCTACTTGATGAGGTAGAGTACTTTGAAGCACTCCCTCCCAAATACCTTCAAGTACAAAGACTGTATTTCCCTAAAGTGAAATGTTTCTGCTCACATAATGCCTTTCCTGAGTGCATTTTGCTCTCAGCTAGACACTTTTCTTTTGCTAAGGGCCAGTTAAATTCCTGCTGAGTATGAGTATAGATACATAAAGAGCAAGTAGAGAAGGCTTTGCCTCCTGGAAATACTTTATTAACACTAAACAAGGAAGTGAGATACAAACACAAAAATGCTGAATGGGATGTCACAAGATGCTAGGGTTTTGCAAGAAGGAAGTGAATTTGCAGACGAGGTTAAAATATGACTTATTTTAGAGCTAAGTTGGTCATTTTATCAAACAGTTTCTTTGGTGTTCAAGAATGAAAAGAAAAAAAAAAACACCTCTCCAAAGATTCTGTGAGCTGGACTTCTTTTGGTTCTTCTGAGTCACGCCAGAATCCTGATGGCCCGACCACTGACAAAGCAGCAGCAAGTGGCAATAACTGATGGTGGGCATCAGGCGCTGGCCAGGTGAAAAGGTAAGACAGACGTTGTCCTCTACCTCATGCAGTTTAGTGTGTTACAGGGAGATCAACTAACATGAAAAGAAAATAATAATAAATCAGAAGTGATTCAAATCTCACCTATCCCAGTTTCTAAAGAAGGAGGTGCTTTTTGTTGGCTGGGTCTAGTGATTGGGAAAGTGGCAATTCATATCAGATTTGGTTGTTATATTTTATTTTTCTGTTGTTGTTTGTGATGTTACATATACAGAGACTGACCTCTAGATTGGAACGTTATGGTCCAACAAGGTCCAGTAACATTTGATTACATAAAACATTGTGAGGAAGTATGGAAGGGGAAATAGAAATGCAATAAAAGCACAAAGTAGTGGCCCATTCTCTATTCCATGGAGCTAGAGAAGATGCCTTGAGAAAATAAAGCTTAAACTAATTCCTCTTGTGTAAATAAGAATTAGCCAGGGAAAATAAGGTAGCAGGGATGTTTCACTCAGATGTGTGAAGGTCCAGAAGTGAGAGTTTTAGAAGAATGAAGGCTTTAGATGTGTGGTTTAATTTCCAATATTTGAATATTTTCTAGACACATTTCTGCTGTTAACTTCTAGTTTGATTCCTTATGGTCTGAAACCATGTTTTGTATAATTTTAATCCTTTCAAATTTGTTAAGGCTTGCCTTATACCTTATGATATGATCTACCTTGGTGAACAGTCCATATACACTTGAACTGAATGTACATTCTGCTATTGTTGAGTATAGTGCTACCGATCAATTGGATAAATTAGGTTGATGACGCTATTCAGTTCTTCTATAATCTTGTTTAGTTTTTGTATTGAACTATTAATTATGGAGAAAAAAATGTTGAAGACACCATGTGTAATTGTAGATACAGTTTTTGCTTTATGTCTTTTTAACTTCTATAGAAGTAATTCTATAGAATTACTTTGTCTTCTTGGTGAATTTATGCCTTCGTCATTATGAAATCTATCTGTGTAACCCTGATGAGTTTTCTTGTTTTGAAATTTACTTTTTCTGCAACTAACATAGCTACCACAGTCTTCTTTTGATTAATGTTTGCATGTTTTTCCCCATGTGTTTATCTCTAATTTACATGTAGCACTATAGGTTAATTTTTTAGGGAAGTATGTCATTCATCTTGTTATTTTATATCATCTGACAATTTCTGTCTTTTAAATAGAGCTCATTTGTTTTTAATGTAGTTATTTATATGGTTAGATTTTAGCTCACTATTTTAATGTTTGATTTTTGTTGTTCTCTCTCATTTTTTGTTCTTCTTTTCCCAACTTCCTATCTTCTTTTGGATTATTTCAAAGTTTTGTAGAATTTAATTAACTTATATTAGTGTTTTCTTTTTCTATTGTTTTTAATATTTTATTTGATAAATACAATATACATACCTAATTTTTATAGCCTCTTCAGAGTTAATATTTTACCACTTCAATTAAAATCTAGAAATCTAAAACTGTACAGTGCCTTTATGTCATATATAAAAGACTTAAAAGGAGAAAAATAATTTATTCTAATTATCTGGAAATATACCACTTCTTCAGCTCTTCCTTCCTTCCTAACATTTCAAGTTTTCTTCTGTTAAGCCTCCCTTTAGTTTGAAGAACTTTCTGTAGATTTTCTTTTAGATCAGTTCTGCTGGCAACATAAAAATTCTCAAACTTTTCCTTCAGCTGAAAATATCTATTTTGCTTTTTTTCCCGAAAGATATTTTCATTGTATACGAGACTCTGCATTAATATTTCTTTTGTTTCAGTTCTTTAAGAATAATGTTCCTCTATCTTCTGTTCTCCTCCATTTTAATTTTTTCTGGTAAGAAATCTGAATACATTCAAATTACAGTTTCCCCTTTGTGTAATGTGTCATTTCTTTCCTGCCTTGTTTCAGGATTTATCCTTGTATTTGTTTTCTGGTAGTTTTATTTTGATGATTCTGAGCATGATTTTAAGTTTATCCTTTCAAGGATTGGCTGAGCTTTTTAATCTATACATGTATATCTTTTACCAAATTAAGTTTTTAGCCATTATTTCTCCAAATGTTTTTCCTTGTCTATCTCTTTCTATTTTCCTCTGTGACTCAAATGTTAGAACTTTTGATATTGTTCCACAGATCCCTGAGTCTCTGTTCATTTACTTTCAGCCTTTTAATTTGTGTGTTTCTGCTGTTTGGAGTGGCAGATTTCTATCAGCCTATCTTCAAATTTGTTGCTTATTTACTCTGCTATCTTCTCTCCATTATCAAAACCATTCCGTGAATTTTTATTTTAGATGTTATGACTTTCAGTTCTTTGATTCTCATTTGATTTCTTTTTATAGACTTTTCTTGTCTCTCTTGCTGAAAACATATATATTTCCATACATTTCTAGAGACTTCATCTTTAACTTATTAAGCGTGATTATAATAACCACTTTGACAGTCTGATATTTTTTGCTTTTGGCGTTTGTTTATATTCTTTTCTCTTCAAATTGACATTTTCCTTCTTATTTTGTATTGTGACCTGGATGTTTTTATACCATGTCGTGGGATTTGAGTCCTGTTAAAATCATATGGAGAATGTTGATGTGTGTGTGTTTGTGTGTGTGTGTGTGTTTGTGTGTGTGTGTGTGTTTGTGTGTGTGTGTGTTTGCTGTCAATGAACCCAGTTAGATTTAGAATACAAGGTTGATCTCATCTGTGTTCAGTGGTTCCAATTTCAAGTTCAGTTTTCAAATCCACTGCTATACTTTTTAGATCTGTACTATGCATGTACCACTCTGAGGTTAATTCAGGACTTGGCACTGGTTTATATAACAGTCCAGGTTTCAAAGCCTGTGCTGTCGTTTCTTTGGTTCTGTTCTACATATGTGCAGCTCAAGACTTAGAGCACCTGGAGCCCAAGACTTGTGTTGTGCTACACAGAGAATGAGTGGATAAACTTCTTTAGCTCTCCTTCTTTGTGATCTCCCCTATACTGTCTAGCTCCTGTAGGTCCTTTATCCTATGTCATCTAGCCAGAAAAATTGGTTACTTCAGGGTGTAAGCCCCTGTACTCTTGTTCAGCTGTGGGCAGCTGGGGCTGTCCTTGAGGCCACAGAGAAAGAAAAAAGAGCTAAAGAAACGTGAGTTCTCTGAAACACATTATTTGGTCCTCAGGGAACCCTTTTCTTGATTCCTGTGGCTAGAGGATTTGATTTTCTATCTGGATTTTAGGTACCCACACTACTGTTTTTCTTGGGGTAGTACAGTTAGCAAAGGGACTAACCTCTTGTCAAAGCTGAAAATTAAAGGAGGAAAAAATAACCAAGTAACTCACCCCTGATTTTGTCTTTCAAGTTTTTACTTTCCTTGCCAACCCTCCTGTATTTCCTTATTTTTCATGCCCTCAAGTTTATATTCTGTCCAGGGTTTACAGTTGTAATTCATGAAGGAGATAGGCTGTAGTAGGCTTACTCCATATGACTGGCACTGGAAGTAAACAAAATGATTATGAAGGACCTGTGGAAGATCCACATCATTGTCTCTGGTTAGAGCTATATATCTGGATCATAAGGGCTCTCACTGGGTTCAATTCGAGATTCATATATAAGTAGATAGTAGTTAAATCCATAGAAGTAACTGAGAATACCCAATTGGTGAGTGTAAAGTGAAGGAAGAGCAGAATCTTGGCACAAGCAACATTTAAGTGACATTTGAAGAAAGAGCTGTACACAAGACAGACTGAAGGGGATGAGAAATGTATGTGTATTACAAGAAAATTACAGAGTATGGATTCTTAAAACCTATAATGTTGAATGCCCCAGGAGCTTTGAAAAATGTGACTTTGACAAGAAACAAGTTGTTAAAAATTTGAGATTCTACTCAGAGATCAAGAAGGATTAACATCTGAGAAGCATCCATTTGATTTAAGGCAAAGATGTCATTGGCAACCATGGCAAGAACAGTTTACATAAAGTCATTAGGGCCAAATGATAGTGATTGACTGGTGAATGGAAGATGAAGTAGATACTTCAAGTCTAGACAATGAGAAATGGAATGTGGCTGTGAAAGGGAGAAAGTAGGGCAATGTCTAGAGGAAGAAGTTTTAGATAGACTTGAGAGATTTCAAGTTTTATTTTAGTAGATTTTTTGTGTTCCTAAACTGGAAGTGGCCTTAGTACTTTAAAATGCTAATAGGAAGGAACCAGTAAAAAAGAAAAGGCTAAAAACAGAGAAAGGAATGAAATCTCTGAGATGGCAGTAAAAAAGGGATGCTAAGCACAGGTGGAGCCACTCGTTAAGAATGAAGAAAATAAAACTTCAGAATAATGAAACCTCTTCAGAAAACTCTAATGAATTACTGGCATATAAATGCTTATTCCTGAGTCTGCTTCTGAGGAACCCAAGCTAGACAACTCTGTAAGTATTTATCTAACCCTGATTTCAAATTCTTTACAATATTTCAAACTCATCCATCCAAATGCCCATTTTATATCACTACTTTTTTAATAATATCTCAAGCCAAATATGTTCAAAGCAGAACTCTTGATTTTTTTAATGCTGTTCTTCTTTCAGTCTTCCTCCTTTTAGTAAGCTCCATCCCCCTTTTCAAGACAAATAATCATCTTTCATTTCTCCCTTCCCCTTAACCCACATCCAAAACATCAGTAAGTAGGCTTGACTTTGAAAGTTCCAGAATTTGTTAAAACTCTGTCCACGTACCTCCATCTGTACTGCTACCTCTCTTGCTAAGCCCCTATTAATCTTCTACCTCTATTAGCACAGTCATCACCTGATTTCTCCAGTTGGTGCACCCCTACAATTTAATTAATCAAATAATAGCCAGAGAGACCTTTGTAAATGCACCTGAAGTCATGTCCCTTGCTATTTAGGAAGCTGGTGGTTTCTTGTTGAACTTAGAAATTTCTGCTTATTACCATGTCTACGTGCAGAAAGATAGAAGTAAATATTTAACAGCTAGTGTGGAATGACCATTCACCAATCAGATGATACACTGGTCACAATGTGTAACGCTGAAGTAGTTCCTAATGATGGAATATCAGCCTTTCCTGCAAGATGCTACAAGCCCACTCTCTCCCTCACTCATTCTTCCCCATCATGCTGTCCTTCCAAATATTTCCTTTGTCTAGAATCTTCCCATGGCTGACTCTCCCCCTATCGTTCATGTATTGTCTCAAATATTACATTCTCTGTGAGGCCTTCTCTTAACAATTAATGTCAAGTCCTTATCCTGCCTGGCTTAGTCAATCTCTCACTTGTTTGTTCCATTTTCTCCATGGAACTGAAAACTACATGAAATTATTTTATACACTTACTTACTTCTTTTGTTCCTCCAACTAGAATTTAAGTTTATCAAGAACATGGATCTTGACTTGTATTCTCACCACTGTATCCCCATGACCAAGGACAGTGTCTGGCATATGGCAGACTTTTAATGCTCACTCATTAAATGACTGAATAGATGCATAGAAAAAAAGTAGTTATAAAAACTATAAAATAAAATAAATTATCAACTTTATTATCTATAACTTCTATTTCTATCCTACTCATGAGTATCAGAACAATACATCCGAATCTCTATGGAAATGCTCAATATGAATTCATCCCTTTACTTTGAAGTATTCCTCTTTTATTTTTTGTCATGCTACGTGAGGTACACTCATCCTATGAAAATTTGCAGAACAGTTTAAAAGGTGGGCTTTGAATTAGAATTGAATAGGTCCAAAATTCATTTCTGCCACTATTATGTAAGGGAAAGTTACTTAACCTCTCTGTAAGTCAATATTCTCCTCTATACTATGATGATCATGAAAATACTTATTTTATAAATTTGTTGGAAGTATTATATAATTAATTAATTCATGTAATTCCTTGAGATTATGCCTGGCAGAGAGTAAGCACTTTTTCAGTCATAGGTAGTAGTAGTTGCAAAGCAAGAAATATGGAAATAGTCTTAGACTTCTCCAGCAATCTTACTTTCCCGATCTGGTTGGAACACAGAATCAGCAAATTTTTGCCATCCTACATTTCCCCAATTTAACTTCTCTAATAAACTCTAATTACTATTCATATCTGCACCATATTTTGACGACTTACTGCAGGAATAGCTTTACTATTCCCCCGTTGCTCCACCTCTATCTTCCTGTCAATTCTTTCTATCATAATGATCTTCCTAAATTAAAACCTGGTATATGATTTTCCTACCTATAATCTCTCAATACCTTTGTATTGACTTCAGGATAAAACCTAAACCTAGCAAGATAGGGAAAGCCTTTCATTTTTCATCACTCCCTCCTGGAAATCTATTCTTTGGCCACACTAGGTTCACAATTGCCCCTATGTGCCAGCTTCTCTCCCACCTCTGAGCTTTCGCTTATACTGCTCATTGCGTGAAGGGCAGCCTTCTTTTGACATTCTGGTTCTCCTTCTTCTCCTTCCAACATCTTCGTTACTTAGCAAATGCCTAATCAGTCTTTAAAGTTCTCATCATCTCTTTATTTGACTGACTTAATGAACGAAGATCTATTAAGGGCCTATCACATGCCCGGGTACTTGTGGTTATTGTTGCCTGAATATTGTCAATACCCTCTGAGCCAGATTTCTTCTTGTACGCCTTCTTTTGTTTATTCCAGACAAAGCTACATTTGACTTAAGATTTAAGATCTCAGTCTTTCTGTGGCTAGGAAAACTCCATTTTCACAAGTGATTTTTCTTTTTTCAAATAATTTTTATTTAATTGAACTTCCTTATAGTTCCTCCTCCCAACACTTGGAACTATCATCTAAAGGGCTTCTTCGCTAACTTCCACCAAGGTGACTTACTCTTTGTAACTACCTCAGGACAAATTAACACACTGAATGGAAAAAGTTATAAAACTGCCTCTTACTATGTTAAAAGCATTTTATGAACCAGAGAAAAAAAAAGTCTGCTACCTCTTCTTCCAAGAACTGACCTTCTAGGATATAACACAGATAAAAGAAAAGGAGAAATGAACAAATATACACTGAAACCAAGATGTTTAGTTAGAAGGAAACTGAAAACAAGGAAAGACGCATAAAAAGTTCTGGGAACAAGGCAGACGGGGGTCTAATTTTTCATGCACTACAGTTGACTCAAAAAACACCAGTACCCTTAACATATGTGACCATATAATTCAGAGAAGATTCTTCCTTTATTCAGCAGCCTTGAAATAGATCACTGATGCTTTTGCATTGCAATCGGACTGTACTCATTAATCTGAACTCTTCTATATTGTAAAATGTGAAAATATTGAGGAAAAAAAAATTGAAAAGGAATAAGATCATTCCACCTCTCCAATCTGTAGCAAACATGAGATCTGGGAAATCTCTATTCAATTCTAGGATAAAAACAAAACCAAATAGATAACAACACAGGAGCCTTGAAAGATATTAAAGCATTAAAAATAAATAAATAAAAAGTATTTGATGAAAAGAGGAACACATTCCTAAAAATAATTTCAAGGATATAAACAGAATAAATGTACTTAAACTTTTTCTCTGAAAAATGTTCACAGCTGATTAACATAAATAGCTCATACAACATTAAGTGCTAGAAGACAATGGAGTGCCATTTATTGAGAGGAGAATATCATTCGATATGTATAAAAGTGACAGAAGGACATGATTCAGAACACATAAAACTCCTGTGTGTGTTTTTTGAGAGTGGATTCAAAGATGAAACAAAATTTTAAACTAGTCAAAGTCAGGAACTCAAAAATGGAAGCATATTATTCTATTGTATAGGTATAGAATACGTAACTAATCTCATATTGCTGGGACTAAGAAAATTAAATTAAATTTGCCCTTGTTGAGAATTATCCGTTGTTTTACTAGTCAAAGCCTGGATTCTAACACTAGACTATCTGGGTTCAAATTGGACATGAACCATTACTAGCTTTATGACTCATTTTTTAATCTGACAAACAGGAATATTAATAGTACCTACCTCCTTGGGTTGCTGTGAAATTATGCATGTAAAATTATATGTCAGGCACTTTAGTAAGTCCTTGATAAATGATAGACATTATTATTGTTACACTTTGAGATGTTCTAATTTTTTCATTATTATAAGTAATGTTTGATTCATTTGGTATGTTTCTTTGTATGGAAGCCATAATTTCCAATGGATGAATTACTAGAAGTACAATTCCTGGGTCAAAATATGTGAATATTTCAAAGGCTTTTAATACTGTCTCTAACCAGCCAGAGTATATGAGTATACACGTAAGAATAAATTTTCCCGTCTTCCTTTTGAAGACGATTCCTTTAACTTAAAAGCACAACATTTTAATTAATAGGCAACACTGATATACTATTACTTAAACATGGAATTTGTAATGATGAAGCTAGCATTTTTGTACAATTTGAAGTAATTTTGTGTGTGTGTGAATTGCCTATTTCTTCAGGATATGCATATTTCTACTGGGACATTGATGTTTTGCTTGTTGATAAATAATCTAAAAGTCATTGTTTAAAAAAAGAGAACCGTATTATTAAAGTTATAATTATATAGTAGTAGATTGAGTATATATAACAGTAGATTAAATTAACAAAGACTGAAAAATATTGAGATACATTTTTTATCCTTCACGGTGGAAAATCGTGAATATTATATTGTCTTATTTATAATAATGAAAAATAAATTATAGCCTACCAAGTCAGAAAACAAAATAATAAGCAAGGGAATTTAAACTAACAAACAAAAGAGAACTAGAAAATTTGCTTAAAACGTGAGGACAGAAATTTTAACATACCAGATTTGACAATGTATTTAAATAAATTAACGTTTTATTAAATGGCTAAGTTTCTTAGAATGGGTTTTAGAAATGATTCAAGTATGTAATGGGGGAAGAAGGAAAAATTAACATCAAATGTTACAGAAAATTTAAAGTATTCTTGAATTTTACAGGAAAATTGAGAAATTTTTATTTAAAAAAGGAAAAATTAGAGAATAATTTTCCTGTAAGCCATTTTTAAATGTATATGTCTAGCCCACTTTCTTTTAAATTTGATACTGGAATAAAAATAATCAATTAGATCAAATAGTCCCTATGTATAAACATATCTGTATAAATGTACCTGGCTAAAGAAATCTAAAAACTGAGGAATTAATTATTCAATAAATTGAGTATTGGGGGAAAAACCAAGGTAGCTGGTTTGCAACTCATACAGCAACCAAAACAAATACAGGATCATTTAAACCCTAAAAGCAAAATGTAATCACACAAAGTAGAAGAAAACAGAGGTAAATTTTTACTGATTTTAATAGCGCAAAAAAGTTTTTCTAAGCTTACAAAGAATGATAGAAATTATATATAGTCATGTCATTAAACTTGGCACTTTAAAAATAAGATCATTTAGATGAAGAATACCATAAATAAGGTATAAGGCAGTTTAAAAACTATGAACATATAAGCCACAAATATGACAAACAGTGGATTAGTGTCATATATAAAGGGATCTTAAAATACATGGGAAAGCACTAATAAACCAATAAAAAGTCCATGAACTGACAATTCCCAGAATATTCATCCTCATTAGTGATAAGAGAGATTAAAATTAAAACAGCAATGGCATTGTTTCAATATTAAGTTTGTTAAAATGTTTAAAACTTATAACTATCAATATGGCTGAAGAGAAGGTGAAAATAGTCACTCTCATGCCCTCCTAGTGAGAGTGTTTATCATGTGAACTTCCAGCCCCTGGGAAATATATATTAAGAGCTTTAATAATGTCCTCAGTTGACCTGGTTATTTTCTTCCTGCAATTTTTCCTAATGGAAAAAATTCAGACATAGATGTGTATATGTGACCTTTATATATAATATTTAACAGATTATTATTTATAAAAGTAAATATTAGAAACAATCTCAATAGATTCTTGGTAAATAAGTTATGGAACATAATTATAAGGGAAAACCATGGAATAGTATTCAATGACATGATAAAATGTTGATTATGTAATGTTTAGTGAAAAAAATGGAACAGTCACTGAAAACAGTACATATAAATATATACCTGGAAGGCAAAATGGAAGAGACCATGCCAATATATGGATAATCACTTGTTCACATGGCTAAATGTCAGAATTATTTAGGAAATTAAAAAGAAAATACACCTCAGTCTCATCCACAGATATTCCACTACGTCTGGAAGTGGAATTGGGCACCTT
Source organism: Globicephala melas (assembly GCF_963455315.2). Lineage (NCBI taxonomy): Eukaryota > Metazoa > Chordata > Mammalia > Artiodactyla > Delphinidae > Globicephala > Globicephala melas. The sequence continues at coordinate 44,390,591 of NC_083327.1, read as the reverse complement.
CTTGTTTAAAGGTCATGATTACTATTTACTTGACTGTACTGCATTACTCAAAGCTGAGAATGATTGAGAATGGACTAAAAGAAGGATTTTCACTTACAGACATATACTTCAAAAATATGTTCAGTAAGTCCTTATCGTACATTTGGAATTTTGTTAGAAACTATTCTGTTGAGCTTCAAAGATTCAGTCCTGGTTTTTGTATTAGTCAAGGATCTCCAGAGAAACAGAACCAATAGAATGTGTATATAGAAAGAAAAAGAAGATTTATTTTAAGGAATTGGTTCAGGCTACTGTAAGGACTGCAAGTCCAAAACCCACAGATTCTGAAGGTGATCTGGAGACATAATTCCTTCTTCCTCAGGGCACCTCTGTCATTCTTATTAAGGTCTTCAAAGGGTTGAATGGGGCCCACCCACATTGTGGATGGTAATCTGCTTTACTCAAAATCTACTGATTTAATGTTAATCACGGGACTTCCCAGGTGATCCAGTGGTAAAGAAGCCACCTTACAATGCAGGGGACACAGGTTCGGTCCCTGGTCAGGGAACTAAGACCCCACATGCCACGGGGTAACTAAACCCACGCACCACAACTACTGAGCTCATGCTCCTCAACTAGAGCCCGCGTGCCACAAACTACAGAGCCCACGTGCCCTGGAGCCTGTGCGCCACAACTAGAGAAAAGAAAAGAACCCCCACGCCACAACTAGAGAGAAGTCCGCGCACCACAATGAAAGATCCCTCATGCCTCAACAAAGATCCCACGTGCTGCAACTAAGACCCAATGCAGCCAAAAATTAACGAATAAATCAATGAAAAATAAATCTTAAAAATAAATAAATAAATGTTAATCGCATCTAAAAAATAACATCGCAGTAACATCTAGACTGGTGTTTGTCCAAACTCTGGATACGCTTGCCTAGCCAAATTGACGTAATAAAATTCCCCAGACAGTCTTCTAGTCAAAATGATAAAAGTCATTAAAATAAAATATTTTAATTTCCCCAAATGACATGCTCTAATGATATCAAATAAAAGCTTTCAGGCCTTTTCAATTAAACTACATTTCTAAGCAACTTATAAATGTCTACTCACATTTCAGATGAAGCTGCTAGGAGATACTCTGTATAAAACTTTCTCAGATTATTAACTGGTATTCTGCAATTTTGTGTATATCAATGTCTCAAACTCCTCTAAACTGTAGTCAGCCTTTTCTCCAAGTGGGTAGGAAGAAAATAGTTCAGGAGAGAGGAGCTTAGTAATACATAACTTACAACGTGTTTTATTTATGTTTAATTTCAGGAGTCATTCTAAGAATGTAAAAGTGAGATTTCCTGTGTAAATCCAGGTAGATGAGGCACAGTCATTAGTTCTTCCCACCCCTGTGCTTTCCATCTCATCTGCCTGGTACATGCTCCAATACATGTCACACTCTTTATTATTTTTCATCATTTCCTGTGGGATGTTTCCTCAGGGTCTCAAGTGAGACCCACCACCATACTGCATGCTCTGTTTATTGCAGAACTAAATGAAGCATGCAGGGCTGCATCTGAAAACAATTAAAAATAATTGAAATGAGCTGTGGACTCTACTAGTCTCATTAAGTTTAATATTTCATCCTCCACACATTGGGGGATTTAGATCCGAACCTCCAATCCCTCAGGCCTCTGGCTGGCAAAAGGGATCCATTTCCCAGGGCAGATAAAGGGCCATCAGTTAGGATGCTGGGGCTGTGATCTACGACCAGGCAGGGAAAGTTCTGATTGCTGCCAAGAGGCTTCTGCAGAGGAGACGATGTCTCTCTCCACTAGCTGCCTTTGAGCAGCTGCTTTATGAATTAATAAACATCACCATGAATATGCACACATCCCTTATTAAGAATTCACAAGCATATCAATCAAGCAGCACATGCAACTCTATATTAAAGTTAGCTTTTGTATTGCCTTTCTCCTTCTTCTCCTTCTTACCCTTCTTATCCTCCTTCTCCTCCTCCTTCTTTCTTCTTCTTCTCCCTCTCCCTCTCCCTCCCCCTCTCCCTCTCCTCCTTTTCCTTCTCCTTCTTCTTCTTCAGACAGACAGAGACAGAAATAGGGACAGACAGAGAGGAAACTAAATATTTAAATTTTTCTTTATATGAAAGTCAAGATAATAGAAAAAGTTTGAAAAAGTTCCTGAGATGAGACCATACTTCTGAAGGTCACATTATGGTAACTTGGACGCAAATAACTTAAATATCTCAAATGTTATGTTGGAATCAAGTTGATGGTTTACTTATGTCAAAATAATATGTATTCTCTTATGCAGAATATAAAAATGGCTATCCTAGATGACAATGTTTCTGAGTGGATAAAGCCATTCCCTTTTTTTGTACCCAGAAAGGCCAGGGAAATTTAGCTGTGAGGTAATTATTCTTAGTGAGATATTTAACATGATTCAGTGACAGGTATGAGGAAATGAGATTAGCTCTTACCATGAAGAATGACTTAGATGTGAGCTTGGAATAATGTATGTATAAGAAAGATAAAAGTAAGTATTTTATTAAACTGATAGTACTTGTGAAGATTATTCTATAGGCAGCACTGCGGATTTGCATGTTTGACAAAAAAGAGCACTGGGAAGCTTCAAAGGACAATTGACCTTTTAATTTTCTCTATTTCAGGAAGATCTGATTACACTTAGGCTCATCTTACAATGTTCTTCCCCTGTCAACTGTAGAACAATAAATTACAATTTATTCCGGATGATCATGTTGATGAGGCTTGGAGAGTTAGAATCACGTTAATTTCTTCTTAAATTTGTATGAGTAAATAAGCCACAAGAGAAACTCCAACATTTCAAATAAATGACCCTTTTCACATAATATCGTAAATTCATGCTTATTCTCATCAGTGCTCTATTTGGCAATAACACATCCCTTTCTCCCTCATCTAATTTTTTCCTCCTTGAAAAACATGTCCTTTATGATAATAACAGCCAGCATCTATTGAACACTTGCTGTGTGCCAAGGACTATTCTCAGTGCTTTACTTGTACTTTCTCATAGTAGACAGCAGACCTATGAGGTAGAATGCGGTTAACTCCATTGTTGCACCTAAGTGCAGAAGAGGGCGAAAAGTAACTTGCTTATGTAATATTTGAGGCAGAGCTAGGACTCAGATGCTGATATTCTGGCTCTTCCATTCATGTGCTTGACCATCATACCTACTGCCCTTATGGATCTTGTCTATCCTCCACTGGCCTGATTTAGACACAAAGTCCAGAAGAGAAGAGAGAACAAGGGCACTCTGAGGAACCAGAAGAAGTTCAACAAATCTGGAATGGGGGAAGCATAGACTAAGAGAGAATTAGTGGTTAGTAGTATGAAATGAAGCTGAAGACTAAATCAGGGCCTGGAATGTCGGTGTTCTCACAATCTATGTAACAGAGTAGGAGGCTTGTGGAGAGTTTTAATCATGATAGTTGAATGATCAAGCTTGACTTTTCAAGAAAATACTGATTGAAAATCAAAATTTGTATTGAGGCTATTGCCACGGTCCACTCAGAGGTGCAGCTCTATTTTTTGCCCGAGTATGCTGGGAGAGTGTCTTATATGTATTTAAACAATGTGTAGATAGATGGAGTCATAAGAAATTGTCAGTGACAACATATATATGAATTATAGTAGCGCCCTAAGTAAATTTTAATTTCTTCACCTCTTTCATAGAACTAAATGGATACATTTCCCTAAATCCTTCTCATACTAAATGCGTTATGTAGATACTCAAGTAAGAAAGTATACAATACCAGGAAAAGATTATTTTCTACTGAGGAGTGGATTTGAAATTTTATTAGCAAATTTAATAGTTCTCAGTGTAACTTTTTCTAGTTGTGCCATTCTTTTCCCTTCTAGGCCTATGGCCAACACTAATTTCCGTGACTACATGCAATTACAACCCCCTATTGAGGGGAAAGTGAAAATGATTTTGAGATGATTATGGCTCTATCATTATGCTTCTTGCATCATAAATCTCAGATTTAAAGTGTTAAGACAGTTTAAAGGAAAGATAGTAATCAAGACTAGACTAAAATAATATAAGACACAAAATTTTCTATGTCCCTAGAATTCTTTTACTCTTTATTGCTCGTCTTCCAATTGTTCAGGAATACAAAAATCTCACCCATAGGTTACAGTCCCTTTTTTAAATTCTGGTATGAGGAAGGGACTCCTGTTGTCATCAGCAAGAAAATGGGAGCAAGAATTGAAATAAAACATGCAGTAAAGAAACAGGACTAAAAGTTATTTTTATGAAATGGCTTTAGTTGAGGTTAAAAACGTTTTTAAAGCCTGAATATTATATCTAGAAGCAGGGAGCAAAAAATAACTGTGAAGAAAAAAACTGACATCCTACGCTTTGGAAAGAAGTGATTGTGGCAAAATTAAGCTATAAATGCAAATATATATACAAAATGCAAATACAGATATAGAGGCAGATGAACCTATAGATACAGAAATAATAGTTACATATACATAAATATATGTATTTATATGTACATGTATAAATAACCATTTTGTATCAATATCTTAGTCTCTCTGTACATATATATATCTATATCTGTATATATATTTGTGTATATATATGTATATATATATTCATGTATATATATATATAAAACATATATACATATTTTTTTCTAGGATTTTAGCAGAGCTTCAGATAGAGCAGGAATGTTAAGAATGGTTAAATAAAAGTCATCTAAACTTAAAATAACCAAGATTTTTAAATCATAGGATCTGTGTAACAGTCTAGGGAAACAAGAGTCAAAGATATTCAATTATGACATCAGGAACATTTGGATAAAGGAGTAGACAGAGGAAATGTAATTCAGGATTCCTTTTACCTATAATTTGATTTGTTTTGATTAAACCAATTAGAACTAACAAGGAGTGTATGTATGGTTGATGGATGTTATACTACCAAGTTTCTCAGAAGAAGGGAAAATGAAAACAATTGTTCATTTTTACTAACGTACAACAACGAAATGCCATTGAGATTCTGTTTATTTGAAATGCTTTCTTTTAAATTAGTTGTAAAAATTCTCCTGATGGCTTATTTATGACTTCATTCACACAAACCATTTTTTTCTTATTAAAGTTTTAGTTTTTAGTGAAATAGTTATTTTTCATAATGATAAATGTGTTTGTGAATTCCTTCTCTTTAAATAGTCCTTGAAAAAGCTCAGTAATCCAGCAACCATCCTGTAGCATTATTATTGTCTGTTTAATTTGTTTCATATGTCAGATAGTACATGTTTACTCTATGTAGAAATTTAAATACTTTCTCATAATTGATTGGATCTGAGCCATACTGGTCTTGACTGCATCATTTCTTCCTGACATTGCGCATGTCTACATTCACCCCAAACAGTTGCAAGCTTCCAATATAATACATGAACTATAACCAAAATTCATAAATGAAGTATGCATAGCAACATATATTGTTACTGACCAAGATGGCCTTACCTTTCCCCTCAGCTTTACTAAAATTGAGTTAGGTTTCTTCCTGACAATAGGCTCCTAACCTCCCTTTTATTAGAGCATTTATTCTAGAAAACTTGCAAATGTAAATTCTTTCCCTGCCTTTTTGTGATGTAAATCTCCTACCAGCTGGGGCAGTTTTACAACCTAGGAATGTCTTTCTCAAGGACCTGAAGTCATCCCTTTGTAATGCAGTCATCAAGAAAAATAAGGCCCCTATCTCCCAGTCTGTGTGTGCAGATAGGAGTTTAAATTCACTAAAATAAACAGGATAAAAGCCAACTGGTAAACACTGATGAACAAATCACGTTGGCTAAATCCCCTCCTACATCCTCTAGTACCTGCCCACTAGCTTATACCAGGATTTTAAATTTTTCCTGCCTTATGTTTCATTGGAGTTGAGCTCAGTATTTCTCCTCTATTGCAATAGTCTTCACCACTATTGCAATCGTGTTGAATAAAGTTTTCCTTGCCTGTTTAACTTGTCTGGTGCAATTTTCTTCAACATTACTAGATTTTATGCTTTATTTTGAAATTTTTTATGGATTATATCAGGAATGTTTTCCAAAGCATAGTTGAGAAAGACATCAAAACTTAATAGGAAAAAATAAAATTAAGAATTTTATGTCTCTATTAATCTGATTTTATAGATTTAATGACATAGAAAATGTCATTAAAGCAAAAACATAACTTTAATGAGTTTGACATGGACCCATTTTTATGAGAAAAGTGTATCAGTGCATTTATATGTGTATGTGTACATAAATAAAGAAAAAGATATAGTAGCCATCATTAGAAAGTAAGATCATTATATAATTTAAAATTTATTTTTCTGTTTTCCTGAATGTTTTCCAAATTTTTAAACTTAGGTGTCAATGTTTAAAATTACTACTAATATTTAACTCTTCAACATTGAATTTTTGTGCCATGATAGACTGTATTGTTGGTAACTGGCTTAGAATATTAGTTGTGTTTGACTGCTCTCTTCTCCATAAAAACCATACAAAGGGACCTTAGCATTCTCTGCAAAAAAAATTAAAATGATTGAGCTATGTTTTCTCAGTTTTCTAAAGCCAATATAGAAACTTGTCCATAGAACATTCAAAACTTTCCTAGGAAGTTTCTACTAAGCTAATATTGAGGGAAAAGAGGGAATTCCTGAGTGCAAGATGTAGAAAATATATATGCCTTACAACCATAGGAGTCAGTCTCTGTCTATTAAACATACAAAAAATTCCTTACTAAAAAATTCTATGTCTCCATCCTCAAATTTCATTTGTATACTGGTCAAACTGAAGTCCTCTTTCCAGGAAGAGTAATTTACCACTTGAATGACTTTCATTCTTGTTATATATGGACTTGGGAAAGAAGCAGCCAGAAAGGCAAAACTGCAGAGTGCAGTGTCTGAATTGTCAAGGTGCCAGAGTGACTCTGTCTACTATTTTTGTATGTGGGTAAATGTCGGTGTTGTCAGGAAGGCTTTCTCCCATTTTCTTCAAACTTCTCCTTTGTCTGGTTGAAATGTTCCATTACAGTATGGCTATGCTAAAGCCATAAGCCCTGCAGCTGTTTATCAGAGGTTTATATTGCTGCCAAAATAGAATGCCCCCACCTTTGTAAATAGCACTCATGCATTTAGGAAAGAAAAGCAATGATACACGAGGGGAAAAAAGCCGTTTGCATTATTGTATTGTCCATATTTTTTTTTCCTTTTTGATGGAAAAGAGTTAAAGAGAGGCTGAAGAAATGTATAAGCTGATGTTTTGTTTTAAAGAAGTTGCTAAATTATAAATATTTTGCTTTAAGAGAAGCTGAAAGGTATATGAAGATAAATGTAACATTTGCATAATAAAAAGATTTTTCACATCACAAAATAATTTCAAGGGAGATTTTAAAATAGGTACCTCTTTCTCTTGAATTTTAACTACATTTTGATTCCCCCAAATTAGCTTTATGTAAACATTTAAAAACTTCCATCTATTTACAAACTAAGAAATTAAAAACTATCTTTTTCTAAACATGGGGACAAAGTTCATAAAAATTATTAACTGCCAACAAATAATTGTAAAAATTATCTTATTGTTTTCTACTGATTGATAGACAACACTGACCACAGAAAATTTTCTCCATCTACCTTTAAATCAAATTGAAAATAATTGATACTAAATGACTGATGTTGTCTTAAGATATAATACTTTTTACAAACATAAATATTCTGTGATCTAGTGTTTCCTTTAGCTGTTGAAGATTCTAATATGATTCCACAATACTGTTTGACTTGTGAAATAGCTGGGAACTCATTCTTATCCTTAAACAGCCTTACACGGTTCAGCAGCTGTCTTCTGCAGAAATCACTGATATGGATGATCGTTTTCTGACTTCCAACCTCTGTGTAATAGAGATTAAGTGCTCCTTGAACAGAGTCAATGTTGTCTAGTATTGTAACTAATAACTACATTAGAATCATTGGGGAAAAGTAGAGCAGAGGGGGAGTGTTAGATAAAGGTGGGGGAGGAATTAGCACTACTGGCTTTCATGTCTCTTATCTCCTTTATTGAAGTCTAGATTAAGTAGTTTATAACCGGTGTGTTCTTATTGCTTGTCTAATTAGCTTTTGGGTGCTACCGCATTTATTGGGTTTTATTTGTTGACCTGATCTTGCTTGCTAAATCCTTTGAGATTTCAAACAAAAGGTGAATCTCTAAGACCACACTAATGAAATCACCATGTCTTCCTGTGTAAAGAGGTTGACGAAAAACATACTCAGTGCCATTTAAACTGGATAAAGAGGGGCTTCCCTGGTGGCGCAGTGGTTGAGAGTCTGCCTGCTAATGCAGGGGACGCGGGTTCGAGCCCTGGTCTGGGAGGATCCCGCGTGCTGTGGAGCAACTGGGCCCATGAGCCACAACTGCTGAGCCTGCGCGTCTGGAGCCTGTGCTCCGCAAAAAGAGAGGCCACCACAGTGAGAGGCCTGCACACCGCGATGAGGAGTGGCCCCCGCTTGCCACAACTAGAGAAAGCCCTCGCACAGAAACGAAGACCCAACACAGCAAAAAATAATAAATTAATTAATAAAACTCACTCCAAATTTCATACACAATAAAAACTACTATTTAAAAAATAATAATAAAAAAATATAAACTGGATAAAGAACCACCTTCCTTTTTACCTTAGCATATTTGCAAGTTGTATGTCTATGACAGATATATTTGGAACTCCATTCACTGTTATTGTTAGAGAGCATTATAGAAATTAATTTTATATTATCTAAAGCTAAAAAACTAATGGAAATTATATTTTAGAATTTGATAGACCAAGGTCCTTCAAAATGATGGTCAATCAGAGAGGAGAAAAATATGCTTCAACTTCCTCTAATATTCATGAAGTTCTTTAAAAATTCTAGATTTTTAAAATAAAATTATTTTATTGGAAACTAAATAGAAGATTGTTTATAAGTACTTAGTTATATAAGGGCACATGCCTAACTTTCTCTTGATGTATAGATAGCTCCAATAATATGAGTGAACTTCTTTGAAAGACTCATTTAGTCTGCTCTTCACTCTGTGCCAGTGGTAGCAACAACTATTAATTCACATGTTTTGCGTACTGCCTTTGAGAAGTCAACCTTACTTTGTTTGATTGGGTAACAACAACCCTGCCACATGGTAGTTACTTATGAAGAGGACATTCTTTTCAGCGACCTGAAAATAAATTAACAAAAAGACAGCAAAGCAACCTAAATTAAGATTAGAAACACAGAAAATGTTGGGAAAATTACTCTGAGAAATACAATGAAACTGAATTTTTTTTATTTGTGGTCAGGAAAATCTACACAGAAAGCCACATTTTAAAAAAAAATGTAGTTTTTTTTAAAACAGCATCTTAAATGTTGTTTGTGGAGTTTGCAGTCAGAGCAAAGGGAGTGAGTTGAATGACTACAGAGAGTTCTGTCACGGAGCTATGAGAGTTTGAGATGCATTCATCTCCCACTAGAAATCTACCTGTCAAGCAGAGTGGAAGGCTTATATTTGCTGATGAGACATACTCACTCAGGATGTCTTAAAGGCATAATGTCAAGTTTTTCACAAGGTAAGTTTTTCGATACTCAAATGATGCTTTTGTAATGTGATGCTGAGTGCACATTTCTGTTGCACAGACATTTAACCCAAAAGTGAAGACAAAGAAGCTTCATGATTTTGACATGTTGAAAAAAGAAAACACAACAGGTGCAAGATAACTCTCCAGGTCCTTTGAAGATGTTGTAATATTTGGCTTTGCTAACTCCGCAATTACCTCCTTCCCCGTGCACGCCCCCCCCCCCCCCCCCGCCGTTTTGTAAAGGAAAGATCATTTCATTATCCTTAGAGTTGATAGGCATGCAGTGGTCCTTTCTTTTCCCTGTGGAGGCTGGGGATCTCCACCTCCCTTCAACACCCTCCATGTAGTGAGAGGAGGCCCTAAGAAAGGGGCCAGCAGGAAGGGAGATAGGAGCCCCTTTCCCTGCGTGGATGCTTACTGCTAAGGAATCAAGTGACACTTACTGACATCAGAATAGAGTGTAGGAAGGTCATCCTTGAGAAGGCATGACTACTACTTCTTTACATTTTGGTTCTGGTACATAAGTTTGGTTCTGGTAACTGTTATAAACAAAAAAAAATCAAATTAATTTTATTTTATTTTTGCTTATAGAAGCCCAATTTGTAGAATTTAATTAATTTGAGCATAAATCTTTCCAATAGGGGCTTATGTTTCCAAGATTTGAGCATCAGGAAGCAATCTGTTTGCCACATTATGAAGGCAAATAAAGACTGTAGGGTTCCATGCCTAGAATGAAAATCCCATAATATCCCCATCGTCTTCAATGGTTCTTGGAAACCTGGAAAGCACAGTAATGGTTTCTGTGGCTCCATCTGAAGGAACATACAGGTAAAAGAATGCGCACAACAAGAAATTGCCTAGGTGGCTTCCAAGAAAGTTTTCCCACTAAAATCTGGGGTTGGGAGCATGGTCTACTGCCAGGGACTGAGAAAGACTGGGCTGACTCTGCCTTAGGAGGGACTCTATGATGTTTGAGGTTCTAAAAAGGACAACACTGTCCACAAGAAAACAAGGCATGTCACCTACATGGACATCACCACACCAGTAAAAGTTACAAGGAGCAAGCAGACCAGGCCTGGCTGGAGTGAAAGCAGCAGTGTCTTTCCACCACCGATAGGCAGAGACAACCACTGCTATCTCTCCAATTCCTTCTCTCCATCTCAACATAGGAAAGAGTACAATCAGGCATGTGTACTTCCCCACGGCAGGAGCCTGGAGTCACAGTAAAGCATAATGTGGAGGGAAGAGGGACTGCGTGGGAAAAAATATGAAATAAGAATATATAACTGGACAGAACTGGATGATATTTTTTTAAATCTGAAAGTGACCAGGAAGTTATGAATCTCCCTGAGATGTAATTAGAGGTAGAAAAGGTAAATTCTCCAGAGCATGATTAAGGGGAATCTTAGAGAAAATAAAACAATTTTATATTTGTACTCCCAATGTTGATTCAGTGCAACAAATCTGACAGAATTCCAAATTTAATGTGGAGAACAAACAGCCAAAAAAAGGTATTTTCTATTTTTGACCGTTTATGTTCTAATTTATTTATTTTAGTCAATTAATGAACTTAATACACTCATTTGATCACGACAGAAAGGAGCTACAACATGCCACACCACACCTGATCCCTACGTAGTACCAAATGAATCTTTAAAGCTGGTTTTAGCTCAGAGATCTAGTTGCCCTAGTTCTGTTATAAACAAAAGAAAACAAACAAAAATCAAATTAATTATATTTTATTTTTGCTTATAGAAGCCCAATTTGTAGAATTTAATTAATTTGAGCATAAATCTTTCCAATAGGGGCTTATGTTTCCAAGATTTGAGCATCAGGAAGCAAGCTGTTATAACTGAAGAACACGGGCTTTAAAAACAAATAAATTTGGGTTCTAATTACTCTTCCACAATTTAATTTCATGAGACTTTGAGCAAGACTGTTCTAATCCTTATTTAGAGGTAAAAGGTATTGTTACCTGGTAAAGGATGAGATTGAAAAAGCAAAGGCAACTAGCACAATATTTATAGAGTACCTAGTAGTACTGAGTAGTAGTCGAGCTGATATTATTGAGTCTCTGCTGCGGTTACTATCCCTTGCTGTAATTCACGGTGCTGGGGTGAACTAGTGGAATGCTCCCTCCTGCAGGCATACGCATAAATGACAGGGACCCCCTTGGAGACTGTCCTCTTTAAGAGAAGTCAGAGTTAGGTAAGAATTAGTTTCAAAAAGGGCAGGGTGATTCTGGGCACAAAATGGCATCAAAATGACCTCTAGGCCCACCTCGCCATGCATTTCTGTCTGAGTCTGCAGAGGACCATGAGGTCTGGGATAGGAAAAGAATAAACAAACAAAAAAAATTTTTATAAAAGTTGTACCATATATTATAACTAAACAGTAGTATTTCTTTGGCATTTATTATCAAGCAAATTTTGAAACTAAATAGAAAATACACAAAAGTCAAAGAGAAAAAAATTGCTGAAGAAAATGACAGATTTCAGGTGTGACTACCAGAGGTACAATTCCTGGGACATCCAGAAATTAACAGAAGGACATTATACAGGCCTATATGTCCTACAATAACAGTGGATCCAAGAGTTGGTGAAAACTATGTTGTCTTTGGGGACTTCCCTGGTGGTCCAGTGGTAAAGAATCCACCTCCCAATGCAGGGGATGTGGGTTCAATCCCTGGTCAGGGAACTAAGATCCCACATGCCACGGGGTAGGCCCTCGTGCCAAAACTACTGAGCCCGCGTGCCTCAACTAGAGAGCCGGTGTGCCACAAACTACGGAGCCCACACGCTCTGGACCATACACACAACAACTACAGAGCCTATGCACCCTGGAGCCTGGGCGCCACAGCTAGAGAGAGAAAAAAAACCCTCACGCTACAACTAGACAGAAGCCCGCGCACAACAACAACTAGACAGAACCCCACACACCACAACGAAAAGCCCATGTGCCGCAACAGAAGATCCCGCGTCGCAACTAAGAGCCGACACAGTAAATAAATAAAGAAATAATTTTTAGAAATGTTGTCTTTTACCTAATGTTAAAATCTTATTCAAATCCCCATGAGCAATTTGAATAGCTAAAGCTAAAATGAGAAGTTTTTCATTTTTTGTTGCCAGTCTTTTTGTCCAGTGCAATCCTAACCCATCCACTTTATAATTTATTACCTGAGGAGGAATCTTGAATGATTCTGTGTTCTATACACTCTCTTTTGTATTACTGATACTCAGTTTATGTTAAGTATCTTGCGTTTTTTAAAGTAAGTTCTTTTTATAATCTTTCAAATGTTTCTATGAAAGAATATTGCAACTAAGTACTTAGGCTTAAATGATGACTCTGGAACCATGCTAAAAGCATAATGTTTTAGACATTTCTGCTCAAAAAATATTTTACTGTTAATAATACGTAAGATTCTTGTGAACATATATGTATATATATAGTTACTAAAATAACCTGTACTAGGGATTAGAATTTCTCAAATGGACAACCAATGCCACGATATGAATACACCGAACCTAATTTTAAAAGTCTTCATGTAAGGTGTATTTATTCAGTCATCAATAAGTAGGTAGATTTACTTAGTGTGTTATTTAAAGCTTGGGTTTCCTTATTTATTTTCATTTTGGATGATCTGTCCATTGGTGAAAGTGGGGTGTTAAAGTTCCCTACTATGATTGTGTTACTGTCGATTTCCCCTTTTACGGCTGTTAGCATTTGCCTTATGTACTGAGGTGCTCCTATGTTGGGTGCATAAATATTTACAGTTGTTATATATTCTTTTTGAATTGATCCTTTGATCATTATGTAGTATCCTTCTTTGTCTCTTGTAATAGTCTTTATTTTAAACTCTATTTTGTCTGATATGAGAATTGCTACTCCAGCTTTCTTTTGATTTCCATTTGCATGGAATATCTTTTTCCATTCCCTCACTTTCAGTCTGTATGTGTCCCTAGGTCTGAAGTGGGTCTCTTGTAGACAGCATGTATATGGGTCTTGTTTTTGTATCCGTTCAGCCAGTCTATGTCTTTTGGTTGGAGCAGTTAGTCCATTTACATTGAAGTTAATTATCAATATGCATGTTCCTATTACCATTTTCTTAATTGTTTTCGGTTTGTTATTGTAGGTCTTTTCCTTCCCTTGTGTTCCCTGCCTAGGGAAGTTCCTTTAGCATTTGCTGTAAAGTTGGTTTGGTGGTGCTGAATTATCTTAGCTTTTGCTTGTCTGTAAAGGTTTTAATTTCTCTGTTTAATCTGAATGAGATCCTTGATGGGTAATCTTGGTTGTAGGTTTTTCCCTTTCATCACTTTAAATATGTCCTTCCACTCCCTTCTGGCTTGCTGAGTTTCTGCTGAAAGATCAGCTGTTAACCTTATGGGGATTCCCTTGTATGTTATTTGTTGCTTTTCCCTTGCTGCTTTTAATACTTTTTCTTTTTATTTAATTTTTGATAGTTTGACTAATATGTGTCTTGGCGTGTTTCTCCTTGGATTTATCCTGTATGGGACTCTCTGCACTTCCTGGACTTGACTGACTATTTCCTTTCCCATATTAGGGAAGTTTTCAACTATAGTCTCTTCAAATATTTTCTCAGACCCTTTTTCTCTTCTTCTTCTGGGACCCCTATAATTTGAATGTTGGTGCATTTAATGTTGTCCCAGAGGTCTCTAAGACTGTCCTAAATTCTTTCCATTCTTTTTTCTTTATTCTGCTCTGCAGTAGTTATTTCCACTATTTTATCTTCCAGGTCACTTATCTCTTCTTCTGCCTCAGTTATTCTGCTTTTGATGCCTTCTAGAGAATTTTAAATTTCACTTACTGTGTTGTTCATCATTTGCTCTTTAGTTCTTCTAGGTCCTTGTTAAATGTTTCTTGTATTTTCTCCATTCTATTTCCAAGATTTTGGATCATCTTTACTATCATTACTGTGAATTCTTTTTTGGGTAGACTGCCTATTTCTTTTTCATTTGTTTGGTCTGGTGGGTTTTTACCTTACTCTTTCATCTACTGCATATTTCTCTGTCTTCTTATTTTTTAATTTGTTTAACTTACTGTGTTTGGGGTCTCCTTTGTGCAGGTTGCAGGTTCGTAGTTCCCATTGTTTACGGTGTCTGCCCCCAGTGAGTGAAGTTGGTTCAGTGGTTTGTGTAGGCTTCCTGGTGGAGGGGACTGGTGCCTGTGTTCTGGTGGGTGGCTGGATCTTGTCTTTCCAGTGGGAAGGGCCGTGTCCAGTGGTGTGTTTTGGGGTGTCTGTGAATTTAGTATTTTAGGCAGCCTCTCTGCTAATGGGTGGCGTTGTGTTCCTGTCTTACTGGTTGTTTGGCATGGGGCATCCAGCACTGGAGCTGCTGGCTGTTGGGTGGAGCTGTGTCTTAGCGCTGCGACGGAGATCTCTGGGAGGGCTTTCGCTGATTGATATTACGTGGGGCCAGGAGGTCTCTGGTGGTCCAATGTCCTGAACTCGGCTCTCCCACCTCAGAGGCTCAGGCCTGACACCAGGCTGGAGCACCAAGGCCCTGTCAGCCACACGGCTCTATAGATTTCTGGTTTAGTGCTTCTTAATTTCAGTCTCTGTTGGAAATTCTCAGGCATCTCTACTACTTTAATTAAAGCCAATGAACTCCAGAATAGTCAGTGGAGAATCCTTAACTGACAGTCCCTCTCTCTTTCTCTCCAAATAAACCTTCTTTTACACATGTTGTAGTCCATAGATTGAAGGGCCACGTTATATTTACAGTAGAAATGGAGAAAATATGCTCTGAGTATCCCAAGATGATAGGTTTAGTTTAATGTGTATATTGAATGTGAAACTTAAGGTTAAGGAAAATAATTGCTGATAGGGTGCAGAGAACAAAATGAACCTTGGTTGATGTATCTCAGCTCAGAAATGTAGCTAAGTTATTAAAGGCCCCAACAGCACAATTCCAATATAGATAAATTATTTCCAACATAAACTATTCCACTAATGTTCCATCTCTATCCTGTCTTATCATCTGTACAATAAGAAACTGTGAAACAATATACTATACCTGTAAAGACTTTCATTCAATAAAAAAAGGTACAAGAAAATCAACACGATTTGCCAAATCTCACTATACTATTCTTCTGTAACCATTTTACAAATAGAAGCAACCATCAGACTTCAGATATTATAGTCAGATTCAAGTTAACATAGAGTTCTGAAGAAGTACATGAATTGAAAAGATGCAGTTCCATTTCTAGGGGTCCACAGGGAAATTTCACTTATGGATACTTCTTGGCCTTGATACTATGTCATTTTCTGAACCTGACATAAATCAGAGGATGTGGAAATTTAAGGAAAATAATATTGTCTATTTTATATTTGGCATAGTATACAGTCATAATGTCATTTTACCTATTAAAATGCATACGTGACTGGGCTTTTGATATTTAGAACATGTCTGTAATGCCTAAAAAAATTGTTTCTCAATCCTTTTTGTTTTTTTCACTGAAGAGTTGTTGTATTCTGTAATTGAAAAATAGTATAGCAGTAGGAAAAATGCAACATGGTCAACATACTCTGTGATGGTCTTCTTAAGGAAATATTTTAGAACTAGTAAGAAAGAATTTTTTTTCTTATAATCTTTTTCTACTCCTTGCATAGGACTTTCATTTTATCGAATTTTTGTCACTGTTAATAAATTCTTCAAGTCTGGTAAACTTAAGTGGTTGAATTTTTAGGGTTTCTGTTTTTTCTAGCATGTGCTTTCACCTATTTTCCTCTTTCTCTTCCTTCATAAGATATTCTTACTGTCCTGCAAGTGATTACTTATGTGAAAGAAAAGCTTCTGAAAGGTAATATATCATGGAAAAAGTAGATCAAGTGCTGTGTCCTCCCTGAGGGATAACAGACTTGCTTTGCATTATGCAGCAAATGGCCTTGTCTTTGCTCAAACAAAGAATGACTCATTATATTAGGTGCAATTATTATTTAACTCAAAGTTGCCTTCATATTTTTGTTAGCATTTAGATTTTTTCAATCTGTTTTAGATTAATTTTTGTCTATTTATTTTAGTTAGATGTTGTGTTATACAGAAGCAAAATATAAATTCAATTATATAAAAAATAAAATTAACATTCAACAAACTATTTCTTTTAAACAGTAGTCACTTAGTAAGTATTTGTCCAAATGAATGTATTAAACTCAAATATATGCCATGTACTTTGAATATATAAATGGTATGATGTGGAATCTGAGATTAGTTTTTGGTGTTAACATAAAGAATATTCTAACCCTTAGATCTAAAGGTGTTCTGGTTCAGAAGATGCAGAATTACTACTCTCTGAAGTACTCAAAGGAACATGTGTGACCCCTAGGTAGGAATATAGAAGAGGTATTCAACTATGTGGATGGTCAACATATACGTCCTTACAGTTCTAGAAAGTGCAGGTTTGAAGGTAAGAAAATTTATCTGTCTGTTCCCAAAGTGTTTTATTAGAGTCTTAGTGCTATTGAGACAGGCTGGGACCTGAGACCCTTTGCTGCAGTGCTGCAATGCTTGCACCTGGACAAACCTCTCCTCGAGAAACAAAATACAAAGAAACTATATACGACTAAAAGTAAGTGCATGTATGCACAGTAGGGGCAAGTTCTGGGCCAAAATATACAAAAAGACCAAAAAAAAAAAAAAAAACCTGCCACTTCTGAAGAGCCAGGAGCAAAAACCAGGTGTCGGGTGTTGGGAGCAAAAGCAGGCAGGGTACTGTGTATGCCCCCTTCACTCAACACCACAAAGCGGTGGGCAGAACACCTAAGCCATCCCTCTGGCCCAACCCCTGGACACACCCCTACCCTCACCTCATTTAAGGAACCAGCTCGCCCCTCTTTGGGGAACGAGCAAGGGAACCTGTTACTTGTTCTTGATGCCCCCTGCTGCAGCACGGGCCCCAGTAAAACCTTGCCTGAATTTCTTGTCTAATTTCTAGTCAATTTCTATTGATTGGGAAAGGCCAAGAATGCTGGTCAGTATCACTATGAAGATGCTGTAGAGGATCCAAAGAAACACGCTTAGCAGTTGGAAACAGAAGTCTGTAACACGGTAGAGATGTCTTATTTAGGAGAAAGGTTATAAAAAAAATACTGAAACAGCTGATTATGAAGAGATTTTCTAAGGAACCCGTACATGTGAAGGCCCTTTAGAGGGCAATGACAACCAATGAAGAGGAAAGGGAAATGAATAGGGATAAATGTTGTGATGATTGGCCTAACTTCTCTTTCCTTGTGTCCCCCTCTCCAGAGTGTTCAAGACGTTCCATGTACCTGGATGAAAGGTACACAATGCTCCTCAATATTTACAGACACACAAGTGTACACACACACACACACACACACCACACACACAGGCGTGTGTGCCAGCAACCAGATTAAGATAAAAACACTTCCAACATCTTGGAAAGCTCTTTACGCCTTTCCCGGTGAGTTCTGGGCCAAAATATACAAAAAGACCAAAAAAAAAAAAAAAAACCTGCCACTTCTGAAGAGCCAGGAGCAAAAACCAGGTGTCGGGTGTTGGGAGCAAAAGCAGGCAGGGTACTGTGTATGCCCCCTTCACTCAACACCACAAAGCGGTGGGCAGAACACCTAAGCCATCCCTCTGGCCCAACCCCTGGACACACCCCTACCCTCACCTCATTTAAGGAACCAGCTCGCCCCTCTTTGGGGAACGAGCAAGGGAACCTGTTACTTGTTCTTGATGCCCCCTGCTGCAGCACGGGCCCCAGTAAAACCTTGCCTGAATTTCTTGTCTAATTTCTAGTCAATTTCTATTGATTGGGAAAGGCCAAGAATGCTGGTCAGTATCACTATGAAGATGCTGTAGAGGATCCAAAGAAACACGCTTAGCAGTTGGAAACAGAAGTCTGTAACACGGTAGAGATGTCTTATTTAGGAGAAAGGTTATAAAAAAAATACTGAAACAGCTGATTATGAAGAGATTTTCTAAGGAACCCGTACATGTGAAGGCCCTTTAGAGGGCAATGACAACCAATGAAGAGGAAAGGGAAATGAATAGGGATAAATGTTGTGATGATTGGCCTAACTTCTCTTTCCTTGTGTCCCCCTCTCCAGAGTGTTCAAGACGTTCCATGTACCTGGATGAAAGGTACACAATGCTCCTCAATATTTACAGACACACAAGTGTACACACACACACACACACACACCACACACACAGGCGTGTGTGCCAGCAACCAGATTAAGATAAAAACACTTCCAACATCTTGGAAAGCTCTTTACGCCTTTCCCGGTGAGTTAACGTATCCAACGCCAGTAGTGACTACCATTTTGACTTCTATTACCACATTTAGTCCTTTTAGAATGTGCCTTCTCTACTCAAAGGTGTTTTTTATGTTGTTTTAGTTCATTATTAACTACACAAAAGAATTATTAAAATAGGTACAAATTATTAAAACAACGAAATAGACAATTGTGTACTCAACTATGTTAAAATTTTTTTTTAAATTAAAAAAAAATTAGAACACTGAACATAATACCATCTAGGTTCATCCATGTTGTTGCAAATGGCAGAATTTCATTCTTTCTTATGGCTGAGTAATATTCCATTGTGTGTGTGTGTGTGTGTGTGTATGTGTGTGTATATATGTGTGTATGTGTATATATATATATATATATATGTATTACATCTTTTTTATCCATTCATCCACTGATGGACACTAAGCGTGCTATGATCAATTAATCTATGACAAAGGAGGCAAGTATATACAATGATAAAACACAGTCTCTTCAATAAGTGGTGCTGGAGAAACTGGGCAGCTACATGTAAAAGAATAATATTAGAACATTTTCCTATACTATATACACAAACAAACTAAAAATGGATTAAAGGTCTGAATATAAGATGAAAACCATAAAACTTCTAGAAGAAAACATAGGCAGAACATTCTTTGACATAAATCATAGCAATACTTTTTTTGGATCTGTCTCCTCAGGCAAAGGAAACAAAAATGAAAATAAACAAATGGGACCTAATTAAACTTAAAAGCTTTGGCAGAGCAAAGGAAACTATTCACAAAATGAAAAGACATCCTACGGACTGAGAGAAAATATTTGCAAGTGATATGACCAACAAGGACCAACAACCCAAAATATATAAATAGCTCATACAACTCAATATCAAAAAAACAAAAAACACAATTAAAAAATAGGCAGAAGAATTGAATAGACATCTTCCTAAGAAGATATACAGGTATCAACAGGCACATAAAAATATGTTCAACATCACTAATCATCAGAGAAATGCAAAGTAAAACCACAATGAGGTGTCACCTCACACCTGTCAGAATGGCTACCATCAAAAACTCTACAACAGATGTTGGTGAGGATACAGAGAAAAGGGAATCCGAGTACACTGCTGGTGGGAAGGTACGGTGGTGCAGCCACTATGAAACACAGTATGAATATTCTTCAGAAAACTCAAAATAGAACTACTATATGATCCTGCAATTCCACTGCTGGGTATATATCTGAGGAAAATGAAAACACTAATTCAAAAAGATACATGCAGCCCAATGTTCACAGCAGCACTACTTGTAATAGTCAAGATATGGAAGCAACCTATTAAATATTTTTAACATAACTTCCTTTCCCCTACACCTTTGTTTTCCATGTACTGCTCACAAACACTCTCAGCTCCTCTTTCTTAAAAACCTCCTCCTCCAATCCATACTAGTCAGCGAGGCCCTGCAAATCCCTCCTGCTCAATAAGGCCAACTCTTACCACTATATTTAAACTTGCACTAAGTCCCCCATTACCAACCATGTCGTCCTCGCTCTCCACCCATCTTATTCTTTTATCCTGAAAATGTTAATCTTCTAACAAACTACATAGTTTACTTATTATTGTATCTATTATCAGTCTCCTTCTGCTAGAATGAAAGCTTCAAAAGGGTATGGATCCTTCTTTCTTTCATCCACATGCCTAGAACAGCACCACACCTGTAGTTCATGCTCAATAAATATTTCTTTTATTACAGCTTGTGCAGCTAAATTTTTTTTGGGAGGGGGGTGGTACACGGGCCTGTCACCACTGTGGGCTCTCCCGTTGCGGAGCACAGGCTCCGGACGCGCAGGCTCAGCAGCCATGGCTTACGGGCCCAGCTGCTCTGCGGCATATGGGATCTTCCCAGACCGGGGCACGAACCCATGTCCCCTGCATCGGCAGGCGGACTCTCAACCACTGCACCACCAGGGAAGCCCCAGCTAAGTATTTTATTTCAGCCCCTGAGTATAGTAACAATCTTTTACCCTCAATATTTCGCCTTCTCCTCCTACTCCACAGGCCCAGTTCTTTACCACACACTCTTTGAATCTGTTTATGAAAGCCTCAGTGCTGTCTTTTAAAAGCCTAGGGGGGAAATGACGATGAGGATTTCAACTGACGTGAAATCAGTTGCCCTCTGGGACACTGGAGAGGAAGGACATTTGTAAATAATCCCAAAGCAATTATTTATTTTTCTTTCCCATATATTCCATGGTTTTATTTTATTTTATTTTGCTATTATGATAATTGTTTTTCTTAACTGCAAAGAAAAGGTATATAGAAGAAAGTTGAGTTACTTGCCTGACAACCAAGAATGTCATATATTAGGCCAAGAAGTAAATGGAGCAAATTGCAGGACAAAAATCACTGAGTTGTCTTCCGAATTATTCAATGACTCCCTACTGTCATACAAATTAGCCTTATATACCTAAATTATAACATATATTGACTTATCCACCTTATATTTAACCAAACTTTTTCAGCTTTACGTCCTATTTATCTCTTAAATGTAGTTTAAACACATAGCAAGTTGAACTACAGGAAGCTGGCCTTTAGTATTTTCCATACTAATATATTTGACACACTTGCATAGATAGGTTTGATATGATACCCTAAACCCCTTCAGAAAGACTAGGATGGAAGATAGTGATGCTGAGTTTCTGTAGGTATACGTGGGATTGATGTAAGTCCGGGGAATTTGGGTAAAAATCTTAATGCAAACTCTTCCTTGCTTGCAGGACTCTGAAGGCTGAAGATATTCAAGTTAACAAAAAATACAAATGGTTATTTTTTTTTTTTTTGCTTTTTTTTTTTTAACAAATGGTTATTTGATGGACTACTTTAAAATACTGGGGATAATACATAAAGTCCATGCTTTGTTGAGGAAAAAAAACGGTTTAGGACAAAATTTTAAAGTCATTCCATTCACTGATGTTTTAATACTGGTCACTGTAGAATCTGTAAATAATCCATGAAGTATACAATCTCAACAGCCAAAAAGTTAGTAGTACCATTTCATACCCTCTAAAATTCTTTTTGGCTCAAGTCCCCAAAATATATGGTAGTGAATATGTCAAATGATTTCTATTTTTTATCTTTTGAGAATATTTGGATTTTCACCTCTGAGAAAGCATAGAATGTAAAATTTCCACTTAGGGTCAAAAGAAAATCAAGAATTGCTGAGAGGCCCACAAATGATTAAGCTGCACCAATAAAGAATGTATTAGAAATATAGAAACTTTACATGCTAGGAGAGACTTTCCTGCTGAATTGGGTTAACAGGTTCAGATAAGCTTGTGGCTTAAGTACGTTCTTCACTACTTAGCTTTTTCCTTTAAGGACCCCTCCAGGTGTGTCTGCTGTGACAGCAGTTTTAGTACTTCACCAACATAGTACCTTTTGATTTCATTTCAGCTGCTGTGATTAAACAGACACACATCACTTGCTGTGCCACAGTGAAAGAAGCTTGTGGTTCACCTTTGCTGAATTAGTACCCACTGAGCACTGCAAATATTTAAAATGTCAGTCCATTAGATAATGTCAAAGAGGGCTGCAAATACCACAAAATGGCACCAAGGAAGCATTCAACACAGACAAAAGAACATTTAACACCTCTCTCCTTCAAGGTAAAATGAGAGCTAAATAGAAACAGTAAACCTCTGATGAAGTTACTAAGATCAGAAAATTTAATAACTGTAAGTGGGACACAGGCTTATAACTCATTCTTTCAGTACATTCTCTCACAAAAAGTGTTCTATTGCTGATCTTAAACCCAGTGCTGTTGCAGGAGAATTAATTTATATTGACACAAGATTAGGGAGTTCTTACAACAAAATCCATCTGGTGTCACTCTTAGGCAATCTCCGGATAGTTGTCCCAAGAGCCCAGCTTCAAGTGGAGACTTCAAATTTCAAGTGACATCTTTATTTCATGTTCAAGTATTTAATTCCAAAAGGCAATAAGGGAAGACACCATACCTGTGTGACATTTGGAAATGTCAGCAAAACCACAGACCACCCAGAACTTTCATGATCTTTCCATAACCTGTTATTCAACTCAAACCCAAAATGCAACTATGTTTTTGGAATATTTTTGTTTTGTTTTGATTATAATTGACACACAATGAATAAAATTTCAAACTTCTTTGTTTTTTTGTTTTTTTTTACTCACATATGTATTAATGAGGGTAAAACACTTAGCTGCTCTGTGAAAATACCCAGGTCATTCCTCAAGCAAAGAACATTTAGAAGTATTCAGTGTCTATGGACAGCTCTGATCCATAAGTCTGTTTAGGGTCCAGGAGGGCAATTCTGCCATGTTCACAGAGGCCTTCCAAGGCCATCTGAGTCACTATCATTCTTGCCTATGGAACAAGGGAAAGGGCTCTAGATTTTCTCTCTAAATGTGAGGTGGAAATTGTACATCTCCCTTTCTCTCATATTCTACTCGTGTGAACTTAGTCACATGACCATACTTAGCTACAATTCTGGGAAACATAGTCTCGTGTCCAAGAAGAAGTCAAGGAAGTTAATTTCTCTTCATGGAATATTTGTTCATCTATGTGTTTCAAAGTGATTCTATTCTATCATCATATGGGAGAAAAGGATGAGACTTTGAACTGAACCTGACAAACAGAGAGAAAAAGAATATGTGAATGCAGATATCAAGAATACTCAAATATTGATAAATATAAAATTCCCCACATAAAGTTTTAAAATATTGAGACATTTGTGTTAGCAGTGAAGATTACAAATCTCTCTTAATGAACACAGCTTTATTTTTTTCGTTCTTAAAAATACAGTAAATTTTATTTTTGCCATTAGATGCTTCTAATTTTCTAATGTAAAAAAATTTAAAAGATGGAATCAAACTTAACTTAAAATATAATAAATATTTATAATGACCAAAAGCTTGAAAATTATAGGAAACTCGTGTTTGAAAGAAAAGATTATTATATTATACTGCATTACATTTCCAATATTTGCTTTATTTTTATTTTATTTATAATGCCCCATCTTCAAAACCACCCCAGTCTGGCTATTTCTTTAAATTGCTGCATAATGGATATTATGAGAATTCACTCATTTTAGAAAAAACAGTATCTTGGATAGGAATTTTATGCTTGATTGAAAATTTCCCAAGTTTAATTTCACTCTATTAATCTTAGAACTAATTCTTCTATCTAATACTTTTTATCCTCAACTGGTGTTTGCATGCTTTCAATAAACATAGATTATTATCGTATTTCTTTAAACCATCTCTGAGCCATGCCTTTGAAATAGAATTATTTACTTTCTTTGGAAAAGAACAGTCTAATTAAATGTATCACAATTAAAATAGTAAGAGTGGAGATCATGACATAGAAAACAAGTTCTGTCTAGTCTATGAAGAATGCTACTTCAAATTCAATACTGGGCTGATCATTATTGTTTTTCCCACTTGAGTCAGTTCCTCTAACTCATTTATCATTTCACTGCCTTTCTTAGAAGTTCTTCCACTTTGTCTTTATCACATACCATATTTCTAACGTGTTACATGTAAGTGATACTATTGTTTTAGATTTAGTCTTAACAAAAATCAAATAGTGATACAGTATCACACTTTTAGAGCTGATAATTGTTTTTAATTTAAATTTCTGTCAAATTAGCAGTCATAAGATTCCTTTCAGTATCGGAATTTCAATTCTTCTAAGTATAATACTCATAATTCATTCATTTTTGCCATCCAGTGACTATTCCTTGAGTTCCTACTAAGTGCCAGGCAGTGTACTAAGTATGGGGGCTTCCATGATGAGAACAAAGAGACACAGAACCTGTTCTCACAGAGTTGAGAGTCTAATGCAAGAGTTGAATACTTAAATTCAAAACTTTAGATGTAACAAACACTAAAAAAGAAGAGTTACTAAGTATTCTCCAAGTTTACAATAAAGAAAATTGACCTAGTCAGTGAGGATAGGGAAGCACTTCCTGAAGATGATCTGATTAAGCTATGATTCAGGGAAGCACTGGAAATAACCAGGTAAAAACTAAGGTTAAGAGAAATGTCAGAGGGTAACAGTCTGTGCCATAAAAGAGTATAGGTGCATCCTGGAAAACTACATATAAACCAGCCTTGCTAAAAGCAAGTTATAAAGTAAGACAAGGGAGGTAGGGAGGGATTTACAAAGCTAAGCTGTACCAAGAATTTGGTTCTTCATCTGGCTCTTAGAGTTATTTTAAGCATGCGGATGATAAGACCAACCTTATATTTTGGAAAAATCACTCTTGCTGGTCTATGGAGTGCATAGTGAGGGTGACATGAGATGATCCAGAGAGTGAAGTTAGGGGGCTATTCTGTGCTTTATATGAGAAAATGAGAAACTACTATATTATGAGTATATGAGAAACTACTATACTGTAGTTTGGACCATAATTTTGGTAAGGGAGAGGCATAAAAGTGAGTTTACTCAAGAGCTACTTAGGGGGTAACATTAGTATGACTTTGTATAATACACATAGATGGAAAGGGAGAAGGAGGTCATATTCAGAATGGCCCCTTGATGGGGAATGGTGCTTAGAACCAAGGAGGAAATATCATAAAGTTCAATTTTGAGAAGTTTGATTTGAATTACTCTGCAGATATTCAGTAGAACTGTCATGTAGGCAGTTGGATACATGGGTCTAATGCTCAGAAAAGACACAGTCTAGATAGAAAAAGATTTGAGCTCCCCCCCGCCCTGCCCCCTTCATAAAGGTGAAAATTTGGACTTCCCTGGTGGCACAGTGGTTAAGAATCCACCTGCCAATGCAGGGGACACGGGTTCGAGCCCTGGTCCGGGAAGATCCCACATGCCGCGGAACAACTAAGCCCGCATGCCACAACTATGGAGCCTGCGCTCTAGAGCCCATGAGACACAACTACTGAGCCTGCGTGCTGCAACTACTGAAGCCCGTGTGCCTAGAGCCTGTGCTCTGCAACAAGAGAAGCCACCACAACAAGAAGCCTGCGCACCACAATGAAGAAAGCCCGTGCACAGCAACGAAGACCCAACACAGCCAAAAATAAATAAATATATAAATATATAAAGGTGAAAATTTAAGCCATGGGCATGGATGCAATTAAGTGGGTACAAGATATGGAGTGAAAAGAGAGAATGTATAAGGAAACTACTTGAAGAACTTCAACTTTTAGGGGCTTGTAGAAGATAAGCCTATGAGAGAGAGAGAGAGGTACACATAAAGAAATAGAAAAAGAAATGCTAAAGTAGTGTTATATCAAGTAAGCCAAGGGAATAAAGTGTTTAGAGATGAAGGCCAAGGTCAACAATGTCAAATGCTTTTGAAAGTTAACATAAGATTGATACTGAAAAACGTCCATTAGACCTAATGGCATTGCCATTACAGATCACGTTAGAATGGAATGAGAGATATAAATCAAACTGGAAGGGCTAAGGATTCAGTGATAGGTGACAAAATGGAGATAGGAAATATACGTCACTCTTACAAAAAGTTGACTATGTAAAGGTAGGGTGAGATCAAGCAGCAGCTGGAAGGACTGTTGTATTCACTGTTTTTACTAATCCTTTTGTTGATATCTTTAAAAATGCTTGGATTAGAAATATTTGATTATGTGTAAAGATTGTTGAAAAGAAACAAATGAGCTGAATGCAGAAGTGAGAGAAGGGATAATCAAAGTGGAGAGAGGTGTGAGGACTCAGGTTGCAAAACAATGATGGGAAAGAGGAGACTATTTTTTCAATAGAGAAGGAGAAAATGATGGGTAAGTTTAAGAGAGTGGATTTACTTGCCCAGTGGAGGTAATATCAGGCATTTGGCCTTCTGACGGCCTCCACCTTGTCTGTACAAGAGGCGCTTCTCTGTCAGGAAGTTGAGAGGATGGGAAGGTTTGAAAAAGTCTTTGCAAAAAGAAAGCGAGTACATGTTAAGGAAGCAATTGGCGACGATTGTTGATGCATCTCTTACTGGAAGGCATCTCGTTTGGTAAATCCTAATTTTATTGGGTTTATTACATTAATAGAAAAATAAATAATCGTGTCTCTCTTTTCAGTATCCATCTGTATATGAATGAGACTAACGGGTACAGAAAAACATCATAAGAAACCAAAAGGGACTCTATTAAATTGGGCTTATTAGATTTATGGTACAAAAAAACTGTATGAATCATTTAATTAAAAATTATAAAAGTATACTTTAATATATGTTAATTCAGGTGATGATTTAATAGCTAATAAAATAATGCAATCCTGAATGTAAATATGCAACCAGAAAGATGAAACTAGAATGACAAATAGAAGTGGCATGAAAAGAATCATCTAAGAAACAGAGAGAAAATGGAAACTATTTTTAATGTCTATTTGATTACCATAATATCTTAATTCTTTTCTAGAAGAAGTTTAAAATTTTAATAACAATTACTAATTTAATTTAATATACTGAATTAGAAATGTATTAAGAGTAGGAACTGTAAGGAAATGATTAAATAGCTATCAATATTAATCCTACTTTAACTGTCATTCTTGGAAAATTGGCAAAAACGTTAGACATTTAATACCCATAATGGATAAAATTACTTAATTATTTTATTGCAGTACTTATTTTTGAGACCTAAAATTACTAACTAAAGAGCCCCAAACACAAAACTCTGCCTCAGTTTCTAAGTGAAATAACTCAAAATTCAGGCAAATCAGGCAACAATAAAGTTAGTAACCAGTTAATAATACAGCAAGAATAAGAATAAATCTATAGGGCTTCCCTGGTGGCGCAGTGGTTGAGAGTCCGCCTGCCAATGCAGGGTACACGGGTTCGTGCCCCGGTCTGGGAGGATCCCACATGCCGCGGAGCGGCTGGGCCAATGAGCCATGGCCGCTGAGCCTGCACGTCGGGAGCCTGTGCTCCGCAACGGGAGAGGCCACAACAGTGAGAGGCCCGCGTACCGCAAAAAAAAAAAAAAAAGAATAAATCTATGGAAATAATAAACATCATAATAATAGATGTTTATTCACAATATGCCAAGTGACAGACACTGTAAATCACTTAATCCTAAAACAATGTTACACGATAGTTATTAATACCTGCATTTAACAAAGAGAAAAAATGAATCTCAGAGAACTATTTTGCCAAGGTTAATTTTTTCCATCAGCCTGAGCTGTCTCCCGTGGTGCCTATTAAATTAAAAACACCAATGCCAAGATAAAACTCTATAGAAAGGGCAATTTTTGGAGCTTTTTGTAACAGAAACAATCTCAAGGAAATAAAAGAGGTAGTTCACTTTAATTAGTGAAAGTTATCCCATGAAATACAATGGCAAAAGCAATAACGATATCAGTTCCCATTTATCAAGTGCTTACCATGTGCCAAAATCTGCTCTAAGCTCATTATATATATCAGCTTATTTAATCTTTGGAAAAACCCCATAGTATTACCATTGGGATAATATACTATAATTATTATAGTAATATATAGTATTACTATGGAGGAATATACTATTACTAATTTCCTTTTTATAGATGAGGAAACTGGTGTACAAAAAGTTAATTTTCTTGCCTTGGTCACAAGGACAGAGGTAGAATAAGATGATGGAAAGGCCACTGGTTTGGTGCCACAGTTTTCCTGCCTTCTGAAGAATGTAACTAAAGAGTAGAGCTAAAAAATAAATCCATCAGAACTTTCTTTCTCTGATCTCCTATTTTGTGTACATATTCCACTCTTTCTTTGTGTCTGACTTTCTCTAGTCATTGGGCTGTAAGAGTATGAACCACTGCTTCCAAATTTACATGACTTAACTTGGTCATAAGCCACTCACAGTCACTTCTGAACCTTGCAGTTCTAACAACTTGCAAGGAAACATCTATTCAGCTCAGCTTGAGTCAACTGTCCTAACTTGGTCAAATAAGTTATGAGCAGAAAGAAGAGATCACATATGACAAATTTCTGGGGGGTTTTGCTAGGCTCTCCACTGTAGATAAAGAGGAGAGAAAAACTTCTCCCAAAAGAGAGTCACTCTGAATAGACAAAAGAAAAACTACTACTGAGGCAAAAGTAAGAATCAAGAAAAACAGAATGGACCATTAGCTATGGCACAGTATGATCATTATTTGGTTCCATACCAGTTTCTCTTCCTAGACAGCCTATTCCCTCAAGTCATTAACTGTGTCTTACTCAACTTTTTCTTTCCACATTTGGGAGCACTGTCTCATACAATAATCTGCCTTAAAATGTTTTTGGAAGTGAACTGAATGACATACTAATTATTATTCTTCACATGACATGTATAATCTGTTAAGTATTCTTCCAGGGAGTGAATTTGTCAGAGAAAATGACTACAGATTTCTAGATAATTATTTTCTTTTAATTTCTGTAAGTTAATTAGCTAGATATTTTCTTAATCACATTAATTGAGAGTGGGGTTAAAGGAATAATGGGAAGCAATGTGTTCACAAAAAATAGACATTAAGGAACCTAGAAACCCTGAACGTATGGTGCAAACCTCACCCCATTCTTCGAGGTGCCCAGGAGCACAATGAAAATTTTTATGATCTCCCACAGGTCAGCAGACTACTAAAGAGCCAGAAAGGGTTCAATATTGGGCCATTCTTTAACAGAACTCAGAGGGAAATAGAAATTGTCCAGCTTAATTTATGTAAATAAGAGGTTCACCCAATAACTTTCATGAGGTAATTTAAAAGTATATATATTATATTAAATAAACACAGAGATATTATGGAACAGAAAGTAAAAATTACATGATTTCTAAGAAAAACCCGGCAATTTTCAAGGAAATATGGGTCTGTGGAGGGCTGTGTCCCTGTTTTGCCAGATGTCCTAGTTTCTTCCTTTCTGACAGACTGTGGTTCTTCACCTTACTCTGGATCACAAATAGGTTATTGTATTTGATGAAAGCTGTTTCTGAAAATATTAATATAAGCATAAAGACAAAATTTTACATACAATTTTAGGGAGTCTTGACCCACCCATGTATTCTGTATTGGTTATTGCACCCCCAAATAAGAAGACCCACTGGATCAGAGTACACCAGTAGAAAACTCCAGAGTCCTGCACAAAGCATAGGCCAAGAGTGGAGGGGAAACTTCTTAAGCCATTGTTAATAATTAGCTTTTTATTGCAGTTTTCCCAGCTCTTTTTAATAGCTGACTTAGGCACACATACAGAGTAGGAAATTTGACTAGATACATTGACCTTAAAATAGAATTATCTGAGATGAGCAAAATACTACAGAAATCAGAGGAAGAATAAGAATATAGACAAGGACAAAGGCCTTACTATGGTTAGCAATTCTTACCAATTTTTTATTCATCTCATCTCTGAGCATAGCATCATTTGAAATGGATAGTGGTAGTGCACTTCCTAACCAAAAAAGAAAATTTGACCTAAACTATTTTGAGAGTGATTTAAAAATATTATTTAAAAAGTCCAGTATGATCATTCAAATTATGTATATTTGTGTTTGCGTCGTGTGTGTGTGTGTGTGTCTGTGTGTGTGTGTGGAGAGAGTGAGAGAGAGAAGGAGACAGAGAGAAATAGAGAAAAATGGGGAGAAACAAATATACAGACAAACTTATAGCCACAAGTCTCAATAGAGAACTAAATAATTGTGAAAATTATATTAACTATGTTTATGAAGCACATATTTATTTAATACACATCCTGGAATCTTAAGTATTAAGAAGACTGCTGGAAACATTAAAATTTGAAAGAATTAGTGATGGCTTTTGACACAATTATCAATTATTTCTGGGTATGTAATTTTTACTTAAAAGTATCAATGAAATTATTACTTGTAGGTTAAAATGTTTGGTCATATCAATATTCGATTTCCTGAAAAGACTTTCTTTAGGAGATGTGAGTGTCAGAATTTGTGAGAACTGATTTGTGGAAAACAACTTACCACTTTGCCCTTCTGAAGGCATACAATTCTCTCATCAATATGTGATTCCAAAATTGTAAATTTTAATTTAAAAAGCACATTAATTTTTTCTGGGAATAATGGTACCACTCAGTTTGTTACATATGTATTATTAGAATAAAGAATAATAATTAATGCATTCAAATAACTCAATAAAATACATATTGTAAACTGTTTAAAATTATTTTATTTTCAGTATAAATAATTTTTGGTTAAGTGTATTTCACCAAATCCTTATGCTCCTCACATTTTCTTACAACACCACTGAGTAGTATTCTGATCATTTTGCTATAAAGCAAATCTTTTTACTGTTGTACTCAAAAGTAGTAACTTACTGATTAATATTTTCTAATTATTGAGATGTACTAATAAGAAGGATTTTCAATGCATCATACTATAAATTTTATGATGACCCAGCAAGAAAGAATTATATTAAAGCATATAAAACATAAATTTCTAACATGAAATTTATATTTCATAAGACTACATCAGTTTAACACAATCTTCTTTCTTTTTTTTGAAGATGAACTTGAGGTTCCACTTTATTTATGTATTTTTTAAATAAATTTATTTATTTTTGGCTGCATTGGGTCTTCATTGCTGCGTGCAGGCTTTCTCTACTTGTGGTGAGCAGGGGCTACTCTTCGTTGCAGTGTGCATGCTTCTCATTGCGGTGGCTTCTCTTGTTGTAGAGATGGGCTCTAGGCGCACGTGCTTCAGTAGTTGTGGCATGCTGGCTCAGTAATTGTGGCTTGTGGGCTCTAGAGCACAGGCTCAGTAGTTGTGGCGCATGGGCTTAGTTGCTCCACAGCATGTAGGATCTTCCCAGACCAGGGCTCAAATCCGTGTCTCCTGCACTGGCAGGTGGATTCTTAACTACTGTGCCACCAGGGAAGCCCCAAAATCTTCTTTCTTATATGCAACTCACCAAGACAATGCAAGATAAAAAGAAATGAGCTTAATTACAATTATTTGTAACTATTCTGATAATGAAATCCATTAAGTTATTTTGAAAGTTGTATATGCAAAAGGCGATATTAACTATGAAAGCCTATTGCCTATATGTGTGTCTTCCTGTTTCCAATCCATCCAGTTTCTTGCTGCAAAAATATATATTTTGAATCATTTCTATATCTATCTTGCTTCCCTTCTCAACTAGTCATAATGATTTCCAGTTGACTACTGTATCAAATTCAAACAGTCCGTAGTTTTCATAATTCTTTGTATCTGTATTTCATACTGGACTGCATCTCTGGACATATGCTCTGTTTTTCCTATCTTATTTTTCTACTGTACCTAATAATCATGTTAGCCTCCAGTTCAGGCCAAATCCATTACTCAGTCACATATCAGAGTTAAATAAATTATCCAATCATTCACTCAACATTTTTACTTTAAGAAAATATTTATTCAGTCTGTATTTACTATGCCAGATGCCAAAGAGGGTTGAAAAGAAAATTATAAACCCTTACTACAGTATCATTTACTAGGCACCAGTTAGTTGGCAGATACTGTTCTATACACTTTTCATGTATCATCTCATCTAATTTTCAACATAATCTTTTGACATGGGAGTTGTTACGATGCACACTACAGATGAAGGAACTGAGGATTAGAAAGTTTAAGTAGTTTCCACAAGGTTAGACCTTGGAGGTGATAGACCTGGAATTAGAACCCAGGCATTTGGATTCTTGGTGTGAAAGAAGATCTAATCCGATCTTCCCCAATTGCTCTATGCAGTAGACAGTGTACGTGTTCCTTATCCATTTATGGACTAGAGGAAAAAAACTGTAAGAAATTAAATGACTTGTTCAATATTAGGTGACAAACCAGAGGTAGAATGCAGTTTTTAGTCCCATATTATTTTTTTTTACCCACACCACATTCTACAACATAGTGCAAACTATATCAAAGCATGACTTTACCTTTGGTAGAGCTTGCCTTTGGTAGGATAGAACTAATACAGAAGTTGACAACACTATATTTTGAATGGATGGTATTACATTTCTTAGACAACAAATAAGGGAAGACAGTATAAAAGGAAATAGGTGGGAATTTCCTAGAGATTATTTGAGCGTTGGCAAGTCTTTCTGTTTGAGGGAAACACAGGGTAAGTGCAAGAGGATCATTCCTTATCTATGAGCTGGAACCAGATTATGAAGTGCCTTAAAACCTGAACTTCATTAGCTCTCAAAAAGAAAGGCATTAAATGCTGTTTAGCCCAGAATCTGAGATTAAGGATGATTTATCTGAGAATGATGCATGGGACACAGTGCAGCAGTAGTATATAATCACCAGCATGTGTGCTGTTGAATGAGACTCACCTAGAGGTTTATATGAAACACACTAGCTTGTGAACATCAAACTAGGTAGGTCTGGCATGGTCCTTAGAACCTGTGCCATTTATATGAACAGTTATATTTGGGTTTAGATTAAAAGACAGAAAAGTGGAGTAGAAATACAGAAATTTGATTAGGCTCGGTAAGTATATTGCAGTACTGAATGTGAGAAGGAAAGAAAACTTGAACTTGGATATTTTCAGAAAGAAAAGGGGGAAAATGGCAAGTGTACACTACAAAGATTCTATAGATATACATCTGCAAGAAATTAAATCTGGAGGAAGAAGGGCTCAGAAGTGTTCTAAGTCATAGGGACTGTGAAGCTTTGAGATTATGTAATATGAAGAGTTCAAAAAAGCATCAGTCAGTCAATACAGGGAGCAAGAAAGAAAGAGGAGGCTGTGAGGAGATTATTAGGGATTTTACTTTCAACATGGGGTAGAGATAATTGATTGCCCCTCTGCTTGTAGTTCCTTCTAAAGCAAGAGTCTCGCCTTACCTCCAGCTCCTACTGAAGACGTGAGTTCTAGGTGGCTTTGTTTATACCAAGTGACACCATCTCCTTGGTCACAGCTTTTTAGATCAGAGATGACATCAGATCTAATGTGCACTAGGCATATGGGAATGTGTCTAGTAGCTCTGCTTACAATGTCAGGGAGTAACCACAGCTTTGAGGCTTCAGTTCATATTCATCAATAAGAGAATTTGTGTTCTATACTCTGGAGATTTAGCTGTCTACATAATTACTTATATATTATTTAATCTAAATGTCAGCTATCACCCCATTACCCTCTTTGAGCTCCTTTTGAAGAAAAAAAATACTTGCAGATATTTATATGTTTTTGAACAATATGGTGTTTATTAAATATTTCATAGAGGAAATGGAAGAGAGGGTACAGATTTCATGTCACACAGCAATCAATTTGGTAAAAGCCATGTTAGACACAGAGCAGCCAGGGTGCAGTGATGTAAGAATGCAATACACAAAGGTTCACTGCGGAGGTGGTGAATGGGGATCAAAATCCAGGTCATGTTTCTCTCACCAAGCTGAGCCCTCATGACAGACTGCATCAGTCTAGACCAGGAAAAGAGCCTTTTTGTACCATATCCTCTGAGAGAGCTGCCTTCTTGAAAAATCATCCTCTTGAATGGGGATTTTTTTGTGACCGATACAAGAAAGTCATATAGGCTAGGGGGCAATTCTAATGAAATATTTTGTTTTACCCCCAAAACGCCTCTTTGACCATACCACCACTAAGAGGCCTCTTCTTCCCTCTGCTCTCCATCTTTTTTCCTTTCAACCTTTAAACCTGTGACATCATTCTTCTGGTGCCAGTAGTTATAGAAATCCAGTTATCACCAGAAAATACCGCCAAAAGCATGGGGGAAGGAGGAAAAACAATACTCATGTCTCCCTCCTTCCCTGGGATCCCCTGCCAGTGCCTGATATCCCTGACATCAACAGGAAGCCAGAAAGCAAGGGAACCCAGGTGAAAAGACCTGTAGGTGTGAGCCTTCTGGTGAACAGAGCAGGGTAGAGAAGGGTGAAAAATGGCTTGGATGGGGGGAAGGACCAGCAAAATCACTTTCAATTCAGCCTTTGCAATCTGAACACATCAGCAGTCTTCAAGTTTAGTATTTTAAGGTGTGAAAAGATGGCTTTCACACAATCTTTTTTTCTGAAATGCAGGATTTCAAAAGTATTACTTTGAGGTCATGCTTATTTTGTGTTTGTTCATCGTATCCTCATTTATCTAAGCATCAGTTTTAAATTATGAAAAACACTGATTCCAAAATATATGAGCTTGAAAATTCAAAAACACATACAATACTTGATTTAAGAAACTAGAGAAGTAAACTTAACATTTTAAATACTTCTGAAGGTATAAGGGGTTCTTTTTTTCTATAAGCTTTTTTTTTTTTTTAATTAATTAATTTATTTATTTTTTGTGGTACGTGGGCCTCTCACTGTTGTGGCCTCTCCCGTTGTGGAGCACAGGCTCTGGACGTGCAGGCTCAGCGGCCATGGCTCACGGGCCCAGCCGCTCCGCGGCATGTGGGATCTTCCCGGACCGGGGCACGAACCCGTGTCCCCTGCATCGGCAAGCGGACTCTCAACCACTGCGCCACCTGGGAAGCCCAGCTGTTTTTTTTTTTTTAAACATAACTTACTACAGGATTCCCCAAAGTATATTTTATTGTTATCTGAAAGAGAAGTATGTCAAATGTGGCAGCAAATCATTTCCAGACTCAATTCGGTTTAGTCACTTTTTGGCAGTAGAATCATGCGTTGGAGGGCACATATGCCCTGGGGATACTCAAGGGTATTCACTATGTTTAGCCTAGTCAGCCATTTTGAGTAAATAGAAAAGGCTTGATCTCACATACAACAGAGGGTAAAGTGACTGTGAAAAAAACTTCAAGATTCAATTTAGGGTAGATAAGAGTTCTGTTCTTACTGGACAATTTAAAAATGCGTTTCAACTTCATTGAGATGAGAATTCAAGTATTTTCTTCTTGTTGGAATTGTTAAATAAGGAATGTATTCTCAGAAAAGGAGTTTACTGAAAAGTGAAGATATACAAATAAACAATTCCTAATCAAAATTCCATACAATATGATAACTAGAATATATTAGCATAATATACAAAGCAGAAAGT
Organism: Globicephala melas; assembly: GCF_963455315.2. NCBI lineage: Eukaryota > Metazoa > Chordata > Mammalia > Artiodactyla > Delphinidae > Globicephala > Globicephala melas. The sequence goes on along the minus strand of NC_083327.1, from coordinate 44,354,754 downwards.
AGAGTGGTGGTAAAAAAAATAGGGTTCAGGGAAAGGTGATAAAGGAAGGTGAACAAAATTTTGAGAAAGAAATTTCAAAAAAGGTGTTTTACAATCTATTTTTAATATAGGTTCTTCTGTCACAAGAGAATCATCCATGATAGTAGAACAAATATATTCACTGAAACTTGGAGTGGATCAATGAAACAATTATGTGATGCATATGCCATCTTTGTATAAAGAAAATCTGTAACTAGCACAAGATTACCACTCAAGCCTTAGTTTGAATGGAGGTGAGATTAAATAAACTGAAAATAAGCTAAATAAACTGACGTTAGAAGATTACTTTGTACCTACACAGACAAACACAGAAGGATTCAATATAAAGGTACACAACGCACTTCATTAACTATGTGTCTTCAGATATAACTTTATAACTATTTTTCTCTTAAGTATTATTTTTTACTCACTGCAGTACATATTCAGTCTAAAAAAATTAGGAGAATTTATACTGGGATCCTGGTCAGATGGGTAAGGTAATATAAAACATTTTGACAATCTTTAACAAGATTAGCCTGAAAGCAGATGAGACTGATGGAGAGAAAGCTCTAATATAGAAAGCTGGGCAAGTACAGAGAGTAGAGCTAGTAGGAGAAGGTCTTAAACTCTTAATCAAAGGTAAGAGGAGGTAGTCAACCATTATCTGGGGATAGAATAAGACTTGATACTAATGACTGCCTTTTACTGTGGTGACACAGCCTTTCATTTGGTAATCTCCCCAGGGACCCATTCAATTGGGAAAGTGTCTGTGCAACAGGATAATAAGGATTTGATGGTCTTTTTTCAGTAAGGCAGAGGGTAAACATCCTTTTTTCTGAGTGTGTCTCCCAAAGCAGCACCTGGTGCTCTCACCAAGGTAAAAGAACCATTTTGTGTGCCCCAGATTTGCAGTGCATGATTCCTCTCGTATGTTTCTCTACATAACGCATTTGATTATTGAAAATTTCATCCATATGCCTCTGTTTCATCCAAAAGAGTCCCAGCCAGTATACCAGGATCCTCTAGAATTTCTGAGTCTGGTCAACCTTTATGAAAATAAATATTGTGTCCCATTTAATATACTTAGGATATATTGGGAACAAAATTCCCAAATACCTCCAAAAGTAGGAGAAATGTCAAGGTTACACTCAAATATTTCTATATTTTTACTTAAGGAAATGAGGACCAAAATAAAATAACCTAATCTTTACCTTAATCTCTAAATTTTATCCAAGATTCTAGCATTATTTTTCACATGTCATGAAGCACTTTTAATGCAATAGAAAATCTCATCTGAGACTATTTTTCATGTCTTTGGAATACTGGTAGTGGGTCCCAATTTGGCTCAATTTAGCATTTTGAAGACTAGTTGGGCAGATAGAAATAGTAAAGAAAAAATACTTAGTATTATGAAAACATATACAGATCAAATGATGCCTATGTATTAGAAAAATGTAACAGTATTTAAATAAAATATTACATCAAAGAGACTGAACTGGCTACAGGTTCAGACACTAATATGATGAAAGAAAAACAATGTTGAGAGATATAAGTCTCAGGAGAATAAATATATTACGATTACATTTATACAAAGTGAAAAAGAAAAAAAAGGAAAAACTAAGTCATACATTGTTTAGGGATCCAAGCCTACATGTTAATGCCATCAGCACACACTGTAACCTCAGGCCAAATCCAACCCTTCACCTGTTTTTGTAAATAGCATTTCTTTTTTTTTTTCTTCAGAACACAGACACTTCCATTTACTTATGCACTGTCTATTATTACTTTTACACTACAATAGCTGAGTTGAGTAGTTATAACAGAGACCATATGGTCTACGAAGACTAGACTATCTACTATCTGGCCCTAGGTAGTTTTTATATTTTATGAAACTTGATAAACTTCTTCTTTATAATGAACATGGAAGAATATAGTCCAATAATCGCCAACCCCATCTTGAACAAGAAAAAAGTGGTGCAATATGTCTTACTAAACATCAAAAATTATTATAAAGTGCTACTGAATCAGAGCACTCAGGTATTCTGAGTACAAGGATAGAAAAATAGATCAAAGGAAGATCTATGGAAATTTGAAATAGATTATAAACCAAACTGATTTATAACTTATCTAATATTGCAGGTGAGTAGAAAAATAAGGGATTTTTAATGATGGTGACATAATTTTTTATTTAGAAAAAATGAAAATGGACATCTACATATACTATACCCAGAAATCCACTCCATATGGATTGAATTTATAAATGTTAAATTTTTAAAAATATTTAGAAGAAAATACATGAAAATATCTGAATATGGAAGGATTTCTTAAGCAAGAAACAAAATTTGCAAACCATAAAGGACAAGGTTAATATATATGACTATGTTAAAATTAAAAGCTTCAGTTCCTCAAAATACATCACATAGAAAATGAAAATAATAAATTACAAATAGGAAAATTCATTTGTATTACTATTAAAATAAAACTTTTAGAGAACACTTCGAACACCATCAAAAAGAAGAAGAAGGGCTTCCCTGCTGGCGCAGTGGATAAGAATCCGCCTGCCAATGCAGGGGACATGGGTTTGATCCCTGGTCTGGGAAGATCCCACATGCCACGGAGCAACTAAACCCACGAGCCACAACTACCAAACCCATGCACGCGCCTAGAGCCCATGCTCTGCAACAAGAGAAGCCACCGCAATGAAAAGCCTGTGCACCGCAACGAAGAGTAGCCCCCGCTGGCTGCAGCTAGAGAAAGACCACGTGCCGCAACGAAGACCCAACGCAGCCAAAAATAAATGAAAATAATTTTTTTTTTAAAAAAGGAAGAAAACCAATCCAAGCAGAAAGAGAACAAAGAAATTTTAAAGTCACTTCATAGGATACTTTTTAAAACTTCAACAAACATGAGAATATAAAATTACAATTAAATACAATATATACCTTCTCTCCTTTCTACAGCTACACTTGCTTTCATTTGACATATTAATTCTTACATTCTGATGGATATAAAATGACTAATTGTCATTGGTCACTTGTTTTTCTGCATGGTACAACTACCTATTCAATTCTTCATACCATGTAGATACCATAAGTAATAAACTTATATACTACATCTTGTTTGTGAAGGTCACTCTCAACTAAGCTGGAAAAAGTCTTACAGATCTTCATGGGAAAATAAGGACTTTACTTGAGCATCATATGCTGAAGACCACTGGTTACTTACAGAGCGAGATGCAGGTGGGGAGAAAAGGAGAGCATTTCAAATGGAGTGTAAACATGTACGTGTGCTTACATTTCTTTTCTTGAACATTTATTCAGTAGGATCAAACAGCATTGTAAATTCCTCCTTTGGGCAGCAAACTGTGTCCTAACCGTATTGAAGTCTTTAGTCTATAGAAGAACTAAGCAGTGCCCAGATGCACTGATTTTGCTCACTGCAGGAGGTAATGAGTCCAACAGAGCTGTTTTAGAGCCACACACTGGGGTTTTTTCATTAGAACAGGACATGCCCACTGGAAATAGGTGAGGAGGGTAAGTACTGAGAAACTGGCCACAGGAACCTGTGGATCAGAAGAGGACTAACAATGGAGAAATTTAATTACTGGAAAAAGAGGTATGGAAGAAAAAGACAATTGTGTGAAGGAAGGGCACAAATAACTACAGAGAAGACAGGAACAAAATGGGCATAGACAGAGGCTCCACACAATCACACAATTAAGAAAGACAAATTTAAAGAAAAAATTGCTACTTTTTCTTATAGCTTATTCAACTGTATCTGGTTTTTCCCCCCCAGCTGTATCTGTTTTCAACCACATAAGGATCCCATTTTCTTAGGATTTTATTTTCAAAAATAACAGACTATTCCATTTCTTCTCCTTCCCCTTTAATTGCACATTGAAACTTTTCCAAAAGCAGTATAAACTATGTATAATTCTTCATTCTTACTACTGAAATTCTATATTGATATTTCTGTAAAGCACCTTTGCTGTCAATTATCTAACTTCCTTTATTGTAGCCCCACGTTCTCTCCTCTCCCTAAAGCCAATCTCAGGGTCATACTTTGTCCCTAACATCATATTCTAAATAAAGATACCATTTAACAGGATGTACTTCAAATGACTGAGTAATGAACTGAGTGTTTTGATTTTTTTGATAGATTTATCAATCTATCAAAAAAAGTGTGTTTTGATACATTTATCAACAGAGAGGTTTTCTAGTGAGCATCGCAGTATATCCTCAGAAGGGACTTTTTAAAGTGATTTCTTTGTCTTCCCTTTTCAGTGTTTGAACGTAGAGTTTTGTTTCAAGTCAGGGTTCTTCGTTGCAAGCAACAGTAATCAACAAACTAATTGAAGCAGAAAATAAGGGGTTGAAATGATATTTCAAGATTCACAAACTTGACAGGAAGGCTAGAGAACCAGGCTTGTAAAATGGTTAGGGACCAAAGAGGTTAGTCATCAGAGAACTCATCCAAAATTATACCCAAGAATATTTCATTTAACACAGTATTGATGACACCAGTATCAGACAGTTCGCCACTTCTCTGCTTCCACCATTAGACCATCGCCACTGCTATCACCTCCATGGATAATGTTTCAAATGACCTTGTGTCTTTGGCTTATTCCCTCAAGATTCAAAGCCCCAAAGAGAAGCATAGAAACTTGAATTATGTGCCTGTATCTTATTTCCCAGTAGTTATTTAAGACAAAATATTTAGTTTTGAGGGCTTCTAATAATGCGAGAGTTTACTTCTGACCACAACTTACACAATGAGGGCTACCCTTAAATTCAGAATGGTGTTTGGATGTAAAACTAAAAAGGTAACAGTTGTCCACATATCACTATTAAACTCACTTTTCTCTTCGCATATGTCACTGAGTTTTCGATGGTTTACCATACTTTCTTTATACACCTAAGACCTCTTCTCCAATGTTCCAACAATGAATTTCCTAATTTACCTATCAGAAACCACTTCCCTCTTTGCAGTCAATAACCTTATCAGTCTTCTCCAAACCCTTTTTGAAGATAAGGTCTTTCTGTTTCAATACTGTTTATGCCATACTATGAGATAAAAGTTAGTCATGTTTTGACTCACTTGGTATGGAAAGTAGAGATTAAAAAGTTATGAAGTGACTGCATACATTAAAAAAAATTATGTTGAAATGTTATCCTCTTAAAATAATAGGAAATAGGATATACAGACTTGTACTATGTTACAAAGAAAGTATCTTGGGCTTCCCTGGTGGCGCAGTGGTTGAGAGTCCGCCTGCCGATTCAGGGGACATGGGTTTGTGCCCCGGTCCGGGAAGATCCCACATGCTGCGCGGAGCGGCTGGGCCTGTGAGCCATGGACGCTGAGCCTGTGCATCCGGAGCCTGTGCTCCACAACGGGAGAGGCCACAAAAGTGAGAGGCCCGTGTACCGCAAAAAAAAAAAAAAGGAAGTATCTTTAAGAGAAAACCTGTAATTTTTTTTTTTTTTTTTCCTGCAGTACGCGGGCCTCTCACTGCTGTGGTCTCTCCCGTTGCGGAGCACAGGCTCCGGACGCGCAGGCTCAGCGGCCATGGCTCACGGGCCCAGCCGCTCCGCAGCATGTGGGATCCTTCCGGACCGGGGCACGAACCCCTGTCCCCTGCATCGGCAGGCAGACTCTCAACCACTGCGCCACCAGGGAAGCCCTGTAATTTTTGATACTATATTCCATTCAGAAAACATGTTCTGGGAACAAGTAGGTCCTGAGAATTAAGGGATGAAAAAGATAGATGAGATCCCTGTGCTCATAGAGTTTGAATTTTCATGTACTGTATATTTATAATTCTTTCCTTAGATTATCAATGCATATAGGTTAGGAATCATGGATTTTATTCTTCTCCATTGCTAATCCCATGACAAAAGCACGATATACAAATATATAGGTACACATTTAGAATTTCAATTAAATTTTGACTATTTCATCATTATTATTTGATTTTTTTCTTTTATACATGTCTCTTTTAAGTTGAGAGAGGAACTTTTATCTAATTAAATACCATATAATCAAATTTTGTAAAATTGAGACTAGTACTCAGGTATGATCTCCTTGAACTAGAGTTTTTGTTGATTGATTTAGAGGAATACATGCTCAGGGTGAAAAAATTAAATAGAAAATTACAAAACTATATACAATTAAAAGTATATTTCTGATAAAAGTCCCAGCAAGTTATTTTGTGGAAACTGACAAAATATAACTAGATTTTATATGGAGCTATAAAAGTCGCAGAGCAGCCAACATAACACTGAAAGTGTGGGAGGGAAAGGTGCTCACCTATTAACTTTGGAAATGAGTGCAGTCTATAAGACTAAAGGCAAAAAGCATTGTGCATAATAACTGAACTCTAGTTGATAAAGTTGCTGCCGTGAGGGTACAGATTAATAATACTGACATTGCTATACATGCATATATGAATTGAATAATTAAGGAAATGGATGGTGGGTGATGGGAAAAAGACTTCTCATTGTTTGGAGTGGAAAGTTACAGATAAGCAAGGGGAGGGAACTAGAACGATCCATGTTGTAATGAATTAAAGTTGGAGACTCCCCAAGAATTCATATTTAGCTTCATATACCTTGATGTAGATTCAAATGCTTACATATAGACATCTTTATAGGTACATGTATGTACACAGATTAGTATACATATATTTCTTTGTCCTTTTTATTAAGAGGCCCTAGAAGTAAAACCAGCCCAATGGTAAGGAGCACTTACTCCAATATTGTTTTTAACACCTTCTCCAATAAAAAAAAGTCAGGAATCCTTGAAGAAATAGCTGATTCTGGGACTGAGGTAGAGAACAAAATTAGCCTGCAGCACCTTGTAGAGCCAGAAAGTAAGGAAGAACTCAACGAACAAACAAACAAACCCACTTTGGGGTATGTTAATGTGGCACAGTTCCAACTAAAAAAATCCCCAATGTTGAAAGCTGAAACAATTTGAACAGTTAATAGTATTAAATTACAACCCAAGTATAAAGTAAATATCCATGAGTCTATGCAGCTATGACTAAGCACATGACTGGGGGAGATGAGACAAATCACCTGTTCATAAGCATTGTATATAAGCACTCTCACACCCAAGGATGTGGAGCATAACTCTTCATTCCTTAAGTGTAAGCTGAACATTATGACTTATTTCTAAAGACCTCAGTACGAAGAGGGGGAAAAAATAAATTTACAATGAAGAAACATGGCAAACACTACCTTTGCCCAGTGATCAAGGTTAATATCAACAACGATAGTCATGTTGATAATATGTATTCTGATAGTATGATAGTATGTGATGTGATGACAGTGGAAATATATGTCTGTGGTCTTCCTCTCCCAAAACCCAAATCTTAGTCTAATCATAGGAAAAACCATCAGACAAGCCCAAACAGAGGGACATCCTGCAATATACCAAACCAGTATTCCTAAAAAGTGCTTAAGGTCAAGGGAAGTCTGAGAAATACCCGGAGTCAAGAGGGGCCTAAAGAGTCATGACGAGTAAATGTATTGTGTTATCCTGGATGGGATCTTGGAACAGAAAAAGAGCATTAAGGAAAAACAAGAAATTTGAATAAAGCATGACTTCAGTTAGTAAAAATGTATCAATATTGGTTCATTAATTTCAAGAAATGTACCATACAGTTAAGATGTTAACAATAGAAGAAACTGATTGTGGGATACATGGGAATTCTCTGTACTACCTTTGCAATTTTTTTTAGTAAAGTTAAAACTATTTTAAAATAAAAAGTTTATTTTAAAAAAGATATACCTCTGTTCTATGCAGGGCCTAATTCTGCAATCCTCTTCTCAGAGGTAAACATCAGACCCAGTTTCTTTGTTGCCTTTCATAGTCTTCATATTTATGGCAACAAGCCTAATAATAATAATAGTAATAATAATAACCTATATGGTTAATCATATTTATGTTCATAATGTCATACGCTTTATATATTTAAAAGCATATATACTTATAAACATATATATTTTTGCTTACATGAACTTTAGCATTCTATATACATATTATTCTGAATATTTATTGTTTAATATTTCTTGGAAATAATTTTATGCCAATACATATAGAGCCACTTCATTTATGTTCCAACAGCTCTTGGCATAGCATTGAATGAATGTATCTTACTAGAGTTAATGAATCTCTTGTTAATGGTAAAGCATGTTGTTTTTACATACATATGTGATTATATTGATTCTGTAAGTAGAATTGCTGTATCAAAATGTATGTGCATAGGGAATTCCCCGGTTGCCCAGTGGTTAGGACTTGGTGCTTTCACTGCGGGGGCACGGGTTTAATCCCTGGTCAAGGAACTAAGATCCCACAAGCCGCATGGCAAGGCCAAAAGGAAAAAGACAAAAAGAGACAAACAAAAAGCAAAATGTATGTTCACATAAATTGTTTGATATAAATACCAAACTGCTCACCGACTAGGCTACACTACTCTACCCTCCATCAGTTAAGTATGAAAATACCTATTGTCCCTCACAATCAGCAGTACCATCTATTACCAAATTTTTAATATAAAGTGCATTCTATCGTTGTTTTAAATATACTTTTTAAAAGTATAATCAAGGTTGTGCACCAATTTGCTATCAAAAAGCCCTTTGTACCAAAAGTTATTGGTGTTAAATATGAACTTATTACTCAATAATGTTAGACAAATGGAGAGCCATTTAGAAGAGGATGAAAACTGGATCCATATCTCATACCAAACCACGGGTATAAATCTACAAAAACTGTCAATAATTAAAGTGCTTGAAAAAATGAAACCTTAAAGTAGTTAAAGAAAACAGAGGTAATTATTTTATGGCTTTGGAATTGGAAGGCCTTTTCCAACCATGCCCCAGGAGCTACTAAAAACCGCCCAGGAGCCATAGAAGAAAATTTTAGTCTTTAACTACATGGAAATTAAAATCGTCTACAAATTTAAGAGAAAAAAGCAAAATAAACAAAACAAATGCAGGAGAAATGCGTAATATATTCATATATGTAAATATACATATAGGTAAATGCACACACAAAAGAAAAGCAAATGATACTAAAAGATATAAAGGTAGTCAATCTCATTCATATTAAGGAGAATTACACTATATATATCATCTCTACAGACTGTCCAAGAGCTAAACATTTGACAACACTCTATTTGCATGCCTTTGAGAAAAGAAGTAGTCTTATATTGATGGGATTGATGGCAGGAGTGTGAAGTAGTTCAACTTCTAATGAAGGGAAATGTGACAGTATCTTTTAAAATTGTAATTACATTTACTCTTTGACTCAGGAATTCCACTTTGGGAAATATATCTTACCAATACACCAATAAACATAGAAAATGATTTATGTACATCTTTCTTCATAGAATTCCTGTTCATAATAGCAAAATATGAACACAAGCCAAAGGCCCATCTATATAAAAGTTGTTAAGTAAACAGTAGTATATTTATATAGTGGAATATGTAAATCTCTCTAAAGAATGAAAATGCTGCCTATGTAAAATAAAAGAAAAATTTCACATTATATTTTTACATCAGAAAAAGAAAGTATGGTACTGAAGCATGGATATTAGATGGTATTTTTTAATATATTTGCATTTTCTTATGTCTACATGATAAAAACTGAACAGATACATTTTAAGGACTAATAAAATTTGCTTCTTTCAGAGGGCAGAGGTATGGTGTGTACACGGACACAGGGATAGAAATGACTTTTCAAAGTTTAGCATTGTGTATCATTTGGATTTGATCCCTGTGAATATATTACTTATTGAAAAAAATAAATTAAACAATTAAAAGCTACACACTGCTTCTGTGTGCCCCTTGTCCATTTTTATATTGAGCTATAGATTCCTTTCCTAATGAATATAATAATTCTTCACAAGGTAGAGAGATTGATCCTTTGTAATATATTTTGTACATATTCTTTTTCACATTTGATATCTGGGCCTTGTTTGTGATATTTCTTCTCTTGGAAAAATGCTTCATTTGTAATCAAATCTGTCAATATTTTATGAACGTTTCTGTTGTCTGAAACCAACTTAAAATGGTCTTTGCTGCCTCAATATTATTAAAAAAAATTACCCTTTATTTTTATCTAGTTCTAAGGTTTCTTTATATTTGACATTAGTCTTTGATTTGTTAATTTATTTGTGTTAAAAAAAAGTAAGTAGAGATTTACCCCATCTTGAAAAGTTCTAGCCAGTTATTGTTATAGTTATTGAGGGACACACCTTTCCTCCCTGACTTAGGTAACATTTTCATCACACACTCAATCCTTTTTACAAATTATACTCTATTATTTTCCTTTATAAATTTATTTCTGATCATTTGACCTATTATGAATAGAACACCTTCCCATTATATTTTCCCTAGACTTTTGTTTATAGAAAATCAATTTTTGTTAATTAATCATTTAATCAGATGCTTACTGAATATTTCTATATTCCTAATAGTTTTAAAGTTAATTTCTTGGGTTATACAAATATAAAATAATATCAGTCAAAAAAAGTAAATTAATTCACTGCATAAACTTAAAGTCATAGCAAGTGTTTTAATTAGTGTGAAATCACTTCTTGGTAATCCACATACAGTAAAGCCATATTAAAATTCCCTGTGTTGTCTCTGGGTGCTTTATTTTAATAATTTGTTTTGTGTCCCAGCACACAGTACTGGTGAAAATGGACAAGAAACAAGAGCATACGAACTGCAGACTATTTTTTTCTGGTTCCTCAAAGCCTATTTCTTATAGGTTGAATTTGGAATTATTTTTTCACAATCAGCCACAAAGATAATATCCAATTTTATAGTGAAGGAGGAGGCTCAAGGTTCAGAAGAGAATGCTTTGCCTCCAGAAGAGTATAAATACTGATGGAGGTCATTAAATCAGCAATATAAACAGATTGCTTAGTAATGTATAGCCTTATTTTCATCTTGGAATATTACATCCATAATTCTCAGCTAGTATCTTTGCTCTAGAATAATCAATATTCAATACAATGTAATAATGTAAGGTAATGCTGTAGGGGGTTTTCACAAATGTTCTGCAAAACTCTGTAGGACAAATTGTCCCTTTGGCTCTTTGCATTAGTTGGCTGCAATTTAATTTATGTTCTTCAGTTGTTCCTTGTTTCTTAGCAAAATTAATAGCCATTGGAGTTCAGTTGCTTTATAACTTGGATAGTTATCACTGTGTCCTGTTTAAATGTTTCTCTTAAGAATATGTTAAATCCTTTTTACTACCTTTTCAATGTTCCAAAGCTGGAAATGGTAACAAATACCTGGTTCAGTCTTTCATATATCAACACTTATAGGTATGTGCATCATATTCTAAAGATTACGTGATATCATGACATATATGTTACAATAAAAACTATTTTATTATCATATTTCTGAGACCAATACTGGGAATACTTTGGAGGAAATTTATATCCTGTGTCTTGGGTGTGTCCATGTGCCAGCCTGCTTTTTTATTTTTTGGTGACCTCTTCTATCAGTTGTCAATAAAGGATTAATTCTCTTAAACAGTACATCACCTAGATTTATTTATAAATGCAGTCATATGTGTTTCAATATATGAAAGTTAATAGTGCTCACAATGTGTAGTGTATTTAGAGAATATTGGCAACGGTCAGAAAATCATAGTTGTTAGGATTTTTCTCTTAGGAAACTTTTAAATTTGTGCTTTTTTGAATTATAAAGTACTTCAGTCATTCTCAGAGAATACACAGACACAACAATTAAATTGAAAAGAATAAAATTTGAATGAGAACTTTCTGTTAACAATAAGACTGGATTTGCAGGGATGGTAGTAGATTATGCAACTTCCTATAGTAATTAGAACAATTGAAGACAGAGCTCTAATTCCATTAATAGTGAAATATTACTAGATTTGAGTTTTATTTTTTGAGAATAGATTTTATATTTTGACATTTTTAATAATTTTGATTTTTTAATAATTATTTTTAAAACTTCTAATAATTTTCAATAAAATTCCACTTTTTAAAAATTCCACTTATAATTTATTCTGTTATCAATTATAATTCCATTAAAACGTTTTTCAAGTTCTATTTTTTGAAACACATTTAAAATACTATTTCATATGTCCAGTAATTTTTTTTTCTTATAATGCTTTCTGGGACATATTCCCTCACACTAACTTTTGAGAATTTAATATTTTCTTATTTAACTTCTTTCTTCTGTAGAAAGTATGTAACATATATGCAATATTTATGTATTTTTCTTAAAAATTGCATAAACTATTTAAAACCTGGAATAGAATTTCAAGACAGTGTTGGAAAGTATTTGAGAGATGTCTATTCCAGAATGTAGCTATTTAGATTGAGCTGGCTGCCACAATGGAGACGGCCTCTTATTGTCTTAAGTGTTTTCTTAGTTAAATCAAATCATAGCTCTTTGTGATTTCCACCCATTGCTTTAAATTTTTACTTCTGGGAAAATAAAAATGCTCTGCATTTATTCTACACTATTTCTTTAACAATTAGAAAAGTTATTCTGTTTCTAGCACACCCAATAACTAATTTCCATCCTCTTTATGTGCATTAATTTTAAATGTCATTCATGATACTCTAATCTTAGAATTTTAAAGTACTTGATATCAAATAATTAACAGTTTTGAAGACTTATGAAGAACTAGGTCTTGGACTAGGCAATTTTTTAGACTATCATTTAATAATTATAGGAACTGTATAATACAATAAATAATTCCCAAATCTATGACTTGACACACTAAATGTTTTTGTCTGCTCATGTCACAATTCACTGGGGTCAGTAGAGGTGGGAGGTGCCTAATTATAGGTGAGAGACATGTCTGGGTAAGGCCTAGAGATAACAATGCAACTTCCATTCAGTTTCCGATAGCTTAAGCTCAGTCATGTTCCAAATCTACTCTAAAAGACCTGGAAAACGTGGTTTGGCCATGTACCCAGGAAGAAAACGAAATCAGTCTGCTGAATTCATAGCAATATTATTGCCACAATCCACTCTTCTCATTAACAAATGTCTGTCCCTCTCATTTTTCCAAATGAAAACGACATTTTCTCTCCAATGAGTCAAAGGCCCAGTTAATACCTCCAGCTCTAAGTCAAGGGTCTCTGGTTAATGCATGGTCCAGTATCTGGTCTGGATGTGGCTCTTTGATTGCATCAGTCTACGAGCTAAAATGGCAAAGAAGAGACAACACTCATTCCCTTCTGGAAAAGGGAGGAATAAGAGTCCAGGCAAGTCACCAAAACACAGCTATTCTGAAATTCCTCTGTATAAACACTGTAAAAAAAACTTCTACTCTGGGGGTTGGGCAGTTCCTTGAATTGGTCATGATTCTGCTCTCTGTGTGGTTTACTGCATCCATTTTTCTCCTGAAATATGCTCTGGAAAGTTTCCTTTATCTACTGATGAGGAAGATGCTGCTTTGCATCCTCCTCCCTGATTTTGGATTATTTTAAGGTTCAACTATCAATATCAGGCATTTTAAAATCTGGCCCTAATTTTCTTTCTACCAATACAAATCCCTGCAAAAATCAGTAAGCTTCTGATACATTTGCTTTCAGAAAGTGCCCTGTATCAGTAACCACCACCCAAATGTTATTTTCCTAGACAGAGTTCTACAGTCTTTTCTCCATAACTTTTCTTTCAACTTGTTGCAGCTGCTTGGTGGCTAATAGACTTGTGTGAACAGGACAAAACCTTTATCCATTCTTTGCCACAGGCTGAGTCACTCTTTTTGAAGAAGTCCTGCTGGGTCTTTATTACTCAAAATCTATTAGAACCTCATCTATTACTACGTCTAGAAGTTTTCTTTCCAAAATCTTTTAACTCCAAGTTCTTGAATACTCTTTAGTTCTTTTCATTTCTACTCCCTATCTGATCAATTCTTTTTTTTAAAACTCATATTTTCTTTTACTTATCTTCTAATTGAAGCCTATAAAAACCAATGTAAATCATTACTAAATTTTTTTTTTTTTTTACCTAGAGCTACAAGCTCAGTAAGCATTTGGTTTGCTTTCTAATTTTCACAGGTGATAGTTTTAGGAAAGGTATTACCATTATATTTCATGGATATTTACCCAGTTTGTTTCCTCCTAGGATCTAACCTGAACCACTCAGCCATTTACATATTTGCCCCTTCTCCCTCCTCTCAGGTCCAGTTCCCCACAAATACAGTTCCTGTATTAGTCAAGATAAGCTAACTATGTAACTATCTCCAAAAATCATGTTGCTTATTATAATTTTGAATTATGTATATTCTTTATTATTATTGTAATCAAATATTCCCTAAGTTGTAACTTCATCTCTCCCTATCTATCAAAGCATATTCATCACTATTTAAACTCGCTTAATCTTTCCCATTGGAAAAAAAATCTAACTTTCATTTAATGATGGCAGTATAAAGTCTTATCAGAAAAACTTTCTCCTATTTCTAAAGAAATAAGCACACACAGAAAAAAATGAAGAGGCAACACTTAGCACCGGAAATATTTTAAAAAGTGTTGGTCAAGAAAAAAAGCCAAAGAACTTGTAACTGTACTGCACAACTCCAAGTAACACCCCCTTCCCTTTTGAAGTCATAATGGTGAATGGGAAAAATCTAGAGAACTCTTTTGAGACCCTCAAATATAGATATATTCAAGATGTTCTTATCTTTTCCTTCTTAGAATTGAAAAGAAAGCTATCACTGAGAATATATAGGTAAAATAGGAGAGGAAATTACTAGAGGTATCTGAAAGCTGTAAGGCACTAGGGTTCGCCCTGAAAGAACTGCAGTGATCTCAAATTTGAAAACTCTCGTCAAAAATTTTAAAAAATTAAAAAAAAATACAGAGTGAAGTAAGTGAGAAAAACAAATACTGTATCCTAACACATATATATGGAATCTTAAAAAAAGGTTCTCAAGAACCTAGGGGCAGGACAGGAATAAAGATGCAGACATAGAGAATGGACTTGAAGACACAGGGAGGGGGAAGGGTAAGCTGGGATGAAGTGAGAGAGCGGCATGGACTTATATATACACTACCAAATGTAAAATAGCTAGTGGGAAGCAGCCGCATAGCACAGGGAGATCAGCTCGGTGCTTTGTGACCCCCTAGAGGGGTGGGATAGGGAGGGTGGGAGGAAGACGCAAGAAGGAGGAGATATGGGGATATATGTATATAAAAAAGAAAAAAAAATATCACCTGAATAAATGTAGTGCACATTTATTGACACATTTTCTAGTTGTGTTGCTTTGGGCAAGACACTTAACCTTTCCGGTTTCAGGTGCATTATCTGCAAAATGGAGGTTATACTTCAATGAGTTGTCATGATTAAATGAGAAAAGCCCAAAGTGCTTAGAACCATGCCTGGCACTTAGTTAAGTGCTCAATAAATATTATCTATTATTACTATTTTTTAAATTAATATTATTACTATTATTTTAGTATTAGCTATTATTACTATTTGTTTTAATTTGTACTTAATTTATCCTGTTTCCCTAGCCTGTTTTGGAGTCATTTTACCTTCCACGGTAGGTCTTCTGGCTCTTAGCTCAGTATCTACATGTAGACACTAAGAACAGCTTTGGAAAACCTAAAACAGAGGATCTCCTTTTGCCTGACCACCTGTGCTACTTTTCTTTTTTATTTGCCTCAGGGAAGCCTATTTGCACAGAATTCCAAGTGGCTGCTTGAGAATACCTTCTCTTTTCTCTCAGTTTTACCCTTAGTTTCTTTAAACTACTTCTCTAATTGCTGAGGACAAGAAAATCAGGATACAGGATTCTTTCCCCTCCCCTCTTGATTTCCCTCTTCTCTCTTCCATTCTCTAGAGCCAGAATACAGTTTGCTTTATTTTATTCCTCTCCCCCGCTGTATCTTACTATTATATGAAGGCCTTAGAGGCCATAGAATAATAACCTCATTTTTAAGTGCATTTTTACCACTATACCACAGGGAAAATCTATGAATTGAGATATCCAAATCCTTTCTCACTACAACAGCGTGGTTTGCAAGACTGTTTACCTGTTATATTTTGAATGTCAAAAGCTGAAAATTATCTTGATCTTTCTCTTTGTACACTCCAATAAAAATTAATTTTAAAAAATCCTTTTGGTAAGATATTAAAAAAAAGACAATTATGACTAAAATATAGAGAGCCAGGAGGTATGGAGTGAGGGTGGAGAGGCAAGGACTTGTGGCAGAAATGTGTGATGTTTCCTGTAATATAGCACTTTTTCAATTATTTTGAGAAAAATCCCCGTTTCATGCATCCTACATACTTCCAACTCAAGCAGAAGCCAGAATGCCAGTTTCTCAACCTCTATTTGTATCCAAGGTACTGGTATATGACCTAGGCTTTGCAATTCAGACTCAACTACGTGAAACTTTAATTCAGACGTGGGCAATAGGAAGAAGCAGAAACCGAGTAGAACCCATTTGGGGAAGATAGGAGGCATAGAAGCATGCAGGTTTCAGGGCAGTGAAATGGAAATTCTGCCACCTAGGTCAGCGGCAATTATGATGGCACTGGGGTCTGCATCTACAGTGGCTGGTAGACCCAGCAAGTGTGATATGAGCATTATTCCAGGCTGTGTGACCATTAGACCTGACCGTTGGGCTTTCCTAATCAGTAAACTCTTAAATAACTGTTTTCAGAAGTTTCTACTGTTTGCATTTGAGATCTTGAATTACTCATAAAAAGACATCATATCATATGGAGGTGGTTACCTTAATAGGATAAATTCAACAAATATTAATCCACGACTATGCATATAACAGGTGTTATGTTGGACATTTGAACCACAATGATAAATTAGCACAATCTCTATCTCCAAAGAACCTATAATCCAGGGGGACCAGATTTTTAACACAATAGCTTTCCATTCTTTCTCACAGGGTTCCTAAATTAGATAATAATATAACATCAATAGTTTACATTTTTAAAATTAAGGAAATGTCTTAATTTTCTGATAAATAGTACAGATAGAAAATTTAAACATTTACATATAAGAATATACACTTTTAAAATTATTGGATCTGGCATTATGTATATTAAAAGGAATATATTTTCCAAATGATAGCATGAGTATAGTGGACTAACAGATTCTTTGGAGTTTAATAATGAAAAATTATCTGTGCTCTGTGGTTCCTATTAACCTCTTTATCAGTACAATCTTACCCTTCCAATGTGTGTCTTCAGACTCATGGATTAAAAATAAGGAGGGTTGGGCTTCCCTGGTGGCGCAGAGGTTCAGAGTCCGCCTGCCGATGCAGGGGACACGGCTTTGTGCCCCAGTCCGGGAAGATCCCACATGCCGTGGAGCGGCTGGGCCCGTGAGCCATGGCCGCTGAGCCTGCGCGTCCGGAGCCTGTGCGCCACAACGAGAGAGGTCCCAACAGTGAGAGGCTCGCGTACCGCAAAAAAAAAAAAAAAAAAAAAAGTAGGGTTGAAATAAGATCAAGTGAAAAATAATAGTATTAAAATAGACTAATGTAAATAAGCATAGCTAGTCTAATGTAACAAATTAAAGATTATTGGTCATTGGAATTTCCCTGGTGGTCCAGTGGTTAAGACTTCACCTGCCAATGCAGGGGGTGTGGGTTTGATCCCTGGTCGGGGAGCTAAGATCCCACGTGCCTTGGGGCCATAAAACCAAAACATAAAACAGAAGCAATATTGTAACAAATTCAATAAAGACTTTAAAAATGGTCCACATCAAAACCACAAAATCTTTAAAAAACATTTTTTTAAAAATAAAGATTATTGGTCATCATTACAGGTTCTATTGTTTCTACATAATTTATTTTTTCTATCTATAGATTTTTTTTTTTTTTTTTTGCAATATGTGTACTTACTGTATTGATGGTCCCTCAGAAAAAAACAAAACGTGTGCAGGGTTTGTTAATTAGTTCTAAGCAACTAAAGAACCACATACAAGTTAGCATAAGAATTTATATTTGGAATAGCAATAAATTATTTTAATTTGCCTTTCCACCAGAGATAAGTCAACCTTGCTTATTTATCCTGAGACCTGTTCTCTAAGGAGTTTGCAAAATTTACGCATGTAACTCAGCCTATAAAGTGCTTCCTGGACAGCATTTCAGAAACTCCAAATTCTGGAGCAAGTCTCTCCATTATACTGTAATGCACCTCACATTAACCATGCAATCATAAACAATGTTACTAACTTATAAGTTATTGAAAGTATATTATACTCCACATTTTGTTCCAAGTGCTATAAGATATTTTGTTTCTTTAATACACTCTAAATCTTAACTTCATTGTTTAGATGAGAAAACCAAAGCTTAGAGAAAATTATAAACACTCAATCTTTCTAGCTCCAAAGACACCATAGATATCTATCACAGATACCAAGATATGGTCTCCAGGAGGCTGGATCAAAAGAAGGGTACAGAGAGTACTGGGGTTTGGGTATAGAAGACATGTTTTCTGGTGTTCTTTCTGAGGCTTTACAACTGTATTATGGTCTCAAATTCAGAGTGCTCTGTATTGGTGGTGGTGGTGGAAGTTTATTTATTTGTTTTTGCTTGTTTTGTTTCAAACTCCAAATATGGACAAAAAATAAATACCCCTCGACTGACTAGTTGGAAGGTCATCATGATATGTGACATTTTATAATCTATAAAGACCCACACAACTGTGAAAAATACAGTAATTCCTATTTTACACAAGTCAAGACCTCTGATCTCTCTAGAAAATCACATTAAAGAATGAGATGAACTGTAAGAATGTTGATATTGGAAGCCAACTCCAGTTTCTAATAAAGATTAAATGAATGTGCTTCTCTGTCAACTAGGTCCAAGAGAGAAAGGAGTTTATAAAGTTTTATATCAGTGTGCTATACATAGTTCATGTTTCTCGATCCAAAATGGAAAATTATTATATAGCCAGAACGCATCTTAATAGATTCTATAAATGTGAATCTATGGATTAGATAAATTTGGAATAGCTTCTAAACTCCTTTCAAGTTAAAAAAAATACCATATTAAATTTTAATTAATTCAGTCACTTAAATTATCATCAAGACTCTTCCTTCAGAAATAGATTCATGTAAATGCAAGACTGAATAGAAAGAATATGCGTGATTGGTAGAAATATCCTTTATATTTTTAAAAAATATTTTGGCACATACCCTTGTGCCAAAGAGGGTTAAAGCAGAGTAATCTCACTGTCCCTTAAAATACTTGATGGCTGAGATTCCAGCTCTTTAATTCCATTTCACTCCGGAAGCATAGTGCCACAAGTCATTTTACCTCACTGTCACTAAGGTATGTAGTACTGCCTTTCTAGTTCATGTAGTAGGAATAAAACTAAACAACTCTGGTGCTCTAAGAGCAAGAACATTTTTTTTTTTTGCGGTACGCGGGCCTCTCACTGTTGTGGCCTCTCCCATTGCGGAGCACAGGCTCCGGACGCGCAGGCTCAGCGGCCATGGCTCACGGGCCCAGCCGCTCCGCGGCATGTGGGATCTTCCCGCACCGGGGCACGAACCCGTGTCCCCTGCATCAGCCGGCGGACTCTCAACCACTGCGCCACCAGGGAAGCCCAAGAGCATTTTCACTGTATTAAGACCAGGCAGGTGATTTTGGTCTTGTTTTTCAGATGTAAGTGAATTTTAATGCCAAGGAAATTTAGGGAGCTTACACCAGGGATCTGGAGTTAGAAGACAGAGATTTAAGGTTTTGTTCCATCATTTACATTCTATTTGACACTGAGAAAATTGATAAAATTTCCTACTTCTTCACCTATTAAATGGAGTTAATAATAACCTCCACTCAATATCATTATGATTATATAAAGATTGTACACTGTAAAATATTAAAATATTGTATCTGGTTAAATTTCAGGCCCTATGCAGTGAAGCCAGATGGCCACAGCTGTCCCAGATGTGACATTAAGGCAAAACATAATTGGAGGAGAAGGAAATATTGATTCTCTCCATCACTTTTTGTATTGTTCTCGGTACTGAATAAATCAAGATCCATTTTGCAAGCTGTATTTGTTTCTTTTTTAAGTTTGAGGGCAACGACAAAAACCAGTTTCTTTGTGCTTCAAATAATTTATAGACTCTAGTATTTCTTTGCTCTCAAATTCTGGTTAAAAATAACAATCCAGCCATTCGTTTATGATATTTAACATGATTAGGCAGCTTTCTTACCTTTCTTCCCAATTATGGTTTAAAGTATGTTTACTCATGACTATGTGTACTTATGTTCAAAATCCGTATGTGAACTCTTCCAGCAATAGTTTGTCTTTTACTATACCCAGACATCTGATGGGTGCCAGTGACCTAAAAACAATTAATTTATTTCCAGGTCCCATCCAGTATATAAAGTTGAAGAAAAGAAAACTTGAGACCTGAAATCCAAATTTTAGAGGGAAGGAACATAGAGACTTTCTAATCCAGTCTCTTCTTTGTGGAGGTGAGAAAGCTGAGGACTGGTGATTTGAAGTGACATGCGTAAGGTCACATTGTTAGTTGATAGTGAAGTCAGGGCTGGGTCGGTGCTATTCCCAGGGCTCCACGTAGCTTCCATCTGCATTCTTCAGTGCTCTCAGTCACTAATTTCTTCTGTTCCGAAACAGTTATTTATTTTGGCTGTGAACAATAGCTTTCTGTGACACCTTCAGCACTGCTTTTTAAAATACATCTCTATTTTTGGTTCTGTAGTATCTCCTAACTTCTCTGACTTGTAATGATTCATAATATGGTGCTTCCATTAAGATATAGCCTCAAGTACTGGCTGCACCAGACATGCACATAAAAGAAAACATTAAAATTTTTAAAAAGACCTCAAAATAGTGATACAGCTGTATAGAGAGACAGACAGCCTGATTTCATATATTACTGGAAAAACAAAGTTTTTTAAACAAATGAAAAAGCAAAAGAAGGAACAAAGAAAACCCTAGACACTGCACACCCTCAGAATAAATCCTATATTCTCAGAAACTACAACCAAGTTCCCTAAGTACAATATGGTTCTAATTAGACTTTTGTTGTTGTCAAGATGAATAGTGCAAATCAAAGAAGAGAAGAAAGAATATTGGACTAGCTAGTTCATAGACCACTTCATCTTTCTGCATTTGTTTCCAAACCTGAAGACTGAGGAGTTTGAAACTAAATTACCTCTAAGTTACTTTCCAGTTATAAGTTATGTAATTTTCAAGGTATTTAACCCACTACCTCTACCTTTTGTACTTTCTCTATTGAGTAATCAACACCAACAAACTTACAGATTTCCATAACCCTGAATGTTCAAAGCTTTCCACACTTTATTCATATTTGTAAATACCCATTTACAAAAATTTTAGCACCTCATTCTTAAAAATTTCAGCACCTCATTCATATTGCATAAATATCCATTGGTCAGGGTGGTGCAATATTCCTTGAACCAGACCATCTTTGAATTAATAATTAATTAACAAAGTTAGAAAAAAAGTAAGGGATGAGGGCTCTGAGAATTAATATACTACATTTCTAATTTAATTGTTAGAGTCGAAATAACATGTAAGAAAATACTGTCTGTGTTGTAGTTGTCTAGGTAATTGCAGGATTTGAGTAATGTAAATCAAACGATTCTTGAATTAATAAATGGTAGGAGTACTATCACAGTAGTGACTCTTATTAGCTTACTTCTCAAATGAAATGTTGGTCTCTACACATTTATTTATTAACATACCATTTAAAAAGCAGATAGATCACTAATTCTAATCTACTAAATGTTGTATAATATTTTTATCCTACAAAGAAAAGGAATGACAGTAGAAAAATAAAATGAGCTATATGTAAAATTATAGCTCAGTGACAGTTATCCATGACAGGTGAGATGGTCCTGTCTTGGATGAACAGCATCAACAATCACATTTCAGACTGCATCAGCTTCTAGCAAACCCTCTACCAGAGTTGTTGCTAAGAATAGATTTATTATGGTTGTTAGCTCAATTCTCAAGTCTGAGAGGAGATGCCAGTGAGCCATGTCACTGAGAGAACAGCTATGGAGGGCCTGCCTGTATAATCCTCACCAGAGAGCAATTCCCCTCAAATGATGTTGGAATAAGTCATTTAAAATAACTCAAACTGATTCTAGCTTTAAAGATATAAGAAGTTGATCATCTCAATAGATGCAGAAAAAGCTTCTGACAAAATTCAACACCCATTTATGATAAAAACTCTCCAGAAAGTAGGCAAAGAGGGAAACTACCTCAACATAATAAAGGCCATATATGACAAACCCACAGCCAACATCATTCTCAATGGTGAAAAACTGAAAGCATTTCCTCTAAGATCAGGAGCAAGATAAGGTTGCCCACTCTCACCACTATTATTCAACATAGTTTTGCAAGTTTTAGCCACAGCAATCAGAGAAGAAAAAGAAAGAAAAGGAATCCAAACCAGAAAAGAAGAAGTAAAACTGTCACTGTTTGCAGATGCCATGATACTATACATAGAGAATCCTAAAGATGCTACCAGAAAACTACTAGAGCTAATCAATGAATTTGGTAGAGCAGTAGGATACAAAATTAATGCACAGAAATCTCTTGCATTCCTATACACTAATGACAAAAAATATGAAAGAGAAATTAAGGAAACACTCCCATTTACCACTGCAACAAAAAGAATAAAATACCTAGGAATAAACCTACCTAAGGAGACAAAGGAACTGTATGCAGAAAGCTATAAGACAATGATGAAAGAAATTAAAGATAATACAAATAGATGGAGAGATATACTATGTTCTTGGATTGGAAGAATCAACACCGTGAAAATGACTGTACTACCCAAGGCAGTCTACAGATTCAATGCAATCCCTATCAAACTACCAATGGCATTTTTCACAGAACAAGAATAAAAAATTTCACAATTTGTATGGAAACACAAAAGACCCAGAATAGCAAAACAATCTTGAGAAAGGAAAAGGGAACTGGAGGAATCAGGGTCCTGGACTTCAGCCTATAATACAAAGTTACAGTCATCAAGACAGTATTGTACTGGCACAAAAACAGAAACATAGACCAATGGAACAGGATAGAAAGCCCAGAGCAAACCCACACACATATGGTCACCTTATCTTTGATAAAGGAAGCAAGAGTATACAATGGAGAAAAGACAGCCTGTTCAATAAGTGCTGGGAAAACTGGACAGCCACATGTAAAAGAATGAAATTAGAACACTTCCTAACATCATACACAAAAATAAACTCAAAATGGATTAAAGACCTAAATGTAAGGCCAGGCACTATAAAACTCTTACAGGGGAACATAGGCAGAGCACTCTATGACATAAATCGCAGCAAGATCCTCTTTGACCCACCGTCTAGAGAAATGGAAATAAACAAATGGGACCTAATGAAACTTAAAAGCTTTTGCACAGTAAAGGAAACCATAAAAAAGACACCAAGACAACCCTCAGAATGGGAGAAAATATTTGCAAATGAAGCAACTGACAAAGGATTAATCTCCAAAATATATAAGCACCTCATGCAGCTCAATATCAAAAAAACAAACATCTCAATACAAAAATGGGCAGAAGACCTAAATAGATATTTCTTCAAAGAAGATATACAGATTGCCAAGAAACACATGAAAAGATGCTTAACATCACTAATCATTAGAGAAATGTAAATCAAAACTACAATGAGGTATCACCTCACATTGGTCAGAATGGCCATCACCAAAAAATCTACAAACATGGGGCTTCCCTGGTGGTGCAGGGGTTAAGAATCCGCCTGCCAATGCAGGGAACATGGGTTCGAGCCGTGGTGTGGGAAGATCCCACATGCCACAAAGCAACTAAGCCCGTGCGCTACAACTATTGAGCCTGTGCTCTAGAGCTCACAAGCCACAACTACCAAAGGCCGCGTGCCTAGAGCCTGTGCTCTGAAACAAGAGAAACCACTGCAATGAGAAGCCTGTGCACCACAAGGAAGAGTAGCCCCCGCTCACTGCAACTAGAGAAAGCCCACGTGCAGTAACGAAGACCCAACACAGCCATAAATAAATAAATAAATATATATTTTTAAAATCTACAAACAATTAATGCCAGAGAGGGTGTGAAGAAAAGGGAACCCTCTTGCACTGTTGATGGGAATGTAAATTGGTACAGGCACTATGGAGAACAGTATGGAGGTTCCTTAAAAAACTAGAACTACCATATGACCCAGGAATCCCACTACTGGGCATATACCCTGAGAAAACCATAATTCAAAAAGAGTCATGTACCACAATGTTCATTGCAGCTCTATTTACAATAGCCAGGACATGGAAGCAACCTAAGTGTCAATCGACAGATAAATGGATAAAGAAGATGTGGCGCATATATACAATGGAATATTACTCAGTCATGAAAAGAAATGAAATTGAGTTATTTGTAGTGAGGTGGATGGACCTAGAGTCTGTCATACAGAGTGAAGTAAGTAAGTCAAAAAGAGAGAAAAAAAATACCATATGCTAACACATATATATGGAAACTAAAAAAAAAAAAAAAGTTCTCATGAACCTAGGGGCAGGACAGGAATAAAGACACAGACGTAGAGAATGGACTTGAGGACACAGGGAGAGGGAAGGGTAAGCTGTGATGAAGTAAAAGAGTAGCACTGACATATATCCACTACCAAATGTAAAATAGCTAGTGGGAAGCAGCCGCATAGCACAGGGAGATCAGCTCACAGCTTTGCGACCACCTAGAGGGGTGGGATAAGGAGGGTGGGAGGGAGACATAAGAGTGAGGGGATATGGGGATATACATATTCATAGAGCTGATTCAGTTTGTTATACAGCAGAAACTAACACAACACTGTAAAGCAATTATACTCCAATAAAGATGTTTAAAAAAAGATATAAGAAGCCCATTTCAATTCAATATTAAATCAGAAATAAGTGTTAAATGTGGGGTCTGTTAATAATTTTTGTGCCATTTTTTGCTGAAAGCATACACTTTTACTCATATAACTCCGCTCCCAGGTTGTATATGGTCTCCTCAAATTTCTTTTGTTTTACATTTTTCTACACTTTACAGAAGCTTTTTGGCAATGGCATTAATTATAAAAGCTCAAGATAAGATTTTTCCTCCTTTGAGCATTAATTTATAGTGTTTATTCTAACTATTGATGAACCATCCTCATTCCACCCCTCACTCTGCATCCCTCCCACTCCCCAAAATCAGTAGTTTTATTTCTGTTTAACAAGTTCCCTGCGACCAACTGTAATACAGTGAGGATAACAAAAATGAGCCTAGATGGTGGAGGGAAAGGATTCATGTAGCAATATTCTTTTGACATTCTTGTTAACACTTGGGATTTCTAGAAATAATGCAGCATACATGTTTTTCTCTGAACTTCTTTCTTCTTTGGAGAGATCAGACTAAGGCATTAAGGAAGGCAAAATTTCAGGCTTTCAAGTCATATAGAACTTGGATTCAAATATAGGATTCACTACTTTCTTGCTGTGAAACCTTGGGCAAATTGTTTAACTCCAAACAAACTGCTCATCTGTAAAATGGGCACATGAACAGGACCTACTCTGAAAGAATCGTGAGGATGAAATGATATAATATGTGAAAATATAGAGCACAATGAATGCCTGGCACAAAGAAACACTCCATAAATGGTATTATGTTTAATATAGTTATGCATTGTTATGTTATCCATTATTTTAAAGTTTCTCTTATATGGTATTTTTTTCATTTTCATTCATACATGTTTAAGAAGGAAGGAAAGTAAGATTACAAAATTAAATGTATGCACATACACATGGAAAAGCTTGACACTTTAAAATATGATTGTCATTTTTTGCCATTTAATTTTTCTAGAAATTAAATTTTATGGCATTTTACAAAAAGTCCACAATTGTTGGGAATGGGTGGCCTGGGGGAAACACACTACTGGTCTTTCATCACAAATGGCTAAAGATGCCCTGTCTAGAACAGGGCATCTTTTACTTTAATGTCAATGCAAATCATCTGGGCTAGGTGAGGCTGTGATTCTGTATTTCTAACAAACTCCAGGTAAAGCTGATTGCTGCTCAGAGAAACACACTTTGATTGGTAAAATATTAGAGGATTCAGACTAACCTGAAGAACTTCTAATCCATTTGTAGTTAGTAGACAACATACTCGTCACCTTAAATCAGCTAAGTGGACTGATGAAGTATATATAAAAATTAGGAGAAGTGAAAATGTTTCAGTTATCTAAATTGTATTATTATATATCAGTATTTTTTGAAGCATTTATAGTGTAAATATATGGGAATATCTTTACTCTTAATATAGACAGGATCTATTTGGTTAAAAATGCCTGTGGTAAATTTCACTTAAAGACAGAAATGAATTGGTGAGGAAGAGGAACACTGGAAGAGACTCCTGGGCTAACAATATAATGAAACTAGAGCCACACCTACTAATTTCTAGTCCCTCCATTTTGCCTCTAATCAAATCACAACTCCTCAATAGTGAGACTAAGGATTTTTACTGGATATTGCTGACCCAAATGCCCTCCCTCATCCAGCCATCTTTGCCTTCACCATCCAGCGGACAAACATTGCTTTTGAAATGAACAATCAATCCCTACTAAAATTAAATTTTAAGATTTCTCTTTGAGCCAGATATTAACATGACAATTACTTTGCCTAGAATACCCTCCTCCTCTGCTGAAACATTAAACTATCACATGAAGATTATTTTGTCCAAGCATATGAGACTCTAACATATTTTATGAAATTTCTTCCTACTTCCTTGAATCCTGGATGCCAGTAAAATTGTTTTTTTATGTACTTGTTACATGTTTATATTTTTTTGACCAACTGGAGTGACAAGAAAACCAAAATACCTTCAGAGGCAGCCTATGATCTTTCCATTTATTAAAATCTCTCATAGCATTTAATTTGCAATGTACTAAATAAATATTGATTGTTTTTATGCTTTTGCTTCTGGAACAAGTATTTTCTAGAATTCTGTTTTGTTCTTCTTTTAAGTGAACATGCTAAAATAATAAAGGCGATTGTTAGAAAATGAAAAAAAAATTGAAAGCATTTTGCACTACTCAACTGTCTATTATGATTAATTATTAGCATTTAGGGAAATTTATTTTATTTAAATCTTTGCAACATATCTATAGTGATTCTGCTGTTAATTAATTATAGCCCAGATAATACATTAATTATTCAAAAACTGATAGCCATTGCCTATGTGCTAGACATTGTATCAAAAATGTAGTAGGAAATGCCTTGTGAAGCCCACAGTTTGCAGGGAAAAAATACATTTATAATTAGCAGTCTTTTATAAGTCGTAGTAAAAGTTCAGTCTGTCTGGAGTGTATCAAGGGAAGTTCTACAGAGGAAGAAATCAGAGTTTTGTAGCACTGGTTGAGAGGGAATGCTGTGGAGTCAAATAGACCTGAGTTGAGCCCTCATTTTGCCATTGATTAGCTATGTAATCTCAGATAAACTTAACCTCTCTAGGCTTTCATTTGCTTATCTGTAAAATGGGTGTCGTTAGCCTTATTGTAGTCTAAGCTGGATCATAAGGAAAGAGGGACAGGGCATTAACTGCAAGAAGGCAGAGGTCTCATATTCCTAACCATCCGGGCCTTGGTGAGGAGTTTGGATTTCATTCTCAGCACAAAGGGAACTCACTAGAAAGATGTTATCCAAGAACTAACAAGATGTGACTTACTTTTTAAAAGATCACTTTGGGTGTAGTGTAGACAAGATTAACATAGAAGAAGAATGAAAATGTGGAGTGTTGAAGCCTGAGGGTCCGGTGAGAAATGATGATGTTTATAGATCTAGAGATAGACAGACAGTGAAGATGAGCCAGGAGGTTACTAAAGCAGCCTATGGAACAGGGTATGAACTGGGTCAAAAACAAGTGGAACAGATAGGAAAAACGGATCTGAGAGATTCTGTAGAAATAGAAGTATAAAAATAGAAACAATATTTATATAGGGAAAAAGACAACGGGGCAGCATTCACATGGCAAAGACTTTCAGTGTACCTAAAAAAAAGGTATTGGTCTGATATAAGAAGAATAAGTATAGGAAATGAGTCAAACATTTTTATATTTTTCAGGCAGAAAATAGTTTTTGAGGACCCATATATATTATTGGGTATATTTTCTCTATCTATATTCTTGAAGGCAAGAGTGATCATTTAAAATTAATTTTATATAGGAAGCCACATATTTATTTAAACACCAAAATATTAGTTGCTTTCTCAATATGAAATGGTATTTTTTCAGCATTCTGAAATAAGAGCTGTACCCTCTGATCAATGATTAACTTGAGGGCATTTAGCACATCTTTCACAGAAAGAGGTTATATTTACAAACAAAATGATATTACACGTCTGGTATGAAAATTCTGATAGAACAACTTTTCCTAAACAACCTGTAACTTTTGGTGAAATAGTGCCTGAGAACTGAGGAATAATATTTTACTCGATTCTTCAGTAAGCCTGGGCTTATTCTTGTCAGAGTAATTTATTTTATCTGTTAGATATATCATCACCTTGAAAAGAAAAAAAATTTTTTATTAATATGAACTCTATAAAATCTGGCAAATTTTCATGAGAATTAACCATCTGTGTTCAGTAAACTGCCACTTGGAGGTCTGCATTGTGCCTGCGTCTACCCGTGGGCAGACTCCAAGGGGGGCACCATTTACTGAGCATCTGCGCTGATTTCATGGTAGCCCTGGGTTTGCAGCAAGCAAAAAGCTTCGATTTTTAGATCATTTAACTATTAGATCATTCATTCATGAAACAGGTATTTAATGAGCATCTACTACGTGACAGGAACTGTTCTGGATACTGTAGATA
Organism: Globicephala melas; assembly: GCF_963455315.2. Taxonomy (NCBI): domain Eukaryota; kingdom Metazoa; phylum Chordata; class Mammalia; order Artiodactyla; family Delphinidae; genus Globicephala; species Globicephala melas. The sequence continues at coordinate 44,325,889 of NC_083327.1, read as the reverse complement.
CAACATTGAATACATTAGATAAAAATTCTTATCTTCATGGAGCTTACAATCTAGTGAGGAAAAAATTATTTACTAAAATGAAATAATAAACTTGCATATACACTGGATATATGTAAATAAATTATTTCAATTTGTTACTTTAGCTTTAATAGAAGAGATTATTATATTAATAAACTTTAACCCATATGTACGTATTGATGACTTCAAGTAATTTTATAGTATACGCTTGCATCTATTACCTTGTTCATTGTTACACATGAGGACTGAAAGTGCCGATCAGACTTAAAAAAATTTTTTTTAGTTTAAGTATAGTTGCTGAACAATATTATATAAGTTACAGATGTACAATACAGTGATTAATAACTTTTTATTTATTTATTTTAAAGATTTTTTTTTGATATAGACCATTTTTAAAGTCTTTATTGAATTTGTTACAATATTGCTTCTGTTTTATGTTTTGGTTTTTTGGCCATGAGGCAAGTGGGATCTTAGCTCCCTGACCAGGGATCGAACCCTCAGCCCCTGCATTGGAAGGCGAAGTCTTAACCACTGGTCCACCAGGGAAGTCCCTGATTCATAACTTTTAAAGGTTATACTCCATTTATAGTTATTATAGAATATTAGCTATATTCCCTGTATTGGACAATATGTCCTTGTAGCTTATTTTATACCTAATAGTTTGTACCTCTTAATACCAAAAAACTGATTTGTTTTCTGTATCTATGAGTCTGTTTCTTTTTTGCTATATTTACTAGATTGTTTTTTGGATCTCTCATATAAGTGATAGCATATTGTATTTGTCTTTCTCTGCCTGACTTATTTCACTTAGCATAATACTCCGCAAGTCCATCCATGTTGTTGCAAATGGCAAAATTTCCTTCCTTTTTATGGCTGAGTAGTATTCCATCGTGTGTGTGAGTGTGTGTGTGTGTGTGTATTACTTCTTTATCCATTCATCTGCTGATAGACACTTAGGTTGCTTCCATATCTTGGCAATTGTAAATAATGCTGCTATGAACATTGGGGTGCATGTATCTTTTCAAATTAGTATTTTATGATTTTTTCGAATATATACCCAGGAGTGGAATTGCTGGGTCATATTGTAGTTCTATGTTTAGTTTTTTGAGAAACCTCCATACTTTTTTCCACAGTAGCTGTACCAATTTACATCCCCACCAACAGTGTATGAGGGTTCCCTTTTCTCCACATCCTCGACATTTGTTGTTTGTGTTCTTTTTCATGATGGTCATTCTGACAGGTGTGAGGTGATGTCTCATTGTAGTTTTTATTTGCATTTCTCTGATGATTAGTGATGCTGAGAATCTTTTCATGTGCCTGTTGGCCATCTACATGTCCTGTTTGGGAAAATGTCTATTCAAGTCTTCTGCCCATTTTTTAATCTTTTTTTTGATGTTGAATTATATGAGCTCTGTAAATATTTATATACAAGCTTACCTCAAGAAACAAGAAAAATTTCAAATAAACAACATAAGCTTATACCTAAAGGAACTAGAGAAAGAAAAACAACCAAAACTCAAAGTTAGTCAAAGGAAAGAAATCATAAAGATCAGAGCAGAAATAAATGAAATAAAGTCTAAAAACTCAATAGAAAAGATAAATGAAATGAAAATCTGGTTCTTTGAAAAGATAAACAAAATTGGTAAACCTTTAGCCAGACTCATCAAGAAAAATGGGAGAAGGCCCAAATCAATAAAATCAGAAAAGAAAAAGGAGAAATTACAACTGACACCACAGAAATACAAAAGATCATAAGAGATTACTACAAACAACCCTATGCCAACAAAATGGTTAACCTAGAAGAAATGGACAAATTCTTAGTATTGTACAATCTCCCAAGACTAAACCAGGAAGAAATAGAAAATATGAACAGACCAAATACCAGTAATGAAATTGAATCAGTAATTAAAAAACTCACAACAAACAAAAGTCCAGGACCCGATGGCTTCACAGGTGAATTCTACCAAACATTTAGAAAAGAGTTAACACTTATCCTTCTCAAACTATTCCAAAAACTGCAGAGGAAGGAGCACTTCTGAAATGATGCTATGAGGCCAGTATCACCCTGATACCAAATCCAGACAAAGATATCACACAAAAAAAGAAAATTACAGGCCAGTATCACCGATGAACAAATATAGGTGCAAAAATCCTCAACAAAATATTAGCAAGCCGAATCCAACAATACATTAAAAGGATTATAAACTTTGATCAAGTGGGATTTATCTCAGGGATGCAAGGATTTTTCAATATCTGCAAATCAGTCAATGTGATACCCATTAACAAGCTGAAGAATAAAAACCATATGATCATCTCAATAGATGCAGAAAAAGCTTTTGGCAAAGTTCAGCATCCATTTATGATAAAAACTCTTCAAGAAAGTGGGTGTAGAGGGAACCTACCTCAACATAATAAAGACCATATGTGATAAACCCACAGCTAGCATCATACTCAATAGTGAAAAGCTGAAAGCATTTCCTCTGTGATTAGGAATAAGACAAAGGATGCCCACCCTTGCCACTTTTATTCAACACAGTATTGGAAGTCCTAGCCACAGCAGTCAGACAAGAAAAAAGAGATAAAGGAATCCGAATTGGAAAGGAAGAAATAAAAGTGTCACTGCTTGCAGATGACATGATGCTATACATAGAAAATGCTAAAGGCATTACCAGAAAACTACTAGACCTCATCAGTGAATTCTGTAAAGTTGAAGGATACAAAATTAATATAGAGAAATCTGTTGCATTTCTATATGGTAACACAAAACTATCAGAAAGAGAAGTTAAGGAAACAATCCCATTTACCATCACATCAAAAAGAATAAAATACCTAGGAATGAACCTACCTAAGAAGGTTAAAGACCTGTACTCAGAAAACTATAAGATGATGAAAGAAACTGATGAAAGAAATTGAAGAGGACACAAACAGATGGAAAGATATACCACATTCTTGGATTGGAAGAATTAATATTGTTACAATGACCATACTACACAAGGTGATCTACAAACTCAGTGCAATCCCTATCAAAATACCAGTGGCATTTTTCACAGAACTAGAACAAATAATTTCAAAATTTGTACAGAAACACAAAAGACCCCAAACACTGAAAACAAGAAGAACAAAGCTAGATGGATCATGCTTCCTGACTTCAGACTATACTACAAACCTACAGTAATCAAACAGTATGGTACTGGCACAAAAACAGATGCATAGATCAAAGGAACAGAATAGAGAGCCCAGAAATAAACCCATGCACTTATGGTCAATTAATCTATGACAAAGGAGGCAAGAATATACAATGGAGAAAAGACAGTCTCTTCAATAAGTGGTGCTCAAAAAACTGGATGGCCACATGTAAAACAATGAGATTAGAACATTCTGTAACCTGATATACAAAAATAAACTCAAAATGGATTAAAGACCCAAATGTAAGACCAGAAACCATAAAACTCCTAGAGGAAAACATGGGCAGAACACTCTTTGACATAAATCATAGCAATATTCTTTTGGATCCATCTTCTAGAGCAAAGGAAATAAAAGCAAAAATAAACAAATGGGACCTAATTAAACTTAAAAGCTTTCAAACAACAAAGAAAACCACTGACAAAATGAAAAGACAACCTGCAGAATAGGAGAAAATATTTTCAAATGATTTGACTGATAAGGTATTAATAGCTAATCAGACTTTTAAATTAAATTTTAGAGTCCTTCTCTCTTATGTAATTATCACAAATATTGAGATACCTGTGGTTGATTTGTTGGTTATTTTGTCATATTTTGATTCATTTTCATAGACACATCAGTAGTACTTCAAAATGATTGTTAATAGATTTTAAAGTTGTGATTTAAGTGAAGGTATGACACAAATACTTTAACTACAATTTCAAATACCTATAATGAGTTCTTTCAGAAAATTATCTTGGAAGCTCCTATTTTTTCTTGGAGGTTTGAAAAGAAATGTCCTAAATATTTCTTACTGTGCTCCAATGCAGATAGGAGAGTATGACCAAATGAAATAAGACCTATGGATAATAATGTACATTTCTGCAGCAATCTGTAGAGTGCTTTATAACAGTACCCTCTAGAACTACATAAAGCAAACATTGAACTGTGTAGCAATCAGCTAAAAGCCTGATTAAGCAAGTAATGTTTAAGCAAATATTTCAAACACTCAAGATTGATCCCTGAAGTTTCTAAGCACGAGTGGCCCTCTTTTTACCACAAACAATAAGCCCACAGAGACAGAATCAAATCTCAAATGTAAAAGCAGGACTTCTGATATAACTGAAAAGCAAGAGTAAGGCACAATTCCAGCAATCTAAACAATGAACTGCATAATTTAGAAGTTGCATCTCTGCCTTATAGGTCACCAGTGTCAATAAAGTGTCATATGTGCACCTGAGGGTTGTCCTGAGCCAATGAGGTAGGAATAGATGCTCAGATACACCAAGGAATTAGAAAGTGTACTTTCCTTTTATTGGATCACTAGCTTTGAGAAATAATGTATCAACTAAATAATTAGGTGCTTCCAGTTTGGGGAGATATATTCTGAGTAAAAAATAATAAAATAGATACCTTCTTAACTACTAAAGTTAATCAATATTTCTTGCTCCACCACAAATACTCAGAACCATACACACACACACACACACAGAGAGAGAGAGAGAGAAAGACACAGAGAGAGAGATGGAGAGAGAAAGACTTATGTCTCTTTTATGACCATTTCTTGTTGACTCTTGGATGTATAATTTGAATTGTTTCAGTACATTTCCTTAAACAAGTTAAATTACTTGAAACAGCTGTTATTCAAATTGTGAATCAGGTGACAAAGTGACAGGATACCACCTCTCCAAAAGCAAGACAGTAACTACCTCAAAGGCAATATGTTAATAAATGGCTTGGTAGCATCCTCATTAATTATCATCATCTTAAGCATCCCAGCTACAACAATACTAGTTAATACTTAGTTTCTCATGTGCTGGGATTGTGCTAAAAGCTTTGAAGTCAAAGATCTCACTTAATTCTTGTAAAAGCCCCTTTAGCCACCAATGCTTTATAGATGTTAAGCTAATTGTCCAATATCACACAGCTAGTAAGGGGCGATATCTGAATGCACATTCAGGCACTGATTAGAGAAATCTAATCACTGTGCCCTGCACATGTAATTTTAATATTTTAATCATAGGGTTTACATGTAGTATCAATGTCTTCTTTTATTTTTTTTATGTCCTCTTCTAGCCAAGTTAAGAAAAGAAAAACATTTACAATTTTTGTTGCTGACAAATTACTTTTTCACATTCAAAATGAATTTTTCAGTGGGGACACTACGGGAATCATTCAAAAGCCAATTATTCATTATTATCGGAAATGTAAATCTGTTGCTCCTAGAAGAATGTTTTAGATGAAGGAACACATAGAGTTGTTTAAAAGTATCCATTCTACACTTCCTCCTTCTCAAATGGGAAATGTGTGATAAAGATATTTCCTTGATATTGGTGGTAATTGCACAGACTACATGAGCAATTACTTTTAAATAGTGAGGGTTAAAATTCTGTACCAGCTGAAGTTTCCAGATGGTGTATAAAACAGGAAGCCAAAGGCAAACTGGCTCCAGAATACATCCTTGAAGTAGCTGCATGAGAACAGAATTGCGCGAAAATGGTAGTGTCATCATTGATGATAAACAAAATATGTCTGGACCCATAGGACCAGTAACATAAATAGGAAAACTAAGAATAATAGGTTCACTCATCTGATGAGGATATCTGCAAAGTTCCTGACTAAGAATAATTTGCAAATATACAAAATTACATGTTAAGTTTGAGAAGTTCTAAGCCCAAATAAATTAAACAAAGTAAATCAATGCAACCATCTCCAATAGCATTCATATATAATGTTTGACAGAAGTTTAAGACTGAAAGGACCATAGAGTTTATGTATCCCACCCTCTCATTTTACAGATGTGCAAACTGATTGAATGCATGACCTAAATTCAGCACACAGCATTGTCAATCAGATCATTTAATTACATTGTTGTGACAGTGTGGCTTATAATAAGAAAGGTATTATAAATAAATAAACAAAATTTTTTTTTAAAAAAGGGCTTCCCTGGTGGCGCAGTGGTTGAGAGTCCACCTGCCGATGCAGGGGACGCGGGTTTGTGCCCCGGTCTGGGAAGATCCCACATGTCGCAGAGCGGCTAGGCCCGTGAGCCATGGCCGCTGAGCCTGCGTGTCCGGAGCCTGTGCTCCGCGACGGGAGAGGCCACAACAGTGAGAGGCCCGGGTACCGCAAAAAAAAAAAAGAAAGATATTTTTGGTCTTTGTCCTGTTTCTGTCACAGAGCTCCTAAAACTACTGAAATTTCCTATGTGATGAGAGTGATAAAAGTGTCATTTTTTTATGTTTATGAGATGACTTTTGGGAGGCAGTAGTTAAACTAAGAATGGGGACTGAGTGCCTGAAGTCCCAATCCTGTGTTTATAGGGTTGAAACTTCAGTCCCACCCACCCCTCCACCTCCAGGGAGGGGAAAGGCAGTAGAGGCTGAATCAATCACCAAATGGTCAATGATTTAATTAATCATGCCTATGTAATGGAGTCTCCATAAAAACTCAAAAGGATAGGGTTCAGAGAGTTTCCAGTCTGGTGAACATGTGGAGATTTGGGGAGAGTGGGCCCTGGGAGAGCATGGAATCTCCATGTCCTTTCCCCATTCCTTACGCTGTGCATTTCTTCCACCTGGCTGTTCCTGGGTTATATCCTTGTATACTAAACTGGTGATGTAGTAAGTACAGTGTTTCTCTGAGTTCTGTGAGCCACTCTAGAAAATTAATCAAACCCAAGGAGGGTGTGTTGGAACCTCCAGTCTGTAGCCTATTAGAAGTATAGGTGACAACCTAGACTTAAACTGGCCTCTGAAGTGGAGGGGTGGGCAGTCTTGTAGGATTGAGCCCATAACCTGTGGGATCTGACACTATCTCCAGGTAGATAATGTCAGAATTAAATTGAATTGTAGGACACTCAGCTAGCCTCCGAAAATTGTGTTTTGGTGGTATGGAGAAAATACCCTCCTCGTTCACATTAGAATTGGGTACAGGACTTTTAACTGCAAATTAGGAGATTATGTAAATGTAGATGTTTGTTTTCTCCTTTTTTAGTATTCATACAACACTGGTTAGAAAAATGACTACCAAGGTATCAAGTGCCCTAGGTCTTAGTATAGCACTAAAATTAATACTGATATGATGATAATATGTTAAAAATAAAATAAATAAAAGACACATTGTGAGAATCAGCTTATCTGATTTACCTCCAACTGGAATTTCATAGGGATTATAAAACTGATAAAAAAAATAAAGAGAAATATTAGAAAAGAAGGGAAATGAAAAGTACAGCCAACTTGAAAATAACTTGTTCTCTCATCTCCAGGTGAGGTCCTTTGTCATATGGATAAACCTCTAGTTCTTAAACGTGTCAAAAGATCTTGAAAGGCACAAAAAATGATAGGACCTAGGCAAGGATTTTTAAAACACTTTTCTTTTTGAAATAATTTTAGACTTACAGAAGAGTTGCAAAGATGGTATGGAAAGTTTTCAAATAACCTTCACTCAGCTTCCCCTAATGTTAACATCTTACATAACCATCATGCAATTATCAATACCAAAAACTTAATATTGGCACTATACTATTATTACAGACTTTATCCAATGCTTTTTTCAGTTCAAGAATCTGACCAAGAACACCACTGCAATTAATTGTCATGTTTTTTTCATCTCCTTCAATCTGTGACAATATTTCCTTGTCTTTCATGTCCTTGACACTTTTGAAGGACATGGGTCAGGTATTCTGCAAACTGTCTCTCAATTTGGGTTGCTCTAAAGTGTTCTCATCAAAAAATTGAAGTTATAAATTTTTGTCAAGCATACCACAGAGGTTATGTGCCCTTGAGAGAAGTCACTGTATCATATCAGGGGTACATAATGTTCATATATCTTACTATTGGGGTGTTAACTTTAACCACTTGGTTAATGTGATACCTGCCTGGTTTCTCTGTTGTAAGTTAATTTTTCCCTACGCACTGAGTAAATATTTGGGGGGAAACATTTTGCAGCTATAATGGTTAATTTTATGTGTCAGCTTGACTGGCCATGGTGTGACCAGATTAAACATTATTTTGGGGTGTATATGTAAAGGTGTTTCTAGGTGACTAGCGTTTGGATTGGTGGACTCAATAAAGCAGTTTGCTCTCCCCAGTATGTGTGAACATCAACCAACCTACTGAGGGCCTGAATAGAACAAAAGACAGAGGAAGAAAAAATTCATTTTTTCCTGCCTCACTGATTGAGCTGGGACGTCTCGTATCATCTCCAGCCACTGGACAGTGATTTACACCGTCTTCTCCCCTGGTTCTCAGGCCTTTGGACTCAAGCTGAATTATACTACTGGCTTTCCTAGGTCTCCAGCTTGCAAATGAGACCTATTGGTTCTGTTTCTCTGTATGACCCTGACTAAGACAGAAGGTATGCAAATATCCTGTTTCTCCTTAAACTTTTGTCCACTAATTTTACCATTTATCTGCGGATCTTGCCAGCATCAATTATTGCAACGATATTCTAATAGTGATTTTCTATTTCCCTCATTCATCTACATTTATTAAGAAGAATTAAACTGAAAGGAAGAGCTGTTCCTTCTTTCCAATCTATTTGTTTTTTCAATATCCATTTATATCAATAAGATGGATATTTATTTTATTATATAAAATTCTGTAAATTTATATAATAAGTATAACAACTGGAAAAATTCAACTGTGGTTATTTATTTAGTTCAATTTTTTTCAACTTTGGCTAATGGGAACTCTTTCAGATCTATTCCTGTGTCTCTTTAATATGCCCCTATATTTTTGGTTTTTGAGAACTTCCTCATAACTAATATTATAAGATGCTCCAGGATCATCTAGCAATTTGCCTATCCCAGCCTTGGATTCATTTATTTCTCCAAGAAGACCATTTTTTTAATTGGAGAATGATTTTTAGGAACCAAGATCAGGATATTAGGCATATTCATTGCTACTGTGTTATCACTGCTTCTAGACAATCTTAGTGAACAGAGCTAGGAAATTACATATATATGTGTGTGTCTATATTTATATATAGACCCACATACAAACATATATATCATACATACACAAACATACATATATATACACACACATATATATTGCTGTTTCTAGCTATTTCTCTGTGTGTGTGTGTATGCATAGGCAAGTATACACAAGCATGCATGCATACACAAGCATCTATGTAATTGTTTTACCTATTTACGTGTGGATATTTATGAATATATACACTAGGTTTATGTAGAATTCCTCCTTTTCTTATTTGTAACATTTCTCCAATAGTGCAATACCTGAATTTTATTACCTACAAATATTTACTTATTTGTTGTCTAGGTAAAGTAGTTTCAGAATTGATAACATATACCTTTGGGAGAAACAAATTTTACCAACTAGAGTTCAGTATTTGTACACTATTCTTTTTATCATTAGCCTACAGTATCCAGTGAAAATACTTTTTTTTTTTTAAGTTACTGGGTCCACTCCTTTCTTTCCCACTCTTTTCTGGTGCTAATATCATTTATTTGAGATACAATTAGATTCACTGCCACAATTTGCATTCTGTTTTGGTTTCCCCAATATCCTGGTTTATTTTTTAAACTTTTTCAGATATTAAAATTCCCTCTTTTTGGTGTACAGTTCTATAGGGTTTGACAACTACATAGAGTTCTGTGTTTACTACCACAGCGCCACACAGAACCATTATACTAATTTTTGACACTCCCTAAATTCCTTTGTGCTCTTCTTTTGTAGCACTACATATCTCCCATGCTTACAATTTTGACTTTTCCAAATTGTCATAAAATGGAATCATACCTATCATGTAGCCTACCAGGTCCTGTTTCTTTCATTTACTTAACAGGCAACTATCTGGTTGTAAATTGATAGCACTTTCCTTTTTATTTCTGAAGTGTCTTCCAATGCATGGATATTTCATAGTTCATTATCCATTCACCTGTAGAAGGACATCTTGGTCGTTTCTAGCTTTTGGTGATTATGAATAATGCTGCTATAAACTCCACACATAATTTTTTTTTTTTTTTTTGCTTTATGCGGGCCTCTCACTGTTGTGGCCTCTCCCATTGCGGAGCACAGGCTCCGGACGCGCAGGCTCAGCGGCCATGGCTCACGGGCCCAGCCACTCCGCGGCATGCAGGATCTTCCCGGACCGGGGCACAAACCCGTGTCCCCTGCATCGGCAGGCGGACTCTCAACCACTGCGCCACCAGGGAAGCCCACACATAAAAATTTTTGAAAGTATATATTTTTATTTTGTTTTCATCAATACCAGGAGTAGGAGTGCAAGATTGTATGGTTAATTTTGTTTAATTTTATAGTAAACTCCTCACACTGTTTTCCAAAATAGCTATATCATTTTGCATTCCTACTATCAAGGAATGCCAGTTGTCTGGCATCCTGGCCAGCACTTGATAATGATAGGGGTTTGTTTGCTTCTTTGTTTGGTTGTTTTGTTTTGCCATTCTAATGGGTGTGTAGTGGTAGCTCCTGGTTTTAACTTCTGGTACCCTAAAGGCAAATAATGTTGAGCATCTTTTCATGTCTTTATCATCCAGTCACATATCTTCTTTGGTGAAATTCCTGTTCAGAACGTTTCCTCATTTATTTTTGTTTGGGTTGTTTGTTTTCTTATTGTTGTTTTTAAGAGTTCTTCATATATTCTGGATATAATTCTTTGTCAGACATATTTGAAAATGTGTTTCCCAATCTGTAACTGACCTTTTCATTCTCTTAATAGTGACTTCCACAAAGCAAAATTTTTGTAATAAAATCTCATTTACCACTTTTTAAAATAGATCATGCATTCGGTGTTGTTATTTTAAATCTATTTGTATTACACAAATGCATCCAAATTTTCACCTACATTTTTTCTAGAAGCTTCATATTTGATGTTTTTCTTTAGACATCATTCATTTTGAACTTTAATTTTTGTGTAAGGTATGAGTTATACATTGAAATTCTATTTTTGAAAAGTAGTTGTCTAATTTTTCCAATACCATTGGTTAAATATACTATTGCTTTTCCATTTTATCACTTTTACCTTTTGTCAAAAATTACTTAACTATATTAGTGAGGGTCTATGAGCCCTCTATATTCTATACTATTGATTTATGTGTCCATACTTTTACCAATACCACAGTGTGTTTTTTTTTCTTTCCCACTTTTCATTTGTTTTTCCCTCCCTTTTATCTGGGAAATTTTTCTTAAATATTCTTTTGGAAATGTTAGTTTCTGCTATGTGATAATTTAAAGGAATTCTTTTTTGTTCTCTGAATGTTCTATGTGTAAATATGTATGTATATGTTGTTTCATGGATGTAAGGTATTCTCTTTTCTGAATTATTAATCTTCTTAAAGTGTTCTTCTGCTACTTTCATTTTTTATTTCCATGATGTTTTAGTTTGCTTGTTTTCTCCTCTGTCTTTTGTATTAGAGATTTTCTTCGATGGTGTAATGATCTTTGCTGTCAGATCATACGTAAGAGTGAGGATCTGAAAAGCAGGTTAGGACTCCATATGCATTCATGGGGCTTGGAAATTGATGAGCCTAACTGGGGAGTAATTAGGAGAGACTTGGTTCTTTCTTTGGGGGCCTTTTCTTTTGAAACCAGTCGCTTTCATCTGAAAGAAATTCCTCAGCTGCAAGTTGGGATTGGGCAAGTGTTCAGCATGTTTGCTAGAATTCTGGGACCTGAGAAGAGAATGTTGGAGGGTGGTTCTCACCTCTCAGTAAGTAGACTTCTGTTATCTCCCTCAATACCCTCAAATTGTTCCCGATGTCCCCAAGTCCAATGTCAGTCCATCTGTTTCAGGTTCTTCAGCAGGTAATCTCTAGCCTACTGCTGAGGCTCAGAGGAGGAGGTCTCATGACTATTTGGTATAGGGAAAGGATGGGTGAATTTAAGTGCTCTTTTTAAATATTTATGTTCATTTTTCCTGCTTTCAATCTACCCTGCACTTCTGTTTTTATTGCTACCTATTCCCTTCAACATCTGAGTTACAATGAAAATAGTTATGTTGTTTCTTGTGAGCTTTATACACAAACTGGTCCAAATTTTAGCTTTCTCTTGTCTACTAGGTTAATTATCACCTGCTTTCCAGTTCCAAAATGTTGCTGACACATATCATCCTTCCCTCCCATCTCTTTGTTTCTGTGGGGTTTTGTCCTTTTATTTATTTATAATCCTTTCAGTGAAGTTTTGAGAGGAAATGGAGACAAATGCATGATTTCATCTTGGCAGTCATGAAAATGCACTTCTCAGATGTCCTACTGCAGGGAGGCAGTGTCTCAAATAGGTACCTTTATATTAAGCAATTAATATTGGGAGATGTAAATCCTTCAAATTATTTTTCTGTGTCAAAATTGTTCTAGCTATTTCAGTCCCTTGCTTTTCCATATAAATTTTAGGATCAGCTTGTTGATTACTCCAGAAAGACAAAACAAAAACCAACCTGCTATAATGTTCATTGGGATTGTATTGAATCTGTACACAAAATTGAGATAAACTGCTATCTTAACAATACTGAGTCTTCCAATCAAGGAACATAGTGTTCAGGAACACAGTAACATCTCTTAATTTATTTAGGTCTTTTTATTTATTTCTTCAATATTTTGAAGTATTCAGCATACAGATACTACAATTTTTAAAGATTTTTTAAATTTCAAATTCCCATTGTTTACATTTATTATATAGAAGTGAAATAGATTTTCATTTATTAACTTTATATCCTTCAACTAGGAGGGGAGTGTTAAAATCTCCAACTGTAATTGTGGATTTTTCTATTTCTCTTTTTAGGTCTGTTAACTTTTACTTCATTTATTTTGAAACTCAGATGTTAGGTATATACACATCTAATATTGTTATGTCTTCTTGAAGAACTGCCTCTTGTTCATTATGTAATAACCTTTGTTATCCCTAATAAATGGTATTGTTCTAAAGTTTACTTTCTCTGATATCATATAGAAAATCCAACTTTCTTTTGGTTAGTGTTTGCATGGATTGTTAAAGGTTCATAAGACTACCCTAAGGCCCAATGATGTTAGGGACACACAGGACTCACAAGTTTTTGTGATGATGGTTATGATTTATTACTGAAAGGATGCAGAGTAAAATCAGAGAGGGAAAGGTACATAAAGTGAAGTCCAGAGGGAACCAGGTACAAGTTTCCAAGTGACCCTTCCCAGTGGATTCACATAGGACACTCTTAATTCCTTCAGCAATGATGTCTAGCAATATGTACAAAAAGATGCCAAACAGGAAAGCTTATCCTAACCAAGTTTTCCAGGACTTCATTGGGTATTTGTCATATGGGCATATGGTACCTATATGACTGACCTTAATTCCTCAAGATCCAGAACCCCAGAGCAAAAGTAGATATTCACCACGAATCACATTGTTAGCACAAACTATCTAAACCAACTAATTCAGCCCAAAGTTGTAGGCCCACAAAATTACCCTTTTTTTCAAATAGAACATTCCAAGAGCTCATTTCCCAGAAGCCAGCCAAAGGCCAATAATGAAAACAAGCCTTTCTTTGGAATGTGCAGGGTTTAAACAATCCAGACCTGTTGAGTTAACCTTTCCCATACATATGGTATAACTTTTTTCATCCTTTTTCATTTAAGTGATTAATAGCTTGACTTTTAAAATGGGTTTCCTTTAGATGGCATATAATTGGATCTTGCTTTTTTAGCCAATATGGAAATCTCTGTATTTTAACTGTTGTGTTTAGACTATTCATATTTAACATGATTACTGATATGATTGGATTAAAATTTATCACCTTAAGCAAAACTTTAACCAGGGATATAGAGACATCTGGTGATCTAATAGGGGCCTCTTTGGTGATCTTCAGGGACCTCTGCAAACCTGTGTAAATTGTATGTAAAATTTTGTGTGTATATATCTGAGTACAGTTTTTATGAGAGAAACCAACAATCCATCAGACTCTTGTATGCATCTATGATGTTTTCCCCACCAAAAAATATTATTTAAAAGGAAAGAGAAGTAGACATAATAATAAATACATATCTATGTAGGTCAGCACTGTTGCAAGAGACCTGCATTTATTAACTCACTTGTGATTTTCTTAAAAATCCCTGAGGAAGTTACTATTATTATCCTCATTTAATAGATGAAAAAATTGAGAGAGTTTAAACAACTTGCACAGCTATACAGCTAGTAAGTGGTTAAATGGATGTCAAATCCAGGCTCTCTGGCCCTAGAGAGTACCCTCAATAATATACTGCACTACCAATCATAAAGCTCTCATAGACTCTGAGATTGTTAGTCTGTCCATATCGACACCAGCAGCAAAACATCATCTTCCACAGATACTGATTTTCATTTGGCAAATAACTGCATAAAGCAGTTCATAAATTCTATACTTTGGTAGCCAATTGTCCAATAATTGATAAAGAAAGAGGAAATCAATCTAGAGGAGCTAGTATGTAATTTTAGAAGCTGGTAGACATTGTTTCAAATGTGAGAAACATAGATCCAGTTAGTAAAATAAGTAAATATGGATTTCCCTTATACTTGGTATATTTTACACATGACATATCTGGCCATTTGAGTTTTTTTTTTTTTTTTTTTTTGCATAATCATTTACAGCTTTCTGTAGTGCAGTTTTAGGGCTTGAATAATATCTAACCTAGCCAGCATTCAAGCATATTATTGCTGCAAGACCATAAAAATATAAAGGGAATTTCCATTTCACTTTGCAAATATATTATCTGAAAGCCATAGGTCAAATTATATGTAATATCTACTCGCTGAATCTGAAGAAATTTCCTTCAATGTCTGGAAGAAGAGCATGCCATGCCAAAGGAGAAGACAACGAAATAGCCCTGAGATGGAGCGTGTTTGGTAAGATCCAAGAATAGAAGAGGGTCCAATGTAGCTGAAAGTTAGGTGAGTGGTGAATTTATTAGGAGAGGATCCAAGCACTGAAATGGATCTTGTAAATGCTCGAAGGGCTTTGTGTTTTGTTCTGACTAAAACAGATTAATCTCACGGCTGAGTCTGTCTAGGGAAAAAGAATGGAAGCTGGGAGACCAGTTAGGTATGTTTTGCAATAACCCAGACAAGAGAAGATGCTGGCCTCCACTATGATAGCAATAGAGGTGATGACAGATGTTTAAAATCCAGACATATTTTGAAGGTAGAGTCAACAGCATTTGCTTTTGGAAGGGATATATAGTATGAGAAAAAAAAAGTCAAAAATGACCCTAGATTTTTTTGATCTAAGCAACTGGAAGAATAGCTTGAATTTTACTCAGATTGGAAAGATGTGAATGGAGTAAAATTTCACAGGGAAAATTAAGAGTTCAGTTTTGGGCATGAATTTGAGGTATCAATTACACACCCATTAGGAAAGATTGAGTAATGGTAAGTGAATGAATGAATAATACTCTTATACGAGATGAAGCAAAGAAAGTGTAAAGTTCTTGTAAAAAATAAACTGACTTTTGTCAATTAGAGGCATTGTTAACCTGATATAGCTGTTATGTGCCAGATGCCTTTCTGAGGCTCTGGGAATATATTAGTGAAGGAAACAGACATAAATCACTGTTCTCATGAAGATTACATTTCAGTGGGTAGAGATGGAAATTTTAAAAATTAAATAAACAAGCAAAATATATAATAGCTTAGAATGTAACATATGCTTGAGGAAAAACAATGTATGAAAGGGTAGGGGATATTGGAAGTATCCGTAAGGCAGGGATGGGTGTTATTAAAACAGTCACTGTATGCCTTGCAAACTATGGCTGTCCAAAACATCTAGGCAGTTATACAACACCCAGAGAAGCTTCCTCAGAAGTTACAATATTTATAATGTGCTTGAGGCAGAGGACCGTATCATTTTCAACCTTTAATTTAACCTAAGAGGACATTTCAAATGGAAGGAGTCTACAAACATATCTGACACCACAAATAACAATGAGACATGAAGTTTGCTCATATCCATTCAATTCCATCATTCATACCTAAACAGTTCAGCTCCCACTTGTGGCCTGGTGAGGTAAGGGAGTCCTGCTTTTCAGCTAGTACAATCAAGATTTCATCTGTTTTCAGCCAAGGAAAAGGTGGAAACAGGAAGATGAGCGGACAATAAGAGCCTTGGAGAGGAAAGAGACAGGTTGGTAGAGAATAGAGTAAAAGAGTCATATATTCTAAAGCATCAGTGAAAACCAAGGCTGAAAAATCTGAGAATGGTAATAATTAAAATGTATTGAGTATTTACTGTTTGATAGAAACTGTTCTAAGTGCTGCACATTTATTAACTCATCTTATCTTCATAACAACTCTAAGAGATAGATATTATTTTTGTCCCCATCCTACAGATGCAGAACCTGAGACTCATAATGTTTAAATAGCTTGTCAAATTCACACAGCTAGTAAGTGATGAAGCTGTGGCAATCTGATGCGGCATCATATGTTCTAACCTGTAGGCAATGCAGCCTGCCTTACTCTCAGTCGAGAATAGCCTGCCCTACTTTCACATAAGATTTGTCACACATTCACTTTAGTCATCTTTGTGCACTTACCAAAATAGACTACAGCACTGGAGAAAACAAGGCTCAAGGTAAATTGCCACATTACAGAAATTTTGATTTTGGAGGTATCTTTCTCCTTTCAGAAACGATTAGCAATTTAAGTGAATATGGTACAATCAACTATATATAATTAAGATATTTATACACACACGCATATATATACAATTAGTAGTATTAAACTTATAATCACTAATCTGTAAAAAATTCTTATTAATTTGGATGTTAACAAATTAATGAATAACATTGAATTGGTTCTCTTTCTTCTACTGCTGCTCTAACCTTAGTTTTAACCACTTATAAAATATGATAGTAATAACTGTCTTTTTAAATTTTGCATACAATATTTTTTCAATGTTTACACCAACCCAGTGAGGTAGGAATTGTCCCCATTTTGGAAGACAAGGAGCTTCATAGACAGATAATGTTACTCAACTAAATAATATCAGAGATGGATCAAAGCCAGTTCATCCAGTCTCGTGCTCCTTTACATTCTGCTCTATCGTCATGCACAAATAGACTGACAGCAAAAACTAATCTACAAAGGAAATGAGTATAGGAAAATGGTTTATTATGCCTAAAATTTTTCTCTCTGCCAGTTAATCACCAGACTAACTTACTGTCAGCTATGATAAACAACCTAAAAGTTTAAATCTAAATCTCTTTCTAAAAAGAGAAAGGGAAACAGAAAAGGAAGAGAAGACAGGGAAAAAGAAAAAGGAAAGGGAATAGAAGCCCTTCTTTTGAAGGATCGTAAATACTTTGGCTACAATATTGGTAATAGGCAGAAAAGCAGTGGTGAGTATTATCAAAACAGATTTTAAAGATAGTACCTGACCTTGCAGTTAAGTTAGTACTGTCATATAAATGGGATTAAACTCTCTCCATGTTCTAGTGTAACTATGATTTGAATTTTCTCTATGCCTTTTTATAACAGACACAGTCATTTTTAAGGGGTGAAGGGATTAAATATTTGGTCTTTACTTACGTAAAGTAGCATTCATCTTTTAACACTGGAGAAAATAGCAGTTGTCATGGCTGATTTTTAAAAGCCAATGCACTTAATAGGGAGATCCCAAATAGTGAACCTTCAGACTGTGAATCATGATGATCTGTGAAGCCATCCTATGGATAGTATTTGGGATATATGATTAAGACCCCAGAAGGGAATGAACTTATGAAACTTTCCTACAATATTCTATAAGTTCCCATGATCTCTCTTTGTTTTTTGGGAAAGAAAATGTAGTTTTAGAGCTTGATTTTATGGTTTACACCAGGGTTTTAGTTAACTATTATCTTAAATGATAAGGCCTGCTATTGGACTTCATACCAAAATAAATTTAAAATGTCTTCAATTTCAGGAACATGAAGCACTGTTAAAACTCAGGTAAATACAGTAATGTGAAAGAGTCCAAAGAGATGCAAATGAGGCAAGTTAGAAAGTGATGTCTTAAAAAACTTCATTGAATTCTTACTCATTTTAGAATGTCTTATCTTTCCAGTGTTTGTCATTGCTGATTGTTCTAAATAGAATCTAGTTTATTGTCCCTTGAACATTAGATATGATGGGTTTTATTAAAATGACATAACTTGTGAAATTCCCTGGGAAATCTTACAGACACCTGAATGAATAAACAATCTATTAAATTACAGATATATAACTTTGATGATAAGTTCACTTTCACAAACTCTAGTTCTTTTGGTCCCATGGTACACAAACTCAGCTTAAGGCACTTGAAGTTAACAGAGTGGAAAAATAATGGAATTCATATAATGTAGCAATAGATTACAATTGACTGTGTCAGGGTTGGGGGCAGGGGGAGCACCTTCCATAGGGAAGCATAAGCATGCTCCATTTCACTGAGTAACAAAGAGAAGGAAAAGTGTCAGATGTGTGAGGGAGAATTGTGGCAAAAAGGAAAATGAATTATGAAAAAGAAGAGAAGCTCAGAAAATGGTGGCATAAACAGGCTTAACACATTCAGAATTATCAGGTGAGAGTAATCACATGAGCCTTGTGAATTGCACTATGACATGCAGAACATTTAACAGAAGATAATGGCAAGCTCTCAGATCGCTACCAATGTGCTTTTAGAATTTAGTTAGCAATCAAGTAGAGAAGGAGCAAGGTCATGTTCTTGCAAAGAGATGATGACATCTTTATTTCCACTTTTCTGTGCAATTGCACGAACAAAGGGTAAATATGGATTATTCCTCTTTCAACTCTGCACCTCAATCTAGATTGCACTATCAAGAGTGACAATGAGATGGAAGAAAGATTTCTCTTTATAATTTTTTTTTTAGCTTTCTTTTTCTTTCTCTCTCTCTTTTTTAAAGAATGACACTTTTGGGTTTATTCTCAAAATAGCATTTTCTAAATGGAGTCCAACCTATAACACTATTTTCTCAGATTTAACACCACCTTATCAAATGATGCAAAGATCTGAATTAAATTGTTGGAAAGACATCTTTAGGATATAAAGGGAGGAATTTCTTCTAAGATATGGAGTCAATGATATTCTCACATTAAATTAAGGATGATGGATAAATCCTTTCATCATTCAATTTCACATAGTTAAAGGAAAAGGATATAGATTTTTTTTCATGAAATATTGCCCTTTGGAGTTCTGTTTGAAAATAAATATATTACCTGTAAAGCAATTTATAAAAATATAACTAGAACACTGCACCCAACAATGACAGAATTCACACCCTTTTTAAGGATTCACAGAACTCTTAACAACATTAACTATATACTAGATGAGGATACAAGTCTAGACAAATTTCAAAATTAAAATGTTTTAGTACTCTCTGACCACAACAGAGTTAATTTGAACATCAGTTAAAAATTCATTAAGAAGTCCAACCTGCTGGAATATTATATATTTTTAGAAAATCTATTGAACAAAAAGAAATCAGAATAAGAATTAGAAAATATTTTAAACTTAATGATAATAATAAGGAACATATCAGAATGGATGGAATGTAGCTAAAACAGGGCTTAGAGAGAAATATAGTTTTAAAGACATATTTAATCAGGAAGGTTAAAAATCAATATCCAACCTTGTTTCTCAAGAAACTACAGTAAAACTAACCCAAATAAACTGGAATAATAATGGTAATGCCAGGAGAAAATGAAATAGAAGTATACAATAAAGAAAATCTAAAGGCAAAAATTTAAGACTAAATAAGAATAACAGAGAGAGAGAGAGAGAGAGAGAGGCACACTACCAGCAACGCTACAGACAGAAAAGGCATTACTTCAGCAATACAGGGAAAACAGACAAATTCCTTAGAAATACAATATATCAAAACTGGTAAAAGAAAAAATATTTGCATGCTCCCGTATCTCTCATAAATTGAATTTGTTATTAAAATTCTTCTAACAAAGAAAAAATCCTTCAAACAAAAAGTTAAGAAAGAGATCACACTAATATTATAGATCCTATACAAACTCTTTTGAAAAACGGAGAAAGAAGGGATATTTCACAATTTGTTTCATGAGGTCAGAATAATACTGATACCAAAACTTGACAAAGCTATAGTCCATCTTCTCTCATGAACATGAAGGTAATAAATTATAATCAAAATATTAGCAAATTAGTTCCAGTGATAACTAATAATGATTATATCAACATATCACAAACATTGTTGATTATAGGAATTCAAAGTGGGCTCAGCATTTGAAAATCAGTCTATATATTGTGTCATATTGACTGCAAAAGGGAGAGCAATTTAATGATCATCTCAATAAATGTAGAAGAAGCACTTGGTAAAATTCTTCAAATATTATGGAGAACAATTAACAAATATCTAAATAAATGGATATATCATACTATATTAGTTATTTGAAAACTCAAGTTGTAAATAAGTCAGTCTTCTCAAATCGATCTACAAATTTAATGAAATCCAGGTCAAAAATTTCAGGGTTTTGTAGAAATTGACCAGCTGATTCTAAAATTTGTAGATGAATCAATCTTAAAGAAGACAAAGTTGGAGAATTTAAACTACTGAGTATTAAGACTGATTGTAATGCTACAGTAATAAGAGCAATGTAATGTTGGCACAAAGGTAGACAAATAAATGGAATGTTATAAAGTCTAGAAATAGACCCACATCTTTATGTTCACCTGAATTAAGGCAGTACAGTAGTGAAAGGATGGTCAATTGAAAATCATATAAAAAAAAGTAAATTTTGATTCTTACTTTATGCCATACAAAAATAAAACAACTGTAGATCAATTGGAGATTTAATGTGAAAGTTGACATAAAGACCAAATGTGGTTTATTCATCAAAATCCCAAATGTCCAAAATAGGTCCAAAAATAGGTGAATGATTAAATAAATTATTGCCATTAAATTTATGTTTGAAAAATATTTAAGGGCATAGAGAGTAACATAAGTTAAAATATGGAACTTATCATACAAAATTGTGTATAGAGTATGATTCCAACTTACATACGTATAATTTGGGTGTAAAATCTGGAATAAATAAACTGATTGCATAGTAGTTATCTTCGTGTGGTAGAAATACTGGTAACTTTTTGTTTTCTTTATCCTTCTTTGTGTTTCTAAATTTTCTGTAGTGTGTATGTATTCCCTTTTTCACCTGGATCAGAAGTTTTATAAAGTTGTCCCAATTACTTCATAATTCAGGTAATGATTTCCAATTCATGTATATCTACTTAAAGTCATTTATAGCATTTGATCATGGCAAACTGCACTTCCCAAATGATGTGACCCCTGGACTAGAGTTATTCTTTTTGCATTAAGTGATTTTGTCAGTCTTGATATTTTTGATTTGCTTGTGTTTACCTCACATATTTGATTTTTCTAACCACAAGCTGAAAGTGGCTCTAAAATTTATATTTAGATTTAAATTTTAGAACTCAGGCTGTCCTCTCAAAACTCAACAGTGAAAGAAGCAAACGATCCAACTAGATCATGGGCAAAAGACATAAAGAAACCAAAAGAGATATACAGATGGAAAATCAGCCCATGAAAACATGTTCAATATCATTAGCCATTATAAAACGCAAATTACAACCACAATGACGTACCACTACCAACCTATCAGCCTGTGTTATGGCCAGTGTAAAAACAGCGGCAATACCAAAACCTGACAAGAATGCAGATAAACTGGATCACTCATACAGTGCTGCTGAGAGTATAAAATGGTACAGTCACCGCGAAAAACATTTTGGTAGTTTTCTTAGAAATAAAACATTCAACTATCATAAAACCCAGCTACTGCACTTCTAGGAATTTACCTAAGAGAAATGAAGGCTTTTGGTCACACAGATACATGGACATGCATGTTTACAACATCTTTACTCGTTATTTATTTGTATCGCTCAAAAGTAGAAACAGCCCTGACGCCCTTAACGGGTGAATAGTTAAACAAACTGTTGTACAGCCATAACATGGAATACTAAGCAGCAATAAAAAGGATGAACTACTAATACACACAACAATGTGGCGAATCACCAGGAAATTATGCTGAATGAAAAATGTCAATTCCAAAAGATTACATTTATATATGACTGCATATATATAACGTTCTTGAAATGACAAAAATATAGAAATGGAGAATGAATTAGTGGTTGCTAGGGGGTAAGAAGGGGGTGAGGTGGGAGAGAAATAGGTGTGGTTATAAAAAGGCAACCAATGGATCCTTGAGATAGAAACGCTTCTTAATCTTGACTGTATCAAAGTCAATATCCTGGTTGGAATGTTGTACAATAGTTTTGCAAGATGTTACTATGGGGGAAACTGGATAAAGAATACATGGATTTTACTGTATTATTTCTTACAATTGCATGTGTATCTATAGTTATCTCAAAATAAAAGATTTAATTGAAAAACATAAGCATAATTATAGTCCTTCACATATATTAGTTTAAAAAAAGCAGTAGAAATAAATCAAACTAGGTGATTTTTAGTCAAAGAACAGAAAACATTTCATGAAATCATTTAATCTGTTTTTTGTTTTTGCCATTACATAGACATCGTTTCAGTGGAACTTTATATTAATTTGAGAAAGCCATTTTAAGTTCCTTTTACGTACTGCTATGTATAATTCAGCAATGAGCCTTACATACTCAATCGCCTTTAAATGAAAAACGTAATAATAATGCCACCTTCTTAGGAGTATAAAGGCAATCTACACAATGAAGAGCAACTCATTAATGAATTCCACACTCAGTCTACAGAGCTTGAGCAAGACCTGACTGGAAAGACTATCATTAGGAGCATTATAGCGTTCTGTGAGAGAAAAGATTAATATTTGGACAAGTCAAGTAACCTTAAGGGAAGCAGTTCATTACATAATTGAAAAGAGCTGGGTTACACATACCTTAGAAAAAGAATAATTTATTTTTTAATATAACGTTGGCAACACTGAAAGTATCCTCAATTGTATCTGGTGACCAAACACAGTGCAACAAACACTTAAGTTATGTAGTCATTTCATGTTAACTCAGCACAGTATCCAGAAGGACAATTTATCTTTAAGTTTCTTGATTTAGAACTTAAGTATTCAAGGCTCTGACAAGCACTATTGTCAGGAAGCAACAAAAAAGAAACAGCTGTCATGAGAATTACAAATCAGATCCAGGAAGTGATGATAAAACTGCAGAGTTATTTTTATCTATTTTAACAGACAGTTTCTGAAGGTGTTGACTCTCTTATAAAGAATGTAAATCAGAAGTCAGAAAAGTTTCATTAAGTGCACAATTGTCAGAGTACCTAGAAAATACGCCTAATGGCATAATTTCCTCATCTTGACTCTCTGCTTGTTTTGTTTTCACCTAGTATTGCCATATGCGAGAGCCACATACATTTTTAATACTGATAGGTTTATCCTCAGTACAGTGTTTTCCTTTAATTTTAGCCATAAAACATAATATTTTTTAAAAGGACGTTGTCCATTTTTGTAAATGAGTAGGCTTCTGACAACCATGACATAGTTTTGGGGTTATCTGGATCCTTATTCTTCATGGTCAAGCAGGAAATGAGGCAGAAGCAATAAGGTGTGATGAACACACATCTCAAGATTTCAGTTATCTTCCACCTACCACCATATCTTATAACTGAAAATCTGCTCACTGTCCCTCCTTGGCACTGGAAAATATTTATCTCCAGTTCTTTCTTCCACAGGAGAGATGCTGTATTGCCCCTCTTGACCAATACCTGCTCATTGCCTCTTCAAATCTAGTTAAAATTTGAATTACATATACTTCACCTTCATCGCTGCATAACTGATTCAAGGTAGTCTTACAGTACTTACTGTTTTGATGTGTAGTAATGTCGATCCTTTAAAATTAGCTTGTGCCACTCAGATCTTCAAATCAGACTCAGGACTGGGGACAGACCTAGGGAGGTAGGGGGACAGAATCAGTTAAGGATCACAGTGTTTGGGTTCTCTATGAGGCTCCATCTCTTCCTCAGGAAAGTGATAACATTATGTATCAGTAGAGGCAACCACTGAAAAGATTCCCTAACCATTTAGCTGGCTTAAAGTTTTCAAGTGGTTTGGGGAACTAAGTAAAAGTTTGTCTGAATTATTGGAGTTTATATTAAAAACTCAACTCAATGATGCACTTAGAATCACATTATTAATTGAAAATATGGACTTCGAAGTAGAAGCCTGGAACAGGTTTGGTCTAGTTAATCACACACCGAAAATGTACGTACGCAAATTGAGAATTCGTGAAAATCCTTGTGAAATTAGTGATAATTTTGTCGAATTTTAATATTGTAGGCTAACCTTCTGAACAGATGCTAAATGAATTGGATAATTATGTTAGTCTGAATCTAGTCACTGTTTTTACGGGCAGCTGCATTTTAACAGATTAAAAGAATGCAAGTGGCAGCACTAATCAGTGAATTAGTTTGAAAGACCAGAAAATATAATGTCCATAAATCCAAGACTGTAAGCATTTTCCTATGGGACCCATTTATTGTATCTTTAACTTTTTCTAGCCATACTTCTATTTTCACAATACATAAATCTCTATATGTAAAACCACATTCCAAATATACTGGTGAAGTGATTTTTTAAAGTAACCTAGAAGTGAGTTTTAGGAAACAAAGATATTTGGCAATGGGAATCCCTGTTAATAAGGTTTTCAATAAACATGTATATCTGTAATGCATATTGATCATCTCACAACAGTTAAAATTTCACTTTCCAGAGAATTAGACAATTTCAGATATAAAAACACCATGTCATCCTGGTCCAAGTAGAACAACTATGACAATCAGTGTTGGCTCTTCAAGCAAATGCATGGTAGTGCATATGTGTTAGTACATAAGAGATGATAAAAGAGTTGCTTGTGTAAAATGTTTGCCAAGTGAATAATATACCTGAATTTCCCTGCAAAAGTCACCATTTTAGGTCAGGGTACAAACACCCTTATTTAAATATATTTTGCCTTAATTTAAGTTAGTTTATCAGCTTAACCTTAAATTCTTTAGCAAGTCCCATGAAGAAGCACCCATAAACTAAAAATAGAAGGACTGAATCAAGTAAAAGACTATAAGCTGCTACAGAGCTTTCAAGTAGAGATTGGGACCTTGTATTAATTTTCTATTGCCGCTACAACAAATTCTCACAACTTAAAAAAAAAAAAAAGACCCATTGCCAGGGGTTAGGGAGTTGAGGGACGAATAAGTAGATTATAGAGGAGTTTTAGGGCAGTTTTAACATTACACATTACTATTGTGTAATGTACTATAATGGTAGATAGATGTCATTATAAATTTGTCCAAATCCACAGAAGTTACAACACCAAGAGTGAATCCTCACGTAAACTTTAGACTTTGGGTGATTATGATGTGTCAGTACAGGCTCATCAATCATAACAAATGTACCACTCTAGTGGAAGATGTTGATAATGGGGGAAGCTATGCATTTGTGGAGCAGGGGATACCTTCCACTCCATTTTGCTTTGAACCTGAAACTGCTCTAAGAAAAAAAAGTATATTTTTAAAAAAGCACCCATTTTATTATTCACAGTTCTGTAGTCCGAAAGTTTGAATATAGTATGATTGAGTGTGACTGTAAGAGCTTGCAGTGGCACAGTCAAGGTATCAAACAGGCTGTTTTATTTATTTGGATGCTCTACGGGTGAATCTGCTTCCATGTTCAAGCAGAATGTTTTGCAGAAATCAGTCTGTGCAGCTGTAGTACTGAAGTCCCTTTTTCCTTACTGGACATAGGCCAGTGGTTGTTCTCATGTTGTAGAGAGGCTGCCCGCATTCTTTGGCTTATGGCCTCCTCCATCTTAAAAGCCAGCAAAGATGTAGGGAATCCTAATCTTATTTCTCCTGCTTCTTCCTGCTTTAAATAAGTCTCTGCCTTCCTCTTCTGCCACAGTCTTCTATTCTTTTTTTTTACCTTTTCTTTTTTTTTTTTTTTTTGCGGCACGCGGGCCTCTCACTGTTGTGGCCTCTCCCGTTGCGGAGCACAGGCTCCGGACATGCATGGCTCAGCGGCCATGGCCCACAGGCGCAGCCGCTCCGCGGCATGCGGGATCCTCCCAGACCGGGCCACGAACCCTCTCAACCACTGTGCCACCAGGGAAGCCCCATAGTCTTCTATTCTTGAAGGACTCATGTGGGTACATTGTGCCCACCCAGATAATCCAGGAAAATCTCCCTATCTTAAAGTCAACTGGTTGTAACCTTACTTACATTTTCAAAGTCCCTTCACAGCAGTACCTAGACTAGTGTTTGATTGCATGAGCAGGAGTTGAGAATCTTGGAAGGACATCTTTAGAATCTTCCCTGCCCAGAGCAGCACACCTACTTCACTGGATGAAAACTGGGAAAAGGAAAACCAACTTTACCAAATTACTTATGACAATAACCATAAATCCAAATATCCAAAACTGCTTTTTTTTTAAATTTTGGGTTTTTGGAAAGTAAGTTTTTTGTAGTTGTTTGCTTTTTGTTTTAATGTGAGATTTATTTGTAATTTAGATTAAACCTAATCATTACAGAAAATTTGAAAAAAAAGAGTGAAAATGTTACACATATTCCCACCACTCAAAGACAAAAGCGTTAACAATTAATGTGTTTCTTTTCGTATGCCTTAGAAACAGTTGTGTGTGCGCTTAATAATTCCCAACGCTTAAGCATAATTGTAATCACATTTATTTGGATTTCTGAATGGTGGAAAACTATCTGTAGGAGAGTTTATTCCTAAAGAATTTGGGGGGGGTTCAACAATAGTCCAGTTTATGCCCATCATAAGTGATAATAATTCATTGGATTTCTACTTTAAAGTTTCATCCATGAATGGAGGAGGCAACTACT
The DNA here is from genome assembly GCF_963455315.2 of Globicephala melas. Classification (NCBI taxonomy): domain Eukaryota; kingdom Metazoa; phylum Chordata; class Mammalia; order Artiodactyla; family Delphinidae; genus Globicephala; species Globicephala melas. The sequence continues at coordinate 44,298,864 of NC_083327.1, read as the reverse complement.
CAGTTTTCTTACAGGTTGAATCAAATGGTCAGTATAAATAGACATGGCTTGGTAAAATGGTTATTTTCCCAAATATCATAATGTGGGTTGGTGATCTGTTTGTTATGTGTGAAAACTCTACTCAGCTTTTCTCTGTAAACTTCCAAAGTCTTGAGTTATTATTTTGCGTTTCCATAGTCAATGGGAATATGATTCTAAATAACATTTTTAAGAAGTGAAAACGGCATTCTGTCTGAACCTAAGTATTAAGTGAAAATTTTTATTATTGCATTCACATTTTAAATATATCTCAGCTGGATATAAAATGTATTGAATTGAAAACTTTTCTCTGTTAAAGCTCTATAAACTTTTTATATCCAATTTGATATTAAGTTGTAAAAGAGAAGATTAAATTCAGTATGACTTGTATTCTGGAGAAAAGCAGAATTTTCTACTTCAATGTATATAAGAATTTCTTTATCATTAAAATTGAAAATGTTTCAAGTATTTTTCTAGATGTAGATCTCTTTATGTGTGTTTGTGTGTTTTTCTTGTAGCAACATTGTTATTTTTATCTGTATCCTGAGTTCTGTAATGGGTCAGGAATAAATCAGTTTTATATTCCTGCTTCTGTAATTATTCTGGTATTATCTCCAGGGAAACAAACAACTCTTACATTAAACCTTTGCTTTCGGAATCCTTATGTGTCATTTTCTCTGTCATTGTTTTAATCTTGTTTTCCTCTGAATATTCTGGAAAAATGACTTTGGAAGAGTGACTCAGTTATTTTCTTCTACAACACTGGTACCATTTGACAGTGTCAATTCTGCTCTTGCATTTTTAGCTTCCCTGCAAACATTTCTATGTTACAATCTCTCTTTTCACAAAATGCTGTGGGCTTTATATCTTTACCTATTCCTTCCATGTGATTTGTTTCTTTATCATAGAAGCCATTCTTTCTTATTTCCTATTAAAGATACCAAACAGGGTTTTAAAATTTCCTTCTAGTTCTTACAGGAAATCATTTTCAGGGATTTATGAGTCTTCAGGAAGATATTCTTTTACTGATGTTCTACAACATGAATTCATGGTGCCATGTTTGTTTGTACAACTCTCCTTGAAAGGTGAGAGCTATACCCAAAACCTGCGTTTGCCAACAAACAATGTATATGAATACTATTGACCTTGTTATCTCTTAATTTCCTGCTCCTTCAGATGGCTAACTGAAAAAACAAAATGAGACTCTAGATTTTAAAATGAAATTACTTTGTTTAAAATACTCTTATTGAAGGCAGGTCTTTCAGACTTAGCTTGCTCTCTTCCCTCTAGCTTTATGTTTCTCTAAATAAGCAGGCCACTTGCATTACCAAAATCTTTATTATGCATTAGTGACAAAGCTAATCCTGACTGCCTTAACTACAATTAGCATGGTCTAGTGAGAATATAGAAAGGCCTACTTTTGAATCACCACCCTATCACTTTCTAGTTTTATGGCTTTGGGAAAGTTTCCTAACCTTGTTAAATCTGTTTTCTAATCACTCACTTCCCAGGATGATTGTGTTGGTTGTGTAAATTATATGAAAAGACACATGTAAAGTTCCTAACACTGGGCATACCACATAGATGAAAATAAGTAGTAGATTTAAGTATTATTACACTCCCAGGATGTAATGCGTCACCATCAACTATTCTGTCTTCCTGTCCAGGTTTTCCCCTCAGTGTTGCAGATTTTGACTAAACATGAAAAGCAAATTTATACTGAAGGATGAGATGGGGAAGGGTTAAGGTTAAGGTTTACACTTTGCTTCAGTAAGTGGCACACCCCCAGAAGAGAAACAGTCAATTACTTTTACTACTGGTATAGATCTTGAATGTAGGAGCCAAAAGGCAGAATATCTCTGCTAACAAATTGCAGGCAAAAACCATATAAACTAACAATTTTATTTTTCAATCCCATTCCCTCAGGGTCTTTAGTTGGAGGAAATCCCTCACAGTTTAATACAATATGTTGACAGTCATCCCTTACCGTTGATATAAGTGTGTTTGTGTATATACATGCCTTAATAAGTATTTTAGTGGGTAGCTAGTCCACTTCAGAGGCTGCTACTAGATGCCACTGGACCAAAAAGCTATGATTTAGTAAAATTTCCCTCTTTAACTCAGAATTCTTATGGTTTTATTTTAGAAATTACCAACTTTCATATGGTAGTTATATGATAAATCAGTCAAATTCATTTGGGAAATACTGGATTGGAAAAAGAAACAAAAAGTTTCTTTATTGCATTGCTACTTAAGAAATATAATATGCTATCATGCATCAATCTAGAAGGAGGTATAGCATGTAAGCTTTCTCACATTAGTTTGACCATGAAAAGAGTTTGGGAGATAAACAGCTGCAGTGGACATTCTTGATGTGCCACCTAGAAAACTTCACATCCCTTTACTGGCACTGTGCCCCACCTCTCAGCTTCTGCTTGTTTTGCTGCTAAAATGCATCACCTGGAAATGTCTTCAAAGTATCACTCTTGGGCACTGAAAGTGCCCTGCGAGTTGGATGAACTGGAAATGCAGAAAAGTTTATACACATTTTCATTCTCCCTCCTCCCCCATATTCCTACTGATTCACAGCCAATGACTGACTGGTGTGAGAATACAAAAGTCCAGGTCCTTTGCTGGGAAAACTCTCTGGTGTACTCCAGAACTCCCCTGTGGATTATGCTGGGTCTGAGACTTGTCTTGAAGTTCCATCTTTACTTGGGGGTGCCCTTCCCTGCCCTGCTTCCCCACTCCCCCCACTTCCCAGTGGTTTCTCCTGGAAGCATATGTTTAATAAATCACTTGCATTCAAATCCTCAGCTCAGAATCTCTTTCTAGAAAGACACGGTCTAAGGCAGTAGAATATTTTGGACCTATTACTTGAGAAAAAAGAAAACACTGCTTGTATAGCATTACGACTGCATTCAAAATTTCTAGAAGTGTGTTTCAGAATTTGGGTATTAACAAGCAGCTCAAGTAATTTGATGCAATTTAATGTTTAAGAGTAAAGTAACAAGAAGTATATATTAGTGCATATTAAATATGTCCCAACAAAGAAAGTTGTCTACTGGTTCCAGTCTATCACTGCATTCTTCAGACATATTTCTAAAATTTCTTTTGAAGCCTTTTATCTTGAAAACTGATTTTTCTGTTTATCTTGATTGTGAGAAAGGAAGAAAATATTTTAAAATTCATATATGCAGCAAAAGGCAATAAAATTGCTAATACTTTCCATGATTGATTTTACTTTAAAATGTTTAGTTATTATAAAAATCTTAATAATATTGGCCCCAAAATAAAAAATCTTTTTTGTTGTTGTTCAGAAAAGACAGCAGTCCTTTAAACACTGAAAAGAAACACATTTCAAAACTTCTCTACAGCTCAAGTTATAATAAAAATTTTGGTGTAAGAAAGGATAGTTTTGAAAATGAAAGAGGGTGTTAGTAGTAATTGTGATGGATCTGTCCCAGCAAACTGGGGGGTGTGGTCATTCTTCTCATGAATGTATTAGTAGACGCTGTGCAACTCCTACAGCCTCCAAAACGAGTTCCTTATTTGCCCTCTCATAGACAAGCTCTTTTTCCTCACTGAACATTTTTAGCCTAGGGACATTCCTCTTCTTTACCTTAAGTTACTTGGTTTCTCTCTTTCTGTTTGTCTCTCTCAGCACATATTGTATCCTCCACAGTGGCTAGAACAACATTTCTAATCACTGGTGCCCAATAAGTGATGTCTCAGTTTGATTACTTTGGATTCAATCATACATAGATGACTAGACCTCAGCCTAAATAACACACATATCATCAAGTCAAGTCAAGCTCGAAGTCCCTTTTTCTACATTTTGTTATCAAACGCAGAGATATTATGATGCAGAGAAGTGACAACCAATGCTCACTGCTATACACATATTAAGGGGCTTCAAAAATATTTGCTGAAATGATAAAATATATGTGTATATGCCTTAATTATTTCTTACTTACATTTTAGATTTTATATTATATAAAGAATTCAGAGGAGTTATAGATGTTTGGTGACAAGTCAGATCATTCATTAGTTTTCTATTCTTTTCTTGCAACCCAAGCTAATTCTCCTAATAGCTAATGATTCTTCTAATTTCATTACAAGCTCAGCGAATATTGATCCCAATGCAAATATGGAGGAAAATAAGAAATGAATAAAATCAAAAAGAAAAGGTAATGCAAATTCTTCTCCTCACCATCTCCTTGCTTGCAACGTAATGGTTTTTGATAGCGTAATCAGCATCTCTGTCTACCTTGTTCTACTACAAGACTGATTAAAATATCAGTCCATTGTAATAAAATCAACTTATGCAGTTATTGCTACTGAAGCATTAATATCACAACATCACTTTACATTCTTCCTACGTGGAGTTTGAGTGGAGACTGTTATTTTAGCCATGTTAGGGATCATGGCCATGTTAGTTTCTTTCCTACAGCTTCAGAAAATCCTACAGCTTAGGTGGTAACATTTCCTGATGTTTTCAAATACCAGAAAGATAATTTGGAATGTACTGTCCTTGGAACTGCTTGTTCCATATTACAGAAAAGGTGGAAATGGCTCCAAGGTATAGAAAAACCATCAGTCTCTGGGATCAATTTTGTTAACTATCCTTGTCCCTAATTAGGCTAATTCGATAATTCATAAAGCCTGCCAGTAGACAATTTTATGAACATTTACAGTGAAAAAGGACATCAAAGAGATGTACTAAATATTGAGCGGATTTCACTTTAGGCACGTTCATGTATTATTTCACTTTATCCTCAAAATAACTCTGGCAGATAGATATTATGATTTTTGTCACTGAGATGAGAAAACCTGACTGACAAAGGTTAACAGAGTTCCTCAATGTCCACCATCCACTAAGTGGCAGATCTGTGATTTGAACTCAGGTTTTTTCTAACTCCAAGTATGCTTTCCAATATAACAGAGAGCTGTGAATTCTAACCACAGACAAAACATATTTTGAAATTACTTTTATTTCAGTTCCTTATTTCTATCAGTATCAATTTTATTATTAGTTCACTCATGATGTAAGGACATGAATTAGGGTAGCTGGGGTAGTTGCAAGAAAATAACCTTGGAAGTTGAAGCCTGTGTGATTTGGGACAAGTCACTTAACGTCATTGTTCTCATCTTGAAAACAGAATTAAGATAACTGTTTCTCAGAGCTGTGAAGACTAAATGATAAAGTACCTGGTATAGCCTTTTATTAATCATAAGACACTGTTCACATGTAAGATATCTGTTGTTGTTCTAAGACTGAATTGAATATTTACTGCAAATTCTCAGCTAGGAAATTTTGTTTTCACAAAGTAGCAATGAAGTAAGTATTACATATCAGCACATATTACATATTGTTATGCTCTGCAGGTTAAACCTCATAACTCCAGCTCTGCACCTGCAATGCTAAATTCTTAGAAGTGAAGGTATCAGAAATTCAAAATAAGGTATCAGAGATAATTTTTGTCTAAACACTCTCTATATGCTGATTATATGTTTATTTAATGAGTCAGTCTTGCCAGCATGAGTAGCTCACTGAGGTTCATACACATTAGATTGTAACTTACAGCATCTATCAACTGTGAACACATGTTAAGACTAGGTAGTTATTACTCAATGATTTTGTGAGAAATGGGACATTACTAATTAGAAAATATCCATTTGTGATCATTTATTTAAAACTTGGCAGGGAATAAACCATTCCCCCTCAGCCTTCTCCCTACGTAGAACTTAAGAATTTGCACTTGACAAAGCATCTAAATGGATGAGTCAGAAAATTAAGTACTTTGAATAGAGGGCAAGGCTCAGACAGGCAGAGGTGATATTCTGTTTGCACATTGCATTGCAAATAGGTTCTATCCTAACAATGACAACTTTAAGTATAAGGAGAAAAAATAGTGGCTAGTAGCAATAAAAATGCATTAAACACATCGCTGCTTCTCTGGGAAAATTGGTGTAGAGACTCCGCCATATTTTATACTATTGGTTAAATAATTTCTGTCTTTAGGAGTGTACAGTGTTTTTTCCCTGTGATTATGTAATGCCCAAGGCAAATCACGTTGAGTGTTGATCCCCATTCTGACATGTTTTGCACATCCCATTAGCACCTCTGCACATATTTTTTAAGCATTCTTTAATCCTTAGTGTATTTTAAATATTTGCGTGGCTACTTGTCAGCTTAACTATAAATTGCTTAAGTCATAGTATTGCTTTCTACTCTTAGTAACTGAAACCATTTTCAGTACACTATTAAAAAATGAATATGTGGCTGGTATTGAAGGGGAGCAGAATATGTCACCCCAAAATATGCCACTTTGGCAAGTGGATTATTTTGAGCTGAACGCAGTTATGACCCAGCAGAGTCAAGAAAATATTTTACCTTTCTAACTTTCTAACTTTCTAACTGCCTAAAAGAATTTAGCTATGGGCCTGGTCCAGAAAGAGAGCTATTACCAGAGATAACTTTTTATCTGAAAGATCTATTTGCAAACATCTGATTACCAAACATCTGCTCTTTTTATCATCCTGTGAATTGCCCTCTTGCCCTCTGAAGCCCCAGACCCCAATCTCATTCCTTAGCTCAGGATGGCATATAAGCCCCAGTTGTCTATCTTTGGGTTTCATATTTTTATGGGACCCCCATATATATGAAATTAAATTTATTTTTCTCCTGTTAATCTGTCTTATGTCAATTTAATTACTAGACCAGCAAAGAACCTAGAAGAGTAGAAGGAAAATTTTTCCTTTCGGTGTGTAAGCAGATACGTCTTTGCTTGTATGCTTGTTTTCATCTTATGACCCTTTTCCCATTTCTATTTTCTGTGATCTCTGAGCCCTAGGAAACTGATCTATGTTAATGAGCTATATCACCTAGGCCCTCTTGCCCTGTGGCTTCCCTAACAGTTCTGCCAAAGCAGAGCAGAAGGCAGGCAAAGAGAAAGGCCAGCATATTTATTCTGCCCTACCCCACCTTCAGAATCCCCTGTGGCACCTGCCTGGCTGAGTGGAGGTGGAATCTGCATTCCTTTGCAGCCACAACTCCTATTGAGCAGTCTCTCTTCCACAGCTTCATCTCTGCTAGTCAATAAATCATTTGTAAATCAAAATGAGTTACAAATTAAACACAATTAACTCTACCAACAATTAAATAATTAAGTTAATAACAATATTTTGATATGACAAAAGTTTGCTGCAATTAAATAGCTATTTCAGTCCAATATGATGCCATGAATATACTATTGAAACTTTATGCAATTTTCTGGTCCTTTCTCCTTTTAGAATTTTATATAAAAGACATCACCATCGGGCTTCCCTGGTGGCGCAGTGGTTGAGAGTCCACCTGACGATGCAGGGGACACGGGTTCATGCCGCGGAGCAGCTGGGCCCGTGAGCCATGGCCACTGAGCCTGCACGTCCGGAGCCTGTGCTCCGCAACGGGAGAGGCCACAACAGTGGGAGGCCCGCGTACCGCAAAAAAAAAAAAAAAAAAAAAAAAGACATCACCATCTATGTAGGAGATCAGATGAAAACACCTGGGTGCCATCTGGAATCCTTCTTATCTACCCTCCCCCAGCATGCAAACTGATCTAGTTATTTCTACCTTTAATGCCACTATAACATTGCAAATTATTGCTTTTTATATACTGGGTTGTTGAATCAACCTAATCTTTCTTCCTTTAATTTGTCTCACTCCAATCTACCCTCCATTTTGAATCCCATGTCATTGTTATAACATGCAAACCTGACCATATCACTTCCCTTCAGACTCTCTAATGAACTTTAGAGCCCCTCTGATAAAGTCAACACCCTTTACACAGTTTATAAGGCCTCCTGTGATCTGGCCCCGTTTGGAACTCCACTTCAACAATAAACAGCCATCATCTTACACTCAGTCGTTTGGTCCTTCTACCATCTTGGAGTTCTATAAATAAATCCTTTGTTGTTTGGGCCTCCACACTTGAAGCTCTCTCCCTAACACATGCTTTCCTTTCCACATTTTTGCCTAGCATATATCTCTAATCCACCATCAGAGCTTCTTCCTCCAGGACTGATTCCTTTAATCTTACTTGTATCTAGTTTAAATGACCCTGTTCTCCCCTTTCACAATGTTACAAATTTCAGTTCTCCTTTCTGTATGCCTCTCTCAGATTCTGTCTCAACAGAAAACATAGCCATCTGTTTTTAAAGGCTTATTTCCGTGTTTGGCATGTTATAGGGATATTAGCAATATTTGTTTATTAAATGAGTGAATATGTAATTAATGAAACACTGCATTTGAACTCATTAACACATTTCTTAAGATTATTTTCATTATTTTTTTAAATTTAGGATTTCTTCATTTTAACCTCAAATATTCAAATCTTAAACGGTTAAAGGCTCAATACACGTTTCAAAGTTCTTAGTAGTCGTATCCTCAAGTACCACATAGAAAAACACTTTTGGTTATGTTTTTCTCCTAATATTTCTGATAGTGATAGAGTCTAAGAAAAAGAAAAGACCTTAATATTGATAAAACCAACAGGCAGATTCAAAGAAACATTCTCTTACCTATTACTTCTAAAAGAAATATGCTAATTAGTGTTTATTTTACTAACTAGTAAAAAACATTTTACTGCTATTTTACATTCTGTGTAAAGTTACCAAAAACACCAAATAAAATTATTTTAATTTATATTTTTATATGGAATTCAGAATAGTGACTAAAATACCACTATCTTATATATTCAGTAATAAAAGTGTCACACAGTGAAAAATCTACTGTATTGAATTACAATATACTATTCAAAATATAATTTCCATGTGTTTCAGAATCTTATAGAATTATATTTTAATAAAATGTTTCCAATATAATGCTAATACAAATTATAAAACAATATGTGTACTGTACCTACATTTTTGGTTAAAAAATGAAAAAGTTCTTTGAATATAGTCTGGAAGGATATACAAAAATAATTTATCAGATGTATTTTTAGGTGGCAGGATAGCAAATATATTTAATTTCAAATTTAAATTAATTTAAAATTTAATTTAACTTAAATCTTTAGAGTTGTCTGTGAATCTTAATCTTCCAGAATAATTAAGAATTATTTAATAAAAGTGTAAACTCTTTCAAATCAAAAGATCCATTGCTTCCAACTCACTAAGAGTTTATATGATTCTATGAATTAGAGCAAATTTATTGAAATAATGAATAGTTAGGCAGAAAGAGCAAAAAAGAATTTTCAGCATTTTAAAAAATCAACTTGGTTTTTTCAAATGTAAAAATAATATGCCACAGTGTATCTGTTCTTTTTCTTTTGTATAGAACCACAAAAGGTAAATTCACTTTTAGTTATCTTGAACATTAATTTATGCCATTTTAACTATCCTGATATGATTAACATGTGAACAGGTTATTATTGATGTATGTAGAGATGTTTTAAATTTTTCCTATATAAACATGATGCTATTCCTGTACATAAAATGATCTTATTTGCTTTTATTTCTTTGAAAGCATATATGGACAAAGTATTGCCTTCTCTAAAGTGAATCTATTCTTTCTTATTTTTACTTAGGCTTCTACATACCTTTGGGAATGACAACTGTGAAGGAAAATTTATTATTGTTGTTATCATTATTATTGATTATTAATTAAAGTCATATATTTGCCAAGCTTTCATGCTCTCACCATTGATCTTTCACAGTAAATTATGTCTCTGAAGCAATATTTTATGCAACTATGTCTAATATGTTGTTATGATGACATATGGGTTTGCCAACTTCTTTTATTTTATAATTATAGTAAGTACATTAAAATATGAACTTGGTTTCCTTATTAAATTGATTTGCAAATAATTTCTAAATTGGTACTAACTTGTAAAACCTGAATAAAGCATTATGAACTTAAAACTAAATGCTTAGAGTTGATAAAAATCGATCTATTTCACTAACAATCTCAATAATTATATCATATTGTGCATTCAATTGTTGCTAAAATTATGGCCCAAGACTATGTCAATTATTAACACTAATCAAGAAAATTGAAAACAAAGGAGACTCTTCTTAATAGCATAAGAAGAATGAACTGAACTAGAAAGTACTAAATAAGTTCTTAAAAATAACAACATATGGTTCAAAGAAGCTTACTGAACTTATGTTTCCTGAGAAAAACAGTATATTCTATCTCCAAATATATTTCCCAAATCACATCTGATTTTCAATCCTAAATTTGCAATAAAACCAAAGTCTTTTCAAGGCTCACATACTATCAGTATAGATCTTATAGATCAAAAATGAGGGGAAAACCGACAAGAATATACAGGAGTCAACAAACTAGACTAGTAGTGCTGCAAACCCTGACACATAAAAAGCCTCATCACACCTCTGGGTCTGAATGTTTAAGTTGTGATTTGTGTACTAGGCAGATCTTTTGCTGCTTTCTAAGGAGTCACTGAATCCCACCCTTGTAATAGGTAAATGCAGAAAGCATACAGGAGTCCACACATACTAATATTTTATCTCTAGTTCTACTCAAATTTACTGCCATCATTTTAAAATACAATTACAGATAGCATTAAAAATAAACTTGGAAATATGAAAGGGTTATACTGACTATTAATTAAGGGACAGATTCATTATTTGATAATCTCTGGTCCCTGGACATATAAATATGCACCACCAGTCTCTAACTCTGTGCTTTGCCGTTAGTGTAGTGTGTGGTAGAGGCCATGCTTGGCACTCTGGTGGGATGCTTGTGGTGTTAAAGAAACTGATCTAAAACCTAATAGCAGCTTAGTGGATTAGAGATCAGGAACACCAATAGCCTCCCCTGCCTGCTCCACACATTCTTGGCTTTTTCAGAGTCAGCTCTAAGGGTTATCAGACAAGCATACACTCCGAGCTGGACACACTCTGCACGCCAGAGTCAGAGCACTGAATAATATCTTTATGATAAAAACATTTAAATTAGATATTTGATTGACCCAGATACAGGGTTCCATCAAGAAAAAACAGCAGTCCCCAGGAAACCAAATTTTCGATTCACTCAGCTTGGGCTATTATCTTCTGGTAACGAAGGAAGTCTACTACTGGATCCAACATATGAAAAAGGCTACAGGTTTAATTTTTTCTCAACCATTTAACCTAGTATTCCCCCTTTCAAGTTCGGTGCAGTAAACTTATTCTTTCCTCGGAGACCTTAGAGTTAAAATGAAACTAGGATACTCTGAAAATGCTGAGACATGGGTTTTTCATAATTGCATCTTACATGGTAAAAAGAAATGAGCATATTGTGCAAAGTTCTGAGATACAATGGTACCTAGTAACCTCAGATTATTTGTATAAAGTCAGACATGAAGAAACAATGTGATAACCAACAGAACATATCTCCAAAGCCAAGAAATGACTCCATATGCATATTTGCAGTAGTGGATAAAATTGTTCAAAAGAGAGAACAAGCAAGTATTTCATAGAGCAGTAGATGATACTGAAGTCAGAGAAAAAGAGAGGGTGAAAAAAACATCAATAGAGTATTAGTTGCTCTAAACAGCAGTATTCAGACAGATAATCCAAATGAAATTTACTGGTGTGCTTTACCTAGGCGCATGCCATGGAAAGATCATAAGGGTCAAACCTCAACCTCGTAGGTTTTAGACATGTATGCATTTAGGTAATGGACATATGGAGGCTGGGCTTTCAGGGGTGCACTGAAATGTAAGTGGCCATTGATTGCAGGGTTTGCCCACTTCAAAACTACCTCTTTCACTACCTATCCCACAACAGTAGCAGCAGGGAATATGACAATATATCTTGCAACCCACTGGATATAAACTGGAACCTAACCCAGGATGGGCCATTTGGATTGAAGGAGCACGTGAACAATGAAATCAAGCCTGTTTACTGCTGTGTGCTTGGGGGACAAAACAAGTTGGATTGCAGAGAGAAAATGATGAAGCAGATGAACAGAGCAGGACATAGATTAGGTAAGTGCCCAGGGTCTTGATTTGTTTTCTAGCATCAGTAATCCTTCCAGGGGCCTAACTGGCTTACTGTAATGAAGAAAATATTTTTTCCTATCTTGTAACATTAGTGCCTTGGGTAAAAATCACTTTAGAAAATATATGTTTTATGTGTTTACCAACTTCTAGTCAACATATGACCACACAAGTATCAGAGTGTATTTTTACTTTTATTAGTGTATTAGTCAGGGTTCTCCAGAGAAACAGAAACTATATATATATATATATATATATATATATAAAATGTCATATAGGTCACTGTTTATGCCAGTCTGCAGGGCTGAAATGTCTCACCAGTTTCGTCCATAATATAACAGAAGGTATTTACTGGTTGCCTACTTTGCCAACAACTTTTTACGTGTATTGTGTTTTAATTCTGCTCCAAACCTTCAACCCAGATGCATTATTCCTATTTTACCGAAGATGATAAAATATCTATATTTGTTTAATTTTACTAAACTTCTTTGAGCTTACTGATATTAAAATCCTTTCCATTATAAAATGCCATACTGCAGTTAGAGTACAAATATGATGTATATAAATGTAAAATTTGGAAAGTTTTAATAACAAAATAGTTATTAAAATTCCAGAAATTTTACAGTTCTTCTTTCATTAAAAAAATCCAAATATGCATTTAAGATTTTGATAGATTCAGTCATCAAAGTTACAAGTCCAATATTAAGTTCAGGAATAGTCAAATATATTTGTGTTGATTCTGTAGGAAAATAGCTTTGTGGTGATAAATAGTGATTGAATAATTTCAGGATAATTTTTATTAAATAGCTATTCAGGTAATGAGCAAATATAAGGCTAAAAATATGATAGAGTTAATCACAAGTCATGAGAATCATATGCTAAGTTATTTAAGCTTAATATGGCAAGTTCAGGCAATAGACTGAAGTGTTTCTTCTTAATGCATATAATTTCCAAGGAACAAAATACTATTTAAATGTGGATAATAACATGGTGGTGCATTTTACATGCTTCATGCCTTCAAGAATAGAGACAATGAATAGCAAAATTTAATAAATTATTTGGAAGAATATACACATCATGGTAGTGTGTATGTGAAGGAGGGGGGTTCAAAGAAACAGATAGTTTTGATGGTTGGAATAATGCTATGAGACTAAGGATAACATTTTCTCTAAAATTTAGATGGTGAGCAAGGAAATTCCTCATAGGTTTATGGTGATGATTAAGTGCAAGTGCTCTAGAATAATGCCTGGAGCATATCAAGGGCTTAAGACATGTTAGAAAGTATTAGAGTATATGAAATTATAATTTAAGTTTGTAAGAAAAAATATTATCTGATATTAGTAACCAATATATGAATCATCCACGGTAATTGCACAAATGCTTAGTGTGGTTTAGATTGTTTTCTAATGGATCATCTATCTTGTAGCCAAGCACTATGTGTTTTGGAATTAGTAGAATTGAGTTTAAAACCTAGCTGTGCCATTTACCAGCTGGGTAACCTTGGGTGATTTTTGAAACTTTCCTGAATATCAATGTGATCATCCTATCTATAATGGAGACTATCTCTACTATACAGCCACCCTGAAAGGGTTAAGTAATAGCATGGTACAGTGCCAGTGGAGTGCCCTAGGATCTCAAAAAGTGATAGCTATTCATAAGTAATAAAAATAGCAAAACATCTAGTGTCTAGTGGAAATGCAGTATACTTGTTTGTTAAATGAGTAAGGATACTTTTCAACCTGAATATTATGCAATTTTAAGCTAGTGAAAAATATCTATGCATTGTACTTATCTGTATTTCCCACAGCAGCAACCAGAGAGAGAGGCCCATAAGAGGTTTTGGTAAACACTTGTTGAAACGCTTTTTACTGAAGACATTTCTCTATGATCTGACAAGTGTGTACAACACTTCATAATCTCCTCACAGAATCTTGGAGTCGAGAGGTCATAGAGGTGAAGTCTCCTAGTCTTGAATCTCAACCAGTGGAGGAAATCAACCTCCAATACTTTTTACATGATTAGCAATGTGCTGGTTGAATGTTTTCATAATTATGGACTACTACTCCTCAGCCTGTTCCTTTTGTAAAGAAATAGCTCTATTTTTTTAAAGATTGTTAATATATTTCGCAAAAATCTGATTCCCCGTAACTATTTCCCTTTGGCCAAAACACATCACTTTGTGCATGGTATTCTATTACAGGAGTTACCACATTGCATTATGGTTCTTCTTTTCACATGTCTTTCTTCCCTTAGAGCATTTTTAAGGTAAAACCCTGTCACAGCCTCAATTCTGTTCCCAAACCACACAAAGTACCTGGCACACAATAGATGTTTACTAAGTTTATGGAATGACTGAACAAAAGATTATTCTTTCTGAAGCCACATATAAGTTAACTCCTTGTTTAGCATGATAGATATCAAAATATATTAATTTCATTGTTCTCTTTTAAAATATCATTTTCAATTGCTTCTAAAGTATGATTCCAACATCTATTTCCACTAGTATTCCTCCCATATCCCTTACTTTTATTACCCAGCCTTATTTTTTGAGTGACACCAAAGTTTTAATAAAAATGGATCGAGAAAATTTATTGAATGAATTGAGAATGATCACCTTAGGTTCTATGCCCCTTTTTCATATTGCTGTTTTATTTTCAGGAAATGCAAGCTTATTTAAAATTTTGTCTTGAAAAACGATGATGCTTTGTAAAGGTAATAAAACTTTTCTTGAAACCAAAAACAAAAAAACACACAACAACAAAAAAAACCCACCCTCAACATTTTTTCTATTAGCATAAATATCTAAGTAATTTTATGGCAGCAAAGAAAAAGTGATGAGTAAATACTTAGGGTTCAATTTTGTTTTCCTTTCCTGTTACTAACTTAGTTAATAATATAAAAAGCAGGATTAATAATAATATCTTACAGACTATATATATGATTAAATGAATTAGTATTTTTAAATAGCACTTGGTACATTATAAGTCCTATATACAAAGCTAGCAACAAGAAATAAATCAATCAAATACTCATATATAGCACATCCACAAAAGCATGTTGTATACATAAAGTTGACCTTTTTCCTCTTTTCCAGTAATTGGGGAAAACTGCTTTCATTTACATACTCATGACTATCTGATATTCACCTATTAGATATTTACTACCTAATAGATAGTTTTCCTTTAAATCCATTTACTTATTTCTCCATGAGTTTGCTTTAACATCAGTGTAATATAAATGAAGACCTAAAATATTTTTACTCCATAATATGTTCCTAAAATAGAATATAGAGCTTTTCACAAAAAAAAGGATGCTGATTAAAATGTGAGCATTTGTGACCCAAGATATGATCTATCCTGGAGAATGTTCCATGAGAACTTGAGAAAAATGTGTATTCGGTTGTTTTTGGATGGAATGTCCTATAAATATCAATTAAGTCCATCTTGTTTAATGTATCATTTAAAGTTTGTGTTTCCTTATTTATTTTCATTTTGGATGATCTGTCCATTGCTGAAAGTGGGGTGTTAAAGTCCCCTACTATGAATGTGTTACTGTCGATTTCCCCTCTTATGGCTGTTAGTATTTGCCTTATGTACTGAGTTGCTCCTATGTTGGGTGCATAAATATTTACAATTGTTATATCTTCTTCTTGGATCGATCCCTTGATCATTAGGTAGTGTCCTTCTCTGTCTCTTCTAATAGTCTTTATTTTAAAGTCTATTTTGTCCGATATGAGAATTGCTACTCCAGCTTTCTTTTGGTTTCCATTTGCATGGAATATCTTTTCCCAGCCCCTTACTTTCAGTCTGTATGTGTCTCTAGGTCTGAAGTGGGTCTCTTGTAGACAGCAAATATATGGGTCTTGTGTTTGTATCCATTCAGCGAATCTGTGTCTTTTGGTGGGAGCATTTAGTCTACTTACATTTAAGGTAATTATTGATATGTATGTTCCTATTCCCATTTTCTTAATTGTTTTGTGTTCGTTACTGTAGGTCTTTTCCTTCTCTTGTGTTTCTTGCCTAGAGAAGTTCCTTTAGCAGTTGTTGTAAAGCTAGTTTGGTGGTGCTGAATGCTCAACATTGTGAAAATGACTCTACTACCCAAAGCAATCTACATATTCAATGCAATCCCTATCAAACTACCACTGGCATTTTTTACAGAATTAGAACAAAAAATTTCACAATTTGTATGAAAACACAAAAGACCCCAACTAGCCAAAGCAATCTTGAGAACAAAAAACGGAGCTGGAGGAATCAGGCTCCCTGACTTCAGACTATAATACAAAGCTACAGTAATCAAGACAGTATGGTACCAGCACAAAAACAGAAAGATAGATCAATGGAACAGGATAGAAAGCCCAGAGATAAACCCACGCACATATGGTCACCTTATCTTTCATAAAGGAGGCAGGAATGTACAGTGGAGAAAGGACAGCCTCTTCAATAAGTGGTGCTGGGAAAACTGGCCAAGTACATGTAAAAGTATGAGATTAGATCACTCCTAACACCATACACAAAAATAAGCTCAAAATGGATTAAAGACCTAAATGTAAGGCCAGACACTATAAAACTCTTAGAGGAAAACATAGGCAGAACACTCTATGACATAAATCACAGCAAGATCCTTTTTGACCCACCTCCTAGAGAAATGGAAATAAAAACAAAAATAAACAAATGGGACCTAATGAAACTTCAAAGCTTTTGCATAGCAAAGGAAACCTAAACAAGACCAAAAGACAACCCTCAGAATGGGAGAAAATATTTGCAAATGAAGCAACCGACAAAGGATTAATCTCCAAAATTTATAAGCAGCTCATGCAGCTCAATAACAAAGAAACAAGGAACCCAATCCAAAAATGGGCAGAAGACCTAAATAGACATTTCTCCAAAGAATATATACAGACTGCCAACAAACACATGAAAGAATGCTCAACATCATTAATCATTAGAGAAATGCAAATCAAAACTACAATGAGATATCATCTCATACCAGTCAGAATGGCCATCATCAAAAAATCTAGAAACAATAAATGATGGAGAGTGTGTAGAGAATAGGGAACACTCTTGCACTGCTGGTGGGAATGTGAATTGGTACAGCCACTATGGAGAACAGTATGGAGGTTCCTTAAAAAACTAAAAATAGAGCTACCATATGACCCAGCAATCCCACTACTGGGCATATACCCTGAGAAAACCATAATTCAAAAAGAGTCATGTACCAAAATGTTCATTGCAGCTCTATTTACAATAGCCCGGAGATGGAAACAACCTAAGTGTCCATCATCGGATGAATGGATAAAGAAGATGTGGCACATATACACAATGGAATATTATTCAGCCATAAAAAGAAACGAAATTGAGCTATTTGTAATGAGGTGGATGGACCTAGAGTCTGTCATACAGAGTGAAGTAAGTCAGAAAGAGAAAGACAAATACCGTATGCTAACACATATATATGGAATTTAAGAAAAAAAATGTCATGAAGAACCTAGGGGTAAGACAGGAATAAAGACACAGACCTACTAGAGAATGGACTTGAGGATATGGGGAGGGGGAAGGGTAAGCTGTGACAAAGCGAGAGAGTGACATGGATATATATACACTACCAAATGTAAAATAGATAGCTAGTGGGAAGCAGCCACATAGCACGGGAGATCAGCTCGGTGCTTTGTGACCACCTAGAGGGGTGGGATAGGGAGGTGGGAGGGAGGGAGACACAAGAGGGAAGAGATATGGGAACATATGTATATGTATAACTGATTCACTTTGTTATAAAGCAGAAACTAACACATCATTGTAAAGCAATTATACTCCAATAAAGATTTAAAAAAGAAAAAATACTACCCCGACAATGCAAATCAAATAAAAGTCATGAGTGCACCCAAAAAAAAAAAAAAGTGAGCCTTAATAATAGTACAAAAATCTTATTCGTTAAACTCCAAAGTACCAACAAATAGAATTCAGAAATGTGTAAGAAAAATATTGACCAAGAGGTTTATTTCAGGGATGAGTGGTAAGTTCAATATTGGAAAACCAGTCAATGTTATTTATTTTATTAACAAGATAAAGAAGAAAAACGCATTATTATATTAACTGATACAGAAAAAGTAAATGATAAAATTCTACATTTATTCACAAAAGAAATTCTCAGAAAAATAGGAAAAGAGGTGAACTTCCTCACATGATAAAATCATCTACAAAAGAATCTATTAACATTATCTTAAATGATGAAACAGTGATTGCTTTCCCACTAACATTGAGAATAAGGCAAATATGTCCTTTCTCACCACTCTCATTCAATGTAGGGCTTGAAGTTCTAGGGCAATAAGGCAAGAAGAGGAAATAAAAGTCACAAAAAGCAGAAAGAAAGATATAAAACTTACTCTTTGCAGAGAACTTGACTATTTGTGCAGACATATATAAAAATCAACTATATTTCTATATACTTGCAATGAAAACATAGATTCTGAAATTAAAAACATCACACCATCTACAATCGCTCAAAAAATGAAATAGTTATGTGTAAATCTCACAATATATATACAGGACCTGTATGCTGAAAACTGAAAAAAACTGATGAAATCAAAGGAGATCTAAATAAGTAGTAAGACATATGTGTTCCTGGATTGGAAGAATCAACATAGTAAAGATGTAAGTTCTTCACAAATTGATATACAGGATTATGTAATTCCTATAAAATCCCAGCAAGATTGTTGTATAAATATCAATGTAATTATTCTAAAATATAAAGTTTAAAATTTTGAGAAAATCAGAATGCGGGAGTGTGGAAGAAATTATATTCTTTAACTATTTGAAGGGTTATCGTCTGGAGGAGGGACCAAATGTGTTCTCGATGTCCCCATGATGTGGAACTAGGTTTTATAGGAAAGTATATATAAAAGTATATGTTTGGTTAAGATAGAGACATTCTTCCTACAACAGTCTGTGAAGTTCAAAGATAGGACAGACTTCCCCATCAATAAAGGAGTTCAATTGTAAATCACCTTAGCAGGAGAACAATAAAGGGAATTTGGTCATCAGACCAAGAAGTAGACTAAAGTTGACTGACTCATTATGAGCTAATAAAATTACGGTGAGCAAAAATATACACAATGAAAAAAAAAAGTAGATTAATTCAATTCTAAAGCTGGTTCCTACCCAGATGCTGCTTTGATTTCATGATTTCAGGTTAAAAGGGAAGTGTTAGCTCTGTTTTAGAATTGCACAAGCTGAGACTTGAAGATATAAATATGTAAATTAGTGTTGCTTAAAGCATGAAAGAAAGAAAGCATTATAAAAGAATCATGATTTCTCAGCCATGACTGAGTTCTCAGCCAACTATCATACATTCGTACATGAAAAGAATTCTGAACATTATTTCCAAGCTGTATTTTCCTCATTTTATTTTAGCCATCAAAAAGATTGTATATCTGCTTGCCTTTCATGACTAATGCCTTTTGTAGGCTTTTTAGTGGGGTACTATACAGTACTATATGCTGACTCCATGGCTGGCTTCTCACATGCCTTATGCAATAAAGTAATTTTCTTATCTTTTCAATTGATATCATCCTTTGTAGCTACCTAATCAGTTGTTCTCCATAAACATTCTTATTTATTGCATTTTCTCAGGAAACATATTTGTAAATAGGTTGTTTGATTAATAAAAGTATGATAATTATTACAATCCTTGCCTTGGTACATTGTAGGTTAATAATCAAATATCAATTTGAAAATTGTTTTCTAATTTATATTTTTCCTAAAAAGCCTTATTTTTGGACATCCTATTAACTTATATTTCATATTAAAACTCTGTAAACTGGTCTTTTAAAAATTTGGTAGTACAAGAATTGTTTTTGAAAGCAATATACCTACTACTAAAATTGTGATAGGACCAATTGAGAATGAAAGGTAATCGCAGTTCCATGGCTGCTGTGAATTACAAGGCATAAAATATCACTAGGCACATGGGAGAAATAAAGACAAGTATCATTAATTGACACACAGTAACAAAGTTAACCTCAATTCTCCATTGTAATATAATGAACTATAACATTTTTGAGGAGGTAAAAATCTTCACACTATACACTGCACTTGTTGAATTATTTTTTTTATTTTCAAAATGTTTTAGTATTTCCCAAAAAATCCCAATTTCACTTAATACTGAAAAACATTAAAATAATTTACTGTAATTCTTCTGATTGTTCCTAATCAAACAACAGACTCTCTTATAGCTTCACAATAGTGAAAATAGATAATAATTGCTTCTTTTCACTTTTCAAGTATTTTCTCCCAGATTGCTCTCCATTCCACCACATCTATCTAAATAATTCTTAGGGGGGGAAAAAAGGAAAACCAACATGGAGCTTATTGTTCGTTCAGATGTCTGGCAAAATGCCAACTGAATTCCTTTGTTCAGATATTATGTCATTGCAATTATTTATCTATCAAACACGCTTACAAGCATAACATTACATTTCTGCTCCATAACTGACCTCATTTTTATCTAATAAAATCATACCCTAATCCCAAAGCCATCAGCCCAATGTTAATAAACATTCATACGTAATTCAGCCTTCAAAATGTCTCCACACACCTGGTCCAGTTGTGTTTCAAAAGCCCAGGCTTTCTGTTTTGGACTCTTAGACTGCATTTAAATGGTAAAGAAGGTATTTAAAAGGGCCCTGTCAGCTTCTTTGGTCTTATTTTTGATTTGCCTTAAAATTGCTATAATCGAAAGAGAAACTGGAAGATGAACCATGACCCTCCCATCTTTTTGCAATTTATGAGGAAGAGATGAAAATGGTGTAAAAAATTACTACCGTCCTAGAAAGTAGTGAATTTTTAACCTAGCCTTTGTCCAGATAGGGGGCTGTGTTTGTTTACTGAAAACTGTAATCCTGCATCTTTCTGAAAAAGTTAATTATCTAATCATTCCTTCTCAGTTGCCTACTTCCTCTAGTGTTCACATATTGTCAGATAGGATTAGTCTCTGAAAAAACTACAATTCACAAATTACAGGCAAGAATAACCAGATTCATAACCCTGTATCTCCTGGTGGTCACTTACTCTATCCAGAAGAGTTGGCTCTACGTTTTATATTTTAAAAAAAGAATAATATTAAATTACACAAAATATAGAGATTAATTACCAAAAAGCCATGAATCCAAACCTGAACTTCACACATTTTTAAAGGGAGGAAAGGATAGCAAACAAACATAAACTAGAATCAACAAATCCTGATTATGTAGAAAAGAAGAAGGAAAGGATGGGGAGGGAGAAGAGACAGGAGATGGGGGACAGGGAGGGGAGAGAGAAATGTTACATAAATTAGAGAAATCATAGAAATGAATGCTCAGAGAAAAGTCAAGACATGGTGTGCCTTCTCTTCTAAGCCAGACCTAGCTGCCTGGAGTCAGTTAAAAATCAAAAACCTCACCTCTTCAACTACACCGGAGCTAAGACAGGAAGTTCAAACAAACAAACACAAAAAACACGTTAACTCAAACACATCCTGTGCTTCGCTATCTAAGTGACCAGCCCACAACAGAGGCTTGGTAATTTGTTAATTTGATTCATTTAAACTATTATCTAATTCCCTTAACAATTCTTTAAATGTGGACTAAAATTTCTTTGGGGATACATTCTCTGAACCCTCCCCTACCCTCCACAGAAACCAACAATGGAAGTGGGCTTAACACTTAGCAAAGACTTGTTGGGCTTAAAGTAACAAAAAGTCATATAAACATCATCTTTCAAAAAATAAGCAATTTGTTTTTCTTATGCAATATCAAGTCCTTGGCTGGACAACCAAGACCTCATGTAACTATTCCAGGAAGACCTAATATTGCAGAATTATTTGTCTTCCCGATTGGCAATTTTCATGTGATCTCAGAATGACTGCATAATTCCAGGTATGAAATCTGTTTTCAGACAGAAGAGGAAAATAAAGATAAGGAGGACACCTTCTACAGAAACTTCCTTTTACATCCCACTGACCAGAACTGGGTCATTAGGCCACCCCTAGCTGCAAGCAAAGCTGAAAAATAAAGTATTTTAAATGTCTAGTCTCCATTTAATGAAGATAAAAGAAAAGAGGATTAGACTGGGTATTGAATGTGCCCCCAAATATGTCATATTTTACCATTATATTATTGTACTTATTATTTGGATGAGTCTTGACATGTAATTTTTTTTTTTAATTTTTTTTATTTTTGGCTGCGTTGGGTCTTCGCTGCTGCGCGCGGACTTTCTCCAGTTGCGGCAAGTGGGGGCTACTCTGCATTGTGGTGCACGGGCTTCTCATTGTGGTGGCTTCTCTTGTTGTGGAACATGGGCTCTAGGCACACGGGCTTCAGTAGTTGCAGCACACAGGCTCAGTAGTTGTGGCACATGGGCTCTAGGGCACACGGGCTTCAGTAGTTGTGGTGTGCGGATTCAGTAGTTGTGGCACACGGGCTTAGCTGCTCCGTGGCATGTGGGACTTCCTGGACCAGGGATCAAAGCAATGTCTCCTGCATTGGCAGGTGGATTCTTAACCACTGCACCACCAGGGAAGTCCCATGTAACATTTTTGAGTCTTATCTTTTTTTTCTTGTCTGCAAAAGAGTAATGATATCCACTTCAAATAATTCTTATGACTATTAAATGAAATGTAATCTTAAAGTGCCTGACATATAATACAGGCTCAATATATGTTGGTTTCTTTCCAAAGGTAAGTATTCAAAAAGAGATCATGAAACTATTCATTTAAAATAGTCAATTTTAGGGCTTCCCTGGTGGCGCAGTGGTTGAGAGTCTGCCTGCTGATGCAGGGGACACGGGTTCGTGCCCTGGTCCGGGAGGATCCCACATGCCGCAGAGCGGCTGGGCCCGTGGGCCATGGCCGCTGAGCCTGCGCGTCCGAAGCCTGTGCTCCGCAGCGGGAGAGGCCACAACGGTGAGAGGCCCGCGTACCGCAAAAAAAAAAAAAAAAAAAGTCAATTTTAAATAACGATTTCTAAAGCAGAGAAATGTGGAAAAAAAGGGAAAAAATCTAATCTAAAATGTAAGCAACATTCTATGCCAAGTATAAAACTAAGTATTTTATACATTTCATGTGCTGTCTGTAATTTAAAATTGTAATATACCACAGTATGCTTTTCTGCATAGTATGGCTAATGCATAATAAGCTGAAATATGCTTACTTCATAAGCCCTTAAGAATCAAGAAAAACACAAACTCATATTTGCAGATTCTCTATTAACATTTAGGGGGTTGAATATAACACTGACAAAATATTTACTTTTTCCATTGTTACAACTTCATTTCAGTTGTTGAAAGCTGTGCCATGTCCCTTTGGGAAGAGAAGAAATTCTAAGTAGCACATGATGACACAGTGTTTCAGAAAAGAAAAATCACTTCCTGAAAATACATCATGAAATCAATATATTTCCACAAGTAACCAGCTTAATCACCAAACCCTCCAGTCAAAACAATTCCAATTGAAATGCCATACTGCCTCTCTGTCTTCAAAACTCAGAGTCTGCTCAACAATGCATTGACCATTTTATAGAAGTAAGTAGATCTGGAGAGCTATGTATTGACTTGAAAGGAGAGCATTGCAAGTCCAGCCAGAAGGCTGCAATGCCTGTGCTTAGAAGTAATCAATTAAAAAAAAAAATTGTATTCATAGTTCTATTTATTTCTCTCAGATGTATTATGGTGATCCTTTACATTCCAAGAGTGGCATAAATATAACAAGAATACATTTTCTACTAGACAATGGTGCTATCTGGCTTTACAAAAATACCCTCAAAGTTGCAATTTAGTGTTCTGTCAAAAATAAAAAAGAAACCTTTTTCTACTATGATAGGTGCCAAGAAAACATCATGAATTTTAAAGAAAGATAATATATATGAAATATTTAAAGTTCTTTTTCAAATATCTTACTCAAGATTTCTTTCATTGTGTTCTAAGAAACTACTTATTAGAAACAGAAAACACCACTTTACTATTTTTTTCTTTCTCAGAAAAAAAGTGAAATAACGATGGGATTAATTTAGCTAAAAGTAAAATATCACAATCTGCCTGTCCACTTGGTAAAACAGAAATACACGTCATTCTCTCTATGAGGGACAGACTCCTACCTTTTCCATATGAAAAAGAACTGTTCTTATTTCTGAAACTGGTCCAGAACCACCATGTAGGTATTTTAGGTGGAAGACTCCCATCTAGGAGAGTTATGTATGGCCCACAACACCCTGTTTGGAGCTTCTGTTCTAACAAAGGAGATGACTGAGACAGTAACTATTGTTCCTTTATCAGAGCTGTGTCTCTGCATTCTGTCACATACTTCTGTGTTATCATGTACTGCCTACCCAACTGAGTCTATTATTCTATCTATTTTAAATTAAGCCACAAAGTTTGTGGGTCTCTAAGCCAAGGATTAAGACCCAAACAAATGCACAAATAATAATAATTGCTTCTTTTAGTAATTCCTTGCATTTGGTTTATATTCAGTTTATACATTTCATTGCGGGTTAAGCTCTTCATTTTAAATTCTTCACATCTCTGCACTAAATTAATGTGGACAAGTCCTTCAGTGATAACAGCATACATTACTTTTATTACAGATGTCAGTTCTGACATGCTCCCCGCTTCTGACCTCGGACACGTTATTTAACCTCCTTATGTTTCAGTCTCTTCAATAGTAAAAATGGAGATAACAAGAGCATCAGCTTTATATTAGATAATATTACATAGCATTATATTTGATACCTTACGTTATAGCTCTTAGTAGGAGAAGAGTCGTTAAAATTATTCCTGCCATCAGAAGGAAAAAGAGCAAGAACTCTCTTCAAGAAAAGAGAGCAGTTATATCAGCAGCAGAGAAGTTTCATATATCAGAACTATTTACATCTAGTATAGATAGAGTGAGATTTATAAAGGCAATCAGAGCAACAGTCAAGACTGGAGAGATATTTGAAAATGAAATTGTGTTGGACTTAATTTGGATTTGAGCCTGTATCCAAGTAACAGGGGATTTAAGTAGAGATCATTTCTGTGATGGAAAAAGATGTCTTAATGTATAAGGTAAAGTAGAAGCCCATAAGAATGGAATCAGGGGCAGTGACTGTTAAACCTTTTCGATAGTACAGACAAAGGATAATTAAATTGTTTACTAAAGCATAGGGAATGAGGTTGGAAATGGAAGTGGGAGGAGAGATTTTCAAAAGTAGAATTTATAGGACTACATGGCGGGTTTGATGTGGGACATGAGGGAAACAAAGGAATATCAGGATATGTGGGCCTACCACCTGGGAGAAATTTGTGCTGGAAGTTCAGATTTGGGGGAAAATCTGGACGAGATTATTAGAGCTGCTGAGATCCACCAGAGTATACAGAGTGAGGCAAGAAGGCCAAACAACAATGTTAAGAGGATAGAATTACCTTGATCCTGTTTCTATAGTTAGATATTTGTCTAATAATCCATGGTCAACAGAAAAAAATTTATTAGAATCAATAATAAATAAAAATTAAACAATAAATAAACAGTTTGACACACTCCATTAACAAAGCCAAGGGAAAACTCCTGGGTTAGACATTTCTAGGACTGTCTGCTTAGCTTTCCCCTTCTCTTGGAGATTTATCCTCACTTCCTAACTATGCAGCAGTACTGTGATATCTGCCTTGTTCCTCTGCTACAGATGACTAGTCCAGAGAAGTTACCTTACCTGAGACAGTGCCAGGCACACTTTAAGTGTTCAGTTTATTACTCTGTAGGAATTCAGGAAATTAATAAAAAATACAACTATGGTAGCCAAACTTAGTATCAAGGGCAGTTCTTAAAATTAGAAATTATCAGGATATAGGGACTTGTTCAGAGAGCATGTTATCTGTAGATTTGGGACTTTAAAAGGCATTGTAGAGGAAGACAAGGATGAAAGAACTGAGTACCTTTCCTAGCTCTCTTTACCCAGAAAAGAGGAGAATGCAGTTGAGGAAAAACCTAGATGAAGTATAAGGATCTCAGAAGAACTGGTGTGGAACAAGTTCTGAAACAGAGCACAAAGAATCTGCCTCATCAGGAAATAATAGAAATTGTTTTTGTTTAAGATGCAAAGGTTTCAAGCAATGGTAACTTAACAGACAAACAACAAAAAAAGATAGGTGAGCCACCACAAATCAGGCTTCAGAAAGCACAGGAAAACTTGGAGGACAGAAAGAAATTAGAATGACGATTTAAGCTGAGAGAAGTCAAGTTAAACTAAATATTTTATAACTGTCATAATATGTACATGCAGATATGTATACATACTAAATATAGCTGTCATTAAATACTAAAAATATTTAAAAATTATTAAAATAGCCAACAAAATATTTTTTCTTTGACAAAAATATTTGAAGTCTCTACAGGGAACTTAGTTAATTTTCTTTTTATCAGTGGTTATTTAATGTTCTCTAATTCTAAAAATGTTTTTCTGTTCTTCTCCCATTAGTTATGCTATCATTTTGCTTTTGATGTTTGGAAATATTATATTGAATTTGATTTAAAAAAATCTCAAATGAAAAGAAAATGAAATATTTGAGTTATATTTGTTAAGTATTCTAAAGAGAAAACACAAAGCTATTTTATAAAAAAAATTAATGGAATTCTACTCAGAGTCTTATAGTAAGGTAGATAATCTTTTCTAGAGATCAGATATAGAAGCTGCAAGCTTTCCCCCATAATTCTTCATTGGGAGAAGTACTTAATATTTATAGCACGAGATTCCCAAAACCTTCCACATGAGCCCAGTATACATCTAATCAAGAGAAATGCCAACAGTCAAGGTAAATTCAATGTGCTTTACTTCCTGATTTACTCTCTTTGTATCCCTGCAGAAAGACTGCAACCTTGTATGGGTATTAGAATTTATATTTACCAGAAAAATAGTTTTGAATAGAGAATGAATACCATCTGTCTGTTCTGCTTGGCCTGCTGTGGGCCAGTATAAAATATACAGGAAAAGAATTTACCAAAAGGCAGTTGACAATGCATCGAATGCTAGATGGAGACAAAGAAGAGGAAATCGATGGCAGTTACAAACTTTGTAATAACATTATTTTTGAGCTACACAAAGGAGATGGAGGAGATAGAGAGAAATTATGAATCTACATGTGCAAGAGGTCATGTTAAACGTATTCCAGATATTTTCATGTCCTCTGCTTAGCGAATAATTGCCTCAAAGATAAAAGAAAATAAATGTTATGATATTGTGCCCTATATACTCTAAAGTGAAATCAGATTTTTAAAATAAATTGAAAAGTATCACTTTCTGTTAAAAAATAATCACAACTGCAAAATACTCCTATGGGGGTGTTATACACTAGAGACTTCCATAAGTGACCATTCACATAGCTTACAATGTTAATGGGACCCCTAGAAATTGGCAATAACCAGGTGAAAACGCTATTTTCATTATTATTCTAGAATCCCCAATACCTTATATTTATTATTAGAATGATAAAAGACCACTTGGAAACAGATGGAAACCCTCACCTTGAGTTCATGTAATTTTACTTGTTAAAGGGTCAAAGAATAGCAAGAACTATCAATTATAGATTTGAAATTTTAAGAATGTAATTTTCTATTTCAATGATACCAGGATACTTTGTTGAAAAGTTAGCAGCACAGTATGGGTAATCCTTTAAGCAATGATAACATGCCTGCTCTCTACATAAAATAATCCATCTCTATTGATCTTTTGCCTTAATATTCTCTAAATCCAATTTCAAAACCCACTAAAGCACAACTTTCATATTATAAGGTATTCAGAACTTCACTAAGTCTAAGAAGTTTTTTTCTCCTTATATTTCAACACACACACACAAACACACACACACAATTTAGACACAGATTAGCATTCTTATCTTATGGGGAAGTTTATCTTCCTTGGAATTGTCAAATATAAAAATTGCACTTACCACCAACTTCAGTGATTTAAGTGCTTTTATTAGTAATTTGTGAGTATTTAATAAAATTATTGTAGCAATATATATTAAAAAAAAAAGCTGTCAGTGGATATACATCATTCTAATATGGCACCAGTGAAAAAGAAGGTGGGTTAGCTTATTTTGTCTTGGGAAGTTAAAGGGGTAAGTTAATTTATGCCAACAAAGAAAAATCAATAGCACATTGTGCACAAAAGAAGAATCAATCATTATCTCTATGGCCTCTATATTCATTATGACATGAATTTATTGAGGAAAACACTGCATTCACGTATGAATTGAGTTTGCCTCAACAAGTCACTAAACTCATCGAAGGCATAATCAAGGCCTTTGCATCAGAATCTTTTACTGACACTCAACATTAACATAGCAACCAGCAAAAAAATGAATAATGAATAAGTATATTTGTTTGGCTTCAGCAGCATTTTGAGAACCATAAATCTTATATTTCAAATGCCACAACAGACATTTCCTTCTAGTGTGTCTTCATACATTAATTCAAATTTTATCAAAAGTTCCCTGCAAAATGGCTCCAGTATATCAGGACCTCACGGTTATTTTTGTTACTTTCTAATAAATATATATACAGTTACTTGTGCCCATTCCTCATTTTTGTTTTGTTTTTGTGTTTGTTTTTGTTTTTCAGTCATTCTTTCTCTGAAATAGTTTCCCACCACTATGGTAACACTTACTAATCAGAAATGTTTCACTTTCTTAAAAGCAAATTTTATGTATTTTTCTTCATAATTCAATTAACATATTACTAGATAAAAGAAAGTGGTGTACTGTGAAAATACAATTCCTGAATGAACAAAGTGTTTTCTAATATTAAATATACCGAGAATAAAAGCTATTTGAAGAAAAATAATATGTCTTCTATGTGCTTTCATGTCCTCTGTGTAACTTTTATTTCCTGGGTCATACATATCAGTGGAGAAATCAAGATTCCCGTTAAAGTCCATGATCTTTTAGCTCAAACAGAAGCTTAGAGTCACTTGGTCAAAGCAAGTTCACCCGTGTCTTCGTGGAGCTAATTACCATTTGAATGTTGAAAAAGTGTGTAAACCTCCCCCCTCCACAGGCTTTTCCTTCCCTGTTAGTCCTATGACAACAAGCTGAACTAACCAGCTACTGCCACTGCAGCATCAACAATGTCGTTCTGAGCCTCTCCTGTCCTGACTAAGCTAATGTGGCTTCGAATTGCTTTGCCAACCCATCCTGACTTCCAAGTCCTGTTCCAGCTCTCTGATAGCAACACAGTCACCTCTGCACCAATCTGGTTTCCGGGAGGTAAGGTGAGTTACTGTTTCCACTGATTTGAAGAATACTCTGCTGCCATATGGGGAACTGTCTTGATCTCAGGACGAGTGTTGACACCCAAAATAGTTTTTTTTTAAACCGTGTTCATGGCTATAATAGTTTCAAAGAAGGTGTAGAGAGAGTCCTGAGGTCAGAAGAGGGTATGCAGAATTGTGCATGTGCTCACACACGCACACATGGTTATGAAGCAGACAGAACACTTTTAGTTAATAGTGTGGACCATAAAGCGCAAAACAGAAATTCCAGCACAGATGATGTAGGACCAGATCGACTTGAGACACAAAAGAAAAGCCAGGCTGGAACCATGCGTCTCCTTAGCTGTGGTGTTAAGGACCAGCCCTTAGGAATAACTGGATACCCCAACACAAGTAACTCTACCTAATAACTGAAGTTTTGATTCTGGTGCCCAGAATAGGCAAAATGAGAAAAGGATTTTCCTTTACATTTCCTTTTTCCTATAAGACTTCTACTATAAGGACAAGTGGGTACCATTCTGCTGCTGGGCCTTCCTCTCCAGCTCTGCCCTGGCCACCCTGTTCCCACTAGGGCTCTGTGGCTGCAACTGTGATTTCTTCTGACTCCCAGTACCCACTAGGGCTCCAGTGTCCTTTGTGACCCAATGCCTGAGAGTCCCTGCTTCAGGCCTACTTCCAATGTGGCTCAGAACTGCGATTCCTTCCATTATCCTAGGTCATCTACTAGTGATATAATGCAATAACTAAAATGAGAAAAGAATCTTTGAAATCAAAGAAGCCACTTGTTAAATACACCATTTGGGGAAAATTATTTCATATCATTGAAACTCAGTTATCATTAGAAAAAAAAATTTTATAACGATTAATGCAATAATACACATAAACAATTTAACTCATTGAAATTACTCACTATTTGTTAAGTCTTATAATTAGCATTATCATATAAGGCCAAGTTAATTAATTTTATATTCCTATCCAGGTCTCTTTGACAACTATGTCTTCCCACTATACCAGCTGATGCTGGCTAGGTAGGCTATGTATCTGCATAAAAATAATGCAGCTGTTTGGTATATATCCCAGAACTACTTCTGTATCAAAATCACCTAGTGTAGAGTTCTACCACAGTTTATTTTAGAAAGCTTCAAAGGTACTTTTAAAGGGCAACCAAGGTTGGGAACTTCTCTCTTTAGATATGATGTTATACAAAAGTTTATTGAGTTCAAGAATTAAACACAGAATGAAATGAAATTCTCCAGATGTGGCACAAGTAAGAATATCCCCTTCTGACATTGAAATAGTCTATTTATGTTAATGCAGCCTATTTTGTGGATAATTAAGAGCATCTTACTGTTTTTCCTTGTGAAGCTTTTTTTTAAATTGGCTTTACAAATCTGGGTTTGTCCTGTTGATTTTGTTGTTCTACCAAAATTCAGGCCTTGACATATTTTTCTCTTTTGTATATTTTGTTGGTATTTCCTGGAAATGCTCTGGAGATAAATCATGATTCTCAAGTGTATTGTTTGGTTCTTTCATTTGGCATATTTATGGATAAATCTGGTAACTTCACCATTTGTTTCTTCATCAAAATTGCTAACGATCATGTTTAATCAGAATAGAGAGCAGAGTACATAGAAGGAAATGGATGACACAGTATCTCATTACTCCACCAGCACCTCTCAGGCCCCAAAACACCTAAAACATTCTTCTTTAGAATTTAAGCATAATTTACTTACAAGGGTGAATGGAGAAATCCAAATGTACATTTTTTCCAGTTATGGTCATAAATTCTTATAAAGGTTGACAAAGGCTATTATTCAGCAAGTGGAGTTAAAAGACATTGATATGGAAATGCCCAGAGAACTATATCTTGGTTCAAAACCATTTAAAAATGTAAATGATAATACTTAGTATATTCAAGTAAGATCTATTGAAGACTAGCACATGCTACTTGCTCAATGAGGTCCCTGGAAATGCCAGTATAGAGGAAAGGAAATAGACGAAATTTCAATTCGTGGAATTGTATAGCAAATCACCTTACAGATTAAAGACTGATTGCAAAAGCAAATGAAAGAAGTAAATAAATGACTTACTGAAGGTTGCATACTTAAATAGTGGCAAAATTAAAACTAGAACCCAGATCTACTGCCTCTTAGTCAATATTTTTTTCACTAGACTAGTGGTCAAACAAACCTTAATGGGTCTATGACAGCAAGCAAATCAGAGATAAAAATCTACAGCCAAGTATTCATTTGCTAATATTTGATGGTACCCCAATATATGTTATACCTACTTTCATTTATAATCCAACTTCATTTAAATTTCTATCTTAGAGATACACAGAATCATAGGAGAAAATCATGTATGTTATTACATTTGCAAATACTGTAACAAGAAGTTATAATTAGGATAAGAACGATCCTCTTAATCATCCACCTGAATAAAATGTAAACACCTACTTTCCTGACTTGCTTTATAAACAGATGCAATTTAGAGAGTGTTTTTTGGAAAGCCTCTTTGCAGTAAGATTAACAAATACCTTTGCTTGAGAACACATGTATGGTATAGCATTGAAATATAAATCAATTATTTTCGACCTAACACTAGCCAGAAGCTGTACTACTAATTGACAAGATGAACTCCGGGATCTCTTTGCTACTGATCATTAAAGAGTTCATCACAAATGTTTAAAAGTCCCAGGATAAGCAAACTCTATAGCATTGCTATTTAGAGAAGAAGGCAGATGTCCATCTGGTTGGGATTATTAAAAATTCAAGTACGAACGAAACGAAGAATATGTTCCTGGGGAGATACACTGTCACATGCATTCACAGAAGGGATGCACTGACATTTAGCAGAATGATTATCTCAGTGTCATAAAATAAGTTAGTGCAATAAGCTCATGGTCACTTAGAGCAGCTATGATGCCTCAAACATGTAAGAGGATGCAACTGTGAATGCAGTTACGTATCTAACCTCTTGTACGGACGTTAGCTAAAGCAAGGACAGATGAAAGTCCTCAGCCTTCTCTTAGTGCCTTGAACAATATTCCCTAACATGTTAAATTTAAACTACTAATCTCCAACTTTGCAGAGAAGACTATGTAGCCATTTTGTTTTAAATAGAGAGCTACATTAAAAACAAGCAAGTAAACAACCAAAATCACATCATAACTGTAAAGGTGAGGTAGCTGGGCAGCTGCTCCTGGAAAGGAAGCATTTCACTCTTCTTAGTGTCAGGTTTCTCAGGCAGCTAAGAAGTAGGCAAGGCTATTCTCAAAGCCAAGTATGTGTTTTAGGTCCACTGCAAGTGTTCTAAGGAAAGAGTCACATCAACACCTGATTTCAGGTGGAAGTTCTGCCTGACATAGTTGAGGACACAACCAAAATAGGCCTAGAGAAATAAGGGACCCCCAGTTCAGTTTACTGGAAGGGTAGGGGAAGGGCAGGGAGGTCACTGGCCTTTTCTAGCTCTCTGCATATTTCACTTTCTCATAGCTTTGCCTACAAATCTAATTCATAAGCCTACCAAGCCAAGCCTCTTATTTATCTTCATTAACATTTGTTTCTTTCCACCCACCTGCAATGCTCACCATTCCTCTTATGTACCTGAATTCTCCTCATTATTCAAAGGTTCATTTCAAAATATACCTACTCTCAAAACTTACTCTAAATTCTATGATCATATTGCTCTCGCCACTCAAGCCACAAACATAATTTCAACATGTCACTCATTTGGCATTTGTACCGTTACTGGTGTATTTATGTATGGGTCATTCTTTTCCAATCAGGCATATGCTCTGTGACATAATAAGCTATGTTTCATGTTGCTTTTTTCACTCCAGTGTGCTTATATTTTATTGTACAAGGGAAGAAAATCTCTCTTATTGTAAGAGTTCAATGAAACTTTGTAAGCTGACCTAGAGTATAACTACTCTATTTAAGCCATTCTTGCTGACAAACCTATTCCCAGTTCCAAATAATACCATAAATGAATTTAGGGAATGAAGTCAATATATAGGTTAGGAATTGTACGTATTTTCTCAATACATGAAAACAAGCTGAAAACCTAAAAAGCACATACTGTCTTATTTTAAAAGTTTAAAATTAAATAGGAAGCTAAGCTTTTCTTAACTCGTTCTAGCTCCATTTACCCTGCAAATATAGAGCTAGCATTTTGATCAAGAATTCTGAAAATTGGGACTTCCCTGGTGGTCCAGTGGCTAAGACGCCATGCTCCCAATGCAGGGGGCCCGGGTTTGATCCCTGGTCAGGGAACTAGATCCCACATGCCACAGCTAAAGATTCCGCATGCTGCAACCAAGACCTGGCACGGCCAAATAAATAAATAAATATTTAAAAAAAAAAGAATTCTGAAAATTTATTCCCATCAATTCCTTGGGCAAAGCAACTCCAGGTTATTCCAACACACATGTTGTATGTGAACCTGCCTCACCTAGAATAAATTGTGGAAGGTATCACTATACATTTTCCAGTTTATCAGTGTAAGGGGAAAATGAACATGTCAGCTGTAGGAATACTGTAATAATTTTAAAATATCCAACTTAACTGTAGGTACAATATCAAATACTACAGCTTTAACTGTAGTATTTGGCAATATTTCTTGGGTCTGTATTTACCTTCACCAGAAAAAAATTTTTCTCTGTCTAGCATGTTTATCGCATCCTAATTCTGTTATTGTAAGCCATATACAACGCTGAACTAGTTATCACCCCAACTTAAACATTGTTTAACCACTCCAAAGATATATATCATTAAACAAAAACAAAAATTGTCAAAACTAAGCACTGCAGTGGCTTGCACAGTGCTGCCGTGGTAAGGCACGTTTACTGTGATTATCCACACAGAGCATCAGGGAGGATTATGGACTGGTTAAATGCACTCCCACTATAACTTGGTAATCTAACACTACAGCTCACCATTAAGCAAAGGAAGTCTTTAATACATTCACAACAGTTAGTCTAAAGTGCCTCACAGAGAAAATACTATAGAACACTGCAATTATCTTAAACATGTACACAACACGATTAGATGTTGAGTATTTTTAAATGTGAATCTGTTCTGTCTTAGGGATTGTTACAATAAACATGTCTAAATCACTACAGTTTAGAGAGATATCATTGATTAATCATAATTTTGCAACACCATAAAAACTATCTAACGTAATGTGAGCAAATCCTATCCTTCTTTATCTGGAAACCCTCCAAAATTCTGTAAATATTATGAAAATGTTTAATGGATCTCCTGTGAAAAAAGGGTCTCTACGTTTCTCATCTGTCCTTTCTCAGTATAAAAGTAAATTTTAAAAGTTTCTAAATGATATTTTAGACAGGATGATCAGGTTAATTTTTTCCCCAAAATGGGAGATGATGCTTCCAGAAATCTTTTAGTTTAAAAAAAAAAAAATCTAAATGTCTCCGCTCAGGGCCTCTGCTCCTCCCCACTCATTCACTCCCTACCCTGCTCCAACCTGGCAGCCCTACCATTACTATCACAAGTTTTCTCAGGGCACCAGCAATCTCCATTGACAAGCTGTGAACTCTTTCTTTTGTTTAGCCTACTGACTGCTTAGCAATACTCAACACAGTTAACAACTCTCTCCTTTTTGAAAACCTCCTCTTTTGGAACCCTCTTGAATTTTGTTACCCACTAACCAATTCTTTTTAGTCTCCTATGCTCAGTACTCCTCCTCAACCAGATTTCTATAATGTGTTATTCAGATTCAATTCCCGGCCTTGCTCTACACTGTCGTCTACCTCCCACTGTGATGAAACTTGCACGAATCTATATACTACTCACTATTATATACCCCGTGCCTACAGTAATATCTACTCCATAAAAGATGCTCAGTAGATAAGTAGCATGATTAGATTAATCCATCCCCATGGATTTAAAGATCATCTTTATTCTAATGGCTCCCAGATGTATATTTCAAGGCTGGCTCTCTCTGTGAGCTGCAGGCTTACAAATGCACACACTTACTTGATCTATCCCTTAAATGTCACAAACTTTTAAACTTAGTAAGTATAAAACATGAATTCTTGATTCGGCTCAACAGGTTACACCCAATTTTCTCGTATCTGAGAAAATGGCATAACCATCTATCCTGCTGCTAGGTCTGGAAATAACTGTATATCATCTTTGAAATCTATCATTTGCTCAACCTCGTGTCTAATACCTTAGATGATTCTGTCAATTTAACCTGCAAAATTAATGTACATTTATCCCACTGGTGTCCATACTCATTGTTACTACCTAAGTCTGGCTTTCAGCATCTCTTGTCTGGACTATTACATAGTCTCCTAATTTTTCAATACCAAGAAAAGGTGAGAGGAAGCCAATTTAAGATGATAGGCCTGAAAGTCTCCAAGGAATTCTGAGCCAAAATACAAATCTGAAGTAAAGAATTTAAGCCAATCTGATCTTGATTCCTTACCCCAATCTCCCCACTTCTTGGACCAAACTCACTCTCATGATGCTGCCAATCTGTTTCTACTTAATAACAAAAAGTTTATTTAAAAATGTATATCTGATTATATGAATCCCACACTTGACATTTTTATGGGATTTTCATTGCACATAGAATAAAATCCTTATTTATTACTATGCTTGAAAGGTATATCAATGCCTGGACTACAGTCTCTTCTATTTCCCCCTCTTCCTGCTATATACCAAGTCCCTGAAACTCTGTTTTGTCTTTTGTTTTTTATCTTTTTTTTAAACTGCCAAAGTTCTTTCTCATCTTTGGAGCTTTGTATGTTTGTTCTCTCTATTAACATCACTCTTTCCACATCTGCCTAACCTGCTACTTCTCATCATTTCTCGGTCTCAGTTTACATACGCCTCAAAGACGCTTTTCCTGACCATTTTTAAAATAGGTTATCTTTGGTTTTTCTGTCTCTGTGTGTTCCTTAGTAGCATGTATCAGGTTAAACTTTGTAATAATTTATTTTTTTCAGTTTCACTGAAGTAGAGTTGACAAATAAAATTGTAACACTCAAAATACATGACATGATGATTTGACATACATCTACATTGTGAAAGATATACACATTGTGATATACATCTACATTGTGTTTACCCATGAGGTAAACAAAAGGGTCTGGCTTTTCACTATTGTAGGGTATTTGGCAAATAGTTACATAATATTTTTGGAATGAATACATAATGTATATATTTAAGCATTGTGTAATAAAATGAGTATGTAAACCCAGTTATTTTTAGGCAATAACCTTATGGTCTTTATCAATAACAACAATAATAAACATTATGTGCATTTCCAAGAAGAGATGGATCCAGCATTTACAATCACAATTCTGAAAATCACACTGAGAAGTGCAGGTCATCACCCTCTTCCAAATGGTGCCTGGATGAGGTTTATTAATGTGTGTTTAATAACCTTTCATTAGTAAATAGTAGGTACTCAATAAGTGTGTGTTTGAGTCATTAAAGAAAATAATTAGCAGAACAGATTTCTCAGGTCCTTTTTTTTTTAGACTGTGCTGTTAATTGTTCCCAGAATCTGTCTTGCTCCTAGAATGCAGAAGCTGCATTCCTGGCAGGCCTCCTCAAACCTCTGTAGTCAGCTTATAATTTGAACTCAAGAAAATTCATGATTTAATATGCAAATGTTTTAGGTTAAGTCCAACATTATAGTTAGCACATGTCAGTTCAGGGGTAAAGAGCTAAACCCAAAAGTGCACAGGGGATTCTAAAAAGGTGATGGTTTGACTAAGTCTATCCTGGTCACATCAACTCTTACCTCCTTCTCCTCAGTTACTACCTCTGGCTGTAGATAGCAGGTAGGCAAGGTCAAGGGGATGCAAGTGAGGCCCCAGCTCCATGGAATCCTGACTGAGAAATAAGTGGAAGAGAAATGTCTCCCCAGGAAGTCTGCCAAGAGCTCTTTAGGAAGAGAGTTGGATCCTCAGAGACCTATGAATTCCCCTATCGTCACCCTGTGAAAAGGCAATGTTTGTTCCCTCACCTGTGCTTTGCCTCACTTCTCCCCAAAGAGCTGAAGAAATTGACCTGGGTGTTCTCTACCTCTCTACTTCTAAGCCTGAAGAGTGTGAAAAGACCAGGGAGCAGAGAGGTTTCCACATGCAGAATCCCTAGGAGACTGAGAGGTTCTTCTTGCTACAGGGCCAGGTCAAAGGAACAGAGTTTAGCCACCACAGCACTGCTGAGAGGGTATATCCCAGAAACTAGAGATGAGCTGCCATTTCTGATAAAGTTAAACAATAAGGTACCAATGGGTGGTAGACATCAGGGAAAAAAAGAAAAGGCAGTGCACTCAGAACTAGCTCTATCATAGAGAAGGATAAAACCTGAAAAGAAAGAGTAAGAACATTAAGAAGATTCAAGGACTGCACCAAATATAGAATTTTTGGAACCAAAAGGCACGCTTTTTCAAATATAATAAAATTAGTGATTTTACTGACTGAATAGCGTATGATATTGTTAATTACCAAAGTGATGGCCTGATAAATGAGAAGAAATTATACAAGATGTGGAGAATGAATTTGTGAGGCTAAATATTAGAATCATGAAAATTTAGAGGAAATAAAAAGGAACAGAAGGAAGAGAGGCAATAATTAAACTAATAAAGGAATGAAAAAATGTCCCTGAGCTATAGAAGAACCTGGACTGCAGATAGGCTCAATACATTCTGGACAGAATCTATGCGAAAAGGCATTCACCAAGGCATAACTTAGTACAGACAAGGAGAAACCTCTTACAAACTCTCAAGCCAAGAAAGAATTAGTTACTTAGAATGAAAGAAAAAAAAAAAGAGAGAGAGAGAGAGAGAGAGAGAGAATGTCACTGGGCTCTCACCACCTCAGCGGACCACTGAGAAAAAAAAAAAAAGTTTAAACTAAGAATTCTGTATTCATCCAAGACAGCATTTCCCTGTCAGGTACTTCTTTGTGGATACACAAAGAAGTAAAGAATATAACACTCATATGCCCCTTCCGAAGAAACTAGTTAAGAAAATACTCTTGAGATATGGGAACATATGTATATGCATAACTGATTCACTTTGTTATAAAGCAGAAACTAACACACCATTGTAAAGCAATTATACTCCAATAAAGATGTAAAGAAAAAAAAAGAAAATACTCTTTCCAGACAGTAATAATTCAGAATGGAATTTTCAAAATAGGAAATGATGGGAAGGAAAATAAATAGTATTATCAATAAACATAGATTTGATAGGTGATACATAGATAGATATGGATGTGATTAATAATCTATGTATACAATTTATAAATACTAATTAAGAATTTTTGAAATAGGGAGAAAACAATATAGGAAGAAACTAATTATAATCTAGAACAAAAATTCCAAAATGTCTCAGCAAAATCTTTGATAGTGGCAAGCAGAAGAGGGAGAGGTAAAAGTATTTTGGGACTTGATGGAAAGAAGCAGTAAGAAAATGGGATCTATGAGTAGGTGGAAAGGGCATTGTTTTAATATGTTAGTAAACTGTGTGTTTGACTATGAGTAACAGGAAGGAGAATATAATCAGAAATAAAATGAAAAAGTAAAATAAAACTTCCAAAATGACAAGAGGGGTGAAGGGAATGAATAACACTTTGATCACTTCACCAAAAGTTGGCTAAAGGAAAAAAATAAGAAAAATAAATGATGAACATTTAAAAATTATTGAAAAATAAAATCAGTTTTATTATTTATTGCACTACATTAAAAATAGACTAAAATTTCCCATTAAAAACCAAGTACATTCATATTGGCATAAAAATCATAACATAGCTTTATGCCATTTCCAAGTAACACAATTAAAAGAGAAAAAAGTAGTTGAACAGATAAAAATTTAATCAGACAAAAAGGACAAGCAATACTAAGAAGAGGAGGATAAAAAATATAAAGAGTGTAACAGGATACAGAATAAAGAGGAAAATATATGTATATATACATATACTCACATGCATATATTTGTATATAAATATATATACACACATATATATTTATATACGCAAAAAGTCTTAGAGATCTGAGAGAGTACGAGCAGTTCCACAAAAATACAAGTAGGTTAGGGTCACTGGTGCCATGTGGGGTGGTTAAAAATAATGACATAGACATTGACAACAAATGTATATACCTCTCTAAACCTTCCTTAGGTTGATAGAATTCAGGCCTATCTATTACTGCTTACGGAATCAGAGCCATATTAGCAAAAATATTAGGTGACTAATCTAAATCATATGTTTTAAATAGCCACACAGTATCAAAAGGGGAAAATCTTACAAAGAGACAATTCTGAGATTTGTACTATGCCACATTGTAATTTTTTCAGGCTTTTAGGTTCAAACTCTGTTCATTTTTGACATACCACATTAACATGAGATAAAGTATTAACTAATTTACATTCTAATGTACTTCTGGTAGAAGAAATTAACTATATTTCAAGTAGCCAAAAAATTACTAATTATAGAATGCTGGAGATTATCAAAATTCAAAGATTTCCAGTATTGTTAACTCAGCCATGTTAAACATAGTGTACATTTCATGCCTATCATTTAAGTACCACTTAATGTCTATATTGACAAGTTACTGTAGAAATGGTTGTAAAATTTGAAAACAGAGTTATTTAAACTTCAAAATGAATAAATACACAGGTTACACAAGTATATTAGTAAACTTCCTGTTTAAAAAATGACAATATTTTGAGGAATAAAAGAGAACTAAGAATAGTAACATTTAAAGGAATTCTCATTCTTAATAGAACACCTCACCAGGATATGTAATTTTCCTAATCAAAGATTTGTAAACAGAGGCCAGCAATATCTATTTTCCTCTTGCAGTCACTGATCCCAAATTTAAAATGTGATGTTGTAACAGGAATTGTTTACTTTCCTCAGTACCACCTTACATACTTACATCCTGAACAGACTTTTAAAATTGCAATTATAACTAATTTAGCCTACGTTTATTAACTTAAGCTACAATTTATTAGTTTTTCCATTGTTAAGTATCATAACCTTTTTCCTGGCATTCCTGTTAGCCTTGTCCCATTTAAGTTCCTATACCTGGCTGCTGTGGTTATTTCCGTTAATTTTTCAAAAAACTTTCCTGAAGAGCATTCTGCAGAACAGTTTTAGCTCCAGCAAAATATATAGAGAGATACTATATAAGTTGACAAGAGACTTTCTTCTCCTCTTCTTTTCACCATAACTCACTACAACACATACCACTGGAGAATTATTTCTCCAGATAAAGTGAAATGGTAAAAAAAAAAAAAAAAATGTAAAAGTTGATTGTTTTAAAAGGATAACATGTAGATTCTGAGAGAAAGTGTTTTCTTAAGGTTAGTAAGATTTTTTCAAACAATATGTTTGTCTTTTTCCTTATTAAAAATCATAAATAATAAGTATACATTTGAAAACTTGTAAGGGAAAAAACACAAATAACATTGTAACTAATCCCAGGACCCAGAAATAACTGTTACTAATATTTTGGCACATATAGATTGGTGGTTACCACGGGTTAGGGGTAGAAGGTAATGCGGATTAACTAATTAATGGGTGCAGGGCTTTCTTTGGGGTGATGAAATGTTTTGGAACTAGATAGACGTGATGGTTGCACAACATTGTAAACAGTAAATGCCACTTAATTGTTCACCTTAAAATGTTTCATTTGCTCTTATATGAATTTCCCCTCAATTTGAAAAAAATAGGAGGACACTAGGCTTTGAGAGGTAATGTTTTTTACCTAAAAGTATGAAAGAGGTAAGTGAGGGATTTGAGCTCTATACTCAGGCAGTCAAAGAGGAGATTCTGTGCTATTTTTCTTTTTGCTGTACTGTCTCCTTCTGTGCCTTTGTTTAGTCTTTATTTAAATGTTTTCTATATATCCACAGAATATTGGTGTTCTTTATATAAACCGTCTGTTTGTATCACTGGCCTATTTTTGATCAGATTGTTTTTCTTTCCTTTTTTATTTCTAAGAGTACCTCATAAACTAAGGTAAAAATATTTATCTGTTACATATTGTGCCAATATATTTTTAAATTATTCCATTTGTTTTTTAGTTTCATTTCTCATGTTTTTGGCATAAAGATGTTTGCTCTGAAAAATCTATCAATCATTGCCTTTAGGGTTTTGCCTTTACCTTGCCTTTACAAGGTAACGAAGGAGACTAATTATCAAGAGATTCAAGAAGATTTCCTGATGAAAGACAGAATTCTTTTAGCACCTAGATAGCTATTTCATCTATTTCTAAAGCCCAAAACTAAAACTTCCAAAGATCTTTAAATAAGAAATTTAAAAATTCAAGTTGTTAAAAAGCAAATAAAAGTTATTTTAGAGAAGTTGACATCAACTAACTTACAAAGTCTCAACATTTTCTTTAGGGGGAACTTGCATTTGTAGTGTCCAGCCAACTGCCAATATCTGCAATCAGCTCAAGCTCCTACAGGAAGTTAGAAGCAAACAATTTAACCTTAATTCATTTGCTTCTGTTGCTACACATACCTTGGGTGGCTCTGTGGTAACATGAATTTTCCACCCACTATTATCTTTGTGGGAGTCTTAGATATTTAGTTTGATCAAAGTGCAGAGAAAAGAGAAAGTGCATATTACTAAGCTGTGGGGAAGAAAAACAAGGGAGGGTAGTCAGTGACTATGAAGAATAATGGAAAAGAAATGATAGTTTGGAATCCATCAACAGTAAGTAGTCTTAGTGGCTACTTAAGAATTATGGAGACAATCCAGAGAGATTTCACAGAATGAGAGCAGAAAGGAAGAAAAGATCAAACACAATGGGGTATTAGTAGTTAAGGGCAGGGAGGTGAAGGGACATCATAAATGATGTATTTATCCATGAAAAATACAGGGGGGTGGAAATGGCAAAAGAACTTTGCCATAGGCATCATGGAAATAAAGCAAACTACAAGAGATAAATGGTTCATGTTGTCATAGAGGGATCAAGTAAGATATTAAATAAAAATGATACATTGAACTTGACATCTAGGGATGAAGCAAGGGCCTAGGGAACATAATTTTAGTCAGAAGCCTGATTGGTAGAAAGCAGAGATAAGTAAGATTCTGGAGGGAAGGAGGGAGGAGTGCACTACAAGGGGAAGAAGTTTGTGGAAAGATGAGAGACCTGATATGTGTATATGATGAAGGAAAAACATCAGTGAAGCTGTGGCTGAAGAAGACGTGATAGAGAAGAGATAACAGATAAAAAAGTAGTACTAAATATGAGATAGGGCAAAATTTAGAAGATAGGAAGAGTTTAGGCACTAAGAGGAGAGAGGGGGAACTACATTTTATTCTGAGTGAAATGTAGGAGGATAAATCTGAGAGATCATTCCTCTATCATGTGTGTTGAACCCATCTAGTTTCTATCCATCTCTTTAAATTAAGCTGACACGATCTCTCTTCTACTCTAAGCAGTACAGTCATAATTGATCTGTAAGATTCCACTGTTACCCCACTCTCACTTCATTCCCCACAGGAAAGCCAGAATGATTTGTTAATATGCAGGTTGGATTATTATTTCTGGTTTGACCCCAGGACAGCTCCCCATCACATTGAAGATTATATCAGATGTCTACAGTGCCTTCCCAGGGCCCTGTGAGCACAGATCACTACTTGTACTTCCGTTACACTCATCATCAAGGCTCACTTTATTCACTATGACCCAGTCAACTTGATTTTCCTTCAGCTTCTTGATTATGACTACTTCTTTTCAAGGATAAGGTCTTTGCTGACACTGTTCCCTCTACCTATTTCAATACTCATCTTAATACTCCACATATAGGTGGCTACTTCTCATTTTTCAGGCCTCAACACAAAACTCACTCCCACAGAGAAGGCTTCAGTGACAAATCAATGTAAAGTAGACATTCCTCCTCTCAAAGCATCCTTGCTAATATTTATAACAAATGTATCTGTTTGCTTCTTTATATTTATTTTCTCAACCCAATGTATTACACTCTGATGAGAAAGATCATAGTACACACAGATGTCCAATAAATATTTGTTGTATGAATGGTAGATACATACATACATACCAAATGAACAGAACTGAGGTATTAATAACTGATATACCACAATTTCTCTGTGAATTAAAAATCAAATTCAATTGCTTTTGCTAGAGAACCTTAAAAAAGATCTTCAAGTTTTGTTAGGGGCCGAATTAGCAGTATCAGATGAAGTTTTCAGATGAAGCTAAGATTTGAAGGCTAAATAAGATTTAGCTACATGAAGTTGAGAGGGAGGGTGTTTACAAACATAGGAAAAGGTTGACCAGAGGGTTTGAAAAACAGTCAAGAAACTCTTGGTACCACAGTCCTCTTTACCTCCTAGTGGAAGAGTTGCCCTGTTATTTTATTTTTATTATTACTATTGTTATATTTGTTTCAATGATTTTCATTTAAGATATGTGAGTCAGAAGAAGAAACAATTTATAAAGGGTAGCCTGTTTTTCTAATTGGCTTTTAAAATTTTTAAACAAATACACAGAAGATCTTAGTTTATATCAATAATTTGCTACCCTATCCCTTAACTCCCCAAAAGGAATCACTTGAAAAACCAAACAAAAAACTTTTTTAGACCTTCTGGTGATCATCCATTACTCTAATATAATTTGATCCCTATTTCTTGATCTGCTACCTTTAAGTTATTTCTTGACTACAATCTAATCATCCATCTCTTAAAATTATATCACTATTCTAATTTCTCTACTGCTCTGTGCAACCACAAATGACAGACTTATATCTTCATTACATGTCACATCAAACACAGGCAGAATCTTTTGACCCCAGCTTTATTAAAAGAAGCATTAACTTGCATCATCCCTGCCTCCTTTTTCAGATCAGTCTCTAACCACTGTAATTTTGTTTTGACACTGCCAGAGATAATAACATTTACATTTTATCTGGTAATGATAATAAGGGTTTCCTTGCCTTGTCATTAGTTTGATCTTAAAAATTAAAAATCAATGTAAGGGAGATATATTTTATAAATAACTCACCATCCATTCTGCTCTTTGAGTAATCTAGTGCTCCGCAGCCCTGCAGCCTTTCGACTGTGGGAGAAGGAGAAGGGCAAATTTCACCTAAAGAAGACAAAGAAATTACACCTGGTAAGTCCCCATAAGGAAAGAAAATAAAATATAAACTTCTTCCAGGTTAGGAGGAAAAGAAAGCAATATTGATAAATATTCAGGTAGTAATCCACGGCATCTGAATTATCACCCCTTTCACTCCCCCCGCACCCTCCACATTTCTCCAGGTGTCAAATTCCAGGTTCAGAAGTTTATAAAAACAAACAGGTTTAATAGAAACCTTTTTCTCCCCCTCAAATGTATATTGAAAATCCTGTTCTGTTTTTTCATGTACATGCTCCATGAATATTTCTCTCATTTCCAAAATACAGCTGTAGACAATTTCAAGCCCCTTAGAGAAGTAGTAGATTCCACATGGT
This sequence comes from Globicephala melas, assembly GCF_963455315.2. Taxonomy (NCBI): domain Eukaryota; kingdom Metazoa; phylum Chordata; class Mammalia; order Artiodactyla; family Delphinidae; genus Globicephala; species Globicephala melas. The sequence goes on along the minus strand of NC_083327.1, from coordinate 44,254,115 downwards.
ACTGGTGTTGCCATTTAGTAGACATGGCAAATAAACTACCTAAGCTGGAAGTCTGAAGGGAGATCCACAGAGCTCTGCCCTCTTTCTGCTTAGCCTCAGGTCAGGAAAATACTGTTTTTGTTCATCAACTGTTTAGTAGGAGCATACACAGTGTTAGGTGATAAAAAGAAGAGAGATTAACAAAAAAGCATTATCAGAGAGCTAGATGAAAAAGTGAAGACAGAGAAAGTATTACTGATATATTTAACAAGTTTAATTGAAAGGTTTATATTGTAAGTTTTGTTACCTATAAAAAGTAAACATACTTTCTTTGCTAGTGCCCACTGACTGCTAATTATTTTTAAAAAAATCAGCTTTCAGACAATACATGAAACATCAGTAAGCACAGAAAAATCGATTTTGTAGACCATGTTATTTGAATTAAATGTTTTAAAACTAGCAGTTGATGATAAAACTTTATTTTTAATACTGAATGGGAAAAATCATACTCCTTGAAACAACTCCAGTCTATGAAGAAATCAAAATTGGCATTTACTAAGATTATTTACAGAAGATGATTTTTTAAACACTACTCATCATTATTTATGAGATATAGTGAAAGCAAATTTATAGTTTTAAATATTTTAATTAATGGAGAATAAAAAATAAATCAACTGAACATTCAATGTAAAGTAGAAAGAAAATAATAAAACAAAAATAAAATCAGAAATAATTAGGAGATCAAATCAGTAATCAGTAAATTAGAGAACATTTTATCAATAATTAAATCCAACACCAGTTCTATAAAAATTACAGAATATACCAATTTTGGCAAATATAGTTAAGAAAAATGGAGAGAAAATCGAATAAATGATATCCAGAATATATAAATGACTATATAGACATGGCAGATATTTTCAAAGGTATGAGGATGCTATATATATATAACTGTGATAGTAACTTTGAAAAACCTCTATGAAATGGATAAATACCAGAGAAACTATAAAAAGTCCAAACTGACTAAAGAATTGATAGAAAAATTAAATAGCTGTAGAGTAATGAACATGTAAAATTTTAGAAAAATTTTTTAAAGATCTGCTTCCAAGGGGACGAGGGGAAGATGGCGGAAGAGTAAGACGTGGAGATCACCTTCCTCCCCACAGATACACCAGAAATACATCTACACGTGGAACAACTCCTACAGAACACCTACTGAACGCTGGCAGAAGACCTCAGACCTCCCAAAAGGCAAGAAACTCCCCACGTACCTGGGTAGGGCAAAAGAAAAAACAGAGACAAAAGAATAGGGACGGGACCTGCACCAGTGGGAGGGAGCTGTGAAGGAGGAAAGGTTTCCAAACACTAGGAAGCCCCTTCGCGGGCGGAGACTGTGGGTGGCGGACGGGAAAAGCTTCGGAGCCGCAGGGGAGAGCGCAGCCACAGGTGTACAGAGTGAAAAGCGGAGAGATTCCCACACAGAGGGTCGGTGCCGACCGGCACTCACCAGCTGGAGAGGCTTGTCTGCTCACCCGTGAGGCGGGCGGGGCGCGGAGCTGAGGCTCGGGCTTCGGTCGGAGGGCAGGGTGAGGACTGGGGTTGGCGGCGTGAACACAGCCTGCAGGGAGTTAGTGCGCCACGGCTAGCTGGGAGGGAGTCCAGGGAAAAGTCTGGACCTGCCGAAGAGGCAAGAGACTTTTTCTTCCCTCTTTGTTTCGTGGTGCGCGAGGAGAGGGGATTAAGAGCGCTGCTTAAAGGAGCTCCAGAGATGGGCGCGAGCCGCGGCTAAAAGCGCGGACCCCAGAGACGGGCATGAGACGTTAAGGCTGCTGCTGCTGCCACCAAGGAACCTGTGTGCAAGCACAGGTCACTATCCACACCCCGCTTCCAGGGAGCCTGTGAGGCCTGCCACTGCCAGGGCCCTGGGATCCAGGGACAACTACCCCGGGAGAACGCATGGCGCGCCTCAAGCTGGTGCAACGTCGCGGCGGCCTCTGCCGCCGCAGGCCCGCCCCGCACGCCGTGCCCCGCCCTTCCCCCGCCCCCCGCCCCCACCGCCCCCAGCCTGAGTGCGCCCGAGCCGCCACATCAGCGGCTCCTTTAACCCCGTCCTGTCTGAGCGAAGAACAGATGCCCTCCAGCGACCTACACGCAGAGGCGGGGCCGAATCCAAAGCTGAGCCCCTGGGAGCTGTGAAAACAAATAAGAGAAAGGGAAATCTCTCCCAGCAGCCTCAGAAGCAGCGGATTAAAGCTCCACAATCAACTTGATGCACCCTGCATCTGTGGAATACATGAATAAACAACGAACATCCCAAATTAAGGAGGTGGACTTTGAGAGCAACATTTATGATTTTTTCCCCTTTTCCTCTTTTTGTGAATGTGTATGTGTATGCTTCCGTGTGAGATTTTGTCTGTATAGCTTTGCTTCCACCACTTGTCCTAGGGTTCTATCCGTCCGTTTTTTTAAAATTTTTTTTCTTAATAATTATTTTTTATTTTAATAACTTTATTATATTTTATTTTACTTTATCTTCTTTCTTTTTTACCTTCCTTCCCTCCTTCCTTCCTCCCTCCCTCCCTCTCTCCCTCCTCTCTTTCTTTCTTTCCTTCTTTCTACTTCTACTAATTCTGTCTACTTTTTCTCCCTTTTATTCTGAGCCGTGTGGATGAAAGGCTCTTGGTGCTGCAGCCAGGAGTCAGTGCTGTGCCTCTGACGTGGGAGAGCCAACTTCAGGACACTGGTCCACAAGAGACCTCCCAGCTCCACATAATATCAAACAGTGAAAATCTCCCAGAGATCTCCAACTCAACACCAGCACTCAGCTTCACTTAACGACCAGCAAGCTACAGTGCTGGACATCCTATGCCAAACAACTAGCAAGATAGGAAACAACCCCACCCATTAGCAGAGAGGCTGCCTAAAATCATAATAAGTCCACAGACACCCCAAAACACACCACCAGACGTGGACCTGCCCACCAGAAAGACAAGATCCAGCCTCATCCACCAGAACACAGTCACTAGTCCCCTCCAGCAGGAAGCCTACACAACCCACTGAACCAACCTTAGCCACTGGGGACAGACACCAAAAACAATGGGAACTATGAACCTGCAGCCTTCAAAAAGGAGACCCCAAACACAGTAAGCTAAGCAAAATGAGAAGACAGAAAAACACACAGCAGATGAAGGAGCAAGATCCACCAGACCTAACAAATGAAGAGGAAATAGGCAGTCTACCTGAAAAAGAATTCAGAATAATGATAGTAAAGATGATCCAAAATCTTGGAAATAGAATAGACAAAATGCAAGCAACATTTAACAAGGACCTAGAAGAACTAAAGATGAAACAAACAATGATGAACAACACAATAAATGAAATTAAAAGTACTCTAGATGGGATCAATAGCAGAATAACTGAGGCAGAAGAACGGATAAGTGACCTGGAAGATAAAATAGTGGAAATAACTACTGCAGAGCAGAATAAAGAAAAAAGAATGAAAAGAACTGAGGACAGTCTCAGAGACCTCTGGGACAATATTAAACACACCAACATTCGAATTATAGGGGTTCTAGAAGAAGAATAGAAAAAGAAAGGGACTGAGAAAATATCTGAAGAGATTATAGTTGAAAACTTCCCTAATATGGGAAAGGAAATAGTTAATCAAGCCCAGGAAGCACAGAGAGTCCCATACAGGATAAATCCAAGGAGAAATACGCCAAGACACATATTAATCAAACCATCAAAAATTAAATACAAAGAAAACATATTAAAAGCAGCAAGGGAAAAACAACAAATAACACACAAGGGAATCCCCATAAGGTTAACAGCTGATCTTTCAGCAGAAACTCTGCAAGCCAGAAGGGACTGGCAGGACATATTTAAACTGATGAAGGAGAAAAACCTGCAACCAAGATTACTCTACCCAGCAAGGATCTCATTTAGATTTGATGGATAAATTAAAACCTTTACAGACAAACAAAAGCTGAGAGAGTTCAGCACCACCAAACCAGCTTTACAACAAATGCTAAAGGAACTTCTCTAGGCAAGAAACACAAGAGAAGGAAAAGACCTACAATATCGAACACAAAACAATTAAGAAAATGGGAATAGGAACATACATATCGATAATTACCTTAAAGTAAATGGACTAAATGCTCCCACCAAAAGACACAGATTGGCTGAATGGATACAAAAACAAGACCCATATATATGCTGTCTACAAGAGACCCACTTCAGACCTAGAGACACATATAGAATGAAAGTAAGGGGATGGAAAAAGATCCATGCAAATGGAAACCAAAAGAAAGCTGGAGTAGCAATTCTCATATCAGACAAAATAGACTTTAAAATAAAGACTATTACAAGAGACAAAGAAGGACACTATAAAATGATCAAGGGATTGAGCCAAGAAGAAGATATAACAATTGTAAATATTTATGCACCCAACATAGGAGCACCTCAATACATAAGGCAAATACTAACAGCCATAAAAGGGGAAATCGACAGTAACACATTCATAGTAGGGAACTTTAATACCCCACTTTCACCAATGGACAGATTATCCAAAATGAAAATAAATAAGGAAACACAAGCTTTAAATGATACATTAAACAAGATGGACTTAATATTTATAGGACATTCCATCCAAAAACAACAGAATACACATTTTTCTCAAGTGCTCATGGAACATTCTCCAGGATAGATCATATCTTGGGTCACAAATCAAGCCTTGGTAAATTTAAGAAAACTGAAATTGTATCAAGTATCTTTTCTGACCACAATGTTATGAGACTAGATATCAATTACAGAAAAAGATCTGTAAACAATACAAACACATGGCGGCTAAACAATACACTACTTAATAACGAAGTGATCAATGAAGAAATCAAATATGAAATAAAAAAAAACCTAGAAACAAATGACAATGGAGACACAACGACCCAAAACCTATGGGATGCAGGAAAAGCAGTTTTAAGAGGGAAGTTTATAGCAATACAATCCTATCTTAAGAAACAGGAAACATCTCAAATAAAGAACCTAACCTTCCACCTAAAGCAATTAGAGAAAGAAGAACAAAAAACCCCCAAAGTTAGCAGAAGGAAAGAAATCATAAAAATCAGATCAGAAATAAATGAAAAAGAAATGAAGGAAACAATAGCAAAGATAATTAAACTAAAAGCTGGTTCTTTGAGAAGATAAACAAAATTGATAAACTATTAGCCAGACTCATCAAGAGAAAAAGGGAGAAGACTCAAATCAATAGAATTAGAAATGAAAAAGGAGAAGTAACCACTGACACTACAGAAATACAAAAGATCATAAGAGATTACTACAAGCAACTCTCTGCCAATAAAATGGACAACCTGGAAGAAATGGACAAATTCTTAGAAATGCACAACCTGCCAAGACTGAATCAGGAAGAAATAGAAAATATGAACAGACCAATCACAAGCACTGAAATTGAAACTGTGATTAAAAATTTTCCAACAAACAAAAGCCCAGGACGAGATGGCTTCACAGGCAAATTCTATCAAACATTTAGAGAAGCGCTAACACCTATCCTTCTCAAACTCTTCCAAAATATAGCAGAGGGAGAAACACTCCCAAACTCATTCTACAAGGCCACCATCACCTTGATACCAAAACCAGACAAGGATGTCACAAAGAAAGAAAACTACAGGCCAATAACACTGATGAACACAGATGCAAAAATCCTCAACAAAATACTAGCAAACAGAATCCAACAGCACATTAAACGGATCATACACCATGATCAAGTGGGGTTTATTCCAGGAATGCAAGGATTCTTCAATATATACAAATCAATTACCGTGATACACCATATTAACAAATTGAAGGAGAAAAACCATATGATCATCTCAATGGATGCAGAGAAAGCTTTTGACAATATTCAACACCCATTTATGATAAAAACTCTGCAGAAAGTAGGCATAGAGGGAACTTTCCCCAACATAATAAAGGCCATATATGACAAACCCACAGCCAACATTGTCCTCAATGGTGAAAAACTGAAAGCATTTCCACTAAGATCAGGAACAAGACAAGGTTGCCCACTCTCACCACTCTTATTCAACATAGTTTTGGAAGTTTAGCCACAGCAATCAGAGAAGAAAAGGAAATAAAAGGAATCCAAATCGGAAAAGAAGTAAAGCTGTCACTGTTTGCAGATGACATGATACTATACACAGAGAAGCCTAAAGATTCTACCAGAAAACTACTAGAGCTTATCAATGAATTTGGTAAAGCAGCAGGATACAAAATTCATGCACAGAAATCTCTGGCATTCCTATACATTAATGATGAAAAATCTGAAAGTGAAATCAAGAAAACACTCCCATTTACCATTGCAACAAAAAGAATAAAATATCTAGGAGTAAACCTACCTAAGGAGACAAAAGACCTGTATGCAGAAAAGTATAAGACACTGATGAAAGAAATTAAAGATGATACAAATAGATGGAGAGATAGACCATGTTCTTGGATTGGAAGAATCAACATTCTGAAAATGACTCTACTACCCAAAGCAATCTACAGATTCAATGCAATCCCTTTCAAACTACCACTGGCGTTTTTCACAGAACTAGAACAAAAAATTTCACAATTTGTATGGAAACACAAAAGACCCCGACTAGCCAAAGCAATCTTGGGAACGAAAAACGGAACTGGAGGAATCAGGCTCCCTGACGTCAGACTATACTACAAAGCTACAGTAATCAAGACAGTATGGTACTGGCACAAAAACAGAAAGATAGATCAATGGAACTGGATAGAAAGCCCAGAGATAAACCCACGCACATATGGTCACCTTATCTTTGATAAAGGAGGCAGGAATGTACGGTGGTGAAAGGACAGCCTCTTCAATAAGTGGTGCTGGGAAAACTGGACAGCTACATGTAAAAGTATGAGATTAGATCACTCCTAACACCATACACAAAAATAAGCTCAAAATGGATTAAAGATCTAAATGTAAAGCCAGAAACTATCAAACTCTTAGAGGAATACATAGGCAGAACACTCTATGACATAAATCACAGCAAGATCCTTTTTGACCCACCTCCTAGAGAAATGGAAATAAAAACAAAAATAAACAAATGGGACCTAATGAAACTTCAAAGCTTTTGCATAGCAAAGGATACCATAAACAAGACCAAAAGACAACCCTCAGAACGGGAGAAAATATTTGCAAATGAAGCAACTGACAAAGGATTAATCTCCAAAATTTATAAGCAGCTCATGCAGCTCAATAACAAAGAAACAAGGAACCCAATCCAAAAATGGGCAGGAGACCTAAATAGACATTTCTCCATAGAAGATATACAGACTGCCAACAAACACATGAAAGAATGCTCAACATCATTAATCATTAGAGAAATGAAAATCAAAACTACAATGAGATATCATCTCACACCAGTCAGAATGGCCATCATCAAAATATCTAGAAACAATAACTGCTGGAGAGGGTGTGGAGGAAAGGGAACCCTCTTACACTGTTGGTGGGAATGTGAATTGTACAGCGACTATGGAGAACAGTATGGAGGTTCCTTAAAAAACTACAAATAGAACTACCATATGACCTAGCAATCCCACTACTGGGCATATACCCTGAGAAAACCATAATTCAAAAAGAGTCATGTACCAAAATGTTCATTGCAGCTCTATTTACAATAGCCCAGAGATGGAAACAACCTAAGTGTACATCATCGGATGAATGGATAAAGAAGATGTGGTACATATATACAATGGAATATTACTCAGCCATAAAAAGAAACGAAATTGAGCTATTTGTAATGAGGTGGATAGACCCAGAGTCTGTCATACAGAGTGAAGTAAGTCAGAAAGAGAAAGACAAATACCGTATGCTAACACATATATATGGAATTTAAGAAAAAAAAAATGTCATGAAGCACCTAGGGGTAAGACAGGAATAAAGACACAGACCTACTAGAGAACGGACTTGAGGATACGGGGAAGGGGAAGGGTAAGCTGCGACAAAGCGAGAAAGAGGCATGGACATATACACACTACCAAATGTAACATAGAGAGCTAGTGGGAAGCAGCCGCATAGCCAGGGAGATCAACTCGGTGCTTTGTAACCACCTGGAGGGGTGGGAAAGGGAGGGTGGGAGGGAGGGAGACACAAGAGGGAAGAGATATGGCAACATATGTATATGTATAACTGATTCACTTTGTTACAAAGCAGAAACTAACACACCATTGTAAAGCAATTATACTCTAATAAAGATGTAAAAAAATAAATAAATAAAAAAATAAAGGTCTGCCTCCAAAAATAACATCTGGCCGTGACTTATTTGCATAATCTCTAAGAATGTGATTATAAATAATTCCTTTCCTACTGATAGTGTTCCAAAGCATAAAAAAATCCTTGTTTACAAAACTAGCCCAAACTCAACTCAAAAGATTGACAAACTTAATAAACGCAGAGATTAACTATAATACAATCTCAATTATATTGGTTGAACTCTATAAAATGGCTGATAGATATACTTTACCTACAATTATGGCAAATTAATAAAGTGCAACATAATTAAATACAAATTCAAAAATCCTAATTAAATTACTAACAAATAAATCCAGCAGCACATTCAAAGTATAATACATGATATTCCTTTGTCCATAGACAAACATGCAGATTTTTAAATAATTTTAAATATATCTTGAATATACACAGGATTTATTTTGTTTTGTCAAACAATATCTTCTTCTTTTTAGAAGTGTATTTAACACATCAGAGTTTCCTAATATGAGAGATATGTCTGGTTTTAATTCTATCACATTGTACACAATCTTTCAATTTGTGGTCTGTATTTTCTTCACCTTGTTTCATTTTGGTATTCCTTATGATAGTTTTATGGTGTTTACTTTTTGTCCTAAAGCCTACCCTTACAAATATAACATTTTATGATGCCCAATTCTTTAATTGTTGAGAGTATTGTTGAATCCTTACTGTTAGCAATGATGAAATTAAAATATTCTCATTTCCCTTTGTTATAAAGCAGAAACTACTAACACACCATTGTAAAGCAATTATACTCCAATAAAGATGTTAAAAAAAATTCTCATTTCCAATCTCTCATAATTTTTACTACACAGCATTTTTTGATTAGTCTCTTTGTATATTTGAATATTCTTATATTTCTATATCATATTTTGTATTTAAAGTATATATTTCAAACTTCAGGGGTAAAAGCTAAAATCAGCATGTTTATATTTCTCCCACACTTTCCTTTTTTCCCTTCTAACTACAAATATATATACATATATGTACATAATATATTTATAGTACATATAGTATATATGCATATATCAATATTTTCAGGCTGTATAACATAAAGTCTATTCCATAACCAAATTTATCAGATTTATTTTAGTTTTAGTAGTTAAATGGGTTCACTGTTTTCCACTAGTTTCTTGACCATGGTTTTTGTTTTAAGTCATCTCTTATTTAGTTATATTTCATCCCCTCACAGTTCAATCAAGAAGAAGAATAAAATCTTATTCAAATGTATATAACTGTTTACATTCTAAGGGCAAAAATCAAATTCTATCTTCATGTATTACACTAAAATGAATTTCAGGCTATTATACTGAAGAGATAAATAGAAAAACAAAAAGTTTAATAAATCTTGAAAGAAAGTATAGATCAATATTTATTGGACCCATAGATTTCATAGATTTCATAAAATCTATGACAATATGACAATGGTAAAACTTGTAAGATATTATTATATAAAATTGAAAAAAAATTTCCATGTCAGATATTACTTAAACAATTTCAAAAAATAGAGAAAACTGAAATTAAAATATTTACAACAAATACAGCAGATTTAAACTAATGTTTAGAACCTTATAAATAATTGATTCTTATGTTGAGATGTCTTATTGTTAAGATCTTCATTTAAGAGGTCACTTATTCAAGGTTTTAAAGGTCTTAAATAGGTAAAGAAATACATTTCAGAAATTACAGATGGAAGGTATAGTTTGAAAAAAAGAGAACTACAGATGGAGTATTTGAAAGAATTTGGAAGGAGATAAAAGACCATAAAAGACTGCCATTGAAAATGGGATAATTTAGAAATAAGTATGAATATGCTCATTAGCTGATTAAAGAATCATTAAAATAGTAATCTGAGTATATTTTGATTTTCAAAACTTACCTAATTCTCCAAGATTTTTATTTTTTTCCGGTATTCAAGATTTGAATATTGCCTTGTAAATCTGTCTGATTCCCAAAACCAAGCTCATCCAGTTTCTTACAGACCTTCTCCTAGGAGCCATCCATAAAGCTGAATAATATCCTCATTTACTAAACATCTAAACCCAAATTAAAAATACGTGTTAGGATATTCTCCCTGCAATCTTTTCTCCTGAATAAGTACTGGAGGAGAGCATTTTCCAAATAATTAGCTTGATAAGATAAATAAGAATAACATAGATTTTCATCCATTCTATTAAAAAAGAATGATGCCCTTTCTGGCTGAGAATCCACTGCCCCAACCATGAAGACACAAGGCAGTTTTCAACCAAATGAAAGAAAAGTAGGAAAGGAAACAGAGCTTGAAAAGTTTCATTACACAGATGCTGATTGTCTGAAAGTGCCCAGGATCAACAGAACCTACTGGCCTGCAACAGCTGAAGACGGAGTGGTTTAATTTGTGGAAAACTATTACACTGTCCATATTGCAAAGGCAAAACCTACTGCCAACAATGGAAAATTCTGCAGGCCATGGCCCTAGTTACTGTTCAGAATACAGTCTGTCACCTAATCAGCGTGTATGACCTTGGGTTACCATCCGTCTTCCTAACCAGGCAAGTGGCCCCACTATGAAAAGTTAAACCTTAAAAATAAACATGGATGATGTATTTTATCTGTAGGCAGAAGTGGACACCAAATATCAAACTCTACAACTCTAACATCTAACATCTAACGTCTACAAAGGGCTTTCCACGTTATAATAATAGAACATTACCTCAAAACTGCAAAATCTTTTAAAGCTTATCCTCTTCTGGGAAGCAATCACTCTTATTTTCTCACAATGAATTTAACATTCATAATAAAGAAAGTTTAATTATAGCAGCAGTAACCCATTTGGAATAGAAGTTTGATATCTACTTTTTTCTTTTTTATGACAAGCTAGAGCTTCTTGAAGATGTATTTTTTTTTCTTCCAGAAGATTCAAACAATTCCTCAAATTAGTTTGAACCTTAAGTTAGGATAAAGGTACTTATATAGGTTTGGGAGAAATGGCACGTATATAGTGGCTTCAATTTTACTTTGCCAGATAATGATATAAACCGCCACACATCAGAGAGGATAATGAGCTTCTAGAGCTTTTACCGAAACCTCATGAGCTTAAATCAGATCTCACTGTCTCTAACCCACATCCGAACATTCCACTGGACGTGCAGAAAATTGCTTAAGACAAAGATGTATGGTTTTGAGGCTTTAAAATCCTTATAATATAGACACATATCACACAGATTTTGACAAACCTCCCTGGATACCAAAGATGAGCTGTCACTCCCATAGAAAACAAGCTCCAATTACCAATTTCACCAGTAATGTATCTAGCTTATGAAAACATTAACCCAATTCTGTGCATAGCAGTTGAATTCCCACCCCGTCCCCCTCCCGGGGGACTTAAAACTTCCAGAAATGAAAGTTTCTTATGAAAAGCAAAGTAATACTTTTCTATAGCACATTATTTTTTAAATTTTAAGTTATTTTTAGTGATCTAAATGATTCCTATTTTTCACTCATCTTTCCACCCAATCAAAAAAAAAATTAATTGTATCAGCTTCCTAAACAAAATTTTATGGTAAAACAAGCAACAGAAAACAAACCAGAAGTAAATAAAACCAATCAAACATACACATTAAAAAATTGCAAGAGAGATCACTACATTAAATTATCACTGTTATACATTTTCAGCAACAAAATTTAGATATTAAGTACCTTTCTGATTCTGAAAAAACACTAACATTGAGATATTTTTATGTACTGTGAAATGTGGGGGTTTTTTTCCCCATACTCTTTCAAACGGAGAAATAAAAGGAGAACAAAACACACTTTAAAAATGTATCCTGATTTAAGAAAAAGTAACTCAAAAGTCAGTTATTGACTTTTGTTTCAGGAGACGGTGTTATCTGCACCAAACTTCCAGGAATTAAAACAGTACCCTCCTAAACAAGACCCTCCTAAAACATTAATAGACAGCCCACAGAGGTGCCGAAAGACAGTTTCAAAGAATATAGCTCAGACTATCTAGGATCTCCAAAAAGAGCATCAGATCTGAGAACTAACTCTTTATTGAGGAGAACCTTAATAATCGAGAACCTCAAAATAGTTTGTGCCTAGCCAGGACCAGCTACATAATTCTCTGGGCTCAGTGCAAAATAAACATGTGAGGCCCCCTGTTCAAACACCAAAACATAAAGTTATTTCCTTTTTTCTACTCTCTCTCTCTCAACTTGCCTTGGTTTTTTATTTGCTATTTAAAGTTGAACTTCTTCCACCATAAGGATACTCCCTGCAAGAGAAGACCTTCACAGGAGCACAGGACCCAGCTGGTGATTTAGCAGACTGGACACATGTGCCCAGTCACTGCCCTCTCCATGTCTGTACCCAGCCTGCCCCAGGAGTGGAGGGTGAGGGTGGCAGTGGTCCCTGGGAAGGAGCAGTGAGCAGATGGCTGAGAAGCTGCCACAAGGGGATGGGAGGTATGGGAGCCCCAACCCTGTATGAGCTGGGAATCTAAGTCCCCAGCACCAGTGCTTCATTGTCCCATGGGACTCCATGTACAGAACGCAAATCCCAAAATATAATTATTAAGATTTTTGAGATAGTGACCACAGGTATTAAACCTTAAGCCCCTCCTGAGTGTGTGACCTTGTGAGAATGCATTGTTCACGGTCCCAAAATATCAGCTCTATGTCCAGCCCTAGACCAGAATTTCTCAACCTCAGTGCTATTGACGTTTGGGGCCAGATGATTCCTTTTTGTGAGGAGTTGTTCTATGCATTGCAGGAAGTTTAGCTGCATCCCTCCTGTCTTACCCAGTAGTGTCTCTAGACACAGTTAAATGTCCCCTGGGGAACAAAATTGTGCCTGGTTGAGAACAAAAGCCTTAGATGTATATCTATCTATACAAACCCAGGGTGACAACTATGTACTTCTCATATTCCCCTATTGATAGGCAGATAAGGGAGAGATTACAAGATGCACAACTACCTTAGGATAATCATTTAGCAGTTACCAGTTAAAGAAAAGGAAGGCATCAAAAGATGAATTTTATCACAGTCTTTTGGTGCTCAGGGCTGACTCCCTACCAGGCCATCTCCTGCCTAGGGCAAGAAGCAGGGGACTCAGCCTTGCAGGAGTGCTTAGGAGATAAGCTCAAAGGACACATTTAACATTCTTCCAACAGAAGGCATACAGTCTAGTTACTATTCTATCCATCTCCTATTTCCTCTGAGACAAGTCAAGCAATTCTCCCCGAAGTTGTAAGTCTCCTGGGAATTGTTGCTTGGGCTTGGAAGGCTTTGTGGAGTTGACAGCTGTAAAGGAAGATCAGACAGCTGTGAGAGCACCACTGGGTCATTGCCCAGGATGCACAGGATCAGACAAAAACTGCTTTCTCCTATCAACTTCTGTGGTTGACATACTGATTTTTAGTCTGTTTTTATATGTTTATTTTCATTGCACCTTCCTAATTTTAAGTAGCCAAGCCCTAGTATATTAGCTGGCTTAATATAATTGGTCAGCAGCTTCTTTACCACCTTGACTCCCTCTTTAATACCTCCCCAGTTCCCGTTCCATTCCTCCCTACCTTCATCCCTGCCTTCCACCCCTCCCAGAGACCCTCTCCACTTAGCAACTCTAGCAACTCTTCTTCCTTCAGGACCAAATCAGGTCCTGTTACCTGAGGAAGGGGAAGTGGGTGTTATGGGGAACAAGTACAACAAAGTCCACAAAACCTCCATTCCAGTCCTGGTCCTGCCATTTTCCTACAAGAGCTGGCAGCTGACAAGGATGTACTCAGTGTCACGTGTTTCGTACTGCCTTGTCTTTCTCCATGATGTGTCCATGCCAACTGCTTATGCCCACATCTGTTGAACTTCTCTTACTCATCCAGATCCAATGCAGCTTCCTCTCTGAACCTTCTCTGACCATTCCATTCCTCAATAATCACAGCTCTCTCAATTTTATGAGCACACATGGTTTGTACAGTATATGGGGCATATTGCCTGGCACACAGCAGTCAGTCAGTTAACCATATTTATTTAAAAAAATCACCTCACATTTTAAGACAGCATTACATGTTACAATTTTTTTGTCATTCTTTCCAACAACATTACAACTCTGAGACCAGAAGCTATCTTCCCACTGCTAAATGAAGAGTGGATAAATTAATACATAATTAGTCACTACTAGAACTCTATTCCTCTTGATCTGTTTCCTTCTCAAACTGAAACAGTTATTACCAAGGAGCTTTTACTCTCTATTCTTAAAATCTGTATTAGTCCCTGAACTCGGCTCTTCCCAAGTTCTCTAGATATTTTCCCCAAAGAAGAAATTGAGAATATTGACATTTTCTCACTGCTTCCTACCAAACTACTGACTATTTATCAGCTTTCAGATCGTGTTATATTGGCTAAATAACCATCCTACTGGGGCTATGCCTCTATGTTTATAGTCTGAGTAGCACCTGACAGGCAATAAATATTGTGATTATTATTGTAACAAAATGGGCACAGTTCCTTATGCTCTTACCATAGAATTAATGCACATAAAAGAATTGTTTCTGTCCAACTAGGAGCAAACTTAGAACAATTTTTTGCTATAGGTATTCAGATAAATCTGAATTGCATAAATGATTAATAAAAATGTTTGGTTAATGCACTTTCCCCTATATCATAAGAAGGTAAGTATTTACTATAAACATGTCTAAAAAAGTATACATAGGAAAAATTTATGATGTAATGGTAAGTATAAAAGAATTAAAAAATATGTTGATAGAGACGTGATTTAAGCTGCATAAACACGGAAGGGAGATGGAAAGAAATTTAAATATTATAATTAAAATGATTGTCTCCGAGGGCTTCCCTGATGGCGCAGTGGTTGAGAGTCCGCCTGCCGATGCAGGGGACACGGGTTTGTGCCCCGGTCCGGGAAGATCCCACATGCCGCGGAGTGGCTGGGCCCGTGAGCCATGGCCGCTGAGCCTGCGCGTCCGGAGCCTGTGCTCCGCAACAGGAGAGGCCACAACAGTGAGAGGCCCGCGTACCACAAAGGAAAAAAAAAAAAGATTGTCTCCGAATGAGAGAGGTGCCAGCGAGGTTTTCTTTTTCTGCTCTTATATGCTTTTCTATATTTTCTAAAGTTTTATTCAATAATTATTTGTTTTGTTATCAGAAAAAAATAAGCAAATATAACACATTTGAAAAGTCATGACTAACAGAAGAAGGAATGGGAATTTTCTTTTGGTCTCAAAAATATTCTTGAATCCCCAAAGCTAAGGACCATAAATGCTAAGGACTCCTGTATAAAAGGATTTACCAGACACATTTTTAGGACTTGCTCAGAGTGAGCAGAACAGTTCTGCTAGTGAGCAAACATCACCACCACACAATATCACCACTACCCTAGCCCAGCCTGGGAAAGATGACTAGAGTGGTTGTTCAGTGTTTCAGATTTGTCTGCTCAGGGGTTCAGTGATGTGACTTCCTCCTATCCTTACTTAAATCAAGCAAAAGAACCACCCCCAGAGAACACAGGTGCTGGCAAAGAAGAGGAGAATGGGATCTCATTTTTCAGTTGGATATATATTTACACACTAGATTTGCTTCTCTCTGTTTTCTGCCCATCTAAGCAAAATCAAAGAAGTTGCAGAGATGGCAAGAAGAATAAAGAGAACAGCTGTTGATTTGCCTGAATTCCTAATCTTTGGAAAGACAACAGTAGGCGAGATCCCCATAGTTCAACTGGATGCTACAAAATATGGAACTTGAGCTGCTTGCCAGGCAAAGACCCTGATTACAAAACATGTTACAGGATGGATTACCAGGATTTCTCAAGGAAAGAAGTTGGGAACACATCGGGACACAGCAGACATTCCCATGTGATGACTTCTGAGGGACTTTGATGTTAATTAGCCAGAAGAAGATCATCACAGTAGCAATTAAATGAATTTTTTTTTTTTTTTTTTTTTTTTTGCGGTACGCGGGCCTCTCACTGTTGTGGCCTCTCCCGTTGCGGAGCACAGGCTCCGGACGCGCAGGCTCAGCGGCCATGGCTCACGGGCCCAGCCGCTCCGCGGCATGCGGTATCCTCCTGGACCGGGGCACAAACCCGTGTCCCCTGCATCGGCAGGTGGACTCTCAACCACTGCACCACCAGGGAAGCCCTAAATGAAAGAATTTTGCCTCCTCCATCCATCTTCCAGGCTCTAATTCTGTGAAGGAGAAATAGGGACTCAGAATGGCCTGTTAAATACATTACCTTTCTAAACATAAAGATAGATACATAATGGTTAGACACATAAATGGTTATTTCTTGCAGAGAAACATTATACCTAAACTTAGGGGCTTAAAGAGCAACCACAGTGTTATCTATCATTTTTTCTGTATTCTAAAATTCTATATTTTAAATGCTATATATAAAATACTGTATCCTAAAATCCAAAATATACTGAATTTCAAAATCCATCTGGCTTCAAGAGTTGTGGATAAGAAATTATGGACCAGTTTGGGATCTTTAAGTCACGTCTTTTTAAAAGATATGCTCCATATCTACTATAGATAAGAACATACCAGAGAAAACCCTTCCTTTATCATTATTTCTGGCAGATGCTTTTCTATTAATTATTTTTCATAATTTATGTTTGTAAGTACCCATTCTACATGTTCTCAGGCATAAAGACAAACAAAATATGTTCTGTTACTGGTAAGTTCACAGGTCAAGAGATAAAAAGCAAAGCCTCTGGACAACATATGTCTCCTCAAAAAGCCCTATATAAAGGAAGCATAGTTTTTCTAGGTCACAGCAGAGCCTTTGCTATGTGACACGCTTATGATCTTACAAAAGCATGAATACATTGGACGTTATTTGTTGCCTCATAGAATCAATTGTCTCTTTACACTGAAGGTAGAACAACATAAGATGAATCAGCTGAGCTAGTAAAATAATAAGAGTGAAGAAAAATAATGAACAGTTATGGTTCAAGACTGGCAAAATAGTGAGGGAGTAGTCAACCTATGTGGTGCTAATTAAAATCCTTATTTTACTGGAGTATTTGTCATCTCTGCACATCAAAAAATAAGTTATGTCTCAAAGGAAATGTTCAACAGATATAGTCAAACTTGGCCAGAAGGAAGAGGAAGTTACTACAATTAATATAGGCCAGTTTTAATTATGAATATATTTTGATTCCTGCAATGCTTGTTGAGCTAACTTTGATCACTCTAAAAGAAGTATAAGATATAAGATATGCATTTATAAGATATGTTACTTATACGGTATGATTTGGCCTTTTTTCAGCTTTGTCTGATTGTTCCAGGGATTAATATTAGAATATCACCCAGTCTTTTAAAATTAAGACTAAATATACAAAAAAATCTTTCAAGTGAAGTGATTTTATATAATTAAGACCTACTAAATGAGACTGTAAATGCTGGGAGGGAAGGCCTTGCTATGCTAGTTTATTTTTCTTTTAATGGGAAGAACTTATTTATAATAGATTCTGGGATTTAAAAAGTATATTAAACATATAACTAAATTCTCTTAGTAAAGTGGATATTTCAATTAGGGAATATTAGAGAAGAGAAGAAATGAAACAAGCAGCAAAATGACCAAACAGCAGGAATCTTTATGTGTCAATGAAAGACAGACAAGATGGGCTGAAAGAAGAGCAGTCATGACAGAGTCTATCCAGAACAGATGGACCAGGGAAAGTCCACCTGCACCAGAAGCTTCAGAGGAAACTGATACCCCACTGGATTTTGAATATAGTGTGTTTTAAGCTTCCACTCTTATAGGCACTCAGCAGGAAAGAACTGCCATCAATTCATTCCAATCAGTGTCTCATTCTGGCATGGCTGAAATCTGCCCAATATGGAGGTCCAAAATTTGTAAATAAATGGTTTCAAGACTACACGGGGGTAACATGCAGTGTGAGAACCACGGAATTGTCAGAAATTCATTGAACAAGTAGATTAGGCTTGAAAAAGCTAAATATCATGTGGAAGTACCCGAGAAGAGAATACATTTTCAATCCTGAAATAGATTTTTTCCTCTTGCTTTGTCTCCTATGTCCAAGAAAGAATGTGCTCAAAGGTACCTGTCAAAGTTTATACTTTAATGAATGCAGAGCAGCCAGGCTTGAAAATGAATTTCTGGATGTGATCCTGGAAGCCTACTGTGTCGTTCTAATCATATGAGTGGCAGCCAGAAACTTTGGGTTTATCATCTCTTTTGACAAGAACCCATCAATGTGCATTACCTTTTTGCCATCCTGCCTTCATTTCTATCTGTAAGAATACTCTAGTAGACACTATTAGCACAAAAATTACCATTATGCATAATGAGTGCATGAGGGGACATCCAAGTTACTAGAAAGAAATTACTTTTTGGACTGTGAATTGCCTATCATATCTTGGGAACAAATTACAAACGCAAAGATATGATGCCTTGTAAGATTCCTGGCATGTTCTCCAGTGTATGTTTAGTCTTTCCTCCTTCAGCCTGCTATCAGAACCAAACTGTAATCAAGGAGACTCAGGTAAGTGGCATTTATTCACTCATCCAATCATGGCTTCTTGACAAATGACAGACTCAATTTTATTCCAACAAAGGAAAAGTGTGGAAAAGTGTTTACTATGATTGATAGACAACTTATTCTCTCTCTCTTTGCTTTTCAGTAATCAACACTTTCCATATTATATAAACATCAGAACTGGCCGTTCCTAATGTGAATAAATTATTTCCTATTTCTTAAAATTGTACATTAAGAAAAAATGTTGTTTATGTAATTTTCTTCTATTTCATTAAAATAGTTCTGTACTCTTAAATACTGATATATTATCATAATCAAAAATGAACACAATGCCCTAATAAAATATTGCCCAATTAAGTTATTTTAAAATACAGTTTACTTTAGATTAATATAGAAAATCAATTAACAAAATTTTTATTAAAGTAAGTTAAAATATAATGTTCTCTATAGCAAATAAATACAAGACAGAGAGAAAAAAAGATACAATAAACATTTCTATGTCATCAAGTGGAAACAAGATAAAAATCTCCTTTTTAGAACTTCCAAGAAGTATGCCCTACCAGAATTAACCCAGAGGTTTTAAGAAGGGAATTTCTGAATGCCTGGTCCTTCAGAGATGTGGATGATCACCAGGTGTGCCATGTTCCCAGTGCACTACTAGCAACCCCTCAATAACGCTTCCTCTTTTTGATATCGTAACTCTGAAAGTTGTATTTTATATATACCATTGATGCCAGATTATTTAGACTAGACTAGGACAAATAAACACGTTGCCAAATATCTTTATCACTTCATCACCTAAAACAACCAACACAGAAGACTCATATATTGCTAGAATTCTGGTTACTGACTGGTGAAAAATACAAGCATCATACTCACAAGAAGCAATGCTCATGAGGGAATGGAGTTCAAATGGAAAACTTTGTTTAAAGTATTAATAAGTACTCTAATTTCACGTGTGAATATTTTGTTGATGAAATAATATTTTTAGATTACAAATAAATATAAGTATAAAATAAATGTATGTTCATTTTCTATAAAAATCAGTAGGTGTAAATCCTCCTTTCTTCATATGAATGTTTCCAGGCTACATAAATTAGGGTCTATAATATTTTCAATATGTTTCACAGTCAGTACACTCTTCCAAAAATGAAATTCACCAAAAATATTGGATGAATAAACAAATTCTAGAATCACTGAGCTTTGATACTCAAATCCTAGTATTTGGTTTCATTCTGATTGCACGCAACAGGGTCCTGGCAGTAAACATCTAACACACTTATATAGGTTAATTGAGAAAAGTTTGATAAGGAGATGTTTATGTGTGTGGGTAGGTTTCAGGGAAATGGACAGGCAGGGCTGGCTTCAGGGGTGTGCCATCTCTAGTGCTGCATAGGTCCTCACACTTAAGTGCCCTGTGTCTGGTGTAATGTTCTACTGTTGTCATCCTGAAATTCTTAATATTTTTTTAACAAAGGCCCCCATATTTTCATCTGCACTGGGCCCCACAAATTATGTAGTCATTCCTGTTAATAGGAAATAGTGAAGGACCTAAAGGATTCTGCTCCAGATTTCCTTCAGACTCAAGACTGCAATATCAACTCTTCCCTGGGTCTCCAGCCTGCTGCTGACCTGCTCTGAAGATTTTGGACTTGCCAGTCCCCACAATCATGTGAGCAATTCCTTAAACAAAAAATCTAGATAGACAGATATAGAGAGATATATGGATGGATGAATGGACAGACAGATGTAGACAAAGAGAGATATACAGACTTATCTATATCAAAACCTCTATCATGTATCTATCAGCTATCTATCTATCTATCTATGTATCTATGTATCTATCTCCATGACAGTTTAATCTCTCTAGTTCCTTCTTCTTGTTCCTTTAGAGTTATAAATGATAAAGGTTCTTTTTTATATAGTAAGAGAAAGAGAGAGAGAGGCACCCAGGGGAATAAATACCCCACAACTAAGCTTTCTCCACCCTGAAATTTTCCTCTTGGATTCTCTCTTTGCCCTAAGCTGACTGAAAGCCAAAGGACAAGAGAATTTATTTATGTGGCCCACAAATGCCAGCCTCCTGAAGCACAGAGCAAGATGGAGAAAAGTGGTAATGAATCTAGAGGGCAAAATTATAATACTCATCATCCTAATATAGTTTTATGATTGTAAAATTCTAAATACAGCTCCCAGTTGATGCAGTACATAGCTTCAGTATAATGGTTGACCTATCATATTCACCTTCTTTTAACTTCATGAGATAGCTGTTATACCCTCTTCACATACGAGAAAACAGAGACTTAAAAAATTTAAGTAATGTGTCCAAAATCATACAGCTAGTAAATGACAGAACTGGGATTCAAGTATTAATCTGTCTGATAGCAGAAACAGTGGTCTTGGCTACTTTCTAAACTGATGTGGGTATTTTTCTCTGGTGCACTCCTGTCTTCAATACACCCCTTCACACAAAATATTCAATTTATTCCCAATAGCTCCCTTGTATCATATAATCAATATATATTCTACCTCTACAATCTTATTTGACCAGCTTATTCTCTTAGCAGAGGAGGAGGGTGCAAAAAGCTGACCTAAACTGAAGAGACAGAAGAAAAAATAAATAAATAAAACTAAAGGGGACCAGGAGAAGAACCAGGACCTCTAGACTTTCTTCAAGGATAAACTAAGATTTTACTGCTGGAAATTAATGAATTTATCAAAAGAAAAGAGCAGACTACTAAGTAATTCAAAAGCTAGTTCTTTGCAGAGAAATTACATGCTAGGTAAATTATTAGCTACCTTCTCAAAAAATAAAAAATAAAATAAAAAGTAAAATATAAAAATGAAAACTCAAGCAAAATAGATAAAAATGAGAATGTGGAAATAACCAAAGTCAAAGGGAATTAAAGTAATTATAGGATGTGTTTATATGTATATAAAAAAATTGAAAATCAGAGTTAAATAGATTTTTTCTGTGAAAATATAAATATGCTCATTGCCTTAATGAAAATTTTAATGAATTATTATTTCCAAACATATATCAAGCAATTGTACAGATTAAGTCAAATGTATGTGGAAAGAAAGGAGAAAATCTGTTTCTTGTTTCACCTGTGAACTGCCTGGGTTCAAAACCTATCTTCAGCTAGCTTTACTGGAGTTTCCTAACCTCTTTGTGCCTCCATATTATAATTTGCAAAACGAGGATGCTAATAGTATTTCCTTCATAGGTCTATCATGAGTGTATTTGTAAAGCATTTAGAACAGTACCTGGTACACAGTGATATATAAATTATTGCTAATAACAAAATGTTTAACAAATACAATCATTTTTTTAAAACCATTTATCTACAAATATTAATGTAAGCATAATAAATAAATATTAGCAAAGCTATTTAATCAAAGCAATAAATGAACAATATACAATGAAAAACAGATTATATATCAGGAATGCAGTGATAACAGTCTAGTAATAAAATTTACTAAATTTAAATATTAAATCATACAATCAATTCCGTGGATGTTGAAAGCATTTAATAAAAGCTTCATATTTATTCCAGATGAAAACTCCTAATAAAACATGAAGAATAGACACAATTTTATATACGAATGTATAAATAAATTTAGCATCATTTTAAGGGTCAAATAATAAAAGTAAAATTAGGAACAAGAAAAAGATGTTGTCTTATTTGGTGTTATTCTAGAGATGTGAGCTCATGGAATTAGAATTGAGAAAAAATCAATATGTATAAAATCTTAAAATCGATCTGCATAATTATCATGATTTAGAAATTATGTAATGGTATAAAAAGTACCCAATAGAGTCAACTGGAAAAATGTTACCAAAAAGAGAAAAGAGTCTACAAACACAAAGGAGAAAAAGACATATAATTGTCTTAACTTTTGTAAACTACTGATTAAAGGACAGCTGGGGTGGGGAACTTAGGTAACTGTAGCAAACTGACTCCAGTGATGTCTCTTCTATTTATTTCCAAAGCCACATTCTGCTGGAGAAGTTTTTCTAAATCTCCTGACCAGAGTAATAGGAAGCAAAAAATAATAGGGCAGAAAATCTAGACTCTCCTTCCAGCTTTGCAAACCAGTTATTTGACCACTAAGAAGTTGGAAATTGAACCTCTCCAGGATTCAAAACTCCTCATCTGAAGGTAAGGAAGTGAAGGCACGATGATATGGGTTCTCACATTCCATTTCATATAGATGTAGGAGAGAGAAGACCCATCTTTTCAACATTCCAAAGCTCAGCAAACCAGTTGGGTCAACAATGGAAGTCTACTGTAAGAATAATCATAATGTCATCACTGAGTAGGGAAGATATGAGGCTAAAAAATATTTAGCAAAATATTGATAATGGTTGAAGCTGAGCAATAGGTAAATGGAGGTTCATTATACTTGTCTCATCATTTTTTGTTTACATTTTAAATGTTTCATCAGCTCTTATGATAAGGGTTCTTATCACAAAGTGATAATAATAATGATAATAATAAAAGAAAAAGGGTAGGAGAAAGCTTTTGGAAGAGATGGCTATGTTTGTGGCATAGATTGTGATGATGATTTCACAAATGCATACTTATCTCCAAACTCATCTAGTTGTAACACATTAAATACATATGGCTTTTTCTATGTCAATCATACCTCAAAAGTGGTTTTAAAAATGCTTCATTATAAAAAGTTTTTAAAAACCAAAATTATGTCAAAAAATGTTCCTCTCTCTAATTACCACTCACATAGAGGAAAAAGATTTAAATAATTTTAAAAAGAACAAGTAAAAATATAAAATGCAGTATTTAGTTGAATTTTTTTCCAAAAAAATAACACTACAGGTAGGTAACACTTTTCAAAAGTTCTCAAAAAGACTCTGGAGAAATAGACATTTTTCACAGAACTCCCTTTGAACTGAGAAAAAACTAATCTAGGTAGAATTAATGCTCTTTAAAGATCAAATTGTCTACATTTTAAAGTGTCCAGAGAAAATAGAATAATATATTCCTTATATTTCCTTTATACTAATAATCATATTTTTAAGAAAAGTGAAGCTGAAAAGTTATTTTGGTATAATCATAATCAATATAAATTCTAATATTGTGAATTTCATGCTTGCAAACAGAAATTTTTGCTACCATGAATTATTTTCCAATTTTAAACTGTCTGGATTCATAAGATAACTTTTGGCTGGATATCATGAATTCCTATATTAAGCAAAGAAAAAAAGAAGGAATACATATACAGGAAAAAAAAGGTAGGGTCTTCTTCTTTTTTTCTTGTCCCTATATTGTTAGGCATTTTACATAAAGTATATCAAAAACACTCTTTAATCTCATATTCAAGAGAAATATAAGAACAAACATTTGTTGAGGACTTCCTATATTTTCCAAATTCTGTAAGGGTCTATGGGAACTGAAAAGGATGAAAAATGGTTCTTTTCTATGAGAAGCTTATGATCTGGCTGGAGGGAACAACACAACCATAGCTGAAACAATTTGAGAATAGTTCTGTGCTAGAACATGTAGTACTTATGGTAACAGAATGCAGTCTCAGAGCAGAAAAGTGGGGAGTGAGGTCAGTGAGAGAATGGCAAGTGTGGTCTTAGGATATAGCACTTGAGCTAGGTCTGGAAAAGAAAGAGGATCTGAGTGGGCTAAAGGGAAAGGAGGGAGGGGAATGATATTAAGATAGAAGGCAAAGAGTCTGATTTTGGCAGTGTACTGTGGAAATTGTCCAATCTGTAAGTCTAGAATGTTTGGAATGTGAAATGAGATTTTATAACAAGATTCAACTCATATTATGAGTTAGTCTTTATAATTTAAAAGGAGGTTATGAGCAACATTAGAACTTAGACACTGGAGTCAACTTGATGTAGGAGTTACATGAAACTTCTTTAAGTTCTTAAGCAGTGAAGTAACATGAGGAAAGATAATTTGGTACTCTCTGCCAACTGGATTTAAAGAAAGAAAATCTTAGAGTCAGAGAGATTTGCCTGGGGTCTGTTGTAGCACTCCAGATAATAGAGGGTATAGTGGTTTTAAAATGTGCCCACAAATTCTTTTAATATTCCTCCTTTCAAGAGGTAGAGCCTAATTCCCCTCTCTTTGAGACTTAATGATTCTCTAAGTGTATTCTACTCAATATAATACAGTAGAAGTGACAGTACATCACTTCTGAGACTACATCATAAAATGACTGCGTATTCGTCCTTGCTTTCTTTTTCAGAGTAGTTAGCTGTCATGTCACGAGCAGCCCTTTGGAGGACAGCTAGATAAAGAAGCCTCTATCCAACAGCCATGTGAATGATCCTTCTTGAAGCATACTTTCCAACCCCAGTCAAGCATTCATATGACTACAGCTCCTGCCAATATCCTGACTACAACTTCATGAGTGACCAGAACCAACTAGCTAAGCCACACCCAGGTTCCCAACATTTGGAAATTATATGAGATAATAAGTATTTATTCTTTTAAGCAACTAAGTTTTGGGTAATTTGCTATGCCATAATAGAAATCAATAAAAGAATGAGCTGACAATAAATTGGTTGGTTTTCTGTCACTGTTTGCTTTGGTTTCTAATTTTTTTTTTTTTTTTTTTAGGGAGGAAGTATGTGTAGTATGTAAGACTTTGACCATTTCAAGTAAAAAGAAAAAAATTCAAATGACTGCTGTAATATAGTAACTTTGGTGAAGTTGGAGGACAGCCTCATTTTAACCTAAAGGGCATATTGTTAAGATCATCACCTTCTGGAATATGGTCATAGTTTTGACGTTTAAAGACAAAGATCAGCCCTGAAAAATAATATCAGGTGATCAATGTAAGTTCCAGAAAAAGAAAACTATAAACAAATCTCAGCTACAATGGGAGAAACACTCTGAAGAAAGTATGTAAATTTGTCCTTGCTCTGGGCCTCCAGTCCAAAATCTGAAAACATACATGGGAAATAAATTAATAGTCAGATGTGAATTTGGCAAGGATAGGAGGAGACATGTCTGATTGAAATGGTGATAGAAACTGAAACTTCAAAATAGAGAGGCTGGGGACTTCCCTGGTGGTGCAGTGGTTAAGAATCCACCTGCCAATTCAGGGGACACGGGTTTGAGCCCTGGTCCACGAAGATCCCACATACCGCAAAGTAACTAAGCCCGTGTGCCACAACTATTGAGCCCACGTGTCACAACTACTGACGCCCTGCGCCTAGAGCCCATGCTCCGCAACAAGAGAAGCCACGGCAATGAGAAGCCCGCGCACCGCAACGAAGAGTAGCCCCCGCCTCGGTCCAACTAGAGAAAGCCCTCGTGCAGCAACCTAGACCCAACACAACCAAAAATAAATAAAGAAATAAAATTGATTCTTTAAAAAGAAAAAAACAGAGGCTGGCTGCTTTGTGTCATGACCTCTTCTCTTTGTATTTATTAGCTAAAGTTTCTTTGCCCTAGGCAGTATTGAATAAATACTTATAATCATGTGTGTCAGTTTCTTAACTGACATGCCCGACAGTACGTAATTTATTTATATTAAGTATCTTTTATGTTGGTTGTTTCTTGATGATATACTATACACCCTAATTCTATTAATAAATAGTCTGAAAAACTAATGGTAGGTAATTTTGCTCCTGGAATTAGCACCATGCACTGAGTGTGATATTTTCCCCCCCTCTATCAAAAGAAAAATAATGCTTTTTATGACATTTGTATGTGTGTATTTTGCAAAATAGACTCAATGGAATTGGGAAATATAGTCAATGGACAGAGTTTGATTTTAAGATCTAGTCTTTCTGCCTTAGTGTCTACAATAGCATAAAAATTTGTACCTTCGAAATAGAAGAATGGTGATATTACTGACAGAAATAAAATAGTTGATATTACTGACAGAAATAAAATAGTTGATATTACAGCCAATTTTAAATGGAAGTAAAGTTGAGCGAAATTTGTTTTCCCCAAAGAGTGTTTCTCAGTATAGTAGTACAGTAAGTTAATAGAAATTGTTCATAAATAGACTCTGTAGTCAAAATATATGGGTAGCAAGACCCTGGCAAACACATTTTGGTATGTGATAGACTTGATGATCTTCAATTAATTTTCATTGCTTGAAACCTATGATAAATTCAGTTAAGTCACATAGATGGAAATAGCAAGAGCACAAATTGAATCATGAACCTCTAATAACAGTTTAAACAATACCACAGTGTTCTAAAAAGTTGTAATTTTCTTTACTGCACTGATTTTAAAATGAATAAAAACCAAGACACTTTGTGAAATGGATCCATATGTTTCTCCCTACATTCTCCCTAATAAAATTGAATCCCCAAATGAAAACAGCTGAAAGGCATTATCTTATTAATCCAATTATATATTAATATATATTAATCCAATATATATATATTAATATTATATATTAATCCAATAATGTGCAAACAGCTTCCTTGTGCCTAGACAAATACAAGTTGTCTGGATTGTGATTATTTTAATGATTCAATAAGTAGGAAAAATTAGAGGGTTAATAGAGTCAGTAGGCAAATGTGACTCTTGCTATAACAGTCATTTGCCAATATTCTCAAGATATAAAAAGAAAGGCAGTTTTTGTATCTTCCATGGTAAATAATCCTACTAATTAGAAAAGCAATACCCATCATTGCATGCAATAAGCTAAAAGAAAGATGAGACATTTGAAATTATAGCAAATGATTAGAAAAAGGCCTCAGGATGAGAAGTATGATCCAATGTGCCCTGGTGATATATATAATGGAATAATGTGGCTATAAAATGTTCCACCCACTAAATGTCCAAGTATCTGTATTCTATTTAAAATAGTTCCAAATAGTACACAAAAAACACTCTGGGAGATGTGAAGGTAAGGTTGAAGGAATGCTTTCCATCATTGGGCCAAGTAAGAGTGAAGATCAGATTTTGTTTAAAACTTTGCTCTGTTCCCGTGATGTTTTTGCGAGTTTCAGTCATGGTAGAAGTAAGTATTTAAAAAGTCACAGTATGGTATTTCCCTTCCTTTGTGAAGTTGAAAGTTCTCTTATAAACATCTAAAATTTCCACATTTTTCAAATAATTATGGTAATGGAGACCTCTGCAAACTACTTGTAGAGCAACAATTTGGCATGTCCCATACTAATACACAACTTTTTACAACTGGTTCTCAAGTTTATTTTTATCCTTATATAAACAATTGGTAGGTTTCAGATAAAATGTATGACACCTGGATAAATTTGAACTTTAGATAAACAACAAATTTTTTTTGTTACAAGTATTTCCCCAATACTGCATAGAACATACTTACGTGACAAAAATATTTCTTATTTATCTTAAATTTGAATTTAATAGCGTCATGTATTTTCATTTGACAAATACGGTAACACTAACAAC
The DNA here is from genome assembly GCF_963455315.2 of Globicephala melas. NCBI lineage: Eukaryota > Metazoa > Chordata > Mammalia > Artiodactyla > Delphinidae > Globicephala > Globicephala melas. The sequence continues at coordinate 44,225,947 of NC_083327.1, read as the reverse complement.
TGGCAATGATCTTTACAAATTATTTGAAAAATTAGGGAGTGTAAATAGGAATAATAATATTAGATTAAGTGAAGAGATGGGTAACGGAGTATCAGAAAAAATATTTTCACTGAATTCTAATAGACAGTATAATAGCTTTCCTCCCAAAAAAGGAATTTACATGATTGTGAAGTAAATCTTAAAGTTTATTGTACAGTTTCCAATTAGGTTAATATAAACTCATTTTCTATGTGGTACCTTTCAAATAGGCAGCTCAATTTTTTTTTTGTAATTCCTTTATTGAGTATAATTCACACACCATAAAATTCACCATATTAAGGTGTGCAATTTAGTGGTCTTAGTATATTTACAAAGTTGTGCAACCATCACCACAATAAATTTCAGCACATTTTCATCATCCCTAAAAGAAAAATAACGCCCACTAGCAGTCACACTCCATTCCTTATACCTGCCCCCAAGCCTGAGGCAAACAATCTTCTTTCTATCCCTATAGATTTGCTTATTCTGGACAATGTATATTAATGGGATCATATGATATGTGGACCTCTGTGGCTTAATTCTTTCATTAGCATATCTTCAAGGATCATCCATGTTGTAGAATGTACCATATTTTATTTCTTTCTATTGTTCAACAATATTTTACTGTATGGATATATCACATTTTATTTATCCATTCATCAGTTAATGGATATTTGGTTGTTTCCAATTTTTAGCAATTCCTAATAATGCTGCCATAAAATTTGCATTTCCATGTTTGTGTAGACCAGTGTTTTATTTCTCTTCAGTTGATACCTAGGAGTGAAATTACCAGGTCATATTGTAACTCTACAACTGTTCCTTTGAGGAACTGCCAAATTTATTTTCCAAAATGACTGTACCATTTTATATTCCCAGCAGCAGTGTACAAGGTTCCAATTACTCCACATACTTTCCAACATTTTTTATTATCTCTCTTTTTGTTTATAACCAACCTAATTGGTATGAAATTGAATCTCACTGAGTTTTGATTTGTGTTTCCCTAATGGTTAATGATGTTGAACATTTTTTCATGTGCTTATTAGACATTTGTATATATTTGCTGGAAAATGTCAATTAAAATCTTTTGCCCATTTATTAGTTGGGTTGTTTGTCCTTTTATTATTGAGCTTTGTAAGGAAACAGATTCTCCCTGAGAGCCACCAGAAAAAAAAAAAAAATCTTCCAAACCATTTTAGATCTTTGTGGGAACACATAGGCTAAGGTCTCCTACTCCATCACCCAGGTGATGTCATTGTCTCCTGCAACCTTAATGAATTTATTTATTACTTCCACAGGTTTTTTTTGGTTGTTGTTGAGTCTTTAGAGTTTTCTACATATATGATCATGCCATCTGAAAACAGAGATAATTTTGCTTCTTTTCTGACCTGAATGTACTTTATTTTTCTTGTCTAACTGCTCTAGCTAGGGCCTCAAGTACCATGCTGAATAGAAGTGGCGAGAGCAGGCATCCTTAGCTTGTAACAGATGTTAGAGAAAAAGCTTTTATTTTTTTTCCCCCATGTATTATTATGTTTGCTGTAGACTTTCCTTGTATAGCCATGCAAGCTGTCAAAAATATAGTAAAAGAAACAGCCAAGGAATCAAAATGGTACACCAGAAAATATCTATTTAAATACAAAAGTAATAGAGGAATAGAAGGAAAAAAGACATAAAATATGGAAAAAACAAATAGCAAAATGGTGAACAAAAATTGTACTTTATCAGTGATTACATTAATTTAAATGGACTAAACAGTTCAATCAAAAAACAGGGATTGACACATTTCATAAAAAAAAAAAAATCCAACTACATGCTGTCTACAAGAGACATACTTTAGATTCAAAGACAAAATAGGTTGAAAGTAAAAGGAAAGAAAAAGGAAAAATATAGCTCTGTAAGGTATGCATCTAAATTCATTTATTTGCATTTAATATCCAATTGTTCCAGCACCACTTGTTGAAAAGGCTACCTTTGCTCCAATGCATTTATTGCCTTTGCTCCTTTGTCCAAGATTAGTTGATTGTATTTACGTGGGTCTACTTCTGGATTTTCTGTTCTGTTCCATTTATCTATTTTCCTATGCTTTCTTCAATACCACACTGTCTTCTTTTCTGTAGCTTTACAGAAAGTCATGAAGTCAGGTAGTGTCAGTTTTTCAATTTTGTTCTTTTCCTTCAGTATTTTGCTGGCTATTCCAGGTATTCTGCCTCTCCACATAAAGTTTAGAAACAGTTTTTCTATATCCACAAAATAACTTACGTTTTTAATTGGGATTGCATTGAATCTATATATCAAGTTGGGAACAACTGAAATCTTGACAATATTGAGTCTTTTTATCCATAAATATGGAACATTTCTCATTTATTTATTTCTTCTTTTAGTTCATTCATCAGAGTTCTGTAGTTTTCCTCATATGATCTTGTACATATTTTGTTAGATTGTATATGCGTTTCACTTTTGTGTGTGCTAATATAAATGGTATTATGTGTTTAATTTCATATTCCTCTTGCTTACTTACGGTATATAGGAATGTGATTGACTTTTGGATATTAACCTTGTAGCCTGCAACCTTGCTATAATTACTCATTACTTTCAGGAGTTATTTTGTCAACTCTTGGATTTTTCCACATAGGTGATTCTTTTGGAATTTTTGCAAAAAGAAAATTTTGTTTCTTCCTTCCCAATCTATATACTATTTTTTTCCTTTTCTTGTTTCTTGCATTAGCTAGAACTTTGAGTACACTGTTGAAAGAGAGCAGTGAGAAGGGACATCCATGTCGTGTAACTGATCTTGGTGGGAAAGCTTTGAGTTTCTCACCATTAAGTACAATGTTAGTTGTTTTTTGTTGATATTCGTTCATCAAGTTGAGGAAATTCCCCTATTTTCCTAGTTTATTGTGGGTTTTTATAGTGAATTGGTGTTGAATTTTGTCAAATGATTTTCTGTATCTATTAATATGATTATGTAATTTTTCTTTCTTAGCCTGTTGATGTGGTGGATAACATTAATTGATTTTTCAATGTTAGACCAGCCTTCCCATACCTGGGATAAATCCCACTTTATGGTGGTGTATACAGCTGACCTTGAACAACACAAGATTGTATTGCACAGGACCACTTATATGCAGATTTTTGCAAAAGATATATGAAAATAAATTTCGGAGATTTGCGATGATTTGAAAAAGCTCAGATAAACCATATAGCCTGGAAATATGGAAAAATTAAGAAAATTTTAGGCATGTCATGAATGCATGAAATGTACATAGACTTTTTTTTTACTACCATAAAATATACACAAATCTAATACAAAATGTTGAAATTCATCAAAACTTACACACACATTTACAGATCATACATGGTATCATTTGCAGTGGAGAGAAATGTAAACAAATATAAAGATGCAGTATTGAATTATAACTGCACAAAATTAACTCTGGTACATACTGTACTACCATAATAATTTTGTAGCCACCTCCTGTTACTATTGTGGTGAACTCAAATGTTGTATCTGCTTAAATCACTTTGTAATGCTAATCATCTTTTTGTGAGCAGTTTCTCTCCAGTAAACTGCATATCACAGTAAAAATGCATATCTTGTGGTTCTCACGTATTTTTCATTGTGTTTAGTGCAATACCACAAACCTTGAATAATTCTGTGGGACCCATATGAAGTGCCACTAGTGACGCTGGAAGGGCTCCTAAGAAGCAAAGTCATGACATTATAAGAAAAAGTTGAATGGCTTGATATATATTGTAGATTGAGGTCTATAGCTGTGGTTGCCCACCATTTCAAGATAAATGAATCCAATGTAAGGACCGTTTTTATAAAAAAAGAAAAGAAATTTCATGAAGCCATCACTGCAGCTATGCCAGCAGGTGCAGAAAGCTTGCCTTTTGGGGAAATACCCTTTTATCTCATATTGAAAATGCAGTTTTTATGTGGGTGCAGGATTGCTATAAGAAAGGTATCCCTATAGACTCTAATATGATTTGAGAAAAGGCGAAGTCATTGTATAACAATTTAAAGCTAAAGGAAGGTGAAGGGTATAAAGCCATAAAACTGAGTGCCAACAAAGAATGGTTTGATAATTTTAGAAAGAGGTTTAGCTTAGAAAATGTCAAGATAACAGGAGAAGTAGCATCTGCCAACCAGAAGACAGCAGGTGAGTTCCCAGACGCCATTAAGAAAATTATTGAGGGCTTCCCTGGTGGCGCTGTGGTTAAGAATCTGCCTGCCAATGCAGGGGACATGGGTTCGAGCCCTGGTTCAGGAAAATCCCACATGCCGCGGAGCAACTAAGCCTGTGCACCGCAACTACTGAGCCTGTGCTCTAGAGCCCGTGTGCGACAATAACTGAAGCCCACGTGCCTGCTCGCCACAACTAGAGAAAGCCTGTGCGCAGCAAGGGAGACCCAATGCAGCCATAAACAAACAAACAAATAAATAAAAAAATTACTGAGGAGAAAGGATATCTGCCTGAATAGGTTTGCAATGCAGACGAAAGCACCCTATTTTGAAAAAAAAGAAATAGTGCAACAAAGGACATTTATTAGTAAGGAAGAGAAGTGAGCAACAGGATTTAAGGCAGGAAGTGATAGGCTAACTCTACTGTTTTGTGCAAATGCAGTCCAATTTATAATCAAGACTACTCTTATCTATAAAGTTGCTTACACCGGAGCCTGGAAAGGAAAAGATAAACACGAGCTGCCAGTCCTTTGGTTGTGCAACAAGAAGGCCTGGACAACAAGAACCCTTTTTCTGGATTGGTTCCATCAATGCTTTGTCCATGAAGTCAGGAATACCTTGCCAGTAAGGGAACGCCTTTTAAAGTTCTTTTGATAATGAACAATGGCCCTGGCCACCCAGAACTGCATGAGTTAAACACTAAAAGCATAAAAGTGGTCTACTTTCCTTCAAACATAAAGTTTCTAATTCAGTATCCAGATCACAGGATCATAAAGACATTAAAGGCTCATTACACAGAGTATTTTATGGAAAGCACTGTCAACACTACGGAAGAGAATCCTGACAGAGAGAACATCATGAAAGTCTGGAAGGATTATATCACTGGGGATGCCAATGTTGTTATAGAAAAAACAGTGAAAGTCGTCAAGCCCAAAACAATAAATTCTGCTGGAGAAAACTGTTTCCAGATGTTGTGTAATGACTTCACAGGATTCATGACAGCCAATCAGGGAAATCTTGAAAGAGATTGTGGATGTGATAAAAAGGGCGGGGGGGTGAAAGGTTTCAAGATACAGATCTTGGAGAAATTCAAAAGCTAACAGACACCACATCAGAGGAATTAACAGAAGAAAACTTGATGAAGATGAGTGTTTCTAAACCAGTGCCAGATGATGAGGAAGAAGCAGTGCCAAAAAACAAACTGACATTAGACAACCTGGCAGAAAGAAGGGTTCCAATTATTCAAGAATGCTTTGGACTTCCTTTACAACATAGACCCTTCTATGATACAGGCACTGAAACTAAAGCAAAGCAAACGGTGGAAAAAGGATTGGTACCGGTGGGCGGGGGGCGGGGGGGGGAGTGTTGGAGAGAGATAAATTAGGAGTCTGAGATTAACATATACACAGTACTATATATACAGCAGATAACCAACCAGGACCTACTGTATAGCATAGGGAACTCTACTCAGTATTTTGTAATAAACTATAAGGGAAAAGAACCTGAGAAAGAATATATATATATGACTGAATCACTCTGTTGTATACCTGAAACTAACATGATATTGTAAATCAACTATACTTCGATTAAAAAAATAAAAACAAAATAAAGATAAAAAGTTAAAAAAAAAGGATTGGTACCATATAGAAACATTTTTAAAGAAATAAAAAAGCAAAAAGGTCAGACAGAAATTAGATTTCCATAAACTTACACCTAGTGTGTCTGCCTCTCCTGTCTCCCCTTTCACCTTTTCCACCTCTGCCACGTCTGCCACTTCTGAGACAGCAAGACCAAGCCCTCTTCTTCCTCCTCTTCCTCAGCCTACTCAAGACTATGAGGATGAAGATCTTTTTGATGATCCGCTTCCGCTTAATGAATAGTAAATAATCATCATGCCACTCAGTTAATAAGCCTATCTGTTGTGTATATGTGTGAGTGTCTGTGTGAAAATCTAATAACTGTAACTGCAAGAGCTGTGTGAGACATTTTTTGTGACATCATCACCTAAGTATTCATTGTGTAGAACATCGTGTGCAAGACTTGCGTTAAAGTGGATAGCCTGGGCTTCCCTGGTGGCGCAGTGGTTGAGAGTCCGCCTGCCGATGCAGGGGACACGGGTTCGCGTCCCAGTCCGGGAAGATCCCACATGCCGTGGAGCGGCTGGGCCTGTGAGCCATGGCCGCTGAGCCTGCGCATCCGGAGCCTGTGCTCCGCAGCGGGAGAGGCCACAACAGTGACAGGCCCGCGCACCGCAAAAAAAAAAAAAAAAAAAAAAAAAAAAAAAGTGGATAGCCTATCCTTACACAGGCATAAGGTGAGCAATATTTAAAGTTAATAATGTATTAGTTTGCTTACTGTTTTATAACTTTGCTTTCAAAACCTACATTAGCATACAGTATGCCTCTCTCTCTTTGTAACTGGAGAAATTTCGTTATCAGCCAGTCATCACAAGTGGCTTTTTTTTAAAAGTTAACAATGTTTCCAATACTGTATTATGAATATGATTGTAATAGTGTATGTTATAAAAATTTTATAACGATTTATTCATTAGTGTATAGGCAGGCTACCATGAAGCAGTCATACTGCTGCTTCTTCATTATCAGTGCATGCATCATTATATCTGTAAATAAATATGAATTTCTTTTTCACATTATCTTTTTATTTTTGATGTCTAGAGTTAGTAATACTTATAACATCTACAGTGTTTTGTATCATATAAGACAATACTGATGTAAGTACTGACAGACAATTCATTTTGTAAACAGACAATGTAAACTTACAGTATCAATATAGTACAGTAGTGAAAATATATTTTCCCTTCCTTATGATTTTTCTTAATAACATATTCTTTTCTCTAGCATACCTTACTGTTAGAATATGTACACAATACACATAACATACAAAATAAGTGTTAATCAACTGATATCGGTATGGCTTCCGGGTCAACAGTAGGCCATTAGTAGTTAAGTTTCTGTGAAGTCAAAAGTTATACATGAATTTTCAACTGCACATGGAGTTGGCATCCTTAATCCCCACATTGTTCAAGGGTCAACTGTAATTCTCTTAATACATTATTGGATTTAATTTGCTAATATTTTTTGAGATTTTTTTCATCTGTTAACAAGAGATATTGGTCTGTAGTTTTCTTTTTGTAATGTTTTTGTCTGGTTTTGGTATTAGAATAATGCTTGCCTCATCAAATGGGTTAGGAAGTAATCCCTCTGTTTCTATCCTCCTAAAGTGATTGTAAAGAATTGGCATCATTTCTCCCTTAAATTTTTGGTAGAGTTCACCAGTGAACCCAACTGAGCCTGATGCTTTCTGTTTTGGAAGGTTATTAATTATTTATCTGATTTCTTTAAGTTTCTTTAATAGATATAGACCTATTCAGATTGTCTGTTTCTTCTTGCATTGAGTTTTGGCACAATGTGTCCTGCTAGGGATTGGTCCATTTCATCTAGGTCATCAAAGTTGTGGGCACAGGGTTGTTCATATTCCTTTTTTATACTTTCAATGTTTATGGAATCTGTAGTTATGTCCCTTTTCACTTCTGATATTAGTAGTGTCCTCTCTCTTTTTTTAGTTAGCTTGACTAGAGGTTCTCAATGTTATTGACCTTTTCAAAGAGGCAGTTTTTTATTTCTTTGATATTTTCTATTGATTTATTGTTTTCAATTTCATTGATTTTTGCTTTAATTCTTTTTTTATAAATTGAGATACAGTTGCATATAACATTATGTTAGTTTCAGGTATATAACATCATTATTCAATATATGTAAACATTGCAAAATGATCACCACAATAAGTCTCTTTAAAATCCATCATTACACATAGTTACAATTTCCTTTTCTTTTGATGAGAACTTTTAAGATCTACTCTCAGCAACTTTCAAATATACAATCCAGTATTATTAATATAGTTACCATCCTGTACATTTACTTTCCCAGAGCTTATTTATTTTATAACTGGAAGTTTGCTTTAATTCTATTTTTTTTCTTTTGCTTACTTTGGAATTAATTTGCTCTTCTTTTTCTAGTTTCCTGAGGTGAAAATTTAGATTACTGATGTTATATTTTCAATTACTTTTTAAATATTAAATAATAGATCCTTAAAAAATATTTTAATCCTTGTATGATAGCTGGGACTGGCAAGTAATGTGGATCTCATTTAAATTGAAAATAAACAGGGAAAAGGACTTAAAGATTTATGTGACATATCCCAGAATTTTCAGTAGCATGTGGAAAAATTAGCTGTAAGTATCTAAAAGTTCAGATTTTTATTTTGCTGTCTTCAGAAATTTTCTCTGGATTTTGCACATTGGAAATGGGATCTATCTCAATAAGACTGAAGAAAACTACAAAAATATTTTTGGAGGAAATCTCAGTTTACTATTTCAGATTCTTATTGCTCCTTTATGATGACAATGGGCTGCACAGTTGTGACAGCACATTTTGAACAGTTAGAAAGCAATGACAATGATTTTATGAAGTACAATAACTAAATTTTCTATAACAGAAGCAGGCATTTTTCCAAGTTTTCCATAAACAGTTTCCAACATCTTTCACTGTGTGGAAATTGAGGATGCACTATAGCATGCAACAGTTTTAGAGTTCATTTTACTCTTGATGATACGTTCAGTTTTGCTGTAACTTGAGGTAGTACCTTTCTAAACAGGTTAAATTGTGAAGAAATATATAAATCCTGAAATAGATATGGCACTATATCTTTAAAAAAGATACCTGAAATTTACTTGTAGCAGTGAACATAAGAATGTTTTCAGCTTGTGAGTTATTGTTAAATGATGAATTTAACAATAGGAGGGAATTAGGAGGGAAATTTGTACTGAATTAGGAGGGAAAGTTGTACTTCAGATGTGAACAGGTGTCTCAGAGACATGTGGAAACTGGTGGATATTTGAGATCTGCATATGTGTGTCTGTTTTTTTCCTTCCCAACTCCATTCAGCTGAGTGCACATTTTGCATTCACCTAGTGTTTCTTGTGGGGGAAACTGTACGTAGGCAAATGTGGAATTCATGTTCTGCTCCGATTATTTCTTAATATATCAATTGCTTTGGAACAAATTTGAGTTTCAAAACAAACATCATAGCCTAGCTAACCGTACCTGAAAACTTCTACGTTAAAAAATAGAAAAGCCGTTGATCGCAGATCCATTCTAGATATATTCTTGAGTAAGGAGATTGAGCAAATAAGCCCATCTTTTATAGTTGGCAATCCAGGGGCTGTTTGGAAGTCATTTGAACTGACACAGTTGAGGTGGCAAAGATATGTTATGGATCTGTTGAAGAAACTGAAAACGTGCTGCATGAGAGAACAGCTACAGCATTTGTAAGCCTCGGAGAAAAACACACTTGCCCTTGCCCAGTCAGCTTTACAATATAGCCATTCTTGCACTGGACTAAGCCCTGGGTCATATATATATATTCTAAATATTGATAAAGTCTTTTTTCCTTGTGCTAAGGTAAATATAGATAGCTATTATTTAAATTATTTCTTGGAGAATAATGTAAGGAAAGCTGATTTCATTTCATGTCACCGGCCTGTCTCACTAGTTAATATGTTCCTCTGTACATAAGTTACATGAAAACAGAACCAAAACTTTAAGGGTATCTAACTGCAGAGTGTCCATGATGCCCTCATTTGCATAATTTCATATTCTTGAATATTTTATTTACATAAGTAAATATGAAAGAGGTAGTATAAGATTGATATGAGGATATTATGCTTTAAATTTTTTCCTTTTTTCATAAATATAATATTTATTTTTAAGTCTTTGGCATAACATCATTCAAATGTTTCTTCATTTCTGTCCTATCTTACATATAGTTTTGTGTCTTATTCAGTAAGTCATACCTTACTTCAGTATTTTTTTAATCTTTTTGTTATTGGTATTTGAATAAAGGTATGAGATATTTATTACTTTCAATTATTCCTATGGTGCTTTGACTAAGTGTTTGCAAGCTGCATTCAAGTCTAAGTCCTTGAATATTTGATACTTTTAAATGAAACTTAAAGAAGGTATTATATTTTCTATATTTTATTTATACTTTTGTATTTATTACATATAATTTATCTATGTATTATAAATATATAATGTCTATAATTTTGTAATATATTTAATTATTTATACAAGATATATATACAATTTGGAAGAGGTGAGCCACAGGTATTTTTCAAGGATTTTTACAGTGACATCTTTACAATTTAATACATAAAAAGCAAAACTTCAGAGATTATAGAATGTGCCTGCTATTTAAACAAACAGGAAAAATGTTTTTTAAAACTTTGGTTAGATTTTAATGGTTTCTAATACCAACAATTATGCTATTGCCCTCTTGGTTCCTTGAAGTTTGGAGTGAAAGAAGTAATTTCAGGGTACTAGGTGTTAGAAGCTGCCAGATGTACCCACCATTCAGTCTTTCTTTTCTTGACTAAACTTCAGGCAAAGAGAATTATCCAAATTCTATTCCCTAATCATTACTGGGAAAATTTCAGCCCAAGTATTAGACTTGTAGGTAAAACTGCAGGTGCAGGCATTCTTTGGGTGTTTTGTTCCCTTCTGTAGCCCATGATTATAGCTGGCCTTGGACTTTGCTCCCTCATATTAGAATAGGTTAAATTATGCTATCAAATAGCCTAACAATGAACTCATGGCCCTAGCATAATAGCACTATAGTTCCTCACATGTCCTGAATGTAAATTGGATTTCCAACAGAAGTTTCCTTCTTAAAAACAAGATTTTACCTTGTCAGCCTTTTAAGTTTTCTTTAATACATACCTCATCTACTAATTTTAGGAGTTCATTTCAAATTGTTAGCTCTTATACCATCCCTATATCCTACTTTGGTAATATTCAGATATTTTTGCCTAAAGAACTTCAAAGATGTGTTTTGTCCATAATTTTAGTATTTTTAGATAAATTCAGAACTCGCAATTTTACAGTATTAATCTTCTTAGCTTACAGTAAATGATTTTATTTTATCTAAAATTATTATTTACAATTAACTCAAGGATTAAAACAGAGCTATACTCATCACCTTAGGCTGCATGCAAAGATCTCAGTTCAAAAGCACTCAAATTCCCTAATTCTGTATTAAGATTTTTATTTACATAACAAACTCAAGGGATATATGAAATCAAATTCAAGTGAACTACCAAACGAATGAACTTCATAATACAGTGATTATTAATCTGGTTAAATTATTCCGTTAAAAATAGTTAAACAATAAAACCTGGTATGAAACTAGTCACCTAAAACAGAATCTACCTAAAATTCTCACACTGACAACATCAGAGTATTCCATGACACTCTCAGTAGCTACACGGAGCACATGCTGGCAGAATCTCACACTGACAGAAATTTTATCTGAAACTGATTACTAATTTCACAACCAAACATTGGATGTAACTCTTTATTAGAAGCTGCATGCTCACAGGTACTAGAAATTTCTCTGAAATAAATCTTAATATACTTAAGCCTGATTTTATTCTAGGATTGATATTTCGACAAAAGATAAACAAAAAATATTTCTTTCCAAACACTATGTTTCAGGTCATATTAGTCACGCAGCTTATTTACTAAAATTCAGATTTTATTATCGTTTTCCTGAAACATTATTTGTATTATTTCATGTTTCTTTGTATCAAATATTTCTGATGCTTCTTACATGAAAGAGTCAATAAAACTTGGCACCACCAGCATTACCCTTCTTCCTAAATTATGTTTGCATTTCTCAAGTTCTAGGTTACTGCCTATTCTATCCAGTCATTCATTCACTTATTCATCCATGTTTTTAAACAAGTATTTATTTAATATCTACCATGTATGAGATAAATGTTATAGGTGTGAAAAATCAAGAAGACTAAGCCACTAATTTCAAGATGCTCAGAGGAGAAAGGGGAGAAAGACAAGTAAAAAGAAGATAAAGATACATATGATACATGTTAAAATAAGCCTAAACATAAGAAACTATGAATTTCCTGGAGTAGATTACACTGGGCTAAGTCCTGTAGCATTAATAGGAGTTAGCCATGTGGGAAGCAAAGGGGTACTGGGGGAAAGTACCAGGAATTTAAAGGACAATCATGACCAAAGGTTTTGAAGTGCACAATACAGTACACGAAGGTGAATGATGAGTGAGAAAAGTAGCACAGGAAGATGGGATAAGGGAAGTGATGAGCAAGGAGGCTGGAAAAATGCTGAGCTAAGACCAAGAAGCATGTGCCCAAAGTCCAATGAGTCACCAAGAATTTCAAGAAGTGTCTTCATTAAATTTTTATTTTAGAAAATTATAAAAGTACAGAAGACAATCTGAAATATAACACTAGTAAATTGTGGATATAACTAGGAGGCTGTTTCAATCATCCAGAGCAAACATATTATGAGAAGCTGAACTAAGAGAGTGAAATGGGAATAGGGACAACAAACAGACTTTAGCAATATCATGGAGGTGATTTGTATTTGACTTGTAGCTCATTTAGAGATAAGCGATGGAGTAGAGTCACGGCTGGCTTTCAAGATTCTGCTTTTAACATTAAAAGCACATTAGACATATATGAAAAGAAGCAAATTTAGACAAGAAGAAAATCAGTGTGTTTTCTATGTGCAGTTTTGGGGCCTATCTTATATATGTTTAGAGAGTTGGACATGCTGATTTGAAGCTAAGAGAGAATTGGATTAGTGATATAGATTTGGGAGTAATTTGCCCAAAAATGGTAATTTCAGACTTGGGAAGAGGTGACCAGGAAAGTTGAGATTCGAAAGTTGCCAGGTAGGTTTTTTGAGTCAGTAGGGTGTTTATTATATACCTGCATTTAAGCATTCTTTTATGGGGCAGGTCCTCTCTAACTGTCCCAGTTCTCACCAGGCACTATCAAGGTAAACATAGTACAGCCTGCTCTACTCCCTTGTGTTAACCAGCCTAAAGGCAATTGATTGCAAAACCCAAAGGAGATAACAGAAGAAAGGATTGATCTCCGAAAAATATCAACATTTCTGGACAGATGAAGATAATCATGTGAATGACAGTGAAAGGGATCTACAGAGAAAGAAAAGAAGATTCAGAATAACCTTACTTGTATTGATATTCCCTAATTGCTGTGTCTATTCTCATATATATTTAATTTACTAAATAAAGAAAATACCTCCTATTTTTCTCAATATTAGGGATATCCTCCCACATTTTTTTCACTAATGGTTCCAAGTTATTTAGGAAAATCATAGAATAAGATTTGAGATACCAAGATTTTAGTGTAGTGTTCATTTTGTTTGTTCCCCTCTTTCTTTTTTTATTTTGGAGAGTATCTATTATTAAGGTGCCTGACATATAGAAGTTTCTAAAAACATGTTTATTCTTTTCTTCACATAGCGTAATTTATTTTTGCATAAAGTTGGGAATGCAAATGTGTTTAATACCACCCTCTACCTCATTAACGGCAACTTTTTATAAAACTGAAGGAAAATTAAAAGGAGAAAGGGCTGGAATAGAGAGATAATCATTGTTTATTCTTGAAAGGCAGTTTAAACTGAATTTTTTTACTAGAAAGGAAAAATTTGTGGAAGAATTTTAGTGAGGAAGAACTAGCCCCATCTGATATTAAAATGTATGGTGAAATAACAGAAACTAATTGGACTGGAGAGAGAACACGTAAATTAACAGAATAAAATAAAAAGCTCAGAAATAAATCCATATATATATATATATATATATATATATATATATATATATACACACACACACATACACACATATCCCTAACATACAAATATGACATTTAAGGACAGGGAAGTTGCAAAGGTTTCAGGAACCTAATAAAGTTTCCAGTTATTGTTATTGGACTAAAATTCTTGCTATTATTAGATAGTGCTATAAACTTCCCATTATCTTTCTTTATGTATCCCTAAATAACGAAAAATACAATTACATAAACATTTTAAAACTGGAATAATAAAAGGCAGCATTTACATGGTGAAGTGTAAATGAAGTACTGGATGAATAATTTTTAGTACTAGTTTTTAGAAGAAATATGGGATTACTTAACCACAATTAATAGTTTCTATGAATAAATGACAAAAAACATAAAACCCAAAAGAATATGGGCAAGGAAAATAGACAACTTGGATAAGAAAAATATTGAAAGTTTGTTTAATCTCATATTAAAAGAAATACAAATTCAAATAATGAATTATGTTCTTCTGCCCAACACCTGGACAAAAGGGAAAAGATTGATTGCATTTATTAATCATTTATCTTGAAGAAATGCCATTCGTATACTGTTTTGGTGGAGGATAAAGTGGTTCAACTTTTTGGAAATCATTTCAACAGTATTTATTACAAATTGAAATTTTCAAACTGTTAGATTCAATTTCCATTTCTATGTAACCATCCTAAAGAAATACTTGTGCATATACATAGAGGCATGTATAAAAAACGCAAATGAAACATTGTTCATAACACTGGGAAAAAAATCTCCATCAGTATGGATATAGTTAAAGAGTACCAGCATACTATGGAATATTACCTGGCAATTAAACAACTGACACTGGAATTCTTTAGGACACATGAAGGAGAAGCAGTGAGGTTGAACTGATGATTGCGGTGGGCTTTTTTGGGTTTAGGTTGTCACGATTAAGATCAGTGTTTCTCATTGGAAGTTCACAAAAAAAAACAGATAGAATCACATGGTATCTGGGGTAGGACTCAGGAATCTGCATTTTGACATTTTATTCTTTTAAAAAAAAATTATTAAGCATATTTTACATATCATATGATTCACTCCAGTGCACAATTCAATGATTTTTAGAAATTTTAACAACTTGTGACCCATCACCATAAATCAGTTTTACAGCATTTTCATCACCCCAGTAAGATCCCTCACATCTTTTTACTGTTAACTCAATGCCCACCCCTGCCTCAAACAACCATTAATCTACTATCTGTCTCTATCTATTTGCCTTTTCTGGACATTTCATTTAAATGGAATCACACAGCATGTCTCAAACTTTAACATGCATAGAAATCACCTGGGAATCTTGTTAAAAAGCAGATTGAGCAGGTCTGGAGTGAGGCCTTAAAATCTGCAGTTCTAACAAGTTCTCAAATGATGCTGAAGCTGCTGGTCCATGGACCACATTTCCTGGGGCAGGACCATAGGATGCTTCTGATTCTTACACACAGAAAATTTTGAGGACCACTGTTGCATATCTGTCTGCACTTTGTTAACAATGAATATTTGTTCCTGTCTTATAGCTATCTTTTTTTTTAAAGAAGAAAGTTAGATAATAGGAAGTTTATAGCACTATCTAATAATAGCAAGAATTTTAGTCCAATAACAATAACTGAAAACTTTATTAGGTTCCTGACACCTTTGCAACTTCTCTGTCCTTAAATGTCATATTTGCATTGTCTTTTATTTTCTAGAGAGAGATTAGTCAAAAATATGAGGATTATCTTGATCAACAGAAAAATGGAGAGCCAGCCTCATGGGGATATGAGTCTCAGGAAATAAAGAAGAAAAATATTTAAAAGGAAAAGAAAATCAAATAAATTCCTGGGGCCTATGGAAAAAGTGCACAGATGGACAACCAAGAAAGGATGGAGGTAGGACTCAGGCTGTTCCCAACTCTTAATACTACAAATAAATAACAAAAGGTATTTTACTTATTTGCATTCTCTCTTGACAAGTTTATTTTTAGTGCCTGCCCTTAAATTGTTTCTCCAATTTATTTATGTTTTCAGATTGATATTTTCTATACGTTGTATAACATAAACTCCTAAGGTAGCACTTTTCTAATATTATGTACGTCTATTCAGGGCCTGAAGAATGCATCACTAGTTATATTAGCATTTAGTTTCTCTCTGAGGAATATTCTATTATGAATACAAATAAAGAAAGAACAATAATAGATACCCAGAAAATTCTTATCTTTATTGTGAATTCTTGGTTGAATAAATCTAAATTATGTAATTTAAATCCTAGCCAATCAACTTTATTTAACATGTACTTACCATTCCCCAGTGTTCTTCTCCCGCTTATCTTCAATACTACCAACTATTAAGTCTCTGTATGAAGAAAAGCTGTGGTTTGGGTAATCCAAAGCAATAGTTAAATCTAAATAATTGGTTTTGAAATGTTTTATAAAATTCTGTTGCTTCTGTTTGCTTGAGCTTCCAAACCCCAGAAGATAGGTACAAGGAATGCTGGGACTATAAGAGGTATCTGAGTAATATCAGAAAGAAAGGAATAGGATATGTATTTCTATTTTCCACTGCTTTTTGTATTCCTGCCAGTATATCTTTTCTCATATTGAACATTGTTCACTTTATACAACAGTAAAACATCTTTTGACCTGAAATTTTATAATATAAGGAATCTGTCATTTCTCTAATGACCTTAACAGGTAAATTGTTTTTTCTTAGAAAAATTGTTTGACCATGTATTATCACTTGTACAAATATACCTAAGAAAAACTATTGAAAGCAGAAAAATCTTTACATTTGAAGATGCTCATCACATTATTTATAAAAGAAAATATTGAAAATAAGCTAAATGCTGGTTAATATGCAAATAATTACATAATTTTGGAACATTTGCTTGAATAAATAAGCCAAAACTTAAAAAATAGTTTTTATGGTGAATTTCAACACGCACTGCCTACAATAACTATATTCATTAATTTATTCATGTATTTAGCAAATGTCTTTAGCATGTGCTAGACACTGTATAATAAAAAATTTATATGATAAGTTTTTAAAAGCAGCATGCAAAATTATAAATCATATATTATTGAAACCATTTTAGTACCACAACAAAAATTATGAATATAAAAATATCAGAAGGAAAGTTAGTAACTGTAAAAAATTAATTTTGAACTTCCAATTTTCTGTATATTTAATATTACTATACTGATTTTTACAAAAACAGCTTTAAAAATTCAAGAAATAGGTAGAGGCTGAAAACCCTGACTTATAAAAATTAGTGACAAAAGAATTAAAATACACTCTGTAGGCTTTTATGTATATAAAAAATGCACTGTCTTATTCAGTTCTCTATTCTCTTTATGCATAACAGAGCTTGTCTACTCTAGTTATTTGCTATTTCAGTATCAGTGATAACCAGGGTCAAAGGGCTCCCAGTCTTTGAAAAGGTACTGTATAACAGATTAGTTATAGGGTACCAGTAAATTGGATCTAAATGCAAGGCATTTCTCACAACATGTCTCAATGTCGCTTTTCAGATTCTCCCTTGTAACTTCAGTAGCAGCACATGTAGAAAGCTAGCTTAGCCTACAGAAAAAAACCTTTTCAACTGGCATTTATTTTTATGTCCAAAGTAAAAAATTTCAGAGGTTGACTCACTGGTTGGCTGCATTAATCCCAAACCAAGTGAAGTTTCTACACAGTCATATACTAAGTTTCTCTCAGCAGGATTCCTAAACTTTTTGCAGAATATATCTGAATTTTCTGGCCACAAGACAATGGTAGGAGAAACAGTGCACTGTGGAATAATTAATTTAATCAAAATGTGTGTTTTCTGTTAAATATTCTCCTATTTAAGAAGCTGTGAATACCATCTGTGATGGTTGATTTTATGTGTCAATTTTGGCTAGGCTGCGGTACCAAATTTTTTTTTTTTTTTTTTTTTTTTTGCGGTATGCGGGCCTCTCATTGTTGTGGCCTTTCCCGTTGCAGAGCACAGGCTCCGGACGCGCAGGCTCAGCGGCCATGTCTCACGCGCCCAGCCGTTCCGCGGCATGTGGGATCTTCCCGGACTGGGGCACGAACCCGTGTCCCCTACATCGGCAGGCGGATTCTCAACCACTGCGCCACCAGGGAAGCCCGGTACCAAATATTTGATCGAACAGCATTCTACATATTTCTGTGAAAGTATTTCTGGGATGGAGTAATATTTAAATCAATAACCTTGAGTAAAGCAGACTGCCCTCCATTATGTGAGTGGAACTCATGCAATCAGTTGAAGGACTTGAGAAAAAGACTCATCTCCCTCAAGGGAGATTTCTGCTGGCAGACTGCCTTTGGATTCATAATGCAACTCTTCCCTGCTTCTCTAGCCTGCTCACCTACTCTGCATATTTTGGACTTGCTGGTATCCACAATCATGTGAGACAAGGAGACAATTCCTTAAAATAAATTTTTCTCTCTCTCCCACCCTTCTCTTACACACACACACACACACACACACACTCACACATGCTATTAGATACATTATCTTATGTGTCTTCTTTCTCTCTCTCTCTCTCTCCCCCCCCTCCCCTTCTTTTACACACACACACACACACACACATGCTCACACATGCTATTAGTTCTGCTTCTCTGGAGAATATTGACTAATACTTTATCTTATGTGTCTTCTTTGTCACATTGTCTCTTATCAATACCCAGTGTACTGGCCTCTTTCTTAAGTGTCGTCATTACACAAAGTTGCTTGTGGAATATAAAATAATTAACCATGTTATAAATTCAGAGAAAATTCTCCTGTAATTCAGCTAGTGAATCGGGTCCTAGTTCAGGTGTCTCCCCCATCCACCCCTTTTTGATACACTGGCCAATAAGAGGATACTTTGGATACTAAGGCTAGGGAAGATCACCGTATCATTAAAACCATAAATAACTTAGGTTTTACAAACAAGTTTGGGAGTTTAATTACAGTCTAGCTATATCACAGAAATGGATGTTTATATTATTAATTGGCAATATTTACCAGGTGAAGGAAGTAACTTTCAGTATACTAGGTTAAACAGGTAAATCCTAATGGTTTTATAGAATTTTACCTCAGATTCAACATCACACAGATTTTTTTATAAGCTTTGCATTTGCTGTGAACTCATTTTTAGGACTCCCAGTCTATCAGAACAAAAGGCTTCCTGTCTAGAAAGCCTTGTGGTTAAGACTGGCACATTTTTTTCACAGTGTTTTGCCTGACACCAAAGATGACATCTTAAGTAATTTTACATTTAAAGAAAAGAAAAAAATAACCTGTAAGAGCAAAATTGCTCCAATCGAAGAAGAAAATATTTTTCTACCAAGAGTCCATATATAGCTCTTACATCAGCACAAAAGATAATATTTCAAAATGGAAAAACCAAATCAAAATCAATATGTCCAACTGACACTAAAATGAGCTCAAAATTAAACTCCAGATTTAAGGGTTTCATTGACTGGATAGGATCTTGGACATAACCCAAGGAAGGAAATGTTGTATCAGTAATGTTTCCCAGTTCTTTCTCAGTTGCTTTTTTCTTTTCTTTTTTTAGCTAGTACTAGCAGCCACAGTTCACCATGACAAAACTTTACAGATGCAAAAAGTACACATCACATTTAAAGGTTTTGTGATATACCAACTATATTGTAGAGCTTATTCAGAGATATGTGGTGATGGAATTATCTGCACAGTTTTCTTATGAACTTCATATCTTAAGGCTGTACAACAGGCCTCCCTAAGCTACTGGAAAAAAAAAAATACACAGAAAACTTTGGGTGAGATATCCGTGTCCTGAGCTGCAGGGATTAAGACAGCTAAATAAAGAGGAGGAGTATGTGTAAGACTTAAATGGATAGAGACAGACAGCAACTTCATATGAAAAAGTATGGCACACCTGGGCAGGACCATATCAGCTGCAGTAAACGATGTTCTGGTGTGTAACAGGAAGTCATTCAATGTCTTCAAATATAACTCCAAGATACTGCACAGAACTAACCTGTGGTAAGTTGGAGAAATTATCCAAACTCAAGTGCACTTATAACAGTAAAATGAACAGAAGTCAAGAATCTGCTAATAACTAGAGTCACAAATAAAGTGAGAACAGAAACACGGTTTAGACAAGAGGAAGAAATGTCAGTCATGTGAGAATATGAACCACCTAGCAGCAGTGAAAAAAGAAACTGCTGGCAGCTCACACTTCCAGTAGTTCATAGGGAAGTTGAACAGGACTCAAAGCCATTATAGCTACTCAATTCTGGATTGTTTTTGAAGGGAGGATGGAACCAAGGGGCAGTGACCGAAGGTACACGTATTTAATTCACCTTATTTTCTAAATAGCAAAATGATGTATAATACCAGAATATTGACTCAGATATTTCTACAGTCTACATTTTCACAATTCGTCAATAAAGAAGACTAGTAAAATTCTTCTTTCTCTGAGAAAATACAATCAACAATAAACTTTATTTGAAAGAATAATTTTAAATATAGCCCTAGTGTTAAATCATAATTGTCAGCCCCTCCTTGAATGTAGTTATCTCCTTAAAAACAAAATATTCCAAAACATGCCACAAAAGTTTAGCACCTAAATAACCTTTTTTCTTGGCTTTCATATATGCACATCTCTAGATTTCTCTTTGTCTTGATGTCACCTCCTCAACTTCTGTGGCAAGATTCTCAGTTATTCAGACTATTTAAATAATCAGGTTTCTCAGTGTTAAGTATTTGGGCTCTCTTCTCTTCAAACTCTACACTCTATCTGTATATTATTTGTCAATTCTTATGCTTTCTATTCAGTTACCATCTGATGGCCAATGACTCCCATATCTCCATTCCAATTATGTTGCTTATTTAATGCATATATATAGAGAGAGGCTAGAATATATGAGTAGCTTGGCATCTTAGATGTCAATTTGGATGGCTCACAAGAACTTCAAACTTCTGAATATTCAAATATTTGAAAACATGAATTATTAATCTCATTCTGTAAAACCTGTTTCTTCCCAGTCTTTGTTGTATTATTAAAGGGCATTTCCTAGCCTTGTCTTTTCCCTCTTTATCATTCTCTATGTTCAGTTTACTACCAAATCCTCTGGATTCTACTTCCAAAAGGATATATGTGATTCTCTTCATTTTCACTGTCTCCACCTTAATTCCATTCATCATTATTCCTTACCTGGATCACCGCAAAGGGCTTCTAACGGGTCTCCCTGCTTCACCTTTATTTTCACTCTAATTCTTTCCCACACATATACTAACATGATCTTCCCAAAACCTAACCTGGATCACGTCACTCTCCAGCACAAAATCCTTCCAGGCTCCATTGTATTCTGATTAATATCTAAAATCCTCAACATGGCCTAGAAAATCTTTTCAGATTCATCTGATGCCACAGTTCTTCCATCTTCACCTCCACTGACCTGCATCCATTGATCTCTCAACTCCTGATTCATTAGGTGTCTCTCGGTTCTTCTCTGTTCAGCTTACAAAGGTACAGTTTCCTCTAACCAAATTATTCTTTTTTCTTCCCTGTCTCCTGTCCTATGATTCTCATTAACTCTTAGTATCTACCACATCACATATTCCTCTGAGAAGATTTCCTTAAGTACTTAACCAAAGTTAGAATCCCCATTATACTCTCCCATTAGGAAAACTTTATGCTATATAACCATATATTGGAGTAATTGTGTATTTAATGTATTCCTTTCCCATTCCACCCAGGAGAATGGGGTCAAAATAGTTTTATTTAGTATTATATATTCAGTATGCAGTCAATAAATGTCTCATGTTAAATAAAATCTAGATTTTATTCTGTTCTATTCTAATATGAAATATTCATAGTAACACTGATACAAGTTGTTTTCCTCAAAATGCTTTCTGTTAAATTTATAAACTCAATATGACTTATAAGTTTGTCAACAGTTGTTTAAAAATGCTTTATAAATAATCTTTCTTGTTCCATGAAGGACTTCTTGAAAAATCCCAGTCATAGGACTTAAGAGTACTGGCTCACAGACTGCTTAGAAGTCACTTTTTTTTTCTTTAAATAAGTTATTTCCCCTTAATTTGAGTGTAAAATCTTTGAGGACTTTTCCCTCTACATGTAAATTATATTGCATTTTTTCAAGCAGGCAGACCCTCATACTGCCAATTTTTTTTCTATTTATAATTATACGGAGTTGGCATGTGTTACATCATTAAATTTGTAGAATCATTTGTATTTTCCAAAGTGTTCTTAGCATGCAGATGATCAGGGTTGCAGGAGATAGGATACCTCACTAGAAAAATATTTACAAAGAAAAAAAAATAACTATGCAGTATTGGCATAGCCACTTATTCCAGAAACTAAAGTAAAACAATTTGATTTTAATATTATTTTAGAGAGTTAGATGTTTGTGTAAGTTTGAGTCATGTTGTTTTGCTTTTACTCCCACCAATTCCGGTGTAATTTTGCTCTCTCAAGTTTTCTATTAAAAGTCTGAAACTGTACCTTACTTCCTTTGACCAGTAGTTTGCTCCCCCTGGTGGTCTTGCTAAGTTCAAACTGTTAACAAAATACAGATATTTAATTTATAATTTGGCTTTTTTTTTCTTGATGTTTTCGAAGACTGACATCTCAGCACCCTATTTCTGGGGGAGTAGGAGATGTCACTAAACTTACTGGCAAGAAATGCTGTCCATTGGTTTGGAGGGATCACCCCAGTATCTCTAGTTCAAAAATTTCTCATTATAATCCCTAAATCAAATCATTTTTATAAGAATTTAACATTAAGAAGCATGGTGACAGGATGATAATTATAAGCTTATTATAAAGATCTATCAAGATGGACCAATATCTAGAAATACTGCGGGGCAGGGGCTGGGAGGTGGCAGGGGGGAAGGCAAAGATTTCCTGCTTGGGAAAAATCTTTCATCTGAGACTATAACATTATTTCCTATTTCACTGAATATCATTACAACGTAAGGAGTTTCTTTTGAAATCACTGAATGTTTCTGATATAAAAGAGATACAGGTTGAAAAGGAATTGGATTAAGGAAAGTAGCACTTACTTGAATCCAGTCTTCTGAAATAAGGTAGAGCATTAAAAATAAATGGCCACATTTCTAAAGACCATTAAAAATAAATGGCCTTTTCTAATTTGACATCACGTAAATACTTCAAATATTTAATGGTGGCAGAGTACAAGCTAAATTCTGAGACAAATGCTGAAACAGTATATTTGTGTCAAAATGTCATATTGGCTTCCAAGTTAAGAAGCCTTCAGTGAAATGCTCTCAGACAAAGGAGAAGGGAGCTATCTCCAGCTGAATATACGCCTGCTCCCAAGCTGTACTCGAAATGTTTTACCCTGGGCTCATAATGCTGGAGAAGGCATGCAGAAGAAAATCTACAATATTTTTTCCTCAGATGTCTTATCTTGAAGACTTTTTGCATTGTTTAAGCCTCCCTATCTGTCAGAGCCCAGTGAAGAGATGGATTCACTCCAGTAAGTTTTGAAAAAGCTACTGGCTATTAAGAATAATGAATGAAAAGAGAAAACAGAAAGGGAGCTGAGAACAAGGCGGGGAAGGGAGTTGAGCATTTACATCTGAAGTATAAAGATCTTTAGAAAGTTTTGGGCTTAGCAATATCGTTTACATAACAAACACTTGAGAAGATTTAGAACTCCTTGCAATCATAAGGATTTAGGTGATTTTAGGAACTTTTCATTCAACCACTATTCAGTGCAGACTTATATTAATGCTACTGGATTTATCCCATCAACATTAGCTGCTTATGGACTAGTAGGTACTGTAACTGTGCAGAAATAATAACTAGTAACTGCAGCGAATTAAGAACCCTCTGGAGAAATCATCTGTGACATTCTTTTGTAAGATCAGGGCATCTATGAAGCTTTTCTGTATTGATTTCGAGATATTGGAGAATCTGAAAGGGGGTTAAACCTTTTCCATTTATGGTAGCCCTAATCTTAATAGAGGGCCAGCTGGTCCCCTGTAAAGCTCTCTGTTACATTTAGCATGAGGCTTTGTTGTACATAGTTCTCTTAAGCCAATTAAAACTTGACATTTTGTACACCCTGTAATTAAAATGCAAATGAAGGGATGAATTTTATTTTCAAAAATAGATTACACAGGTTGATTAAAATGAAAACTTACCTAGACCCAGGTTTACAGATAAATAGTGTTTTCAAAGAGCCTACTAACATGGCAGAATATGAATTCTGAGCCTGTGCTCTACACAATAGAAAGATCCATTATCTACATGTCAAAGCAAGGGAAGGAAGTCCCAGAGACTGAAAAATATAATTATTAGGTAGACTCTTTAAAGTAATGGTATAGAGAAAGCAATTCACCAGTTTCTATTTGAAATTAACTTTTCTATGGTTCCATTTTGCCTCAGACTTAGAAAATGCTAGCTTTAAAAAGCACATAGCCTTCAGATGGTATGGATAATGAAAATTACCACAATGAATGCATTTATGAAAACCATAAACCTTTGTGCACTTACTCTATTTTTATCTGTCCACTTGAGTAATTAAAGGGGAGCTTCTGGACACACTAGAGACATTTGGGTCACAATTCAAACATATAACCTCCCTCTCTCAGAGGAAAGGTGAACAAAGCTAAGAAAAGCAAACACTTTAGAAATGACCTTGCATTATTCTTGTTGTTACTGCAAGAAGATGCAATTCTAAGGGCGATGATGGAAAGGAATAAAATGCAACATTCATTTTCCACACTGAAAAGCCAAATAATGCTTTGTTATTGGTTTTTCTAAGGAAGCATTTTCTAGTCTTTGCCACTTAATCATAGCTGAACTCCTTGCACATACAAAACACAATGTCATATTTAATTTTTAGCCATTAGGAAGATGGATACCTTGTAGATGTTAAAAGCAGCAAAGATAAAGAAACAATTATATAATATTTGTGGCGTAAGAAATAAAATACTCCTAGATATCATTGATCACATACAATAATTATTTTAAAAACTTAAAGACATGACACCAAACTGAAAATTTGGGGCGTAGATAATTAACATGGGGTTAGAAAAGGTCACCTTAGCTACCGTGAAACTGAAACTATTGCCACAATTTAAATTAGGCCATTAGAAACTGAGTGTGGGAGTTGAACCAGCATCCACAGCATGATATAGCACCCTGGAACATCTCATTAAATACTTCAAATTGATGAAGTGCTTTAACATCCTTATGTTTTTATTTACTGATTTAAATTCAGTCCTACAGAGCAGAAAAGGAGACAGAATACAGTTTAGAACCTAAAGGAGAACTAGAAGGGAGGAGATATTTTACTGGATTCTTTAGAATATATTTGTTTCTTATGCAAGTCACTTCAGTGGGCTTCCAGGGCATGGCTTTTCTCAAGAGAAAACGAAGACTGCAGATTTTTCTCTCATTGAGACACTTACTCCTTCATTTTCTTATGCCTTTTTAAGAACCAAATCCCTAATTTCTCTTACCTTTATTCTACAATTTGGACATAACAAGATATTAAAGTCCCAAGATAATACAATCTGTCTGCTTTTTGCTTCTAAAATAACAAATGAATTTTCCAAAGATATTCCTTACCATTTTCATTATATTCTTAGTGTGTTAGTCATTCTTTAGTGTTTCTGTTATCTTGTTCACACACACACACACACACACACACACACACACACACTATTTTTAATGTTTTACTTTCTGGAAAAGTTTTCTCCTGAGCCTTATAAACATATATAAGCATCCCAAGAGTCTTTACTTTCAAGAACGTGGTTATTGGCTCTCTCTCTCTTTTTAAGACTGAACCCCTTTCTTTGAATCTTTTATTTCACTCTTTTTTCCCCCTCATAATTTCAATCATGTAGTTCCAGAAGGCTTTTGCTATGGGATATCAAGATCTGGCTAAATGTGGGGTCTCTGCATGGCAAGCTAATAGACCCTGGTTATTTAGGAAATTCAGCCCTTTCTTCTACTCTGAGGACATAACAGGAACTCACAGGCCCAATGCAGAGCACTCTTAAACAGCAGAAAGGCAATGATTGTGCCCATGGGGCTACTCATGCTCTTTCACTCCCCAGCTGCTAGTCAAGTCCTTTAAAGAAGCTGATGGGCAGCAACACATGTGTGTTACCAGGGGATATTCCATCAACCCTGGAAAAAAGCAAACCGCCCCTTTGGGATAAATAGAGACTGTCACCACAGAGCCAGGCTTTTCCCTCATTTACTTTCTCTCCTTTGTGACTGCAAAGCCTGTTCTCAGAAACAGTTTGTTTCTCTTCCTAAGACTTCTTTCAGTCCACCCCAGGGAAGATTCCCTGTTTACATCTTGCTCCAGCTTTAGGAAAGGCTACTTTCCTTGGTTATCAGCTACCATCTCAACAGGGAATCAGGAATCAATACCATGGATCACTACTCTAAGAACTAGTTTAGAGTTTCCTGGCTCATTCTGAAGGAGTACAAGTTTTTCCATCCACCAAAAACTGATACGATTACGAAGAAGGAATATGTCCCAGGAACTCAATTACCTTTCCTCTCTAACCTTAGTCTAGAATTTTCCAGGAGCGTTATAATGAATTCTCCCTGACAATCTGCTGAAGTTCTGAAGGACAGTCCATCCGCCTACATCATGGATTATCTGACTCGACCTGGAACCTGGTCCCTTAGAAATGCTGAAATAACAGCAGAGATACATGGAACTTTGAGATACAGCACGACACTACACTTAACATCCTGTCACCCTTAATCAGAAGCCAGTGTTCTGTTCACTCTCGTTTCCATAGTTTCATGCTTTACTTTCCTACTTAGACTTCACTGATCTTCTCCTCCCAAAACTTTATATATTCCTTCTAAAATCCCTGTTTCATGGCAAACAAAGCAAAGCAAAGCAAAACAACACAGAACAAACAAACAAAAAACCCTCTTTTACATCCCTTCATCAAACATTCCCTTCAGTTCCCTGCTTTTGCTAAAAATAGTCTTCCCCTTTCCACTAACCCCAGCTCTCTGAAATGGAGACTGTGAAGTCTCAGGGTCAGGATGTTCATGTCAGGAGGGGTGTCAGCATTCTGCTAGCCCCTAGCTCCACCCCATCCATAGACCTGGCACTTAGAACCCTAACTCCCCCCGCCCCCACCCTGGATAGAGCCTGCCTCCTCTGACATCATGCCATTCAACTCTACAATCCAGAATCATGCACAAGCCTCTGGGTCATTTTCCCACATTTATCAAAGGATTTAGCACCATGACTGTGGGCTTCCCCTCCACTCAACTTCTTGTCAATACTCTCCCATGCAGGTGACCAGCTCAAGTGCTTGCTTCATAGTTTCTGGAGCTTTTTGACTCTGGTGAACTTTATATTCACCTTGCTGCAGGCCCTCAAACCCAAAACTACATCTGGGATCTTGTAATCACATGGAACTACTCCATCTCTGAAGTTTTCAGCTGTAAATTCTCATTTGTTCTAATACCTATCCTTCCATTTCCTCACTTATTTATTCCTATTACAGCTATAATTGAAGCCCATAAGCCTCTAGCTGCTTATCTCTATACCTTTCCTCAATCTATGGACAAACTCCATATTCCTTCCTATCCAATCTAGAGTCACCAACTTGAATGCATCTCTTGTTAACAACATCTGCTTCCTTTCTCCTTTAACCTCCTGCCATCCCTGCTCTGAAAAATCTCCAACCTGGATCTGGAACATCCCACCTCCTCTACTCTCACACCAGAGCTGCCAAAATGAGATTGGAGACAACCACAGAGCTATGCACATTGGGCCACAACAAAGTCCAAGTCTCAAACCTCAGCTTGGTACCTTACATTGCATGGCAGTCTTTCCAGTTAGTTCCCTTGTACAAGTACCAGCTATTAGAAGAATTCTCAATCGTTGTATCCTGACGCATCCCCATGAGTTTTAAAATTAACTTTTTATGAAAGCATAAAATGACATAACAAAAAATGCACATAAGTTTACATATTGATGGGTTTTCAAAAATTTAATACACCTGTGTAAGCTGGCAATCTAACCAGGAAACCAAACATTATCAGCAACCCTGAAGCCCTGCTGGGCTCCCTTTTGCCCCATTCGCCTGACTTTAAACAATACAGGTTGTTTTGCTTCTTTAAAAATTTCCTTGTTTCCTTTCTTTTTCCTTCTCTTCTTTTTTTTTTTTTTTTTTTTTTTATGGATATACCATAGTACATTTATCTATTATAGTATAGGCAGACATTTGGTATGCTTCTAGTTTTGGGGTATTAAAAATAATGCTATTATAAAAATTCTAGTACACTTTTTGGGGTGAACACAGTTGTGCACTTCTGATAGATGTATACATAGGAGTGGAATCATTAGATTACATGGCCTGCCTATGTTCAGCTCTACTAGAAGTGCCAAACCACTTTTCAAATTGAGTGCACCACTCTACTCTTATGCAGACCTTGACCTCATGAATTACCTTTCAGTAAGAAAAAACAAATAAACTAAATAATTACAGCTTGTGGCAAGTGCTATAAAGGATATAAACAATTAATGGGATAGACAGTGCTTGGGAGATTAAAAGTGAGCTACCTGTGCGGTGAGGAAAGAGCACTCTGTGGCAATGACATTTGAACTTGGACTTATCAGGAAGAGATTCCCATAGGAAGAGCCAGGAAAAGCACATGCTAGGCAAAAAGAAAAGCAAATATAAAAGCCCTCGGACAGGAAAGAGTTTGGTATGTTCATGGTACACAAAAAAGGCAAGAGACCTATTTGGCTGATAGATTATAAGAAAGAAAGGGAGGGGCACACATTCTGGGATGAGTTGGGAAAGGTGAACAAGGATCAGTTCGTGCACGGCCTTCCAGACTACTGGCTGGAGTTTGCTTTTAACTTTATATTCAGTGGAATGCTCCAGGAAGTCTGAAGCTGGGAATGAGTGTGTGTGGGGGGGGAGGATTGACACCATCTGATTACTTTTCATTCTGGCAGCCACCTGAAGAACAGACTGTATACCGACAAGAGTAGGAACTGGAGCATCCATTAGTTAAGGTGACCAGGTGTCTTAGGACCCCTAAATTTTTGTCTAATGTTCCACCTGAGCATAATAGCATCCTTTATCAATCTCAGAAATGCTTTGTTTAAGTTAGGAAGTTAAGCATATGGTCACCCTAACCATTAAGGGACTTTAGCAGGAGTATACAAGATAGATACTGTTGGCCTGAATCGGGTTGCTGGTGTTCGAGAAAGTAAGAAGTGATTCAATTGAAGACCTATTTTGAAGGTAGCACTGAAGGATGTATTTATGGGTTGCATATGGGAGATAAGAGAAAGGCACAGACTGAGCATGATTTCTAGATTTTTGCCTGAAATTTATGGGGGTACCATTTCTTAGATAGGGACATCTGAAGTATGAGAAAGACAAATCTACCCAACTGACTGAGAAATCAGAACAGGAGAGATGGAAGAAAAAACAGAAAGTAAAATTGCCAAAATAAATATTTACTTTTTTAAAAAAAATTAAATTATTTATTTATTTTTGGCTGCATCAGGTCTTCGTTGCTGCATGTGGGCTTTCTCTAGTTGCAGCAAGCAGGAGCTACACTTCATTGCGGTGCACGGGCTTCTCATTGTGGTGACTTCTCTGGTTGCGGAGCATGGGCTCTAGGCACATGGGCTTCAGTAGTTGTGGCTCACGGGCTCAGTAGTTGTGGCTCGCGGGCTCAGTAGTTGTGGCTCGCGGGCTCTAGAACGCAGGCTCAGTAGTTGTGGTGCACGGGCTTAGTTGCTCTGCGGCATGTGGGATCTTCCTTGACCAGGGCTCGAACCTGTCTCCCCTGCATTGGCAGGCGGATTCTTAACCACTGCACCACCAGGGAAGCCCAAATATTTCTTTCTTTTCTTCTTCTGTTAGTAGAAGAAAGACTGTCTTTAACCTGAAGTATAATCCTTCCACTTGTTCTCTAAATTTTCTCCCCTTCCTTTTTTATTTGCCTCACACTCCCAGTTATCCCTGCTTCAATTTTACCTTTTCCATCTTATTCACTCTTTCTGAAAGACTATAGATGTGAACAACTATTCATCTTTAAAAAAAAAAAAGAACAAGTAAGCAAACCCCCAACACTCCAAGAACCCTACATCCTTTTTTCACTACCACAGTTTCTGGGGCTTTCAGAGCCAAATTTCTGAAAGTGGTAATCTACAGTCAAGATCACCCTTTCCTTGCCTCCCATTTCCATGAAATCACTGGCACTATGATTTCCATCCTCATCACTTTGATTAAAATCTCTCCCACCAGTTACCTCCACAGGGCAAATGAATGAATACTTCTGATTCTTCGCTTATTTGACTTTCAGAATCCTTTATCACTTTTTGGATACTGTCTCTTACATTTTTCCTACCCTTCCATAAAATTAATATTCTTCAGAAATCTATTTAGTCCAGTTTTCTTCTCATTTTAAAAGGTATTCCAGGACTTCCCTGATGGTCCGGTGGTTAAGACTCCGCACTTCCAATGCAGGGGGCACAGGTCTGATCCTTGGTCAGGGAACTTAGATCCCACACGCCACACGGCGTGGCCTAAAAATAAATAAAGGTATTCCTCCAAAAGATTCCACTCGGTTCTTATACTCACCTCAAAAGGGTGATAAATATATTTACTGTCTTGATTTTGGTAATGTTTCCATGGATGGACACAGAAAGCAAAGCTTATCAAATTATACACTTCAAATGTGTGAAATTTATTGTAAATAAAGCTGCTGAAGAATTTGTCCCTTAGTTTGAATGAATCTTGGCAGAAAATCATAAAAAGAGAAGACTTGTTCCCATAACACTCTTGCTATGGTGGATATTTTCTGATCTCCAGTGGGACATACCTGCCATGTGAGTTAAATCTTATATCACCAGCTATTTATTGCTCAGACGTTGACAATATGTTCCTAAAGGCAAAATTCAATAAAATTAACTTGAGTGACTTTTCAGGTATGAATCTAGTTATGATTTTTCAGATATGAGTCTGGTGTGAAGCTTTCTGAATGGGTAATTTTTTTTCTCATGAATGCCTCAGGTACAGGTCTCATGTTTTGTCTGAACACTCTAGCCTATCTTACCTCAGAAGAACAAAGACTGAGTTAGCTCTATGTCTATTTCTTTCTGGGCCTCCAAAGTTACTACAACTTATTTCCAGAGTATTATAGTATGCTAGAGAGTACCCCCATTATAAAGTAATATACAATAGTTCCTAGAGCAGCAATCGCTTGCCTTTGGAGGAAGTGTGATCTCTGCCACCAAGACTTAGTTTTTCCCTCCTTAAGATCACTCTCTGAAACTCCGAATCACTTTGCTAGGCGGAAATCATCAAGCCTAGTGTTTCACCATTACTGTAGTGTGGATTCCAGAGAGAGAGCCCCAGATACTAGCTTTGCCGAACTTTTTAGGATAAAACAATCTGTTTGCAGCCCCAGAGGTTCTACACCCCCTTGCTAGGTGGGATACTGGTAAACTGAGACTACAACCTGTGGGATAGAGCAAATGCATCTCTTTTTCTCAAGCTTGACCTAAAATAAAACCTATAACATAGTCTCCAAGAGCTGCCACTCTGAAATGCCCCGTAGCATCCAGTTAATGCTGCTCAAGACTAAAGACAAGGAGATGTTATCAGTCCACACTTAGAAGAAGCTTCTATACGTCTACCTCTGATCATTATCTATGGTGAGCCATTTCAGCAGTAAAAGCTTACATTTAGAAATGAAGCCTCAGACTTAGCTGTCAGGTTTCTAATAGGAACTATCCCTGGGAATTTTTCCCTGGAGTTTGGATATAGTACCTTAAGCTTTCCAAATTGACTTCAGTGCTATTATGAAAATGTTCTGGGGGGTGGTGAGGGAAAGTCAGTACTGGAGTGTTATTAGTCAATAATTCAAGATCACTGTCAGATATTCCCTGTCTCTTATCTGATCCTTAGATTTACTTTTGGGTATGTATATTAATAAATATTCACTTAACATTAGCACCTTCTATTTTGCCTAAACCAGCCCTAGTCCAATTTGTCCAGGATAACGCCAAATTGACTAGCTCTAATAGTAGACTCCAAACTTCTTTGATCAAATACTCATATCATTAACAATTAATTAAAATATAAAAAATAAAATAGCCATGCATGATCAGAATCTACATATGCATTCCTTTTCTTTAAAAGTGATACATGTGTGTGTACTACTATTCTAAGCCAATATTTCAAGGCATAAAATATGCTTAAGATTAGGTTTATTGCTAAATATAGTATATATAACTTTATATTTCAAACAGTTTTCTTAATAATTTTATAATTTCAAAGAATTTAGCTGACTTTTTTTATCAGACCTGATTAGATCTTCATTGATCTTGCCTTGACATGTGGCTGGCAAAAAAACCCACATGTACTAGTAGCAGAAATTTCAGCTCTAACATCCTCAGAGGGTGGAGAGGAGGGTTGTTTGCTTCTACTTAAAAACATTATCCTCAACCCAGGGTTAATCTGCAGGGTTCATTTTGATCCACTTATTCATTTCCACAAGTTTAGTGTAGTTAAAACTAGATAATATAATCCATATAACAACTTAATGAGACACATCTAAACTACACAGCCTTACAAAATGCTGAAAGCAAACATCTACTTGGTTTTATGTAAACTCCACTCTTCCGCCAGATACCTTATGGATTCTTCATGAAATTGCAAATATGACATAATGACCTAGTGAAGATTCCAGTGCCTATTCACATTTCAAATATCAACAAGACTTAATTTTTATTTCAACTTCAGGAAAAAATATCAATATCAGTGCTAATATTTTCTTCACACTCTTCAAAGGGCCATCCGTGTATCTAATGGTGCACTCACCCCAATTTAGAGACCACTGATTTACACATGAGTGCTTACGCCACAATTCCTATTGGTTCTATCTTCTCTGTATATTTCAACAGTGCAGGCAAGATCTCTTCCACCACAATAATGTGTATTTATTTTAATCACAATTAAGTAAAACATTATATCTCTTTTTTTCTTAGTCTGTATATTTAACTATACCTCATTAAGATCTTAAAAATTCCACAATTCTTTTTATATATAAAAAAGACAATTTTTTATTTTAACTTTATGTTATGACAGTATTTAATTACTACATTCAATATTAGTGAATAAAGCTAGGAAATCCTTCAAACAAACACTAATATACAAGTGGTATCGACATCTCACAGCCAACAATCCAGGCCTCCAGCTAGTTCTATTTGATAGACACCCACTTAGTTTCACCCTCGATAGCAAACTATCTATCTATATGCTCAAGAGATGCAATGATTGTTGTTTCACTACCATTATCTAAAGGAATAAAATATGAATCCCATTTTTATATATTCCTGCCCTCTAAGAACATTAATATTTAAACATTATTAAATATTCAGTAGTTTAATTTCACAGCTAGATATTTAGAAAAAGTCACTGAATCTTAGACATGCATAGTATTGAATAGACAATACCTGTAAAAGCATTATCTGTGAATAGAGCAAAATAATCTAAAATTGGACACTCCACTTCAGTAATAATTGCATGAGTGAAACATGGAAGTAATTCCATTTATTTAATGAGTGGCCACTATGTTTAGAACAGGCTAGAGGATCCTGTTATGAATCATGAAGTTGACTGAAGGACTAATTAAAAAAAAGAAATATATGATAAGGACAAGCACTAAATACAAAGATGAGGAAAAATAAATGTATGAAAATAAAGGGGTTAGGGATTTTCACTGAGAAGATTAGAGGGAATAAACAAATACTCCTTTTCTCAGTAAATAAAAGCTCTGGAGTTCAGAACTCAGCTTGTCCCAAAATAACATCTTGATTATCTTTCTAAAATTCTAATTTATGACTCCTGGATTGTCATCTGTTTTAGAATATAACTTCTACTTAAGATTCAACACATTTTTGTTAAGTAAATGAAAATGAATAAATTAGAAAAAAATGGATATCTGATATAAAGGGGACAATTTTTGTTTTGCACTGCCTAATACAAACTTGCATTACTTCTTTTGTTATTGTCCAAAATATTAAGATTATATTGTACATAATTTTACGTAGTCTCTAGTACTATGAGAAAAAATTGTTTTTAAAATGTTATGTAAAGCAATTATACTCCAGTAAAGATGTTAAAATAAATAAATAAATAAATAAAAAGGTTAAAAAAAAAAAGTCAACCAAAACAAGTCATAAAAATGCTATTTTTACCAAGGAAGGACAAGTTTCCACAGGAAAATAAAAGTGAAATTTATAATCATAATTTTAAAAAAAATGTTAAACATACAGTTGGTGTTGCTACTTATGGAGCAATGTGGTTAATTAGGGTTTGGATTGGGATTGGGTTAAGAGAAATAATGTTCATAATCTATATAATATATGCTCAGTGTTTTGGAGTTGTTTGTAATTACTGTTGGACTAATGTGACAGCAAGCATTTTGCAAACAGCCCACAGCAGGCCTTAGATCGTTTACATTTTATGAGCAGCTTTTCTGACTGAAGAATTAACTTAATAGTAATTTTTGAAAATTAGAACATTCTACAGAGTAAAAAGAATATAATAAGTCTACCCACAATCAAGATTAATATTTTGGTAGGTTTCAAGCATGTCTTCTCTGAGATATATACATTTGTCACATGAAATTACATTCCTACAATATGTACCATATGTAGTTGCATCCTATTTTTTTTATTTAACTCCCCTATTACGAATATTTCTCCATTCATTAAATACTCCCTAAAACCATGACTTAAACATTTTTATAATATTCCGTTCTATACTTGTACTGTAATTTATAAAGCCTTTCTCATTTTTGTGGCTATTTACATTATATCTGATCAAAACCCACATATTTTGAAAAATTCCAAAACATGGAATTTCTGGTCCTAAAGTTATTTAAAACTCCTGCTGCAATTTTCCAACTGTCCTTGCAGAAAGGTTCTTATACCCAAGCTAGTACTGCATAAGAGAAACTCCCATTTTACTATAGATAGTCTTACATGCACTAGATATTATGCTACTAACCGTCACACTTCATGGGAGATTAAATAGTATTACATTTTACTTTTATTTTTCTTATAAACTACTAACTAACATGCTTTTACATGTTTGTTTTTATAGATAATTCTTGACTTTACTGTATATGTTCTTTTCTGAATTCTCTACTCTTGCCATAATTTTCTAAGTGATTTTAAGAACATACGTCTTTACATATTAAGGATGATACTGCTATATTTAATATATATTTTTTCAATATTTCCCCATTTATTATTTCTTCCAATGTTTTGAACCTCAAAGTTTAAATCGTTATTCAATCTTTATTCTTTATTTTTCTCATGCCATTTATTCTGCTGTTTTTGTTCTTAGAAAGTTCTCCATTCTGAAACTATATAAATATTTATCTAAATGTCCATCTTGTTACAGTTTTGTTTTCTTATATTTTGTTATTTAATCCATCTGAAATAATTTGATTCAGGGTATAAGAAAAAACACTTTTTTTTTATTTAGGAACAATTGTTCCAGCACCACAGAGTGAATCTACCTTTTCATTCAATAAGGACTCCCTACTCACAGTAAGCCAGCCTCTGCCCTAGGCACTCATTCCTCCTTTGCTGCATTGGCCATAGTCAACCTTTTTAAACTATGCTGTATCACTTCTTGTGCCAGGAACATATTATTTTAAGTATTGTCTATTTACAATTCACTGTAATATGCAGAGAGGCAGATTGTCTTCAGATGTCCCTACCTATTTGGTTTGTTTGTAAACTTTGGGAGAATGTGTGGGACTGGATAAGGACAGTAATCTTTTAAATTTCTTCATTCAATTATGTGTGGTTTTAATTTTAATAACATAGGTTACTTTTATAACTTTACTTTTTTACTGCTTTATCATTTTTAACTACTTCAAAAAGTTTAATATTCCTCCCATTATTCTGTTTAGAATCACATCATATGAATGAATATGAAAATGATTAATGTATCTACTTTCACAATATTCAATTTCCCATTTGAGAATATATTTTGTCTCTTTGTTTAGCCATTTGATTTCATCCTCATGATTTTTTGTAATAGCTTTTACAATGGCTTTGTGTGTTTCTTTTTTTATAATTCAAGTGTTAGGTTATTGGAAATGCAATATTTAAAAATTACTTTTGCAACTATTTTTGGCTACTATATTGAATTCTATTGTTTTGTATATTTATTTGTAACAATTTGCTTTTAAAAACAATATTTCTAATTTATTTTTAGTAGAATCCCTTGATTTATACTTCTTTTTTCTGAGAACGCTGTGATTGTGTTTCCTCTTTTTTAACAGTACTCTTATCCCAGAACAATGCTAATAGTAATGTCAGTGCCTCCTGGTCTTGTTTTGATTTTAATGGGAATGCCTCTGCTGTTTCAAGGTTAAGTATAATGTTGTCTGTTGACTTCAATAGATAGCCTTTATTATAAGTGATAACTATCTTTCCATTACTATCTTTCTATAATTTTAAAATAAAAATTTATTGTTATAAACTGTAAAATTTCCTTTCTGATTCTTTTAAAAATAGTGTTTTTTCCCTCTGACTTATTGTCAAAACTTATTGATTGTCAAAACTTTTTTTTTTTTTTTGCTATAATAAGCCCCACCTGGGTATCTGGGTATGTTTGATGAAAACATCTTAAATATAAATGGTCTGTAGTTTCGTCTTTTGTGCTTTCTTCTACAGGTGTCAGTTTGTAGATTATCATGGTTTAATAAGTAATACATGTTCAAATAGGATTTTTGGGGGGAGAATGGAATGGATTACACAAAAAGAGAATTACCAGTTATTTGAAAACTGAAAAGAATATATTAATTAAACTGATTGGGTTTAGAGACTTTGGGAAGTAATTCTTTCACTTTTTGTTTCCACTTTTTCATGGGCTTAGTCAATAATATCTAACAATTTTACATTGCATTTATTTGCTGCCGTGCTATTTAAATGGGGTTCCAGGTAAATCTTATTGCATTTGATATTCAATACAACATGATGAATCAAGTGTATGTAGTTGTTTCCCCATTAAAGATAAAAATAGTAGCTCAAACAGGCTTGACTTGTCCAATGTCACACTGGTGTAACAAGCAGCAGTCAAGGTTAAAATCCCAAATAATTCAGAGGCCAGTTTTCTTTTGAGCACACTATCTTGCCTTTTACTCTAACTTTTAAATGGCCCCATGGGTCACCTTAATTTATCCCTCCAATGCAACTTAACACTTATCTACCTATGTTTTCCTTGAGATAGACTCCATCACTTCATTTATCACACTGAATTGACCAATATGTCCTTAGTGTTGCCTCTGTTTGACTAAACTTGAGACAGGTTTCTTCCTGCCCTGACCTCCCCTTTCTTAGAGCATTTACTTTAGAAAACAGTTATAAATGCTGTCTTTGTCTCTTTGAGATGTAAGTATTCTCCCAGCCTCTTGCCAATTTTACAACCCAGGAAGGTCCTACTCAAGGACCTAGGAGCCATCCCCTGGAA
Source organism: Globicephala melas (assembly GCF_963455315.2). Lineage (NCBI taxonomy): Eukaryota > Metazoa > Chordata > Mammalia > Artiodactyla > Delphinidae > Globicephala > Globicephala melas. The sequence continues at coordinate 44,188,472 of NC_083327.1, read as the reverse complement.
AGGTAATCATCAAGAAAGATGGCACCTTTATCTTCCAGTGTCTGTGTGACATAGGAGCCGAAGCTTCTAAGATAAGCACCAATTAGCAAACACAGAAGGCCCAATTTCATTGACCAATCTCCTCTTTAATATCCTCCTGTACTTTTCACTAGCTGACCCCAGTGCTTGAAAACTCTCCCATCTATTGTCTGAGTGGAGTAGAGTTCAGTCTCTCTCCGGTGTTAACAATAGTCTTGAATAAAGTATTCCTTGTCCATTTAACTCTGTCAGGTACAATTTTTCTTTTACAGTATTAAAATGTATCTATTTATTTGGTAGTTTTCCACTCTGTTCTTTGAAGTTCTTAGAAGCTATACTGGGTTTCAATCCTGTTTTTAATTCCTAACACAACAAAAGTACCTAAATATATGAGGTATTTAATAAATGTTGATTGAATACATGGAATATGTTTGAATGAATAAATGAATGAATAAATGAATGACTGAATGAATGGGCTGCAGGAAGGCAATTTGTGGTCCAGAGTCCCTGTCCCCATTATAAGTAGAGCTCTCAATTTTTTTTAAATAACATTTGGAAGTGCTGATCCATAGCAGATACCTCCTGCTATGCAAAGACAGAAAATAACAAGTGACTGCTCTGTAAGTGGTACTTCTTCTAAGGAGATCCAGATACTGTTAAGGGGGTGATCTCATCCTTCTAATTTAAATCCATCCTCCATTTCTCCCAAGGATCACTAGTTGAAATAACACTGTCAGGCCTGTGCCCCAAGAATAATAAGTTAAATGAGTGTTTTGTTGGAATACAGCAGCTCCATAAAGCTTTGTTTCAATGAGAGAGTTTGATTTCACCCACCAACATTCACCTTTCCTCAGATATCAGAAGATCAGAGAGACTTTCTGTTATCAGCTTAAGGAATAGGCATGTAGTTTGGCAAAAGTATAAAGTAGGTAAATAGCAATGCCTTCTTTAGCCCCTTTTTTCTAAAAACTGTCTTCTGAGATGGTGATGTAATTGAACTTATTTATTAATGAAGGTCAGCTCACTAGATTTCCTATCATGATGCACCTTGATATAGCAGCTTTTCTACATCACTAGTCGCCAAGGTCTTGCCATTTCTTTTTGCTATCTTATTATGTTTGTTTTAATTCCTTATGTTTTTCATTGTTTTATATAGCCAGCCAATATGTACATTGTTTGTAATTGTGTCTGTTTGCCAAGTCATACTCTCTCATTCAGACTGAACCAACCTCACTTTTGTTTTAGTTCAACTTCTCTCTGTAGGGTATGTGCATTTCCACCACGCTCCTTCCCAGGAGTTCAGGCTGTTTACCTTTAAGGGAAGTAGACCCAGCAGGGGCCCAGCCAAGGGACCCTTCTCTTCTGCCCACGTCACCTGTAACTTTGCCTCCAGGTGCTTCCTTACCATTCCTTGTATTGATGTTTCCTTTATAATACTTAGCACAATCGGCAATTATGTGTTTATTCCTGCGTATATTTGTTCAACGTATGTCCTTTCCATTAGACTGAAAACTATGATCATAGGCCATGTCTTTTTACTGACTGCTGTATCCTGGCACATGGTAGCCACTGCACAAATACCTCGACTACGAAATGGTAATCTCAAAGAAGCTAGGTCACTATTGAGAGAGGTAACCCACATGTCTTGGGTGGAGAGTTCATGAAAGGCCAGCAGTCCAAAGCAGAGCCCATGCCTGAAACTCTGACAAGGTCTTCTATCTCCCTCTACCAGGAAAGAAGGAATACAAGGCCTGTCACTAGCATCCCACCCACAAGCTGCCATCAGTTCTTTAAAATACTTGAAAATGTACAGTCAAAATTGCTACCATTTAGGAATATAGCATTTATTGGGAATCTGTAACATCTTGATAACTTTCTATAAAGCAAATCATTTTAGCAGCAGTGTTTGTAATTTTTGAAATTTTTTTCTAAAAAATCCAGAAAATCTAACTTTTAAAAATAAACAACCATATATTTATTGATGAACTGTCTAGGCCTAGAGCCGGGGTAGCAACTAGGGCCAACTAAGTCCATTTTCCATCCTGGGACCATTCTCCTCTGCCCACTTCACCTGTGACTGCCTTCAGGTGCTCCTCTATCACTCGTCATTTTGCATTTTTCTAACACAAGGTACACATTTCCAGTAAAGTATTGCAAGAAGGAAGCGAAAAGGTGAGAGGTGTCCTAGAATGCTGCCTAATATTAAAATATTTACCTGAAGGTATAAAAGCCAGAATGGCAAATTATGCCACTCTGTTAATACTGATATTTTTAATTGGACAGTGGTGAGAATAGCTGTGGGCTGATGTAATTAGTGGTTAGAACACAGGTCTGAATTAGTGCCTTAGCTCCATATCTTAGTAATTATACACACTATAAGCAGTTTTATTCACCTTTTTTAGAACTGTTTTTATGACATATAAAATAACACAGTATTCTCTTTTTAAAAGCCAAGGATATAATATTTGTAAAGTGTCTAATGCAGTGTCAGGCACATTATTAGTGCTCAGTAAATGACGATGATGTGATGATGGTGATGTTAGTGATGACAAAGAACATGTAACTGACACCTTCATATACTGAATAACTTAAAGTTTTCTTTTAAACCACATAAGGCATAAATACATCCCTCAGTTTTTAATTTTAAACTGTTAAATGTGGCAGAAAAACATGTATACATACTATCCTTCAATCACTCTAAACTATCATTCTCTCACACCTGTTTTCCTCCCATCAATAGCCTCTTGTTTTTGTTGTTTCTGTGGTAAGATCCTATTTTATCCTGGGTTGGAGGGTAGGATAGGGGCAGGGAGGTATCAGGAAGGCTGACCACTGTCAGAAGAACTATCAACCCAAGATGTTTGATGCCTTTTCTCTGGAGACCTGGGTTCCAGTCTGGGCTCTACTACCAGTTAATGATATAACCTTGGGCAAGTGACAACCTGTCTAGGCTTAGCTCCTCATTTGTAAAATGAAGGAATTGGCAAAGAGTCCCTTCTAAAGCTCCTTCCACTTCTACAAGGACTATGATTAGTTCCTATCACTCTAGGCAACATCTTACTGTCTTAGCTAATAAGGTCACGTATGTTCAGTCTATCAATGCATCATTTTGCAGAGGTATTACAATTCTCTATTGATGTTCTTCTGATCAGTTTGAATGAGTGCTATTAGTAGAAATATTCTCCCTAAAAATGTACCAGGTAATAAACTTGTAGTTTAAGCCACACAATCATTAACAAGTTATTCCCAAGAGTTCAATAAAAAATATTTCTCTAGGCACACTCCTATCTTTGTAGATATCACATAGGTTAATCCTGACATCAATGGCCATCATTATCCTCACCAATTACTATGAATAGTGATCACAACAGACAAACAGGCTTCTTTGGGACATCCAGAAATTATGCACGTTAGCCTATAAGAAGAAAAACCAAGAGAAATAAAATAGCTCTTTACAGAATTCCTATGTTTTTCTCTTATTTTCCTTTGTTAAGAGTATTAGGAAGTAGGGCACTTTATCCTTCCACTTAATTTTGAGGGTTGAATTTAATGATTTTTTTAAAATTATGTAATTTGTACAGTTTTTACTAAATTTTTTTGTTATTTATTTCTCTTCCAGAATCATATTTCTAGGCTTTAGTGACTTTGTCTCACTTGGTCTCAGCAGGATTTAAACAAACACAAACACACCAAAAAAAAACACACATACACATACAAACAGTTGTTTCCTTTCTTTGTTATGCACATCTCTTTACAGGACTTGACTTCATCAGATTCTTTAGAAATGCTTACTACATGTGACACAATAACCCTATAGATAAATGTCCTGAATAGATAGTATAATTAAATTAAACTTTGGAGGCCAATTTTCTTCACCTTGTGGTGCTGGTAGCTGGATTAGAGTATTTACATTCACATTTTAATCCATTAATCTAGGAATCAATGTATGACCTGAGGCAACAAGTAAATAGCTTGCCAAAACGAAGCCTGGGCAGGTGGCAACATTGATCCAGATGGCAATTTCCCAAGACCCCTGGAAATATCTGGTGCAAGAGTCTGACAAACAGTCACAAAGGAGTCAGGGCCCTGCCCAGGACAGCTCTCTGATCCCTGTGGCACGGCTTATCTTCTCTTCCAACTCAAGGCACTGAGTTTCCCGCATTTTCCATAAAAACTATACATGTTATTAACAAGTCCTGCTTTCTCTGGGACACCATGGATCATGCAAATCATATTTCCATTCAATTTACCCAGGCCATGACAAATATGCCCTCTCCTTTCTCAATAATTCCAGTAACATATCCCTGTAACTTTGTGAAAGGTTTTCTTTCTGTTTTTCTTTTTGAATTCTGCCTCACTTATTTGTCACTATCTATTCTTTGGAACTCTTGAGATTTTATAATTTATTCTTTTTTTTTGAGAAAAATTCCCAAAACATCTTAAGATGTCAAATATTTCTTCTAGGTAAAACCTTCAGGGCCTTGGCTTCACAGCAGATGGCAACACAATGCAGTGGTATTGTGTTTGGCCAGTGACAGTTTCCATATTTAAAGCAGCGGTATTGTTCCTGGTAAGCACTCAGATGAATGTACTGGATCTCTCTGCTATTAAATTTTTGTGCTCCTTGGTCAATAGCACACTTCTGCACGTGTTTGCCTTGTCTTTTGTTCACATCTTTTCCTGTAACTCACAACCTGAAAGCCATATTCTTTTTCTTTCTATTGCCTGACTTTTTACCTTGCAGGTTGTGTTTGCTCCTGATGTTCCAGTGGACATTTAGTAACCATCAAAGAGTCCATTTGAAGGTGCTATTTGCAGTTTCTATATGTTCAATTGAATAGATCCCATCTTTATCATCTCTTTCATTTCCCCCAATCCTTAATTCATGAAGGATAGTTAATTAAGTAACTGCGATGACTTAGTTGCCTTGCTTATTTCATTCTCACATCTAATGTACATGGCCCTATTAGTTCTCTGATCAATTTATAACCTTGATCAAAATCTGACATTCCCAAATCAAATAAGCTTGTTTTCCACTATTCCCCAACAAGCCACTTCCACTTCACTCAGGTTGCCTCTTCCTTTTTCATTGAACACTCAGTGCTCATTTCTAGCTCTACTGCTTGGCCTGCCTGAACCACTTTGTCCTTTCCATGGATAACCTGTATCTCTGTCAGCCTCCGTGTCGTTGCAGCCATTCTGCCTACAGCAGCCCACACAGTCACTCTCCTTTGTACCTTCGCAGCACTTCAATCAGGCCTTACAGTCTAATACACATCAAATACACTTTTGTACTGTTCCATCTAGATTGCAAGCTCTCTGCCCTACACTCTCTCTGAAGGTGCCTTAATGCCATCTATGACCCCACACAGTAAAGATTTTGATTGAACTGTATCAGTGGGTCACTTGGTATTACATCTTATCTTCTACAGTCTTAAAATATAAAACCTCTTCTTAAAATTAATATGTCCAGTTTTTCCCTATTAAAACATAGCATAAAATACATGCAAAATATAAACTATAATAATAATCTCCATTTTCCAAATACTCAGATAATACCTATTGTTAGTATGTTGATATATTTCTTTCCAGTCTTTTACAGATAGAGAGATAGAAAAGCCACATACTTATGTCTTTAATTATCTGAAAATGTGTATTTCCATTTTATTTTTTCCACTTAGTCAAACATGAAGATTTTCTTAAGGACCTTGTATAGCCTTCAGAGGCATGATCATATACTTATATAATCATCTAATTACTCTCATATTATTGGACATTTATATTTAGTCTAATATTCTAATTTTTTAATACTATTAGTAATTCTGTTATGAACACACTTCACATAAACTTGTGTGTTTCTGATTATTTCCTTAGAACAGACTCCTCAAGTGGAATTGCTAGGTCAAAGTGTAGGAATTACTTTAAGACATTTGATTAATATTGATAATTTGGCAGGGTTATAGTGTCCTCTTGATTTCTTTTTGATTCATTATTCATTCTCTTATCCAATTCATTAATTCTACCAACGTTTGTTGAGTATGGGTATCTGCTACTTGCTGAAGAGATCCTGAAGCCAACTTCAGTCCAGTGCTGCTGTTGTTACAATGAGAGGAAATCCCTCCAGGATTACGGTGACAGACTGTCTGTCAGTCTATGTGCCGTTATGGTTTACTCTTTTAAAATGATGTGGTCTTCTTGGCTTCACTTTACACTCAAGTGATTTCCAGAGACTTATCAGAGATCCTTTTACCGTGTTCCACTCGATTAAACTCAAATAAAAGGCAACTTAATGGTACTCACTCTCTTTCAAATTTCTACCCCTCAATATAAAACACCAACCATTTTCCCATTTTGCCAGCACCATTACAATCCAAGTTGGAAAGTTTCATACCTATGGAGAAGTTCTGTAGCTTCTCCATAATGTTTCTCTCATGCAATGGTGTCATTTGATTTGAACTATGAAACTGAATAAACTGCACAGTTTAAAAAATGTGGACTATCGGGAATTCCTTGGTGGTCCAGTGGCTGGAACTCTGTGCTCTCACTGCCGAGGGCCTGGGATTAATCCCCGGTTAGGGAACTAAAATCCCACTGGCCGTGCTGCGAGGCAGAAAAAGAAAAAATGTAGACTATCATAGAGGTATAGAATTTTACTCCTAGATTTTACTCTGATGACCTAGCTCTGGCAGGCTAAGCCATTATCTTCTACTGTGAACACTCCAGAAAGAGAAAATTCATATAACCAATGAGGGTAGTCAGAAAATGAAAACTAAAAGGCAGAGGAAAACTGAATGAAGCATTGGAGTATCCATCTTTTAGATGGTGCGGATAAACAGAAAGGAGATACCTATCTGGCTCCTAGATGGGCTCCTTGTCCCTAGCCTAGCACATAGGTCAGGAGGGAATATCTGAGTCACATGCAAGGTCAGGAGGGTATTTGTTCAGGCTATTCCTCAATATCATTTTCTTTTGCCTTTTATTTCCCTACTCTTGCTCCTTTTCCTCTTTCATATGTGATTTTCATCCTTTATTTCACCTCAGAATTGCCTGATCTGAAACATGATTACTTTAAGTTTGTTCAACTTCTTTAAATCATTCAGAGACAGTTTCAGATTTGCATTTCTATTTCTGGAGTCGAGGGAGTGCTTTCAAATTCCCCCCATTGTTCTTCAGAACCACCTTTTTCTTATCACATTTCTAATCAAATTTTAGTCATAAAATACCTGTCATTTCTTATAGACTTTGGAAGTTTTTGGTGTTCTGAAAGAAGTTGTTGAGGAGGCTTTTAAAAATTATTATTTGTAAAATAAAATAAAACTATAATTTGAGAGAATAGTTTGACTTATCCCAATGGTTTTATTCTATTAATTGTAATCATCAAGGACAAACTTTACATTGTTTTCTCTGTCTCTTTTTTCTTTTTTTTTAAGTTTGTTAATAGGGTTGAATTTCATTAGTCACAGAATGGTTTTAAATAACTTTGTCCAAGATCCTTTGGATGAATTCAGAAACACACATTTATATGAACTTTAGATTAATGCCTTTGTATCATTTTCACCAGTGTCAGCAACTTGTGGAAGATCGTGTTTGATTACCCTACTGCCTCTCAGATTTTTCAGGTGTATGATTCAGGGAGGGAAGCCGAATATGTGCTGGAAACACTCATCTGACCTGAACCTCTTGGTTCCTCCATAGCTGCCACCTAAACCCTCGTTTCCCATAGTCCCCACTGGCTGAGAAACTGGGCTGTGGACCCCTCAACTCCTTAAGGGAGACTTTCCCCATCCTCACCCATATTTAGGCCCCATCCAAAGGGCTAGGTTATGGCCCAGGTGTCCAACCTCAGTTTTCATCCTACTGCTTTCTCAGTACTTCTTTGTAGGACTGGAACTCTGCTCATCTGCTAGTCTTCTGGCCCAGATCCGGGTCTTGTATTCCACTATCCCTGTCTACTCCCAAGTGTCCTGTCAGAGAGTGAAAATCACAGTGCAAATCAAAGAGTGAAACCACCTTTTGCTTTTTGGTCATTTCCTCAGCAGGTCTTCTTTGGCCACCCTATTTATAGACGATGTCCTCCAGAAATGCCTCGCGAGTCCAATATTGTGTATGGATGTGTGTTTCCTTTATGACGCTTATTACAACTTAGAGTCATGATATTTATTATCTGGAAATGTGGCTTTTGTCCACCTCCATGGAAGCCAGGGATGTACCTGTCTTGCTAGTTTTTATTATCAAAATTTAAGATAGTGTTATAAACATAGTGAGCACCAAATAAATGCTCACTAAATGAAAATATGAGCAACACTGACCTGTTGATCATTTTCATGTCAGGCTCTGTGCTGCTTTCATCAAAATTACCAACTTACCCTCAACTTTCCTGAGAGTCTCAATATGAACCCAGACATCTCTTATGACATGTACTCCTCTGATTCTAGCACCTACTCAAGGTGCTTGCTCTAAAACCTCAGTGCCTCTTTGGAAGTGAATACATGATTACAGAATTAGAAACCTATTTTAGGCATTAGAAATTCTGCATTTGTCACAAGGATATAACTCAAACAGAGAATGTACTTGGTAGTGCTCATGTTCTTGTTCTGAATACACATGAGGTGCCATTTCTAGACATAAGTACTTCTCAGCAGCTTCCTTGTTCTTGCCCTGACTAAATACACACAACACAGCTCTTCAGCTGGCATACGCAGCCCTGCCTCAGCTTCAACTCAGCCATAACCAAGTCTGGTCACATACCAGTAGCTCTAGCCCCTCAGCACTTGAGGTCTAGATTTACCCACTGCTCTCATTCTGGCACCCAGTAGATCTGGAACAAACCAACATTCATTTGCATGCTAACTAAACTGCAGACTTTCTCCCTGACTTCTAGACTGTGTATAAAATATGCACGACCAGATATTTATCCTGAATCCTGATTTATACTCGAGTTTTCTCAACTGGAACTGAAGCAGTCACCAAACCTTAGATCATCTGGCTTTACTAGAAGAACCCTGACATGTCATCTGGTTCTTGCCAGCATTCCTTTCCAAGAGCAAGACACACTTCTCCGTGCAGCTGCTAACTCCAAACCAAAACCACAATGCCACTACCACCTGTCAATCCTGGCACCACTTGCCCCTCACCCAAGCAGAGCCCATGTGCATGCATCAACCCAGATCAGGTCAAGGATGTCAGAGACCTTCAGCTTTGCAGTTTGTATTGTAAGCTTTCAGTCTTCAGAAATGAGACTTTGAGACCAGGAGAGGGCCCTTGCTCTTGTCCCACCCATCCTCCGATTATGGTGTCTCCCAAAGAAGCTGCCATCACTTCTGGTATACTCTGAGGCCCTTGAATTATGAATGTGCTCCTCAGAAGAGCTCAGGTTAACCACTGCTAACATAAAATCCACCAGAGATAGGTATTTAGTCTGTAGCAAGACTTACATGAGTAGTGACAGTTTCTGAGACACATTCTTTTCTTTTCCATCCTTTAGCTTTAAGGATCTACATTATTTAAAAAATAAGTTAACAATTATCTAAAGAAAATATCGAGACTCCAAGAACTATAGTAATCTAGTGCCTTCCTCAGAGTGTGGTTCCAGTGCCTGAGAACCAGTAGAAATGCAAACTCTCAGGTCCTGACCTAGACCCACTAAGTCAGAAACTGCATTTTTAACAAGGACCTCAGGTGATGTGTATACACAGAAAAAATGATAAACATTGATCTAGCAAATATGAGAGAAGTATGTAGATTGCCTCTAAACACAGAGTAATGTTGTTTGGCTTGCACTGAAAATTAATCCTTCCTTTGCCTACTAGGCAAGCTTCCATCTATCCTTCAAAATCCTGCTCAAATATTACCCCTTCCATGAAGACTTTTCTGTAAGAAATCCAAGGAAGAGTGGTTTACTCTCATCCTCTCCTTAGCTGATTTTATCCTTTTCTTTACACGATGTTATCCATAACAAGAGGTTTTCATAAATAAGTAAAATTAAATAAATCATGTGAGTTCCCCCATAGGTAAAATTATGAACACATAGGTCATAATAATAATAACAGCTTACAGTTTTTGAACACAATGTGCAAATAATGTTCTGAACACTATAAATATATTAACTTAACCCCTAAAAGCTGTTTGAGGTGGATGCTATTATTATTTCCATTTTCAGACTCTGTTAGCTGTAAGCTCATCAATTTAGAATAATAACACTGGGAAAGAACCATGGTTCACAAATTACGCTGGCTTGTATTTTCTTAAATCTAGAAATAAAATGTAGACTAGAAACTGACCATCTACTAAACGCTTTAGTTTCCAAAGTTTCATGTTTCTAATGCAATATCAGACATATAGTTGCCTTGAAACCTCATTTTCACATTCAACAAGGAGTTATTTTTTTAAATAGAGGGTTTAATCTTTAAATCCTTAGTAGGAATAAAACTAGAATCTCCTAGATCACCTCCACACTGTTGCCTCTCTAATGCATAGTATTAAATGCTACACACAGAAGGCAATTAAATGTATGAGCTTGACTGAATTTCTTCAAACCTATCTAGAGAGATGAGATACACCTGGTTGTTCTGTTAACTCTTCTTCACAGGTTACAGTTACACACAGAGAAGACAAATAATAAGCAGGTCCAATTCTGAAACAGCTGTCTCAGGTTTCTGCAAAGCATGGGCTATCACCAACAGCATTCGATCTGATCAGAGCCAAGTAAGCTCTGATTGGCTGTTACATAGCAATAAGCATGGCAGGGCACCGCCCCTAAGGGCCATGTCAGGGCCAAGACTCTTTAGCAGTGCCTCCAAAGGGCCCTTGCAAATTCTCATACACTGCCATTTTCTTTGAGATATTTTATAGGACTGGAATCACTGACCCCTTAAATTGTCTTCATTACACACTTTATTTCAGAGACTTAAAAGAAAAAGGACAAAGAATTAGAAGGTGAGGGCAAGGTGAATATATTCATCAGCAGTATATATTCATCAGCAGTGTGAGGACACAACTTATAGTATTTCCCTGTATTATTCCATATGATTCTGTTTATTGAGGCCATTACATTTGCCAAAGATTGTGTGCTCCCATTCCCCACTCCCCAACTAAATAAAAAATTTAAAATAAAGAGTGCCAGAGTATTAAAAAAAAAATCAACCTAATACAGGACATACATTGACCAGTCTAGTCATCTAATATAATAAATGATTTAATACCAGGGGAAAAAAATTCTCTGAGTCAGGAATTACTTTGCATTCAACTGTATTGTGTAAGATAATACAGAAGCCAGACAAATTAAGAACCCACAGGCACTTATTTAAACTGAGAGAAATGTGTCTATCCTTTATCAATCTCATCAGATTTCTAACACTATTTCATAAATATCAAAAGAAAATATAAAGTCATAGGTTGTTAACCTTCAGATGCAACTGAAACATATGATGCTTATGTTTGCAAAATGAAAAACAGAGGTTTGAAAGTTCAGTAAAATATTCTACTGCAACCTAGTATAAGTTTATTCACTATTTCTAACTCATCATTTACTACAGAATTACCCATTTGAAGTATTTTAATAAAATTTATAATTTCTGGGTCTCTTACACATTTCTTATGCATGCTGAAGTACAAAATTTGGGGAGATTTGAGACCCTCAAATTTCCTTAATCAGTTTTGCACATCTGCAATTTGCTGCCATGCTGCTATTGACATAAACAGTGATACTTATTCTGTCAATAAAAACAGCATTGATGCTAAGAAGCATTTTAGAATATTGATCCCCAGAAGTCTCATATAATCTAAAGCCACTGTTTATTATTCATTATCACCCATTGCTAGAAAAACACTTCCCGCTCTCAAATTTCAGACCATTATCTAACTGCTGAGACTGCTGTTGCTGTTATTAGAGTCAAATGCTTTCAGTATGTGACTCCATAATTGTACTGCAGGGGAAAATTCCATAGAAACTCCACTTCAGTTTTAAAGAGCAGGGTGGAATGGGGAGAAAGATTTTCTCTGAGGAAGCTGTCTTGCTAGCATTCCTGGAATAGCCTGGTTTCAATGGATCCACTGTGCTTCCATCTGAACCTCTATTGATTCCAGCTGCTGTCTAATTGGCCCATGACTGAGTAACACCCCTGAATGTGTTGCATTTGTATCACCAAAGTAAACAAGGAATCTCTGCCCTGTATAACATCAGTGGCTGCCTGAAGGAAAATGCTTTTAGATATCTGAATGTTTCATCCCCAGATTTCTGGATACCTGTGGCCTTTTGTACAATCTCTATGATTGAATTCCCTGGCAAGTAGAATCTTAACAGGCCTCTGGTGGGATGCCATACACCACACTTAGACATAATGATAATAGTGGTAGTGGTAGAAGTAGTAATCAACACTTGCAGGAAAGTCCAATGCATGGTGTGCAAAAGCTTCAAAGAAATGAATTACTGCCATATATACATATACTGAAAAATTACTTTTAATCCTGTATTCTTGAGTTAAAAAAAAAAAGATAAATTCTAACTTCAGGTACATACCAAGAATCTTTTCTCCTACTCTATTTCTGGGGGTGAATTTGCTCTAAATATTTAATTTTGGAAAAAGAAGTTGTTGTCCTTTTAAGCTAAATTTCTTTTCCCCTGAAGGAAAAGAGAAGAAAATAAATTTATTTTATAATTAATCTGGGAGAGCTTTTTGCCATCCTTTTTTGTTTTTATTATGGATGACTAGAACAGCTGCCACCTGCAATGCCAATGGTGAAGTAAAACTTAATTATCACCAGCTGGTGGATGAGGTTAAACTTGCTTACTGATGACCCAGGACAAGATCTAAATAAGGCAAATAAATAAAGTAAATAAGAGTTGGGAGGTTTACCTTCCAGTAACCATTTTCAAGAGATGTGTTAATTTTAGTAGAACTTCCAAAATCTTACTTTCACTGAATAAGGCATATAATTTTATTTAAAGGGGGAAAAAATGTGTGTCTATATACTCTCTACATCATACACATGAAACTATAATACACCTAAGAAAAATCTTTACTGATATAATTATTGCAATATTGTGAATATATATTATAAGGATCTATCACATTATGGAGGCCACATTTTAGGGACTCAAGGATCTTCTTTTTTTCCTAAATTATAGTAATCTGGTTTTATTTTTTTAAGTAATTTTCACTCCTCTGTGCAAAATTTCTAACCCTAAGCAAATAATTCGGAAGATGCAGGTGATTTTTTACAAGTAAGGCTCCAGAAAACTTTGGCAATTATTTCCTGATGTGTATACACAACACCTGGCTATATAAATAGATTGATGACTGAGAGCAGTTTAGTTTGTTGGAAACTGCCTTTTGATTTTGACAAAGCTATGCCAGATTTAAGGTGCTGTCCTGAGACCTGGGAGCCAATAATGATTATATAATGAAGATAGTACAGCTGGACTGAGGACTGAGTTTCATGAATAGAAAGGACCCAAATACTAAGGGAAGGCATGCTTATAATTGAGAACCCTGAAAATGCAAGGCCTGTTCTATCTAGTCAAGTGGTTTTGAAGTCCAAAGTCCAAGCATTTTTAGAACATGATTAACAGAATATCTATGTCAAAGTGCAAAAGGGCCTGAAACTACTATAGTCCAGTATTCTAGGCAAGTAAAATTATAGGTGCAAGGCAGTACTGACTTCTATTGTTTTCTGTTTAGTACAGTTATTCCAAAGATCCTTCTCAATAAGAACATTTTACAAAATAAAAATGAGGAACTAGGCTAAATTTCCAAAACGAGAGAAATAAAAGCATTGTTTTGACAATTCCTAGCCCGAGAGTTTTGGGAACAGAGAGGAAAAATGACATTCTCATCTTCAAGAGTTCAATTTCTGTGTAGATTCCAGAAATAATATAAAATCTTTAATCATGCCCTATCATCTCTCGGGGCTTCAGTTTCCTCATCTGTAAAAGTGCAAATGGAATTAAATAATAAGGTCCGTTCTACATCTCTTATCCTATAATTCAAATAATAGTACTTTTTCCCTGAAGTAATTTTCTTCTACTAACATATATTTGAATTTTTAATACCCTTTATTGCTTCAATCTCCTTTCTGGCCAGCAGCCATTCTTGGATTTAAATTTTAAGTACTTAACAGAACCTTCATTTCAATTCAAAGGTGCAACTGCAGCCACAGAGTATCCCAACTAAAAGAGTTCCCATATTTTATGAGCAATAACATTTGAGCTTGAACTGGAGAAGTTTACCCTTTCTGTAAGAAAATTAGCCCCTCCCAGCATGCATACTGCAGCAAAATATGACTCATCAGTGAAAACGAGAGGTCCAAGAACTTAGTTTTGTTACCCAATCACCTATCTCTCTGGACGCTCTGCAGAGCACCGAAGCATGATAGCTCATGACTAATAATAACCAAGGGAAAAGAGATAAGCATTGTCAAAGTCAGAAAGCACCTGCCTACCATTCACACCAATGGCTCTACAGAATCTAGGAAACAAAAATGAACTCGTTCCTATGTAGAGATTTTCCAATTGCCAGAGATTTACTTAAACCATCCCTCTCCAACCTTCAAAATTAACTGATGTAAAAGGATGCAAATTAAAACCTGTAATGTAATTAACAAGACGACTTAATTAAAAGCAGGCAAGTCTTAATAAACCAAAATAAAATACAGGAATTTCATCAAGAAAATTTTGTGTTTATTTTATGAAACAGGTTTGGTTTCTCTCCTTTTTTTTTTTTTAACATCTTTATTGGGGTATAATTGCTTTACAATGGTGTGTTAGTTTCTGCTTTATAACAAAGTGAATCAGTTATACATATACATATGTTCCTATATCTCTTCCTTCTTGCGTCTCCCTCCCTCCCACCCTCCCTATCCCACCCCTCTAGGTGGTCACAAACCACCGAGCAGATCTCCCTGTGCCATGCGGCTGTTTCCCACTAGCTATCTACCTTACGTTTGTTAGTGTATATATGTCCATGACTCTCTCTCACCCTGTCACAGCTCACCCTTCCCCCTCCCCATATGGTTTCTCTCTTAAGACAGAAAAAAAAATAAGCATAAAGAAAGCAAACAAATTTAATAAATTTTATTAAAAAACATTAAATTTTCAAATAATTTATAGTCAGTTCATAGTTTATAAAGAAAGTATATAAATCTATACATTTTATTCTATTCTGTTGACAAGGCTACTTTAAGTAAAAATGACCACTTTCATTATTCAGCTGAAAGTACTATTTTATTATTATTATTATTTTTTAACATCCTTATCGGAGTATAATTGCCTTACAATGGTGTGTTAGTTGATGCTGTATAATGAAGCGAATCAGCTATACGTTTACATATATCTCCATATCCCCTCCCTCTTGCATCTCCCTCCCACTGTCCCTATCCCACCCATCTAGGTGGACACAAACACGCAGCTGATCTCCCTGTGCTATGTGGCTCCTTCCCACTAGCTATCTATTTTACATTTGGTAGTGTATATATGTCCATGCCACTCTCTCACTTCATCCCAGCTTACCCTTCTCCCTCCCCATGTCCTCAGGTCCATTCTCTAAGTCTGCATCTTTATTCCTGTCCTGTCCCTAGGTTCATCAGAACCATTTTTTTTTTTAGATTCCATGTATATGTGTTAGCATACGGTATTTGTCTTTCTCTTTCTGACTTACTTCACTCTGTATGACAGACTCTAGGTCCATTCACCTCACTACAAATAACTCAATTTCATTTCTTTTTATGGCCAAGTAGTATTCCATTGTATATATGTGCCACATCTTCTTTATCCATTCATCTGTTGATGGACACTTAGTTTGCTTCCATGTCCTGGCTACTGTAAATAGAGCTGCAATGAACATTGTGGTACATGATTTTTTTTTTCAAATTATGTTTTTCTCAGGGTATATGGCCAGTAGTGGGATTGCTGGGTCATATGGTAGTTCTATTTTTAGTTTTCTAAGGAACCTCCATACTGTTTTTCATAGTGGCTGTATCAATTTACATTCTTACAAACAGTGCAAGAGTGTTCCCTTTTCTCCACACCCTCTCCAGCATTTACTGTTCGTAGATTTTTTGATGATGGCCATTCTGATTGGTGTAAGGTGATACTTCATTGTAGTTTTGGTTTGCATTTCTCTAATGATTGATGTTGTTGAGCACCCTTTCATGTGTTTGTTGGCAGTCTGTATGTCTTCTTTGGAGAAATGTCAGTTTAGGTCTTCTGCCCATTTTTGGATTGGGTTGTTTGTTTTTTTGAAATTGAGCTGCATGAGCTGCTTGTATATTTTGGAGATTAACCCTTTGTCAGTTGCTTCATTTGCAAATATTTTCTCCCATTCTGAGGGTTGTCTTTTCGCCTTGTTTATGGTTTCCTTTGCTGTGCAAAAGCTTTTAACTTTCATTAAGTCCCATTTGTTTATTTTTGTTTTTATTTCCATTTCTCTAGGAGGTGGGTCAAAAACGATCTTGCTGTGATTTGTCATAGAGTGTTCTGCCTATGTTTTCCTCTAAGAGTTTTATAGTGTCTGGCCTTATATTTAGGTCTTTAACCCACTTTGAGTTTATTTTTGTGTATGGTGTTAGGGAGTGTTCTAATTTCATTCTTTTCCATGTAGCTGTCCAGTTTTCCCAGCACCACTTATTGAAGCGGCTGTCTTTTCTCCATTGTATATTCTTGCCTCCTTTATAAAAGATAAAGTGATCATATGTGTGTGGGTTTATCTCTGAGCTTTCTATCCTGTTCCATTAATCTATATTTCTGTTTTTGTGCCACTACCATACTGTTATTTTATTTAAAAATTTTTATTTATTTATTTTGGCTGCACTGGGTCTTCATTGCTGCATGCAGTCTTTCTCTAGTTGTGGTGAGCGGGGTAATCTTCGTTGCAGTGTGTGGCTTCTCATTGCGGTGGCTTCTCTTGTTGTGGAGCACAGGCTCTAGGTGTGTGGGCTTCAGTAGTTGTGGCTTATGGGCTCTAGAGTGCAGGCTCAGTAGTTGTGGCGCACGGGCTTAGTTGCTCTGAGGCATGAGGGATCTTACCGGACCAGAGCTCGAACCGGTGTCCCCTGCATTGGCAGGCAGATTCTTAACCACTGTGCCATGAGGGAAGCCCCATACTGTCTTGATTACTGTAGCTTTGTAGTATGGTCTGAAGACCAGAAGCCTGATTCCTCATGCTCCGTTTTTCTTTCCCAAGATTGCTTTGGCTATTTGGGGTCCTCTGTGTTTCCATATAAATTGTGAAATTTTTTGTTCTAGATCTGTGCAAAATGCCATTGGTAGTTTGATAGGGATTGCACTGAATCTGTAGATTGCTTTGGGTAGTATAGTCATTTTCACAATGTTGATTCTTCCAATCCAAGAACATGGTATATCTCTCCATCTGTTTGTATCATCTTTAACTTCTTTTATCAGTGTCTTATAGTTTTGTGCATAGAGGTCTTTTGTCTCCCTAGGTAGGTTTATTCCTAGGTATTTTATTCTTTTTCTTGCAATGGTAAATGGGAGTGTTTCCTTAATTTCTCTTTCATACTTTTCGTAATTAGTGTATAGGAATACAAGAGATTTCTGTGCATTAATATTGTATCCTGCTACTTTACCAAATTCATTGATTAGCTCTAGTAGTTTTCTGGTAGCATATTTAGGATTCTCTATGTATAGTATCATATCATCTGCAAACAGTGACAGGTTTACTTCTTCTTTTCTGATTTGGATTCCTTTTATTTCTTTTTCTTCTCTGACTACTGTGGCTAAAACTTCTAAAACTATGTTGAATAACAGTGGTGAGAGTGGGCATCCTTGTCTTGTTCCTGATCTTAGTGGAAATGGTTTCAGTTTTTCACCATTGAGAATGATGTTGGCTGTGGGTTTCTCATATATGGCCTTTATCATGTTGAGGTAAGTTCACTCTATGCCTACTTTCTGGAGGGTTCTTATCATAAAGGGTGTTGAATTTTGTCAAAAGCTTTCCCTGCATCTATTGAGATGATCATATGGTTTTTCTCCTTCAATTTGTTAATATGGTGTATCATACAGATTGATTTGAGTATATTGAAGAAACTTTGCATTCCTGGGATAATCCCCACTTGATCATGGTGTATGATCCTTTTAATGTGGTTTGGATTCTGTTTCCTAGTATTTTGTTGAGGATTTTTGCATCTATGTTCATCAGTGATATTAGCCTGTAGTTTCTTTTTTTTGTGACATCTTTGTCTGGATTTAGTATCAGGGTAATGGTGCCCTCATTGATGTGTTTGGGAGTGTTCCTCCCTCTGCTATATTTTGGAAGAGTTTGAGAAGCATAGGTGTTAGCTCTTCTCTAAACGTTTGATAGAATTCGCCTGTGAAGCCAGCTGGTCCTGGACTTTTGTTTTTTGGAAGATTTTTAATCATAGTTTCAATTTCAGTGCTTGTGATCACTCTGTTTATATTTCTTCCCGGTTCAGTCTCGGAAAGTTTTGCTTTCCGAAGAAGTTGTCTATTTCTTCCAGGTTGTCTATTTTATTGGCATAAAGTTGCTAGTAGTAATCCCTCATGATCCTTTGTATTTCTGCAGTGTCACTTGTTACTTCTCCTTTTTCATTTCTAATTCTATTGATGTGAGTCTTCTCCCTTTTTTTCTTGATGAGTCTGGCTAATTGTTTATCAATTTTGTTTATCTTCTCAAAGAACCAGCTTTTAGTTTTACTGATTTGTGCTATTGTTTCCTTCATTTCTTTTTCATTTATTTCTGGTCTGATCTTTATGATTTCTTTCCTTCTGCTAACTTTGGGGATTTCTTGTTCTTCTTTCTCTAATTGCTTTAGGTGTAAGGTTAGGTTGTTTATTTGAGATGTTTCTTGTTTCATGAGGTAGGATTGTATTGCTATAAACTTCCCTCGTAGAGCTGCCTTTGCTGCATCCCGTAAGTTTTGGGTCGTTGTGTTTTCATTGTCATTTGTTTCTAGTTGTTTTTTTTTTTTTTTTTTTTGCGGTATGTGGGCCTCTCACTACTGTGGCCTCTCCCGTTGCGGAGCACAGGCTCCGGATGCGCAGGCCCAGTGGCCATGGTTCACGGGCCCAGCCACTCCACAGCACGTGGGATCCTCCCAGACCCGGGCATGAACCCGTGTCCCCTGCAATGGCAGGCGAACTCTCAACCACTGTGCCACCAGGGAAGCGCTGTTTCTAGTTATTTTTTGATTTCCTCAGTGATCTCTTGGTTTTTTACTAGTGTATTGTTTAGCCTCCATGTGTTTGTATTTTTTACAGATTTTTCCCTGTAATTGATATCTGGTCTCATAGCATTGTGGTCAGAAAATATACTTGATATGATTTCAATTTTCTTAAATTCACCAAGGCTTGATTTGTGACCCAAGATATGATCTATCCTGGAGAATGTTCCATAAGCACTTGAGAAGAAAGTGTGTTCTGTTGTTTATGGATGGAATGTCCTATAAATATCAATTAAGTCCACGTTGTTTAATGTATCATTTAAAGCTTATGTTTCCTTATTTATTTTCATTTTGGATGATCTGTCCATTGGTGAAAGTGGGGTGTTAAAGTCCCCTAATATGATTGTGTTACTGTCGATTTCCCCTTTTATAGTTGTTAGCATTTGCCTTATGTATTGAGGTGCTCCTATGTTGGGTGCATAAATATTTACAATTGTTATATCTTCTTCTTGGATTGATCCCTTGATCATTACGTAGTGTCCTTCTTTGTCTCTTGTAATAGTCTTTATTTTAAAGTCTATTTTGTCTGATATGAGTACTGCTACACCAGCTTTCTTTTGATTTCCATTTGCATGGAATGTCTTTTTCCATCCCTTCACTTTCAGTCTGTATATGTCCCTCTGTCTGAAGTAGGTCTCTTGTAGACAGCATATATACAAGTCTTGCTTTTGTATCCATTCAGCCAGTCTATGTCTTTTGGTTGGAGCATTTAATCCATTTACATTTATAGTAGTTATTGATATGTATGTTCCTATTACCATTTTCTTAATTGTTTTGGGTTTGTTATTGTATGTCTTTTCCTTCTGTTGTGTTTCCTGCCTAGAGAAGATCCTATAGTATTTGTTGTAAAGCTGTTTTATTGGTGCTGAATTCTCTTAGCTTTTGCTTGTCTGTAAAGGTTGTAATTTCTCCACCGAAACTGAATGAGATCCTTTCTGGGTAGAGACATCTTGATCGTAGGTTTTTCCCTTTCATCACTTTAAATATGTCCTGCCACTCCCTTCTGGCTTGCAGAGTTTCTGCTGAAAGATCAGCTGTTAACCTTATGGGGATTCCCTTGTATGTTATTTGTTGCTTTTCCCTTGCTGCTTTTAGTATTTTTTCTTTGTATTTAATTTTTGATAGTTTGATTAATATGTGTCTTGGCATGTTTCTCCTTGGATTTATCCTGTATGGGACTCTCTGTGCATCCTGGACTTGACTATTTCCTTTCCCATATTAGGGAAGTTTTCAACTATAATCTCTTCCAATATTTTCTCAGTCCCTTTCTTTTTCTCTTCTTCTTCTGGGAACTGTATAATTTGAATGTTGGTGTGTTTAATGTTGTCCCAGCAGTCTCTGAGACTGTCCTCAATTCTTTTCATTCTTTTTTCTTTATTCTGCTCTGCTGTAGTTATTTCCACTATTTTATCTTCCACGTCACCTATCCGTTCTTCTGCCTCAGTTATTCTGCTATTGATTCCTTTTAGAGAATTTTTAATTGCTTTTACTGTGTTGTTCATCATTGTTTGTTTGCTCTTTAGTTCTTCTAGGTCCTTGTTAAATGTTTCTTGTATTTTCTCCATTCTATTTCCAAGATTTTGGATCACGTTTACTATCATTATTCTGAATTCTTTTTCAGGTAGACTGCCTATTTCCTCTTCATTTGTTTGGCCTGGTGGGTTTTTACCTTGCTCCTTCATCTGCTGCATATTTCTCTGTCTTCCCATTTTGCTTAACATACTGTGTTTGGGGTCTCCTTTTTGCAGGCTACAGGTTCGTAGCTCCCTTTGTTTTTGGTGTCTGCCCCCAGTGGGTAATGTTGGTTCAGTGGGTTGTGTAGGCTTCCTGGTGGAGGGTACTGGTGCCTGTCTTCTGGTGGATGAGGCTGGATCTTGTCTCTCTAGTGGGCAGGTTCACGTCTGGTGGTGTGTTTTGGGGTGCCCGTGAACTTAGTATGATTTTAGGCAGCCTCTCTGCTAATTGATGGGGTTTTGTTCCTGTCTTGCTAGTGGTTTGGCATAGGATGTCCAGCACTGTAGCTTGCTGGTCCTTCAGTGCAGCTGGATCTTAGCATTGAGATGGAAGGCTCTGGGAGAGCTTTCTCTGTTTGATCTTATGTGGGGCTGGGAGGTCTCTGTTGGACCAGTGTCCTGAACTCAGCTCTCCCACCTCAGAAGCTCAGGCCTGACACCTGGCCAGAGCACCAAGACCCTATCCGCTACACAGCTCAGAAGAAAAGGGAGAAAAATAAATAAAGAAAAAATAAATAAAATTTAAAAAATTATATAAAAAATTATTAAAACTAAAAAAGTAATAAAATAAAGTAAGAAAGAAGAGAGCAGCTAAACCAAAAAACAAATCCACTAATGATAATAAGTGCTAAGAAGTATTAACCAAAAAAAACAAGACAGACAGAACCCTAGGACAAATGGTAAAAGCAAAGCTATACAAACAAATGCAAAGCTCTACAGACAAAATCAAAGAAGCATACACATATACACAAATAGAGAAAGAAGGAAAAAAATATATACAAATCTACCATTGGTAATAAGCTCTAAATACTACACTAAGATAAACATAAAACCAGAAACAAATTAGATGCAGAAAGCAAACCCCAAGTCTACAGTTGCTCCCACAGTCTACCGCCTCAATTTTGGGATGATTCATTGTCTATTCAGGTATTCCACAGATGCAGGGTACATCAAATTGATTGTAGAGATTTAATCCGCTGATCCTGAGGTTGCTGGGAGAAATTTCCCTTTCTCTTCTTTGTTCACACAGCTCCTGGGGTTCAGCTTTGGATGTGGCCCTTCCTCAGCATGTATGTCACCTGAGGGCATCTGTTCCCTGCCCAGACAGGACGGGGTTAAAGTAGCAGCTGATTAGGGGGCTCTGGCTCACTCAGGCCAGGGGGAGGGAGGGGTATGGAATGCAGGGTGAGCCTGCAGCAGCAGAGGCCAGCGTGACATTGCAACAGGCTGATCTACGCCATGTGTTCTCCCGGGGAGGTGTCCCTGCATCACGGGACCCTGGCAGTGGCAGGCTGCCCAGGGTCCCAGGAGGGGAGCTGTGGATAGTGACCTGTGCTTGCACACTGGCTTCCTGTTGGCTGCAGCAGCAGCCTTAGCATTTCATGGCCGTCTCTGTTGTCCGTGCTGATAGTTGCGGCTCATACCCATCTCTGGAGCTCGTTTAGGCGGTGCTCTGAATCCCCTCTCCTTGTGCACCCCGAAGCAATGGTCTCTTGCCTCTTAGACAGTTCCAGACTTTTTCCCGGACTCCCTCCCGGCTAGCTGTGGCGCACTAGCCCCCTTCAGCCGTGTTCACGCAGCCAACCCCAGTCCTCTCCCTGGGATCCGACCTCCGAAGCCCAAGACTCAGCTCCCAGCCCCCACCCACCCCGGCGGGTGAGCAAACAAGCCTCTCAGGCTGGTGAGTGCTGGTCGGCACCGATCCTCCGTGTGGGAATCTCTCCACTTTGCCCTCTGCACTCCTGTTGCTGCGCTCACCTCTGTGGCTCCGAAGCTTCCTCCCCGCCCACCCCCCCATCTCTGCCAGTGAAGGGGGTTCCTAGTGTGTGGAAACTATTCCTCCTTCACAGCTCCTTCCCAGAGGTGCAGGTCTCATCCCTATTCTTTTGTCTCTGTTTTTTCTTTTTTCTTTTGCCCTACCCAGGTACATGTGGCGTTTCTTGCCTTTTGGGAAGTCTGAGGTCTTCTGCCAGCATTCAGTAGGTGTTCTTTAGGAGTTGTTCCACATGTAGATGTATTTTTGATGTATTTGTGGGGAGGAAGGTGATCTCCTCTGTCTTACTCCTCTGCCATCTTGAAGGTCCCTCCAAAAGTACTATTTTAAAAAGTTGCTAACTGTGAGAGATTTGAAATAGGGCAGGCAGGCATCTAGAGAAGGTGTAATGATTGGAAAGGAATTAATGACGTGATCCAACTGCTTCAAAAATTGACAATTCAGTTCATAGGGATAAATGATGCTGAGAATGAACAAAGAGATTGCAGAATTAACTTGGAATATCTAACCCATTCTGTGAATTCCACTAAACGTTCAAGATAATGACATGCAAAATTTTGGACCTACGATTGACCTACTCTCTAGGATGTGTTCTTTTCATTTTGCTTGCTTTTCATACTTAACACATGTTAAGGTGGCTTTGATCATTTAAGATACAGTGATATGTCAACAAACTTTGAAACTCTTGTCATAATGTCATCTCTGAAAAAGTAATAGATATGATATGGTTTCCTCCATGTTTTCTGCAAGGTGAAATGGTTTTTCTGATGTCATACCAAGTAATACTTTCCATTATTGCTTAAAACTTGACTAGGAGAGACAAATATTATGGGAGAGATGAACCATAAATACACATTTAGAGAAGATAATTTTAATGTTCTTCAGAAGTGTAATTTATTACACTGTTTTTGCAGCTCCAGTAGAGCTTCAGGGGAAAAGTAAAACACTAAACTTTTATATAATGAAAAAGAAAAGCAACAATAGCAAATGTTGTTTGAGAATTTTAGCTTCAGTAATAACCAAAAAAGAATGAATATGTCTTGAAAAACAAAACATGAGAGTCTTTGTGAAGTAGACACAGAGTCCACCAAGTGTGAGTGAATTAGACTAAAATATGATCTGATTAGACATACACATGTACACACAAAATATCTCCTGTAATTATTACAATTTGTGATATATTCTTGTCAACTGGGTTTGCTTAATCAGAATATAAAATTTTATAAAAGCTATAGCTCAACAGAACAAAATCACTACACTCCTAATATTGCAAACATAATTAACTTTGAATTATGTGAATTAACAGTGCCTAACAAATTATCATTCAGCTCTGAAATTAAATTCTTTCATACCATTAGATTTGTTTGTTAAGCTCAAGTAGGCAAAATTATATTTAATATAGTAATAATGGTGCTTTTCTAAGAATGCCTTTGAGAAATATAGATTTATCTAAAACAAATCAAGAAATTTCTATTATTAGTTAATTTGTGAATATCATAACATCTACCTAATAAAATTAAGGGAAAAGTCTGGTGCTCTTACAGGATACTGTATGTTTATTACAGGAAACCCTTTTCTAATTACCTTTTTAATTAGGTATTTTATATGGTTATTTTGTGGTTTCATACACGCAATACAAATACATTTAATACTGTTTTAGATTCACAGGTTTTTTTCCATTAAAGTTATACTAGCACCTCCATTTACAAAAAGTAGGGTCACTTAAACTTCATCTTACACTGTCCATCGCAGATAATTCCCTCCATCCATTCACAAAATATATTTAAAGTTATCAAACAAAAAATCAAGGAATACAGTATTCAAATATTTTCATATGACCAAAGAATTGAAATTTAGAATACTTCTTATATTGCAGAGTCTATCTACGTAAATTCTAATGTTTCATTGGACTGAATTTTTGCTATATCAGGAGCAGGGGTGAGGGTATGCTTTCATACCCTCATATTTGCTCATATATTTGATTAGGTTCTCCTTCAGGGTATCATCAGAACAGTATAAATCCAAGTATGTTAAAGGGAAGGCTTCTGAGAGGCCAGTGGAATAACTGTGAGTGAGACAAAAGACAAATGATTTAAAAACAAAATGATTTAAAAACAAAACAAAATAAAATTCTAGCAGACTCGGTCGACTTGAATGCCACCATAAGGCATGTACTTTCTCATTCAAAAATGACCCCAAGATAATTTCTCAAGATCAAGGGACCCTGGTAAACTCAGCCAACTTAGGTTCTTCAATAATATTTGAGTATGGTTTGAGACTAAGTTTGTCATCAAGGGAAACAGGAAAATGTTTACATGGAAGGTGTTTGGAGCCTGAGTTTGATCTTAAGGGTCATGTTGAAATACTGCAGTACGCTAAAGCTTTCTGTGTATTCCAATCATAAAATTCAACTGGAGAGATGGCAAGGAGGATGCTTATCAGGAATTCTATTCTGCTGTGAAGGGTGTTGCTATTGTTGGGAACATACTAGCCTTCTTTCATAAATCATCTCACCTAGGGCTTGAGATATTGAAGTATTTCTGTAATCAGAGTGACAAGTTTGTTCTTGTTCCTAATTCTATACATAACCCCTTGCTGGATCCCTCTTGTAAAGAGAGGCTCAAACACTCAATGTGGATTGTCAGTGTCAGGTGTTAGTGGCCATGGTGAAAGAAAGAAAGGGGGTCAGGGAGAGGTAGAGGAAGAGAGAGAAGGAAGGAAAGAAAGAAGGGAGGGGGAGAGGGAGGGAGGGGGGAGGGAGGAGGGAAGGAAGGAAGGAAGGAAAGAAGGAAGGAAAAGAATAAAAGGCAGATATGTATAGGTAGATAAATAGACAGATGATAGATAGATAGAACCCCTTTCTGGTTCCCAGGCAGATAGAACATATTTTAAAATTAGTACAGACCACCTAACTCCAAGCCTATGTTTAGCTGAAAACTCTCTTCTATGATTTCAATGAAAAAATAGTACCTATTATTCCAAATTTGAATAAAATGAAAAGGCTGTGCTATTAGAATTATTTACAGCAATGCTGTTTGTTTAAATATTTAGTAAAATAATTTTCCAATCAAAAATAATACTTAACCCTTTGAGAGGAAGACAAATACCATATGATATCACTTATATGTAGAATCTAAAGTATGGCACATATGAATTTATGTAAGAAACAGAAACAGACTCACAGACATAGAAAACAGATTTGTGGTTGCCAAGGGTGAGGGGAGGTGGGGGAGGGACGGATTGTGAGTTTGGGGTTAGCAGATGCAAACTAGTATATATAGAATAGATAAACATGACTTCCCTGGTGGCGCAGTGGTTAAGAATCCACCTGCCAGTGCAAATCCCCCGGCCAATGCAGGGGACACCGGTTCGAGCCCTGGTCCAGGAAGATCCCACATGCCACAGAGCAACTAAGCCTGCGAGCCACAATTACTGAGCCCACATGTCGCAGCTACTGAAGCCCGCACACCTAGAGCCCATGCTCCACAACAAGAGAAGCCACCGCAATGAGAAGCCCATGCACCACAACGAAGAGTAGCCCCCATTCGCCGCAACTGGAGAAAGCCCGTGCACAGCAACGAAGACCCAACACAGCCAAAAATAAATTAATTAATTAATAAAAAAAAGAATGGATAAACAAGGTCCTACTGTATAGCACAGGGAACTATACTCAATATCCTGTAATAAATCATAATGGAAAAAATATTAAAAAGAATGTGCGTATATATACACACACACAAATACATATATACATATATGTGTGTGTCTATATATATATATATATATATAAAAAACTGAATCACTTTGCTGTACACCAGAAACTAACACAACATTCCAAATCAACTATACTTCAATAAAATAAATTTTAAAAAATACTTAACCCTTTGAGACAGTTTTATAGTTGTGGTTCACCAGAGATAAGCTGGCTTGCTCACCATCAAGACGTGATCACCTACAGTAAGGCCTTTATCTAGTAGCTTCATGTTAGTTCAGGATCTGGCTTTCATGGCAAGAGTTTTTGTTCATATGAGCAGGCCTGTCTCCTAAAGGGGGCAGATTTTCATTAACTAAGCTCATGACGATCCACGTATGAAAACTAGAATGTCGACTTATCAAACAGGAAGCAAAATTACCTAGGTGACGGGTCTCTGAACGTTTGTGCGGCAGAAAAGCTTCTTCAATGAAACCCCACAGAGAAATAATGCAATGTACACATGAAAAATATATATATTCTCCCATGTAGGTCTGGCCATTCTTTTAACATATTCCTTCTTCAGAAGAGGAATAAAATGATTATCTAGAAAGAGACTTTCTTAGGAGCGCACAGAGTCCAGCTGTGCCTGAGATCACACTCCCACAAGAACTTGATTGCATTTGGGCTCCTCTCAGACAACCTCTTGAGTTGTTCCTACAGATAGCTGATAATATACTTTGCTGACTTACCTTAACTTGTGGTTCTTCCTAATTTTAGTCTCAGAAAATATGTTTCAGTGATTTTTTAAATTTAACTCAAATGACTGCTTAGAAGCAACATCCATTTAATTTTTCACAAGAAATATTTTATTTTGAAAATATTGGCCAAAGAAGGAAATAGCTGCATTTAGTCATCATCATTCCAGTTTGAACCTCAAACAATTCCAGTACTTTAACTTTTATAGAGTAACTTCTTGGTTAGTTGAGGCCCTTGACATCACATTGCTAACACTGATTTTCTTCCAGTTTCTTTGGATGCTCTTCAATCTACTTTGAGGGCTTTTCTTCTTTTGCCAATTGCTTATGTGTTGGCATTTCTATCCTTGGTCATTGTACCTGTTCACTCTGAGCCCTCTCCCTTCATGGTTTCATGAGAACCAATATATACTATAAGATTGTATGCTTGTATATCCCATAATTACCTCAAATTCAACTTGCAAAAAAACTGTTTTAGGAAAATCCTAATCCTCTGTCACTTGACCATTTGACCATCCCATAAAACAGGAAAATATTATTTTTTCCACTATATCAAATACTTTCCAAATTCTACTGATTAGATCTCACAAAATTCTAAAAATTTATATTTTCTCTCTGCTGCTGTTCTTGTCCTAGTCACCACGCTTCTCTCCTGTGTTACTAAAACCGTCCCCGCCTTGGCTTCCGTATCTCCATCATTGCCTCCAACGCAATTCATTCTCCATATTGTGAAAGGAGTGGTCCTTCCAAAATGCATCTCATTTTCCTGCTTACAGAACTTAATGACTCCGTTTTCTTCCTGATATATGCTTCCTAACACTGGACTGACTGTATCACACAATAATTACCTCATCACTTACCCAACGTTTTCCTAAAGATAGTCACTAGATTTTGTCCATCAATTTACTCTTATTTACCTAACAGCATCTGACAACGATGGTAGCTCAATAAATACTTATCCAGAGAATCAATGAATTAATATAAACTTTGTATGGAGGCATATCTGTGAATACACAAAATAATGCATTTATAACATTAGGAACATGTTAGGGACATGCAAAATTATAATTTAAAAATTGATATATGTGTATAAGGCAGTGTTATGCATGGTAGTAAATAGGGCGGGAGATGATCCCATGTCCATTGTCTTATTTGACCCTCACAAACCAAGCTGTGAATTAAAATTCTCAAGAACAATAAAAGAAGATAAAAGTAAACATTTTAGAGGACTGACCACTGATCTCCAACTTTGCAGTGCCTGCTTTTGGACATAGCATTATTATGATTATTGTATTTTTTACAGTAATGTACTACTTTTACTCGCTATTAAATGTTTTGACCCACAGAATATTCATAGATCAATAATATTTAATGTTATTTTCTTAATGAGTGCATATTTGTATATTTCGTACTTGCATAGAGAAGGTGACCGTAGGTAAGATTGTGAGCTCTGGCAAATGGCCTATGCTTCAGTTGCCTTTTCTATTAAATAAGTAATAGTACCTACTTTATAAGTTTGTGTGAGGCTTAAATGAGTTTATTTATAGAGTAATAAGAACAGAGCCTGGCACATAAGTACACACATTAATTATTAGTTCTTATAGTTATTATACATACATGATGCTATTAATTTGGATCCTATAATTTTATCTGGAAGCTAATATCTATCTATATAGAGGTTTTTTTTTTTTTTTTTTTTTTGTGGTACGCGGGCCTCTCACTGTTGTGGCCTCTTCCGTTGTGGAGCACAGGCTCCGGACGCGCAGGCTCAGAGGCCATGGCTCACGGGCCCAGTCGCTCCACGGCATGTGGGATCCTCCCGAACCGGGGCACGAACCCGCGTCCCCTGCATCAGCAGGCAGACTCTCAACCACTGCGCCACCAGGGAAGCCCGTAGAGGTCATTCTTAAAAATTTTTATTACGTTTACTAGGAGGTGATTGATTATAGCCTTTCTTTTCACTTGAATTTTGTGTATGCCATGTTTTCTAATTATGTAGTTACTCTCCTAGGTTTTTGTCTTCCTTTTTTCAAATATTGTTTTCATTAATTTGCAGGAAACTTAAGGATTATAATACCTAAACAAATTTCTTCTATAATTAATTTGCATTCAGCAAAGTCTACACTCAGATTTCTTAAGTACTTCTTAAATATTTTCCCTCTTCCCTAAAATTTATATATCATTGTCATTACTTAACTTCTAAGAGCAAATGACTCTTATTAAAACCAGAATTTTTATACGCTGTTAGTTCGTAGTGCAGATCATTGCCTCTAGGTGTTTCAGAATCAAAATCAGAACTACTAAATAATTTAGAGGTAAGTTAGCAATTAACTGAAAATGACTTATCACAAACTGTGGTTCATATGTGGCAAGTGGGCTGGCAGAACGGTTACAATCTGCCAGACCAGAACTCTCTCTCTCTCATTCTCTAAGAGGTAATAGCCAATAACGGACATAGAAATATATTCACATAATGAAAAATAATTAATACAGCTTCATCACTCTTTCGTAAAATTGTGCCTAAAACTCTATAATGTGCTAGCATATAATTGCTACTATATGCTTATCTCTTAGAAAAAATCCTGTGCATAGAAACAGGAGGGATACTTGATATTGAGATAGAAATTTATAATTTCATCTCATTTTCTTTTCAGCTGTACTATAACACCCCAAATCATTTAATTATTTTAAAGAAAATAGAAAATGGAAAGTTTTATTTAGGGCTAATATAATATTTCATTTTGTTAATACCTCATACTGGAGAGGAAAAAATACACATGGTGACAAATACTATCTTTGTTTTCAGACACCATAAAATGATTGAAAAATTCATAATTATAGAATTGGAAAGGATCTTATAGATTGCCCCCAGATTTTATAGCTGAAAGAAGTAAGATGCAAAAGGGATTAAATGTCATGCCAAAAGCAACACACGTTTGTACCATTCCTGGAAAAAGAACCTGTGTCTTCCAATGCCAAGTCCCATGTGCTTTCTGTGTCTCAATCCAAAACAAATTACTGTGGATCATTGGCTTCTGCTAACTAATTTGTTTTTAAGATAAAATATTTCTGTCGCACAAGATCACCCACACCTTAGAGCACAACAAATGTAGTTTGACTTTATGCCCAATAAATAGAAGCAAAGGGCCACAGGGTTGCAGCAATACACCGAAGTTCTCATATTGCCCACTTTTCCCAGACTACGTCATCATATCAAAACCTCACAAGAAAAAGAATAATTGATTATGCTTAACTTGACCTCCATAGAAGAAAGGCCTCAATATCCTGTTCTACCATTCTAACATCTAAGAATCCAGTTGTAGGTCTCAATTCTCTTCTTTCTTATCTGGATATCTAGGGGTTTCCTTCGTATTATTTGTCCTCAGTGGGAAAATGAAGACCTGATCAACCACTGTCAGTCCAAGACTGCTTTCTCTCCTTATAAGTTCATTCAAAAGTTTGCTAAATCAAGACATTCTTGAGAGCCAGATTAGTTCTTATTTAATGCTACCTTTCTAATGTACCCAGCACCTCACAGGTGCCCAATACATTTTAGAGTAAATAAACTTTGGATTCAATCAGTCATTGGTCTTGAGGACTATTTTCTTCATGCTGAAATTCACTTTAACTTTTTTCTACCTGTTTTTCTTCTTAGGGAAAGTTTACTTACCCTTTTAATTTTCCTCCCAACTTTTCTAGTAAAGAAGTACAGAACTGTCCACTGTGCTCTAACAAGAGCACAAACATTCAGTATTTAATGGAAAGATTATTTCATAATTTCAAACTGTAATAAATTTTTTGGAGTTTTTAATATTATGTTTCCTTTAAAAAATAGTGCTTTTCTGCTGACCCAGGATCAGCCAATATCCATTCTCACCACCCCCAACCCTTGGGGTCTCTTTCTCTTGTACTAGCACTTAGGCAGTCATCCAATATGATAGAATCCCAAGACAGAAAGACAATTATCTTTCTAAATGAGCTTGCTTGTAATCAGTGAAAAAAGAAAATACCTAACCCAGAAATGTTTATTTTCCTTGCACCTCAACATACTTGAATAGTACTGTTTTAGTTTTCAATCAAGATTATGTGTATCATTTCCTTTTCTCCTTTGGCACCAGGATCTATAGGCAGTAAAGATGCATTAAAGAGCCAAAACCAAGAAAGCGTCTGTAGAAGTGAGCCAATAATAGAAGTCAGTGTCATACATGTAAGGTCAGGGCAAGGCAGGAAAGAATGCCAGGTAGACAGATCAGAGACTGATGGATGCAGAATCAAGAGGTCAGATAAGTAGCTGGGACTAGAAATTAAGCTAAAAGCTATTAGTGGAGAGATTTTCTACTTTGGGGAAAGCAGGACAAGAGCAAAAAAAAATTAACTGATGCAGGACTTCCTGTTGGTTCAACTATTGGCTCAACTGTTGCTCTGGCTGCCTCAAAGCTAGCTTTTTTTCTCTCTTGTTCTACATGAGACTGACCCAAGGGCTGCAAAAGTGGCCACTGAACAAGCCAGCTGGGGAGAAGAGTGTGGAAGAAGGACATACCCACTGATTGCAGAGAATTTGTAAAAGATCTATTGCTCCCGATCTGGAAAAGCCAAACTCAGTTCACACTGAGTCTGGAACACTACAATAATTCAATCAATCTTGGTAATATTATCTCACTTATTGATATTTAGGAGCTTAATGACCCTTAGATCTCATGTTTTTTGAAGGGATTTTTCCATATTGTCTTCTCCTGCGAGAGGCCATTTGGTTTGGAAGTCAAAGCAGAAAAAAAGGGCAGAGCTAATGAAACTACGGGAGAAATGCTGAAGAACTTGCCACAGTTCTCAGCAAACGTAGCTTTCCTGTCTACATTGCTTCTTCTATCATGATCTTCTAGGAAATTTGACACAGTTTTTTCAGTAAATTGTCAAATATTTATTGAGTACCTACTATGAGACCAGTGGTCCATTAAAAAACTAAAGACTGTGATACAGGGATGGACAGTAGGAGACGAAGGATTCAGAGAATGCCTCTGTCCAGTCCCCCTGATGTCTACCTTACAGTCTTGAGATTTCCCATTCTTCTTCTGGCTTGAAACTTTATTTCTCCTAAACCAAAATCAAATGCACTACCCACTTTTATATTTACCAAACATTTTCTGAGACTCTTTAGGATGTGCCAGTTGGTAGGAAAGCAAAGTTAAAAAATATATATCCCTTGCTTTAGATATTGCATGATTTACAAAGGATACATACAAACAACTTGAATATTATTTCTTCTTGTTATAAAAGTATTTGCAAATACATGCTTCATCTCTCTTATGAGAAATCAGGAGAATTTTTGATGCTGGAATTAGAAAAATATCAAATCACTCCTACTGAAGATTATAAAAGGAGAGAACTGAAGAAATGAAGTTAAAAAGTACAAAACAAAAATAGCAGAAAAGAAGGGGTGTGTGTGTGCGTATTTGCATGTATGTGAACTTTTCTTCTTCTTTTCCTAAGGAAAGATAAAACCTATAAAGGAAAAGTCAAATTGGGCCATATGGCTGCATTTCTTAAGTACCTATGTGAAGAAGAATTGAGTAAGCCATGCAGATAGTTGCTAATCTGATGATCACAAGTGAAAGTGGATTTTAAGGAAGTGTTTGGCAGAGATACGGGAGAAATGATCAAAAGACAGTAATAATATTTTAAATAGCAGTGCTTACTCATCACCTAATATATTCTGGATATTGTGCTAGATATATCAATATAATTTAGTATAATACTCCTCATAACCCAGTGCATTAAGACAGATTCCCCAAAAATGGTTACCAAAGGACTTTCATAGATGTCTTGCATCACATACGCACCAACTTAATTAGTTTTCAAACACATTAATGACATACTAAGCTGAAACAAAATTCAAATGAGTTTTTTGTATTACAGGTCTTGTGGTCTCTAACACATTAAAGCAGAAATTCTAAGCAGAAGAATATGGTATATAGCAATCCTCATACTAATTTTGGATGATGGAACCTATTTTTCAGGGACCATATTGGAGGTTGGTGTATTAGTGCCCTGAGAAATATGCTTTGGAAAATATTGTGACTAGGCATTAAGTATTGGGAAGAAAAAACTTGAGACAGAAAACAAAAGACTGTTAATATTCATTTACCTGCACCAAAATAAAATAAAATTTCAAGTTCAAACTTAGGAGAGCTTAGGGGAAGAGTTTCTATAATACTTTGCACTGGAATGGATATTACTAATATATTTCATCGTCATTGCTATTATTTTGGTGTTCTATATTTACTGCACTATTTTGTTGAACTTAAGAACACCTCATATCACGGAACTTTGATCACTTTCCTCTTAAGTCTCAGCTTCCTCAATCACAAATTCTTCTACCATGGAAAATTTTAGGAACTTAATCCCTAAATGGGGGAAAAAAATCACTATAATTACAAGAGTCATGAACAAAGTGATATTGACATACTGAGGAGAAAGATCTGACCCTTCCTGGGGTGGGGAGGTTTTATAAAAAGATGACAAAGGAGCTGTTCTATAACTCCCATTGAAGCTGCTATGGTTTACTTAGAGACTTGGTGCAAGAAAATATTTGAAAAGAACAACAGAGGGAAATGATTATGTAATGGGTCTTGTCAGGCTGTTTGCTAGAAAGTTCCTGGTTAATATTTTGACCCATCTCATAATACATTGTGGGTCATTATGGTACATAGCATTTAGTTATTCTTGTGGCCTCACTTTGTCTCTGATTCAGAATGATTGTCTGGGCTAACTTCATTTTTATAACCTATTTAAATTATCCCTGGCCCAGTTCCAAATTTTATCTGAAGTACCATTCTTTTTTTTTTCTCTTTTTCATTTTAAAGACTTTTTTGATGTGGAGCATTTTTAAAGTCTTTGTTGAATTTGTTACAATATTGCTTCTGGTTCATGTTTTGGTTTTATGGCCGCCAGGCATGTGGGATCTTAGCTCCCCAACCAAGGATTGAACCCGCATCCCCTACATTAGAAGATGAAATCTTAATCATTGGACTGCCAGGGAAGCCCCTGAAGTACCATCCTTAATGCTGTATTAGGTTCATGGACAAAAGGGGAAATCATTCCCACCCAGCCAGTCCTGGAAAAACTGAAGTGCTTTGGGTCTCAGACAACTGTAACAATGGGTCAGATATAGTACTGACTCTATCAGCCCCAGATGAAATCTCAGGTGGTTTGTAGTTTCTACTTCTTCATCCTTTAAACTACCCCTTAAACCTAACCAGCACAGGATTAAATTAACTCCCTCCCTTTTCATACTTCTTCCAAAGTTATTTACAGATGAGCAGCAGAGGACAGAGACCGTGGTCCTCTCTCACTGGTTTCTTCATCATAGGCACATTGAGAGGCAAAGTGTCTTCTTTTGTCTTACCTCAGAAAACAAGTTAAATACCCCAGATAGTTTTCTGATTTGTTCTTCTTGATCATTATAGATTTATCTTTGACTCATGATTTAAGTTAACTCCAAAACAAACTTACTGAAATGGGAAACTGTATGCTTTGTTTGTTCTTGTTTTTGTAAGAAAATAAAGATAAAGCGTAAAGTTTCCACTCACAGGCTGAAACATTTCACCTTTTAACACCTAATTATCAAGCTTAATACGCTTTATATTATGCTCCTTTTCTTGTTTTTCCCTTCTTTGTTATATTTGATAGGCAACTGTAAAACTCCAAGATAGTTTCTAGACCAAGATAATTGTAAACAAGCAAGATTATGATGACAAAAAAAAAAGTCAGCTGAGAATGTGAAACTAAAGGCTGCATAAATGAAGTGAACTATAATAGAAAATGAATGTTTATTATGTTAAAAAATTAGCAGCATGAAAAGGCGTTAAATAGAAAATCACTTGAACCATTGGTAAAAGTGGATATCTAGAGTCCTTCATCATTTCTGAACAGATGTGGGTTACTAAAACCGGAAGTTATTTCTACAAATAAAGAAGAGGTGGGTCACCAAGCTACAGCAGGATTTAAGACTCAACTAGAATGTTTGCAGAAAAAAATATAACAGTTTGAGACAGATCAAAAGAAGAACAGTATTATGGAAAAGAGGGCTGCAGGGAGATCCAACTTTCTGTCCTAGAATTATGTTTGCAAGGATTCATGCCACTACCACTCCAATATTTAACAAAAGGTCTATATAAGTTTTAGAATAAATACAGTAAAGCACCTATTTAAAGTATAAGTCCTATTTATTATTTTTTCCTCATTGATTTAGCTGTGTATTTCTTGTTTCCTTTTGAAACTTTCTAATGGTTGCCCTCAATGTGCCAGAGGGAACATAGTGCCAGCTGCCATTGAGACTGATGTAGTGAAAGGGCAATTAAACCAGTATTAAGGTTTCTGTTTCCCTCAGAATGCAAGAAATTAAGGTCTTTGAATTCTACCTTAGGATAAAAAGGTAATCAAGTTTATTACTAGAGTGCAAGAACAACTAAATCGTACATGAAATTATTTTGTTAATTCAATGAGTATCATTTTGAAATAATTCATATTTTAACTATATGTGTATCATCTAATAAGAATGTGATGATTTCCAGTTTTTAACAACTAATTAACATCTTGCTCAAAATATTTTTCTCTTTGTTTTAGTGGCTTTTTGTGGCTCTTTACAAGTGTTGGAAACACTGAAAAATATAACCATAAAGCTCACAAGAGGAACGTAATATCTTTTGAACTAAATGCTCCCTCATGCTTGACTAAAGAGTAGTAAGCCATTTAATCGGTGTCTTATATTATGGTCTGTGGATGAACGCATGCAAAAATAGTATTATGGTCTATGAAAATGGTATGATCTTAGAGATCCTAGCTCCTAGCTTGTGTCTAATCAGATGGCTTAAAATGTAAAATGAAAAAAGAGTTAAAATAATCATATGACAAAGAAGTGTTCAATTATTTTAAAAGCTTTCTTATGACAAAGTATTTAACCTTTCTAAGAAAAACATTTTATCATTTTTGTTTATAATGACCTCGGTAGAGTAGTGTTATGGTGCTTTCCAATGGACATTTTATTATCACAGGTAAAAGTATTATAGATGGCATGAGGTTTAGTGAGTGTGTAGAACCTCTTCAATACATACGAAGAAATAAGGGTACAGGTGGGAGATACTGGTGGAATCCTTTTTCTCTTCTCCACTGGAAGTGTGTTGGCAATTCCTCTCTTCCTATGGATATCCCCACTTGGTTTCAGGCTGATCAGGGCCTATACCATCAAATGGGTAGGCTAGATATGCTCCACGTATATATAATTGAACCTGCACCTGACAGGACCTGCGGAAGCACTGCTACTTCCTCCCGTGATTCACTGCTTCAAGAGCTCAATAGTAACATTTTTCCAGAACCATTCTGGTTCAGACCAGCTTTGTCAGCAGAAGCTTCGTTTCTGGACAAATGCTAACAAACTCATATTGTGCTCTACAGTGATAATATAAATAAATACAAACTAAGAGCAAGATTTAAATAGCAATGTTTTGGGGAATTCAGCAAATGTTCGGTAAGCTACCTCCTTTTTATTTGATAGCCACATTTGTTTTTGCAAATGTATTCTGATAAAATATAACGCCATGGGTCTTGCAATTTGTAAAATGTAACTTCTTGATTTTTCTCTAATTGACAACTCATATGTTGAATATACCCTTTGCCAGTAAACTGGTCTCCTGATAAATAAGAACAGATTTCATGAAGTCAATTTTCTTTTCTTTCTTTCTCTTTTAGATTTTATTTTTATAACAGTTTTATGTTCACACCAAAATTGAACAGAAGGTACAGAGATTTTTCATATACCCCTTGTCTCCCCACACACAGCTTCCTCCCCTATCAACAACCTGCACCAGAGTGGTACCTTTGTTACAGTCAATGAACCAATATTTTTAAACTCTATTATAGCAAGGTTGCAGAATAGAAGATTAATATACAAAAGTCAGTCACTTTCCAATATAATAGCAATCAACAAGTGGAATTTGAAATTTAAAACCCAATACTATTTACATTAGCACCCCAAAAATAAAATACTTAGTTTTACATCTAACAAAATACATACAAGATCTAAATGAGGAAAACTACAGGCCTCTGATGAATGAAATCAAAGAAGAAACAAATAAATGGAGATATATGTCATATTCAAGGAAAAGAAGACTCAAAATGTCAAGATGTCAGTTGTTCCCAATTTGATCAATAGATCTGATGCAATTCCAATAAAAAAATTATGTTGTGGATACTGACAAACTGAGTCTAAAGTGTGTTTGGAGAGGCAAAAGACCCAGAATAGACAACACAACATTGAAGGACAGAATAAAGTTGAAATATTGATGCTACCTGATTTCAAGGCTTACTATAAAGCTACAGTAATCAAGACAGTATAGTATTAGAGAAAGAAGAGACAAAGAGCTCAATGGAAGGAAAAGAGAGCCCAGAAATAGACTCACATAAATAGTCAACTGATCTTTGACAAAAGAGCAAAGGCAATAAGTGTAATGGAGCAAAGATAGTCTTTTTAACACATGGTGCTAGAACTACCGGACATCTACATGAAAAAAAAAAAAAAAAACACCGTTACACCCCTCACAAAAGTTAGTTCTAAATGGATTGTAGACCTAAGTGTATAAAACTCCTAGAAGATAACACAGGAGAAAATCTAGATGACCTTGAGTATGTCAGTGACTTTTTAGATGTAACACCAAAGGCATGGTCCATGAAAGAAACAATTGATATTCCAGACTTCATTAAAATTTTTAAATTTCTGCTTTGTGAAACACAATGTCAAGAGAATGACAAGACAAGTCACTGACTAGGAGAAAATATTTACAAAAGACACATCTGATAAAGGACTATTATTCAAAGTATACAAAGAACTCTTAAAACTCAACAATAAGAAAACAAACAATCCAATTAAAATATACGCCAAAGACTTTAGCAGACACCTCTCTAAAGAAGGGATACTGATGGCAAATAAGCACATGAAAAGATGCTCCACACCATATGTCATCAGGGAAATGCAAACTAAAACAATAATGAGATACCACGACATATCTATTTGAATGGCCAAAATCCATAACATTGACAACCTCCAATGCTGATGAGGATGTGGAATGACAGGAACTCTCATCTATTGCTGGTGGAAATGCACAATGATACAGCCACTTTGGAAGACAGTTCAGCGGTTTCTTTCAAAACTAAACATACTCTTACCAAATGGTACAGCAATCACACTCCTTGGTATTTACCCGAAGAAGTTCAAAACTTATGTCCACACAAATATCAGCACATAGATGGTTACAGCACCTTTATTCATAATTGCCAGAACTTGGAAGCATCCAAGATGTTTTTCAGTAGGTGAATGGATAAACTGTGGTACATTCAGACAATAGAATATTATGAATATTATTTAGCACTAAAAAGAAATGAGCTATCAAGCCATGAAAAGATATGGAGGAAGCTTAAATGCATATTACTAAGTAAAAGAAACTAATCAGAGAAGGCTACAAACGGCATGATTCCAACTATATGACATTCTGGAAAAAGCAAAACTATGTACATGGTAAAAACATCAGTGGATGTCAGGGGTTGGGGAAGGGGAGGGATGAATCGGTGGAGCACAGGATTTTTAGGGCAGTGAAAATACTCTGTATGATACCGTAAGGATGGATACATATCATTATACATTTGAGACAAACAACCCCACAAGAGTGAACTATAATGTAAACTGTGGGCTTTGGATTATTATGATGAGTCAACATAAGTTCATCAACTGAAACAAATGTACCACTCTGGTAGGAGATGTTGGTAATTTGGAAGGCTATGCATGTGTGAAGGCAAAGAGTATGTGGGAAGTCTCTGTACCTTCCCCTAAATTTTGCTGTGAATCCAAAACTGCTCTAAAAAAAACCAAAGTCTTAATAAAGCAAAAAAAAATTCAAAATAGTAAGATGATGTTTTGATAAAAACAATCATCACTTGCTCATTGACCACAGGATAAAATGTTACATATACATAATGTAGGCTGAAGTATCCTGATTCTAATAATTGTGTCAATTACCGCAAATCAAGCCCTTCAAAAAGAATTCTAAAAAAAAAGAAAAGAGAAAAAAACTTTTCCTAGTTCTTCAGAAATCACACTCACGTTTGATATATCTCACCCCTCAGCCAGAGGGTCATGATACCATAGATGTCATGAATTATAGTGTCCTCTGAACTTTTGAGATTACTTCATGGAAAGTCCATTCCTCATTATACTAATGGCTTGAGACACGAAAACTAAGCTGATAACGCTTATCCACTGAACATTAATCAAGACAAACCTGAAGCAAAAACTCTGCAAACATATCACAGTACTCGTCTGAGCTGAAACTGAGCCAACAGGTAGTTGATGAATCCTTAGTAGAAGACTCATTTGCCATATGATATTTGAGTTGCAGAAGTGTTTGGGAACAAAAAGAACTTTACCTGTCCACATGTATATGTAGGCTGTAAGTACCATGTTCCCTCACATCTATATATCACTAACAAGAGTATTAGGAAAAGTTCAGAAAATCCCAGCAGTCATCAATTCTCATCTGTGTTTAATTACCTGAAAAATCTAGACAAGTTTGAATCATCCAAGCCAGTGGTGTTTCCATAACCAACTGTTTCTAATAAATATACATGATCAAAAGCAATTCTGCTTCCTTAACCCTCAGCATTTAGAAATATCTATAGAGAGAAAAGCAACACTAGGGAGAACACAAAATATTCCAAGGCAGTGGAGTGTTCCAAGGCAGCACATCCATTAAGTACTTCTTATGACACCTTAAAATTTTTACCATATAAAATTACAGTCTTTCTTAATGCTGAAGTTGGGATTGCTTGCCTTATTCTATGTCCATTTCCACCCCCTCCCCATGATTTTTACACTTCATTTTTCCCAAAAATATACGAAGAGCTTCTTTTCTATAAATTCAGATTGGTTTCACCACTTCTAGATAACCATTCTTGCAGTTGTTTATGGTTTTTAAATGATCCTTTGTGATATTTAAATAATCATTTACCACTGCTAGCACATTAAAAAATCATCTGATGATGACATAACTGAACAACAGTTAGAAAATCATTAACTGTAAACTGATACTGATGAGCTCTTCAAAAATCTAGATGACATAAATTATTTGTAATCCATAACTATATGGAGAATAAAAACACAACGTGAGGAAGATTCATATCTACACTAACCCTAAAGGGAAGTTATATAATAAAACCTCACAAATCTGGAATAATAGAGGAAAGTTTGCTTCAATTATTGAATACCTTACACAAATGCAGCATTAGTACATTCAAACAGACAAAAACCAAATGAATAAGGCAATTTTAATTTAAGGGCCTACTTTTCTCATCTAAGTTATTATCAGAATAAAAGGCTGTTTTTAGACTTGCCACTTGGATTTTTAAAAAATACACTGAGACTTAGTTTAGACAAATCTTTTGTTTTAGCCACATAATGGTGGTCCCTATCTTCCCCAGCTCTAGGTTGTTGTGGGTATGAAAGACATAGAATCTATACAACCCCACTCGATATTTGCCCTTCAGGGTCTTTTAGATCAGTGAAGAAGAAAGTTACATAAACATACAATTGCAATATAATGAGATAATGTTATATTAGACAAATACAGCAAGACCACAGATGAGAAAGAAAATGTGGTGTAGCATAATACTTTCTTATTTGGTTTTAATCAGCTTTACTATGTGATAAGCAACAACTAAAACTGGTAAGTTAAGCCAATATCAGAGCTGAAGTGCCATTTTAAAATACTGATCATGAATAACCTTTAGAGGAACTGCCACCTTACAATCTTTAAAAAGTTCAGGTAATATGGCTTTTTGAGACTGGGCTACAGAAAGCAGAGCTGTGTGACAGGGCAATAAATCAAGGATGTAGTTTCCTAAGGGTCTTAACTAAATATGTTTCTACAATTAAGTTAGCTATTGAACTTAAATATTTTTAACAGTAAGAATATTTCTTATTATATATGCATAATGTATCTACCCGACTGCTACACGTTGACATACTAGCTAGGAAATTATATCCTGGGTAACCATTTTTTAACACATGTATTTTATGTCAAGTGTGACTTAGATGAAAATTGAAAGGTACATCACTTTTTTTGTTGTTTTACTTCAATCACTCCCAAGACTCTTAAAATTATATTTCTCTTTTGTTCATAAGCACAAAGCGTGAACGACCAGCCTTTCACTTCCTCAAGAGGCTACACCTCATGTTAAGCCATAATCTTCCTCTTGCTCTTGATGTGTGAATTCTATTTGTACTTTGTGAAGATTTTAGTCAATTACATATTTCAGTTCTAGTAAAGCTATAAAGTTTCATGAGATTCTATCCAGAATTCACTTGCCATGAGAGATTTGCTTTCAAATATGCATAACTAAAGTACCCTGGTATGTATCAGTGTAAACAAATGCAAGTCCCACCCCCTTCTCACCATTTTATTTCTATTAATCTAAGAGTTGAGTTAAAATTTCAGACTGAGGTAAAATGGTTGCTATTTTCCAAAAAATTATATGAGAATCCTTTTAAGATTATGTTAGTCCCCAATAAAAATATTTTACTGTATTGACAACTCGAGTTATTTTTAGCTTTTGGTTAATGATAAAAAATTATCAAAAGGCTATCATGAACTTATAATGCTCTGCAATATAAGATGATAATCTCTGAGTTTCTGCTATAGTGCCTAATAGATGTATACAAATTACATTTAAGGTATGGCACCCTTGTGTATATATGTAATTATGAAGATTAAAGGAAGTGGATTAAAGAAAGATAATGATTAAAGTTTACTAAGTTACAAATGGCCCTCTAAATCTGCCTCTTATAGCTTAACACTGTTCCTCACTGATTCCAGCTTTATGCATCTTTGAGTTTTTCAAGGTTGACATGAGTACCAAAGCAAAATAGCCATATATACCAAATACATTAAGGCAACACATCATTTAGGGCCAATAAAAGCATGTTGGTAGCAAACCAGTGATCATCTTACAAACCAAACAAAGGTCATATCAAGACTTGACATATATACACTAATATGTACAAAATGGATAACTAATAAGAAACTGATGTATAAAAAAATAAATAAAATAAAATTCAAAAATTAAAACAAACAAAATAAAACCCCTTTGCCTCAAAGCCATCAGGGAGTTGGGTCTTTTGAGCACTAGCAGCCTGGACTTCTTGCTTGGTGCCCTGCAATAAACGCTGTGCTTTCCTTCACCACAAAAAGAAAAAAAAAAAAAAAAAGACTTGCCTCAAAAATCCAACTCTTCTAATAAGCCTTCCTCATGGATTCTACTTTCTCTTCAGAACTTCTCTTGTCTGTATTCAATGAAGCACACTAAAAAAGAGATGGTACTGGGTCCTACCCCTACTCGGGTCCCCAAAAATCTTTACTGTAATACCTGTGATAATCAAAGAGGACATCCTAGTCGAGCAATTGCTTTCTCTCTCCCTCTCTCCCTCCCTCCCTCCCTCCCTCTCTCTCTCTCTCTCATTCTGATATATTTATATTATTTTTATCTGTATAAATACCATACAATTACCTCATAATAATACCTTGAAGGAATATTTAAATAAATACTTTGAAAGATGACAAAAAAATGTAGCTAGTATGAGCTCACATCTTATACAAAAAAAAAAAGCTATGTGCTGGACAAATTAATATTATAAATGCTGTATAACAGAGGATAGCAGTTTTCAATTTCTCTTTAGTGAGGAGCAAGGGGTTGGTGCTAACTAAGTGACTGAGACTACATCCTTGTCCAGTCACCCTGGCTGCCCTCCGTCTGTAGTTCCATGTAGCCAGTTTTGCTTCAGAACCCTTATGACTGTCACACATGCTGTTGGTCTCTTTTTATGTACTCTAGGAATAGCTGATACATTGTTACGTTCAATCATGCTGATATGATCCATATGTGTATGCTGTGCTGGCATTAGGGGTGGTATGGGTGTTAATGGGGGTGGTACAGTGGGATGTGTGCCTTTTTGTCAGATTTCTTAATTTGTTAGGTGAGAGTTTCCAACTGTTCTCCATGTGGGCAGCAACATGATGTATCCTTCAAAATAACACTGAACATTCCTTCAGTGGCTGCTTAATCCTCTCATGTCCCATTACATGTCAGTTACATTTGCAGAATATATTTTAAAGCTTTATAAAATGAGAAGAGCATTGGGATAAAAGAGGT
Organism: Globicephala melas; assembly: GCF_963455315.2. NCBI lineage: Eukaryota > Metazoa > Chordata > Mammalia > Artiodactyla > Delphinidae > Globicephala > Globicephala melas. The sequence goes on along the minus strand of NC_083327.1, from coordinate 44,145,056 downwards.
AATACACAGCAAAAACCACAGGCTCTAGAATCAACAACATGGTTTGATCTCAGAGCCACAATTTGCCAGCTATATTAACCAAAGAAAGTTATTGATATCTCAGTTTTCTTATCTCTTAAATTCCATAAGACCTCATTCTTTTAGTGAGGATTAATTGAAATATTATGAAGCAAATCATGTCAGGCATGAAGTAAACACTATGAACTTTATTTGTATTATAAATCCATTAGCAGAAAGGGACATTAAGAAAGCTTCTGTTCAGGTTCTTTCCTTAGTGGCTGACAAACGTTAAATGATGGAGTGTAGACTGAAGCATAGAGCAGGGACTTAAGATCTCTCAGGCAAAGTACTTCTTCTCCTTGGTCAGTTCATTATTATATAAAGGCCTATGTTGTTCTTTAATTGCTATCTTTGTGTTGAAATTGATTCTTCAATTCAAAACTCTTGTTACATCAAATTCACATATTTCTTTAGTGCTCTAAACAGTCTAGTGCAATGTTGAGCATGCAGCAGATTCTCAATAAATAGCTGTATGCATTTTAGACTTGATAACAGAATGAGTAAGGCAGCACTTTTCACTATAGGTGTCATTCATCTATTTTTTAAATCTATTTTGCCTAGTTAGTCCTAATACCATCTTGGTAAAGGATTCATGCCATGCTAGTGTGCTTGTATAATTTTATTTCCCTTTTGTACCCCAATCCCCCAAAAATGTTTGATTAAAAAAATATGCTAAATATAAAAGTGTATTTTAAAAATCCTAAACTATTTCTCCTCTTCACCCACTTCTCACATCTAAATTTTAAAATGCCTAAGTCCTTGATCATAAATGGTTAGTGGAATATACCTATTAAAGGAAGGCTCTTTATCCAGTTTTATGGTCTAAAGTTCATTCTATCCTTTATCAGCTGCTCTCATATATGTCTATCATATGATCAAGTGACTTCCAGACATTCTATTTGGCTACAGTCTAGTTCAAGGTACAATAAGTATTATTTTTCTTTGTAATGATTCAAAGTATTCTAATCAGTACCATTAAAGTTCTATTGGCCAACATAATATTATTACAGATTATAGCTAAACTATTACCTGAATATTAATACTTGAATTTAAATACATTTAATTTTATTATCAATTAAAAATTAAAAGTCATTCATCAAACACTGTTTACTGTATGCTTCACCTGAAAAATTTTCTTTGCCTTAGGTTTAAAACCTATTTTTAAGGAGTTCAAGAAGTCAAAAAGAAAGCAACAAAGAAGTAAATATTTTATTTATTTTTAATTATTGGAATGAACACCATTGATGTGAATTTTTGAAAGCTTATAGATGTCAGGTGTCATTATACTATTTATTAAAAACTAAATGTCACAGTATGCCTTATCCCAAACTTTAATTCTTCACTGTCAATCACCCTTATCCACTAAATCTGCTTGCACTCCATCCATCACAGCTCTCTTTTAGTTCTTATTATTTTATATCACATAGCTGACTGTCTTTTGTTCTCTCTCAGCCAATTTTTAATGCCTTTCCTCCATCTCTGGTTTACCTCTACCATATTCTCTATCAATCTCATGGGTCATAGCTCATGGAATTGCAGACTGTAGCTGCTCCTAAACACTCTCTAACTAAAAATTTCATAACCATCATGTTCAGTTTTTGTGAAACGTAAGTTACGTGTGGGAGAAATCAAGGCCTACATGAAGAATCTGATATTTCAGCCTAACATTGGATAACGCACTGCAGGTGCTTACCCATGCTTAGAGCAGGGTTTTTTTTTCTTCCTGGAAGTTCAGATTAGGATTTTAGAATGTTACCAATGACACTGATGTTTTTCATTAAAACCTTCATCCAACAGTTGGAGAAACAAAGATTGATTAACTGACTTACTCAAGTTCAGTCTGCTAGTCAATGACAGATTTTGAACAGATGGGGACCTTGGGCTCCCCATCTCCTTCCCTTTCTGCTTCACCAGAGGGATTTGATATTATAATAATATTATGAAATTTGGTTTAAGTAGGGTTTAACAGTTATGGGTAGGAAATATTTCTTGTATAAATACTCACTTGGATTTGTGAAAAATTATGATTACAAATCCACCCTCACAAAAGATGAGATGGTAATAACAAATAGCCAGAGGCACAGATACGTCAATTTAGCCAAGAACGCATATCTCATTAATAGTTTTCTGAAGCAAATAATGTCCAATTTACATAAAGGCATACATCGTTTTGTTGCTCTTCACTTTACTGCTCTTTGCAGATACTGTGTTTTTATATATTGAAGGCTTCTGGCAACTATGTGTCAAACAAGGCTACTGGCATCACTTTCCATTAGCATTTGCTCATTTTTTGTCTCTGGGTCACATTTTGGTAATTCTCACAATATTTCAAACTTTTCGTTATTATTATATTTGTTATGGTGATCTGTGATCTTCAATGTTACTATCACAAAAAGATTATGGCTTGCTGAAGGCTCAGATGATGGTTAGCATTTTTTAGCAATGAAGTATTTTTTAATTAAGGTGTATACATTGTCTTTTTATATATAATGCTATTTCACACTTAATAGACTGCAATATAGTGTAAACATAACTTTTATATGCACTGGGATAAATCTGTGTGACTTGCTTTATGGTGATATTCACTATATTGTAGTGATCTGGAACCAAAGCCACAATATCTTTGAGGTATGCCTATATTTTATTGCTGTTTGCCTAGGTTGCTTTCATAAGAGATTACAAAATCAGATCAGAATTATTAGTATCATTTTACAGGATGGTTTAAAATAAAGGCAAATATACACTGAAAGCAAAGAACAGGGAAATGGACATTTTGAGTGGAAGTGCTGACAGAGGGCTCTCTCAAAATCTACCTAAAAATGTTGAGCTGTGAAGCTACAGGAAAGGATATTTATTTTTGCAACTGCAGTGAGAGTCATGCAGTTTCTTCCAAGGATTTGTAAACATTCCTGTGGGTGGTCTATAACCAAAATTTGTTCCCTTAGCATTTCCCATATCCTAGCAGCTGGCTGCTTAATCACTGTTAAAGATATTACCATGTACACGTGACTGCTAACAATTTTGAAAACTTGATGAAATGGAAATTGTCATGTGCAAATAAAATTATGAAAAGTGATACCATACAATATAGAAAACCCAAATTGGTTAATAAAAAGAAGACAAAAAGAGAGAGAGATAAGAGACAGAGTCAGGGAGAGATGCAGAGAAAGAGAGAGGGAGAAAGAGAAGGGAATTAGTTTAGAAGGCATAAGACTCAGTTCTACTATGATTTATCTTGAATTATAGGCAAATGCTTTATACAATATATTGTATATATCTCTCTCATAGAACAGGTAAAACAAATTCTTGACTATATCACAGAAATGTTATAAGAACTAAAGAAATAAGTCTCTTAATGTGGAAAAAATAAGGCTTTGAAGAAATATAAGTATTATCAAAATTCCTAAAACACCTGAAAAGGCTAGTAAAAAAAAAAGCAGAGGTTTTTGTAGATAAATAAACAATATAGATGAAAGGAATAGAAGCCAGCTCACAATTTTTTTATTAAAAAATTGAGATTTTATTAAATCTAAAACCCACTATTAGAGTTCAGCAATTTACCTGTAGAAGATGATTATGATTTTGATTTTGATACCAGTTTTGATAGGATAAAAATTTAAACAAAAAAAACAGATCAGTCAACTGAGATAACCTCAATTTATAAAATATATGTCTACAATTTATTTTTCCAAAGAAGAATTTATGAAGAGGAAGGGGGATTGAAGGTATATGTCATATAAAGCTATGATGTGAAAACTGTTTAATCACACCAGACAGCATGAAAAGAAAAAATGTTGACACAATCCTAACAAATATCAGCTGACATCACCGATGAGAGGGTTATTATCTATTCTGGCAAGAGGATCTTCTACGAAACTGAACGTTAAACACTAGAACCTCAAAACCTAAGTCATAACTGGTGGCATACTCTTTAATGACTTTCACTTTTACCTCATCCTTAAACAGGATCATATACACAAAAACATAGATACACACACACACATATACACACTCATCACCAGATACCTGTGCTTTCTAAGGAGACTTAGATATAAGTGTCTATATGCCATTGAGTGTGATGGCATGGTGGTGGTCCTACCTGTTGTCTACTTATTACGGGCTTTCCTCCCCTCTGTGTGTCTTCTCATTGACCTCAAGCCAGCCTTTACCCTCCACTGCTGATGCACAAGGTTTTCGTCACCCAGATGCTGCCACTTCTGCTACCATCACTTCTAATCTCTACTATTCTTCTAATCTCTTCTCCCCCTTTTTTTTTTTGATCTTTTATGTCTCTAGCTGCTCCCCCTTTTTATTGGATTTTTATTGAAAAGACTTTAGAGACCTCTTTGTAGAAGCCTTTCTCTTCTGACCCTTCCTACAATCCATGTACCGAGAGCACATAAATATCTTGTTATATACATATATCTAGTACTAGAACATATATCCCACTATAATTGCTTGTATTTGTATATGTATACCTTGTGTTAAAAATTATAATTACATTTATACTATTATATATAATTTTTATTGTAATACTTTATATATAATTATATATTTATATCTACTTGTAGTGTGTATATGTATGTGTGTACATATGTGCATGTATACATATACACATACACATATACAGACATGTCCCTATAGTAGTTCCTCACTTATTTGTGAGCTCTTTAAGGAAAAGACTAAATTTCATCCAATTATTTAGGCACATGCTGAGCAATCAATAATTTAAAGGATAAATAGATGATGGGCACTGGTCTGTTTTTTCTCTTTTTGATATAAAACCAAGCATTCACAGTGAGGCAGTTATCATATTTAAAACTTTGGCTTGACATATGTGTTTAATTACTTCTTTCTGCTAAAGTGTTCTTTCTTTTCAGTCAAAAATACTCCCTCTGTTACTTTGGTCGTTTTCCTTCTTAGTTTTTAAAAAATTATTCTGAGAACTTGGAAGTCTAGAAGTGGTTCATAGATAACCCAGGCATTACTCTAGGAAAAAAAAAGTATACAAACACATTATATAGATTATATAAATCTATATAACACATTGAATAAACATATGAAGTTTAATGTACTTTTCTGCCCTAGGAGTACATGGGATGTCTTTAAGAATAAGTAGTCACTTTGAAGTAATTGTGGTAAAAGGCTACACAATTGTTATTCTAACAAGAATGACTCACCTCAATTTTTAAAAGAAAAAATGTCATTAAGAAATCAAGTGTTCACTGGAAGGAAATTATTTATTATAAATTAAATTGATTTCAGGCATTTAGCTTCCTCAAGCTTAGACCTTTTTTTTCTGTTATCTTATTGACAGAGTTGAGACTGATAGCTGGTCAAGGAAACCCCATCAGGTCAACACTTTGTAAAGAGAATTAATGGTCATGCCGATATAATAATCTCACTAAGTGCTTTAGTTCAACAATGAGAACCTAAGCTTAGGCAACCCCAGGCCAGTCTTTCCAGGTGCCACAACTCAATAAGCCCTGAATGACGACAGAACCACCCAATAAAGTCATGTGAAAGGTCAATCTATAAAATTTTGTCCCCAAGTACTCTGGAGTTTTCAGATTTATACCAAACTTTGATATAGAAACTTGAAACAGACCTTCTGGATTGATGCTCTTGAGGAAGGAGATACAATTATCTGTTCCTTGAGAAGCAAGCCACTGTTGGTTTCCAGAAATTAGTCAGAGTACTATATTTAATGATTGCAAAATAATTATTGATGTTATTAAATATAATCAACTAATTTAATATTTTCTTGTAATTCATATCACATGGATATTTGTGATGCAATCTCAGATCTACTTTCCTACCTTTGTCATCCACTCAGGAGCTTCAGTAGGCAAAACAATTCAGAATAAGTGATTGTTCTATATATTTTTTAAATGGTGCTTTCACTTCAGGTAACAGAAGCTCTTGTGCTATAACTGTGGTAAATATCAATATCTATTAAATTTAGTAAAATTAAAATCTACCTAAAGTGCCAAGAAGTATTTGGAGTGCCTCTCTTACTCAAAAAGAACATTCTATAATTTGAAAGGAAGGAATCATTATAGTATCACATTTCTGAAAAACAAAAGATGCTGGCTTTCACATTTAAAATATTGTATCTGTTGGTGGCTTATGGGGTGCGTAGGAAAACCAGGAGTTACTGATGTAGGACCCACTCACTTCTTTGATAGATAAATTTCATGCAGCTGTAACAGAATGTTTAAATAAGTTATTTTTGAATAAGGTCTTTTATGTCCCATGCAATTCAGTGCCTCAGGCTGTGAGCTCCTATAACTTGGGTTGAAGGATGTCTAGTTTCTGCTGAAACAAAAGTATGAGATGAATTGTGTCAAGAGAAACCCTAGTTTATGTGCTGTGCCCTGGCTTACTCACAGAGGTTTCTTTGTAAAATACCCTGAGGGTGCAGGCAAAGAGCAGATTCTAGTACTTCTCTGGTCAATTTCAAGCAAACAAATGAAAATGAAATAAAATGGCAGTAATACACTCTTAGGAGCAAAGGGAAGCTTGATCTTTCTGTCAGATTCTTTAACTTTTTCCAACTGTGTTTAATGTTCTTTATTATTTGTTGATTTAGAAGCAAAGCTTTTTTTGCACTTATCTACTGGTTGTACAAAAATTAAATCTCCAAGATAATAGCATCCAACTAGTATGTCCCAATTTCTAAAGCATTCCTTTTCAATGTATTTGCTTCTAAATTTCACCTCCTCAGTGAGATCCTCGTGAACATACAACACTCTTATTTCCTATCCCCTTTCCCTGCTTTATCTTTCTCTAAAGCCTTTATAATGGTCTAATGTACTGTAAACTTTACCAATTTGCTTTTTGGATTGCCTGTCTCCCATTCACACTAGATCATAAACTCCGAGAGAGAAGAATTTTGTGTCCGTTTTGATCACTGCTAAATCCCCAGAGGCTTAAACATTGCCTGGCACATACCTTACCAGCCATGGTTTAGGGTTCTAAAAACTGGAATTCATGGGATAAATAAGAGAGGTGGAAAAGTAGGTTGAAAATACAACAGGGATGGTATGTATGATCTTTATAGAATGTTTCTTCACTGATTCGAGGTGGATGATTGACCCAAGGGAATTTTTTGAAATATTCAATGTTTATTTTTTAATACCACCCTTTCTACCTCTCTTCTAAGTTCCTTGTTTTTCTCTCTCCAGGTGCCCAATACTCTTTCCTGCCTTACTGCCCCATATAACCCTCGTACTTCTACTTCAGAAAGGTGTGTAAAAAAGTCTTCCTTCCTTTAAAATATAAAGTGCCCCATGACTCTAATTACTTCAGTTTTGATTCCTCCCCACACCTTTCCCAAAACTCCCATCCTTTGAGCTTAGAACAGATAAACTGTAGAGCCATAAGTTTAAACAAATTCATTTTTAACCTCTTAGACTCTCCAGGTTCTATCTGCCTGTTTATCTGTTTTTTTTGTTAAATCAAACTTCAAGTATTTTCATACTTGGTTTATTAGCTTCAGATAATTTCCTAAGGTGGTGCAGCATAAAATTTCTTTACTCTTTTCTTTTTCCTTCCTAATCTCCACCCCTGTCCCCATCCCTGCTCATAAATACTTCAAAACCCTATGTGTTTTGAGGATCATCCTATTATCACCACAGATTAATTGTCATATTATCTTGCACTTGAATGTGGATCCATTTGAATACATTATCCTATAAAGATAATATTTAAAGAGTTAAGGGCTTCCCTGGTGGCACAGTGGTTGAGAGTCTGCCTGCCAATGCAGGGGACACGGGTTCGTGCCCCGGTCTGGGAGGATCCCACATGCTGCGGAGCAGCTGGGCCCGTGAGCCATGGCCGCTGAGCCTGCGCATCTGGAGCCTGTGCTCCGCAACGGGAGAGGCCACAACAGTGAGAGGCCCGCGTACCACAAAACAAAACAAAACAAAACAAACAAATAAGAGTTAAAAAATTTTATATTATCCTTACTGTGTACAGAATATGGCCAGAGGCAGCTGTAGGGTACCTATTTTTGATGTTTCAAAATGTTCCTTTCAATAAAATGCTTCCTAGAAGGCAGAAATAGACTCTGGGAAATAAAAGTGATCTAAAGAGCTAAATAATCATCACGAGCAGTGATCAGCAAAATGGAATCATCTCTCCCCCACATACACATATGTTCAGACTGAGATAAACATGCACATACTTCAATTACAAGCAAAACTTTCTTGAGGGACAAGTGGCAGGGAGCACTGAAGCTGAAAGCAATGTGACAACACAGTGGCACACAATGGTGAGAAACAACTCAACCCTGTAATTAATTTCTATCATTAAAGTCCCATTAATATCACTTAGGTGGATGGCTCTGACAGGATGGGAATATTACCTAGAGACAGATTTCCTACTTCAAAGGTTATAGTACTGTTTGCATATGTAATTTAGAATAAATTATAAAAAGGTGAAAAATATGGAAGGCATTATGTATAACCCAAGATTAACTTAACAGAGCATAAATGTATGTGCCTGACATTGGCTGTGGTAAATATAAAGCTTGACACATTTTTCCCCTCTAAAAAGAAATGCAGAGGTTCAGTTCCCAAAATTGGATTCAGAAAACAATGTATATTTAGGATTAATTTATACAAAATCCTAGTACTTTTTATTTGCTGTCTATAATGGTTAATACTAATGAAGTAAACAAAATTGCCTCAAACTGGAGTCATTATTAAAGAAAACAGAAAGGAAGGAGAAAAGGAATTAGATGTAACCAATTACTTTTAGGACACAATTGATTAAATGGATATAGAATAAACAACATGGAAAAAAACTCCCTTTGCAGCTATACCAGTATGGCCAAAGAAAGCAAAAATTTTAGAATAGTGATTGTCATGAAAAAAGTTATTTGAAAAGCTGTAAAAATTTCTCTTAGGCTCTAAATAAAGTTTCTTTCATTCTAACCAACATCTGGCAAGTGATTTATTTAGAAGACTATTCTGAACTCCCCCAACTGAGAAACACGACATCATAGAATCCTCCCTAAGACGGATTATTGCATAAGGTATATTGTATCTTTAAAGCATAGACAGATCACTTAAAATGACTTCTAATCCTCAAACTAGGTACTCATTTCACTCCCTTTCTTTGAAAATCTGAGTAGATTCCAAATAATGAAATAAGGATAATTCAACACTATTTTGTGAGATATGACAGGCTCTGGAATTAAAATTACATACAATTTGAACTTAAATTAGTATATGAAATAAATCAAACTTTTGAAATCCTTTCTCAGACTAAATCAGTGTAAGCAACAAAACGACCCTTTGTTGTATATTTCTGACTTTTTAAATTTTCACCTTGACAAAATATAACTTAAACATGCTTCAGGCATATATGTGAATAACATGGTGACATTTCCTTCAGCATTAAAAAAAAAAAAAAGTTTAAACGTGATAAGGTGAGTTGCTTGTGGAAAAGAAACTCGTTATTTCTTCTTAACTTTGCCTCAGAGACAACATCTTCATTTTATTAACTCTAAATTTTTAAATGTTTTTTTAAAATTATCTCATTGTAAGACTCAAAATCAGTTGAGGGTAAGATGATGGAATTCAAATATCATACTCTCTGCAGGCACGTAAAGTTCAGAGTTCAGATTCTACATATGTACCAGATGTAGCAGCAGTGTTCATTTGTTAATTCATTAAATGAATATTTTTGAGAGTCTAAAGTACACCAGATATTGTGCCAGACAACATGGTAGCCACTAGGAATACAGAAATGAATATGACATCTATGATCCTGGTGGGAGCGAGAAAAAATAAATAAACATACTTTAGTAATTAGAAAGGATGAGTGCAATGAGAGAAACAAATAGGATTTTGTAAAAGAAGATAACAGGAAAGGACCAGATCTAGATGGAAAAGCCAAGGACATCTCTCAAGGTGATATTCAGGCTGACATATCAAGATGAAGCAGCCAAGGGAAGACTAGGAATAGAGATTTCTCAGAGTAGAAATGTAGCTTATCCATAGTCATGAATAAGGAGAGAGCTGGCAATGTTGTAAGAACAGATAAAAGGCCAAGGGGACAGACGCAAAGGTGAACTTCCACAAATGGTGCACAAAGGAAAGAGAGCATGAGGTGATTTGGGAGATATAAGTCAAGCCCATTTATACAGTACTTTTTGATAAGCTATAGTAACTAGTTAATGTTTTATTCTAAAGGGATGGAAGTCATTGAAAAATATTAATTAGAAACATTGTAGCTGACAGATTTTCCGTATATGATTGTTTATCTACTTCAGAAATAGTTGTTTCAAATTAATACTCATAACTAATGTACACATAATTAAGGAACAAAAAGTAGATGAAACGCTATAATAAAATATGGAGAGTTATACTAAGAAAACTTAAATATCATACTGGGCATAGAAAAATTATATAATGCTATTTAAATAGAGTGGTTTTAACATATTCTAAGATTAGGTTTGCTTTCCATCCTTCTAGGTGATAAAATTTATTATAAATGTGTCAGTAATGAAGGAAATATAGTGACTACTGCATCACCACAGTCGTGACCATTGCAGAAATTTTCATAGTGTTCTAGGCTCTGGCTATCCACTTACATCTACATAAAATAATATGTTACATAATAATTAACAGCCAAGAGCTCCTGCCTTTTTTTCTCTCTAGCTGAGGAAACTGAAGCTCAGAAAAGTATAGCCAGGACTTCCCTGGTGGTGCAGTGGTTAAGAATCCGCCTGCCAATGCAGGGGACACAGGTTCGATCCCTGATCTGGGAAGATCCCACATGCCACGGAGCAACTAAACCCGTGTGCCACAACTACTGAGCCTGCGCTCTAGAGTCCACAAGCCACAACTACTGAAGCCCACGTACCACAACCACTGAAGCCTGCGTGCCTAGAGCCCATGCTCTGCAACAAAGAGAAGCCACTGCAATGAGAAGCCCGCACACCGCAATGCAGAGTAGCCCCTGCTTGCCACAACTAGAGAAAGCCCGTGCACAGCAACGAAGACCCAACACAGCCAAAAAAAATTACTTAATTAATTTTTAAAAAGTACAGCCACTTCACCTTGTCAAATTTCACCCTGAAGTCAGTGGCTAGAGAGATGATAATACAGGTCTTTCACCAAATAGCTCTTAAAACTATGACTTAGAAAAGCTTTTAGGAGAATAGTAAATTTTAATTTGGTTAGTTTGGTTTATGTCTAGTTTTTGTTTGTTTACTTGTTTTTTATTCTTCAAACATTTTGGAGGGTTTTGTGTTTTATGGAGGTTGATTTTGATTGTTAGTTGAAATACAATATTATATTAGTTTTAGGTGTACAATATAGTGGTTCAACACTTAAATACAGTATGAATTGATTACCACAAGTCTAGTAACCATCTGTCACCATACAAAGTTATTACAATATTATTGGCTATATTCCCTATTCTGTACATCTCCATGACATTTATTCTATAACTGGAAGTCTGTACCTCTTAATCCCCTTCACCTATTTCCTTCAACTCTCACTCCTTTCTCCTCTGGTGACCACCAGTTGTTCTCTGTATCTATGAGTCTGCTTCTCTTTTGTTTTGTTCATTCATTTGTTTTGTTTTTTAGGTTCCCATATAAGTGAAATCATACAGTATTTGTCTTTCTCTGTCTGACTTATTTCACTTAGCATAATGACCTCTAGGTCTATGCAGGTTCACTCTGTTTTTGTTTCGGTTTTTTTTTTGTTTTACTTTTTTTGTATCTTCTTCATGCTCCACCTTGGAGGTCCAATTTTAAGGTCTGCAGCATCACAATTCCCTTTCCCCGGAATATTCAACATCTCTATCTTCCATTAGTAAAATTCTCCTCATCCAGAGTCATCTTATGTTGACTTAAATAGATAATCTTATATAGTAGGAAGTATCCTAAGAATGAGCTTCCTGAGTTGGCAGGGTACCCCTTCACTTCCCCATTCTAACACTTATTGCAATAGTAAATTAAATGATTATTTATGGATGCATTTGTTTATGATCACATATTGTCTCCTCTTCTAGTCTGAAAGCCTCAGGAGTGTGGGAACCCTATCTGCTAAAATCATGATTTCAAATTTTTAGCCTTCAGAACTGTGAGACAGTAATCTATTGATTAAGCCACCTAGTTTGTGGTACTTTGTTATAGCAGCTCTAGAAAACTAATAAAAATTGAATCAAGAAAAATAAGAGAAATACACAAATAAGACTAAGAAAAAGAAAACAAGCTATTATAGGAATACAGTATACATTATAATTCTATGTTAATATATTTGGTGATTGGAAATGGACCATATTCTGTAAAAAAGTAGATATCCAAATTTCTTTAGAAATAGACAATTAAAGTACAATTAATTACAATAAAGAATTCTTGGTGATGTTGAAAAATGTCAATGATATATTATGCTGAGTAAAAGGCAGCAGGATAAAAAGCATATTAAGAGTAATAAGAAAAATAGAAATATATCATAGAGAAAATACACCAAAACACTAGTAATTTTTATATAAAGGATTGTCTATAAGTAAATGTGTTATTTATTCTGTACACTTTCCTATATTCCTTACTTTGTTTAAATATTACTTTTAGTGCCAACATAGTCTATATGACAACATATATGAATATATATAACATATGAATATTTTTATTAATAACCTGATTAGAAAGATAAGTTCTCTTTCTATGAGCCTTACATAAAATGCATAAACTCTTTTTAAAAGCAGTTACCAAAATATTTTAAAGTTGCCATTTCTTTATGACAATGACAAAGATAAGTTCATCCTACTATAGTTTAGGTACAAATATTTTATTAGGTTCAAACTCCAGGTGGTCTATTATTATAAGTATTTCTGTTATTATTTGACTTTTTAGGCAAATTAAAGGAAGAACTTACTGAATATTTTTAAAACAGTTTGGAAAAGTGTTCCTGTAATATTTTTAAACATTACTATGAAAAAGAATATTCAAGCTTTTTTCCCAGCTTCATGTATAAAACAGTTATACTGCATGAAGACCAGAAAATACATAGGAGAAGAAAGAAGAAAAATCTGCCTTCATCCAGTATTCAAACTGAGAAGAATACAAGAAGGAAATGATGACCTTGAAGAATGAAAATAAATTGGATTTCTGAAATCCTTTAGTTTTAATAATCTACAATGTTATTAGTATTAGGGAAAACTAAAATGTACAAACTTTATTTTGTCAATGCAACGTTATTTTAATTGGTTTTCTTTATTTTGAGATAATGAACATTAAAATCACATTTTCACGATTTTGTGAAGACTAGAAGTTTGACCAGACTTTTGTTCAGTGAATTACTTCCATCATCTTAAATTACTTGATTCCTATAAGCATCAATTTAATTTATTAACAAGGTAGATACCATAAAATAATACTTACATTCTGACTACAGAATGTATTTATAACATTTTTTCTATTGCTTCTTAACTTTCTGGATGACATTAATATTCTAATAGAAATTTATTATTGCCTTTATAATTCTGGATAATAAAAACCAAACAATGTCTTTTCTCCAAGGAGAGTAGCTACATATTAAAACAAAAACATGACTATAAAATTTTATGTTAAAATATTTGTACATTATAGATACATTGTATATATACACAATACATCAATATTGTATATACATAGTAATATTGTATATACATAGTAACATTCCATTGTGTTTGTGTGAGTGTGTGTGTATATATAATTCATCCATGAGAAAGAAGAAATCTGCTATTTCCAATAACATGAGTGGACTTTGAGGGCATTATGCTAAGTGAAATAAGTCAAACAGAGAAAGACAAATACTATATGATATCACCTATATGTGAAACTCTAAAAAAGTCAAACTTATAGAAATAGAGAGTAGAATGGTGATTACCAGTGTGTGGGGGCTATAAGGGAATTAGAGAGATGTTGGCCGGGGGGGACTAATTTCCAGTTAAGAGATGAATAAGTTCTGGGGATCTAATACACAAGCATTATGACTATAATTAACATTACTGTATTGTATATTTGAAAATTGTTAAAAGAGTAGATCTTAAATGTTCTCATCACAAAAAGGAAATGGTAGTAATGTGATATAATGTAAGTGTTAGTACTACAGTGGTAATCATATTGCAATATGTAAATGTATCAGATCCACAAAGTCTATACCTTAAACTTAACACAGTGTTTTATTTCAATTGTGTCTCAATAAACCTGGAAATAAAATAAAATGGTTAACTAGAGGGAGAGTGAAGGTGCAGGATGAGGGATAAAAATAAAAGTCTTTTTTCAAAAATTGATAGATAGATAAATAAAATTAAAAATTTAGAGTATGAAAGAAGGGCTGAGACAGGCTTACCAAAATCATGCAGTTAAAAAGTAGGAAGACTTCATGTAGACCGATCTCTGCTAAAATAGGAACTTAGTCTGAAATATTCTCAAAAATGTTTCCCCAACCTCAATGAGGAGATGGGAAGTTGTGGACTTACAGGTGGCATGTGATGTCTCTCAGGTTACAGGGTCCAATTAACAGATCACTCCCCTTTACAGGCTTCTTATTGGCATTCTAATGACCTTACAAAAAGACCTCTCCTAAATGTGAACAAGACCTATTAACGTAATTGCAACAGTGCCATGCCAAAGCATAACGGAACCAGAAGAAAAAAAAAAAAGAATACTGATATGTTCTTTATTTAAAATTTTGATATTTTGTTCATCATTACTGTTTTACATTTTTTTAAATATTGCATTGAAATATTCACCTAGATTATTGATTGTTTGGCATCACCTTAAATTTTGCACCTTAGGTAAGTACCTCACTCACCTCACCTAGTCCCGGCTCTCAGTTATAATTTCTGTTGTGTTTCTGGTTAGTATCATTTAACGAATGAATCCCTAACATGCTTTTGTTTGTTTCTTTTTACAAAGAGAAAACAATCATGCCTGTAGAAACAGAATTAATTTCAAAAGATGTATATAATTCAAATAAGTTCAGATAATCTACATACAAGGCAAGGAGTGTAATTTACCAGGTGTTGGTGGTTGATGGAATTTTGCTAAACTTGAGAGGGGAGCAAAGCAGTGCTGACTGAACTACTTTTGAGCTTCTTTACCCTTTAATTATTATAAGCCTCAATTTCATATTCTTTGGGGAAATGGGTCAGGAAGAAGCCAAGATCTCTTAATATGAAGCTATGTTATATCCCAGAACTCAGAAGAAATCCAGAGGTAACCAGTAGAACTGGCCTAATCCTCTAAAACCAGATGCTTAAAAATCTCTAAAACAGTTATAGTTGCCAAATTGCTTTGTGTTTCATTTTTAGATTCTTAAAACTTTGGTGATGAAGAACATTGTCTTACTCTGTGGTTGACAAATGCTGGCCACTTCATGACAACTTTACTGGGCTGCTATAAAAATGTTAAAAACAGGACAATATTATATGAATATAGAGAGAAACAAGTATAGACACATTCAAATATCACTTAACATTTCTTATAAAAGACTTGCCTTAAGTAGGTAATTATACCCTTTCTACATTTTGTTTTTAGCATACTTCTTTTATGAAATTATGGTAAGAGTGCGTGGTAGTTTTCTTTTAATATATTTATTTGGCAAAATAAATACTTGGTAACCTTATATTGTTTACCCTATTTAACAAAAATATTCATTGACCCATGAAAGCAAAAATGAAGTACAACTTCTCACCAAATACAGGGTGTAGCAACCCTGACAACTGGTTACTCTTCCTCCACAAACTCATAATAAGAACAACAGTAACATTTATTGCATTCTTATTATGTGACAGGCACCAGGCTAAGCTACTTTCCACTAGTATTTTTTTTCATGTTAGAGTATGATATTTATTAAATTTCATCATTTATGATCACTCTCATAACCAAATTAACCCTAACACAAACTTTGACATTTAGAAACACAGAGAGCATACTGATTTTTCAACTATTTTGCTTACGTGTACTTCTCAATTGTCATGTAGTGCTCATAATTAGGAGATACTATACATTAACCCTCTCATATTATGCTTATTAAGAACCAAATTCAGGGGTAGAAAAATGCCAACATAAATTCATTCTCCCAAACTGCCCATGAATGTATTGTCACTGTTCTTTCTGATCATATACTTATGGTACATTGTTCAGTAAGATGTATAACTGTAGTCACATGACAACAGTTATGATGAGGCAATATCATTTCAAGAAAGAAATACAACAAATGAAACTAAAAATTCAAGAGAAGCGATCGGGGCATATAAAAATCATTTGAGAACACCACACAAACTTCAGTGTTTTCCACTTTCCAGTTGGAAAGAACATGCGCAAAGTTTTCTTAAGACAGTTGTCAGGTGTGCATGAAAAATTGGCTTTCATGTCATGTATGTTGAGAGGAGATCAATTTCATTGAGGAAAAAGAACTGTGTTCATTATCTTTTGGGTCTGTCTATATCATCTATAGCTGAGAGAAGTTTTTATCTTGCTTTCTTATCCACTAGTATTTTATTTGATCCTCACCACAGCCATGACATAGACATTATAAAGACAAAACCCTATGAGCCTGCCCCTAGCTCTCATCCACATAATTCATACTGTGGCAGCTCTCTGGCTCCAGAGCCATAACATTTAAATCCTATAGTTGTTTTCTCCACCCTCAGAACATTTCACTCCTTCCATGGTTGTTCAGTTCTAATCACTACAGAGGATTTCAAAGTGAGCCCTGGTCCCCCAACCTCTCACCACAAACCAACCCAACTTCACTCTGAAGCAACATAAAAAACACCCAAAAAACAAAACACCACCTCTTTCCATCCAAAACTTCACATATTTGAAGGCAACACTAGCCCACCTAGGTCCTCTTACTGTCACTTCTTGGGAATGACTATCTCAGTTCTTCAACCATTTGTCGTGTGGTATGGCTTCCAGTTCACCCAATTAGCATTCTTACTGTGACTATGCAGTGTGACCCAAGGCACCAGACGTGACCTGTTCAGGGCAGAGGGCTATGGATATGGCCACTGCCTGTGTTTATTGGGATGCTATAACATTTTCTTGATGCAAACTTATTTGATATTTCCTCCAGAAGTCATGTTTTCTTCAGCTTAGAGTCAACTTCAACTATTACTGATCCCCCCACCCAGTCTTTTGTATATTACCTACTTTCAAATCAGGTTTCTTCATGGGCTGGAAAACTTTTAGTGTGAGGGATCAGAGAGTACATATTTTAGGCTTTGAAGGTCATATATATTCAATCACAACTACTGGACTCTGACATGGTAGCACATGAGCAGCCTAGCCAAGACAGAAAAGAAGGATGTGCCTGTGTTTTGATAACTTTGTTTACAGAAACAAGCAGCTGACCAGACTTGGCTCACGCATCACAGTTTGCCAACTCCTGCTACTCCATCCTGTGCTTACTAAGTAACTTCTAGAACATCAATGCAAAACTCTCTTTCATCTTGATTTCATTCGACTGAAGTTATTTTAATCCTCACCTCAATATCGCAGGTGCATCAATCGACCTTCTCAAATTGGTGTGCTTACCTTTTTGGACATGTGTGCCTGCTAGAGCTTCTAAGTCACCGGGGGGAGGAAAAAGGTAAACTAGGACATAGACAGTGACCTAAAGCACATTACTGCAGTCTTCCCTGTACTAAGGTTATCCTGTTTTCTGTCTTACACTATGGATTTACACTGGGATTTGCATGCATGAGGTTTGTTAAGAAATACCTTCAAGAACATTTGTGAGGGGTAATGGGAGCAGGTTTGGGTGATGGAGAGGTTAAACAGTAGTAGCTATAAACATATGTCTTAGCCAACACTACAGGAGCTCCAGATCTGGGATGGACCTTCAGAGTTATCCCAATTGAAAAAGGAGACTGGGGCTTTGTACCCCCAATATTGGCTAGTCATTGGATGTAGGATGCTCCCAGGAAAGAGGAGTGGAAAAGGCAGCTTCCTTTGGCCAAATGTAATTCCTAAAGAGGAGCCCTTGTAACTCATCAATCAAAACCCCTGGTAGCTGGGGCAATATGTGTTTACTTCTAAAGAGAGGATCTGGACAGCACCTCACAACATCCACTTGAGCTGCTTGGATATACTTGCTCCATAAAGTAAATTCACCTCACCTGGAACACAGCTGATCCAGGATTATGACTGATCTCTTTGCATGGGGAAATTTACAAGTGGGTCATGAATAAGAAGAATCATTGCTGTAGCTGGTCTTGAGGTCACAATAATACTCATCATATATTTACTAACCATTCTAGATTACACTCACCCTCCGCTAGCACTTCCACTGGTCCAGGCACTATGATGCATTGGTGTAGACCATGATGCAAAATGATTTAGACCCGCAGCCCTGGTCATCTTGCCCTTCTCATGCTATGGTTGCTGCATTTGTCCATTGATTCCCAATATCGGACAAAGAACTATAAGAAAAGCTCCAATAGATCACCTGAATCCCAAGTGTATTCCTCCCTGCCCAAATTATGTAATAGCATCCCTACCATATCCTGACGATCACAGTCAATTACCCCTGCTGTGGTAGCTCTTTCCTTGTCTGCTTATCTCTTGGTACAAGAAATCCAAAGGAACAGGTAACAGACATAGCTTAAGGCTTAATGGAAGTCTCACTGTGTCCCAGATTAGAAGCATTTCCCCTCTGGAACAAGAACCTATAGATCCAAGGAGACTAGAATTGTGGGGAAGGCAATCACAAATTACCCAAGTGGGTTACTTGTTAAAAGTAAATGGTAAGAGTGCTGATAAGCAAGATCACTCCAGCTTCCATCCCCTGTTTTGGAGACCCATTTATTCTGTCATTAGCCTCTCTGTCCAAGATAAACTAGGATGATTGCCCACTCTAAGGTGAAGGGTACCAACTTCTGAAGGACACCAGGGATAATCTGATGTCAAAGTTAGAGGCAGTGAAAGCCAAAGTGGGCTTCAGTCCATACTTGTAAGTTTCAGCTGCGTTCACAGGTTCCAATTTGTTTTGTTTTCTCTCCTACTTTAAATCCATTTTCACTTCCCAATTACATGTCCGGTGGATTTCAAATCCCAATATCGTACACACGAAGGCAACAACTTTACAGAGACTACTTAACTAGTTCCCACAAATGGGTAAGTTCAAATACCTAAAAGAAGCAGTGCTGCTTCTCCGATTGAAGCTTTACTGATATATTCGGTGTCCCCACAGTGTAGAAACCTCCAACTATGAATGCATTAATTTTGTGATGGTATCTCTTTAAGTATTATTATGGAGTAATTAAGAGCACTGCTTTTGGAGATTGGCACACCAATATTTGAATCCTTTCTGTACTATCTACTAGGTGTGAAATCATGAACAAGTTACATAAATTCCATGTGACTCTTTCTCCATCAATAAAATGTGTGAAAACTCAAAAGTTATTGTGAGGATTAAATGAGAGGTCATTTTTAATTAATTAATTATTGATGTGAATTAAAATTAGCACCCAAAAATATTTTGATTATGATTATTAAATTATGTCAGCTTTCTCAAAATTCTCTGGAAATTTAAAGGTTTTGTCCTCTCATCAAAAACAAACAAACAAACAAAGACAGCAAAAAATAAGGGGAAAAAACCCTCTACCCTATAACCAGCATGAATGGAACACAAAATTATTCCAAAATTGGCAAAAAATGTTAATATACTTTTTGGTAAATAGGTACTTCTTTAAATTATAGGAAGGGAGAAGTAAAGCCATCTGGGGAGGAAAAACATTGTGTCATCCTTCTGGAATCGCTTTGATGCATTTCGATCAGGTTCTGATTTCAAATCACCGATAAGAACCCCCAGCCTTGAGAAAAGAGCTCTACTTAGAACTCTATTTCTGTGTAGTGTGAGCCTTCATTTTTTTCCTTCCTCATACTCTTTGCACAAAGACCCTGAAAGGGCTCCCACCTGTCAGTCTACTTAAGTCGCTTCCCTTCAGCAGAGCTGACAATTGCTGATTCCCTAATGCCCCCAATAAATCATGATCAGGTAATTTTTCTTTTACATTTTCCAGAATAGCAAATAAAAGCCTCTCTCCTAGCTGTCTCTTATGATCTATTTACTGACCCCCATAGATTACTCTGGCTTTCCTTATTGACCTGCTGCTGAGGCACAGCTGACTCCTCACGTGTGGTTTCTTCTGCCTGAGGAAGGTAAAATTCCCCCTTAATATGACTGGGTTCTTTACCCTGGTACCGAAGGAAAAAACGTCTGTAAGATAGGAAAGGAAGTTTTATGCCATAAAAAATTCAGAACTGATGGAATATTGTGCACCCTGCAGTTTTTTTTCTAGATTTGCCAGAGATTTCAGGACTTTCTGATTTTCTCAGACTATTCCAGTTTCTTTTAGCAGCATCAAGAAGAAGTTGTTAAGAGCCCAGAATATCATGAAAGCCTTAAACACCTCTTGCAATGTCATCATACCATGAAACTGTACAGGACCATCACCATGTCCTATACTCCGATCCTTCTAGCCCCAGGATCTTTATACAGGTAATTCTGGAGCAGTTTTCATGGAAAACAACAGGCAGTATTGTGGTTTCCCTGGATCCACCCCAGTTTTAGTAAAGCCATCTGGGGTGGGAGATATGGGACTGAATGTCCCACATTCTAAGAAACCCTTCAGTCCTTGGCACACTAGGGCAGTTGGTTACCGCATACAGAGTCACTAGAAATATGTACCCTGGAGACAAGAAGACCAAGGAGCAATTCCTATCTCTACTTATTTCTAGTTGTATCACCCTGGACAAGTAATTCAACCCCAATCAGACCTTAATTCCCTCAACTGTACTTAAGAGCAGAAATACCTTTTTAAATAGATTTGTCCCAAAGAGAAAATGACATAATGAATTTAAGTTATTTCACATAGCTTCAGGGACATTATGAGTTATTAATATTAGCTATTGTGAGTGTTGGTGATGTTACTTGATACTGAGTACCTCTTAGGTTCGTTCCTATAGCTTTTGAAGATGTTGGTAGAATAGGAACATTGTAAGTTTACTCTTGAGAATAGTAGGTATGTGGTCCCAGAATCAAGAGCTTCTGGATTCCTAAGCAATTTCTCCACTGAGATATTAAAACCCTGCAACATTTTATGCAGGTGAATTCTGTAACATACTTCATGAGAAATGACACGTGAAATAGGAGTTAGCAAGACCATGGTTAGCGTGTGGCTCTGGAATTAAAAAGATCTGGCCTTAACTTCTGGCTTCACCTTACAGATTGTGCAGCCTAATCTCTTTAAGCCTGAGCTTCTTCATCAGCAAAGTGGAAATAATAATACTGCTCTCACAGGAATTGGGGGAATTCTTAAGTGAGATAATGCTTGAAAATTGTTTAGCACACTACCTGGCCATTTGAATGTGCTCAATAAATATTATAAAATAATAGCTAACATTTAAGGCTAACTATGTGCCTTGCACAGTTCTAAGGTTTTTCATGAATTGACCAAATTAATATTCAAAATAACTGTGTGAGATACATATCATAACTTTTTTTCAAGTGACAGATGTGAAAACCAAGGCACAGAGAGATTAAGTAGCATGCCCAAGTTACACAACAGAGGATGTGTGATTAAGATTTAATCAAAGCCATCAGGCATCAGAGCCCAAACTTTTAACCACTAAACTATTATTACAGTGTCTCAACGGTAGAGCACGGAAATGTGAGAAAATTAGAGAGATACTCTTAAATATCGACCTTCGAGAAACAGGAATGTAGGGGAATGGATAGTGGATTATCAGCAGATTGGATGTTCAGGGACCTTGAAGGGTGGAACTACACTCATTATCACACTAGACTTCCTAACCAAAGGACAAGTTTCTACTCACCCAAAAATGTACACTCGGGGAAATCACTTTTAAGTATGGACAAGGAGTGATAGCTTCATGTTCATCTCTGAAGGACACAGCTAAACTGGGCTACAGACACACAGCCAGATAATAAAAAAGCATCTTAGCCTTTCTTTTATTCAGTCCTGGGACATATAAACCAAGGTTTCCCTGACTAAAAATGAAAGTTCATGTTAGGTTGCCAAAGAATTACTCTTTTCACATTTAGAATGATCTTAATATCACCATTAATCAGTGACAGATAAATCAAAAACAGGACAGCATAAGATCAAAGAAGTTGTTTTCAGCTGTAGGAACAACTTCATGTCACTAAAGAACTCAACGCTTTTCTGTATCTATTATTTGCAACACCAGTGAATTAAAAGCAACATGCATATGCATATTTTGGACTCTTGCTTCCAGTTAAAAAAACTTGCTCCCATACTAATAATGAGAACAAGTCAGATAAGCCTCACTATTATATTTTTATCTTTTTAAACCCACCAGAAAGCCAAGGTCACAAAGAACATGAATGAGTTAAATTCCAGAAATTCATGAACTCTTCTAAGAGAGAAGGCACCTGCCATTGCTTTCATCAAAACTACTTGAACAGCAGTAAGGAGAAGCCAGTTAAAATTTAATGAACTTTTAATGGCCACATGGAGGCTGTAGTGATGGACTGAAATCCTTAGGAGCCCTGCCACCTGGAATCTACACTCACTCATTAACCCTTCTTCATGAGTCTTCAGTGAGCATATGAGTAATTGTAATGCAAGAAAGTCTGGGAAAGCTGACAGAGTGCCCCATTCCCTAGAAATGGGCCTTTCCCACAAGTAAGACTAGGACTTGCTGGAGACTGGTGACAGGGCAGGATGTTGAGAGAAATTCATCTTATGCACTCCAGGCTGTTACGGAATGCACTACAGAGGCTCTCAGAAAGCTGTGGAAATGTCAATAGAATGGAAAAACATTTCATTGTTTAGAAAGCCAGAGATGGGATTAGAAAACAAGAACACCTCAGTGACTGAAATCTGACTGCCAGAATTTAAAGCAGAGAGAGAGAGAGAGAGAGAGAGAAAGAGAGAAGAAAGAGATCCCACAATTCAGAAAGTTGTCACCTAAGTTGTAAAGCATAAAGAGATTGCTAAAGACTTGGCATGCTGAGATCTCAATCCCTGATAAAGGAAAAGTCCTGACTCTAAAAATTTGAAACCAGTTGTAAACTAAAACTAGAGCTGCATCAAAGTCCAAACTCAAATCAAATTTCTATTAGATCAATTCAGCTCCCCACACTAACAGCCTGACCAAAGAAGGAACAAAGCTTTCACTAGCTGTAAATATTTATTTCAGTCTCTATTTTACACACAATGTCCAGCACATAATGAAAAAGTACATGACTCACAAATAAGTATAAAAATATGATTTACAGTAAAATAGAGGAAAAACTCAACTGAAATAGACATTGAGATGGTCCCAGGTGCAAGTTATCAGATAGAGATTTTATTTGTTTTGTCATTTACTTTTCTTTCTCCTCTGATATGAATTATTTGTGGATTATAATATACATTAAGTGAAAAGTAGAATAAAAATCAGAAAATATCAAATATCTAGAAGCAAATCTAACCAAAGATGTGTGTTTAAAATTTTTAAATATTGAAAATAATAATTAATGAAAATATAAATATTACACGCTAATAGGTTGTAAGACTCAATAATGTTAACATGTACATTTTCCCAAAATTGATCTTCAGATTCAATGCAATACCAGCAGAATTCTACAGACTTTTTGTTTGAAATGGACAAATTCACTCTAAAATTTGTATGGAAATTCAAAGTATCTAGAATTGTCAAAACAATTTTGAAAAAGATGAACAAATTTGGAGGACTTTCTATATGTGATTACAAGGCTTACTTTAAACCTATAGTTTTAAGACAATGTGGTAATAGCATAGGGAAAAATAAAGATCAGTGGAATACAACAGAGTTCATAATAGTTGCACATCTATACAGACAATTGATTTTTTTTTTTTTTTTTTGCGGTACGCGGGCCTCTCCCATTGTGGAGCACAGGCTCCAGACATGCAGGCTCAGTGGCCATGGCTCACGGGCCCAGCCGCTCCGCGGTATGTGGGATCTTCCCGGACCGGGGCACGAACCCGTGTCCCCTGCATCGGCAGGCGGACTCTCAACCACTGTGCCACCAGGGAAGCCCGACAATTGATTTTTGACCAATTTACCAAATCATTTTAATGGGGAAAGAAAAGCTTTTTAAAGAAATGGTGCTGAAACAATTGAATGTACTCATGGAGGAAAACAAAAAATGAAGATCAACTTCCACTCTACTCCATACCTATGAATTCATCAGAAATAAATCATAGACTTAAATGTAAAAGCTAGATTCCTAAACTTCTACAAGAAAACATAGGAGAATGCCTTCATGACTTAGAATAGGTATATTAGTCAGGGTTTTTCAGAAAAACAGAACAAATATGTATGTATGTATGTGTGTGTGTGTGTGTGTATATCTGGTATGTGTGAGCTAAAATATTTTTTATAAGGAATTGGCTCACACAACTAGGGAGGCTGGCAAATGCCAAGGTCTGCAGGGTGGGTTGGCAAGCTATAGATCTAGGAGAGTCAGTGGCTTAGTTCCAGTCCTAAGGCCAGCAGGCTCAAGATCCAGGAAAAGCCCATGATTCATTTTGAATCTAAAAGCAGGAAGAAAGCCAGTGTCCCAGTTTGAAGGCAATCAGGCAAGAAGAATTCTCTTATTTAGGGGATAGTCAGACTTTTGGTTCTATTCAGGTCTTCATCTGATTGAATGAGGCCCACCCACATTAGGGAGGGCAATCTTCAGTATTCAGTTTACTGATTTAAATGCTAATCTGATCCAAAAACACCCTCGCAGAAACCCTCAGAATAATGCCAGAAAAAAGACCATGTCTCACAACCTCTAAACTATTTTTATAAATCTATAAGGAAAAAGTATCTTGCTCTCACTAGGTGTACTAGAGGTACTTAATAGCATCGCATTATACTTTTAATATCTCTTAGCACAGTCACTGACAATAAATGAGTATCTTCAGAAGAGCAACAGATAAATTCCTTCTCTTTGATCTGAATTAATTTAAAGTGTGTGCTAAAAATAATGGGTATCAAAGTAAGATATTTACTTTTAGTTATCCGTTTGATTTTGGTAATAACTTGGGGTCTCTATGAGCCAAAAAGGAGTGCTTTTAACGGAAGTTCAGGTAACATGTGGCTAAGTGCCCATTAGGGTGGATATTGTATAGTTTACGTAGGGATGAGGAAGCCATAGAGGTAAAGGCTAGGGGGGTACATTGTCTCTTGAACTGAAAATTCTATAATGGTCTGTTGTAGAATGATCTGCTCCAATCCTACAAGAGCTTATGAACTTTTAACATAATGTACAGTAATGTAGATTTCATCTTTGGAAAAAAGATTGATTAAAAGAACTTGGGTTACGAGGATTTTTTAAAAGACCATATCTTTACATGAAAATCCTTGAGAATATATAACTTCATTTTTTTCTTATACTTGATTGGCCATATTCTTTTTTAAAAAATTTTTATTAGAGTATAGTTGATTTACTATGTTGTGTTAGTTTCTACTGTACCGCAAAGTGAATCAGTTATACATATACATATATCCATTCTTTTTTAGAGTCTTTTCCCATATAGGTCATTACAGAGTACTGAGTTCTCTGTGCTATCCCGTAGGTCCTTATTAGTTATCTATTTTATATATAGTAGTATGTATATGTCAATCCCAGTCTCCCAATTTATCCCTCACCCTCTCCCAGCTTCCTCTCCTGGTAACCACAAGTTTGTTTTCTATATTGGTGACTCTATTTGTTTTGTAAGTAAGTTCATTTGTACCATTTTTTAAGATTCCACATGTAAGTGATATCATATGATATTTGTCTTTCTCTGTCTGACTTACTTCACTCAGTATGACAATCTCTAGGTCCATCCATGTTGCTGCAAATGGCATTAATTTGTTCTTTTTTATGGCTGAGTAATATTCCATTCCTCTGTCAATGGACATTTAGGTTGCTTCCATGTCCTGGCTATTGTAAATAGTGCTGCAGTGAACACTGGAGTGTATGTATCTTTTTGAATTATGGTTTTCTCCGGGTATATGCCAAGGAGTGGGATTGCTGGGTCATACGGTAATTCTATTTTTAGTTTTTTAAGGAATCTCCAGAAAGCTCTCCATAAGTGGCTGTACCAATTTACATTCCCACCAAGAGTGTAGGAGGATTCCCTTTTCTCCACACCCTCTCCAGCATTTATTGTTTATAGATCTTTTTTTTTTTTTTTTGGGTTCACTGGCCTCTCACTGTTGTGGCCTCTCCCATTGTGGAGCACAGGCTCTGGACGCACAGGCTCAGCGGCCATGGCTCACAGGCCTACCGCTCCGCGGCACGTGGGATCTTCCCGGATCGGGGCACGAACCCGTGTCCCCTGCATCGGCAGGAGGACTCTCAACCACTGCGCCACCAGGAAAGCCCAGTTTATAGATCTTTTGATGATGCCCATCCTGACTGGTGTGAGATGATACCTTTAAATCTGCTTTGTTAACTGTTACAACACTTAGTTGGTAAAAAATAAACAGCAAAGTACATATTCCAATTTTATACAACTATGATTTAAGATGTGCAAAATATTTTATAATAGTATTCTAAATGTGTAGTACTTGGAAATTTTATTCCCTGTTGTCAGCGTACAAAAAATTTTGGAAGCTACTGTCATTCAAGTAATGTGCACTAAAACTGAAGTTGCATGATCTTGTCCTGTTTTTAGCTTCATAGTTTATAAAATAATATGAAAAGCCTAAAATCACAATCTCTACAACTACTAATTATGAACTCTATTGAGCATATATTGAATTTTTTAGCGTGTTTTATGAACTTTATAATTCTGACTATATTTAATGGATTCTCTGGTCCAGCAATGAAAAAAATTCAAGGGCTGTGAGATGGCACATAACAAACAAAATTACTGTAACCTTTTAGTTTGATTATTTTTAAAATCTGAAATCATTATGGTTATTAGTTCAATTCTAAAAGATGGACCAGAAAGTTTTAAGAGGCTTATCTATCTCAAAAATGTAATTCAACAGTTCAATCATTTTAAATTTTTTTTTTTTTTTTTTTTTTTTTGCGGTACGCGGGTCTCTCACTATTGTGGCCTCTCCCGTTGTGGAGCACAGGCTCCGGACGCACAGGCTCAGCGGCCATGGCTCATGGGCTCAGCCGCTCCGCGGCATGTGGGATCTTCCTGGACTGGGGCACGAACCCGCGTCCCCTGCATTGGCAGGCGGACTCTCAACCACTGCGCCACCAGGGAAGCCCCTAAATTATTTTATTTCATAGGAAAGCAGGAATAGAAACCTCACAGTACAGCTCTTCATCTTACTGATCCTTTTTCTACACAGGAAAATAAGGGAAAGAGGCAATTATCTAGAGACAAGTAGTCCCCAACCTAGGAATTGGTTGTGTTCCAAAAGGTCCTTCAATGGTCAGTTGAATGTATTAGACTCAGGGAAGTCCAGCAGCAAAACATTAGGACCTAGCCAGTGACTCAATTAACCGGGGGAAACTTCAGTTCTGAGGAAGAAGTCAAGTTCCCAAGAGAAAGTTGAATAATGTTAACAGGCAAAACACAGTTAAACAAACAAACATAAAACAGACACAGTATTAAAAGAAGCGTAAGGCCAATGTCAACCACCGCTGCCCCCCACATGTTTTTGCAGGAAACACAAAGGTCTGGCTCAGTCTCTTCCAGCAATGTGGCCGTCTGTGAGCGTGGCAAGAATGCAGGAGCAGCCCTTTCCTCAGTAACGGTGGTAGCTGGGACCTAACCAACCCTTGGAACATCCTGAAATAAACTATCCACCAACAGGATGTCACCACTCACTCCCTACTAACTAGCTCACTCAAATTTAGGGCTTCTGCCCTGAACTGTCTTCCGCACTCAATTTCCCAACCCAGATTATGCTTTTTGCTTTTACGTGTCCTATAAGGTCTTGCATTATGCTAGGCACATGGAGGCAACAATGTAAATACCTGTGGATCTATTTATTAACTAAACAGTCTGGCTAATTACATGGACCAATGATGATGATGATTGATAATTCCAGATTAAAAACACCATGTAGATCACCATCCGTGCATAGTGTTAGGACTTTGGAAGGATAAAAAAAAATTCAAATATTTCATAACATTTTAGTTTCGGTAGAACTACATAGAAAAAAGATTATGGTACATCAAACACACTAGAAAAGGAGTATATTTCCCAAATTCAAAGTGATATTGCCACCAGCAAGGCCCATTATCAAGTCCCAGGAAATAAAAATAGAATCTGGGTAATAAAATAAGGTCTAACCTATTTTTCTTCTTTTACTTTGTGCTTTGTCTAGTTTCACTTCACTGGGTTCCCCGTGCAGAGGCTTCACACCTGGCACTTCAGACCCGAGCTCCTAGTGTGAAAGGGCTGTGCTGACACCTCAGTTGGCAGGCCATGTGTAGTGTAGAACCACTCTGCACAACACTACAATTCAAGATGGCAGCAGTGGGCCTTGTGCAGAGACGCTGCGCTGGGAGCTGTGGATCCGGAGCTGTGAGCAGCACAGCTGCACCTGCCCGGCAAGAGCTCACCGCCTCCAGCTGCTGACAAGACCCCTATAAAGCAACCCTGCCCATGATGTGTCAGGGAGAGTACATGCTCTAGACCATGAGCTCGCACCTCTCCATTCTCCAATCAAAGCATAAAGCTCTCCTTTGCTTCTGTACCGAACTGAACTTAGTCTCGTCTATTGGCTCAAACACTAAGCAGGAGGACCCTTGTTGAGACCCACCTAAAACGAGAAGACAGCTTAGGGGGTTCCTGGGGATGGCTGGGTTTTGCTGCATCTGTATCCTTAACTATGGTCTAGTAGCTAGGCCTCTATATAAAAAGTTGAAAGACTGATGATCCTTTTGAATGGAATTCAGAATGTAAAAGGGCATTTCAAGAATTGGAAAAGCAATTACTTCAGGCCCCTGACCTGGCCCTCCCAGATTTAGCTAAACCCTTTGACCTTTACACTCAAGAGAGAAGGGGAATCACCCTTGGGGTATGAGCTCAAAAACTGGAACCCCTTATTTGGGTGGTTGCTTATTTCTTTAAACAATTAGCTCAAACCACTAAGGGTGGCCTCCTTGCCTACAGGCAGTAGCAGCTACTACAACCCTGCTGAAGAAGGCTGAAACGTTAACATTTGGTCAGCCAATCACTATAAGGACTTCACACCAGGTTCAAGTTTTAGTAAGTTCTAAGGGAACAGAATGGCTACTCCCTAAAGGTTGATTCAAGTTCATGCTATGCTTTTAAGACACCCCAGCGGTTACCATAAAATCCTATCACACGCTAGATCCTGCCACCCTGTTACCCACAGAAATGGGGCCCCTGGAGCATGATTGTATAGCAACCATAGACACGATCTAGGAAGTGATCAGTTGCCCTGACCTAGGAAGTGAGCCTCTTCCTGAAGAAGAAGAAAGGTCCACAGTAGTTTTATGAGAGAGGGGGAAAGGCTGGCAGGATACACAGTAACCTCCCTGACCCAAGTCATAGAAGCATGAAGCTTACCCCCAGGGACTTCATCCCAAAAGTCCAAGCTGACAGCCCTCACCTGAGCCTTAGAGCCCAGGACAGGAAAGATATTAACTGTTTACATGGATTCCCAGTATGCATATGCCATCCTACACACATGGGGCTATTTGGAAGAAAATGATAGGGACAGAATAAAAAGTAGGTAATTAAATAGTTAATCCCACTAGGGGATTGTAAGTAAAGAAAAAAGTATGGGAGATCTCTTTAAGTTAATGATCACTCAAGAAAGCAGGTTTGCTTAACCACAAAACCAAGCAGGCCTGCTTAGCAACAAAACCATGCAACAGAAGCATGAGACATGCCCCAAAACAATAAAACAACGGTGGCATGAGACCCACATCCTGCCCAGTGAGTCAGTAAGTTAATGACCCCTAGGACATGCTCTCTGCAAATAAAAAAACGATGATTTATGGAAAGGTGACATGTCAAAGCGAAAGACCCTCACTGTACTGAGACCTGAAATAATTTTTCCATAGTACTGTGACAGTCCTAGTTTGACCACGAAGGGACAAGAAAACTCCCCTGCCCAACCTGGAGGAGGAGCTGATGATGGAAGCTTGAGGTCTACTCAAGAATGAGGAAGAAGGGGTCCTTTCCCCCTCCCCACATTTCCTTTGATTATAAAATTGTTGCCTACTAACTTCTCGGGTCACAGCACCCTCTCGTTCACCCACTTGTAAGTCTCACAAGCGCCCTATTCTAATAAATCACTTCTGATCTATCACTTTGCCTCTCGCTGAATTCTTTCTGTGCTGAGACATAAAGAACTGGAGCTCCTCAGAGCCCACCGAGATGCCACTTAGTGGTTTCAGAAAGAGGTATGCTCATTGCAGAGAATGAACAGGTGAAACATGGCATAAGCATGTTGAAGCTTTAAAACAATACAGCTACCAAAAAGGTGTCAGGGACTCATTGCAGGGGTCACCAAAAGGGGGATGCAGAGGTAATAAAGGGAAACAACAGGCAGACACAACTGCCCAAAGGGTGGCCCTAGAACCAGTAACTTGGCAACTATCCCTCATGCCTCTAAGGCCAGATCCATCCAATTATTCCCCAATCTACACAAAGGAAGAATTAGATAAAGCCCTAAAACGGGGCTTCAGTAGAGATCTAGGAGACCATGGGTGGTTAGTTAATGAACATGGGCAATACTTCTTTCCCCAAACTGCATCCTGTCAAGCCATCAGGGAGGCTCATCAAGGAACTCACTACAGGAGGGAAGTCCTATATAATAGGTTAGTTGAGGTCATGGTAACTTCTGGCATGAAAAGTATAATCAGTCAGATAGTTGAGACATGTCGCATCTGTACAATGAACAACTCCAACACCAGACCCCCAAAAGGCCCCAGATAAGGCCCATTCAGACCACAGGGACATATCCTGGGGAAGACTGGCAGATTGATTTCACTGTCATGCCGAGAGTACCAGGCAATTTCAGGTATCTCAGTGCTAGTAGACGCATTTTCTAGGTGGATAGAAGCATTCCCTGCTAGAACTGAAACAGCAACTGAAGTGGTTAGAGCATTACTGGAAGAAATAATCCCCAGATTTGGGCTCCCAGGATCCCTACAAATTGATAATGGTCCAGGATTTGTGTCTCACGTGACGAAGGGGATAACGAGGGCCCTGAGCATAAAATGGACCTTGCACTCAACCTGGAGACCCCAGTCATCAGGGAAAGTAGAGAGATTCAATCAGACCTTGAAAGGGGCCTTAGACAACCTATGTCAGGAAACTCGAGAAAATTGGATTAAGTTGCTTCTGATTGCTCTGCTCTGCCTGATGTAAGTCCCAAGGGATAAGTTAAAGTTAAGTGAATTTGAACTCATGTATGGTAGACCCATTCCCTAAACCAGAGAGAAGGGATACCTTAATACCCTTGAGATAGAACAACTCAAGTGTGCCCTCCAGGTAGGAGAAATTATGAAAGCTCTCATGGCATGTGGTAACCAGGTGCTGCCCACACCCACTGACCTGGCCCCCCACCCCTTCTGGCCAGGAGACCTGGTGAACCTAAAACCCTGGAAAACCGGCAGCCCACAAAATTAGCTCACTCCTAAGGGGAACAGACCCCACTTGGTGATCCTAACCACTCATTCTTCCCAAAGCTTCAGGGGATCACTCTGTGGGTACATCAGACTCAAGTGAAGAGGGCCCCAAGCCCCCAACTCCAGAGAGACAACCTGGGGCAAGGAACCCCCTTGACTACTCATGTGAACCTCTCTCTGACCTGAAGCTTCTCTTCCAAAAAACAACAGAAGTGCAACCAGAAATATTCAGGCCAGCACAGTGAGCCTCAACATCACAGCACACTTTTGCCTGCAGGCAAAAGACCTAGATACCTTCATTTCTAGGAAAATTTGACATGTGACCATTATTCTCTTGCTAATATTTGGGCCATGTATCTTAAATTGTCTGGTGTTCTTTTTCTCCAAAATGTCAGACAAATGGTGATCACTCAGGGATACGAACAGTTAGGGCCAAGCCCAGGCGACAACCATATCTAAAAGCAGCTGGGGAGAAGTTCCACTCCTCTCCCTGGGGTTGTGACAATGCCCCATGTCAGCAGAAAGAAGTTACGGAAGCTGGACCATCGCCCCTCGGCGCCCCTCAAGAACGCGGAGCAGAACAAAAGACGGAGGAGGGATTTTCCACCAGCAAAGCCCATTAAAAATTCCCAGGAGGGCTTCTCTGGTGGCACAGTGGTTGAGAGTCCACCTGCCGATGCAAGGGACACGGGTTCGTACCCCGGTCTGGGAAGATCCCACATGCCGCGGAGCGGCTGGGCCTGTGAGCCATGGCCGCTGAGCCTGCGAGTCCGGAGCCTGTGCTCCGCAACGGGAGAGGCCACAACAGTGAGAGGCCCGCATACCGCAAAAAAAAAAAAAAAAAAAAAAAAAAAAAAAAAAAATCCCAGGAAATAAAAACAGAATCTGGGCATCAAGATTAAGTCTAACCTGTTTTTTTCTTTTCCTTTGCACTTTGTCTAGCTTCACTTGCTCACAGGGTGCCGCATGTAGAGGCCTCACACCGGGCACTTCACACCAGGGTTCCCAGTGCGAAACAGCTGCGCTGATGCCTCAGCTCGGCGGGCGGCCAGGTGCAGAGATACTGCGCCTGGCACTGCGATCTGGAGCGTGAGCAACGCCCCTTCGAGAACTCCGCCCCCTCCCCCGCTGAAGCCCAGGAGATCCTATAAAGCAGCCCCACCCATGGCCTGTAGGGGAGTGTGTGCTCTAGGGAAAGAGCTTGCAGCTCTCCATTCTCTGATCAAAGAATAAAACTTTCAGGGATCGAGCCCAGGCTTCCTGCCTTGGGAGTGCGGAGTCTTAAAAAAAAAAAGAATAAAACTTTCCTTTGCCTTTGAACCAAACTCGATCTCATTCTATTGACTCAAAATGAAACTAGGCAGGAGGATCCTTGTTGGAGGCCCACTCAGGAGGGTTAGTAACAATATCACTGTGTCAGGGTCTGTTTTCCACACTCTCTGGTATCTCTACAGCCGGGGGTGGGGGGTGGGGGTCCTTGGACGTTTGGTGCTTCATTTGCCCTCCTGTGGCCTCCCTATATGAGCACCGCAGTGCCTCTCCTCTGATCACCTCCTACAGTTCTTCTGGCTTTGGAGAAGAGATTATACTGTAGGGTGGGTGTCAAGTGTCCATTTATCACATTATCTTAAGCACAAAACAATCTTTTCCTCTAAATTAGGGGACAGCAAAATAGAGTCCTCCAGCCCTGATACCTGTTTTTATAAATAAAGTTTTATTGGAACATAGACACACACAATTGTTTTATAATGTCACCTATGGCTGCTTTCATGCTACAGTAGCAGAGTTGAACAGTTGAATCAGACACTTTATGGCCCACCAACATTAAAAAACTTACCATCCTGCCTTTTATAGAGTTTGTCCACACTTGCCCTAAAGCAGCACAGCCACAGCACATCCTGTAACATTTTAGAGTGCTACTTGAAGGTGTAGGGAATACAGCATGATATAGAAAGCTACTTACAGCTGCTATTTGATGAGATCATTCTCATGGTACCCAGGTCAGATTTGCTCACAGTTTCCTTCTGAGAAGCTCTGCTGAGTTCCTGTCAATCCCTTTGGAGCTACTTATTCACATTAAAGTAGTATGCCTTGGGGTTCAGAACCAAACGCTGTGATGCCTGTGTGAAAGAAGTGTTTTCTCCTGCCCTCCAGCGTAAGTCCTGCATCCCCAGTCTCAGTTTTTTCTCAAGAGCTACGCCTTTACAGAATGATAAATTGGTAATGGAAAAGTCCACATCCTGGAGGGGAAATTGTACTTCCTGCCCAGAGGATGAAGTGTTACCCTAGAACCTCCCAAAATGATGCCATTCATTTTACATTGTATCATTGTTCTCAATTATTTACTGTCTTAACTTGCAATGTCCCCCTATGCAGGTAAGTTTTCCCACATGACTGACTTCAGGCTTGACCATACGACTTGCCTTGGCATAGCAGATCTCAAGTATTTGATATCCTAGCAGAAATTTGAGCCATCACATAGTTCAGCATTCACACTTTTCCTTCTGCTTTGAGGAGATCATGTTCCAAATCATGACTGGCAATACGGTCTGCATCTTGGCATGAAGAAGACACATGACACACAAATAACTCACAGCTGCCTCGGCTAACACGTAACATGAGTGAGAAATAAACTTACGTTGTTATAAGCAACATGACTTTTAAAATTTTTGCGCTGTTACTTAGGATAATGGTGAAAGACAGCCATCCTAGGTAGCTCAGGCTGACATCATGAAATATCATAGACTGGATGGTTTAACAACAGAGATTTACTTGTTATAGTTCTGGAGGCTGAGAAGTCCACAATCAAGGTGCCAGCTGATTCAGTTCCTAATGAGAGCTCCCTTCTTGGCTTGTAGATGCCTACTTCTTTGCTATGTCCTCAAATTGCCTTTCCCCTATATTCTTCTTCTTCTAAGGGCCACTAATTTCATTCTGAGGTCCCCACCTCCATGACCTAATCTAAATCTAATTACTTCCCAAAGGCCCCATCTCCAAATACCATAATATTGGGGATTAGGGATTCAATGTATGAATTTTGGAGGGACATAAACATTCAATTCATAATAATAATAATTAATGTAGAAACTGGTAACAGAAATGAAGTACTGACATAATTAAAACTCTAAAGCATGTAGCATTAGATTAAATGTCAGAGATGGTAAGACTGCCATCACCTGGGACAATTTAGAAGGCTTTGAAGGAATGGAATGGTGGCTTTAGACCAGCGGTTCTATGCCAGGGACAATTTTGCTCTCTAGGCAACATTTTGCAACGTCTGGGGACATATTCAGCTGTCACAACTGAGTGAGGGGGTGCTACTGGCATCTGGTCGATAGAGACCATAAATACTGCTTAACATCCTACAGTGTGTGGGATAGCCTCCCACAACAAAGAAATACTGATCCTAAAAATGTAAATATTGTCAAGGTTGAAAAGTCCTGCTTTAGAAACAGAGATTACTAATAAAAACATTAGTGTATTTGGTCACCTTTGACAAGTTATTTCAAAAAAAGAGATAAACTCAAAAGAGTTGAACAATTTGCAAGCAGGTATGATGCTGAGTATGACTAATCCAAAATCAAAACTTTCTGAGTTTTTTGTTATTAACATCACAACTATGGCATCTACAAAAATATCTCAGCTCAGGTTCACAAAGAACAGTTCATTTCCTTTTTTTAAAGCCTCTCTTAATGACCAAGTCAAAAGCCTTCTGCAGTTCCTTCACCTTAGCTCACCATCTCCTGTAATCTACTGCTCAACTAGGTCGCAACTCCACAAACTGTGTTCTATTTTATAGGCCAAGAACAATTCAAATCCATCGACAGGGGAAAACAATCCCCCTCACGTAAGAAGCAACATACTAGTTTTCAATGTACACACACAGCTTAAATTATTAATCAGAATTCTTAGCTGCTCTATCTAAAAACAACCGTTCAGATTTCTACAGTTTTCCTCAAGACCAGTGAATGGGTGTTTTTTATATCTGCGAAACAAAAGGGACAATCTAGATGGTTTTTCCAAAACAGGCAAACAAAAAGTCTGCTTCAAAGATGAATTCAAATATCTATCTTTTTATAAGAACATATATGGAGAAAGAATTGGTTTTATTTTTTCCATTTTCTATCTATCAGGATTTCAAAATCAATGGGCTGATGTTTGAAGTCTTATTCCCTAACTCCAGTCAAAATAGCAGGGCTGTGATATGAGTAGAAAAGATGGGAACGGGGAGGCTCAAGGAATTTTCTATACCACGACTGATACTAAACAATTATATGCACATCCACTGTTACAGAAGCTACTCCCAAGACTGTGCTCTCTTTTGGGGACTCTCGTTGTTATAGTTTCCATACTGAGACACTCAATTAAGTAAGACTTTACTAATGATCCTCTGAACTTCTCATGCATAAACTTCCTTTCCAATGAATTAGTTCAAAAATACAGCCACATTTCAGTGTGAGAAGTTGTTCAGAACTTCAAAACAGGGAAATGCTTCCAGAATGTTCTGCCAGTTTGAAAACTCCAGCCTTGCCAAACTTATAAAAGCAATGCCAGTGAGCCTGAGGCACACGAAGCCAATGTGCTTAAGTTCTACCGGGATGGGAAATAGTCCATTCCCAGATAGCATCCCAAAATGAATAAAATGAAACAAAACAAAACTTTTCTTCCTGTTACTGCTACCGTTGAATATTAAAACTCTCCATTGAAGACAAATAACCCCAAGGAAGTCAAAGGATCACAACCGTATGAATGTAAAAGAAAAAACAAAGGACAGACTTAAATATCACTAAGTTCTACCAACTTCATATTTGTGTGAACATTAGAAATAAACAAGAACATAAAGTATTAAGTCCAGTCAAAATGTTTCAGCCGAGTTTTAGCTATTCAATTCTACAAATACAAATAACTCATTACATTTTTCTCTACAATGACAGCAATTAAAATTTTTTAATACAGTACAAGTAAATTTTTCAAAAGGATTGACACAGGTAGGGGCTAACTAGCCGAGAACACTCATGCTTACAAAAACTCAAGTTTTCCCTCTTAATTCTTGATCCCTGCTAGATCACATTTCTCAGTCCCCTTCCAGTTTAAGTGGATAGAAGAAATGTACACCACTTCTACGATTAGTTTCTACAAGCTCTCTGCTGGCCTCCATGTTCTGTCTCTTTTCTGGAAAAGACCCTAGAAGATGAGAGAGCCACAAGATGGAAAGAGCCTGAAACCTAAATCTCAGTGTGAGTGAAAAGATGCCCACCAAACACTCAATTAAAGCTGGAGGTAACCAAGATCAAAGCCAGTGGGGTTTGAGGTCTTCTGCTGCAGCCGTTCACCTCCCTTTACTACTGATTTGATGAACCCAGGGCATGTTTGTGCACCCTGAGAATGGAGGAGACCTGCACTGTCCTTCCCACATATAGCTTAGGAAGATAGCAAGAGCCTGGAGAAGGAAGGGATGCATGTGGGGCTAAGCAGACAGAGACAGGGACAGCTTCACAGAGATTCCCAGTGCCCGGTGTGGTCTCAGAGCAGACGATTTCAGGGCACAGTGGCAGAGCAAGGACAAATGGCACACACAGTTGACTAATGCAATGTGTTTTTGCCCTCACTCCACACTGCTGCAGCCACATTCCCCTTTGCAGTGCCTCCAGAAACTGACCTATGCTCCCTCTACACAGCCTTCGCTGTGGCCCAGTCCCAGCACAAAAGTATTGGAGTTTCCAGACCAGAAGAGACCCAGAAGGAATCAAAATGTATAGTGACCATAATCTGGTTTGCCTTATATTTGTTCTCTTGGTGTAGTTATTTCCAGCACCCCCTTTTATTCTGGAAAGTATCTGATGTAGATGATAAATAACATGGTTTCTATAGGAATAGGGATGTCTATATAAAGGTCTGTTCATGAATATACAATATTAAGGATGACATGTCCCTCCCTGGCCATATTCCAAGACAAACTCCCTAAAACTTAGATTCAGCCTGAAGAAAAAGGTACAAAGTTGACTAAGATTATATTTCTGCCACTGGGTAAAATGGAGGCTCAAAAGAGAAATTGAATTTAATTATAAAAAGTAAGTTCTATTTCTTACATTACTGAGTTGTAGTGAAATTTTTATCTCTACCCATACATGTCACACACACACACACACACACATGCATACACACATATACACACTATAGTATAGGATATATCAGGCTTCAAATCCAAGTTCTTTTACTCACTATTAGGATTTGGGTTTGTTTCTCAGCCTCCCTGAGCCTGAGTTTCCCCAACCTCATCTATAAAATTAGGATCATAATTCTTGATTTTTATTGTGAGAATTAACATGTTTAATATGTTTGCTTGAAAATATCATTCTTTAATGAAATTTATACTTAACCTGCATATACTTACATATAGCAAAAAAAATTCAGTGGAAGGAAGAGTTTACCCAGGTCTATCCATGTGACTATGCTGGAAATAATGAGCATGAAGAGTCGTATGACGTTTGGCCCTTCGTTCCCTGCCTGCCCACATTTCCCTGCTCACACTGTCACACGTGTTCAATTTTGATGATGTATCTAAAACACAGCCAACAGCCATGGCCCTGCCACAGCAGATTTCCAAACATTCTCAGAGAAACAAAAGGCAAAGTGACCTGGAGATCACTGGTGTTGGCCAGGTCGGCCACATGATCACCCTACACTGATGCTGCTTGCGCCAGGCTCTGGGCTTTCAAACACACCTGTTCATTCCACCCAGCACGTGTGCCCTTGTGGCAGCACCACAAGCATCGTTCATAGACCTGCTCCTGAAGGTGGGGCTTTTCATCGTGGCGGCAGCCCTTCCCTGCCCAACTGGCCTAACCTAGCCCTCCCCATCTCGCTGCATCCCATCCTTAAAAAAGTAGCACAATCACATAGCAACAGCCTCACTGGTAGGTGTGTATAGACACCAGGGTAATCACGTCCAGGAGGGCAAAGTAGAAAACCAAGAGGATGGCAACTGATAATGATAACACAGTCACTAAGCACTGGATTTATGCCAGCCATTGTATGAAGCACTTTCCATTAATTGTCTCCTATAAGCCTCACAACAACTCTGCGAGGCAGGGGCTATTTTATCATCATGTCATAGGTGAGGAAGCTGACACTTAAAAGGGTAAGTACTAGGAGAGATATTTATTGAGGGCTTACCAAAAGCCAGACACTATTTGAAATTTTCTGCATATATTTCATTTAGTTGCTGTAGCAAGTCTATGAGGTAGTACTAATATTTTACCTGTTTTACAGATGAGGAAAATGAGTATACAAAGTGAATTGAATTTTCCCAAGGTCATCAGTAGCTAGTGGTGGGGGTGGAGTCTGAACCCAAGTAACTTAGCTCCAAAGTGTACATTCTTAACCACTTTAATATAACTAAGAACTGGTTGGTTAAGTCTTCTGGATTCCAAGGCCCAAACCCTTAACCTCTCAATCACATCAGATGTCAAAGTGTTATTAACTGTCATGATCCCAAATGGATTCCTTTTATTTTGCATATGGGGAACCTGCGATCAGAAGGGCTCATCGGTCTGCGAATCTTCAGCAAGCTCTTGGCAGGACTTCCTGTAGTGCTGTGCATTGTAAGGGAAGCTTCCAGTGAAGTGACAGCCCCTTACACAGCTCTGGGGCTTATGTGAGCCCTCTGAGGCAACCTGACACTTTGGGCAGAGCTGTGACTCCCAGTACAGAATGTGCTAGATTTCTCTCAGTGTGGATACATAAGAATACATTCTTATAAGAATGTATCCACATTCAGCCTGTTACTCTCCAAGTCCTTCTGCTTAGACACAAAGTAAGAAGAAAATTAAATAGTTGAAGCAAATTCTCCAATTGTCCAGGCTCACAGGCCTATATTATTGGGAAAAAAATTATATAGAAAGGCAGTATGACAAGTAATTCATATGGAAGACCACAGACCCTGGAACCACACTTCCTAGGTTTAAAGCTCAGCTCTGCCATTTACTAGCTGGATGGTTTGGGGCAAGTAACTTAACATCTATTTTGCCTTTCTGCATCTGAAAAAGGGGTGGTAATAAAATCTTCCTCATATATATATAATATATATATCACATAGTAAGTTCTATTTAATTTTTTTGCCATTATAATTACTAGGTCCTTTATCTGTTAATGAGCTGAAAATTCTGATAGAATATACCTTCAAAACATTTTCTCCTGTCTCTTCTAATCAATGTGCACTATTAACCTTCTCCAGTCTTTCATTTTTCTCTATCCTCCTACTCTCCCAAACTGTACTTTTGAAGTCAATAAAGGGGCAAGCTCTGAATACAGTGGTATATCAGGCTCATTAAA
Organism: Globicephala melas; assembly: GCF_963455315.2. Classification (NCBI taxonomy): domain Eukaryota; kingdom Metazoa; phylum Chordata; class Mammalia; order Artiodactyla; family Delphinidae; genus Globicephala; species Globicephala melas. Next base: position 44,105,079 of record NC_083327.1, on the reverse strand, counting down.
ACATTAACAGCTATCTTCTCACATCCAGGTCACTTAATTTTGATAAATTAAGAAACTAAGTACAGGAGGTTTTAGAGTGAAAAATTTGAGAATTAGGGAGTAATTTGTAGTTTCTTTCAGACTAGCAAACTGCATAGACTGGAAAGTTATAAAATTTGGAAATTAAACTTAACGTTGTCCATGTATGACATTTTAGAAACTTCTTTGATTAGTCATCAGTTTGTTTAAATTTTCATGCTAGAAAATGCTCATATTTTACAGTTTTCTAAATTTCAATTCCTAGGTTCTTGTACTATTAACATAGTTAATACAGTTTAATTTTGTTAGTATAGTATAATTAGTATAATATAATGCTTGACCAATAGCATTATAATGGTGGAATCCGAAAATTTAGACCAAAATCTTTTACATTTCTTGCTTTTTACTTAACAGTATAGCCTTGTGTTGTTAATTAACTTGATTTTGGGAATCCTTTCACAATGTATACATTTATCAGATCATTGCATTGTACACTTTAAATATATTATAATTTTGTCAATTATATGTCAATAAAGCTGGAAAAAATATCCAAACTTTTATAAAGAAAAATTACTTCATTTTTGATTCAAATATTTACCATGTATTTCATAAAAATATTATTTTGCATATGTAAAGCACATTGGAAGAACAATATACAATATCTATTTTTAAAAAATTAAGTTTCAAGTTATTCTATACTATTCTTTACTCACAATAGGTAATTTTTTTCAGATGACCAAGATAACTGTTTCCAACAAAAGTCTATGCTAGAACAAATACTGTCTATATAAAACTCTTTATTAAAACAAATTATTACCAATAATTGTATAATAATTGTATAATAGAGCACAAGCTGCAAGTTACTTTATAATTAACAATGTTATTTTGAATTTAACTTTTCTACTGGAAAGCACCCTACAAATTCAGAATTTCATTTATCTGTTAATATGCCATCTGTTACGAAATTTTCCGCAATTCAAAAATCCAGTGATTAAATAGCTCTTTGATAACAGTCTTGCAAAACAAGCCAGTGGAATTATGCTTATTATAGAAATACTAGAGTTGTATCTAAAACCTTTCCATACTACTTCAGCTTTTCAACTCTTAAGGGAATTAGAAATTAGACTCTATTTCTAGCAAAATTCCAATTGGGAATAAGGGATGACCTAAAAGAAGGGAATAAACCTGGTTATTACAAAAGAGACTCAAATAGATTTTGAATAATAAGCTCTCATGTCCTTTTCCAAGTGTAGGAAAATTTTATCATAAAATGTATGACCCACTAGTCACTTAGAAATCCAGTAAAAATATAAACATAAAATATAAGTGTGCTTCAGGTAAATTCAACATAGCAGAAATCCAGGGAGAATAAAATCAAACTTGAATCAAATCCAGAAGGTATAGTCATTTTTTTAAAGATCAGAATATAACCGTATTCCTATGGCTTGATTTTTTTTTTTTTTTCTTTCAGGTTGTTGGATTACTATCCTTTCTGCATCAGCCTTTGAGTAAAAAAAGAAGTTCAAACCTACCTAAAAATTCAAGAAGATTTGATTCTGGTGTTTTCCCAATTCCTGTTCCACCTGCAGTCAAAAGAACAGACAGCAAATTAGATAATCATTATCTGAAAACCTTGTCTCTGTTGTGCTGTTCCAGGCAGTAGACTAAGAAAAGCATCTCCTGGGCACATAGGTGTTCAGGGAAGGCAAAATGAAGATATCAACGGGAGTGGGCTCTGACTTTGACCACCCACCCAAATCCAGCTACCACAAAGTGGAGCACTGGGCCGACTATCCATGGCTAGCCAGCCACTGGCCACCATTTTAGAATTACGTAGGAACCACAGAATAAGTCACAAGCAACAGAGCAAATCAATGGTTCTCCAAATTACAGAAATTACAGAGTTCTGCCCAATCCCATGTTCACCCACACCCCCATTTAAAACTCAGTACCTCAGAATTTGCTCAGATACGCATGAAATATGAGCAGTATTTTTAAGTATGATATAAAAATGAATGGAAACATATTGATATTCTCAAAGTATCAGGTTTCATTCTGATTTCTAGGGTCTATAATAAATTAATATTACAATCAGTTAAAATTATTTGCATAATGAAATGGAGACAAAAATGAAAGTGGGACAGAAAGTGAGGGAAAGAAAGACAGAAGGAAGAAAGAAAATTATAAATTCAAATTTTATTTTATTGGATTACTTGTCTCGCTATATTTTATCTTTTAAACTGCATCTAAATGGCACCAAGGCAACTAATTAATTCAGCTAATCAATATGTGGAATTCAGAGAACAATCCTATCTATACTAAGAAATAGGATATTGTTGGAATTTTGTATTTTTCAATGTCTATCAGTATCAGGCATACAGGACCAAAATGTCTTTGTATGTCTCTCAAACTCCTTTAGTTGCAGCTTCTTTAGTCAGACTTTCACACTTGTTTATCTCCTCTATTTAAGGTTTTAAGTGCAAGAGCAAACTCTCCAAAAATACAGTATCTCAAATTTAAACAAAAAATGCTAGCCTGTTATCTATTATTTGTATAAATCTACTTTATAATTTAATTCTAATACAAATGTGTGCTAATACTTAGATGCAGCTTGAATCCATTAATTAGTTTGTATTTTATGGATGGTGATGGAATCTTAGCAATATTATTATACCTCTTAGTATAGACATTACAGCCAAGGAAGTACATCTTCCAATTATCTCATTACCTGGCATATGCTTAATTATTGTTGTTGTTACTATGAAGACTTTGCTAAGGTAAGGCTCATAAAATTACATTTCAATTTTCAATTATTCCTAAAAAAATTCTTGTGGCAAAATATTGCCATCTCTACTGCAGATGAAGAAAGTGATCAGCAAATTGTTTTTGTGTGATTTAATCATTTATTTCACAACAAACCTCATCCACTATTGTAACAGCCAATTTCTAATTGATAACAGTTTGCAGGTGACCACATGTCATTTTTGTTTATGACAATTTTCAGATGGTCATCTCAGTGCTTTTCCTAGTAGATATGTGTTCAGCAGCCAGTGCAACATCACAGGTGATCTTAATTGATACCCAAGTGAATTGCCTCAACAAAGAGGTCTATAATTAAAAAGCCACATGACTGAAAATGATGAATTCCCTCCTTACCATCTATGCTGCTTCTTCTCGATCAAGGTTGAAATACATATTGTGGCAGCAAGCCTGAAACCCTGTGACAGCAGCACATAAGCCATCTATCTCTGTTCCAGCCAACCAAGACTTTTAACCAATATTACATCCACTTACAGTGACAAATTAATAATTACCGAAAATGTTTTAACGTGCAAAGAGAACACAGTAGGTACTTAATGTGTGGATGAGACATTCCATTTAATATCACATGTTGACTCTCTTATATATCAATTCAGTTTCCAGCAGTAAGTCTGTATTGTAAAATGTGATAATCTGATGTAAAAAGAACTGTAAAACTAAAATGTTTACAAATAAAAAATTCTCTGAATAACATTATATAAATATCATAAGATGAGAACTGGTCAGAACTTCCCACAGATAACTAAATCACTGATGTCTTTACAATTTTCAAAGAGAAAAATTAAAATTTCCTAAATGGGATGATAAAGGCAGCAAGGTAAGTATCCCTGTTGAGCGTGATTCCTCCAGGGTGCACACGTGGTCCAGAAGTCTCCTCAATGGAGAAATATTTGTTATTTTTTATAGAGTCACTGTCGTCCAGAACCAGGCTGTATAAAAACTCAACAGTGTGGGTTATTTTTTTTTCAAATTCCAAATTAGATAAATGTGTTATTCTCTGCCCCCTTCATAGACTCCTTGGGAAGGAATGTATGGTCAAAGTTACAGAATTTACAGGAAATGAAGACAAAGTGTTTGAAATAAACATCTACAATAATAGGCACAGCTCATAAAAAGGAAGAGTGAGAGATAAAACTCAGTCTTTCTGGATTGAGTTGTCGGGCTGAAGTCCCTGAAAGGTACAGAATGCTAACTAAAAAAGGTATCCGGGTGGTAGTTCTTTTCAAACGCATGTATTTCTCAGTCTATGTAGTAATTAGAACACTTGAAAATTCACTATAACAATATCTCATGTGGCCTGGTCATGGTTTTTCTCTCCAAGATGGTTCATTATCTTTCTTCATATTTTACTTTTCATTTTTCTGACCTGCTGCTCTTCAAGGACATGTTTCCCCTAAATGATGTTAACATTAAGGACTTATTAAGTACAAAATGGAGTGATATGTTCTGGTCATCATCTTATCCAAGGGGACTGACCATAAATTATAAATTGTGTGGTCTTACGAATGCTATTTCTATCCATACAATTCTTACCATCATCCTAAAAAATAACATTCCTCAAAAAGCATTTTATCAAATGAATAATGGAGTCCTATGGACACATATAGGAAAACATAAGCAGTTTTCATAATAGATGTCTGAAAACATGATTTGTTCACTGATGTTTGGCATTGTTTTAGAAAAATGCTTTGCATCTTTCTGCTAATGCTTTTTGTCTTAAAGCATCTTGTAGTATCCCCATTAATCTGAACAAACTCAACAAACAAAGAGCAAGGCTGCTTTGGCAGAAGGACAAAGGACACTTTCCCCTCAGCTCATAACAAATTGCTTTCATTAAGAACAAATGGTCTTGGAACATTATTCTACTTGAATCGCCGCCGGGTGACAAGCCCAAAGGGTAGACCCAATGTTCACTGTAAACAATAAGAATGGGTCTCAGCTAGTGGAATGTCCTTCTGTAGTTTAAAAACTCCATATTCTGGGAGCATGAGACGGGCCACTTCCAATAATAAAACACCAATTTGTGATAACTTTCAACAGTTGTTATAGCTTCAGACTTTGTGATTAAGACAATTCCAAATAAAATGGAAATCACAAAGTGGCAGAAAGTTTTCGGATACTTTTATGTTTATTATTGGAGATAATACTTTTCTGAAGTTGCATTAAGAAATGAATAGCTTATAGATATCTTAAAAGAAACACCTATTTCAAGGTTTTTCTACACTATCAGGAACTTGATCTTTAGTGAAAAAACTTCTTGCAAAACTTAAAATACATGACACTAAAAATAAAACAAATTTCAGCTTAAGTGCAAAATAACAGAAAAGGGAATTGTAACATAATATAAAAATATTCTGTGTCCATAGTTTTAGCTGATTTTTTTTGTTTGTTTTTGTTTTTGTTTTGCGGTACGCGGGCCTCTCACTGTTGTGGCCTCTCCCGTTGCGGAGCACAGGCTCCGGACGCGCAGGCCCAGCGGCCACGGCCCACGGGCCCAGCCGCTCCACAGCACGCGGGATCCTCCCAGACCGGGGCACAAGCCCGTGTCCTCTGCATCGGCAGGCGGACTCTCAAACACTGCGCCACCAGGGAAGCCCTTAGCTGATTTTTTTTGAATCACTGGGCATTTTTCTTATAAACTTCCAATCAGTGAAGCTTACAAAAAGACAACAATTTATAGATATTTCATAATGTGACCTTTAACTCTTTTCTATTTTTAAGCATGTTTGATTTTGAAATAACTTAAAGTCAGCATTTAATACATGAAAAATAGGTTTCATGTGTGCACATCAACTCACTCTTCATAACGCTATTTTATTATTTCACTTACCACACGACGTCTTTACTACGCATTTATACATTTTAGGCTGCAGCATACTATAACTCCGCTGTTTAAACTGAATCAGATTTCCAGACACAGAAGGTGTTTTTAAAAGCAAGATTAAAAGCCAGCTAAGCCAGAGCACTTCAAAAGCTCCTTGGCCTTGCCCTGAGCAAGAAGTTGAGGAGAGAGGAGGGGTCATAAGAAGTACATTTTGTGTTTGAATAAGGAATTGATTGGGGGAAGAACTCCAGGTTAGCTGAGACAGAAGATCATAATTTTCTACTCCTCCAACAGTATGTCAATAAAAGAATATTAGAGACTCTATCTTCTAAGAAGCAGTCTGTCTTTTGGTTTCATCATCACCATCAAAAAGCATTTTTGTTATTCACCCAGTGGCTTCTCCACAGGAAGCAGTATGGATTGGCTTGAGTATGGGAAGGAACCACAGAAGAGTCACCATTATTTAATAAATCCTTACATCATATACGACGCAGGTTGTAGAGAGTATCTTTACTGTGGCTCTCTTTGCAGCCTCATACATATGTGCCAATAGGAAACAAACAGATACATAAATAAACCCATTTTAGAATCAAAAAAAACAAAGCAAAGCAAACATAAGTGACTCCATCAAAACACTATAGATAAACTAACATTCTTCATTTATACTGTAGGTGTATGGTCACTTTTTTCATTCCATAATTTACTGACTTCAATCCTGTAACTATTTTAGGAGTGCCTAGTATGTGCAATCACAGAGATACGAAAGACAAAGTCCCAATTGAAAAAAGAGGCACCACGATTTCTATTTAATGGCCAATACTTTACAACTTTATACAGTTGAAAGAAAAAAAATTTATAGAATATTGACTTTATTAATTAATAATGTGTTAATAATTTTTTATAAAAGCCCAAAGCCTTGAATTTCAGAAACTTTCAGCTGGAGTACATCATAAATTAAATGATGGCAATACTGTTGAAACATTATCTGTAGCCTAATTCTCTGTGACATTTTAAATAACTAGGGGGGGAAAGAGAAGCCCAAATTATCGGTAGGAAGACAGAAAGATCTTTGTTATCTGACAGAACGTAAGAGTGGTTTTGATTTGAGAAAGTATGGACTTCATTGTTCATAAAGTAATGTATATATCCCTCCTGGAGCTCTAATTCCTGTTGTACACTTTGACAGACCAACCTCCAAGGTGGCTTTGTCCTTGGAAACAGGGACCATAATCTGGAAAAGAAGGCTTTTCCTCAGAAGCTTGTTTAAATGACGTCTCCCAGTTCCTCTCAGCTCTGATTCATGATCACTGATTCTGAGCTCTGCCTTACATCTTTTCTGATTCCATTTGATCCTATATTGAACCTTGAAAGTACTCCATTCTCACTCTCTCCCTTGGTTTTTCTTACTGGGTCAAAAGGTGTTCAGCCTAAAGCAGATATTTTCTCTTGCTTCTTTCTCCATCTGTCAGAATATTTATCATCGTTAATGGAATGAACCATCACATCACATTTTATCAGAAGGTACCGACCAGGGACTTCTCTGGTGGTCCAGTATTTAAGACTTTGCCTTCCAGTACAAGGGGTGTGGGTTCAATTTCTGGTCGGGGAGCTAAGATCCCACATGCCTCAAGGCCAATAAAATGAAAAAACATTAAAAAAAAGAAGCAATATTGTAACAAATTCAATAAAGACTTTAAAAAAACAAAAAAGAAGGTACCGACCAATTGTAACCAGTTCACTAACCAACGTCATCATGGACTTCAAAATATTAATTACAAACAATGTTTCTAGATGTTACATAGAAAAAGTTTCAGAAGTCAAAGGAATTTGTGAAAAAAAATAGGTGAAATAAACTTAAGTTTCTTCATTGACTCATAGCTCAGGGCTCTTTGCTAATAAGCACATGAATTTCCAAGGGGAGGTGTGTTGAAGCTTATCCGCCATGCGTAAACCTGTTTGATCAAGGCACTCCCCACATTTTATTTGCAGAACCCTTTCAAGGCCTTATAGAGAACCCATTTTTGAGACATTCTTTTGCTGAGATAAATTAAATAAGCCAGGCTGAAAAGCCCTCAAGTCTAAATTTTCAAGATATTTGGATAAATAAGTTATCAAGATTTAATTTTTACATGAATAGTTTTAAAAAATTAAAACTCTTGGAATGTCTAAGATTGATAAATACAACTATTCTCTATTCTCATTTAAAGTTTTTCATAATAAAAAAACCATGTCTCCATGCTCTTGGTCAAACAAGAAATAATCATAACACCATCCTATCTAATTACTATCAGATCCAGAATGACAAGAACCTAAAGTAATTATGTGACACAACCTCTTATAAGTCAATGTAACTAGGCCATAACAAAGTAAAACAACTAAATCTTTTGGAATATATATATATATATATATATATATCCAAAAATACAGAGATATACATTGTATATATCTATATGTATAGATAATATAATATTTTATATAATACATATTCCTTCCAGGGCCCAAGTTACAATGTCCAATAATAGTTAATACTAGGATGTAAATTCACTAAACTCAAAAACGATGTCTTTCTTTTTTACTTTTGTTTCCTCTGTAGCATTTACACAGTGGCTTTTACAGAGTAGGTAGTCAGTGAATATATGACATATAAAAATACACAGATGAGTGTCATGGTGATAGAAGAAAAGAAAGGAAGGAGGAGGGAGGAAAAATAAAGGTCATACAATGTGTGCAGTTAGTCATTTCCTAAGCATTTATTGGCTATCTTGAGCTTCCATTTTCTATGCTAAACACTAGCACAAATATAAAAGTGGCCTGAACTTAGGAATAGCTAGCCTAGTAAAAGAGACAGATATTTTAATAAATAATACATTAACAATGTATAGGACTGTAATAGAGGAATGTACAAATATAATGAGAGTAAGGAGAGAACAAAAACTCTTTGGCAGGGAAAAGAGGGTTTCAGAAGCAATTAATATCCAGATTGGGTTGTGAAGGATTTTATTAAGTGAAGAAGAGAAGGAGAGCATTCCAGAGGAGAGGAAATGTCATCAGCAAGTGCACAGAAAACTGAAAAGGTATACTGTATTCAGAAAATAGCATATTCAAGAAAGTACTATCAGGGAGGTGCTGGGGCTGAGAGGTAGGTGGGGAATGAGAAACAGCTAGATGCTATTGCTGAGAACCTGGATTCATATTACCCATGTTTATTTAATCAAGAGAGTTTTTAAAGTAATGATGAAACTTCAATATGACTCATGACATGGATAAAGAAGAAAAGCCCTCATCAGAGACTAATTAATTGCAGCAGTAAATTATCAATAAAGGCAAAAATAATATCACAAGTATGTCTGAATTTGTCAGATAATACATAATACATAAATAATTTGTTCCAGTTTAATCCAACAGACATTGTACAACTTACAGGAAAGTTGATAAATGATGCCTATTTGCTAAGGGATATGCATAATATGATCACATGTGTGACTTCCTGAAATTCTTAGCTGTGGCACAAGATTTAAAAACAACTATAAAACCTCTTTACATATGTAACTGAAAATACATATTGAAGGAAAACTCTTGCCATCGTGAATTTTCTTTTCTCTCCATGGAACAGAGTTTGGGAATCACCACAGTAGACACTGGAGAAAGAAATGAAAGATGATGTTCCCCTTGGCAACGAGATATACTCCATATGCTCTATGTAACTCAGTTAAAAGGAGCAAATTGGTCCACAGAACTCCTTAAAAAGTGAAGTTACTAATAAAAATTTCAAGTGCCATGGGAGGACAAAAAGGGGTCATTTTTATGAGAAAAGTCCTATGATGCCAAGAATGTGACTAACTACCTATTCGTGGGAGGGTAGATCCTTACAAACAAGTGATTTGGGAAGGAAACCCAATTAAACTTTGAATTATTGTCAATTAAGAAGAAAAAATTTTAAAGATAAAACATAGACTAGACTAAACTGTCTTTGAAAGCAGATGGAAAATGGCCAATTTAAATTAATGGCTATGTTTTTAACTTAGAGTTATTATTCTCTAGATATTCTGCTGTTATCACGGCTACTTGTCATGTTGATGATACCAAGAAGATAGTAACCTTTAGAGCAAGATACACCTAGAATAAAGTCTCAGATATGTCACAATCAATTGGATTGCCCTTGAGTTATTTTCTCGATCACTCTGAGACTTAGTTTTTTGCTTTTTTTTTTTAAATTTTCAAAATGAAGAAATATTCATTTCACTGTGTTGTTGCAAAGATTAAATAAAATAAAATCGTTATTAGCATTATGATATATACTAGCATGGTTTGAGTTCCCACAGAAACAGACCCTTAGACAAGGATTAGAATTTAAGCACTCTGGGAAGTGATCCCAGGAAAAACTTTTAGATACATGCAGGAGTGGGAAAAGTATGGGAATAATCAATAAAGTGCACTATCTGGTCTGCTACCCCTGGGGATACTACTGCTCAAACCTGTTGGTTACTCTGTGAGATAGTGTAAAAAGCTCCTCGAAGTGGTCCCAGCCAAGGGATAAGAAAAATGAGGAGGTTTATCCACTGAATCCCCATCTATTGTTGGCGGATGTCTGGGTACCTACAGCCTGGGAGTAGGAGGCAGATGCACAGGCTCAGTCAGGGTATCACAGGCTTAAAAAGCTAAAAGTTAAAACTCAAGTCATTAATTTGAATTGGCCATTTTCTTGCCTTCAGAAAGTGGAGAACATGGCAGAACACTGACAGCATCTTCTACATGTACTAAAATACCAATCCTGGGGGTAGGCACTAGGTGTTATTCAGATTTGTATGCCCAGTACATGTTTGTCATGATAGGTACTGAACAAATGGATGAATGAATACACAAATGAATGAGTGAATGAATGAACAAATGAGTGAATGAATGACCATTAGTTTTGGAACAAATATCACTCTCTTTTCCCAGAACATTGTTTACCCCTCAGAGGTGTTGGATGTAAAAATGTATAAATTAGGGCTTCCCTGGTGGCGCAGTGGTTGAGAGTCCGCCTACCGATGCAGGGGACACGGGTTCATGCCCCGGTCTGGGAAGACCCCGCATGCTGCGGAGCGGCTGGGCCCGTGAGCCATGGCCGCTGGGCCTGCACGTCCGGAGCCTATGCTCCGCAACAGGAGAGGCCACAACAGTGAGAGGCCTGCATACCGCAAAAAAAAAAAAAAAAAAAAAGTATAAATTACTATTTTATAACTGTGAAAATTTTATGGAATTATAAGCATGTTCTGAGAAAAACTCAAATCTAAAAGGCTTAAGAGCCTTTATTTTGTTATTAGGCACATGTTCTTATATTATCCCTATGAGGAAATCCAGAGCAATTCACAAATTAAACAGAATTTAAAATGAGTTATTCAGCTCATAACAGGTCACATTTAGGTTCTCAGGTAGCATATATAAAAAATAAAGATAAGCCATCCACCTTAGCCTCATAGCCCTGGCTTGGTTACTGTTATAATAGAACCAGAAACCAGTTAACAAAAGCCTTCATTGTATAAAATAAGAAAGAAGGCACAACTTTGAGCTGTTGACTCTGTAGCACTGGTCATTTTTCATGATGGTTCTGTGCTCAAACTATTTTCACAAAAACTACCTGAACTTTTATATATTCTAACCAGGTTTTAGTGCCAGAAAGTTCTGCATAAGAAATTAAAGTGAACAAGTGTCTCTATTTTATTTTACTTTTTTAGTGTTAAAAAGTATCCTTTTATTTATTCTTTTTTTTTAACATCTTTATTGGAGTATAATTGCTTTACAGTGTTGTGTTACTTTCTGCTGTATAACAAAGTGAATCAGCTATATATATACATATATCCCCATATCCCCTCCCTCTTGCGTCTCCTTCTCACCCTAGTCTGTCATACAGAGTAAGTCAGAAAGAGAAAAACAAATACCGTATGCTAACACATATAGGGAATCTAAAAAAAAATGGTTCTGATGAACCTAGGGGCAGGACAGGAATAAAGATGCAGACATAGAGAATAGTCTTGAGGACACGGGGAGGGGGAAGGGTAAGCTGGGACGAAGTGTCTCTATTTTAAATGCTGATACCATTGGGAAGAGTAAAGAGTTTATAAGTCACTCATAAGTCAGCAGGAATTCATTCAAATAATAATAATAAATATCATTATTGGGCTCTTTACATTCTTCATCACTGGCTAAGCTCATTTACATGTATTTAGTGTTTTATTTACCCTTCACAAGAACCTGAGGTAGTACTATTATTAATCTTTATTTTGCCGGGGGGAAACTAAGCCTTAGAGATTTAAGTTACTTTTCAGGCTCACACAGCCAAGAAGTGGCAGAGCTATATTTCAAAGCATGTCACCTCTTTCCACAGGATCTCTGTCTCCCCCAAATGTAAAGAAGCTGGTCATTTTCAACATTGGTCTTATTTGGTCACACATTGGTTATATAGTTTCTGTGGTTTGTCCAGGATACTACCTAATTTTTACAGCGCTCTTTCTAAAAGAAAATGTGTTCAGTCAGGCAACTGACTTCTCCCCTCAAAAATGGGTGGAACACATCCCATTTGTAAGCCAGAGATTGTCACTCTGCCAGGGCTACCACTTGAATGGAAACAGACTGTACGGATTTCACACCAATCTTACTCTCCCCACCCCTGCACTCCATGTTCTGCCTCTGGTATCTAGTCTCAAGGGACTCAGCTCCCATATTCACCATCCTAGAATATGGGATTCTCAAAAACAAGCAATATAACTTGTTTTAAAGGAAAATTATTCTCATAAATTGCCAAGAGTAGTCTTTCAACTTTATCCAAAAATGCTCATCCGTTGTGACTTACCATAACAAAGGAGGAGTTTTGCTTCCAAAACTAGTAAAACAAACAAACAAACAAAAGCCCGGTTTATTAGATTACAGTGGAACTTTAGTGCTAACCAATTTTGAATTGTTATTACATTTTACTTGATGCATATGGAAGAATATATATAAAATACATAACTTATAAGGCCTTATGATAAAATGAGTTTATTTTTAAGAGAAAACATTTTAATTCCCTTTCTCTTACAGTTACCCACTCAGTGCACAGGGCAGAAATGCATAATCTTACATTGATGCTTTCCAAAAATCATCCCCAAAATGACTACTCAAGGAACACTGTAAATTTTTAATCTTTATGTATGCATTTTCTCATCAGGCATCCAAACTCAATGCGGTTGTCTTTTCCTCAAACGAGGCCTCTGTACACTCCAGTAGGATCCACCTGCTTCACATGCTTACTGAGAGGTGGCAGCATCCTTTCCATGATCCCTGCCTGGGATCTCCATTCTCTGCCAGTTACCACTTTATTTTATCTACTTGTTGCAAACTCCATGTGAGCATCTCTGATCACCATGCCAAATACTCGCTTCCACCCTAAACAGAAATGCATGCCCGGAAACAAAGAAATATCTTACTTTCTCTTCATCTCTAGACCTCCTAGATTCACAACCCTGAGTGTCTGCCTATGAGCATTATATAAATTAAGCCTAAGAGGGCCACAGAAAGGCCTGATTCTTTTCTCTTAAACATTATATACATATAACATTATATACATATATATATATAATTTTTTAAGAAAAGAGAAGCTCGGGCTTCCCTGGTGGCGCAGTGGTTGAGAGTTCGCCTGCCAGTGCAGGGGACACGGGTTCATGCCCCGGTCCGGGAAGATCCCACATGCTGCGGAGAGGCTGGGCCTGTGAGACATGGCCGCTGAGCTTGCGCATCCGGAGCCTGTGCTCCGCAATAGGAGAGGTCACAACAGAGAGGCCCGCGCACCGCAAAAAAAAAAAAAGAAAAGAAAAGAAAAGAGAAGCTCTTTTAAACATGTGTATATTAATTTTGAAACATTAATATAAAAGATATGTTACTTTTGTTGTGTTGAATTGTACTGAAATAAATATGCAGAAAAAAATATTTGGGATATTGTGTTTGATTAGGCTGGGAAAGGTTTTTTTTACTGTATTTTAAAGAATAGGCTTTAGAATACATGTAACTAAGACAGAAAGACTGATTACTTATGAAAAAGTAGATACAAATTTTTACCACTCTGGTCGACTTTCTATTTAACCATTTAAATATGTGCAACAGGTTAAAGTTGTGAAAACTTTGAAAATATAAAAATGCATGATTATCTTATACTAATACAACATTCTCCTGAAGTGTGGCCAGAAAGCTATCCCCATCCTCTGCTGCACTTGTCAAAAATGGAAAGTGCTAGACCTCCTCCAGAGAGTGAGGTGAGTGAGAACCTCTGGGAGTACTGCTCAGGAATCTGCATTTTACAAGCACAGCAGGTGATTATTATGCACAGTAAATTTAACTATCACTTCTTCCAGCCTGATGCTCAGATTACATTCTCTTTTTCACAGCTACCAGGGAATAGCTTGCAAGACTGATTTATTTCTACTGTCTATAGATCCCCAGACTCACCTTAAGGTGTTTGTCAATGTTTGGGTCTTTCTGAACAGAACACCTCCACTACTCCCTGTGTCTTACCATTGACTTGCCTCCTACATGAGGTCACTCTTAAAGGGTAAGCACTGGCTGGCTTGGCTCCCCCTTCCTATGCCACGTGACCTCAATTCACTCAAAAGCTGGCATGAAGCAATGGATAAGACTTAAGCCCATAGCATCAGACTTCCTGGCTTCAAAATCCTGCCTCACTGACCAACTGTGTGGCTTTGGACAAGTTTTACTACCTCTTTGTTTCTTTTCTGCAAAATATATGTAGAATCTACCTCTCAGCATTGTGTTAAGGGTTTAACAAGTTAACATATGCAAAGCACTTAGTAACAGCGAATGACACACAGGAAACCCTGGGAAAATATGAGCTAACATCATGATCTTACCCCAGTCCTCCTAAAGACCATCACTTAACCGAAAGGAACCAGTCTTTCTAGAGACGAATTAGAGGGAACTATGACCCAAGCTATAGGACTCTGGGGTGCTTCTCAAATTATGCCCCATAGGCAAAGACTCTTATGCTTACAAAGAGGGGTAACTGTGCTAGAGTTTCTACCTTTTAGCAAGGAATTTGCAGTGGCGTGACAAAGTAAGCTGACACTGAACCAGAATTTTAGTATCTGGAAAGCAATGTAATTGTGTAAATGAAACAAGATGTCTCTATGTAGTGGACTACATTCTAGGAGTGTTAAGGGAAGGAGGGAGGGGTAATAAGGCAGAATAATAAGATGAAAGTATCACCCCCCAGGAAGAGCTGTGTGTGTGTCCATGCCCATCTGTGTTTAACCTTCTCTTTTTTCCTATCCGGCCTTGGTGAGGCCACACTCATCCAGGACGTGGAATTCCTGCCCCCCTCAAACAATCTTGCTCTTGGTAGTCACATGTGTATTCCCTAACTTACAGCTAATTAAGTGAATTTACAAACCTTTTGCCAGAATTCAGAAGAATTTCCAGCTAACCATATCAAATTTTAGCTCTGCATGGTAGGCGCGATTTGACTTCATGGAATCACTGGTTCTGCAATTAATTCTTGCATTTGATTGGATACTTGCACCTCCAAAGCCATAGTCTCTTCTATTCACAATGCTATGAATGCAGTACAACTTTACTTGAGATTCAGTATGTCTGGTACTCAAAACACAACAGGAACCTGATCATTTAATTTGTCTCCTCTTAATCCTGTTTCTGCCCCATAGAAGATCCTCAATGTTATTGGTGCAATGGCTGAATGAATGAGTACAATGGATGACAAATCTCTCAAACAGGAAAAACATTTTTTAAAAAGAAAGATGACCAAAGTTACACACAAAAGTGATGAGCATAATATTTTCATATTGGATATACTGAGGATGCTAAGCCACTTAAGAATACATATTCCACAAGAAGGTCTTGAACCCTGTGAATGTTTTTGGGAAACAGAAACATATATAATCAACATTATAATTCACTATGATGAGTGTGAAAACTTTAAATGCACAGTAAAGAAAAAAAAAAAGATGACTAACCTCATTCAATACAAAAAATCAGAGCAGCCCTAGTGGATGATTTGATGCTAAAGCGAAATTTTAAGAGAGGAGGAGAGTACTTCTACTTTTGGATAGGATTATTAGGTCATGGAAGCCCAATGCTCTTGCTGTAACAATTACGTAAAATCTGAAAAATTACAAAATCATAGTTTTAAACGTATTGGAGAGTGGTAGGCAAAAAAGAGGATTACATGAATTAGGGTTCTGCCTTTAAAGCGCAGAATGAAATCTTCCATAGACTTTCAGAGCAGAGGAGACAGAGATTTGACATGTTCTTAATGGCCCTAGGAGAATCATGCACAATGAACAGGGTCAAACCACAGATGGACTGAGTCTTTCTGCAGCCTAGCTCTGACTGAACTCCGATTTGATTGGAGTTATCACCCCCTCTCTCTTTATGCCTGACTAAAATAAAGGGGGAGAGTACTTTACTGCTTTTACTTATAAAATATACTATCTTTTAAACTGTGATTAGAACTTAACAGAAAAACTAATAGAAGCATGAAGCAGTGAGAAAATGTGACTAAAAAAGTAAAAAATTATCCAGTGGAAGCATATGTGCAAATAATCAAAAAATTGGACTCAATACATAGGTATTTTTAAATACTTCATATGTTAAAGAAAACAGAGTAAGAGCTGAACAAAATGAGTAAAAATATGAATTTCAATAAAGAATTGGAAACTATAATGAATCAAATGTATATTCTAGAACAAAAAATAAAATATCTTAAGTTAGAATTCATTATTGGGAACTAAGAACATACGAGAAGATAGGATTAATGAATTCAGAGATCAACAGAAAAAATATAAATTGAAGCAACAAGAAAAATAAAATAGAACAGAATAAAAGGTACAAGTGGGACACAGTCAAAAGGCAAGTATACATATAAATGGAGTCTCAAAAGTAGAGGAAAGAGAGGAGGCGGAGTCAAGATGGTGGTGGGGGAAGACACGGAGTTAGCATCTCCCCACAACTAGGGTGCCTGCAGACTGAAAGTGAGGGGATGGAAAAAATATTCTATGCAAATGGAAATCAAAAGAAAGCTGGAGTAGCAATACTTGTATCAGATAAAATAGACTTTAAAATAAAGACTGTTACAAGGGATAAGGAGGGACACTACATAATGATCAAAGGATCAACCCAAGAAGAAGACATAACAATGATAAACGTTTGTCCACCCAACATAGGAGCACCTCAATACATAAGGCAAATGCTAACAACCATGAAAGGAGAAATGGACAGTAGTACAATAATAGTAGGGGACTTTAACACCCCACTTACACCAATGGATAGATTATCCAAAACGAAAATAAATAAGGAAACACAAGCTTTAAATGACACAACAGAGCAGATAGATCTAATTGATATTTATAGAACATTCCACCCAAAAGTAGCAGAATACACTTTCTCCTCAAGTGCACACGGAACATTCTCCAGGATAGATCACATCTTGGGTCACAAATTAAGCCTCAGAAAATTGAAATTGTATCAAGCATCTTTTCTGACTACAATGCTATGAGACTGGAAATGAATTACAGGGAAAAAAACTGTAAAAATCACAAAACATTGCACTACTAAATAACCAAGAGATCACTGAAGAAATCAAAGAATTAAAAAAATACATAGAAACAAATGACAATGAAAACACGATGACCCAAAACACATGGGACCCAGCAAAAACAGTTCTAAGAGGGAAGATTATAGCAATTCAATCTCACCTCAAGAAACAAGAAAAATCTCAAATAAACAATATAACCCTACACTTAAAACAACTAGAGGGCTTCCCTGGTGGCACAGTGGTTGAGAGTCCACCTGCCAATGCAGGGGACACGGGTTCGTGCCCTGGTCTGCGAAGATCCCACATGCCGCAGAGCGGCTGGGCCCGTGAGCCATGGCCGCTGAGCCTGCGCGTCCGGAGCCTGTGCTCCGCAACGGGAGAGATCACGACAGTGAGAGGCCCGCGTACCGCAAAAAAAAAAAAACTAGAGAAAGAAGGACAAAGAAAACCCAAAGTCAGTAGAAGGAAAGAAATCATAAAGATCAGAGCAGAAATAAATGAAATAGAAACAAAGAAAACAACAGCAAAGATCAATAAAATTAAAACCCGGTTCTTTGAGAAGGTAAACAAAATTGATAAACTCTTAACCAGACTCATCAAGAAAAAAAGGGAGAGGAAGCATATCAATAAAATTAGAAATGAAAAAGGAGAAATCACAACTGACACTGAAGAAATATAAAGGATTATAAGAGACTACTGAAAACAACTATATGCCAATAAAATGGACAACCATGAAGAAATGGACAAATTCTTGGAAAGGTACAATTTTCCAAGCCTGCACCAGGAAAAATTAGAAAATATAAACAGACCTATCACAAGTAATGAAATTGAAACCATAATTAAAAATCTTCCAACAAACAAAAGTCCAGGACTAGATGGCTTCACAGGAGAATTCATCCAAACATTTAGAGAAGAGCTAACACCGATCATTCTCAAAATCTTCCAAAAAATTGCAGTGGGAGAAACACACCGGAATTCATTCTATGAAGCCACCACCACCCTGATACCAAAACCAGAAAAATATATCACAAAAAAAGAAAATTCTAGACCAATATCACTGATGAACATAGATGCAAAAATCCTCAACAAAATACTAGCAAACAGAATCCAACAGCACATTAAAAGGATCATACACCATGCTCAAGTGGGATTTATCCCAGGGATGCAAGGATTCTTCAGTATATGCAAATCAATCAAAGTGACACACCACATTAACAAATTAAGTAATTAAAAACCATATGATCATCTCAGTAGATGCAGAAAAAGCTTTTGACAAAATTCAACACCCATTTATGATAAAAACTCTCCAGAAAATGGGCATAGAAGGAACCTACCTCAACATAATAAAGGCCATATATGACAAACCCACAGCAAGCATCATACTCAATGGTGAAAAACTGAAAGCATTTCCACTAAGATCAGGAACACGACAAGGATGTCCAGTCTCACCACTCTTATTCAACATAGTTTTGGAAGTCCTAGCCACAGCAATCAGAGAAGGAAAAGAAATAAAAGGAATACAAATTGGAAAAGAAGAAGTAAAACTGTCACTGTTTGCCAATGACATGATACTATACATAGAGAATCCTAAAGATGCCACCAGAAAACTACTAGAACTAATCAATGAATCTGGTAAGGTTGCAGGATACAAAATTAATGCACAGAAATCTCTGGCATTCCTGTACACCAACAATGAAAAATAAGAAAGAGAAATTAAGGAAATACTCCCATTTACCACTGCAACAAAAAGAATAAAATACCTAGGAATAAACCTGCATAAGGAGGCGAAAGACTTGTACTCAGAAAACAATAAAACACTGTTGAAAGAAATCAAAGATGACATAAACAGATGGAGAAATATACCATGTACTTGGACTGGAAGAATCAATATTGTGAAAATGAATACACTACCCAAAGCAATCTACAGATTCAACACAATCCCTATCAAACTACCAATGGCATTCTTCACAGAATTAGAACAAAAAATTTTACAATTCGTATGGAAACACAAAAGACCCTGAATAATCAAAGCAATCTTGGGAAACAAAAATGGAGTTGGAGGAATCAGGCTCCCTGACTTCAATCTATACCACAAAGCTACAGTAATCAAGAGAGTATGGTACTGGCACAAAAACAGAAATATAGATCAATGGTACAGGATAGAAAGCCCAGAGATAAAACCACATAAATATGGGCACCTAATTTACAACAAAGGAGGCAAGAACATACAATGGAGAAAACACAGCCTCTTAAATAAGTGGTGCTGGGAAAATTGGACAGCTACATGGAAAAGAATGAAATTAGAACACTCCCTAACACCATACACAAAAATAAACTCCAAATGGATTAAAGACTTAAATGTAAGACCAGACACTATAAAACTCTTATTGGAAAACATAGGAGAAACACTCTTTGACATAAACCACAGCAAGATCTTTTTTGACCCACCTCCTAGAATAAAGGAAATAAAAACAAAAATAAACAAATGGCACTTAATTAAACTAAAAAGCTTTTGCACAGCGGAGGAAACCATAAACAAGATGAAAAGACAACCCTCAGAATGGGAAACCTTAAACTAGATGAAAATACAACCCTCAGAATGGGAGAAAATATTTGCAAATGAAACAACAGCCAAAGGATTAATCTCCAAAATATACAAACAGCTCATGGAGCTCAATATCAAAAAAAAAAAACAATCCAGTTAAAAAATGGGAGGAAGACCTAAATAGACATTTCACCAAGGAAGACATACAGATGACCAAGAGGCACATGAAAAGATGCTCAACATCACTAATTAGAGAAATGCAAATCAAAACTACAAGAGGTATCATCTCACACCAGTCAGAATGGCCATCATCAAAAATCTAGAAACAGTAAATGCTGGAAATGGTGTGGTGAAAAGGAAACCCTTTTGCACTGTTGGTGGGAATGTAAGTTGATACAACCACGATGGAAAACAGTATGGAGGTTCCTTAAAAAACTAAAAATACAACTACCATATGACCCAGCAATCCCACTACTGGGCATATACCCTGAAAAAACCGTAATTCAAAAAGAGTCATGTACCACAATGTTCACTGCAGCACTATTTACAATAGCCAGGACATGGAAGCAACCTAAGTGTCCATCGACAGATGAATGGATAAAGAAGATGTGGTATGTATATACAATGGAATATTACTCAGCCATAAAAAGAAACAAAATTGAGTTATTTGTAGTGAGATGGATGGACCTAGAGTCTGCCATACAGAGTGAAGTAAGTCAGAAAGAGAAAAACAAATACCGTATGCTAATGCATACATATGGAATCTAAAAAAAAAAAAAAAAAATAGTACTGATGAACCTAGTTGCAGGGCAGGAATAAAGAGGTAGACATAGAGAATGGACTTGAGGACACGGGGTGGGAGGGCGAAGCTGGGGCAAAGTGAGAGTAGCGTCGACATATATACACTACTGAATGTAAAATAGCTGGCTGGTGGGAAGCAGCAGCATAGCACAGGGAGATCAGCTTGGTGCTTTGCAATGACCTAGAGGGGTGGGATAGGGAGGATGGGAGGGAGGCTCAAGAGGGAGGGAATATGGGGACATGTGTATGTATATGGCTGATTCGCTTTGTTGTGCAACAGGAACACAGTATTGTGAAGCAATTATACTCCAATAAAGATCTATTTTTAAAAAAAGAGAGAATGTTACAAATGTCAAGGTCAAATAATAAATGAATAAATAAAGCTGTAGAAGAATATCACTATCAGAGACCATTATGATATACTTGATTCCTCCTAGCCAGTCAAAAGGCAGCTACCATCTAATTAAAGATGTTTAAAACTGGAAGGGACCTTCTCTATCACCTTGAAAACATCTTCAGTGCCTCAGCAAGTTAAATAAATGGCTCTCAATTACACAAACTTTTTGGTAGCAAAAAAAAGTCTAGGGTATCCCTGGTGGCGCAATGGTTGAGACTCCGTCTGCCAATGCACGGGACACGGGTTCGTGCCCCGGTCCAGGAAGATCCCACGTGCCGCGGAGCGGCTGGGCCCGTGAGCCATGGCCGCTGAGACTGTGCGTCCGGAGCCTGTGCTCCGCAACGGGAGAGGCCACAACGGTGAGAAGCCCGCGTACCGCAAAAAAAAAAAGTCTATAACCCAGATACCTCAACTTTCATTTAAACGTTCTTTCAACTGCACCACTCAATATGATGGTAATACGGAGGACTAGAGAAGTTTTCTAGGTAATCCATATATAAAATCCGCTCTGGACTCCACTGTCTCTTAACTTTGTCTTGTCGCCCAAATCATCCTCGGAGTTCTTTGGGGAAAACTTGGTTTTGTGTTCTGACTCTGACACTTCTTGGTTGTGGATCATGGGCTGATCCCTTACTCTTTCAAACCTCAGTTTAATCATTTGGAAAGTAGGGAAAATCACAAAAGCACCTTCTAGGATCATTTTAAGGATTTCATGAGATAAAGTATACAAAGCATTTCACAAATTGAAAAGAAAAAAAAAGTAGAGTAAAGAGAATAGAGCAGAAGGAATACCTACAGACATAACTGGTGAGAATTTTCCAAAACTGGCAAAGACTTCAATCCATACTTTCAAAAAGCTCTACAACACCTAAGAAAGAAAAGTATAAAGAAAACACGCATAGGTATAGTATAATTAAATGCTAGAAAAGAGATAAAGAAAAATAATCATAAAAATGGCAGAGGGAAAACAAGACGCATTACATTTAAAGGAGCAGAGTATAAAAGGACGGCTGGCTTCTCAACAGAAATGGTCAAAACAGAAGGTAGTGAAATGACATCTTTAAAGTGTGGAGAAAAACAAACAAACAAACATGGTAAGGTAGAATTTTATGCTCATAGGAAATATCCTGTAAAAATAAAGGTAAAATAAGAGGTTATCAGACAAAAGCTGCCTTCCAAGAAATACTAAAGAGAGATTTTAGGCAGCAGGAACTATCCTACTTGGGAGCATGACATTTCAGAAAGCAATTAAGAGAAATAGAAAGACTAAATAAGTAGTATATATTTTAAAAGTCAAAATGTATAAATAAATGTGATTTTAAATGAATTTTAAAATTACTAGAAAAATAGCATATTAAAAATTTGTAACTAAACTAAAAGAAACAAAGAGGAATAAAAGAATAATAGAAACAAACAAAAAAACCAAGAATCAACAAAATGTAGATATAAGCAAAGTACAGTAAATAGAAATGGACTAAAGACTCCATTTAACAGACAAAGAATTTCAGACTGATTTTTTTAAATGCCAGATATATGGTGTTTACAAGAGATGAGATCTAAATATTAGATACACAGAAAGGCTGAAAATAAAAGAATGGAAACAGAAAGATATTTTATTAATATAAGGTACATTAGATTTTAAAGACAAGGCAAGAAAGTATCAGTAGATACTGAGTGGCATTTTGTAATAAAAGAATCAATTCAACAGAAATATAACAGTCCCAGAAAATTACACCAAATATACATTTTATTTAATAATTAAGAGGTACTTGTTGATCTTATGAGATGTGGTGGCTGAAGAAACCAGGTTGCTGAGAATTTAGAGATGAATGAAGGTGAATAGGGACAGGGAGTGCAGATTATGCTTTCAGTGTTTGGATGAGAAGGAAAAGAAAAAAACTAATTCAGGAGTTACCAAAAAATAAAGGTCTCATAAGATGATAGAGACTTGAATGTAAGTTAAACTTACATCATGAAAGACTGAGACGTTTTGGAAAAAATACTGCTATTGAACAGCACACTGCTCATTTGTGTTTCACTGGGTGCTAAGAGTAGGTTTGTGTCATAGCAGAGACCTGATGAAGGTCCTGCCTTTCCTACTTATACTTGATATGACCTTGGACAACTCACTTATCCTCTGAGCCTCTATTTCTCCTTTTGTAAAATGAACATATTAATACTGACCTTACAGGGTCATTGTGAGAAGTAAATATAATTTTTACAGGAAAGTGATTTGTCAATGAAGCATGTTATGAACATAATATATTACAAGATAAATGCTGCTTACAAATCTAAAAAAAGACACAGTAAAGACCAATTTAGAAATTCTATAGCCTTTAGAATTTAAGAAAACTCTAACTTTTGCATACACACTTGGGATAATATCTATATTTTCTTACTGTGCTTTGTCTATAAAATGTAAGTACTACTTGGTGCTGAAGTATTTCCAAGAGTCCCTCGTGTCCAACTTTTTGCATTCTTTGGTGTGCCTGGGACCCCAGAGTGCTTCACCACGCAAATTCTATCTCC
Organism: Globicephala melas; assembly: GCF_963455315.2. Taxonomy (NCBI): domain Eukaryota; kingdom Metazoa; phylum Chordata; class Mammalia; order Artiodactyla; family Delphinidae; genus Globicephala; species Globicephala melas. The sequence goes on along the minus strand of NC_083327.1, from coordinate 44,081,567 downwards.
AGTCATTGTGATTTGCTTGTTAATTAGAGCCATTTAGTCTGGGAAACCCATGAGTTCTGATAAGGGAGTTCTTGAGCTTCCACAGCAAGATAACCAAACAAAACAGTGTCTGCAGAAATAGATTCCTATTTAACTAACACTACCTTGTCACAGAACATAACAGGAGACGTCCCAACTATATTTCAATAGATAAACAGGAGCCACGCAAGCACTGCAGTAGGGAAGTTGTGAGGCAGATACAGTTCTACTTTAGGACCCTGAAGTGACTTTCTGCAAGTTCTAAATCATCCTTCAACACCAGGATTAATTAAGGACTTTTCTCTAAATCTTTTCAGACCTTTATTTCCCAGCCCCTGTGACAACAATGTGAGGTTTATTTTGTATAATAAATTTCTTATTCCATAATACTCATAGTGATTCTGCATCTATGATTGAACCCCAAGTTATGAAGTGAAATAGTGGTCAGTAAAGACAAAAAGGGTTTGATTTTGGTTTTTTTTAATTGTAAAAAATAATCCTGCCAGTCTATGCAGACAAAAAAGAAAAAGACATTTTAAAATGTCTCTAACACAAATGTGCTGGTGAGGGCTGACCCTATTTTCACAACCTGCAGCAAGAGTACAAATGGAAGTCCCCATGCTATATTAATAAGTATATATTGATTATAAGTTGAGCTAAAACTTCCAGGTAAAATATTTTCTGTTTTCTTACCCTGAAAAGTTGTAACTTAATATAAGCACAAAGTTATGGTTTTATGTGTCTTAAATACCAAACTAAATAATTTTTAGTCATTCTAGTTATTAGACAAGATTTTATTAATTTCAATTTGAAGAAACTCTGCATAGGCAGTAGTAACTAAAATTGTCAATAAAATTCTTAAAGCAATAGTTATATTCAGAACTAAATACTGAATTTTACATATCACATTCAAACATCATAACGGGAACACACAATAAACTGTCCTTATGCATAAAACACGACAAAATATTTCAGTTTCTTCACATAAATCACCATTCCTAAAATCATAATTTTTACTGTCTTTAAAAGCAGTAACTAGATTTCTACTGCAAATAGCAGCATAAATTGTAGAGATCTGGCTAATGTTTTAAGAGAGTTGCATATATACAAATTTAATTTCGGTATGAATATTTTATAATGTAAAATTCAGCTTCCATGTGTAACTGTTGTAAATAGCAGGCTAATTTGTTTAAGTTTCTTAGTAGGATGGTGTGATGATTTATTTTATGTGTCAACTTGACTGGGCCATGAGGTGCCTAAATAAAAGGTCATTTCTGGATATATCCATGAGGGTGTTTCAGATGAGATTAGCATTTAAATTGGTGGACTGAGTAAAAGTAGATTGCTCTTCCCAATGTGGGTGGGCACCATCCAAATGTTGAGGGCCAAAAGAGAACAAAAATCAGAGGAAGGAATGATTAGTTCCCTTCCTACTTGCCTGCTTGAGCTGGGACATAGCTCTTCTCTTGCCCTTGGATTGGAATTTACGTTATCAGGTCCTCTGATTCTCAGGCCTTTAAATAGGACTGGAATTATACCACTGGCTTTCCTAGGTCTCCAGCTTGCAAGCAAACAGCAGATTGTGGGATTCCTCAATATCCATAATCACACGAGCTAACTCTTTTTTTTTGTTTGTTTTGTTTTTTACATCTTTATTGGAGTATAATTGCTTTACAATGGTGTGTTAGTTTCTGCTTTATAACAAAGTGAATCAGTTATACATATACATATGTTCCCATATCTCTTCCCTCTTGCGTCTCCCTCCCTCCCACCTTCCCTATCCCACCCCTCTAGGTGGTCACAAACCACGGAGCTGATCTCCCTGTGCTATGCAGCTGCTTCCCACTAGCTACCTACGTTTGGTGGTGTATATATGTCCATGCCTCTCTCGTGCTTTGTCACAGCTTACCCTTCCCCCTCCCCATATCCTCAAGTCCATTCTCTAGTAGGTCTGTCTTTATTCTAACTCTTTATAACAAATCTTTCTGCCCCTCCCCCTCCCCCTCCTTCTCTCTCTCTCTCTCTATAATATTGGTTCTGTTTCTCTGGAGAACTCTAATACAAATGATATAGTCTGTGTCTGACCAAAGTTCTAGTCAAGAAAAATAGAAAAGTCAGATAAAATAAAAAGAGCTTCTGTTTATAGGCATCAGAGATCTGTGGAAACAAAGAGGACTAGAGAGGCTAAAATTCTGAAGAAGTAGGAATCCTGGAGGAGTAGCCAACAGATCTGTAGCTATTTCTGCCCTGGAATACTTGCTGGCTTGATGCAGTCAGTATCAATAGTAGAAGCTTGGTTCAGACAAAGGGTCTCACTGGGGGACGGAAAGGTTGGCAGAACTTTGGTGGTCCCCTGGTTCTGCAGTGACAAAGAAAGTGAGACTTGAGAAGCTTTAAGCATAAAGAATGCATATCCCTCAAGAGACGTCAAAGTCTAAAGGGGCTTTGAAACCTTACACACAAAGGAAGTTTATTATAAGCACTCCCTCCTGAGATTAGGAATGAAACGAGGATCACCATTTCTGTTCAATATTATACTGGAGCTTCAAGCAACTACAATAAAATAAGAAAAGGAAATGAAAGGTGCAAGTGTTGAAAAGAAGTAAAACTGTCATTATTCACATATGACTATTTTGTGATTATAGTAAATCAAAAGAATCTGTAGACAAACTATAAGAATAATTAATGATCATTACATACAAGGTCAATAAAAATTAATTGCATTTCTATATACCAGTTAATGTTAATGATACCAGTTAATGCTGTGTAAAAACCACCCCTATAACTTATTGATTAAAAAACTACCTGTTCAGTTGCAATTCTGAACATCAACAATTTGGTCTGGGATCAGCTTAGCAGCTCTCATTTCTCGGCCTGGCTTACTCATACTCTGTGGTCAGGTTCTGGGCTACTTAGGATTGGTTGGCTTGAGATGGCCATAGCTAGGATGACTCAACTCTGCTCAAGATGTTTACTCAGCAGCAGCAGGCTATCTTGGACCTTTTCGCATGGAAGCTAAGCATTACTAGAAAACCACTGAGCCAAAGCAAGTCACAAGGCCATCTAGATTCCATGGGTGGAGGAACAGATGCCTCCTCTTGATGGAAGAATTAAAGAATCATATTGTAAAGAATATGAATACAAAAAGGGGTCAAAAACTAGGGTTATATATGTAATTAACCTATCACAATCAGCAACAAAGAAATATAGAATTTACATAAAAGATTAAATATAACATCAAAGATATCAAAACATTAAATACCGAACATCTGGACAAGATAGAGTAACAGAGAAAAAATTTTCCTTCCATTTGAAACAATGAATACATATATGAAGTGTTTTTTTTTTTTTAATATTTATTTATTTATTTTTGGCTGTGCCGGGTCTTAGTTGTGGCATGCGGACTCTTAGTTGCAGCATGCATGTGGGATCTAGTTCCGCGACCAGGGGTCGAACCCAGGTCCCCTGTATTGGGAACGTGGATTCTTACCCACTGGATCACCAGGAAAGTCCCAGATATCTGAACAGTTTTTAAGACAGTGGGCATGAGGCAATGAAGGACAGTGATCCCTGAGGGACAGGAAATGAACAAGAGCCCTACGATTGCTCTAACTCAATGCCTTAAGAAAGTACAGCGTAACAGCATGGGAAGAATCCAGGTAGTGCTCAGGAAACTCCATGAGTTAAGAAGATACAGTTGGAGGGCTTCCCTGGTGGCGCAGTGGTTGAGAGTCCGCCTGCCGATGCAGGGGACACGGGTTTGTGCCCCGGTCCGGGAAGATCCCACATGCCACGGAGCGGCTGGGCCCGTGAGCCATGGCCGCTGAGCCTGCGCGTCCGGGGCCTGTGCTCCGCAACGGGAGAGGCCACAACAGTGAGAGGCCCGCGTACCGCAAAAAAAAGAAGATAGAGTTGGAAATTCAGGGAGACCAAGCAACAAGAGGAAAGAAGAGAGCTATCCAGAGAAAGAAACCTCAAGATCTTTAGAGGGTATCATTGTGTATTTAGCAGAATAGTGATGAGCATGTGTATAAGGAAACTACCTGGGGCCAGGAAAAGAGCTACTCAAAAGGAGTAGACTGAGCAGTGCATAACTGACACAGGGTAAGAATAGTCCCTATCCCCACCAGCCAAACTAGAAAATCTCATAATTCATATGACATTGTGCAGAGTGAAGGGTCTTAGTTGTCAGGAATAATTGGCCTTAGATTAAATTCAGTTCGGGTTTCAACTAATCAATCTTAAAAGAAAGACCTGAAAATATCAAACTGTTTCCAAGTAACTTAACCAGCATTACAGAACAAAACAACAATATTTATAGAAGTGCAAACACATCCAACACCAAACAAGGGTAAATTCACAGTGTCTGGCATCCAATCTAAAATTATAAGATGTTTAAAAAAGAAGGAAAATATAACCCATAATAACAGAAAAATCTACCAATTGAACTGAGTCAGAATTCAAATAGATATTAGAATTTGCCGATAAGAATATTAAAATACTTAATACAACTGTGTCACATATGCTCAAAAACTTTAGTTGAAATATGGAAAATATTAAAAAAGTCAAACTTCTAGAAATAAAACCATAACATCTTAGATGAACTATTTACTGGATGATATTAACAGATTAGATATTACACAAGTATTTGTGAACCTGAACTCATAGAAATTTTCCAAATGAAATGCAGAGGTGGCAGAAAATGAAAGAAGAAGAAGAACAAGGAGAGGGAGACGGGGGGGGGAGAGAGAAAGGGACAGGGAAAAGGAGAAGGAGAAGAAGAAGGAGAAAAAAGAGGAGGAGGAAGAGGAGAAAGAACAGGAAAAGGAAAAAGCTTCACTGAGCTATAGAAAATGTCAAGGGGTCAATTATACATGTAATTAGAGTTCTCAAAATTGAGAAGCAAGTAGATGTGTTAGAGGAAAGGCAGGAAAATATTTTAATAAATAGTGGCTGAAATGTTTCCCTATCTGATGAACACTATAAACCATATCTAAGAAACTCAATGAGCCTTAAGCACACAAAATATAAAGAAAAATACAAGAAGACAAATCACAAACAAATTACTACAATATAATGATAAAGAGAAAATCCTAAAAGTAGTCAGCGAAAAGATATATTACCTAGAGAAGAATAAAAAATAATGGCAGCAGATTTCTTGTTGGAAAGAAAATATTTTGAAGACAGGAAATCAACATTTTTAAATGACTGGAGAGAGCAAGTGACCTAAAATTCTGTGCCTATTGAAAATAAGTTTCAAAAATTAAGGCAACGTGAAGGTTTTTTTAGACATATAATGATGAAAGAATTTATCACTAGCAGGTCCACACTACAGAAAACAGTAAAGGAAGTCTTTCTAGAAAGTAGACAATAATATTTGTCTTTCTCTGTCTGACTTACTTCACTCAGTATGATGATCTCTAGATCCATATAATATTGCTTATATGTGGAATCTTAAAAAAATCACAAAATGAACTTATTTACAAAACAGCAATAGAGTCAAAGATGTAGAAAACAAACTTATGGTTACCGGGGGGAAAGCTGGGGCAGGGGGAGGGATAAATTGGGAAATTGGGATTGATATATACATGCTACTATATATAAAATAGATAACTAATAAGGACCTACTGTATAGCATAGGGAACTCTACTCAATACCCTGTAATGGCCTATATGGGAAAAGAATCTAAAAAAGAGTAGATGTATGTATACGTATAACTGATTCACTTTGCTGTACAGCAGAAACTAACACAACATTGTAAATCAACTACTCCAATAAAAATTTAAAAAAAGAAAGTGATACCAGATGAAAATATGGATCTATACAAAAAATTGAAGAGCAGAAATGGTAATTACATGAGTAAATATATAAATCTTTTACAATTTAAATATACTTAAAATATAAATGTTTATAAAATATAATTGATTATGTAAACAATAATAATAATATAATGTGAGTTTTATAACATATTTAGAAGTAAAATATATAGCAATAGTACAAAGGCCGGGAAGAAAGAAACAGAAGTGTAATATGTAATATTCTTGCTGTATGTGAAGTGTTATAATACCATTTGAAGGTGGATGGTGATAAGGTTAAAATGTAACAATAAACACAAAACAACAACTAAATAGAAAAATAGATGGTTATGCTAATGATCCAACAAAGGAGATAAAATAAAACCATAAAAATATATTCAATCTATGAGAAGGAAGCAAAAAAGGAAAAAGGGAAGAAGAATAGATGGTACATTACACAACCGATAGAAAGCTGATAAGTTTAAACTTAGCTATCTCAACAATTGCATTAAATATAAATGGTTTACACACACTTTTAAAAAGTGACAGATTGTCAGAATAGATAGAAAAGTAAGATCCAACTATATACAGCCTAAAATAAATACACTGTCAACACAGAGGTACAAATAGGTTAAAATTGAAAGGAAGAAACAAAATGTATTTTAATAATAATCAAAATAAAGCTAGAGTCACTATATTATAGCAAAGTAGATTTCAGAGCAAAAAATATGAACAGCAATAGAGAATCTCATTTTATAATGATAAAAAGGTAATTTATCAGAGAATATAACAATTTTTAACATACAGGAAGCAAAAAGTGATAGAACTGCAAGAAGAATTAGATAAGTTCACAATTATAGTCATAGATTTCAATTCTTTCTAATCAATAATGATAGAAAATGACAGAAAACTAAACAAAAAATCAGTAAGGATACAGAGATTTTAATAATACACTGTTGAGAGAGATTAAATCCTGAAAACATAAAAACCCTGGAGGAAAACATAGGCAGTAATTTCCTTGACATTGATCTTGGCAATGATTTTTTGTATCTAACTCCAAAAGCTTAGGTAACAAAAGCAAAAATAGACAAGTGGAAATACAATCAAACTAAAAAGCTTGTGCACAGCAAAGGAAATCATTAATGAAATGAAAAGGCAAACTACTGAACGGGAGATTACATTTTCAAATCATATGTCTGATTAAGGATTAACATCTAGAATATACAAATAATTCATACAACTCAGTAACAAAACACTGAACAATTCAATTAAAATTGGGCAGAAGAGTTGAATAGACATTTTCCAAATGGTACACAAAAAGATGCTGAACATCACTAATCATAAGGGAAATGCAAATCAAGATTACAACAAGATAACATCTCATACCTGCCAGAATGGCTCTCATAAAAAAGACAAGAAATGACAAGTGTTGGCAAGGATGTGAAAAAAAGGGAAACATTGTGCACTGTTGGTGGAAATATAAATTGATGCAGCCATCATGAAAAACAGTATGGAGCTTCCTAAAAAATAATAATAAAAAATAGAAGTACTGTGTGATCCAGCAATTCCATTTCTGGGTGTTTATCCAAAGAACACAAAACACTAACTTGATAAGATATATGCACCCTCATGTTCATTGCAGCATTATTTACAATAGCCAAGGTTGAGAAATGACCTAAGTGTACATCAATAGATGAATGGATAAAGAAGATGTAAGATGCACATATACAGTGGAATATTATTCAGCTAGAAAAAAGAAGGAAATCTTGTCATTTTCAACAACATGGATGGACTTTGAAGGCATTATGCTAAGTGAAGTAAGTCAGAGAAAGACAAATACCATATAATCTCACTTATATGTGGAATCTAAAAACAAAACAAACAAAAACACCAACCTCATAGATACAGAGAACAAACTGGTCGTTGCCAGGGATGGTGTAGGGGGTAGGAGAAGGGGGTCAAAAAGTACAAACTTTAAATTCTAAAATAAGTCATGAGGATGTAATGTACAATATGGCAACCATAGTTTAAAATACTGTATTGCATATTTGAAAGTTGGGGTGACCTAGAGGGATGGGATATTGAAAGTTGCTAAGAGAGTAGATCTTAAAAGTTCTCATCACAAGAAAAAGAATGGTAACTACGTATGGTGATGGATGTTAACTAGATTTGCTGTGGTGATCATTTTGCAATGTACACAAATATTGAATCATTATGTTGTATACTTGAAACTAATACACTGTTATAAGTCAACTATACCTCCATAAAAATATAATTTAAAAATGTGTTTTTGAAATGTGGCAGTTAAACAACAGACTCAATTTCAAAAAGAAAAAGACAAAAATATACATCATGTTCTTGGGTTGAAAGACTAAATGTAGTTAGGAATTGATCTAAAGGTTCAAACTGACCAATAGATTCAAATGCTTCTCAGGCAAAATCCCAGAAGAGTTTTTTTTTGTAAAAATTAACATGCTAATTCTAAAATAAGCAGAAATGCAAAGGACCTAGAATAACCTGAACAACTTTAAAAAAAGAACAAAGTTGGAAAATTAATGCTACATTATTTGAAGATTTATTATGAAGCTGCAACAACTAAAGGTGCAATATAGGCATCAAGATAGATAAACAGATGACTAGAACACCACAGTGTCCAGAAATATGCCTGCTTATATATGGACAACTAATTTTTGACCAAGGTGCAAACTTAGTTCATTGGGGAATGATAATCTCTTCAATAAAAGGTACTAAAATAATTGAATATTCATCTGCAAAAAAAAAAGTGAACTTTGATTCATATCACACCACATATCAAAATTAACTCAAAATTCATGGATCATAGTCCTAAATATAAAGCTTAAAATTATAAAGCTTATAAGGGAAAACAGGAAAAAATTTTTGTGATCTTGTGTTGGACAAAGGGTTGTTATGACTCTAAAAGTACACTCTGTATAAGAAAAAAATGAAGTGGATTTTTTAAATTAAAAACTTCTGCTCTCTGAAAGACATTGTTAAGAGAATGAAAAGACAAGCTAGAGAGTAGGAGAAATATTTGCAGATCATATATCTGATAAAAAAAATTTGTTTCAAAATATATATGGAACTCTCAAAACCCAATAATAAAAAAGCAAACAACCTGATTTTAAAACTGGGCAAAAATTTTACCAGCCATTTTCAAAAGAAGATATTTAATGGCAAATAAGTTAATAACATCATTAGTCAACAGAAAAATGCAAATAAAAATCAAAAGGATATTTTATGACACATCTGTATACCAACTATAGTGATGTATAGAAAGACTGACCATATCAAATGTTGGCTACAATGTGGAGGAACTAGGACTCTGATACTCTGGAGGTGTGAATGTAAAACAATATAACCACTTTCAAAAGCAGACTGGCTTTAAATGTTAAACACATACGTACTATATGATCCAGCCATACACTCCTGAGTATTTTAAACACATATGTACTGTATGATCCAGCCATACACTCCTGAGTATTTGCCTAAGTGAAAAGAAAGCTTTCCGAGTGAAGGAAGTCAGAAAGAGAAAAACACATATCGTATATTAACGCATATATGTGAAATCTAGAAAAATGGTACAGATGAACCTATTTGCAGGGCAGGAATAGAGACGCAAACGTAGAGAATGGACGTGTGGACATGGTGGGGGTAAGGGGGGGTGGGATGAATTGGGAGACTGGGATTGACATATATACACTACCATGTTTAAAACAGATAACTAGTGGGAACCTGCTATATAGCACAGGGAGCTCAGCTTCGTGCTCTAGGGTGACCTAGAGGGATGGGATGGGGCCGGGGGGTGGGAGGAAGGTCCAAGTGGGAGGAGATGCATGTATACATATAGCTGATTCACTTCTTTGTACGGCAGAAACACAACATCGTAAAGCAACTATACCCCAATTTAAAATAAAATAAATAAAATAACAAGAAAGCTTTCGTGCACACAACGACTTGTATATGAATGCTCACAGCAATTTATTTGTAACAGCCAGAAAACTGGAAACAATATGATTGCCCATCAACAATGTCTATGAACAATTTTGGATTGTTCATTTCTAGTATATAGAAATAAATTGAATTTTGTACATTAGTTTTATTAGTTTTGTATCCTGCAACCTTACCTAACTCATTTATTAGGTCTAGTAGAATTTTTGTATGGATTTTTTAAGATTTTTCTGCACACAAGATTAAATTAAAACCATAATGTGATACTACTATACACCACAAGAATGGTAAAAGTAACAGAAAATAGCAGAAGTTGGCAAGGACAGAAAATAATAGCAACTCTTACAGAGTGCTCTAGAGGGTATAAATGAATACAACCACTGTGGAAAACTGAAACTAAAGCTATGTATACCTTATTACCCAGAAATTCCACTCCTTGGTGTATACCCAACAGAAATAAATATATAGATTTACTAATAGACATGAACATGAGTGTACATAGCAGCACTATTCAGTAATATTTCCAAACTGGAAATAACACAAATGTTCATCTACAATAGAGCATAAATAAATTGTGTTTTTTTCACACAATAAAATACTATACAGCAATGAATGAATTATAACTATATTCATCAATCTTTATGGATCTCACAAATATTGAGCAAAAAAAGTCTGGTCACAATAGAGTACTACAGGATCCTATTTCCATGAAGTAATAGACGACAACAGTCTACAACGTTCGGTTAGCAATTTCTCTTGGCAGTGCTTGTGATTGGAAAATGCTTAATTACACAGGTATATTCACTTCGTGGTAACTCACTGGGCCTCACACTTGAGATTTATCCACTCAAATGCTTCCTACATTCCAAGGCATTGTGTATGTCTGATGTCAGCAGCTGTACATGCCACAAACCTCCCTGGCATTGGCATGCAATCACCTTTCATTTCAAGATCATAGGCAAAGAGATGTAGAAGCAGCATCCATTTCTTTGGGGCCTAAATGATACTAGTCACAAGAGCAGATGTTTAGGGTTACAGGTCACAAGTGCCAGATCCCAAGGGACAGATGGCCAATGTGTTTTATATTCAATGAATTTCTGTGTTTGTGACATGCAGAGCTCTCTGAAACACAAGGCCCAGAGCAGGGGCTGCCCTTGCCTGGGTCTAAGGTGGTCCCGATCTGGTTAGAATTTAACTGGCATGTTTGGCCATGGACTAAGGTGCTTGTTTGCCCCTACTACCTTTTATCCATTGCTTCTAAATATTTTTCCCAGTTTTGAGAGTGTTTTTCTCATAAAATTCTTTTTTTGGGGACATATTGCCACCAGATTGTATCTAAGCATGTTTAAATTCCATTAAAAGACAAAAAAAAGGAGAGAGAGAAAATGATTTGGTCCCAAATAAACATGAACCTGGTTTGAGCCCACTGATCTGTTAGATTTGTTTTGATTAACTGTATCCCATTTTTGTACTCCTTATAATGTGTAAAAAGCTATAAACATCTAACCTGAGGTCTTTTAACAGGCCATGTTGATTTTAAGTGTCATATTCAGGACCCTATGGATGGAATTGGCTATATGTGGCTAATTCACTGCTAATTAGATGTGTCTGCAAAATGGAGTTTCTTATATCATGGTTATAAATTCACTAGAGGCTTGAGTATGGAGAAGTAACCTAAAGAAGGAAGCTATATTCAGAGAGGGGTATCACTAATTATCACTTCTGCAGGCAGGTGTTCACCCAGATCATCAGAGGAAAGCAGTGGAGGGCTTGCTTTGCTTTATACTGTATCCGTCAGCCAGCTGATAACACCCTGCTTCAGCTGCCCTCCAAGAGAGGAGACAGGCTTTTTCAAAGAAACTAGCAGCAGTTCTGTGTGCTTGACTGCAGCGTGCTCTGAGGAGTCTCCTGGGTAGCCCAGAGAGACCCGGCAGAACAACTGCTAGCACGAAAAACAAATGACTTAGGGTGAGGTGGATGGAGAAATAAAGAGGAAGCAAAGACGGGAAATGAGAAAATTCATTTATCCTTGTATTACAGCAAGATGTTCTGTGAGCACTATACATTATTTCAAAGTAAAAGAGGAGAAAAATAAGTCTATGAACTGTATAATTGTGCACAGAATATATTAAACATTTAAAAAATCAATTTACAAGCATCCAAAAGTTCATGAGGAATTGAGAAAAAGTCCAAAAATAAGCTTGTCTGCCTAATCTAACTTCCTTCTATAACAGAGTAACAGGGCTGCTGAATCAATAGTTATAATTAGTTTGATGGCCCAAAGGGGACTGAACATAGTTAAGATGCAAAACATTGTCTTTGTTAAATCTCTAGTCCTAGGCCACTTGGCAAATGTCTCTAAAATGGATAAGACAGGAAAAAGACAGGGTTTAGATTATCTTGGGTGTATAAGAGGATTCTTGTGAGCAATGCTCGTGTCATCCTACAGGGGAAAAAGGGGTGGTATGCATTGATGAATCAAACTGAATTCCTCAAGAATGTCATGCCTGTTCCTCTTTCATATCTTTAGTAATCACTTAGATAAGGTTCAAACATCAGACTCTTGAGTGTGAACTGGAGAGCTTTTCATCAAGTCTGTTACTCCTGTTGTTGGAAAATATATCTTCTCTCCTCCTCATACCCTTTACTTCCCAACATCACATATTTATTTGGTCATACTTTCAATGGAGTATGATATTTTAACAAGACTCCTTGATTGAAATGAGGCCAGGAAAACTCAGAAGAGACTGAAGGAAATAGAATGAAATAATCAAAGCTACATTTTAAATCAATCCCTTCCTTTCTATTTTCTCTCCCTATAGGTCTGGCCCTTCATTATTTCTTGCTTGAATCACAGTAAAAGGCTCATATTCCCAAGACAGCATGCTTACATTCAACCAGACTTGTTTTCAGAGATGTCCCCTAAGCCTATATTTCATTGCCAGTTTGCTGCTGAAAACCATTCATTGCTCCCAACTGCCATAGAATACCCTTGATTTCACAGTTACATCCACTTTCTTTTGGTTTCCCTGACTTTGTTCCAATATTATGCTGCTGATTTCTGTGTGATCTTGTACAAAGGGGACTACAGACTGCAGATGATTAAAAGTATTTGTTTCACTGAATATCACCTAAATTTTAGAAAAGTTTTGGAAAAGGCTCAACACAAGTACCTCCTAAAGGATATATTTTACTAATTATGAGTTTAACTGTAGCATCATGACTGCTAAGTGAATACAGAAATTAGTAGTGCAATCTTTTCTAGAACGCTAGCATCATACTAATAATCAGTGATTTTTAAATTTATATTACCAAGCAAAGCTAATATGTTCAGGAAGTTATGAAAGAAATTGCTGCTATAATAATTTTTTCATAGGAACAAATGCTCACATGATAAATATAGAGATATTTGTTATTGCAAATATATAGTTTATTGCAAATTTTTAGACAAAAATTCCAATAAAACCACCTACATTTTCATCCCTTAGTAACAAACTAATGGAAAAATGGGGAAATAGAAACTGAATAATCAGATAATATCCAATTTGGATAACTGTACCATACTGATTCTTCTAATATTAAGTTAGCAGTTAACCTGCACACAATGTGTGGCCACAGTATACATGTGCAGACATTACTTATTGTTCCATAAAGAAAATACTTTATGGTTTCTTCGCTGAAAAAGAAGTCTTTTTTTTTGAAATTCTTTTACAACACCAAAAAAAGTATAATTGAAAAAAATATAAACAACATTATTACTGATTTTATGCCTTTCCCCCCACTTCCAAGCAAACTGCCCCAATTCCAGCTTTAGATATTGTCCTTGACAATAAGCATCTCTGTAATGAGAAAATGCCCATTCATTTATCTCAACACTAGTTATATTCGCCAAGTTAATATAAGAGCAACAAACAGTCCTGAGCTGTGATACAACTGGAAGCAAACTGGGATTTACAGTCTTTAATGATAACTGAACCTGCTTAATAAAAGCAACCATAAATTTAGGGATAAAGTTCATATTGTCAATCCCTGTGAACAGTAGGATTTTAAGGAGGAAAGTGATTGTATATTTTTATGTTTCAGATCCAGAGAGAGATGATTAAAAAACAAAAAAAAAAGGACAAGTTTCTCTTAGAACTCTCAAATTACTGTGCTCAATGAGGATCCACTGTTGTGACCATAGAAACAGCAAAAAATATGGCAACACCCGCAGAAATATATCAAGGAATATGTTTGACTTTGGCTTTTTTCCAGTTTAATATTTGTAGTTTTGATTATTCTCCAGTGACCAGTGTCTGTGACACATTAGAGTTCAGCACGAGGGCATGCAGGGGCAGTGCATCACTGCCCCAGCCAGCCCCAGGGCAGCTTCTGTCAAGCTGTATGCCTCCCTCCCTCGTTATGGTAGAGTCCACATTTAAAAGGACAAGGTGTTCACCACTACTTGCAAATTGGGGATTGGGGTTGTGAATACTGAATATACTATGCAAAGCAGACACTAATGTAGGTTGCACTATAAACTCCTCAATTGTAACTCTTCTTGCAGACATTTTCTATTTGTGAGTTGTTTTAATCATATCTGAAAAGCCAATTTAATCACATAACATATTTCATCGTGTATCCTGTGGTTTTTTTACCTGACATTGTATGGTATGTAATTTTTTAACATTTTGCATAAACTTTAAGATTTTTATTTCAAAAAATAACAGCTAACACTTTGATCGTATGTAGGTTACCGTTCCAAACATTTCAAATATATCAATTTAGTTGATGCTCACAACAGTTCTATGCCTGCGAGGTATATACCATTACATCTCAATTTTTCAGATTAAAAAAACAAACGGAGGCACTGAAAAGTTAAGTAACTTGTTCATTTTTACACAGCAAGTAAGGGGCAGAGCAGGGATACAAACCCAGGCAACTAATGAGAACTTACCGTATAGCACAGGGAACTCTACTCAGTGCTCTGTGGTGACCTAAATGGGAAGGAAATCCTAAAAAGAGGGGATATATGTATACTTCTAGCTAATTCACTTTGCTGTACAGTAGAAACTAATATAACACTGTAAAGCAACTATACTCCAATAAAAAGAAAAAAAAAAGAAAAACCCAGGCAGTCTGTTTCTAGTATGTACTTTCACCCCTGAGCTATTCTGTCCCAGATAACTACACTGGATGGCATGAAATATGTTTACCAGAGATTTTCAAAATAGTACTCGATAATTAGACATTGAAGTTCAAAACAGTTGTTTTCTTTGTTTACTATCTATGATAAAAGTATTTAGGGACTTATTAAAAATCACCTCACCATAAACTATTTTTTAATGTGTAAAATATAATGTAATCTGAATTTTTATTTGCACATTTAAAAAATCATTTTCCATTAATTAACTTAATCTATTTTTTAATAATTAGAGATTTGTACAACATAGTAAAATATTTAAACTTCAGAATGTCATATTTCTCCACAAGTCTTTGTTACTTTTTACATGATGTGTCAAAAGCATATTATAGAAAATATGGTTACCCTAAGGATAAGATTTCTTTCATGTTTCTTTAGCATTTTCATCCCAGTTTAAATAAAATCTATTTATTAAATTCTACATGACTTAAAACTTAATCTAAGATAATTCTATGATTATAGGTATCTACTACAAAATATTTTGTGGAGCTTCTTTTTCAGATGTCTCCACAGGCATCTAAACACCCAAGGAAAAAAATTACTCAGAAGGACCTTTTGAAATACTGTAGGGGATTGACTGCCTCCTGCCTAGGATCTGCCTATGACATTTTGCCCTTCTAAGCATTAGTCAGTCTCCGATATGAAGGTACACACACAGTCACAAAAGTAAACATCTAGTTTCCATGTAAAGAAAACACAGATGATTTTTAAAGGTCAATTACAGAAAAATAATTTTTCTATTTCCCATCTAGAATTTTTATACAAAGTTTATAAGCAAAGTCACATTTAAGTTACATATTTTTCATCCTAATTTTAAAAATATAATGCAATCTATCTATTTGGAAACACTGAACCAAATTTTTCTAGCTGTGGACATAAATGGATTTTTATTCCTTATGAAGGGAACAGAACTGCTCCTTTCTTCACCTTTTCTATGTTTTTCTAAGCCCCTGCATATGCTCTGTTCTTCATGGGATCATATATGGACTAAATATTTGGTTCACTGTCTTCTGTATTTGATGGACCAGTTAAATCTTAAAATTAAATTAGAGGTCTTAGAGTGTTGACTTCTTTCAAAAATTAAGCATGATATAAAATAAGAAGTATTACCCATTATTGCCATAAAAATTAAAAAGGATGTAACCTCAGAATCACAGTGTTTCTCAAATAAAGACTGTTGAAAATCTTACAATGTCCCTGTTTTTCTCATTTTACCATAGATTATGGTAAATATCTGTATCGTCTATATTAATATCATCACAGACAGCCAATTATGCTCATGGACTGGCATTAAGGAGTCACTGGACTAAGCTGTGTTAGACAGAAAGTTATTCAAGTCGTTATACTTTAATAATGCCTTTAACCTTTTGCTGTTGAGGAGATATTTGATGATTGTACAATTTGATGATTGTACAAAAGATGCATTTTGTACAAGTCCAAGAAAGAAGTCATTTTTTTCCAACAAAATAAATTTCAAAAAGCCCTTTCTTCACTAAAGTTATCAGGTAAAACTGTTCTTCAGGGAAATCTCATCACACCAGCAAAAACGTACCTGGTAGGGATCATGGCCACAAAGCAGAGTACTCAGCTTGGTTTGAGAATCAGGGAGCTACAGTGTTACACAGCCACTCTCATACCTAGAAAGGCTGGGTGTCAGTATTTTTCAGAACTTGAGCTGCTGGAGGAAAGCAAGATACTCAGTAGAAATTAATGGATTAAGAACTAAAGATTGTACCTCACCAAGTATATAACGTGTTTGGAGAGAACTAAAATGCATTGCAGTAATTACCATTGAGATCATCGTATTTACTAAATTGCAATTTAGTAAATTGTAATTACCATTGAGATTCTAAGTAACATTCTAAGTAAGAAATCCAGAGCCTGTCTCAGAAAGCCACTTAAAAAACGTGGAAGACAGAATATACTTTCTTCTCAAGTGCTCATGGAACATTCTCCAGGATAGATCATCTCTTGGGTCACAAATCAAGCCTTGGTAAATTTAAGAAAATTGAAATCATATCAAGTAACTTTTCTGACCACAACATTATGAGACTAGATATCAATTACACAGAAAAATCTGTAAAAAATACAAACACATGGAGGCTAAACAATACACTACTAAATAACCAAGAGATCACTTAGGAAATCAAAGAGGAAATCAAAAAAAACCTAGAAACAAATGACAATGAAAACACGACGACCCAAACCTATGGGATGCAGCAAAAGTAGTTCTAAGAGCGAAGTTTATAGGAATAGAACCCTACCTCAAGAAACAAGAACATCTCAAATAAACAACCTAACCTTACACCTAAAGCAATTAGAGAAAGAAAAAACCCAAAGTCAGCAGAAGGAAAGAAATCATAAAGATCAGATCAGAAATAAATAACAAATGAAGGAAACAATAGCAAAGATCAATAAAACTAAAAGCTGGTTCTTTGAGAAGATAAACAAAATTGATAAACCATTAGCCAGACTCATTAAGAAAAAAAAGGGAGAAGACTCACATCAATAGAATTAGAAATGAAAAAGGAGGAGTAGCAACTGACACAGCAGAAATACAAAGGATCATGAAAGATTACTACAAGCAACTATATGCTAATAAAATGGACAACCTGGAAGGAATGAACAGATTCTTAGAAAAGCACAACCTTCCAAGACTGAACCAGGAAGAAATAGAAAATATAAACAGACCAATCACAACCACTGAAATTGAAACTGTGATTAAAAATCTTCCAACAAACAGAAGTCCAGGACCAGATGGCTTCACAGGCGAATTCTATCAAACATTTAGAGAAGCGCTAACATCTATCCTTCTCAAACTCTTCCAAAATATAGCAGAGGGAGGAACACTCCCCAACTAATTCTACAGGGCCACCATCACCCTGATACCAAAACAAGACAAAGATGTCACAAAGAAAGAAAACTACAGGCCAATATCACTGATGAACACAGATGCAAAAATCCTCAACAAAATACTAGCAAACAGAATCCAACAGCACATTAAAAGAATCATACACCATGATAAAGTGGAGTTTGTCCCAGGAATGCATGGATTCTTCAATATAGGCAAATCAATCAATGTGATAAACTATATTAACAAATTGAAGGAGAAAAACCATATGATCATCTCAAAAGATGCAGAAAAAGCTTTCAACAAAATCAACACCTATTTATGATAAAAACCGTCCAGAAAGTAGGCACAGAGGGAACTTACCTCAACATAATAAAGGCCATATATGACAGACCCACAGCCAACATCATTCTCAATGGTGAAAAACTGAAACCATTTCCTCTAAGATCAGGAACAAGACAAGGTTGTCCACTCTCACCACTATTATTCAACATACTTTTGGAACTTTTAGCCACAGCAATCAAAGAAAAAGAAATAAAAGGAATCCAAATTGGAAAAGAAGTAACGCTGTCCCTGTTTGCAGATGACATGATACTATACATAGAGAATCCTAAAGATGCTACCAGAAAACTACTAGAGCTAATCAATCAATTTGGTAAAGTAGCAGGATACAAAATTAATGCACAGAAATCTCTTGCATTCCTATACACTAATGATGAAAAATCTGAAAGAGAAACTAAGGAAACACTCCCATTTACCACTGCAACGAAAAGAATAAAATACCTAGGAATAAACCTACCTAAGGAAACAAAAGACCTGTATGCAGAAAACTATAAGACACTGATGAAACAAATTAAAGATGATACAAACAGATGGAGAGAGAAATCATGTTCTTGGATTGGAAGAATCAACATTGTGAAAATGACCATACTACCCAAAGGAAGCTACAGATAAATGCAATCGCTATCAAATTACCAATGGCATTTTTCACAGATCTAGAACAAAAATTTTCACAATTGTATGGAAATACAAAAGACCCCAAATAGCCAAAAGACTCTTGAGAAAGAAAAATGGAGCTGGAGGAATCAGGCTCCTGGACTTCAGACTATACTACAAAGCTACAGTCATCAAGGCAGTATGGTACTGGCACAAAAACAGAAATACAGATCAATGGAACAGGATAGAAAGCCCAGAGATAAACCCACGTACATATGATCACTTTATCTTTTATAAAGGAGGCAAGAATATACAATGGAGAAAAGAGAGCCACTGCAATAAGTGGTGCTGGGAAAACTGGATAACTACATGTAAAAGAATTAAATTAGAACACTCCCTAACACCATACACAAAAATAATCTCAAAATGGATTAAAGACCTAAATGTAAGGCCAGACACTATAAAATTCTTAGAGGAAAACACAGCCAGAACACTTTATGACATAAATCACAGCAAGGTCCTTTTTGACCCACCTCCCAGAGAAATGGAAATAAAAACAAAAATTAACAAATGGGACCTAATGAAATTTAAAAGCTTTAGCACAGCAGAGGAAACCACAAACAAGACCAAAAGACAATCCTCAGAATGGGAGAAAATTTTTGCAAATGAAGCAACTAACAAAGGATTAATCTCCAAAATATATGAGCAGCTCATGCAGCTCAATATCAAAAAAACAAACAACCCAATCCAAAAATGGGCAGAAGATCTAAATAGACATTTCTCCAAACAAGATACACAGATTGCCAACAAACACATACAAGGATGCTCAACATCACTAATCTTTAGAGAAATGCAAATCAAAACTACAATGAGGTATTACCTCACACCGGTCAGAATGGCCATCATCAAAAAATCTACAAACAACAAATGCTGGAGAGGGTGTGGAGAAAAGGGTACCCTCTTGCACTGTTTGTAGGAATGTAAATTGATACAGCCGCTATGGAAAACAGTATGGAGGTTCCTTAAAAAACTAAAAATAGAACTACCATATGACCCAGCAATCCCACTACTGGGCATATACCCTGAGAAAACCATAATTCAAAAAGAGTCATGTTCCACAATGTTCACTGCAGCACTATTTATAATAGCCTGGACATGGAAGCAACCTAAGTGTCCATCGACAGATGAATGGATAAAGAAGATGTGGCACATATATACAATAGAATATTACTCAGCCATAAAAAGAAAGGAAATTGAGTTATTTGTAGTGAGGTGAATGGACCTAGAGTCTGTCATACAGAGTGAAGTAAGTCAGAAAGAGAAAAACAAATACCATATGCTAACACATATATATGGAATCTAAAAAAAAAAAAGGTTCTGAAGAACCTAGGGCCAGGACAGGAATAAAAACGCAGACGTAGAGAATGGACTTGAGGGACACAGGGAGGGGAAAGGGTAAGCTGGGATGAAGTGAGAGAGTGGCATGGACGTATATACACTACCAAATGTAAAATAGATAGCTAGTGGGAAGCAGCCACATAGCACAGGGAGATCAGCTCGGTGCTTTGTGACCACCTAGAGGGGTGGGATAGAGAGGGTGGGAGGGAGACGCGAGATGGAGGAGATATGGGGATATATGTATGCATATGGCTGATTCACTTTTCTATGCAGCAGAAACTAACACAACATTGTAAAGCAATTATACTCCAATAAAGATGTAAAAAAAAATGTGGAAGAGAAGGTAAACTTCAATAGGAAATGAATTCTTAATACTGGTTTAGAATTCCTACCAATTTCTGTGAGGACCTGAAAACTAAGCTCAGGATCCCCTTAATAATTTCTTACATAGTAAAGTATACAAAGCTCTCCTTTATTTTGGGTTTAGTCTCTCTCAACAAATCTTTTATAGTTTTACTCATCACCATGCAAGGGAACTTCTCTCAGATTTGTTATAAATTGGTGCTGGCAAATGGAGGACTGTCTATTATATTTAAGATTTTTTCACCTAAATTGGGTAATATCTGGTAAGTAACACTCACTTTTTAAAATCCTAGCTTTAATTTTCACCATAAAGTTTTCAATGCCCTACTTTGGTGTGGATGTGCTACAAATAACACAAAACCATATTCACTAGTTTCAAGTTAAATTCATGCCCACAAATTAAGAGGGTTTTAATGCTCCCCAATCATGCTATGTTTGACCTGTCCAGTTACTCTCCTCACCTAGACGTGTCTCATGTCTTCTTTCTCTTCAAATTCCAAATATTTCTCTACTTATCCTGAATTACAACTATGATCTTGCCTCCTACTTCACTGAGAAAACTGAGGCAATCAAAGAGAACTTCCACAGACTCTCATCACCTCCTCTGCTTACCCACAAGCATTTGTCACTGCATTTTCTGCCCTCCTATCTGCTACTCTTGCTGCCAAGCTTCATTCCTATATGTGACTAGTTGAATCCATGACATCCTATCTAGTCAAGGACATTGCTTCAGCAATTACTCTTTTTCTCTAATACATCAATATTTTTCTCTATATTGGATTATTCCTATCAGCACATATCATAATGGATCGCCCCCTCCTGTTTGAAATCTTTCCTCATTTGACTACTAGCACACCACATTCTATTGGTTTTCCTGCTATTATTGTTTCTCTTTCTTGGACTTTTTAGCAACTCCCTCTTCTTCCTAAGCTTTATAAAAGTTGGGATGCTTCAAGCCTCACTATAGGAAGGCCACAGAACCTCTGTCCTTCTTTATCTATACTCATGCCTTTTGCTGTATCATTCAGACTCATGGTTTTAAATTTCATCTACATGTTAAAAAAATTACAATTTCAGCTCACAGATGTGCCCCAAATACTTATGCAATATCTTCATTTAGATGTCAACATGTTAAGACTACCAGATTAAATACACTCTTAAATACAAATTTGGCCAAGAGAACTTCCACGGACTTGCCTTGTATTTTTATTTGCTAAATCTGGCAACCTTCTAACAGGTTCAAAGCTGAACTCTTATTCTTACTCTTACCCACAACGCTTCCTGATGAGCTGAGGATGTCAATTCATCTTTCCAGTCACTTAGGTTGAAACCTTGGAGCCACCCTTGATTTCTCTCTTTCGTTCATATTCCCCATTCCACAATCCAAATCTTCTTGGTTCTACTTTCAAAATATATCCAGAATCAGACTACTTTTTATTACTTTTCATGTCCTGTGATCCCCCTTCCCACAACCAAATCACCATAATCTCTCTCCAGGATCACTGCAATTGACACCTAAGCAGGCCTCCTTTAATAGACTCTGACCCTCTTACAGTCTAATCTTCCTAAAGCAGTCTGAGTGATCCTCTTAAACATATGGGAGATCACGCTCAGAGTAAAGGCCACGTATCTTGCAATGGACTATAAGACTCTCCTTGTTTTTTCCTTCTGACCTCATTTCCCACAGATCTCTTACCTAGCCTTGTTTACTCTGATCCTTGAGCACATCAGGCAAGCACATGCCTTAGAGCATTTACACTAGCTGTTCCCTCTGCCTGGAGCATTCTTTCCTTCCAATATCTGAAAAACAAACTCCCTTACCTTTTTAAAATATTTACTTTAGTGTCACTCTTACTGAGGGAAGCTGGATGACTCTATTCAAAATGCCAAATGTTCCCTCTCCCTCACCACTTCCAGTCTCTTTATTCTGTTCTTTCTTTTATAGCACTTATCATCCTTCAATATCCTTCTTACTCAGGTTTATTGTCTGTTGTCTGTCTTCCTCTACTAGAATGTAAGATTCACAAGCACAGGGATTTTTTTCTTTTGGGCTCAATGTGTAACCTAAATGCTTAGAAAAGTATCTGGCATGTGGTGGTGATCAGTAAACATTCATGGAGTGAATTAATGAAAATTCAGGCTCAAACTGAATGGGGCCACATGCCTAGTGCAATACTCAGAGTCTGTTGGAAATGTTATTTCCTCCATTTCTTCCTGCAAGGCACAAGCTAAGGAAAATGCATACATACAAAAATTCCTATTTCTTTCTGACATGCTATCAGAAACAACTTCAAAAGCACAGGCATTTAAATCAGAATAAAACAGGCCAAAGGAAAGAGCTTCTCCTCAGACCTCTATATGACACTGCTAAGTCTGCTTTCCTAGATATAAAACCAATAACGAGAAACTAAATGTAGCAGTAGTAAAAATTTCTTATTCATAATAATAATATCTGATTAAAAAAATCCAACATAATATGAAATTTTGGATGGGTCTACATATATATGGCTCAAAGTCTACAAATTAGCTAAAACATATCAATAATTAGAAGTTCAGTAGATCATAAATCTGCTGATTCTTTTGTTCTTAGCCCAACAGAATATTTATTCAACAGATGACTACTGGCATTGTTAGAAGGCAGTAATGCATGTAAACCATGTTTGCTTAGCCTAGCAAAATAATAAATTGTGCTGTGTTTATCCTTTTGTTTCTAAGGCCAACTTAACATGCTAATAGCTCCTAATGGTCACATCAGTTAAACAAACCACTAGGTTGAGAAAAGAAATTTCAATAAAGGCAATTCACTAATTTGTTGATTGTTAATGGACATTAGCCCATTCAGGACCTTAGCCTAGACATATAGTTTAACTCAGAATCTATTATAGCGTTTCTCTATACATAGTAAAGAGGTTAATTCAGCATTTTAAGTATTTCTATTTCCAGAAGACATACTACTTAGACTTTTATATGCAAATTAGATATTTTCAATCTGTGACATATGCATAACGAAAAGAACCTGCCAAAAATAAATTGACTTTCAAATTATATAATTTTCACACAGTTTATGATTAAGGATAAATTTACAAGGGTCTTCTTAATCTCTTTCTCAATTATTAAAGCACTGCTACTGCTATTTTAGGTTTAGAGCTCAGTCATTTCTGTTTTAAATTCACAGTATCTTTTATACAATCAAAATACCACATTATTATACCAGAAAAATGAAAATCAAAGACATTTTTATAAATAAGATTTTGCTGTGCACTTCATGCTTGCCTTCCCTGACAAGAGTTTAAATAGCTGAAAACATTTTTGTGTATTGCACTTTCATCTAATTTGTTTATTTAATTTTTAAATAGAAATGGGATTCGATGACTATTTTCAGAACATTTACTCAAAATCTGATATTTGAAGTAGCAAAGAAAAATAAATGCATAGTTCCTCAATCTTAAAAGGTTAAGTTAAGATACATCTATGTTTCTTTCTGTAGTTGAATTATTTTCTTGTGATAATTCCAGGACTTGTATAAAGCTACCCAGCACCCCTTTACTTCACTGTAAACTCAATTTTATACATTGACAGACAGCAAAGCACACACAGGACTGTGGAATATCATTTAATTGTACTCATAGTTTACACAGATGCCATTCACATTATCCAGTAATAGGGCAACTAGCGCACAATTAGATTTGGCATGTAGTATGAAAGCCAAGGAATGAGTGAACTCAAGATTTCACTTTTTTCCCCTCTGTCTTCAAAAGTAAGCTTCTTGAGTAACAGCTGAGGTGAGCCTGAAAATTCCTGGCACTTTGAAGATATTATCACCATACCCTAACATAATTTATTCTTTTACACAATTCATGGTGAAGAGGTTTCAGGTGATTCAAGCAACCAAAGATTTAGGAATCAAGTCTCTCAGCTTTGAAATGTGAAGAAATATCTTATGGACATGCAGAATTCTCACAACAAATTAACAAGAGTTCCAAAATCATTCTCCCTCATGCCACTGAATCATTTAATTACCTCAGCCTGTAGAAACTAAATGTCCTGGTCATACAATCACCTAATTATCATGATTGGATCCTATAATAACTTATGTATGCATATTTTTAAAACCACAACACAGTAAAATGGAAAATACTTTAATGCATTTCATAGACATCTCCAAATTTATTATATATAAACTAAATGAAGTGTCCATACTTTAATTATTTTTTGTTTCAGTCCCTAAAAAAAAAATCACTAGAAGTACATACCACTGGGTAGCAGCTCCTATTTTTAGGTATTAAACTTGCAAAGCTTTTCCTGAAAATTTCTTAGAAGATTAATTTGTCTATTTTAATCTACACACTATATCTTAATCGTATATTACTGTTTTTCATGCGCCATGTTGTACTTTTAACATATATTGAAACTTTATATAATATATACGTTTTTAACATAATTATATAAAAGTTCAACATATTAACATATTGAAAAAATTATTAATATTTCCAAATCTCAAAATGTGATGTATAACCACCATTTTTAATAACCTTAAATAATCAAACTAATCATTTTATTTACTTAGAATTAAATACATAGACATTGATTAAAAATGCAGGCCTTGCAGAGTTGCTGTTAGAATTAAATATGATATATTATATGGTATAATATTGAGACCCACTAAATTTTAGATAGCTATCTTGGTGTAAAGATAGAACTTAGATGGTGGAGAGCCTGGAGTGGGAGAGGATGATTCTGCCATGCTTGTGGCGAAGAATGAATAATTTTCCAGTAATTAATAAAACAAAGCAGGACCCTTAATTTACTCTTATCTAATGTTGTTTCTGACTCTACCTAAGAAACATAGTCATGTTTAACTTGTTCTGCTCACAAGGAAACCAGCTGGGAACACAGTCTATTTTTCATTCCACCATTGATATTGAAATGATAAGTTGGCAACTGTAAATGTTTCTTGCCCATAGCTCATTACAAAATCACCATGTTGATCTATCAAGTCAGGGAGTAATTCAGTTGATTGATTTGAAACTATTATTGGATTCAATGGCCTTAAATTGCCTCTCCTTCCACAAAGCAAATATTTTCAGCTAAGAGATATTTTACTTGACCAGTATATGAGCTTAATCTGATTAATCAATTAAGATGCTGAGTTCTGTTGTACTATGAAATACATACTAACAATTATTGTACGGTAAATACAACCACTGGAAAAAAAAAATGATGACTCAGAAAATCTTATAGACCAGCAGTTGTTACCTACCCAGCCCTAAAGTCTTATCAGTTGATTCTGTGCTTACCACAATTCTAAACATGGCATCTTTGTCCCAGACTGTGAGAGACAATCAAAATCCAATCCTTTCAAAGGAAGAACCGAAAAACATTTACAAAGCATGTATCCTTTGATCAACTTTGTCCCACTGTTTCTCTTTATGTACTTTGGAGCTCACTTATATGACAGCCTCCCAGTCAGGTTGAAACTGGCTGTTCCTTGGCACGTCTTTCCACACCTGTCCCTAAGTGCACAAGGGGTCCTCTTTACTATGACCTAGACGTGTTGTGACCATATTTTCTGTCTTCCTCAGTGGGGTTTTGTTTTATGACCATTATCATTATTTGTTGACTCTAAATTTCCTCTCCTTTTATTTCATTCATTTATTCATCAAGAAAAGTAATCGAG
The DNA here is from genome assembly GCF_963455315.2 of Globicephala melas. NCBI lineage: Eukaryota > Metazoa > Chordata > Mammalia > Artiodactyla > Delphinidae > Globicephala > Globicephala melas. Next base: position 44,055,378 of record NC_083327.1, on the reverse strand, counting down.
CACCTTATTATATGCCAGCATTGCTCAAGATCATAGGAAATCAGCAGTGAATTCAAAGATTGGAGAAAGCAGAGATTATAGTTTTGAATAATTTCTGGTATAAAGGAGAACTGGATCCAAACCTTTTAAGTTCTCTTACTTTTCGTGCATTAAGTTCCTTCACTGGTGATTTGATTACCTAGCTTATAAGGAGTTTTCGGGGAACATTTCACCCCGAATACTTCTTCCTAATTTGGTTTCAGAACTCCAGTAAACTTATTAAAATCTTGAAAGTTGATTCTCCCAGAAACTGTGTAATGACTGATGGAATGAATATGTCATTGTCATATTAGTTCTTCCTTTAACTTGCATGAGAAATAGCAAGAAATTACTAAAGTATAATCAGTCTTTTTTTATTTTTAGACTTGATTATAAAGGTGGTTTTGTCTATAACTGCAAACTGAAAAAAATATTTCACATTGTACATGATAACTACAGATAGACATTACACTTTAAAATAGCCAAGCCCAGTAAGATAGTGAATCCTTTTTTTTTTTCTTTTTCAGCTTTAGGAGTATAGAAGAGGTCACGAAATGGAAATTCAGGAACATGAATATTTCTCTCTATTCAGGTGATTTTTTAAAATTCTATTATATTTTCAATTGGAAATTTTATATAACATTTCAGAATCTGTCTTTGCTTACAAATTACATGAGCTGGTCCAGCAATAAAAGACAAGATTTCCCACATGGGACATTCAGTGGCAGCTGAGTGATGGCTGTCCCATTACGTAGCGTATGCACTTTCCAGATGACCACATTCTTACCACTCCTCATTGCCAGGGGCACTGCTTGTTTTATTCATGTTTATTCAAATTTATTATTTGTCAAATCCCACAGGCATTTGAGTTTGTGGACCATACCCAAATTAGACAGTCTGATATAGGGAGAAGTCATTGAGTACTGGAATTCCAAGTAATTGATTGAGGTGAGAAATGGGAAGCTCTCGTAAGTAGCATCCAGTCTGAAAGTTATTCTATTCCTACCCTAATCTAAAGAATGGTTTTCATATCTCCCAGCATATCTGAGCTGAGACAACATGTATACATTTTTATAATAGAAGTGCTCATTGCAAAAGCAGGAAAACGTGTCACAAAGTCCCACTAGACTAGACTTTACTAGATAGTCTTTAAGCGAATGAGTAGAATTCATTCACTCTCAGAAGGAATTCTCTAAGAACACATTGTCAGCTCAGATACAAGTGAAGAGCTAGAGTGGTTTGGAATGATTTAACATGCAACCAGCAAGGGATAACATGTATCCCACAAGGATACAGACGATTGTCAGCTCAAAGATGGCTTGTATCAGCTTTATAAGGGTGCGGAACATAAGCCAAGCACAATACATTTCCTATAGTAGGCTCTCAATAAATATTTTTTGAATAAACAGATAAATGGAAAGAAAAGTTTAATCAAAAAATGACCCCACCACCTAGAGGGGTGGGATGGGGAAGGTGGGAGGGAGGGAGACGCAAGAGGGAAGAGATATGGGAACATATGTACATGTATAACTGATTCACTTTGTTATAAAGCAGAAACTAACACACCATTGTAAAGCAATTATACTCTAATAAAGATGTTAAAAAAAAAGGTTAAAAAAAGACCCCCAAATTAAGAATTCCTTTCAAGAATTACATTTATCCCCAAGCCCCTACTGATTTTCAATTACCATGAGAATCACATTGAAGTCTTAGCTGAACATTATTTCTATTTTGTTGAAATTTATGCTTCACTTATTTATCAACTTCTCTGTAGTTTAGTCTTACTAACAGTTAAGTTCTTTTCAGTTAATGTCTCTGTTTTCTTTAGACATCCTGAACTACAAAAAGCCATTTGGAAAATAAGCACGAAAACCTACCTTTTTGTTTACAGATATTATTTTGAAGTACTGGTAATAAACAGTATTCCTTATTATATGGTACCTAATCTGGCCCTAATTCCATGTGAGTGCAGTAAGTACTTCAAGCACACTACAGCTAATGACCTTGTGATATTAACTATAATAGAAGCACTAGAAGAGGCAGAAAAATTCAATACACTATTCTATAGATTGTAGAATATCAGAGTTAGAAGGACCTGATATTAAAGTTTGTCTTTCTCGATACTTCTCAGCCAGAGGTACCAGAACCTCCCACTACGAACCCACTCACATGGGTTTCTTGGCTGGCTTGAGAAGGAAAGGCGACTATTCTGAAAAGATGAAGTTTCTCACCCAACCCTGCCACCACAGTACAATGTCACTTTATTTACCTTACCTGACACTACACTTTCCTGCTGTGTTGGAAGTGAGTTTACAGGCCACACAAGTGAGATCCTGAAATTTCCTCTCCAATCCCGAATCCATTATCACTTGATGTTTGAATTGATTGTCCAAACCACATTATGCCTCCAGTCTAATACTGAATACAGTTTGCAGCTCAGATCCCTACTGCTGTGATCCAGCCATGGATACTGAACTCCCTTTATTAGTGGTGTCTCCTTGAATAATCCTGAGTTTTCACAGCCCCCTTGGACAACGCACTCCCCTTCACCCCTTTCCATTTTGCCCTGACTTAATGGTACCTCACAACCTTATTCCATGACTTCTAATCAATAAAGATCTGTGCGGTCACACTCTGAAGCATCCCTGCTGTTCTAAACACATAGCATTGAGAGATAGGTAAAAAGAGAAAAAACAAATATCATCAGGAACTAAACACACTGCCACTGCAGAGGCTGTGGCTAATACAACACTGCAATCTAGGAGACAGGAGGATGCAGACAAAGCTAGACCAGGAGGTGACTCAAGTCACCTGCTGACATAGCCATTAATTTGGAGATATATCCACCACCACCGAGATGCTGCAGCCTTGAAATGCCACACCAGACCTGGTTCTAGATTAGAGGCTCACAATTTCCCTTTGTCTGGAATCCTCTTCTTACCATCTCCATGTACTTGTGCTCTTCCCATCCTCCAAGGGTTCATATTCCCTCTATAAATACTCTTAGAAAATTTTTACTGGACAAAAACAGGATGTCTTCCCAGCAGTTTTTGATATATGCATCTTGTGGAGGCAAAATTCTAAGTATATGCCCTACTGGTAACTCTGGCCTGAGTGTATGAAGACCTCACGTTGAATCCCGGTCCATCTACTCACAGCTGGATAATACTGAATAGTAAACTAAGTTCTCTGAACCTCAGGCTGTTTATGTGTAAAAATAGGGTTGCTGTGAGAGTTAGCCATAATGTTTGTAAAGCCATTAACAGAGTAAGCCTTCAACAGATATGAACTATATCCTTACTGGAGTTTTGGTAGACACCCATCATTCTACAATGTAAGATTTTGTGGGTAGATTTTGTCTCAAGAGACTTGTGTGATGGAGTCAGACATACTCAGCTTTGCATTCTGGCTCTATCCCTTAGTGCCAAATGACCATGAGGGAGTTATCTAACCTGCCTAAACCGGATTAGCTACAGGTCTGCTGGGCACTAATACTGAAAAGCAACCTATCCTGAAAGAATAAAACATTGTTAGTAAAATCAAGATTTGTAAATACATTCAATCTGTATCAGAAATTAGTCAGTAATCTGATTTTTTTTTTTTTTTTTTTTTTGCTGTACGCGGGCCTCTCACTATTGTGGCCTCTCCCGTTGCGGAGCACAGGCTCCAGACGCGCAAGCTCAGTGGCCGTGGCTCACGGGCCCAGCCGCTCCGCGGCATGTGGGATCCTCCCGGACCGGGGCACGAACCCGCGTCCCCTGCATCGGCAGTATGACTCTCAACCACTGCGCCACCAGGGAAGCCCTATCTGATTTTTTAAAATAGATGCCACTTCATACCCATTAAAAGTGCTATTATTTGAAAAAAGACTACGTGTTGGCGAGGATGTGGAGAAATTGGAATCGTTGTGCACTGCTGGTGGGAATGTAAAATGGCGCAGCCACTCTGGAGAACAGCAAAACAAAAAGTTTAAAAAAGGACTACCATATGATGCAGCAATCCCACTGCTGGGCATATACCTAAAGGGATTGAAAGCAGGGACTCAAACAGATATTTTTACGCACGTTTATAGCAACGTTAATCACAACAGCCAAAAGTTGGAAGCAACCAAATTGCCCTTAACAAACGAAAGGATAAACAAAATGTGATATATACATATGATGGAATATTATTCAACCTTCAAAAGGAAGAAAATTCTGACACACACTAACATGGAAAAACCTTAACAACATTATTCTAAGTGAAATAAGCCCGTCACAAAGGGACAGATACTATTACATGATTCCACTTGTATGAGGTACCTGGAGCAGAGTCAAATTCATAGAAACAGATAGCAGGATGGTGGTTGCCAGGCACTGAGGGAGGGGAGAATGGGCGTGGAGTTTCAGTCTGGGAAGATGAGAAACATCCTGGAGATGGATGGTGGTTAGGGTTACACAACATTATAAATGTACTCACTGCCATTGAATTATATATTTAAAATGGTTGAAATGGTAAAGTTCATGTTTTGTGTTTAAAAAAATAAAATAAAAAACAGTAGCGAAACGTAGTGAACTCAGAGTTATTCAACAGCATCACAAAGCTCCTCCATTCTTTTCCCTCCCAGCGATTTTACTTATCATTACTGCTTAACTTTTGTTTCAATAAGTGTGTATTTCTCTCTTATTCAAATTGAAAACTGCATTTTAGATATAATTAAGACTATTAATCAAGGACACGCCAAGTATATTTTGCAAATATCTCGAATTTCTGGATTAGCGTCTTCTACCAATACTCAGGGCCTCCTGGTGATTTAGGGAAGAGTGAAAATAAAAGTTCACATTAACATCTGATTTCCGTAGTGAAAATCAACCATGGGTTAAAGAAACACTATTCTGAATATTTTCCTACGAATTTTCACACACAAACACACATATACACACACACACACACACACACACACACACACGGGTTTAGCTGCAAATGATAGCGTAAACAGTTCCCTTTCGGTATAAAGCTCAGCAGAATAACTGTTCCAAAGGCAACACACATACGCAGAGTAATGGAAAGTGCTTTTTAAAAAACCCTCCCTTCAGTGAATTACTAGGCACTGTGAGCGATTTAGGAGGTGCCAGTGGGGAGCACACAGCTATTTAAGGCTTCTCTGTTGGGGAAATATTTTCTGGTGTCTGTGCTGTATACATTTATCCCATTTGAGAGTTTGTCCCTCACACCTTTTATCTTTTTTAAAGCAAGTCTAATAATCTTTTTCCCCGAGGCAGAGAGACAGGAGATTTGTGTTTTCCCCATGGCACGTATGCTCCAAGGACCACTCAATAATCAAGTCGTCAAAATACATAAAAATCTTTATTGCTCTTTCTTATCCTCCTTACTAAGTCTGCTACTTCTGAGACTCATTTTCCTAGATTTCTGATTTCTTCTTTTATTCCCAACATTCCCTTTTATGACCTCTCATAATTTGTCTGACCCTCAAATTTTCCTGCAACATTCCTCCACGACATCTTCTCAATTTGGGGGACACATGTTAGCCTAGACCTGCATGGAGGCCAAAGGCATTTGGTTTATGCAGCAGAATAGTGAGGTGTCCTGCCCCACACTAGTCATCCTAACTGATACAGAGGCTGACACTGTGTTTTCTGGTGGTAAATGATGTCAAAAACAAAGAATTTCTATACAAAAATCATATTCACTGATCTTCATCTGGCAGTTAAGAACTGCTCGGCTTTTATTTTTTAAGTATAGGATACTTTTTCAGATCGCAAGTATAATTAGAACACCTCTTGGTAGCACTCCCATTTCCAGAATGTGTTAGTAATACACAAGAAATATCAGCAAAGGGCAGCGGTGAAAGGCAGGGAGTGAAGGAAAAGCATTAGATGGTGGTGAAGGAGCAGGGAAAGAAGGAAGATGAGAAACATATGAGGAACCCATCCTGGGAAGACTACAGGAAGGGCTGGACAGAGCATGCTAGGTCCTAGCTACCAGGGTACCTTCTGCCTTCACAATAGTCATATGACACTCATGAAGAAGGGAAGGTAAACCACTCTGCCTCCAGGCTAATGTAAAGTTCTCCACCTGGGTGTCAAAGCAAACAGAATATTACACATTGTTTGCCCCTAAAAATAGTTAATGAGGTTTGTGAATTATATTCTTTACAAATTAAAGATGATTTGAGTAATCACTGCAGTAACATCCCTCTCACTTGCTTTCAGTGTGTTCTTGTGGAAGCAAAAAGGGTAGAGCTACTTTGCAGGGAACTGTGCTTATACTGCTAAATATATCTCCACATGCACTCGAGACTGATTAGAGTGAACATTTAAATGGCTTACTTTATGATCTATGTGCTTAAAACATGATTTTAGGAGGACCAAGACCCTCCCCCTCACCACACAAAGGTCTACAGCTCTACAGTTCTTATTTTCTGGAATAGACAATAAATGGGAGTGTGTGATGTACCTGCGAAAATCATCCTCTGCATCTGCAGAGACTAAAAAGAGGTCGGGACAAGCTTCTTCCTGTCTTCCAACACTCTCCCTTCCCCTTGTTCCTGTGTATTACTTGTATGATACTTTATGGTTATAAAGCACCACTATGTACTCTGATGCTCATAACTCTGAGGTGGACAGTTTTTATCCCATTGTATAGACAAAGAAAGATGTCCTCTTAGACTGTACTCTAAATGTGATTTGATTTATGAACTACTTTTCACGTGGAAGACCGCTTCTAAAACACACAGTTTCTTATCCTCAAAAATGTGTTCTCCTCCTGTTTCTTGCCATATTAAATCCAAGCATCTTTGCCTGGTTTTTAATCTCCCACCTCACCCAAAGGTGGCTTACCCCCTGCTTATCCAATCTTAGATGATACCAGTCTTTTATAATGAAGAGCCAGGCATGTCTTTGGAAGAGAAAGATCTTAATGTAAAATTAAACTCATAAGAGCACATAAGTATGCCTGGCTTACCTCTACAAGGCAGGTACTATGGCATCCTCAGTTTACTGACAGGCCACACATCTAATGAGAGAGAGAAATGGGGTTTGAATTGAAGTCTGTTTCTTTCACGTCCACTCTAATACCTTCCTGTGAGCCTCAAACATGCCTTGTTGATGTGTCCTCCAAAAGTGACCATCTAATATCCCCTAGAGTTTACCAGCAAGTCCATTGCTAACATACCCCCTGAAAAGAGCACTGGAAACTACATGTTTACAGTTATGACTGAGAAGATGGGTTCAGATATGCCCTGCGCCAGCCAAGTGTCAGCAACCCCTGTACGGGAAAAAATATTTTCAATTGTATTTTTAAAGAAATATAATTAAGGTCAGTGAGGTGGCCTCACCTTTCAAAGACTAAATTTAGCTTTCGATTGGGCTCACAAAGTTGAGAGTATTTTCTATACTGCTTTAAGACAAAAGGCCTGCAGAGGAAAAGAGATGGGGATCTATTACACTATTACTTTGCAGCTTTTGATTATTACATTTCCTCTTACTTCTATTGAAAAATCCATACCCTGTTTGAAAACAGATTTTTTATTAGATTTGCAACTTATATTAATGCCCTCCACCACATTTAAAATATCATAGCATATGACCCAGCAATCCCACTACGGGGCATATACCCTGAGAAAACCATAATTCAAAAAGAGTCATGTACCCCAATGTTCATTGCAGCACTATTTACAATAGCCAGGTCATGGAAGCAACCTAAGTGTCCATCAACAGACAAACGGATAAAGAAGATGTGGCACATATATACAACAGAATATCACTCAGCCATAAAAAGAAATGAAATTGAGTTACTTGTAGTGAGGTGGATGGACCTAGAGTCTGTCATACACAGTGAAGTAAGTCAGAAAGAGAAAAACAAATACCGTATGCTAACACATATATATGGAATCTAAAAAAAAAAAAAAAGGTTCTGACGAAACTAGGGGCAGGACAGGACAGGAATAAAGAGGCAAATGGACTTGAGGACACGGGGAGGGGGAAGGGTAAGCTGGGACAAAGTGAGAGAGTGGCATGGACATATACACTACCAAATGTAAAATAGATAGCTAGTGGGAAGCAGCGCATAGCACAGGGAGATCAGCTTGGTGCTTTGTGACTACCTAGAGGGGTGGGATAGGGAGGGTGGGAGGGAGATGAAAGAGGGAGGGGATATGGGGATATATGTATACATATAGCTGATTCACTTTGTGATACAACAGAAACTAACACAACATTGTAAAGCAATTATACTCTAATAAAGATGTTGAAAAAAAGAAAAGAACCACTGCCATAGAGATATCATTTAAGAACCTTCTCTTGTGACTGGAAAATGACTGGAAAAATAAATTATTTAAAATAAAGTGGTTCTAAAATTCAAAAAGAAAAATCACAGCATTATATTTCACTCTTCGTTGAGGATAAGGGAGGAGAATATATTCTCAAGCATAGTTCATGGAAACTGGCAAACACAGGAAGTATGCAAACATAAAATACATGTTTTGTTCCCACTTAATAAAAAGTTTGGTTTCCCTAATACTAAATAAAGTGTTATATAAATAAAATTGTAAGTTGGTTAAACATGGATTTTAATAATCCAACCCCCCCATCCTCTCTGAACACCAATATTTTAAAATATAGTCCCATTGTGAAGTTGATGAGTACCAGAAAGACAGCCAAGGATATAAAGATGACCAAATAAGTAGAGAATAAAACAGGATACAGATCCTTTGATGTAGTTTAGAGAGGTTACGTAGAAATACAAGAAACAGAGAAAAATTTAATTCTGAATCAAAGAGGCAGAACACTAAATTACATCAATACTGATATGGGGAAAAGGATGAAAGAGAAAACATCATATTGAAACAAGATCACTTAACATCCATCTGTAAAATGAATCTTGACATTAGGATTATAATAAGCAGAAAAAGAGACAATTTCAGGTCAATCTAGCCAAAACTTATATTGCATCAAATGTGGAAAAGTTATGTAGGACTCAAATTTGAATTCAAACATGTTCTTCTCCTTAAAGATCTCCATCTAACACAAGAAATACCAGAAATTCATAAGTATTTAAAATTCAAAGAGGAATATTGTTAGTTCCTAAGAATAGAATGAATAAATGGGACGTGGAGAGAGTAAATCCCTACTGAAGTTCATTATAAGATTAGAAAGTCATGTAATGGAGTTTTAGCAGAAAAGGAAAAAAAGAATTGGTCGGGTCCAACTCCTTCACTCTATAAATGTGGAAACTAAAGACCAGAGATTTTAGGACCAAAATTTCTCAAAGGACACAAAGTATTTGGTAGCAATACTGGCTGGCCAGGAACCCAAGTCTGGGAGCTCCAAGTATATCATGTTGTCACTCAATCCAATGTTAAAATGACACTGAAATAATAAAACATGCTCAACTACTTTCTGGTGAATATGCATGCTGTTATTTTGTATTATTAGCACTTCAATTAAGTTCAGGATTGCCCCTCCAGTACCACAGAAAAAATTTATGAATTGTGTTGACTTTTATAAATATGTCATAAATTCAGACACAGTGACAAATCAGTCAGGAATTTGCCAAAAGTATTGCTTCCTCACTTACTTAAAATTGTTGCACTAAGTTGGTAGCTAGAAATCCAAATTACTGTGAAGTAAAGAAGTATTGAACATGGGAAAACAAGCCTAAAAGAAGTGAAGAGTTTGATGATGAAGAGCTGAACATGATTTAATAAACAGGGAAAATAAACTAGGAGAAAATGATTCATCCCTGAAAATAAATTAGATAAAAATTGTTTTTCCCTCATTGAATTATGTTTGCCTGGTTATTACCTCATTTCCTTCCTTGGAGATGATTCTCGTGAGTAGGCATGAGGTAAGGCCTGGAGTACTTGGGGACCACCTCCTCCTCTGAGGTAAGCTCCCCTGCCTTCTGAAAACACAGCAGAGGCTCTTGTTACCACAACCAGGGATATCTACTTTTAGGAGTCCAAGCCACAGCCAGGAAAATCATGGCACAGGTGTGTTTGCCCCTGGCACTCCCCACTCTGTTCATCCTTACCTCTCCTTGTTTGGTCCAGCTCCCTTACTCTCAGTACCCAAGGCCATCCCAAAGTCCACTGGGATCTCCTTGAGGAGTCAATGTATTTACTAGAATGTGCTCAGTTTGGGGAAGGATGAGTAGTTAAGAGGACTCCATGAAAAGAAACCCCCCAAAACACAATTTTTATAATAGATGATTCTGAGAGTAAAACATTTGCTCAAGTCTAAATACTTGTGAAGAATGTAATCTCCAGCATATTGCAAACATTGACATTTAAAATATGACATCATACTTTCACATGTTTATAATAGCAGTTTCATACCATCATCCATTGAAAAATGAAAAGCTCTTTTTAATGGTCAGAAATTTAACATTTTATTTTCTCCTTAAACTTGCATTATCATTCCACCTCTCCCACAGAATTTTTTCTTAGAGGAACGTATTATTTTGTTTGAATGTTTATTGTTATTCAAGTTATCATGCTTTCCTACAACTGTATATATTTCATATATATTATATATTATAATATGTAATTTTAAATATGTGATGTACAATACATTATATATTATATATGAACATATATACTTTTGTGATTTTATTTTCAGAGATTCAAAAGCTCTAAATGTTTAAAAAAATGTTCAGTATTGTAATTATTGTTAATATACTATTGGTCAAAACAATATAAATACACTTGATTGATAATAATTAAACATAAAAAGTCAACTTTTATTGGAAATGCATTTAATGAGATGTATGGAGCTTTCATTCCTCTATCAGTAGGTGTAACCCTGGGTGAATACTATTTTTTGATAAAATGACAGAATTTTAGCATTAATTCAATTCTTATTTTTCATTTTTATACATGTAATCATGGGTTACATGAACAATTAGATGGGAATGGAAGGAGTTTTGTTATAATTTATTACACTACTTCTGAGTTACCTGACAAAAGCCATCACAGCCAACAATTCAATTGGGTCCTCCTTCAATTGCATTGAAAGCAAAGAATTGGAATCAAATTCACTTGCAAATTGGTTTTTACTAAGCAAATTTAACTCACTTTCTTAGCACCTACAGTCCATGATACCTTTACACAATGCCCCAAGGGGTTTTACATGGCAGAGCAATGAACCATAGCAATGCACCATGGTATGATTCTGGACAGGTAAGAGAGTTTCTTTTCTTTTGTAGAGTGGGAGAAAGGTGTGAAAGATGGGAAAGGACACTCAGCATGACCTCAGGCTTATTCGAAGGCAATCAGTTTTAGGAAAAAGTACATAGAATTTGAATATCTAGAAATTAATTTCTTTGAAACTCTTGGTGTCCCTGTACCCCTTGGAAAATGCTTGTGTTTCCTCAGGGTTATCTACATCCAGTGGGAAGACTACTGCTTTATAGGATCACTTAACAAACAGAGACAGAGGTAAAATTTGACTTTGATTTCCCTAACTTTCCTATTTTTCTCTCATGGTAGTCCTGTTACTTTCCTTAGATTCTCTGGGACCATAACATCCTTCCTCCTGCCCTTTCTTTCTGTTGAGAAAAGACCTAAAACTCACTTATAATTTTAAAGCACGATGGTTGTTAATAGCCCAAAGTTGTACATTTTACACTAAAATGTATGGATTTGTGTACTCAATGGAATCAACACTTTAATATTAGAGCAATGAACTTTGATCATGTATTTCCAGGCATTAGTCAAAAGGGACAGAGTTTGAGCAATAGATCTTACTCTGAAGGCACTTCACACAGGAGTTTATCTGCTCAGAATCCTACTTTGACTCATCAGTTGCCTGCTGAAAGCAACACTGATAAATGTCTGCTTCAAAATATTAAAGACAATGTTACCCATCGTTTGATATTCAATGCCCAAGGGTCACTGAAAAGTAAAGACTTTGCAAAGGGGAGGATGCTTAATCTGAGTCCAAACAGTGGTTCCTAACATTTTAAGAGTCACAGAATCCTCAGAAAAATCCATATACCTAACATTTGAACCTAAGAAGCTTACATATAGATTCTTCTACATGTCTGTAGCTTTCAAGGCTAGAATCTCCATATTCTCCAAAGAGCAAATGTAGACTTGCAAGGAAGATAAGAGGACAAGAGTATTTCATGCAGAGAAAGCAGAGCACACAAAGACACAGCACATTTAGACTAACTGCCAGTGCACTGTGGAGAGGAAAGTTGAAGATAATATAAAAATAATAAACCAGGTCATGAAGAACCTTAACTGGTTGTGAATATCTTTGGCTTCACTTAATGGCAGAGTTGTTGTAATATTTGATAAAGACCAGTACAATGTTCATACAGCTCATTGAAAGATGACTTTGGTTATACTATGGAAGCTGGATCAAAGGGGAAAATATCTGGAAGCAAAGGGAACAGTTAAATACTGAAATACATCGTGAGAGTTATGATAATGGCACAGATTACACAATAGCCATGGAGACTGTAAAAGAGAAGTACTTCCAGAAATATTAAGGTAGAATTGGCATAACTCCATGGGAGATATGAGATAGCAAGAGAAGTAGAAATTAATGCATTTGTTTTGTTGGGTTTTTTTTTGCTTCAATGACTGGATGATAATAATAGTTAGTATTTACTAAATGCCTACTGTTTGGGAAACAGCATGGTAAACACTTTGCATTCATTATCTCTAATCATCACCACTAACCTGCAACATCAATTACATTGTCCCATTTTGCAGGAGAAATTGTGGCTCAAAGATGTTAAGAGATTTGCTTAAGGCCACACAATTACAGAGTGCCAAATCTATAATCCAAAACAGATTTTCCTAATTCCACAATCCAGTATTTAAGGAAGAGGTAAATACTTGAGGAATGAGAACTTACCATATATTTACACGTGGCTTACAATTTTTAAAGAATTTATACACTCATTTTCTCTTTGGGTCCCCCAAATTCCCTCTTCATAGGATGATAAAAATGATATATTACTATCAATCTCCATTCCACAGCAGAAATAAACTTGCTCCAAGTCGTACAGTTCTTAAATGCCAAGGATAATGGTGGGTCTTCTTTCCAGTCCCTATACTGTTTCTCTGCTATATCATCTCTATATCCTGCCTGATAGCTACAAACCACTCCTAATCCTACGCTGCAGCTGGCTAGTTTGTGAATGTGAATTAAGTATCAAGGGAGACTTGTTGAGAATGTAGAATTAGTTCAGCCCAGACCCTCACCAACTAGTCTGATCCATGAATGCATGTCATATGAATGATGGGCATCTGAAAATATCTACAGCCTCTGTTTCTATCTCTGTCTCTTTCTTACACACACACACACACACACACACACACACACACACACACACACACACACACACACACACACACACACACACACACACCCTTACGCCAACTTTTGCCATAGGAAAAGTAAAACTGAGGAACAGTAGAACCTAATTTTCTTAAGTCCTTTCAAAACCTGTTGTTTTTTTTTTTCACATTTCCTCAGGGACGAACGAGTTCAGGAGCTTAAACTTTTGCATGAGAAATTTAAGTTAAATGTAAGGAAGAATTTCTGACAGAGAGAATTATAAAACGTTAAAAAATGGCTTGCCACTAGAGATTGTAGCATTTCTGTCTTTAAAAGGCTATAAAATAGTGGAGGTTGCCCTTTGCCTGCAGTGGTTTAGATATGGTTCTAAATGGAAGTGGCCTCTTTGGGAAAGTGGTAGGCCAGGTGACCTTTCATACTCTCCCTTAGTCTCTAAATTTCATTACTCTGTAATCCTATTAAAGGGATCAAATACATGCAATAATGCCCACTCATTCAGAGGTCAAGCTTCTGGAAACCTCAGGAGTTGATATATAGCTTTAAACTTAAAAGGAAAAAAAAAGAAAGAAAAAGGAAGCTCTCAAGCATGAAGAAATATTAACTGTTATACTGAGACCATTATACTTATTCTACTGGAAAGGTAGAGCCATTCTCAGAACTCTTCTAGACAACTAGGTGTAAAATAAGACATTAGATAAGGAAAATAATGCAAGAAAGAAACAAATCAAAAAGAGCAGAAGAATTAAGCTCATTTTTAAGGAATCTGATTCTTCTACATCCCAAGAGTCCCTGAAAGCATGACGACAGTACACTACAACTAAATTATTGCTTCATAATAGTTACTTTAAATTTGTACAAAAAAGTTTGAATTATTTTTCACTATTGACTGCTTAAGAAGGCAGAGATATACATTTTTATTTATAAAATTTTTGTATTTCTCTATAAAATTTCACAAAAATTATTAAAATTAAAAAATTAAGGACTTTAAAGGAATAAGCCTAAACTACATGAAAAATTTGCTTGTATGAAAGACTTCATTGTTCAGTTATGCTCGGTAAATGTGTATATTTTATGGCCTATTATTTTTAATAACATATTTTGAGAATCCATTAGTAAGAGAAAAAAATCTGTGATAACAAAAAGGAAATATCTAAGATAATGGGTGGTGTTTTGGAGAGTGGTATGGCAACTGCTTGGGTTACTCTTACCATCCACTTTAGATCTCAGCCATAGTTCATGTGTATTAGGTTATTTTTAGATACACATTTCTCACAAACTCATTCTTCTCTACTTACCTTTCAAATAAGTTACTTATTTATATACCATTTTCCAAAAGAGTTGAGATGGCTTATAAAAATAATTATAATACAATATAAATAAATAAATAAGAAAATTAGTATTAAAAAAATAGGTAAAGCAAGTTGAATCCAGGTATAAAATTAGAATATAAACTATGCATTTTTAGATCCTGTCCTATTGCAAGAAGTGGGCAAAATTTGCTATGCTTAAAATTTTTTTTTGCTTAACTACCTATTATCCATTCAGCCTTACCACCAGCTTTTCTAAGCTCTTTTCTGTATTGCACAAGAGAATTTGACAATATCTTTCTCAAAATCTCTTTCCCATATTGTCCAGGTTAGAATATGACAAGGAGAAGCACTCATGTGGGTTTGGAAGGCAAAGGTAAAAAGAGGCCATATTCTATGGAAGCAGAGGCAGATGTGAGAGCATAACAGCTTCCACGGAGATTTGAGAATCACTCCCTTTGCTGCTTCAAATTGTAATCTGCAGTAGTGACAACTTTCATAACCCACAGATTTTCTAGCAGTTATGCAAAACTCTAACTTTCCATATTATAATTCTTCATACTTGGAAAGCGTAGAGTGACTTCTGTTTTCCTGTCCAAATCCTGGCTGATATAGTTCCACAGAGGCCAAAGCAGACAGAAAGCCTACTAGTCATTCAATTCACCATATTTATAAGACATATACAAACCATTTGCTCAAAAGAAACCCAGTTTTCCCTGTTATAGAATATGGAAAGAAAGTTTTCCTGGAGTTCTCATAAGGAACAAGTGCTTGACGAGGTTTTTACAATATGTATGATAGTGTCTTTCCTATGGCTGTTTCTTACAATGTCCCTCAACACCAGCTGATGGAATAAATCTAAAATGCAACTCTGTACAAGCAACTCCACAAGGGGCTGAAACAATGCAAAACAAGTGGGCAGTTCCTGACGACCTGGTTGAATCCAAATACAAAATTTAGAGCAACTTAAAGGGTAGATTCATAATATAAACTTCAGGAAATGTTTATAGATATCTTATACTATAATAAAATATTACCAGCACTACACAGGAAAAAAAAAAAAAATGAAGCTTCAAATACCAGACCATGATTTGAAAAACTGGAAAAAGTCAGCTTTAAGGTCTTGATTTCTACCACCTCATCCATGAAATCCGTCCTTCAGGAATTTATGAGTATCTCAGACTCTTTCCTTATTATTAGTTTGACTGAATAACTCAATAATGAGAAGTTTATAATTAGATTTCAACTTGAAAATTTCCCAAATGATCTCTTTACTAGCCTTGCCAAGATTTTTTTTTCCTACCTAGCAATCCTTGTCAAATAAGACACTAAAAGAATAAACCAAAGTACTCGGCTAATATAACTACTACCCATTTATCACCAATTTTTGACATGAATGAAATAGGTAATAATCTCAGATAGCTGAAGATAAGCACCAGATCGAAAGTCTTTCAGCTCACTACCATTTTCTCATCCCCTTTATCTCTCTCACCATTTGTACCATAACAGCAAACAGTCCCTGGAATATCTCTGCCACGTGTTTTAGATTTAACTGAAGGGGAAAATGATTACTTTCTACACAGTCCAAATGTTCAAATTAGGACAATAGTGTATAAAAAGTGACTACCTATAACAAGTTCTATGGATTTGACATTGAGACAGAAAGAGGAGTAAAATATGTTAAATAATTTCATGTGTATCTATCAAGTTTTTTTAAATAAATAGGTTTAGTAAGAATATTTTCATGTTGATGTAGCACCAATCCCTAAAAAAAATGATGTGCCAGCCCCCAGCCCCCACTACCTCAACAGCTTCAGCTATCACACCCAGTAGCACTTCTGTCATTCAAGTAATCCAACATAGTTATTAATTATTTAAGCAACCATTTGTTGAGTATCCACTAGATGCTCTACACTGCTTAAGACTCTGAAGATACAGTAGTGAACAAAGCTTACAAAAATCTCTCATTCTTGAAGCTTAGTTTATATTGAGGGAAGAAAGACAGAAAAGTCAGTAAAATTTGTATAAGTAGAATGATGATAAGTGCTAGGAATAAAAACAGAGCAAAAATGGGGGATACAAAGTTTAGAAACTAGAGAAGAGAGGCTGCAAGCTTGCAATTTTAAATAGGATGGCTGGGAAAAAAACTCACCAAACAGGTAACAAAAGACCTGAGATGAGATGAGAGAACAAGGCATGTGAACATGCAGGGAGTTTTTGCACCTCAGGTGAAGAAATCCTTGGCCAGGGCTTTAGGGTGGACAACTCAAGTCTAGGCCAACATGAGGGTAAAATTGTTATCTGCACATTTTGGTAATTATCTTATAAAAGTGGTGCTGCAGAGGAATGAAGGAGTAAGGAAAGTGATCACATGGGGGACACAACTGTGCACAAAAAGCCAGTGGCCATAGGAGTGGGAGTGAAGACTTGGGCTGGAGCTGCTCAGAGGATGGTCAGGAGCCATGATCCTGGGGAGAAGCAAGCAGTCACCCAGAAGCAGAAGAACACATCCCCAAAAAGACTCGAGAAAGCTCATGCATTACTGAAATGAGGTCTAACACTAGGCTTTTTTATGATGTGAATAGAAGACAGCTAAGTGCAGGCAATGGGGTTACAGCGTTGTTGACACAAGTCAAGAACGTCCTCTCTAATTATCCCACCATGCTGTCAGTTACTGTGGTGCAAGCACAGGCCATGGCAAGAGATGAAAGACCTGACTATGTAGTAGAGTTTAGAATCACAAAACTCTAAGGCATGGATAGCTAAGATTTGATAAATTGGGTAAAAAACTCTTCTAGGCTTCAATTTGCTTATCTGTAATATGGACATAATATCAAAACTGTAGATGTTTGTAAACATTATAAATGATATAAGTAAGCTGTCTGGCATGTGGAAAACACATACTGATTGTTTTATTATAATAAAGTGACTCCAAGAAAAACTTTGAAATTAGCAAAGTTTGACACCCTAAAGAGTTCAACTGATCATTCTGCATCCTCCTTTCTGAAATATTATTTAATATAGTATTATTTATTATTTAATAATAAATATTTAAAATATTATTATTTATTCATATACTTTTAACAAGACTTTTATTAAGTCTTTTCAAAGTTTTTTATTTTAATTTATTTATTTTTGGCTGTGTTGGGTCTTCATTGCTGCTCGGGCTTTCTCTAGTTGCAGTGAGTGGGGGCTACTCTTCCTTGTGGTGCGTGGGCTTCTCATTGCGGTGGCTTCTCTTGTTGAGAAGCATGGGCTCTAGGTGCATGGGCTTCAGTAGCTGTGGCACGTGGGCTCAGTAGTTGTGGCTTGTGGGCTCTAGAGCGCAGGCTCAGTAGCTGTGGCGCATAGGCTTAGTTGCTCCACGGCATGTGGGATCTGGACCAGGGCTCGAACCCGTGTCCCCTGCATTGGCAGGAAGATTCTTAACCACTATGCCACCAGGGAAGCCCTATTAAGTCTTAATTCAAAAGAAATGACTAAAAGGAGCGATTCTTGACAACGTGACAGGAGGCGGGAGGGGACATTTTTGACAATATATGTCAAGCCATACCACAGAGGTGACCACCTAACTTGTCAGCCCATAGTCTTCAGCCTCAGGAACAATTTCTTGTTATTATTTCTCCTTCATTTTGCTGCAGCTGATGGCTCCCCTCTCTGCTCCCGTCCTAACCAGTAATGTTACGTGAGGGTAAATCACCTTCAAGAGTTAAGTGAGAGAAAGGAGGAAGAAGAGTTACTCAACAGGGAGTCAGTCAATCAGTCCTTGCTTAATAGCCACTGCCTATTCTGTTCAATTCTACAAACATGAGTTGTGTCAGGCACTGTGGGTGGGTGTAATTATGAAAGTGTTCTTTGTGCTCTAGGGACATACCGTCTGGCTTCAGAGATCGGAGTTAACTACAGAAGTCAGTTAGGGAATAATAATAATAATACATATTTTGAGCCCTCGTTATGCTAGATATTTTAAATGTGCTATGTCCAATCTCTACAACAAAGTTATTAAGTAGATTTTTTATACTAATTTTATCAAGGAAGAAATAAATTTAGACAGGTTAAGTAGCTTACCCAACATATGATAGTGTGTAATATTGAAAAAGCGTATGTTAACTGTGAACATGACTTTATAAACAAGCACATGTACCACTGATATTCTAAAGGGCTACCACGAACAGAATAAATGGCCAAACAAATGAAGAGATGAATGCTAAAGGACAGAAAAAGGAAAAAGACCAATTAAGTGATATATTGGTCAAGGGATAAATCTATTTTGATTACAGCAAATGGATAGATACATAGATACATAGATACATAGATAGATTTATTATGGGAACATGGTTAAGGAGGCCAAGAAAACCCATATGATATGCCATCTGCAAGTTGGAGAAACAGTAAAGCCAGTGATAACTCAGTCTGAATCCAAAGGGCTGCTGATACATAGCCTGGAATCCAATGGCCTGAGAACCAGAAGCTTCATTATCCAAGGGAAGGAGAAAATATACAACTCAGGTCAAAAAGAGAGAGAATACACCCTTCCTCTGCCTTTTTGTTCTATTCAGGCCTTCAAAGGACAATATGATGCCTGTCCACATAGGTGAGGATGGATCTTCCTTATTCAGTCTAATGATTCAAGTGCTAATCTCTTCCAGAGACACCCTCACAGACACATCTAGAAATAATGTTTTACCAGCTATCTGGGCATCCCGTAACCCAGTCAAGTTGACACATAAAATTAACCATCACATATGTAGTACCTATTGTGTTCAAGGAACTGTTCAATGCTATAAAGGCTTTAAGAGACATTTTCAACCTACGTGGGATGGGAAGGAGGGCAGAGAAAAATTAAATAGTAAAATAAAGTACCATTTAACACTAGAAAACATGTTCAAGAGTATTTATAGCAGTTTTAATATAGCAAAGAACTTGAGACTATCAAAATGCCTCTCATTGGGAAATCAAACTATAGAATATTAAAAGAAACATTCTATGGCAGCAGAAATGAAATAACTACTACAATATGAAATAATATATATGAACTTCACAAAGAAACTGCTGACAAGCAGAAGCCACCTGATTTTGAAAAATAAAGAATATATACAGTGTGGTACCACTTATATAAATTTTTTAAAGTGCTAGACTAAAACAATATAATTTTTAGAGATACAAGTGTGATAAAATTTCTGGCAGAAACTAAGAAGTATGCACTGGAAAAAGGTGCATACTGGTTCAATGATATTGGGGAAGCTCTATTTCCTAAGTGAATATTTACTTATATGTATTATATAATACATACAGTTGACATATATGTGTATATATATATATCAATTTGAATGCATATTTCATAATAAAATGAAAAATCAATTCAAAATAGTAACACACGAGTTATCATCAGGCAGAATAGAATTAAGTAGCTACTAATAATAGCTAGTGTGATTTGCATATTAAGTGTTAGTAACTTCATTCATTCAATCTGCAGCACAGATCCTTGAGACAGATGCTATTCTTATCCTCTTACTATAGGATAATAATAGAGAAACAAAGCACAGAGGAGTTTAGAATGTCTGACTCCCAGAGCCCAGTCAGTAATGGCTACAGGCGTTCAAAGGAAGTCATATCTTGGGTGGGGAGGTCAGGACAAACTTTAAGGTAAGGTTTGCTTTTTGGAGAGAAAGTTGAGTTTGGATGAACAGAGTGAGTTAGTGATTCACTTCAACCTTTAGAAGTCTTTTTTTTAATCCATGGCAACGTTTGTTTAAATGAAATACTGTATGGAAAAAAAATTACAAAACCCATGAAAGAAGAGCAATTCTGATGACAGGGTGGGAACCTCTCTTCCCCTCCTTATCCCCCCTTAATCCTCGCCATCAGCACTCCCATACTCCAAATGTTCTTCAGAATTTGAAAATAACCGCTCAAAGGTTAAGTTTAATCTTCTCCTTTTTTGCTTCATATCTGCCTTGAGGAATATGAAGGGATATTATTGTAATACTGTAATATTAATATCATTAATATAATATTATTAAGTATTATTGATGCATGGGGTGACATTTTTGATAGGGGTAAATGAATGTGTGATTTTCCTAAGAACCGTAAGATCTAGAGCACCAAGTTGTAGTACTGAATCATGGGGAAAGTGAATCAAGACCAGAAAAGCAAGAAGCATCTCAGTAGGTCCTTTGTGCTCTGATCTGGTTCACAGGAGAATGGCTTCTTCACAGGAGCTTGGGGAGACAGCCTCATAAAAACAAGCTGTGGTTTCCCCCCAGCTATCCACTCTGCATATTTCTCTTGATTCTGAGGCAGAAATAAGCAACAAATTCTGGGTGGGCAGGGGGCAGTACAGGGAGATATCTTTATGTAAATATTTTTTCACTGAGATCCACACATAAAAAGAAGAGGGAAATTGTTTCTTTTGCATGAAACAACATAAATAGACAAAATAAAACAAACATGAAACAGAGTTCGTATAGTACCTAAGAGACACACAGTAGGCCATTTCAGCTAGTGTGAACAGTTAGCAAAGCTGGAAAGGCTGGATGATGGAAAAGAAAGTTAATGAATTTAAATTTTTATCCACAAAGCAATAGGAACATACTGAGATATTTTGGGGAGCCTCATGTGGTCATAGTAAAGTATCTTGGTTTCATCTCCATGTCTGATTTTCCATTCTTTCTAACAGTAAAAACATTTACCTATAATCTGCACCATACTTAGGGTGAGTAAAAGGTAGAAAACATCCAGCATAGAAAAAATAATCAGGAAATCTTGTGAAAAATAAGTCTTGAAAATTGTCTCACTTGGAGCTCAAAGTCCAAAGCCCAGCTGAAATTGCAAGGGATGTATCCATTGACAAACACCCTTCTTTGTCAAGTATTTCTGGTGGAAGGGAATTATTGCAAAGGAGAATAAAGGTCGTTCTAGACACAATCCAAGAAAACTGCTGTCTATTGGTGTCTATCTATAAATGCCTTCTCAACA
Source organism: Globicephala melas (assembly GCF_963455315.2). Taxonomy (NCBI): domain Eukaryota; kingdom Metazoa; phylum Chordata; class Mammalia; order Artiodactyla; family Delphinidae; genus Globicephala; species Globicephala melas. Next base: position 44,033,762 of record NC_083327.1, on the reverse strand, counting down.
TTTAATTAAATAGTAAATGTTATTTTCAGTGTCACGTTCTGCAGATTATAAGAATAATTTTACAGCAGTGTACTTTTCTAACATGTATATAAACAATTCAGCATTTGATCTATTTGATACCAAGCAACTTTGACCTTCACAATGCTGACAACTTGTTTTGCTAAGGCACAGGCACAGTTTATACCACACAAAAAAGATCTAATTGCAGATCCTATTAATTCACAATTTCTGCTGTGTTTGAAGATTTTTGCACTTTCTTTGAATTGAAATTAAAAAGAGAGACATATGCACACAGCATGTTATTGTAAAAGTGGCCCATTCCCTTCTCTGAGCTATAGCATTTAAAGGAGAGTATTTGAAAAATGTCAGAGTACTTAAAGAATAATATTTCTGAAATTTTCATTATACAAGGTCATGTTCGAACATTAAAATCACCTTCAATGTGATTTTATGATTCACTATTATAGAAGTGAATCATGAAATCACAGTGTATTATTATAGAAGACAACTGTAGTTTAGTTTACCAGAACAAAAAGATAAAACCTGAGAAAAATCAAGATTTACACCTAGAACTGGAAAACAGCTCCTGTGCATTTATCTTTCTTTAGAAAGAAATGAGCTGTATTAGCAATATTTTAGCATAAGACGTTTCTTGTCACAAGTTCTATTAGGATCTTGAATTCCATGGAGAAAAAAATATAATTCCTATCATCATTAAAAAAGACAATAGGGCTTCCCTGGTGGTGCAGTGGTTGAGAGTCCGTCTGCCGATGCAGGGGACGCGGGTTCGTGCCCCGGTCCGGGAGGATCCCACATGCCGCGGAGTGGTCTGGGCCCGTGAGCCATGGCCGCTGAGCCTGCGCGTCCGGAGCCTGTGCTCCGCAGCGGGAGAGGCCACAACAGTGAGAGGCCCGCGTACCGCAAAAAAAAAAAAAACAAAAAAACAAAAAAAAGACAATAAATGTTGTTGGTAAGGCATGTGTTGGATAAGGCACAAGCAACTCATTAATACCTAATAATCTAAACTAGCAACAAATAACAACAATTTATTTTGAAGATAACATTTTATTATCAGCTATTAATTTAGATTATAAGAAGCAACTTATTAATACTGTTTTAACTACATCAAGAAATTTCAAAAATCTTCTGTAAATAGAATTCACCTAATTCTTACCACTTATTCTTTATTCTCAGCAATGAAATAAAATGTTACGAGTTTAGTGTATTATTTACTAGTGAGTACATTTACCAGTAAGTATATTTACTAGTATTATTATTGAATTGTGTAAGACATAATTTAAATGCATGTCGTTTCTTCTTCTTCTTATATCACTTCTTGATAGCACCTTAATCTAGTTTTAAAATATATTTTTCTCCAACTTGAGGGCTAAAAATTTAACATCCCCAGCCTACATTTAGTGGCCATTTCTGCAAATGTATGTATCATTATTTAGGATGTATTTATTAGTGAGCCAGTTGGCTTGAGAAAACAATAATAAATTGTTGAGTTGACACCTCTCATAAGCTATCAGAGGGATTTGTTTACAAATTCTACTAGTTGTCTTCAGAAATATATCTTATTAAATGTAGCATTTAGATACCTAAAAATGGGACATGTGGAAATTCCAGAGGAGAAACCATCACCATGCAACTGAATTCCCACTGTAATCAATATATACCTTTAAGTGCAATAGCTCATAGACCTCATCTTCCCTACAAACCTCTGGATGTCCTTCCTCAGTCAGTGGCATCATCATTAACCAAACTTCCTAAACCAAAGAGGTGGAGATCACTGTCAAACCCTCTATTTCCTTTACCTCTCATCACAAAGTCATGTCCATTTTACCACAAAATTATTTGCCAAATTTTCCCACTCTTCTCATCAAGATTCCCTTACCTTTGTCCAGGCCACACAGTGTAAGGCAGAGCATCTTAACTGGGTACACTGACTCCAACTTTATCCTTCTCTAATATGTTCTTCAAATTGCAGCTATAGATCCTTAATTTTATGTTTTTTTATTGAAGTATATAGTTGATTTACAGTATTATATTAGTTTCAGGTGTACAACATAGTGGTTCAATATTTATAGATTATACTCCACTTAAAGTTATTATAAAATATTGGCTATATTCCCTGTGCTGTACAATATATCCTTGTAGTTTATTTATTTTATACATAGTAGTTTGTACCTCTTAATCCCCTACCCCATCCTGCCCCTCCCACTTTCCCTCTCCCCACTGCTAACCACTAGTTTGTTCTCTATATCTGTGAGTCTGTTTCTGTTTTGTTACATTCATCCATTTGTTTAACTTTTTAAATTCCACATATAAGTGATAAGAGACAGTATTTATCTTTCTCTATTTCACCCAGCAGAATACCATCCAGGTGTATCCATGTTGTTGCAAATGGTAAAATTTTGGGTTTTTTTATGACTGAATGATATTCCATTGTATATATACACCACATCTTCTTTATCCATTCATCTGTTGATGGACACTTAGGTTGCTTCCATATCTTGGCTTTTATAAATAATGCTGCTATGAACGTTGGGGTGAATATCTCTCTTAGAATTAGTGTTTTCATTTTCTTTGGATATATACCCAGAAGTGGAATTGCTAGAACATATACTAGTTCTATTTTTAGTTTTTTGAGGCTTTTATGCTAATAATAAACTATCAAAAAGAAAAAGCAAGGAAACAATGCCATTTAAAACTGTATCAAAAAGTACTAAATACTTAGGAATAAATGTAACAAAGAAGGCAAAAGACCTATAGTCTGAACACTATAAAATGTTGATGAAGGAAATTGAATATGATACAAAGAAACAGAAAGATATCCCATGTTAATGAATTGGAAGAATTAATATTGTTAAAGTGTTCATACTACCCAAAGCATCTATAGATTTTATGCAATCCCTATCAAAATACCCACGACATTTTTCACAGAACTAGAATAAATAATCCTAAAGTTTATATGGAACCACAAAAGCCTTGAATAGCCAAAGCAATCTTGAGAAAGAAAGAACAAAGCTAGGGGTATCACACTCCCTGACTTCAGACTATACTACAAGCCTACCGTAATCAAAACAGTATGATATTGGCACAAAAACAGACACATAGATCAATGGACCAGAATAGAGAGCCCAGAAATAAACCCATGTACATATGGTCAACTGATCTATAACAAAGTAGGCAAAAATATACAATGAAGAAAAATATACAATAATGGTGCTAGAAAAACTGGATAGCTACAATAAGTGGTGCAGAGAAAGCTGGACAACTATGTGTAAAAGAATGAAATTAGAACATTTCCTCACAAAATGGATGAAATTAGAACATTTAGAAATAACCTCAAAATGGACTAAAGACCTAAATGTAGGACCAGAAACCATAAAACTTCTAGAAAACATAGGCAGAACACTCTGACATAAGTCATAGCAAAATTTTCTTGGATCTGTTTCCTCAGGCAAAGAAAACAAAAGCAAAAATAAGTAGATCCTTCATTTTAGAACCTGATCAAGTTGTTCCACAGAGTAATACATCCTAGTGACTCCCCAATGCTCTCAGGATAAAGTGCCTTTGGTGCTCTGGCCCCTGATTGCCTCTCTATCTTCAGCAATCTGTTAGTCCCTTTGGGCTGCTATAACAAAATACCACAGACTGAGTAGCATATAAATAACAGAAATGTATTTCTCACGGTTTGGAAGCTGGAAGCCCAAGATCAGGATGTCAGCATGGTTGAGTAAAGACCCTCTTTCTGGTTCATATCCAGCACCTTCTCCTTGTATCTTTACACAGTGGAAGACTCTAGGAAGCTCTGTGTGATCTCTTTTACAAAATCACTAATCCCATTCATGAGGGCTCCACCCTCATGACCTAATCACCTCCAAAAGGTACTACCTCCTAACACCTGTGGGGGTTAGGATTTCAACATATGAATTTGGGGGGATACAAGCATTCAGACCATAGCACAATCCCATTGGTCTCTTCCATTTTCTAGATTAACGTCATATTGAACCATTTATGTTTCTTCCAATACACCATCCTCTATCCCATATCTGAACATTTGATCTGAACGGCTGTTCCCTTTCACTGAAATGACCTCCTCCTCTCTCACCCCACTTCCCTAGGCAGCTACTGTTTATCCTTCCTTCAGAGTGCAGCTTAGAATTCCACGAACTCACCCTCCTCACAAAGCTTCCCAGTCTGGGTTAAGTACTCCTTTCTTTGACCTTTCATTGCATCTTCATGGTTACCCTTGACATGGAACTTACATTATATTGTTGTTACTTCTCTCTCTATCCTGCTAGACTATAAAGCCCTTAGAACAAGTACAGCATATTACTTATCACTGACTCTCCAGGCCCAAGTCAGTGTTTTGCATATAGTGGGCAGAGAACAAATATAGACAAATGGATTAAAAATCAATTTATAGCTGAAGTTGACATAATAAAGAAGGCTCTTTAAAAGGAGTTTGAAAATAAAAGAACGTATGTAAGAGAAATTGAAGTCATTCTTCATTTTTAAGGCATATGTCACTAAATATTTTGATGTTGCTGTATAATTTATGCTTTGCGTTCTTTTTTAAAAAGATTTTGAGGCATTTTACAATAAACATATTTATATGCTGTATTTCAGTCTGATATTGTTTAGAGACAGCTGATTTTTTTTATATAGTTTACCTGTGTTATTATGTGTAACTGTGTAAAGCTAATATTAGGATGCATGTGTTAATTGGTTTTGACTATCCCTTCTTGCAGTTACTATAATCCAGTGAATCTGAAAAACAAGAAAGGTTGTCAAACAAGATAGGAGCATTTACATTGGTCCTAGTACTTAGATGACTTTTAGGAAGTATTCAAGCAACCTTAGTTAGGTGCAAGATGATGTTTCACAACAGTCTTCAAGTTTGTAAATACTAAAATTTTCTGGTCTTTCAAACCTTTCTCTTATCCCCATTCCCTTCACTCTGCCTATAATGTTTAAAGAATCCACTTCAAATTTTACCAAAACATGTGCCAGATAATGTGACATATGCATCTGAAATAGGCAAATTTTCAAATCCTTATTTTGTCTGAGGCTTATTTTATTAACTATTAAATAATTTTTGGATGTGATCATATAATTATAAAGTTTATGAAAATACATCTTCATTACTCTCATTTGAACGATGAAGATGCATATTAAGCATCAAAATGTATGACTTCAAAAGATGGTGTTCAAATAAGTTTGTTTTCCTCAGTAACTAATTCATCAGTAAACCTCATTTTGGTGTTTAGGCTGACCTAGAATACCTGTATACATTTGTTTCTCATAGGACTTGTTGAATTAGCTTAGTGTGGCGACTGACTAGAATCTGAGTGAGCCTATTCAACATAAATGTGTTTAGGGTGGTGACTGAGCCACATAGTTAAGCCAAAGGTTACATGCTTTCAGACAGGAGAATTCCCCACAGCATGTTACCTGGCCAGATACCTTCTAAAAGTCAATATTCAATGCTCTGGATTGGGGCCTGGTGTTTTTCTTCTTCCTCCTCTATTTGGCTCTAAAGACCAAACAAAATTAACTGTACCCTTGAAAGCTCCAGCACATTTTGGTAGAGATCAGGTAGACTGGCTCCTGCCAGAGTTTCTCAACCTTGGCACTAATCACACTTTGGGCGGAATAATTCTTTGTGGCGGGGGCTGTCTTTTAGACAATACCTTTCACCTCTACGTGCTAGATGTCAGTGGCATCCCCTCCATTAGGTGGGACAATAAAACACATCTCCATATAGAACCGAATCTCCTTGGGCACTGGCGGAGGCAAAATCACCTCCAGTTGTAAACGACTGGGCTTCTCTAATGCCTTTAAAGTCAGGATTCCCAGACAACTTCATCTTTCACAACTGAAATCCCTTCCAATCTGAATTTATTTTCCTAAATATTCAATGCATTATTTCTATGTAAGTATAATCTTCAAATAATGCTATATTCTGTTTGCTTGCATTTCCAATTCTACTATCACATCCACCTTCAATTCTAGTGTTCCTGTTACTTCCAACTAAACCCAACCTCTCATTCCCATCCCCTTTCACTTATTCAAGAACATTGTCACAATGAGCTTTTCCTCTCTCCTGCATTGACAATTTCCCCCTTTCTACTGGGTTATTCCTATCAGAATATAACATGCTATTATTCATTTCATCTTAAAAATTTTTAACTAAAACTCTGCCTCTTGACTCTATTTCCCCCATATCTTCCCACTTCTTAAAGAACATCTCTCAAAACTTCATGAGACTCATTCTTTCCAATTCTTTCCTCTCATATTGTCTCAAGCCTACTCCAATTTAGTATATAGTGTCTAAAACAATGCAAAGCACAGTTGAATGAATGAACAAATAAAGCCCCATGTTTGTGCCAGACCTTCCTGCACATTTTCAACTGTCAACGCCTCTCATTTTCTTCATCTGCTTTCTTTCTAGTTAAAACAAACAAACAAAAACCCACTCTTTGTTGCACCCTGCACCCTTCCACTGTGTGATTCCAGAAAGCTCTGAGTCTACCAAGATAAATCCATAAATCATTTTTCTTTCAAGTGCCTGCTTCTTGCAAGTCAAGTGCATTTTGCTTTTATACTATTGTGTCTGTTCTATATTTTTTAAATCTTTTTTATTTAAAAAAAGTTTATTTTATTGAAGTCTAATTGATTTAAAATTGTGTTAATTTCTGCTGTTCAGCAAAGTGATAGTTATACATTTTATATATATATTCTTTCATATTCTTTTCTTTTAAACATTGTTATTGGAGTATAATTGCTTTACAATGTTGTGTTAGTTTCTGCTATGTAACAAACTGAATCAGCTATCTGTATACATATATCCTCATATCCCCTCCCTCTTGTGTCTCCCTCCCACCCTCCCTATTCCACCCCTCTAGGTGGTCACAAAGCACCGAGCTGATCTCCCTGTGCTTTGCAGCTGCTTCCCACTAGCTATATATTTTACATTTGGTAGTATGTATATATCAGTGCTACTCTCTCACTTTGTCCCAGCTTACCCTTCCCCTTCCCCGTGTCCTCAACCCATGCTCTACATCTGCATCTTTATTCCTCTCCTCCCCTTGGTTAATCAGAAGGATTTATGTTTTACAGATTCCATATATATGTTAGCATACGGTATTTGATTTTTTTCTTTCTGACTTATTTCACTTTGTATGACAGACTCTAGGTCCATCCACATCACTACAAATAACTCAATTTCGTTTCTTTTTATGGCTGAGTAATATTCCATTGTATACATGTGCCACATCTTCTTTATCCATTCACCTGTCGATGGACATGTATGTTGCTTCTATGTCCTGGTTATTGTAAAAAGAGCTGCAATGAACATTGTGGTACATGACTCTTTTTGAATTATTGTTTTCTCAGGGTATACACCCAGTATGGGATTATTGGGTCATATACTAGTTCTACTTTTAGTTTTTTAAGGAACTCCATACTGTTCTCCATACTGGCTGTATCAATTTACAATCCCATCAACAGTGCAGGAAGGTTCCCTTTTATCCACACCCTCTCCAATATTTATTGTTTGTAGATTTTTGATGATGGCCATTCTAACCAGTGTGAAGTGATACCTCATTGTAGTTTTGATTTGCATTTCTCTAATGATTAGTGATGTTGAGCATCCATTCGTGTGTTTGTTGGCAATCTGTATATCTTCTTTGGAGAAATGTCAGTTTAGGTGTTCTGCCCATTTTTGGATTGGGTTGTTTGTTTTTTTAATATTGAGCTGCATGAGCCGCTTGCATATTTTGGAGATTAACCCTTTGTCTGTTGCTCTATTTGCAAAAATTTTCTCCCCATCTGAGGGTTGTTTTTTTGTCTTGTTTATGGTTTCCTCTGCTGTGCAAAAGGTTTTAAGTTTCATTAGGTCCCAATTGTTTATTTTTGTTTTTATTTCCTTTTCTCTAAGAGGTGGGTCCAAAAGGATCTTGCTGTGATTTGTGTCACAGAGTGTTCTCCCTATGTTTTCCTCTAAGAGTCTTAAAGTGTCTGGACTTACATTTAGGTCTTCAATCCATCTTGAGTTTATTGTTGTGTACGGTGTTAGGGAGTGCTTTAATTTAATTCTTTTACATGTAGCTGTCCACTTTTCCCAGCACCACTTTTTGAAGAGGCTGTAATTTCTCCATTGTATATTCTTGCCTCCTTTACCAAAGATAAGGTGACCATATGTACATGGGTTTACCTCTGGGCTTTCTATTCTGTTCCATTGATTTATATTTCTGTTTATGTGCCAGTACCTTATTGTTTTGATTACTGTAGCTTTGTAGTATAGTCTGAAGTCAGGGAGCCTGATTCCTCCAGCTCCGTTTTTCTTTCCCAAGATTGCTTTGGCTATTCAGGGTCTTTTGTGTGTCCATACAAATTCTGCAATTTTTTGTTCTAGTTCTGTGAAAAATGCCATTGGTAGTCTGATAGGGATTGCCTTGAATCTGTAGATTGCTTTGGGTAGTATAGTCATTTTCACAATATTGATTCTTCCAATCCAAGAACATGGTATTTACATCTCTCCATCTGTTTCTATCATCTTTAATTTCTTTCATCAGTTTCTTATTGTTTTCTGCAGACAGGTCTTTTGTCTCATTAGGTAGGTTTATTCCTAGGTATTTTGTTCAGAAGAAAGTATATTCGGTTGTTTTTGGATAGAATGTCCTATAAATATCAATTAACTCCATCTTATTTAATGAGTCTTTTAAAGCTTGTGTTTCCTTATTTATTTTCATTTTGGTCGACCTGTCCATTGGTGAAAGTGGGATGTTAAAGTCCCCTACTATGATTATGTTACTGTCAATTTCCCCTTCTATGGCTGTTAGCATTTGCCTTATGTATTGAGGTGCTCCTATGTTGGGTGCATAAATATTTACAATTGTTATATCTTCCTCTTGGATTGATCCCTTGATCATTAGGTAGTGTCCTTCCTTGTCTCTTGTAACATTCCTTATTTTAAAGTCTCTTTTATCTGATATGAGAATTGCTACTCCAGCTTTCTTTTGATTTCCATTTGCATGGAATATCTTTTTCCATCCCCTCACTTTCAGTCTGTATGTGTCCCTAGGTCTGAAGTGGGTCTCTTGTAGACAGCATATATATAGCATTTCTTTTTGTATTCATTCAGCCAGTCTATGTTTTCTTGTTGGAACATTTAATCCATTTACATTTAAGTTAATTATCAATATGTATGTTCCTATTACCGTTTTCTTAATTGTTTTGGGTTTGTGTTTGTAGATCTTTTCCTTCTCTTGTGTTTCCTACCTAGAGAAGTTCCTTTAGCATTTGTTGTAAAGCTGGTTTGGTGGTGATGAATTCTCTTAATTTTTGCTTGTCTGTAAAGGTTTTAATTTCTCCTTCGAATCTGAACGAGATCCTTGCTGGGTAGAGTAATCTTGGTTGTAGGTTTTTTCCCTTTCATCACTTTAAATTATGTGCTGCCACTCCCTTCTGGCTTGCAGACTTTCTGCTGAAAGATCACCTGTTAACTGTTTGGGGTTCCCTTGCACGTTACTTGTTGCTTTTCTCTTGCTGCTTTTAATATTTTTTGTTTGTATTTAATTTTTGATACTTTGATTAATATGTGTCTTGGTGTGTTTCTCCTTGGATTTATCCTGTATGGGACACTCTGCACTTCTGAACTTGATTGACTATTTCCTTTCCCATGTTAGGGAAGTTTTCAACTATAATCTCTTCAAATATTTTCTCAGACCCTTTCTTTTTCTCTTCTTCTTCTGAGACCCCTATAATTCAAATGTTGGAGTGTTTAATGTTGTCCCAGAGGTCTCTGAGACTGTCCTCAATTCTTTTCATTCTTTTTTCTTTATTCTCCTCTGCGGAACTTATATTCACTATTTTATCTTCCAGGTCATCCGTTCTTCTGCCTCAGTTATTCTGCTATTGATTCCTTCTAGAGAATTTTTAATTTCATTTATTGTGTTGTTCATCATTGTTTGTTTGCTCTTTAGTTCTTCTAGGTTCTTGTTAAACATTTCTTGTATTTTCCATTCTATTTCCAAGACTTTGGATCATCTCTACCATCATTACTCTGAATTCTTTTTCAGGTAGACTGCCTATTTCCTCTTCATTTGGTCTGGTGGGTTTTTACCTTGCTCCTTCATCTGCTGTGTATTTCTTTCTTCTCATTTTGCTTAACATACTGTATTTGGGGTCTCCTTTTCACAGGCTGCATGTTCATAATTCGTGTTATTTTTGGTGTCTGCCCCCAGTGGATAAGGTAGTTCAGTGGGTTGTGTAGGCTTCCTGGTGGAGGGGACTGGTGTCTGTGTTCTCATGGATGGGGCTGGATCTTGTCTTTCTGGTGGGCAGGGCTGTGTCTGGTGTGTTTTGGGGTGTCTGTCACCTTAGTATGATTTTAGGCACCCTCTCTACTAATGGATGGGGTTGTGTTCCTGTCTTGCTAGTTGTTTGGCATGGGGCGTCCAGCACTGGAGCTTGCTGGCCATTGGGTGGAGATGGGTCTTAGCACTGAGACAGAGATTTCTGGAGGGCTCTTGCCGAATGATATTATGTAGGGCCAGGAGGTCTCTGGTGGACCAGTGTCCTGAACTTGGCTCTCCCACTTCAGAGGCTCAGGCCTGAGACCAGGCCAGAACACCAAGACCCTGTCAGCCACACAGCTCAGAAGAAAAGGGAGAAAAAAAAGCATTAAATAAAAATAAATTATTAAAAAACAAAAAATTATTAATATTAAAAAAATTAAAAATATTTTTTTAAAAAAGAAGAGAGCAACCAAACCAATAAAGAAATCCACCAATGATAACAAGTGCTAAAAACTATACTAGGATAAACATAAAAATCAGAAACAAGTCAAAGACCGCAAACCCCAAGTCTGCAGTTGTCCCCTAAGTCCACTCCCTCAATTTTGGGTTGATTTGGTGTTTATTCAGGTTTTCCACAGATGCAGGGTGTATCAAGTTGATTGTGGGGATTTAATCTGCTGCTCCTGAGGCTGCTGGGAGAGATTTCCCTTTCTCTTCTTTGTTCGCACAGCTTCTGGGGTTCAGCTTTGGGTTTGGCCCCGCCTCTGAGTGCAGGTCACCTGAGGGCATCTGTTCCAACCCAGACAGGACAGGGTTAAAGCAGCGGCTGATTGGGGGCTCTGGCTCACTCAGCCCAGGGGGAGGGGTACAGTAGTTATAATTGGAGTGTGAGGTGAGCCTGAGGTGGCAGAGGCCAGCGTGACACTGCAACAGCCTGAGGCACACCATGTGTTCTCCCAGGGAAGTTGTCCCTGGATCATGGGACCCTGGCAATGGCAGGTTGCACAGGCTCCTGCGGGGAGATGTGGATAGTGACCTGTGCTTGCACACAGGATTCTTTGTGGCTGCAGCAGCAGCAGCAGTGTTTCATGCCCATCTCTGGGATCCAAGCTGATAGCCTCGGCTCGTGCACATCTCTGGAGCTCGTTTAGGCGGTGCTCTATTCTTTTGTCTCTTGTTTTTTTTTCTTTTGCCCTACCCAGGTATGTGGGGAATTTCTTGCCTTTTGGGAGGTCTGAGGTCTTCTGCCAGCGTCCAGTAGGTGTTCTGTAGGAGTTGTTCCATGTATAGGTGTATTTTTGATGTATTTGTGGGGAGGAAGATGATCTCCATGTCTTACTCCTCTGCCATCTTGAAGGTCCCCTCCCTCTACTCTACATTTAAATAAAATTCTTTTGTTGACTCAGTCAAAAATGTTTATTTTCAGGTATATCCCCATTCTCCTTATTTTCCATGGCAATAAGTCTCAACTTCACAGTCTAATGTGAGTGTTGAAAGGTTGCAAGGGAGAAGAATAAAGTGAATTACCTACAAAGAAGAATATTTAGGTGATATTTCAAAGTATCATTATCCTGCTGTACATCCCTACCTTCCAATCCTACTTATCACTCTGTAGCTCAAGGAAAAAAATAAGGCAACAAGACACAGCGAATATGGTGGGTGGAAATGTTCCTTGGCTCTTGGCTACTAGGCAAAGTACAGAACTCTTCAGAGTTTGTTTTCTAAATTCATTCTCTTTGTAGCTCTGGTTGGTAACTGGAACTCGAACTTGTAATTGGACCAAAGCCAGTGCCCAAAGTGGCCTTCTCTAACCTCTATGGTGCATATGGAGCCAAGTTCTGTGGTACATTCTTTCTTAGAAATCTTCAGTTGTGACATTTCATTCTGTGGCATTCTGGCCCATAAGCAAAAAAAATAAACAAACAAACAAAAATAATATATATATAATAGAAATGGCAAACTCTGGCTATGCTGAAATGTAACTACAAAATATGCTTGCCTGTTTGACTTGGACTTTGCATGTTGTTGTTAATTCCGAGATAGTTATCATTATGAGTGCCATGCAGTTTCAATAGTTGGTCCAGTTCCTAAGAAGCTGAATGTCTGGAAATGATACCTAAACATATTAGCATGCTGGAAATCTTCATCCCTAAAAATAGGTGTACATAGTCAGTGTGTGTTTTGTGACAGCACATAAGCACATCTAGAGATGGTACGCTGAGCTAAATTTGATTTTGCTCCACTTTAAATGTTCATGTAAAAGAAATCTGCCATTTTCATCATATTAAAATAAATCACAGACTTACTATTTTGTTTGTTGCCGTGACTTGTTAATTAAATCACAATGTGGTTGTGTTTATTAAGTTACAAATTATACCTTTTGGGGAAGCACAAGTTCTGAAGTGGAACATGTTTACTTGATGTTTTCCCTCCCATCTGCCTTAAGGGGAGATTTAATTAAATGTAACAAAGCAAAAGGCAAGTGAATGTGAGGAGAAAACACTGAGAAAATTTCTTCCAGCTGAATAAAGCTGTAACATTCTAAAGGCAAACAAATTGCTACAGATGAAAACTTGAATCTAAAATAAGATTTAAAACTAGGAGATTTTACTTTTCAACCTCTTTTCTTGGACTTTCAAAACTGTCTAAAACATAATGAAGATTAAGCACCTTACATTGTCTCTCCCTCATCTACCCAATCATCTTCCCACCACCAACCTAAAAGCGCCCAGATGTTACATACGAGCCAATGGCAAAACAGTATCCAACTTCATTTAGGGACTCCAGTGATAGAAAATGTATGATACTCTAGACCTGGACTGTCCAATATGGTAACCACTAGCCACATGTATCTTTTTAAATTGTTATTTATTTAATGAATTCATAATTAAAATCAAATAAAACTAGGAATTTAGTTCCTTACTAACTACATTTCGAGTGTTCAATAGCTACATGTAGCTAGTGAGTATCGTATAAACAGCATTTCTGTCATCAGAGAATGTTCCACTGACAGCACTGTTCTAGCTACATGTTAGATTGAATTTTGTCCTTTTTATGGGTTCCTATGGAGCACTCCTCAATAGGACTTCCTGTGGTGTTGGTAATGTTCTATTATTGAAATTAGCCACAGCAAAGAGACAATACCAAGAAACTGTCCCTGAGGCTCAGACTCTGAGAAGACCAGAAAATACCACCTCTGTGGTATGACTTGATACATATGAAAATATTCTTTAAAAATGCCTTCTCTTGCCTGTATAATAATGTTTAAAATTTCCAGTTTTAGTCAATCTTCTAAGACAATAAAAGTCTTATTAGCTATGCTATACTGCAGTGATAATTCGTACGAAGTATTAACACCTTAACCCCAAATAGAACTTTCTGTGATAGTTGAAATGTTCTATAATTGCACTTTCCACTGCCACGTGGCAGCCACTAGCCACATATGACTATTGACCATGTAAAATGTGGCTAGTGCAACTAAGAAACTGAATTTGTAATTTTATATAATTTTAATTCATTTCAGTTTAAATGGCCACATGTGGCTCCTAGCTTCTCTCTATAGGGAAGAGCTGAAGAAATTAATAAGCAGCTTAAAGAGTGTGGTAGACTGAATTAAAAGATAGCCCCAAGATTTTGCCCCCTGGTACATATACCCTGCATGATCTCTTCTCCCTAAGAGTGGGTGGGAGTTGTGAACATAATGGGATTTCACTCTTCTGATTAGGTTAGTAGTCCGTTAACGTTCAGTTAATCAAAAGAGAGGTTATCCTGGATGGGCCCGACCTACTCATGTGAATCCTTACAGAGAACTATGCTTTTCTTGAAGACAGATTTGAGTATGAGAGAGACTGAAGATGCAAATCCCATGTCATGAATAGGGCCACATGGCAAGGAACAGCAGGCTGTCTCTAGGATGTGAAGTAGTCTCCAGCCAGCAGCCAACAAGAAAATAGGGTTTCAGTTCTACAGTTGCAAAGAACTGAATGGTGCCACCAGTCTGAATAATCCTGGACAAGAACCCTGAGCCTCAGATGCTATCACAGCCCTGCCTACACTTTGACTGCAGCCTTGGGAGACCCCGAGCAGAAGATCCAATTAACTCATGCCTGGACTCCTAACCCTCAGAAACTGTGAGATAATAAATGTATGTTGGTTTAAGCCACAAAATTTGTGGTACTTGTTACAGCAACAGAAAACTAATACAGAGAATTTGAGCTTAACTTATTTAAGAGAATATGCTTAAAAACTTTCAGCAGAATGACTCAACTTATAAAATTATGCTGTCTATTCTTAACTGTTTCTTAAAGTAGATATTAAGGTATTTCTTTGGAAATTTTTGTTAGCCTTTTGTGAATTGGAAAAGGAGGACGAGGAGGAAGAAAAGGAAAACTGCACGACAATGATGATGAGGGCAGCAGTGATGACAATAATAGTATTCAAAGTGATAATGATAATGATGCTGATAATAAAAATACACATTTACTGATTTACGCCATGCTTTAAATAATTAGAATATCCAGTGAAATTTTACTCTATGTTTATTTCAATGGGCAATTTGATATTTCTGGAAAATTTTTGTCATTAATAAGGGAAATACCATCTTTGAATCAGGATCATTGTTTTTATTCACAAGATAATAGTGAATATGTAAAACACATGATCTGAATTCAAAACATTAGACAGTTAAGATTCGAACCACAACAAAGCAGATATACTTGTCAGGAATTCATATTTTAAAATAATCTCAAATTTAGCATTTTTTAAAAAGAACTATTTGTAGTTTCTTGGATTAGAGACTAAAGGCATTAGGATCATCTTGTTAACCTCAAACAGAAAGAATTATAGTGCTAGAAGAAAAGTTCTGACCTCTCTATTGATTTAATTTATCCATTTTATAAAATTAAATTCTGTATCTGAACAAAATCTATGTAAAAGGATTTTCACTGTGAGAATACATTTCATTATATATAGATACCTTGACCCAACAGAAACTGAAGATCATATATATCTACACACAGAGACATAATCTTCTCTTATAATAAACCATAAGTAGAATACAATGTTCTTTTACATGATAACAAAAAGATAAAATGTAGGCCAGACATTCAGAGAACTAAAAAAGGAAAACATCTTTATGATTTTACTCAGAAGAACTAAGTGTTCCAGGTCAGTCCCAGTTCTTTGGAACACAAAGATGATGTGCTGATAATAAACAGGAAGGCAGACCAGGCTACCAGCAATCAGAATATCAGGATGCTAATCAGATTATTCCAGCTGTAAATGTTAATAAAGCTTTATTTGCCTCAAGAAGGATGTGCATAGACTAGATAACTTCTTGAGGTCCTGAGCTCTTTTTAAATCCTTGTCAATCAAAACCTTAAATGTACATGGGCAATGGTGCTCATAGGAATCTTCCTATCAAAGATCAGTTGACATGTGGATATCACTTAGGACTGTTTTTCTTCAACCCAGTGCATACTTCAAGTAGAGATGCTCTGCTGTTCTAATCCTAAACTTTGGGAAAGAACTGTCTTGCCCCTTTTGTCCTTGTTATTACAGAGAGAAGCAGCACTTCTAGCTAGATGTAGTTGTATCACAAGGCAGCAGCAAGAAACATCAACTCCAGGATGAACACACAGCATTGAACAAATGTTCTCTCCTTTTTGGATACTTATCTATTTCTACCTCAGAGAAAGAATGGAGCCCCTGGTAAAGACATCTGCTCCTTGTACCCAACAGAGGAACTTCCTTTCCGAGGAAGTGGTTATGTCTGAGGGGAAAAAGGACAGAGACATCATCTTCCCCCATGACTCAAAGCCAGTCTCTTTTATTTATCCAATAAATATTTATCGAGGACCTACTCTGAACAGATCTTAAGTTAGACACTGGAGATGCAAGGTGCAAAAGCACTGTCAGAACGTTCTAGAGATTGGCTGACAACAGTGTGCTTATAGTTAACAATATTGCACTGTATAATTAAAAATTTGTTAAGAGGGTAGAACTCATATTACCTATTCTAACCGCATTAAAAAAATAATGTATCATATATTTGTCATCCCAGTAAATACGTACAAATGAGGCAATCAATACTTTTTGGGAAGTTACAAAAGAAGAAACAGCATCAATTTTTTTTCCCCTCATGGATCTTAGAGCCATGGAGGGAGCTAAATATTAACACACAAACTCATAAAAATATATGATTAGAAGTGTGATAAATATTCTAAAATGTAGAGAATAATACACAGAACCTACTTTAGATTAGGAAGAGCTCTAGTGAAACACTCACAAGAGATGCCAACATGTGAGCTAAGGACAAGTAGGTGCAGGAAGAGGTCCTGCGGGTGGGAAGGCATGCTCTAGACAGAGGGAGGAATGAGGGAATGTGGGTGGAGACTCTAAATAGGAACAGCATCATGCATTTGAAGAGCTAAAGGGCTAGTATGGGGAGAAGGGCAGACAAGGAGCCCTGTGAGTTGGGACCAGCTCATGCAGAGCCTTGTGGGCCACTAAGAAGTGTGCATTTTTCCTGACAGCAATCTATTTAAAGTGTTCTAAGCAGATGAGTTTCATAATTCAATTTATTTTTTGAAAGAAAATTTGGGGGGAGATATTTATAAAGGTCGTAGAGCTCATTAAACCTAAATTATCTTACTAGTTCAAAATGCTTCTCAGCAATATATTCTCTAAGCTCATTCAGTTGTCATTACACAGGTTTCTGACTTTACCAAATGAAATTGCATGTGAACCAAGACCCACAGGTCATTATCTGTTCCTCAGCCTAGACCTTCTCCATGTGTTAGCTAGTCTAGGCTTTCTCAACCATGGCACTAATGACATTTGGGGCTGGATAATTCTTTACTGTGGAGGCTGTCCTGTGCATTTTAGGAAGCAGTGTTTAGCAGGGTCCTTGGCCTACACACTGGATGCCAGTGGCACACTGTTCCCCCACCCCACTCCCAGCTGTGACAATCAAAATGTCTCTAGATATTACCAAATGTCCCTGGGGAGCCAATATTGACCTCAGTTGGGAAGCACTGAGCTAGTTGTAGTCAAAGAGGCAATAATACTATCTTAATGTACATTATTCCTGCAGGAGCCAACAGCCAAAAAGGACCCCAAAAGCCATGCTAGCAATTACCTTACCTCTTCCCACACACACATAGAAGAGTTCATTTCTGACTGTTTTCAAAAATCACCTTGTTATTCTTTACACCTAAAATATTCATGTCAGCCAAACCCTTTAAACTCAGGAGAAACTTGGGTTTGGCCAAGTCATCTGGCTTTGTGGAGAGCACTAGTCTAATTGGCCCCAAGACCCTGCAAGGGAAGATGAAGAGTAAAGGAGACCCTGTCACTATCAGCTGACTTATTTCTCATTCTACCTGCTCTAAGGTTTCTACCTGACACGTTCATTTCGAAGTATTTAATATCAGATTGTCATTGACTGTCTTATTTAGGAAGGCCCTGGAGATCACTCATTCCAAACAGCTCATTTTAAAGGGAATATTAGATTGTAAGAGGTGTGACTCGCCCAGGATCGCGTCCAATGCATGTTTACTGGTGGTAAGCAAAAAGAAGGAAGACCCTTTCCAAATACTTGATTCAGCATCCTGCAATCAAACCTACTCTGCAAACATACTGCTTTGTGCGGTTTTTACGGATGATTATGGCATAAAATTGTAACTGTATGTATCTGGAGGCACTAATATGGGGTACTATATCTGAAGTCTCAATGACTAAGACAGTTGTGAGATCCTTTTTGCATCTGGACTATTAAGGGCATTTCCTTTTCAGACTTATATGGTCTTAAAGTACGCAGAGGGAATCCCTAATGAAGGCAAAGGAGCAGCGCATCTCCCACAAGATCTAAGAAGCAGCCTGTTTGCAGCATCTCCCCTCCTCACAGTGCTTGGAGTTTGTTTCTTAGGTCCCATCTCTTCAGGTCTCTATAATGGTAACGGTGCAAACACATTGAACCAGAAGCGTTCACTAAGTACATTTATAGATAAGTACATTTATTTGGAGCCAAGTTATCAAGGTTGGAATACTGGTTCTGCCCCTATTTGTTTGGGCAATAATTTAGTCTTTCTATGCCTCAAGTTCCCCACTTATAAATGGGGTTATTAACTAAACCTATGTCATTGGCTGTTGTAAGGAACAAATGAATTAGTATGTTTGAATATGAATTAATATATGTGAGAAAAGTTCCTGGAACATTGGAAGTACTTTTTTTTTTGTATTTTCATTATTAGTTTATAAAAGTCTAATTGTATTAACCATCCTGTATTTAGGTGTATATATTTAAAAGGGGATAAATCAAAGAATAGATTAATCTGGATGGAATAAAATAAACAGCAAAAGCCTAGAACATGGGAAGCTACCTAGGGGCCACAAATCAAACTGAAATAAAAATCAAGTATTAATATTTGAGGATCTCCTACTATATCAATGGTCTGTGTTACACATTAAGGGAGAGGGAATAAAGAAATAGAAGACCTAATTCCATTCTCCAGGGGGCTTACACACAAAACTGAACATATATTAATATATATACTAACAGTGCCAGGTACAACAAAGAGCATATTAAAGAGCCAGCTACACGCACAAACAGGAAGTGCCAGGAAGGCACAAAGAAAGGTGGTGGCAATTTATTGGGATGCTATAATTGTGTGCCTTGGACAGACATGGGTGACTCAGCTCGTAATAATGAAAACTTTGGGACATAACCTATGTGTTCATCAATAGATAACTAGTTAACTATATCATGGGACATATATCCATTTAAAATGATTACATAGGTTTCTTTTTATAAAACAGAAAGATTCCCATGGTATATTATTATGGGAAAATGCAGGTTATAGAATAAAACATATGTCATGGTCCACTTTATAAATGTGTGTGTGTGTGTGTGTGTGTGTACACATTCTCTATGAATACCTACAGATGAAGAAACATACCATAGTTTCAGTACTTCTTTCTTTGGATAGGAACTCTCTTTGGAAACTACCATTCATTTTTTATATTTCTATCTACTGTTCATATTTTTTACACTAAGCACTGAAACTCTTATTTAGGAGAGAAATTTGGAGAGAACAGGAACTAGTAAAAGAAAATACGTTTTTCCTAACACTCACAAGGCATATTAAAGAGCTGACATGGTGTGCATTTTATTTTGTAGATCCCTCAAAATTTATTATAGAGCCACTCGATGCACTTTTTATATAATGATTAGCTTATATTATGCAGTTCTTTTGTAGAATTTGGGTCAGCTCTGCATGCTCATTATTTGTGCAAGAAGCCAGGACAGACAACTTTCACAGCATGAAAAGTATTGATACCGCTGATGGATGAAATGTTTTCTGAGCACTGAAATGGCACTTTAAAAGGGTAAGGGAAAAGCTGCAGGTTTCCTGGTCACTGGAATATATATAAGGGTCATTTAAAGAGTAAGAGTTCCAAACACTAACTCTGTAATCAGAGAACACAGCTGGAGAAGAAGAAAATACTTGAATTTCATGGCCTGAGTCTTGTGTTTAGTGCAACAACTCTACAGCAGAGAAAGTCTGTTGCTTGAGACACTAACACAAAGGAAAGAGAAAGTCCCAAACAAGTTAGCTTCTCCATTATAAAGTAGGTAACACCCAAGTTAAAGACTGTAAATACTTCTATTGGGGAGGAAATGATTCAAAACCTTAGTAGACTTTATGCCAAACTACCCTTTTCCTCTGCATGTTCACAAGACAATAGCAGCCAACCAACCGAGAAGAAGGTGAAATCCCTCTTGTATTTTTACCTTCCACCTTCACCCATTTTGTCCTTTCTGTGCCCACGTGAAGCCCAAGACTCTCAGGTCCTTGGGTCTTGCTTCTCAGAAAAAACGATCCACCATCACTAAGTAAAAGTAACAAACGAGGACGCATATAAACTGAGCTAGTTCTGTGTCCACAATTGTGATTTGGGACCAGTTACCTAAACCGCCTGGGCTGAGGTGAATTTGGATCTTTAAGCTTATTTTTAGCTCCACAATTCCACGCTTCCACAACGATTAAATTCATAGGCTTTAACGACATCAAGGAATATTTGGGCTTCAGGTCAGCAAGGAATGGAAAATACTTACTAAAAAAAAATCCTCAGGATAAAATTTCAAGCACTGACAACCTGGGCAAGAGAGAGTTTGGAGTTTTTCTAAAATCCTTCAGACCGCACAACAAATGTGGCTACCCACTGCCCCATCCACTCACATCTACTGTGCTGAGATGTTATACTATTCAAAATGCCTCCAGAAAGCCCAGAAAATTCTTAAATGGATCAAATCAGAAAACACTGATAGCCCCATCGAAAATTCTTCTCTTTTATGTTTCCAATAAAACATCTAACAATTCTAATAAAATATCTAAATAATTTAGTTTCTAAACAGTGAGCTTTAAAGTTATGACTGCTCATCAGAACTAAATCCTTTTAGGATTCTACCCATGACTAAGTGTTACACAGCAAAGTACATATGAATTCTTAGGAAAGAGCTCAATATTTTGTAGTACACTTAACATTTTGCACAAAACATTTTTGTTTGTGGGGAAATTATACAGACTATAACGAACGTGTTTTGTCTAACTAGACTGCTTCACATATTGCAGTATGTAGGAAAAGACAAATTAAAAACTGAGCTTCTGTATGAGTTGGCAACGTGCTTTTGTACCCTTTCTTCTTTGACTCGATTAATGGCTGATTCCACATGTTAGGGTCATTCAATTGGGTCAAACCTTCCCGCTCCGTTTCCATCTTTTAGTAAAATATCTTTTTCGTCTTGCTTTAGGCTTTTATTCTGTTTCCTGTACATCTTTTATTCAAACTTGGTTTTTTTCTCCAAAGCTCTTTATTATTTCCCTCCAAGCTTATTTTTCCTGCATCTCTGTGTTTTCTCTCTTCAGGCACCCAAGAATCTGTTCTCTTTTTTTTTCCAGATGGCTTTAATCTCATCATTAGTCTTTTTTTTTTCTTAGTTTCAATGTGTACTTCTTTCTCAACTGGTAAGCAAGGACAAAGTCTGCACACATAATTTTGACTTCATTTTATGCTCTCACTGATTTGAATTGTCATCTCTTCCATTTGCAGCAAGTAAACTAACCAATCACTATAAAATTAAGTTACTTTTTCTCAGGTCAGATCTGTCAGTGTGGGCTTTCTAAATCTAAAAACAGATCACATCCGTTCCTTAACCTAGTTAGATTAAAATCTTCAGTGAATCCCTAGCCTCTCTGGATTGGCACAGTAACTCCTGCCATAAAGTATCAGGATCTACAATATCTTGGAAATCTTCCCCCTGCAGTGAACCCTAAGCTATAAATTGTAAATTTATAGTAAATTGTGCCCTTCATTTCTTTATTTATTTACACCAGTGGTCCCCAACCTTTTTGTCACCCAGGACCAGTTTCATGGAAGACAACTTTTCCACGGAATTGGAGAGGGGGTGTGGTTTCGGGATGATTCAAGCACATTACATTTATTGTGCACTTTATTTCTATTATTATTACATTGTAATAGATAATGAAGTAACTATACAACTCACCACAATGCTGACAGGAGGCAGAGCTCAGGTGGTAATGTGAGCGATGGGGAGCAGCTGTAAATACAGAAGAAGCTTCCTTGCTTGCTGGCCCGCCACTCACCTCCTGCCATGTGGCCTGGTTCCTAACAGACCACAGACCCATACCGGTCTGTGGCGCAGGGGTTGGGGACCCCGATTTCCACCGCAAAAGTTTAGCTGCCACAAAATAACGTTTGTGGGAGAAATTTATTTGTACTATGAATAACAAATGAGAAAGGCCACTAGAAATCTTAAGTGCCATACAATAAGATCACCACCACAAGGTAATTCCATTAGCACTGTAAGTGTTAAAAGGGAAAAAGGTCAAGGATGTAGGTCTGCATGCAACTTCTGTAAAGATTGAATCATTGATAGTACACTTCTACTTTTGCTTTAAGCTTGTAAGAGAAGGAAGCCTCCACGGCAAAAGCCAACTAAAATTAAGCTCTCCTACCATTTCTCCCACTCAGGCAGCCTTTTGCCCTGTACTCAGCATAAAGTAGTCCCAAACCCACTGTTGAATGGGGAACGGGACCACTGTAAAAGGGACCGATTGTGGCAAGGCCCCTCAACCCCTCTCATTCTCATACCTCCATCTTCTAGGAGGGAAACACTGGATGTCTCCTCCAGTGGGCTCAGCCCATTTAGTCGATGCCCCTCCTTACTCGGCTTGTCCTATGGATACACTCTGCTAAGCAGCGTATAGTCATCATCTCATTTAAAGCTCACACCAATCTCATGATGTCAGTTTTATTATATTCCTCTTTTTTATAATTAAAGGAACCATGGCTTGAATCAGTTAATTTGCCCCAAAGTGAAACAGGCAGAAAGAGGCAGAGCTGGGATTTGAACCAGGTTCTGGCCGATTGCAGATGCTGAGCGCTTAATCACTGTTCAACACTGCTCCTCTTCAATGGGGATGGACTCTACCCCTGTCTGATACCCTTTCTGCAAATGGTCAAGAAATACATTTTGTTCACGAATGTGTCTTTAATTTCCTCTTGCATTCACGTTCTCTTTATTCATCATGCCACCCGGTAAAATATTTTCTCTTGGCCCTGGATATAAGGAGTATTGAT
Source organism: Globicephala melas (assembly GCF_963455315.2). Classification (NCBI taxonomy): domain Eukaryota; kingdom Metazoa; phylum Chordata; class Mammalia; order Artiodactyla; family Delphinidae; genus Globicephala; species Globicephala melas. The sequence goes on along the minus strand of NC_083327.1, from coordinate 44,010,786 downwards.
GGGGATGAATGGAAACTGAAGTTACTTGTAGTTTTAATTCCCTAGTTAGGATTGTCACAGGGACAATCCTGAGACTGGGCTGGGACCAAACCTGTAAACAATAATGAACATTACAATAATCAACATTTATTAGGCATTTACTATATCCCAGTCACTTTGCTCTAAGTTTTGTTTAACTGTCTCGTTTGATCCTCATATCAACCGCGTAAAGTAGGTATTTCTGTTATCCTCCTGATACAAATGAGGAAACGGAGGCAAAGAAAGTTTACATAACTTACTCAAGTTCACATATTTGTGATTTCTGAAACTACTTGTCAAAATCAAGCAGGCTGACTTCAGAGCACAAGCTCCTAACCACTAAGCCATACTGACTCTCAGAAGGCCGGCGTCTGTTGGCGCAGCTAAGTTTCTGTGGGAAGAGGAGGCACAACAGAGGAACAGGAGCTCTTAGTACAGGCCCCTCAAGAGGTGGTGCATTTCCCATCAGTGGAGGCAAACGCTGAAACGACAATTCTTTAGAAAACCTGCAGTAGGAATATTTTGTACTGCAGTGGGAGAAGTCCATGATATTCCTCCAGAAGAAGAAAGAAAACTGCAAACCTAGAAATCTGCAGAAGTGTCTGACTACTAATTTTCTAACACCTAGACAAATAATTAGGACAAATCAGTTAGGCTCACATGGGGTTCCTATATAGGCTGTATATATTTGGCAAAGAAGTCAAAGACTCTACCTTAACCTACTGCTTTAGGTTGGCAGGGCATTGAGGCTAGGCATTGATTTCCCTGTGTTGACTATGGACAGCAAAGTAATTTGCATAACAGCATTTATCAAATGCACTACAGTGGTTGGTTTACAAAGTCATCTCCCCTCCTAGACTTTTATGTATTTGAAAGTAGAACTGTCTTAGTTCTTGCTAGCATTCCCAATATCTGACACAGTGTAGGCCCTCCAGATACACGTAAAATGTTTCTTCTACTGAAAGTTTTATTGAAGAGATTACAGATCAAGACTTTAATATGAATGATGTAATCTCTGGGTTATCATACAGGATTTATTTATCTATTTAACATCTTTATTGGAGTGTAATTGCTTTACAGTGTTGCGTTAGTTTCTGCTGTACAACAAAGTAAATCAGCTATATGTATACATACATCCCCATATCCCCTCCCTCTTGAACCTCCCTCCCACCCTCCCTATCCCACCCCTCTAGGTGGACATAAAGCACCGAGCTGATCTCCTTGCGCTATGTGGCAGCTTCCCACTAGCTAGCTATTTTACGTTTGGTAGTGTATATATGTTAACGTTACTTCCTCACTTCATCCCAGCTTCCCCTTCCCCTGGTGTGTCCTCAAGTCCGTTCTCTACGTCTGCGTCTTTAAGATTTATTTTTTTTTTATTTGGGGGGCGGTTTACACTCACACATATTTCAGTATTCAAGGGGTACAAAAGGGCATGCAATGCAAAAACCTCTCTCCAAATCTTGCCCTTAACCACCTAGTTATCCAGCCAGAGACAATCAAAGGTATCCATTATTAATGTAAGCCTCGAAAGGTATTTTATGCATATGCAAATGTAAATTCATTTTCTTTCTCATCCCCTTTCTACAAAAATGTAGCACGAGTCCCACTGCTTTGGAACTTGAGTTTATCCCTAAACAAAATATCTCAAAGTTCATTCATATGAATATGAGTTTTCTCAGTTGTTATGCTTATGTTTCTTTGCTTTTTAAAAATTTATTTTTAAGGGTTATATCACATTCTAATGTAAGGATGTTTCATTGTTTACCTACACAGTCCCTACCATGGTCATTTAGAGTGTTTCCAACAAAACTGCCTGATCTTTCTAGTAAAACTTACTGTTTGGGAGCAGATTTTGGAGGGCATTTTATTAACACTATCATGTAATATTTAGGTTGTATTTTTATTAAAATTATACATACGTATAATTAAAGAGCAACGTTATTCTACAAGGTTTTTTTAATAAAAATTATAAATATGACAGAAATTCAACATCAAAATTACAGGTGTTCTCACAAAATGAATTTAAGTCCTTTGAAAAAGAAGGAATCCCATATATTTAAGGTTAGCATAAGTTTTCCTGAAGTACAAAAAGCCCAGAGGTGACAAAAGAAAAATGGTCAGTGTATTACAGGGAAAATTATACCTAGACACATTCTGTCAAAATTTTTGAACTGCCATAAAACATTTAAATCTAGGCAGAAAACATGTTCATAATAAAAGAAAAACCCAACCTAGACTTATAATCCCCTACAATATGAAATAGTATAAGTCATGGAAGCAGCATTTGAGAGCCAAAAGACAAATTTCAATGGTATTAGAAATTGATTTTTATGAAATATAAAGATTAAGAAAAGATACAAAACGAATATAACGTGTACTTTGGTTGTAGAAAACAGAAATCATTCTAGCTGCTTTTAAGTAAAAAGAACTTGAATATAAGGAAACAGAGTCTTAAAAATCATTGCAAGGGATGCGGGAATGGGTTCCATTGTCTGGTATTCTAAGAATGACACCCAGAATAAGCCACTGTCGCAGATACAAACTTCATGTCCCTTTAATATAGAGTTGTTACTGGGAAATGACTGCCAATGATCACATTTCCCATTTTCCTTGAGTGTAGGTAAAGCCAGGTCACTTAATAATAGCCTCACCAGTGAGATATGGTCAGAAGTTATGTGTGTCATTTCAGGGCCAGAGATTTTAAGAGGAACATGTGTTTTTCCACGATCCCTTTCTCTTTCTGCCAGTTGGACACAAAGATGATGAAGCCTAGGGGATTCCAGAGCCACAAAATGGAAGGAAAGTGTCAGCCAACCAGAAGTACTGGCGCTGAACTATTTAAAAACTATTAAAGTGTGTTAAACTATTAGGTATAAAATAAGCTACAAGGATATACTGTACAACACAGGGAATATAGCCAATATTTTACATTAACTATAAATGGAGTATAACCTTTAAAAATTGTGAATCACTATATTATACACCTGTAACATATAATATTGTATAGCAACTAAACTTCAATTAAAAATTTTTAAAAATAATAAAATTTTTTAAAAACATAAAAAATAAAGTGTCAAAGCAGTGACATTTTAGGGTTTGTTACAATAATTGAATAACTAATTAATAAAATAGCCAACTTTGCCTATGGACTTAAAATCAGCATCACAATTGGGAAGTTGAAGAATCAAGAGATTCTCTGGAATCATTTACATCCAAGGATTTAGAAGCTGCTGCTATCACTAACTCGCCCCAAGATACCCATGAAGCAAGCAAGTGGACCCTGCAATGCAACTGTAGCCAAAAAAAAAAAAAAAAAAAAAAAACATCTCTACAGCTGTGTTTGCTAGTGGCAACAGCAAGAATGTTTACAAGGCAGAAAGCTGCTGCCCAACCTAACCCCTACAAAACTCACAAGAAGCACCTAACTGCCAAAACCAATTTACATCTGAAATGTTTTTCTACAAGAGCATCTAGAAAATATACTTTTTTATCTTTCTGGCTTGTGCAGTAAAGCACACTGGAAGGAGGTGAGATCAGCTTCTGTGTGACAATCCACCACAACCACCACTGCACTATGACTTTAATATTTTTGCATAGAAAACACACACATATGTACATGTAGGTCTAGGAAAAAATGCACTAAAAGATTAAGAATAGTTTCCACTGAAATGGGAGAATATGGGCAAATTTCACTCTCTTTTTCATATTTTCCAAATTTTCTACAATGAGCATTGTATTACTTTTATCATGAAAGCATAGGAACATTTTTTAAAGTATAGTATACTGTTGTTGATAATAATAAGTATATTATTGTTAATAACAATATAACTTAATAATTCATCTCTTTATTTTTGAAATTTACTATAATTCCTTTCTTTACTTCTACCACCCACAATTAGCCTCATAAAAGGCCCAGAAAAGTATAAAAAGAAAAGGATTGCTGATAAATGTTAATCAATGCACACATTATTTCTCTTTTGCTCCTATGATAGACCGTCTGTATGTGATTTGTTTTCATAACTAAATTGGAAATTACCTTAAATACAGGGACCATTTTTTTGCACAGAAATAATCAAGTTAAGAAATGGATTACTGATTAAGCTAAGTAGATTTCCCCATGATTAGTAATGATATGAAAAGAATTTGTCAACAAAGCTTATCAAAAAAAAAGTACAGACTTAAGAAAATATGTTATTCTGGTAACAGGTATAGGAACAAAAAGAAACAGATGAATCAAAAAATTATATGACCATACGTGTGTATATATATCATTCACCTTAGAAAAGGGAATGGTTTAACAGAAAATTCCAAAGGGGTAGTAGTCTTATTGTTTTCTATTCAGTGGGCCAGATGGCAAAAACATAAAAAATGAACAGTTGATGATTAAGTGTGGGCAATTTTAGAGTCTCAACGCAGTAAAGGGAATCGTGGTTTTTCAAGCAACATTCAGAATCCATTGTTCTGCCATCATTTGTCTCTATTGCATATCGAATATTCTATCTTTCTAGCCAGCCACTCTGATAAAATGTAAGTGAAGAACCACCAGTGATGTTATAAATGAAGTACTTAGAAGCTTGCAGTAATAGGAGATATTAATAATAACCTTAATGAAAATTTGTAGCAACTCAATTTATCATTCGAAAAAACTAGTGACAAACGGCATTTTGTGCTGTTGTCCAGAGCTCAGAAAAAAAAAAAAAAAAAAACTGTTAATTAAAAATGTGTAAGCGCAAAGTTGCAATATTGTAATCTCCACTGAGTTGTATTAGTATTCTGTAAATTACCACTCAGTGTTCCTAACCATTAATATTTCCTTAGACTTTTTTTTCCTGTAGAAATAGACTTACAAGCCTCTAAGACAATGTTTTTACCAAAACCCCTCCCAACCTGCCAGCAGCTACCAACAACCATGGCAGATTATATTTCCCCAAATCTCCCAGTATTCTGTATACACACTATAGACTGTATTCTATATTGTGACTTTATCCTCCTTATCAAGCTGTGGAGTTAATTCCCCTCCCCTGGAATCTGGAAGGGCAGTGCCTGCTTCATCCAATATACTATGCATACTACAGAAGAAGTGACCCTATGTGGCTTCCTCGGCTAAGTTATTAAAAAAAAAAAAATCCACTTCTGCTTTGTCTCTTGGAATGCCTGCCCTATGGATACTGTCTCTTGGGACCTTCATGCTGGGAACCCAGGTGCCGTGAGTAGAGAGGTCCAAGCCAAGGTGAGACTGCTTTTGGTATGATGGGTGATACTTCCAGCTGAGCCAGGTCTTAATTAGCTGAACTGGGCTCTCATCTTACACTATACAGAAAAATCAACTCAAGATGAATTAAAGACTGAAAAGTAAGACCTGAAACCATAAAACTTCGAGAAGAAAAGCTTAGAGGAAAACTTCCTTGACCTTGGCTTTGGCAATGATTTTTAGGATATGCTACCAAAAGCTCAGGCAACAAAAGTAAAATTAAACAAGTGGGACTACATCAAACAGAAAAGCTTCTGCACAGCAAAGGTAACAAGCAACAAAATAAAAAGGCAACCTATGGAATGGGGGGAAATATTTGCAAACAGTACATTGGATAAGGAGTTTATATTCAAAATATATAAGGAACTCATACAACTCAAGATCAAAAACAAACAAACAAGAACAAAAAACAAAGAATAATGATTTAAAAATAGGCAAAGGACCTGAATACACATTCTTCCAAAGAAGATATACAACTGACCAAAGATATGTGAAAAGGTACTCAACATCATTAATCCTCAGGGAAATGCAAATCAAAACCACAATAAGATACCACTTTGCACCTGTTAGGATGTCTATTACAAAAATAAATAAATAAATAAAGATAACAAGCTTGACCAAGGATGTGGAGAAAAAGAACACTTGTACACAGTTAGTGGGAATGGAAACAGGTACAGCCTCAAAAAACTGAAAATATAACTACCATATGATCCAGCAATTTCTCCTTTGGGTATATACCCAAAAGAAAAAGATCATTACCTTGAAGAAATATCTGCATTCCCATATTCATTGCAGCATTATTCACAATAGCCAAGATATAGAAAAACCTAAGTATCCATCAACAGATGAATGGATAAAGAACATGTGGTATCTATATACAATGGAATATCATTAGGTCTTAAAAACTGCATGACCTTACTTATATATGGAATCTAAAAAGTCAAATATATAGAAGCCGAGAGTAGAATAATGGTCTCCAGGGACAGGGGGGTAAGGGGAATGAGGAGATGTTTGCCAAAAGGTACAAAGTTGCAACAATGTAGAATGAATACCTCTAGAGATCTAACGTACAGAAATGTGACTATAGTTAATAATACTGTATTGAATACCAGAAATTTGCTAAGAAAGTAGACTTATAGTGACACACAGAAAAAGTGGTAACTCTGTATGAGGATAAGATATGTACATTAGCTTGACTGTAGTAATCACTTCACTATGTATTAATATACGTGTATCAAATCATCATGTTGTATACCTTAACTATAAACAATTTTATTTTAAAAAATAAATCAAATAAAACAACCTTATCACAAAGTCTCAAATTCTTTGGGTTGGTATACAGTGTTCATGATTCCTTCAGCCTTGTTTCCTACCTCTTTCCACATTGTACTTTATGCTATCATAGCACCGGATCTCTCGGAGACCCCGAGTGGCACTCGCTTTCTCTCACCAATGTTCACAACTTTGCACTTATTGCCTCTGCCTCAAACGTTCGCCTTACACTTCTCCAGTTGTCAAACATTCCTGATCCTTCAAGCAGCCAACCACCCAAGTGGAGTGTCTCTCAACTCCCTTAAGATAAATTATGCCTGTATTCTCACTGCACCTGATATATGTCTTTATAACTCAAGAGTTTACCACAACGTCTAGCACATACTATGGATCCTGTGGACACTTGTTGGGTTACTGGATAAAGAGCAGGGTGGATGAGTAGATGCATGGATGGAGAGAAGGATAGATGAGTGGACTTTGGAGGATAATGAAAAAAATAAAGAAGATATATTTTTGTTATATTTTGTTAGATATATCAATGTTAAATACTGCCTAAGACTGAAAAGACTGTAGTGAAGAAAGGAATATATTGGGTAGAATAATCAGAAGGAGAGTAAAGATGAGAGAAAGCTTTATAGAGACAGTGAGTTCATCTGGAGTAAAGTCCTTATATAGGAGAGTAGTAAAAGATAGCTAGATACTAAAGTTGTTGAAGGAACAAGGGTAGAAAAACACTAATGTCATATTTTGAGGCATTCAGGTAGAGGTGATGGAGCTCAGTAGAAAACAAGATATTACACTTGCAGGCAGAGAATGTTAAGAATGGAGAGGCATGAAGTGGGTTTTATTTGCTTTTAAAATTGTATGGGTTGGGCTTCCCTGGTGGCGCAGTGGTTGCGAGTCTGCCTGCCGATGCAGGGGACATGGGTTTGTGCCCTGGTCCGGGAAGATCCCACATGCCGCGGAGCGGCTAGGCCCGTGAGCCATGGCCGCTGAGCCTGCGCGTCCGGAGCCTGTGCTCCGCAACGGGAGAGGCCACAACAGTGAGAGGCCCGCGTACCGCAAAAAAAAAAAAAAAAAATTGTATGGGTTGATTTATGGTCAACTCTGTCAAAGGCATGGAGAAGTACTCCTTCCATTTTTAAATAGCAATGTAAAACATTACATTATTTAATTTTGTTATAAAAATCATCAGATCCAATATTGTGTCCACTTAAAACAATAATGTTATACTTATATATTTAGGCAGGAATATGGATACATTTTACAAAAATCTTTTGGCAGAATTTTATTCATAATCCATTAAGCTAGAACATTATTTTGAAACACAAGATAAGACAAAGTTTCAAATAAAGGTCTAAGAGGTTGCTTGCAAACAACTAGAAAAGCAACCAAATATAAAGAACTTTGAGAATCCTTCACGCTCACCTTTCACTCAGGGGATGAATCTACTCAATTCTGAAGGCTAAATTGTTTTATTCCTTTGAATAGTGCAGTATGTTTTAGAAGTTAGGCAACAGGGAAGCTGTTAAAGTGACAAGAACAAAAATGGCAAATTCAAAGTTTTCCAGAGCCATAAGGAAGAAAAATGAGAATGGGATCGTTACTATACATTCAAGGAGCAGGGAGTAGTAGTATAATGAGACAAATTAAATAAATTCAAGAACTTTGGAGGCAAGGTAGTGATGAAAGTTATCTAAGAATTTCATAAGTATTTAAAAATTGTGGCAGATTATCACATTTCAATATAATAGCAATGGCCTAATTTATAGGATGTCTGTAAAAAGGGAGACGGTCTTAGTGGAAAAAGTAAAGGCATTGAAATAAAAAAACTCCCTGAGTCTCAGTGTTCTCACCTGTAAAATGAGTAAAATAAAGTGTAAGTTGCATAAACAATTGTGAGGAACGAGAAAAATATATATTTGGTGCAAAATAATCATTTGATAAGTCATCCTTATTGCTGCTAATATTATCAGCGTTTGATGTACAAATAAGAGGAATTTAAAATTAGAAAAGAAAAAAATGGTAGGAATTATGGAGAGTCATAGAAAAAGCATCAGATGATCAAGTCTTATGCTGGTAGAATAAGGAGGAAATAGTCACAAAGGATCCCTCTTGAATGACTGGGTGTACACATTTTCTCTGGCCTTTTCTCAGAGAAAAGTTAGTCTACAGCAAATTAACAAAGGGTGGCATTACTGACTCCTCAACGCTGCAAGGTGTAGGTAGTTGACACTGAAAGAGGGACAGCCTCATGTATATACTGAGCCTGATTCCAGGACAGCAAATATATTAAATATAAGGGAAGGTGATTTCAGCAGGTTTCGTCTGAAAGACAGGAGTGTCAACTTACAATATTTCCAGGAAGAGATTTATGTTTTAAATGCATTGGCTCTTTAAAATGTTTTTTTAAATTATTATTACAGCTGCAACATACACGCACACAAAACAAAAAGCTTTGACCTATATAGACAAAAAATGAACTCTAAGCCTCACAACTCAAACAAAAATTAACTCAAAATGGATCAATTTAAAATACAAAACTATAAAACTTTTAGAAAAAAGTCAGAAATTTTTCAGGATTTAGGGCTAGACAAGGAGTTCTTAGACTTGATACCAAAACTTGATCCATGAAAGGAAAAACTGATAAATTAGACTTCATCAAAAGTTAAAACTTTTCCTCTCAAAAATACATCGTTAAAAGGATGAAAAGACAAGCAATAGACTGGAAGAAAATAGTTGCAAAACACATATCCAACAAAAGACTAGTATCTAGAACTCTAAAACTCACAGAATAAAAACAATCTAATTATAAAATGGGCAAAAGATATAAACAGACATTTCACCAAAGAGGATACACAGATGGCGAGTAAGCACATGAAAAGATATTCAGCATCATTATTAGGCAAAGGCAAATTAAAGCCCCAATGTAATATCTCTCACATGCTTCATAATGGCTAAAATAGTGACGACACCAAATGCTGGAGAGGATGCTGAGAAACTGGATCACTCCTATGTTGTCTATGCAAATGTAAAAGAGTAAAGCCACTCTGGAAAATAGTTTGGCAGTTTCTTATAACTGACATACGATTATCATACTACCCAGCAGTAAGTTCTTGGGCATTTATCCTAGAGAAATGAAAACTCATGTTCATGTAAAAAACCATACATGAAAGTTCACAGCAGCTTTACTTGTAACAGCTAAAAACTGGAACCACCCCAAGATGCCCTTAAATAGATGAATGGTTAAACAAAGTGTGGTACCTCCATACCATGGAACACTGCTCAGTAATAAAAAGAAATGGACTATTGAGGCATACAACAACTTGGATCAATCGTCAGGAAATTATGCTAAGTGAAAAAAGTCAATCCCAAGAGGTTACATATAATATGATTCCATTTATATGACATTTTTGAAGTGACAAATTATATAGTTGAAGAACAGATTAGTGGTAACTAGGGGTAGTGGGTGCAGGAGGGAGAGGTCACCATAGATTAGGAATGGATTGAAGGGGGTGGAGGAGGGAGGGGGGAGGGATGCAGTCATCAAAGGACACCAACTAGATATTCTTGTGGTGACGGAATTATTTGGTAACCTGAAGATGGTGGATATACAAACTCATATATGTGATAAAATTGCCTGGAACTTAAATACACACACAAGTATAATCAGAGAAATCTGATTAACATTAATAAATTATAGTTTTGCAGGATTTTACCATTGGAGATACTGGGTAGAGAGTACACAGGACCTCTCTGTATTAGTTCTTACAACTGTACGTGAATATAAAATTATCTCAAAAGAAAAAATTTTAATTTTTTTTAAGAAAGCTTTGACCTGTGAATTTAATGAATGCCCTTAGTGATTAGGTTATAAGATAAAAAGAAAAACATTACTTCTAAACAACTTAAAAATTTTAATATCTGGTATATCATTGTGTAAGAAAAAACTCATGTAATTTTCTTCCTCAAGATAATTCTGGACTAATTAGACTGATTTAATAACTTTGATAACTGTTTTATCATAACTGATTTAATAGAAAGTGTTCTATATCTTCTTCCTGATTTTACCACCATGTAAAAATAATGCTAGCACAACATTCTAGTTTATGCAAGTCTTGGATTTATTTTCTAATGAATAGACTACTGTGAATTTCCCAAACTACTTCTACCGGTTTGGTGCATCAGATAAACTAATATCACTTAGAAAACCACAAAATTTTGTTTTCAACTGAATTAATTACTAGTAAGTAATATTTTAAAAGATATCAATGCATATGATACTACAAATCATAAGGATTTCATATGTTAGCCTGAATTATAATTTCCATGTCTTTAATTTTAAGGTCATAAACTAACCTTAATTTGAGTCAGTTAATAGTCTTTATATAGGAACAGCTTAATTTTAAAATACCTGGGCTCTTATTTACTACGTTACAGAGTAGCCATCAGTTAACACGTGAAAAAGGCAAATGAATCTTAGTTATATTAAAGTTCATGTTCATTTTTAAGAAATGTAAAAATATGGGATGTAAGGTATGTAAACAAAATAATGAATCTAATTTGGTTTATTATGAGCTATAAGAGAATAATTTAGTCTAAAGGAAAAATATGCCAGAATGTAAAAGCATATAATGAAGTACAAATCTGATGGTTTGTACCATAAATGTAGGTCTGAGAAACGAACCTCATTTGCTTGGGTTTATAATATTTAGAAATAATGAGCTTGAATAATAGTTAGAAATAATGAGCTTGAAAGGAACTATGAAATGAGCTTGCCAAAGTTGGATAAATTTGATGACTTTATTTAGGAGAGAAAAAAACTCATGAATCCTTTATTGCATATCATCATATAGATGATAATCCAAAAAAGTCAAAGTAAAATCTGTGCTTTCTTTGTTAAAAGGGCCAAGTTATACCTGCATAAATAAAGTCCCTTTTAATCATCAAAATAATTCTGTGGTTTTTGGCTTACTCTAGTCATTTCAACTAAAGTTTCTTATTCTTTGAAAACGTTTAATTCATAATTTTTATTTATTGCTGTTTTAAAATATTACCTAATAATTACTGCATTTAGTTACTTGTGATATATATCCATATTTTATCTCTTCTGATGACTCTTCTTGCCTTGTCTTTTGCAAATTCAGGTTCCAATTTCAAAATAATAAAATTATTAAGACTTCTTTTGCATGTAAATTATGTTTAAGTGTCCTAAATGACTAGCTAGCTAGCTAGCTACCTAGCTAGATAGGTACTAGAGATGTATTAGATAGATACAGAGATGTATTCCTTCATTTTTAAAAGAAGGCATATTAAAAAATAATTAGCTATATTTGACACTACCCAGATGTCTGATCAGTGCAATACTGTTAGAGCTATTTTGTTTATTTTTATTTTCAAACGGAAAAAAAAAATCAGGCTTCTTAGGTGAATTTTATATAGGTAAAGGGTATTAATATATTTCAGTTTTTGCAGGTATTTTCCAACTAAAAATAAACAAAATCATGCTCAAAGGCTGACAAAGTTACTGTCAGCAATTTCTTTTTAATATATTTTCTTCAGATTTACCTCATCTATTTTGATGCTCTGTTAGGCATATACATATTGAGAACTGTTATGTCTCCTTGGAGAATTGATCCCTTTATCATTATGCAATTCTCCTCTTCATCCCTGATAACATTCCTGCTTTGAAGTCCACTGTTTCTAACTATACCTACTTCTGCTTTCTTTTGATTAGTATTAGCATGGTGTATCTTTCTCCAACCTTTGGCATATTCTAATCATATATCTCGTATCATGGCCATCACTCATTTCATTTACACATAAGCACACATAATCGAATACACTGTTGGTATTACTATTCTGAACAAACTTATCAGATCAACTAAAAAAATAAAAAGTTTTTACTTTACCTTCATTTATTCCTTCTTTGATGCTCTTCCTTTCTTTATGTGGATCCCAGTTTTTGACTTACTTTCCTTTTCTCTGAAGAGCTTCCTTTAACATTCTTGCAAGGCAAGGCCCACTAGGAACAAACTCCCTCGATTTTTGTTTGTCCGAGGAAGTCTTTACTTTTCCTTCACTTTTGAAGGAAAATTTCTCAGGGTACAGAATTGTAGGTAAGTGGCTTTTTTTCTTTCATCAGATTAAATGTTTCACTCCACTTCTCTTCTTGGCTTGCATGGTTTATGAGAAGTTAGATGTAATTTTTATCCTCGCTCCTCTATAGGTAAGGTATATTTTACGTTTGGCTTGTTTCAGAATTTTTTTCTTAGGCATATCATATTCAAAATACAGAAAGACAAGTTGTAATTTTTTTGGTATCTGACATTAATTTTGGGGAAATTCTCAGTCATTATTATCTTAAATATTTCTTCTCTTCCTTTTTTTTTTTCCTTCTCCTTTTGTTATTCCCATTACACATACATTATACCTTTTGTAACTGTCCCACAGTTCCAATTTTTTCCGTCTTTGTTCACTTTTCAGTTCTGGTGGTTTCTACTGAAATATCCTCAAGCTTAGAGATCCTTTCCTCAATGTCCAATTGCTGAACATTTCAGATAACCTGGACCTCCTGCAAAAATAAGTCTGTCCCTCATCTTTTCTCTGCAGATACTGAAGCTGTGTCTTGACCTTTGTGAATATAAAAATCATGTCATAAAGTTGCTGCTTTTCGCCTTGAACAGATTGATCTGAACTCAGAAACGTTCCTAATTTCACATGGTATTTTCTTTTTAAATACTCAGCATTGTGTTATTTGGAGAACTAGTCTTTCTTGTAGGTCAACTCTTTGTTTCTTTTTCTAGATGTTTATAACTTTGAGTTTTCCTTTTACAAACCCCATGTTGGTCGAGAGCCAGGCAAACAACCACACACGTGTTTACTGCCACAAATTGAGCCACTATTGCTGGAGAACAATCTGAAAATACACAATAAACAGTAAAATTAGTTAAAAAAAAAAAAGTGTCATATAAAATTAGATACCAAATAAGTGGTTTCAAAAGTAAATGCAAAAGGACATCCAAAATGGACAAATCAGGCTGGGATAGTGGGGCAACTCTTCTGAGAAGCAGTAATGTTGTGGCTAGGTAGACAACAGGTGTGAGGTGTGAAGAGAAGAGGCCTTGATATGGGGAGAAAAACAAAAGTAAAGACAGAATAATAAAGCACTAACTTTTCTCCCTGTGTACTTAAGATTTTCCTTGACTCTTCTGGCACATTTCTTTCTATCATAAGAACTTCATGCAAGAAAAAAAGAATTCTTATTATGAGAAAAATTTTAGAGGTCAAAAAAAACAGTCATACAACCTCCTGGAATTTCAGAGTTACTGGATTTTTGAGGAACTTAAAAAAGGTCTTCACTTATTTTTAAAAAAAGTAAAGTTAAATTCATCACTACCTCTCTAGGAATGCTAAAACAGTTTTCAATAGTTTCTAAGTAAAATTACACATTCCCAAATATAAACCAATTTTTGCAGTGAGAGAAAAATATCATCAGAATTTTTTCTCTGCTAAGACCAAAGAGATTCAGTGCATACTCAGTGAAGACTCCCCTTTGATCTTTATTCTGCTATTGACATTCCTTTGAGATATTTTTGCTTTGGAGGCTCTGCCACCAGGGGATTGGTAGTGGACGTTGAGTTCACATTGTTTCCCTATATGCTTAATTTTTAATGACAAGTCTCTGAATTACCAGATTGTGTCAATTACCATCCAAGAAATCTAATTTTGTTTATGAAATTAGCTGCTTGGAAGAGTAACACAAGCATTAATTTCAGCTTAGCAGCGTCTCTGATCTGTTGCAGGTGCTATCTGAATGAACTGCCAGCACTTGATAAAACAGTTCATCAGGCCTTGCAGTCAGATCAAATCAAGCCTGTCCCAACAGCTCTGCAGCCAACATGACACGTGGCCGTACATCTAGAAAACAAACTTTCCAAACTTCAAATAAGACACAGAGTCACTTCTCTAAACAGGATAATCATGAGGATTTTTTAAATTATCCCAAGGCTAAAACTTATAAATACAAAAGAAAGTGAGAAGTTAAAGAAACTGCCTATGATAGTTCAGAACCAAAATACTTTCTTCCAGGAAGAAAGCCTTATTTTAGCCTTATTCTCTAAAAGCCTTATTCTCTAAATAAGGCTAAAACGTAGTTTTTATTTGCATTATCAAGATGATTCTCTATTTATTGTTTTATTTCACTTTGATAATAGAAAATTCTGGTTCTTTCCATATTCTAACTTGTTATGGTTTTCAATGCACCATGGCAGTGCGGGCCTGTAATGATCCTTCCTATTACAGTAAAATCACAGGACACATTTTTATTCATCCATTTATTCACCCATTTTTATTCCCGATGAATTTGAATATTATTTCCTTGACACAAAAGTGCAAGATAGTTCACAATTCCACTTAAATGCAACATATTTTACCACCATATGAAAGTACACTGAATTCTTAAAATAGAAAATAAAAATTTTAACTTCAGTCAAGGATTTCAACTATCAATCTTTGACCCATAGCCTTTTAAAATGACCATCCATGGGGCAACAAGTATTTACTGGGCACCTACTATATACCAGGCATTGCTCTAGGTTCCAAGGAAACAGCAAAGAATAAAAACAAAGTCTAAAAACAAAGTCTCACCTCTCCTGGAGCTGACATTCTGGTGAAAAGCTTACCAAATGCAATCTCTGTCCTTGAAGAGCTCTGGCGCAGACCCTTAATAGAGCAGGGAAAGATTCCCTGAGGAAACCTCATTTTTCGGACAGAGAGAATAAGCGGGAGGAAGACGGGCATCACAGGTAGCAGGAAAACACACAGGTAGTCAGGAAAAGCTTTGCTGAGGAGGTGTTTCATTTGCCTGACACGGAGCAAGCCAAAACGCTAAGACGTAAAGTTTTGCAGCAGCCATGCGAGGAGATGGGAGAACAAGTTCTCAGATGCACCTCCACGAAGGTGACAGCCTCGGGATATTTATGAGATAAAGAAGCAGGGTCGCTGAGGCACAGGAGGCATGCGAAGCTTCAGGAAAGGTGACTGGAAATAAGAAGAAGCTGAAGTAGCCATCTTTCTGTGCGGGGAAAACTAAACTGCTTGTTTTAAAATGGCGTCACTTACCATAATCTGAGGGTGGAGCTTTCAGCCCTCTGACGTCAAAGGGTCGCTGAGCCGCACTGGCGCATGCCCAGTTGGAGAATGGGTCCTATCCAGCTTTAACCACTTCACTCCTAACTAGACACAGCTGACTCTACCTTCCTGGAAAACAACTCGAGCGAACCTCTTATTGTTAGGGTAAGTGTGGCTTGGAGGACAAGCTAGGTTTTTTTGTAGCAACAACTAAAAGGACCTTGCTCGGGGAAGGCAGGTTCCAGGCATAATGGATTTAACTGATGATTTCCCACGGTTTCAGAGACACCTGAGTGGGTCTTGCAGAATGAATATGAGTCCAAAAAAAATGTGCTACAGTAAGAAGAAGGAGTAAGTGCTAAAGGCAAGGAGGCATGAACCAGGCTTTGTCTGGGACTGTTAAGTTGCTACTTGTTTAACAAGTCGCTGGCGGGAGCTAAGTCTGAAACTATGGATGGGGCCTGACTCTTGTTGGCCTGTGGGCCAAGCTGCAGGGATTTGGGGAATCTTCTTTCCACAGCCTCTCTACTCATAAAGGGATACTGATTAATGGAATAACTAAAAAAGGAGAAGGAAAGGCACAAAAGCATTATGCAATTGTTTGATTAGACAACTGATTTCTGAAAAGTTCTCTGTACTCTGCGTACTTTTCCTTCCATTGTATTTTGAAGGCAACTAGGAGAGTTTAATAGTTTTAAAATTACAACTTCAAAAATAATTATACTAACTAATATTTTATAACACTTGACAGCTTTAATACTTTAGGACAAAAATACTTTCTCATATATTATTTTATTTGATCATCTAAGTAATGCTGCAGGGTAGAAAAAGTGTAATTAGCTTCATTTTACACATGAGGAAAATAGGTCAAGAGGTGGTTTTCCCTGGGTCAGACTTCAAACAGTGCCCTTCTACCTCCAAATTCTGGGATCTTTCTACCATACTAGATTTACTTACATGCAAAATCTAGTTGCTTTATTCCAGTAAAAATTCCCTTTTAAAGTAAAGCTTGAAAGCCGTAATGCTGGGCTCCTCTGGGTTTGAATCATAGGTGTGCTAACACCGTGTGTGGTGTTGTCCCTATCAACAGCACCGTCTCTCCACTCTGCAGCTGGTACTCCCCGAAAGAGATTCTCCAGCAGCTGTGCACCGCTGATAGTTCCCTAAGCCCTTGCACTTAACTTCCTGTACTGCTTTTTTGGCTCCAAAATTTGGCTCTCATTCTTCAAAACAGTTCATCTTTCTTTTCTGTCAGTGCTGACTTGGGCAGCATTGGGTTTTTACCCCTCTGCTCTCCAGGATCTCCTTGAATGCAGCTCTCCTTTTGTTTGTCTGAACCGCTGGGTGGGACCCAAACTCTGCCCTCAAGAATTTACATTCTCTTGAGAAATAAAATAAGTACTCACATGAAACACTTAAAAAATAATTCAAAATGGCAAGCAGTAAATACACTCTCCCTTCATCTTTTTTTTTTTTTTTTTGCGTTATGTGGGCCCCTCACTGTTGTGGCCTCTCCCATTGTGGAGCACAGGCTCCGGATGCGCGGGCTGACGGCCATGGCTCAGGGGCCTAGCTGCTCCGCGGCAGGTGGTATCTTCCCGGACCGGGGCACGAACCCGTGTCCCCTGCATCGGCAGGCGGACTCTCAACCACTGTGCCACCAGGGAAGCCCCTCCCTTCATCTTGATTACACCTGAATTTTGAGGAAAGCACTTTAGAGAACTTTATAACATTTTCATTTTGGACTTAAAAATGTCCTAGTTATCCATGTACTACCTGGGGATTTTCTACTTCCTCTACAAGTTTGTGTGGCAAATAATACCAGTACATTAGAAACATTGTTGCTACTAAGGATTACAATATTGTTGAATTTCAAGGTAGCACTAGACATTTGAATTAAAATGCTGTATATTTATTTCCAGTCCTTTGAAATTATGAAATGTAAATTTATCAAATCTGATTCTTACGAAAATTATGACTGTTGTTACTATGAGTATATTCCCACCGTGAGTATGTCACTGTGGGTATTCACCAATATCCACAAGGTGAATTTGGGTGGGGAGTGGTATAGGAACCATTCACTCAGTACTGAGCCATCGAGGGGTAGAAGGTAGGTGCTTCTGTACTACATCATCATCTATTCATGTCAGAATCCTGAGCCATCCCTTGTTCTTGGCATCCTTCAGAACTGGCTCGCGCTCGCTCTCTCTCTCTCTCTCTGTGAACTCCTGCAAGTCCTTTCTGGAGTCATTCTGCCTTTCACTGCTTCATTTTGAGCCTGGAGAAACCTAGTTGAGTTCCCCCATGCAGTCATTTTCCTTTTCTGTGCTGCTTTCCCACATCCAGGCGTCATTCAACTTTCTTTACACCCCAGTGAAGTGCAAGAAACAATAAGTCAATTGTAGATCCATCTGTCTACATACACTGCATAGACACACTAAGCCAGAACTTCCTCTCTGAGTTGAGCCCATGAAAAGTGTCCTCTGCTCTTCGATCTTCAGGTCTCCATGGGGTGGCTGTGGTTTCCTTTAGGTCTACCAGATCCTGTTAGGGATCACAGCATCTGCTCACTCCTGGTTTCCCTTTTATCTCTCCTTCACATCTCTACTGTGTCAATGAAAATGGTCATCTAGTCTGGAGATAAACACCAGTGGTAGACAAAGTGAGACAGAACCTTATTTCTCTTTATATCACTTTCATCATTTTGCATTATCCAAATTTTATGTTCACTGTCGGAGGCCTAGGCTTAAACCCTCAAAAATTAAGAATTAACCCCTTGTTTTCTCTTTCTACTGTGTTTTTCTTCCCTGAGGCAATGATGCAAAATGCCCAGCTGACTAGGGTTATTATATAAGAGAAAGTATGAAAAAAATAGCAATGAACATAATATCCCTTCATACTACTGGTAAAATCATATATAAACTACTCACCCATTTTAAATGTTCATGGGCCCAATCACTCACTCTATAAATATTTATAAGGCATTTAACTTTACATTTACCATTTACATACCATTCTTAATTCTTTCTGATGATATTAAATCATTCTCTACTAAAGGAAAAACTTTATATGTAACAACTGTTAAATTTGGCCAAAGAGGTGGTGAAAGGGCAAGATATGCATTAACTGTTAGAAAAATTTCCAATTTCCTTAAGGCTAAGAAATCTTCCCATCTCTTATGTTCCGAAGGCAGGACTCTGATGAACAAGTTAAGGACCTCTCACTTGCACTTTTCAATTTCCTCCTCCATCCCAAATTCTTTCCCACCTTCACTTTCTCTTTCTCTCTTTGTCCTAGATTTGAAAGAGAAGTGGCCCTTCTCTTTGCCAAAGTGAATGCCTCTCTTCACTGGTACTTCTGATGCCCCCCACCCCCTCCTCCAGGAGCTGAGATCACAGCACAGCAGGGAATATGGAGTTTGCGATCACAAGTGGACTCATAGCATGGCTCTGCCCCTTTTAGTTGTGGGATCCTGCGTAAATTATTGAACAGCCCATGAGCTCAGGCTCTGCCTTTGAAATATGGAATCCTAACAATGCCTGCCACATAGTAAGTTCTTAAAAATTGAGAGGTGTTCTATCATTGCTTCTTTTTCTTGAATCTTCAGTCTTTTCTCTTATACTGATTCTGTTTCTTCTCCCATAAATCTCTTCAGTTCTCTCTGAATTTAAACAAAAACAATTCCTCAACCCTGTAGCATCCTGTGCTTACCACCCCATGATTCTCCCTTTACCACCAGATTTTTGAAAGAGTAGCTATTCCTGTCGTCTTTTTCTGATCACTCAAAATTTCTTAAATTTCATTACTGATCTTATCAAATTTACTTCCTCAGAGGTAATATGGACCTTCTAATCACTGAGTCCTGTGTCTTTTCTCTATTTTTAAACTCTTTGAAACATCTGTGCCATTCAACATTGTTGAATACCCCTTTGTTTGAAATAATTTATCCCTCAGCATCTATTGTTGGGCTGTATCTGTGTGTTTTTTTTGACTGATCATTCTCTTCCTATCTACAGATGTAGCTGTTTCTTAATTCCTTTGCTTAATCCACTACACTTAGATGTGCACAATCCTTCCTGAAATTTCACCAAGTCTAACACCCCTATTTGAATGACCCAAAGGGTCTAGCCTCCACACTAAATTAATAATCTCATTAATTACCTGCTTGGATATTCTGCCAGACCTTTGAACTCAAAACACCCCTTGAACCAAAGTCATCCCGTTCCCCCAGACTAACCCTTCTTCTCCTTTCTGTATTACAGATACTAGCATTCTCCCTGGCAACCAGATTCAAAATCTTGAAGTTCCTTCCTTTCCTACCACCCGTCTCCTATCACCAGTCACTCATCAATCCTATGAATTCTAGCTCTGTAATATTTTCACACTTATCATTATCTTCCAGTTTGTCGCCTCCATGGTTTGGGGTTTATTATGTCTTATCTGAACTACCATAAAACCTTCTAATTTGTTCTAACTGCTCTTAAATCTCTCTCTCCAGCTCCCCTCCCAACCTTCATTTTTTCAACTAATCCATCAACAATGCCAGATAAAGCCTGAGTTTAATTTAATGTGTTTATGAATAAGAAAATTACTACAGAGAGAAAAGAAGAAAGCATTTTGGTACAGCAGCTGGGTGCTATGATATATATGTAACTATATTATATTATTTAACATTAAAAACAAATTGTGATGAACATACTTGGTTGCCCACACAGTATCCATTTCCCCCTTCCTTCTTCCAAATACAACGCTGATTTTTTTTTTCAGGTTTCTATCTCCATCCCTTCCAAAGGAGGATTCTAATTAGTCTATGCTAGTTTTCTGAGTCTTGTTATTGGTCTATGGGTGATTGTGTGTCCTAAAATGATTCAGAAGGGCAAAGGGAAGAAGTTGTATTTCATGGTTGGCTAAGAATCTCTCTTTCTCACTCTAGGCAGGAAAAAGGAGCATCTTGCCCAAGTTGTCCCAGCCACCAACTTGGGACCATGAGAGGAGCCAGACTGAGAACAAAATTGACAGAGAGAGAAGGGCTGAAGCCAAAGAGTAGTAAGAAAAACGTCAGAAAGTGACACACTGTACCTTCATCCCCGACTACTGGTTACACAAGGTAGTATCTTTCCTTATTTGTTAAGCCATTTCAAGTAGGGTGTTCTACTACTTGCAGCCTGGGTATGCCTGCTGAGCAATCCTTTGATGTGGAGATAGGCTCAGAGAGGCCCAAGTTCACATGGTTAGTAGCAGCTGAGCCAAGATTTGAAACCAAGTTTGCTTGCCTACAAAGCCCTTGCTTTTTCTGCTAACCCATATTAACTGATTAGGACTCTCATCAGGTCAAAACCTATAAGAGATATTTCAGACACTTACTGAGACGTTACTGTGTATTGTGCACAGTTATCAGTGCTTTACAGATACTAACTCATTGACACTTTGAAATAACCATGTGAGGCCCAAACACTGTCCTCATTTTACAAAGACTGAAAGAGTTAAATAACTTTCTCAGAGTCACACAGCAAGTAAGTTTCAGAACATGGAATTGACCCAATGCATTCGGACTCTAGAATGCCTGCTCTTAATCATTAGTCTTACACATTTCTTGATTTATTCTTTGCATGTCCACAATGCTTAAAAACCAGGTTATGTTGCTTTCATGCACTATATTTATGAGAAAAGTTGTGGGAGCCTACTGCAAGAGAAAGTTGGCTTACAATATCAGTGTGCATGTATCAGACAGAGGCTGGCAGGAGGATGGATAGAGGGGCTATTTGAATAGAAACACAGGATCTGAAATGAAATAATCTTTTGGCTGAAGAGGAGATAGCCCCCACTCACACCTCTCACATCAGGGGTGAAGCCTGGTAATGGTGCTGGCAGTAGAAGTTCTCAAAACAAAAAACCTTCAGGGTGGTGCAGTGGTTGAGAGTCCGCCTGCCGATGCAGGGGACGTGGGTTCGTGCCCTGGTCCGGGCAGATCCTACATGCCGCGGAGCGGCTGGGCCCGTGAGCCCTGGCCGCTGAGCCTGCGCGTCCGGAGCCTGTGCTCCGCAGTGGGAGAGGCCACAGCAGTGAGAGGACCGCATACCGCAAAAAAAAAAAAAAAAAAAAACTTCACATACGGGCTTCCCTGGTGGCGCAGTGGTTGAGAGTCCGCCTGCCGATGCAGGGGACGTGGGTTCGTGCCCGGGTCCGGGAAGATCCCACATGCTGCGGAGCGGCTAGGCCCGTGAGCCATGGCCGCTAAGCCTGCGCGTCCGGAGCCTGTGCTCCGCAACGGGAGAGGCCACAAGAGTGAGAACCCCACGTAGAGAAAAAAAAAAAAAAAACCTTCACATATGGCTTAAGTTTGAATTTGCAATGATACCCAGAGACCCACGCCAATTACTATAAGGAGTTCTCCAAGGTACTGGAATTCATTCCAAACTCCTTAGCTTAATGTTTATGTTGTACTCCAATCTACCTTTCTAATACCCCCAACCCCTGCCCCATCCTTCTCTTTTGTACATGTCATTTCCTCTCATTGAATTTAGGTAATCGAAATTGTACATTAGTACCGATAATTCTTTCAAAAGGAAATTTAACTTGCATAGGGATAATTTTAGAAATATAACTAGCACCTATTTACTAGAAACAGAAATAACCTTAGCAGTTTGATGTCTTTATAATAATGCAGTGGGACATATGGCGAGGGCAATGGTAGACTCCTAGAAAATGAGGTTAGCTCAGTGGGAAACTCTGTTTTATGTTTCCCCCAGAAAACTCTGTTCACCTTCTACTCAACTAACAAGTGAAATAAGGTCCCTGTTCATGCTACATCATGGAAATGTGTGCTATCTGTCCCCGCTCTTAAAGAGAAGCCAGGGGCACAAATTAAATAAGCCTGGAAAAGTTTCATGCATCTGTAATTTAATAAAATAACTAGAGAATAACAGCTTCAGGGTTTATACCTAACTCTTAATATTTTCCCCCCTGTGGATATAAAGTAACCCCTCCCTCCAAAGTTTCTGTTGAAATGATGTCTTGAGAATAAGTGAAATGTCATTTATTATCTTCATTCAATAATGGTAGATTATTAAGGTCCTATTTGTCACTGGAATAGTAGACCTCATCAAAAGGTAATATTCCACTTTTTTCTTAGGATTAGAAGTGCTCTATCTGAACAAGATGAATCATGGGCATTCATCTTTCTTCTTCAACTGTCACTAAGATATTGGGGAGACCAAAAATAGTAAAGAAGCACATTAACAATTTTACACAGTCAGTGATATAAGGAGTGAGAGAAACTTTGTCAAGTCATTGTCAATCTGAAATTTTTTTCTTTTTCCAAAAAAATCCAGATGCTTTAAAATCCCTCTAAACCCCACAAGGCACACCAGAGAGAGAATTCAAGGAAGAGCAAAAACAAAATCTGGTATTCTCTGGAGGTTTTGCATGTTACACTAAGTTCTCCTGGCGCCCCACTGAAAGGTAATTCACATTACATACAGCAT
Organism: Globicephala melas; assembly: GCF_963455315.2. Classification (NCBI taxonomy): domain Eukaryota; kingdom Metazoa; phylum Chordata; class Mammalia; order Artiodactyla; family Delphinidae; genus Globicephala; species Globicephala melas. Next base: position 43,987,626 of record NC_083327.1, on the reverse strand, counting down.
AGCAGCAGGCTAAATTTTATTAGTGAAAACATATTACCTATCCATTTGGAGGAATGAAGAGGGCAAATAGGTTCAAGTTTTCTCTTAACTATTAATTAATGTGCCTTAGGTGGTCTCCTTCCTATTAATTTCATTGTACTAAAAGAAAAATAGTAAGAGCATCTGTAGATGTTAATCGGAGATACTTGCAAAATACAAGACAGAGACCTGAATGTCTCCCTATAAATCAGTAACAATAACAACACCACCATCAGAGCAGAAACTATTAAACAGAGCCCATGCCAGCACATACTCTATGGCTAATACCACCTAGATTGGTGTTCATGTTAAGGTAACCAAATCAGTAGTTGTAGCAACCGGAACACAAATTGAAGTATGCAAATAAAACTTGACTTATGTTGATTTTACTTGATTTGGGAATATGTAAATATTATTCAATTTTTTAAACAAAGAATATTTATTAACTTACTTTAATAACCAGATATAACATGTGGGAATTGGAATCTCAAAAGGTCTTTTAAAAAAATAAAAGAAAATGTATCAGGACTTCTTCATAGAAAGTTACAGGAACACATTCTAGGTGACTTAAGAAAGAAAGAATTTATTGCTCAAGTGATTGGGAAGGCAAGTGCTGGACCCAACTTCAAGAATGAATGGGATATAAAGACTATCTTGTTCCTCTTTTCTGTGTTTTCTTTTCTCTTCTCTCTTCTCTTCCTTCCCTGTTTCTAGCTTCTCCTATGTGGTGGCTTCATTCTCTTCTTTTTTATTTCTGTTTTTTTCCAACTTTATTGAGGGGTAATTGACAAACATAAATATATATATTTAAAGTGTACAACGTGATGATTTGAGATATCTATATTGTGGAAAGATTACCAAGATAAAGAAGATAATTAACACATAATCATCTTGCATAGTTAACTTCTTTTTCTTGGTGGTGACAACACCTTAAGATCTACTCTTAGCAACCTTCAAGTATACAATACCTTATTTTAAACTATAGTCACCAAGCTGTACATTAGATCCTCAGAACTTACTCATTACATAACTAGAAGTTTATTCCCTTTGACCAACATCTCACCATTCCCCCATGTGCCCAACCCCTGGCAGCCACCATTCTATTCTGTTTCTATTGAATTAGTTTTCTCTATAGATGTATTTCTCCGTGAGTAATCACACATGAATGAGCGTAGGCAGAAAAATAAGAACAGAATGGCTGGAGTAAGAAAGAAGCAATTTCCCAAAGGACGTTGGGGGCATTGGAAGGATGCTGTAACAAGAAGAGAACAAGTTGGATGGAAACCCAAAACAACAGAATCTTCTACATCAGTGTTTCCCAGTGTGGTCTCCAGACCAACAGTGCTGGTATCACCTGGTAGGCTGTTAGACATGAACATTTTCCAGCCTCACCCCAGACCTACTGAATCAAAAACTCTGGGGGTGGGGCCAGCAATCTATTTCCACAAACCTTCTAAGTGACTCTTACACATGCTAAGGTTTGAGAGACACTGTCCTATAGAAGGATTCCAGATTGTCATCATGAACACAGATCCTGTATGTCCAACTGTCCCACCTTAATATGTGTACCTTAAATTTCAGGAATTTATGATAGAGCTCATCACAAATTTTTTGATAGAGCTCATCACAAAAATATTTGCAAGCGAAGCAACTGACAAAGGATTAATCTCCAAAATATGCAAGCAGCTCATGCAGCTGAATATCAGAAAAACAAACAACCCAATCCAAAAATGGGCAGAAGATCTAAATACACATTTCTCCAAAGAAGATATACAGATTGCCAACAAACACATGAAACGATGCTCAACATCACTAATCATTAGAGAAATGCAAATCAAAACTACAATGAGGTATCACCTCACACTGGTCAGAATGGCCATCATCAAAAAGTCTACAAACAATAAATGCTGGAGAGGGTGTGGAGGAAAGGGAACCCTCTTGCACTGTTGATGGGAATGTAAATAGATACAGCCACAATGGAAAACAGTATGGACGTTCCTTAAAAAACTAAAAATAGAACTACCATAAGACCCAGCAATCCCACTACTGGGCATATACCCTGAGAAAACCATGATTCAAAAAGAGTCATGTACCACAATATTCATTACAGCACTATTTACGATAGCCAGGACATGGAAGCAACCTAAGTGTCCATTGACAGATGAATGGATAAAGAAGATATGGTATGTATATACAATGGAATGTCACTCAGCCATAAAAAGAAATGAAATTGAGTTATTTGTAGTGAGGTGGATGGACCTAGAGTCTGTCATATAGAATGAAGTAAGTCAGAAAGAGAAAAATACTGTATGCTAACACATATATATGGAATCTAAAAAAAAAAAAAATGGTTCTGAAGAACCTAAGGGCAGGACAGGAATAAAGACAGACATAAAGAATGGACTTGAGAACACGGGGAGAGAGAAGGGTAAGCTGGGACGAAATGAGAGAGTAGCACTGACATATATACACTGCCAAGTGTAGAGTGGATGGCTGGTGGGAAGCAGCCGTGTAGCACTGGAGGATCAGCTCGATGCTCTGTGACCATCTAGAGGGGTGGGATGGGAAGAGGGGAAGGGGGACGCAAGAGGGAGGGGATATGGGGATATATGTATGCGTATGGCTGATTCACTTTGTTGTACAGTGGAAACTGACACACCATTGTACAGCAATTATACTCCAATAAGGATGTTAAAAAAAAAAAGCACAAAGCCTACAAAACTGCACACTCCTCAGCTAAGGTACTAACTGTATGTGCAAGCCTATACTTTGCTTTCCCCACGTTGTAAACTGTTCTCCACATTAGAGATTTGTGAACTCCCTAGGATTCTGTAGAAAATTCATGGTATGTTTATATGTGCATTTTTCTAGGGTGTGGGTCCTTGGCTTTCATCAGATTCTTGTTGACCCAAAATGTTTAAGAAATATTGATACAGCAGGCAGAGGAGAAAAGTAATTTGGATTGTCAGGTACATGTCAAAGGGTTGTCAGATACATGTCATGTCAGTCCTCTGAAAAAAAGTGAAGACTAATATAACACATCATTCAATATGAAGCCATTCTTGTGCTTTTAAGAGAGTGACAATATGGGTAAACTGCAATACAGTTTCCCTGTGCTGAATTAACCACTGTGAGAAAGATTTTTCATAAGGGTGAAAATACCATACTTCTATTAATTACACTCATGCTAATTATTTCCTGAAAAGCTTGATGGTAGAGCTGGAACACAAACAAAAAACAAAACCATGTTTTGAAAGAAGAGTGCATTTAATTTGAAAATTGGCAAGGAGATTGGGTAAAGATTGTGATAGCTATCTGGATGGACTACCCAGCACATTTCCCATTAACTCTCATTATTTTTCTAGCATCCTGCAGTTATTCCCTTTCCCATCCTTAGTGGTGGACGTGTATCTCAAACATGACCAGTTAATGTGACCAATTTCCCTATCACAGTAATTGACCCTGGGGTGAGCATTTAACAAATAAGCAAGACCAAAGAGATGCCTTCCTAAATTGATAAATGGATATTGGAAAGACATTATCATTCAACTGAACGTACTAAGAAATTGCTGTGTAAACCAAAGGCTACCAGTGGCAGCAGAGAGAACTTGTCAGAAGAAAATTGAGCAATAGGCAAGGAAAAGATTTTTAAAAAGTAAAACAGAGAGATTGGGAGAGAGAAAAAGCCCTGAAGACATTGTGTGAACCCTTGAACTCTTAGACTTGTTTATCTATATTTTAAGTCAGGTCCACTTTGGACTTGCTAGCTATATGGACAAATACATTTTCTTTTGTTGCTTCAACTACTTAAGGAGGATTTTTATCATTTGCAACAGAAGTAGACCTACCTAATATAGTAGAACTCTGACTCCATGCTTTGCCGTCATCCCATTTGTCACTGGGACAGATACCAAATCTGAACCCCAGTCCAAGACCCTCTTCTTAGAGAAACTCACACCATTACTAGTGATTAAAGGTGCCAGGATGAGTTGCTTGCCTGTTGACAATCTGTGATCATCATTCGCTACATGTATGTTTTTCTTGCTTGACTTTCAACAAATGGAATGTGGTAAAGTGCTCTATTTGATCTATACACAAGGCATTATGGGAGCATGAAGGCAGTATGAACTCGGCAAAATTGCCAGTCACCAGCTCTGTACCTTTGGACAAGTTATTTAACCTGCTAAGCCTAGGATTCCTCAGTGATTAAGTAGATATATCTACCTTAAAAGATTATATGGATAGGGCTTCCGTGGTGGCGCAGTGGTTTAGAGTCCACCTGCCGATGCAGGGGACACGGGTTCGTGCCCCGGTCCGGGAAGATCCCACATGCCGCGGAGCGGCTGGGCCCGTGAGCCATGGCCGCTGAGCCTGCGCGTCCGGAGCCTGTGCTCCGAAACAGGAGAGGCCACAAGAGTGAGAGGCCCACGTACCGCAAAAAAAAAAAAAAAAAAAAAGATTATATGGATAAATGAGATAAACAATACAGGTAATACTGTGTCCACCATGTTCTTACACCAGTAAATATTCTTTGTCACAGATACATGCATATGAATAGAAGAGAGACCAACTCTCTTTGGCTGGGAAGCACTGTTAGTCCATATAGAATATTTCTCATGAACTGAGCCTTGATGAGTAATGGAGATTTTGCCAGATAGAAAAGTAGGGAAGGGCATAATAGTTAGACAACAACATGTGTGTACTAGTTATTCTTCATTGGCCTCTCCAAATCTCTTCCTGTCCATCTCTTTGTGACCTAGTAGAGTGACCCCCTGCAGACTGCATTACCCAGGATTCCTTGCTTTCTGTTTTCTGTTGGGATCAGCCAGTGGTAGGTACCTACAGGATAATGGCGGGTGGGAAGAAAGAGAGTTCAAGGTATTAATCTTGTTAGACCATGTAATTCTCATGGGTGCAACTTCAGGTCTAGGGGTGGTAACAGAATTCTAATACTGCAAGTCCCTGTGTACCTCTAAATAGTCCCAATATTTAGCTCTGTCCAGTTAAACCCTTTAAGTGTGTATCTATTTCCTGTCAGTCCCCAGATATATACAATGTGCTAAGCATAGGGAGTAAAACTGCATGGTCTATTTAGGTAATGATAAATAGTTCATTTTCTCCAATTTTCAAAATATCAAAAATAAATAAAACCCAAAAAACACCTTCCTACTATCCTCCTGGAACCATCACCCTTTTCTCCTTTTCCCATCATAGCCAAGGCTTGTACAGTTTACATTGAATTCCCCTGTTCTTCATTCCTTTTTAGACAGGCTTTAGCCGTGCCCCCCGCCCTCAACGTCATTCCATGAAAATACTTTCCAAATGGCTGTAGCAACTGTTTCTGAACTGCACATATCCTTTGTTTGATTAAGAAAGTGTCCTTAAATTTCTGGTTTGCTGAGAATTATCATAAGTGGGTGTTGAATTTTATCAAATGTTTCTTTGCATCTATTGAGACCATCATATTCTATTAATGTGATGAATTACACTGATCGATTTTCAAACTTTAAACCATCCTTGCATTCCTGGAATAAACTCTACACTGTCATTTTTCTTTCTACATATAACTGATTTCCAGTTATATATAACTCAACTCAGAATTTTTTAGTCCATGTTGATAAGGAGCATTTACTGGCAATTTTATTTGTTATTGTCCTTATCCACTTTTGGTGTCAGGATTATTCTAGTCTCAAAAACTGAGCTGAAACATGTTCTTACATCATTCTCTCTTAGTTTATTTCCTCCATATTTTTTTCATACTGTTGTTTCTTCTCAGACTTTTTTTTTTTTTTTTTTTTTTTTTTTGCAGTGCACGGGCCTCTCACTGTTGTGGCCTTTCCCGTTGCGGAGCACAGGCTCCGGACGCGCAGTCTCAGCGGCCATGGCTCACGGGCCCAGCCGCTCTGCGGCATGTGGGATCTTCCCGGACCGGGGTACAAACCCGTGTCCCTTGCATTGGCAAGCGGACTCTCAACCACTGCGCTACCAGGGAAGCCCCTCAGACATTTTTTTTCACTTATAATTCTGTGTCCATCCTTTATATTTTAGAGTTTCCCTAGGTTCTACTTTTAATCTTGGTGTGTTAGAAAAAAGTGGTAGAGTAAATAGACTGGGTTCAGATTATAAAGAGATTTACGTTAAGAACTTGATACATTTCACCCAATTAAAAATACCAATGGAATCCTATGTGATCTGCTGAGGTGTTTGTCCAAACTTCATCTTAAACTTCACTGCCTAAAACACAACTCCAATCTCTATCAAAAGCCATTATAAGTCCCCTACTTGCTGGCAAAATTAAAACTGCATTTGGTTCACACTTTTCCCTCCTTCTGATATGACTTTCTTTCTCTGCTTTTAAAAACTTTATTTTTTCCAATGTTTATTTCAAAATTAGCTCCCTCCATGAAGGCTTAATAACCCTCTCAGTCCTAAAAGAATGACATCTATTTGGGCTTGTTACATTATAGCACTGTACTGATAGCTCTTTAACAAAGCCCATTTACTCTTGCTTCCTATAACAGCTACATATGTACAAGTTTTATTGCCTCCCCCAAAACCCAACCAAACTAAACTACTTAGGGGATAAAGGATATCCCATATGTTTATTTCCTGCCCAGTCCAATCCAGTGTCTTATAATTTTTAGACCATTAGAAAACCATTTGTTAAAGTGAATTGAATTAAAATTGGAAAAGACAATCCAGGATGTCTGGCCATTTTAATCTATGTCTTGTTGAACAGTATGCCAACCAAAACCCCCTCTTAGGCAAAGTCTTTCTCAGCACTCACCTTCCTAAGGCATTTTGAGTCCTGCTGTTAAAGTAGATGAGTTAGGAAAATGTGTTTTTCATAAGTGAATGGAATGTAGATAAAATTCTTATAAAAATAAAGGACTGGATCTGAACATCCAATTAGTAACTTCTAATAAATCCATGAACTTAAAAGTTACCATAAAGTTCTATAACAATTCACAAGGGAAGTCTTTCCAATGTTATATATATATATATATATATATTTTTTTTAAAACTTTATGGTTTTTTCTTTCCCCAGTGTTTATTCTTTACAAATGTTTGTTATCCATGACGGATCTCGATGAAAGGAAGAAAAAGGAAAAATAAACTATGTCTGAAAAAGGAAAAATAAACTATGTCTTACAAAACTATTTTCAGCCTGTAGTTGGTAACCTGCAACAAAATGCACATATCTATGTTGACTTTCTAGTCAGGAAAAAAAATGATAAACAAACAAACAGCAATAACATAAGAGCAACAGACCTTCCATCCCCAAGAGTGTTATTAAGGCTTTGTGCTAAAATAAAACACCCAGCAGTCAGGCCATCAAAGCATAGCATGTAAAGTCTGAGAAAGCATGATATTTCTAAATCAATAACACATCAAATTGGTCCTAGTTTTGCTGGAAAAAAAATCTAGTGGTTCAACTTAAAACGTGAAACACAGAAATTAAAAAATAGATCAAATTTTTACTCAATATTACTTGTTTTTTAGGGTTTTTTTTTCCTCAAATAGGACGTGTACACCTAAGATAAAGTTACATACAATAATGCATGTTACAATTAGTAATGTTTTCTGAATGAAAGAGGCTCTCAGCTAAAGCTATCGTTGGCATCACAGCCATGGTTGGAAGCTGTTGCTAGGATGAGTTCACATCTCTGCATGTTTGCTGATCTTTCTTCCACATAACTAAGTTATTCAGCACTTTTCTAAATACATGTTTCAGATCCTGTCTCTAATTTTCCTTCTGGTCCATACTCTGTTTTCCTAGTTTTCTTCTCCCCCATGCTGTTTCTAGGAAACTGTCATGGAACATATCAGTTCAGTCATATATGCACATATAAAAATAAAATAAAATAGACTTCAAAACATAATTCAAAACACATCCAATCGTCTAAATATTCAGAAATATTTAGGAAAAAAATGGACACCTAGAAATCTCATTCTTATGTTGTTTTGTGTTTCTGCTTCTGCACTTCAGATAAGAGTTACCTTATATAAATAATCTGTAAATTTAAATTAACGTTGGATGGGATTCACTTTGATGACATCACTCATGGAGAAAAGAGAATAAGGGCAGATGGGATGATCCTCATTAAGGAGAAGGCAGGGAGGGATACAGAGCCATGCGAGGGAAATAAGCTACCAATGGAAAAGCAACGAGTAGGCTTCTAGGACTGTAAAAATGAGAAATATCAAAAAGGAAGGAATTTGAAAGGAGGGTTAGTATCAGGAAGTGGGCATAGCAATAATTAGTGAATATTAATGTCAGATATCAAGGAAAAGAAACAAGTTCAAAGGAGCATGGGTGTAAAATGTTTTTCCAGTGTAGAATGTGATGATTCTGCCACTTGCGTCATGGAATACGTGAACAGTGCCTCGTGAAATTGTGCCTTGCACCCTGAGTGTGACCATAAATGAGGGCCCTGGGTATCAAGAAAATCGTTCAATTTAAACAGCATATCTGTCATTGGTGAATCTTTCAGAAAGTACTTTGTTTTCTATATCAAGCAAAAAGCATGGTCTACTAGAAAGGCCCTTCCCTAGGAGCATGAAGACCAAGCATAACATTATTATTTTTAACTATATAAAGTCACCATTATTAGACAGTTATTTTAACCTACAAAAATGTTGATTTCATAGAGTTCAACGTACCAGTTGCATAATCTCGGTTAAGATGTTTTACCTTTCTTGGTAAAAGTTTCCTTACCTGTAAACTAGACTAGATCAGTGAGTGCCAACCTGTATTTTGCTTTGCCACTTTTTACATCACTACACAGCACTATCCGCAATAACTCTCCTTATGCACAGTGATTCTAAATGGGGACAGGGGTGAAGTTTCACATTTTTTCTCTCCCGCAGACAGTTGTTCTGATATGCTTCTTTATTGAACCATTCCATTTTCCTGCCTCATTGAAAACATGAGAGTGAGGTGCTGGAATTGTTCCAGTGAACAGAATAGTTCTTTGAATGTCAAGTACCAAAAGTTACAGTCTAGTTAGTACTCAAAGTCTAGAAGAGGGCTTCTCTGGTGGCGCAGTGTTTAAGAATCCGCCTGCCAACACAGGGGACACGGGTTCGAGCCCTGCTCTGGGAAGATCCCACATGCCACGGAGCAACTAAGCCCGTGTGCCACAACTACTGAGCCTGTGCTCTAGAGCCCGTGGCCACAACTACTGAAGCCCCTGCACCTAGAGCCCATATTCCACAACAAGAGAAGCCACCGCAATGAGAAGCCCATGCTCCACAATGAAGAGATGCCCCCACTCACCGCAGCTAGAGAAAGCCCGTGTGCAGCAACGAAGACCCAATGCAGCCAAAAATAAATAAATTAAATAAATGAAAATTTTTAAAAACACCCAAAAAGCCCAAAGTCTAGAAGACCTAAACCCCATAGTTACAAGTTTAATCTACCCACATGTATGTTGCATATCCTGAGATTCTTCTTCTGCAGCAAATAGAGGTCACAGGCCAGCATCAATGGGTTGAGAGTGTGATCATTTTGATGGTCAATCACATAGAAAAATCAGTGGCCAGAAATAAAGGTCAAGGCTAAGGGTTAAAGTAACATACTAAAGTGGAGAAACCTCTACTGTCTTTTGGGAGGGCAGATGAATCTGGGGAATACAACCAGCTTCACTTAGGAAGAGGTACAGTAGAGCTATTTAGATTATAGCACTTGTGACACCATTTTGTAACTCCTGTTTAATTTCCTGTTTTCACACAGGGCTTAAAGCTTCCTGAAGTCATCTGTTTTTGCATCCTATCTGTTTTTGTATTGCAAATATCTCTAAGAATGCCTTCTTGGCATTGGTAGACACTCAATATTTTTCCTTTTTTAAAAACTTTATTATCATGAAACAATTTGATAATTTGGACAGAAAATTTGCAAAAATAGTACAAAGAACTCTTTTATACTTTCTATCCAGTTTCATGTGTCATTAACATTTTGTCATATTTACTTCCCCATTTTCTCTCTCTACCCAAGAGAGAGAGTAAGTCATATACTTCATGGCCCTTTACCCCTAAATACTTAAGTGTGCATTCCTGAAAACAAGGAAATTCATATATAGTCACATTCCACTTGTCAAAATCACATTATAATCCATATCTATACTTCGTGTTTATACTTTGTCAATCACCCACAATGTACTTTATAGCAACATTTCCAGTCAGTGACACAGATTGCAGTTAATTTTGATTTCCTTTTTAATCTATTTTGATTTGGAAAAGACTAATACTTCTTGAATAAAAGCCAAGGAGTATTCTATCCTCCCAACTCTCTTTTTCTTAGTACTGAATTTGACACCAGGAATTTCATAGACAGTAGTTGAAAGGAAATGAGACTTGAAATCAAAAGACTTAAGGTTCAGACTGAAGTCACTAAATATGTAAACCAGAGTAATTTTTGTAGCTACAGTCTTCTTGTGAAGTGTTTATCACCCTCACTAATACATTATGAAGTATATTGTAAAAGAGGCAAGAACCCCAAATAGCCAAAGCAATCTTGAGAAAGAGGAACAAAGCTGGAGGTATCCCACTCCCTAACTACAAACTATACTATAAAACTATAGTAGTCAATACAGTATGGTACTGGCACAAAAACAGATCAATGGAACAGAATAGACAGCCCAGAAATAAACCCACTCACACATGGTCAATTAAGGAGGCAAGAATATAAAATGGGGGAAAGACAGTCTTTTCAATAAATGGTGTTGGGAAAACTGGACAGCTACACGTAAATGAACCAGTGTAGAACATTTCCTCACACCATATACAAAAACAAACTCAAAATGGACTAAAGGCTTAAATGTAAGCCATGAAACTCATAAAAGAAAACATAGGCAATATGCACTTTGAAATTGGCCTTAGCAGTATTTTTTTAAGACAAAAAGAAAGGAAAGGAAACAACAGCAGTATAATTTTTAAATGTCTCCTCCGACAAAGACAACAAAAGCAAAAATAAACAAATGGGACCACATCAAACTATAAAACTTTTGCACAGCAAAGGAAACCATCAACAAAATAAAAAGGTAACCTACAGAATGGGAGAATATATTTGTAAATGATATGTCTGTGAAGGGATTAAAATCCAAAAAATATAAATCATACAACTCAACATCAGAAAACAAACAACCTGATTAAAAAATGGGCAGGGGTTCTGAACAGGTAATTTTCCAAAGACCTACAGATGGCCAACAGGCACATGAAAAGATGCTCAGCATCACTGATCATCAAGGAAATGCAAATCAAAACCACAATGAGTTATTATCTCACACCTGTCAGAATGGCTATCATTAAAAAGACAAGAAATAACAAGTGTTGTTAAGAATGTAGAGAAAAGGGAATACTTGTGTCCTGTTGTTGGGAATGTAAATTGGTACAGCCACTATGGAAAATAGTATGGAGCTTCCTCAAGAAATTAAAAATAGAACTATCATACGATGCAGTTTTTCCAAAGAAACAAAAACACTAATTTGAAAAGATATACGTACCCCATGTTCATTGACAGTAGCCAAGATATGGAAGCAACCTAAGTGTCCATCAACAGATGAATGGATAAAGAAGTAGCATATATATACAATGGAATAGTACTAAGCCATAAAAAAGAATGAAATCTTGCCATTTGCAACAATATGGATGCACAGGAGGGTACTATGCTAAGTGAAATACGTCAGACAGAAAAAGACAAATGCTTTATGTTTTTACCTATATGTTGAATGAATAAATATAACAAAACAGAAACAGACTACAGATACAGAGAGCAAACTAGTGGTTGCCAGAGGGGAAGTGGGTGGGTGGATTGGTAAACTAGGCAAAGGGGAGCAAGAGGTACAAACTACCAGTTATAAAATAAATGAGTCAAAAGGATGTAATGTAATGTATAGCACATTCAATATAGTCAATAATATTGTAATAACTTTGTATGGTACATAATCTATAAAAATATCAAATCACTATGTTGTACACTTGAAACTAATACTGTAAGTCAACTATCCTTCAATTTAAAAATAAAGAAATAGATAGAATCAAACAAGATGTGTGGAGGTTTTGTTTTTGTTTGTTTACTCATTTTGTCTAGCTTCTTTCACTTAACATAGTGTTTTTGGGATTCCTCCGTGTTGTCATTTGTGTCAGCAGTGGATTCTTTGTTACTTCTGAGTGGTATTTCATTGTACAAATACTATAATTTGCTATTTTTAATCCTGTTGATGGACATTTGAGTTATATCCTTTTTTTTGGCAATTAGGTATAAAGCTGCTTCTCATACAGGTCATTTTGAAGACACATTTTTATTTCTCTAAGGTTAATACCTAGGAGTAGAATTGCTGAGTGATTGTTATATGTTTAACTTTATAGGAAACTACCAATAAATTTTCCAAAGCACTTGTATCACATTACCCTGCCATCAGCAATGTATGAGTTCCAGTTCTTCCACATCCTTGCTAGTACTGGACACTGAAAATTTTTTTTTCTGGTCAATGTATAATGGTAAATCATTGTGATTTAATTTGCATTTCCCTGATGATTTGTAATGTCAACACCTTCTCATATACTTTTTGACCATCATGTATCTTCCTTTGTGAGATATCTACCTAATTCCTTTACTCACTTTAAAGGATTATTTGGCTTCTTACGGGTTTGAGGGAATTCTTTACATATCCTGGATATAATTTCTTTGCTGGATATATGTATTGCAAATATATTCTCCCAGTCCATAGTTTGACTTTTTCCTCTCTTATTTGTATATTTTAATTAGCAAAATATATTTATTTGGATGAAGTGTAAGTTATGATTATATTCTTTCATGTTTAGTGCATTTTTGTCCTAAGAAATCTTTACCTATGCTCTCAGGTCACAAAAGTATTCTCCTGTATTTTCTTCTAAGAGATTTATGATTTTACATATACATTTAAGGCTATAACCCATCATGACTTTATTTTTGTTTGTGGTGTGAGGGGGAGTCATGATTCCTTTTTTAACATATGTTTATCCAGTGGCTCCAACACCATTTGCTGAAAATGTAAAGTGCCTCTATAGTCTCCTGGTCTTTGCTGTTTCCGATGATAATTCAGCCATCATTTATATAATTGTTCCCCTGTGTATAATTTCTTTTTCTCTGGCTGCTTTCAATATTTTGTCTTTATGTAGGGTTTTCAGACGTTTTATAATGATATGCCTAAGGTGGTTTATTTTGTATTTATCTTGCTGGGAGTTATTCAAGTTTTTGGTCCTATAAGTTTATGTTTTTGAACAAATTTGGGGAATTTCTGGCCAATATTTAAAAAGAATAATTACCTGCCCCTTTTTTCTTTTTATATTTATCTACTTTGAAGTTTATTGACCTTTTTGTATTAGTTTTCGATTGGTGCCATAGCGAATTACCGTAAATTTAGCAGCTTAGACCCACATACACGTATTATCCTACAGTTTTGTGGGTCAAATATCGAGTGCAGGTTTCACCAGGCTAAAATCAAGCTATCAGCGAGGCTGTCTTCTTTTATGGAAGCTCTAGGTAAATCCATGCAGGTTGTGGGCACAGTTCAGTTCCTTGTGTTTGTGAAACTGAGGTCCCTGTTTCTTTGCTCACTGTCAGCTGAGGGTCGTTCCCAGCTTTACAGGTTCCCTGCCTGCCTTAGTGTGTGGGCCCCTTTCTCTGTCTTCAAATTCATCAATATTTGGTGACATGTCTCTCACACTTCAGATCTTTCCTGTCTTCTTCCATTTTCTCAAATCTATGACCCACTTCCACCTTTAAAGACCCATGTGATTACATGGGGACCACATAGATAATTCAGGATAATCTCTCTATTTTGAAGTTTGTAGTCTTAATTTAATGTGCAAAATTCCTTTTGCCATGGAAAGTTACTGTAAAGGAAAAACTTCCTCCTGTGTGACTCTTTTAATATTACTCACACTCAATACTTCTGGTCACCAAATGTGTCGGGGGGGTTGGAAGGGGAGGCGGAGAAGGGGTGCAGGGTAGTTTCTACACACAAAGCAATTCTGTGACACCAGCTAGGTGTCTAACAATTTAACTCAATTATGACATTACCTACCTGGAGATAGCGTCAGATCCCATAAGTTGAGGGCTCAATCCTACAAGCCTGCCCCCCATTTTGAATGCCAACTGCAAGTCCAGGTCGTTGTTACCTATGCTTCTGACCAACTGGCTACAATTCAGAGGTTCCCAGGACCCCTACCTCAGGCTTGATTAATTTGCTAGAGTGGCTCACAAAACTCAGGAACACATTTTACTTACTAGATTACAAATTTATTATTTAAAAATGTAACTCAGAAACAGCCAGATGGAAGAGATACCTAGGGGAAGGTATGTGGGAAAGGGCCAAGGAGCTTCCATGCCTTCTCTGGGCATACCACTCTCCCAGCACCTTCACGAGTTCACCAACCTGAAAACTCTGAATCTCATCCTTTTGGATTTTTACAGAGCTTTCATCACATAGGTGTGATTGATTAAATCATTGGCTGTTGGAGATTAACTCAATCTCCAGCCCCTCTCCCTTCCCAAGAGGTTAGAGCCTGTGACTGAAAGTTCCAACTCTGTAATCAAGGTTGGTTCCCCTGGTAACCAGCCCCCATCCTTAGCGTACCTGGGGACTTTTCAAAATTCCCTTCAGTAATATAAACTCAGGTGTGGTTGAAAGGGGCTTGTTATGAATAACAAAAGACACACATTTCACCTTTATCACGTAGGAAATTCCAAGAGTTTTAGGAGCTCTGAGCTAGAACCTGGGACCAAGATCAAATATATATTTATTATAAATCATAATATCACAGTTACATATTTACAGGTTCCAGGGATTAGGATGTGAACATCTTTACAGAGCTATTATTCTGCCTACCAAAACATTTTATCTGCTAACTCCAATCTTCTACTAAATTCATCCACAGAACTTAATTATTTCAGATGCTAAATTTTTCATTTCTAGAAATTCTTTTTGATTTTTTTTATAGCTTTCATTTCTCTACCAATAATTCCCATCCGTTCACTCTTGTGACCATCTTTTAAATTAAGTCCTTATGATAGATACTTAAATGTCCTTTACTGTTAATTGTCTACTAATTATCAGTGGTCTACTGATATTGATTGCTTTCATCCTTGATAATAACTCACATTTTCCTATATCTAATAAATTTTTTATTGTACCCTTGGTATTGTGAACTGAGACTCTGAATTCTGTTTTCTTCCTGTGAGAAGTGGTGATTTTCTTTTTCTGATAGTTAAATTACTGGCTGATCACATTGAATTTTTGAACTGTTGGTTTTATACTTTGTTGGAACATATTTGTTTCTATTTTGCTCTTAACACTTGGGCAAATCAGGGAACATAGTATTTGCATCTAATATGGGGAATTTCCTGGGTTTCAGCGGAAAGTCTGAGGTATTTAACAGGTTCCTTTTACTTGGCAGGACTCAGCTCTAAACCTGTCTTCCCAATATGGGTCAAGAGCTGAAATTTATGCTGAACTTTTCCAGCCACCACATCGTTGATTTGGACTCCTTAATGTAATGCTTACTATCTATGAATTTCAGGAAATCGTCCACAGGTTGGAGGGGAGTTTTGCGGGACCCCAAAAACAGATTTGGGGGTCCTGTGTCTGTGGATCCTTTTCTGGGCTTTCTCCCCTTAATTTCCAGTCACTCTGGTAGCTCCTACCTTGTAATAAAATTACAAGTCAGTAAGTGGCTTCTGCTTAGTTTTATCCAACTGCACCACACATTTGGGTATTGCCATCAGGAAAAAAAGCCTTTAAATGTGGCTGTTACCCAGGATGGTACCCTTCTTTCAAATGTTAAATCCGTCTCAGAGTCTGCTTACTTTGGATTATGTGCCAATGCTAATCCAAAATAGACACTGAGGAATTTAACTGCTTTTTAAAAAATATTTTGTCCAGGGTTTATAATTGCTATCTGCAGGAAAGTTAGTGCAATACAAGCAACTCCACCAGTATCTATGCTGGAAATTTGTCTCAAGTTTTTAAAGGATAGGATACACTTTTAAAGGATAGCTGTCTTCTGTGTTGAGAACATATAGTGGGGGAGGGAGACAAGGATAGAAACTGAAAGACAACAGGGAGTTTCTTGAAATGATCCAGCCAAGAAATGAGATTAACTTGTCCTAGAATGGTAGCAGTGAGGTGGTGAGAAGTGGTCAACTCAGGATATAGTTTTCAAGTAGAGCCAAAAGAATTCCCTAATAGATTGGGGATAGAGTGTAAAAGACAGAAGTCAAGGAACATAGCAGCTGGCATGGGAAAGTTATCTTGAACTTTGAAAAACGAGAACAAGGAGCATGAGTTTAGCTTTAAACATGTTGAAATCAAGATGTCTATTAGACATCTAGGTAGAGATAGCAAGTAGGCAGTTGGATATTCAAGTCTGGGGTTCTGGATAGAGGTCTGATAGAGATGTAAATTCAGGGGTTGTATTACTTATCTGTTGCTATGTAACAAATTGTCCCAAAATTTAGCACTCTAAAGCAAAAAAAAAAAGAATCTCACACAGTTTCTGAATGTTAGAAATCTAGACATGGCTTACCTGTGTTGTTCTTGCTCAGAGTTCCTCACGAGTTTGCAATCAAGTTGTTACTAAGGCTGTATGTAGTTTCTGAACACTTGATTGAGGCTAGAGAATCTGTTTCCAAGATCACTCATGTGGCTCTTGGCAGGAGGCTTCAGTTTCTCACTATATGGACCTCTACATAGGGCTTCCCAGGGCATATCTTCGCACAGAGCAATTGATGACTGAGAGAGAGAGAGAGAGAGAGAGAGAGAGAGGGATAACCCAATATGAAAGCCCTAATCTCAAAAGTGACAGGCCATCACTTAGTCACACTAGAAGGGTCACTATGTATAATCCACACTCTATACTCAGGGAAGTGGAATTAAGCTGTCTTTTGGAGGGAGAACTATCAAAGAATTTGAGAACATATCTTTAAAATTAGCAGAAAAGTAATCAGCACAGAGATAATATTTAAAGTCATAGGACTGGATAAGAGCATGAAGCGAAAATGTGAGACAGAGAAATCCAAGATCTGATCTTTGGATCATACCAACAGAAAGAGGTCAAAGAGAAGAGAAGAAACAAATAAGATTTTAAGGGAGAAATCAGTGAGATAGGAAAATAAAAAGATTGTAAGGTCCCTGAAACTAGAAAAATAAAGTGCATTGTGTGCTAAGCCCTGTAATAGGTTTTACAATAAGATCTGCTTTCTACCTTTTTACACCTGGTTTACAGACATTAATTGCACCTAACATGTCCTGCATAATTATTACATGCGGCAGATACGTCTGGGCATTTTAAAGTATGTTATTTCATCCTTATAATAAATCAATGAGGAAAGCTTTATTATTCAGCATTTTAGAGATGAGAAATGCATGGTTCAGAGAGTTAAATAACTTGCCCAAATTCACATAACCAAGTTGCAAAGCTCATAACTGAATTATGGTCAGCTGCATCCAAAACCCAAGTTCTAGCACCAGCTTTCAAAATATTTGCTAAAGTATTAACACCTTAAAATGGCTATATCCTTCATCTACCATTATTTAGTTAATTATTTTAGCCATAGAAACAAATGATGTTTATTAAAAATTGACCGTAATCCTTAAGAATTTGAAATACCGTCTTTGTAAATGAAGGTATTTACTCCAATATGCAGAGTATACAAAAAATACTATCTTATAAACACAATAAAGTACGGTAATTCTTCAGCAATGTCCATTGCATTCAACTTTTCCTTTCCATTTCCACTGCTACCTATTTTATTACTTACCTATTAGTCATCTTATTAGGCTCCCATTTCTCTGACCCTAAAAATGTATAACTGGACATGTTAACTCTATACATAACTGTCATGTTAACCTTCCAAAACACAAATATCATTCTGGCTTATTACTAAGAAAATTTCAATGATTAAATGGGGCCAAGTCCAGGCCTGTAATTCTGGTGTTCTTTTCTAATTTCGTCTTCTTAGCCTGGCCTCCAGTACATCCAGCCTATAAATCTTTTATGTAGTCCTATCTCCATTTCTTTTTTTCTTTCCCTTCCTGAAATGTTTACTATTTCTTCCAATCTTCCTCCAGTGTAATCAATCAATCTATATCTTGCTTGGGGCCAGAAGAATCTCTCCATTCTCTGAACCCCTGATGTCACGAAGTTCCTACCATGCTGCTTTATATTCTTAAACTTTTGCGTTTGTGCATTTCTTTACCACTGATGTACAAGCTTCTTTTGGAAAACTACTGTGTCTACTGTATTTGTGACTCTGATAGCTTATAGTATTATAGCTGCTAATTCATAATAGCTGCTTAATATTAATTTAATATTAACTAATATATAAATCCTTAAGTTGACAGTAAGTATTCTATATATAATAATAGCAAATGCAGAGAGCTTACTCTGCAATGTTTGCTTTTCTAAGAGTTTTATGTATATTAACTCACAAATGTTCTCCTTTACTTTCATAAAACTTTGCCCAAAATGTCTAAAATTCACTTTTGGTAAAAAGAACTGTTGAACATGCTAAATTGTGTATTTTAAACAACATGTGTGGCATACCCATATATATCAAGTTTGTAACATAAGCAAAGAGCTATCCTAAGTTTCCGGCTTCCCCACCAGAGTACAAATGGTGAATAATGAAGTGAATGTGACAGGTTATCACTCTTTTAGTAGCACCTCATTTATCTCCATAAACCATCATCATTATCCCATCTACTTTTTATTTATTTATTTATTTAAACATCTTTATTGGAGTATAATTACTTTACATTGTTGTGCTACTTTCTGCTGTATAACAAAGTGAATCAGCTATACATATACGTATATCCCCATATCACTTCTCTCTTGCACCTCCCTCCCACCTTCCATATCCAACCCCTCTAGGTGGTCACAGAGCACCAAGCTGATCTCCATGTGCCATGCGCTGCTTCCCACTAGCTATCTATTTTACATTTGGTAGTGTATATATGTCCATGCACTCTCTCACTTTGTCACAGCTTACCCTTCTCCCTCCCCATATCCTCAAGTCCATTCTCTACGTCTGCATCTTTATTCCTGTCCTGCCCCTAGGTTCTTCAAAACCATTTTTCTTTAATTCCACATATATGTGTTAGCATATGGTATTTTTTTTCTCTTTCTGACTTACTTCACTTTGTATGACAGACTCTAGGTCCATCCACCTCACTACAAATAACTCAATTTCATTTCTTTTTATCGCTGAGTAATATTCCATTGTATGTATGTGCCATATGTCACATCTTCTTTATCCATTCATCTGTCAATGGGCACTTAGATTGTTTCCATCTCTGGGCTATTGTAAATAGAGCTGCAATGAACATTGTGGTACATGACTCTTTTTGAATTATGGTTTTCTCAGGGTATATGCCCAGTAGTGGAATTTCTGGGTCATAAAGTAGTTCTATTTTTAGTTTTTTAAGGAACCTCCATACTGTTCTCCATAGTGGCTATATCAATTTACATTCCCACCAACAGTGCAAGAGGGTTCCCTTTTCTCCACACCCTCTCCAGCATTTATTGTTTGTAGACTTTTTGATGATGGCCATTCTGGTGGGTGTGAAGTGATACCTCATTGCAGTTTTGATTTGCATTTCTCTGATGATTAGTGATGCTGAGCACCCTTTTATATGTTTGTTGGCAATCTGTATATCTTCTTTGGAGAAATGTCCATTTAGGTTTTCTGCCCATTTTAGGATTGGGTTGTTTGGTTTTTTGATATTGAGCTGCATGAGCTGCTTGTATATTTTGGAGAGTAATCCTTTGTCAGTTGTTTTGTTTGCAAATATTTTCTTCCATTCTGAAGGTTGTCTTTTTGTCTTGTTTATGGTTTCCTTCACTGTGCAAAAGCTTTTAAATTTCATTAGGTCCCATTTGGTTATTTTTGTTTTTATTTCCCTTTCTCTAGGAGGTGGGTCCAAAGGACCTTTCTGTGATTTATGTCATAGAGTGTTCTGCCTATGTTTTCCTCTAAGAGTTTTATAGTGTCTGGCCTTACATTTAGGCCTTTAATCCATTTTGAGTTTATTTTTGTGTATGGTGTTAGGGAGTGTTCTAATTTCATTCTTTTACATGTACCTGTCCAGTTTTCCCAGCACCACATATTGAAGAGGCTGTCTTGTCTCCATTGTATATTCATGCCTCCTTTATCAAAGAAAAGGTGACCATAGGTTCATGGGTTTACTTCTGGGCTTTCTATCCTGTTCCATTGACCTATATTTCTGTTTTTGTGCCAGTACCATACTGTCTTGATTACTATAGCTTTGTAGTATAGTCTGAAGTCAGGGAGCCTGATTCCTCCAGCTCCATTTTTCGTTCTCAAGATTGCTTTGGCTATTCGCAGTCTTTTGTGTTTCCATACAAATTGTGACATTTTTTGTTCTAGTTCTGTGTAAATGACATTGGTAATTTGATAGGGATTGCATTGAATCTGTAGCTTCCTTTGGGTAGTATAGTCATTTTCACAATATTGATTCTTCCAATCCAAGAACATGGTATATCTCTCCATCTATTTGTATCATCTTTAATTGCTTTCATTAGTGTTTTATAATTTTCTGTATACAGGTCTTTTGTCTCCTTAGGTAGGTTTATGCTTAGGTATTTTATTCTTTTTGCTGCAATGGTAAACGAGAGAGTTTTCTTAATTTCTCTTTCACATTTTTCATCATTAGTATATAGGAATGAAAGAGATTTCTGTGCATTAATTTTGTATCCTGCTACTTTACTAAATTCATTGATTAGCTCTAGTAGTTTTTCTGGGAGCATCTTTAGGATTCTCTATGTATAGTATCATGTCATCTGCAAACAGTGACAGTTTTACTTCTTCTTTTCCAATTTGGATTCCTTTTATTTCTTTTACATCTCTGATTACTTTGGCTAAAACTTTGAAAACTATGTTGAATAATAGTGGTGAGAGTGGACAACGTGTCTTGTTCCTGATCTTAGTGGAAATAGTTTCAGTTTTTCACCACTGAGAACGATGTTGGCTGTGGGTTTGTCATATATGGCCTTTATTATGTTGAGGTAAGTTCCCTCTATGCCTACTTTCTGGAGGGTTTTTATCTTAAATGGGTGTTGATTTTGTTGAAAGCTTTTTCTGCATCTATTGAGATGATCTTATTGTTTTTCAACTTCAATTTATTGATATGGTGTATCGCATTGATTGATTTGCATATATTGAAGAATCCTTGCATTACTGGTATAAACCCCACTTGATCATGGTCTATATCCTGTTAAAGTGCTGTTGGATTCTTTTTGCTAGTATTTTGCTGCAGATTTTTGCATCTATTTTCATCAGTGATATTGGCCTGTAGTTTTCTTTGGGACATCTTTGTCTGGTTTGGTATCAGGGTGATGGTTGCCTTGTAGAATGAGTTTGGGAGTGTTCCTCACTCTCCTATATTTTGGAAGAGTTTAAGAAGGATAGGTGATAGCTCTTCTCTAAATGTTTGATAGAATTCACCTGTGAAGCCATCTGGTCCTGGGCTTTTATTTGTTGGAAGATTTTTAATCACAGTTTCAATTTCAGTGGTTGTGATTGGTCTGTTTATATTTTCTATTTCTTCCTGGTTCAGTCTTGGAAGGCTGTACTTTTCTAGGAATGTCCATTTCTTCCAGGTTGTCCATTTTATTGGCATATAGTTGCTTGTAGTAATTTCTCATGGTCCTTGTATTTCTGTAGTGTTAGTTGTTATTTCTCCTTTTTCATTTTTAATTCTATTGATTTGAGTCTTCTCCCTTTTTTCTTGATTAGTCTGGCTAATAGTTTATCAATTTTGTTTATCTTCTCAAAGAACCATCTTTTAGTTTTGTTGATCTTTGCTATCGTTTCCTTCATTTCTTTTTCATTTATTTCTGATCTGATCTTTATGATTTCTTTCCTTCTGCTAACTTTGGGCTTTATTGTTCTTCTTTCTCCATTTACTTTAGGTGTAAGGTTAGGTTGTGTACTTGAGATGTTTCTTGTTTCTTCTGGTAGGATTGTATCACTATAAACTTCCCTCTTAGAACTGCTTTTGCTGCATCCCATAGGTTTTGGGTTGTCATGTTTTCATTGTCATTTGTCTCTAGGTATTTTTTGATTTTTCTCTTTGATTCTTCAGTGATCTCTTGGTTATTTAGTAGCTTATTGTTTAGCTTCCATGTGCTTGTATTTTTTACAGACTTTTTCCTGTAATTGATAACTACTGTTATAGCATTGTCTTTGGAAAAGATACTTGATATGATTTCAATTTTCTTAAATTTACCAAGGCTTGATTTGTGACCCAAGATATGATCTATCCTGGAGAATGTTTCATGAGCACTTGAGAAGAAATTCTATTCTGTTGTTTTTGGATGGAATGTCCTATAAATATCAATTAAGTCCATCTTATTTAACATAGGGCTGGGATGTCTTTGATGGTCCAATATCCTGAGCTCAGCTCTCCCACCTCCGAGGCTCAGGCCTGACACCTGGCCGGAGCACCAAGACCCTGTCAGCCACATGGCTCAGAAGAAAGGGGAGAATAAATAAATAAATAAATAAAATGAAGTTATTAAAGTAAAAAAAAAATTTAAATATTATTAAAATTAAAAAAGTAATTAAAAAAAAAGAAGAGAGCATGCAAACCAATAAACAATCCACCAATGATAACAAGCGCTAAAAACTTAACTAAGGTAAACATATAAATCATAAACTAGTCAGTCACATATGGCAAACCCTAAGTCTACAGTTGCTCCCAAAGCCTCAATTCTGGGATGATTCGTTGTCTATTAAAGCATTCCAGAGATGCACCGTACATCAAGTTGATTGTGGAGATTTAATCCACTGCTCCTGAGGCTGTATGGAGAAATTTCCCTTTCTCTTCTTTGTTGGCAGAGGTCCTGGGGTTCAGCTTTAGATTTGTTCCTGCCTCTGCATATAGTTGCCCTCTGGCATCTGTTCTTCACCCAGACAGGAAGGTGTTAAAGGAGTGGCTGATTACGGGGCTCTGGCTCACTCAGGCCGGGGGGAGGGAGGGGTACGGAATGCGGGGCGAGCCTGCAGCGGCAGAGGCCACTGTGACATTGCAACAGCCTGAGGCATGCCGTGTGTTTTCCCAGGGAAGTTGTCCCTGGATCATGGGACCCTGGCAGTGGTGGGCTGCACAGGCTCCCTGGAGGGTAGGTGTGGATAGTGACCTGTGCTTGCACACAGGATTCTTCGCGGCTGCAGTAGCAGCCTTAGCATTTCATGGCCGTCTCTGGGGTCCGCGCTGATAGCCGCGGCTCGCGCCCATCTCTGGAGCTTGTTTAGGCGATGCTCTGAATCCCCTTCTCGCACACCCTGAAACAATGGTCTCTTGCCTCTTCGGCAGCTCCAGACTTTTTCCCAGACTCCCTCCCGGCTAGCTGTGGCGCACTAGCCCCCTTCAGGCTGTGTTCACGCAGCCGACCCCAGTCCTGTCCGGGCGCTCCGACCAAAGCGCGAGCCTCAGCTCCCAGCCCCCGCCCGCCCCGGTGGGGGAGCAGACAAGCCTCTCAGCCTGGTGAGCGCTGGTTGGCTCTGATCCATTCCTCTGTGCGGGAATCTCTCCGCTTTGCCTTCTGCACCCCCGTTGCTGCACTCTCCTCCAAAGCTTCCCCTCCTGCCCACCCCCTGTCTCCTCCAGTGAAGGGGCTTCCTAGTGTGTGGAAACTTTTCCTCCTTCACAGCTCCCTCCCACTGGTGCAGGTCCCGTCCTTATCCTTTTGTCTCTGTTTATTCTTTTTTCTTTTGCCCTACCAGGTACGTGGGGGGTTTCTTGGCTTTTGGGAGGTCTGAGGTCTTCTGCCAGCGTTCAGTAGGTGTTCTTTAGGAGTCGTTCCATATGTAGATGTATTTTTGATGTATTTGTGGGGAGGAAGGTGATCTCCGCGTCTTACTCCTCCACCATCTTGAAGGTCCTCCCCATCTACTTTAAATAAACATAACCACTGACTTATGTTTCAGTGTACACTTAGCATTGTTAGATAACTGTATTAAAAAGCACTTCTTTACATTGTGAATATAGGCCTAATTTAGGCAAATTGCATCTTCTATAGTGACCTCAAGTGTTGTTAAATCAATGTAAAGAAGAAAAGTTTACCCTATTTTGTTGATTTTAGTACCTGAACCTGGAATAATGCTAATTGCAGACACAGAAAGCATCAAATAGACTAATACCTACGCTGTGAGGTTTGATCCTCTGAAACGCTAAGGTTTGTCTTTTTTTCACACAGACTTAGAAGAACAGAGATCTAAGATTTAATTTTTCTTGATGAAGAATAAAGCTGTATTGATTGCTGAGAAAAGAAAATCAACCTATTTATTTTTACAATCATCAGATTGTAATCTTTGGTCTTCTTTTTATACATTGCCCAAAAGAGGCTACTGATTTCTGTGGATCTAGCAGTTTCAGAAATGGAACATTTTATGAGTGATATCAAAGTAATACAGAAGTTCCAAAGTAAGATACCTGGAATTGAAAATCCTGATAAAGTAGAAACTACTTTGCAGTTTCCTCAAGGTGCTCATTTAGTATTGTTTCCTAGTGCTTGGCAGATTCTCTTCCTCATCTCTGTGTCACGCACCTGAATGCAAAGATAAATGGACCCATAACATACCCATCTGAAAAGGACAGAGAGAGAAATTGCATTTCTGGGCTCAGCAAAGAATTGTGGCAGGAAGATTTGGTGGGCTCCCCCAATCCCAGTCATGATGTTTACTGTGGTGTGGATCTAATCAGAAGTGTATATGGAGTTTTAATTTTTAAAAAACAACAACTATTACTTTCTTCAGCTGTGATAAAGGAATGATTATCTAGTAGCATATTGTTCTCAACAAACCAGATGGAACTTTAGTACATCCTTCCAAATCCCCTCATGATTTAGTCTTAAACTGAGTAACAGGGAACAAAAGAATCAGTTTGCTTTTTAAGAAACAAATGTTTAATCATCACACTGGACCCAAGCCGACCTGCAAAATTCTTAGGACTGGCAAAACACAAAAATAAAAACAAAAGACACAAATTTTTTTTTTTCAAAAACACTGCTAGCACTATCCAGTATTATTAAACCATTCAAGTTTGTCTTTGGCAAATCCAAGTACCCTGCTTCTCTGTCCTCTTTCCTCTTGCTATTACTCCTCTCCAGCAACTCCCCTTAGGTTCCTAGAGCTTTCAGATCTATCCCTGAACCTCAATTTAAATATGTAGAGAAATAAGCTAAAAACATTTTCTAAGAAATGTCAATGGTATTACTTTTTTCCAGGGTTTTTGTATTTTAAATTTAATTAAAAAAAAAAAAACTCCTGAGCACCCATTCTATTCCAAATTCTGAAAAAGAGTGAAGAAGAGGCCTGGACCCTGCCCCTGGGTTTTCAGTCTCAGAGGGGAGACAGAATTGTAACAGATGCCCAACCTACACTGAGTTAAGGTTAGGACAGAACAGTGTTAAAGGTACAGAGGAAAATGAAAAATTTTACTCTCTATTTTGGGGGTCATGGATGCCTTGGAAGAAGCACTGAGTGTGAGCTATTTGTAGGACTATAATCTGGAGATACCCAGGAGGAATTGAATATTTGGGTCTGGGACTCTGTAAAACATCAGGACTGAAGATATTAATTTGAAAAGCATCTGTGTCATCCATCCTCAGATCATAGAGAACTCTCTAAATGAGTATTTTGCAAAGCCTATAACTTGCACTAATAACCTCATGAGATGGTCTAGAGAAAATAGGGGTCTAGGATCAAATAAGATTAAGGAATACCACATGCTTTACCCCCTCCTTTGGAAATTTGTAAATGACATTAACATTTTAAAGGAACTGACAAGTCCTACAATTAGTCCAGATGTAGGAAAAGAAGCAGAGGAAGCCAAAAGAACAAGACATTTCAAGAAGATAAATATGATCATTTGTATAAATCTTAGAAGAAATCCCCAAAGTTAAGAATTGGCAGGAGAGTATCTCACTCAGTTTGTTGTTCCACAACTCAGCAGAGACCATGGCATATATTATGCACTCAATGAATATTTGGCAGATTAATCAGTGAATAAAGAAATGCAAGAGCAAAAGCAGTAATTCCTCATACAATTCCATTCAACGTTCTACAAAATGCGTATAAAGACAGAGAAAAAGACTGGCAGCGGTACAAAATATTTCACATAAAAGAACATCATTCAGTTTTGGAGAAAACTTCATAAAATACATAGCATTTGTTATGGAATTGGAAGTATATTCTTAGACTCCATAGCAGTGGTTTTCAATGGGAAAGAGGGAGGGCAATTTTGCTTACCAGGGAACATTTAGCAACATCTGGAGACATTTTTGTTTATCACAACTTGGGCAGGGTATGGCTACTTTAATGTATGGCCACCCTCCAACACACAGAACAGCCCTCCACAGCAATGAATCGTCTAGTCCAAAATGTCAATGGCACTGCTGTTGAGAAATTCTGTGGCACAACATATGATACAGCAGCACATACAAAGCAACAAGTGTGAGTCCAAACCAGGGGTAGGAAAAATCGTTGATTTACCCTCCTTTATCTGCCCTAAACTCTGGCCACAGAAATTACACAGACCAGAAAAACATGTGATTTTTTTTTTCCAGCTGCCAAAGAATCATTTGTTAAGCCAAGCAGAGTCTGCCCATATATCCATTCAGGGGCTTCTACCCTTAAAGCCAGAGGTACATGTTGGCCAACACTAGCTGAAATGCCTTTCCCCTTAAGGAAAGAATTACTAAGTCCATCCTTTCTGGACTAATCACTATTAGAAACAAATATTCTAAGGTCTGTGCAAATCAATCTGCCTTTGGTTCTAGAGCTGAAACATGGCAGTGTCTGTACCTAGGAGAAGAGCAGCCCAGGCTAATGAAACCAAGAAACCATCTTTTGGGACATGCCAGGTCTGGGTGAATCTCCACCTGTGTAAGAATAAGCAAACAGAAAAGAACAGTAGGAAAAAGGCAAAGTTTAGCAAACTATGCTTGATGTCTTCAAAAACATGAAAGAAGGAAGTGTCCTCTGGAGTAAGAGAAGACTAAAGAGTGTTAGGTAAAGGCAGAGATACAAAGAAATCTGAATAAAATAATGAGAGAATGCACAAAACCCCAGAGCAAGAGCAGAACTGAAATTCCCATTAGAGATGCTATAAATGGATGTGACCAAATCAAATTGGTGATAAGGATAGCAGGTTTGAGAAACCTTAAGTCTAAAGGTAAAGGACAGAAGTGAAAGTGACAGGAAAATTTATAGATATGGAGGAAAGGGAATAAAGATACAACCCAAGAAAGTTCTTTCTGACACAACTAAAGGAATAGTATGACACAGAAAAATCTGCCTAAGGTAAAAAAAAGAAACCCAAATTTATAGATTTAACAGCTTCCCTAAATATCAGACTAAAATAATAAGACTCATTCTAGAAACAATGGAAATCTGGGATTATAGAATAATATATGAATACTAAAAACATCAAAGAAGAAGTGTGGCTTGCCTACAAGGGGATAAAGTCAGGCTGACATTAGACTTCCTGAATCCTGAATAACACTGTATACCAAAGGAAAACAGAGCAGGTTATAGATATCCTGTGAAATAGAAATAAAATCTGTGAAAAATAATAAGAGAAAATTTACCAAAACATAATTGTGGTGACAAACTTGTGCTTGCCCTATCAGCCTGTGGCAAATTAAGCATAGAAAAGAATTCGAATTTGATTCCAGTTGATTAAAATACGATTTTCATATTTGAATGAATAAAATTGAAGTAATGTTGCATGTCAAAGAGAATAAATTTTTTCAACATCAAATATTACTGATATTATATATATATTATATATTAATCATAATGTCTGTCCCCGCTTCTTGCAATGACTTCGCTCCCTTCCTCTTTTTTCCAGCTCAAATGCAGTGTTGTTTTGGTAAATCAGCTCTCTGAACAAAAAAAAATGTCCTGCTTTGTAGCACTTGCCAGTTTCCATGGGGTTGATATTCCCACCATGGCCAATTTTAAGTTACAAAATGTTTTAACAACCAGCTGTCCAGATTCCTGAATATTTAATGATGGAGATGGTAAGATCCAACTACATCTCACCACTGAGAAATTTTACCTTCTCTGGTGAAGCAGTTCCTCACTTACCACGTTTCATTAAGGGTAGCTGTTTGCATTCATGTTTTTATCACCAGACTAGGAATCACTGGAGAGTAGGGACTGTAATAACAACAACCACATAAACAACAATAATAATAATGATGTCATCATTTGTTTGCTGAAGAGGGGAAAGATGGCTGAGAATATTGAATCCTTGACAAAATAAGGCTACTGGCACTACAGATGGAAAAGACCATTGGAAGAGACCAGAAAATATCTAGACTTTATTACTGGAGTTTGGCCTCAAAGCTTGGAAAGGAATCCTAAGCTCCGGTGAGCTAGAACAGACCCCAGTTGAGTCACAAAGTTTCTTTGTTGAGTCCCTGGCCCATGTGAAGATGTGTCAGGTATTTATATTTGCTCCTTTTCCCTAAACACGCACTGAACTAAGCTTAATATCTTTCTACATTAATAGTATGATGAAGCCATGAAAGATAATTTCAAGGCCTAACAGAAAGCTAATGCACCCACTCCAGTACTGGAATGTGGAATCCATCTGATTACCAATGGGCTTTCTGAGGAAGTTACAGAAAAGAAACATTTCTCAAAGGAGAGAAGGCTTTGGATCCCTGTATGACAATGACATAGGGGAGAAGTCAAAATCCAACAAATCCAAAAGTTCATTCTGTGACTACCTGATATTTTAAGTCCTTTGCTCATCTCACCCAGAACTCTGCCCTCCAGAGCCCTAGCAAGGTGCTGTCGCCTAGGGGTTCCTATTGTCCCTGATCTGAAGCAGAGTCAGATCTCTAGGTGGGATGGAGGGACAGCTGGTGTTTTGAGTGGAAAAGAGCCTTCTCACTAGAGGGGGCGTAGTAACTCTGGCAGGGTCAGCGAACTTTTTCTTAAAGGGCCAGATAGTAAATATTTTAGACAATATTTAGACAACAGACAATACAGTTTCTGTTGGTAGAAATTAAGGGTACACAGTTCCTAATTCATAACAGTTAAATTCTCTTAATTTTCAGCAGCACAAAGTCATAAAAGAATATTAATAATGATATAGAATAGAAACTAAGTATTTTGATCATTTCACCATAATCAAAACTTGAATAAGAACAACATAATTGCAAGGGCCAACATCCACTTCAGCATTGAAGGACAGCAATATTTATTAATATGCCTCATTGTTAGTCTGGCAGTTTCTTGTTATATGAGAACCTTAAATTATGTTCCATGTGGAATTTTATTTTTAATGTGCAATCTGTGAGAACAAGACTGTTCTTGTTAAGATTTAAGATTTAATCTTGTCAAGATTAAACTTTATTTTGAACACAGGTTTAACATTTAGATGACCATTTGAGAATGTGAGGCATTTTATACATATTTCAAAAGTCCTTCTCTGACGCCAGGTCTGTACAGCTGAATTAACAATTGCAACAGTCAATCCAGTGTTTGCAGCTGTCTTAACAACCAAACCAGATTGCTGCATGGTCAATCAGTTGATCAATGCATAATTGATTGTGAAGATAGCCAGAAATATCAGCTAATTTGTTAACTGTGCAGAGATATAGACAAAGCCAACGAGCAAACTGAAGCAAGGAAATTAAAAGAATGTAATCAAAATTGTTCTGATCAAAGGTACTATTTGGATGAATGAGACCTAAATTTTATTTTTTTTTTCCTCTTAGAAAATCTTGAGTATTTCATGCTTAGAATTCTTGACATTTATTAACTACCTCCAGCAATTCTCTTGTGGAATGTGCTTGAAATACACGCTCCCTTGGCCCTACACCAATATTGCCACTTTGTTAAAATAAAAACAAAAGTATAAAATAGTATGTTTTCTGAAACAGACACAGACAGCAAGGTTATGTAACCAATTATTTTACAAGCGTGATACAATAAAGCAAAGGGGAGAGGAAGCTACAGGAGAAGGTGAATGTTAAAACCAGCATTTAAGAAAGAACATTTAAAAAGTAGATAAGAGCTTGAGAACTCATCCTCACACATAATTTAAAAGTTAAGTTTTAACAAATCATTTAATTTAGTATATAATATGTATTATATGTGTATCTAACACATATACAAAATGAAATGACATTATAATTATGTATATGTTTACATGTGTTTTATTTTATAAATGTTATATAATTTTAGACAGGCAGGTTATTGCCTCTTGGAGATAAAGCATGAAGATACTCTGGCTGATTTTTTAAAAACTCTACATTCAAAATATTTGTGGCCATGTATATGCAAACAGATACTATAAAACTACAGAATTTTTATGGAGTTAATATTAAAGTACTAATGGAAAACGAGCTTTATATGGCATTTGAACACTTTTTTCCATTTATAATTTCATTTGAGCCTCACAGCCTTATTCTGTAGGTCAATCAAGAACTAGCATCAGTCATATTTTAGAGATGAGATACCTGCTGGTCGAATGAAAGAGGTGACTTTGCTGAGGTCACACTAATAGCTAAAGGGTGAAATAGATATATGATCAAGGTGTTCTGACCTTTTCTGTTGAATGATTCTTCTTTACACCATAGCAACACTGAGATGTGAAAAATAAGTTCTTTATTTTACAAATAATCCTTTTTCCTGAAACTTGCTAAGAACCTGTGTAAATATTACGTATAATGCACATGTTTATCAAGAAGAGTCAGAATAAGTTAAGCCACCCCAGTGAGTTAACTGTCTTTGGTTGTAGAACAATATGAAAACACACACAGTCGAAGCCTCATTTTGGTGCATGTTTTAAGAACTTAATTGTCTGTTTTTCCAGACACACTGTGCTAACCACAGGGGAAGGAAAACAGACTTGCTTCTGTTTCAGACTGGTTGATATGGGAGCAATAATTCCTTGTTGTCTTAGAACTGTAATGTAAAATTATCAATATTTAATGGGTGAAATGGATTGGTGCATATACTTTCTTCAAAATAGGTTTTTCTCCTCTCTTCTTCTTTAGCTATGTCCTGTCAAAAAGACAGTAAAACGAAAGTTTTAAAACATAGGCACAGGGCTTCCCTGGTGGCGAAGTGGTTGAGAGTCCGCCTCCCAATGCAGGGGACGCGGGTTCGTGCCCCGGTCCGGGAAGATCCCACATGCCATGGAGCGGCTGGGCCCGTGAGCCATGGCCGCTGAGCCTGCGCGTCCGGAGCCTGTGCTCCGCAATGGGAGAGGCCACAACAGTGAGAGGCCCACGTACTGCAAAAAAAAAAAAAACCATAGGCACAACAACATCTAGATATTTACCACCAGTGGGGTTTGTAGTTAATCAGCATGAAGAATGAGAAATAACTGAGGGAGACTTCCCAGTGACTAAAGGTGGAAAATTAAGTTTTCTTCTAAAACCTATGGTTTTGTTTCTGCATCTGAATAGTGTTGGAAACATGATTCTAGAAAACAACCAGCTGGTTTTGGTTCCACAGAGAAAGAAAGTCACTTTCTAGTTCTCCACCCTCTACGTATCCTTTACCAATCTCCTTCAAATGCAGCTCATTTCCCACTTAAATCTTCATGATACCTCAGAATCTGCAACATTTGTTTAGTGTCTGTTATCTGTCAGGCATTGTGAAAAGCAGTCCTTATAGTTCATTATTATTTAACAATTCAAGTCTACCTTTCTTAATTTTACAATTTAATAACGCGTAGACTCCTTCAATATTACCCGTGATTTTTATCATTAGTGTTTCTCCCTTAATTTTTTTGTTTTGTTTGCTTCATAGCAATATTCTGACTTCTATTATTTTCTTTTTGCAAATTTTAGTCACAATTTTTGAGGTTTTGGTATACACCAGACCCAATACAAATACTTTATAAACATTATCTTATTTCATCTTACTTGACTTTCAAAATCCATAAAGTAGGCATTATTACCCCTATTGTACAGGTGGAAAGTAGGCTCAAATGTTCATTCATCAGAGGTCACACATTCATTCAGTGGCAAAACCGAAACTCAAATGTAAGACTCTGATTTCATGTCTCAGGTTTTTAACTTCTAACCAACTCAGCATCTGATTTGTTATATTTTTGTATACATAGGAACAACCAATATAAATATAGATTGAAAGTATATACCTATGATGGATATTCCTCTAATAGTTTACACAGAAGAGGAATAATTCATTGACCTTCCTTCTATACATTACCTCCCCCATCACACCCTCTGCCCCAGCCATGGCCCATGAGAATGTCTTGATTTCTTTCTATTGACACTAAAAAGTGCACCAGGCTAACTAATACATTCTTAGGTGTAAACTCTGCCCTCCTGTGTAAAGAGATAGGGGAAAAAACCATTTCTCCCTGTCAGGCTAAATAATATTTCAATTAGTACACGGAGCAGATAAAGATAAACTCAAATTCTTTCATACTTCTCCCACTTTCTTTCTCTTCCCTTGAATCTTGGCTGGCCTATTGCTTTGACCAATAGAGGACAAAGAAAGTGATGCTCTGCTATTCCTAGGCTCAGCCTTTAAGAGGACTGGATGCTTCAGCCCTGGTCTCTCAAAGTCCTAAGTCACCAAGGAAGAAGTCAAACTACCCTTCAACCCAGAGAAACGTCATGAAAAGGCCTCGAAATTACATGAAAAAAACCATGGGCTCAGCAGAACCCAGTTTCTACCCATCCCCAGCAAGAGTCCAGGCATGGAGTCTCTTAAATCACATTCCCAGGAGACAGACTCTGAGATCAGAGATTTGTATGTAAGAGGTCATTGGGAAGTTTGCCCAAGGACAATACCTATGAGAGATGAGCCAAGCAGGTTGGGCATAGGGAGAAGGTGAACCGTGAAACAGTTGTACCAGGTGAGCTCTGAAGCTACGATGGCCCTTGAGAGTGTCTTGTCTTGATGCAAAGAGACAGAGCATTTATGCTTCAGCATGTAGGAGTCATTGGATGCAGGCTAGACCCACCCACGCAGTAGATGGTATGCCCTTGGACAAGAAGGTTCAGTCCTGAAGAGTTCTGGGCATTGTACCATAGCATCCACTAGATGGAATTTCAAAGAAAAACATTCGTTAATTGACTGACCTTAATTCATGGAGATTTCAAAAGGGAAAACGCTCTGGCAGAAAAGGTTTACTCCCCTTAACTCAGCTAGGCCATCAGATCAAAAAGGGCTTAATTTTGCAATGAATGTTAAAGTGAACGTTGTCTTATTTCTTCCAACTTTTTAAAGTATAAGGAGTACTAAGTGTGAGTCCAAAGAAACTATTTGTTAGCCACGTGATCTCAGGTAAATCACTTACACAACAGTAGACTGAGTTTGTCTTGTGCCAAGAACAGTATACCGGAGGTACCCTGAGGGAAAACCTTAGGACTATCAAGGAAGTAAAGTCAGCGACCTTCTCAGAGCTTCAGAGACCTCATTTTTAAAAGGGAGATAATTCTATCTGTCTAAATTGTATACTAGATTTTCGACATCAGTTAATAATTGATGTGTGTAAAATTCTACAAAGATTGTAACGGACTATAGAAAGTTAAGCTATTATTATTATTCTTAATAATATTTTTCCTGCTGTCAAATATCTGATCCAAAAACTTCAATCGAAATGAGTATGTATTAATATATGTATTTATTATCTTAAGCATCCATTTGAAAATAACTGCTAAAGTCAGTTTATAAAAAATGAAAAAACTTTCCTTTAAATGGCTTTTTATTTAGGAGTCTATACAAATCAATTTTCATTGTTCTTCCTTTTCTAAAAAGGTATTGTCTCTTTAAATATGCATTGCTAGCATGTAAGTTATATAACATTTTTGAAAAATGTTCTAATTAAAATTGACAAGATTCTTCTTGCAAAACCTATTCCAATAGTCCTTTTCTGACACCCACGGTCATCAAAATAACTTTAGCGGAGAGGTAGGAAAGTCAAATTAATAGCAGTACACTAGGAATATCTTGCCCCAAATCCTTCCAATCCCAGATTTCTTTTATTAGATTTTGGCTCCATTTTTGTCCTAACTGGATATATAGAGAATCAGTTAAAGAAGTATATAGACAAAAAAATGAGATCAAGTCTGACTGTGTTCAATCAATAAGAAAACCTTCATTCCATCTACCTCTGATTTCCCAGACAACTTATGACGCAGGGATCACAGACTAGGCTGCACATAGTATTGCTGTCGAAATTAGAGGAGAAGAAATTGTTTTCTTGACAAATTAATTTTCAATTTCAAATGGCCTAAAGGAGCCCTGAGCCCTTGTTACACTTTTAATTTAAATTAGTAAATGCAGGTCTTGATGAAGTGCGGACCTTCTCTTTAGTCACAATTAAGAAGGAAACCATTACTTTTCTCTGGGCCAGTGTTCCCATTTTGCTTTCATAAAATGGCCTTAAAAAGATACTGAGCCTGTTTTCTCTTGTTGCCATTAATCAGTAAGAACATGGTTTTGCAATGGCTTAAACTAAAATGAAATGACCTCTCCTAAGAGCTCCACTCATTCCACTGTTTAGAAGCTTTTTCACCTATTTAGGTAAGCAATGAGATTTTACTCTTATTCAAAAATCTCAATTTTTTTTTTCTTTTTTTTTTTACGGTTCGCGGCCCTCTCACTGTTGTGGCCTCTCCCGTTGCGGAGCACAGGCTCCGGACGCGCAGGCTCAGCGGCCATGGCTCACGGGCCCAGCCGCTCCGCGGCATGTGGGATCTTCCCGGACCGGGGCACGAACCCGCATCCTCTACATCGGCAGGCGGACTCTCAACCACTGCGCCACCAGGGAAGCCCTCAAAAATCTCACATTTTTATTGAGATGTTTGAATTGTTCATTTTTGTTTCCATAACAGAGGTAGATTATAAGGCCCAAATTACCTCTTCATTAAGTATCTGGTGCAGAACCTAAACATCTCAACTAAATACATCTTCACCTTCTTATGATAAGACAGTTTTTTTTAACGTGATATTCTCAGCATCCCCAAAGCCCACCTCTATTCAATTGGAAAAATCCTGAAGCTGAGCAGAAACTCAAATCAAGCTCTCACATGTTCACAGTAGCATGGATCTGTGGTCTGTGCAGCTGGTATCTAAAGCATACAGTTTCCCTTAATTCAACAACACAGAGTCCTGGCCTTTAGAGCACTCTTCAGAGAATCTTCCTGAAACCTGACTTCCTTCCAGCATTTGCCAAAGACCCACTTAAGACAATGAATGTTTGATACAAATGGGATAAAGAACATTTTAATTATCCATGAATCCTGGATACTGTAAACACAATACCTTTATCACCAGCTACCCAGAAGCTTATCAAGAGTTTACAGAAACAAACACTTTCATGTTCTCTTGTTGGAAGTGAAAACTTATTCAAACTTTCTCTTGGGCATTTAACAATATGAACAAAAATTGAAAATGCACATTTGATTTGACTTAAAAACTGCATGTACAAGTACTTATTCTAAGAAAATGATTAGACTTTACACCAAGTTGCATGGATGCTGACTGAAACATTTTTATAGTGCAGATAAATTGGAAATAGCCTTAATACTCATAGATACAAGATTAATTAAATTAAGTATGACACAGCAATACAGTGTAATACCGTGAAGCCATTAGGAAGACTAAGGTAGCTTTCTCTATATGTAGATCTGTAAAGATTTATTGTTAAGTTAAAAAATGTGGGAAAGCAAATATAATTTGAATTTTTGTTTAAATGTATATAAACACACATCCATATTAAAAAGTATAGAACTATAAGTATAGTTATTCAATGGTTGTGTAAACTCCTTCACTTTAGACATTATACATTTCTGTATTTTTAACTTTTGATAATAAGCCTAACATTGTTTTCTTATTTTAAGAAAAATTAATCTTTTCATTACAAAAATATTCTGAATGAAACCAGATTGTACCATATCACCTTAGTTCTCATTTAACTTGTTCAGTTTAAATTTAATGTTAAATTCCCAGATGTGTAGAAAAGACGATATAAGAAAATTTGGACAATATTTCTAAGCTAAACCGCAGTAAATCACGATAACTACTTCTGAAATCTAGTACTGTGCTAAGTGCCTTGCTTTTTTTTTTTTTAATATTCAGAACTACCTAAAAGAGATACTACCATTAAAGTACTCCTAACAAAGGTACTGTTATTATCCATATCTTACAAAGGGGCAAATATATATATATATAGGTATATTGAGTAAATTTGCCAGTCAGTAGTAGAATTGAAAGACTAAACTAAATATGTCTAACTCAACAGCCAGTGGTCTTAACCACTATGTTAGACTATTTTACTATTTTATTGTACGAAGGCCATGGCCAGGAAAACAACAGCCACTCTTTGCATACTAGATACGACACATTTAATACAGGAATTCAAGGCTTTAAAAATTTGAAAAATCTGCAGGGAAGAAGGTCAGAGAAGTCTCCACAAATTTCTAAGTCAGAAGGTCAGAGGCAAGCGGTTCTTAACAGCTCACAGAAGCTTCTGCGTTTCTTAAAAGTCTCTGGAAGTCGTCCATCAACTATTTCAGTCTGTGATAGGAAAGCAGGTGCCTCTCAAGAGCTTGTTGGGAAGCCTCCATGACATGTCAGGTCTGTTCATACATCTGGCTGCAACTGCTTCTGTAGGAAACTGGCTTCTTACGTTCCACCCTCAGCCTCACCCAGTGCCTCTCATTGGCAAGCTCTAAGCTGAAGCAACACAGAATAAAGAATTCTGAAAAATATAATTCCCAGCTTCTCTACAGTGCAGAAGTGACATTAGAAAATGAAGGTAGAACCCTGAGTTAACAAGAGACAATCAAATTATTGATTTACTAAATATTATATATATATATAGGTGTGTGGCTATCTATATCTATGTAACAATATGTAGATGTATAGATACACACACATACATATATACATGTTAGGTGTATATATAAGCAGTATAGCATAATAATTAAGAATATTGACTCTGAAGCCAAATGGCTTGTGCTCAAACCCTGGTTCCCCCATTTATTTACTGGGTGAGTTTGAGCAAGTTGCTTACTCTCTCTGTGCCTCAGTTTTTCCATCTTTAAAATGGGAATAATAATCCTACTTCATTGGATTATTGTGAGGGTTATATATAAATTATATGTAGCTTACAATATTGCTTGGCACATAAAAGTGCTGTATAATGTTTTAATTATTATCGTTGTATTTGTTATTTGACATCACAAAGAAAGACAAAAAAAGCTTTTAGAGTGCAGTGTCAGGGAAAAGTTCACTTTTTTGAGACAATGTGAATCAGAATCTCATATTTTGCTTTGTTTTTGTTGAAGTTCAGGAATAAAATCAGCACATGTTCAAACTAACCAACTCATGCCAGTTTCAGATACGTATATTTATTAACTACTCTTGATAGATTTTTACTCTGAATTTTATTCTCCATTGTTCCATTTATATATTCAATTTGGAAGGTAGTGGAATATAAACATAAAGAGAAATTTAAGAAAAAAGGGAGAAAGAGGGCTTGCTTACATATTCTACATTGCTTTATTTCTACTTCTCCACCTCCTCCAATTAATGTTAGGTTCTTCATTAGACTTTTATTTTAAATTTATTTCAATTATTATTTCTGGTTATTGGATAATTCATTTATAAGAGGTTTTTATATTGTCTATTAGCTGAGCTTCCCAACTTTTCTTAGGAAACTCACCAACCATGAATTAATTAAAATGTATTTTAAAAAAATTCTTGCTGCATATTCTACAATTTGCCCTAGAGTAAGAAACAAAGTTTCCCGTGTGAGAAATAGCTCAAATGCAAACCAATACCTGAAATCCTGAGCATCTGTCCAGTTATTTGTTAAAACCACCGATTGTTTTCACCATTCCATGTGTCTTCAAATGTAGGATAGTTCTTTCCCAATGAGCAGCAAATGGACCTTGATCTAACTGTATTTAACCTCTGAAGTTGAATTTCTCTTTACCTGAGGTGTCTCCAGTTTCCCTCAAAAAAGAACTTCAGGCATGTCATAGCCTGCTTTAAAGTCAGATGATCTCCCACATATCTTTCATATTTACTGAAAAATATATATCTTCATTATCTCTCTCCTTGAGGTGGTCCTCAGAGCCCCTTCAGAGTGAATTTCGTAAACACTACACGGCTTACATTTTTACATCAGACCATTCGAAACTTACTCTATAAATCTGGTGACAATTCACACGTTCATTTTCTCATGATGCATTAATAAACCAGGCAGACAAATTTCATTTTTATGTAGTTTTGAAAGATTAGGTAGATGGAGGTAATGTCTCCCCCACACATAGAATATTTAGATATGATTACTTCTAACTCAAGCAGTCAGTTTATTGCTAAAACTTGAAAGAATCAAGAGATTAATAAATGTTTGCCTGTCCTGTGAAATCATGAAAGGTTCTTCTCATTTGACAAGCTTGATGATGGATTTTGGAATGCATGGGGGAAAAGTGCTGACATTTAAAAAATCTATACCACTAACTCTCATAAATGCAGTTTTCAAATATACAATTGTTCTACCTGCCACAACAGCATTTAACATTTTAAAAAATTCAAACATTAAAAATATCTGTGGGCTTCCCTGGTGGTGCAGTGGTTGAGAGTCAGCCTGCCAATGCAGGGGACACGGGTTCGTGCCCCCGTCCGGGAAGATCCCACATGCCGCGGAGAGGCTGGGCCTGTGAGCCATGGCCGCTGAGCCTGTGCGTCCGGAGCCTGTGCTCCACAACAGGAGAGGCCACAACAGTGAGAGGTCCACGTACCACACACACACAAAAAAAATATATATATATAAAAAATATATATATATATATATATCTGTAATAAGAACCTGCTGTATAAAAAAAGAAATAATATAAAATTCAAAAAAAAATCTGCCTCTTTTCTTTGAACAGCCCAACTTAGTAGACACGTACACATATATCAGTTATGTTTTCATTATTGAGAGAATATAAATAATGCTAAAATCAGTCTAAAGAAGGAAACTTGAATTCCCATATTATTTCCATTGAGCTCATGTTTCAATCTCATAGAGAGCCTATCCTACCCCTATCCTTGTTTTATGACTATGAAAAAGCCTAAAAGGGGTGATGCAAAAGTTCACATTTCTATACACAACAGGTAATGTGTCTTTGTGCTTAACTTCTTTGAGGTCATTGACTCCAACGTTAATCCAATGCCAAAAACATCTGCAGGTCTAAGTACATTTGAAAACGGTGGAGGGAGGACTCATTCAAGATCACTATGACCCAGGCCCCAGCCCAGCTCGTAGAAGTGAAAACAGTGCACAGGGTTCCAGACTCCAGGAGCAAGACCTCAGGTATTCATGGTCTCTACAGTCAGTACTGTTTGAGAGGTCTAATCAGATGAGACTCAGGGCCTTATGTATCCTGAGTGTAGAAATCATCTGAACCCCCCAGACTCCAGTCCAAGTGACCCCTGCCACACAGCTTCCTCTTGACCAGGGGATTCTGGTGCCACTCAGCTCTCCAAAGGTAATCCCATGTCCCTTACTCTAGAACTTCAGTAAACTTGCTTTACAACTGCCCTGGTTCCTGGTTCCCTGTGACCCTTCCATTCTGAGTGGCATGTTACTGTCTAGACTATGTCATTTAAACCTGTGCAACCTAAATTGACACTTTTGGGACTGTATCCTGAACCAACACTACTGCCAGCTTACATGACAAAGGTTCTGCTTGGAGTTTCACAAGCGCCATCTCACCTCTTCCTTGCAAGCTCATCTGAGGGGATACTGAGTGCCCTCACCCTACAGTTGAAGAGACTGAGATTCAGAAATTAGGTAGCTTCCTGAGTCATAGAGCTAGTAAGTGACAGAGCCAGGCTTTGCACACACATGAGGCTGAACATGGACTATATGTGCTTAATTGCTTCACTAGACCATTCTCTACTAAAGAGACAAACTTGGCTCTGACTTGGAAACAGAACAAGGCCAAGGCAGTACATGTATGTGTTATTAATAAAAATATTCTATTGAAAGAAGAACATTTCTCAATAGTGTCCCCAAATAATATATGTAGACTTAACACTCAAAAAAAAAAAAAAGATTTAGCTTCATAAATTAAGCTCAAGTTTCTGGATCTTTCTATGACCTTCCACTGCTCAGTCAAGGATACTAAATCCATTCCCACTGGTCTACACAATCTTTTTCCTGAAGGCACCTAGTTTCAGGAATCCAACTAAGCCTACCCCACCTCAGTCCACACAGACCTGAACCTTCATCATCCGCTACAATAAAGTCAAGAAAGGAACGTCCAACTTGGCCACCCACAGATGGATGGGCAGAGGTTTGGAAAGACAGTACATCCACCTGGGCATGATTTACCTCCTTCTGGACTGTGTCAACAGTCTTATCTCACATCCATTCTACTCCCCCCCCACCCCCGACCAATATGTTCACCACAATGCAGCCGGGGCTTTTCAGAAAACAAATCTGATCCTGTTCCTTGTCTTAAAACAGTGTTCCCTCCCCACTTCCCCTGGTCAGTTCACTTATCATTCAGGTCAAATTTCATCAACTCCGACAATCACTTCCTGGGGAAACTCCCTGTCCCCCAGCCTTTCTTACCTGGTTAAATTTTAAATTGATTCTTTAAATTGTTAAACTTAAGTTATTTAAAATATTACCATGAACTTCTTTTTCATAGGTCATGTCACAAGTTGCAGTTTCATATTTATAGCAGTTTGCTTTTCTTTCTCAGCATCTCTCTAGCTCCCAGCACAGTGCATGGCACAGCCTACTCATGAGTATCTGCTGAATGAAGATAAGTGATCTGGTGAAGTGAATGGGGCATTGATTTACATTCACACCTGGGCACGGTGAAATCTGACTCCGTTGATCAACACATACAAGTTAATTAAAGTAAAAGGTCAGTAAAACCTTTACAAAGGATGACTTTTTGGCAATATTACAAGGACCATTGTTCATATACAATCCTGGAAAAATTTGTATGCGATAAATTATGATAAATAAGGAAGTTGTACTTCTTATAGTTATGAGACATTGCTTTGATAGTTCCTATTTTAAGTTTTGTACCAAACCAAGTGGCTAATTACGCTCTGCTTAGGAAATCTATTCCTCTTCGATTATAAGCTAGTATGTTACTTCTTTCTTCCAAGGAAATATGAATGAGTGGCTATCTCGCCTTGAAGGCATTTACCTGAAATATCAAATGGAGGAACATTCCTATTTCATTACTTAATCTCCAAGTTGAGATGAATCACCAAACACCGTACTTTTGCTAAATTCATGTATTACAAAGTGACAACCCAGCATCAAATCATGGTTCTAGTGTGCTTGCAACAGTCAGGACACACATTCTAGTGACTTTTTTGTTTCTCCCCTTTATTCCCTTTAACATGGTGATAATCAGAACAAATTGATTTTGTTTCTCAGATTGCTAAAATCTTCCCAACACTTTCTTCAACACTGGTGCTGAATAAATCATTGTAATGTTCCCCAGAAGTGAATTGAAAATTAATTTACACAACCAAGATGATCCTCCTAATAACAGGGTACATGGAATGGGGAAATTGGAAATCATTACCCAGCAAACATTATCTGCATTATTTTTGTAGCTGCTTTAGATTGCATTGTAATAGAAAATTAGAAGACCGGCTGTGAAGAAGTTTAAGAGGGTCCCCTGAAGAGTGTGTGCTTTAAAATTGATTCTTTAAGAAAGCATTAAAAAGCTATTGGAATTGATTGCCTGCTAATATAAAGGAAAAACTCTTCACCACCATTTGAGTTAAAAAAGAGCATCTTCATTCATGCATGTTATTAAAACTACTGGCCTGAAAGCCCCTGTAGAAAGATAAAGGATATGGATGGGATATTAAAACAGCAATCTTTACCTTATCTGGGATTTAAATGTAATATGTTGCTTTTATTAATTTAGCAGGAACCATTAGTTAGGATGTCAAAGAGTGGATTTACAATTAAAATTCTATAGAACGGTGGTGTCTTTAACAAACAATGGACCAGGAATTCTTCATTAATCTTCCAAGCATGGGGAACACCCCTACAAAGAATAAATCCTGAATTTACAGTTTTCTTTATTGCTAAGTTTTCTGTGCAGCAGCAATAAAAGTCATAGCTGATAACACCCCTGATTAGCTCTTGAATCTTCCCCTGAAATGGGGTAATGACCAATCAGATCCCAGCAGTTGGCCAGAGAGAAAATAGCATTCACCATCTTAAAAATATGTCTTTAGAGCTTAGAAAGGTTTCCATGTATCTGATGCAGTGGGCTATTGTTTGAGAAATGATATTGTAGATAGATTATACAAACACATAAGCAACCCAATAGGGTGCCTCAACACTAAACTATTTTCTTTTTATAGCCTTTTGATTTTTACCACATTCAGTGGGAAATTGCCGTGTCTTTTTTAATACATGATAAGTAGAACTACTTAACAGCAAGGAATAATGAGTAAGAAATGCCTTTTTCAATACAATATATTATCTTTTTCTTTAAAAGTTATCTCAGAATTCAAACTTCACCCTCACCTCAATCACTTTTTTCTCTCTCTTCCTCTGTTTTAATGGACTGTGAATAATTTCTGCACAGATGAGTTATCTCAGCAAAAGTTTGGTACAGAAATAGTAGCATAGATATAGAGCATGTAAACTAAAATTGTATTCTAGAAGGAAAATCCCACCCAGTACCACCTTGGAGCCTCCCTCTCAGTGCTATCAGCAGGTCGTTGGTGATGTAATAGAAACAGCCTCAGAAAGAGGCCCTTTGGGAATTAGGAACTTTGGGAGTTAGTTAGGAACCCTCTGGAGATAATTGAAATGGACCCACCTGCATTATACTGAGTTTTGAATTATTCTGACTAGGCTAGTAATACATTTCTCATATATCAGCTTCAAATATTAACATGAAACCTAAAATGCTATTTGGACTAAACACCAGAACAATTCTTTATTAAACCATATTAATCAAAATAGATTCCTTAATAGGCTTTTTTATATCTATTTTATTAATATGTTACTTTTAGTTGATTAGTAGTAACCATTCCTGTATGTCCTGGTTTACTTGGGACAGTCCCTGTCAAGGCCAGTCACTTGTAGTAATTTTTAATTAAGACCTTCCTTCACTCTCAAAAGTATACTGATTTAAAGGATAAATTATATTCCCAATCTATTTATAAGTAATTTCTGAAATATAGAACTTTTAGGTCATTTGTAATAGAACCTAGAGTTATTTTTATCAAAATATTTAAGCTTAAGGTTAAAATAGCAAAGATTTATGCTTCCAAAATAAATTTCAATTTCACTGCCACCCATAAAACTCCTTAACACTTTCAGATTACAGAAGTCATACATGGACTTTGTTAAAAAGATTTTAATGACTAAAATAATATGCGAAAATTCTCCATAAACTTGCTCCACAAAGGCAAGCATTGTTAACAGATCTTTGTCTACAGATGCAAAAACAGAGGTATGTTATTTTTCAAAATGGGATCATAATACTTTTAAACTGGTCTTTTCACTAGGTTGCAGAAACCAGAAAGTAAAGAAGATGGCTTAAATAGCAAACGATCTTATTTCTTTATCATGTCTCCCGATTCTGTTGATAAAAGGCAAAGATCAAAATAGCATATGCTGACAGAGAGTAAAGAAAACCTGGACAGCAAATGGCAACCCCAGCAATACATACATGTCTCCCAATCTACCACTTTCGTGCCCAGGTTCCTGGGCTCCTATAAGTTTTCTTACTTAAATCCTTCACCAATATTACCAGTATTAAACACCACA
The DNA here is from genome assembly GCF_963455315.2 of Globicephala melas. NCBI lineage: Eukaryota > Metazoa > Chordata > Mammalia > Artiodactyla > Delphinidae > Globicephala > Globicephala melas. The sequence continues at coordinate 43,943,764 of NC_083327.1, read as the reverse complement.
CCAAAGCTAACACTAAGAAAGACCAAGAAAAGGAGCGAAATTAACATGAATACTTTAATTTTTTAAAAAACCTCTAAAAATCAAGAGTCATGTTTAAATTGAAAGGTCTATTTATTACATGGGTGTTATGTGTCAATGCATATTATAAATAATTAATACAGGTTTATTAATGTTTATGGCAAAGATGATTATATTGTAAAAATATAAACAAGCAGTAGAAGGAATTAATAAAAACAATAAAAATTAAAATCATCTTTATTAATATTTTATGATTGATATGTAACTTTTTACAATGATAGAAGTCATATATAATATAGGAGAGATCTGTATGAAATTATTCCTTGTGTGAGCTTTGGAATTTTCTTCTCTTATAAAGGTTCTCATTAGTTAGAATTCTATTTCAACCAACATGCTGGCACAAACAACCTCTAACATCATGTGTGCTGGATATCAAAATAATTTTAATATTAAATTAGATAATAAAAATATTTTCTACAATCACTGATGATAGCAACATAGAAACATTGACACAGTCTTATTGTCCTAAAATTAAAATGGAAGAGCAACTATTTTAAAAGTTGGGTTTTTTTCTAAGAAATTATATTTTATTAGTTCTTTTTAAAGACAGTGTCTCTCCCTCTTAAAAGAAGCACAGAGCTAGAAACTTGTTCTTTGAATCTAATGGATAGGAATATCAGTAAACAGAAGACACATTCTTCTAGAAGAAAGTAATTGAAAAATGATTCTAAAACCATCTCCACATATCAAAAGACCAAAGGGGAGGGAAAAAAGGGATGAAAGTGAGATCATCTGTATATCATGTATCCACAGAGAGATGTAGTTCCTGTCCTCCAAAAGAGGAAGAAATTAACTGGGAAAGAAAGTATCCATAATCTTTAAGTTAGCAGAGCTTATCTTCTCTTTTCTTATTCATTTCTTAATAAATCCAAATTGCTACTCCACTACACATACACAAAAGGAAAGCCCAACAATAGTTCATCAGAAAACTGAGAAAATATATATCCCTTAGATGAGCCTACAGAAGTGGAAAGAAGTCAGGAAATGAAAAGGAGAGAAAGCTAGCTTTATCTTTATAGTTTTTAAAGAGTTATAAAAGACTAAATAGCATTGTTTGTATATGGTCACCATTCTTTAGCCTTTGGAAAATAGATGAAAGAACACTGAAAAAGTAAATACTCTTCACCTTTATTATGTGTTAAGTTGGTTTCAAATAACCAGTGGGCACATCAGCTAAATTGCTTACACCTTGGGGAAAGTAGTACATAAACACACACACACACACACACACACACAACAGAAGAAAGCTAAAGCTGAGAGAATATCAGATATTTCCATTTTATACTGAAATGTCCAAGTCAGTGTCAAACTTCCTTAGAAATGTTTAAAATGAGAAATACAGAAGTTCAAAATCTCACATATATCATCCTTTTAAGAAGCACTTCTCTCACTTTTCTTCCCTTAATTAACATGTTAAAGGAAAATGAACAAATTGAAGGACTAGCACATTGAAGGACATTCTCTTTAATAAGAGTAGACATCATCCTTCAACTGTCTTGACCAGATCTGGAAATTGACAGTACCATGTCCCTGCAGGAAATTCTAGATAAAAAGGGCCCCCACCCCAAGCTGCAGATCAGCCATGCTCATCCTTCTCTCCATTGTGTGACAAGCCATCAAGACAAATTATTTGCAGAATCTCAAACAGATGGCTTGGGGACAAGTTAGAAATGAAAAGTACCTATGAGAAGAAAATTGTAAGTTGATCCTCTTTTTTGAGAGATACAGTCTCCTCTGACTGGGCCCTTTGGCCCAGGAACTATGCATAAACCTTGCCTAAACTTTCTTAGAACTATACTTGCATTCTACAACTTTTCCTGCCCAACCTTCTCTCCTTCCCTCTCTCTTACACAGGGGTTAGACCTGCATTATGACTTGAAAGCTCTCCCAGCCCCGTCCTATGTTGCCTGTAATCAAACTTATGGGTTGGCTTCTTGGGGGGGCAAAAATAACACAGTAGCTCTGCCTCTTTACTTATCCTAACCTGTTGTGATATATTCCTCGAAGGTCTGCTGAGTGGTAAGCTCCTTGTCTGAAAAAGTTATGCAAGTAAAGGGGGCCTAGTGTGTAGATTTGAGGAAGTCTAGAGTCAGCCATGTGGCAGAATGCATTGGTGCACATGAACAGTGATAGAGAGGAGACTCAAAGGATGGGATTCAGAGTCAGAAGCTCTGGTGAAGATGCTCATCTTTGACGCTACGAGAGGGTAGGCACACACAAAATTCCTTAAAGGCATTGTGGAAGAAACAAATTATGTGATAAAATGAATGAAACAGGGCTTCCCTGGTGGCACAGTGGTTGAGAGTCCGCCTGCCCATGCAGGGGACACGGGTTCATGCCCCGGTCTGGGAAGATCCCACATGCCATGCAGCGGCTGGGCCCGTGAGCCATGGCCGCTGGGCCTGCACGTCCGGAGCTTCTGCTCCGCAACGGGAGAGGCCACAACAGTGAGAGGCCCGCGTACCACACACAAAAAAAAAAACAAAAAAAAAATAACAATGAATGAAACAGGCAGAAAGTACATCTAGGACAAAGATCTCTCTCTCATTCAGAGATATCCTTTTGTATCAACTGCCTAGAATAGCATAGGAGATATAAACCATGCTGCTTAGCAAGATCTAGATAGTAACTGTGGAAAACAACAAAAAAGGAATAAAGTTCTCAGGGAAAAGATTATCTTGAAACTAGGGTCAGCAAACTTTTTCCAAAAAGGGCCAGTTAAAATGTAAAATCATTCTTAGTTTGGGTCCCATACAAAAATAGGAAGAGGGTCAAATTTGGTCCAGGGTCTATGGTTGCAACCCCTGGCCTAGAGCAGAGGTGAGCAGCCCTATCTGCCTAAGAGCCAATTCAGGAAACATAAAAATGCCATATTTATATTTCATTCAAAATGAAACTAACTTCATAGCATCCTAGCAGAGAAGTGCATATTGTTACAATTTAAATTACCGACTTAATTGAATAGGAATTGAATTGAATGTTGCTGAGGCAATCTGTCTTCTTTTTAAGTCACTAAAATGTTCATTTTATTAGTTATTTGAGAAGTAGCAACAAGAAGGCAGCTTTCTGATCTTTTAGGCATAAATTCCATTCTGAGCTACATTATGCAACTAAATGGCTGCTTATTACCAAAGGTGATGGATTCTGCTTCCCTGTTCTGGTACCATTCAGTGGAGCACATGGTGTCCAGACTCTGGCTGGCCTTGTGACTTTATTTTATTTTCAGAGAGGAGTCTACCCTTCATCTTTTCTGATACTTTGGTCTCCACTACCTGAAATTTGCCACATATTATGTTTGTTTATTATAAGTAGTAACAATGATCTAGTTATTTATTAAGCATTTGCTTCTTTGTGCTTAACCTTGCTACACACACTACCTCATCTAAGTTGACACCACGAGGTTGATGCTTTTATGGATGATGAAACTGGGACTCAGGGAGGAGATATGATTTGACCAAGGTCACAGAATTCATCTTTCTGTAGTAGAATATTTTCGTCTTAGCCAGCATAGTACTATTTCCCTTTCTTCTGTTAGTTGAAGAACCATTTTTCTACTGGCCGTTCCACACTATAGGATTCTGGTAGGTCTGTCACTTCTACAGCCCGGCTTCTCACTGACCTAGCCCTCAAGTGTGGGTGAGTCCCCAGAATGGATAGTCAGGATGGATACAGTTATTGATCTAGGAATAACCATTTGCAGGACCAGAGGCCAGGACAATGGGTATATTTAAGGTACCAGGGACCTTCTTTGTCACTACACAAACACAGCCTGCTGGTGAGTGATTCCAGTATTGAGGAAAGCAGAGCTGAGAGATGGAAAAAAAGTGAATCGTACGACATCTTCTGAATCCAGGTGTAGCTGAAGCTAATGCCAATCCTTGAACTTGACAGTAACAAAAGTCTATAAATATCCCTTTTGTTTAAACCAGAGTTGGATTTCTATTAATGCAACAGGAAGAGTTCTGGTTAATACAATACTAGAGCCAGAATTTAACCCAATATATCTGATTATATAACCATATTAATTAAGTCTTCATTAAAGACAAATTAGAGGTTATAGTTATACCATTGTTAACAGTGTAATCAAGATTAAAATGTAGAAATGGTAGCTAAATGCCCTGTGAATAGCTCTAATCATGGTAATTAGCATTTTTGTTATAATTAATTTTTTATATTTTTCCATGAGCATCTTGAAGACAGGTACTGTATCTTATCCACCCCTGTAATCCTGCTGAGCCCAGTCCCTAGGACTTAGAAGATGTTCAGTAAATATTTTTTGAATAAACAAATATTTATAGCAATTTATTAATAACAGAAGTCTACCTTTTATTTCAAGTTAACTTGGAATACTCTTTCCAAGTTAGCTGCATGTCCTGATCTCTCACTTTTATTCAGATCTTTGCTTAACAATCTGACCTTAACTGAAAGGTTTTCCAACAGAGGTTTCTAACACAGTCTCCTACTCATCACTCTTCCCCATCTTACTTTAGTTTTCTTGATAATAGCTACACCTACTGATACAATTTATTCCTTGTCACTCTCACTAGAATGTAAGCTTCTTGAGAGTACTACCTCATACACAGAAGGCTCTCAGAAATGATTGAATGGCTGAATATTTACATTGTAAACAGTGTAACTGGAGTGCAGATTAAATCCACATTTCTAATGCCTTCTAACACCTTTTAGATATTCATTTAATATTTTATAATTAAAACGTAGTTAAATTTAATATTTGTATATGCTAATGTAATGAATATATGTTTTAAAAATTATGAAATATGGTCTTAAGTAAAATATTTTGCCATAAAAATCTTCTACTAAATCCATACTAGTAATCATATTGATTAATACAGTATTGCCTTAAGACAATCTGTTAAATCAGCCATCTGTTTGCTCATGATGTTATGGTAATGATATCTTAGCCTAGATTAACTGTAATAATATATTGAGGCTTAGTGACATCTAAGTGTATATCATGACTGATGCACAGAAACTGGACTTATTTTTAAAAATACTCTCTTTGACTTTGTTTTTGTGTAGAATGTAATCCAATTGTCTAAACCATCAATTTTTAAGTAAATACAGATATGGACCCAAAGCAATGATAACTTACTAGTAAAATTATACTTTGAGAAACTCTACAATGTAAAAATAATATAGTTATGTAGGAAACATTTTAGATACACATCTCTTACGATAGAAAGCGATCATGAAAAGAATGATATCATGCAGATTAACTAAAGAACATATTCAATTTTTGCTCTTGTTTCATTCATCTCCCAGTTAGACTGACTTTAAGACAGAGCTTCAAAAACTATGGCAATCATCATTGTTCCCTCTCTCCTAGTTTATGTGTGCATTGCTCTTGTTGGTAAACTTTAGTACTACTGAAAATGACATATTTGGTATTTTTCCATGAATACCATGAACTTTAAAAAATATTATATTACAATTACAATACAAATCAGGAGCCCTGTGTAATTAAAATAATAACAGTACATTATCTCTTGCTGACTCCCAGTGTCTAGCAGTTTCTTGCTCTTTATTTCTCCAGTTAGCAGAGAGAACAGCTGTAGTTCTACATGGAATATACCCGGCAACTTGAGGCATCCAGATGCCAACTCCTGCTTTAAAAAGAAAAAAATAAAAGGAAGAAGAAGAAAGCACTCCTCCTCAAGGTAATGTTTCCTTCAAGGAAACTAGTTTTTGGAGTGGAGATTAAAGGAGAGAAATCAGACTTGTGATTTGGGAGGAAAGAATCCAGACCACCATTTGATTTTTATCTGTAACAAATACAGATGACATGTCATTAAAATACCAGTTCCCTGACCAAGGGATCACCTCTTTCTATTTGAAAAGTATAAATAAAATCTTTGCTCACGCTTTTCTGTGCAAATGAGTGATTTAGCTGTAGTTTCCACCTTCTTAAAATGAAGCATGGTCAAGGTTTTCCTCCTACTGAGGAGAAGGGATAGCTATGTGATAATTACACCAAGGGGATGGAGCCACGGGAAATATTGTACACTGGAACCCAGGGGGTGTGGGAGAGGGAAGTGGGGGAAGAGGGAGAAGAGGCAAGGCTTTATGTGCATTGTGCTAAAATGCCAGCTCTTCTTTTAAAATTGAAGTATTGTTATTTTACGATGTTGTGTTAGTTTCAAGTGTACCAGCTCTTTTGTTTTGAAGTTTTAACAAAAAGTTAAGTATAATCTAAAAGTTTCAAACTCTAAATCAGTCACAGCTCTTCATTTAGAGTTTATATAAAATTATATATACAGTGTGAAAAAATACCTGAATACAACAAATGTCCAGAGTAATTTGTTTTATAAGGTTCTGACTAAAATGCTGAATTTCCAAATATCTCAAATAGAATAAGCTAAAAAGGTATATCTATTTCTGATTACTTATCCTTGCTTTCCACTGAGGAAGATATCCAAGTGATGGTCACTTTTTTTTTTTTTTTGCGGTACGCGGGCCTCTCACTGTTGTGGCCTCTCCCGTTGCGGAGCACAGGCTCCGGACGCGCAGGCTCAGCGGCCATGGCTCACGGGCCCAGCCGCTCCGCGGCATGTGGGATCTTCCCGGACCGGGGCACGAACCCGTGTCCCCTGCATCGGCAGGCGGGCTCTCAACCACTGCGCCACCAGGGAAGCCCGATGGTCACTTTTGAATTGAGACCAAAGAAGAAAAACAAGTCATCATAATTACAGTGTATTCAGGAAAATAGATTTCTTTCTTGCAGTTTTAGTTTCTTTTGAAAAAGAATCCTCTTTCTTTGCTGTTCTAGTCATGAATTGAACTCAAGTGAATAAAACTCAGTAATTTTTATGAGAATGAATTTACCTATTTGTATCAAAATTTCAAGTTCACAATATATACAGTATACATATATACATACACACACATATAGACATTAAGATGAGTATTTTACTTCATCTTCTCTGGAAGAGAAGCATTTTGCACCTCTTCCTTTTCCAATGTAACTTTATGATACATATACATATAATATTGCCTTTTGACTGCACATGTGTCCCTAGATAATGCCTTTTCTTCCACCCTATTTGAATATCAATGAAAAAAGTCTATTTTCTTTCATTCCTTAATACTTGAATCATATCCTCTACTCGCCAAATCACAACTTGCACCACAACAGTCATAAATGACACCATCATAAAATAATCCTGTAGCCAAAAAATTAATAAGTAATCTATCCTAAAACTGAACATAGGGAGAGGAGGACCTTCAAGATGGTGGATGAGTAAGACATGGAGATCACCTTTCTCCCCACAAATACATCAAAAATACATCTACATGAGGAACAGCTCCTACAGAACACCTACTGAATGCTGGCAGAAGACCTCAGACTTCCCAAAAGACAAGAAACTCCCACGTACCTGGGCATGTGGCTGACAGGGTCTTGGTGCTGTGGCCAGGTGTCAGGTCTGAGCCTCTGAGGTGGGAGAGCTGAGTTCAGGACATTGGACCACCAGAGACCTCCCAGCCCCATGTAATACCAATCAGTGAGAGCTCTCCCAGAGATCTCCATCTCAATGCTAAGACCCAGCTCCACTCAATGACAAACAAGTTCCAGTGCTGGACACCCCATGCCAAACAACTAGCAGGACAGGAACACAACCCCACCCATTAGCAGACAGGCTACTGAAAATCATACTAAGTTCACAGACACCCCAAAACACAGCACTGGACTCAGTCCTGCCCACCAAAAAGACAATATCCAGCCCCATACACCAGAACACAGGCACCAGTCCCCTCCACCAGGAAGCCTACACAACCCACTGTGGGCAGACACCACACAAAAAATGGGAACTATGAACCTGCAGCCTGCGAAAAGGAGACCCCAAACACAGTAAGAAAAGCAAGATGAGAAGACAGAGAAATATGCAACAGATGAAGGAGCAAAGTAAAAACCCACCAGACCAAACAAATGAAAAGGAACTAGGCGGTCTACCTGAAAAAGAATTTAGAGAAATGAGAGTAAAGATGATCCAAAATCTTGGAAATAGAATGGAGAAAATACAAGAAAGGTTTAACAAGGAACTAGAAGAAATAAAGAGCAAAGAAACAATGATGAACAACACAATAAATGGAATTAAAAATTCACTAGAAGGAATCAATAGCAGAATAAATGATGCAGAAGAACAGATATGTGACCTGGAAGATAAAAATTGGAAATAACTATCACAGAGCAGAATAAAGAAAAATGAATGAAAAGAATTGAGGACAGTCCCAAGACCTCTGGGACAATATTAAATGCACCAACATTCGAATTTTAGGGCTCCCAGAAGAAAAAGAGAACAAAAAAGGGACTGAGAAAATATTGGAAAAGATTATAGTTGAAAACTTCCCTAATATGGGAAAGGAAATAGTCAATCAAGTCCAGGAAGCACAGAGAGTCCCATACAGGATAAATCCAAGGAGAAACACGCCAAGACACATATTAATCAAAGAATCAAAAATTAAATACAAAGAAAACATATTAAAAGCAGCAAGGGAAAAGCAAGAAATAACATACAAGGGAATCCCCATAAGGTTAACCACTGATCTTTCAGTTGAAACTCTGCAAGTCAGAAGGGAGTGGCAGGACATATTTAAAGTGATTAAGGAGAAGAACCTACAACCAAGATTACTCTACCCAGCAAGGATCTCATTCAGATTTGACAGAGAAATTAAAACCTTTACAGATAGGCAAAAGTTAAGAGATTTCAGCACCACCAAACCAGCTTTACAACAAATGCTAAAGGCACTTCTCTAGGCAGGAAACAAAAGAGAAGGAAAAGACCTACAATAGCAAACACAAAACAATTAAGAAAATGGTAATAGGAACATACATATCAATAATTACCTTAAAAGTAAATGGATAAAATGCACAAACCAAAACACAAACACTACTTGAATGGATCCAAAAATTAGAACCTTATATATGCTGTCTACAAGAGACCCACTTCAGACCTAGGGACACAAACAGATGGAAAGATAGGGAATGGAAAAAGACATTCCATGCAAATGGAAATCAAAAGAAAGCTGGAGTAGCAATTCTCATATCAGATAAGATAGACTTTAAAATAAAGACTATTACAAGAGACAAAAAAGATACTACATAATGGACAAGGGATCAATCCAAGAAAAAGATATAGCAATTGTAAATATTTATGCATCCAAAATAGGAGCACCTCAATTCATAAGGCAAATGTTAACAGTCATAAAAGGGGAAATCGACAGTAACACAATCATAGTAGGGGACTTTAACACCCCACTTTCACCAATGGACAGATCATCCAAAATGAAAATAAATAAGGAAACACAAGCCTTAAATGACTCGTTAAACGTGTTGGACTTAATTGATATTTATAAGGCATTCCATCCAAAAACAACAGAATACACTTTCTCCTCAAGTGCTCATGGGACATTCTCCAGGATAAATCATATCTTGGGTCACAATCAAGCCTTGGTAAATTTAAGGAAATTGAAATAGTGTCAAGTATTTTTTTCCAACCACAATGCTATGACTAGATATCAATTACTGAAAAAAAACTGCAAAAAAAAAAAAAAAAAACACATGGAGGCTAAAAAATACACTCTAAATAATCAAGAGTTTACTGAAGAAATCAAAGAGGAAATCAAAAAATACCTACAGGGCTTCCCTGGTGGCGCAGTGGATGAGAGTCCGCCTGCCGATGCAGGGGACACAGGTTCGTGCCCCGGTCCGGGAAGATCCCACATGCCACGGAGCGGCTAGGCCCATGAACCATGGCTGCTGAGCCTCCGTGTCCGGAGCCTGTGCTCCGCAAAGGGAGAGGCCACAAAGTGAGAGGCCCACATATCACAAAAAAAAAAAAAACCTAGAAACAAATGACAATGGAGACACGACGACCCAAAACCTATAGGATGCAGCAAAAGCAGTTCTAAGAGGGAAGTTTATAGCAATACAATCCTACCTTAAGAAACATGAAACATCTCAAATAAAGAACCTAAACTTGCAAAAAGCAATTAGAGAAAGAAGAAAAAAAAACCCAAAGTTAGCAGAAGGAAAGAAATCATAAAGATCAGATCAGAAATGAAGGAAATGATAGCAAACGTCAATAAAAATAAAAGCTGGTTCTTTGAGAAGATAAACAAAATTGATAAACCATTAGCCAGACTCATCAAGAAAAAAAGTGAGAAGACTCAAATCAATAGAATTAGAAATAAAAAAGGAGAAGTAACAACTGACACTGCAGAAATCAAAGGATCATGAGAGATTCCTACAAGCAACTCTATGCCAATAAAATGGACAACCTGGAAGAAATGGACAAATTCTTAGAAATGCACAACCTGCCAAGACTAAACCAGGAAAAAATAGAAAATATGAGCAGACCAATCACAAGCACTGAAATTGAAACTGTGATTAAAAATCTTCCAACAAACAAAAGCCCAGGACCAGATGGTGTCACAGGCGAATTCTATCAAACATTTAGAGAAGAGCTAACACCTATCCTCTCAAACTCTTCCAAACTATACCAGAGGGAGGAACACTCCCAAACTCATTCTACGAGGCCACCATCACCCTGATACCAAAACCAGACAAATATGTCTCAAAAAAAGAAAACTACAGGCCAATATCACGGATGAACATAGATGCAAAAATCCTCAACAAAATACTAGCAAACAGAATCCAACAGCACATTAAAAGGATCATATACCATGATCAAGTGGGGTTTATTCCAGGAATGCAAGGATTCTTCAATCAACGTGATACACCATATTAACAAATTGAAGGAGAAAAACCATGTGATCATCCCAATAGATCCAGAGAAAGCTTTCGAAAAAACTCAACACCCATTTATGATAAAAACCCTGCAGAAAGTAGGCATAGAGGGAACTTTCCTCAACATAATAAAGGCCATATATGACAAGCCCACAGCAAACATCATCCTCAATGGTGAAAAACTGAAAGTATTTCCACTAAGATCAGGAACAAGACAAGGTTGCCCACTCTCACCACTCTTATTCAACATAGTTTTGGAAGTTTTAGCCACAGCAATCAGAGAAGAAAAGGAAATAAAAGGAATCCAAATCGGAAAAGAAGAAGTAAAGCTGTCACTGTTTGCAGATGACATAATACTGTACATAGAGAATCCTAAAGATGCTACCAGAAAACTACTAGAGCTAATCAGTGAATTTGGTAAAGTAGCAGGATATAAAATTAATGCACAGAAATCTCTGGCATTCGTATACACTAATGATGAAAAATATGAAAGAGAAATTAAGGAAACACTCCCATTTACCATTGCAACAAAAAGAGTAAAATACCTAGGAATAAACCTACCTAAGGAGACAAAAGACCTGTATGCAGAAAATTATAAGACACTGATGAAAGAAATTAAAAATGATACAAATAGATGGAGAGATATACCATGTTCTCGGATTGGAAGAATCAACATTGTGAAAATGACTATACTACCCAAAGCAATCTACAGATTCAATGCAATCCCTATCAAACTACCACTGGCATTTTTCACAGAACTAGAACAAAAACATTCACAATTTGTATGGAAACACAAAAGACCCTGAATAGCCAAAGCAATCTTGAGAACGAAAAATGGAGCTGGAGGAATCAGGCTCCCTGACTTCAGACTATACTACAAAGCTACAGTTATCAAGACGGTATGGTACTGGCACAAAAACAGAAAGATAGATCAATGGAACAGGATAGAAAGCCCAGAGATAAACCCACGCACATATGGTCACCTTATCTTTGATAAAGGAGGCAAGAATATACAGTGGAGAAAGGACAGCCTCTTCAATAAGTGGTGCTGGGAAAACTGTTCAGGTACATGTAAAAGTATGAAATTAGAACACTCCCTAACACCATACACAAAAATAAACTCAAAATGGATTGAAGACCTAAATGTAAGACCAGACACTATAAAACTCTTAGAGGAAAACATAGGCAGAACACTCTATGACATAAGTCACAACAAGATCCTTTTGGACCCTCCTCCTAGAGAAATGGAAATAAAAACAAAAATAACAAATGGGACCTACTGAAACTTAAAAGCTTTTGCACAGCAAAGGAAACCATAAACAAGACAAAAAGACAACCCTCAGAATGGGAGAAAATATTTTCAAACAAAGCAACTGACAAAGGATTAATCTCCAAAATATACAAGCAGCTCATGCAGTGCAATATCAAAAAAACGAACAACCAATCCAAAAATGGGCAGAAGACCTAAACCAACATTTCTCCAAAGAAGATATATAGATTGTCAACAAACACATGAAATGATGCTCAACATCACTAATCAGTAGAGAAATGCAAATCAAAACTACAATGAGGTATCACCTCACACCAGTCAGAAGGGCCATTATTAAAAAATCTACAAACAATAAATGCTGGAGAGGGTGTGGAGAAAAGGGAACCCTCTTGCACTGTTGGTGGGAATGTAAATTGATACAGCCACTACGGAGAACAGTATGGAGGTGCCTTGAAAGCAAAATATAAAACCATCATACGACCCAGCAATCCCACTACTGGGCATATACATTAGAAAACCATAATTCAAAAAGAGTCATGTACCCCAATGTTCATTGCAGCACTACTTACAATAGCAAGGACATGGAAGCAACCTAAGTGTCCGTTGACAGATGAATGGACAAAGAAGATATGGTACATGTATACAATGGAACATTACTCAGCCATAAAAAGAAACGAAATTGAGTTATTTATACTGAGATGGATGGACCTGGAGTCTGTCATACAGAGTGAAGTAAGTCAGAAAGAGAAAAACAAATACCATATGCTAACACATATATATGGAATCTAAAAAATAAAATGGTCATGAAGAACCTAGGGGCAAGATGGGAATAAAGACACAGACCTACTAGAGAATAGACTTGAGGACACGGGGAGAGGTAAGGGTAAGCTGGGACAAAGTGAGAGAGTGGCATGGACATATATATACTACCAAATGTAAAATAGATAGCTAGTGGGAAGCAGTCTCATAGCACAGGGAGATCAGCTCAGTGCTTTGTGACCACCTAGAGGGGTGGGAGAGGGAGGGTGGGAGGGTGGGAGATGCAAGAGGGAAGAGATATGGGGATATAGGTATAACTGATTCACTTTGTTATAAAGCAGAAACTAACACACCATTGTAAAGCAATGATACTCCAATAAAAATGTTTAAAAAAAAGAAAAAAAAAGTCATGTACCCCAATGTTCATTGCGGCACTATTTACTATAGCCAGGACATGGAAGCAAACTAAGTGTCCATTGACAGATGAATGGACAAAGAAGATGTGGCACACGTATACAATGGAATATTACTCAGCCATAAAAAGAAATGAAATTGAGTTATTTATACTGAGGTGGATGGACCTAGAGTCTGTCATACTGAGTGAAGTAAGTCAGAAAGAGAAAAACAAATACCTAACACATACATATGGAATCTAAAAAAAAAAAAAAATGGTTCTGAAGAACCTAGGGGCAGGATAAGAATAAAGATGTAGATGTAGAGAATGGATTTGAGGACACAGGGAGGGGGAATGGTAAGCTGGGACGAAGTGAGAGAGTGGCATTGACATATATACACCACCAATTGTAAAACAGGGAGTGGCAAGCAGCCGCATAGTACGGGGATGTCAGCCCGGTGCTTTGTGACCACCTAGAGGGGTGGGATAGGGAGGGTGGGAGGGAGACGCAGGAGGTAGGGGGTATGGGGATATATGTATATGTATAGCTGATTTACTTTGTTATACAGCAGAAACTAACACAACATTGTAAAGCAATTATACTCCAATAAAGATGTTCAAAAAAATAAAATTAAAAATTAAAAAAAAAAATGTAAAAAAAGACTGAACCTAGGAACCTAGATATTTAGTTATTTGCCCACATTCTCAAAAGAGTTTCCTTAGTTCACCATTAGGTAGCTACAGCACATGCTAAACAACAACTCCAACCATTCTTGTGTTTTAATTTATTAACACTCAGTCATCTCAGTTCTGACTCTAGTTAAAATCAGCTGGTTAGCCAACACCTTGTCCAACAGAACCTACAATTATGAGAGCCACTTCTCTCAAAGACTAAGCGCTTAGGGACGACTGTAGTCTACAGATTGTCTTGTTAGGAACTTTTAACAGCTTCTACTTACGGATTAAGCAACAAGAAACAAAAGGCAAAACAACATTTGGAGAAACTGAGGAAAAAGACCTTTTAAAATTAAAACACCACACACACATACACACACATTCATTTAAATCCCTACAACTGGCCTTTGTTAGTTAAGAAAGTTATTTTTTTATTAAGAAAAACAGCATTTAAAAAACTAGATTCCTATATGAAGGATACTTAGTAAGTTAGCCAGAATAGTGGCCTATGTATGCTCATGGGCAGTTGTAAATTCCATCTCCCCCCACCAGCCCTAAACAAGCCCAGGTGCGTGGCATGCACAGTGTACCCGCCCCTCAGGGCATCCGATGTTCCCCCACTGGCCTTGCCGGTAATGGTCACAATCCTCTTCAACAGTCCCCTGGGGAGGAAATAAACCTGCACTGACCCTCAGCTTTCAAGCTCATCACATCCTCTCAACTTCCAGGTCCCTGTGCAGTGACTCAGCTTCCCTCTCTTTCGTTTGATATTGTTTAAACCCCTCTAGGCCACCACTATGTTTAGAAAATTGATTCACCCCACACTCATTATCCCCGTATTTTCTTCTCTCCAGTCCAATTTCTATAATCGAAGAGTGTTATTTAACTACTCCTATGTGCCAGCACCATTATTTGAGAAAATACATACACTCTAAAATATGACCTTTTTGGAACTTTTAGTGAAATTGAAGGTTAAAAACTTGTCATATCTTAAAAAGAGGATAGTACAAGCCACTGCATATTTAATTACTAAATGTTGTATTGAAATATCAAGGAGCACTGTTCTTAACCCCCTCAGGTACAGGTCCAGGCACTGACATTTTTAGAAAGCTTTCTCAGTTATTCTAATACATAGCCAGTGATGATATCTATTGTGCTGGAAAGTCTCCACCCTGACTGACAACTGGGTTTCAGTTGTAGGTAGGGAATCAAGAGGGTAGAAGCTACAGATACTAACCCATTGCTTCTCAAACTTTTGTGTGCATGAGAATTATCTGGGTTTCTGCTAAACATACACAGTTCTGGGGCTTAGCCTATAGAGAATCAGATTCCACCAGTCACATGTGGGGACCCAGAACCTGCATTTTCAACAAGGGGCCCTGATAATTCTGATGTGGTGGTCACCAGACCACACTTTAAGGAAGGCTACTCAAAATCTAGTCACTATCTAGACTTGGGTTAAAATAATATTATAACAAGGTAGCCCAGAATTAACAAATCAACATGACTATCTTGCAAAACTAAATTATTTTATAAATTTATTTTAATATTCTTGTATTGTACTCTTTGACTAATATTCTTAGTGGGTAAAATGGGTTATCAATTTCACAGTTTTGTTTTACAATCACTAGATAGATGTTCAGAGCACTTTGAAAATTATCTTCCCCTTGCCACCATCATGACTTATTTAGAAAACTAAATGAGATCCATTGTTTTGAGAAAGATAGGGTAGAAAATACGAAAAAAAAAAAAAAGGAAAGAGAGAAAAAGACTTTCTTTAGTTGTACAGGCACATGTCTTTATGACTGTGTTTTCCTTTTCTTATTTTTTGGGGGAGGAGGAGAGAGGGGTAACAAAAGCCAACTTAGGTTTTATTTTAAAATTACTAAAGCTTTTAACTAATGATGTGCACATAAAATAAAATTCTGTGACTGTTGTTCATTTTAGCTCAATGTAACCAAATTGTCTTAATTAAAACTAAACTACTGAGTAAGAAGACTATCAAAAATATGTCTGTTCCTCAAGACAGAAATTTTACATAAACAAAATTAGGATGGAAACAGAGCTCCCTGAAGAAAAATGCACATGTAAACTGTAACACGTAACAGTACAAACTGCCCGACGCTGTACAATGCATAACAATGTTAGCTAATATATAATGGATACATTACATTGATCTTTATTCTACTTTTTAGACTAAGGTTTCCTGAACGATGTCAATAAAAAAATTCATAATTATACTTTTAAATTCTTTTAATTTTAAAATTGAGAGCAAGCATTTTATTTAATTTTATTTTCTTCCAAATCAAGGCCTGAAATTCACTATGCTAAGCCATCTGAATCCTACCTCCCTATGAACAGGCACATCTGCAGAAGATCAGAGTTCTCACTGACCTTGGGCACGCAGCAGTTTCAAAGGAATAATCTCATTTAGGAAAAAGAAAACCATATGTGAATCAACATTAACCGCTCTTAGCCCACATCAGGGATGATGGCCCCCTTGGCACCAGTCTGAATTTTGAGCTAAGGAATTTGGCCTGAGCTTCGTCCTGCTTCGCCAGGACAGACGGATAAAGAGGTGCAACATTAGCTCCATATTTCTGATTTTTCTAAATATGTCCTTTGTAAGTTTGTTTTCGATAGAAATTCGTACATGTTTTTTACTTCTGAAATCAGTTCCCTGTGCATTAGAGAGAACTGAGTGTGGCAAGTATGAGTAACAACTACTAATACATGTATTGACTGCCTACTGTTTGCCAAGGACTAGACTAGGAGTTTTACATATTTTATTTCTAATATTCACAATAATATCTCTAAAGTAACTGTTATCATCCCCATTGTACAGATGAGAAAAGTAAGGTGCAAAGGGCTGAATGTTTTGCCCATGGCAAATTAATTACAGGGACAACAAAATACTTACAATATGGTAATGATCCGTAAGCCTTGAATCACATTTTTCTACCTTCTGTGCTGTATTTAAAAAGTAAACAGCTAGCTTTTATTTAATGTTTACTTCATGTTAGACATTTTTCTAAGTACTTAAATGCATTAATTCTTTTAGAAAGTATTGTTGTTCTTCCCACTGTATAACTGATGAAACTGAGGCACAAAGAGGTCAAGTAAGTTGCCTAAAGCCTCAAAGTTGATCAATGGAGGACCTATAATTTAACCCAGGCAACTAGCTTCAGGATATGTACCTTTAACCATGATGGTATAAGAATATTAATAGGTTCCAAATAGCCATTTTTAAATTTAGTTCTTAAAATTCACAACCACATATACTCCAACTCTGTGCATCAGGATTTATCATAACAAGACAGAATGTTAATAATTCTAGTTGAAAAAAAAGGAAGACTAATCCTCTACCTGCCAAAATTTGGGCAGCAGAGACTGACCAGACATCAGAGACACTGTGCTAGGCTTTTTTCAGCAGTCAAGAAATTTCAGAGTAACATGCATTTCATCCTAAATAAAGGTGTTTTTTGCAAATCCATTAGCATACCTAAATGATACAACAAACAGCAAATGGGAAGAGGTATAGAAAAACAACACTGCAGCATTGGGAGAGGCAACACTACATATAATGTCCATCAGGTTGTCTTTTCTGAGTTTTAGCATCACAATTGTGATACATAAAGATAAGTATAATGAATCTTATAGGAAATAAATGTATAGTACTTCATAAAAAGGAAAACTCTGAGAGGAAAAAGAAGGGGTAATCTTTATAAGATCCAGTAGTTTCTGGTAGATTTGTCAAATTTGAAATAGAGGAAAAGAGATAATTATCACTCTGTCTTGTGGGAACTGGTGATGATGTAACAGCTTGAGTTCAGAGACTTGCTTTACAAAAGCCATAAGACTTGTTAGCAAACAATAATTCTGTTAAAAGAAAGAAAAAAATCTGTATTTGCAGAGGAAGGAAAATTGCAACACTTTTACTTAATAAAATAGCAAATATCAACACTGAATTACTCAGACATACATACTGACTAGACTTAAATGTGGAGATATTCATAAAAATGGAGTCTCTCTGAGCTTTGATGTTGTTGCCTTTCTCTACCCCACCTCCTTTACTCTCCTGGGAGTTCAGCCCAGGACAATTATAGAGTTGCTATCACAGCAGCTGTCCCTGTTTCATGGTGCTGATTTTCTGCATGCAAATATGTGTACTCCAGAGAGATACGATGGTGAGAGTTAACATTAAACCTGATTCTAGTCTTCTAGGAAGACTAAGGTTTATTGTGTTATATAGAAAAAAATACTGAGTAGAAGTGTTCTTAGAATTTTGACTATTGTTCTAGTTTTATTTAACCATTAATACTCTGAAATAAATTATTTCTATAGAATTAATGAAGTGTACATACAAATAACTTAAGGAAGTTTTTAACCCCTAGCTTCTGATCCCTGCATACAACTTAATGAACAAACCAAAAAAGAAAAGAAATGGCCAAAGGCTTTGCATTTAAAATGAGTGTATTTTTTCTCTTAAATAGATGACATTGTTTTTGAAAGTTTCATATTCTCCCTTAAGCCATTAAGATGATGTCTTTAAAAGTTTCCTTTCCAGTCCCTTTCTTAGAATCGTCTGACCCGTCTAAGAGACAGTTTCTACATTTCTAAACTTGACTGCTCACTACCCTCAAGAAAGGACTTCGATACAATATTTTAGAAACAAAATGCATGGTGTTTGGGAATTAAGTACTCATTGTGACTGCATTCAAAGCTTGGTATCACAGGCTACATTCTTTTTTCTTTTGAACTATAAATTCTGCAACTTAGGTGGCATGGCACAATTGAAAACAGCTTGCCATATGCCTTTGAGTTCACTGAGAGACATGCCATCTGCCACCACATTCAATGATGATTCCAAAAAAATATGAAGAAGGAAAAGAAGAAACAGAAGAGAAGGAGGGAGGAGATAGAAGAGGAGGAGGGGAAGGAGGAGGAGAATAGCAGAAGATTGTGATCAGATGCAGGAATATTGCCCATCATGTTCAGTCTAGGGTCTAGCCTGGTAGTAGTTCAGATTGTCTCTAGTCATGAAGCCAAAGCCCGACAATATCAACTAAATCCTCCCTTTTTCTGTAGGGGATGAACTGAGTACAATGCAGTTCACTCAGCATGATTATTGATGTAGGTTTAGAAAGAAGTCTTTGATATGAAAGTAAAAGCCAAAAATCCTAGGGCAATTTATATTTTAAAGGAGTTTTGGCCCAGGGAATGGGATTAAAACAGAAAGAACTTGCTTGTACACAGTTAATTTATTTGTAAAAAATGCAATCCTTCATGGAGGGTGTGGAGAAAGAAGAAAATGGCAAAAAATCAGGGACTTGGGGGAGATTATTTATAGTGAGGAAAATATCTAAATCTATTTTGGTACTATGTTTTATTAAGTGTGAAATAGTCTCAGTATATATATTTAACTCTACATAATAGAATTACTGTAATAAATCCCTTAAGACGACTCCCAAAGAACAGAAGTAATTTTTCTTAGAAGCTTAAAAATAGAAATCTTTCTCAAATGCATCCAGACAGTGCCCTCACAGTCCATATTTTGCCAAAGAAATAGAATAGAATATGTATATATGTGTATAACTGAATCACTTTGCTGTACAGTAGAAATTAACACAACATTGTAAATCAACTATACGTCAATAAAAAAAATAAGAGTAGAATAAATTGTAAATTTCACAGGAAAAATTTTACAAATAACCATGTGTTTAGTTGGTTTTGTTTACTTGAAAGAGGAAAAGATTCAAACCTTATGGATCAAATTTTGTCTAAGAGAATACTACATGAAAAACACAGCTGGATTTTAACCAAATTTTTCCTTGTAAAACGAAAAAAGTTTGTTAGAGTAAAATGCGTTTTGAGAATAAAATGTAACCCTCTTTCAGAAATCTATAGCCAATATTACAAGGTTGTCTTGTACCTAGCTTGTGAAATTTATTTAAAATGTTTTGTCCCAGATATGTGAAAGAAAAAAATGGTTTCCAAATAACTGAATTTCCAGTACACTTCTAAAAAATAAAATTTAATGAAATGATATGCAGCTCCCCAAAAGTGACTAATTATAAGAAACAATTATATTTGGGCTACTGTAAAAATTTCATATCACTATTTATTGAAAAGTATTTAATGGGCACGTAGAAAAGCATTATGGGAAGTATAAAAAAGCGAATTAATAATATATGGCATTTGTATATTGCTCTATAATTTGTTTACAACATGCTTTACCTACTTTATCTGAAAAACATATTTTTCTATTTTATGGATAAGAAAACTAAGGCTTGGGCTTCCCTGGTGACGCAGTGCTTGAGAGTCCGCCTGCCGATGCAGGGGACACGGGTTCGTGCCCCGGTCCGGGAGGATCCCACCTGCCGCGGAACGGCTGGGCCCGTGAGCCATGGCCACTGAGCCTGCGCGTCCGGAGCCTGTGCTCCGCAACGGGAGGGGCCACAACAGTGAGAGGCCCGCGTACCACAAAAGAAAAAAAAAAAGAAGAAGAAGAAAAAAGAAAGAAAACTAAGGCTTAGCAAAGTTAATCACATTGTTAAGGTCAAATCGCTAATAAGAGTTAGAATCAGAAGTGAATTCAGGTCTTATGATGTCATGTCAGAGCTCCTTGTACTCTTGCACCTTCCCTCTCTGCCAGAGACACCGGTGCTTCAACTTTCAGAGTTTGATATTAATCCCACATAGTTACCCTCATGTTTTCCATCTACTGTGAATAGAACTGCTTTGGAAGCAGTAACATTTTAAGCTGTTCTCAGCAACAGACACCTCTATAAATTAAGGATTTAAGAGTTTACTGGGGAAAGTGAAGAGAGGTGACTTTATGTCACAATTTGACACAAGCTAGTCATGTGGACAAGTTATACATTCATGAAATAAATACTGTTGCAAACAAGATATCCTTGCTAATGATATCATGTATTGATATATTAGAGTGATAATTTGATCAACACAATTAGAGAATCAGACATTATATAACAGGGTTCACCATAGAATAAACTTCTCACAATTTACTTATCCAGGTCAAATTTGTGCATATAATTTATTAAAACCTGTTAGCATAGCACAGTGGTGTTAGAGAATTTTGAGTACTAAATAATTATTCTGCCAATTATCAAATAACTTATTTGTGGAGAAGGTCTAATCTCAGAAACTCTTTTGTTGCTGTGGAAATAGAATTTGAGATGTAGGGACACTTCAAACATAGGGTGTCTCCCAGGGAAATCTTCAAAGGCAATATGAGTGGGGTAATGCAAGAAAAGTTTAAAGTGTGCTGAATTTCTTGGAGAAAAAAGTGTAAGTCCTTGAATAATATTTCTCTGAATCACATCACATCTACCATTTTAGAAATATAGAGAGCTGTTTATAGAAAAAAGAAAAAGAAGCAGTAGGAACTGAGAAAAGGCAAGGGAAGTAAAGCAGGTAATAAAACAAAAAGACTTTGAGGTGCAGCCCTTGGGGGTTAAAACTGAGTCAAAATCTCCCAGATCCATGAGACAGTGGTCTGTCTGGTAGAGAGGAAGGAAGTGGCACATCGATGGAGGGATTGATGGAGTCAGGTCAAAGACTCTGAGCCATTCTTTGTCTGTACTCTGAAAGAGCTAGCAGAAAACTGCAGAGTTTCATTCACAGGGGAGTGTTCGCTTCACTTAGCCAAGCTGTGTTCGTAAAACTTTGTTATGTTTTCTGTATGTTAGTAAAACATTACCCAGAGCTGTTCCTACAAAAAGCACCTATCAAATAAGAAGTGGGATGAGATGATCTCCAAGGTCTGTTCCAGCTTTAACATGAGAATTCGATAAGTGGAAAAAGCCTAATGGTATTTTTAATAAACAGAAAGTCGGAAATGTTTGTTAAAAATCCATGTTTCAGGGACCCTTTTATCCAGAGGTCAAGAGATGGGTAGCTAAATTTATACAACCAGTTTTCTGCTAAGTTTGGGGTATAATTTTTGTCGCTAGATAGTGGATGAAATTCTCTCAATTGATAACTTTTATTTTCCCATTTGCCAGCTGCTCTTTTTTTCACTTGCCTCTTTTAGGAATTTGCTTGGCTCTTTTCCTCCACTTAATGACTATATTTAAGAAAGGATTTGGCTAGGTGCCTAGAGACTCTTGGGTGTTGGATGCCATATAAACAAAATTAATTACTAATTTCAGTGCCAATATCAGATCACTGGCAATGAGACACTAGTTGACAAAAAAAAAAGCAGACAGTATCGAAAATTTCAACAAATAATAGTACGCTTTTCACATAAATCAAGAATATGCAAAAATTAATAGGAAGAATCCTATATATTTGTTTACATTTACACAGTGTTTTATGGGTTTTTCTTAATGTTCTCATATACGTTATTTAATTTGATGGCCAAAACAACCTCACATACTGGTTACTACTACTACTAACGTCATTTTATGAAATTAAGGAACCTCAGAGCTGTTGTGTTATCACATGCATTTTTTTCATTCACTCAACAGATAATGTACTGAAAATCTACTAAGTGTCAGATGTCACAGTAGGAGCTGTAAGAGTGACCAAGCATCCCAGTTTGCCCAGAGCTGGAGGAGTTCCCTGGGATGCAGACTTTCAGTGCTAAAATAGGACAGCCCTGGGCAAACTGGGATGCTTGGTCCACGCTAACATAATTCTGGTCATTTTTAACAGCACATCATGGTTCAAATCACAAAAGAAGCTGTATACCAGAAGGAGAGCTCTGTCTCTCTCCTACCTCACTCAGGGCTTTTCCTGCTGGACCCCACTCCCAGTTCTGTACTAAAAATTCTCTCAGTGTTGCCAGTGATCACCTAAGCATCAAAAATAGCCCTCCTGTTCCCAACTTCTCTGAGATTTTTGACATTTCAACTACCTGGTATTCCCTTTGACTTCATTTTCTCTCTTTCCTTTCTCTCTCCTCTAGTAAGCCCTACATTTTCCCACCTAAACTTCCATCATCAAGCACTGACCCCCAAATTTTATATCCATAGCTGCAATAGAATGGCTTTGACACGAGGATGTCTGACAGAAAAAAGAGCCCCTCTCCTTCTGGCCATCGCACCAAGTATTCAAAGGAATCAAATCTCAGAACAAAAAGGTTCTGTTCTTTCCCACAGCCAATTCCTCCTCTTGACTCTTCTGTCTCTGTTGTTAGGCAGCACCCTTGCTATCCAGGCTCCATTTCAGTCATAATTGGTTTTTTTTCAACCACATCTAACGTATTACCAGTTTTTAGCAAGTTCTTTAGAAAGTTCTTCCTGTTTGTCTTTGCTTTTCCTGCTGTCACCGCTGTGGCTAAGTTCCTCTTTATCTCTTTTGCATTGCTGTTCTAGTTTTTTCCATGAACCAGCTACAGCCTCCCCTTTCATTTCTGTCTTCACACCAGTTTAGTCTGAAGTGTTCCCAGGTTAAAGTGCATTCTGGTCTTCATTCCTAATGTTCTTTTATATGAACCACATTTTCCAGCCAAAATAAACGACTTGCCATGCAGTCCTTTGCTCCCTATGCCTTTGCTTATGTTATTCCCTACATGTGGAATATTTTTGCCTGTCAAAATCTTACTCATCTTTCAAGCCAATCTTTTTTTTTTTTTTTTTTTTTTTTTTTTTTTTTGCGGTACGCGGGCCTCTCACTGTTGTGGCCTCTCCCGTTGCGGAGCACAGGCTCCAGACGCGCAGGCTCAGCGGCCATGGCTCACAGGACCAGCTGCTCCGCGGCATGTGGGATCCTTCCGGACGGGGGCACGAACCCGTGTGCCCTGCATCGGCAGGCGGACTCTCAACCACTGCGCCACCAGGGAAGCCCGCCAATCTTAAATTTCCAAGTTTAACTGAATTTTTTTGCAGTTCCAAAAGGATGTAAGCACTCCCTCCTTTGAACTCATTTTACTTGGTACCTCTGGGTGACTCATCTCACCTGCTTTATATTATAATTCTTTGCATCCTCTTCTCAATCCTCCAACTGGATCATACACTGCTTGAGACTATGACTGTGTCTGACTCATTCCGGGATCCCTGCTTTACCCAGCAGGCATTCATTAAGTTTCTCTTAAAGATTGAACTGCTCTAACTCCCCTCCCCATTCTGGCTTTAAAATGCATTTTGTCGTTAAGTCATTTTGGATATTTAACAATTAATGTGCAACTTAAACAAATATATAGTGAATGCGTGAACATTATAATTAAAAAACAAAAACTCAAACATCCAAGGATTGTCCAACATCAGCACAAAGTTTCTGAGTACAGAAGTGTTCACACTAGGAGACTAACTTCCAGTTGTGTGTTTGTACACACACATGTTGTCCACCCAGCCAGCTCCTTATCAGCTCCCCTGCAGAAAAGGCCACAGAGAAGGAGAGTTATTCCAGGAAGGGCAATCACTTCCATTCAGAAAAGAGACTTTAATTGAATAATTTTTCACGTGGTTGAAATTGAATTGGTACGGCACTGCAGGAAGAATACCTGTTTGGGGCCTAAATTGTTTTTCCCCATTTAGAGGAGGGCACAATGTAAGCATGAGATTCACACAGTTAGGAAATTATAAATACGTATTTGGATTTTAGGACAATTCCAAAAGACACCCATCAGTGTGACCCTTGAAGGGTTTCACTTAATTAACCGGGAATCAATTAAAACATTAGAACTTAAAAGTTTCATCACAATATTTGT
Organism: Globicephala melas; assembly: GCF_963455315.2. Lineage (NCBI taxonomy): Eukaryota > Metazoa > Chordata > Mammalia > Artiodactyla > Delphinidae > Globicephala > Globicephala melas. Next base: position 43,919,148 of record NC_083327.1, on the reverse strand, counting down.
TTAGTTTTTACGGAGACAATTTCAAAAATAGCAAAGTTGAAGAGAAGTAGTCATTTTTCGTGATGTTTTCAAAATATTCTTCTAAAGACTTTGGGTCTGCATATGGAGGGAAAACAAGAGATTGATGTGAAGAAAATCATGTTCTATCTTATGTTATCCACTGTCCCTTCCCCTTTAAATTCTCTCACCATCATCAAGTTTCTCAAGCTGTGCACAAACATTTGAGGGCCTGCTTCTTCGGGCACTGCTGGCAACACCCAAGGATGGAGACCTAGTCTTTGCATCTTAATACAGCTGACTCTTTTACCCTTGTTCTGAGCCGAGTTATATCAAGGAAAGGGGGAGATGAATGAATGACCCATGCGTCTCACTTCTAATATCTGCTGCTTCAGATTTGGAGTTTGATTTAGTGTCTCTATCAGAGAGTTTAAGGAAACAAAGTCTTTTATCTTCTTTAAATAAATTCATGCACTGACACACGATTTACCTTCTCTGGCAGTTTTATTATTCAGAACAATGGGCTTTTTTAGTTGTGCAGTATTTTGGCTTTTCCCTTTCCTCTCACGTTGATAAACAAAAACATTCAGTCTGGTAACTTAAACAAGGATAAAACAGAAGACATACATGCCATCAAGACTACAAAAGTGCCATTTTTGTCATTGTCATTTGTTATATAAAGGGTATAGAATGGAAAGCAAAATAACCCTCCCCTTTGTAGTGGATGTTAACTAGTATTTTACAGAGAAATTGACGATGAGCTCCTGACACCTTCTCTACCCTAATTATTCATCAATTTAATAAGTATTGATTAAGGACTTGCTCTGTGCCAGGGATAGTAACTGGTACTGTTTATACAGGTGAACAGAGGGACAGGTGCCTGTGTCCTTCAACGTCACTAGTCTAAACAGAACCACCTGTATTCACATTCCTTCTCCCTTTCTTCCTGCCTTCCTTTCTTTATCAGATCTTATTACATTTTATTAGATCTATATTAGGTCCTCTATCTGGTCCTTATCCCATAAAGAGTTTCTCGTTGTTTTGGTTTTTTTTAACTCTTTCCTTTCACTCCTTTGACCTCCGTTTCTCCTTCCGATCAGCATGTAATATTCAGTTTTCTGTTTTTTAAATTCTCCCTCAGATTCTGGTCACTGGTCTTGCTCTTTGAGCCTCTTCCTCAGGGATTTCATGGACATGTTGCTGGCTCTGGGCATGTTTACTTCCTCACCTACCATTCTACAATTTCCCAGCTTGCTCTCCCCAGAGTCACTAAATAAAACGAATATCTTTTAGGACTCATCGTACTGATTTCTTGGTAGCATTTTAAATGTTAAGCAAACTTGCCTACATTAAAGAGTCCCTCCTTTGGGCTTCCAACACAGTACAACCTCTAGTTTTCCTCTTACATTTCTGGCCACAGATGCTCATTGTCTTTGATGAACTGCTCTTCCTCTGGCCTTCTGAGACATGCTGGTGTGGTGCTAGGCCCTCATCTTTTTACAGTGTTCACCCCCTTGGGTGATCTTGATAGTGAGATGGTTTCAGTTATTTTAACCAGTGGAGTTCAAATCTTAGTGTACATAAGAATCAACTGGAAAATCTGATTTAATAGATGTAGGCTGGGGCCAGATTTAGCATTTTAACGAGCACCCCAGACAATTCGGAGAAAAGCAGTGACCCCCTGCAGATCATCTTTCAGCACTGAACTAAACTATAATTTCTATGAAGGCATGAATTGAATCTGTTTTACTCATCATGGAATTTTCAAAGGCAGCAGAGCAGCTAGCAAACAGAAGTGTTCAGTTAATATTTTCAGGACAAATGAATGTATATGTGGGTGACTCCACCACATCTGTAGCTCCAGCCCAGATTTCATTTTGCATTCCCCACCAACCCCTAGTGAATGGCCTCATAATCCACTGATAACAAATCAGAATCCCTGATTCTTCCATCTACCTCAACCCTTCCATCCAGTTAATTAGTAAGCATATCTATCTCAACCTTCTAATATCTTGTAGAACCCGCCACTCCCTTCTGTCACTGATGTCAATGTCCTAGTCCAGGCCACCATCATTTCTCAACTAACTAGGCATACTGCCTCATTCTTACCCCAAGTTTCCTTAAACAAATATTGCAACATTAGGGTCCAAACACATTAATATGATGTGTATGGTCCTTTATGAGATGGCCTCTGCCTGCCTCTACAAATATTGTTCACCTCTATTCACCCCACTTTATGTTCTACTCATAATGAATTGTAGGAAGTATTTTTCTTGTTTTTCATTCTAATAGTGTTTCCTTTAACAAAAACTTTAAAACATATATTTATTTAAATGCCAGCTCCAGGTGGGAGATTTTACTTTAAGTATCACCTACATAAGCTACTGAGTTGTCCACATTCTTACTCCTTCATTATACAGTTCCCAGCTCTCACTTCTTAGCCTCTGTTAAATGAGTCTGGTGTCTTTGATATGATTATTGTTATTATTGTTTTTACAGTAAGTTACTATTGCATTATTAATTTTATATGATATATCCTATCTTTTAAGAATAATATTTTTAATTTGCATTGTTTCATAATTTTTTTTAACTTTTTTCTAACTTGTGTTAGTGAAAATCTTTCTTTAGTGCTTTTGTGCTTTACCTCTCATTCTTTTTTTTTTTTTTTTTTTGGTACGTGGGCCTGTCACTGTTGTGGCCTCTCCCGTTGCGGAGCACAGGCTCCAGACGTGCAGGCTCAGCGGCCATGGCTCACGGGCCCAGCCGCTCTGCGGCATGTGGGATATTCCCGGACCGGGGCACGAACCCGTGTCCCCTGCATCGGCAGGCAGACTCTCAACCACTGCGCCACCAGGGAAGCCCAACCTCTCATTCTTTTGAAGTATATAACTAAGTAACTTTTCAAGAATGTGGACAGGTAACATTTTCTCAGACCGAATAAAACCCAAAATTATCTTTCTGTTTCCTAAATGACAGATTGATTAGATAAAACATTTATAGATTGCAGAATTTTTTAGCCCCTCAGACTTGTTTCTGGACATTAATTTTTGCCTCAGATGACCTGAGGCCAAACTGGATTTTCTTTCCTTGAAAATAAATTACATTTACCTGATTAGATACTTATAAGGTATTTTAATCTACGCAATTCAACATTTTTTATTCAGTGAACAAGTAGAGATATATTTTCACTGAGTTTTCCCTGGATTACAGTGAGTTTTTTCAATCCTCTGTTGAATGCTGGTTTACCAAATGAGCCTGTTAACAAGACAAAGCTGAGTTACCTTGATACGAGAGCATGCTGCCTCCGTAGTATTCATAGCATCTCTGAGGAGAGAGGGCAAAGTTGGCATATTGATAAGATTTTGAAGCCTCATTTAAAGTAGATCTTTTCATGGGGAGGAGAAGAGAAGGAGAGTAAGGATCATGATATAGTAGTATAGGACTGGTAAACACAGCAAAAAGAAGATTTTGAGAAGAGAGGTTCAAAGTATCTTGGGAAAAAAAATATGACCAAAATACCATCACTATACCTAAATAATTAACAGCATTTCTCTCTTCTTGAGGTATAACTGACATATAACATTATATATTAGTTTCAGGTGTACAACATAATGACTTGATATTTGTATATATTGTAAAATGATCACCACAATAAGTCTAGTTAACATCCATCACTATATATAGTTAACGAATTTTCTTATGATGAGAAATTTTAAAATACACTCTCTTAGCAACTTTCACATATACAATACAGTATTATTAACTATAGTCCCCATGCTATAAACTACAGCCCCATGGCTTATTTATTTTATAGCTGGAAGTTTGTACCTTTTACCCCCTTCACCCATTTTACCCATCTCCCACCCCCTGCCTCTGGCAACCACCAATCTGTTCTCCGTAGCTATGAGCTTGGTTTTTATTTTATTTTATTTTTTAGATTTCACATGTAAGAGAGATCATATGGTATTTGTTTTTCTCTGCCTGATTTATTTCACTTAGCATAAAGCCCTCAAGGTTCATCCATGGCACAAATGGCAAAATTTCATTTTTTCCTATGGCTGAATAATATTCCATTGTATATATACTACATTTTCTTTATACATTCATCTATCAATGGACACTTAGGTTGTTTCCATATCTTGGTTATTGTAAAAAATGTTGCCGTGAACATAGGGGTGCAGATACCTTTTCGAGTTTAGTGTTTTTGTTGTCTTTGGATGAGTACCCAGAAATGGAATTGCTGGATCATATGGGAGTTCTATTGTAATATTTTGGGGATCCTCCACATTGTTTTCCACAGTGGGTGAACCCGTATACTCTCCCATCAATAATGCACAAGGGTTCCCTTTTCCCTACACCCTCACCAACATTTGTTATTTCTTTTCTTTTTGTTAATAGCCATTCTAACAGATGTGAGATAATATCTCACTGTGTTTTGAGTTGCATTTCCCTGATGATTAGTGATGTTGAGCATCTTTTCATGTACCTGTTGGCCATCTGTATGTCTTGTTTGGAAAAATGTCTATTCAGATCCTCTGTCCATTTTTTAATCAGATTATTTGATTTTTTGCTATTGAGTTGTATGAGTTCTTTATCTATTTTGGATATAATCCACCTACCAGATATATGACTTGTAAATATTTTCTGCCATTCAGTAAGTTGCCTTTTCATTTTTTGATAGTTTCCTTTGTTGTGCAGAAGCTTTTTAGTTTGATGTAGTCCCACTTGTTTATTTTTGCTTTTGTTGCCTTTGCTTTTGGTGTCAAATCCAAAAAATTATTGCCAAAACCAATGTCAGGGAGCTTACCATCTATGTTTTCCTCTAGAAGTTTTATAGTTTCAGGTCTTACATTCAAATCTTCAATCCATTTTGAGATAATTTTTGTATATGGTGTAAGATAGTGGTCCAGTTTCAATAAATTTTTTTTTTTTTTTTGCGGTACGCGGGCCTCTCACTGTTGTGGCCTCTCCCGTTGCGGAGCACAGGCTCCGGACGCGCAGGCCTAGCGGCCATGGCTCACGGGCCCAGCCGCTCCGCGGCATGTGGGATCTTCCCGGACCGGGGCACGAACCCGTGTCCCCTGCATCGGCAGGCAGACAGACTCTCAACCACTGCGCCACCAGGGAAGCCCTCAATAAGTATTTTTTATTGTCATTAAATATGAGTGTTCAAGATCCCCCAAATTATCTAATAAATTTTGAGGGTTACAAAGTTGCCTTGGGATGTAAACTTTCCTTCACCATTTTCTGTTGAAGAGTTAATGGGTCTTTCAAGATGTTTCTGGAGAGATCAATAAAGTTATTTACAATATTGTGTTTGGAAATCATTTTCCTCAGTCTCCTCTGAACCTTGATGGTTTCTGTCTGCCCTTGCTTTTTATGTCTTTGAAAGTCTTGAGCAGGATCAGCCAGGTATCCTTTAGAGTGACCCCCAACTGGGTTTGTGTCCACTGGAAAAACAGAACAAGGATGAATGGATGGATGGATGGATGGCTACATAGATAGGCAGATAGATTGCAAAACATTGGCTTAGTGACTGTGGAGGCTAGCTAGACAAGTCCAAAATCTATTGTTCAGGCCATCAGGAAGGGTAGGCTGGAAACTGTCACTGCAGGAGCTGACACTGCATGCCAGAATTTCTTCTTCCTCAGGGAAACCTCACTTCTTCTCTTAAAAACTTTCATCTGATTGCATCAGATTGGACACACTAGATTTTGGAGAATGATCTCCTTTGCTGAAAGTCAACTGATTGCAGAAGCTGATCACATTTACAAAATGCTTCACAGCAATACCTAGATAACAGTTTGATTGAACAACTCTGTAGTATAGCTTAGCCAAGTTGACAAATAAAACTGACCATCACACTGGAGTTATGGATTATATTAAAAAAAGAAACAAAGGTGCATCATATATTAAGGGGTATACAATATCCACATGACATTACTGTGATGTTGATCTTCATTCACTTGGTTAAAGTAGCATTTGCCAGGTTTCTCCACAGTAAATCTATGATTATTTCCATTTCCTACTCTATTTTTTGGAAATCAGTCACAAAGTCTAGAGCATTTTAGTGAGTAGAGGAAATTAATCTTCACATCCTATAATGGGGAATATCTACATACACTATTTGGAATTCTTCTGTAAGAAACATTTGTCTCTTTCCCCCCATTTATTTCTTTATTCGATCATTTGTTTTTGTCAGCATAGACTCATGTGTATACTTTGGATTATAATCTATTGATAATACTACATTTTTTTGTTGCTCAAATTGTTCCATCTCTGGTCATTCAGAGCTCTTTTAGGTTGGTTCTTGTGTCTCTTTGACATGTCCCCCATCCTTTTGCTTTTTGAGCACTTCCTTACTTTTTTTTAAATATAAATTTATTTATTTTATTTATTTATTTTTGGCTGTTTTGGGTCTTCACTGCTGCGCACGGGCTTTCTCTAGTTGTGGTGGCGGGAGCTACTCTTCGTTGCAGTGCGCGGGCTTCTCATTGTGGTGGCTTCTCACTGCGGTGGCTTCTCATTGCGGAGCATGGGCTCTAGGCGCGCAGGCTTCAGTAGTTGTGGCACGCAGGCTCAGTAGTTGTGGCTTACGGGCTCTAGAGCACAGGCTCAGTAGTTGTGGCACACGGGCTTAGTTGCTCTGCGGCATGTGGGATCTTCCCCGACCAGGGCTTGAACCCGTGTCCCCTGCATTGGCAGGTGGATTCTCAACCACTGTGCCACCAGGGAAGCCCACTTCCTTACTTTCTGGTACTTACAGGTAATTCAGACTCATCTTGTATTTTCCCTGCGCCAGTCCTAGAACCAGCCATTCTTCAAGGAGCCCTATTACTTTGATTGGAGAATGGTATTTAGGGTGTGGGGTATGCTTGTTGCTACTGGGGTGTCACTGCTTCTAGGCTCTCTCAGCGGACAGTGCTGGGTACTATATGCACTTATACTAAGCTGTGTACCTTTAGTTGTTTCTATATTAATCCAGTTCTATATTAAGCTAAACACAAATTCTTACCAATGTCTCCAACTCTAATGAATCAGTGCAGTGTTCATACCAGACCTCCTTTTTTGTTAATATGTAACTTCCCTTTATTACAAAGAGAAACTTGGCCCCTGCCACCCAAAATCCATTTACTTATATGTTCAGTCCCAGTGTATATGTAAACCAGTTTCAGAACTGTTAATCCATACTTCTGTGAGAAACAGATTTGCCAGAGTACAGAGTTTATGCACAGTTTTTTTTTTTTGGTTTGTATATATTAAACTGTACTTTTTGTTATGTAAAGTTCTATGGATTTCAACAAATCAAATTATGTAACCATCACCCCCAGAACATATGAAACATTTCCTTCACCCCAAAATTTTCTCTGTGCATCCTCTTCGTAGTCACTAACCCCACTACTATAATTTGTCTAAGTTTTAAATGTCATTTTTGCTTTTTAGTCTTTTGTATATTTATGTTTATTTTATTGGATAATTATAGGGCAAGCTCAACTGGGGTATGATAACCAAATGGTTATCTTTCCATTCATTCTATTTTGAACAAGTATTTAACAAGCTATTCATATTACCATGCATTTTGATGAACGCAGATTATATACTGAAGAATATTTCCATATTAAAAGTTATGGTTATTGCAGATAAACTTTCAATTAATTTATATTTCTCTAATTGACATTTAAGGCTTATTTGGAAAATCAGCACAATCTTTATTAAAAAAATTAGTTATAAAAAGTGCTTAATGTAATACTAACAAAGGTATATTAAGAAAGAAAATGCTACAGCCTTTCTGAACTGTACTTGCTCTTAGTAATGGTGATGACATATCTAATTCAATGTTTTAAAAGAATTCTATACTACATATAGCAATTCAAAATGGATCAACTAAATAACATATGAATATCTCATTGTCATATTTATTTTGATTTTATACATATCAAAGCAATAGACCTTGCTTGTTAAGTTTTATTTCTCATATACTTAAGAAAGTTCAGAAGACCACTTTGCTGTCTGATAAACTGATAGCTCAGGTCAAGTGTACATGCATATGTGTATACTTATTAGGGAAAGAAGTGAGATTCATTGTTTAACAATTCATAGTCTTATATTCCCTGCTATTTTCTTTCCTTGACTCCATATAACTCAGTCTGCTTAAATTTCAAATATTATAGTATTGGAGAAAACATATTTAGAGAATTCTTAAATTAAGTGTATCTTTAAAAGAGACGTAGAATTGGATTATGATCTCCATTATAATAATTTTCTATTGTGCAAAATAGCAGTTGAAAGAATTTTAAAAACTAGAATTAAGAAATAATATTTGTAGTCTCATTTCACTATATCAGTTTTAAGACAGAAAATTCCTGAATTAGAAATCACCTATTATAAGAATCTCAGAGACCTTTTCATTAATTTTCATTCCTAAAATCAACTAATAGAAAAATATTGCAATTCTGCTTCATCTGCAATTTTGTGAGCAAAATGATACACCTGCTTTAACCTGTATGATCAGATGACACTGCTTTCAGAAATATTTTAGGAAAGACTGCTGCCTTGACAAATATGTTTTTGCCTGAATTTATATAATGCATATTGAACAATCCCTGCAGTAGAAGAGAATACAAAAGCATTTGTAACTTTGCAAAATAGAATTGAAGGCCACAAGGGGTGTGGATGATAATCTTGTTGTATAGACCTGGTAAAACCCTCCTTTGATTTTAATCCCAGGGTCTGAGAGTTAGAGGGGACGACAGAGGTCATCTAGATACAGGTCTTGTAATTCAATCTTGTGTTTACAGTTGAATGTCCCTTGTATTCCAGTTATCTCTTCGCTAAAAATAAATGTGGTGAATGCTAATAAAACGTGATCTCTTTGGGAAACTATTCAACAGAATGATTAATTAATTGAGAGAAAGGTTGTATGATAACTGAAATGAAAACAGCGTTTTTTATTCAACATTCAAAACACATTTGACATTTTGTTGTAAACTGTATGTTTCTAGCAGCTGTTAGGGTGATTGTTTTGCCAATTTCTAATTGCAGATGTTGGCAGCTGGAAATTAGGAGCAAGTAGTAGTTTCTTTAGAATATAGAATTAAATGTATAAAAACATGAGATTACATCATACTTTTTCAGTCATCTTCAAAACTGCTATGAGGAGCAGCGTTTTAGAATCTCTACTAATTATTGTAAAGGTCTGATAACCTTAAACATTAAAAAACTTTAAACCTCTACTAGCTATAAAAAAAAAAAGCATGTCACTTTTCATAAGTAAATTAGATGGCAAAGAAATCTCCATGGCCAGAGCAAAGAAAGAAAAATAAGGAATACATAAACTCCTTTTATTTAATTTGAATAATTAAATAAAAGGAGTTTTATTAAATTATTCAGATAATTGCTTCAATTCTCCCTTTAGCCTTGCCTGTGAAGACCTGACAAAATGCCCTTTTCTCCTACAGTAATCTCCAGAGCAGCATAAAAGGATGCTGATAAACATTAATTTTGCATTATAAGATAGTCTCAGTAAGTGATAGTAGTTTCAAGACGAATGTGTTGGCCTCCTGAGAACAGATTTTAGGAATGAAAAAGGAGCTCTTAAAACTGCTTTTTTTTTTTGATTTTTATTTTATACTGGAGTATAGTTGATTAACAATATTGTGTTAGTTTCAGGTGTACAGCAAAGTGATTCAGTTATACATATACATGTATCTATTCTTTTTCAAGTTTTTTATAATGTTGGTTATTATCTTGCAATAGTATTTTCCAATCAAAGAGACTGCTGAAGACACTGCTCTTCTAGCCATTGATTACTTCCTCCTGCAATTAGAAATAAGCAGTGTCTGTTCCTAGAGGTATAGCTTATATAGTGTGGTCCACTCTGCTAGTCACTTATGCTAAGTCTACAGGGCGGTTCTTTAAGATATACATTCAAAGGAGTGACATCACCAAGTTGGCAACATAGTTTTTTCTCTGACTTTACTCCCCCTCACAAGAAGAACAACTAACAGCTATTCAAAAATAAGACCCCACTGAGAAAACCTTAGAATATGTGGATAAGCTGAAGCATCCCCTGCACCTCAGAGACCAAGACAGACTGCTTTAGAAGAGTAAGATAAATGGCTACACATTGCAAACAATAGAAAGAAAATAACTGTCAACAGAAAATTCTATACCTGGTGAAGCTATCCTTCAAAAATAAGGAGGAACATAGATTTCCCAAACAAACAAAAGCTGAGGGAATTCATTACCACCAGACCTGCCTTACAAAAAATGCTAAAGGGAGTTCTTTAAGTGGAAGCAAAAGAATGCTAATTAGCATCATTAAAAAAAGGGTAGTATAAATCTCACTGGTAATGGTAAATAGATAATCATAGTTAATTCTGCAATATGGTAATCGTGGTACGTAACTCACTACAACTCTAGTTTAAAAGCTAAAAAAAGTAGCAAGAATAAGCATAAATACATTAATCTGTTATTAGTTACACAATATTTAAAAACCATGTAAATTATAATAGCAGTAACATAAAATGTGACGGGAAGAAGTAAAAATGTATAGTATATTAATTCTATTGAAATTAATTTATTATCAGTTTAAAATAAGGTGTTACAAGATTACAATTTATGTAAGCCTCATGGTAACCACAAGAGAAAGTCTTGTACTAATTACACAAAAGAACATGGTAAAGAAGTCAAAGCAGGGGCTTCCCTGGTGGCGCAGTGGGTGAGAGTCGGCCTGCCAATGCAGGGGACACGGGTTTGTGCCCCGGTCTGGGATGATCCCACATGCCGCGGAGCAGCTAGGCCCGTGAGCCATGGCCGCTGAGCCTGCACGTCCAGAGCCTATGCTACACAATGGGAGAGGCCACAACAGTAAGAGGCCTAAGTACCGCAAAAAAAAAAAAAAAAAAAGTCAAAGCATACTGCAACTAAAGATGTCAAAACACACATTTAAAAAGAGAGAAGGATAAGAGACAAGAAGCAATGGATCTACAAAACAGCCAGAAAACAATGAACAAAATGGCAATAGTAAGTCCTTACCTAATAGGTAAGCCCTTACCAGTAATTGCTTTAAACATGAATGGATTAAATTTTCTAATCAAAAGATATAGAATGACTGAATGGAATAAAAATCACACAAAATCCAACAACATGCTGCCTACAAGAGACTCGCTTTAGTCTTAAAGACACTGAGACTGAGAGTGAAAGGATAGAAAAAGACATTTCAAACAAATGGTAACCAAAAAATAAAGCAAGGGTAGCTGTACTTATATCAGACAAAATAGACTTTAAAAATAGTAAATAGAGACAAAGAAGGTCATTATACCTTCAACTTATACAGTGCTATATGTCAATTATTTCTCAATAAACCTAGAAAAAAATTTATAGTGTAGTATAGGATAAAGTCAATAAATATGGGAAATTTAAAACATACCAAAATTTTGCTCTTTGAAGAATACGGCTAAAAGAATGAAAAGATCATCTACAAACTGGGAGAACATTTGCAAATAACCTATTTGACAAAAAGCTTGTACCCCGAATGTAAAGAATGCCCAAATTCAACAAAATTTGAACAGATGTTTCACCAAAGAAGATACATGAGTGGCAAATAAGAGCATGAAAAGATGCTCAACATCATTAGCCATTAGGGAAATGCAAATTAAAACCATAATGAGATACCACTATGCACCCATGAGAATGGCTAAAATATCTGACAATGCCAAGTACTGGCAAAAATGCAGAGCTATTGCAAATCTTATATATTGCTAGTGGGTATGCAAAAAGGTGCAGCCACTCTGGGAAACAGGCAGTGTTTTATACTGAAGTGTACACTTAGCCATATGATGCAGCAATCCCACTCCTAAGTGTTTACTCAGAAAAATACAGACTTATGTTCATGCAAACCCTATACATGTTTTTATAGCAGTTCTCTTCATAATCACCTAAAATGGAAACAACCATATGTCTTACAGTAGGTGAGTGGATAAACAAAGTGTAGCTCATTCATATAACGGGACACTACTCAGCAATATAAAGGAGTGAGGAGTCGGTAGACACAACATGGATGAATCTCAAAAGATTTATGCTGAGTTTAAAAAGCCAGTTTCCTAAATTGGGACTATTGGATTAATAGATACAAACTACTATACACAAAAATAGATAAGCAACAGAGATTTACTGTATCACTCTGGGAACTATATTCAATATCTTATAATAACCTATAATGGAAAGTAATCTGGAAAAAATAGGTATATTTTACAGGTATGCCTGTATCCTAAGCCCCTTAACTTAGGGTATCTCCCTGACTAGTCCTCAATGTGCAGCCATAGGACCATTATATCATGCTACTTTATCCCCTCTAGGTCATCCATAAGCTTGTCATTTACATAGTGTATATTCTGCAATGTTCCAGTGTCTATACTTTTTGCCATAATATATCCTATTACTTATGATATTTAATTTTAAATGAACACATAATGTCTTCTTTCAAAGCAAAATGAATTTCCTGATTAAATTTACAGGGAATCTGTTTATATTGATGAGTGACGGTTTAGCTAGAGTGTTCCATAAGTTAGCTTGCTGCAACAATAAGCATATTTACAGGGGGAAAAAAATGCAGTCACCTCTATGTACCCAAAAGCTTTCTCTTAAAGTCTTCTTAAAAATATTCACTGAGGAGGCTCGAGGAGAAGATGGCGGAAGAGTAAGACACGGAGATCACCTTCCTCCCCACAGATGCATCAGACATACATCTACATGTGGAACAGCTCCTACAGAACACCTACTGAACGCTGGTAAAAGACCTCAGATATTCCAAAAGGCAAGAAACTCCCCATGTACCTGGGTAGGGCAAAAGAGAAAAGAAAAAACAGAGACAAGAGAAGAGGGACGAGACATGCACCAGTGGGAGTGAGCTGTGAAGCGGGAAAGGAAGCCCTTTCGCGGGCGGAGACTGTGGGTGGCAGAGGGGGGAAGCTTCGGGGCCACGGAGGAGAGCGCAGCCACAGGGGTGCGGAGGGCAAAGCGGAGAGATTCCCACAAAGAGGATCAGGGCCGACCGGCACTCACCAGCCCGAGAGGCTTGTCTGCTCACCCGCCGGGGCGGGCGGGGCTGGGAGCTGAAGCTCCGGCTTCGGAGGTCGGATCCCAGGGAGAGGACTGGGGTCGGCTGCGTGAACACAGCCTGAAGGGGGCTAGTGCTCCACAGCTAGCCGGGAGGAAGTCCAGGAAAAGGCCTGGAGCTGCCGAAGAGACAAGAGACTTTTTCTTGCCTCTTTGTTTCCGGATGCGCGAGGAGAGGGGATTAAGAGCGCTGCTTAAAGGAGCTCCAGAGACGGGCGCGAGCCACGGCTAAAAGCGCGGACCCCAGAGACGGGCATGAGACGCTAAGGCTGCTGCTGCTGCCGCCACCAAGAAGCTTGTGTGCAAGCACAGGTCACTGTCCACACCTCCCCTCCCGGGAGCCTGTGCAGCCCGCCACTGCCAGGGTCCTGTGATCCAGGGACAACTTCCCCAGGAGAACGCACGGCGTGCCTCAGGCTGCTGCAACATCACACCGGCTTCTGCTGCCGCACCTTGCCCCACATCCGTACCCCTCCCTCCCCCCGGTCTGAGTGAGCCAGAGCCCCCATATCAGCTGCTTCTTTAACCCCGTCCTGTCTGAGCGAAGAACAGACGCCCTCAGGCAACCTACACGCAGAGGCGGGGCCAAATCCAAAACTGAACCCTGGGAGCTGTGCGAACAAACGAGAGAAAGGGAAATCTCACCCAGCAGCCTCAGAAGCAGCAGATTAAAACTCCACAATGAACTTGATGTACCCTGCATCTGTGGAATACCTGAATAGACAACGAATCATCCCAAACTGAGGAGGTGGACTTTGGGAGCAAGATATATTACTTTTCCCCTTTTCCTCTTTTTGTGAGTGTATGCTTCTGTGTGAGATTTTGTCTGTATAGCTTTGCTTTCACCATTTGTCCTAGGATTCTGTCAGTCCGTTTTTTTTTTTCTTTTTTTTTTTTTTACTTAAAAATTTTTTTTCATAATAATCATTTTTTATTTTATTAACTTTATTTTATTTCATCATATTTTATTTTATTTTATTTTATCCCCTTTCTTTCTTTCTTTCTGTTTCCTCTCACTTTTATTCTGAGCTGTGTGGATGAAAGGCTCTTGGTGCTCCAACCAGGCGTCAGGGCTGTGCCTCTGAGGTGGGAGAGCCAACTTCAGGACACTGGTCCACAAGAGACCTCCCAGCTCCATGTAATATCAAAAGGAGAAAACCTCCCAGAGATCTCCATCTCAACACAAAGACCCAGCTTCACTCAACGACCAGCAAGCTACAGTGCTGGACATCCTGTGCCAAACAACTAGCAAGACACAGCCCCACCCATTAGCAGAGAGGCTGCCTAAAATCATAATAAGGCCAAAGACACACCAAAACACGCCACCAGACGTGGACCTGCCCACCAGAAAGACAAGATCCAGCCTCATCCACCAGAACACAGGCACTAGTCCCCTCCACCAGGAAGCCTACACAACACACTGAACCAACATTACCCACTGGGGGCAGACACCAAAAACAACGGGAACTACGAACCAGCAGCCTGCAAAAAGGAGACCCCAAACACAGTAAGATAAGCAAAATGAGAAGACAGAAAAAGACACAGCAGATGAAGGAGCAAGGTAAAAACCCAGCAGACCTAACAAATGAAGAGGAAATAGACAGTTGACCTGAAAAAGAATTCAGAATAATTATAGTAAAGATGATCCAAAATCTTGGAAATGGAAAAGAGAAAATGCAAGAAACATTTAACAAGGACCTAGAAGAACTAAAGAGGAAACAAACAACGATGAACAGCACAATAAATTAAATTAAAAATACTCTAGAAGGGATGAATAGCAGAATAACTGAGGCAGAAGAATGGATAAGTGACCTGGAAGATAAAATATTGGAAATAACTACTAGAGCAGAATAAAGAAAAAAGAATGAAAAGAACTGAGGACAGTCTCAAAGACCTCTGGGACAACATTAAACGCACCAACATTTGAATGATAGGGGCCCCAGAAGAAGAAGAGAAAAAGAAAGGGACTGAGAAAATATTTGAAGAGATTATAGTTGAAAACTTCCCTAATATGGGAAAGGAAATAGTTAATCAAGTCCAGGAAGCACAGAGAGTCCCATACAGGATAAATCCAAGGAGAAACACGCCAAGACACATATTAATCAAAGAATCAAAAATTAAATACAAAGAAAACATATTAAAAGCAGCAAGGGAAAAGCAAGAAATAACATACAAGGGAATCCCCATAAGGTTAACCACTGATCTTTCAGTTGAAACTCTGCAAGTCAGAAGGGAGTGGCAGGACATATTTAAAGTGATTAAGGAGAAGAACCTACAACCAAGATTACTCTACCCTGCAAGGATCTCATTCAGATTTGATGGAGAAATTAAAACCTTTACAGACAAGCAAAAGCTGACAGAGTTCAGCACCCCCGAACCAGCTTTACAACAAATGCTAAAGGAACTTCCCTAGGCAAGAAACACAAGAGAAGGAAAAGACCTACAATAACAAACCCAAAACAATTAAGAAAATGGTAATAGGAGCATACATATCAATAATTACCTTAAATTTAAATGGATTAAATGCTCCCACCAAAAGACACAGACTGGCTGAATGGATACAAAAACAAGACCCATATATATGCTGTCTACAAGAGAACCACTTCAGACCAAGAGACATACACAGACTGAAAGTGAGGGGATGAAAAAAGATATTCCATGCAAATGGAAATCAAAAGAAAACTGGAGTAGCAATTCTCATATCAGACAAAATAGATTTTAAAATAAAGACTATTAGAAGAGACAAAGAAGAACACTACATAATGATCAAGGGATCAGTCCAAGAAGGAGATATAACAATTGTAAATATTTATGCACCCAACATAGGAGCACCTCAATACATAAGGCAAATACTAACAGCCATAAAAGGGGAAATCGACAGTACCACAATCAGAGTAGGGAACTTTAACACCCCCACTTTCACCAATGGACAGATCATCCAAAATGAAAATAAATAAGGAAACACAAGCTTTAAATGATACATTAAACAAGATGGACTTAATTGATATTTATAGGACATTCCATCCAAAAACAACAGAATACACATTTTTCTCAAGTGCTCATGGAACATTCTGCAGGACATCATATCTTGGGTCACAAATCAAGCCTTGGTAAATTTAAGAATATTGAAATCGTATCAAGGATCTTTTCCGACCACAATGCTATGAGACTAGATATTAATTACAGGAAAAGATCTGTAAAATATACAAACACATGGAGGCTAAACAATACACTACTTAATTAGCAAGAGATCACTGAAGAAATCAAAGAGGAAATCAAAAAATACCTAGAAACAAATGACAATGAAAACACGACAACCCAAAACCTATGGGATGCAGCAAAAGCAGTTCTAAGAAAGAAGTTTATAGCAATATAATCCTACCTTAAGAAACAGGAAACATCTCAAATAAACAACCTAACCTTGCACATAAAGCAATTAGAGAAAGAAGAACAACAACAACAACAAAAAACAACCAAAGTTAGCAGAAGGAAAGAAATCATAAAGATCAGATCAGAAATAAATTAAAAACAAGTGAAGGAAATGATAGCAAAGATCAATAAAACTAAAAGCTGGTTCTTTGAGAAGATAAACAAAATTGGTAAACCATTAGCCAGACTCATCAAGAAAAAAAGGGAGAAGACTGAAATCAATAGAATTAGAAATGAAAAAGGAGTAACAACTGACACTGCAGAAATACAAAAGGATCATGAGAGATTACTACAAGCAACTCTATGCCAATAAAATGGACAACCTAGAAGAAATGGACAAATTCTTAGAAATGCACAACCTGCCGAGACTAACCAGGAAGAAACAGAAAATATGAGCAGACCAATCACAAGCACTGAAATGGAAACTGTAATTAAAAGTCTTCCAACAAACAAAAGCCCAGGACCAGATGGCTTCACAGGCGAATTCTATCAAACACTTAGAGAAGAGCTAACACCTATCCTTCTCAAACTCTTCCAAAATATACCAGACGGAGGAACACTCCCCAACTCATTCTACGAGGCCACCATCACCCTGATACCAAAAGCAGACAAAGATGTCACAAAGAAAGAAAACTACAGGCCAATATCACGGATGAACATAGATGCAAAACTCCTCAACAAAATACTAGCAAACAGAATCCAACAGCACATTAAAAGGATCATACACCATGATCAAGTGGGGTTTATTCCAGGAATGCAAGGATTCTTAAATATATGCAAATCAATCAACATGATACAACATATTAACAAATTGAAGGAGAAAAACCATATGATCATCTCAATAGATGCAGAGAAAGCTTTCAAAAAAATTCAACACCGAGTTATGATAAAAACCCTGCAGAAAGTAGGCATAGAGGGAACTTTCCTCAACATAATAAAGGCCATATATAACAAACCCAGAGCCAACATCGTCCTCAATGGTGAAAGACTGACACCATTTCCACTAAGACCGGGAACAAGACAAGGCTGCCCACTCTCACCACTCTTATTCAACATAGTTTTGGAAGTTTTAGCCATAGTAATCAGAGAAGAAAAAGAAATAAAAGGAATCCAAATCGGAAAAGAAGAAATAAAGCTGTCACTGTTTGCAGATGACATGATACTAGACATAGAGAATCCTAAAGATGCTACCAGAAAACTACTAGAGTTAATCTGTGAATCTGGTAAAGTAGCAGGATACAAAATTAATGCACAGAAATCTCTGGCATTCGTATACACTAATGATGAAAAATATGAAAGTGAAATTAAGAAAACACTCCCATTTACCATTGCACCAAAAAAGAATAAAATATCTAGGAATAAATCTACCTAAGGAGACAAAAGACCTGTATGCAGAAAATTATAAGACACTGATGAAAGAAATTAAAGATGATACAAATAGATGGAGAGATATACCATGTTCTCGGATTGGAATAATCAACATTGTGAAAATGACTCTACTACCCAAAGCAATCTACAGATTCAATACAATCCCTATCAAACTACCACTGGCATTTTTCACAGAACTAGAACAAAAACATTCACAGTTTGTATGGAAACACAAAAGACCCCGAAAAGCCAAAGCAATGTTGAGAAAGAAAAACGGAACTGGAGGAATCAGGCTCCCTGACTTCAGACTATACTACAAAGCTACAGTAAACAAGATAGTATAGTACTGGCACAAAAACAGAAATATAGGTCAATGGAACAGGATAGAAAGCCCAGAGGTAAACCCACGTACATATGGACATCTTATCTTTGATAAAGGAGGCAAGAATATACAGTGGAGAAAGGACAGCCTCTTCAATAAGTGGTGCTGGGAAAACTGTTCAGGTACATGTAAAAGTATGAAATTAGAACACTCCCTAACACCATACACAAAAATAAACTCAAAATGGATTAAAGACCTAAATGTAAGGCCAGACACTATCAAACTCTTAGAGGAAAATATAGGCAGAACACTCTACAGCATAAATCACAGCAAGATCTTTTTTGACCCACCTCCTAGGGAAATGGAAATAAAAACAAAAATAAGCAAATGGGACCTACTGAAACTTAAAAGCTTTTGCACAGCATAGGAAACCATAAACAAGACCAAAAGACAACCCTCAGAATGGGAGAAAATATTTGAAAATGAAGCAACTGACAAAGGATTAATCTCCAAAATTTACAAGCAGCTCATGCAGCTCAATAACAAAAAAAAAAAAAACAACCCAATCCAATAATGGGCAGAAGATCTAAATAGACATTTCTCCAAAGAAGATATACAGATTGCCAACAAACACATGAAATGATGCTCAACATCACTAATCATTAGAGAAGTGTAAATCAAAAGTACAATGAGATATCATCTCACACCAGTCAGAATGGCCATCATCAAAAAATCTTGAAATGATAAATGCTGGAGTGGGTGTGGAGAAAATGGAACACTGCTGCACTGTTGGTGGGAATGTGAATTGATACAGCCACTATGGATAACAGTATGGAGGTTCCTTAAAAAATTCAAAATAGAATTACCATATGACCCAGCAATCCCACTACTGGGCATATACCCTGAGAAAACCATAATTCAAAAAGAGTCATGTACCAAAATATTCATTGCAGCTCTATTTACAATAGCCAGGACATGGAAGTAACCTAAGTGTCCATCAACAGATGAATGGATAAAGAAGATGTGGCACATATATACAATGGAATATTACTCAGCCATATAAAGAAATGAAACTGAGTTATTTGTAGTGAGGTGGATGGACCTAGAGTCTGTCATACAGAGTGAAGTAAGTCAGAAAGAGAAAAACAAATACCATATGCTAACACATACATATGGAATCTAAGAAAATAAAAAAAAAAAGGTTATGAAGAACCTAGGGGTAAGATGGGAATAAAGACACAGACCTATTGGAGAATGGACTTGAGGATATAGGAAGGGGGAAGGGTAAACTGTGACAAAGTGAGAGAGTGGCATGGACATATATACACTACCAAACGTAAAACACATAGCTAGTGGGGAGCAGCCGCATAACACAGGAAGATCAGCTTGGTAGTTCATGACCACCTAGAGGGGTGGGATAGGGAGGGTGGGAGGGAGGGAGACGCAAGAGGGAAGAGATATGGGAACATATGTGTATGTATAACTGATTCACTTTGTTATAAAGCAGAAACTAACACACCATTGTAAACAATTATACTCCAATAAAGATGTTTAAAAAAATAAAGAAAATATACACTGATTGACATCAGAGTAAGTGAGATTTCTCAATACGTAGTCCCTTTTTTGTATGTCCCAGTTTTTAAATGAATAGAATAAGATCTATTAAAGAAAAAAATACATCCAGGTAGTTGCTTTAGAACCTCTTGCTCACAGATACAGTATCACAACACTGGCCCCTTCAGACATCGAAACCATGCCTTTCTAACAATCTTGTCTGCTAGCTCTTCTGTTCCACTGATCTTTGGTCTCACGACCCCACCAAGCTGTTTGAATTCTTGTAACTTTATAATGTGCTTTGATAGCTAATAATCAAAAAGTACTTAATTTAGATTTTAAAAATAGCAGTTCTCACTGGTTATTCTTACTGATATAATAGAATCATTATCTCAATGCCTCCTTTCATCCCTTCTATAAAATAATTTTCTTAGAATTATATTAATCTATAACTAATAAAATTACATACTCTGCCTTCTTTGTGGGCAGAGACCCTAACTTGCCTTTCTATCTCTCACACTTAGTGCAAAGCCAGAAAGAGAGTCAACAGGAGAACTTCCTAGTGTTTATGGGTACTTGCTACATGTTTGCTGAATGAATAATAATTATTATCAGACTTCACCAGTGCTTCAAGAGGAAAAAAAAAAAGTTATTCTGATAAGTCTCATAGCTGTGTTAGACCTTTGGGTTTGGAAATTTTCTCTTTCTCTGCCTGTGTTTCATAACTTACCAAGACCTCTCCTCCAATGGTGAGCTCTGTTTGTGACTTTTGATCTAGCCTCTTTCCTCTAGAGTGTTCTAGTCCAAGATTAGGCAACTTCTGCATTGATTCCAGAACCATTTACTGGCTCATGCAACTTCACCTTCTCTACCTCCACTGCCCCAGAAATCAGTCAAATATTTTTGTTTTATCTTTTTAATAAATGTAAGTTCATTGCAACTGATGGAGGCAATGCTTCTCTTAATTTTTTTTAAAGTAAAAATAAAATTAAGTTAAACACAAAGATAGTGCAATTGCCTAATAAAATAGTTAAGAAATGGAAAGCATCTTTGGTTTATTCAGTAAAAAAATAACCATTGTTTATTGAGAACTATGTGCCAGGCTCTGTGCTGACCACTTTGCTTAGACTATTTAATTATCACAACACTATGAGATAAATATCATTTTAATTCCTGAGTTCCAGATGACAACACTGAGGCTTGGAAAAGTTAAATAGGTCTGCAAAGAAGAGGTAGGCCTGGCATTGTAACCCAAGTGAACAGGGCGCTTAAGCACGATGCTATAATATCCCTCAAATTTACATGCACAAAATAACATTTTACACCAAGACTGAAGTTATCTTTAAACTACAGCCACAGTCGCAGCTACATTTCAGTGTGCTGTACTCAGACCGCTTCTCCTGGCTCCTACCAATGGAGATAACATCTGATAGTAAAAAACCCTCCAGGCTCCGGGTAGAGGCAGCCCTCAATATTCTAGTGGTGATGTTCAAGGATAATTTAACCAAGCGAAGTGGGCAAAAGGTGAGAAAAATGAGCATGTAAAACAAAGAGAAAGCAGATGTATTTCCAAGGCAACTAGCTTCATACAGAGTACCCTGGACTTGGGAATACTGAGGAAAAACTGCCAATTCACAAATCCAAACTGGCTGGCAAGCAGAGCAATATCTGTGCAGGTGGGAGTGTAGCAAGTCATAGCTGCCCATATCTGCAATGTGTCTTTATCCACCTCGGTGCAACCACAGGAGTTCCCCCATGCGCCCATTTAATACTTAAATACGTAAAGTGCGTTTTAAGGTCTTGTATCAGATTTGTCCTCTTGAAAAGCTATTAAGCTAGTTACCCTGCAGCCTAGAGGGCTCTTCTTCAAGTAAAACTGATTGTACCACACCACCAGCATTAGAACAGCCCTGCATGTCTGCCTGCATAATTCCTTTGAAAGGTCACCAGTACTTCAACTCTGAAGGCCTTTCTTCTTTTGCAAAAAAAAAAAAGGAAGAAAATGGTAAGTCAGCTATTTTTCAATTTTTTCCAGGACAAAACGAACATAAAAACCCAGGAACATTTTTTTCCTTCTACATGCTTATAATAACTGCATTCAATTGAAAAACCTTGGAATGAAAGTTATCTCGATATGCTATGATCTAAGCCAAAATCCATTTTAATTTCTATTCCTGTATCTAGATATTGATTCCATTCTTCAGCTATCCCACCTGTAAGTGTGGAATTTTCTAGTATTTGATGACATAAAGCAAAATCTGGGCACTATTTTAGGCCAGTATTTAATGATAAGCCAATCCACTCTGCAGTGGTGCTGTTAACAAGCTCTCTGCAAGGTGCCAATGGCGGGACCACAGTGAGAAATAGCTGATCTCCTGTGTGACATTAGCTCAAAGCATGTGTCCTACAGTCAACCTTGAGACTGGGGTAAGACTGTTTGTGATGGATTCACACATGGTAGGATATAATAGGACTGCAAGTTGTATCAAAGCAGTATATTAGCAGATTATCAGATTATCAATTTTGTCTTCATAAATACCCTACCTTCTCATAACCAAGCTACCTGTAAGTATTCGTCTTTTAACATCTCTCTCTCTCTCTCTCTCTCCTGTTTTCTATGAGCTCACTATCCATGAGCTGTATAGTCAGAGGAAGAAAGGGCACCTTTAATAGAAGGAAAGTTAAGAACTAGAGGAATTTTCAGTGAAACTTGGCTTTTTTGTTTTAAAAAACAGATTCTTGAAATAGTTCATGGATGAAATACGATTTGTTTAATACTCTTTCTTCTGATTTCCTTTAAACAGACAAGTCTTTCTATGGATTCCCTCTGGATTGTTTAAGGACAAATTTTCTATTGTTTCTGAATTAAAAACAGCTTTTTCCAAGAGGAGATGAAAGACTGGGAAACTCTAGAATTGTTGTGAGGTTAAGGACTTTGAAGAACAAGGCTCTTACTAATGCCTCCCCCAATCCAAAATAAATAAGAGCAAAGAAAATTTATTTCAACATTTGAGCTTCTTGTCCTTTGTGGTAAAATGAAACTGTTTCTTTCTATAAGTAACTCAGGGACAAAGTTTACTGAAATCATAGACAATTTTAGCCTTTAAGAGGGGGAATAGGTAGTGAACTGTGGGGTAACCTGGCTATTTGGTGGATAAGGGTAGGATGAAGGAAGTAGACAAGAAGATGTAAAAGAATCACGGTAGTCAGGGAGCCCTAAAAATTCAACCTAGTAAATATTGTTAGCTAAATATAGCTAAATATTGTTAGAATTTTCCAGCTGGATTCTTGCAGTTAATTGGCCCTGTGATAGAGATGAAAATAAAGATGGCAAAATGGAGGCACAAAAAGATTAAATGATTTACACGAGATCTGGTTCAAATTCCCACAGCTTTTTTACATTCCTCAACTGGCCCATTTGCTCTACTGTGCCACCTCTGATGTTTTTCACCTTGGAAGGAGCCCACGCCAGTGAAGGAGCCATGCAAACTTAAGCATCAATCTCTTTGCAGTAAGCCTGTGTGTCCTCAGCTTTTTGTGACTGAATGCTTCCCTTCACCCTTCTCTCTCAGTCAATTCTTTCTCTGTCTTCACGTGGATGCCAAAACATTACAATCTTCATACAATTTTCTCTGACATTTGACACCCAGACAAGAAGGACAGTCACTCCAGAGCCGGTGCATTTTTCTGTCATCAATACCACTTACTTAGTTGTTTTGTAATCGTGTGTGTATCTTTGAGACCTCCGCTAAACTGTGGGCTCCTGGAGGGCAGAGCTCCTGCTTTGGTAGTCTTCATGTCCACCTTACAGGGCTCTCAATAAAAAGATAATTATATGACTGAATAAATTATGCTTTTGTTACAGAATTGCTCATGCTTAAAATGACAAAGTACTACTATATTTATATAAACTTATAAAGTTTATTTTGCATGATTTTTGCTGTTGATTAAAGAGCAGAGCCTGAACAGCAGCATAGCTTTTTCCAAGAAGAGAGCTGATTTCAAAGAAGTGCAGAGAGTTTCAAAAACTGGGATATAGGGCTTCCCTGGTGGCGCAGTGGTTGAGAGTCCGCCTGCCGATGCAGGGGACACGGGTTCGTGCCCCGGTCCAGGAAGATCCCACATGCCGCGGAGAGGCTGGGCCCATGAGCCATGGCCGCTGAACCTGCGCGTCCGGAGCCTATGCTCCGCAACGGGAGAGGCCACAACAATGAGAGGCCCGCGTACCGCAAAAAAACCAAAAAAACAAAAAAACAAAAAACTGGGATATAGAGGCAGTCGAAACCACTGCATACTTCTCCAAGTAGCCTAGCAAAATCACTTTATTCCTAGTCATGATTATCATTTTCAAATGGAAAATCGAGATTGGAGTTTTGCAAGAAAAACGACTAAAGGTTCAGTTGGGAAATATAACCAGTAAAATCTTTGATTAACTAAATATATTGTGCAATTAACAATGGCTTAGTGAAGGTACCATAAGGAAGTTCAGAAAAAAAAAAAATTGTACTATTTGCTGGGTTGTGACTTGGATCTACACAGAGGGAGACTAAATAGAAATTAGAAAAAGCCTTAAGTTTTGCTTCTCTAAGATTATTTTTTGTAGCAAAGCCTATAGGGGCAATTAAATGCCCCTAAACAGGAAACACACTAGCTGTTTATTTTTTAATAAAGTCACAAAGAAAAATATAAATATAGAACTACATTAAAGCACTAAGATATAAGAAAGCAAAATTTTTTACAAAACATGCTATTTTGTGTACCTTTTTAATCCCATATCCTCCCCAAAAGATATCTTCTGTTTCTGAGGTTTGCTTGCCCTTATTTCAGACATATATAGCTTATAAGCATCACTTAAGATATATTATTTTTAATACTAAATATTATGAGGTATAGATATTATGACAATAAAATAAAGATAATACAGATGACTAAATTATAAAATGCTTAAGGGCTGAAGCACTGTATTTAGTAGATTTACATAGATACTGATGATTAAAATAATACAGGTGGTACAACATGGGTTTTGTTTCTCGCTTGGTTTCCATCAGAGCTTCATGTTAAAGGTCAAGTCTACCTTCTTTGAATTCATCAGCAAATATTTGCACATGGACAAGTTATAGGACTGGCGACCTTGTCATGTTACTTTTTTCCTCTTGTATGTACAATTCTCATATGACAAGAGAGAACAGGTTCAAACAACTCTCTAGAGAATGTAGGTTTATGATTATTAGCTATACAAAGGACCTTTTCTAGGTTAAGAAGTAACTTGTTGGGGAACTGTAGAAATTCTGGTATGATCTGGAATCACCTATGTTCATTAATTTGATTTTCAATATGATACAAATTTCCAAAAATTAGTTTTTCTCAACTTCAGCTTCCCAATTCCCTTCTATTCCACTATCAGCAAACAAGATGTGAAGAAAGGGTACAGAGAATAGAAAAGGATGATTTCAAAGAAAACATACTCTTTCATTGGGATTTTTAGTTGTTTGACAGAAGGTCACTATTTAAAATTATGAAAAAATTGCACAATGAAAAGAATAATTTTGGCATCACTCTGGTTTCATTAAATAAGATAATTTGGCAATCATTACTGAAGTTATCAACTTTTTACAACATTATCACCAAACTTGGAGGAGTAGCATAATTCTAGAAATTATCACAAAATTATATTAAGCTTTACAAATGTTTTCTATATTTATACTTTGAAAATGTTGTTTAAAATGTGTTCTTCTTATTCTACTATGTAAATACAAAGATCTGCTGTCCTATTTGACTTTTATTTCTCATAAAAATGAAACTGAATTGTATATGCTACTATGTTTTCTTTTAATTACGCATAATTGACATATAACATTATATTAGTTTCAGATGTACAACAAAATGATTCAGTATTTGTATATATTGCAAAATTATTACCACAGTAAGTCTAGTTAATCTCCATCACTATATATAGTTACAAACTTTTTTTTCTTGTGATGAGAACTTTTAAGATTCATTCTCTTAGCAACTTTCAAATATGCAATATAGTATTATTAACTATAAGCACCATGCTGTACACTAACTATAAGCAGGTGACTTATTTATTTTACAACTGGAATGTACCTTTGACCCCCTTCACCCATTTCACTCATTCTCCACTCCCTGCCTCTGGCAACCACTAATCTGTTCTCTGTACCTATGAGCTTGGCTTTTGGGGGTTTTTTTGGTATGTGTTTTGTTTATTTGTCTTTTAGATTCCACATTTCAGTGAGATCATAGGGTATTTGTCTTTCTCTGTCTGACTTATTTCACTTAGCACAATGCCCTAAAGGTCCATCCATGTTGTCACAAATGGCAAGATTTCATTCTTTTTCATAACAATAATATTCCGCTTATATACGTATTTTTTCTGTATTCATTCACCCATCAATGGACACTTAGGTTGTTTCCATATGTTGGCTATTGTAAATAATGCTGCAATGACCATGGGGGTACAGATATCTTTTTGAGTTAGTGTTTTTTTGTTCTTTAGATAAACACCCAGAAGTAGAATGGCTGAATCATATAATAGTTCTTTTTTAAATTTTTTGATGAACCTCCATAATGTTTTCCATATGGGTGCACCAATTTACATTCCCATGAACAGCGTACAAAGGTTCCCTTTCTCCACATCCTTACCAACACTTGTTGTTTGTTTTCTTTTTGATGATGCCATTCTGATAGGTGCGAGGTGATATCTCAATGTGGTTTTGATTTGTATTTCCCTGATAATTAGTAATGTTGAACATCTTTTCATGTACCTATTAGCCATCCATATGTCTCCTTTGAAAATAAGCTATGTTATCTATAGGTTTTAGCTTATTGTTATCTTAAACATATTTGTTTATCACTGTAACCAAATTATATTGACAGCAGGTGAAAATGTCATGGATATGCTTATGTTGTTAGCCTTCACTATATTTCAAAAAGTGGGGTAATTTCATCCCCCAAGATAAATTCACTCTAAAATTTTCATGGAGAAAAGATGCAATTAAAAATACAAAATGCCAAATTATCAAATTGGAATATAGTTTGCTTCATTCACATAAATATTTGGGGGGGACAAGGGATTAAAAGAATAAGACAAGGAGAAAGGAATGGAGGAGAAAGAAAAAAGGGAGTGAGGAGAGAGAGAAAGGAAAAGGAAAAGGAGGAGAAAGACATAATGCTTTTTCTCACCATTTTCAAACTTGATGTGCTTCTAGCCAGAAAAGGAGTCTATATTTTCTTTTAAATTTTGAAAATCAACTTTAACATTCAAAATTTTTCAAGATTGAATTACAGGGCTTTAAGAGATGGTAAAACTTGCAAAGAAAAAAGAAAATTAGACTTTAGTGTTTTCTTGATTCGATATCTGAATGAGCAAAGAGTAAGAGCTGCTTTTACATTACTCGGCTGGGTTGATTTCTCTCTATTAACTTCCATCAACAGTAATGTCCTTAGAGTTCTGGATCTTGTTTTCACTTGTGTTCATCTTGTTTCATTTGTTTGTGTCCAAGGTGTGATGTTAATACACCCAGTAAGCTTAGCATGTGCAAATCATAAGAAAAGCCACAGATCACAGCCTTTGAAGTCTCTATTCTGAGGTTTCAAGTGGCCAAGCAATAGAAAATAAATAGACCCCTGAGCCCAAGAGACAAATGATCTGAATGCTGAGGGAGCTACAAATGAGTATCAACTCTGATGATTAGAAAATGGATGTGGGCTCGATTCCTAGATGTGTAAGAGAGGTGTGAGAGAGAAGAAGTTGAGAATTACACTACTTGGTAGGAAGTCAATGCAATTATATTCATCGAAGAAGCACGACCTATTGGAAAATAATGATGAACCAAAACTGTGCAGTGAACTCTGCAGGACAAGTTAAGCATAGTAGTTCATTGTAATTTCATTTGCTCATTTCTAGAGTAGGCATTGACTCTTCAGTCAATGAACAAAGATGTGAGGTGGGGAGTAAGACAAAAAATAAAGAAAAAAGAAGTGATGGAGGGAGGGAGGGAAGAAAGGAAGAAAGTGTGAGGTCAGTTTCTTAACTCAAGGAGAGGCTAGAAGTTCTTATTAGGATTTTTCAGGAAAAAATAATATTTTAAATGCCTTGTGACAAAGAGATTCTATATGAATTGCTGATATAATGGAATAAATTTATATTTTGCATCAATGAAAAATTGTATTCATTTCACAACCTTATTATTTAAATGTCTACATACATTCAACAATAATGTGTGTTGAATGAGCTTGTCCAAAGAACATGTTGTGAGTCCTTGAATATATGCACTCTTTTTTTGTAATTTGACTATTCTTGTTTACTGGATAAGCACTTAGAAGTAATGTTACATAAAGTATTCATTTCTGTGAATATATATATATATATATATTATTTTGCGGTTCGCGGGCCTCTCACTATTGTGGCCTCTCCCGTTGCAGAGCACAGGCTCCGGACGCACAGGCTCAGCGGCCACGGCTCATGGGCCCAGCCGCTCCGCAGCATGTGGGATCTTCCCGGACCGGGGCACGAACCCGTGTCCCCTGCACTGGCAGGCGGACTCTCAACCCCTGCACCACCAGGGAAGCCCCACCAGGCTTTTTTTTTTCTTTTCTGTGAATATTTTTAATCTCATAATTTAAAACTTTGGCTAAAGTATTTAATTTAATTAGAGCACAAGATAAAAATTGCTTCTAGTAGTAGTATGTGGACTCTAATTTCTGGGATATGATGAATGTAGCAATTCTTGAGCACAGAATTGTTATAACAGGATAAAAGATTGTTTTTTACTAAAATACTGCTTGAATTCATTCTAGAATTGAATTTGGTTCATAGACCTAAAATATACAGCTCCAATTATAAACGTGAATCAAATTTTAGTTAAATACACAACAAAAGTATAATGTGTTTATTCAACATATATTAAGTGACTACTATGTGCCAGGTGCTGATGCTCTAAGCCCTTGGAACACAGAAGAGGAGCCCTGCCCTCATGGAACTCATATTCTAGTGAGAGAAGACAGACAATAAGTAATCATTGTAATAAATGAGGAAACTATCTAGTATAAGAAATACTGTGGGAAAATAAGAGCAGAGTAACCAGTATTGGAATAGTTGGGAATGGAAGGGAGAGATTCAGTTTGTGTTTTAAATAGAGTAGTGGAAAGAAGTAGTCCAGTACAGATACATTTTGAAGGCCAGGCAAATAGAATTTCCTGATGAACTGGATATCTGTCTTGTGAGAAAGAGCTCCATAAGTCAGAGATGGCTTCAGGTTGTTTGGTTGAGCACTGAAAGGATAGGGTTGCTGTCAACTGAAGTGAGGAAGATTGCTAATAACTGTCTGGATGCCAAATCCAATGAGCTTTTCCCAGTTATGATCCCTAACACTGTTCTGTACCCTACTTTTTCCTGAAATCTCCCCCGCCCGAGGTTTTGGTGACGGCAGTTTCCTGAATCTCTTACTTCAATATCTGGCTGCCCTATCTCCCTCACTGACACCTCTTTCTCTACTGGTTCTTACATGTTCATATGTCCCCAAGACTCTTTCTTCTGACTTGTTCCTTAATTTTCCACCGTTACCAGAAAAGTTATATCTACCCCATCCTTCCACCATCATCCTTTGCTACTTATCTCTCAGTTATTTACACTGTAAAACCTTCTCTGACAGGGTCATCCCCAAATCGTTCCATAACTTTACCCAAAATATCTAATTCTAGTTCTAGCAATTTAGCAACTTGAAAAATACACCCTCTCTTTCCTCTTTCTCAGCCCTTGGCAACAATAATATAGAAAGTATGAAGCATACCAAAATATTTAAAATATTGTCACACTTGAAATAAATACTAGAAGTTTTTAAAAATGAAGACGGGAGTCAAAGCCAGAATAAAGAACACATAAGCTAATGCTGCAGAAGGTCAAAGAGACTTGGATATTGGCCGGAGGAAGTTTACCACTCACATGGAAACTGAATAACCTTGGGCTTGTGCAAGGTAGAAAGCTAGATGTAAGACCCTGCATAAAAAGCCAGAAATATGGAAAGGCTGCATCTGACTGATACTGAAAATAGCCATTAGTTTAGGGAATCCACAAGGAAAGCTTATCTCTACCAGAGTTGAGCAAAAGAAGATAGTGGGTGGGGATAGTATGTGGATAGAGTCTAATAAGAGAAATTCAAACCTTAAACCTGTGCTATCCTAGGTGTGAAATTTGCATTTGTATTATTAGGGTTACATGGAAATATCAAGTTGAAAAACTAACATAAAAACTAATACAAACTGAGGAAACACACAAAGCTCTAAGAAACTGCCATCTAAGAACATTTCTGCAACCCAGGGGGGGAAAGAAAAAATTAAGGATGAGCACATTATTTTTTTTTTGAATTTTTGAATATTTTTAATTTATTTTTTTATATAGCAGGTTCTTATTAGTCATCAATTTTATACACATCAGTGTACACATGTCAATCCCAATTGTCCAATTCATCACACCACCAGCCCCATCCCCCGCTGCTTTCCCCCCTTGGTGTCCATACATTTGTTCTCTACATCTGTGTCTGAATTTCTGTCCTGCAAACTGGTTCATCTGTACCATTGTTCTAGGTTCCACATATATGCGTTAATATACGATATTTGTTTTTCTGTTTCTGATTTACTTCACTCTGTGTGATAGTCTCTAGATCCATCCACGACTCAACAAATGACCCAATTTCATTCCTTTTTATGGCTGAGTAACATTCCATTGTATATATGTATCACATCTTCTTTATCCATTCATCTGTCGATGGGCATTTAGGTTGCTTCCATGACCTGGCTTTGTAAATAGTGCTGCAATGAACATTGGGGTGCATGTGTCTTTTTGAATTATGGTTTTCTCTGGGTATATGCCCAGTAGTGGGATTGCTGGATCATATGGTAATTCTATTTTTAGTTTTTAAAGGAACCTCCATACTGTTCTCCATAGTGGCTGTATCAATTTACATTCCCACCAACAGTGCAACAGAGTTCCCTTTTCTCCACACCCTCCCCAGCATTTGTTGTTTACAGATTTTCTGATGATGCCCATTCTAACTGGTGTGAGGTGATACCTCGCTGTAGTTTTGATTTGCATTTCTCTAATAATTAGTGATGTTGAGCAGCTTTTCATGTGCTTCTTGGCCATCTGTATGTCTTCTTTGGAGAAATGTCTATTTAGGTCTTCGGCCCATTTATGGATTGGGTTATTTGTTTTTTTAATATTGAGCTGCATGAGCTGTTTATATATTTTGTATGTTAATCCTTTGTCTGTTTATTCATTTGCAAATATTTTCTCCCATTCTGAGGGTTGTCTTTCCGTCTTGTTTATAGTTTCCTTTGCTGCGCAAAAGCTTTGAAGTTTCATTAGGTCCCATTTGTTTATATTTGTTTTTATTTCCATTACTCTAGGAGGTGAATCAAAAAAGACCTTGCTGTGATTTATGTCAAAGAGTGTTCTTCCTATGTTTTACTCTAAGAGTTTTATAATGTCTGGTCTTATATTTAGGTCTCTAATCCATTTTGAGTTTATTTTTGTGTATAGTGTTAGGGAGTGGTCTAATTTCATTTTTTTACATGTAGCTGTCCAGTTTTCCCAGCACCACTTATTGAAGTGACTGTGTTTTCTCCATTGTATATCCTTGCCTCCTTTGTCATAGATTAGTTGACCATAGGTGCGTGGGCTTATCTCTGGCTTTCTATCTTGCTCTATTGATCTATATTTCTGGTTTTATGCCAGTACCATATTCACTTGATTACTGTAGCTTTGTAGTATAGTCTGAAGTCACGGAGTCTGATTCCACCAGCTCCGCTTTTTTCCCTCAAGACCACTTTGGCTATTTGGGGTCTTTTGTGTCTCCATACAAATTTTAAGATTTTTTGTTCTAGTTCTGTAAAAAATGCCACTGGTAATTTGATAGGGATTGCATTGAATCTGTAGATTGCTTTGGGTAGTAGAGTCATTTTCACAATATTGACTCTTCCAATCCAAGAACATGGTATATCTCTCCATCTGTTGGTATCATCTTAAATTTCTTTCATCAGTGTCTTATAGTTTTCTGCATGCAGGTCTTTTGTCTCCCTAGGTATTTTATTCTTTTAGCTGCAATGGTAAATGTGATTGTTTCCATAATTTCTCTTTCAGATTTTTCATCATTAGTGTATAGGAATGCCAGAGATTTCTGTGCATCAATTTTGTATCCTGCAACTTTACCAAATTCATTGAGTATCTCCAGTAGTTTTCTGGTGGCATCTTTAGGATTCTCTATGTATAGTATCATATCATCTGCAAACAGTGACAGTTTTACTTCATCTTTTCCGATTTGGATTCCTTTTATTTCTTTTTCTTCTCTGATTGCTGTGGCTAGGACTTCCAAAACTACGGTAAATAATAATGGTGAGAGTGGACATCCTTGTCTTCCTCCTGACCTTAGAGGAAATGCTTTCAGTTTTTCACCATTGAGAATGATGTTGGCTGTGGGTTTGTCATATATGGCCTTTATTATGTTGAGGTAGGTTCCCTCTATGCCCACTTTCTGGAGAGTTTTTATCATAAATGGGTGTTGAATTTTATCAAAAGCTTTTTCTGCACCTATTGAGATGATCAAGTAGTTTTTATTCTTCAATTTGTTAAAATGGTGCATCACATTGATTGATTTAAGTATATTGTAGAATCCTTGCATCCCTGGGATAAATCCCACTTGATCATGGTGTATCCTATGTGGGACTCTCTGCACTTCCTGGACTTGGTGGCTATTTCCTTTCCCATGTTAGGGAATTTTCGACTATAATCTCTTCAAATAGTTTCTCAGATCCTTTCTCTCTCTCTTCTCCTTCTGGGACCCCTATAATGCGAATGTTGTTGCGTTTACTGTTGTCCCAGAGGTCTCTTAGGCTCTCTTCATTTCTTTACATTCTTTTTTCTTTATTCTGTTCCATGGTAGTGAATTCCACCATTCTGTCTTCCAGGTCATTTATCCGTTCTTCTGCCTCAGTTATTCTGCTATTGATTCCTTCTAGTGTAGTTTTCATTTCAGTTATTGTATTGTTCATCACTGTTTGTTTGTTCTTTAATTCTTCTAGGTCTTTGTTGAACATTTCTTGCATCTTCTCAATCTTTGTCTCCATTCTTTTTCCGATGTCCTGGATCATCTTCACTATCATTATTCTGAATTCTTTTTCTGGAAGGTTGCCTATCTCCACTTCTTTTAGTTGTTTTTCTGGGGTTTTATCTTGTTCCTTCATCTGGTACATAGCCCTCTGCCTTTTCAACATGTCTATATTTCTGTGAATGTGATTTTTGTTCCACAGGCTGCACGATTGTAGTTCTTCTTGCCTCTGCTCTCTGCCCTCTGGTGGATGAGTCTATCTAAGACGGTTGTGCAAGTTTCCTCATGGGAGGGACTGAAGAAGTTTAATTTCAGGAATTTAAATTAATCAAATTATTGGAAAAGAACTATAAAGTAGTTAAAGAATTTTTTAAAGGGATCAGAATCCTTGAAGAAAGAGGCACATAAAAAAAGCATGTTTGAAAAAAAGCCAAATATAAAGGATGTATGATTGCCTTATAGAGCTACTTTATACTTAGGCATGTGTAGTATTTGGTATGAAAATATTCCTTCTTTTCAAGCTACCAAGAACATAAATTTGGGGGGATGTAGATAACTGATCACCTAATTACTTACAATCTTTAATGTATTAATTTTGTTACAACTACATTTTAAATAACATTTTATGAAACAGTATTTTAATCTATAAAAAGTGCTTTTTTTCTATATTTCCATTTCATGATCCTCTAAAATTTTTAAAAACCCTAGAAAACTAAATGGCCTCCCAACTATGGTAGTAAATTTCATGGAGGTTCACTGGCCCATGTTTGAGAAATGCTGATTGAGTCAATAGCAAGGTCAAAATTCAAAGTCTTTGGCAAAGACAGGTTTAAGAGCAATTTAAGAAAACTTGATAATTACACTGAACTAAAACTTCTAAAACATATTGACCTATCCTTATAAGAAAGGCATTAATTTAGTTCTCATATTAAAAATTCAGAAATGTAATCCTTAAAAATTAGTGAACTTTTTATTACCCTTTTAATTAATGCTTTTGAGGAATAGTTTGCAGTTGGCAATGTGTAATACCAGGGGTTCTGGATTTAGAAATAATGTTGTGATAGTGAGAGAGTCAACCAAATTACATGTCAGTTATATTTTCTGTTAACTAAATAATAATCAATAAATTTGGTGACTTTCCAAGACCAACTAAAAGTTGGCTTAAGGTAATAATAATGATCATTTATATTTACAGATAAATGTTATCTAGGTGTATTTCCTGTCATTAAAAAATCCAATGCAGACCATACACTTTTGCCCTTCTTTGACTTTATGATGTCCTGTCTGTAAATTCTTGTTCTTCAAGACACAAGAATGGCTTTTTAAATGCCATTCCCTATGTGAACGAATTTCTTTCTCTTTAGGTAGCTTTCATTGATTTTCTTCTCTGGACTACAATATGCACTTAAAATTTTTCTGGACTACAGATGCATTATTATATTATAATCATTAGCCAACCCATTCTTTTCTCCTGGGGACCATGAGTTTCTCAAAAGGCAGAAAATACTTGTGCTCTGGTGCCTTGCAAAACTTCTGATGTATTCTACTGACAAACATTTCAGTGTTAAAGTAAACTACTTTGAATCCCTTTATGTCCTCATTAACAGTATAGCACATTTTAATGCTTAAATACATAGTACAGTAAGCAGTCTATGAAATCAAAACAAAGATTTATTTACCTTCTATTAACAATAAATTTAAAAAATACCAATAAAGATGTTAAAAAAAAAACCAATAAATATATATGGAGATACCAAGAGAAATTCATACGCACAAACAGAGCAAGTTCAGTAACTAGACACACCTAGATAAAGCTAGTGACTTAATAAAAATTAAAATGTGTAGCATCTCTGAAACTATACACTCCTGTTTATGTGAATCAATAAAGTTAATCTATAAATTAGTAAAATCCACTGTATGGACTAAGTATTCTAAATTACAAAGAATACTACTAAATCTCGCAAACTCTCAATGTGTATAATGTGTATGGATGCAACAATTAAGTATGACTATAAAAAATTTAATTTTACTTGTTAAAATGGAATTATTGACATTATTTTTAATCTCTATTCTAGAAAACTCCTGAAAGATAGAATTCACTCGACATGTCCTCAGTAATAGTAAATGTTCAATGAGTAAATCAACTGAATGAATATGCCTATTTAAAATACGATTTTACAGAATATTGGTTTTAATTTTTATATATCAGTTAGTAACTTGTGAATTTGCCTAAGCAGAGCTCTAAAATGCATTTTCATCAGGTAGGTTCATCTGAATATATTCTTATTTTAAGATTTATCAGTACAGGGCTTCCCTGGTGGCGCAGTGATTAAGAATCCGCCTGCCAATGCAGGGGACACGAGTGCGAGCCCTAGTCCGGGAAGATCCCACCTGCCACGGAGCAACCAAGCCTGTGAGCCACAACTACTAGCCTGTGGTTTGGAGCCCGTGAGCCACACTACTGAGTCCACGTGCCACAACTACTGAAGCCCGCACACCTAGGGCCCGTGCTCAGAAACAAGAGAAGCCACCGCAATGAGAAGCCCGCGCACCGCAACGAACAGTAGCCCCTGCTCGCTGCAACTAGAGAAAGCCCGTGCGTGGCAACGAAGGCCCAATGCAGCCAAAAATAAATAAATAAAATAAATTTTTTAAAAATAGATTTATCAGTACAAAAATTAAACTATATTGTTTACAATATGATTACATAGGTGATGGAACTATAAGGAAAAGCTAACAATTATCAGGCAGGAGTTATCCCTGGGGGAAGGGAGTAGGCTATAATAAAGGGGTAGAGAGAGAGAGCCTTTTAGGAAGTTAGAAATATCTTGTTTACTCACCTGAATGATGGTCAGATGGATGTTTGCTTTATAATTATTTGTTAAACTGTATATATATGCTATGCATTATACATATGTTTCATTTCATAATTTTTTTTAATGAGAAAAAGATAGATTTGCTTACAGTATCTGTATTAGTTGCCTAGGGCTGCTGTAGCAAAGTGCCATAAGCTGAGTGGCTGAAAGCAACAGAAATTCATTCTCTCACAGTTCTGGAGGCTAGAAGTCTAAAATCAAGGTGTCAGTGGGGCCATGCTTTTTCTGAAGGCTCTAGGGAAGAATCTGTTCCATGCCTTCCCTCAGCTTCTAGTATTGCCCACAATGACATCCTTTGGCTTGTAGATGCATCACTCCAATCCCTGCCTCTGTTAGCACATGATATTCTCCCTGTGTGTCTTTTTGTGTGGTTCTTCTCTTCCTATAAGGACACCAGTCATATTGCATTAGAGCCCACTCTAATTCAGTGTGACCTCATCTAAACTTGATTACATCTGCAAAGACCCTATTATCAAATAAGGTCACATTCACAGGTGCCCGAGAACTTCAACATATGTCATGAGGGGGTGGGAGAAGGGACACAATTCAACACATCTATCTCAGAAGCCTTGCTAATGATAATAAGAAAGGAAAGTTAGAGCTATTTTTATACATTCATGTGTTCATTCATTCAGTAACTTGGTCAGTATTAATGGTAAAGACTATAGGATACATGGAAATGTGTATGTGAGAGGGAAAGAGAAAGAAAGAGAAAAAGTGAGCCATCAGAAATTAAGTGCTATCATGAATCAGGCCTGAGTTAAATTTGGCCACATCCATTAATTCCATTAGTTAACTGTGCAGTCAATGAGAGTCACACTGTAAAATTGAGACAATGGGGGTTATAGCAGAAATCTGGCCTCCCTGTTCTTTCAGTGTCTGCTCTTTTCACTTCTCTAGAACCTTTAACATGTCTGTCTTGCTTTTTATTGCTTTTGCAATAGTTGGTTCTCAAACTTGCATTCAAAAGTTCAGTAAAAGTTTCTGTTTATTTTGCAGCAGTATTCTTAAATATTTATGAAGGATCTTAAGTCTGACTTGCTTTGAGGAAATACAGATGCATTAATAATTGATGCGGCTGCTTTGCAGAAAAATTAAAGTTTGGAAGCATGTGTTAAAAATTAAATCATCTATAGCCAAGACAGCAGATGTTATATATTTAAAATCTTTCAAAAATGTGCCATTAGTTTCTTTCTTCAGTCTAAGTCAACTGAAAACCTAATGATTCATTTCAGATTCTAAGACCTGAGGCTAGTCCAAGACTAGACAATAAAGGTAAAAGAGAAACTTCTATTCCTTACCCCAGAATGTTTAAGAATGTTGCTTATTTACACAGAAACATAAATAAGTAGGGAGGAAGAATCTGTGTGTTCTGTAGCATATGGGTCCAAAGGCAGGACCCATTTATAGTTTTAGTATTCATTTATAATTATAGAAATCATATTGCTTATTAGCCATTTTGGCACAAAATATCTTTGAAAATAATCGTATTTCTTACACATGGATATTCATTTATGTATTTAAAGTAAACAAAATAATGAAAGATAAAGATGCAGAAAATGTTGGATTAAATATGCTTGCTAGGGCTTCCCTGGTGGCGCAGTGGTTGAGAGTCCGCCTGCCGATGCAGGGGACACGAGTTCGTGCCCCTGTCCGGGAGGATCCCACATGCCGCGGAGCGGTAGACCCGTGAGCCATGGCCGCTGAGCCTGCGCGTCCGGAGCCTGTGCTCCGTAACGAGAGAGGCCACAACAGTGACAGGCCCGCGTACCGCAAAAAAAAAAAAAAAAAAAAAAAAAAAAAAAAAAGCTTGCTACCACTGGGCATAGGTAATTCCAGCAGCTGGCAAAGGATCAGTTCACACTTTTGCACAAGATTTATGGAACGTGCAGTCTAGGCTGGAAGTATTATTTAGAGGTCAACATTTCTATAAAAGTTCAGCAATTTTATTTCTGCCTAGAGAATAAGAGAAAGTCTTAACCAAACACTCTCAGACTATTCTACAGGCAGAAAAGTGAAAAGCATAACCTCTACAAGTCCTTACCAAAGTCTCATTTTCTTATCTCACACTGGAAAAAAAATATATAAATCACCGAGCAAGTTCAATCACTAGCAAACTATAATACTGTTGTACCATTAAATTATTACTTGCTGTCTAGTCTTCTTGAAGGTATCATTTTTAATGGGCATTTGTTCATCTAACCAGATTTAGAGCCTCTTTTATTTCTTTGCAATAAAACTCGCCATAACTTAGTGGATCATCTTTTATAATTCTGGTTTACCAATTCTGCTCCCTTAAAGCATCTGCCCTTCTAAGGACTAGTTGGTGTCATCAACTTGCAATACACAGGGCGGTACTTTATATATTAATTAAAAATATGAATGAGGAAAAATTTTCCTGGGTTCCTAAAGAGTGAAACTTTTAATACTTCTTATGTGGGCAGACTTTGAAGGTCACATTTAATCCTAGTGTTTCTAAGGTGTCCTGAAATCTGAAATATTTTTCCCAATTTTTCAGAATTGACTATTTTTCTGAAGACTTCATGTAATTCAAACTCTTATATTTCCAGTTGGTCCTATCAAAGTAGTCACACAAAAAAAGGGAAAGCTACGTCCCCATTACAGAATTGACTGGAAATCCTTGTTGTGTGATTTCCTCTGTGTTCAGGGACGCATTCTGGGGTTGAAGCAGTGATTTGTTGATAGTCTCATGAATGGAGGTGTCAACAAAACACCCTTATTTCATCTGGCTTCTATGAAGTGTCCCTTGGCCAGCTGATGGAGGTCGCTGGGCTTGCATGTCCCACAAAGAACTGATGTTTCTGCACATATCATTGCTTCTTACATTGCCATATAATTTTCTTTTGTTTAATTCAAGTAAAATAAATTAATTATTCTATTCTTCCCTAAATACCTAGTTCTCATCTCTTCCAATTAAATAGATAGCCTGGGATCCTACTTTATGATCCCAAAATGTGCTTACATATATCTTGCCCACAGGCCACCATGAAATAAAAAGATATCGTGCTATTGAATAGCTGGTCTCCTCCAGGTAGTTAAAATTTTAACAGTATCTTTCAAGCATTGTTATGTCGTGTGTCCTCTTGGTATAATCTCTGCAAAAATATTATACAAAATCAATAAATCTTGTTCTAGATTTAACCAATGTATTCAAGGAAACACAAGAGAAGTGTTTTCAAAGCTTAGAAAAAAGAGTAGACTGGAATTGTTCATCTGGTTTTCAGTTATATTAGTAAACTTACTCTGCTTCATGATTGAAATTTGTAGTCTGTATAATGAAAATTAGCTGCCCAGTACTCCAATATTTAAAAATATAAATTATTTTATTGCAGTAATGTAGATTAGAACTTAAAACAATCATCCTCATTTTAAAGCTGTAGTGGATGCTCTGACGAGCAGCCATATCCCCCTTCAGGACTTCAGGACTTACTATCCCAGCTGTTAGAAGAGGGGTCCTCAGCTGTCAGTCTTCTCCAGAAACTGACTTCGGAAAGTGCCCTGAACTAAAGAAAGCTGTCTCAGCCAACCGCAAGCCTTCTTCCTGGGACAGCAGTATCCCACAACTGATGTAAATTATAAAATATAATACACAGTACAAACTACATATAACTATATAGTATAAACTATTATATATACTGTATGATAATATAGTATATAGAATAAAGTGATTAGTATACAGTGTATACACAGAATTAATATAGTATAGAGAATAGTATATAGCATATTAATATAGTATATAGAATATATACTATATGGAATAGAAAACAGCATATAGTGTAGTGTCTGGAATATATAGCATAGTATAGAGTTTACAGTGTAAACTATTAGCATAGTATATAGTATACAGTGTAAAGATCCAGCGATAACTCTGTTATTGAGACAGTATCACTGCTCCAGCTTTGCTCTCTGCCCAGTCCTGCTTCGTCCCCTCCCTGCCCCTCCGTCCCTTCTCTTCACTCTCACTCCCAACCCATTTTCTCTCCCCTCTCCTCCCCCGTTCCTCCTGTCCCTTTCCCTTTCTTTGCTTGCCTTCTCTTCTCCTCTCTAGTTGTTGATACTGAGAACAGTCCCTAATAAAGTCCTGCATGTAACTGCATCCTCCCAGTCAGCTTCCCAGGGAACACATTGCAACCAAAGGCTAAGAAAAAAGAGAATTTAACCCACACAAGTTTGTGAGATTCCTTTTCTGACAAGATCTTAAAAAGAATAAAGTAAGTGATTATCTTTCTTGGAACCATTTACGTCTGAACCAACCTAGAATTTTTAAGATTAAATTAAGCTGATATTTAATTGTGGGCTGGGTTGTAATAGTTTAAAAAATCAATCAGTATATACATAAGAATGATTCAAGAGCAGAGAGTCAATACAAATCCTATTAAAAACAAAAAGTGGGACTTCCCTGGTGGCGCAGTGGTTAAGAATCTGCCTGCCAACACAGGGTACATGGGTTCGAGCCCTGGTCTGGGAAGATCTCACATGCCATGGAGCAACTAAGCCCATGCACCACAACTACCGAACCTGCGCTCTAGAGCCCACGAGCCACAACTACTGAGCCCACGTGCCACAACTACTGAGCCCACGTGCCACAATTACTGAAGCCCACATGCCACAACTACTGACGCCTGCACAACTAGAGCCCGTGCTCCGCACCAAGAGAAGCCACTGCAACGAGAAGCCCATGTACCGCAACAAAGGGTAGCCCCTGCTCTCTGCAACTACAGAAAAGCCCGCGCACAGCAACGAAGACCCAATGCAGCCAAAAATCAATAAATAAATAAAATAAATTTTTTTAAAAGTGATTTTATCAGTGGTCCACCTCTGTGTATTTCCACATTATTTTTTTTCTATTAACGGTTATTTTTACTTATAAATTTTTCTCACCTTGAAATGATATATTCATTCTTACCAGAATAAATCAAATATGCAGTTTATCTACTCTGCAAATATCTGTATTACATTCCGTTTTGACAGATAAACTACAAAGACTTTAATGAAGGTCTAGAAGCTCATCTATATGCACCATTGTCAAAAGAACCACATACAGTATTGAGAAGCATCAGCAACCCAAAAGTTGGGGTGCTCACATTAACAAGGGGCCCTGGGCATTTTAGTAGGCAAAAAAAAAAGCCAGGTACTGAGTCACTCTGCATTACCAACAGTCACATCTCTGTTTAAAATAGCAAAGTATCACTTGGAGCCTCTTGCTTTTTTTTGTTGTTTTTTTTTTTTTGAGAAGTTTTCAAACTTATTTAACTTTCACATTATTCTAATTCACAAGCAGCTGGTTTGCATGAAAAATTCTGCCATCATTTCAGAATGGCTACCTGTGTCTGAAACGATGGCACGTATCTAAGCTGAAAAAAGTGTGTTCTCCTTTACATTTTAGTATCCCTGTCTCATTACACAGTTAACTTTCTGTTTAATCATCTGATGTAACATAATATGACAAATAAGGTTCAAGAAAAGAAGTCACTTTTTATATTAGGTAGCAACTTTCTATTTGAAAAGCTGCTATCTATCTCCACTTCCCTGAGCACACCACAGCACAAGGCAACATCTGCTTGCGGACGCTGGTTAATGAGTTTGATGGCTGACTTTTAAAAAATCTGAGTAGTTTGGCACATCACATTCCACCCCAAAATTATGACATATGATGCTTTATAGCTTCCAGTTTCCTTGAAAAGGCTGTGTTTTTCTCGCGCTATCATCTTTCCCTGTCTTGTTTATATATTTTACCACCTACGTGGATTCACACAAAAATATCGAGTTCCTTTTCGTTTCCTTAATTAAGACAAACTACATAATTCCATAAATGCCAATGGAGGAAAATATTGCTAAGTTCTGTTCTTTCTAAGATAAAAGCACAGAAAAAGATGGGCCAAGGCTGTCTTTGCTTCCCGTATGTTCCAATCTTGAAGAGAATATACTTCTTTGCCCCAGTTGATGGGGTGCCCAAGAATTTCTGGGTGAAAATATATTAATCTCCCTCCAATAGCATATATCTCAATATCTAACTAAGGTTTTCATACACTTTTACAACATTAATCGTTAAATGTTTATTATCTCGTCTGAAACTTTTAAAATTACATCAACTATTAATATAACA
The DNA here is from genome assembly GCF_963455315.2 of Globicephala melas. Taxonomy (NCBI): domain Eukaryota; kingdom Metazoa; phylum Chordata; class Mammalia; order Artiodactyla; family Delphinidae; genus Globicephala; species Globicephala melas. The sequence continues at coordinate 43,877,235 of NC_083327.1, read as the reverse complement.
TTAAAGACATCTCATATTGGAGGATCAAATTTTAAAGTATTGATGTTGAATCACTGATCATCCTCCACCATCCTTATTAATGTTGTTTATATTGTTGTTATTATTAGCTCTATGTTCAACTTTTCATTTTTACCTCATTGATTCTGAGTTAAGACAATGGAGATATCCTATGGGGAAATGTTCCTGAAGTTTAAGGCTGAGTGTTCTTATTTAAAGATAATACGTTTAATAGCTAGTAGCAATGGTGTTGAGGAAAAAATGACATTTAAATTTTTTAAAGGTCTAACCTAACCTATTTAATTTTTATAAAACATTGATTGTATAGCTGATATAGGATAGAATTTTGAAATTCCAATTCCATAATAAAAGATTAATCAGCCTACCATCTGTTTCTGTATGGCTCACAAGCTAAAACACCTTTTACATTTTTAAATGGCTACATTTTAAATGGCTATAGAAGTCCCTACATAGTACCCTTGATTTTTGCCTCTTAACTTGAAAAATCTAAAATATTTATTATGTGTCTCTTTAAGAAAACATTTGCTGGCCTCTGATCCAGAGGAAAGGATCACTGTGCCTTTATTACTACTGTGTAGTTTTCTGTGAGGACTGTGGTCTACAGAAAACATGAGCAGTTTGGATGAATGTAGTAGGAAGGGTGTTTTGGGGGAAAATGCTTAAGTTTATTTTTCTACCTGTTTTCTATTTTTAGGGTATTTTTTGTCTTTTTGTTGTCAATTCAGCACTTTTTTCCTCATTTCTTCAATATGCTTTGCCTTCCAGACAGAAATATTTTATTTCTTATAGACTATAATTACAACATAGATTTCACCTATTTGTGGACAAGGGGGGACTGTGATGTTATCGTCTCTCCACTCATAAACTCAAACAATGTTGTTACAGATATTCACAACATTGAATAACAAATACACAAAAACTAAATTTAAAATAAATCAATAATGTAAATATAAAATAAGTTTTAAAGAAAAGAAAAATGGTAGGTTTTTCCTCTGGCCAAGCACTGAATAAGAACATAGGTATAAAATTTGTATAAACTAAAAACATGCTAATAACTAACTTGAATTATCAACTCAATGTGTTCGCTTAGTAAAATTTCAGTTTTGTTTAAGTCTTTACACTTTACCCTTTTCTTGGAATATTTTGACATGAATATTCTACCTCATGATGTCAAGAACTTTGTTACTGATGCCTCAGACACTGAGTTTTGGCTTCCTGAAATTGCAAGGCATCATCTTTTATAAAAGAACAATCCTTCTGTCTATAAAAATGACCTTTTCCATGTTCCAGTTGTATGACTCTACTCTAAATAAGCAAAATTTTCATACCTAGATAAGTAAATGCCTTTCTGACGTGTCATGCATACTGTATTCTGCCTTTCTAAATTATTGCATGATAATGAGTTTATAATAATGTTTTACGAGAGTTGAACATCACACTAGATATTTCATTTTAAGACCCAAAAAAGTAACACATTCCTTGTCAGGCAGGTCTGACTGTCCAGGCTGTTCAAAATTGAAATAAATAAACAAATAAATTCTAAATTGTGATGGGATAGCAAACAAGAGGCATGACATCTGAAAAATAACCTGAACCCTTTTGTTTTAGAGAAGAAAGAAACTGAGATCCGGGGCACTTAAGGGAGCTATGCAAGCCCTTCCAACACTTAGCTTCTGTGGTTCTTATTTCTAAGTCTGTAAACATGAGCTTTTAATTCTTTTTTTCACACTTGGAGCAGAATAAAATAGGATCTAATGCAATTCAAAACAGCTTTAGTAAGTCGTCCTACTGGTATCGTAACATTTCTTGTTTTCGTATATCTTTCTTCCAAACTCGGTTTTTCATTTAGCACCAAAAGAGATTACATTGCAGCACTCAGAAGAGAAATAAAGGTTTTATTTTTAAAGAGTGTTAAGTCTACAAGTGACTAAAGAGTCTTTGATACCAAAAACATTCTAGGTAAAGGGGGAAATTTTTCAATTTGAACAATATGCAGTCATAAATGTGGCAGATTTTCTATTAGCCCAGATACTGGAAAGAACAGTTGGTGAGGCTGCAGCTCTGCTGAGAAGCACAATACATATCACAGGGAATATGGAATCAGGACCCTTCCTTCTTCCATTTGTACATACACACCTACACACTCACATGCACACACATGCTCATTCTCATACACACAAATGTCACATATAAACACACACTCAGAACCACACATACCTGGTCAAAGACACTTAGACACACACATGCTCAAACATTCTCATATGCACAAATACATAGACTCAGAGACACACATACCAAGTCACATGGATACACACACACACCTTGTGTCACACACCTTGTGACCTCTTTATTACAAAAAGTCTTATCACCATATTGAAAAGTAACGTCTTACAAATATGACAGAAATTTGGTCAACTCAAGAATATGTCAATATAATGACAATAACAAAAATAAATAAATAAAGAGAAAATTGTATGCCTAGGAGAACATGGCCCCTAGACTATTTCTGGGAAAAGCTAAGTGATTCATCTCTGGCAAGTCACTCTGGTCCCTCATTTGTGAAATGTAGGAGCTGCATTAGTGTCTCCCAACCTCTCATGCTCTAGGAATATGTACTTAGATTTGCATATGAACAACAGTCATGAACCCTTATTGCCTAACTCCAAATGGCCCGCCAAAGCATTTGGTTAAATCATTTGTTGTACACCTGAACATTCAGCATTAGAGGAATTACAGGGTTTTCCAACAAAACATGTAGTGTGCCTAAACTAAGCAGGGGAATGGTCAGTTGGTTGACACATCTGCCATTGACCTTGACCACATGGATGCTGAGAGAGGCTTATAATCCTTAGGACTTATCAATAGTAAACTGTCTATATCACCATAAAATAAATCATTTGCTAAAGGCATGACTGCCTTGGTGCTATATAAACACTGTGCATGTTGAACAAACTTCAAGTAATGATGGTGAGCGTGATAAACTGCATATTAAAAGCAAAACTTCCTTGTTTGAGCCTCTTCAGGAGTTATATCTGCCACTAGATTCTGCTCATTCACTATAACTTTAATATTGGATATCCTTTCAAAATCTTTCAGATTTGGGAAAATTTACGGTATGACTTTAGTAATATCATATGCTCATCTCAGCTCTCATGTAGGAAAAACAGTGAACTACCCAAACTTATTATCAGCCAGCAACTATCGAATTCCTATTATGATTGGGCAATTTGATACTTTAACTCTCCCAAGAACAGGCCCACAATGGTTAAAATTACTATTTCCACCTAGCAGATATAGTACTAAAGCTCAGAGGAGAAGTAACCTGCCCAAGGCCACACAGCCAGTAAGTAGCAGATCTGAGACTGGGGCCCAGTTCTTATGGCCCCTTTTCAGTGCACAACTGGCCTGGATCATGCAGAAGTCTGTGTGGACAGAGATGGTCTCCTGGAGTTCCTTAGAAAGGTGTTCGATTCCTGGGATCCCATGTTAATCACAGGAAATACAGAAGTTCTTTTCGTCTTCTAGAGAGTGGTTCCTGATCCCGACTGCACATTAGAATCATGAGGAAGTTTTCAAGAAAATGACTGGGCTTCATCCAAAACCAATTATTAAGAGATGAAGCACAGGCCTGGGTATTTTTAAAAAGCTGCCCAGGAGAGTTTGATGTGCAACCAGAGCTGAGAATCACTGGTTCTCAAAGTATAGCCCCCAGGTCAGTGGCATCAGCATCACCTGGAAAGCTGCAAATTCTCTGGCCTCACCTCAGATTTGCTGAATAAAATCTCTGGGGCTAAAGCCCAACAGTCGTACTTTAGCAAGCCCTCCATCCAGATTCGGATGCATGTTAAATTTGCAGGACCATTGCTCTACATCAAGCATTCTAGAGATATGCTTTTCAAACTTTAACATGTACAATATAAATGTTAGAAAAAAAAGTTGTAATTCAGGTCTGGGTGGAGCCTGAGATTTTGCATTTCTAAGAAGCTTCTTCCAGGTGATGCTGACTCTTATCCACAGAGGACACTTTGAGTAGAGCTGGACTCCAGTCTATTTTTTTCTTAATTGTATCACCAATGCCCATTTTCCATTCAAGGCAATATTCTGATGTCAAAAAGGGGACTCAGAAAGATCTCCCTCTGTGGTAGATAAGGGAACATGAACTTTTCACTATAGCACACAAGATGCTGCAGATGAAAGAGCAACAAAAGGGTTCCAAATCTAGTTCTGGAGAAACTTGAACTAGTCCCATGACTTCTTTGTGTCCACTTTTCTTTCTTTATTTTTTTAAAATAAAGAACATAGATTATTTTAGTATTTTTTGAGCTCAAAAAATTCTTTGTAATTAACTTTGTTTCACTCTTTATTACTCTATACCTCCCTACTCAGAACATGTTGTTGAGTGAAGGGACTGTGACCTGTAAATCTTTAAAGCCCCTACAGCATTGGGATGGTATTCAACACATAGTAGGTTCTTTCCAACTGCCTGATGAAAACACTAGAAGCAAACAGTAAACTCTTTTCTCAGAAAATTCTAATTATTAAAACAATAGCTATATATTTTTCCTTTATAGAGATATTTCTTTGCACTAATGAGAAAGATACATCCACTTCAAAATCTTGTTTTAAGTAGTTACAAAAAAGAGGCTTGCAGGAGGCATCTGACCTACTGCATCACTCATGAAACATCTTCTTTATGCTTATGCAATCCACACATAGTGGGCAAAAAATGCCAAAGGATTTAAAGGTACTGAAAAGGACTTTTCTCTTGGAAAAGTAGCAATTTAATTTTAAACTACAATTTTCAGATATTAAAGATTGTCATTTTGTCCCTTTCTCTCTTGTTGTGGTTGAAAAGCAAAGTAGGTTAAATTTTTGAAAGAACAACCACAAATGACCAAAGAAAAGGAAATGCATTACTTCATGGGTTCAGTATTTTCAGTGACACTTGCTTCAAACTCTCATCCTTTGTCCCTAAAACCATAGATGTAAGAGAAGGGCTGGAAACCAAAGACAAAGGGTGTCCTTGAGACCCGGGGGGAAGCCAGCAGACTTGGAGAAGTAGTGAAACCTGAGAGTCAAAATTAGTTTACCAGGAAGCTGTGATTATCAGAATTAGGCCAGGGAAATGAGCGAGACTAAATTGGTCAGATTGACAATGAACAAAATACTCAGGAAGTTCTAACAGATGGAGTTCAGATCCTTAGAGAACATGGAGACCTGTCTTAGAAGCAGATGGCTGATGACAGAGTACAGCCTTGAGAACCAGATGAAAAAATAAATACATGAACACACTGTAACCTATCCATTAGTGTTGCTCTGAAAGATTGATCTGGGTACAAAAAGCAAAGTCCAAATGATGAAGAATAAAAATAATAATGTATTTCCTGTCCATATAAAGAAAGTACCTTTCATTCAGCAAGGATAATTCACAGATGTACAAAAATGCAAAAGAGGCAGAGAGAGATGAAGGATGCTAAAGTAACAGAAGCAGAAAACCAGCATAACCATAGACATACTACATCAGATGTTAATATAAACAAGCAGAATTCTGAGTCAACCCTGAATCCAGCATAAGTGCCATCACTATGTTGAGTATCGGGGATAAAATACTTAGTGAAAACAGACGCAGTGCCTGCTCATATAGAGTTTATCATCCAGTATGGAAGATGTCCATAAAATATCCACTCAAGTAAATGTAAAATGTGATTGGCACTAGGAAAGGAAAGTGCAGTGATTCTCTGAGAGTTTGTAGGAGGGGGATTTGATCTACAAAGGATGGCACAACGCAACATCCTTGAGGAAGTAATGAGTTTCCTGAAATCTGAACAAGGAGTAGGAGTTAACAGGATGATGGTGTGCGTGTGGCGGTGGGGAGGGGTGTTGAAGAAGAAGGGATGAGACTAAGAAGCCCAGAGGAAAGGATGTGTAGTGACAGAGGGAGCAGGACGTAGGGGGAAAACAACACAGAAAGGCCACGTTAAATATCTTGGTCTTTATTCTAAGAATCATGAGAAACCATTCAGTTGTTTAACAGGGGACTGGCACAGGAAGTTACATTTTATTTTAAAAAGATCGTTCTGGCAGTGGCATAATGCACAGTGTAGTACAGCCCAGATTTTAAAGTACTTAAGGTAGAAGGTTTTTGGAGGCTCTTACAGTTCTCCAGGTGAAGATGATGGCGGCTTGAATTAGGATGGTGGTAATACAAACAGAGAAGTTGTTGGCTTGAGAGACGTATAGAAAGTAAAATCAGCAGGACCTGGTGATGAATGAATTAGACACAGCATATGAAAAACGCAAGCCGTCAAGGATGATTCAGGTTCCCAGCTTGCTTATCTTTGAAACAGCAATGCTAGAAAAACATCTTACTTTGTTTATGGTGGGAAGGTGATAGTGATAACTTCCATTTGGGATGGGTAGAATTGTAAATGACTTTAAGATGTCCAGGTGGAGATACCAAATAGTCAGCTGAACTTACTGGTCTGGAGCTCAGAGGACAGCTCTGGGCTGAAGTTAAAAATAGATAAGGCACTACCAAATGTAAAATAGACAGCTAGTGGGAAGCAGCCGCATAGCACAGGGAGATCAGCTCGGTGCTTTGTGACCACCTAGAGGGGTGGGATTGGGAGGGTGGGAGGGAGACACAAGAGGGAGGAGATATGGGGATATATGTATATGTATAGCTGATTCACTTTGTTATAAAGCAGAAACTAACACGCCATTGTAAAGCAATTATACTCCAGTAAAGATGTTTAAAAAACAAAAAATAGACAAGGCATGTAAGGCATGGAGATGGTAATAGAAGCCATGAGCCTGGGTGGGATTGCCGGAAAGAGTGAATAAAGTGAGAAAAGGAAATCTTAGGATGAGATTTGAATAAGTCTAATGGGGAGAGAGAAATCTGTCACAACTTCCTCATTCTGACTAGACTTTACCCTAATCTAAAAAGATGTTATCAGGAAAGCAGAAAACAACCAATAAAGGAACAGAGCAGAATACACTAATATAATAATTTCAAAAGTCAGGGAAACACATGAGAGCCAGATGGCTTATAAGGGTCTCTGATTTAAGTAAACTACAAAAATACCCTCAAATAATCAAAAATATATATTAAGGTCTAATTTTTACCTTATTGAAGGATGTTTTCATTTACCAACCAATATATTTGTCCCATGTCTATTGAAAAGTAATTTATCTCCAAGCATTTAAAATGAGATTTGCTTTGGCTTGTAGGAGACCAAGCGAATGGTCCATGCCCTCACCAGGTGTTAACAATGGTGCTGAATCTTTGATGGCAGCCAGGTACCACAGACATGAAGTGCAGGCTTCCTTCCAACACATCCTGGGGAGAGAGACTCAGTTCCAGACTTCAGCAAGCATGTTTGGTTTCCAGGAAGGAGAGAGTTGGTTATAAAATAGAAGAAGAGTGTAGTATCTCCTCTCTGAGCACAACATATGTATTCATGTAGCATATCTCCTAACAAAGCTCCTTCCTCAGTGACAGTCAGGAAATACTGATTCTGTGGGGATAATCGGGCTGTTTTTCAATCACTAACAAGAAGTTAAGGATAACCTGGAAGGACCAAGGAGAACTTAGTAAGGTATTTCTAGGAAGAAAATAATGTACCTCTATCTTCCTTTCTATATTTCTTTTTTTAAAAAAATAATGGTTGAGTCCATTTATTTTATATAGCAACATTTAAAAGGCACATGTACTGGAAATGCATAATCACAGCAAAAAATAAAATATCTGTAAGCTCGTTTTTCACATCTGAGTTTATGCAAGCATTACATTTTTTTTCCATTTTAAAAACAATAGCTGTTAAGGGAGCCATAGTGGTACACAGTGAGGCAGGTAAACACACGGAAGAATTAGTGAAATACTCCCAGTTGGTAACTTCATCATGAGAAAGAAATATTCTCTCAAGGCTCTCAAAGAGATTTTTAAATCTTGTGATTGAGTTTTTAAAAAAATATATCTACTATTCTAAATTGTTCTGAGAAATGTTTTTGTTCTCTGGAGAGAACTAGTGAAAACATAACTGAAATACATGTAGCACCTTTTTCAATGTCTTTGTAATCTTTAATTTCTCTTTTATGTTTCCTTTCAAAAATATGTTTTTCTTCTGACATTGTTATTCTATTATGAATTTTAATTTTCTTATTCTAGCTTTATCTAACTTTACAGATTTAAATACCTTGACAAACTTAAAGGATAAGGACAGAAAAAAAAAGAAACTCCCTGATGTGATATCAGCATGCCAACTGAATGGTATTTATACTTTGTAGTCAGAAATGTTACAGTGAAATTGTCTCTGCTTGTGATCTCACATTATGGAGTTCTGAGGGTCTGACAACTCCTGACATTATGATATACTCCTGTTCCATGCTTAAAGCAGACAGCCAGAGCAGAGTTCTCAGCAAAGCATAAGGAAAGATTTATAGACATGGCAAAAGAACACTTTGCCTCTTCTCTTCTTTAAATAATTATGACTTTCCATGAACCTCTTTATAAATTAACTACAGAATGACAAATATCTGTGCAAAGAAAAGGCCACAAAAGTATCACTTACAGTAAGCACTACTGAGGTCTTAGAAGCACAGTATTCAATTCTCTGTTGTACGTTCTATGTATGATTCATTATGTGGGACACTCCCCACCTCTCCACACACCATATATTTCTACCATTATCATTCAAAAAGAACTTTTAAAACTCCCTCTTTCTGTCAAGCTCTTTCTTTTCTCAATACAAGAGGTCAGGAAGAAAATATTTCAGGGTATCTTGAACTGGATAATTTGAGGGAATGGATAGAAATATTTGCCTAATCGGTTATATGATATGAGTACTCTGGAAGGAGTTTCCAGAATTTTGAAAATAATTTATAAGAATATTTGGGAGGCCGTTTCCATTTAATCATGAAGATTTATATAAAGTAAAATTTTGAAACACTGATTATTTTTAAAATGCCCTTTTTTTTTTCAGAGAAGGGAAGGAGAACTAGTATTTATGGAGCATCTATTCTACAAGGGCCTTTCCATATATTATATCTATCAATCTTTACAACAGCCCAAGGAGGGACGGGACATCAGCCCCATTTTACAGGTAAGCACATTGAGTTTCAGACAGATTATGTGCCCAAGACCACACCACTAATAATAACAGACCCAGAATCTGAACTTTGTCTGGCTCCCAATTCCATGTTCTTTCTTGAGACCTGACTATCATGTACTCCACAGAGGCACTGCATACAAACACAAATAAACAAAATAGAAACAAAAATATTCTAACTCTGGTATTTTACTACTATAATATAAATGCATAGTGGAGAAAAAAAGGAGCTGAGTGATTTCGCATTTTATGTAATTCCACATATTTGAAGAGTCTAACAACAAAATGCTTGAGGGATATAATATTTACAAATTTGCATATTTGCCAAGCTCTGAGCTAAGCATGCTGCCTGCATTATATCATGTAACAAAATAGTTCAATAATTAAAATAATAAATAGTTAAAATAAATCCTCACAATAATAACACGAGGTAGATACAATTACTGTCTCCATTTTAATGATGAGGAAACAGGCTGATAGGTTCAAAAGCTTATCCAGGACCACACAGCATGTCAGCAGCAGAGCTGGGCTTGAACCTGTGATCACATGGTGCTAAAGAGTTCCTGCCTACTGTGTTATTGCCTCCCTCAATTACATAATTACTACAAAACTAAACTGTAACAAGCTACTGATTGCTTTTATATTTCTATATATTTTTAAAGCAATATATTGCATTATATACAAAAACTTTATGATTCACATTTTAATTACCTAAGTAATATATAAACACTGTAAAAAAATCTGTAAAAGAATAATACTGAAGTTAACTTTGAAAAGTAACATATGGATCTAAAATGTTGTACACCCCATTAACCCTAGCTTCCTTCCTAAAAGTAACCACTGTTAACAGATGCATATTCTTCCAGAAGTCTTCAATGTATCTTATACATGTATGTAAGTTATGCAAACATGATTTTGTCATATTGTACCCTGTTTTATTTTCCTTGACTTAATAACTTGCCTTGGAGCTCTTTTCATATCGGGACACTTAGCTTTCGTGCTCTCATTCTTTACTGCTTAATAGTTTACCATGATATAGATATGCCACGTTCTACAACTGATAGACATCATGTTATTTTATGGGTTCCTTAACTTTTCTCTGAAGCACATATCGTGTGCTCTATCCAGTTACCTACTGGAAATCTCTGTTTGGATGCCTAACAGGGGATGCAACTTGCCCATGTCCAAAATGAAATTTATCACCATCCTTCACATTGCTAATCCCTATATATTCTCTAGGTCAGTGCTACGGACAGCATGAACCATGGAGAAGTGATGGTCTGGGGATTATTTGAACTGGTCCATGAAGTAAGTACAAAAACTGAGAGCAAGCACTTGGAAACTTTCATAGCAATTTGACAATGCTGCAACGTGTAAGTGCATGAGCATACTTCTACTAATTCATTTTTATTGTAGTTTACAAAAGTATACAATGAATGAGAATTAAAAAAACAAAAACAAAACCAAAAACTGATCCTTCACCACAGATAGTTTGAGAAACACTGTGCAGTTCAGTGAAAGGCACAACTATTCAACGAGTCACTTAAGCCAGAAATGTGGGCATCACCCTTCATATTTCTCTAAGAATACATGGACAGACAAGCAGGAGGAAAACCAGGAGAAGGTTTCTAGAGCAAAGGAATTGCTTTTAAATTCTTGCCTTTATTGGGCCCTTTCCCATAGAGTTAAAACACACTGATTTTCTTTAATCTCTTAAGTACGCTCTCATGATCCCTCATGACTCTCCAACAATGATTACACTATATCATTCCTCCCCTTCATGGTTAATGCTTTTGTTAAGAAGTTTTTGGAAACATCATGATCCCTTCCATGATCCCCATTGGTTTTGATGACCAAAACAGTGTGATTTTCCCCAAGCCCTCTTGAAAGTCTTAATGAAGTAAACATCTTCTCTGCCCTCTAGGCAACATTTTACACAATCCACCAGCCTCTCCTTCTTGATACTCAGTCCTGCCTATGGTTTCAATTTCAAAACTGTGAAGGAAGATGTGAGGTCATCTGTCATTCGGTGTAGAAGATCTAAAATTGCTCTTGCAGAAATTAATAGAGGGCAGTGTCTACAGAAAATAAAAAGACAACCAGGCAGTGTTGAAGGCCTGGATGAGCCTGGAGACCACCAATGTGGTGGAGGACCAACTGCTTCTTTCTCTTATTTTCTCCAGTGAATGCGGCTCTGGTGTCGGCACAGCGAGCGTGGGTGGTTGAATTGACCCAGAGCTTGTCATTTTAAAGGTTTTTGGTGGTGGCTGAATACCACTAAAGTAGATAAGATCCCCTCAGGAAAACATGTTGCAGGAGAAGCAAGAAGGACCAAGGATAAAATTCCAGACAACGTTAATATTTAAAGAGTTGACACAGAAGGTGTTTACTGGTGGTGCCGAGGAAAAGTTGTAGCTAGATAAAATGATGAACGTAAAGAAGTAGGGCTGAAAAGTTAGAGAGCATTTTTAAAGGTAGATATCATCAATAGTAGCAACTGTAAACAAATTATTCAGGATGAGGAAAGAAAATACAGGATTGGAAGTGAAAATTATTGTCATGAGTGATTTTATCAAGAGTAGCTTCAGAAATACAGCTACAGCTTCTGCTGAATCAGACACAAACACTGCATCTTACAGCACTGGGACTTATACTAGTGGCCATGATATTCCCAAAGCCATAAAATACATGACCACAATTAGTGGGCAGAAGCAAATCTCCCTGGAAAGATCCTTCTACGCACATTGCCATCCCAAAGGCCTTGAAGTAAGAATGTTATCTGTCATCATCTACTCTACTGCATAAACCACCCAGGCCTCTGTGGAAGCCACTCCATCAGGACAAAACTCTCCTTACTCTGATAAAGAGAAAGAGCAAACTAAAAAGCTGATACTATTTAATACCACTCCCAAGCTCTGTCTGAATTGACTTCTATGCTTTCATGGCTGAGTTTTCATAATGATTTTCTTCTCTCTCTCTTCTCCAAGACTCATTCTTCCTGCTTTAAAACAAAAGGCACTAAACCAAAACCTTCTAAAGCAATAAGAAAGTTATTGTTAGAAAAGACAATTTCTTTAGCTCTTTCTCTCATTTTCCATTTATATTTCTCATTCCAAAGGATATCCTAAGAATCCTCCATGTTTCAACACATGTGACACGTAAATTCCAGTCAATTCTTCCCTCTAGCAAAGGACTCAATGGAGGGAGCACAGATTTCTCACCATTAAACTTGAGGGATAAGAGTTTGGGTATTTGGAAATTCCTGATGTGTTAAAAACCCGGGAGAAGTCTTAGAACCGCCCTACAACATCAAGGATCATTCAGTAAAGAGAAAAAATCTCCTGCTCTTTCAGAAAGTACTGAATGACAGATGTGTTCTAAATGCTATGATATTAAAGATGGGACAGGAGAGACAATTCCATGGGACACACTCCCTGCTCTATTCTGATTTAGCACCATGGCAAAGACAGTCTGAGTATCCAACAAATTCCATTTAATAGTTGTGTTTCGAGGATGTAATAATGATGACTACATATCCAGATAGCTACCTTGCAGTTAGATAAGACCATGACTTTTGCTCTGGCCAGTGAAATGTGAGCAGAAGCAATGTGGCTTGAAATGGGGCCCCTGCCAAGGGGAAGGGGGATTCTTGTGTAGAGATAATAGATACACAAAATTCAAGCACCCTGGTTTACTGAGACACCACAGGGAGAACAGTCATCTTTAAGTATCTTCCAACTTGCAGTCAGGCTTTTCACGTGTGACAAACCTTTATTGTTTAAGCTATGAGCTTTGGGGTTTAATTAGTTACCCCACAATATCATCTTTCCTGTCTTCACTAATACAAACATCATACAATTATAGACCTAAAAGGGATAATTTCCCCAATTTCTCTTTTTATAGATTAACCTGAGGCCCCATGAGTCTGACGTGTTCAAAACCATGAAATCGGAGAGGTGTAGAGGAACCTAGAATGCAGGTCTCCTGACATTTGTCCCGCTGCTCTCCCATTTATGACAAAGATTATAATCTAAGACATTGGAATAATAATGATAAATATGTTAATAGCAAGTCAATATTTTAGAAAAGTAGTCACATTTATATACATGTACACAATAAACACATGCTATTAAACATATGTGTGTGCATATATGCAGAAGTATATGAGTGACAGCTACAGATATGAGAAGGCCGACTCCTTCATGACTTTGTAGGGGCTTTCACATGACATGTTAGAACTTGGTGCCACTCATCTTGATAAACACTGAGGAATCATATTGTTGTTCATACCAGGATATGTCTTATATATTATTTACTGTTTATTTTTCCCTTTATTGATAAATGAGGAAGTTAAAGCCCAGGAAAAAAAAAAAACAGTATTCCAAGTGCATGCTATCATTTGGTGATAGAAGCAGAGCAGGAATTATGCCCCTTCCCATCCCACCAGATGCTTTGTGTAGCATTTAAAATTTTCACCCTGCCTCTCAACTTGAGGAAGTAATTGAAGGTTGAAGTGATGTGATTAAGTATGAGGAGGGAAAGGAGAACAGCTCTTTCCACAGAAGTGGTGGGACAAGGAGAGTATTTAGAATTGGAGAGATGGGGCATGGAGGGGGTGGAATAAGGAGAACGGCCTGACGAGAAATGAGCAGGTAACTATAGTGGTTAATATCAAATAAGCTTGTCCTTACGTATTCATGAGCTCACAGGATCTGTGGGAGGGTAATTTTTGAGAGGAGAATAAGTTGGTCATCTTTGGGAATCTTTTATTACTACTGTCTGTGGGGGTTAGGAACAAAGCAACATAGTATGAAGAGAATTGCTGCCCATTACATAAGACTGGGGCAGTCTCTTGAATTCTCAGAGGAAAAGTGTGATGAAAATAATGTCATTCTAACTCATATTTTCCCTTGTGGTTGAATAAGTCATTATGATAAATAATCTCTCACCTCTTGTGCCCACATGATGTCTCTGAACAAGGCTTTCTTTTTTGTGGTGTTTTAATCTCCTTTCTCAGATACATACTAATGCCCTAGATTCAAATGACCATCTGTTCTGAACTTCGACTCTAGTCTGTAAGTGAGGCCCTAAGGTCTCTGCTAGAGATCCATTTGATTTGTAATAGTCAAAGAACAATGAAATTCCTTCTGAAAGCCTGCTTGAAAGATACGATTGCAAATGACCTCATGTTTATGAAGTATTCTTCATTAGAAAAGTGAGTATGTATGTGTACATATATACAAATTCAACAACCATCTTCCATGGTAGGGGCTGAGCATAAAAGATGAAAAATCTGTGATCCTATCCTGAGTAACCCAACTCGCAGACCTCCCCATTTCAATCTGTTAATTCGCTTTAACCTTACCTTCATTGGTCAACCAGTTTAGAGGCTTTTTGAAAAGTGTTACGTCCAGCTGAAAGCAAACGGAGACCTCAGGCACCATGCAATTACTCAGACAGAACATATTTACTTCCATCTTAAGAACTGCCTGTTTGTCTACTAAGAAAATCACCCCAGCAGCAACACTGGTAATCTCTCCATTGAAAAACTTCTGCATACAGCATAGCCTCCTACCAGTTAGCAATAACCATATCCTCTTCTGTGCCTCCACAGTACTTTGGACATATGTTCATGATACACTTTTTCATTTCAATTTATTAGAATTCATTTGTATAAGTCCATCCTATTAAACTATAAGTGTTTTAAGGTAAGGAATTGCTTTGAGTATATCTATCATCCCCAACACTGACACAAAAGAAGTTCAAATTCTGTGTCAATAAATAAATGAACGTATTGCTATAGAAGCAATGCTTGGTGGTAGGGGAGAGGATCCTACAAATGTAAGTAAATTACGTGGAATAGAAGGTAGGAAAGACAGAATCAAAGCTGATTCTGACTTTGCTGATCATGAATTATATATCTGTCCATCTTTCAAGGGGGTCAGGTTCTCATGCAGGTTTCCTCCTTCTAAGAGGAATACTTTTCTAGACACATGGAAATACTTGTTCTTGACTTGGGAAATAGGAAGCCAAACCCAGATGCTGTGTAGAAATCATAAGCTAGAGCAGGACCCAGAAAGATGGCAGCTGATAAATTCTGTTTTCTATTTTTTTTTTTTTTTTTTTTTGTGGTACGCGGGCCTCTCACTGTTGTGGCCTCTTCCGTTGCAGAGCACAGGCTCTGGACGCGCAGGCTCAGCGGCCATGGCTCATGGGCCTAGCCACTCCGCAGAATGTGGGATCTTCCCGGACCGGGGCACGAACCCGTGTCCCCTGCAGCGGCAGGCAGACTCTCAACCAGTGTGCCACCAAGGAAGCCCTAAATTCTGTTTTCTAACAATAAAGAAGAAAATGCCCTTTCCACCTAACTCAGCCAGTTTGGGCTCACCATATCTTCAATAGGTGGAAATATACGAAGCAGAGAGAGAAAGGAAGGGATCATTCTGGAGTATAGGATTTGCCTAAATCCTGAGCAGAAAGGACATAGAAAGGCATTGGTGTCAAGTCATTATTGGTTTTACATTTTTATCTTTTTAAAATACAACTAAGAAAGCAGTCTTCTTCAAAAAAAAAAAAAAAGAAAAAGAAAAGAAAAGAAAGGCAGAAAATCTGGAAGCAAGAACAAACCTGACAACAGCATCTAGTGGGACTCCCTCTAGCCTGATTGCTAGTTAAGTGCTAATGAGAAACCTGGGAGTCCCCTCAGGTACCATGTGCAAGACTTCCAGGCCCAGTAAGACTTCTCTGCTCTCCATTTCCTCGTCCTCAATCTGAGAAACATCATACCATACCATTCACAGGGGCAGATAACAGGGTGTTTGTAATATGGCTTAAAAACCCTAGATGAAAGCAACTTTCTAAAGACAAAGCTGTGGTGATATATCTAACCTCCTCATGCTTCCCGTAACTTGCAGTGTTTCTTAAAACTCGATTCTCTGGGTTGACCTTGCTTTCGCTTGAATTATATTTTAGATAGGCCCATCTATTAATAATTTACTCATTTCTCATTTACATTATGTTACGTTTGTTTTCTTAAGGAAGTAAGAGTATTGATTTTAATTCCTATATCATGAAGCAAATTATTTCCGACCTCTGTATGTACAGAAGATATACACTTAAGCTGCAACTCGTGCGAGCTATAAAATACCCTGCTGAATCATAAATATTAAAGCAAATAACTTTCCATCTTGAGGCCAAGAATGTACACATACTTCCATGGAAAAAAATGAGGACATTTAATTTTAAGTTAAAAAAATTAATTGAATCATGTAGGAGTTGAGGGAAGTTTCAAGGGGAATATAAGACTTTAATATTAAAAATCTAAATGTTATTGCCATAATTGTAATACTCCAAGAGAAAACCCATTCAGAGTTGTATCATTCCATTCTAATTATAAGAACTATATTTTCCTCAGGAAGTGAGGTGCTTCTTTAGTGATTACTAATCATTACCTTCCTTTTTTAGAATATTAATTTTTGCAGCAGGAGAGGCCACAACAGTGAGAGGCCCGCGTATCGCAAAAAAAAAAAAAAAAAAGAATATTAATTTTTGCTTTGGCTAGCCACCCCCTTGAGGTAATGTGAGATCGTGGCCTTGGAATGACTCTTCATAAACATACATACCCAAGATAACAAATATCTATGATATAATTAAAAGTTCTTAAAACTAATTTTGTTCTCAGCTCACCATAAAATTATCTTTTAAGACTTTTTATATACAATATTACTACTCTTTCCTTCCAAATTCAAGATTTTTCTGAATTTTGAACGATCGACCCTCCCTGAAATGTTTAAGCTAGATGTGGAAAGAAGTATAGATTCGCCATTGGGAAAAAAGGAAGGAAGGACATAGCTGGGGGGAGGTTTCTCTCACCTAGGATCCCTGTGAAAGTAAAAACTAAAGAAGGATTAATTACAGGGTTGATTCACAATAGAGTCCAAACTCTTAGCATTTCTTTGACTCTTTGTTCATATCATGATGACACAAGCCAAAGCATATTCAAGGAGTGAAAAGTCTCCTCTTCAGGACTATAGTCACCAGTATCCTCACCCCTGCTTCCTCTCATGTTGCACCACACACTGCCCTCTACTTCTATGTTCACCTACCCTTGTAGCCTATCCCTGTATCAAGTTGCTTATACATAATCATATTTCCAACAGTTTTCTTGTCTCCCCAGTAATGCTGTAAACTCCGTAAGGACATGGTGTATTTTGCTATGCACTAACAAATCCAGCACTGTGTTTGCCTCTTTACTTTCTTATCTTCTACACAGTGCTTGGTACATAGCAAGTGTTAGATAAGTTTATATTTAGCTATATTTTACATAGTTAATCCAAAATACACCTGAAGAATGATTTATAGTATTTATCTAGAACCTAAAGGTGGTATTTGCATTTCGATAAGCAGATAGAACACAATTTTGCCCTTGATCTTCTTTAATGAAATTACAATAGAGCTGCAGAAGGGAAAGTAATCTATTCCATGCAGTTTCCTACTAACAAAACTAAAAAAGGATCATCTAAACCTCTGGGACAGGTGTGAATTTATATGGCTTCCTTCTTGCTCCAATTTGAAAAACACTACTCAGCAGCTGTAAAGTACAAGTGAACATCAGAATATCAGGATTTGTGATTTCTTGGCATTGATTATCTAATGTGCAGTTTTACATATTCATCCAGTTGGTCTTTAAGGCGATTCGGTAGCTAATTGTTTTTATCATTGTTTAGATCTGAGTTAGTTGTACCATATGGTCACTAAATTCTTGTATCCTTGGGCTTCCCTGGTGGTGCAGTGGTTGAGAGTCCGCCTGCCGATGCAGGGGACACGGGTTCGTGCCCCGGTCCGGGAAGATACCACATGCCATGGAGCGGCTGGGCCCGTGAGCCATGGCCGCTGAACCTGCGTGTCCGCGAGAGGCCACAACAGTGAGAGGCCACAACAGTGAGAGGCCCGCGTCCAAAAAAATAAATAAATAAATTCTTGTATCCTTAAAAAACTGAGATAAGGCATTGGCGAACATACTTCTTAATGTTATTATAGTTATCATGAAAAACTTCATTTCATAGGTATATAAGAAAAAATCAGTATGTAGTTAAAATAAGGCATGCCAGTAATATTTAGATGCAACAAATTGCATTTTCGTAGTATCAAAACACTTACCGAGATGGTTCATTTTATATTATCAATATTAATTTTTTTTATTTCCTAGAGGTGAAACTATACAGAGAATTATGTTATAATCAATCAAGTAAGATAAGGAAAATATATTAAGTCTGGGCTGCAAAGGAATATTTTTTATGTGCTATGATCCACCTCCATTTAGATTTATTGATATATAATAGGTATCAAGTAACTCTAAATGGTTGTCTAGTGATAATAATTTCATTTGGGGGCCACATTTTATCAAGTTGATTCTATACATAAGGATTTTACTACCCAACCGACAATGCTATAATGGGTTCTTCTCTTTTAACTAATGACAGTCTATTAAATACCATGATCAAAGCCTAAGCACTTCTTGAAATTAGGTTAAAGACATCTTGCAAAATTCACATTTCACATGCATTTAGAGTTTCAGCCATATGGTTAACTCTTGAGACAGAAGGGAATCAAGGAATAATATTTAGTAGTTGTTTTTCTTTCAACCTATTTCTAGATAAATATAACACTGACCTGAAGAAGTAAATTTCCCTATGATTTCTGTAATCTCTAATATCTCCTTCCATGTGTATATTTATGTTGGTTCTATCTCCCTATGCAGGCTCAAAGTTGATGGTCCAGCAGCCCCTCTCCTATTCCCTGCATTAAATTCACAGTACATGCCTCCACCAGCTTTTGTGTAATTAAACTTGCTATTTTTGACGCTCAAGTAAAAGCCATTGAAAATGTAATGGTAACTTTTATGTGGATGAAAAAGGCCTATTTGTCACCATTTGTTATGCCAATTCAGCCATGATAAATTAACAGAAATGGAGTGTTCTCCATATTTCTAGTGTGACTCCCCTTAAGCCTCATGGCCTGAATGCTGAGAGAGGACCCTTTGAGGAA
Organism: Globicephala melas; assembly: GCF_963455315.2. Taxonomy (NCBI): domain Eukaryota; kingdom Metazoa; phylum Chordata; class Mammalia; order Artiodactyla; family Delphinidae; genus Globicephala; species Globicephala melas. The sequence goes on along the minus strand of NC_083327.1, from coordinate 43,858,060 downwards.
ATGGCACCCATATGCCGGAATGCTTAACAGCACTTTGCAGTCTGGAGCCCAAATGGCCCCAGTCTGACTCATCTGCACGTCAAACTTGTTTGGCATTTGGCTAATGGGTAGTTCTGTTTTGACATGAATCACTGAAACTTAAACATGTTAAACTAAATATTTAAACTCTGCATAAATCTTTATGAAATATCTAAAGTATATATCTGAAGCCTTTTAAAAAGCACCTTAGTTAAACATAAAATAATTATACGTAATAGTCTCAAAGATTCCCGACTTTTCTCTTTTGAAGGGGTAGACTATTCTGGGGATATTGATGTTTTGCTTTCAATGAAAGGAAAATTATTCCAGTATGAACTTGTCTGCTCAGGATGAGGGGATGTGAAAGCTCAGCATTCAGCGAGTAAGCTAGAAATTCGGTCCATCAGTGACGGGGAATCTGGGGTCCGGAGATACCTGAGGGCAAATCTCTGCATTATCTGGGTAAATACTGCCTTTCTCTTTAGGCCGTTTAAAATTGAATAGAGGGAGTTCCCTGGTGGTCCAGCAGTTAGGACTCTGCACTTTCACTGCTGGGGGCTGGGTTCGATCCCTGGTGGTGAACTAGGATCCGGCAAGCAGAGCTGCGCAGCCAAGAAAAAAGCTCCTTTTAAAATAAATCAATAGAGGGAAGAGATATGGGAACATATGTATATGTATAACTGATTCACTTTGTTATAAAGCAGAAACTAACACACCATTGTAAAGCAATTATACCCCAAGAAAGACGTTAAAAATAAATAAATAAAATTGAATAGAGACCAGGAAAGTTAAAAGATAAAGTAGTGGGTTGTTTTTTTTTTAAATAGCTAAACATATTTTTCAGATGTTATCAATATCTGCAATTGATAAAGCCAGAGAGTAGTTTCAACACCAAACCCTAGATTCAGCGTATGTAGTTAATTGTCCACTGGGCATTAAAGGATGGAAACCAACTCTGAGTGGAGACTTTCTGGATCTATCTAAGAAACAGCATTTCAGTCTAGTCCAACAAATCTTTCATCCAGCACAGGCATTTTGAAACTTCCAAATATTATGAAAGACCGCATCTTACTTCCTTCGTTTTAGAAAAGTATACTGTGGATACTCTTGAAGACTTACAGTACTGAGATCAAAATTGTAACCCTTATAAGCTGACTCTAACTTGCCTCTCCTTTCACATGGATTTCCTGGAACTGTCTCTTGACTCAAATATGGGAAGAGTAAAAAGAGGTATTTTTTCATGACAAACTACAACCAAATGTTGAAGAAAGCTCAACAAATAAAGCTAACTGAAATATAAAAGGCAATACTGAATATTCTTAAAGACAATAAAACCTAGTCCTAAATACTACTTCAAGCTGTAATAAAATGAAATGCTCTCAGTTTTTATTTGGTTACTGCATTAATATAGGAAATACAGAAATACTTGAATTTCTAGTAACAAAAGGTGATAACAGTAGCCTGTAATAACATTACCAAATGCAGAACTGTGGCCCTCCAGCAATGGTTAAAGCAATGGGCTCAGCGAGTGGAAGGGTGTGAAAGGATGAACCCCTTCCCCCCTGACAGCTGCTTAATTCCCTCCAGCAGAACTGATTTTTTAAATGCCCTTTTGCACTAAATTGACCTTTTCCATGAATAGGTCAGCCAGGTGCAAGCTACCAGATGTGACTTTCCGTGGCTTCTAAGCCTCAAGAGGCCATTTATCTCTTCTATTAGATAGGACTCGATGCTAACAAGATGCACGGTGGAGCAGCATTTTACTAGCATATATAGATTTGACAAAATTGCATGTTCTCCAATAGGAAAGGTACTTCAAATGTGTTGTTTCCTTTCATTATGTTATAATTACATGATGAAAACACTGCTCAGTGTTTGGGGAGTAATATGGAGATGCTTGTTAAGCTATTTCTGATAGCCTAAATAAGCTTATACTCCTATAAAATGCCCTTCTTGCCCACTTTATTTTGAATATATTTTTAATGGTTCAACAACATGCTAAATTACTTATGCGAAAGACTTTAGGAAACTTGAACAGACAGTTGAAAAAGCTCAAATATCTAATGGGGTTTTACTGAAGGACCTTAACCACTGAAAGTAGGCTCTTCTACTCTCAGCACTTTCCCTGGGCTGCCCTCCACACCCAAGACCAGGCCCCATCGCATGCTTTGTGGCTCTTTTCCTAACAAATAGCATATATTGTTCCTTCTCCCCAAGCAAGGGCTTGAAGGTATCCAATCTCTATCTTTCCCTGTCTCAGCCCCAGAGGCTCACTGGGTCACTAACCTTATCAGATAAACTAATCTCAGCTGTTATCTCAAAGTCCTTTTTGGAATAACATATATCTAACATTCTCTCACCTGATTTTCTAACTCAGTGGTACCTAAATTTGGAGAGCTCCTCAAAAATGCAGATTCTTTTTTTTTTTTTTTTTTGCGGTACGCGGGCCTCTCTCTCACCGCTGTGGCCTCTCCCGCCGCGGAGCACAGGCTCCGGACGCGCAGGCCCAGCGGCCACGGCTCACGGGCCCAGCCGCTCCGCGGCACGTGGGATCCTCCCGGACCGGGGCACGAACCCGCGCCCCCCGCATTGGCAGGCGGACTCTCAACCACTGCGCCACCAGGGAAGCCCAAAAAATGCAGCTTCTTAAACTCTAATGCAGATTCTTATTCTGCAAGTCTAAGGAGAAATCCCCAAATGACTATATAGGGCAGCTATGTTTGGCAATCCTTTGGTCAGCTCACTAATGGCTACTGTGGGAAATGGGAGACCCCGTAATGAATGGGACACTATCTCCAGGCAAGGAAAAATCCACAGGTAATATGCAGGCTTGGATTCAGATCTCCAGTCTGTCACTCATGGGTTGTATGGCCACTTTGAGCCTCAGCTTTCTCCCTTAAAAAACAAGGAGGAAATGATACTTGCCCAGGTTGTTGCGTGAATGAATGAGATAATTTTGTTGAAGATGTCACCATGAGGCAAGAAAAAGAAAATTGAGAGAAGGGAGATAAAACACATGGTAGTAGAAACGAACTAAGGCAGTCCTGAAAGAAATTGTCAATTATACTGCTTTCCTGATGAGGAATTCATGTCATTACACTCTCCGGGGTGTGGCATGGAATTATCCTGGGTGGAACTTAAGAATTGAAGGGATTTAGAAGTCAGGATACAGGGAGTATCTTCCTGTGGGCAATCTGAGAACTTTTCTGTACATTCATTCAATAGTTTGTTGACCGTCTGCCAAATGCAAAAGATACCACATGCAGAAGTAAGAGAGACAGAGAAAAGTTGTCCCTTGTCTGCTGTAATTTATGTTTTAGTGGGAACAAAGCTGAAAATATGCAAAGAGACAAGTGAGCAGTAAATGAACAAATAAGAAAAAATCAGGTCTTGATAAATACCATGCAAGACATTAAAAAAGGTAATGTGATAGAGAGTAACTAGGCTGATGCTTTCAGTTGGATGAGAGAGGAGGACATCTCCCAAAACGTGACATTTAGCCTGAAACCTGAAGAGCAAGAAGGAGCCAGCCATGAGAAGTTTGGGGGTTAAGAGCATTCCTGGCCAAGGTCACAGCTAGTACAAATGTTCTAAGATGACAAGCTTGGCATGTTCAAACAACAGGAAGAAGGCCAATGTGGCTGAGGTACAGTGGGTGGTGGCGAAAGGGTAGGACAAGAGGTCAAAAAGGTAGGGCGTGGTCGGAGCATACAAAGCTTTGTATTCCAGAGTCAAGAGTTTGGATCTTATTCTAAGGAGGCTGAGAAGCCACTGGAAGGTCTTGAATAAGAGTAGTGTCATGGTTAGATATATGTTTCACCAGGATCAGTCTATGGATAGATGTGTGGTTCCCCAAGATCCGCTTGGGCTGTCAGTGGAGAACGAATTTTCTTAGTAAAGGAGTGAAAGCAAGCACACCATTTAGGAAGCTACTGCAGCAGTTCAGGCAAGAGGTCAGATGGAGGTAGTTTTGGAGACAGAGATAATCATGCAGAGAGGGAAACAAATGGAGTTACGACATGTTTTAGAAGCAACGTCTATAGTTCTTGTGATAGAGTGGATATGGGATATGAGGCCAAAGAAGGAACCAAGGAGAAACCAAGGCTTTGGGGCTTGAACAAATGGATGATGGCTGGCAAAGAGCAGGTTGGGAGGGGGCAGATTCAAGAGCTCTCCTGTGATATTTCAACGGCCATAAAACAAATAACAAAAAGTAAATAAGTTCATGAAAGTCATCCAGTGCTTGTTCTATCATCAGAAAAGCAACCTCTGAATTGAAATACTAAACGTACAGTACCTGAACTTTAGTAGATGTTTTACTCTAAGGAATTTTTAAAAAGCATTTTACAATGCACTTATACAAAGAACAAGTTTTAAAAATCACCTCCTGGGTGAGATACACACAAAACATTAAATGATATGGCAAAGTATAAGTACATTTGAATTAATAATCTAAGTTAGAACTTGATTAACTTGTCGCCATGAGGTTAAAGGTGGGTAAACTTCCACCAGGTAAGCTATAGTGACAGTGGAATGTATTGAGAGCTCATGGTATACCAGGCACTGTTAAATGTTCATCTTTCTACTGAACCCTGTGAGATAAATTCCATAATCATCTTTGTTTCATGAAGGAGGGAACTGAAGTAATTTCCCAACTGTCACAGAGCCTATAAAGGGGAAGCAGAGTTTGAACTTAGGCAGCCTGAGTCTGGAGCCCATGCTCTTAAATTATGGTAAGAAATCAGGACTTCACACGCAAGACGTTTCTTGACCTCCAACTTCAGTGGAAAGAGTTAACAGCTTTATATTCCTGTCATTCCCTTGACAGAATTCTGTCCATGAACAACTAAAGATAAACGAGACCAAAGCCCTAGGTGTTCGAAAGCTATGATACAAGAAAAGATAAGTAGACTGTTTATTTTATGAGTATGTTGCTTTAACTTGTATTATGCAATAAAACCCCATTAATTCACACTTCACTAATCTCGTGTTTATAGTTAACCAACTAAACTACAGGTAATTAATATTAAGAAATATTACTTTTTCTTCAAAGAGTTTGTTAGAATCTTATTTGTAAGCTAGAAAAATCTAGGGTTTTTTAAAAAAAGTCATTTATTTCTGGCTCTAGTAATTAAATTTATTATGTTACCAAAGTATCATATACTTATGATGCAGTATAAAACAATCAAGGATTTTTGTGAAGTATAGTTTTTTATGAGCTTAGTATTATTGCCCATTAATAACCATTTAAATGTTAGCTTAAAATATTAACCTTGAGATTACTAAAACTCCATGCCTTCTCAACTATTTTCTCAGCCAGATTTCTCACTATTTTCCCTCCCTTATTCCCAATGAATAAACATCAGCTTTCAAAATTATGTTCTTTTTAACTTTGTGGAGGCTGTTTAGAGAAATGAAAATGTAAATGATACAAATTGATAGTCCTTGATTCATGGAGCAATTCTTCCCAAGTTGATGCAAGAAACCAGGAAATGCCCATAGCCACATAAGACTTTTAATACAGGTATTTCAAATACCACCAAATTTTTGTCACTTATTTTTAGGAGGGAAATTTCTGTGAACAATAGAAAATGATGAATAGCTAGTTTTAATTGAGGCCTATTTTTCATTTTTTTAAAAAATGATAATTATAGGTTGGAGAACTCACTATAACTTAACACAGGACAAATAGTGTTAATTTTTGAGAGGGAGAAAGACAGCTTGCTACAAAAGGCTAATATTTATTGAGAACTTTCTGTGAGCAATCCCTATATTAAGTACTTCACGTGAACTATCGTCTCTGACATTCACAATAACCTGTGTGATGTATCCTATGATTATGCCCCAGCAGAGGAGAAACTGGTACTCCAAGAGGTCACACAGTAAGGATGACACTGGTGTTGGAACCTAGCCCACCTGTTAATCACTATGCTCTGCAGATGTAGATCTGTGTCCTGAAGATGCCCAGGGAACGTGATCAGCACTTTATCTTTTTTTTTTTTTTTTTTTTGCGGTACGCGGGCCTCTCACTGCTGTGGCCTCTCCCATTGCGGAGCGCAGGCTCCGGACGCGCAGGCTCAGCGGCCATGGCTCACGGGCCCAGCCGCTCCGCGGCATGTGGGATCTTCCCCGACCGGGGCACGAACCCGTGTCCCCTGCATCGGCAGGCGGACTCTCAACCACTGCGCCACCAGGGAAGCCCAGCACGTGATCTTTTGTCACCTCCCCTTAGCAGCAGGAGCGGCAGCAGCCCTGGGTGGTATTTACAGTGACTCGATGGGGAGGAGAAGGTGTGATTGGCCAGTTGATGCCCTTGAGTAATAGAGACTGTCAGACCATGGAGCTGAAGCCAGAGATGCTCGCTCGGGGACCACAGGGAAAGCTTTCGGTTCTGTCTAAACAGCTTATTCATTTACTGGCAGCAAAGACATCATCTAAACTCCTTGACACATTTACTCGCTCTCTGACCTCAATTTTTTTCAGGAGAAATTTTAAAACAAAATCTTTGATATGTTCTTTCCAAATTGTAAATCTACCAGAGGCATATTATATGTTCATGACTAAGATCTCCCTACACATTCATTTCCTGTTCTCTTAGGCCTTCTCCTCATAAATTTCTGTTTTTCTCTCCTCTGTTTCCTTCTTTTCTTGTATTTCTCACATATACCTTCATCTCTTTGGAGGAGGAAGGAAGGAAAGGAAGGCAATAAAAGAGAAAGAAGAGGTAAAGCTGTAGTGAAGCCATCATGCTCAGCATTTATTTCCTACATAGAATATTTTTGTGCCCATATCACTTTGCTTCCTGGTTTTAAAATTCTGTCTTTAAATTAAATTCTTTAGAACCATACATTTTTATGTAGGTAACTTTCTTTACATTTTTGTGCCTCAAGCAGAGAATGTGGGTTCTTCTTTCTAGATGTGTGACTTACTCAATATGTGAATTAGGACAAGAAATAGCTTCTTACATTTTCTGCTTCGTCATCTGTCAAACAGAGAACAATATCTGTTTCGCCAACTGGACAGGGTGTCTGTGAAGATTAAATGAAACAGCAAGAAGGATGCGCTTAGAAAACACTGATACTCAGGAGGTAGCTCTGGCAGCATAATATTTTCTGTTTCTTTCTCAATCCTTTCTCCATTACTTTCTTCCTTTTTTTTTTTTTTTTTTTTTTTGCCTTTTTCATCTGCCATTTGAACAATGCCTCATTTATTTGACGGACCAACAGATAAGATGTTCCACTAGAAGTTAATGAGTTTTCCACCAAACTAAACCATGGAAATTTATTTTTTAGCTCTAATCAGCTTAAATGGAAAAATTTCAAAATAAGATTACTCATATCCTGCCTCTTTAAACATAGTTTATTAAACACAATTTCTGTTTCCTTGATAATTCAGGACTATCATCACTATATATACAATGCCTCCTCCCAATAAATTGTTGCCATCCATCCCATGCTGCCGCTAGTACTGCTTCAAATCCTTGTTCCTGATTCTATTGGTGCACCTTTACCCACCGTCTAACTTGTGTTTTACAGTCTTTCTACCCAGATAACTCTCAGTTCCTTGATGGCATTGGCTGTTTTTCATATAATTCTATGTCCCAGTGCCTAGCACTATGTATTATACAATCCATAATATAGTATGAGTTTAATAAGCACTATCTTAAGTTATAAAATTCAGCGATAACCCAAGAACCTACTCATCTCTGGGAGCAAAGGGAGGAAAAAGATAATTCCATCAAATGTGTTGTTTCTTATATATTTAATCTTCACAATAACTGAGTAAGAAGGTAATATTAGTATTTCTATTTTAGAAATGAAAAAGCTGAGGTTCAGATAACTCAAATACCTGCCCCAAATCACACAGCTACCAGCAGAAAAGCTGTAACTTGAACCTGGACCTGTCTTATGCCAAAGTCCATCCACTTCCCTGCCAAACCACATATACTCACTCTGACATGGAATGGGCCACCTGCTTTTTGGTTGAAGATGAAGTTCATACAGTTTTTCTGCTCCTCCCTCAAAGTCACCTGTCACCTCTGGCTATTGCCCTCTCCTACCTGATTTTGCTGTTCTGGTTTTCAATCAGAAAATACTAACCATGCTTGTTAGACTTATTTAGAAATAAGAATAAAATATTCTTAGTAACAACATAAGGAAAGGATGACAAATGGTACGTGAGCTGCCTGCTTCACCCTGATGGCACAGTAGTAGCTGACCAGCGGGCTGGGTTGAGGCAACATCCACGCTCTGCAGGAAGGGCCCACTGGGCATAGCAAAGTCTGGCATAGTTAAGACAAGAGAAAGTGGTGTCATGCTTCTGGAGCCTAGGGAGTTTTCAATGAGTAAATCGCATGAAAGTTACTGTGTGGTCTTGGCATCATCTACCTAGATTTTCAGATGTGATTTTGCTTACTCCTTTGTTCTGAGCTAGAGTATGCACAGTTAAGGAGGCTAGATCAATGCCTTCTGAATAACTAAAATATTTATGATGGTCTTCTTCTTTCTCTTCCTCCTTACTTTGTTTTTCTTGGCCAGTGGACAGGTCTTAAGTTTGGCAGCATCATCCACATCAACCACTGACTTTCCCTAAGTCACTGAGAGCACACAGACTAAGAGCGAGCAAACCTCTGGTACAGATTAGACAACCCCAGGGGAGTAAGTAAGTTAACAAAGAAACAAATGACTACAGTCGGCATAAGAGATTTTTTTTCCAGAAATAGTGTGTGTGAAGATTTAAGTACATGTGGCACCCTGACACCCATTAGACTACTTCACCCCTGCATCATTCTTTCCACTGCCCACAAGAGCTGGTGACATTTGCTAGCCTCCTTTGCTACTACTTCTGTCTTTGTTACCACCACTTCCGCTCCATATACAATCTTCTTTGCTTGCTTTCCCCTTCTCTCTGCCTTTCTTATTTCTTATCTCATTGGATCCCTGTCATGTTGTGTGAGCTTCTTGGCTCCTACGTGAAAAGGCTGACCTTTTATATACATCACCATCAAGCCAGAAGACTTTTTCCCTCCTGCTGGAGAATTAATCAATCACAGCTCATCCGCTATAACCTTCACGTCTTTGGTTCTTCTTAACTCACTCATTCAAAATGCTCAAATCTCAGTTTCTTTCTTACAAGATACATAATTTTTTTCCTTTTGTATCTGACACCTTTCCTGTTGCTTGAACACTACACTGGATAACTGAGGTTATGCTGTACTCTATAAAGCCCAGCTGCTGGAAGTCACTTTTCCATCGTCCCACACGTGGTAGTCAATGTACACATCCATTACCCTTCCAGGGAGTACCCAGTTTAGATTCAATTCCCAAGTGGCCAGCTCTAACAGTTCTCTTTTCTCTCCCACTCTTCAGCATATGTCTCAAAGAAGGGAAGACTGTCATCATTAGAGGGGTAACCTTGATTCTACTAGAAGCGATTTTCTCAAATCATTTGCAAAAAAAATTACTTAACCAATTCCTTGTGGCAACTGGTGACAAAGCATAGTGGGTTTTGGTCCTGATATTAACAACTCCTGATAGCTAGGGGCTCAATTTGCTAGGGGATCATTCTAAAAATAGATTGCTTATGGCTGATCGACACCCAGAGACCCAATTTATCAAAAGGTATCCTGAAGGACAACATTCTGTCATTATTCCAAGAACAGAGTTACCTGATATTGCAAATTCAATTAAATAGAGTTGTGAAGGGAAGAAAAACAATAGAGAAATCACTTCTGGGAAGTAAGAAATGAAACAGGGTTTTCTTGTTGTTGTGGAACATACAGAGTTTTACCTATCTATGTTTATCTATTGAAGACAAGCAAGAGGAGAGGGAGAGATAGAAAATACATGGGTGAGAGGAGGTTATTCATGGTATAAAATTGTGTTGTCCTATATGGTGGTCACTGGCCACATGTGGCTAGTGAGCACTCGAAATGTGGTTAATCTAAGTTGAGATGTGCTGTAAGTGCAAAACACACATGGGATTTTGAAGATTTACCATAAAACATAAGTGTATAAAATATCACATTAATATTTTTTCATATTGGTTACATTCTGAAAAAATAATATTTTGGACACATTTATTTAAATACATTATTAAAATCAATTTCACCTGTTCTTTTTTTATGTTTTAAAATGGCTACAAGAAAATGTAAAACTACATACATGGTTTGCATTTGTGGCTCATGTTATACTGGTTTTAGGCAGCTTTGGTATAAGGTCTTATCTACTGGGATTAGGTTCAACCGCAAGTAACAGAAAACTCCAGAATAGCACAGGATTATTCAAGATGGCTGCTAAAGCTCTAACCAGAATAACCACATTCCAGCCAGCTGGAAGGAGAAACAGACCATTAAAGATACATAGAAAACAACGTTATGGTCACTAAAGAGGAGGGGGGGGATAAATTGGTAGCTTGGGATTAACAGATATATACTACTATATATAAAATAAACAACAAGAACCTACTGTATAGCACGGGGAACTATATTCAATATCTCATAATAAGCTATAATGGGAAAGAATCTGATTTTATATATATATATATATATATATATATATATATATATATATATATAACATATATAACTGAATCACTTTGCTCTATACCAGAAACCAACACAACTTTGTAAATGATCTATACTTCAATTTAAAAAAAGACACATTCCATGTGCAACCAACCGAAACCATCTTCTTTGATAAATGAGAACACACACTGGTCAAAATCTAGTAACATTTTAGTCACATTGTTACCCATTAATACAAGAGAGGTTGGGCAAGGCAGTCTTTATTCCTAACAGTCAAGTGTTCAGCTAAAAATCAGGAATTATTTTTAAGATGACCATTTGTCCCAGTTTGCCTGAAAGTCTATTTTGTGTGTGTTGTCCTGGCATAATTATTAACAGCTCCCCCCTTCTCTCTCTCAAGTGTCCTAGTTCAGATGATAAATTATATGGTCACTCTTGTTATATTACCAAGAAAAAAAGAGAGAAACAGATGATGGGGTAGACAATTCAGTCTCTGCCAGAGATCCTTGAGGAATCACTTGAGAAATCCTTAGCAGGTGGGTGCCTCCTCCAACCCACCTCACCATTATTCTGAAACAATGCTTCTGGAGGTTACTTGTGACCTCCATATTGACAAGATAAAGGGCTTTTCTTAACTATTCTCTTATTTATTCACTCAACAAATATGTATGGCGTGCCTCCATTTACCAAGCACTGTGCATTTGGGGGATATGGGGGTAAAACAGAATTCAGTACCACTAATCTCCATACTATTAAACCCATCTCCTATAACAGTGGAATAACAGGCACCAGAATTGTCAGAATAATCGGGATTCTGGACTATAGTTTCTCCCCCTGGACATTTCTCTAAGATCTTTTTGTCTTTTTCTGGTTCCAGATAATTCTAGCCCATTGTTTCCCAAAATGTCTTCAATATATCACTAGTTTCTCAAGAAAGTTCCATAGTCAAATGATATTTGGAAGTGTAGCATAATCAGAGCTTCATAATTCAAATCGGCACATTAAAATCTCTGAGAACTACTACCATAGAAATTCTTATTTAACTCTTCTAATCTGAGCTGGTTGGAGGGTTAATAGCTGTTGAGAGGTAATGCAACACCCCTTTTGTACTGCTCCTTTAGTCCCAGAAGTATGAGGATATTATAAGAGTCTCTGTCCAGAGTTTCTCCTTCTACATTAAGCCTCCTGAAGCTCACATTTGTTCTCTATTGTTACCTCCATGCAGATGACACCTAAGCAACCTTCTCTAGCCTTTGCCTCATTCCCCAAACTAAATGGGCAACTCTACTTGAGTTAAACATCATAATCTCAAGCTTAACAATCTAAGATTGAATTTGCCAAAATCAAGTCCCCCCTCATATATGTCAATGTTTTTAGTAATACTACCTGTGGTAGACATTTTGTTTCTTTAATTGGCTGTTTTGGGGTTTTTTGGTTTTGTTTCGTTTTGATTTGGCTTTGGCAAGGGTAGGGTGAGGAGTTTTGGGGCAGGCTGAGCAGACTTGCATCTTTATCCGTGCTTTTGGAAAAAGTTCCTTTGTGTGCAGTGTTGGTGAAAAGTTGTACATAGCCAGTGGCTCCTGGCAGCCTAGGCCGGAGCATGTGGTCTGGGCTCAGTTAGTCAGCCTCCCACTGGGGACTTTGAACTTGAGTTACTGGGACAGAGAAGCAGGTGGTTTTACAATTCATTCATAGTGTGGCAGGGGTGATATTAGCAGCAGTGTTCCATGACAATAGTGGCCTTGCCCTGGTCACCCGAGAAGATTCTGATGCATTCTATAGTTTGAGAAGCCCTGAATCAGATCTTTCTTACACATCAGTTCTTCCAGGAAGATTCACTAATTATCCCATCCAAGACTAACTCTTCCTTTTCTGGACTCCTATAACTCTTAATATCTATACCAGTCATGCTGAACCTATGCTATGTTGCTTTGCCATTATTTAAGTAGGTATCTTATCTCTGTAACTAGTTCCTAAGCTTCTAGAAGGCAGGATATAAGTCACCATGACTTACATATAGTAATTACACTCAGTGAATATTTGCCAGTGACAAGTTAATTGCACCTGATATATAAACTTCTCCATTTTCTATAGAATAAAGTTTAAATTAGTTCACCTCTATTCAAGAACTTCTAACGCAGTGGTTCTGAAATTTGTAATATTTTAAAATCACCTCCTAGAGAGCTATAACAAATACTTATCCTCAGGTCACAACTTCAGAGATTCCTATTTAATTAATTTTGGGTGCAGCAATCTGGTCACTGTGATTTAAAAAAAAAAATTCCTGAAGGGTTCTATATTGCAGGTGAAGTTGTCAATCATCATTGTGATATTCAAAGTGTGGCCCAAGGACCAGTGACAGCAGTTTACCTGGGAGTTTCTAAATGTGCATTTTAACAAGATTCCCCAGTGATTCATATGTACATTAAAGTATAAGAAGCACTTAGTCTAGAGCAGTGATGGCCAGTGGAAGTATAATGCAAGCTACATGTGTAATTTAAAATCTTCCAGTAGCTCTATTTAAAAAGCTTTTTAAAAAAAGTAATAATAATTTAATAACATAATTTATGTAATCCAAGGTATCCAAAAGGTTATCATTTCAACCATTAATATAAAATTATTAATAAACATTTCACAAGGTTTTTTTTGCACTGAGACTTTGAAATCCAGTATGTATTTTATTTTTTTTAATTTTATTTATTTTTTAATCGTCCCTGTTTTATTTTCTTATCTATAAAACAAGGATTTATCTTACCCAAAGCACAGGGATATTGTGAGGATTAAATGAAATAACAGGAAAGTGCCCAGTACAGAGTGTAGCACACATTCGATTCCAATAAATGTAAGTTGAATCTAGTTTGATCTGACTCCCTAATTTTCTCCTTTTAGACTCTGCATAGAAATACCCTGCCTATAAAAAATTAAGATTCTCCTTCCGGAGCCCTTGGGAAGATGGCGGAAGAGTAAGACGCGGAGATCACCTTCCTCTCCACAGATACACCAGAAATACATCTACGCGTGGAACAACTCCTACGGAGCACCTACTGAACGCTGGCAGAAGACCTCAGACCTCCCAAAAGGCAAGAAACCCCCCACGTACCTGGGTAGGGCAAAAGAAAAAACTAAACAGAGACAAAAGGATAGGGACGGGTCCTGCACCAGAGGGAGAGAGCTGTGAAGGAGGAAAAGTGTCCACACACTAGGAAGCCCCTTCGCGGGTGGAGACTTCGGGAGGCGGAGTGGGGGAGCTTGGGAGCCGCGGAGGAGAGCACAGCAACAGGGGTGCGGAGGGCAAAGCGGACAGATTCCAGCGCAGAGGATCGGGCCGACCGGCACTCACCAGCCGAGAGGCTTGTCTGCTCGCCCGCCGGGGCGGGCGGGACTGGGAGCTGAGGCTCCGGCTTTTGTCGGAGCGCCGGGAGAGGACTGAGGTTGGCGGCGTGAACACAGCCTGCAGGGCGTTGGTGCGCCGCGGCTGGCCGGGAGAGAGTCCGGGGAGGGGTCTGGACCTGCCGAAGAGGCAAGAGACTTTTACGTCCCTCTTTGTTTCCTGGTGCACGAGGAGAGGGGATTAAGAACGCTGCTTGAGAGAGCTCCAGGGACGGGCGCGAGCCGCGGCTAAGAGTGCGGAGCCCAGAGACGGACATGGGACGCTAAGGCCGCTGCTGCCGCCGCCAGGAAGCCTGTGTGCGAACACAGGTCACTAGCCACACGCCCTTCCGGGGAGCCTGTGCAGCCCGCCACTGCCAGGGTCCCGGGATCCAGGGACGGCTCCCCCGCGAGAGCGCATGGCGCGCCTCAGGCTGCAGCATCACGCCGGCCTCTGCCGCCGCAGGCCCGCCCCGCACTCCGTGACCCTCCCTACCCCCCGGCCTGGGTGTGCCAGAGCCTCCGGATCAGCGGCTCCTTTAACCCCGTCCTGTCTGAGCAAAGAACAGACGCCCTCCGGCGACCTACACGCACAGGCGGGGCCAAATCCAAAGCTGAACCCCTGGAGCTGTGCGAACAAAGAAGAGAAAGGGAAATCTCTCCCAGCGGCCTCAGAAGCAGCAGATTAAAGCTCCACAATCAACTTGATATACCCTGCATCTGTGGAATACCTGAATAGACAACGAATCATCCCAAATTAAGGAGCCCTGTGGATGAAAGGCTCTTGGTGCTGCAGCCAGGACTCAGTGCTGTGCCTCTGAGGTGGGAGAGCCAACTTCAGGACACTGGTCCACAAGAGGCCTCCCAGCTGCACATAATATCAAACAGCAAAAATCTCCGAGAGATCTCCATCTCAACGCCAGCACCCAGCTTCACTCAACGACCAGCAAGCTACAGTGCTGGACATCCTATGCCAAACAACTAGCAAGACAGGAACACAACCCCACCCATTAGCAGAGAGGCTGCCCAAAATCATAATAAATCTACAGACACCCCAAAACACACCACCAGACGTGGACCTGCCCACCAGAAAGACAAGATCCAGCCTCATCCACCAGAACACAGGCACTAGTACCCTCCACCAGGAAGCCTACACAACCCACTGAACCAACCTTAGCCACTGGGGACAGACACAAAAAACAACAGGAACTACGAACCTTCAGCCTGCAAAAAAGGAGACCCCAAACACAGTAAGATAAGCAAAATGAAAAGACAGAAAATCACACAGCAGATGAAGGAGCAAGATAAAAACCCACCAGACCTAACAAATGAAGAGGAAATAGGCAGTCTACCTGAAAAAGAATTCAGAATAATGATAGTAAGGTTGATCCGAAATCTTGGAGATAGAATGGACAATAGAATGGACAAATTGCAAGAATCAGTTAACAAGGACCTAGAAGAACTAAAGATGAAACAAGCAACGATGAACAACACAATAAATGAAATTAAAAGTACTCTAGATGGGATCAATAGCAGAATAACTGAGGCAGAAGAACGGATAAGTGACCTGGAAGATAAAATAGTGGAAATAACTACTGCAGAGCAGAAAAAAGAATGAAAAGAACTGAGGACAGTCTCAGAGACCTCTGGGACAACATTAAACGCACCAACATTCGAATTATAGGGGTTCCAGAAGAAGAAGAGAAAAAGAAAGGGACTGAGAAAATATTTGAAGAGATTATAGTTGAAAACTTCCCTAATATGGGAAAGGAAATAGTCAATCAAGTCCAGGAAGCACAAAGAGTCCCATACAGGATAAATCCAAGGAGAAATACGCCAAGACACATATTAATCAAACTGTCAAAAATTAAATACAAAGAAAACATATTAAAAGCAGCAAGGGAAAAACAACAAATAACACACAAGGGAATCCCCATAAGGTTAACAGCTGATCTTTCAGCAGAAACTCTGCAAGCCAGAAGGGAGTGGCAGGACATATTGAAAGTGTTGAAGGAGAAAAACCTGCAACCAAGATTACTCTACCCAGCAAGGATCTCATTCAGATTTGATGGAGAAATTAAAACCTTTACAGACAAGCATAAGCTGAGAGAGTTCAGCACCACCAAACCAGCTCTACAACAACTCCTAAAGGAACTTTTCTAGGCAAGAAACACAAAAGAAGGAAAGGACCTACAATAACGAACCCAAAACAATTAAGAAAATGGGAATAGGAACACACATATCGATAACTACCTTAAATGTAAATGGACTAAATGCTCCCACCAAAAGACACAGATTGGCTGAATGGATACAAAAACAAGACCCATAAATTTGCTGTCTACAAGAGACCCACTTCAGACCTAGAGACACATACAGACTGAAAGTAAGGGGATGGAAAAAGGTATTTCATGCAAATGGAAACCAAAAGAAAGCTGGAGTAGCAATTCTCGTATCAGACAAAATAGACTTTAAAACAAAGACTATTAGAAGAGACAAAGAAGGACACTACATAATGATCAAGGGATCGATCCAAGAGGAAGATATAACAATTGTAAATATTTATGCACCCAACATAGGTGCACCTCAATACATAAGGCAAATACTGACAACCATAAAAGGGGAAATCGACAGTAACACATTCATAGTAGGGGACTTTAACACCCCACTTTCACCAATGGACAGATCATCCAAAATGAAAATAAATAAGGAAACACAAGCTTTAAATGATACATTAAACGAGATGGAGTTAATTGATATTTATAGGACATTCCATCCAAAAACAACAGAATACACATTTTTCTCAAGTGCTCATGGAACATTCTCCAGGATAGATCATATCTTGGGTCACAAATCAAGCCTTGGTAAATTTAAGAAAATTGAAATTGTATCAAGTATCTTTTCTGACCACAACGCCATGAGACTAGATATCAATTACAGGAAAAGATCTGTAAATAATACAAACACATGGAGGCTAAACAATACACTACTTAATAATGAAGTGATCACTGAAGAAATCAAAGAGGAAATCAAAAAATACCTAGAAACAAATGACAATGGAGACACAACGACCCAAAACCTGTGGGATGCGGCAAAAGCAGTTCTAAGGGGGAAGTTTATAGCAATACAAGCCCACCTTAAGAAGCAGGAAACATCTCGAATAAACAACCTAACCTTGCACCTCAAGCAATTAGAGAAAGAAGAACAAAAAAACCCCAAAGCTAGCAGAAGGAAAGAAATCATAAAAATCAGATCAGAAATAAATGAAAAAGAAATGAAGGAAACAATAGCAAAGATCAATAAAACTAAAAGCTGGTTCTTTGAGAAGATAAACAAAATAGATAAACCACTAGCCAGACTCATCAAGAAAAAAAGGGAGAAGACTGAAATCAATAGAATTAGAAATGAAAAAGGAGAGGTAACAACTGACACTGCAGAAATAAAAGAGATCATGAGAGATTACTACAAGCAACTCTATGCCAATAAAATGGACAACCTGGAAGAAATGGACAAATTCTTAGAAATGCACAACCTGCCAAGACTGAATCAGGAAGAAATAGAAAATATGAACAGACCAATCACAAGCACTGAAATTGAAACTGTGATTAAAAATCTTCCAACAAAGAAAAGCCCAGGACCAGATGGCTTCACAGGCGAATTCTATCAAACGTTTAGAGAAGAGCTAACACCTATCCTTCTCAAAGTCTTCCAAAATATACCAGAGGGAGGAACACTCCCAAACTCCTTCTACGAGGCCACCATCACCTTGATACCAAAACCAGACAAGGATGTCACAAAGAAAGAAAACTACAGGCCAATATCACTGATGAACATAGATGCAAAAATCCTCAACAAAATACTAGCAAACAGAATCCAACAGCACATTAAAAGGATCATACACCATGATCAAGTGGGGTTTATTCCAGGAATGCAAGGATTCTTCAATATACGCAAATCTATCAATGTGATAAACCATATTAACAAATTGAAGGAGAAAAACCATATGATCATCTCAATAGATGCAGAGAAAGCTTTTGACAAAATTCAACACCCACTTATGATAAAAACCCTGCAGAAAGTAGGCATAGAGGGAACTTTCCTCAACATAATAAAGGCCATATATGACAAGCCCACAGCAAACATCATCCTCAATGGTGAAAAACTGAAAGTATTTCCACTAAGATCAGGAACAAGACAAGGTTGCCCACTCTCACCACTCTTATTCAACATAGTTTTGGAAGTTTTAGCCACAGCAATCAGAGAAGAAAAGGAAATAAAAGGAATCCAAATCGGAAAAGAAGAAGTAAAGCTGTCACTGTTTGCAGATGACATGATACTATACATAGAGAACCCTAAAGATGCTACCAGAAAACTACTAGAGCTAATCAATGAATTTGGTAAAGTGGCAGGATACAAAATTAATGCACAGAAATCTCTGGCATTCCTATATACAAATGATGAAAAATCTGAAAGTGAAATCAAGAAAACACTCCCATTTACCATTGCAACAAAAAGAATAAAATATCTATGAATAAACCTACCTAAGGAGACAAAAGATCTGTATGCAGAAAATTATAAGACACTGATGAAAAAAATTAAAGATGATACAAATAGATGGAGAGATATACCATGTTCTTGGATTGGAAGAATCAACATTGTGAAAATGACTCTACTACCGAAAGCAATCTATAGATTCAATGCAATCCCTATCAAACTACCACTGGCATTTTTCACAGAACTAGAACAAAAAATTTTGCAATTTGTATGGAAACACAAAAGACCCCGAATAGCCAAAGCAATCTTGAGAACGAAAGAAGGAACTGGAGGAATCAGGCTCCCAGATTTCAGACTATACTACAAAGCTACAGTTATCAAGACGGTATGGTACTGGCACAAAAACAGAAAGATAGATCAATGGAACAGGATAGAAAGCCCAGAGATAAACCCACGCACATATGGTCACCTTATCTTTGACAAAGGAGGCAGAAATGTACAGTGGAGAAAGGACAGCCTATTCAATAAGTGGTGCTGGGAAAACTGGACAGCTACATGTAAAAGTATGAAATTAGATCACTCCCTAACACCATACACAAAAATAAGCTCAAAATGGATTAAAGACCTAAATGTAAGGCCAGAAACCATCAAACTCTTAGAGGAAAACATAGGCAGAACACTCTATGACATAAATCACAGCAAGGTTTTTTGACCCACCTCCTAGAGAAATGGAAATAAAAACAAGAGTAAACAAATGGGACCTAATGAAACTTAAAAGCTTTTGCGCAGCAAAGGAAACCATAAAGAAGACCAAAAGACAACCCTCAGAATGGGAGAAAATATTTGCAAATGAAGCAACTGACAAAGGATTGATCTCCAAAATTTATAAGCAGCTCATGCAGCTTAATAACAAAAAAACAAACAACCCAATCCAAAAATGGGCAGAAGACCTAAATAGACATTTCTCCAAAGAAGATATACAGAGTGCCAACAAACACATGAAAGAATGCTCAACATCACTAATCATGAGAGAAATGCAAATCAAAACTACAATGAGATATCATCTCACACCAGTCAGAATGGCCATCATCAAAAAATCTAGAAACAATAAATGCTGGAGAGGGTGTGGAGAAAAGGGAACCCTCTTACACTGTTGGTGGGAATGTAAATTGATACAGCCACTGTGGAGAACAGTATGGAGGTTCCTTAAAAAGCTACAAATAGAACTACCATATGACCCAGCAATCCCACTACTGGGCATATACCCTGAGAAAACCATAATTCAAAAAGAGTCATGTACCAAACTGTTCATTGCAGCTCTATTTACAATAGCCCAGAGATGGAAACAACCTAAGTGGCCATCATCGGATGAATGGATAAAGAAGATGTGGCACATATATACAATGGAATATTACTCAGCCATAAAAAGAGACGAAATTGAGCTATTTGTAATGAGGTGGATAGACCTAGAGTCTGTCATACAGAGTGAAGTAAGTCAGAAAGAGAGAGACAAATACCGTATGCTAACACATATATATGGAATTTAAAAAAAAAAAAAATGTCATGAAAAACCTAGGGTTGAAACAGGAATAAAGACACAGACTTACTAGAGAATGGACTTGAGGCTATGGGGAGGGGGAAGGGTAAACGGTGACAAAGCGATAAAGAGGCATGGACATATATACACTACCAAACGTAAGGTAGATAGCTAGTGGGAAGCAGCCGCATAGCACAGGGAGATCAGCTCGGTGCTTTGTGACCGCCTGGAGGGGTGGGATAGGGAGGGTGGGAGGGAGGGAGACGCAAGCGGGAAGAGATATGGGAATATATGTATATATATAAGTGATTCATTTTGTTGTGAAGCTGAAACTAACATACCATTGTAAAGCAATTATACTCCAATAAAGATGTTAAAAAAAAAAAAAAAAGATCCTCCTTCCCCAATTTGTCCCAACTCCTACTTGCCAGACTGAATCACTCTTAAAATTGAAATGAAGCCCTTGACCTCACTACTTTTTCACTGATCATCTCAACCTCCTGACTCCACTTTCCTCTGTACTCAGGTTGAATATCATGATCTAGCCCTATAACAATTCTTTTGCAGACAGTCTCAACTCCCATGTTCCATGCTGCTTAAAATATTCCCAGTTGGGCAGAATGCAACCACTTGCTTGGCTTCTCCATATGTATACTTTATCAGCTGATTATTCTTGGAGAAAATTATCTAACTGGCTTCACTGATTTCATAGGAAATTCAGGACCTCAAACCTCCAATAGCAGTCAACACTCCCCCACCTAATTTCTTGTTTTCTTCTAGGAAGCTTGACTTCTCACTCTCTGAAATCACTATTCCATGATTTTTCCTCGCTCCTCAATTTTCCATTACTTCCTTTCTCTAAAATACTACTCTTTGACTCATATTTTGAGAAAATAGAAACAACTCCTTCACCTTCTCTTGACTAGGTCTACATATTCTTTCATCTGGTTCTACAACTCCTGTCTTCCTTTTGTTTATGAGGGAACAATGGTGCCTGCTCCTGAGAAACCAACACCTCCACTTGTCCGCACCCCCTTTTTTCTACCCTACTCAAGGACTTTATCTTCAATTATTCTCTTCATTCTCCCCTTCTCTACTGGACTATTTCTATCATTATACAAAGATGTTCTAGTACCTCCCATCTTAAAACAAAATATCCCTTAGTCCCATATCCCTCTCTGGACTATGTCCCCATTTCTTTGCAATTCTTCAAAGAAAAATTTCTCAAAATGCTGTCTGCCCTCACTTCCCTACTTTCTCATTTCCCATTCACTTTTCAACTCAATTCAGTTTGGCTTTAACCTTGCCATTGAAACTTCTCTTGTAAAGGTCACTAATTATCTCCAGTGCTGCCAAACTCAATACAGGTGTCCCTATTTTTCTTTTATTGACTTCTGAGCAGTATTTGACATAGGGGCCACTACCTCCTCATTGAAATGCTTTCTTCTCTCAACTTCTGAGTTGCCAGACTCTTAGTTTGCCTTTAATTGGCCAGGCAATTTCTTTTCAGTCTTCTATCTATGCTCTTCCTTCCCTCCTTCCCAATCACCAGGGCTTCCTTCTATTTTCTTTTTCCCCCACTGGGTGCTTTGAACACCTTCCGTATGCTGATCACTTCCAAATTCATATCTCTAACCCCAGGCTTTCTCAAACCTCTGAACTGATATATCTGCCTCCTTAAGTGACATCTCCATCTGGATGCCTAATGTATCCTCTTGGTGGGGACCTTGCTTCACCAAGCCTTTCTACTACCCTATTATTTCCCTTTTCAGTAAATAGTAACAACATATACCCAGTTGTTCCAAATCTAGAAGTCATCCTTGGTTCCTTACTTTGCTTCACTGCATTCAATTTATCAGCAAGTCCTATGGCTGTGCCCTTGAAATATATCTGAAGACCATCCATGCCTTTCCACCTAGTTCAAGCCACTGTTATCTTTTTTTCCTAGACCAGTATGTATCTTATACTCACAGACTAGTCACACTTCAAGAGCTTCATGGCCACATGTGCTTAGTGGCTACCGTATTGAACAGAGCAGATCTAGAGCTAACTAACCTTTCCCTCTTTAACATCAGCTACAGCTTTCCTTACAAAAGCTTTTTGCTACAGTCAAAGGACCTTTTTATCAGCCAATCAACCTACCATTCATTTTCCGGTCTTTATACTGTTACCCCTACTGCTCCTTGCAGCCTTGAAAGTCCTCCTTCTACTCTCTCATGGTCTAGGTTCCATTTTTGCGGGAGCCATTCTGCCCATCACGATGTGAAAAAAATAATGTAAAATATTTCACTAATAATTATATCTTGATCATGTGTCAAAACTATAATATCTTAGAGATATAGTAAGTTAAACAAAATATATTATTAAATTTTACCTGTTTTGTTTTACTTTTTAAATGAGCTATATAGAACTAAAATTGTACATGTGGCTCACATTTGTGCTTGCATGACACTTCTATTAGCCAGCATGGTCTGGACCTAGAGAGGGGTTAAATCCTCTTGACTGTCCTCATCGTTTCTGACATCAGATCTGTGGACCCACCTCTTCCATAAGAAATAGTTTCCTTATATTCAGGTGTGGCCTTACACTTTTAGGCCTCTGACTGCTAAACATTTCCTAGCACAACAGAAAACCAGAACTTTCATACAGGGACATTCAAATACAGTGATGGAGCATGGAGATGTGGGCTCGGGCTCATTTCTGCAAAAGGTAAGGACTCCTGTTGAACCAGACCTACACCGGATAACCCTAGTGATTACTGAACTCACTCTATGAGACCAGAGGCTTCTTTTATTCATCTTTTGGTTTTCAGTGGTTGGCACAAAAAGAGTTCCTTTTAATAAATATTTACTTAACCAACTGAGTCTAGATGTCAGTGATTAGCTCGTTTTTAAAAAAAAAGATATAGTTGGAAAACAAGTCAAATACCCTCTAATAATGACAAACATTTCTATACTTTACTGAAAGGACAGCCTCCATTTGAAACCGTAAGCTGAACAGTATTTAACGGTTGCATCTTTATGAGACAAGAGAGTGTGATGATGCTCAGAAAAAATATATTCTTTATCAAATGAAAACTAATTAACCAGATGTTTTTATTACTGTGCACTTTATTTGGCTTTGGTGACTAAACCAAACCAATGAATCTGTGACCGTTTTCAAAACTGCATTCTAAAAAGATTTTTTGGCTGTGCCTCTTCATCCAGTGTTTAGTTTTATTTGTTTAATTTCACACAATACTAAAATGTTTCTACTAAAATTTTAGACACCCACCCACCCTCCTCTGCGCTTTATCTAGCAAGAAAGCCACATTGTTGGAGGAGTTGAAGAGCAGCACACGCTGAAAGTGCATATACCCTGATCTAATCCTCCAACCCAAGGCTAGGTAGAAAGCCTTTCCAGAGCTTTGCTTCACAGTTTCTGGGGTTGTACCTGCTCCCAGCCCCAGATGTGATCTTGCACAAGCTAGGCAAAATCACTGTGACAATGTCTTAGTCCATCAGCTACAGAGCTAAGGATTCTCTGAGAAGTTAGAACTGCTGAGAAAGCACGGGCTGTTGATTGTTCCTTTCCTGCCAAACATAAACCTGAAGCAAGACAGAATTATGAGAAACTAGACTCATCTCACCCCATCGTCCTCCTCAGTAATCTTCCTGGCACAAAAGAAAGAATGAATACCAATAAAAAGGTAATATAAATAAACATTTTAAATAAAGTTGACTAATTGAAAAGACTGATACATGGAGCGATGCATTCTTCAAAATCTATTGTCATGCTTTTGCAGACTTTATTGCTTATCAGCATTTTTCCTCTCCAGAATAACAGAACAGCAACATTTGTTCAGAAAAAAGCAAATCGTGTTTCTTCCTTTTTTACTTGTATTGTTTGAGGTTTCTTTTAGACTATAGTGTGGCATTGTGATTTTGAGATGGGGAAAAAATCCCTTGTCTTTCAAACATAAGGATGTGATTGTATGCTATTGTTGCCAACAATGAGCTACAGAGGTTAATGGATCACATATCTGGCAAACAGCCATCTTTCCTCCTGCTCAATATATTAAACAACATACATTCTGTTCTTGCTGCTGAGCTTATGATTTTGTCTGAGTAGTTGGTAAATAAGTTTACTTACATTTAAGTTATCTCTTTCTAGAACTCAACAGCTTTGTCCTTCAGGCTGTATCCTGAAATTGAAAAAGTACAGACAGCTTGAGATCCGAGTTCACCACCTTTGGAAGTGATGGTGAGAGTGGGCATGGGGAAGGGGGTGGGGGTCACAGTTGAATGATAATCTAGAAATATTGTGCCTTGTGAATTGCATCCAACCTTTCATTTTCAGATTGCCTAAATTAACAAAGTAAAATTACCATAATAGAAAAGAATGGATACTGGCGGAAGCACCACAATTCTTTCCAGTGCTGTTGCCAGTGAGCATTCCAACAGACCTCTAATTAAATGGACCAATTCTCTCCAGGACCCCAGGCTGACTCGACTCTGCATTCTATGACTCATTTGAAAACAGACCAGCGCTCATAAAGCAATAACGTGACTCCCAGTCTAAAGGACTTTTCTGCGTATTGCATTTGTACTAGGGAATTAATATGAGACCTAATACCTCGAGAGAAAAAAAAAATTGTTTTTTAAGCAAACTCCAGAAGGGAAAACTTTATCAATGAGAAAGATACTAGTTTTCTGGGAAATTTTAGTCGGGTGGGGCTAGATGATGAGTGAGGGGACTGGAGTTAGGAAAGAAGAATCAACACATCAGTCTCAGATTAGGTGGGCTCTTTTCAATCAGGCAGAGAGCACAGGAAATAGCACGTAGGGTCCACTGCCCCACTGCTATTCTGGGAGCAAGGGGTAGGCAGGACGTTGACTGAATTGGGAAGGCCAGTGTGCCTCTCGGGTTTGGGATCTGGAACCAGGAAAAAGGCAAAGCCCTGATCTCCGCTTCCCAGCTAGGCGGTGATCGCCCCCTGCGACTCCGGAGGCACACAGCAGTCTGAGAACCGCCGCTGCCGCAGCCGCCCGACCCCTCACAGCCTCCAGCTCTCCCGTCTGGCATGCTGGAGCCACACTCGAGCTCCCTGGACACCTGTGTGCCCCAAGCTCCAGGTCTAGGCCCCTCTGACCCGGGAGAGACCGGTCTCAGCTTCTCCGACTTCTGTGTTCCCGGGTTCTGCCACCCTGGTCACTCCGCGGGTTCCCCAAGCTGCGACTTCAGTTGGCCGGGGAGCCCTGAGCGCCCACCCGGCCTCCTCACCGCGCTCCTGGTGGGACGCGCTGCGGTTCAGCCGCAGGACCTCGGCCTCCGCGTAAATCCTCTCCTTCCCCTTCTCCGCCTAAGGCCCTGCCCTCCCCCTGCAGCAAGCTGCTCCCGTGTGGGCGGGCCCGCTCTCGGCTGAAGACACCTGCGCTTCCTTCCCCACCCTTCCCCGCCCTTTTCGCTGCGGTTTCTCCCCTGCCTTTGGGAGCTCCAGAGCGGCAGCTGGAGGAGGAGCAGGGGAGGAGGACGAGGGCTAGGAGGAGTAGGGGCGGGGTGGGTGGGGAGAGAGCGGGGAGGGTGGGGACTGGCAGCCACTCCGCAGCTGGTCGCCGGGGACCCGATCCCTCCCGCGCGCCCGAGTGATGGAGGGGAAGAGATTCGCTTAGACACACACACGCGCACACAGCTGGGCACGTCTCCGGGAGGCAGCCGCCGGGAGCCGGGCGGCGGCCGTGACAGCACCAGCCGCGGGGAGCCGGGCGCCCACGCAGCTTGGCCCCGGCGGCTCCAAGACCCCGGAAGGGAAGATCCCAGCCGCACTGACTGTTGGTTTTAGGCAATTGGGAGGAAGCAAGCTGCCCAAGGACCTGTCACTGAGGACGCAGGAGGTTCTCCGCTCGGCGGTCAGAGACTGGGGCCGCGCCGGTGCCCGCGTGGGGCGAGGAGGATGCTCAGCTCCTCCCGCAGAGGCGCTGCGGGCCCAGGCACTGCGCGGACTCGGGCTCCCGCGGCCGCCCCTACCGTGCCCGCGCCGCGGGAGCGCGCCCTGCCGTACCTGGCTCCAGCCTCCAGGGGAAGTGCGGGAAACGCGCCCTAAACTCCACTACTTCTCGCGCGCCTCCTCCCCTTCCTGGCTCCCCGCCCCAGACCTCGCAGCCGCCGCCGCCTGCGTGTAGGGCCCGCCTGCCTCTTACTCTCACGCGCGCACGCACAGCCCCGCTGGCTCGCTCGCATTCGAGCGCCTCGCTCCCCGTGGAGCCGAAGCCCGGACGTCCGGAACTACTGCACCAACTGCCAACGGGACTGCAGGAGACGCCCTGTGGCCCGGCGCGACCAGCTGCTGGCCCACGCGCCCTGGGCTCCCGCCCACGCTGCCGCCGCCGGGGACGTTGGTGAGCAGGGCGCGCTGCCCGTCTCGCTCCGGGGAGGGGCTCGAGCACAGGGGGCTGAAGCTTCGTAGATTTGGGGGGAAATGACAAGAGGGGAGGTCGCCGAGGAGAGACATCCGTGTGATGCCGGCCAAAGCGCTTTGTGGGGCGCGGTTCTCTTGGGCATTCCCTGAAGGAGACTTTTGAGACGTTCTCTGGGGCTCGAGGTTAAACTAGTGCGAGATGGGAAACGTTAGGGAGGATTCTCTGGGTAGATTGAGAGAGTTGTCCGTGTCAGTCTGTCTGTCTGTCTCTCCTCGAGCCGGTCGCAGCGCTCTGGGCTGTCTTTGAGGGAGGTTGGAAACACGCGTTAACTGCGCACAGCAGAGTTTGGGGGCCCGCCCTCAGCCCCTTGCCGGGGTGATTGTGGGGCTGTCGCTTGGAGCGCGAGACGGCTTTGGGCGAGTGGGGGGCTGCGAGGCCCAAGGAGGACAAGCACAGGGCAGGCAAAGGCGCGGTGAACTTGCGGGTGGGGTGCGTTCTCCGCCCCGCCGGCCCCCACCCCTCGAAGTACCGGTCCCCGCCCCAGGGTAGCCCCAGTGCACGCAGTTCACGCAGCCCTTCCCACCCACCCCCGACACACATACACACACACACACACACACTCACACACACATACTCAGGAGATAAATGCAATGGAGTGTGTGGTCATACCGTTGTTACTCAGAGGTGCGCGAGGTCGCTGTGGCTACTAACTGGAGCGCAGAGACTTCTGTTTCTGGGACTTGGGCGACCGCATTGGTTTGGGGAAGCCAGGAAGGAGCGCCCAGCCCCCTGCGGATGCCTCTACCTGGCGGTTCCAGGTGCACAGCGAGCAAACCTCTGTCACGACTCCGGAATCACTTCACCTTGGTGGGCTCCGCTCTCTGGCTTCCCTCATTGAGTGCTTCAGGGCACCCACCCAAGAGAAGCTGCTCAGATCCCGGTCTCCTCAGTACTCACCCGGTGGGTCGGACTCTTTCTCTCTCTCACCCTCCCTCCCTTCTGCTTTTCTCCTCCCCACCCTCCAGCTTCTTCATGGAAAACATTGATCCCTTAAGGGGAGGTTTAATATTTGCAAAGTGCTTTATATCATATTACTTCGTGGATACATTTAATTGCACTGTAACTCTTCTCTGATTTATGTAAACTTAGTCGGATAAATAGCATTCAGGGTCGGATTGGGGTGGGAGCGAGAGTGGGTGGGCGTTCTTTCTCTCACGGTGCTCCTTTCTGAACTGATTTGCTAGAAGTAATTTAAAGCGGGTGCTTCTGAAAGCTTTTTTGCTCAGTAGCTTTGACATATTTCAGGGCTTTAGACGAATGTTTCCACAGTACCATTTATTTCAAGTATATTCAGCTTCTATTCCAAGAAAAAGTTGAAGATAATAAAAGGGCTTACAAAATTGGATATCAAAACTATTTTTAATGTTTTTATTGGCGTCAATTATGTTGTAGCAGATTTTTTTTTTAAGTTGCCGTAGTGGTTCCTCCTGGTAATGCTCTTAAAAGGAGAAATGAAAGCGATCTACTTACCTTTCTCCCTCTGTTTACAAATGGACCTTGCTTAAAGTGACTGAATGTGCGGCAGGGTAGGCTTTAGGGATATGAAGTCATTCACTAGTGAACTGATGGAGACACAGGAAGACAGTATAAGAAACATAATGATGGGAAGGAAACTGTTGCTTAAATTTAACTGTCTCCAGTGCAGGGACTCTTAGCAGTGAACAAGAAAACTGCTCTGGCCCTTTCCAGATTACTCTGGGCTATTTAAAAAAATACTCTTTCCTGGATTAATAAAATATATAGAAACATCATCAATAATATAAAGTAATATTTTCAAATAGGTGCCTAAAGGAGATAATATGGGAAACCACAAGCATACTCTTCAGAGTTTTGCAGAAGTACTAGGATCGTGGTTTCTAGGTTAAGCCACACCTCATTCTTAAATTTTAGTGTCCCTTTGACACTTCCCTTAGAAGTCCCTTTGACTTCTTTGTGAGCAGGTGATGCCCACAGTGAGTTGACTGTGCTTGCATCATTGTCCGTACCATTTTGCAGGCATACACAGATGTTTTTGAATGAATAATCTTCTTACTCACTGAATTTCCACTCATTCAAAAAGGAGCACAGGAGTACACACATATGCAAAGCTGAGCTGAGTGTTATTTTAAATAGCAAGGAAGGGTTTCCAGTGGAAGCTGGATGCTTACTCCTACACTGTATAATGTAAAAAGAACTGCAGAACAGTGACTTATTTAAGGAAGCAGCATTTTGCCCAAAGTAGGTGGTCAATCATGAGCTGTTGACTCAAAAATCATACAAGATGTTCAATAGCTAAGTTCGCTTTCACCATAAATCCCACCATTATTCTTAACACACCGTGTCATTTAGCTATGACTCAACTTCAGAGAATTGATGTTGACTTTAATCTTCTCACTCTTTGAATACTTTGGAGAAATAGAACTATCTGTGCACTGCTCTAGCTTTCTGTGTGTGATTTCTATGAAGCAGTGCCAGATCTGCATATGTCATTAGTATTCATTTATGAGTAAATGCAAATGTTCCTGTTGCATTGAGAAAGCTAACCCGAATTCCTAGAATGCAACAAATATTATGCTCCTTTTCTCATCTTTTTATTTTTATAATCTCAGGAACAGTAACCTCTCTTACAAGTGCAGTTATATGTAAAAGAGCAGATTAACAAAAATGGTTATTTAGGATTCTTTAGAAAAAGGGTAATACCTTATGGAAATTTTATTTGAGAAGAATTTTCTTTGACTCTGTTGGTAGGTCTGCCAGAGTGTTCTTTTATTTTACGGATGTTCATTCATGAATGAAGTAACTCTCAAGGTAACTTCCTAGTAAAAGGAGATAGCAATCCCTTAGTAAAGGGGACACTTGCTAAAAATGATGCTTAAAACGGGGAATAGAGTGTAAGCAGTAACACTCTTGTGCCACTGAAATTATGTGAATACTTGTATATTTTATTTATGCATGATTTTTAAATTTTCTATTTAATACTTTATTCAAATATTTCATATTCTGAGATTATTGCAATTAAGTGAGGAGTTATTGATTGGTAACGGAATTATAGCTTGTTTTGTTTTAAGAAAAGGTGAATAGTCTGAAAGGAGAGAGCAAGTCAAGTTAAGTAAATGATTGTCAAACCTCAGATTTATCTTCATTCAAGTTCTGTCCTTTTTTTTGGTGGTGAGGGGGACCTCAAAACCAAAATCATTAGTTAAACTTTCACTATGACCTAAATTGTTACTGTTTAGAAAAATCCTACATTGTAATTCCTCTGTGAATTTAATACAAATTCTTTAAAACCAGCAAAAGTATAACTTCTTTCCCACTGAAATCCAGTTTAATTGTTGACAAATTTTGCTCAGTCTAGAACCGATATTTGTTTCTGAGGGTCATGAGGTTATCCTAACCTTTACAGCAGGAGTGCAATTAAAGCAAGATATTAAGAACTACACTTGAAAATCACTGATCTAACTCAAAATCATTTCAGAGCAGCTAATACTTATCGAAAGTAGAAGTAAAAGATTATATCTGGAGATCCCCATAATGTATTAGGCAGGGTAAATGGACCTCTTTAAATCTCATATGCAAGTTCCATTATCACGTCTTAACTAACATTTGGTACAATGGATTATTTTCCCTCTTCTTGAAAAGTTTTACAAAAGAAAGCTCTGTCAGTATTAAGAGATGTTGGCAGAGTTGGTTTGACTTTAGGGCATTTTACCTGGATTGTGTGTGGGAGGTTGGTAAGTTACATCAATATACACACATGCTTCTGTATAAATATTTATGTACATATGAGCACGTGTATATATCTAGAGCACATCTCTATCTACTTGTATACTTTATATACTTGTGTATGTTTAAGTATGTATCTACGTTTTGTCTCATAACTTTGTACAATAGGAAGAGAGTCCCGCTTTGTGGCATATGCGGTTTGTGAAGTCATCCTTATCTGGAGAATGATACTTATTAAATGCTCAACTAGTCTGATGTTAAAAAATTGGGAGTGTACCAAACTTTTTTGAACAATTTATTTAAAAAACACTTATCATAACCTCTAGTATGTGCCTGACACTGTCCAAAGAACTCTGCTAATATTAACTCACTTAATTCTGGTAGCCGCCCTGCTCTCCCCAGAGGGAAAATAAATAGGTAAAGCGGATGTTTTTGTTATTATCCTCATTGAGGAGGTGAGGAAGTGAGGCTCAGCAAGCCTAAATAAATGGCTTTAGCCCCACACCTGCTAAACGGCAGAGCTGGCCTTTGCGCCCAGGCAGTCCACTGTGCTGTGCCGCTGCTCTTGGACAGATGTGTTTTTTTTTAAGTTTACTTAAAACAGGGAACCAAAGGGGGACCAAGTTAAGTTGTAAAGTAAATGCATTCAGGCAACTGAGATTTATGACAGTTCAAGTTAGAGTGAATTCTTAAGGAATTTGTAAGGAAGATGATTGGCATGAAGGACAGAAATAACCTGATCTAGAGCAATGCTAGAGCAGTGCTATAGCTTAATGCAGTTTTTAATGGACTCAACAATTTTCTTAGGTTCAACTACTTTTTAACATTAGGTAACTTAAGAACTGATGCCATATTTAAGTAGTTTTAATAGCTCAGAGGTTCTGATATTGCATGTTTTATGCTTGCCATTAATATCCTTATAATGTCGGCTTCTTGCATAGAGGTCAGTGTTACGTGTTCCTATATGGTACTTGCCAAAGGAATCAGAGTTTAATGTGAAAGTGTGAAATGAGACTTATTCTGCTCTGACCCATTTGGCATACAGTAGGCATCCAATTAATGTTTACTGCACAAAGTGATGAAGGGTATTCTAGAAGTTGATAGTCCAGAAGTTTTACCTGTCTTTAAAATTGCATAGTTTTAAGATTGTGATTCAATATTGTACAGGCTTTTTCCTTCGCTGTGATGACCTCAGGACATCACCATCTATGAAACCCTGTGGAATAATACTCTTTTTAAGATTGAGTGGCCTGAGATGAAGGAAGATGATGGGGAAGGAAAGTAAAATAATAAATTGATTAAAGTGTTTAAATTTAGAATTTGAGAAAAGGAAAACTGCCTGTAATTGTACCTTTTATTTTAAAAAGGCATATAAGTACACTACCAAATGTAAAATAGATAGCTAGTGGGAAGCAGCCACATAGCACAGGGAGATCAGCTGGGTGCTTTGTGACCACCTAAAGGGGTGGGGTAGGGAGGGTGGGAGGGAGGGAGACACAGAGGGAAGAGATATGGGGATATATGTATATGTATAGCTGATTCACTTTGTTATAAAGCCGAAACTAACACACCATTGTAAAGCAATTATACTCCAATAAAGATGTTAAAAAAAAAGGCATATAAGACATAATTAACATTAACTAACAGAATCTTTACACTGCTAATGGGGTAGCACAACTCTTCTATCATAAATATTAACAACTTTACTATTTGAGTATAGTTTGGGGAACTATTTACGAACATATTAAAATGTCATTGTAATGCTGTTTGCCATAGCATAAGTCAAGTCAATAAAAAAAGCACAATAATTCTGAATGCGCCTCAATATAAATAAGGTATTTATTATAAGTACTGGAGTCAGAGCTGGCTGCATTAGATTCCCTGCTTCATGGCTTGTTAGCTGTGGGATCTTGGACAGATTACTGAACTTGTCTAATTCTTAGTAATCTTATCTGTTATGTGGTTATGGAAATAGCAGTTCTAGATTTCCCTATATCTAGATTTGATAATATATGTGAAGTGCCTAGCATACAGTATCATGTATAGTGAAGATTCAGCAAGTAGTAATTGATATCGCTGTTATCATCTTTAATATCACTGTAGTATCATCAGCAATGGTTAAACATAATGGGTACATTATTCTCTCTATATCTGTTTATCAATCTGTCTTTATGTATGTGTGTATCTTGAATTGGTTGTTCTCCATTACAAAGCATAGGTTCTCTGGACTGTCTCACTGTTGAGAGAAGGGTATGAAGAGAAGAAATATGTGTTCTAGAGTTAAGCGTGATTAAAATGTTACTGGATTTCAAGGCCTGCGTCAAGCATAGAAATTGAGAGGAGGCTTTTGGGACAGCTACTGCACAGTTTTTTCTTGCAAGGCCCAGCTATGTATGTTTACATAATTCTTTGAAAGATATATCCTCTTATACAAATACAGTTAATGGGGAAGAACAAAAGGTTTGCTAAAAGCATTGACCTATTTATATTTATCTTTTTATACCACATGAGTTGAAGTATTAGGATGCACAGAAATTTCTTTCCTTTTATACTTGTATACCATATAGGGTTCATGGTTTAAAAAGCTATTTCCTAACTCTGATGATTAAATTTGAGTAACTTCATTTAAAAGTTTAATTTTATTCTTAGATTATTTTTCTGTAATGTATTTAATTCTGGTAGCCACCTGGCTATCCTCACTTTACAGACTTATAAAGCTTAAAACTATGTTCCTCCATGTTATTTTGTCCTAATGGATATACCTATTTACCTCTTTATCTTTGTAAAAATAATAAATGATAATAGCTAACATTTAATTAACATTTACTAATGTACCAAGCTTTGTACAGGTCTTAACACATTTCTTTCCCACAGTGCATTCAATAGGGTATGTGTCATTAGTATTTCCATTTCACAGATAAGGAAACTGAGGCCCAGAGATGTCTTCTAACTAGAGGGGTGGAGCCATGATACAAACCCATGTCATCTGACCCAGAGCCTACACTTAGCCACACCAGCAGACTTCTGAGTAGCATTTAGCCCCCAGGCACCTCACTGTATTTCTGGGCCTTGAAACCCACGCCTTCCTATTTCGCTGTGTCCTCCCTGCAACAAAAGAGGGGTTTATCTTCAATAAAATTTACTTTCCTGGCTTTGTCCTATCACACTATTTTCCTGTGTATGTACAACGGCCACAAAAGCAAAGAATGAGACCATATTAATTTTTAGTAAATGGTTGGATCTGTTTTTCAGTAGATTTAAATTGGTTGCCAAGATCCTGCTAAATAGTTGCGTTTATGCTCTGTATGCAGTGGTAGGGAACTACCAATCCATGCTAGTAGAATTTCTTCATCTGGTGAGCCAGCCGCCTGTGACCTGAACTTCCTAACTGCCTCACTTTTTCTGAGCTGAATGAAATAGTATAGGACCAAAGGGCACTGGGAAGGGGCTCTCCATCTCACGGACACAGTGTGCATAAGCAGAAAGGCTCACTACGGGGAGCTCCAGGGTTCCTGGGGGTCTGAAGGGTTCCTTCCTCCTAAGAATAGCTGGAAAAGGCCCGAGGACTGTTCCATGGGCCACCTGCCTGAGTACCTCTCAAGAGCAGGGATTGTGCTGGATTGTGTCCTTGTCACCCTTTTCTCCGTGCTACTTGGCACATGGTATAAGTGGGGGGAGACTCGGAGCTTCTTCCTTCAGGCGTCAGAACCTGGAAAGCAGAGAGGTGAGGGATCCAGGCTGGAAAGACACAAGGAGGGAGGTGGAGGCAGAAAACAGGGCAGATAAGGGGGTGCGAGGGGGTGAAGGGCCGGCAGATGGATTGGTAGCCAGGGGCAGTACTTATTTTCATTTCATTTTTATTCAGGTTACGATTATATTCCTCTGTTCCCAAATCTAGCCTAGATCTGCAGTGAGCACTTAACCCTGACATCTGACTCTGTAAAATGAAGAACATTATTGCCCTGTTCTGGTAGCAGTATCTGGCACATCATAAAATTTTAATAAGTATTAGCTGTAATGATTATTTCTTGACTTTCTGCAGACAGAATTATGTTTTCTTAATCAAGTACTTATTTTTATACACCGTTTACTCTGAAATGGATGACTAGACAGTCAAAGGTTACTAGACAGCATTTAGTTTTGGAGTTTCTGAATTCTACAACTACTGGCATCCTTTAAATAAGGGACACCCAACTCTGTACTTACCAACAATAAGATCAAGAGTTTAAGAATTTTCTACTCTCTCACTTCGTCCCAGCTTACCCTTCCCCCTTCCCGTGTCCTCAAGTCCATTCTCTACGTCTGCATCTTTATTCCTATCCTAGGTTCAGCAGAAACTAACACAACATTGTAAAACAATTATACTCCAATAAAGATGTTAAAAACAAACAAGCAAAAAAAAGTTTAAGAATTTTCATACACCATTTCTTTTTTTTTAATAAATTTATTTATTTTATTTATTTTTGGCTGCATTGGGTCTTCGTTGCTGCGTGCGGGCTTTGTCTAGTTGTGGCGAGCAGGGGCTACTCTTCATTGCGGTTCACAGGCTTCTCATTGCGGTGGCTTCCCTTGTTGCAGAGCACGGGCTCCAAGTGCACAGGCTTCGGTAGTTGTGGTGCGTGGTCTCAGTATTTGTGGCGCACGGGCTTAGTTGCTCCGTGGCTTGTGGGATCTTCCCCGACCAGGGATTGAACCCGTGTCGCCTGCATCAGCCGGCGGATTCTTAACCACTGCGCCACCAAGAAAGTCCCGCACACCATTACTTTCTTAATGTTACCTCTTCTCAAATACTTTATGTTATTTTGCTCTTCTGTATTGGTAGCAGCATCTGTCCAGATACCGAAGAAAACTGAGAAACCAGGAAAAATAGTTAAAGGATCAGAGTAGGAACACAGGTAACTGGGGATCATCTTGTATTTTTCCTTCTCTTCCTCTAGTTTGTCACCAAGACATGACAGTGTTGCCTTTTGAACATCTACCTATTACCAGCCCCAATGCTCCTACTTTAGTTCGGGCCATCAGAACTTCTCACCTGAATTACTAGCTTCCTTATTAGCTTCAGGTCTCCATCCTCTTCAATGCTTCTGAAATTTTTTCTGAATGCAAACCTGATCATGTAATTCCCCTGCTTAATAACCTGTAGCATCCTTTGCCTTCAGGGTAGAGTTCAAGCTAGCTCAACTTTCAGAGTCCTTACTGTTTTCAGTGGCCCAGCCTGGGACTCATCTCCTGTCACTCAACCTGAGGTCCCTTCAGTTGGGTGATTCCAAGCAAAGAATAGAGCGTGCTCTTTCACACTTTCAAGCCATTGTACATGCCGGCCCCTCTGCAAGGGGATTCTCTGCTTGTCTAACTTCTTGTCTTCCTCACCACTTCTTTTTGTTTTCTTACTCTTCTCCTTCTTTGTAACCTACTCACCTCCCTCCAAGCCAGGATGGGTTACCTTTCTGATCCTCTATTATATGTAGTTTATTGAATTGTTGGTTTATTTGTTAATGAACCCCCAAAGTACATATACACATACTCGTCCTAACCGCCACCAGTGCCTAGGCCTGCACCTTCATCCCTCACCCAGCACAGGGCTGGGAAAGACATGCTGGTAGCTGTACATGCTATAGTCTTTGTGCCAGGATGCCTTTGTTACTGAAAGTCGGCTTGAGGAGAAGGACATTTTTTGTTGTTCGAGAAGAGAGCCAAGTGGGTCTTAAAACCCAAGTTGGCAAAAGGGACCCTGATGCAGGAGGGGGTGTAGTGCAGAGAAAGGAACTGGAGATCTTTGTGAGTGTGTTGCCCTGTCAATGCTCATATGAGAAAACAAGGTCTATGTTCTCCCCACCCCTGTCATCACCAGTCCACAAGTGGGAAGTATACCTCTGTCCCTGCTGTCTAAACACTTGACACTGAGTGTCGCTTGCCAGCTTCAACCAGCTGGTGTGAGCAGCAAGAAACAATATCATGACCGTAGTTCCAAATCATCACTCCTACATTCGGCCGCTAATTCATTGAACACCTACTATAATCCAGGAATAGCATTTAGCTGATTCAAAAGACTGAGTCTGGCACATGACAGGCTATTCAAGATGCAGTGAAATTGTGGTTGTAGGAACACATGAAAGTCAGAAACTCTCAGAGGTTCCACCACTATCCATATTTGTCTTCTTGGTTTTTTCCTTTGAATACTTTTTAAGGAGCTTAGTGGCCATTCAATGTATCCTCTTTGACTGAGATGCTGATCCCTTGGAATTTTTAACATTTTGGTTTTTTAGAACTATCTGGAATAGCTCACATTTTCTCAGTAAAGGAGGTTAACACTTACGCCATGAAAAGGGAGAATTTATACCATTCCCCCCAGACCTTTCATCTCTTACCCAAAGAAGGAGTACTGGGAAAAAGAATACAAGTTAGAGTCTTTTGCCTACTGTATTTCAGAAATACACTTAGGTGTTTCTGCTTTTGTTCATTATTTTTCCATCTGGAAAGCTTTTTTTTTTTTTTTTTTCACCTGGGATGAACAACCAAATTATTAATTCTATTGAAATAATGTGCTGTATTCAGAAGGGTAGCTGCCAAATTCGTTGGGACCTATAACAAGACAATTAATTATCCAGCAACACGAGGACTATTGAGTGTTGGATGTAAAACAGATGGTGGGAGAAGAAGGATGAGGCAGTCAGGATGCTGTGAGGGGTGTGATAAGTCTTTCAGGCTGTGTGGGGTAAAGCCACCTGTGCGCCAAGCCTCCCTCATACTCCCTGCTGTGCTTAGTTTTCTCCATTGATACTTCCACCACTCCATCACTTCTCTCCTTGAGACTGCAGCTTCCCTGCCCCACTGCCACCACATTCATTTTAAATGTCACGGGAAGTAAGGGGAGGTGAGGGCAAAAGGTCTGCTCCCCTTAGACCCTAGACACAATGCCAGCATCTGTGGCAGCCCCAGCACCTATCCCATGGAGCGAATCAGGCTGCCATTACCCTTGTCCTGACATTGCTTTTAGTCCTGCAGATGTAGAGCTTTAAAGAGTTTGAGGTTCATTTCAGAATCAGTTAAGATAAATTAATATTACAAGCAAACACCATGCATTTATTTTTTCATTCGCAGATTTCAAAGACCTAACCTAAAGTTTAAACATTTCCCCAGAGAAAACCTGGTTGAATATCAGTGAAAAATGCTTACAAGAAACAGTTACTACTCCCCCTCCCCCTGCCCACCTTTCACAGTGATCCTCTTCTGTGTCTAATCCAGTTTGTGAGAATTAGCAGGTACGTTTATACTGAGCTCAATATTTGATAGTAGAGGTTACAGTGACTTCACCGTTGATGCTTTTCTTATAGATTACCATCACGACGCATTTTTAGCTCTGTGAAAGTCATAGTACTTGTTGGTGTGACAAAGGTGGTGACATTTAGATTTCAGATATTAAAAAAAAGAAAAACTATGTAATTGCAAACTTTGTCACTCATGCACCAGAGAAATACAGGATAACCTAGTTAAGATAAAGTTACAATAAAGTTACTCATTCATCACAAAAGAGTGAGTTTCTGATCTGAGGAAGTAAGCAGTCACCTTGCCTATCCCACCCTCTCAATATCAGGCCCATCTTTTATCATTTAAAGTAGAGCTCCCTAAAATAGATTACACTGACAAGTAGTAATTACTGACAGCTGCATTTAATTAGCGAAGCAGATTCCTGCTCATGACAATAAAGTATTATTACATGTTTAGCATTAGCAGTGGCAGTAAAAGAGGTGACTTTGCTAACACAGAACTAGAAGACCCGTTTTCTTTATTTAAAAACACACACAGAGTTTGGCTGGAATTGAGCTTGTGCTACATGAGAGTGTCTATGGTTACAAAAAGAAAGAAAAACATTAACTATAAAAGTGTTTTTGTTGTTGTTGTTGTTTTAAACAGGCAGATTGTATAAGGAATAAGAAATAGTCCAGTGCCAAACATTGGTCCCCGGTCTGGAACTGTGTGTCATTTTTTTTGTGTCTGAGTGTGGAGGGTGTGGGGGGCAGGGGTGGTGGAGGTGTTTGGGTGCCAAAGACAGAAACACAATTAACCATGTAAATTAGTAATTTCTGATTATAGTGACACTCTGGATCTTCCCCTTTCCTTCCTTCCTTCCTTCCTCCCTTGCTTCCTTCCCTCTTTCTTTTTTTGTGCTTTACCCTATATACAACTGTGAGTTGTAGAGTACTTGAAAAGTATATGCAATCAAATTTAGGATTTTATATACATTCTAAATTTTAAAGTTAATTGCAGTTTCCATCCATTCCTTCGTATAATAGAAACTTGTCCTGTCTCCCACTGCCCCTGTTATTCCCCCTCCCCTGCCCTATCTTGCCCTCATCTGGTAATTTTTACTAAGCATGAACATATAATGGTGGGATTCCAAACATCAAAATAGATGGTCAATATTTTGAGCAACATGTACCACCTTCCTAACATCATCAAACCGCAGTGCATAGGTAGCTGCCGCTAACTTTAAGAAGGGCTGCGAAGAACACTCAAACTAGCAGTCCTTGACTTATGTGACATTTGCTATTTTCATTACTTAAGTGTATCACTCGAGATATATAAACAGATCAGCTTATTGCAGCGTTATCAGTAGAATGTTAGTCCAAGAACCTAATATATTTTCTCACACTCATGGAACCCAATTCAAAAATATTTACTGAAGGTCTAAAATCTGAAGCAAAAAAATATGATGTTGCATGTCTGGAAGCTGTTTTCACTGAGAAAGCCTAGTGTGTTTTCACAATGCTGCTTTAAGTTACCTGGACGACATTTATTTTTCAAGTTGTAAAAATAGACTCAGTATAATATACTGCCATCTTTTAACTTGCCACTTATAAATGCTGTATCCATAAAAATCAACTTATGTATCCATGGTAATAAGAGACAAGATGAATATGAATAAAGAAATCCTAAATTGATCCTCCAAAAAACTTCCATCATCAAACTGTTTAGCAGACTTGCTAAACGTCTTTTGGTGTTTTTTTTCCTCTCTCCCACTCACCCTCTAGTGGACATAAGCTAAAGAACAAGGGGGCTTCCCAGGACAGCCTGAGCAAGGTAAACAGTGGAGATTCCACAAAGGATGTGGCCAACCCACTAGTTTGATACTTATCATTATCCACAAGGACAATGTGACCACCAGCTGCGTTCACGACCCCCCACTAGGCAGTGTACCATCTTCATTCTCAAATACTGATCATCCTAACAAGCGTATTTAGAAAAAAAAAAAAAAATTCAGGAGCTTATCTGTACTTCAGGGAGATTTTACAAAAAGGAAATTCTAAGGAGCAACATTTGTATGGATACTAAATATAAATATCTAAGTTAAGACCATTTAAGGGTTATTTTGAATATTAAAGTACAAAGCTTCACTAAAACCCTAAATTTAAAGCCCTACTGACTCTTATACTATATTGGTATTTAAGTCCTGTTAAAAATAGAGGCTAATTTTTATTTTGTGCTTTAGAAACCAACCAAGAGTAGAAGATCCTTCACCGAAAACAGTTTATAGGATTCAGGGACGTTGACTAAAAAGTATTGTGATCGGGGGCTTCCCTGGTGGCGCAGTGGTTGAGTATCTGCCTGCTAATGCAGGGGACATGGGTTCGAGCCCTGGTCTGGGAGGATCCCACATGCCGTGGAGCAACTAGGCCCGTGAGCCACAACTACTGAGCCTGCGCGTCTGGAGCCTGTGCTCTGCAAAAAAAAGAGAGGCCGTGATAGTGAGAGGCCCGCACACCGCGATGAAGAGTGGCCCCGCTTGCCACAGCTAGAGAAAGCCCTCGCATAGAAACAAAGACCCAACACAACAAAAGTAAATTAAAAAAAAAAAAAAAGTATTGTGATCATTGAAATTGGGTATGTTTGACAACTCAATGTTTCAACTATAAAACTTTCCAAAATTAGATCTATAAAATTGGAAACTCTGCCAGCAACTGCTCTAATTACTGTACTAGTTCATAAATCAGTACTGAGGAATAAAGGCCCAAATATTCTCTTTTAAAAATGGCTTTGACTCTTAATATTGTCATTACTCAGAATTCCATTTTCAGTCATTAGGCAAATACTTGTTGAAGGCCTACTGTGTACTACAGAGGTGAACAAAACACAGTCCTCTGGCTTCAAAGAGTCAGGTGAAAAAGTAAATTATTACTTTACAATTAAATAAGGATCCATTTATTTTCACTTCTCCCCTCCCACCAGCTAGAATGTAAAATCCACTGAAAGGAAGAATTTTTATCTACCAATATACACTAAGTATGCTAAAATATTACCTGGCACATAGTAAGTGCTCAATAAATACTTGTTGAATGAAATCATAGTTATATGAGGTATTAAAGAAGAAGAGTAGAGGAACAGAGAAGAGGCTGGGAGGGAAAGGAGTAAGAACGTACTTGAACTCAGTCTAGAGGCTCTAAATGGAAAATAATTTGAGCAAAGCTTACAGAGGCCACATATACCTGCATAAAGCTGAGTGGATTTGTTTTCTTTTTGTTTTGTTTTGTTTTCTTTTTGTCTTGAAACATGCCTTAACACTGAGTCAAAGAAACACTACTTTGACAGCCAAAAATAGTATATAAGAAATTTGAGTCTTGGTATGCAGCAAAACTCCTCGAGACGCCTCTGTCCATTTCTGTGTGTGTTTCACATACACAACAGCTGTATCTAGAATATGCCTTCCTTCTCTACAAACGCTTAATGAAACTATCCTCCAATTCAACCCACCTCAACAAAGGAACAACACTTTGATCATGTTTCTATCCCACTATATTTTTGAACCAGTACCTAATTTTTACCAACATTTGTCTGTAATACCCATTTTTAAACTGGAGCAGCCTTTGCTATGAAGCCTAGGCTAGCTACTTTGTGGTTTAAATAGGTTCTTATTTTAACCCTTGATCAATTATGCCTAGATAACTAACCCCATCAAGCTGACCTGTAGAAATCACTTGGGTCTCTGCCCTAAGCTAAGTCTCCTACTACAGAGGAAGCATAAATCATCTGCAGATGCTAAACCTAGCAGTCTGTTTATTCAGAAAGTGGGAGGTTAGGCTGATGCATTCAAGGTTCATTGCCTACTATAAGGCAATCCAAACAGTTTTTTAAAATCTTTGTTTAAATGTCTCTTTCTCCAGATTATTGGCCTGGAACCCAGTGTATCTTCTGCATCTTCTGCATGTATAACTATCATTTCCTAGTTTGACAGTACTTCACTGACTAGCCATATGACTAAAGCTGTCCTATGTTATAATGTCCTTTAAGTTGGACGAGACATATTATCAGCAATTGGAATCACTAGAAAGCATAAGAGTGGTGATCCCACAGACTGAAAGGAGGCTATAATGGGGGTTTATTCAAGTCTGTAGTCCCCTTCCTGGTCCATCTGAATGCACTTGTCTATGGTGGCTGAAAGTCTTCTTTCAGAACATCACTGTATGAAGAGGCTACTGACAGACTTCGTGCATCCTGGCTGGAGAATGCAAAAGACATAAAAACAAGTCAGTAACTGACAAGTGACATCTAAAGTGCACAAAGATGTAGTTTACCAAGAAACACCGTTTGTTTTTTTTTAAGGGAGTTTATTTTAATGGCAAATATCTGCAAAAAACTCAGGAGAATAAATCCTAGCCTACATAAT
Source organism: Globicephala melas (assembly GCF_963455315.2). Taxonomy (NCBI): domain Eukaryota; kingdom Metazoa; phylum Chordata; class Mammalia; order Artiodactyla; family Delphinidae; genus Globicephala; species Globicephala melas. Next base: position 43,816,298 of record NC_083327.1, on the reverse strand, counting down.
GATTAAATAATTTGGGGGGAAGGGTGTTCATTTTATAAAACTTGGAGTCAGAGCCATCTAACTAATGTTGCATCAGAACATCTTAGGTCCACGGATTTTGTTCCGTTGTACAGTGATTGAATGTCAAAAGCCATGTGTACATGATGAATAAAAGTGATGAGCTGAAACCATAAACCTGCCCATGTCAGAAACTACTTGTCCCTCCAGGGCCAAGTGAGAAATGAGAGTTTTCAGAAAAGATATTCAAAGCAACACAGGTGTAACTCCCTTCACATGATCCAGAATCTTAGAAACTTTGCAATTTTTCGGGTGCCCATGAGACATGGTAGCCCCGTTGTCTAAAAGGGAATGAGAATGGGTAAGCCTTTTCAAGCAATTACGTTTTATGTGCAATAATGGCTATAGCAGTGCACAGTACCTCTTCTGTTAGGTTATGTTTATCTCATGCAGACTCCTTCCTTTTTATTCCTCCCCTTGAATCTCAAACTCTCAGGAGCTAAGATCAAACACAAAGAAGTCAATTCCAAAGAAACGAAACTGAGTTATTTGTAGTGAGGTGGATGGACCTAAAGTCTGTCATACAGAGTGAAGTAAGTCAGAAAGAGAAAAACAAATACCGTATGCTAACACATATATATGGAATCTAAGAAAAAAAAATTTAAAAAGGTCATGAAGAACCTAGGGGTAAGATGGGAGTAAAGACACAGACCTACTAGAGAATGGACTTGAGGGTATGGGGAAGGGGAAGGGGAAGCTGGGACAAAGCGAGAGAGTGGCATGGACATATATACACTACCAAACGTGAAACAGCTAGCTAGTGGGAAGCAGCCACATAGCACAGGAAGATCAGCTAGGTGGTTTGTGACCACCTAGAGGGGTGAGATAGGGAGGGTGGGAGGAAGGGAGACGCAAGAGGGAAGAGATATGGGAACATATGTATATATATAACTGATTCACTTCGTTATAAAGCCGAAACTAACACACCATTGTAAAGCAATTATACTCCAATGAAGATGTTAAAAAAAGAAAAAAAGTCAATTTCCCCCCTCCAGCGCTCCTGCTGGAGTCTCCTCAGGATGTCTTTGTTAACCCTCACCTCGTGACACGAGTGTTCCTTCAAAGTAGCCTTCTAGATTGCTTTGGCCCTAAAGTTAAAACTGTGTTTTTCTTTTGAGAAATTTTGAAAATATCCTCTGTCCCAAAATTAAGATCAAAAGTACTGAAACCTGTACTCCTTAACCCACCCCAGGCCAGCATAGCTTTATACCCTGGATAACTTTGTATACCTTAGCTTTCCATTCATTGAGAAGGAGAGTGTAAACTAAATATATAGAAATAATAAGATTTGCATTGACTGAGTTGCCATTGAATACCACATGCTATATTAGAACCTTAGCATGCACTGTTACTTTCTTCTTTTTTTTCCAGCTTTATTGAGGTATAATTGACCGATAAAATTATAAGATAGTTACAGTGCACAAGGTGATGTTTTGATGTACATATACATTGTGAAAGGATATCCACCCCCCGCAAGTTAACTAACACATCTATCATCTCACATATTTACTTTCTAAAGCAATTTTTTACAGTAGGTCTTGTTGGTTATCAATTTTAAATATAACAGTGTGTAAATGTCAACCCAATGAGGTAGGTTCTCTTCAACTTTTATAGATGAGGAATTGCAGCTGAAGTTAAATTGCTCAAAGCTGAAAAGTTAGGAGGAAGTAGAGATGGGAACTGAACTCTTGTCTTTCTGATTCCATAAATTCGTGACTCCTGCCACCAGTCATATTACCTACTGTAGGTTTTTCTGAGCATAAAATTGAAGTATTCTTGTACTATTGATACTCACCAACAGATTAATGATTTTACCTGTATCCTCCTGCACACAATAGTCATCCGAACACGAGTCCTTGAATGCCTTAATTATTTTACATATCATCAAATTTGTGCCAGGTAGTTTACATATGTTATCTTTCTCTAATCCCAATAATAGTCCTGCTTTAGTATTATTTTTTCCTTGTGCCTTCTAGGTAAAAGAGCTTCCCTTCATTCCGGCGTATGGCTTTTTATCAAGTATGTTAGGAATGGGCTCGGTTGAGCTGGGGTAACAAAAGACCCCATTTCAATGGTTTCGCACCTTAAAGGCTCATTTCTCCCTCCCACCACATGTCCACTGAAAGTTGGAGGGCTCTGCCACAAGGTGACCTGCTCTGTCAGAGCAGCGTCTGTGGGGAACATTGCTGATCTTGTGGCATAGGGAGGAGACATCCCTGTGGAAGACATGCTAGCTGTCAAGGCTTCCCTCTGGAAGTGACACAAGTCACTTGTATTTATTTTATTAATCAAATCAGTTCCTATGGCCAAGTCTGACATCAGTGAGGCCAAGAAAATACAGTTCCCTCCCAGGCAGGAGCAGCAAGTATTTGGAAGTTTAATACTGTCTATGACATTACATATGCTCATCATATCTCAAAACTATGGTATGTCTAGTCTCTTTAGTGGGTAAAAGTCAGAGAAACCTTCAGAGAGACTGGAAAGTATAGATGGCAAGAAGGGAACTACGCTGCAAGGAATCTTCTCAAGGGCAACCTTGACGGCTTCAACAGAAATGACATCCAGAATTCTTGTCCTTTCACAAGTAGTGTTTCTTCACGTCTATTACTTTTGCTAAAATGGATTTTAGTCTTTATCAAAAGGGAATTTATACACTGCACTGTTGCCTTTTTGAATTTAGAGTATATATTTAGAATTTGGAAGCACTTTCTCTGATGTCAGTTCTGCAGCTGTTTTTTTTTTTTTTTTTTAATGTGTTATATGAGCAAATGTAGATTGTAACTATAAACACAGTGCAAGGAAAAAGCAGGCCCATCTGTCTCTTTCAAACTTGATTAGGGAAGGTTGTGCAGACCATATTTTTAGTATCTTAAAATTAAGGTTAAGTTGCTTTGAAGCTAGTTGACGACTATAGATTTATTAGTTTTCAGGGTTAAGATAAAACAAATTGAAAATATATACACATTCCCAAAGACACATTATGTTGCTCGTTTAAAACCACATTTATTTTTCAGTTGCATGGGAAATAACATTTGCAGGCATAGAGAGCTTTCCTCCTCTGACTTTGGTGACAGAAATTTTGAAATGGCTAACAATTCTATTACTTGTAGTTAATACTACTAACAAGAATCGGACATGCTTTCAGGGAAAATCTGTATACTACCGAGCACTGTATAAATGAAAAAAAGTATATTACACTAATCTAAATGGCATAGAGAAAAGTAGATTCCATAGTGACTGTAAGAAAAAAGTGGCTTTTCTCTTTGTTCTAAGTTGATTTTAATAATTAATCTGAAAAGCTTCTATCAAGTCACCACATTATTAAATTATTAAGTGACCAAAAAATACCAGACTAGCCTTATTTTTCTCCACCTCCCATTACTATGAGAAACAGACAAATGCCAAACAATCAGATAAATAGTCAGACTCTGAGTTAATTGAGAAAGACTCTGGGAAAAGCCATTAGTGGCTCTGATGAAGAAACATTTTAAAGGAAAAGAGAACAAGAAATTCCAGGTGGAAGAAGAATTATGAAATGACAAATAATTTTCGATATAGAGAGAGCAATAAACCCAAAGGTTAGAATGCTTCAGTTATAGCACTAACAATAAGTGCTATGAGAGAAGAGATATGGGGACATATGTATACGTATAACTGATTCACTTTGTTATAAAGCAGAAACTAACACACCATTGAAAAGCAATTATACTCCAATAAAGATGTTAAAAAAAAAAAAAAAGTGCTATGTACTTTACATTTTAAATCTCCACAATGCTCCTGGGTGGGAGTGGTGGGTTCCACAGGAGGAAAATAAAAAGAAGAGGCTTATAGCAAGCAGTTGGCTAACTTGCCCTAAGTTTCAGTTAGAACATCATGTAAACCAAAATTAATTAAATCCATTCATCTATTTATTCTTTCAACAAATATTTATTGAGTGTTTTCTAGACACCATTCTAAGTGCTGGAATACTGCAGTGAACAAGAGAGGAAAACCCTCCTGTCCTATGGGGCTGGTATTTCTACAATATTCATGGTTTCCTATTTTGTTTTAGGAATGTTATGTTTTTTTCAAATAAAATATTATATGCCCTCCCCCCATACATAAAGCAGACAAAAATAAAGATGCTCTGTTTAAGGTGAGGATAAGGAGCTGGGAGCTCTACCCAATCAACACGTCCCTTGCCTCCTTCCTCATTTCACATGTACCTACTTAGAGAGTCCCTACACCTTGAGATTGCTACCCCAACAGTGGAGATATCAGTGTGGGAAATGCAAGTGTGGGAAGTGTGGGAAGTCCAGATGGTGAGAAAGTATGAATACTAGATTGAAAGAGTAACTTATGATGTAATTGAACTAGTACTGGAGTGAGGTTATCAGAGAGTGGAGAGCAGGAGAAATTTGAGGGGAATAACAGAAGACAAGAAAACTTCTTAGGAGGCTATTTACCTGAACTCGTGATATAGTAGTAGGACACTGAGTAGATTCAGAAGGATTCAGAAAATATAATGAGTCAGCATTATGTCCGATGTCACACATGAGACATTGTAGATTTCAGGGCAGAATATGGGTTTTGGAATCAGATAATCCAGGTCCATAGTCTGGCCTCAGTACTTACTTTATAACTTTGGTCAAATTCCTAATTCGACCTGAGCCTCAATCTCCTTATCTGAGAAATGAGCATAATAAAACCTAATTGTGAGAATTAAAGATAATACATGTAAAATCCCAAGAACAATGTAGTCTCCTACAAAGTACCATCCCATCACCACCAATTTTTATAAGATTTTCTAGGGACTGTCTTATGTGTACTCAAGAACAAGTTCTATTATTATTATTTTTACTACTACCATTTCTTCCTCTCTAGTAAAAGATTGGATGTAATAAAGAACAGATTAAACTTGATGTGGCATATATTATTATGAAGAAGGGTGAGAGAGAGAGATTCTGATTGGGATAATGGTGGAGCCATTGACAAAAAATAAGAATCAGGACTTACAGACATACTTACACAAATATACAAAGGAACTGAAGTATGTTTATTGCAATATCGTTCATAGTAGCAAAAGATGGAAAAACTTGTATGTCCATCAATAAGAACTGATGAAGTAGGGACTTCCCTGGTGGCGCAGTGGTTAAGAATCCGCCTATCATTGCAGGGGACATGGGTTCAATCCCTGGTCCAGGAAGATCCCACATGCTGTGGAGCAACTAAGCCCATGCGCCACAACTACTGAGCCTGCACTCTAGAGCCCGCAAGCCACAATTACTGAGCCCGCAAGCCATAGCTACTGAAGCCCGTGTGCCTAGAGCCCGTGCTCCACAACAAGAGAAGCCACCGCAATGAGAAGCATGCGCACCGCAATGCAGAGTAGCCCCCACTCACTGCAACTAGAGAAAGCCCGCGTGCAGCAATGAAGACCCAACACAGCCAAAAATAAATTTAAAAAAAATTTATAAAAGAAAAGAACTGATGAAATAAATTAAGATACACCTATACAATGGAATACTAGTCAACAGAAAGAATGAAATAGAACTTAAAAATATGAGATGATTTTTAACATAATTTTTAAATATAAAAGCAAGATGTGCACTCTCCAGAAAAATAACAGTAAGCTTTCCCACATGATATTTATATTCAGGGTACCAAAAAAAGAAAAAAATAGAATAAAAAATGAGAAGACGATGTTTTTTAACTAAGTCTTTTGAAGTGGCCTTCACGGAACATCAACATGGTCACAACTATGGATAGACTTGGAAATAGCAGTGACAGCTGGTGACCAGAGGCTATACTACATATGAATCAAATTTAGAGAAAACTTGAAGGTGCAGATCATTCTCTTAAGCTATATTTGTCTGTGGAATCACTCCCAGCAGTAACAGTTTTGAACCCAAAGGAGACAAATTGATATAAATCACAAGTGTTGCATGCGTGCAAATTAAATAATACAAAAGAGGGGCTTCCCTGGTGGCGCAAGTGGTTGAGAGTCCGCCTGCCGATGCAGGGGACACCGGTTCGTGCCCCGGTCCGGGAAGATCCCACATGCTGCGGAGCGGCCGGGCCCGTGAGCCATGGCCGCTGAGCCTGCGCGTCCGGAGCCTGTGCTCCGCAACGGGAGAGGCCACAACAGTGAGAGGCCCGCGTACCACAAAAAATAATAATAATACAAAAGAAATATATTAAGTTTAAGAAAATTAAACAGATTGAGTTCTCAGTTCCTCTGTGAGCTTGGAGTATATAACATCTTCAGAGACATACAAATATCACATTTAAAAGAAGCCACATAAACAAAATTAGATGCATATTTAAAATACATACTATGGATGGTTTTTGGTTTAGGGTTTTTTTTGCAAACAATTATAGCAAAGCAAAACAAAAACTTGCCAAGATGATAGGAAATACCTAAATCTTGTTTCTCTTTGGGCTGATAGGAGCTGATAAAAGCAGTGTTTTAGCCATTCTTGGTAAAAGATTATGAAGTTATAAAGGTACTGAGCATATGCTGGGTCTAAGCATTGCACTGAGATTTACATAGTAGTTAATTCCCCATAACCACTTGACAAGGTAAGTGCTTCTGTTTCCCCAAGTGGTTCATTACTTGCCCAAGGTCCCACAAGTAGTAAGAGGTTAAGTGGGCATTTGAACCCAGAGCTGCTGACACCAGAGCTCTTGTTTGTAACCAAGATGCTGAATGCTCTAAGCTTAGGGTTTAATCTACAGGAGGGAGATGGGATAGGATTCAGTTAGCTATACAGAGCCACAGGGAAAGCAACTCAAGAGAATGGATTTGGGTATAGAAACAGGAAATAATGTTGTGCAGAGTCTCGGTGGGCAGAATCTATGACCTATATTTTACTGTTACAGTTTTGTCCAGGATAGTTCTTTATTATCAGATAGTTATTATTTTTTTAATCTGTTTAAAGATTCTGAGAGATCCTGGGAATAGGTGAGAGAAGGAGAAAAAATAAAAATTTAACCAATCCAGTGATGAATAGGTAGATAAAGTATAAAAATAATCCACATGGATTTTGAAATCACTGAGGAAGAGATTGAAGTTGAATTAAAGCATTGCTAAGAGTGTTTGAAAAAAGTATATACTATGCTTTTGGCTAGTGTAGACCTTGCAGTTTTCCTAATTGGTCATCTTATATTATGGACAAGCCACGAAGGGGACAGCATGTAGTTCACTCCCCAGGATGGGGAGCCATGAATGGTAAGGTGTTAAACGGTGGAGATTAATGAGCCTTGGCAGGTCAGGGTTCGGGGGGGGCTTGGGTGGCATCTGCTTGCACAGCAGTGGGCTTAACTCTTGCCAGTTATATGTGTAAGAGCTCATAGTTCAGACTTTCAAGTGGAGAAAAGCTCACTTTATCTAATAAAGTATTCTTATTTGAGTATGTGCATTAACAGCGATGTTAATGAGGACATCCGATTTTCTGAATCTTGTTGGTGTGTGCGTGTTTTCATGTGTTTTGATGATATGGAACTCAGGTCACTAGCCGCTCTATCTAGTCAGCCACTTTTCCCCATGACTTCCGCCCACGTTCCAGCCCACCCGCAGACACCATCATTACTCTGAGGTTCCTTTTATAGCCCTTAGGACAACTCGGGAATATTTTACCTGTGCTGGTGTCAGCCCCCAATTAAAACAAGCTCTCTGAGAACAGGCACCATGTCACTTTTGTTCCCAACTAGGTATTGTAGATGCCCAGTCTACCACTATAGGTACTCAATGAGTATTTGTTAATTGAACAGATAGATGCATGAAATGTCTTTCCCATTAAACCTGAAATAATCAAAAACATTGTAATATACAATTCAAATATCATATCCATAAATATTGCCCACAACCTAAAGAAAGAATATTTTTCTTATTGAGATTTTAAGACTGTTACAGAATTCCTTTGCATTTCTGTTAGCACTTTCACTCTTAAGCTCAGTAACTGAGACTGCGTGCTTCTGTGTGCTCCACGTGTGTTGAAGATTGCCCTGTGAGTAATGCAGGAAGAAAAATTGACTTGAGGAAGAAGGGGGCACTTCTACATGAGAACGTAAGAGATCCTAAGGGCATTTTCCCCCAAGACTGACCCATAGAGTTTACAAAAAGGAAAATAAAATTATTTACAGTCTTATGATACCTTGGCTTTTACAGAGATGTTGGACATGAATTCCCCATTTGACATTTTTACATCTTAAGGAAACCGAGAGTTGGGAAATTACTTGCACAAAGTCACTTCACTAATAATTGGAAAATCAACGATGTTAAGTCAGATCTCTGAATCAAACTTCAGTGAGTTTCCCATTAAAACACCTAAAATAATTTGCTTTTATAAGGAAAATCTCATTTTATTTCCCAAGCTAGCTGACATAGTGTAACTGCTATGTAACAATTTCATTGCCCTAGAACTAAAAAAACAAAAACATAAAGAATAGCAACTCATGATTCACAGTTTCATCTCTTTCTTATAGGCTAATCTAAGCATATACAATAATCTAAAACATTTTTATCTTACCTAAACTATAGAAGAAAATTTTTTACCTTTAAAATCTTAGAAATAAAAACTAGTGCTGATAATTCAATGAACTTGCTCATCTAGGAAACTATTTTTTCTAGCAGCCTTAACTATAGAACACTTAAGTAATATTTATGGAAGATTTCTGTTAGCCCAATAATATAAATATTTGGTGTGTATTACTCTTCCTCTGAGATCACTTGCTTTTATTAGTTTTTTTTTTCTTTTTGAATCAAGTTGTCACTTGAATATTTTGGATGTCACTTGAATATATTTGCTTTTATTAGTTTTTTTTTTTCTTTTTGAATCCAGTTGTCACTTGAATATTTTTGGATGTATCTGGAATCATCTCCCTCATCTGCTCTCCATTTCTTGTCCCCTTGGAATTAAAAAATCATCAATTTGATTTCAGTGCTCATCTGATATGTGACAGAATAAACAATACTGGTTGTGTTCCAGGCCCACATCACATTTAATGCCATCCCTCCTCCAACAGATGGCCAATGTGTGTTCATTTTATGAGTGTCAGAATGGGGCTGCTTCCTGCATCATTGGTTTATTGCAACTGGTAGTGATATGGTTGGAAGAGTTACTTCCAAAAGCAGATGACATTGTGGTATAATTTATACAAATAATTATATGTACACAAGCAAACTACTAAAATACAAAAAATAATTTCTATTGCCTTGAAAAAAGGCGGCGTTATGGAAGATCCTTGTTCACTGATGGCCTAATTCACTTTATATAACAGTAAATTCAATAATTGTTGATAGAAAAAGTCACATGCCTGCTTCCATTTCTCTTAATGGCACTGCAGGGTTAGATTGAAGCATGAATGAAAAGATGGTATGTTTTCAAAGCCTTGGCAGCCTGCAGTGACCTTCAGAAGAAATGAAATGCTCTGCTGGCTAGAGAAACAATTGAGCTGAAATCAGTGAGGCGCAGAAAACTCAGAGATAGACTTCCCAAATTAAAAGCTGTTAGCAACAGCTCAGACAAGAAGAGGGAGAAAAGAATATTATTCTGCAAGGTGATTTTATGCAAAGATTTAAAAATGGGGGAGAAAACAAAGTTTAGTTAAGAGAAAAAAAATATTTTTTATCTCCTAAAGAGTTTAGTGTCTATATATTATCTAGACCATGAACATATCTAAGTCTATAACCTGCTGAAAAGCATAAAAGTCAGAACTTTTCATAAAGCAGGGCATGAAAGAATTAGTAGTGGTCATAGTATTTTACAATCAGATTGTTTTCTATGTACCTCTAAGTCACAAAACAGTCAGTGGATCACATATTTGTAGAAGACATTTTTTTGTTTTTTTTTTTTTTGCGGTACGTGGGCCTCTCACTGTTGTGGCCTCTCCCGGTGCGGAGCACAGGCTCCGGACGCGCAGGCTCAGCGGCCATGGCTCACGGGCCCAGCCGCTCTGCGGCATGTAGGATCTTCCCGGACCACGGCACGAACCCGCGTCCCCTGCATCGGCAGGCGGACTCTCAACCACTGCACCACCAGGAAAGCCCGCATGTTGTAGAAGCCTTTTGACATGTTTATTATGAAATACTAATACTAAGTATGTGTACTAAGTCTGTTGATGGCTAAGCTCTATTTGCAGTTTTTTTCTATTTTATGAAAATAATTGAATGGAACAAGGTTTCTGGTGCCTTGTTAAGAAACTAAAATGACCCCCTAAATATGTGTCTAGGATACAGATCAGATAAAGCATAAGACTGAAAATATACCTCTTTCATATTTGTAAGGAATAAAGGGAGTTGTAATGGACAATGAATAGAGAGATGTGCTATATTCGAATATTATGTGTGGCATTTCCATTAAAATGCTTATACATAATGGTAAAATAGGTAGGAAATCTAACCATACTTGCATATTCTATACATGAGAATTTATATGCACAAATAAAAAGCTTTCATAGCCACAAATGCTCTATTGTTCATATGTTGCCCAAGTCACATAGTATAGTTATTAATTTTACATTAATATTTGTTGTTTTAATTACATTGCAACCAGAAATAGTGGGGAAAGGTAGAGATATAATAGCATAAAATTAATACTATATTAATTTTAATCTTACTTGAAAAAATTACATTTCTAGAAAGTCTTACAATGCTCAGAAGCTTCAGTGTCGAACTTTTATTCATTTCTCTTCACAGTGACCTACATAATATCTATGCCAAGTCTTAAATCTAAAACTTCTGAGTGCTCAGCATAAATTTAAAAAAATGAATTTGTAAGCGTTCATGTTCTCCTACTGTTTATCTTTGAAGAAAACACATGTATATTAAAATTAAAAATGGAAAGGATATTCATAGAATTACTTTAGTGCTTCTTAATCTCTTTTGACTATATTCACTTGAAAATTTGCTGAAAATTTGGCCCTTTCTCTAGGGAAAAAAAAAAGAGCATGCACACAAAAATTTCTACTGAAATTCAGAGGATTTACCAACTCTCTCTGTGAATTTCCAGGGACTCCTTGGACCCATGAAAGCAAAAAGAAAGCTCACTTTATTTTTTCCAGGAAATTACTCAAAATACTAAATGTTATTCCCACTAAATTGAAAGGCATATGTATGGACTTAAACTTGTAAAATTGCTCTGTATCTTACTGTGACAAGGGTAGCTTGCTGAAACTGACCTATCTAATGTCTCAATTTAGGAATCAGTTATGTCTACCTCTAAAGGCAGTCGTTCTCAAACTGTGCTCTCTGGACTAGCAACCTCAGTATTAACCTGAGAACTTGTTAGACATGAGTATTCCTGGGGCTGTTCTGACATACTGAATCAGAAACTTGGGGTAAAATCTAACAAAATATTTTAAGAAGCTTCCAGGTGATTCTGATGAAAGGTAAAGGTTGTGAACCACTAATCTAAGGAATTTTCTTATTTCTAATCCCCATAGCCAAGCATCTACTTTAAATTGCTTGATTGATACATAATTTACATAAAATAAGACGCATTCATTTTGTGTGCGTGTGTGTGGTACGCGGGCCTCTCACTGCTGTGGCCTCTCCCGTTGCAGAGAACAGGCTCCGGACACGCAGGCCCAGCGGCCATGGCTCACGGGCCCAGCCACTCTGCGGCACGCGGGATTCTCCCGGACCGGGGCACGAACCCGCGTCCCCCGCATCAGCAGGCGGACTCTCAACCACTGCGCCATCAGGGAAGCCCCTGCATTCATTTTTAAGTGTACATCTAGTGAGATCTGACAAATCTTTGTACCCATTTAACCACTACCACAATGAGGATATTGAATATTTTTTCCATTTCCCTAGGAAGTTCCCCCACGTACCTTTGCAGGTAATCCTTGTCACTTTCTACATAGTAAACTATTGATTTGATATTTATCACTATTGATTAGTGTTGCCTGTCCTAAAACTTCATATAAGTGAAATTGTACAATTTGTGTTCGCTCTACATAATTTAAAAAAATCATCCAGGTTGCTGTATCAGTAGTTCATTTCTATTTATTGCTGAGTAATATTCCATTGTATGGATATACCACAGTTGTTTATCCATTCATCTGTTGTTGGCCACTTGGGTTGTTTCCAGTTTAGGATTATTGTGAATAAAGATATTATGAACATTCTTCTACAAGTCTTTTTGTGGACATGTTTTTATATTTCATGGGTAAATAAATACATAGGACTGGAATGTCCAGATCCCATGGTCAGTGTATGTTTAACCTTTTAAGACTGCCAAATGGTTTTCCAGCATTGGTTGCATTCCCATCAGAAACATGTGAGAGTTTCAAGTGATTCCATCTCATCCTCATCAGGAGTTAGTACTACTAGCTTTTTGTCTTTTTTTTTTTTTTAATGTTTGCCCTGCTAATGACTGTAAAGTGTTCTATCACTGTGGTTTTAAATTTAATTTCCTTGATGATTAATGTTGAACATTTTTCCATGTGTTTATTGGGTATGAGTATCTTTTCTTTGATGAAGTAGATTCTTTTGGCCATTTTTTTTTTTTTTTTTTTTTCGGTACGCAGGCCTCTCACTGTTGTGGCCTCTCCCGTTGCGGAGCACAGGCCCCGGACGCGCAGGCTCAGCGGCCATGGCTCACAGGCCCAGCCGCTCCGCGGCATGTGGGATCTTCCCGGACCGGGGCACGAACCTGTGTCCTCTGCATCGGCAGGCGGACTCTCAACCACTGCGCCACCAGGGAAGCCCTTTTGGCCATTTTTAATTGGGTTGATTTTCTTATTGCACAGCTTTAAGAATTTTTTTTTTTCCTTCTAGATACAAGTATTTGTCATAATAGGTATTAGAAATATATTCTTTCAATCTGTGGCTTGCCCTTTTCTTTTCTTTTTTTTTTTTGCGGTACGCGGGCCTCTCACTGTTGTGGCCTCTCCCGTTGCGGAGCACAGGCTCCGGACGCGCAGGCTCAGCGGCCATGGCTCACGGGCCCAGCCGCTCCGCGGCATGTGGGATCTTCCCGGACCGGGGCACGAACCCGTGTCCCCTGCATCGGCAGGCGGACTCTCAACCACTGCACCACCAGGGAAGCCCCCTTTTATTTTCTTAATGATATCTTTTGAAGACCGGAAGTTCTAATTTTGATGAAGTCCAATTTATCAATTTTGTTTTCTTAATTTTGTATTTATTGTGTCTAGTCTAAGAAATACTACCTACCTAAAGGGTCTTCTTGTTTTATTGTAGAAGTTTCATAATTTTAGCTTTTATATTTATAAATATAAATATTTTATATTTTTAATTTAGACCTAAAGTCTAAATATGTTTTGTGTATGGTGTGAGGTAAAGGTCAAGGTTTATTTTTTTTTCTACTTGGCTATCCAGTTGTTTCAGCACATTTGTTGAAACTTTCGACAAGCATCTGTTTTTAACTTTTAAATAGTTTACATTAGAGTTCTTTTAAAAGCTTGAGACTCTTATCCATTATTTTTAGATTTTGCCAGAGGTCCCATTAGATAATGTTAGTTTGCAAACATATTAACAAGAACTCCAAATATTCCTAGGCATTTAGTATTAGTCTGAATATCAGTTTGGCCCAAATACATAATCACAAAGATCAAATGGAAACATAGTCAAGATATCACTGTTTTCCTTAAGATATTGTAGATCTCTTTATGTCTTAGTAAATGAATATTAGAATCATATAGGGTTATATTATTTGAAAGTTATACATCTTGGTTAACCACTTCCCTCGAAATAAACACATAAATGTTTTTGTTGTTGTTTTGTTTTTGATTTTTGTTATTATAAAATAGTGCTGTGATTAACAGCCTGGTATGTATAATTCTGCATTCTTGTCTGATTGTTTTAAATGGCAGTGTTTGCTTCAATGAATAGAATTGGGAGTTCTGTTTCTTTGCTTATTTGATATATTTATTCTTGAGCCTGAGCACTTATCTTGATGACTTTGGTTGTATCAGAATAATTCAACCTACTGGAAACTTTACAATCTGGAAGTGAACCAGAAAGTTGCCAAACTGTACTTATTTTTCCAGGGCATTTTGAGGACTTAAGTGTGTTTATATGTGTGGAAATAGATGAAAAATTTATCAAACTTTCCTATCATTTAAAATTGTGGGGAATATAATCATATCCCTAAATAAACATATATTCAACAGATATTTATTGTGTACAAGGCCTACTTAGATGGAAGTGGGCTAGGAATAAAAATATACACTTCTTGAATGTCTAGGAGGAGAAAAAAACTGGTGATTAAATAAAATAGTCTCTTCTACACAAGAAGTTTTTTAAATTGCTGCCTTTTACAATACAACTGAATTTGAAAGCTTGAAATGCCATTTTAGGCAGAGTTCCTTACTCTAAAGTCGTTAAGTAACTTACAGATAAGCTAAATCATTTGATTTCTTATCTCTCAGAAGAAGAAAAAGTCTAGAGTCCCAATTTTTTTTTTTTTTTAATGCAACTGCCTCTCTCTGATCATTGGTATATAGTAAAGGCAGATTTCTCATTCATTTATTGAGTAACATAATAGATGTTGTACTGAGTACCCCAGAGGAGCTTGCCACCTGTCTGGGAATTTAAAACTTGAAACATATTTTAGATATAAGAATGTTAGTCTGCAATGAAATCTAAGTCTTCTGTAAAGACGGTGACTTTAATGTTTTTTCCCTGACATTCTGTCGTGGATTCATTGCTTGCTTGTCTAATGTAATATATGAGCGGGAACAGGTTCACTGCCATCTTCCATTGGCTCATAGGTCTTGTTCTCTGCATGTTACCCTTAAGACCTTGATGAAAGGCATGCTCAAGTATAAATAAATATAGAGACCTTTTTATTTAGATATATTTTATATTTATGAAATAAAAGTTGGAAAAGAGCCCTGGCAGGTAATATTTAGTGCAAACTTAATTTTCTGCTCAAAATGTGACACAATCTTGGCCCAAAGGTAAATGTATTGTAGTACTATGGTTTTCAGTGTTTTAATCCTCTTATAAAAAATTTAAAATGTTTAACACAAACGACTAGTTTAATATTTTCAACCTGAGGTTACTATTTAATTTATTACACTGAGTGGTATTTTAGAAGAGGCGTATAGGTGTGTCTTATTGACAAGTCATCCAAATAGTAAGAAGTTTTCACTTATTACTGCTTAAATCTATGTCTTGGACAACTCTATTTGTGCTTTAAGTATATTACAAGTTTCATTTATTTGAAGCATACCGCCCTTTTCAGAACTTCATGTCTTCTGGTACTTGTACATACTCTGTGAAAGTGTTTCTTTAGCGTGATCAAAGAAACCACTTTCAGTGGCATCCCCTAGGTTACTTGTACAAAGCCAGCTTCCTTGGCCTTACCTTTTCTAAATCTGAATCTCTAAAGGTGGGACTCTGTATTCCATAATATTAACCACATCCCAGGTGAGTGTGACATTTTAAAGACCGATGCTTTGTGGGATTGGTTCTCATTTTTGCCTCCTGGTTGCTTGTTAATATGGTTCTTGGTCTGAAGGGAAGATCATCCTTTTCTTGTTTCACGCCTGCTTGACCCTGAGACCACCTGCTTATCAAGGACAGCTGTGTCCAGCTCCCAGGGAGCAGGAATATCTCTATGTACAGTTCAGGGTTTTGTTGATATGCAAGGGACTGTCAGGAGAATCACCTCACCAACCTTTGTGTTTACTCACTTCTTCCCCGGGTCTTGCCTCCTCCTGGGACCCTGTGCTGGGGCAGTTTGGAGCCTCTGAGACGTTGCATAGAGCTACAGCTCTAGTCAACAGTGAGAGAGCTAACTTCCTATACTTATACTTAAATGTTCAGTTAGCCATCTAGTTTGTGTGAAACTGGGCTCTTTCCTGCTCTGCAAGTCAAACAAGGACAAGAATATTAAGAGACTCTTGCTCTAAAGAGAATTTTTTTTAATTCAATGTACTCTTAAGATATGCTTATTAGTATATAAAATTTCAACTTAAAATTTTTAATAGGTATTTACTATGACAACTTTTTCCACATTATTCTTTTTTTTTTCCCACATTATTCTTGAAATAAAGAATATTCAGTTAATTACTTATTTCCTCTCTGTGAGCAATGTCAGTGTATAAAAAGTTTCTTTCCAAATTAATCTGTTGTTATCTGCTTTCTAAAGCAATCATTTTTAAGCAGTCCTTATTGTGACTCAACTCATTAAACTTTTGACTATATCAGTCTTAATATTGCACATTGACTAATAACTACAAATAAGAGTAATATTATATATACTGACATACTCAAAACGCCCAATCATTTTAATCAAAACCAATTCAAAACAGGTCAATAAGAATATCTTTGAGAATAAATCTGAATTCACCTCACATTGGTATTAATTAAAATAGTAGTATTCCAAATTTCCTTGGATATGTTGCTATCAATATTTTATTATCTATTAAAAGGAAGCAAATTACATCTCACTAGTAAATGCCAATTCATTTGCTTTTTAAATTTAAATGCAAATTCTTTCTGCCCTTTACCTTTACAAAGTAGAAATTGCATATGTTATGCATTGCTTTACACAGGCTTCAATACCAAAATTATTTTTTATCACTGTTCTCCAAAAATTTATTTCAGACCAACATCAATGAATCCAATTTTTATCCTAGTTCCTGTGTTAAATTTTAATATAATAAAATTCTTAGACATTTATAAAAAGTTTTATCATAGTTCATAGCAATCTCTATAATTTCAACAGAGTGCTATGTGAAAAAAGTAAGGATACTTGTGATACACATATTTCAAATGCGGCATCCTGTGTTGGTCTTACAAGAGAAAGAGAAATGATTTTTATATTATTCAACCACTGGTAGAATGAGTAATGACTCAGAGGATGTCCCAGCAGACCTACCCTAGGTAATCTCATGGACCATAGTATAATAAGGTTTTAGGAATCAAAGTTTGGAATTTCCTCTCAGTGCCCACAAAGTCAAGAAACTGTAGTTTGACAGCATGATTAGACCTTCTGTATCAACAGTAAAGGAAACCCAATCCACATCTTCTCTACTCATGACTTGGGAGTCCATGCTTAACAGGAATGTAATGAGATATTCATGCTGTTCTTACTACTGCAGTTATGTGTATTTCCCCATGAGTCTCCTCTGGTTGCTGCTACCACCTATACAATTGTGGTCAGAACAGAGTTTCAGGAGGAATAGGAGATATTGAAATGAAGAATCACCCAAGAAGTGATCTTATGTCCTAATGTGTGTTCCTTAAATTTAGAGCTTTTCTTTTCTTGGTGATTGAGATATCTATTAAACTCATTGGATTCCTGGGTTATAAAGCATTTAATACCATCTCACTTAATTTGGGTACCCAAGTAGCATTTTTCAAATATAGCTGTTTTTATAGCAACTATAACTACAGGAACACTATATGTGTCTCCTTTTTCTCCTAACCTGTGAAATGATGAGAATGTTTTTAGTCTATTATGTTGAAAAATTATTATAAACAATCTCAGGCACTAAAGCACTGACATCTTTTAGTAATGTTATAATACGAAATTGGCCCGGAGATGTATTCTAGGTTGAAATTACATACTATTTATAATCTCATGATTAAACTCTTTGCTTTTGAATAATCTATATACTATTCGTGAAAAGTTTTGCCTTAAATGGTCCCTGAATAAACCAAAATAAAAATGCTAAAATAAAATTTAGAGCCTTAAAGAGAAAAGGAGGACTTTGTTGAACATTTTTAGTAGTCATAATTGTTTCAAAATGTATTCAGACTAAGAATTTCAGGATTTAAAGTACTTTCATGGCGGCAGAATGCAGTGGGAATTGCCCAGGCAATGTGTGGCCTTGAGTGAGTCACTTGGACTTTCTAAGCTTAAATGTTTATTTCTACTATTTTAAGAAGCCAATCAGCTGGTCTCTCCCTTCCAACATTATAGTATAGTACAATGTATCATATAAAATCTGGTTCTCATGATGTGATCTGTGGACTCATGGGATCCTCTAGTCACTGTCAGGGAGTCTGTGAGGTCAAAATCATTTCCATAATAATATGAGGGTGTTTTTTGTCCTTTTCACTGTGTTGACATTCGTATGGATGGTGCAACAGTCAGTGGTGAGAAAAACTTCTGAAGCCTTAGCACAAATCAAGGCAAACTGATTACATTCTCCCCTGCCACACACTCGCATTTAGAGAAGGAGAAGGGAGAGGAGGAGGAGGATGCAGCTTTCCTTGAGAATGTTCTTGATAAAGCAGTAAAAATTAATTGTATTAAATCTTAACCATTGAATGTGATTTTTTTTTTTTTTTTTTTTTTTTTTTTGCGATACACGGGCCTCTTACTGTTGTGGCCTCTCCCGTTGCGGAGCACAGGCTCCGGACGCGCAGGCTCAGCGGCCATGACTTACCAGCCCAGCCGCTCCACAGCATGTGGGATCTTCCCTGATTGGGGCATGAACCCGTGTCCCCTGCATCGGCAAGCGGACTCTCAACCACTGCGCCACCAGGGAAGCCCCGAATGTGATCTTTTAAATAGGCTACATGATGAAATGGGCAGTATGCATCAAGCACTTCTGCATATCGAAGTACAAAAGTTCTCTTGAGAAAAAGCTCAAGAGGATTGTTTGAGTCGCTAGCTAAACTAGCCACATTTTTCCATGGAACATCATGTTTACTTGAAAGAATTGCGGACAAACTGCAGTTATTCATTCCTGCGTATTTCACAGACATTTTCTCAAAACTGAGCAAGGTGGGCTCTTGCTTCGAGGAGAACAACTGACAATACTTTCTGGCAATGATAAAATTCAAGCTTTCAAAATAAAAGTACTGGAAAACATGTATATGCCCCTATTACTGTGACAGCTTTGAAATAGGTAAAGATGCTTCTGATGAGACAGGTGGTAATTTTTTTGATAATGAAATGTGTCAACATTTGGAAGATTTGTAGAGTTCAGTGTAATATTTTCCAACTGACCAGTGTTAAAATTTATGCTTGGTAAAAGTGAAAGATAGAACTATTTTAATGTAAGAGTACAAAAGTTCACTGATATAGTTTCAGATTCCACAATGCAGCCAAGCTTTAAGAAACTATTACTTGTCAAATGTCAGTGTAGTATTAAAGAAAAATAACCACAATTATCTGAAAATGCTTTTGAATTATTCTTTCCTTTTCTAAGTACACATCTATGTGAAGCCTGATATGTATCTTACAACCAAAACAATGTATTGCTACAGATGTAATGCAGAAGCATTTATGAGAATCCAGCAGTTTTAATCCAGGCATTAAAGAGATTTGTAAAAATGTAAAACAATTTATCTCTTCTTGCAATTTTTGTGAAAGTACAGTTATTTTCTTTATAAAAATATTATTTGTGTTAGCATATAATAGGTTTATTATTGGTATTTTTAAAACAAATTAATAATTTTTAAATCTCAGTTTTTAAATAATTTTTATCTCTTCTTGCAATTTTTGTGAAAGTACAGTTATTTTCTTTATAAAAATATTATTTGTGTTAGCATATAATAGGTTTATTATTGGTATTTTTAAAACAAATTAATAATTTTTAAATCTCAGTTTTGATCCCTAATATGGTAAATAGTGATAGATATAACCTACATAAATAAAAGAATTTGAGACCAAAAAGATTGAGAATTGTTAATAGAAACCATGAGGCTGGTGTGGGGGAAGCTATTCAAATATAAAATAAAGCTAAAAATAGTACTTTTTAGCCACTAGAGGGAGCTTTTATTTTATATAAATTATGTATAGAGTAGAGGCATTAAGAATTTTTATGAAAAATAAATGCAAAAATTCTAGACTCACAGCACTTAATATATAAAACACAGAGCTTTGTGAGAACCCTCCAGCTTTTTGTGCTTTCTTTCTATGGTAGCTCTTTAAACATAATGGAAGGATTTTTTTTCTATAGCCATAAGTTTGTGTGTGCCTAGTATGCTTAAGAAAATTCCATTAAAGTAGACATTTAAGAAAACATCATGAAGTATTACTATATGACACCATATGGTAAGAAGTCATTAATTCTTTTGTTCTCTTTCTAATTGCTTCCTTATAAATAGCAGGAGTTGATGCAATTCTTTCTCCTCACTGACCTTTGAGTAATTGCTAGTTGAGTGTAGGTCAGTCAGAAATACTTCTGCCATTTTGTATTTCTCCCAGAGACATTTGTATCAGTTATGGGGAAATGACTGTACATATGGAATCAGTGACTGAGTTCTGAGTGATTTATTTCTTCTCTTTTCTAAAGTTCACGTAGAAATCACACTGCTACTGCAGCCAGTCATTCCTATGGTTTTATGAACTCTCCCTCAATGACATCCATTTTTTAATAATAAATTTATTATCTTTGTCTTCCTGAAGGCTTGGTATGGAGAACCACATCTTAATTGTTAAGAGATGGGTGCAGGATCAGTAATTAAAGCTGCTAGATAACTTTTGTAGGTATTTTAGAAATAATTGCATGCATTATTATTTGTAGTTTATAAATAATCTTAAGCAATCAATGTTATGGTAAAACTACAGCTAAGTACATCCAAATTTACAGCTGCTATGTTGTTCCAAATTCCTTAGGATGTTTGTTCCTGCGTAAGACGAGATGTGTCCTGAGAAGGACAAAGGTGAGGAAGTCCCCTGCAAGAGAAATTGTTTTCACTAAGTACTTTCTTCTTCCTGCAGGTCTTCTTGTGCTCTCTGAAACCAGTTGTTCTTAACATATTGAAATAAAAAAGAAAGGAAGGAAAAGAAAAACTTTAAAAATCAGATGAAAACCATGATTCCTCTGCCCAGAAAAATATACAAGCACAATATGCTGAATTTTGCATACAATTTTAAAGGTTTTCAGATCTTCTGAAGTCCACAAGAATTCCAGTTAAGAGTTCTTGTTTAAATCAATAGAAAACCAGTGAAGATAGAAAATGGTAGTGTTTTTTGTTTATTTGGGGGGAAAAGATAAGTATCTGGGATGAGTATGCATTAATCATCTTATTTATGTTGGAATCATTAAAAACATCTTTGGGTATTCTGAAATGCTTTTAGTAAAGTCTTCATAATCCTTGTCTGTTAAAAATTTTATACAAGCTAGAGCTGGAAACTTTGGTAGAAATGAGGCCAGAACTGGTGAAACCTGGTAACTCCTCAGTGCAGAAAGTCCATTCAGCCTGTCAGGTTTTTTAAACAAATTTAAGAAAGTGATGCATTTAAAAAAGGCTTATTGAGTCAATCTTGGTTTAAACAAATTAAACTTTCTTGAGTGATTTAGAACACTCAATCCCCAGGAGCCGAACTGGTCTCAAGAATTCATCGGTAATAGCTACACAAGTTTAAGTTATATAAAATAAGCTAAGAGCATTTTAATTACAGGCAAACCCAAATAGTAACATTAAAATTGTTAATCCATATTCAGATTTTAACATTTTTACTCTTAATTGAGAAGGAATTGGAATAATATATTTAAACTGCAAATAATGAAGACATAAGATGATTACACTAAGAGATAAAGGATTGAAGGACTAAAAATGCTCACTAAGGATCCTATAGGAAAGAAAAAGATGAGAGAAAAGGGTGAAAAATTACTTTTGTTCAATAATTCCTGGCTGGTGTTGATAGTTGAAACTTTCCAGAAAATAAAATATTTTTTTCTTTCAAGGTAAATACTGTACCCCAAATCTCTGCCCCCTAGAATTTTTATAAGGAATTTTCATTATTCTGCATTGCTTTCCAGATGCCTTAACTTCTTTTAACCATACATCTATATATCTGAATTATTTTCATTGGTTTTACTTAAGTAGTAGGTGATTGATAGTTTAATTTTGCTTATGTGCTTGGATATAGCTATAGTAAAGAAATAAAACTTGGTAAATTCTATCATTAATAAACTTAAACATGACCCTCCCATAGTATTTCACACTGCTATGTTTCAGTGATCATGAAATAATAATTTTTTATGAGTTTCAGCAAGGCTAGATTATTCTTACCTTGATTCTCCTTTTTGAGGGTTATAGTGATAGAAATGAGTGATTTTTCTATCTCTATCATGACCTAATTGAGCCTCAAAAAATATATTTAGGGGCATCAAGGGTCATCATTCATGAATTGAATGCATACCTCCTGATTGATACCTAAAGTATAGTTTGTAGGCTGCCACCATGGCAAGAATAAGTCAGCACCTTTCTGGGTAACTGCAAATATTTGCAAGTCTTGGAGAGAAGAGCAGACAGTATGATTTGCAGCTTGAGCAAATGTAGTGAGTCATCAATGACGTTCAAAGCCAACAAAGATCTAATGAATACATGCTGTAGTTTTAACACTGGAAATCAATGTTCAGTTACCCAAAAGGCTATTTTTTCCTTAAAAAGCTTCTTCTAAGCCCTTGGTTGCCCTGCCATTCTTCTAAACTTGGGAGGCATATTTATTATTATTATTTTTATTTATTTATTTTTCTTTGTACCTTATTTTATTTTTTAACATCTTTATTGGGGTATAATTGCTTTACAATGGTGTGTTAGTTTCTGCTTTATAACAAAGTGAATCAGTTATACATATACATATGTTCCCATATCTCTTCCCTCTTGCGTCTCCCTCCCTCCCACCTTCCCTATCCCACCCCTCCAGGCGGTCACAAAGCACCGAGCTGATCTCCCTGTGCTATGCGGCTGCTTCCCACTAGCTATCTACCTTACGTTTGGTAGTGTATATATGTCCATGCCTCTCTCTCGCTTTGTCACAGCTCACCCTTCCCCCTCCCCATATCCTCAAGTCCGTTCTCTAGTAGGTCTGTGTCTTTATTCCTGTCTTACCCCTAGGTTCTTCATGACATTTATTTCCTTAAATTCCATATATATGTGTTAGCATACGGTATTTGTCTTTCTCTTTCTGACTTACTTCACTCTGTATGACAGACTCTAGGTCCATCCACCTCATTACAAATAGCTCAATTGCGTTTCTTTTTATGGCGGAGTAATATTCCACTGTATATATGGCAGGCATATTTAAATGGTGATGATGGCACATAGCAGGGCTGTGTCGGTCCTAGGAGACCAATCCTGTTCTAAAGAGAAGCTCGTGAAGTAGCTAAGGGCTCAGCTGTTATGTCCAGTCCCTCCAGGGGAGGGATGATAAGAGCTAAGGAGAGTGTCAGTGTCCCTAAAATTGAGTTCAGGTCAAGGAACTGGGCCCCAAGTGGAGAAATTAGGAAACCAAAGATTTACTATTTTGGGGAAAGACTGTGGGGTGGGGAGCCCTGGTGCTGAGACAATAGAGAGAAAATTATAGCTTATTTGGGATACAGATGCCTTAAATGTACACCAGCACCTAGGATACCAAGGTTTCATCTAGACCTTACTTGCTACTGGGAATGGGGCTTCTAAAATTATATATGCCATTGACTCAGGTGAGCTAAGAATACAAGTCTTTGACAGTGGCTCCATGACTGGGAACACAAAGACATCTTTAACTTCCCAGGGCATGCTAGTGTGTCCTGTGCATGACCTTCAGAAATAAGTTAACTTTTTATGGAACAGTAACAAAGATGTCAGGATGGTTTAATTTATGTATACCAAGATAAAAATAAATTTACTAACATAGAGATTTTTTGCAGAATCAATTTTTGAAGAAACATTATTTTTTAAAAACAACTTTACTGATGTATAATTCCCACATCACAAAATTCACCTGAAGTGTACAGTTCAGTGGTTTTTAGTATATTCACAGAGCTCTGCAACCATTACCACAATCTAAAAAGCACTTTAATTGCTTTTCGCATAAAATTCTGTACCCATTAGAGTCACTCTCCATCCTCCCTCTCCCCAACCCACCATCCCTAGGCAACTACTAATCTAGTTTCTGTCTGTATAGATTTGTCTATTCTGGACATTTCATACAAATGGAAGCATATATGTGGTCTTGTGTGATTAACATCTTCAACTCTGAATAATATTTCAAGGTTCATCCATGCTGTAGTATGATTCAGCATTTCACTTTTCACTGCTGAATAATATTCCATTGTATGACTTTACCACATTTTATTTATCCATTCATCAGTTTATTAGGGTTATTAGTGATCATCAGTTATCAGTTATTAGGGTTCATCACTTTCTGTCTATTACAAATAGTGCTACTATGAATTTTCATATATGTATGTACATTTATTTTAATTTCTTTGGAGTATATACCTAGGAGTAGAATTGTTAGGGCACATGGTAACTCTATGCTTAATATACTGAGGAATTGCCAAATTGTTTTCCAAAGTAGCTGCGCTATTTACAATTCCACCAGCAATGTTATGAGGGTACTCATTTCTCCATATACTTGCCAGCACTTATTATGTCTGTCTTTTTCTTTTAGCTATTCTAGTGGCAGTAAAATAGTGTCTCATAGTTTTCAGTTGCATTTTTCTAACTACTAATGAATTTGTTGAGCCTCTTTTCATGTCTTAATTGGCTATGTGTATGTCTTCTTTGGAGAAATGTCTATTCAAATACTTAGGCCATTTTTAAATTGTTATTTGTTTTTTAAATTGTACTTTATATATTTAAAGCACTCTATATATTCTTTAAATTTTTAAAACATCTTTATTGGAGTATAATTGCTTTACAATGCTGTGTTAGTTTCTGCTGTACAGCAAACAAAGTGAATCAGCTATACATATACATATATCCCCATATCCGCCCCCCCTCATCCCACCCTCTAGGTCGTCACAGGCATTGAGCTGATCTCCTTGTGCTATACAACAGCTTCCCACTAGCCATCCATTTTACATTTGGTAGTGTATATATGTCAGTGCTACTCTCTCACTTCGTCACACCTTCCCATTCCCCTCCTATGTCCTCAAGTCCGTTCTCTATGTCTGCATCTTTATTCCTTCCCTGCCACTAGGTTCATCAGTACCATTTTTTTTAGATTCTATATATGCGTATTAGCATACGGTATCTGTTTTTCTTTTTCTGACTTCACTCTGTATAACAGACTGTAGGTCCAACCACCTCATTACAAATAACTCAATTTCATTCCTTTTTATGGCTGAGTAATATTCCATTGTATATATGTGCCACATCTTCTTTATCCATTCATCTGTCTCTGGACATTTAGTTTGCTTCCATGTCCTGGCTATTGTAAATAGTGCTGCAATGAACATTGTGATACATGTCTCTTTTTGAATTATGGTTTTCTCAGGGTATATGCCCAGTAGTGAGATTGCTGAGTCATATGGTAGTTCTATTTTTAGTTTTTTAAGGAACCTCCATACTGTTCTCCATAGAGGCTGTATCAATTTACACTCCCAACAAAAGTACAGGAGGGCTCCCTTTTCTCCACACCCTGTCCAGCATTTACTGCTTGTAGATATTTTCGTGATGGCCATTCTGTCTGGTGTGAGGTGATACCTCATTGTGGTTTTGATTTGCATTTCTCTAATAATTAGTGATGTTGAGCATCTTTGCATGTGTTTGTTGGCCATCTGTATGTTTTCTTTTTGTTGTTTGTTTTCTTGTTTGTTTGTTTTTAACATCGTTATTGGAGTATAATTGCTTTACAATGGTGCGTTAGTTTCTGTTTATAACAAAGTGAATCAGTTATACATATGTCCCCATATCTCTTCCCTCTTGCATCTCCCTCCCTCCCACCCTCCCTATCCCACCCCTCTAGGTAGTCCCAAAGCACCGAGCTGATCTCCCTGTGCTATGCGGCTGCTTCCCACGAGCTATCTATTTTATGTTTGGTAGTGTATATATGTCCATGCCATTCTCTCACTTTGTCCCAGCTTACCCTTACCCCTCCCTGTATCCTAAAGTCCATTCTCTAGTAGGTCTGCATTTTTATTCCCATCTTGCCCCTAGGTTCTTCATGACCATTTTTTTTTAATTCCACATATATGGGTTAGCATACGGTATTTGTTTTTCTCTTTCTGACTTACTTCACTCTGTATGACAGTCTCTAAGTCCATCCACCTCACTATAAATAACTCAGTTTTGTTCCTTTTTATGGCTGAGTAATATTCCATTGTATATATGTGCCACATCTTCTTTATCCATTCATCTGTCTCTGGACATTTAGTTTGCTTCCATGTCCTGGCTATTGTAAATAGTGCTGCAATGAACATTGTGATACATGTCTCTTTTTGAATTATGGTTTTCTCTGGATATATGCCCAGTAGTGGAATTGCTGGATCATATGGTACTTTTATTTTTAGTTTTTTAAGGAACGTCCATACTGTTCTCCATAGTGGCTGTATCAATTTACATTCCCACCAACAGTGCAACAGAGTTCCCTTTTCTCCACACCCTCTCTAGCATTTGTTGTTTACAGATTTTCTGATGATGCCCATTCTAACTGGTGTGAGGTGATACCTCATTGTAGTTTTGATTTGCATTTCTCTAATAATTAGTGATGTTGAGCAGCTTTTCATGTGCTTCTTGGCCATCTGTATATCTTCTTTGGAGAAATGTCTGTTTAGGTCTTCTGCCCATTTTTGGATTGGGTTGTTTGTTTTTTTAATATTGAGCTGCCTGGGCTGTTTATATATTTTAGGAGATTAATCCTTTGTCTGTTGATTCGCTTGCAAATATTTTCTCCCATTCTGAGCATTGTCTTTTCATCTTGTTTATGGTTTCCTTTGCTGTGCAAAATCTTTGAAGTTTCATTAGGTCCCATTTGTTTAATTTTCTTTTTATTTCCATTACTCTAGGAGGTGGATCAAAAAAGATCTTGCAGTGATTTATGTCAAAGAGTGTTCTTCCTGGGCTTCCCTGGTGGCACAGTGGTTGAGAGGCCGCCTACTGATGCAGGGAACATGGGTTTGTGCCCCGGTCCGGGAAGATCCCACATGCCATGGAGCGGCTGGGCCCATGAGCCATGGCCACTGAGCCTGTGTGTCTGGAGCCTGTGTCTGCAATGGGAGATGCCACACAGTGAGAGGCCCGCGTACCACAAAAAAAAAAAAAAAAAGTGTTCATCCTATGGTATCCTCTAAGAGTTTTATAGTGTCCAGTCTTACATTTAGGTCTCTAATCCGTTTTGAGTTTATTTTTATGTATGGTGTTAGGTAGTTTCCTAATTTCATTGTTTTCCATGTAGCTGTCCAGTTTTTCCAGCACCACTTATTCAAGAGACTGTCTTTTCTCCATTTTATATCCTTGCGTGCTTTGTCATAGATTAGTTGACTATAGGTGCATGGGTTTATCTCTGGGCTTTCTCTCTTGTTCCGTTGATCTCTGTTTCTGTTTTTGTGCCAGTACTATATTGTCTTGATTACTGTAGCTTTGTAGTATAGTCTGGAGTCAGGGAGTCTGATTCCTCCAGCTCCATTTTTTTCCCTCAAGACTGCTTTGGCTATTTGGGGACTTCTGTGTCTCCATGCAAATTTTAAGATTTTTTGTTTTAGTTCCATAAAAAATGCTATTGGTATTTTGATACAGATTGCATTGAATCTGTAGATTGCTTTGGGTAGTAGAATCATTTTCACAATACTGATTCTTCCAATCCAAGGACATGGTATATCTCCATCTGTTGCCATCATCTTTAATTTCTTTCATTAGTGTCTTATAGTTTTCTGCATACAGGTCTTTTGTCTCCCTAGGTAGGTTTATTCCTAGGTATTTTATTCTTTTTGTTGCAATGGTAAATGGGAGTGTTTCCTTAATTTCTGTTTCATAGTTTTTCATCATTAGTGTATAGGAATGCAAGAGATTTCTGTGCATTAGGTTTGTATCCTGCAACTTTACCAAATTCATTGATTAGCTCTAGTAGTTTTCTGGTGGCATCTTTAGGGTTATCCATGTATAGTATCATGTCATCTTCGAACAGTGACAGTTTTACTTCTTCTTTTCCCATTTGGATTCCTTTTATTTCTTTTTCTTCTCTGATTGCCGTGGCTAGTACTTCCAAAATTATGTTGAATAATAGTGGTGAGAATGGACATCATTGTCTTGTTCCTGATCTTAGAGGAAACGCTTTCAGTTTTTCACTATTGAGAATGATGTTTGCTGTGGGTTTGTCGTATATCGCCTTTGTTATTTTGAGGTAGGTTCCCTCTATGTCCAGTTTCTGGAGAGTTTTGTTCATAAATGTGTGTTGAATATTGTCAAAAGCTTTTCCTGCATCTATTGAGATGATCATATGGTTTTTATTCTTCAATTTGTTAGTATGATTTATCACATTGATTAATTTATGTATACTGAAGAATCCTTGCATCCCTGGGATAAATCCCACTTGGACATGGTGTATGATCCTTTTAATATGTTGTTGTATTCTGTTTGCTAGTATTTTGTTGAGGATTTTTGCATCTATATGCATCAGTGATTTTGGTCTATAATTTTCTTTTTTTTTGTAGTATCTTTGTCTGGTTTTGGTACCAGGGTGATGGTGGCCTCATAGAATGAGTGTGGGAGTGTTCCTTCCTCTGCAATTTTTTGGAAGAGTTTGAGAACGATGGGTGTAGCTCTTCTCTAAATGTTTGTCAGAATTCGCCTGTGAAGCCATCTGGTCCTGGACTTTTGTTTTTTGGAAGATTTTAATCACAGTTTCAATGTCATTACTTGTGATTGGTCTGTTCATATTTTCTATTTCTCCCTGGTTCGATCTTGGAAGGTCATACATTAGTAAGAATTTGTCCCTTTCTTCCACGTTGTCCATTTTATTGGCATAGAGTTGCTTGTAATAGTCTCTTAGGATGCTTTGTATTTCTGTGGTGTCTGTTGTAACTTCTCTTTTTCATTTCTAATTTTATTGATTGGAGTCCTCTCCCTCTTTTCTTGATGAGTCTGGCTAATGGCTTATCAATTTTGTTTATCTTCTCAAAGAACCATCTTTTCATTTTATTGATCTTTGCTATTGTTTTCTTTGTTTCTATTTCATTTCTTTCTGCTCTGATCTTTATGATTTCTTTCCTTCTGCTAACTTTGGGTTTTGTTTGTTCTGCTTTCTCTAGTTCCTTTAGGTGTAAGGTTAGGTTGTTTGTTTGAGCTTGTTCTTGTTTCTTGAGGTAGGCTTGTATAGGTACAATGTTCCCTCGTAGAACTCATTTTGCTGCATCCCATAGGTTTTGGATCATAGTGTTTTCATTGTCATTTGTCTCTAGGTATTTTTTGATTTCCTCTTTGATTTCTTCAGTGATCTCTTGGTTATTTAGTAACGTATTGTTTAGCCTCCATGTGTTTGTGTGTTTTACGTTTTTTTCCCTGTAATTCATTTCGAATCTCATAGCATTGTGGTTAGAAAAGATGCTTGTTATGATTTCAATTTTCTTAAATTTATTGTGGCTTGTTTTGTGATCCAAGATGTGATCTATCCTGGAGAATGTTCCATGCACACTTGGGAAGAAAGTGTAATCTGCTCTTTTTGGATGGAATGTCCTATAAATATCAATTAAATCTATCGGGTCTATTGTATCCTTTAAAGCTTCTGTTTCCTTATTAATTTTCATTTTGGATGATCTGTCCATTGGTGTGAGTGAGGTATTGAAGTACCCCGCTATTATTGTGTTACTGTCGCTTTCCTCTTTTATAGCTGTTAGCAGTTGCCTTATGTATTGAGGTGCTCCTATGTTGGGTGCATATATATTTATAATTGTTATATCTTCTTCTTGGATTGATCCCTTGATCATTATGTCGTGTCCTTCCTTGTCTCTTGCAACATTCTTTATTTTAAAGTCTATTTTATCTGATATGTGTTGCTACTCCAGCTTTCTTTTGATTTCCATTTGCCTGGAATATCTTTTTCCATCCCCTCAATTTCAGTCTGTATGTGTCCCTAGGTTTGAAGTGGGTCTCTTATAGACAGCATATATGTGGGTCTTGTTTTTGTATCCATTCAGCAAGCCTGTGTCTTTTGGTTGGAGCATTTAATCCATTCACGTTTAAGGTAATTATCGATATGTATGTTCCTATGACCATTTTCTTAATTGTTTTGGGTTTGGTTTTGTAGGTCGTTTGCTTCTCTTGTGTTTCTCACTTGGAGAAGTTCCTTTAATATTTGTTGTAGAGCTGGTTTGGTGGTGCTGAATTCTCTTAGCTTTTGCTTGTCTGTAAAGCAAACAACAGATTTCTCCATCAAATCTGAATGAGATCCTTGCCGGGTAGAGTAATCTTGGTTGTAGTTTCTTCCCTTTCATCACTTTAAGTTTATCATGCCACTCCCTTCTGGCTTGTAGAGTTTCTGCTGAGAAATCAGCTGTTAACCTTATGGGAGTTCCCTTGTATGTTATTTGTCATTTTTCCCTTGCTGCTTTCAATAATTTTTCATTGTCTTTAATTTTGCCAATTTGATTACTATGTGTCTTGGTGTGTTTCTCCTTGTGTTTATCCTGTATGGGATTCTCTGCGCTTCCTGGACTTGGGTGGCTATTTCCTTTCCCATGTTAGGGAAGTTTTCGACTATAATCTCTTCAAATAGTTTATTGGGTCCTTTCTCTCTCTCTTCTCCTTCTGGGACCCCTATAATGCGAATGTTGTTGTGTTTAATATTGTCCCAGAGGTCTCTTAGGCTGTCTTCATTTCTTTTCATTCTTTTTTCTTTATTTTGCTCTGCAGCAGTGAATTCCACCATTCTGTCTTCCAGGTCACTTACCCATTCTTCTGCCTCAGTTATTCTGCTATTGATTCCTTCTAGTGTAGTTTTCATTTCAGTTATCGTATTGTTCCTCTCTCTTTGTTTGTTCTTTAATTCTTTTAAGTCTTTGCAAAAAAACCCATTTTTTGCATCTTCTCGATCTTTGCCTCCATTGTTTTTCCGAGGTCCTGGGCCATCTTCACTATCATTATTCTGAATTCTTTTTCTGGAAGGTTGCCTATCTCCACTTCATTTAATTGTTTTTCTGGGGTTTTATCTTGTTCCTTCATCTGGTACATAGCCCTCTGCCTTTTCATCTTGTTTATCTTTCTGTGAACGTGGTTTTTGTTCCACAGGCTGCAGGATTCTAGTTCTTCTTGCTTCTGATGTCTGTCCTCTGGTCAAGAATTCTTCTGTAATAAGCTGACGTAGACTTTTTGGTTCCTCACAGCTTATATAATCATTATTATAAAAAAAATTTATTACTTCTGCTTTTCATTTGAGGTACAGAACTCACTGCTATGTTACCTGTAGGACATTTTGTGCTTAATTAAGAATGGTGGTCAAGAGAGTTACTTGAATGTAAAATGTTTAACTTTGATTTCAAGGTTCATAAAGATAGTTTGAAAAGTTGAAACTATATCTTGTTTACTCTTTCTGATTTCAATTCTGTTCATCACTTAGGTGATGATACAGAGTGTAAAATTTGTAATTGTAGCACGTGTTTGATAAGGAGTTCAGCTGGTGGGTTCTAGAAAGTATTGCTCTCGGGGTCTTCTGAGAAGGAGATAACATTACAAGTATTAATGTCCTCAGCTGACAAACTCAAACACAGGTTAGGATTGACTTAAGCTTTTATCATCTGCAGAGTTATAAGGAAAACAACCTCCTGGAGTGGTTTCTCTGCATCCTACCTCAGGTGGGAACAAGCTACCAAGCAAGGGAGAATGTTTGGTGAATTAACTCCATCAGTGCTGGCTTACTGGCTGGGGTGACTTAAAAATAATAAGGAGGAAGATAATTGATGGTGTGTTCATTTTATGGAAAGACATCCCATCAATTATCTTAAATTTTATTTTATTTTATTTTATTTATTTATTTATTTTGTGGTACGCGGTCTCTCACTGTTGTGGCCTCTCCTGTTGCAGAGCACAGGCTCCGGACGCACAGGCTCGGCGGCCATGGCTCACACTCCGCAGCATGTGGGATCTTCCCAGACCGGGTCACGAACCCATGTCCCCTGCATCGGCAGGCAGACTCTCAACCACTGCGCCACCAGGGAAGCCCTATCTTACATTTTAAAATAAATATCTAGAGTTTTTGTTCTTGTAGAACATATAGTATCTGCATGTTTCTTGGACTTATTGGCTGTACATTTTGCTGATTTGGAAGCAGTTGCAGCATTGCGTTTCCTATCCAAAAAGAATTTATAAATAGTACTGGTCAGTATCCAATATATGTTATTTTTTAAACTGGTGACTGAATTGTCTTTAGGGAATATATTTTTAGTGTAAAAACTACAATGTTGTATTATGATAGTTCCTATGAAATAGATTTTAAAATATGTGTATTCCAGACTTAAATGTATAAAATAACAATAAATAGAGAAACTCAGTCAGTGGTTAAATATATTCATTCATCCATTTAAATATTCCACCAAGCAGCATTTATTGAGGACCTATTACGTGTCATGTACTGTTCCAATAAGGATGTAGTGAATGTATTCTCTGTTCCAAGAACCGTGCCAGGCATTTGGAATACAGAATTCATAAAGTACAGTCTTTCTTCTTAGGGAACTAAGGATTGGGACTATTGTGGGAAGTAGGGATGATCAGTTAGTAGCTGACTAGGTCAGAGCAAAGCCCCAAGGTTATGAGGCAATGGTCCCCATCAGTATTGGATTGAATTACTTTATTCAAATTTTGGGGCACAGACTACATCTAACATTCTGATTGTTTCGGGGATGGCTACAAGAGACACAGGTGAGAGATTCTGGAAGAGTGCGGATAGAAATGGTGTAAATGCCTTCTCCTCATGAAACCTTTACAATCTGTCCAGTCAAAGATGACTATTTAGTTGAACTCACAAAGCTCTTGCATCTTGTGTCATATATCTATGTATCTATATCTACATGTCTTTATATCTGTTTGTCTGTATCTGCATGGCAGCTCAGGGGTCTAAGAGCAAGCATTCCAAGGGTCAGGAAATGGAACATACCAGTCTCTTAAGTCCTCTTTCATTAGAGAAAGGCACAATGTCAGAGAAAAAATTTTTTTAAATAACCCTCTTTAAAATGTCCCTGTCTGCCTGGCTACCATGCCAATATACTTAGTGATATTTTTAACCACATTAAATTCCAACTGTTATATAGTATCAGTGGTTGATGGGACTTTGAGTATATATAAAACAAAATAAAATGTATGATTGCATTGATGTTCTGATTTGCACTGTGTAGAAACACATGCAATGAATTTTGCCACTCAATAATTGCCCTTTGGTTACCTCCCCTAAAGAATATATTTTACAATGTATTGTTAATGGAGGAAAGGATTATTTTATCGAATGCTATTTACCAGTTGCTTTCACTGGTGCTGTACATTACCTAGCAATATTCTCTTATAATTGTAATGGATTAATTATGTGTGCTCTATGTATTATGTATTTATAGAAATAGCTATAATAATTCCTAACTTTCTTAAGCTTTCAGGAATAACTCTTATTTCTTCATGTTTATAGTGCATATGTGTGTGTTAAAATAACATCTTCATACATTACTAGTTTCAGTAGGATAAAATTTCAAGGACTATTCCCTCTAAAGCTTTTAGGCAGAAGAAGATGAGAAACTGGGCAAAGGGGAAATTTTCATCTTACTGCAGTGTATCACACAATTGGGTACTTTATGGGGGATTTTATTTCTTCTACTAAAATAGCCAGCATTGGACATTTTCAGAAATAGGATATTGGACTGATCAGATCATTGGTCAGTTCTGCTATGGTAATTTCTGTTTGCTTAAAGAGGGTGATGTTTGCTTGAGTTGAATACATGTCAGAAGATAATGTTCTTTGTTTGGATTTCTTGAATCATACCATGCTAGAAACAGCCATCCTACAAGATTTCTTACTTGTCAAAATGCTTCTTTTTCAAGTGTTGTGGTCGGGGATCACTTAATCATGTGAGAAGAGAGATTCATAGTAAGTTACATGGATAAAAACAGATTATAGAACAGCGTATACATTACAGCCCCTTTTTATGTTATACACACAGAGGAAAGCCTAGTGTAGTAGAGTTGCGGTTATGATCACAGTTTCTGACATAGTTCAGAGGGCCCAATTTCAAATCCCAGCTTCTCACCTTATTAAATATGTGACCTTTGACCCAGAGCAAGTTACTAAACATCTCTGTACCTTAATTTCCTCATTTGCAAAATGGAAATAATGGGTTTGTACATGAAAAATTATATATATTATCTGTTCTAAATTATTTATATATAATAGAGAATGGAGATGGGTACAGAGTAAGTACTCAATATTGTCAAAATTATATTGTTATTGTTAATGTATAATATTAATAGTGCTTATCTTGGATAATTGGGCTTAAAAGTAATTTTTATTTCTTCTTTATAATTGTTTGTATTTTCTAAATTGTCTAAAATTCCCATGAATAAAGGTTAAATAGTTTTTAAATAAGAGGATAAAAAGGCTAGTACTCTCATTTATATTAGAAATCTTTAAGCACAGCTCCAGCCATCTTTAAGTCTTCTACACAGAAACTACTCTATATCACTTTAGTTTTTATTTCATTCTTCTTAATGGATTAAAAGTGAAATGTTACTAAGATCTTAACAGTTCCACAGAATTAAGGTTAGCAGACAAAAATGTAAGTAGCTTTTCTTCTCAAAACGTTATTTATAATAATAAATATTAAGACAGACTTTTTATCATTCATTACAACTTTTTCAGTTTCTAAAGTTACTTTTTTTTTTTCCTAATTGAAAGTGAGTCCCAAGAAAATGTGAAAAGCAAAATTGCATGCTTGAGGGAAAAAGAGTTTAGTAAGTCACTGCTTGTTAATGCAAGGTTAGTTCATAAAAGGGAAGAATGAAAATTGACAATCATATATCTAATTGGAAAGAAAAAGGTTTTTCCCACCAGAATATAAACATGCTATGTTCTTCTCTTTTTATTTTATTAAACATATAATATGATATACTTGGCTAATAACCATTCAGATCTTTACTAGACGATCTATCTTACTTTGTAAAACTAACATATATATGAAAATGGTGTACAAATAGAATATTCTAGCACTTTAGAGAATGAGTCATATAATAATGTATATAGATTAACTTGAGCTGCAGACCAATTTGGATTTTAGTCTTATGGATATTTTCTCTTTCTCTCTTTTCCCCCTAATTCAATTTTATCAAATTTAGTATCTTTTCCTCTCAAATCTACTCTTCTTCTCTGATCTGAATATACAATAATATACGTATGTGTATGTACATACAGTTATACATACACACTCATATATACATATATATATATATATATGTGTATGTGTGTGTGTATTGCAAAAAGACAAACTGAGGATTTACTTTTTACCTCTACAAAATACATTTATTCTGGCTGTAAACTCTTAGTTTGTAGTAATTTTACTTCCCACAAATTATTATGGAAAACATTCCAAAGATTTGTAACACTGATATGGAAGAAGTTTTAGCTCTTTATTTTCCCTGGCTCCTGTAGTCACAGACTCAGGCTTTTAGGAGCTGGGAGATGCAGTGCTCCCAAGGTTGTGGTTAGGAAACCCACTGTAGAAACCATCACAGATTTTTCTAGGGCCAAGTTGTGAGTAAGACTAGATCTCCTGGCTCAGGCTAGCTTCCCAACTCACAGCAAACTTCTTTGGAAACAAATGACTTCATACCTGGTTTCTCATTGTAAAAAAGGGCACACATAAAGAAAAAAAGAAAAAGAACTTTAAAAATATATGACTTGCGACAACTCTTCAGTTAGTACCAACAATACTGCCTTTGTAGAATAGTGGTTCAGCATAGTACAAAGCCTTCAGGTCTATGAATTGTGAATGGGTTTGTGGATGAAGAGCACATTGTTAATGTGAAAAATGAAGCCAATATAGATTTGGTATTAAACTTTAAAATTCTTTAATGATGTTTAAGTTCTTCCTAGACAGTCGAGTGTTTTATTTTCTAAATAATGGTGTATGAGCACAAAGCCATTTTGTTATCATCTTTAAAGTATTTTGGTTATCACCTTTGTTTTGTTTTGTTTTTCTTGACGTTGAATGTTTAAGACCAGATTCCTGGTCAATAACAAGGCAGATATGTAATTACCATCCAGTGATTAGACCTGTACAGAGATAGAAATAACCTCCAACTGGTAGGCTTGGTTGAGTCCTTCATCGGCTTCTCCAATCCCAGAGGTACATGCAGTGTTATTTTGAATAAGTTCTTTCTATATGTACTATTTTTGCCTAAATATTCCACCTGCTGCTGAAAAATGTTTGAGGTTCTTTTTGGAGATACATTTTTTTTGATACCCTGAAACAGTTTCTAAGAGCATTTCTCAGTATAGGTGATAAATTTCACAAATCCTCTGGTTTATTAGCCAGAGGACTTGGACAGCTCTTTAGGAGTTTTCAGGGAACACATTTTTCTTCCCCACCTTTTTCTTTCCTCCTAAAACAATAGACTCAATGTGGAGGAAAGGAAGAGAATCCCACTATCTGCATTGTGAACTCAGTAGCTTCTTTTTGTAATTGGACATAGAAGAAAGACTTCCAAAACATTTTAATTTAATTGAATGAATAGGAGTATAAACCAAAGATGATGCTTCTTTTATGACATGAAAAAATAATAATAGCAGAGACACCTTAATTTATATATTACTTTATAATTTTGAAAAAACTTTCCTGAATATAATTCTATTTGATTTTTTGCAGGTTCTAGATAGTGTTTGTATTGTTACTCCTATTTTATGTATGAGAAAAGTAAGCCTCTGAGAGGCCTTGCAGATGATGAATGACAAACCAAGTCTAGAAATCATGGTACCCTTAATCCAAGGATATCTCATATTATCTTGATGCTGACTTTGGTTCTAAAGAAGTCACAATGACAACTCAAAACTAGACTAAAAATCAGAATAAAGGAAAATTAGGGTTGGAATCTTAAGCAAAGCCTAAAAAACTAATCAAAGACTGAAATCTAGAATCTGGTATTAAAACAGGATTTATCTGTATCAACTCTGTGTAGCTTCAACAGGAAAGATTAAGAATTTTCCTGTTGATTCCATTTTAGGAGTAAAACCAAATTAACAGCATGAATTTGGGAGAAATAGATTTAAAGGTCCTGAAATTCTGGCTACCAAAGTATATAAATCGTATTACTTTTTGTAAAAAAGAAAGGTTTAGGGAATGAAGCTTTATACTTGAGAAAGTTTTAGTTGAGAGATTCTTTTTCTTGTGACTGCACATGAAGAGTCTGAGATTTGCTGTGCCAGATTCCATGGGTCTCTCGGTGCTCAGTGTTCCTTGTTTCTTGCCTTGAATAGTAGGAGCAAAGTGGATGAGAAAGGATAGAAAAAGGAGGGAGGGAGAGAGAGAGGGAAAGAAAGAAATAGAATCTGTGAAAAGAGAACAGTTCCAGGTGCACCTCAGTGGGCCAAACAGAGCATTCAGCCCAGTGTATTAACATGGGCTTGAATAATTCAAACTTTCAAACCACAGGAAGAGGCTTTCCAGTGGGAGGAAAAGTCCCCATAATTAAAGCTTCCCTGGCACATGGAGGCAGCTGTATCCTCTGACAGACCGAGAAAATTGGACATGGCTTAATAGCCTAAGAGAACAGGGATGCTGGGGTGCAACATTGTTAGAGAAGTGTTAGGTTTATTTTGGTGTTCTCCAATTATAAAGTCAATTCTCTGGATACCAGCTTCTTTTACATATTAATGGCCTAACCCTTGGCATATGGCAAGAGTGCAGGATTCAACTCTGAGACTGCTTGAAGAATGGAATAGTGAATTCAAAGATGCCAGTGGTGGCATATTACATTTTTGAAAGGTAGCTTTCAAAATAAACAAGAAGATGCAATTTTTTTTTTACATCAATATGCCACTCATTTTAGAAAAAATATTTCCTCACTTAATATCTCCATGTAAGGTGCTTAAGGGGTTCAAAATATTATATATATTTAGTATATATGTGTATTCATACAGTTTCTGAATATGTTGTTTTAAAAATAAAGATTATTGCTGTATGTACATTCCTTTCCATAGCAAATTTAAGCTACTACCTCAGTTCACTCCTTTAAAGTGTTCAAAAATCTTACTTGATTTTGGTTGTTCCAAATGCCAAGTCTCATCAGCACCTTGCTTTTTCTGTAGAAGGTGCTTAGTTTTCCCCTCTGGTGCACTTCCTATTTGTAATTTCCTGCCATCTCCCAATGTCTTCAGTGAGGAGACTAATTGTCATGCTTGTTTTCTGGGTTGAATACAGCAAAGGGCCTATCTGAAATAAACAATTCACTGTATTCCTGGAGGCTTTGCCAGACTGAGAAAAGCTAAAACATCTGTGGTGTTCCCTCAGGGACTTCACACCATGCCTGGCCTGAAGAAGGTGGAAAAAAGGGGGTAACAGCAATATCTTCTACTTCCTCTTTCCTTTACTGACACCAGAGTTAAAAGCTTACCTCTGTCTTCACATTTGATTCCCCTCCCTCCCCCCAATGCCCGCCATCCCGAACATCAGTGCAGTGGTGAGCTGTGTTCCAGGTGGACGCAAGGGATGAGAAAATAGACACGGAAGGCAAGGAATCTGATGGCTGCTGCTCCAGGGAGAAAAGAAGTTTATTTTTATCAGTCTCTTTAGAAGCTGGCCAAAAAGCGTCTGTGGCCTTTCAAAGGAATTCTGTTACTTTCAGAACAAGCTTTTAACACTTTCATGATAAAACTGCATTATACAGAACTATCATTCCAAGAATTAGATCTAACATGGTAGGACTACACTGGCATACTTTGTAAAGTATAACTCATTTTAAATCATATATTTTAATTAAGGGATTATGTTACCCTCATTAGTACCCATATAAGTTGTACTGCTGACTAAAGATAAGGTAAGATAAAATAAGTGAAACACTGAGGTATATTGGAAGGGACCACTGAGACAAAGGTGAAATATGTTATTTGGAGAAATCATCAGATGTATCCTAGAATACATTTCTTATTCTGCATTCCCAATTAAATGATGTCTGAACTCTCATTTTCATGCTCAAAATCTGTTCCTAATAAAGACTTTGCCAAACTTATTAGGCTATTGCCTTAAAGAAGTAGAAATGAGTGGCCTCAGTGTGTAACCACAGACCCATTGATCTGAAGCTCTCACATTTACAGATTGCATTGTAAGTCTGATGATGATTAGACGTTTTATGATTTTGTTACTTACCAGTTTTTATAATTCCTAAAGGCTCTGTCTACAGCTGAAGGCGCCCTACTTTGGTTTTAATGCTGAATTGTGAATAAGCAGGTCAGTTTATCTTCAAAGGCATACAAATTGAAACTGAATCTCTGAAGACTCATCCAAAAGGGAAGAGATAGAGTGTAATATTTACTGCCTTCAAAAATATCATACTTTTGAACTTTTTGAAAATCATTGTAATGAAATAAACTTGAGATACACCATTTGCCATGTGGAAGACAGAAAATGTTGTCAGAAATCATTTAGTAATTCAGTATTCAGAGGACTCAGCAATAACCAACTATGTGATTCGAACAAGTTTGATTTTGAGTCTAGTTTTACTAACTGGATTTGGATAACTGGCTCTGATCCCCCTTCCCGCTGCCTGATGGAAGGGAGTCTACCTCCCAAATCTCATCCTGTGGCCAGAACTCTCATTTTTATCTGTTGAAAGGCTCTATAAAGTGACTCAGAGTCTCCTTTCAGACTCAGCTCACCATGCTCCTTTTAAATCTTGTTTCACTCCATTGGCTGCCAAACGTTGACCTATGTCATTGCCTGTATCCTGGAATATAGCATCCTATTGTCCTCAGGAACAAGTAAAGAATCCTCAACGCGGCCTCAAAAGGCCCTCATAAGTTGGCATCTGCTTGGGTTGCCTCAACTTCCCACTTCCCTTCATGCTGCAGTCACCCTGAACGACTTTTCCCCTCCCACGTTTCTTTTATGTGTGGAATACTTTTTCCAGCATCTTCCTCTTCATCTCTCTGTCTGTCTCTGTGTGCCTCTCTGTCTCTGTCTCTGTACTGTCTCTCTCTCTCTCTCTC
This sequence comes from Globicephala melas, assembly GCF_963455315.2. Taxonomy (NCBI): domain Eukaryota; kingdom Metazoa; phylum Chordata; class Mammalia; order Artiodactyla; family Delphinidae; genus Globicephala; species Globicephala melas. Next base: position 43,776,444 of record NC_083327.1, on the reverse strand, counting down.
TCTCTCTCTCTTTCTCTCTCTAACCCACACACATAAACACAAACATCCCTATCCTGGAAAACCCCCAGTCTCTTCAGGGTTCACATAAATATCTAGAAGCCCTCCTGGGCTGGTGTGGCTGTCCTTCCATGCCCTTCACTAGTTCTGGGGCCATGTACTTCTACCTTGGTCCTGTTTATCTTTCTGAATTATAATTGCCTTCCCTTTCCTGTTCTCTTTGGGAACTCTTTCCTCGCTGCTCCCTAAGCTAGCTGAGGTTAGGGACCAGGGCTTATTCACCATGGTGTTCCTATCACTTACCCTAGTGTTGGCTCCATAGCGATTTCTCAGTAAATATTTGTTGAATGAATGAGCAAACTGGAGACAGTTTGTCCCAACTCTCTCACAACATCTGAAAGAGAGCCCCGCCCCTCCCACCAGACCACGGCCCCTGCAGAAGACAGTCTCGCTTTCTGATTCTCCTACCCTGCCCCATTCCTTCAAGGTAAATCCTGCCATACTGGACCCTGCCCTGACCATAATGAGGAGGGTCTCAGAAAGCAATGAAATGGGAATAGTTTTCAGGAGCTAATAGAAATGTGGTAGCTGCCGGAATGGAGAACACCCTTTATTGGTGTCTTCATCATTTAAATCTCACTGCAATTGCAACAAAAATCTGGGACAGCTTTGTTATACTCTATCACCGCATAATCTACATTTAGAACCTTGTATAACACACAAAGCACAGATTCCACCTATTTTTCCTAAATAGAAAGAACAAGTTATAGTTAAAGTTGAAATTATACTTCCGTTGCCGAAGCCCGTAGTGCAATTTGCCGCTCCTTATGCCTCTCGTACTGTGTTAAGAGCTAGCACAACTTCAGGGCATTTCTTGAAGCAGTGCTTTCACATTTCAATATCATTGCATATACATTCTTGCTTTCATTCAATGCTGATTAAAACCCAAGCACACACATCTAAATATTGACATAAGGCGCTGATTTCTCTTGTGAAGAAATATGAACTTGGAAGAATCCTAAAGTTTTAACATCCTTAAGTAGTTCCAGATTTCTTTGTCTTAATTCTTTTTTTTTTTTTTGCGGTACGTGGGCCTCTCACTGTTGTGGCCCCTCCCCTTGCGGAGCACAGGCTCCGGACGCGCAGGCTCAGCGGCCATGGCTCACGGGCCCAGCCGCTCTGCGGCATGTGAGATCTTCCCGGACTGGGGCACGAACCCGTGTCCCCTGCATCGGCAGGCGGACTCTCAACCACTGCGCCACCAGGGAAGCCCTCTTTGTCTAATTCTTAACTAAAAAAATAGATTATTTCTTGTCAGTAAAGTTCGTCTGGTATGGATTAGCAGTCCTATAGTGCACTGCCTATTTCTTGAAATAGAAATGGAATTGATGCAGTAAAGTAGAATCGGAATGAAAATAGGTTATTTTTGTAGTTGTGCTTGATTCTTTACTAAGCTTTGGAGTTTTTCCTGAGTGGTGAATTACTGATAAACTGATCTTGTTAGCTGCATTCCGTCATTTGCTGTGGAGAACACATTTCCATCTGGTTTTCAAAAGGAATCCTTTGAGATCTGCTGTGTGCATGAAATTTTATGCAAAGAAAAAAGTGTGTTTCCCTAGCCTTGGTCTTTTTTCATGTAAATTCACTCGGAGGTTCTTATCACTCCCTGTCCATTTCACCTCCGCCTCAACCTCAAGCATGTGCTTTCTCTACCCTGCCAGCCATCAGCCTTCAACCTTCTAGTGGAAATCGGTATTCAAGGAATCTGAATACAGCTGATAAACAATTAAAACCATGGAGATTTGTAATAAGAATTTATGGTCTCACATTTTACTGGATTTTTAAAGAATACTGAAATATCGCTTTTTTCAATGAATATAAAAAGACTTCACATTCCTGCCAAGTTGCTAAATCCACCTCAGTTTTCATTTTATTGCGTTTTATTTTACTGTTTATTGGGGGGAAATTTTTCCATTCATTTGGTCTCAAACCTTGTAAGATTGTTAAATCTGCAAGCAAAATTATACAGAAAATGCAACCCTCAAGGCAGAGAAATGAGTAATAATGACAAGAAAAAGAATAACACTTTAAATTACCTATGCTTAAATTCAACAGGTAAAAGAATTGAACAGAAAGGATTTGTATTGATTTTGACATTTTTTTTATTACAGTATGGTGTTCATTTATGGAGCTATATAAATCTCATAAGGATAATTGAGGAGCACATGTAAACCTGCTCCCTTGTCCCTTTTGGGTCTCTTCCCTCATGACTTAACCCAAATGTCAGGAAACAGCTGACAGTCATGGGTGGCTGTGTTTAGCCATCTATTGTTTCTCACACTAACCAAACTCCCAGAAGCCCATCTCAGGTGGCCTTCACCAAACGTAAGAAATGAGAGCCACGATCCTCTCTCATCAGGGATAATTAGGGTGACCTTCTCATGTTTGGGGAATTTAAAAATATATCTTAAAATATCAGAGTAAAAAATATTGGCCATCGTTTTCTCCTTTATAATTAAAACTGTAACCCAGACAAGGCAACCTTTAATGAGAGCATTTCTGCTCAGGAAAGGATATAGGAATATACCTCTGGAACTAAACCTTTTAAAACATCCTTGAATGATATCTGCACATGGCATTTCCTGAAGTCATTGAAATTTCCACATGTGTACTCAAGTATGGAGCAGTTTAGAATGAATTCTCTTATCAGGAACTTCCCTACTTTCCTTTGCCTATGAAACATTTTGTGCAACAAACGTCATAACCCAGGAATGTATCTGTTTATTCAGCAGATGAAAGTGATAAATTTGCAACACCAAAAAAGAGAGGGGGAGAAGGCTAAGATTTGCATTTATACAAACAGGGCTTTATTATTGTCAAAATTATTATTACTGTTTGTATAACTGCTTTTGTAAGCAGCTACATATTTCCTAATGTGAAAAAGCAAAAAGAGCCACCCCTGGATGGAATTAAAGAGAATTAAATCAAGAATTTTTTTAAAAAATATATGCTTTAATAATGTATCAGCCTTATTAGGGGTAAAAGTGATTCTGCAAATATTTGAAACTTCAAGATGGAAAACTATGATTCTTCTGGATTTCTTTGTATCTTTCTGCTTGGTCTTAAAAGAAAACACAACACCAAAAACATTCTGATTACAGATTTTCCTTTGATGTAAAGGAAAGTCAGCCTGGAAAAGCTAAAATAGGTCCCACTGATGTTCATTCTTTACCAAATGCGCCCTTCCCTTCATAGGGTACCTTCTTTAACTGGAGATTTATCCTCATGCAGCCAAAGGATCATAATGTCTTCCAACAATGTCTAAAATAACCCCGTACTGAACATCATTCATTTCTTTATGTCCTTACATAAACAGAGGGATACAGGAAAGAGCAAGTACTTCATCAAAGGTGAGCTAAGTGGATCAACTAGAAAAGAGGGAAAATATGCATGTGCTTGGAAAACAAGCCTTTTTTTGTGCCCATTAGACTGCAATCTTAGCTGTAGAAACTGCTGTGTATTTTATGAAATTTGGGCTATGGAGAGGAAGCTTGAAAATGCAGTGCTGAGGTCATTTAATGTATTTCACCTGGAAATTTTCACCAGTCTGAGACTTGTTTTGGTTTTTCGTTTGTGTTTTTCCTCTCTACTCTCACAACTTTTGGAGATTTAGCTGTGGCAGATCATGGGCTAATTTACCCAAATGGAATTTGTACTAGTACAAAAAGAGTGTTTTTTGCCTTTTAATGGCTGATTAGTAGAGTACCCTTATCTTGCATAAAAGCCTGAGTTACCCACTGATTAAGGTGGCACTGAATACTTGCTCTCTCACCGTGCCAGTATTTAAATGTGAGTTAATTTATTCAAATAATAAATACATACAGAACATTCTGTGTGCATGGCAGACGAGTGTTATAGGTACATTCAGAGCAAGGTATTAATCCTTAGCATGACTTACATAGCATTGTACAGTAGGATGGCCAAGGAAATGAGGACCAAATAGGTCCACAGTTCTCACCCAGCTGTCAGTTTTGAGATGTGTAGTCTTGAGAAAGTCACTTAATTTCTCTAATCTTTGGTTTTGTAAAAGGACTAAAATAGATATGATAGAGGGTCTCCAGTCCCCCTAACTTGCCTTCTACATTTGCTACCTTTTCTTTCTTTTTGGCAATCTACCTCCCCGACCCTGTGAATTTTGACTAGCCTATAAACAGTTTTGGGGAAATACTTTTCAGATGGTTATGGGATTATATCAAAAACCCCAGGGCAAGAGCCATGAGAACATCAACAATAACCAACCTGAGTTTCTATCAACACTGAAAACTGCTGTCTAAGCCAAAACCATGAGGACTTTTCTCTCTCCCAGAAGTCAGCAAACTGTATCGCTTTGGGGCCAAAGACCTGTCACCAGTTTTTGTACAACCTAGGACCATTTACACTTTTAAATGGTTGAAAAAAATCCAAAGAAGAGTATGAAAACTATACAGAATTCAGATTTCAGTATTCATAAATAAAGTTTGTGGGAACAGAGCCACACTTGTTCCTTTATGGATCGTCTGTGGCTACTTTCAGGCTGCAATGGCAGAGTTGACTGGTTGCTACAAAGACCATATGGCTACAAAAAATATATTTACTATCTGGCCTTTTATAGAAAAAGTTTGCTGGCACCTACCCTACTCTATAAAAACCCTGACCCTACTCAACCAGAAGCCACCTGACTGTCCCTGTGCTCCCTAATGCACATCCCCTGACTGCAGTCTTACCATGTGAGTCAGTTAAATCATTCTCTTCTCAGAGTTACTGTACATGTATTATAAGCATCGTGTATTCTGCAAGAGGGTGTTAAAGTTTAGTAACATTATATGAAGCACGTGGGAGAATGCTTGGCATAGAGAGACAATGTTAGCTACTACTATTGTTATTCTTATTTATTTATATGTATACTGATTTAGCAAATATATATTATGCTCTTATTATGTGTACTTGTGTAGTCAGGGAACCGTTAGGTCCTAAGGGATGGGAAGATAACTCTGACACATTCCCAAACCTCAAGGAGCTTATACTCTAAAACATATCTATTGAATAACAGTAAACGCGAAGTAGACTAGAGTCATAAAGACTTGCAGATGAGGTATGATGAGACTTAGAAGGCAAGAGGAGAGGAAAGGTGAAATCAGGGAAGGCTTCTGCAGAAGGCAACATCTGAGCTGATCTTGTCCTTTCCTTTGCACAACCACTCCTGAGGTCGTAGTCTAACCCTTCTCATTACCAACAATCGCATCGCCTTCATAATCCTATTTTCAAGTATCTCATCCCCAACTACTACTTGTCTTTCTATCTTGCTCCCTTTATTACTCCAATTTGAGCAATGCCCAGGGACCTACAATCCATTGACCCCACCACCTTCTCACTGCCCTCGCACTATCACAGCTTTAATTCCCTCCTACCAGCTTAACTATGTAGCTCCTCATCAAAATTCCTCCCTAGCTTATACCCTCAGTTCTATCAGTAACTAAATACAGCTCTCTATCTATGCAGGGTCCCTTGCAGCCTAACATTTCTACAGGAAAACACAACCATGCTGATGCTATTTCAGCATGATCTTTCAGTTCATGATCATTAACCGCAAGGGGTCATTAGTGCTGCCCAGCAGCTGTGTTATATTTCCCTCGTCCATCCATCACCCTCTTTTCTTGAACGTCCGCACATCCTCCTTATTGTCTCTCAACTGATCTTTGTCTTTCCTATTTCATTTCAAAAATAGCGATCAGAAGAAAACTTCCAAAGAGTCCACCAAGAGAACTACCTGGCCCTAACCTCCGTGCCCACATTATTTGAGGTGAACCACCCATGCTCCAATCTGAGGCTGCCTTTCGGTCACTAGATCCCCTTCCCTTGTACTTACTCATGATCAGTGCTCCACCAGTTTTCTCCTCTTCATCCTGTATCATCAAAATTGTCCTTCTCTACAAGATCATTCCCACAGTGTGCAAACCCGTTATTTCTCCAATCTTTAATTTGACTTTTTCTTTGCCCTACCTTCCCCTCCAGCTACACCCCAGTTTTTCTGCTCCCCTTTAGAGTAGAACTTCTCTAAACTGTCATCAATATTCTGGCTCTGGTTCCTCTTCTCACCTCTCTTGGGCCGCCTCCCATCAGGGTTTCACCCTATTGCTCCCTGAAACTGCTCTTTCAGGGTCACCAGTAACTTCACGTTGCACATACAGTGATTCTTATTCCTCATCCAACTTGATGTTTTGCTGTTTGACACAGTTAATGACTCTACTTTTCTTTGAAATGCTTTTTGTTTGCACTTGGCTTTCAGAAGACTATACTCTCCTAAACTTCCACATTCCTCACTGACCCCTCTTTCTCAGGGTCTTGCTTATTCTTCCTCATGTCCTTAACCCCTTAACTTGGAGTTCCACAAGGCTCAGATATCAGTCCTCTTCTCTTTTCTATTTTTACTCCTTCAATGATTGAATGCATTCTTATGGCTTTAAATACCATCAGTAGCCTTATAATTCCCACCCAGGCCTCACCCTGGAGCTTCAGACTCAGATACAGCGGGTTAAATCACTTAGATTCTAATAAACATCTCAAATTTAAAGATCCAAAACCAATCCTGATTTTCCTGTTAATTCTCTTCCAGCGTTTTAGAGGGCAATGCCATTCTTCCCATTGCTCAAGACAGAGCTTCTTTCTGTTATACGTCACATCTAATCCATCAGGATTACCTGGTGACTCATCTTCAAAATACATCTAACTGCATCCCACCTTCTCCACCATGATTACACTTGTTCTTGCCATGATGTTCTCTCACTTGCATTATTTCAATCTCCTTTCCTTTGTCTTTGTTTCCTTAGAGTTAATTCTCACCACAGCAGCCAGAATGATTGCTGTAAAACTTGACTTTGATCTTGTCACTATTCTCTACTCAGAATCCCCCAATGGCTGGCCATTTTTCCTGCAAGGTGTCTGCCCACCCCCCTTCCCCTCTCCTGGTATGTCTCTGAATATATCTTCGGCTACTTTTAGTTCACTCCACTCTAGTCACACAGTGGCCACCTTGCAAGTCTTACAATACACCAGACATATTAACATTTCAAGGCTTTTGTACTTGCTGTTCCCTGTACCTGGAATGTTCTTTCCACTGATATCTATGTGCCTTACTTCTTCACCTCATTTAGCTCATTGATCTAATATCACCTCAGTAATTACAGTGCCCTATGCATGCTACCAGAAAGGAAGGAGTTTGCAGAGGAGTCCCAGAGGTCCCTATGGATCCTTGGCTGAGGGCTGGGCTAAGGGTGAGACCCCCCTGAGGCTTAGCACTGAGGGACTGCTCTGGAGTTGAGCATGGAAGTGCTGGAAGACTTTGAGTTTCCATTCTAGCCATGTTAACACCTTCTTCACATCTTGTTTTCCTCAACATCTGATGCAAGACTAGAAAGGCCATGCCTTACGAGATACACCTGCTATTCAAATCTTAAAAGCAGGCATGACAAGGTTTGAAGGGGAGATGTTTCAGAGTTAAGTCTTGCCCAGTGAGAAGGGATTGAGAAACACCTCAAGCTTTCCATAGGTCTTCCCTGAAAGGGTAAACCAAGCCTACATAATGTCAAAGTGATCAGCCAATAATTTAACTGCCTACTAGAATAAAATCAACATACCTCAGAGGGAGAAAACAGACTCCAGAACTTGTACAGTATATCATGCACCACATTCAGTGTTCAACCAAAATTACTATATGTGTAAAGAAACAGGAAAATAGGGCTTCCCTGGTGGCGCAGTGGTTGAGAGTCCGCCTGCCGATGCAGGGGACACGGGTTCGTGCCCCGGTCCGGGAGGATCCCACATGCCGCAGAGCGGCTGGGCCCGTGAGCCATGGCCGCTGCGCCTGCGTGTCCGGAGCCTGTGCTCCTCAATGGGAGAGGCCACAGCAGTGAGAGGCCCGCGTACCGCAAAAAAAAAAAAAAAAAAAAAGAAAGAAACAGGAAAATGTAGCCCATAGTAAAGAAGAAAGGATTCAATAGAAACTAACTCCTAGATGACCCAGATGTAGGACTTAGCAAAGACTTTAAAGAACCTGTAATATGTTCAAATAATGAAAGAAAAATATATTCAGAGAAGTGTAGCATTAGGATGTGCTTCAGGTATGGTTGATTCAGTGGCTCACCAGTATCATCCACTGTCCATCTAACACTCTGCCATCTTCTGCTTTTTTAATATGTTGAGGACATATTTATACGCTGCCAGGAAAGATGGGAGATTTGAGAGAAAGAGAACTGGAGCCAGGTCTTCCTGTAGGCAGGTGAGAATCAGATGGAGATTGCAAAGTGTAGAATTTATTTTAGGAAGTTGAGAGAATTCTTCCTCTGAGGTGGGAGAGAAGAATAAAATAAATGAAGGTTTATTTTATGATAAATATTCAGTTTAAGTCAGAAAGACTAATTGGGACCCCATGTTGAATGGATTCAGTCATCCCTGTTATATAGGAGGCAAGATTATGTGCAGAGAGTTAGGGGGAAAATTTAGTGAAACTAAAAAAAATTTAGAATATACTGTAGGGGAAGAGATAATAAATCAGCAACATGTAAACTAAATTTTTGCTTTAATTTGAAGTCACAATTGGTTTTTAAAATGTAAAGTGCATATGTGTTAAAGTTAAGCTCCTCTAAGACCTGGATTCATTATATTTATCATTTAGGTTTTCTGTTCATCCAGGACTAGGAGATTATATTAAGAGCTATCAAGTTCAGGAAGCAGGCGTGGTGAGATAAGCCTCACGGTCAACTGAGTATCAGACTACACGCCAGAACTAGGTAGGATAAATAAGTAAGGACAACTGGTAGCCAGATTTTAATTACCATAAAGAAGAACTTTCTAACAATTAGATCTGTTGAAGTAGACTTTCTCATATCATTAGTTAATAGAAATATTCAAACAAAGGATAAACATCATGTCTTTGTGATACCTTAGGGGAAATTTCTATCGTGAATTGTACTGAGTGATAACCTCTAAGATTCCCTTCTGGTTCTAAGACTCTAGAATCAGAATCTAATAGTAAACTCTTATAATAAGGCTACTTGGAGCTTTTTTCTTTAAATACAGGACCTCAACCAAAATATACTGATTTAATTTTTTCAGTTCCCACTTCCTCTGTGATCATTGTTAATTATTACAACCCATTACTAGTGATCTAGCTGAAATGTTATTTGTATGGTTTCTTGACTTCATATCTAGGGATAAAATGGTATGATAGAATCATAGACTTAAAATTTTAGAGCTGGAGTAAGCCTTGAAAGTAACACAGACTTCAACATTTTGCAGGAAGAGAAACTAAGGTCCAGAGAGGCCAAGTGAGTTGTCCAAGCTCACGGGGCATAGAACTTCCTTGGACGCCCTTCCAGAGCTGTCTACTATACAGTGGCCCCTTGCCTGTTTAAATTAATTTAAATGACTATTTCTGCAGCGTTTTTCTTTCAAATATCTAATTTATTTCAGTACAGGTGGAACATGTTCAATGACCAGGAGCATGCATCACATTGAACCAGTATGAAATTTTATAATGCAGTCTAAAACTGCAATTTATTTTAGCAGTTTCTTCTTAACACAAAGTCAAAGATTTTAAAACAGACTTGTGAAAAAAAATGTTTCTTCTTATATTTTCACTGAGAAGGAAATCAATAGAATCATAGAGCTTTCAAATAAAGGTGTAGATAGAATGTTTTCATTTGCAATAGACTAATTAAATTACTGATTTTATCATTATAACTTGGCTTATATTAGCAAAATTGGCACAGTCTGCCTCATTAAGCTGCATTTGAGAAGTGCATCTTCTTTTTTCTGGTTTATTAATTTGGAATACAAGAATCCTCAGCCTTATGTCAACTTTTCCTGACAATCGTCTGCAGACCACAGTGGTGCCAGACGGCTGTGGTGCCGCCATGCAAATCTGATTAGAACTCAGAAACTAAATAGTATCCAGCCGTGCTAGAGCACTACTAGAACTGGAAGGGACAATTTGAGCACTAGCACAGTTTTCTCCCTCCCTCGACTGACCATGGAGGCACAGATGATGGCCAAAAGTGACTGATTGCTGGGTAAATGTTAAGTCCATTATCAAGCCAGTAAAAGGTTATATGACAATCTGTGAGTCACTCTAGCCCTCTGGGTCTTGGTTTTAGCATCTGTAAACTGAGGACATTGGACTCTATGATCTCCAAGGATCTTCCAGCCTAAAATTATATTAATGAACCTGCAATAGCCCCTGGGGTATACTGATAGCCCGAAATTATATGGGCAGCCGCCAAACAGCACACATAGCTAAATGGACTCTTGTATATTTCATTATGATTTAATCTTCCTTCTAAGGTTTCCAGCCTTGCTCCAATCTCTGGAGAAAATTGAGTATGTTGGGAGTAAGCTCAGGATGCCATATGCCATATGGGACTGAAGGAGAATATGGCTGTTAGTTTCTAAATACACTGAGTGCAGTGGTTCTTCAAATTTTATGGCTTAACCCTTTGCGAGTTGGATAAAAATGATAAACTGTCCCTTCCCAGAAATCACACAACCACTCAAATTTCACTTTAATTTCAGAATGCTCATGTACCTCTTAGAGCCATCTCTGTCCCCTTTGAAATGTCTTTGTTTTGGTGGGTGGTATGTATATGTTGGGTTTTTCATAGCAGTATCACGATGTGATTAGAAAGAGCATGAGCTTTGGGATTAGACCTTAGAGCTTTGTTGCACAGAGCTCTGAGATACTAGGTAAGATGGTTAATCACTGTGAGTTTATTTTCACCCATCAAACAAGAAGATAGGGCTTCCCTGGTGGCGCAGTGGTTGAGAGTCCGCCTGCCGATGCAGGAGACACGGGTTCGTGCCCCGGTCGGGGAAGATCCCACATGCCGCGGAGAGGCTGGGCCCGTGAGCCATGGTCGCTGAGCCTGCGCATCCGGAGCCTGTGCTCCGCAACGGGAGAGGCCACAACAGTGAGAGGCCTGCATACCGCAAAAAAAAAAAAAAAAAAAAAAAAAAGATAACTCTTTCCTCACAGAATTTGGGTTATGTGAGGTAATAATAATATTGCCCAACACCATGCTTGATACATCAACAAATCTATTTCCTGCTTCCTTTCAAAAATGTGGCTGGTTTATACTTTCGGTGAAAGTTTTAGAAGAGCAACTAATGAAATTTTAGAATCATAAATTGTTAAGTGTTGAAAGGTAGTGATATAATAGTCCATAAAATTCTTAACTCTTAGACCGTAAGTTCTGCAACTTGAGATACTGGAGAACCGGAGTGAGGCCTGCGGGGCATCTTCAGAGTCCCACCACCTCCTCTTTGGCATATTCAGTGATCTTCCGTGGTCAGGTCTCTCTCTGGTGTGGGGCTTCATCCAGACCACACACTGCCTTGGGCACCAGCTTGGTCTCTCTTACTCATTAAAACCCATCTATCCCGTAGTTTCCACCCTTATGCCTTACTCCCTCCTCAGCTTATTTTAAGTTAAAATTGAGTTAAATTGTTAACAGTGGGTAATAAAATATTTCTTACCACACCTCCAACTTTTTAACTGCTGCCTTCAGTACTTGTTGCCCAAAGAAAGGACTAATTGCTTAATAATGGCTCAATTCCTCATTTCTGGATTGTTGCTTGACAAGCAACTACCTGTGGGTGTCTTGTAGTTTATACTTTGGGAAATGGAAGATGAGACTTGGTCAGAGCAGAATTCATACTGTTTCAGACATGTCTCTTCCTGTAGTTGGGTTAGGATGAAAAGTTTTAAAGAAACAGTTTTAACTGCTGTTTATAAAAATATTAGGGAAGTGCTCGGGGAATGGGTACTGTTTCCATCCTTCCTATTTATTTTCTGTTCTTCTAAGTCATGAGAATGAGTAGCAGTGGAAGAGAGAAACTGAGGCAGATCTGATTAAGCTTCCCTCTTATCCTTTTATCCATTAGTACTTCTTACTCCAACAATAAGAACACATTCTATGTCAGATCCCCCCTTAGAGAGTTGAGTGAGCCTACACCCCTGGATGGTGGAGGAGTGGGAAGCTGCACGTACGGTGGTATTGAACGCTCCCTGAGGACTCGGGGTCTGGTATGAGTGTCTGCACCACACAGCACACAAGGTCAAAGAACCAGGAGAGAGAGGTTCCCTGGGCCAATCATAGTGACTATGATTGAGGAAAGTGGACATTCATGATTGATTGTCTGGTAGAAAGCTCAGGACCTATATGGGGTATACAAACTTAATGTTCTAGGTCTATACCCAGGAACAGATGACAAAGTTTTATAAATTGATTTTTTTTCTCTGTTCCTTAATTGTGTTCATAGAGACTTGTATCATGAGAACTAGAGGAAGGGTGGGCAGCAACACAAATTTTCCCAGGGAAGATGTCCAAGAAAGCCACATTTTCTGAAAGCAGTGACCTGGAACTTGTGAAAGAGTATACTGATGTGGATATTGTACAAAAAAGAAATTGCATGTTCTGTCTGGCTTCTGTTCATCATGGCCCTGTCTCCCAGGCCCTCGGGAATTCTAAGGTCCAATGGTAGCTTGGCCTAATTGATTGGTCCAGCCTGTTCCCTGGATCTAGCAAGTCATTCCTTTGACCAAACCCCTGCTTTATAAAAAATAAATAAAGTAGTAAATAGCCCAGTCCAGAAGCTAGAAGTACATCTGCTACCCTGATTCTAGGAAGAGGGACTCTCCCTTGTCTTCTCTGAATCTGAATCTCTGATCTGTCCTCTGGGATCTAGTGTCTGCTTCACCATCCCTCATCTCAAGGCCCAGAGCCCCACCCTGAAGCCAGGGCAAATGGACACTCTTTTCTCAATATTCTGCACAGTAGCTGGATTTTTAATTGCAAAAATAACTTCATCATACTGACTCATTTTTATAACTTCCATTTTTTATAATATTAAATTATCTACCAATAAATCTTAAGTTATTTTATTATTTTTTCATGCTTCTTGAAAGACCAATTCATTCTGTGTCACATTTGCCATGTCTGAGATTTTGTGTCAAGACACATGTGACTGTGCTTTGATCCGAGACTGGCATTTTTGTTTAGAGGCAAGACAAGGAAGATGCACTAAAAAGTGGGAGCCCCTGTTCTCTGCAGACGTGAGAATAACAGGTACCAAAAAGTGTATCTAATAGGCAACTAGACGTACTTTTTACAATTGAAACGGAATTTTCCCTAGTATATTTGAACTACTATTTGAGTACTGGGCATGGACAAGAAGCTTAGCTTGGCCACTTAAGTTATTTCAAATACAGACGTTTTGTGTATCCTTTTGATACTTTTGATCAACAAAAATTGGAGCAAACATTTCTTTGAAAAAAAGCTGGTGCTTGTCATCTATCTTAAAAGGTTCTTGGTGACATGTCTGTGATGCAGAAAAATACTGACATGAATACTGGCAAATTATGGTTCTCAAACCTGCATGGTAAGTATTAATGTTGTTTTCTATTCCTCATAATTTGATGCATTTCTGAGAATTTTTCAAAAAGAAGCCCACACATTGCATTTAAAAATGGAAAATGACAATCAGTAATTGTTTTTCTTGCTTCTCTCACGATGAGACTTGACTTATATATAGTTAACTAATGCTTCTCCATTTAACTTAAAAGTGAGAAGAGAGATATTTGACTCCATTTATTTTCAAAAACCAATTTTTAAACTTTTGTAAGTTCAAATTCTTGTGAAATGCTCCCTAATTTTTAAACCTTATCTCTGAATTCAAGCAGAATTTTCCTTTAGGCAAATTTAGGGCATCAACAAACATGAGAGAAGGGATATTTCAGGCAGGTAAACTCACTGATACCCAGAAATTAAACTACTTGCTTTCCCTACAGACAGTGCTGATGCCACCCACCTCTGAGCTGGCTTTCTGCCTTTGAGACTAACAACCTGAGCAATAAGGCAGAGCCCAAAGACCCCATAAAACTGGTCTCCCCTGTAACCCATCCTCAAGGTAAATATCAGAAAGTTTCCAGTGTACTTTAGAAACTACCAGATAAGAATACTCATTTTTAATTTTGTTAAGGCAGGATACCAATAAGCCAATAAGTAGTCTTTCTCCTCATTGGGCCCAACACAATATCGACACTGTCAGTCCTGTTATATTTTCCTACCCAGCTCTCTTTTTTAGTTCTCCATGACAATATCAAACCTCCACTTACCTCTAACCATCACATCACAAACATATTTCTCAACCCTATCTAAATGGAATACCTTGCTTCTTTCTTCAAAAAGAAAATCAAATCTCCTTTATTTTCAACCCTTTCCCCTGTAATGATTCCTTCAAATTAGCAATGAAATATGGCAAAGCCTTGCATATGAGTGGGGAGGGAGAAGAAGTAGGGTATGACAAGGGTTTCTGGATATGACAGCTGGTAGTTGACAAGGTCATTAACTAACAGAACAGAAGATAGAAAGCAAATCTTAAAGTGAGAGTGATGAGCTCAGATTGGGTTCCTTGAGTTTTAGGTACCTGTGGGACATTTGGGTGAAGGTGTCTCTCAAGCAATTGGATACAAATTCTGTTTCCTGAGATTGGAACTAGGTTGCAGGGTGGGTGCCATTGACATATAAATTATATTTTATCCATAAGACTAAAAGAGATCACCTAGGGACACATGTAGAATGAGAAGAAAAATGAACCAGAGGTGGAATCCTGAAATGCACCAAGAATGGGTGGGCAAAGAAGAGATGCCCCCCCAAAAGGTTAGAACATACACTCAGAAAGGACAGAAGAGAACCAGAAGAGAGGGGTGTCATGAAAGACAAGGAGTAGAGGGAATAAGTAGACAATGGTGTTAACTATATCTAATAAGAGGAGAATTGAAAACGGTCATGAGATTTGGTCTGAAGGACATTGTTGACATTGACCAGAGAGATCCAGAAGAGTCAGTCCTTTGCTAGAACGAGTTGACTCTTGATTTCTTAAAAAATTATCTCCTTGGGTTCTCCTATCATTCTCCTGCAATGTAGCTGCTCCTCTACTGGATCATTTCCATCAAAGTGAGCTAATATATCCATACTTGACCCAGACCTTCCTCCAGCAACTACCCAATCTTTCCGCTCCACTCTCACAGCCAAGCTGCTTGAAAGGAGTGTTTATGCATGCTACATCTGCCATTCAGAATCCATTTCACTCATTAACCCACTCCAGGTTGGCTTCTGCACCATTACCACCCCCACTTTCTAGTAGAACTGCTTTGATATTAAGATAACCAGTGACCTCCAGGCAACCAAACCCCATGGACACTTTTAGGCCTCTCAGCAGAATTACACATCATCCACCCCTTTCTCCATTTTCATACATTCTCTTCTCTTGTCGTGACACCATATCCTTTTGGCATCCTTTCTATCTTATGTAAACAGTTTTTGCTTTGTATCCTTTGCTGACTTATCTTCTTCTACCCAACTTCTCAATGAGACATTTTTCCTGGGTTTTCCTGGGTCCTAGACCCATTTATCTTGTCTTCCGAACTCTCCCCATAGATGACCACACCTGTTACTGGATTTGAAATGCCTCCCATAGGCTGCAACTGTCAGGTTTACAACACCAACCCAAGCTTTTCAGTGAATATCTGATACACACATACCTACTGAATGGAATGAACGTGAAAAACTCTTTCAGATCTGTAGTAAAAAAAAAAAAAAAGAAAGAAAGAAAAAGAAATACCACATTAGGAAACTGAGAGGACAGGAAAGATGAAAATGGGCAATAAGCACATGAAAATATGTTCAGCCTCGCTAGTAATAAAAATATCAAGTTAAAACAATTCCATTGGGCAATATGAAGATGAATTATAATATTTATTATAATGAGTAAGGTTGAAGAAATGGACATTTTCATATAACATTGGTGGGGGAATACTGTGGTACATTAGAAGTACAGTTTATAAATATAAATCAAAATGCAGATTATGCATGCCTTTTGATACATTACTACTTCCAGAAAGGCATCCTTAAATAATTCTGTAATTGCATGATATGCAGACAATGTTTTTAGGGTTTTTAGAGTTTATAAAAGCAAAGGTTCAGAAGCAATCTAAATGTCAATCAATAAGGAATGAGTTAAATAATTTATGTATTATCTATATATGAAGCTATCATACATGTAATAATGTGGCTCTATTTTTATTTTTAGAACAAGAGCAATACTATATTAAGTAAAAAAAGCAGTTTACAAAATAATATTCATATTATGATCCTTTAAAAAAAATATTTGTTTAGACATGCCTAGAAAATAGTCTGGAAAGAGCCCCAATACAAGGTTGATAGTGAGTCTTTTCAGGCTATGCTATTATAAGAACACTTTATATTTTTCTTTATACTTTATATATTTCAGATTCTTTCACTATACCATGTTATTAGCTTTTACCTCCTTAATTAGAAAAAATCTCTCTCCTTACAAATGAATATGGGTGTTACTTTTCTGTTCTTAATTACTGTTTTTTAAAAATTATACCTCAATAGCTTTATAAAATTGTGAGATATTTAAAGTGTATAGTGTGATGTTTTTATATACGTATGCATTGTGAAAGGATTCCCTCCATCTATTTAATTAATATAACCATCATCTCACATAGTTGTCTCTTTGCAGGGGGAGTGGGAAGATTTAAGTTCTACTCTATTAGCAAATTTCAATTATACAATACAGTGTTATCAGCTATAGTCACCATGTTTTATATTAGATCCTCAGACCGTATTCATCTTATAGAGGAAAGTTTGTACCCTTTTACAACCTCTCCTTATTTCCCCCACCCCCAAGCCCCTAGTAGTCGAGTTTTCTACTCTCTGTTTCTGTAAGTTTGACATTTTTTTAAAGATTCCACGTATAATTCCACGCAATATTTGTCTTTGTCTGGCTTATTTCACTTAGTTAATTACTGTTGACACTTGATGGCAATGGGATGGGGGATGAATCTCTCTCCATATCCATTTTCTCTTATGACCAATTTTGAAAGGAGACTAGGGAGGCTGAGCCCCACACTCCCTTCGTCCTTCCCTGGAGAGGTCAGGGTGCTGCCGACATTGTCGTCCGTAAACACTTTTATGGACCACCTGAACACAACCTCATTTTCAGACTTTATCAGCAAGATTTTTGCTTTTCTTTTTCAGTTAGAAACTAGCCATAGAAACTTTAAAAAGGGAATGAGATTCCATCTAAAACAAGGTTGGCAGAAAGCTACCTGAAAATAACAAATTTCAAAGCTTTGAAGATTAGGAGATATGTTAGAAGTTCAAATAGCTTTTTTCTTATCTGGAGAATTGGATAATTCACTGTTTAACTAGCTAAGAAGAATTTTTTTTTTTTTTTTTACCAAATTTAATGAGGAAAGATAGTATATAAGAGTTGAAAGCATATTGAAAATCTTTTTTTTTCCAAGTTTTTTTATCTGTTTTTGAATATTAAGATGGAGGTTATAATTGCCTGAGTGAAAGTGGTTAATAAAGATCTTGAAATATTTTACTAAAAAGTATGTCTGACAGGCCCAGAGTCCTGAAAGAAAATTATAATTTAATTATTAAAGGCT
Organism: Globicephala melas; assembly: GCF_963455315.2. NCBI lineage: Eukaryota > Metazoa > Chordata > Mammalia > Artiodactyla > Delphinidae > Globicephala > Globicephala melas. The sequence goes on along the minus strand of NC_083327.1, from coordinate 43,758,875 downwards.
TGTCTACTAGAAAAAAAAGTTTCATTTTTTGAGTATTTTGTAAAAATCTCAGTCAGCTGGAGTCCAACAGAGATAGCCATCCCTCCACCCCTTGTTTCCAGACCTACACTGATGATAATTAAAAGAAAGCAAACTTATATAGGGAATTTACTGGAAACAATAGCAACCTGATACTATTATATGTTTATTTAGATCTCCTACATTGTCTATATTTTCAAGACTACTACTACTAATATTTTGGTTTTATTCATAGGGAGAGCAAAATCTTCAATTATCAAAGAAAGATTCATTTATGTTTAGTATATTTCTAAGGGAACAAGATATTTTTGATAGCATTTCTTCAATAAAAACTTATTCAACAAGAAGAGATCCTGAATCACTATCAATTAACCTGAGAATATAATAGTTCATAGTCTCTCATGCAGTCTAAGTAGTTGAGTTTCTACATTCCTTTGACTTTTATCTTTATTGTTAAGTAACATTGCTGTTTTGCTATTTCAGTCATTTTAAGATTAGATATATATAATATTATGAAAAAATTTAATATATTTGCAATATTTTAAATGCTTCTCATTTCATTTTAAAAGTGAGAGGAAGTGTGTTGGTACAACTTAATCAAAAATACATGTTACGAAACATTTTTAAAAGACATGAGGCTTCCCTGGTGGTGCAGTGGTTGGGAGTCCGCCTGCCGATGCAGGGGACACGGGTTCGTGCCCCGGTCCGGGAGGATCCCACATGCCGCAGAGTGGCTGGGCCTGTGAGCCATGGCCGCTGGGCCTGCGCGTCCGGAGCCTGTGCTCCGCAACGGGAGAGGCCACGGCAGTGAGAGGCCCGCGTACCGCAAAAAAAAAAAAAAAAAAATAGGGAAATCTAAATGAGAAATTCCACTTTTAAAAAGTGAAAACAATTTATAGAATTTTATTGCCATCAGTTGCTTTTTGTTAAATAGGAATTTTTGCTTGCTTTTTGAGATGTTTGGAGAAGCATGTGCATTGCAGATTGAAGCTCTAAATCATCGCTCAGACATATATCTATGTCTGTATCTATATCTGTTCTGTATCTTATCTAGATCTATATCTATGTGTTAAGGGATTCCAGCAAAAAATGTCTAGAAATCTTAGTAATATCCTTTTCAATAAATAAAGATAATCTCACTGAGGTAGCACATTGATTTTTTAAATTAATTTTTATCAGAGTATAGCTGCTTTACAATGTTGTGTTAGTTTCTGCTGCACAGAAAATGAATCAACTATACATATACATATATCCCCTCTTTTTTGGATTTCCTTCTCATTTAGGTCACCACAGAGCACTGAGTAGAGTTTCCTGTGCCATACAGTATGTTCTCATTAGTTATCTATTTTATACATAGTATCAATAGTGTATATATGTCAATCCCAATCTCCCAGTTCATCCCACCCCCTGCTTGCCCCTTGGTATACACTCCTTTGTTGTCTATGTTAGTGTCTTTATTTCTGCTTTGCAGATAAGATCATCTATACCATTTTTCTAGATTCCACATATATGCGTTAATAAAAGACATTTGTTTTTCTCTTTCTGACTTACTTCATCCTGTATGACAGTCTCTAGGTACAAGCACATTGATTTAAAACTTGTTAAAGTTAAAACTTGATTGTTTAGCAGCTTAACCACTAAAGTGCTATCTTGGTAGAAGAACCACTTAGTTGTAGAAGAGTACCCATTTTACAGTGTGTGGTACACGTCTTCTCCCTTACTTAACAGGACAAGTCAGTCAACAGATTTTAATTGCATTTCTGCCATGTGCCAAACAACAATCTGTGGAGACACAAAGCACTGAGACACACAGTCCTGCCTTGTGTAGTTATAATCTAGGAGGGGAGACATGATGCATATTCATTAAAAGCTGTTACCATGATGTCACATAAGTGTTAAAGAATTATATAAATAGTTATTAAATTTAGTATATAGAAATAGAGATTGATGGAAAGGCAATGATATCGTAAATTATAAACACAAAAACTTTTTCTCCAAAATCCTCTGTGAAATGATTAACTGCTCATGTTTTTACTGGCTACAATAATGATTCCTAATCATTATTGATTACTAATTGGTTAATAACATGTAATAGTTCATCTACAAAGGGTATTGAGTAGGATCTAAGAAAACTGAGGCTAATCTGAAGGTTCAGATCAATAATAACACTAAAAAATAATAATATTAATAGCTAATATTAACCTAACTACTGGCCAGACAGTGTGATGTGGCCTATGCGTGGAGTGTAAAATAAGAAAATACTTTTACTATCTCCAGATGAGAATCTAAGCTATTAAGGCTTTCTTCGTCCAAAGCCTTGCTCTAAGTATTTGTTTCCCGCATCATCTCTACTTCAGAACCCATGTCTTACTAACTTTATTGTCTCCATAATTTTAAATAACCAGGAGCTGGCAATTCAGTTGGAGTCAAAGAACCCTATCAAATGGAAGTCAACCTTGGTAAAACAGAGCTAAGAACATCAAAACTGGGGACTCCAGGCAGTTAGAGGAATATAGCAAGAGGTCAGGACAGGCAGCAGTTTTTAAATTGGGGGGAAATTGCCTAACAACAAGGATTGAGAGCTAGGGCAAGGAGACTGGGCAAAAAGGGCTTCAATTAGGGAAGAAGGCACTGCCACGGGGTGCCCTGTCCCCAGGTGTCCCCCCACTGCTAAAGCCTAAGGACGAGACACTCAGCTTATCACCATGCCCAGGGCCATAGCTGCAATGCCTTCCTCATCTTCCCTTCTGGGCTTGCATCTCCTCCGTCCCCCGAAGTCTTACACAGCCCTGGTCTGCCCTGCTAGTGTATGTTGCCGTGCTGCTGATGGTGTGGAGTTAGTACTGTAAGTGGGAACTTTTTTCTAAAATCTAAATTCAAATTTCTGTGAGAACTGGTTGGTACACAGAATCCCATCAGGGAATCCTGAGTCTTCAAGATCTGAAACAGGAGCCAGATCTTCAGGTACTTTCCCCGGGGTCAAATCAACTCTCCAAAGGAGGGCACATGTGGATGAAGGAAGTCACCCCGGGCGCCATCTTTTATTTGTGAGTAAGGAAAGGCCGTTGGAAGCCTCTGCATTTTGTGGCTCAGTTGTTAAATTTATTGGAAGATGGATTCAAGAACGTTTATATTTGGATTTGAAGTCTATAATAACTTATTAAAAAGAGACCCACATGTAGGATATATACACATAAAGGGATTAAAGACAGGCACAGACTATGGACAAAAGTTACTCAGTATCCAGGACCTTGATAACAAAAATACAGGATTGCCTCAACCAGGGTATTTCTATAAGTTTCCTGTTAGTTTTAATAAAATCCTGAGTTTTGTTTAGCTTGTTACCTGATAGTAGTAGAGATGTACAACCAGACTGTGAACCCTGACTGCCTGGGTTGAAATCCTGCCTCTGTTCCATCTCAGCTATGACTTTGGGTAAGTCACTTCAGCTCTTTGAGCCTTGGGGTCCTCATCTGGAAATAGGGGTGATAATAATAGTCATAGGGGTATTATATGGTTAAAATGAACTATCTGTCAAGAGTTTAGAACAGTACCTAATATTTGGTGAGTATCTCAGATATGTAGATGTTTTCAAATTTTTCCCTGTTTTCTTAGGTCAGAATTTAAGATATGCCCAGATTCTTCTCTCTGCTCAGCCCACCGCTTCCATTCAGCAAACACTGCCAATTCTGCCTTCTAAGTAGCACTTGACACCATCTACTTCTCTCTCTGGAAGGTAACTGGGCTGTTACCTCAGCCTAGCACCCTTGTTGATATGAATCTCAATCACAAACTCAGGTGTACAGCAAAGATTACACAATTTTCCAAAGCCCAATCAAATTCTATTCTGAAATCATATTGAACGTGCCAGGATGATAAGAAATTTAAACACACTCATTTGAGCGTTTCGGGGTCTTCCGCAGTATCAGATCATCCTGTAGGGCAGAGAAAAATGAGAATCTGGTCCTTGTTCTTCATTGGTGGCCATGAGGTGTCCACCACCACAGCGTGCATTGTTCTGCTTCATCCTTGCCATGCTTGGGTACAGAAATCTTGCCCAGGTTGTCTGTGGTCTCATCAATCTTCTTGTAGCACACACTCATTTTCTTCATGCAGTGTTGCCTCTTCTCTGGGTAGCCTTTCAAAGAGGACCTGTTTTCCAAGAAGCAAGCTCAAACCCTCTCCTCTCTCTTACTTTTCTCTTCTCTCTCTTTGCTCCTCTCCTTCTCTTCTCTCTCGCCATTTTCCTCCTTGCTCAGAGGACTGCCCTTCTAGCTTTGTGTTTCTTTCCAAAACAGTTTCCCTGCACCTCCACATTCTCTTTTATTAACCTACCTCACACAACCTCTAAGTTGCCCTAAGGCAACTTTGGATCAGAAAAGCCAGAGAGAACGTTTCTATTTTTCACCTTGCTATATTCCTTCCCTGAGGCAATGAGCAGAGATTCTGCTGTCTGCTTGAGTGAAGAAAGGGAAAAAGAATTACCAGGAGAAAAAAATAGATTCCTATCTGAAATATTGTCTCACCACACATTCAGTAGACAGAAGCCAAGCAGACTGAAGACCTAAAACACTACTTAAATCATGTCATTCCCCTGTGTAAACATTTCCCTTGGCTTCTAATTGTGTTGAGTATCACATCTAAACTTCTGGACCTGGTGTGCAAGTTTAGACATGTTAGTACAAGCCCACAGCCTTCCCCATTCTCCTTCCCTGTCACTCCGCCACTCCTGCCCAATGCTGGGTCATCTTAAACTTCTATCCCTCGTGAGAAGAGACATGCTGGCCCCTCAGATGTAAACTAGTGTTTGATGATAGTGTGTGTACTTATGATCCCCCTACCCTACCCAACCCCAAACAAAACAAAACAAAAACCTGGGAGGAAGGAGCCATTCTCTAGATCTTTGTTGATCCATACAGAGTACCTGTGGCCATTGAGCACTTGAAATGTAACTAATCTGAATCGAAATGTGTTATAATTTCAGATTTCTAAGATTTAGTGCCAAAAATATATAAAACATCTCATTAACAACTTTTTACATTGAGCACCTGTTGAAATGGTAACATTTTGGATATATTGGATTAAATAAAATAAGTTATTAAAATTAATTTCACCTATTTTTGTTACTGTTTTTTTTATGTTGCTACCAGAAAATTTTAAATTGCATTATGGCTCACTTGCATTATATTTCTATTGAATCTGCTGTAGATTGTGACTGTGATGGAACAGCCTACAATATGAAAGCTTATAAAGAAAGGACAGAGATTCTGCACCCACCCATCCTATCCTCTGAAGCTCCAAAGATGACGGTGCTTTGCCATAAGCCGCAGTCGGGGTCAGGCCTAAGTTGGCGTGAGTTTATAGGTATTGAATAGATTACATTTTTTACAAAAGAAAGCATTCCTTGCCATTTCTCAGCACATTCTGCTCACAGGCCCCTAGCATTCTGAAATTTTGATTAAGAATTATAGGTATCCTTGCAATTATCCTCAAATAATACAGTTTTCTCTTGCAGTCATCTAGAACTTATACCCATCCCCCTCCACAGATGTTCCGGATACTCTCAAGCAAATAGTGATAACCTGGCTTTGATTCCCATGAATTCAACATTCCCAGTCCTCCAGTGTACAGATTCTCTTCTGTGGGTTACCATAATTTCACAATCAGGCAGTCACCTGAGGGAGCAACGGGGCTACCTTAACCCACAGCTAATGAAAAATCCTCTATGGGCTAAATTTCTACAAAACTGAATCAGTTCATTAACTCTCAAACCTCTGCAGGTTAGCTGAGAAGCAGTCACATAAGCAATAATCTGCACAAAGGCATAGAGAGACTCATAGTGTTAGAGCAGGAATGGGTTTTGAAGAACTATCTGAGCAGCCCTTCTTATTTTACAAATAAAGGAAGTAATATCTGGTGGAGTAAAATGAATTAGTTAGGGGCAAGATGGGCATTAGAACCCATGACTCAGTCAACAGATATTTGCTGAGCTACTCATTGTGTGGTAGGACTGACTCTTCTAGGTATTGGGATGAAATAGATACCAGTGGTGATACTTTCCTGTTATAACAGAAAACCCAATTAAAAGTTGGTTTAAAGTATAAAGGAAATTTATTGTCATGTGGCTGAGAAGGCTGGCTGGCTTCGGGCAGCTCGTGACCAGTAGATCAAATGCATTCTGGACGATGACTCTGTTTCCAGTTCTCAGGGCCACTTCCTCAGTGCTGGCTCCATTCTGCAATCCTCCTCCATTACTGTCACAGTATAACAACTCAGCAGCTCCTGGGGTTATGCGCTTTCAGATACAAATCTACCACTTTGCTCTTAGGATAGAAAAAAAAAAAGACCAACTTGTAATTGATTCTTGCAGCTCTCATTACCTGAGTTGGATCATGTATTCAACCCTGAATCTATTAAGTCTATTAGTGTGACCTGGAGATTGGATATGCGGACTGGCTTAAGCCAATTGGGGGCCATTCCCAGAGTCAGGAATGGTGTCAAACCTATCCAGAATACATGCTGAGAATTCCAAAATACTGATAGGAAGGGGAAATGGAAAAATAAATGCTGGGAAGCAACAAAAATTTTAACACTCAAGTGCTCACAGTTGAGAGCTTTTCCAATACCCCAGTTGGTTTTTCCACTCTGATCCCTGGAGTCCTAGGAGTTCTCTAGTGTGTCTTGGAGTTGGAGGGGTTCTGCACCACTGGAACTCCCAGCCCCTGACCTTGACTTCAAACAGAGCTAGTCCTCTTTCTTCTTTCTTCTTCATATTGGGCTTCTGTATAAGATTTCATTTGAAGAAAGTGCTTCGCTGCTGAAAGGCAATTTTAAAACCACTCTCCCACATTAATGCTACCGCAATGGCAAAATTAACTACGTTTTATACTTTTTAAACATATCCTTACTGCTACAGGGCCTCCCCAGTGCTAACCGAATGAATCAGAAAGGCATTTCTTGGAACACGTCTTACTGCTGAAGATCATATTTCACAGGCCCTTTTCTCATGCTTCTGATATTTTGCTATTAGTAAGTCCTTTCATAGACATTCTTTCCGTTCCCTGCTCCATTTACTCACTCAAAACACTTGAGAAAGATTTCTACTTTGCTAATACTTCTAAATACTCAACTTTAAGGTCATGAGTAAGCAAGTGGAATTCTTAACAGATAAGTGAATCTGCCGATGAGATCCAATAATGTAGACACTAAGCAATGGAATTATTGTTGTCCTTTCAATAATCCACTTGCTTACCTGGACTGAAGTTATACCCTATACTTTGAAAATTAACACTTAAAGTAACAAAGAGCCAAACTTTAACACAAGAGAAGACAAATTATCCCTTACTTCATACCAAAGTTGGCAATATCTTTATTACGGTCGTATACTTGGTGAATTCTTCTCTTTCGCTGCTAAATTTTTACCTCCTTCATATTCTAGTCAATGAAATGTAAAATTTGAAAATATATCACATTTATTGTTAGCTCCGAAAGGATTCAAATCTTAACATTGTATTTATTTGTATTCAGTCTACTTCCATCCCATTTCATCATAATGATGTATTTGGTCTATAAAAATTTTTTATCCTTAAAAAATATTTTCTGAGAAGCATTTAGGGAATTCAGAATATTTCCTAAAATTCAGTCTGGAACAATGAGTAATATTCATATTATAAAATTTTGTAGAATGTGGTATTATATAAGTAGTATTTCCTTACATGAATGGTAAGAATCATAAAAGTGGGTAAGGATTAGAAATCAGATTCATATTGACCTATTTTTATATTAGTTATCTTTGGTTTTTATTTGGTGCTATATCCTCCTTTGACTTCCCCGGAAACACATTCCAAGGGAAATTTGTATACATAGAATTTGGGGAAGTGTTTGGGAATAACAGCTATAAGGAATTGAGGAAAGCAGGATTGGACAGGTGGAGAAGGTCACCTGTGAGCTGTTACAACAGTGACCCCAGGTTATCATGGGAGCTTTTAACCTAGATGCGTCCTCAGAATTGTCGTACATTGAGGCAAGAGTCCCAGCCTTTGTATCCCACGTTGACCAATCACTGGATAAACACTACCCCTGGGGAGGGGGCACACCGTAGGTAAGGCAGTTCCCTTCAGTCAAGGGCGATGCCGGGAGAGGGATGCAACTGTGAGCTGCCTGCAGTCAACACTCTTAGATGTTGGAGGAATGAGTACTTCAGTTCTAAAGGGGGGCATCCACCTCAGGACAGTGCCCGCACCAGAACAGGACAGTGCTCACCACCAAAAATGAGCTTTGAGGTATACACCTAAGGAGTGCCAAGGGCTTCTGTTTCATACCTCGTTTGCCACTCAAATTATTTCTTGTAACTTTGAATGCATGACCGAATAAAGTAAAAGACAGTTGTTGATACAATGAAAGTACAAGTAATAGATAGTTGATAGAAGAAGAAAAACAGGTAAGAGGTTCCCCTGGGCCTAAAAAGTTAATTATTGAATAACATGTTTGTGCTAAAAGAATATTAATAAAAAGCATAGACACAAGGCAATGAATTTCTAGGAGTTGACTTCTTTGGTATGTGATACATTTCTTAAGTAGGAAGAAAGGAGAGGAAATTACAAGAAAATTATTTCACGTATTTCGTTGATTAAACGGGCTAGTCTGGACCAGACTCTGAAAAGCTAGGTAGCACTCTTGTTATCAGCAGGGACCACCAAAAGTGTCACAGATGTTCTTCTCACATAGCATATTCACAAAAAAAACATAAAAAACAAATCAGGGTAGACACGTGATTGAATAAACAGTACCTTCAGCCTGAAAATTCTGCGTTGGGACTAAAACAGCCGATATTATATTACAGGCAATCTTTGCTTTGCACAGTACTGAAATTCAAACATGTTGGAACCGTGGAAAGTGAGGGCTGTCTTATTAACTTTTATTTTAATTATTGCAATTTTTATTGTCCTACAAATTTGCCTCTTTTTCGAAAATTATTAGACATTTGCTTTATGAAAGAAGAGACCTTGTTTGCTTGTCCTTGTTATTTTATCCCTACAACCTAACTCAATGCCTGGCCCATAGCAGACATTCAGTAAATTTTTGATGATTGAATGAACCATGAAGTAATGCACAACAATCTGGTGACCATACACTCTTTTCTCAGACTGTCTGGTAAATACCTGAATTATTTGCTGGGTGAATCTTGAAAAGCTAATGGAACTTTCTGTAGCAAACTGGTAGTGTTTGCTTCTTATTTAGAGACACATAGTTTTTATAGCAATCTTCATAACATTGTATTCTAATCAAATATTAGTTGCTGTTTCATTTTCAACTATTCACTATATTTCCAAAAAGGATCACCATCTATGTATATGAATATATAATTGGTGGATCTCATAGTGCATATTTCATATATTATTATTTATTAACAAAACAAGTTTAGGCTTTTAAATTCAGTTAGTAAAATAATTTTCTTTTGACTTCAAAAACAAATAATAAAAATTGATGTTTCTGACTCTGCTCAATGTTATTTATGCTCACCTAGACTGAGCTATCCAGTATACATAATAGAAAAAAATATAGATATTAAATAACATATAGAAATGCAAATATGGGATGCAGCAATTTTCAAGGGCACTGGGAAAACTGAATAATGACTAGAAGACAAAATGCTTAACCCCAAGGAGTTTCTTAAATTTATTTTCAACTATCAAACTTTTAAATGAGACAGCAACTTCTTTATAAAACATGTCCTGATATTTTGGAATCACCAAATTTGTGGATTACACACTATAGAAGCCCCAGTGCTTTCTTCAAAGTCACATTTCTGTCAGTCACCCTTGTTTCTCTGACTAGACTCAGACCTTAAGTTTATTTTCTACTTTTCTTAAGTTTATCTCTCATTCTTGGTTTATCTCTCTCATTTCTCATGAAGATGCACATTTTTTCTTGTTTTCATCACTAAAGAACAAGTAGAAAACAGCCTAACGTGTCAGTGGCCGTTAGGTTAACTCTCACTGCCCGATTGGCTGGTACCTCCAGTACAAACTGACACCACTAGAAAATTACAGAGCGCTCTCCTTGTGGTCGCTTGCGTTAAATTCAGTCAAGCTTTAGAACTGCCCTGTTGCAACCTGACTAACAAATGTGAAGGGTTAGCCACAGAATGGCACTTGGAAAGATGAGAAACAATAACCCACAGTTGAGTGAATTACCAATTCCAGGATGAAGGCAAAAGAAACAAGATTAAGGAAGAGATGGATAAAAATGACTTTATTTTAGTTAGGAACTCTGATTGAAATGAAGAGAAAATTGGAAGAGATTTTTGTTTAATCTGCTCTTACTATTCTTATTCTCATTAACACAATAAATGAAACCAGGTTGTGGTAGATTAGAGTTTACCTTTGAATTCAAATTGTTGGTTTGGGGAGGTTCGTTTTGCGGGGTGGGGTATCAGTATAAATAAAATAACAGTCGAGCTAAAAAAGAAATCCTCTTTGAAGGTGGTCCTGTTACACAAGTAGAACAGAACACAACCTATGTCCTTTTCAGTAACTGCAAATTGGTAAAGAGTACCCAGCCGTACATTCAGAAGTTGTGTAAAGTCCAAACAAACTAGCCAGTATAAAACTTGATTTGGGGTGGGAAGATGGCTTTTTCAAGACTATTACGACAACAAGAGGATGAGAGTTTATTCCTTTTTTCTCTTAATAGGAGCACTGCTATAAAAATGCTGCTTAAGCCGTCATTAAAGCTTTTTACTTGCCTTAGCTTAAGAGGCTAGCAAACAAACTATATTACTGTCTGTTAAAGCTGAAATGAGTAGAAGAGCAAATTGTAATAGGTCTGCTTGGAACACTGTTGTTGAAGTTCTCTTGATTGTACTTTAAGGCTTGCAATATGTGTGTACAGTGCTTGATGACTTACAAACCCCATCTATATCTACTATCACTTTTCATCCCCACGAAAACACTGTGACTTACGCCACGAGATGATATCTGACAAATTCAAAACTCAGCCATGCCTGCATGTTTTTAGTAATTCCCCCCCTGGTAATTTAGTTCATGGACTATTGCTGTGTGACATGTTTCCCTTTGCCAGTAATCATGGAAATAATTAAATGTTGGGCAAGCTCTCTTCCTCAAAGTTATTTTAAGACATTTTATTAACAGAGGATATAATACACCACATGTATCAAGCATTATGTCTGTAGACTGCTGTACACTAGTTATAGCCACTGAGCATTCGCAGGCTAGATCAGTTTGGAAAAATGCTTATTCTATTTACCTGTATTCAAAGCCTGAAGATACGTGCTATGCCATCATTTAAGCCGCAGCTTCTCGGAGGTCATGAGACTTGACTGAAATATCTTTCCTAGGCCCTTTCCATAAAACTCCTACCTTTATATGAGTAAACAGTACATAGTGTTTTCCAGATTTGGCTCTAGTGTAACTAACCTGGTTTGGATACCACATACCTGCAGCACTCCTTTCCCACCCGTGTGTGCATAATGAATTGTCTTGTATGGCTTCTACTGGTGTGGGCAGAGCCTAGGATTCTGAGAGTCTGCTCATTGCACCAGGTTTGCCTTGGAAACGAGGCCACTCTTCCTTATTGCTATGTGTCAGAGCAATCTATCAGGCTCTTACTTTCCAGTAGTCCACCACCCTCCATGATGTACCCTGAAATTGTGTTTCAGTGTCCTTGCGAGACTGTATCCGTCCTCGCAGCTTCTGGCTGTCCCCACATCAACTCACCAAACCACATGTGCTCAGCTACGCTGTTGTCATCTATTCCTCTCACCTGTGGAGCTCCAGCCTAGCAGTCTATGCCGGTAGGCTGGCTGCACACCAAGACATTACTGTTGATGATGATCCTGATTCGCCATTTCCTGTTAAGCATTATTCACATGTACACGAGAAGAACCAGGTGGATTTTTGCAATTCATCCCTGTCTCAAAGCTGTGGGTTCGGTCCCATACTACTTCCCGTCCTCTCTAAACCCCCATTAAATTCAGAAGCATGATGCTGTATTGGTGTTTTCCAGTCTCCAGAAAAGCATATTTATCTTCTTAATCTAATTTTATTCCTATGTTCATTCCTTGCAGCCTTAGGCAAGTTGCTGCTTACATAGCATCAGCTAGCAATTTTGTGTTGCAATTTCAAAACACAGATTGCCAGTGCCTTTTCTACACAGCTCTATATAGCTCCTCCATGCTGAAGAGTATCTAAAACCTAGATGCCACCTTGTGATTCACTGGTTGTATTGCTAGTAAAAACTAGAATTCTATCAGGCCACAATCAATTCCCATGCAGTAGCACCATGTTTCCAAATTTCAGTACTGAAAATAATATGTGACATTATTTTGATCACGGGTATACCTCTGCTGTCTTCTCTCAAAGTAACTAAGGATAGTGATTTAATTTAAAAAGTCTCTATAAGTCGTCACTTTGTTTGTTGAGTTTCCCAGCATTTAAGTTCACTCTCCTTTGGAAGCTCCTCATCGACCATGCCTGGTACTGAGCATAGCTTCTTTCACCTTCCAGAAAAGGAACTTGTAACGAAAACAGAGCTGTTTGTCGATTAGCAACTGCTTAAGCAGTCGGCAGCTGCTACTAAACTTGGAGCATAGCCTGGGTTTATAGGTCAACTTTTATAGTGACTATAGACCAAACTTTGAATTTTGTAAAGAAAATACTGTGCCCCAACATTTCAACTAATGTTTATAAATGTCTAAGCAACGTGGTAGGCATTTTGATATTCACTGTCTTATTTAAGCCTGAAAACAACCTATGACGTATATAACTTTCTCCATGGTATAAATCAAGACAATGAGCTTTGGAATGGCTTAGTAACTGTCCAGATATGCAGCTAGTAAGTGATATAGGAAGTGAATATCACTGTAGGTCCCATGTGTTCTTCCATTCTCTCCACCACATTATGACTTCCTTCCATATTAAACTTTTTGTACAAGGTCATCACTGGCAGAAGCTTTGACCCACAGAAGCTGGTGGTCTTATAAAAAAATTATGTAATTAATTAACTCATTTTCTAGCTAATTTTTTAAATCATGTGAAGAGAACTTAACAAAACCTTCAGGAATGTTTGTTAAAATCTCCTTTCCTTTTCTATCCATGGTCCCTTTTACCCGCACTTTCTCTGAGTCCCCTTATTTAAAAGTCCTTCACAAAACACTGTGCCATCCCTGATCTTCTACAGCTTTTCTGTCTTTTATAAAAAGACACCACTCTCCTAATCTTACCCTTTTACTTTTCTACCCACAATTCCAGTTCTCTGTCGTTCTTATTCAGCATCACAGAAGACCAAAGAACCCATGAGGCAGTAGGAGATCCCTCCCAGGAGCATGTAGAGGGCAAAGCAGGGGATGACTAGTGGACAAAGCCAGTACCACCTTCGTCAAGCAGAGGGATAAGACAAAGCTGGGAGTACGCATATATTAACAGCTTTTCCCCAACAACAACAAAAAACCTAAGGACCTTCATAAGAAGGACCGTTTTAACAAATCCAGCACTTGCTTGGAAAAATAAGAATCATGCTATGCTACTCCATTCCTTTTAAGTTTTAGCATCCCTGCTGATGCCTGCCTTAAAACTCCCCGTGATAATCAATGAGTTATACTTCTAGGATGAATTTGTCCAGCTCCTGCTAGAATATCTGCCCTAGTTCCCATACATGTCATCATAGCAAAAATTATTTTATCTAAGAGGTTAGAGAGAGGAGTATTTTCAAGTGTGACTGTAAGGTCCCCACTGTGAATTCTTACATTCAAAATGAAAGCTCAGTTCTGAAGACTACACTTCTATATCAGTTAGGTATCTTAAAGTAGGCCGGATAACAAACAAGTGCAAAATCTCAGCAGTGTGCGATAGTAAGCATGTATCTAGCTCATGGTTTGTGGGTCATTTAGGATTGGCTGATCTAGGCTGCAGTGGGTTGATATGTGATGATCTCAGCTGTGTACTCATGTGACTGGGGATCAGGCTGGGCTCCACTACGGCAGCTTAGTTCTGCATGTCTCCCATCCTCCTCCTGCCTGCCCAAGTTCTCATGGCAGTAGCAGAAGTGCTGGTGAGAAAACACAATAGTGAAAGCATTGTTCAGGCTTTTGAACAAATTATGCTCTCTAATGTTTTATGAACAAACTCAAAGAAAAGGAGTAGGGAAAGAGATTATCCCTTTTTACCAGGACAGCCTACAAAGGCACATGGCAATGGGCATGGATGTTGGAAGAGGTAAAGGGTTGGGAACATTGATAAAGTCTGCTATAGTCGTTGACTTATTATTCTTGAGTATCATCCTATTAAAAGTTAGGTATGGTTCCTTCTGGTAGTGGCAGCTCTAGATGCAAACACCTTTCACTCATTCATCCATTCATTCACTTGTTCATTTAACACATAATGTTGAATTCTTTAGACAAGTGCTGCTTACTAGAAATATGTTGTGAGTCATATATGGACTTTAAAATTTTCTGGTAGCCACTTTTTAATTTATTTATTTTTACATCTTTATTGGAGCATAATTGCTTTACAATGGTGTGTTACTTTCTGCTTTATAACAAAGTGAATCAGTTATACATATACATATGTTCCCATATCTCTTCCATCTTGTGTCTCCCTCCCTCCCACCCTCCCTATCCCACCCCTCCAGGCGGTCACAAAGCACCGAGCTTATCACCCTGTGCTATGCGTCTGTTTCCCACTAGCTATCTACCTTACGTTTGGTAGTGTATATATGTCCATGTCTCTCTCTCGCTTTGTCACAGCTCACCCTTCCCCCTCCCCATATCCTCAAGTCCATTCTCTAGTAGGTCTGTGTCTTTATTCCTGTCTTACCCCTAGGTTCTTCATGACATTTTTTTTTCTTAAATGCCATATATATGTGTTAGCATACGGTATTTGTCTTTCTCTTTCTGACTTCTTCACCCTGTATGACAGATTCTAGGTCTATCCACCTCATTACAAATAGCTCAATTTCATTTCTTTTTATGGCTGAGTAATATTCCACTGTATATATGTGCCACATCTTCTTTATTCATTCATCCGATGATGGGCACTTAAGTTGTTTCCATCTCCGGGCTATTGTAAATACAGCTGCAATGAACATTTTGGTACATGACTCTTTTTGAATTTTGGTTTTCTCAGGGTATATGCCCAGTAGTGGGATTGCTGGGTCATGTGGTAGTTCTATTTGTAGTTTTTTAAGGAACCTCCATACTGTTCTCCATAGTGGCTGTACCAATTCACATTCCCACCAGCAGTGCAAGAGTGTTCCCTTTTCTCTACACCCTCTCCAGCATTTATTGTTTCTAGATTTTTTGATGATGGCCATTCTGACGGGTGTGAGATGATATCTCATTGTAGTTTTGATTTGCATTTCTCTAATGTTAAATGATGTTGAGCATTCTTTCATGTGTTTGTTGGCAGTCTGTATATCTTCTTTGGAGAAATGTCTATTTAGGTCTTCTGCCCATTTTTGGATTGGGTTGTTTGTTTTTTTGTTATTGAGCTGCATGGACTGCTTGTAAATTTTGGAGATTAATTCTTTGTCAGTTGCTTTGTTTGAAAATATTTTCTCCCATTCTGAGGGTTGTCTTTTTGTCTTGTTTATGGTTTCCTTTGCTGTGCAAAAGCTTTTAAGTTTCAGTAGGTCCCATTTGTTTATTTTTGTTTTTATTTCCATTTCTAGAGGAGGTGGGTCAAAAAGGAACTTGCTGTGATTTATGTCATAGAGTGTCCTGCCTATGTTTTCCTCTAAGAGTTTGATAGTTTCTGGCCTTACATTTAGGTCTTTAATTCATTTTGAGCTTATTTTTGTGTATGGTGTTAGGGAGTGATCTAATCTCATACTTTTACATGTACCTGTCCAGTTTTCCCAGCACAACTTATTGAAGAGGCTGTCCTTTCTCCACTGTATATTCCTGCCTCCTTTATCAAAGATAAGGTGACCATATGTGCGTGGGTTTATCTCTGGGCTTTCTATCCTGTTCAATTGATCTATATTTCTGTTTTTGTGCCAGTACCATACTGTCTTGATTACTGTAGCTTTGTAGTATAGTCTGAAGTCAGGGAGCCTGATTCCTCCAGCTCCATTTTTCGTTCTCAATATTACTTTGGCTATTCGGGGTCTTTTGTGTTTGCATACAAATTGTGGAATTTTTTGTTCTAGTTCTGTGAAAAATACCAGTGGTATTTTGATAGGGATTGCATTGAATCTGTAGATTGCTTTGGGCAGTAGAGTCATTTTCACAATGTTGATTCTTCCAATCCAAGAACATGGTATATCTCTCCATCTATTTGTATCATCTTTAATTTCTTTCATCAGTGTCTTATAATTTTCTGCATACAGGTATTTTGTCTCCTTAGGTAGGCTTATTCCTAGATATTTTATTCTTTCTGTTGCAATGGTAAATGGGAGTGTTTTCTTGATTTCATTTTCAGAATTTTCATCCTTAGTGTATAGGAATGCCAGAGATTTCTGTGCATTAATTTTGTATCCTGCTACTTTACCAAATTTATGATTAGCTCTAGTAGTTTTCTGGTAGCATCTTTAGGATTCTCATGTATAGTATCATGTCATCTGCAAACAGTGACAGCTTTACTTCTTTTCCAATTTGGATTCCTTTTATTTTCTTTTCTTCTCTGATTGCTGTGGCTAAAACTTCCAAAACTATGTTGAATAAGAGTGGTGAGAGTGGGCAACCTTGTCTTCTTCCTGATCTTAGTGGAAATGGTTTCAGTTTTTCACCATTGAGGACAATGTTGGCTGTGGGTTTGTCATATATGGCCTTTATTATGTTGAGGAAAGTTCCCTCTATGCCTACTTTTGCAGGGTTTTTATCATAAATGGGTGTTGAATTTTGTCGAAAGCTTTCTCTGCATCTAATGAGATGATCATATGGTTTTTCTTCTTCAATTTGTTAATATGATTTATCACATTGATTTTTTTGCATATATTGATGAATCCTTGTATTCCTGAAATAAACCCCACTTGATCATGGTGTATGATCCTTTTAATGTGCTGTTGGATTCTGTTTGCTAGTATTTTGTTGAGGAGTTTTGCATCTATGTTCATCAGTGATATTGGCCTGTAGTTTTCTTTCCTTGTGACATCCTTGTCTGGTTTTGGTATCAAGGTGATGGTGGCCTCGTAGAATGAGTTTGGGAGTGTTCCTCCCTCTGGTATATTTTGGAAGAGTTTGAGAAGGATAGGTGTTAGCTCTTCTCTAAATGTTTGATAGAATTCGCCTGTGAAGCCATCTGGTCCTGGGCTTTTCTTCGTTGGAAGATTTTTAATCACAGTTTCAATTTCAGTGCTTGTGATTGGTCTGTTCAAATGTTCTATTTCTTCCTGATTCAGTCTTGGCAGGTTGTGTATTTCTAAGAATTTGTCCATTTCTTCCAGGTTGTCCATTTTATTGGCATAGAGTTGCTTGTAGGAATCTCTCATGATCTTTTGTATTTCTGCAGTGTCAGTTGTTACTTCTACTTTTTCATTTCTAATTCTATTGATTTGAGTCTTCTCTCTTTTTGCTTGATGAGTCTGGCTAATGGTTTATCAATTTTGTTTATCTTCTCAAAGAACCAGCTTTTAGTTTTATTGATCTTTGCTCTCATTTCCTTCATTTCTTTTTCATTTATTTCTGATCTGATTTTTATGATTTCTTTCCTTCTGCTAACTTCGGGGTTTTTTTTTGTTCTTCTCTCTCTAATTGCTTTAGGTGCAAGGTTAAGTTGTTTATTCTAGATGTTTCGTGTTTCTTAAGGTAGGATTGTATTGCTATAAACTACCCTCTTAGAACTGCTTTTGCTGCATCCCATAGATTTTGGTTCATCGTTTCTCCATTGTCTTTTGTTTCTAGGTATTTTTTGATTTCCTCTTTGATTTCTTCAGTGATCACTTCGTTATTAAGTAATGTATTGTTTAGCCTCCATGTGTTTGTATTTTTTAGAGATCTTTTCCTGTAATTGATATCTAGTCTCATAGTGTTGTGGTCGGAAAAGATACTTGAAACAATTTCAATTTTCTTAAATTTACCATGGCTTCACCTGTGACCCAAGATATGATCTACCCTGGAGAATGTTCCATAAGCACTTGAGAAAAATGTGTATTCTGTTGCTTTTGGATGGAATGTCCTATAAATATCAATTAAGTCCATCTCGTTTAATGTATCATTTAAAGCTTGTGTTTCCTTATTTATTTTCATTTTGGATGATCTGTCCATTGGTGAAAGTGGGGTGTTAAAGTCCCCTACTATGAATGTGTTACTGTCAATTTCCCCTTTTATGGTTGTTAGTATTTGCCTTATGTATTGAGGTGCTCCTATATTGGGTGTATAAATATTTACAATTGTTATATCTTCTTCTTGGATCGATCCCTTGATCATTATGTAGTGTCCTTCTTTGTCTCTTGTAATAGTCTTTATTTTAAAGTCTATTTTGTCTGATATGAGAATTGCTACTCCAGCTTTCTTTTGGTTTCCATTTGCATGAAATATCTTTTTCCATCCCCTTACTTTCAGTCTGTATGTGTCTCTAGGTCTGAAGTGGGTCTCTTGTAGACAGCAAATATATGGGTCTTGTTTTTGTATCCATTCAGCCAATCTGTGTCTTTTGGTGGGAGCATTTAGTCCATTTACATTTAAGGTAATTATCGATATGTATGTTCCTACTCCCATTTTCTTAATTGTTTTGGGTTCGTTGTTGTAGCTCTTTTCCTTCTGTTGTGTTTCTTGCCTAGAGAAGTTCCTTTAGCAGTTGTTGTAGCTGGTTTGGTGGTGCTGAACTCTCTCAGCTTATGCTTGTCTGTAAAGGTTTTAATTTCTCCATCAAATCTGAATGAGATCCTCGCTGGGTAGAGTAATCTTGGTTGCAGGTTTTTCTCCTTCATCACTTTAAATAAGTCCTGCCAGTCCCTTCTGGCTTGCAGAGTTTCTGCTGAAAGATCAGCCGTTAACCTTATGGGGATTCCCTTCTGTGTTATTTGTTGCTTTTCCCTTGCTACTTTTAATATGTTTTCTTTGCATTTAATTTATGACAGTTTGATTAATATGTGTCTTGGCGTATTTCTCCTTGGATTTATCCTGTATGGGACTCTCTGTGCTTCCTGGACTTGGTTAACTATTTCCTTTCCCATATTAGGGAAGTTTTCAACTATAATCTCTTCAAATATTTCCTGAGTTCCTTTCTTTTTCTCTTCTTCTTCTGGAACCCCTATAATTCGAATGTTGGTGCGTTTAATGTTGTCCCAGAGGACTCTGAGACTGTCCTCAGTTCTTTTGATTCTTTTTCCTTTGTTCTGCTCTGAAGTAGTTATTTCCACTATTTTATCTTCCAGGTCACTTATCCGTTCTTCTGCCTCAGTTATTCTGGTATTGATTTGTTCTAGAGTATTTTTAATTTCATTTATTGTGTTGTTCATCGTTGTTTGTTTCATCTTTAGTTCTTCTTGTTACTTGTTAAATGCTTCTTGCATTTTGTCCATTGTGTTTCCAAGATTTTGGATCATCTTTACTATAATTATTCTGAATTCTTTTTCAGGTAGACTGCCTATTTCTTCTTCATTCGTTAGGTCTGGTGGGTCTTTATCTTGCTCCTTCTTCTGCTGTGTGTTTTTCTGTCTTTTCATTTTGCTTATCTTACTGTGTTTGGGGTCTCCTTTTTGCAGGCTGCAGGTTCGTAGTTCCCGTTGTTTTTGGTGTCTGTCCCCAGTGGCTAAGGTTGGTTCAGTGGGTTGTGTAGGCTTCCTGGTGGAGGGGACTGGTGCTTGTGTTCTGGTGGATGAGGCTGGATCTTGTCTTTCTGGTGGGCAGGTCCACGTCTGGTGGTGTGTTTTGGGGTGTCTGTGGCCTTATTATGATTTTAGGCAGCCTCTCTGCTAATGGGTGGGATTGTGTTCCTGTGTTGCTAGTTGTTTGGCATAGGATGTCCAGCACTGTAGCTTGCTGGTTGTTGAGTGAAGCTGGGTGCTGGCGTTGAGATGGAGATCTCTGGGAGATTTTCGCTGTTTGATATTACATGGAGCTGGGAGGTCTATTGTGGACCAGTGTCCTGAAGTTGGCTCTCCCACCTCAGAGGCACAATACTGACTCCTGACTGCAGCACTAAGAGCCTTTCAACCAAACGGCTCAGAATAAAAGGGAGAAAAAGTAGAAAGAAAGAATTAGTAGAAGTAGAAAGAAAGAGAGAAAGAAAGAAAGAAAGGAGGGAGGGAGGGAGGAAGGAAGGAGGGAAGGAAGGAAAAAAAGAAAGAAGGAAAGAAGATAAAGTAAAATAAAATAAAGGAACATAAAATATAATAAAGTTATTAAAATAAAAAAATAATTATTAAGAAAAAAACAGACGGAGAGAACTCTAGGACAAATGGTGGAGGCAAAGCTATACAGACAAAATCTCACACAGAAGCATACACATACACACTCACAAAAAGAGGAAAAGGGGAAAAAATCATAAATCTTGCTGTCAAAGTTCACCTTCTTAATTTGGGATGATTCGTTGTCTATTCATGTATTCCACAGATGCAGGGTGCATCAGGTTGATTGTGGAGCTTTAATCCACTGCTTCTGAGGCTGCTGGGAGAGATTTCCCTTTCTCTTCTTTGTTTCCTCAGCTCCCAGGGGCTCAGCTTTGGATTTGGCCCCGCCTCTGCGTGTAGGTCGCCTGAGGGCGTCTGTTCTTCGCTCAGACAGGACGGGGTTAAAGGAGCCGCTGATGCGGGGGCTCTGGCTCACTCAGGCCGGTGGGGGGGGGGGGGAGGGAGGGGCACGGAGGGCGGGGCGAGCCTGAGGCGGCAGAGGCCGGCGTGACGTTGCACCAGCCTGAGGCGTGACGTTGCACGAGCCTGAGGCGCGCCGTGCGTTCTCCCGGGGGAGTTGTCCGTGGATCCCGGGACCTTGGCAGTGGCAGGCTGCACAGGCTCCCCGGAAGGGGTGTGTGGATAGTGACCTGTGCTCTCACACAGGCTTCTTGGTGGCGGCAGCAGCAGCCTTAGCGTCTCATGCCCGTCTCTGGGGTCCGCGCTTTTAGCCGCGGCTCGCGCCCGTCTCTGGAGCTCCTTTAAGCAGCGCTCTTAATCCCCTCTCCTCGCGCACCACGAAACAAAGAGGGAAGAAAAAGTCTCTTGCCTCTTCGGCAGGTCCAGACTTTTCCCCGGACTACCTCCCAGCTAGCTGTGGTGCACTATCCACTAACCGCCAACCCCAGTCCTCATCCTGCCCTCCGACCGATGTCCGAGCCTCAGCTCCCAGCCCCCGCCCGCCATGGCGGGTGAGCAGACAAGCCTCTCGATCTGGTGAGTGCCGGTCTGCCCTGATCCTCTGTGCGGGAATCTCTCCGCTTTGCCCTCCGCACCCCTGTTGCTGTGCTCTCCTCCGCGGCTCCGAAGCTTTCCCCCTCCGCCACCCGCAGTCTCCGCCCGCGAAGGGGCTTCCTAGTGTGTGGACACTTTTCCTCCTTCACAGCTCCCTCCCACTGGTGCAGGTCCCGTCCCTATCCTTTTGTCTCTGTTTATTCTTTTTTCTTTTGCCCTGCCCAGGTACGTGGGGGGTTTCTTGCCTTTTGGGAGGTCAGTGGTCTTCTGCCAGCGTTCAGTAGGTGTTCTGTAGGGGTTGTTCCACGTGTAGATGTATTTCTGGTGTATCTGTGGGGAGGAAAGTGATCTCCGCGTCTTACTCTTCCGCCATCTTTCGGTAGCCACTTGTTTAAAAAGTAAAAATAAAGAGATAGGACTAAGTGTAATAATGTATTTTATTTAGTGAAATTATCCAAAATATTATCATTTTGACATGAAATCAGTATTAAAGTTATTAATGAGATATTTTATGTTCTTATTTTGGGGGCACTAACTCTTCAAAATCCAGCATGTAGTTTTTTCTTGCAGCCCATTTCAGTTTGAACTAGTTACATTTCAAGTGCTAAAAAGCCACGAGTGAGTACTAGCTACCGTATTAGACAGTGAAGTTACAGACTATGTATTGAACTTGGTGCTGAGGATACAAGACACCTGCCCCATAGATCTTACAATCTCAAGAGAAAGGAGATTTAATTTACATAGTGTAGTCATTATATATCTTTTTGAGAAACTCATATTTTAATTTACATTTCTCAGATCTCGTCATGCCCCTGTGCTCCAACTCCTCTCCTTATGGTACTAGTTCTCTATAATACAACCCCATGCAACCTCTCTAGCCTAGTTTGGTTCGAGACATTTCAACATGTCTTTTCAAATCTCTTATGGAGCACCATCACTGTACTCCAAAGTCTGGCAACAAAGATGTGGCTTTTTTTTTTTTTCCAAGATCAATATAGTAAAGGGATATTACCTGAGATCTTATTACCAGGTGGATAAATATCCACATTATAACTTCACCTGATAGAAAAGTTGAATGGAAAAGTTTACTTTCTCAGTGCTTATCTGCTTTTAAAAAAAATTTAAAAAAAAAAAAACTGTGGGTAGTTGTAGAGAGAATGCATAGTAATAGATAAAGGGGAGAATATTGCTTCAGAAGTAGTACAAGGAGTAACAGAGGCAGAGAATGGAGAAAATGCGGAAAAAAAAGGGGAAACATTAATAGTGTTTATCTGTTTTTGACCTTATTAAGCTTGTAAGTGCCTAAAAGAAAGGTTTGATTTCTCTGCACTAAACTGTCCAAGCAAGATTTATCAAAAAGGGTAGTTTTTAGAAAACAATTATTGTCTATTGAAATTGCAGATAAAGCGTCTCGAAAAGAATAGGGAGATAGGATATTTTCTTTGTAGTCTAAAAAATAAAAACCCTGATGTTTCTTTAAATAGATCAGCATAGCTTAAAGAACTGAAAAAGGTTTCTTTTAAATGCCATGAATCACCCCGTGATTTATTTTCTTTTGTAATCCTGTTCTGCTTATTGTGTGCCTTTTCAGTGGTGATTCAGTGCCTTTTCAGTGTTTTGGTGTGTAACCCATTGATATCAAAACCACTTTGGGCAAATGCCCTCATGCTTCCTTGTTCCTCTGGCAACATGGCTGGTCCCAGTGCTGACACCTGGGCTCACGCTCTTAGGAAACCCAGAGCACCTTTGACTTTCATAGCTTGTGTGATCGGTACTCGTCTCCAGATAGCAAACAGTTTAGGTAATTTGGTACAGAGAACAGTGTAGTAGATTGTAAGCTCCAAGATGCTGTTTTTACAAGATATTACTGAAAACTGAGTTATGGCTCTGTGTTTTCATACTAGACACTTTAGAAAATGACTATAATTACATAGAGAAGAGAGTCCAGATTACATGGTGGGCTTTTTTACACATTAAATTACAAAGATATATTTATGCATCTACTCCAGTTTTTCATGAAGGATTTAAATCAGAGCAGGAACATTGGTCTTGTGTTTAGTGACAAAGGATCATCTCAGTCATTTCAAATACTATTTTTCAGCACCAGTGGACATCCACCAGGTATCTCCTCTCCGCTTCCCCTCCTCCAACACACATACACACATTTTTCATTCTTGCTTCTGACTCTGATATATTTTGAGTCATTTCCTTTTATTAAGATATTTTTAGATGGGGATTAAAAATAAATTGAAATGAGTCAAGCAATAACTTGAGAACTGACTTAAAACAGTGTAAGCTGAAGTCAATGAGTATGCTGTGTACTTGCAAATTATCTAAGAATCTTTATATCCCCATGGCTTAAAACAAAGAAGACATACCATAAATATTTATTGGATGAACAAATGTATAAATGTTATCTAATTAAAGAAATTTTAGTGACTATGGGTTTACCTTTTTCTGGAAATTAAGCCCTTTCAAACAGAAAGAAGGATCTAAGAATTGAGCAGCCTTTCAGACATAACCATTTAGCACTCTGTCCCTGTTGCCATGTCTCAAAGACTAGAAGGAGTCCCAGCAACTGCAGAAAGAGAGGCCAGGCCTAAATATAGGTGGCAAAATAGGGCCACAGTTCTTAACTCCTACCATCAAACCACGACTTCAGCCTCTTCACTGTGGCCTGAACAGAGAAGTACAAGAGTGGAGATGGAGGTCTAACCTTAATACGCGTATTACTTATGCTATATTCCTGTCTCCCAAGGAAACCCCATTCCAGTTTTAAGATTAAGGTCAGAGATACTCTGGATCTTCCTTTAGCAAAGCAAAACCCATTACCATTTTCTTTGGAAAGATCTTTTCCAGTCATCAGATCTATCCAGTCATAAGGTCTATATTAAGGACATGGGAGAATTTCACTCATTCAATAAATAAGCATCGGGCATCTTCATTGAAATAGATTTGTCTCCTTTAATTAGACCAACTCTCAACATTTCTAAAGTGTTCCCACTCTCAGGATTATCTTTTTTATTGTTGTCAAGATATGTTGAAAGTAGAGGAATTGTTAAAAGCTTATAACTCTAAAATTCTATATGTAAATGAGCACCTAGCAAAGCTTTTATTAAATGTTGATGAGCAGGTACACTGTTCCTCTTAGAAAGCTTATATTCTGACAGCACTTACATTTTGTTTCTCTTCTTCTCTTTCTTCTACTTACCCTCCCTGTGAATTAATACTTTACCTGATTAGTATGAAGGGTATCACAGTTTTCATTTGTTAGTTGAAAATCTAGACCTCACTAAGTGGAGAAAACTACCATCAGACTAGAAATGGGAGTCCAGTTTAATGAACAGACTTTGGCTCTGTGTGTGTGTGTGTGTGTGTGTGTGTGTGTGTGTGTGACAGAGAGAGAGAGAGAGAGAGAGAGAGAGAGACTTTTCCCAGAAATTCTAGAATCACAGACTCAGGCAGTCAAAGTGTTTAGAGGACATATAGTCAACGATTCTCAGTTCAGGTTGCATATTACAGTCACCTGGGGAACTTCTGAGGCTCCATTTTTCCCGGACCAACTGAACCATCATCTTTGAGGATAGGGCCTGGGGATGGGTATTTTTTTAAACCTCAGAGTATTCTAAAGTGAGCCAAGGTTTAAAACCCCTGGTTTAGTCCAATTCTTTTCATAAGGATAGGCAAAATAAAAACCCATCAGGAAGAAATGAAGTATTTCAGGCCTTGTAGAGCCTGGATTAGAAACCACATTACCTAGCCCTAGTCCAGAGCAATTTCCATAACAATGTGGTACTAATATCTTTTGTTAGTTTTGGCTCATTTGAACTTTCCCTTGATAAAATTGTAATAGGAGTGGGGTGGGCACACAGCTGTTAGCAAGCAACCGGGGCCCCTCTCCTAAGCAAGTGACCATTAGGGAGCAACCGTTAGCAAGCAACAGTTAGCAGTCCCACTCAGCCATTGATTGGCATCCCAAGGGGCCCCTCTCCCCTCCCTCCCCTTCCTCTGTATAAAAGGAGCCCGAATTCAGCCAGAGGGAAGATGGTTTTTGAGACACTAGTGTGCCATCTTCTTGGTCTGATGGCTTTCTGATTAAAGTCGATGCTTCTTGCCCCAACACCTCATCTCCCAGTTTAGGCCTGTGGTGCAGCGAGCAGAGCGAGCTTGGGCTCAGTAACAAAATTAGCAGAAGGAATGATGCTTCTTACAACTTTCTGTCAAATGGACTTGAGGAAAAACCCCACCATGCTGGGTTAACACATGAATTTCCTACGTTTCTCGGTAGCGTTGGCCTCCTTGCCTTCTACCAAAAAGAAGTTAGTCTTTGATTGTTGTGAAGAGTTTTTGAACCATATTTATAACTTTCATTTTGTATAAATCCACAAGATATCTTTAATCATTTTAGCATATGTAGACCCATTTTTAAAATCATCATATAAAGTTTGTGTAACTCACTTCCTGAGAAAACAGCACCGATAACACTGCCCAGTTTGCAGTGTTGAAGATATAGCTAAACATTTTCCTGTTTTTTTGACATCCATCTTTTCTGTGTGTGTATATCTGTTGAAGCCATCAAAGTCTAAAATATTTCAATTCAGCATAAAATCGCAGTACCGATTTTTGTATGGCATGTATTTTATCTTGTGCCGAGATGGGAAAGCATATCTAAATGCATCATGCCTATGCTCAAAAGTAATGCAAATCTCCTGTCTTGCCAGTGCCAGAAATAAATGAAAATGATAATAAAGGCTAGAAACGTTTTTCTCTTTTGCACTGATGCAAAATTTTGTATGTAGTGATCATCATCAGGCATTAAGCATCCACTGTAAGCCAGACATTCTAGATGGGCAGAAGAATACTGAAGGCATAGTTTCTACTCTCAACTCTTATTAATCAAAAGCAAATAAATACAGTTTAAAGTCGTTGAGAGTAAAGAATAAACATTGAAGTTTTTAGAACTTCTAAATATATTCTGTGATTTAAGAGTAGAGCTATATACATTCACACAGTTTTTTCAACCTATTACAAGTCTACACTAAAGACAGTTAGATAGTTGATAGTTGAACTGTGTGTCTGTGTCTACAAGTGGGTGTTACCTTATGTGAATTGTGTATGATTTGTACTAATTTTCTCCACAGTGCAAAGAATAGAGAAATTCATGAATAGCAGGTGTTTTACTGATTCTTTTTATGAAAATGCTGCAGAAATGCCAATGTCAGAACCACAGAGTAAAGAAGGTCAGTGTATAAGAAGGAGCAGACCAGATGGACGTCCTTAATGAAAGCCATACTGCCTTGATGGAATTTACCACTGCTCAGAGTATGAGTCTCTGCATTACCAGCCTGAGAATTTGATTTAAGGAGGCAGTCTCATTCTGGTCAGACTCACAAGGAACTTAAGTACCTGAACTAGATGGTCAGTTCGTGAATGGGGAACCACTCCACTACTGTGTCCAGAATGTTGGTGTCCTTTGCGTCCAGTGCCTCTTTCTGACCTAGCAGTCCCTGGGGGAGCTGACCAGTAAACGTGGGTGGTTGTGAGGGATGTGCCATTCAGGCCGCAGGGGAGTGTGAGGAATATTCTGAAGATGTGACTTCTGTTTGCAGGAGGATGCAAGCTCTTCATCCACCCTGGCAACTTCTGATTTCTGGATTTTCTCTTCTTCATTCTCAAAGCTAGTAGTGGTCAATCCATGTTCCACAGAATGCTAGGATTCTGTGTAAGGATTATTTTGTGGGAGATGGATCCTCTAACATAGAAAAAACAAAACTTAAGCTACTGCCCTCTCTAGCCATTCCCTTCCTGTTGTGATACAATTTTAGCTTCTCTAGTCATTTTCCAGTCCTGTCTCCTTGCAATGAAATTATTTCCAGATCTCCTTAATGGACTATAGGGAGTTCCCAAACTCTCAGTGTTTCTTTTATTGAGATAATCACAGAAGGTCAATCATCTAGGAATAATCACAGATGTCTTATGTGTAGCTTTTACTTATTTAATTCTCATCATATGATATTATTTCTCTCATTTCCTTAGGAAGTTTTCAAAATTATGAGAGAATTTTGCTTTTTACTAGTAGGTGCTGTTATAGGGTACTCTAAATCTTTGAGCCAGAGGTAGATAAATAAAACTTTTTACATTTCAATGCAATATTGAGAAAAACCTACAAAAAATATACATAAATAGGCAAGCTTATATTCTTTTTGTAGCACTCATGAACATCTGTACTCCACGTGTTTTTTAAAACTTCACTACTTGCATTATAGAATGGCTATGACATCCATTGGCAATCTCATACTCTTAAAGGAATCAGTTTTTAAAGAAATACAAAAGGGATGAATTGGGAGATTGGGATTGACATATATACACTAATATTTATAAAATAAATAACTAATAACCTGCTGTATAAAAAATAAAATTCAAAAAAAGCAAAAGGTTTTACTATAATTATAGAACACATGTCAATTTTCATGCAAAAGGACTAACCCAATCTTGCCAATAGCTATAGAAATTAACAAAACAGAAAAGTTTAGCCAGTGAAATACCGTATACTTGAAAATAATTTTTCCCATCATACAGAAAAGAAGCATGTAAAAAGAGGCAGAGCATAAGGTCCTTCCTTCATGCAATTAAGCTTATTTTTTATTTACATAAAGAGAAGCAAAATAAACAGGCCACTTCAGCCTATCCCTTGGAGTTTAAGTTACAGGAGAAAAGAAATCATGACTATATACTGGTGGAATTTTGCTTGAAAAGCAGTTGAATATTAAGTTACAAATCACTAGTTTCTTAAAATATCTTTTAATAGCTGGGTAAAAATTATAAAATAGCCTGCTCTCTGATTTTTTTTTTTTTGCGGTACGCGGGCCTCTCACTGTTGTGGCCTCTCCCATTGTGGAGCACAGGCTCCGGACGCGCAGGCTC
Organism: Globicephala melas; assembly: GCF_963455315.2. Taxonomy (NCBI): domain Eukaryota; kingdom Metazoa; phylum Chordata; class Mammalia; order Artiodactyla; family Delphinidae; genus Globicephala; species Globicephala melas. The sequence goes on along the minus strand of NC_083327.1, from coordinate 43,730,627 downwards.
AGTGGCCATGGTTCACAGGCCCAGCTGCTCTACGGCATGTGGGATCTTCCCAGACCGGGGCATGAACCCATGTCCTCTGCATCGGCAGGCGGACTCTCAACCACTGTGCCGCCAGGGAAGACCTGCTCTCTGATTTTTAAGAAAACTATTTGTAGTCATTCTTAAAATGCGTTTTGTGCAAGAGGTTTCTTTTTCAATTTTTTTTCTTTCCTTTCTTTTTTTTTTAATTTTACAAACTCCCTAACAGATTCAATACCCTGAGAAAACTAGAAGATATTTATAACTAAACAACAAGTCTATAGAACCCCAAAGGCGATTACCTCGTATATAAGTAAGCCTTAGGCCAACTTCAACTAGTTTTTAAGAAACAGATGTTTAAGCCTGCTCAAGAATTTTATTCAGGCACAAAATTTGCATTATCTACTCTTAAATTTCGTGGCCTCTCCCCTTCTGGCTCCCCTCAATTCTATCTACCATTTTTCAACTTAAGCATTTTCTGGCTACAGTTAACACAGTCAGAAGCCTTTGAGAAACATGTATCCCTGTATCCTCCTGTTTAATAACACTTACAGCCCCACTGCTTCATTACCTTTAGACTCCAGTGCATGTTCTTATTATAGGTTACCCTAAGAAATATCTTATTTAAGGTAATATCAGTATATAGCATAGGCTAAAATTTCATCCCTACTTTGGAATACCTGCAAGTTCTTTTTGCCCCTTTCAGGTAAATATCCAATAACTAGGAATTAATTTGTACTTGGGATAACTATTTTCCAAAATAACTTGTCTCAGCTCCAAAAGACTTTAGCTTTTAATTATTGAAACTATTGGGATTTCCCTGGTGGTCCAGTGGTTAAGAATCCATCTTGCAATGCAGGGGATGCCGGTTTGATCCCTGGTCAGGGAGCTGGGATTCCACATGCCGCAGGGCAACTAAGCCCACATGCCAGAACTACTGAGCCGGTGCACCACAACTAGAGAGCCTTCGCGCCACAACTAATGAGCCTACGTGCCACAACTAGAGAGAAGCCCGCACACTGCAACAAAGAGCCCACGCACTGCAACAAAAGGTCCCACATCCCACAACTACGACCCAATGCAACCCCCCAAAAATAAATATTTTTAAAATTATTGAAACTATTGAATTTTTGCTTATATTTTTCAAAGACAAAAGATTTTTAAAAAGAAATATAAAATATTTGAAAGTATGACAGTGAAAACAGCAAACATCATGTTTGAGTGTTTATTCACATAACTCAGGGCTTATCTGAAGGTTCTTCATGTCATGCAGAAAAACAGCTCCTTTATAATTAATCTATGCAGATTCTGTAGAATTGGGATCCAGAAACAAGTTACCTATTTTTTACTTCCATTTTTGACAGACTAATAATATATTTCCCCTTGTTCACTTTAATCTTATCCTTTTAAGAAAGAGTCAGAGTAGAAGAAATATCATTATCAATACAGTTGAATGTCTTCTGAACCCCTACTACTTACATAGCATTCTGCTATATAGTACAAAGAAATAGGACATTTCTTTGCCTTCAGCGTACTAAGTAATTCAAAAAATAAAATATACAGGAAAAAATAATAACACAAGGTGGTTCTTGGTTCAGGAGTTATTGCAAGGAAATTGTTCATTCATTCAACAAATATTTATTGAGTGCCTACTGTGTGCTAAGCACTCTGCTGAATGCAGGGTATTTTAAAAATGAGGATAATTATAAACAGAAATAGTCACTTCTCTCTAGGGATATGAGGATGAAGAGGTAGGGACTGGGTGATGTAAGTCCTTGTTCTTTACCCTGAGAACAATGAGAAGGCATTGAAGGCTTTTAAACAAGGGGTTGACATGATCAGTTGTGTGTTTTTAAAAGATCTAAATGCCATGAGGAGAATTTAGTGAAGAGAAACAAAATGTGAGATGAGAGACAGAAAAAAGCCATGCAGTATTCCAGGCAACAGACAAGGTTTTAGAGGTTGTGGTGGTGGTGGTAGTGGTGATGATAGTGGAGGAGAAAAGGAAAGAGGAAGATAGAGAAAGAAAGGGGACAAAGTAGATAGATTTTAAAATTATTTAAGCAGTAAAATCAAAAGCATTTGATAATCAGGTACTGGGGCTAAGGGGGAAAAGAAGGATTAAATCTACTCTGATTCCTTTTTTTAAAGGTTGAAGGCCTTGCTTTTTGGCTTGTTTAACTAATGGCTGATGGTGCTGTTTACAAAAATAGGCAACACTGGAGGAAAGGTGTATTTGAGAGGAAGGTTTTTATGAATCCAGTTAGGAAAAATTCAGTTTGAGGGACCTTCAAGACATTCAAGTTTAGATTTCAACTATTCAGTTAGAAGAAAATGTTAAGCTAAAGATAAGATTTGAGAGTCATCAAATGATAGCATCATATACTTTGATGGGCTCTCTTATCAATATATACAGTGGAAAATAAAGTGGTTTAGATTAGAAAACTCTGGAGACATTTCATGGGGAAGAGGACTGGATCATGAAAAGAGGTAGAATATAGATAGGAAGAGAGAGAAGCAGAAATGAATGAAATGGCAGGAACACAATAAAAATATAAATAAACAGACTGTAAAGATTTTGGCTGCAAGTAACAGATACCAACCCAAACTGGCTTAATACAAAAAAAAAGGAATCTATAAATTCACACATAACTGAGACATTCAGAGTATTCTACCTGCAAGCAAAGCTCTGTCCCAGGGTGAAACACCAAGCTCAGAACTCAGATCCTTTTTATCTGTTTTTCAGCTATTTCCTTGGTGTTGACTTGAGTTCTAGCAAGTTCTCCTCTGATGATCCCAAGGTGGTTGCTAGTAGTTCCAGATGCTACATGTTCATATGCTTATGTCCAGCAAGAAAAACAAAGTTCATTTATTTATTTATTTATTTACACAATAGGGCAATGAAAACCCCAGAATGGAGATCATTGACCTATTAAGGTTGTGTGCTCATCGCTAATATTGTAGGTAGAGATTGAGGTACATGGATTATTTTAACCTAGTCAGGGTGTACCTCTGGAGTGGAGACAAATCCTCTCACTAAACTACCTAGAGTATTGGGGAAGGGAGATAGGAAATCTAGGAGTTATGTTATAAGGAGTCTTAAATGCCAAGTTAAAGACCTTGTTCTTAATCTAATAGACTAAAAGTTCTTGTGATTTGAACAGAAGAGGCATCCAGTGAAATTATTTCAAAAAATTAAGACTTGAGGCAACTATAGTACATATGGCAATGTTTAAGAAAAACAGAAAAAGAAATCTGTTAAAGAGTCTATGGCAATAGTTTAGGATAGAGAAAGTGAAAACCCAGACTGGGATTGAGTAAGAAATGTTGATGAAAGGAAGCCAGTAATGAAGTAATGGATGTGAACAATATTTCAGACGAAGAATCCACAGGACTTAGTAATATAATAATGGTGGAACTTCAAACTCTTCCACTGAGATTTCGACTAATGTGGTAGCTTTGGCACTGAGGCAAAAATGAAAACCTTTCTTTTACCGTAGTACTTGACCCTTTTATTCCGAACTTAGCTCTGAGCTAGGCTTTTCATTTCATTTTGTTCTAGTTAGTTACCACCACCTTGTGACCCATTATTCCCCACATGCACAACTTTCCTAGGAGTCAAAAGAAGGCAAGTTCCAACCTCTGTCAGAATGAAAGCTGTCCTTGACTACATAGAATGAGAACTTGCAGATTACTTTGCAATTTATAAAGATAGGTATCACTACAAGCATAGCAGTGGCACTTACTGTTTAACAAATGTTTTTTGAGCATTTCGTCAACCTACAATGATTCTGTTAGCAACAGAAAACCCGGTGGTTTAAACAAGTACAATTCCAAAGGAAACAGTTAGTAGTGTTGGTTCAGCTGCTCATCGATAACAGGGCCGATATCTTTGAGTTTCTCTGGACTTTTGTTATGTTTTACATCACGGTGACAAGGTGACTGCTCTACCTCCAAGTATCCCAGCCTCATTCAAGGCAAGCAATTGTGTGGTAAAGAGAAGAGAAGGAACCTTTCTATTTATCAATAAAACAAATTTCTGCCTGGATTTCTAACCCAGTGTACTTCTTATAGTTCATGGGCCAGAATGGGATCGCATGACCACTCTTAGCAGTAAGGGAGGCCAAGAGAGTGAACGTTTGATTTTCTGTTCTCTATTTCTGTGAGTCATAGCAAGCAAGAAGAAAGTTGGAAATGGATTTTGGGTGGCCAAACAGTAAGCTCTTCCGTGAAAACCTATCGTTCTACAGTATGCTCTGTGCTTGCATATGTATTACACTCTTATTTTGTATTTGACTTGGTATTTATCTGTGCATGATGCTTCCTCTACCCTTTGGGAGAATATTTTCATGATTAATTACCAATTTTTAAAATGGGTATTTTATTCTCTTTTTCCATTAGCTACTACTAACACCTGCTTAACTCATGCAGCAAAGAAGCTAGAATTTTGGTTTCCCTGAGTAGGCAACACATATTGAGTACAAAGGATATAATTTTTATTTATGTCTAATTATCTTGGCAATCATTACCCATGTTAAAGAAAACATAGCAAAAGTACCAGATGATTCCATTGGGATTTAGTAAAGTATCACATTTTATCTTTTATGAGATGTGATAGAGTCTCACATAAGGATGTATTTCCAAAAGACCTCATCAGCCTTGACTTAGGAAGAAATTCAGCACCAAAATGTAGCACCTGCATATCAAAACTAAGATTAGTAATTATACCACTTGATGCAATGTTTAGAAAAGTAGTCAATTAAAGCAATATGAATTCAACCAGAATCCTCTGCAGACAGCAGCATCACTCAATTCTGACTTCACAGTGATATGAAATTTTAAATAACAACGGTGCTAAATCAGGGAGCAGCGAACCCAGGCCAAGTTTAAATTTAGTAACAGTGCTAGTTTACTGAAAATAACCTTCTCCATAGCAGATTCTCTGTGAATTTCAGGTGACCAACTATTTGTTTTTCTGTTCTGTTCAGAGGTAATCAGGTACCCAGAGGCTTCAGCATTGCTGTCTTCCCTTCTCAATGGCGTTTCTGGTGTCCACCTCAGGAGTCTCCTTGGCCAGCTCTGAAACACTTGAAAATTAAACAGAGAATCCACTGCATATATTCTTCTTGAAAATTTCCATTGTATATGTTCAGAACTTTCTGAATAAGAATAAGGATTTGAAGGTAAGAGAACTTTGGAAGTAACTCACATTCTTGTGTAACTCTTAATTACATCAAAAGTGAATATTTAATATATTTTTTTAAATATACAAAAGTAAAAGCAGTTGTTGAATATAAGGAAAATAGCCAGCTATGTGTAGCTCTGCAGCAAAAAAAGGTAAATAAAATACAAAGTTCAAAACTTGTTATATGTCATGTAAATATAAATACAAGCAAGGCACAGTGGTTATCTTGATACCTGAAATCAGTTTCACCCAAAAAAGCATGGCATACAGTGGTTCCCAAATTCTAATATGCATGAGAGTGACATAGGGGAGAGAGAGGTTCTTAAAATGCTGATTCCTGGGCATATTTCACAGAGAGTTAGATTCACTAGACTGGGATATGGTCCAACAATCTGCATTTTTACAGCTACTCACCCCCAAAAGATCCTGATGAAAGTGGGTCTCGGACCTTTGAGAAACATGGAAATTGGCATTTAAAATAATGTACTTCTAATTTTCAAACTTCATTTAAAGGGGTTTTATGTGGTTTGTTTCCTTCAGTCACAAGAATAAACAAGGAAGACATATTTTAAATTAGTGCTAAATTAGTGCTCCTTTTTTGATCCCCCCCCAATTGAATTATTAATCCTTTCCAATATTCTTTTTTTTAACATCTTTATTGGAGTATAATTGCTTTACAATGGTGTGTTAGTTTCTGCTTTATAACAAAGTGAATCAGTTATACATATACATATATCCCCATATCTCCCCCCTTCCATCTCCCTCCCTCTCACCCTCCCTATCCCACCCCTCTAGGTGGTCACAAAGTCCGAGCTGATCTCCCTGTGCTATGCGGCTTCTTCCCACTAGCTATCTATTTTACATTTGGTAGTGTATATATGTCCATATATACGTTACCACTCTCTCACTTTGTCCCAGCATACCCTTCCCCCTCCCCGTATCCTCAAGTCCATTCTCTAGTAGGTCTGCGTCTTTATTCCCATCGTGGTCCTAGTTTCTTCATGACCATTTTTTGTTGTTGTTTTTTAGATTCCATATATATGTGTTAGCATACGGTATTTGTTTTTCTCTTTCTGACTGACTTCACTCTGTATGACAGACTCTAGGTCCATCCACCTCACTACAAATAACTCAATTTTGTTTCTTTTTATGGCTGAGTAATATTCCATTGTATATATGTGCCACATCTTCTTTATCCATTCATCTGTCGATGGACACTTAGGTTGCTTCCATGACCTGGCTATTGTAAATAGAGCTGCAATGAACATTCTGGTACATGACTCTTATTGAATTATGGTTTTCTCAGGGTATATGCCCAGTAGTGGGATTGCTGGGTCGTATGGGAGTTCTATTTTTAGTTATTTAAGGAAACTCCATACTTTTCTCCATAGTGGCTATATCAATTTACATTCCCACCCATTCTGACGTGTATGAGATGATATCTCATTGTAGTTTTGATTTACATTTCTCTAATGATTAATGATGTTGAGCATTCTTTCATGTGTTTGATCTGTATATCTTCTTTGGAGAAATGTCTGTTTAGGTCTTCTGCCCATTTTTGGATTGGGTTTTTTTTTTTTTTTTGGTGGTACGCAGGCCTCTCACTGTTGTGGCCTCTCCCGTTGCGGAGCACAGGCTCTGGACGCGCAGGCTCAGCGGCCATGGCTCACGGGCCCAGCCGCTCCGCGGCATGTGAGATCTTCCCAGACCGGGGCACGAACCCGTGTCCCCTGCATCAGCAGGCAGACTCTCAACCACTCCACCACCAGGGGAGCCCCAGTATTCCTTTCTAAAGTTCAGTATGATGAGCTAATTTCCCTGATGTCTCTATCTCTCTTTTAGAGTGACAGTCCTGCCATTGCTCTCTTTAGCTGTTTCTCTGTTCCACATAATGTTTTAACTTATTCAGATGTTTATGGATCTAATTCTAAGAAGTATCTAGAAGGTGATAATAATGAATTACTACTGAGGGTTGGCTAAGCATTTTTTTTGACGGTTTTTTCTTTTTCTCTTCATTTTAAAAATTCAGCCTTAGATTTGAAAAGAACAGATCTGCTTAATATGCCTTTAGCTACTCTTTTCCTCTGCAGATTAAACCTTAGAAATCATGTGCTATATTTATAACAGGGTAAATATACATTCATTGAATATCACTTTATTTTATTTCTGTTTCCTATATATAATTTAGCAACTTCATCTTTATTATTTGCAATTTTAAATTTATAAAAGGTTTGCATTTTTATTTCAGTAAAAGAAGAGGCTGGTACGGACATATTCAGACCTTAAATTGTGATGATTTTTTTTAAAGGCTCAATATGATACTACTTTTACAGTGAAGAGTGAAGTTTTTAATCAAAATCCTTTGAGTTTCAGGCTTATAGCTATTTCCTTTTCTGTTAGTCTTTGTGTGAACTTATTCATATCGTATACACTTTCTTGTCCAAAAAGTATCAAAAGGCAAAAATAAACCCTAATCAAAAAGAAGTGTGCCCATATAATGCAAGTTAGCTACACATTACCTATTAGTATTACACAAGGAAAATGAATATAGTTATATGCATAAAATAAAGCAGCATAAAAATTTTAAACTGAATCACTTTGCTGCACACCAGAAGCTAACACAACATTGTAAATCAACTATACTTCAATAAAAAATTAAAAAATAATAAAATGAAATAAAGCAACACTTAAAGTAACCAAAATAAAAGATTTACAGAATTGGGTTAACTCTAACAATGAATTTTCATTTACATTTGTTGTTAGAACTGTTTTCAATAATAAGATTGCCATCTGATGGAAAATTCTAAAATTTGTAGTACACAAGATAGTAAAAATCCTTAAATATATAGTATACAAGTTTATGATTCAACAGAGTCTCCAGATAAGACTTCATAAAGCTTTTAGTGCAGATCTTTTATAATACTTCAATTTCAGAAAAATATAGAAACTACTTTTCCACGCTTTCTTTCTTTTGTCTTCTTTTTTTTTTTCTTTGCAGAGGAGCAGGTGGAGAAAGAATAGAATTGTGTCCTCAAGCGAGTCATGTTCATTATCATTGGCTTATTTATCTTAAATTGTGGCTTCCTATAGAAAACTTACAATGTAGCTTCAGGGAACCTGAGTGAAACAGCCTCCATACTCATGAAGTAAAATATACAACAAAAGAATAAATACAGAAACTTCATAGAAGCATAAAGTTTTAGAGCAGAAATGGACCATTGAGATCTAGTCTGGTCCCCTCATGTATCATAGCATTCTTTTGTCTTCCAAATTTGCTGGTAAAAAGCTTAATACAAAGAGCAGTAAACATCAATCTGGTCAGGTATGAGTTATTAACAAGGAGAAACTAGCCAAGTGTTTTGCAATAATGATTTCTTGAGGGAGAAAGGTAGGAGGAATTTTTCCTCCAAGATGAAGTTTGAGGAAGTGAAGAAAATACCTGGGTACTTATAAATGTAATTCAATTTGAAATCATGTATTATTTTAGTTGTCAGTAGATAATCTGCCATGTCATTAATCTAGAAATGAAAATAGCAAATTTAGGTTTATTTCAGCCACGGTTAGCTGTATCTGGAAATCTGATATTGAGAGAGAGGGAAAAAGAGCTGAAGGTAAGATAGAGCTTTAGAGCAGCAGAGCCATCTGGGACCATTCGGTATAGGAGAAAGGAGATCTAAATATGTAGGAATCTCTGGGGAGTATTAGTGTTATTATGAAACAGTGTAATAATGATATTTGTGAGATATCCAGAATAATTAAAATGTCTATTATTCTCAATTTGAGAAGTTCGAAAGTCATTTAAATTGATGTAGCAAAAGTAAAATTGATGTGGCAAAATGCTCATAATATATTGTAAATGAAAACAACAAGTTACAAACTATGTTGTGATATGGTCCCATTTTGATTAAGAAAAGCTACAGATGCATAGGAAGAAAATTGAAATGATCTACATCATAATATTATTGATGGTTATGATCGATTGATGAAATTATGGCTAATTTTTATTGCTCCTCAGGATTTATAAAACTTTTTCTAAAGTATATATTATTAAAGTAATTTTAACATATTTTTTAAGAGCTGAGAAAATGTTCAGTTATCTGGGAAGTTCACTTTCATAGAACTATAAAGTAGTCCTGCTAATGGTTATTTAAAATAGCCTTAAAGCAAGGCTCTTGCATCTTGTAGTATAGTATTAAACTGATTTGAATATGAGAATAGTACTTCCAATTAGATCAAAATGATTTTTAGATGTAATTCTTCATTTGTGGAATATTGCAGTAGATAAATTTCTCATTTCCCTCCTCATTAAACACTGAAAATTTTGAATTATGACATTAATTTCTTAGAATATTCTTTATTTCTTATATCACGTAATTCCAATGTGCTTTCAAGAATTTTCTAACTATAATAGTTTGCTCCGTTTGGAAGATAATTTTCTATGTTTGGTTACATTAGTGTTAGTACGTCTTTGTTCTTTAAATCTCCAGTGTAACATACGGTTAGTCTTACCATTATTACTACCAGCTGAGGTTGGCCTATGATTTTGTTTATTCTGTCTGAATCCAAAGTAATTAGCTCTTTAGTTTAATGACAATATTTGTTAATGGGTTTTTAGGGCCAAATTCTGCTGTTAGAGAGTGGGTGGTATATTTGAAGATAGAATCTGGCCCTTATGTTTTAAGCATAAGCTATGTAATTTGATTTCAAAATGATGGTTTACAGAGTTTACAGTAGGAAAATGAAATCTGCAATTATCTGAAGTTTGTCAGTTTCAAGAAACAGAAAATGAAAGTGACAATTTATGTAAATGAACAGCAAACCCACTCTAAATTCTCTGATATGGCTATCCTGTATATTGTATTGTTTCATACGTAGCTGGAATAAGAAATGAAATGATAATCATCTAGCAGACATTAGGTAATTTCCCTTATGTGACGGGGCATACAGTGAGTTCTTTAAGTGCATTGAAACGTTTTTTACTATTTTATTTTTTCCATCTTTATTGAAATGTAATTAATGTATAACACTGTGTAAGCTTAAGGTGTACAACGTGATGATTTGATACATTTATATATGATACATTTATATAATGCAATTACCATGATACCATGATTACCATGATAAGGTTAGTTAGCACATTCATCACTCACATAATTAAGAGAAGAGATCTTCAATATTCTCACCACACACACACACAAAAATTGATCGTTGTATTTTTGAAGGACTCAGTGAAGTGGAAAGAACGTTTGCCTGGGGATCACCTGAGTTCAAAGTTAGACTCAGTTTCCTGGTAGCGGACTGACCTTGGGAAAATCTCTTTGCCTCTCCCTGGGCCTGTTTCTTCTTCCTAAAATGATGCCTTTGTACTAGATGATCCCAATGGTCCCTCTAAAATGATAACTCTGACTTGCTTTAAAACAGTGCTATGAGGAAGGCACAAGAAGCGCAAGGAAGATGCAATGACTTGAGCTGACTGAATAAACAAATCATTAAGTCTATTAAAAGGTATTCTGGAGAACTTTCCTTCAATGACTTGTTACTTTTATCCTGGAGAAGAGAAATATTTGGAGAGTTCTACGTAGAAGAGACTGTAGGCTACTCTATTAGAAAATTACAAAGAGACCGATTTTGGCAAAATTTAAAAAGAAACTCACCTAGTAACAGATGAGATATCCAACAATGAGATAGGATGCCTTGGGAGATGGTGAATTCACCATCATTATAGGAAAAGAAAGTGTGTACCAAGGATTTTATAACCTGTCAGACTGGCTTCAAGGTGTAAAAGCTAGAGACAAATATTCTGAACATAATGGAATTCAGGAAATGTTGCTATCATGAGCCCTTCTTGAGGCGACTATTAGAGGACAAACTCCATCAAACCAAGAGATGACTGTAGACACTACTGAAAAAGGACTGCTCGTGAGCATTGAATGTATTTAATTCTAAAACTAAATCTAAAACAGATATGAAGATTAGGGTGACAGAATAGAGCATAAAAGTATAATATCCTGTAGAATTAAAGTAACTAACAAAAATTAGGAGGACACAACAGAAAGAAACTGGTATATAAAGTTAGCTGATTGCTTTATTCTCAATATCTATGAATCAGATACCACTTAAACCTGACAAATCAAGTCATAAAAGTATAAGCTAGAAAAAAAAAGGCACTAAGGAAGGTCATGTTAATGCTCAACATTAGTTGACAAAGAATGGGAGACAGAGGGGAAAAAATGCTACTTTTTCTGTCAGTCATAATAGGGAAATAGTGAATATTCTAAAGATATAGAAGATCAAGTTTATTATATGAAGTTACAAACTTTATATGTAGGTTATCATATGAGCTTATAAAGTTACAAATTAGAAGAAAATGTGCACTCCATTAAATATTCTTTTTTTTTTTTTTTAATTTCATTTATTTATTTATTTTTGGCTGTGCTGGGTCTTCTTTTCTGTGCGTGGGCTTTCTCTAGTTGCGGCGAGCGGGGGCCACTCTTCATCGCGGTGCGCGGGCCTCTCACTGCCGCGGCCTCTCTTGTTGCGGAGCACAAGCTCCAGACGCGCAGGCTCAGTAGTTGTGGCTCACGGGCCCAGCCGCTCCACAGCATGTGGGATCTTCCCGGACCGGGGCACGAACCCGTGTCCCCTGCATTGGCAGGCAGACTCTCAACCACTGCGCCACCAGGGAAGCCCTAAATATTCTTAAGAAGTTACATACATATATTAAGCAAAGAAAGATCATATAATGAAAGTTTTTTAAGACTTAAAAACCTTTAATAGAAAACTTAAAAATATTATGACAAAATAGGTTTGTTGTATCTTTCATGTCAGTAAATGTAAAGAAATATATAGATTTTTTTTTAAGAAAATATTTTCAACTTAGATCACAGTGCTGAACCAAATTCTGTCTCTACAGATAGCAGGATACAACAAAAACAAAGTTATTCAAAAATTTGAAAGTGAAAGGATAGGCCGAGTAGAGTAGAGGGGATGGATAGGTGGTTAAAACAATAGTCTGGACAAGAAGTGAGAAGGGAAGTGGAAAGAGAAAGACATGGATGCAATGCATCTTTTGAAGGAAGAATTATCAGTGCTTGAACTCTAACTGGTTAGAGGGGATAATGGAGAAAACAAGGACCTGGAGACTGGGCCTATGTATTGGTGGGAAGCCTGTAAAAATTAGGTTTTTAATATAAGACTGCAAGGAGTGGATGGAAAGGGGAAGGTAGCAGTCACAAAATGGCAATTGCTGGTGCTGGGTATTGAGACGGGTCACACTTTACCACACCAAGCAAAACTCTGCTAATCCCATAAGGAATTTCAGAGTTTTATGGTCAGTCATACCATGATGGCAGTCATGATTATCTTAGCACTTATTATTTTAAGATTTATAAAAACAATTTCTTTTCACATTCTCAATTATTCTTTGGGCATTGAACTCAAACTTCCATTTCCCCTGATACCATTTGGTACTTTGGTACTTTTCTGATGGCATGTTTCTAATTGTTTGAAAACAGCTGTGGTTAATGGGATTTTTGCTTCAATGGAATACTTAGGATATCACAAATTTTCTCTGTCAATAACTATACCAGTGGATTGCATGCCTTTTTGACAAAATCCAGAGTAAAAAAAAAATACTGCCTCACAGCCCAGTACACATATTCACATCCACTGTTTACCTAGTCCACTAAAATAAAACAGTACTAAAAACAATTTTTAAAAAAGTGTACTAGGCAAATACAATCTAAAGAAATTAGGAGTTAGAATCTTAATATCAGAAAAAGTGATGCTTAGGGCCAAAGGCATTAACTAAGACAAAAGAAAAACTTCATGTGAATGCTAATATGTATAATACATAATAAAGGTATACAATCATGAATAAATAATGGCTTTAAGGGCTACCATAGGAGTTTGTTCAGCAGACTTCTAAAAACATCCCAAGAAATATCAATAATCTGTATTTTAGGTGCTGGACTAAAACAAAAGAATGTCACCTTCTGTATTATAAAGCAAAACATGTATACTGAAATTTATTTTCAAGAGAAAGTATTTTGATATCAAAGAGAGTTAAAAGTACCTATTAACCAAGATTAAGTACTTGGTTAATGAAATTTTTTTTTTCATTTTCAGCAAAAAGGGTTACAAGTTGCTTCTCTTTGTGAAATGAAAGATAGCTTCCACTAAGACTGTAAATGTATGCCTTACACTTATTTGATTTGAAGAAAAGTGGGATGTTTGGATTCCCCCCTACCCCAACAGGTATTCTTAACAGCAGGATACAATTTCAGAGTTTTTTCAGTCAAGAGGTTTCTGCTGAGCAAAAATTCTCGTTCAATTTAGGAATGCAGATTATAATAATTTCCCTATCCTGCTCGCAGCAGGGTTCCTGCCTTCGTTTTGTAGACTCCTAAGTTGCGTAGGAAACAAGTGGGTAACTTCAGTTCCAGGTTAACACATTCTTTAAGCATAGTCCCATTAACTCAACTTAGTTATAATGCAAAGCTGCTTAGCTTCACAAGTGAAATGGAATACATTTGAATTGCTTTCCTAATGTAATACCTATTTATAATAAATGCAAAGTGGTTTATGATGGCAGACTTTGTAGAGCATTATAAAAATTATGAGAGGAAAAAGCTTATTTTTCCTGACCTAAAATTGTAAAGAAATGCCATGTATGCCAGCATGTGACACTCCTATCAAAATAAAAGGAGAAAAAATATTCAAAAATAAAAATGTAGTACATTGGCCTGTATGATATATTACTTCAGCAAAAAAAAAATTTTTAATGAAGCTATTATATTCTACAGTAGCGTTTTTTCCCTAGATGGCACAGTTTTTCTAATTTACATACATTTTCTTCAGTTTAATTTCTTTCTTACTAGGCCTCAACTTCAACCATATGGTTCAGACTTTCCTTACTTTGTTTGAGAAAGTAAAGATTGCTCAAATAGCATCTTTTTTCTCCTAGTATTAAAATAATTGCATCTGTAATAAATTCAAATTGAATTATGTAAACCACACATTACTATAATGTAGGTTACTAAGATATTGGTCTCATCCTTTGAATAAGAAAATTCTAGATGGCAGTTTCATCAAGTTGGCTAAAGTCAAACAGATTTGATGGGTGTCAGCCACAAGCTCTTCTAAGTTCATGCTGATGTTCAGGGAATTCACTTTGTTCTTTTGTTAACTGCTCGTCTTTAACGAGTAAGGTACATGTGCACCATCCCATGACAGACTGATTTTTTATAACAGAAGAAGTAAATGTCCAGCCAAGCCCAATATGAACTTTATAAACTATACTGGCTTGATGGAGTTTTTTATGTATAGTACTGTGATTTCAGCTGAGAATAAAGACCCATACCTGGATACATTTTATTCCACTGCAAACTCCATTTCTTCATTCAGTCAACCAAGTATTTGGTTAATAATTACTAAGTGCCAGGCCGTCCTAGGACTTGAGCTGCATCAGTGAGCAAAATATGGCCTTCTCTTAGGACGTGCAGACAATAAAAAATAATCCTAACAAGTAAGTGAATTATGTAGTATCATAGACGATGATTAGGTATGAAAGAAAGAAAATGTGGATTAAAGGTAAAAGGGGGAGGGAATGATATGACAGGAGTAGGATCAGATCCAGTACTGTTTGTACCAGCTCTTCTGGCAGGTGTTTCTTTATGTTCATTTTGGTTGTCTTTAAATCAGAGTATGAGGATTGTACTTGGAGGATGGAGTCATTATCAAATGACCATTGCTCAGATGTTCTTTTTTTACCGATAAGCTTCTATACATTGACATTCATACTTGAGATACTCACCTTAGAGTTCTACAAATTAATCAACTGCATGTGTTTATTAAATTTTAGCTTTAGAGCTTGGTTTTATTATAGGTAGTCTAATTAACAAATGTTCTCCAAAGGGTGCTGTGGAATTTCCAAATGGGTCAAACAATGAAGAATAAAAAGTTATATTAAATTTAAACTTCCTTCTTTTGTTCTGATAATTTATAATTCATGGAGTAATTTTAAATTATAGTATCAGTGTAACCATAATCTTCATCAGTAATGTTACACAGTACCTAATTAGTTCAAAAAGACTCAAGCATCAAGTTAGAATGTATTAACTTCTAGAATTAACCTGGATTTTGAAAGCATCTAGTTTTGGACACTTTAGATAAGATTCTTACTTGATTCCCAGAAAAATAAAGACTGAACTCCAAATTTGAGCATATATTTTAAAAAAAACAACACATTAGTCATTTCTAATTTAGTTCATTTTCTGATGCCATTTAAGAATTATTTTCATGTTGGTAACCATGTACAGCCGTAACTACCGACGCTATAGAATTACAGCCTGTGTGAGCTGGAAATGATTCCAGAAATTCTAGTCCAACTGCCTTTATTTTAAAGGTGTGAAAAAATGTGTCCCAAAGAGGGTAAGTAATTCGTGCAGGTTAGATGGTTGTGTGTAGGTCCAGGAAGCCTATTAATAGTAGAACTAGGACAGTAATCCATTCTTTAAAAATCACAAGCCATACTTTTTTTGGCAAATCACTCTACCTGAGATTTCCCAATGCTTATTATTAAAATAATGTTTCCTTTAAATTAAGGAGAGTTGACCATACCTTTGAATTTCACAAAGTCACCTGATTAGTGAGTGTGCCTAAGCTCCCAGAAATGGCCTGTTATTTGATAACCTCTTCAGCACTACCAGAAGTGAGCTTTTCTTAATGATCTTTTGAGATTTTTTTCTTTGAAAAATAAATAATGAGTCACGAAATTACTTACCTATTAATCAGTATATATGGCACAAGTGTAATACAACATTATTATTTTTCAGTAAATTGTGGAAGGAGAAAGTTATATTTAGTAAAGTACTGAGTTTAGAAAACAGCTTAAGTAACACCTGGGCCCTGGGTTCCTCAGAGTCTTTAGGAAATGATGCTGAGTCATGTAAGAACTCTGAAACCTCATAAGGGAAAATTATGTAACTCACTGGAAAATAATGCCAGTAGCTTTAATAGAGCAGAGAGACAATATATTCAAAGCAAAGTATAAAAAAAACTCTGCTAAGCTTAGGGAATTTCATATGCGAAAAACAATTAAACAATTAAAGCAATATCAGTTACGGACGCACGGGCTCAGCGGCCATGGCTCACGGGCCCAGCCGCTCCGCGGCACGTGGGATCCTCCAGGACCGGGACATGAACCCATGTCCCCCGCATCGGCAGGAGGACTCTCAACCACTGTGCCACCAGGGAAGCCCCTGTTTGGTTCTTATAAATGGATTCTAAATTTGCTTGAAACGAAGGATATAACCATGGCTTTATATAATGATAAAATTGGGGTTTCTCATTGCACAGAATTTTCACATGTATTTCCAGGCATATCATTTATTAAACCAACATAATTTAAATTTTAAGTATATTAAAAAGTATATATAACATTAGGTACCTGACTTTAAATGATTGATGAGGATGAATAAGGAAAACAGCTGTAAAGACACAGGGTCCAGAAGACTTAATGAGTACTTTGTGAACTTAGCAAGATTTTAATGGTTTTGTCTGATGGTAAATGAAGTAAGAAAATGAGTAATTCAACCAGTTTTTACTCCTGCTTTTGTATACTTCTAAATCCTATAAGACTACCAAGCTAAAAATTGGATCTGCTATCTGTTCCAATATCCATGACACAGTTCAATTAAAGTATTCTATAATAAGTAACATTAATTAAAAATTAGAATTTAAGACTACATCTGGTTCTTGTTGATGTGATGGGTAATTATTAGCATTCTAGCATTAGGCATTTTAGATTGGTTTTTATTTTCAACAATAATAAAAAAAGATGTTTAAGAAAATACAAAGCTAATATACTTCAGGTTACCAATGGAGAAAAAAACTTTGAAAATAACTGATTTGTGCTTATTTTTGATTGATTAAATTCATTTTGTCTGAAGCCCTTAGTGATATCCTTGGAAATTTCTCTCCTCTTCCTTCTCTCCTCCCTCCCATGAATATTTATGGTTTAGAAGGCAGCAACATTTTTTGCATATTCTTTTCCCAAAGGAACATTATTTTTCCATTTTTAATCACTTCATAGGTGATTGGTCTCTGATAGCCAAGGGAATTAGTGGGCCAGACTTCACTTCTAGGTAAACCTACGGGTCCAAGAGTGTCTTCATTTGTCTCTTGGGCTGAGAAAATTGAACATACCTTTGCCTTTC
Organism: Globicephala melas; assembly: GCF_963455315.2. Taxonomy (NCBI): domain Eukaryota; kingdom Metazoa; phylum Chordata; class Mammalia; order Artiodactyla; family Delphinidae; genus Globicephala; species Globicephala melas. The sequence continues at coordinate 43,713,206 of NC_083327.1, read as the reverse complement.
ACTCTCTTTTCACACATTATGTAAATTGGTAAGAATAAAAGTAATGTGATTGGGAGTATAGTTTGACAGACAGTATCATGTAATATAATACCCAAATTATTATAAGCTAGAAATAGTGCCTTGGGGCACCGCATTTATTGTGAATAAGTATTTGCATTTACACATTTTTGTCTAGAGTTTAGACATGCAAAATAAATCACAGTGTGGAAAGTACAATTGTTTTCAAAAGGGTAACAAAGAGATAGCAAATGCAGTTTCTTCCAACAAAGAGCTTTTAATCTATTTGGACAAGTAAAGCACAGAGAAATAAGTCAGATTATACAAGAGTTAATAATAAATACAAATTTCTATATGGATTGACATGGCCATTATAAATTATCCTTCTGTATTTCATATGTAAACAAGTTCAGTGCATACAGAAGCTTAAGCAAAAACTACAAAAACATTTTATTCGTGTGTTGACAGGAGAATATATTTCCTAATGATTTGGACTTTAGACATAGGAAAATTAGATGCTTGATTCTTTTTTAAAATTTTTTTTTAACATCTTTATTGGAGTGTAATTGTGTTACAATGGTATGTTAGTTTCTGCTGTATAACAAAGTGAATCAGCTATACGTATACATATACCCCATATCTCTTCCCTCTTGCATCTCCCTCCCTCCCACCCTCCCTATCCCACTCTCTCGGTGGTCACAGAGCACCAAGCTGATCTCCCCGTGCTATTTGGCTGCTTCCCACGAGCTATCTATTTTATATTTGGTAGTGTATATATATCCATGCCACTCTCTCACTTGGTCCCAGCTTACCCTTCCCCATCCCCGTGTCCTCAAGTCCATTCTCCACATCTGCGTCTTTATTCCTGTCCTGCCCCTAGATTCATCAGAAACATTTTTTTTTTAGTTTCCATATATACGTGTTAGCATACGGTATTTGTTTTTCTCTTTCTGACTTACTTCACTGTGTATGACAGACTCTAGGTCCATCCACCTCACTACAAATAACTCAATTTCATTTCTTTTTATGGCTGAGTAATATTCCATTGTATATATGTGCCACATCTTCTTTATCCATTCATCTGTCACTGGACACTTAGGTTGCTTCCATGTCCTGGCTATTGTAAACAGAGCTGCAATGAACATTGTGGTACATGACTCTTTTTGAATTATGGTTTTGAATTATGGTTTTCTCAGGATATATGCCCAGTAGTGGGATTGCTGGGTCATATGGTAGTTCTATTTTTAGTTTTTAAAGGAACCTCCATACTGTTCTCCATAGTGGCTGTATCAATTTACATTCCCACCAACAGTGCAAGTGGGTTCCCTTTTCTCCACACCCTCTCTAGCATTTATTGTTTGTAAATTTTTTGATGATGGCCATTCTGACTGGTGTGAGGTAATACCTCATTGTAGCTTTGATTTACATTTCTCTAATGATTACTGATGTTGAGCATCCTTTCATGTGTTTGTTGGCAATCTGTATATCTTCTTTGGAGAAATGTCTATTTAGGTCTTCGGCCCATTTTTGGATTGGGTTGTTTGTTTTTTGATATTGAGCTGCATGAGCTGCTTGTATATTTTGGAGATTAATCCTTTGTCAGTTGCTTCATTTGCAAATATTTTCTCCGATTCTGAGGGTTGTCTTTTCCTCTGGTTTACGGTTTGCTTTGCTGTGCAAAATCTTTTAACTTTCATTATGTCCCATTTGTTTATTTTTGTTTTTATTTCCATTTCTCTAGGAGGTGGGTCAAAAAGGCTCTTGCTGTGATTTATGTCATAGAGTGTTCTGCCTATGTTTTCCTCTAAGAGTTTGATAGTGTCTGGTCTTACATTTAGATCTTTAATCCATTTTGAGTTTATTTTTGTATATGGTGTTAGGGAGTGTTCTAATTTCATTCTTTTATATGTAGCTGTCCAGTTTTCCCAGCACCACTTATTGAAGAGGCTGTCCTTTCTCCATTGTATATTCTTGCATCCTTTATCAAAGGTAAGTTGACCATAGGTGCATGGGTTTATCTCTGGGCTTTCTGTCCTGTTCTATTGATCTATATTTCAGTTTTTGTGCCACTGCCATACTGTCTTGATTACTGTAGCTTTGTAATATAGTGTGAAGTCCGGGAGCCTGATTCTTCCAGCTCCGTTTTTCTTTCTCGAGATTGGTTTGGCTATTTGGGGTCTTTCGTGTTTCCATACAAATTGTGAAATTTTTTGTTCTACTTCTGTGGAAACTGCCATTGATAGTTTGATAGGGATTGCATTGAATCTGTAGATTGCTTTGGGTAGTATAGTCATTTTCACAATGGTGATTCTTCTAATCCAAGAACATGGTGTATCTCTCCATCTGTTTGTATCATCTTTAATTTCTTTCATCAGTGTCTTATAATTTTCTGCATACAGATCTTTTATCTCCTTAGGTAGGTTTATTACTAGGTACTTTATTCTTTCTGTTGCAGTGGTAAATGGGAGTGTTTCCTTAATTTCTCTTTCAGATTTTTCATCATTAGTCTATAGGAATGCAAGAGATTTCTATGCATTAATTTTGTATCCTGCTATGTTACTAAATTCATTGATTAGCTCTAGTAGTTTTCTGGGAGCATCTTTAGGATTCTCTATATATAGTATCATGTCATCTGCAAACAGTGACAGTTTTACGTCATCTCTCCCAATTTGGATTCCTTTTATTTCTTTTTCTTCTCTGATTACTGTGGCTAAAACTTCCAAAAATATGTTGAATAATAGGATGAGAGTGGACAAATTTGTCTTGTTCCTGATTTTAGAGGAAATGGTTTCTGGTTTACACCATTGAGAACGAGGTTGGCTGTGTGTTTGTCATGTATGGCCTTTATTATGTTGAGGTAAGTCCCCTCTTTGCCTACTTTCTGGAGGGTTTTTATCATAAATATGTGTTGAATTTTGTTGAAAGTTTTTTCATCTATTGAGATGATTATATAGTTTTTAATCTTCAATTTGTTAATATGGTGTGTCACATGATAGATTTGCGTATATTGAAGAATCCTTGCATTCCTGGGATAAACCCCAGTTGATCATAGTGTATGATCCTTTTAATGTGCAGTTGGATTCTGTTTGCTAGTATTTTGTTGAGGATTTTTGCATCTATGTTCATGAGTAATATTGGCTGGTAATTTTCTTTCTTTGTGACATCTTTGTCTGGTTTTGGTATCAGGGTGATGTGGCCTTGTAGAATTAGTTGGGGCGTGTTCCTCCCTCTGCTGTATTTTAGGAGAATTTGAGGATAGGTGTTAAGTCTTCTCTAAATGTTTGATAGAATTCTCCTGTGAAGCCATCTGGTCCTGGGCTTTTGTTTGTTGGAAGATTTTTAATCACAGTCTCAATTTCAGTGCTTGTGATTGGTCTGTTTATAGTTTCTATTTCTTCCTGGTTCAGTCTCGGAAGGTTGTGCTTTTCTAAGAGCTTGTCCATTTCTTCTAGGTTGTCCATTTTATTGGCAAAAAGTTGCTTGTAGTAATCTCTCATGATCCTTTGTATTTCTGCAGTGTCAGTTGTTACTTCTCCTTTTTCATTTCTAATTCTTTTAATTTGACTCTTCTCTGTTTTTTTCCTGATGAGTCTGGCTAATGGTTTAACAATTTTGTTTATGTTCTCAAAGAACCAACTTTTAGTTTTGTTGATCTTTGCTATTGTTTTCTTCATTTCTCTATCATTTATTTCTGATCTGATCTTTATGATTTCTTTCCTTCTGCTAACTTTGGTTTTTTGTTGTTGTTGTTCTTCTTTCTCTAATTGCTTTATGTGCAAGGTTAGGTTGTTTATTTGAGATGTTTCCTGTTTCTTAAGGTAGGATTATATTGCTATAAACTTCTTTCTTAGAACTGCTTTTGCTGCATCCCATAGGTTTGGGGTTGTCGTGTTTTCATTGTCATTTGTTTCTAGGTATTTTTTGATTTCCTCTTTGATTTCCTCAGTGATCTCTTGCTTATTAAGTAGTGTATTGTTTAGCCTCCATGTGTTTGTATATTTTACAGATCTTTTCCTGTAATTAATATCTAGTCTCATACCATTGTGGTCAGAAAAGATCCTTGATACGAGTTCAATTTTCTTAAATTTACCAAGGCTTGATTTGTGACCCAAGATATGATCTATCCTGGAGAATATTCCATGAGCACTTGAGAAAAATGTGTATTCTGTTATTTTTGGATGGAATGTCCTATAAATATCAATTAAGTCCATCTTGTTTAATGTATCATTTAAAGCTTGTGTTTCCATATATATTTTCATTTTGTATGATCTGTCCATTGGTGAAAGTGGGGTGTTAAAGTCCCCTACTATGATCATGTTACTGTTGATTTCTCCCTTTATGACTGTTAGCCTTTGCCTTATGTATTGAGGTGCTCCTATGTTGGGTGCATGAATATTTACAAATGTTATATCTCCTTCTTGGACTGATCCCTTGATCATTATGTAGTGTCCTTCTTTGTCTCTTGTAATAGTCTTTATTTTAAAATCTATTTTGTCTGATATGAGAATTGCTATTCCAGCTTTCTTTTGATTTCCTTTTGCATAGAATATCTTTTTCCGTCCCCTCACTTTCAGTCTGTATGTGTACCTATATCTGAAGTGGGTCTCTTGTAGACAGCATATATATGGGTCTTGTTTTTGTATCCATTCAGCCAGTCTATGTCTTTTGGTTGGAGCATTTAATCCATTTACATTTAAGGTAGTTATTGATATGTATGTTCCTATTACCATTTTCTTAATTGTTTTGCATTTATTATTCTAGGTCTTTTCCTTCTCTTGTGTCTCCTTCCTAGAGAAGTTCTTTTAGTATTTGTTGTAAAGCTGGTTTGGTGGTGATGAATTCTCTTAGCTTTTGCTTGTCTGTAAAGGTTTTAATTTCTCCATCAAATCTGAATGAGATCCTTGCTGGGTAGAGTAATCTTGGGTGTAGGTTTTTCTCTTTCATCACTTCAAATATGTCCTGCCACTCCCTTCTGGCTTGCAGAGTTTCTGCTGAAAGATCAGCTGTTAACCTCATGGGGATTCCCTTGTATGTTTTTGTTGTTTTTCCCTTGCTGCTTTCAATATTTTTTCTTTGTATTTAATTTTTGATGGTTTGATTAATATGTGTCTTGGCATGCTTCTCCTTGGATTTATCCTATATGGGACTCTTTGTGCTTCCTGGACTTGATTGACTATTTCCTCTCCCATATTAGGGAAGTTTTCAACTATAATCTTTTCAAATATTTTCTCAGTCCCTTTCTTTTTCTCTTCTTCTTCTGGGACCCCTATAATTTGATTGTTGGTGCATTTAATGTTGTCCCTGAGACTGTCCTCAATTTGTTTCATTCTTTTTTCTTTATTCTGCTCTGCAGTAGTTATTTCCACTGTTTTATCTTCCAGGTCACTTATCCGTTCTTCTGCCTCAGTTATTCTGGTATTGATTCCTTCTAGAGAAGTTTTCATCTTATTTATTGTGTTGTTCATCATTGTTTGGTTTCCCTTTAATTCTTCTAGGTCCTTGTTAAACGTTTCTTGTATTTTCTACATTCTATTTCCAAGATTTTGCATCATCTTTACTATCATTACTCTGAATTCTTTTTCAGGTAGACTGCCTAGTTCCTCTTCATTTGTTTGGTCTGGTGGGTTTTTACCTTGCTCCTTCATCTGCTCTGTGTTTCTCTGTCTTCTCATATTGCTTAACTTACTGTGTTTGGGGTCTCCTTTTCAGACGCTGCAGGTTCGTAGTTCCTGTTGTTTTTGGTGTCTGTCCCCAGTGGCTCAAGTTAGTTTAGTTGTTTGTGTAGGCTTCTTGGTGGAAGGGACTGGTGCCTTAGTTCTGGTGGTTGAGGGTGGATCTTGTCTTTCTGGTGGGCAGGACCGTGTCTGGTCTTGTGTTTTGGGGTGTCTGTGGCCTTATTATGATTTTAGGCAGCCTCTCTGCTAATGGGTGGGGTTGTGTTCCTGTGTTGCTAATTGTTTGGCATAGGGTATCCAACACTGTAGCTTGCTGGTCATTGAGTGGAGCTGGGTCTTAGCCTTGAGATGGAGATCTCTAGGAGACCTTTCACCATTTGATATTACGTGGAGCCGGGAGGTCTCTTGTGGACCAATGTCCTGAACTCGGCTCTCCCACCTCAGAGGTACATGCCTGACACCTGGCCGGAGCACCAAGACCCTGTCAGCCACACGGCTCAGAAAAAAAGAAATAAAGAAGGAAAAATAAAATAAAGTAATTAAAATAAAAAGTTTTAAAAATTATTAAAAATTAGAAAAATTAAAATGTAATAAAAAAAAGAAAACAAAGGAAAGAAAGAAGAGAGAAACCAAACCAAAAAACAAATCCACCAATGATAGCAAGCGCTAAAAACTATACTAAAAAAAAAAAAAAGACAGACAAAACCCTAGGAGAAATGGTAAAAGCAAAGCGATACAGACAAAAATCACACAAAGAAGCATACACACTCACAAAAACAGAAAAGGGAAATATATATATATATCTGTATATTAAAAATAAAAAGGAAGAGAGCAACAAAATCAATAAACAAATCTACCAATGATAATGAACTCTAAATACTAAACTAAGGTAAACATAAAACGAGAAACAAGTTAGATGCAGAAAGCATACCCTAAGTTTTCAGTTGCTCCCAATGTCCACTGCCTCAATTTGGGATGATTTGTTGTCTATTCAGGTTTTCCACAGATGCAGTGTGCATCAAGTTGATTGTGGAGATGTAATCCACTGCTTCTGTGGCTGCTGGGAGAGATTTCCCTTTCTCTTCTTTGTTTGCACAGCTCCTGGGGTTCAGCTTTGGGTTTGGCCCCGCCTTTGCATGTAGGTCGCCTGAAGGCGTCTGTCCCCGCCCGGACAAGACTGAGTTAAGGTAGCAGCTGATAGGCGGCTTTGGCTTACTCAGGCCAGGGAGAGAGAGGGATATGGAATGTGGGGTGAGCCTGCGGCAGCAGAGGCCAACATGATGTTGCAACAGTCTGAGGCGCACCGTGTGTTCTCTTGGGGAAGTTGTCCCTGGATCACGGGACCCTGGCAGTGGCGGGCTGCACAGGCTCCCGGGAGGGGAGGTGTGGATAGTGACCTGTGCTTGCACACAGGCTTCTTGGTGGCTGCAGTAGCAGCCTTAACGTTTTCATGCCCATCTCTGCTGTCTGCGCTGATAGACACAGCTCGCACCCGTCTCTGGAGCTCGTTTAGGCGGTGCTCTGAATTCCCTCTCCTCGTGCACCCCGAAACAATGGTCTCTTGCCTCTCAGGCAGTTCCTCACTTTTTCCTGGACTCCCTCCCGGCTAACTGTGACGCGCTAGCCCCTTCAGGCTGTGATCACACAGCCAACCCCAGTCCTCTCCCTGGGATCCAACCGAAACCCGAGCCTCAGCTCCCAGCCACGCCCACCCCTGCGGGTGAGCAGACAAGCCTCTCGGGCTGGTGAGTGCTGGTCGGCACCGATCCTCCATGCGGGAATCTCTCCACTTTGCCCTCTGCACCCCTGTTGCTGCCTTCTCTTCCATGGCTCCAAAGCTTCCCCGCCCCCGCCATTCCCCCCGCCCCCATCTCTGCCAGTGAAGCGGCTTCCTAGTGTGTGGAAACCTTTCCTCCTTCACAGCTCCCTCCCAGAGGTGCAGGTCCCGTCCCTATTCTTTTGTCTCTGTTTTTTCTTTTTTCTTTTGCCCTACCCAGGTATGTGGGGAGTTTCTTGCCTTTTGGGAGGTCTGAGGTCTTCTGCCAGGGTTCAGTAGGTGTTCTGTAGGAGTTGTTCCACTTGTAGATGTATTTCTGATGTATTTATGGGGAGGAAGGTGATCTCCACGTCTTACTCCTCTGCCATCTTGAAGGTCTCCCCTAGGTGCTTGATTCTTAGCAGGGATCAAATACATCCTCATGCAAGACCTAATCAAGGCATTGCATTTCCCATATCTTCAGAGTAGACTGTCAAAATCCCAGCTTGCTCCTAGCTGATCAGGAAATAGCATCTATCCTTCAAAATTTCATATCTACTGAAAGACTTAGGGGCCTTTCAACCAAGTTTTGTTCTTTCCAAGAGAACCAAAATTTTCAACAGTGTGGTGTTAAGTATTGTTTACTTTATGAAGAAAAGTTTTTATACCAATATGTTTGGCTAAATGTCAAGGACATTTGTCGCTGAAACTAGAACTGCTTAGTTGTTCAGATAACAAAATGAATTTTTTCAATTTAATTTTGTAACTTGCAATTGAGAACCATCACTATTGCAAGCAAAATAATTTAAAAAAATTTAACTTACGATGGGGTTACATCCCCATTAACCCATTGTAAGTAGAAAATGTATTTAATACTCCTAACCTACCAAACATCATAGCTTAGCCTCGCCGACCTTAAATGTGCTCAGAACATTTACATGAGCCTACAGTTGGGCAAAATCATCTAACAGAAAGTCTATTTTATAATAAAGTATTGAACATCTCATGTAATATATTGAGTACTGTACTGAAAGTGAAAAGCAGAATGGTTGTATGGGTGCAGGATGTTTGTTAATGTGTCGGTTGTTTACCATTGTGACTGCGTTGCTGACCGGGAGCTCACTGCCTCTGCCCAGCATCTTGAGAGAGTATCCACCATATTGCTAGCCCCAGAAAAGATGAAAATTCGAAGTATGGTTTCTACAGAATGCATATTGCTTTTGCACCACTGTAAAGTCCAAAAACTGTAAGTCAGGGACCATCTATATGTACGTAACTTAATGTTTATTAGAATAATCATACAGGAAGGTAACAAGTATTTAGGCTAATCCTAAACCCATTTTAATATGAGGACAAAAGGAAGTCCCATTTTTCCCAGTTCAGTGGTAGAGCCATCCATGACTGGATTTCCTGATAATATAACAGGGGTGGTATAGAATAACAATTAAGAAGGTGAGTTCTGGAATCATATTGCCTAAATTCAAATCCCCAGTTCTGCTGCTTACTATCCGTGTGATCTTGGGTACGTTCAACTCACTGTCTCAATTTCATCATATGTAAAATGCAGATGATAATATTGCCAACGACTTAGGGCTAGTGGAATCAAAGGAGATGAGTCACATAAAGTACTTTGTAAGTCTCAATAAGTATAGACTATTCTCATTGCTACTATTCCACATGGCCTCTCTTGTTTTCTCAAAAATGAAGTCTTGTCATTCATTACTTTGAACTCTGATTGTTCCTTCAGTTTCATTGTTTCCATTAACTTGAAAATGAAGAAACTATAAATAGATAACTTTATATAATTATATAACTGTGTATATATTGGCATATACATATACATAAGTATATAGGAGTTGTGAAAATATTCAAGTAAGAATGTTTAATGGAATACTTTCCTTCTCGGGATAATGATTGCCTTTAAATCTGCAGCTTTGGAACAGCATTTAAATGGCAACCTAATGGCTTTGTCATCATAACCACATAAAAGGTCTGGCAAGATGTGTAAATTTGTACATATGAGCATGGTTGGCAAGGCTTTGAGTTGAAACTGAACCCACCCAACAAGTTGTTTCATCATAACAGTGCCTGGAAATGTTTGTATCTTATTTGCTTGGTGGTTGGCTTTCCAGCTAAACCCATTAGTGAATGGAGTAGGTGGGCAATCAGAAGAGTGTGGGGCAGGAGGTTCTGTCCCTCCAGATTGTTGAGCAGCTGGAGTGAGTCATGTTGAACCCACACCTGACAGCTGTCCATAAGCTTTTAATCCTCAGAATGGCTTCCTTGAAGCAGCAGCTGCCTTAAGCACCACAGAACCAAAAGAGAAATACAACTGCCCAAAGTACCGAAGCTTCCCTCCCACCCTCCACCACTCTGAGAACTTTCACCCACTTTGGGCAGCCATGAAATCTCTCTCCAGCTAAAACCATGAAAACTTCTGAATCCAGGAAAGGACTCTTCAGGAGCACTGAACATACATTTCTTTTTAAAAAGAGAGGATGAGGGCTTCCCTGGTGGCGCAGTGGTTGGGGGTCTGCCTGCCGATGCGGGGGACACGGGTTCGTGCCCCGGTCCGGGAGGGTCTCGCAAGCCGCGGAGCGGCTGGGCCCATGGGTCATGGCCGATGAGCCTGCGCGTCTGGAGCATGTGCTCCAGGCCCGCGTACAGGAAAAAAAAAAAAAAAAAAAGAGAGAGAGGATGATTCTTTTCTCTGTTTCTGTTCATTCCTAAAGGTTTTCTGAGTCAGACTAAAAAGTTCATCAGTAACCATTTTAGCTGAATTGACTAGCTTGCCTGTGCACATTAACTCATTCTCTCGCTCTTTTTTGTCAACTACCTGTAGATAATGAGACAAAGGCTATGAGGCGAGAAGGTATAATTGTGTCTGCTGTTGTGTAGACATGTTGATGAGTGGAACCTTCTTTCTAGCAAAGATAAAATGTATCATTGAAGTGCCTCTTGATCATCATCAGTAGAGGTTTGTTTACTTTTGGGGACCCACAGAGTATGAAAAAGGATGACAGCTTGTGTCATAACCAAAGGTGCCTGCCTTTGTCATGTGCTGGGTTCACTTGTGCGTTGTGGCACTGGGCTCTACCAGAAGCTGTGAAGAGACCGCTGCAGGTTAACAGGTCACATGGCTGCATGCATGATTTGATTTACTCCAGGGTCTAGCTAGTTCACTCAGCTTTATTTCTTAACCTAGCAGAACATTATTTATTAATGAGTTCTTCATGCTTTATTAAGCCTAATGTCAAAACACCTCTGTGAGGCCCTACTAGGCATGTTTTCTCTTGGTGGTAAGGCCTTACAAAGAAAATGAAAAATTATACAGCAGTGCCCCAGTTAAAACCCGATAGATATCAGTTCAAATTCTCTTGAACCTGTCAAATGGTATTTCTGGGTCTTTGTGAAAGACGCAGTACGGAATTGAAATGAAAGAACGCCCTCTTTCAGATGTCAGTGATTACAGTCCCTTCAAAACAAAGCAAAGCTTCTGTGGCCCCAGAAGATGGGTGCATTCTTCAGCAAGCCAACACTAACAAGTTCAGCAAGATGGGAAAAACACAGAGTCAGCCTCTACAGCAGTAATGAGGAAGTATAGCTTTATGTGGATATCATAGCAATTTGAGACTAGAAACAAAGTGAAATAACTAAGGACATCTGAGTCATAAGGAGAATGGGCACAGTTCTGCAATGTGCTGGAACTTAGCAGGAGGTGCTGGTGGGAAAGAGAAAAAGAAGCTTCCATGGCTAAGGAGGACAACCAGTGGGTATGATAGCATATAAAAGGCATGGACCTGTCAGCTGAGCTTTCTCCTGGCTTCATGGAAGAGGAGTGAGTTTCAATAGGGCCAAACATGTCATAGCAATGGGGAAATCCAGGCAACTGGATATCAGAGGGTAGATGAGTGCTGGTGTCATGGTGTGAGGCACCAGACACACTGGTCAGTCACTTGTAGGGAGAGACAGAAATGGAACCGGCCAGGGCTCAGGGCCCCAGGCAAGAAAACTAGAGTTCTCTATCCTGAGTTTCATAACAGGAAGCTATTGGATAGAAACCAAGGTGTAAGGGGCAGAGGGAGTAATTATTTTAGCTCAGTAGTGTGTGCAAGGACCCACCCCTGTCACAGGACAGATGAAGTCTATTGGTAGCGAGATCCGACAAGTCATTCTCGATTCTGGGACTGAGGCTGTGTCTGCCCTTCCTGCTGCCACCAGATATCCATGTGCCATGATCAGCTCACGGGCTGGGAGCTTCGATGATTTCTGCTCTGGGGGCTCAGATATGGACTCTGATATAATATCTGCAAAGAGCGTTTTCTGACTTACAATTTGGCACTCTTGCTGTCTAATTTTTGTAACAACTTAGAGTCACTATAGCACACAGCTCAGTATTTAATTATGTAGATTTTGTTACTATCTTTTCTAATTGTTTCTGACATGTGGGTAAGTATTAATTATTGAGCTCCCGTCATTGTGCTAGACATTATTGGGAATAAAAACGTGTCTCAGTGACAAATATTTCAAGACACTTGTAGCAGGGTGAGGAAATATACGTGTATAGCTGTAATCATATTATTAGGTAAATGGTCAAGGTCATGAAAGATAAGGAAAGGCTGAGGCAGTGTCACAGTTTGGAGGAGATGAACGAGGCATGACCACAATGCAGTGTGGGATCCTGAATTGGATCCTGGACCAGAGAAGTGCATTACTGGAAAAACTGGTGAAATCCAAATAAACTCTCCAGTTGAGTTATAAGTATTGCACCAATGTCAATTCTTTCATTTTGAAAATTGTGCTATGGTTCTATGATATATTTACATCTAGGAGAATATGATTCAAGGGTATAATGGAAACTCTCTGCAACTTTTCTATAAGCCTAAATTCATTTCAAATTAAAAGTTTAAAAAGTGAGACTTCCCTGGTGCCTCAGTGGTTGAGAATCCGCCGGCCAGTGCAGGGGGACACGGGTTCAACCCCTGGTCTGGGAAGATCCCACATGCTGCAGAGCAGCTAAGCCCGTGCGCCACAACTACTGAAGCCCGCGCGCCCTAGAGCCCGTGCTCCGCAACAAGAGAAGCCACCACAATGAGAAGCCCGTACACAGCAACGAAGAGTAGCCCCCGCTCGCCACCACTAGAGAAAGCTAGCACGAAGCAACAAAGACCAAATGCAGCCAAAAAAAAAAAAATAAATTTTTTTTGTTTTAATTTAAAAAGTGATAAATCCTATAAGGAAGGCACAACTGAATACATTTAGATGTTCAAAGTAGGAAAAAATTACGTACTTCCAATTGATGAGATAAGGTGAAGCTTCATAGAGGGACAGCTGGTCATTCGAGAATAAAATAAGGGACATTTCCAGGAAGAGCAATTAATGTGGGTAAAGGCATGAAAACAGGAAAAGGGAGGACGCTTCTGGAAAAACAGTGTAAGTAAAATGAAGAGCATTGTAGCCCATGAGGAAGGACTTGGGATTTAGTTTATAGGCGAACAAAGACGCAGGAAGGTGTATGGGACATGGAAAAAGATTCGCAAGCAATTGTTTTTCTTCTTTTTTTTTTTTCGCGGTATGCGGGCCTCTCACTGTTGTGGCCTCTTCCGTTGCAGAGCACAGGCTCCGGACGCGCAGGCTCAGCAGCCATGGCTCACGGGCCCAGCCGCACCACGGCATGTGGGATCCTCCCGGACCGGGGCACAAACCCGTGTCCCCTGCATCGGCAGGCAGACTCTCAACCACTGTGCCACCAGGGAAGCCCTCGCAAGCAATTTGATTTGCTTGCGCTCACCATATGTGAACTGAGGCTGAGTGGGGGACGAAGATGGATTGGAAGGTTGTAGAGATAAAATTGTGAAAGATTTTGAATGCCAGGCAAGGAGTTTGACCTGCCTCTTTTATGCAACAAGATAGCCCTGTACATGTTTGAGCTTATTCCCCAGGAGACTCTAAGTACTTTAAAACTGGAATTGTATCTTATATTGAGATATCTGGGAATACGTGTACAGAGGAAATATCCAAAAGTGGGATGTTATGAATAAAAGAGAGGAAGCTGCAGGAGAAGCTTGAATCTGCAGGCCAGAAGGTGAATACCTGAGAGAAAGGCTTAAAGTAAAGACATATTAGCTAGAATGAAGGCCATACCGACCTACTGCAGTGGGCAAGTTAAGGGTGTTAGAAACACAAGGCAGTATATTTAGAGTTAACTGCTTTAGTTTAAATGTTTGGATAGAGAGAAAATAGATTTCTTTGATGGAATTGCAAAAGTACACATATCTAAGTTAATTAGAAGACTATTAAAATGTTAAATAGGGCTTCCCTGGTGGCGCAGTGGTTGAGAGTCCGCCTGCCGATGCAGGGGACTCAGGTTCGTGCCCTGGTCCGGGAGGATCCCCCATGCCGGGGAGCGGCTGGGCCCGTGAGCCATGGCCGCTGAGCCTGCGCGTCTGGAGCCTGTGTTCCACAACGGGAGAGGCCACAACAGAAAATGTTAAATAATATTAGAAGTTCTCTATGAGTAAAAGCAGTTTTGATCCAGTAAATTGTACTTGTTATCAGGAAATAATAAAACTCCACTGCCATTTTTGTTTTTCCTACCAGAACCTGTAGAATATGAGTGTTGATGTCTTGCTTTTTGGGTTCAAGAGGAGGAGTGATAAATTAGAGGGGTGCTCATTACTCTGGAACAGTAATGCAAAAAGAGCAATAAAACATCAGCATCACCACGTATTCCTGAATATCCTAACCCAATGGCAGGAGCTTCCCATTGGAAAAACATATCAGGAGTTTGGAATACTGTATCAACCGTGACCATGACTACAACTTTTCAGAAGGCCAAGCCTGCCCTCATTTGAAGAAGCTCCATGTCTCCTGGAGGGGAGACGCTTTTTAACTCCCAGTCTAACTCCTACTAAGTCCTGGTAAGCAAACACTTTAACCGTTTAGCAAGCAGAGACTCCATTAACACAAACGCTTTTGATGTGAGATCAGTGAGAAGCAGTTAGAGACCACACCCACAGCCATGCCTGAAATAACACATTCTGGTTGCCAGTTCTCACAAAACCACTGCAAAGTGTTATAGTATGTCATTCTATCATGTTTCCCTTAAGGCTGAAAAACAATGCGGGACACATAACATGTGCGCATGACACTTGACGGTATTTTTTTTCCCATTCATTATGTTTTAGCCATTAGCAATCACCTTACATGCTCTCTCAATAATTCCAAAGGCTCTGAGAATTCAGTCTATTATGAATTCCATTTGATTCTTCTAGCTTAGTCTGTTATGCCAAGTCTTTTCTGTACCACTGTAGTGTCATAATTGGAAATAATTTTTTGGTCCTTCTGTATAATCTGGGAATTAATTAATGAAAACTGGTTTTTAACACATTTTTTTCTGACATATATAAAGTTAAACACATCTTAGTAAATGAAGTCTTTGTTTTAATGGAATATGGCATAATTTTAGTAACTATGTTCATGAGACTCATAAATCCTAAAGTTAATAGAAAGGAAAATTATTTATATAAGCATCACATAAAATATGTGTATAATTTTATCTTTAATTTTACTATTATAAAAGCATTTCTAGAATGATTCCTAGGAACCAGTGGCATCCTAGAAATCAAATTTGCAGATGGCATGAAACTGAGGGATAACTTATAACACGGAAGCTAGAACCAAGACTCAGAAAGATCTGTACTGGCTATAACACTGGAACAAATCTGGGGAAATAAAATGAAATGGATACAAATGTAAAATCCCATCCTCCAGTAAAAAAAGAAAAATAAAAGTCCATTGAGAGGAACTTGAAAGAAACACACATGAAAGATTCTAGGCATTCATTTAATTATGAATTAGAGACGCAATGTAATTGCGTAAAAATGCTGATATGACCTTAGATTTGATTTGTAATAAGAACATTTCCAGAGCAAAGAGGATGATGGCCTTTCTTACACTACGTTGAGCACACCCATAGCCAGGCCTAAAACATCACATTAGGTTTTCAGAGCTGCACTGCAACTGGAACAAAGTGTGTTCAGAGTAGGGCCCCTAGAGCTGTAACAGGGGAAGCAGCACCCTGAAGGAGAGGAGAATGTTTAGCTGGAAGGAGATAAGGTATAGTGGGATAGAGTGGAAGACTGAAAACTGTCTTCTGTATCTGAAGGCAGCCAGGGGGTATGGAGTATAGGAATAGAGCAGAACAAGGAGAAAAGGGCGGACGACACTGGTGTGTAAACCTTGCTCAATTTAAGTAGGAATTTTATTATAACTATAACTGAGATGCCCGGCAGGTAGCAAGTGGCCCCTGAGTTGTCAAAAACCTATCACCGCGAGTGCTAAGGGAACTCAATCAAAATGTGACTGGTCCGAGTAACCATGGTGTATGGTGACTCCGAAAGGCCACAGTTCTTGGTGCCTCCTAAACCTCGATCAGAATTATACAGAAGTGGCCCAAACCTTAACAGAGTACAGCACATGTTCTTAGCAATATATCAGAGGTCTGTTTGCCTTTTGAAAATATAATGAAACAACAGTTAACTTTTACAGTAAGCCATTTAATGCAGCCCCAAATAAGCCAGTTCCTGTCATATTAGTCGGTGTTCACATTGCTACTGCCTAATCTGGAGAAGTGGTAATAGTTTTCTTGTCTATCATTTTCTCTGAAACCAGAGCAGCTGCTACAATGGAGAAAATAAACTAAAATCCCTTAAGACATGAATTGTGATCACAGATTTAAAAAAAATTTTTTGTTGTTGTTCCTGTAATTGAGGTCCAAGACTACAGCAGCCTTTTGCTTTCAAATTATGCGATGAAAACGTGGAATATACCTACAGGGGCACACAGATGAATGGAGCTACAAAATCACTTCTGCCTGTATGGAACTTTTATTTCCTAATTTTAGTTTATAATTACTACTAGTAATGAATGTTTTATCTAGGCGTTTTAGCAACTTTTCCATTTTATTCCATTTGGTTCACGCACAATACAATATTTACATATTTGTCACGGATGCTGTATCCATTTTTCCACCTTGGCCTTTGACAGAAAAATCAGACTGTGAACAACCTGGGCATGATGTAAAATGCTATTAGAATGATAATGTTAGCCTTTCGTGGATTTTTAAAGATACATTAAAAGTTCACTTTATGCTATTAATTGAGAATTTTCTCTCTACAATATCTTAAAAGGAGAAAAAACTTGAACTTTATGCCTCTTCTCACCAACACGCACATTGACATGCTTTCGTATTTTCTCTCCATCCCTCCCCTCTCCCTCTTCTCTTGCTTTCCCCTTTCCCCTCCTGACTTCCAGTCAATCACCCAGGATATTGGAAGTTATATTCAGTCGATTGATATAGGTGATTTCTATTTCTAACCAACCTAAATTCATACTCACATGCCAGTTCCTACTATAAACAAGTTTATCTCAGAATAAAAATTGGAACAGGAACAAGTAATTTTCATCTTCTGCTTAACAACTTTCTTTTTATTAAAATGAGTGTCCAGAATTTGAATACCAAATTGTTTATTCTAGGACTGCTTAGTGTGTTGGCGAAAAGAAAGACAATACTACATAGAAAAGCTGCGCGAATACAGGAAGGGAAAATGTAGGAAGAGGAAGCTTAAAAGGGAGAAAATTGTGTCTGAGGGAAAAAAATATCTTGAAAATTATACTTCGGGAAGGTGTTTTTGAAAAGAAGGCTATAAAAGAGAAGATAGACAAGGTTTTTTTCAGTAATAAAAAGGGAACTAGAAATGATTATTTTTTGAAGATTTAAAATACATAATTAAAAATTCTCAAAGCAAAAACAGTGCCAAAATTTAGCATATGTTTAATAAAACTGCTTGATTGAATTGAATTGACTTTGGAGAGTGTATAGTCTTACCGAAAATACAGAAAATAGGAAAGAACATTATACATTTTAATTTGGCAATAATGAAGTGCTTCTAAAATCTGTATAGCCCACTGACTCTCCTACCCACAATCCGACTTACTGTCATTGGGCTACAGGCTGCCATTTATACTCCAGTAATTGCTGTGATCGCTTATGGATTTTAACCCTATCCTCCCTGTTTTGCCATTGCATTCATTGCCCAGGAATATTTATTGAGCTTATGATGTATCTTGTAATCATTGTATTTAAGAATTGAATATATAATCCAGGGCAATCTCTGATCTTTAAAAACTAAAAAAATTAATAGTATCTTTTTGCATCATGATTTACGAAGCACTTCACATAAAATTGTATAAAAGTTAAAATAGACATTATTGTCCCGTTCTCAAAATTGAGAAAGCTAAAGCTCAGAGAAGTTAGGAAAAACTCATCTGGAGTCACAGAATAAGTATAGGAGGCCAAGCTGTTTATTTCCTACAGTGCAAAGCTAAGAAACATATCTGTTCTTGTCTTCAGAGTGTGACTGGTCAGATTCAGAGTCACCGAGGCAATATGAGAGGTTGGCCTCTTCCTGGTGGGAGGCAGACTGGCCCCTGCACCAGTCCTTTGTTGAGTGTTTACAAGCAGTATGATTCTCAACACCACCCTCCCCCCACTAGCAAGCATTTGGCCTTGATCTTTTTGACGATCACAAAGATTGAATGATGCCATTGGCATTTAGCGTTCAGAGGAGCGAGAGACAATAATTGTCTAGGCGAGAGACCAGTGCGCGTGATAAAG
The DNA here is from genome assembly GCF_963455315.2 of Globicephala melas. NCBI lineage: Eukaryota > Metazoa > Chordata > Mammalia > Artiodactyla > Delphinidae > Globicephala > Globicephala melas. Next base: position 43,695,100 of record NC_083327.1, on the reverse strand, counting down.
AGATTTCCAACCCCAAATATGAACAGTGTCCCTGGTGAAAAGCACTTTGCCATTAATTACTAATAGTGAGTTATTAATATTTTTTAAAACTTGGCATTCATGACCTGAATATTAATGATTGTCAGAATTTATCAAGAACCTGACCCTTGGGCAGCACTCAGAAGCCTCCTGCAAATGTATACACAGCACTGGAATTTCCCCAGTTTTTAGAGAGAACATGTTATCAGTGCTTCAGCATTGTAGTTTTGAGTTGGTCAGGGTTTTCAGTTGCTGCTATTCCTTATTATATGTTACTGTTAGTTTTAATTCAGCATTATCGATTTCACTTATTATATATACTTAGTTAACCCTGAAGTGTTTAGTTATCCCTACTTTTATAAACAGTATTTTTGGCCTATAATTTACAGTAACTATACTTTAAGACATGCTATATATTGTGATTCAAAGATGGATTATTCATGCAACTTATTGCTAAAGTAGATACATGCACAAACTTTCCTTCAGAAATTACACAGTACAGTATAGTGTAGTATAGTACAGCATAACATACAGTATAGAATATTGTAATTATACTAACGTATACAAACAGTACAGTATAGTAATACTATAAAATAGTACCATATAATATAGTAATAATATAGATAATATGTTACGGTGTAATATTGTCATAACAAAGTTTTTTCCCACTTGAAAGTGGAAACAAGCGACATAGATGAATGGTGGGGTGTTTTTTCTTACCACAAGATGCCTACAAAAGTCAGTAAAAAAAAAGTGGGAGCCACTGAGTTATAGTGCAACATAACCTGAGCAGATCTCAGGAGTTTGGACTCTTACTCAGAATGCCTGGCATAAAGCAGGGGGAGTGAGCCATCTTCATTCTTACTGTCCTTGGTGGGGGCCCACAAGGCTGCTCTAATGCAGCTCTTTGTGCTTGTGTGTTGCTAATGAAGTGTTTGGAGACCCTGTGGCAGAGATAGTATTATTTTTATTTTAATATCAACCAGTACCTTTTGTCTACAAGGACAAGTGTTTCATCCATAATATTTATCACCTTGTCTCTGGTTTTGTTGTTGACTTACTCTATTTTTTCAACACTTTTTATTAAGAAAATATTAGGAAGGAAACAATAATACTAAATTGCAGAATTATAAAAGGGAAGCTTGGACAGCTAAATTTTAAGATAATCTGAGGGACAAAGAAATAAAGCCACTGATGCAGGGTGAGATAAATCTGTGACATTGGAAATATGTGATGTGATTTACTTGGCTGGCCACTATGTAGGAGAATAAATTCTATAATCTTGCCAAAACCTGAGAGAAATGTGAATTGAACAACAATAAATAACCTTATTGGAAAGGGTTGAATGTGATATACTGTATCCTCCAGCCTTTATATAGGAAAATTTCCCATTGATTACAGCATCAGACCCAAAGTGGACTGAAGACAAGGTAATGCGTAACACACTTCACAATGTCCCTTCTGGTTTTATGCTATAGCCTTCTCAAACTTCATGAGTTGGAAGTTCAGGTTGAGCTATGTATACAATGCCAACCTTTTCAGCCTCTTTCCGGATTAACTAAACTTGATAGCTAATGTTTTTTTCTATGCATTTTCATGAATATTCTTTTGCTGTTCAGAAGTCAGACTTTATTAATATTATATATTTGATAACATTTATTTGACTAAAATTTTAAGTTTACAAGTACTTTAGTACCTTATTTTATTTAACCCTCACAATACTGCTGTGTGATAAAAGAGGATATTATTTCTCCTGTGTTTTACAGTTGAGAATATTCAGACGTAGAGTGGTTTATGACTTGCCCAGTCATACATAGTGAATAGGTGGCCAAGCTGGTGCCAGATACTGGGGTTCCCACATGCCAATATTTATAAGAATTTTGTTGTAGGAATTATTATAATTGACTATAATAGTTTCATTTCTGCTGAAGTGTCTCGTTCTATCCTTTTTTTATTACTGGGCAATATTATAGACTGCTAAAATGCAATTTACCTGCTCCGTTCAGGCAGTCACTCCTTTATTAAAATTTTTTGAGTATCTCCTTTGTTCATCAGGAGGAAAAAAGCAAAACAGCTGTAAGAAGCTGTCCTCAAGGAGTACACAGTCCAGAAGGGAAAGCAGATAAACATATATGCTCACTACAATACCTTAACCATTTGTGATGTACTAAAAAATATATTTGGTCTTTGCCCCCTCCACTCTCATTCTGGCACAAAGCTCTTAAAACCATTGCAATTTCCTGACAGGAGTGTCTCATTGTCTGCTAATGAGATGACATATGGGGGAAGGGGGGAGGCCTAGAAAAACCAACCACGTGATTAGAAGGCTAGAACTTTCAGCCCCACCCCTCAATGTCCAGGAAGGGAGAGGGGCTAGAGATAAGTCCAGTCACCAGTTGGCAGTGATTTAATCAATTATGCCTTTGTATGAAACTTTAATTAAAAACTCTGGAACAATGAGGTTAAGAGAGCTTCTGGGTTGGTGAACACAGTGATGTGCTGGGAGGGTGGCACAACCAGAGAGGGCATGGAAGCTCTGTATCGGCATCACCACCCCCCATACCTTGCCCTATGCATCTCTTCCATTTGGTTGTTCCTAAGTTGTATCCATTATAATAAACCAATAAGTATGAGTATAGTGTTTTCCTGAATTCTGTGAGTCATTTTAGTGAATATTGAACCTGGGGTGAGGGGATCCTTGAATTTATAACCAGGGACGACAGAAGGTAGTTGCTGTCAAAATTGAATTGAATTGTAAGACACCTAGTTGGGGTCAGAGGATTGGAGAATGGATTATTGCTTGCAAGAACCAAACACCAGTGCTCACCATGTTCTCTACAAAATGCCCTGTATGTGGCTCAAGGCATGTGAAGTATATATGGCCAGTGTGGTACTCTCTAGGTCACTTTGCATTTCTGTGTCCACCAGTTGTGTTGTATACTTATCAATAACTAGTAGTGTTTGCCCCCAGACTGTTTGTAGTAATTGTATTTGGTATAGTTATGTACTATAATTGAATATTAAGTAAACGTAGGACTATAAATGTGAAATTCAAGAGTAGTTTCTATGAAAATTTAGTCAGATTCTTTGGAAAGACTTTGATAAAGGTAAGTTGCAAAAAAAATTCTATCAAAGTGGGCTTGGACAAGACAATTCTAAAAGACTGAAGAAAAAATTTAAATCTAGAAAGATTAAAAATGTATCTATTACTAGAATACAAAATTACCCAAGAAATTACTTCAGAATATACTTTTAGAACCATAAAAAACTGAATATACTTTTAGAATCATAAAAAAATAATTGCATAAATATGAATTATAGTACAAAACCTTTAAATTTAAAAAATAAATCAGGAGGAGTCTCCACTCAAAATTCTTCACAAGTATCTTTAAGGTTTCACTTTAAAGAAATAAAACTGAAATTTGTAGATGATGAAATATGGGTGTGACTTAGCAAGGAAGAAAATAAGAAACACAACCACCAGACCTATACTCAAAGAAAAGACCTTGATTCTTCTTCAAAAGATGATTCATATGTTTTAAGTTAAAATGAAATGCATAAAGTGTGTATTACTTGTCAAATTCCCTCCTTAGCCAACTTTTCAATTAGGCAGCTAACCACCAGTTCTAATTACAAAATGAGAGAATCGACCATACCTCAACTCTTCCTCATGTTTTTTTGTTAAGACATTGAAGTTATCACCTGTGATCCTAAGAGTAATATCAAAATTTAGATTATTTGCAATACCACTTTGTCAGTAGGGATTTATGACCCCAGTTTTCATTTTCATTTAGGGAGAGTTAATCAAGCTCCTAGTCAGTAGGTTACTCTTAGATTGACTTTGAAAGAAAAGCATAGCCCTCAAGTTTTCTTTCTTCCATTCCCTAAAATAATTTATGAAACAGAGCCATCTGAATCGTCCAAAGTCAGCTTCATTACCCTGCCTCCAGGCCAGCTTCCCCTCGCTGTGCTAGACTGTTTAGAAATGTACTCTAGGCTTACAGTTTCCTACGAGAGGAATTTGTGACCTTGATCATTAACCTATACATGAACCTGAGAACCAGCCTACTGGAATTTTTTTCCCATGCATCAAATCTTAATCTCACCTGCTGCTGGTTTCAAACTCCATTTGTTTAATTTGTTCAAATGTGCATTGCCTACTTCCTGTGTGCCAGGATCTCTCTGGGAACTTGGGATGCAAAGATCCATACCTTCATGGTACTTATATTTCAAAGGTGGGAGAGGAGAGTCAGAAAATATCAGTAAACATAAAAGATAGTAAATTACCTAGTATATTAGAAGGAAATACATATATGGGGGAAGGGGAACAGCAGAGTAAGGGGCATCAGGAACACCAAGGATTGGGGAATGGGTTGCAATTTTAAGTAGACTGGTCAAAGTAGACTCACTGAGAAGGTGACATTTGGGTAAAGACTTGAAGTGAGGAATGTGACCATGAGGGAGAATATTCCAGGCAGAGGGAAGAGCCAAGGCAGAGACTCTAAGGTGAGAGGTGCCTAGCATGTTTGAACAGCAAGGAGAGAATGTGCCAGGATGAGGTCAGAGAGATAACTGTTAAAAGGACCAGTCTGGCTGCCATGCTGAAAATGACTGGATGGGAGAGACCAATGTACAAGTAGAGAGACTAGTGAAAAGCTGTTGGGATAAAGAGGCAAGAGATGGTGATGTCTCACTCCTGGTTGATAGCAATAGAGGGAGTGAGGAGTGGCCAGTTCTAGACATATTTAGAAGGTAGAGCCAACAATATTTCTTTAGTATAGATGAAAAAGAGGGGTCAAGAATGACTCCAAGATTTTTTTGACTTGACGACTAGGAGAATAGTATTATCAACTGAGACAGAGGAGATATTTCAAGGAGCAGCATTGTGATGAAAGATCAAGTTTAGTGCTGGATGTATTGAGTTGAGATGTTTATTAGACATTTAAATGGAAATGTCAAGTCAGCAATTGCCTTTATGAATCTAAGGAAAGGTCATCAGCATGTAGATTGTTCTACTCTGAGAGGAGGTGAAGACCAGCCAGACCCCTCAGCTGGAGTTCCACTAGGGAATTAAGCCCTCCTGCCTAAAGATCTCTTGTATGTAATCAATTCGGTTCTCTCCCGGTATCTAGGGTGGTACGAATTATGTAGCCCCCTTTAAAGAGTTGAGAAATTGTCTCTTTGTGTTGTGTGGTTCAGATGAGGAAGCCCAGATGAGAAAGATTGCTTGGATGCCTAAAGAAAATTAGGTTCTCTGTCTCTTTTTCAGGCAAACTGTCTTAATTTTTATTCTTAAAGTAATTGAGATCTTAAGATATTTGGAGTCATTTTATAAAAACCTTAAGTGGAATACTGTAAACCAGTGATTCCCAAAATGGGCACGTTTTTCACTGGTGTTCATATAAAAGGCGGTGGGGGGGGGGGTGATGGCTCAGATATGTATGGTGTTGGAGAAAACTAATTAAAACAAAGTCTTCTACCAATCCAGATATACTCTCCACAAAAGCAGTAGAAAAAGAAAACACTTTTATTAATGAATAAGAATTAAATTTAAATGTGATGTGCATCACACATAGTCTAAAAAGAGACTGCAAAAACAGAAAGAGATTGCACTCTCTTGTATAGGCAAGTAGATACAACCCATTACAGACACAGTAACTAGTCTGAAAGTAAGAGGACTTGACAGCACCATTTGTCACATATAGTTTATCCTAACTCTACCTAGTAATTGGGGTGCCTATCTGTGTTAGCTTATTGGCTTCATCCAGAGGAAAAATATACCTCATATCTTTATGACAAGAGGTAGCTTTGCAAATTAGAGGAAGGCATTCACCGAAGTTAGGCTCCTATCCTCCCACAGAAGAGGGAGAGAGGGGTGCTGTCTTCCTTGATGTGTGCTTTACAAAAAGATGGCTCCCAGGTCTCTGGGTCATAAAGCTGACAAAAGGCCTATCTAGTTTTCAAGTAGATTTACGTACATTTTAAAGAAAAGAGAAAGTATTTACAATGATAAATTTTCTAAAGTAAATGCTCTAGGTAAAAGGAGGCAGGGGTGGGAGATGGGGGAATCTCTTCCCTAATCTTCAACCGGGAGGGTTAAGGCTCTTGTTTTTAATTTTTATTTGACCTTACAGTGGTGAGCTCTGGGTGTCAAATAAACATAAACATTTCTTTACTGTAGCACTTCTCAGGACTTTTAATTTGCTTGTGTGCATTATAAAATTTCAAGAGAGAAATGTGTTTTGCAGCATTTCTCAAATGTGTTTGATCATAGAACCTTTTTTAATGGAGTATCTCCTAGGACCAATTCACACACTGGAAAATGCCATGCTGACCTAATACAGATCTGACCAATTCCAGAAACAGTGGGTACATTTATTTTGTTCTGATACCTTATCCTGAGCCTGCATCCTTTGTGGCCATAGTCACTAAAACTTTTAAGTCACTTTTGCACTTGAATTTTTAGTTTGTTGATGTTTTCTCCTATTAATTTTGCTTCATGATATGCTATTTTTATGTTCCTATTTATATGTTTGGTTAAAATATAAATATTCTGTGTTCCCATTTTATTACTTTGGTAATAATGGCATGAATATTTTATGATTTTAATATTTTTACCACTTTCACTATTCCGTCAGTTCTATATCTGGACAGTTACCCTAATCTTGGAAGCACCTAGATAGCTATTCAAAATCACATGTGATGTTTTAAGTCTGTAAAATGTTTGCTGTTCTAAAATCATCCTTTTAAAGGCCAGTTCACTGCTTGAGGGCATTAAACGTCTGGGTAGCTGCTCCTGGGAAATGGGGGTGTGGGTGTATATGTCATAGACTGGTGTTTGGCTGTCCTAAGGCATAGGCCATCATGAGAATTAGGTATACAACCCATAATTATCTCATTGATACATTTACTTTCTTGTAAACAAGAACTTCTACTAAGTAGCAGATATTTTCATCCATCTCTGATTTCTACTAAATTCCTTTCTAAATCTACATGATTTACAAAGCCGAGCAAAGTCCACAATAAGCATAGGATGCTTCCAAGTAAGCTGAATTGTTTCTTTAATTTACTTAATTACTCATTGAATTTTGTCCACTTACAGAGCCATCCTAAATTTCTTCACACAGCCTAGCACATCACCTGCTGTAGAAGCACTGCTGGTGTGTGGGAAAGAAGATGCTAATTGCCCCTTAAACCTACCCACTACCTTTCTCCATTAACCCTGATTATTCCGTGAACTAGAGTAGGTCACTTCTCATTTCAACCAAAAATGGCTGGTTTTTGGCTAGCTGGTTGCAGTTCTGGGCGTTGTACTGTCTCCATCTTGCAGCTAAAATTATTTTGTCTTTTCAAGATAACAACCACCGAAAAAAGAACCTTGCCTCTTTACTCCTTTGCCCTTCAAAGGAACTTTTTCTCCAATTAGTCCTCTCCCCACCTCTTGTTTAATATTTGTTTTTCATTTACAGATTTGCCAGGAATTTAGTCTCTCCTTCGTAATGATACCAACTCCCTTCTAAAAAAAAGTATCTTTCAAAACACTATTAAGCAAATTAGTAACTTCAAAATATACTCATATAGTAGCATGTTGTCATCACACATTCTAAAATCCATATCCAGCGACTGTCACTTTATAGACAGATACTCAACTCCCAGGGAATTTGGGGTGTCTCTTTGTAGAGCCCCAGTCTGGCTAAAAGGTGCTGGGAAAGATACTAGTATTTGAGTTTTAGGCTAGAAAGAGAGGAGATTTTCGAAAGGGCCACTCCCTACTTCTTAGGCTTTGTCACTGGAATTTGGGCAGTACCTTTTCCATGTGCCATTATAAAGTAATGAATAAATACAAAGGAAAGAATAAGCTAAAAGAAGTTACTTAAAGGATATAATGTCTTATTCTCTCACAAAAGCCCCACTTAGTGGAAGGACGGATTGGGAAAGATTTTTGTACTCCTTTGTTTACACCACCTCCACCCCAACTCACAGGCAAAAAGAGGAGTTCCTAAGAACAAACTGACCTGATCTAGGGAACTAGAAAAGATCTCCTAACTGTATAATTTGGTCTGTCCTGCTGAATTTCTGCTCTGGACAAATAGGTCCTCCTAAACCTGCCCATGTCATTCAAACAGGCATTCCTTAGTGGCTCTCTGCACTTAATAATGGCTTAAACTCTCACATGAGAAGTGGTGAGATATGGGATCTGAATGTAGAGACTGTATGTCCTGCTAACTTTCCTTGTATCTTTTTTTTATTTTATTTTTTATTTATTTATTTATGGCTGTGTTGGGTCTTCGTTTCTGTGCGAGGGCTTTCTCTAGCTGCGGCAAGTGGGGGCCACTCTTCATCACGGTGCGCGGGCCTCTCACTATCGTGGTCTCTCTTGTTGCGGAGCACAGGCTCCAGATGCGCAGGCTCAGTAATTGTGGCTCACGGGCCCAGTTGCTCCGTGGCATGTGGGATCTTCCCAGACCAGGGCTCGAACCCGTGTCCCCTGCATTGGCCGGCAGATTCTCAACCACTGCGCCACCAGGGAAGCCCTTTCCTTGTATCTTTAAGTGGTGTCCATTGAAGTGATTGTAATCACTTAATAGCATTCAGCTAGAAGGAGGCAGCATTTAGAAAATGAATTTATTCAAGTCTTTCTTCCATTCAAATTTCCAAATTTAGCCAATGGAAGGGTAAAAATGTCTAAGTCAAATTCAGTCAGAATTAGAGGACTGAATTCTGAGTTACCCAAGCTCAAATGAGAACTTGTTCCTCTCAATATCATTCATCTTCCCCCAAAAGATAAACCTTATATGTCTTGAAAATAACGTTTGTCCTTCTAAAATATGTATGTAAGGTATCTAGTGACAGTGTGGGTGTCTTGCACTTACTTTTTGCACCTATTTATCAACTGAATTTATAAGTTAGGAGATCTGAATGCTTAGGTAAAACAGCTATTCAGACACCACTCAGAACATCTGAGTTGGGAAGCTGCCTTCCAGGAATAGCCTTCTGATTTACAGAAGAGAGTACCTTAGACCAAAGGAATCTATAAGCATGATCTAAAGTTACTATTAGTGTGAAGACACATGTGGAGGACATTTCACCCTTAATAGTGATATTGATTACTTAAGAATTAATTGTCTCTTTGGGGTAATAATAATAACAATTAACAGTTATTGAATGCTTATGCGCCAGGCACTATACTAAGGGCTTTACAATACTACTATTTTATTTAACCCTCAAAACTCCTACAGTTTAGGTACCATTATTTTCCCTGTTATATAAATAAGGAAATTATAGCACAGAGAAGTTAATAAGGAACGTATCCAAGGTCAGTGCCAGGGATCAAATTTGGTAGAATGATGCCAGAGTCTACCTTCTTAACCTCCATGTGACACTACTTCACACACGTTTGTACTACAGTCATCGCAGTTCCCCAACACACCAAGCTTTTTGTGTCCCGCAAGGTTGTCCCTTTACCCATGATACCTTTGCTTATCAGGTCCATGTTGTGACTTGCTACTTCATTTATGAGGACTTGCTGGCTTTTCCAAGGAGAGTTATAGTTTTCTTTCCTCTAAGCTCCAATCACTCACACTCACACACATACACCACACTCTCTCTCTATATATTTATTTATATTCACATATATTTCTCCTTTAGCCTTCACTATATTAAACTGTCATTTGTTATGCTTGTTCCTCCACTAAATATGATGATATCGGGAAGCAGGTAGCTTTGATCTCCAGTGTCCCACACATCAATGATTAATGGGAGCTTGCTGATTTAATATGTTCCATGAATGGGCAAACAGGGTATTAGCCACTTAGTCCTGTTTCATAAAGACTGCTATAATGTTAGCTTGATAAAATCTGAAAAGAAAAAAAGAAAAGAAAAGCACATCCATGCTGCTATCAAGTTAAATTTTTAAAAAGAGGAGGAAAAAACAACTTAGACAATAATAGCCTTCTATGGAGAAAAATAATATAACCATGTTATATAGCATAGAAGTTCATGGTAGAGCTTCTTTAAGAGAGATTGTGGTAGCACGTTTTATTGACATTGGAATGATTTCTTTCTCTTTATAACTTTACGGTAAAAGCTATGAGCTGATGACCAATATTCCCCAAATTATATAATTCTGAAGTCTCTAGCTGAATAATCTGTGACCCTCCCTCAGACTGCAGGCAGTTTCCTAAATTTTCAAAACTGGAATGTCACCTCTGCTCCTGGGTGTTGCTCTTTTATTTATCTTTTTTTTTTTTTTGGCTGTGCTGGGTCTTTATTGCTACACACAGGCTTTCTCTAGTTGTGGTGAGTGGGGGGCTACTCTTCGTTGTGCTGTGCGGGCTTCTTATTGCAGTGGCTTCTCTTGCTGAGGAGCACGGGCTCTAGGCACACAGGCTCAGTAGTTGTGGCTCCCAGGCTCTAGAGCACAGGCTCAGTAGTTGTGGCGCCCGGGCTTAGCTGCTCCGTGCATGTGGGATCTTCCCAGACCAGGGCCCAAACCCATGTCCCCAGCATTGGCAGGCGGACTCTTAACCACTGCACCACCAGGGAAGTCCCTGGTTGTTGATCTTTTAATTGACACTTTAGAATTACAAGATAGTAGGCTCCTGGAGTTCAGTTTTGAATTTATCATTTTACAACTACTTCAAAAATTCCAAGGTGAAAGAAGTGATATTAAAAAAAAAAAAAGGTAGGCCAAAAAAAGTGGAACACACCATAAATAGACAGGTTCTAGCCTTGTGTTCTGCAACTTAACAGTGTGATATTGGGCAAGATATTAACCTCTCTGTGAGATAATTCCCTCATCTGTAAAATGAGATAATGATAAGTGTCTATCTCTTAAGGTAATTAGGAGGATTAGGTGAGTTCATCTAAGTAAAGTGCTTAGAACAGTGTTGGCACATAAGTACCCTATGAGTACTTGCAATCATCATCATCAAGTTATTTAGAAATCTATGTACATACATTAGATCTCAACAGAAGTGCCTTCAAAAATTGTTATATACTGTGCCCTCCACTTACTGAAGGTGTGACAAAAATAACCCTGTGAAAAATATTTCTCCGAGTTAGAACCCTTGTCCAAAATAATATCTATTATGTTATTTAATATTCATTATGTTATTTCTAACCTAAAGATTACATGACAAATTTAATTTTGAATTTAGTACCAGTAAAACTTTTCTCTCTTGAAGAATAGATATCTGTTTCTATAAGGTATTGAAAATTATAGACCACTTTTTGCCTTGAGGAAGAATTAGCCAACAGAGTTCAAGGTTACAACCTTTGGAAGGACTTGAAATTTCAGTGCCTGTGTTGTCAAAATACATATGATTTTATGATCAACCAAATGAAAATAGAGTTAAATTTTGTTTTCAGAAATTAACGAGTCTAATCAGGAAGAATGTCTCAAGAATGGTCACTGGTACCTAGGGTAGAGGTGGGCCGGGGACCCACAGTGAACAGAGCCAAGCTTTTCCTCAGAAAATAGTCGCCTCCACAAACATCCCAGTGTAACTGTGAAGCAGCAGCTTTTGACACTGCCAGGCACTGAGTGTGTGGGTATTTGATGGTGCAGGGCTGTATGCTGAGGGTTCTCCTCACTCAACCTGGTGCTGCCACAAATATAAAGACAAAGTCTCTTCCATTTAGTCAGCATCCATTGTTTTACTTTCAAAGCCTAGAAACTACTTGCCTCAAGATTGAGTCTCACTGAATTTGATTCTTATGTCATCTTTCTCTGCCCATAATACAATATTTATTTCAACAAAAATAAATAACAGTTTGTAAGCTACCTGTTTAAGTATCTCTCTAATAAAATAAGGAGCCTATTTTCATATGTATAGCATTCTGTGTTAATAAGGCAGGATTAAAAAAGGAATAAGGCAGGATTGAGTGACAATAATGATCAATTTTAAGTACAGTTTTATTTTATAATAATTATTACTTTGTGATTGAAAATAACTTTGGGAGACGGAGCAAAACACAGAACACACAAGTACGTTGAATATACATTTTGAAGCACTTCCTTTAAGAGGAAAAAAATGTCGATATATGCAATGGGGATCTTGTGAGTCCATGGCTTTTTTCCTTTGTCCTATATTTTCTATATTTAATGTTATTAGACCACCATTAAATCTGGACCAAGAGCATTTGTCAACAGTTGAAGGCGTTTTCTCTTTGGCCACAGCTGCAACTTGAGGTTATTCAGGATGACCCCATACTCAAAGGGCAGCAATAAAGTGACCGTCACCATCCAAGAATCTATTCAAACAACTAATATACATGTTAAGTGGAAAACAGGACAGATGGCGATATCAGCCACAGAGAAGTTCTTTGTCTTTGTTGGAGATTGGTATTCAGTTCTAGTCTAGATAGTATATTAGCTTCAAAAAGGTATCTTTACAACAGCTACATTCTAAGAGACCAAAGAGCTCCACACATGGTTTTACATTAAGATGACAGAGAATATTTAAGATCTTAGAATATTTGGAGATATCTGCATAAGACCAATCCAGAGAATTTGCTCAATTGGAAGAGGCTTATTTATATGAGAAGAATTATACATGGTGATGATTACTTCACTCAGGTAGCAGATATTTATGAGGGACCCCCTAAGTGCAAAGCACTATGCCCTCTGATGAGGATGCCACGGTGAGCAGGGTAGTTATGATGTATTAACTATCTTCTTAACCCCTAATGATATGATTGAAAATGGATTCTTTTAAAGGCACACACTTATAAGGACAAAAGCATGGGATAAGAGAAAATAGCAATAAGTCATTTAAGCTAGAGAGCAGATGTAGACATGGAAACCAATTTAACAAACCCCAAAATGCTGAATGTTAAAACCAGCAGGGGGGCAAAGTCTAGAAGCAATGCAGTTTCCACCAAAGCACTCCCAAAATGTTCAAGAAATGACCTCACCGTGTATGTCTCGATTTGGGGAGTAAACATGAGCTTAATAACAGGAAGATTGATCGAGAGCAACTAGTCACCCTCCAGATCCCCTTACTCATCCATACAGCTGGGAGACTGATGTTTTATTCCATAATGAGGGCAAAACAGAGTTAGTGGACTTGGGAACATCAGGGAGAAAAAAGAACAGAGTATCACACTAAAAATGATGGATTTAAGTGAGAGTTTACATATGGAATGTTGAGATTCACAGCCTTCTTCCTCACTGGACTTGAGAATCTTGACAATCAGAGTTCTCCAGGAAGGATATTCAGGAGTCTTTGGGGAATTTGATCAATCTAGAAATGAAAATCCGAAGGATACAGAGATCAGGGATTCCTTAGGGAAACAGCCTGGCCAGATCACCGTGGAGTACACAGAGTACAATTGACCCATTTCTTGCATATTCACAAGCGCCTCAGTCGTAAATGTAAGTAAACAACAATAGATCAATACATGTTTAAGGCAGGCATCTAATTTGGCATACAGACCAAAAACAGAAAGTAATACTTTTTAGGAAACAGAGGTTATATGAAGACATAAGACAAGATTTGTCTCAGTAGAACCAGAAGAGTTTGCTATATAAAAGAGGCGTATCCGGGCTTCCCTGGTGGCGCAGTGGTTGGGAGTCCACCTGCCGTTGCAGGGGACGCGGGTTCGTGCCCCGGTCCGGGAGGATCCCACGTGCCGCGGAGCGGCTGGGCCCGTGAGCCATGGCTGCTGGGCCTGCGCGTCTGGAGCCTGTCCTCCGCAACGGGAGAGGCCACAGCGGTGAGAGGCCCGCGTACCGCAAAAAAAAAAAAAAAAAGAGGCTTATCCAGAGAGCAAAAGAAAAATATGCCTGGAAATTAATATTATAATAGCAGAAATGAGAAACAAAATAAAAAGCTTGTAAGATAAAGTTGAGGCATTATCCCAGCAAATATAGCAAAAAGGTAAAGAGATGGAAAATAGAAGATTTTTTTTTAAATTAGTGTAAGGATCCTACTTCTGAATAATAAGAATTCCCCAATATGAGAAAAAATTTTGATGAAGGGGAAAAATCATCAAAGGAATATTCTCAGAATTAAAGAATATGAGTTTTTCATCTGAGGGGGCCATGAAGTGCCCAGCACAATGAGTAAAAGTAAACTACATTTATTAGGAAATTTTACAACTCTTGGGACAAAGAAAAAACCTAATTCCACAGCAAAAATGCAGAGTTCATAGATTGGAAAAAGTATAAGGATAATATCAGACCTCTCAGCAGCAATACTGGGTAACTGGAAGATAATAAGCACCTTCAAAATTCAGAAGGAAAATTACTTCTAATCTAGAATCTATACCAACTGGCACTATTGACTATTTGTGAGGAGAGACATATGTCACGATATCATATTTTAGGTATACAAGATTCAGAATACTCTAACTTACATGTACTCTTTCTCAAAAAGCCTTTGAAGGATGTACTTCATGAAAGAAGAAAGAAACCGAAAAAAGTAGAATACATAGGATGTAAGGAATCAGGAAACATTGAGAAAGCATTGGGAATTTCACAATGACATCTGTGCAGCAACTAGTTTAGAACAGAACCAGGCAGAAAGCTCCAAGAGATTACTCCAAAAGAAGGAAACTGACAGAATCCTAGTGTATTTGTACATACTGAGAGATTTTCCCAATTAGGAAGGGGCTAGGGTTGAAATAATGATAAACTATTGAAAACAAACTAAACAAGGTAATGATTAACTCAGCGGGACTAAGAATTTGTGCAAAAAGGGACTCAATCATGGTATACTACATGACTCAGCTGAGAATGGCACTATGTAATAATAATGTATTAATGACAGTCATAATAATCACTGTTGATCTAACTGTGTTGGGAGAATGGGATGACAGAAAGCATTTGTGAGATAAGAATAGTGGAGAAGTGAAAGAGAACTAAATAAAACCTTCTCTTCCAAGAGGGAAATCAATATTCAATGCCTAAAACAAGAATTCAAGCAAAAGTAATATAGGCATGTTATTTACAAAAAGTGGTCAAAAACGCCAAAATATTCAGCCAGAAGAGTTGAAAGTAGCTGCTTCTGAAGAGCTGAAAATGGTACTGGAGTGGGCAGGGAGCTGCTGTTTTCCCTATTAAGCCCCATAGCACTGTCTCTTTAAGATATGTTCATTTGTTCCCTTGAAAAACTAAAAACCAAATTAAAAAAAAAAATACTAGCCTCGTCTTGGTTGTCTTGGAGTTTACACCCTAAAGAAAGAGACAGATATGATACGATTACATAGATATGTAGCTAACTACCAACTGTGCTAAATGCTGTGACTGAAACTTCTTGTTTAATCTTGTGTAAACCCGTATAAAAAGAGTGCTGGCTTAGCGTAGTAGGGAGATCAAGTAAATCTTATGTGAGAGAGTGACATGTTGGCACCTTGTGTGGTAGATGCCAACCCCAAGTAGTTGGCAAACAACCATTATGAGTAATAAACTTCAGAGAAGAGTAAGGAACCATCAAATGTGGCTTCTGTTGGTCTGGGGTAATTAACTGCAGGATGTCACCTGGAGCATTTTGTTTAATAATGACAACATGAGCCATGGTGACCATGTGAGGAAAATCATTCACCTGTAATTACCTTTACCATCTAATCTGTTCATGGAGATTAATTCTACCGGCTTTAGTAATAAGAATAATCACCTGGAATCACAGACTGGGAGGACCTGTAAGGACTTTAGAGCTCATGTATTCTTATCTTATCCTCTCCTTTTGTAGTCAGGAAAATTCTGGAGGTTTAGTAGTCTGCCCAAAGTCTCACAGCTATTTAATGCCAGAGCCAAAGCAAGAACTCAGATCTCCAAGCTCCTTGTCTAGAACTCTTCTCTACAATTATAGAGAAAAATATACCTTGGTCTTTTTGAGAAACTGAAATTATTAAACTAATTATCACAGTGTTACCAAACAACTGAAAACTTTATTTGTTCAGTAATGAAAGAAAATATTGCAAAAAGGAATTACTTTTTCTACTTGAATTTTGCATTATTGTCTAAATTTAGTAACTGATAGCAGCTTAAGGATGTTCAATCTCTTCTTTAAAAAGTAATTTCTATTTTAGATTCATAAGTAATTATGTGAAAATCTAATGGTGATAACTTGTTACAATATTTCTAAGAAATGCCTATAAATAGTGCAATATGTATGACTTGCACACATTCTCATTCTGTTTTAAGTAATGGCTTTGCATTTACTGTAGACACATATTTTAATTTTTTTAATCACATATTTTAAAACCCACTATTGTATCTTAAAATGTAATTATGCTAATGAAACATGTAAAGAAATATCTCCCTTCCACAGGAACTTTGCAATTCACGGCAGCATGTGCATACAACACACACATACACACACACACTATTAGACTTCCCTGAGTTCCCTGAAGAAAGGATGTTCATAAGTCAGGTCTATTTTTGTCAAAACAAGATGCTCACACTGCTGCACCAAGACTTTTTGATGTTTTAGTCATGTCTACAATGGTCAAATCTACAACAGCATTTTGGGATTTTGGTGCAGGTCATGATGCCATGTAGTTGTATTCTTATACAAGATTCACTGAATAGAAGCTTAATACCAGTTCAGAAAACAAGGCCATTGTTACCAAAGAGAGACTGTCACAGGCTTCATTTTTTTTTTCCCTGTAGTAAGGAACCTTTGTAATAACTAGGTCAGAATATGATTTCTGATCCTAAGATCCAACTGGAAAGTTCCAAGAAATACTTACAATATCTCAAGGAATAATTAAGAGTTGTATTGACCCTCTGGTCATTGTCCACTCAGAACAGGGATTCTCAAAATTACATATAGGAAAAAGAAAGCAGCATACAGATGTGATGACCACTGGAAACTATATTAGGCCACATAATACTTATAAAATTTCCCTTGGGTAATCAAGAGGTATCTTTGGTTTGGTAGACTTTGAACAACAATAATTTTTTAATGTATGTTTTGTGAAGTGCACCATGTTCTCCAGGTCATACACATAGAAAGAGGCTTAGCACTCAGATATATGACCCCCGAATCTGTGTTTTCCTCTATAATACTAACTCTGATCATGGGATGGCCAGAATGAAGACTCTGGAAAAAATCGAGGAATTCCCAAGAGATGACTGTTGGATGATTGCATCAGCAAATGACTTGAGTTTTAACAGTTCTTCAAATCCAGTACACATTTGCCTAAGATTTGAATATTTAATCTCTAAATTACTGAGGCCAAAACATTACAAGAACCCAAAAGATGACAAAAAAGTTATTTCCGCAAGTGTGACAGTGAATCATGTGATTAAATGCAGAAAAATAGGATATGCTTGGTTGTTACTGTCCCAGATTATTTAGTTCAGAAGGATACCTGCTACGGACTGAATTGTGTTCCCCTATAATTCATATTTTGAAACCCTAGTGCCCAGTGTGACTGTGTTTGGGGATAAGGCTTTTAGGAGTTGATAAGGTTAAATGAGGTCATAAGGGTGGGCTCCTAATCCAATAGTATTGGTGGTTTTATAAGAAGAGAAAGAGAGAGCGATCTCTCCCCAGGTGCACATACCCAGAAAAGGCCATGTGAGCACACAGTGAGAAGACAGCCATCTGCAAGCCAGGAAGAGGTCTCACCAGAACATGATTGTGCTAGCACCATGATCTCAGACTTGTAGCACCCAGAACTGTGAGAAAATAAATTTCTGTTGTTAAAGCCAACAATCTATGGCATTTTGTTATGGCAGCCAAAACTGACTAAGACAGCCCCACACAGATGAACTGGAGACATTGGAGTGTTGAAGAGAAGTTTGTATCAGGTGCAGTACAAATCCCAAGATCAGAGTTAGAGCAGAGTTTAGATAAGACTAGGGATCAGAATAAAGACAAGACTGAGACTATGGGTGGATCAGAGTCATCAGCTAAGCAGGACTGAGCCAGGATTTAGCACAGTAAGGAAGAGTTTAAGCTTTGGACTTAAACTAAGGTGACTTTTTTCTCTATCTTCTACATGTTGCAAGAGTTTAAGTTACTTAAGTACCTCATTTTAATTCTGGTACTTCACAACTAATTCTAGAATGGAGATGATAGTGCTTTTATCACGTAGCCTTTGTGAGAATTAAACAATTAGTGTAAAAAAATTAATAAACAGAAACCTCAATTAAATAGAGTTGGGCAATGAGAACGGGGAGCTCTCACGCCCTGAAACAATAGCAGAGCCAGCAGGAAGAAGGAAGACTCCTCTCCTTCCTGGCAAGGACTCAGCCAATGAAAAGCCATGGACTCTTTATTTCCTGTAGCCCTCCCAACTTCCTTTTCTCCTTTATAAAAGTTTTCCTCCCCTTCCTGGAAGTGGGTGGGGGGACTTGCACATGGCTCGCAATGGTTGCAGACCCTGAATTGCAGTTTTCTGCTGATCCTGAATAAAACCATCTTTGCTGCAGCCTGTTTGTTTAAGGTCAACATTAGTATTTGGCACCATGTGTGACACATGCTGACATCTCAGTGAATTGGTAACTCCCTATAGTAGCCAAAGTCAGAGAACTTGGGGTCTGAGCTAGCCTACATTCATTTGTTCATACCCCAAATATTTATTGCATACTTACTGCCAGGCCTGATTATGGGTGCTAGAGATAAAGCAGCTAGCAAAACAGAAACAAAACAGAACAAAATCTACCTTCAGAGAGCTTACATTCTAGAGAGAATTTAGGAGTCTAATGACAAAAACCTGGGGTTGGCAGCCTCCTGAGTCCCCAACCATGTCTCATGTCCAAAAAGGTTTTGTTCTGGGCAACTCACACAGTCCCCGTGAATGGCTAAATATAAGTAAAAAGAAACAAAATGTATGCTGTCAAATAGCTTGTCACATATATGGTAAATATTGCTCATTTCTTTTTCAAAAATGCATGAAGGACTCCTGTTTGACATGACATTTTATAAAAAGCTACTCATTACTCTTATTCTCTAAGAGCCTTTCTTCTCTCATCTCTCCCCTCTAGTGAGACAGGCTTTATATAAAGACAGCTTTCTTACCCTAAAGAGAATTATACCTTGATCTATCCATTGTCCTATAATGTTTAATTGGCTTTCCTGAATCCTGTCTCTGAAAAATTTGAGCCTGAAAAACGGAAAACATCTTAAAACAAGTTGGGAAATTAAAGCTTCACAACGATACCTTTCTAAAAGGGGCCTCTTCCTGTCGCCAGTTCCCTTTCTTAGCATTTGTGGATGTCTGTATAGGAGAGTCTTTTAACCTCCTAGTGTTGGAGGATGGGGACGAGGGGTGTTCTCTCTTTTCCAGCCACCATTCATCTTTCCCTCTTGATTCAAAAGGCAGCCAAAATGAGTGGACTCTTGCTGAATAGATAATTGCAAAGTAGATTTTGTTTGGTTTGGTGGCCATTTACCATGTTCTTTGTTGTGTTTGTCATCCTTTTGTCACCCATAGGCAGGGCTGATCAGTAAATGGATTTTGTTATGATTCATAAACCATTTTTCACATCTAAACATACATTCTTCTAGACACAATTCTGCAGTAACAGTGTAGCAAAATAGGCTGTTCTTTTGTTGCTTTGGAAATATACCTTATTTTCTTTTATTATTTTGAGGCAACCTGAGTTCATGTATATACAATACAAAATCAAAACAGCTAAGAGAAGCACTGATATCAGCCGCCTATTGTTGTATGCTTAAATAAAAGAAAGGAAAAAGTAAGAGTAAATGTTTTGGCAAAACTTCAATGAATATGCAATTGTGGTAAATAACCTCTAGAACAATGCTGAATGCAAATTGGACTTATTCCAATTTTTTTCATGTTTAAACAAAGTTTAGGGTTTCTTTTTTTCTTCCCATATAAATGCATAAATGCATCAGTTTTGCCCAGATACAGAAAACTATTCTTATTTCAGTAAATTTCCTTCTTTTGGTTTATCATATGGATCATGGAAAAGCATGATTTTACAGAGTCTGTTGCTTTTAAAGCACATTTATAAATTAAGAATGTCAAATAAATAAAGCCTTTCAAACAGCAAATAAGCTTTACCAAGAGAGATTCTTCTTTTATAACTAGAACACCTCTCACAGGAATAAGGCCTTTGTTAGTAAAATAAATTCTAGAAATGAATTTCAGAGTAAAGACCTCAGTGTTTGTTTTTATTCTTGTGAAACCAATAAAGTGCTGACAAAGAGTGCTATAATATGCCACCATAGTTTAGAAATAAGGTACATTTAAGAGTGGTCTTTATTGCCTTTTGAGGGTTGGATATTGCTGCCCTTAGCTGCGCTACCATAGAACATGCTGCTTTACAAAACAGCAGCCGGGGTGGTTCGATCCATTTGAGCCCCACCTGAATATTATACACACTCTTTAAAAATGTCAAACCTTAAAAAAAAAAAAAGTCAAACCTTTAGAAATATTGGAGTGTTTATAATACTGTGTCATTATGTTCCCATAGGCTCAAGTCTGAAATACACTGAACGTAAAAAAATAAAAGGATACGTTTTTCCATTTCTTTTTATACCATTTTATTTCCTATAAAATTGCAAACCCATGCAAAAGGCTTACTTCAAGTGTTATTCTTTTAGATGATAAATTTAAACATTATTTTGATACATACTTACTTCCTTGAATCTGAATGTTAAAATCTGTAATACTTCACATTCAAACTACATTCCAGTTCTGAGGACAGAATGGGGAATGGAGTAGGAAAATATACCAAAACTTTCAAGCCCTGGTGAAAGGCCTCCTTGGTTGTGAGGGAAATGCAGATGTGCACAGGTGACTGAAACAAGAAATGGGAAGGGAGTTTGTCACTAATTCACAGAGCAGAAGAGGCTTTCGAGCAGGATTCTCAGCTCTGGATGCACAATAGAATCCTCGTGGAGCACAGCAGTCCCTAAGAGTGACTAGCATGTATGTTAAGACCACAGAACAGAATTGGTATGTAGGACATACAAATAGATTTATAGCCCAGAGCCTTTCTCTGTGCTTTTTTAAAAACCTATACATGTTCAACAATTATACCTTTCTTTGTTTTGGGGGGGTGGCGTGGGGTGGGGGCATAGATGTTTTATCACTTTACCCTGCGTGTCCATCCAGTAAATGCTTTGCTGCCTATCGGACCGCGTTGCCAGTTGCAGCCCTGTAGCATTTAGTTGAGTGATGTCTACCCCTATGAGGAGGAGGCGAGTGTGTATATATAACACTCTGTGAATGCAAAACTCTTGTGAAAAGCAAGACTAGTTCTTTCAGAAATGTTCTCTCGGTTCTGATTAAAAATAAAAACAAAAACTCTTAAGTTTCCGCAAATGCTACAAGTGTCTTCTTCTTGCAACATATCCATTTATATTTTCAACAACATTTGTTTGTCTTTCCTGAAAAAGTTCTTCACTCAAGGACCGCATTGCAGCCATAGATCATTTATGTATAATTTGGTAGATGGTAAACATTTGAAATTACTGTGGCAGGTATTTTCACATTGTTTCTGCTGATCTGATTTAAAAAAAAAAGCATAGAGCCAGAAAACAGTGTGAAGAACTGAAATTCCTCAGAATTAATTTGAAGCACCCTTTTGAAATGAGAATTGCTATAAAGAAGCATTTTGGAATGAGGTGATGATGGGGTGAACAGTCTTTGAGATGAAAATACAGTTCAGTAAAACAAATATATTTGTTTGATGGGGACTATATACACCGTGTTTTAATTTATTCATCATTATTATTGTTTTTGAGATTATTTTCAGCCACCACCCACATAATGGCCCCAGGAAGCCCAGAAGAGAGCCAGTAGAAACTCTATGTGTGTTTCTGGTGAACTATTTCAATATATTTCTAAGAATAAGAGTTTACTAAAGAGATGAAGAAATACTGAAAGCCTAAGACTAAGAAAATACAGAGAAAGAATCTCTTATACATAATGGACCATCAGTTCCAGGATTAGTCTATAAAACCAGTGGCTGCTGTGTTAAGTAATTTATGTGGGAATAAAAATTATTTTTATATTACTTTTGCTGTGGATGATAACATTCCATAAGCTCATCACATTTTTAATCTTGACTTAAGGAGAGTGCTGCTATGGCAATTTTTAAAAGAAGAGCTACACTGATCTCTTTCCAGGTAGCTCCTTCGCTTCCTTCTGTGTCCTCCCCCTCATACCCACCCTCCCCAGCCCAACTTCACCAACCCTCCCCCTTAGCCAAAGGCATTTGTGAAATATGGAAGCAGTTATGTCATGCTGTTGTTTTGAGTATTCTTAATAAATGGCCCCTGTATTTCAGAAGTGGTCTGAGGAGGTGAGCTAATATAATTCCACTTTGATTACTTGTTTGCATATCGGATGCAAGGAACTCTGAACCAATTCCCTGAATTTGTCATAATCATAATTTAGTTATCCACAGCTGCTTCATTAAATTTAAGGTCTTTCAAGACTATATAGATTGGGCAGATTGGTTCAAGATGGCAGAGTAGAAGGACATGCTCTCACTCCCTCTTTCAAGAACACCAGAATCACAACTACCTGCTGAACAATCATCAACAGAAAGACACTGGAACTCACCAAAACACTACCCCACATGCAAAGACAAAGGAGAAGCCACAATGACACCGTAGGAGGGACGCTATCACAGCAAAATCAAATCCCGTAACTGCTGGGTGAGTGACTCACAAACTGACGAACACTTATACCACAGAAGTCCACCCACTGGAGTGAAGGTTCTGAGCCACACGTCAGGCTTCCCAACCTGAGGGCCTGGCAAAGGGAGGAGGAATTTCTGGAGAATCAGACTTTGAAGGCTAGTGGGATTTGATTGCAGGACTTCGGCAGGACTGGGGGAAACAGAGACTCCATTCTTGGAGGGCACACACAAAGTAGTGTGCACATCAGGACCCAGAGGAAGGAGCAGTGACCCCATAGGAGACTGAAACAGACCTACCTGCTGGTGTTGGAGTTTCTCCTGCGGAGGCGGGGGGCAGCTGTGGCTCACCAAGGGACAAGGACACTGGCAGCAGAAGTTCTGGGAAGTACTCCTTGGTGTGAGCCCTCCCAGAGTCCACCATTAGCCCCACCAAAGAGCCCAGGTAGGCTCCAGTGTTGGGTCGCCGCAGGCCAAACAACCAACAAGGCGGGAACCAAGCCCCACCCATCAGCAGTCAAGCAGATTAAAGTTTTACTGAGCTCTGCCCACCAGAGCAACAGCCAGCTCAACCTACCACCATACCCTCCCATCAGGAATCTTACACAAGCCTCTTAGATAGCCTCATCCACGACAGGGCAGACAGCAGAAGCAAGAAGGATTACAATCCTGCAGCCTGTGGAAGAAAAACCACACTCACAGAAAGACAGACAAGATGAAAAGGCAGAGGACTCTGTACCAGATGAAGGAACAAGATAAAACCCCAGAAAAACAACTAAACGAAATGGAGATAGGCAACTTTCCAGAAAAAGAATTCAGAATAATGATAGTGAGGATGATCCAGGACCTCGGAAAAAAATGGAGGCAAAGATCAGGAAGATGCAAGAAATGTTTAACAAAGACCTATAAGAATTAAAGAACAAACAAACAGTGATGAACAATACAATAACTGAAATGAAAGCTATACAAGAAGGAATCAATAGCAGAATAACTGAGGCAGAAGAACGGATAAGTGATGAGGAAGACAGAATGGTGGAATTCACTGCTGTGGAACAGAATAAAGAAAAAAGAATGAAAAGAAATGAAGACAGCCTAAGACACCTCTGGGACAACATTAAATGCAGTGACATTCGCATTATAGGGGTCCCAGAAGGAGAAGAGAGAGAGAAAGGACCCGAGAAAATATTTGAAGAGACGATAGTTGAAAACTTCCCTAACATGGGAAAGGAAATAGCCACCCAAGTCCAGGAAGCGCAGCAAGTCCCATACAGGATAAACCCAAGGAGAGACATGCCAAGACACATGGTAATCAAATTGGCAAAAATTAAAGGCAAAGAAAAATTATGGAAAGCAACAAGGGAAAAATGACAAATAGCATACAAGGGAACTCCCATAAGGTTAACAGCTGATTTCTCAGTAGAAACTCTACAAGCCAGAAAGGATTGGCATGATATAATTAAAGTGATGAAAGGGAAGGACCTACAACCAAGATTACTCTACCCAGCAAGGATCTCATTCAGATTTCATGGGAAATCAAAAGCTTTACAGACAAGCAAAAGCTAAGAGAATTCAGCACCACCAAACCAGCTCTACAACAAATGCTAAAGGAACTTCTCTAAGTGGGAAACATAAGAGAAGAAAAGGACCTACAAAAACAAACCCAAAAAATTAAGTAAATGGTAATAGGAACATACATATTGATAATTACCTTAAATGTGAATGGATTACATGCTCCAACCAAAAGACACAGGCTTGCTGAATGGATACAAAAACAAGACCCACATATATGCTGTCTATAAGAGACCCACTTCAAACCTAGGGACACATACAGACTGAAAGTGAGGGGATGGGAAAAGATATTCCATGCAAATGGTAATCAAAAGAAAGCTGCAGTAGCAATACTCATATCAGATAAAATAGACTTTAAAATAAAGAATGTTGCAAGAGACAAGGAAGAACACTACATAATGATCAAGGGATCAATCCAAGAAGAAGATATAACAATTATAAATATTTATGCACCCAACATAGGAGCACCTCAATACGTAAGGCAACTGCTAACAGCTATAAAACAGGAAATCGACAGTAACACAATAATAGTGTGGGACTTTAACACCTCACTTACACCAATGGACAGAGCATACAAAATGGAAATAAATAGGAAACAGAAGCTTTAAATGACACAATAGACCAGATAGATTTAATTGATATTTATAGGATATTCCATCCAAAAACAGCAGGTTACACTTTCTTCTCAAGTGCGCATGGAACATTCTCCAGGATAGATCACATCCTGGGTCACAAATCAAGCCTCAGTAAATTTAAGAAAATTGAAATCATATCAAGCATCTTTTCTCACCAAAACGCTATGAGATTAGAAATGAATTACAGGGAAAAAAAAGTAAAAAACACAAACATATGGAGGCTAAACAATACATTAATAAATAACCAAGAGATCACTGAAGAAATCAAAGAGGAAATCAAAAAATACCTAGAGACAAATAACAATGAAAACACAATTATCCAAAACCTATGGGATGCAGCAAAAGCAGTTCTAAGAGGGAAGTTTACAGCTATACAAGCCTACCTCAAGAAACAAGAAAAATCTCAAATAAACAATCTAACCTTACACCTAAAGGAACTAGAGAAAGCACAACAAACAAAACCCAAAGTTAGCAGAGGAAAGAAATCATAAAGATCAGAGCAGAAATAAATGAAATAGAAACAAAGAAAACAATAGCAAACATCAAAAAAACTAAAAGCTGGTTCTTTGAGAAGATAAACAAAATTGATAAACCATTAGCCAGACTCATCCAGAAAAAGAGGGAGAAGACTCCAATCAATAAAATTAGAAATGAAAAAGGAGAAGTTACAACAGACACTGCAGAAATACAAAGCATCCTAAGAGACTACTACAAGCAACTCTATGCCAATAAAATGGACAACCTGGAAGAAATGGACAAATTCTTAGTAAGGTATAACCTTCCAAGACTGAACCAGGAAGAAATACAAACTATGAACAGACCAGTCACAAGTAATGAAATTGAAACTATGATTAAAAATCTTCCAACACACAAAACTCCAGGACCAGATGGCTGAATCTGGTGAATTCTATCAAACATTTAGAGAAGAGCTAACACCCATCCTTCTCAAACTCTTCCAAAAAATTGTGGAAGAAGGAACACTCCCAAACTCATTCTGTGAGGCCACCATGACCCTGATACCAAAACCAGACAAAGATACTACAAAAAAAGAAAATTACAGACCAATTTCACTGATGAATATAGATGCAAAAATCCTCAACAACATACTAGCTAACAGAATCCAACAACACATTAAAAGGATCATACACCATGATCAAGTGGGATTTATCCCAGAGATGCAAGGTCTCTTCAATATACACAAATGTGATACACCATATTAACAAATTGAAGAATAAAAACCATATGATCATCTCAATAGATGCAGAAAAAGCTTTTGACAAAATTCAACACCCATTTATGATAAAAACTCTCCAGAAAGTGGGCATAGAGGGAACCTACTTCAACATAATAAAGGCCATATATGACAAATCCACAGCAACATCATTTCAATGCTGAAAACCTGAAAGCATTTCCTCTAAGATCAGGAACAAGACAAGGATGTCCACTCTCACCACTATTATTCAACATAGTTTTGGAAGTCCTAGCCATGGCAGTCAGAGAAGAAAAAGAAATAAAAGGAATCCAAATTGGAAAAGAAGAAGTAAAACTGTCACTGTTTTCAGATGACATGATACTATACATAGAGAATCCTAAAGATGCCAACAGAAAACTACTAGAGCTAATCAATGAATTTGGTAAAGTTGCAGGATACAAAGTTAATGCACAGAAATCTCTTGCATTCCTCTATACTAATGATGAAAAATCTGAGAGAGAAATTAAGGAAACACTTCCACTTACCATTGCAACAAAAAGAATAAAATACCTAGGAATAAACCTACCTGGGTAGGCAAAAGACCTGTATGCAGAAAACTATAAGACACTGATGTAAGATAATTAAAGATTATACCAACAGATGGAGAGATATACCATGTTCTTGGATTGGAAGAATCAATATTTTGAAAATGACTCTACTACCCAAAGCAATCTACAGATTCAATGCAATCCCTATCAAATTACCAATGGCATTTTTTACAGAACTAGAACAAAAAAACTTAAAATTTGTATGGAGACACAAAAGACCCCAAATAGCCAAAACAGTCTTGAGGGGAAAAAAAGGAGCTGGAGGAATCAGACTCCCTGACTTCAGACTATACTACAAAGCTACAGTAATGAAGACAATATGGTACTGGCACAAAAACATAAACATAGATCAATGGAACAAGAGAGAAAGCCCAGAGTTAAACCCACGTACCTATAGTCAACTAATCTATGACAAAGCAGGCAAGGATATACAATGGAGAAAATACAGTCTCTTCAATAAGTGGTGCTGGGAAAGCTGGACAGCTACATTTAAAAGAATGAAATTAGAACACTCCCTAACACCATACAGAAAAATAGACTCAAAATGGATTAGAGACCTAAATGTAAGACTGGGCACTATAAAACTCTTAGAGGAAAACATAGGAAGAACACTCTTTGACATAAATCACAGCAAGATCTTTTTTGATCCACCTCCTAGAGTATTGGAAATAAAAACAAAAATAAACAAATGGGACCTAATGAAACTTAAAAGCTTTTGTACAGCAAAGGAAACCATAAACAAGATCAAAAGACAACCCTCCAAGTGGGAGAAAATATTTGCAAATGAATCATCGGACAAAGGATTAATTTCCAAAATATATAAACAGCACATGCAGCTCAATATTAAAAAAACAAACAACTCAGTCCAAAAATGGGCAGAAGACCTAAATAGACATTTCTCCAAAGAAGACATACAGGTGGCCAAGAAGCACATGAAAAGCTGCTCAGCATCACTAATTATTAGAGAAATGCAAATCAAAACTACAGTGAGGTATCACCTCACCTCAGTTAGAGTGGGCATCATCAGAAAATCTACAAACAGCAAATGGTGGAGAGGGTTTGGAGAAAAGAAAACCCTCTTGCACTGTTGGTGGGAATGTAAATTGATACAGCCACTATGGAGAACAGTACGGAGGTTCCTTAAAGAACTAAGAATAGAATTACCATGTGACCCAGCAATTTCTGGGCATATTCCCAGAGAAAACCATAATTCAAAAAGACACATGCACCCCAATGTTCATTGCAGCACTATTTATAATAGCCAGGTCATGGAAGCAACCTAAATGCCCATCGACAGACGAATTGATAAAGAAGATATGGCACATATATACAATGGAATATAACTCAGCCATAAAAAGGAATGAAATTGGGTCATTTGTAGAGATGTGGATGGATCTAGAGACTGTCATTCAGAGTGAAGTAAGCCAGAAAGAGAAAAACAAATATCGTATATTAACGCATATATGTGGAACCTAGAAAATGGTACAGATGAATCGGTTTGCAGGGCAGAAATATAGACATAGATGTAGAGAACAAACGTATGGACACCAAGGGGAGAAAGCGGCGGGGGGTGGGGGTTGTGGTGTGATGAATTGATTGATTGGGATTGACATGTGTAAACTAATATGTATAAAATAGATAACTAATAAGAAAAAAGAGTATATAGATTATTACATCTCTTGGTTATCTGATAACAATATTCATAAGATGCCCTCTTCTCCAACTCCACTTCCCTACTCACTAATGGGTATTGATCTCAAATTTTCTTTTTTTTTTTTTTTCCAGTTGTAACATCTCCCTAAACGTTATCAGATTATACTAACAGATAGTAAAGCAAGACCTTCAGCTCTTTCAGATATTATACATTAATCTCCATAAATATTTTCTCCCCCTTTTCAATCTACCCTCGTTTTACCATTTGAAGTCTGTATCTTAAACTCAAATCCAAGAATGGCATTTCAATGGCTATTATCCACGTTGCACTTTCTTTATAGAGAAAGGTGGTATGAGAAAGCTCTTGAACTAAAATGTGAAACTTATTCCAGCTAAATCAAATAATCAAATGGGAGCAATAACATTAACACTGCTGACTCAAATAAGTTAATATATTTGGTAAAAGTGGTTATATTTAATAGTTTGTATCGTCACCAAAAGGAAAAAATGTCATTGGTTATATATGAAATTTTCACTCAAATGATTCACTAACCTGCTTAACAGAGTGTTCGAGAGCATCGAGAATATTCCAAGCACCTGTCTATGAAGTAGATATTTAACAGTAAATAAGATAGACATGGTCTTAGCCTTCATGGAGCTTACAGTCTGCAAATAAAGAGACAATGGCATCACTATATGACAGGGAATTGGATTGGAGAGAACAGGGTTCTACAGGCTCTAGAGAAAGGACACCTAGAGAGAGGACTGTCAGAGAGATCTTCCTGAGGGAAGTGACATCCAAGCTGAGATTGAAAAGAAGAGGAGAAATTAGCCAAGTGATCTAGGCAGAGGAGCAAGAACCTGATGTAATCAAGGAATTGGAAGAAGGTCTGGGTGAATGAGTGAGCAAGGGCAGCGTGGAGTGGAGACAGATGAAGCTGGAGAGCAGCCAGAACCCTGTCCTGCAGGGTCATAGTCAGGGACACAGGATTGGAAGCAGTTTGCTGACTGGAGGTACCTGTGGGTATCCAAGTGAGATTCCAATAGGCAAAGCCTGCACTGCCAAAAAATGAGGGATGGTTTGGTTTTGAAATTTGTAATTTAGTAGGTAACTTGTAAGTGTAATGAAGAAGCAGTTAAATTTCTTGAGATTTCCTGGCTAGTTTTCTAGAAAATTCTTTGACTTATCTCCTGCTACTTATTTATATTTCACTGCATGCTATATCTGTAGCTCTGTTTCTCAACAAATTCAGAATTCTATGCTTAGAACGTATTTTATTGATGAATTGAAGTTTCCTATTCTAATTACTCATCTTCAATGTCTCTTTCTTCAACCAGAAATTTATATAATTAAAATGTTGTGTCCTGCCATGAAGAAGTACAAAAATAGGAAATATAAGAGTCTATAGTATTACACTGAGAGTCGATTCTGTGGTAGTTTAATTCCCCATGCTTGTCAAAAGTTGTTAAAACATTGCTTGCCTTTTCTGAATATAAAATGTGGGCATACATGTACTAATATATCAAAAAATGACTCTTTGTCAAAGAGGGCTTTCGTGGGAAAATGTTCTGAATAAAATGTTTTCTTTCTAAAAGAACCCAACCTGTTTAACATTCCAAAGCAAACACAAAAGCGCACAAAATGCCTGAACTTAACTGCCAGTCACAACAGTCAGTTTCATTTACTCTTTAATACTTTTTTCTTATATACCAAAAACTGTTCCTCCAAAAGAACTATCAGTTTTATTCCATGATAACCCTGGTTTGAAGTAAAATAAAAGTAGCTCTGACCCTCCTCAAAATGGATTCTTTTCAGACTTACTAGCACTTCTAATAGTATGAAGATGATATGGTTGGCTATGTCTACCGTTAGACTCAATGTAATTATATGTGAAGCAAATTCCCTTATCTATTAGGAACACTTGCTGCGGCTAACTGCATTTCACTGTCTGGCAGATGAAATGCTGAATTAAAATCTCAAACTAGTTTTTCAAGGTTTTTTTTTTCCCAGTTATTTAAAAATCTTTTAGCCTAGGGGAAGATGGTAGCCAGAAAAGAATGGAAAACAGATGGTATTTAAAGGCCTGAGCAAGATGAACAAAGCAGATGTACCTTCCTGGTTCTCAAATAGTCCCTCTCCATTGTGATTACTTTGAGACAGTTACAATCCTTTGGACTTTCTGAGGATGTTTGGAGTTAAGATAATGGTTGATAGTTGAAATGATAAATCAATACATAATTGGCTTTGATCACAATCTCATATTGTCTTATCTAAACAGGAGGGATATTAGTATATGTTACCTACATTCTTTGCAGAGAATGAGCCTAAGTCTAGCTCTTGAGTAATAATATCTATTGTTCATTGTTTAGGGAACCAGGGAGAAGGACTGAAAGAAACAGAAGCAGATGGCATTTGAGGTAATTGAGGTACAGTATAGCTTGAAGGCATCCTGGAATGCCACATAATAGCACTAGTGTGAAAAGAGGAGAAATATTCTACACAGCTTCACTTGATGTGTAAGCTGAGTCAGATTTTATGTTCTGAATTAAAATTCCTAAAGGGTCGGGGCCAGGGGTGGAGAAGGGTGCAGATGGTTTGAGCTAATGGTAGAGAATGGTAGAAACAGATTCCCCCAACTATAAGCATTCATTGGAGAGTAGAAGGCCCAGGTTTTAATGAAATATTAGAAAATTCTGCATATATTGGTATGAAAAGATATTAATATTGGGAAGAACAGATTTTAGTTACTAATAGGCCAGCCAAATGTGTTACCTTCACCTTTTAATTAAGTTACATATATATATATATATATATATATATATATCATGTTGTCTGTTTAAATAGAAGTTAAAATCAGAATGTATTAGACTGACACAAAGGAAGTTTTGTTACACTGATTGTTATGAATCATCTGCTAAAAACAGTGGCTCCTCCTAAATGTATTAAGGCCAAAATTAATTTATATTTAGATCCCTTTAAAGTTTAAATAATCATATCCTGTCTATAGACTATTTTTGCCTATGAGGTTAAAGTATATGTCACATGTATAAAGGAAGCATCAAAGGCATATCAATATTTGATTCTACTACATGTTAGCCATGCCAGAGACCCTGCAGTCATACCTAATATAAACAGCTCACTGTGGGTTCACAACTGAAACAAACAAAAGATACAAACTGATCGTGATTTATTTTAATATTAAAATCTTACAGCACTTTTTAAGCTATTTTATAAATTAATTTCAAAATGGATGAGGCAGTAACATTGAGGTTTAGCTAATTATGTTTAAATTAAATATAAGCATTTAATATAACCATTTTAATTAAATACAAGACTCGGGCAACTAATCATTAAAAGTGGAATTGGTAACTTGAGATTTATCACTCTGAAACCACTTGTACCACATATCTAATGAGTTCTTTCCTCTACTTCAATGGAAGATAAAATGTATCTCCCCAAAGTGGCCGCTAATAAAAGATAACCCTTTCTTGGGCCATGGTTGTCAATTTGATATTGAACCAGAGCAAAAATGTCTACTTGCATACACAACTGTAGTTACTATTTGCTAAACCATTTTCAACTTGACTTATATTTTAGTTCTATAAGTGCCTAAGAAAACCCCTAATAATTGTATAGCATTTATTACTGCAAAAGAAAATGGATATATTTTGGTTGAAATTTTTTATGATTTTTATAGAGGAGACTCTGAGGAAGAAGAAAATCTAAATAGTTTTGTGATTTAATTTTTTTAATTAAAATGATGTATTGCAATTTCAATTGCAGTTGAATTTGAGGAATAACACTGAATAGCTTCATTTTATAAATATACTTCAAACTTTATATTTGTAAGAATATACAAATGTGTTGCTATATTCAAATTTGTATATAAAAATGTGTATTTATTTAAAGAAATCATTGGCTTTTTCTTATGTTTCAGTCTTTATTTTTTTATTAAATTATAGTTGATTTATAATATATTAGTTTCAGTTATACAACATAGTGATTCAATATTTTTTAGATTATACTCCATTTAAAGTTATTATAAAATATTGGCTATATTCTCTTTGCTATATATATCCTTGTATCTTATTTATTTTATACATCGTAATTTGTACCACTTAATCTCCTACCCCATCTTGTCCTTCTTCCCACTAGTAACCATTAGTTTATTCTCTATATCTGTGAGTCTGTGTCTGTTTTGTTATATTCATTCATTTGTTCTAGTTTTTAGATTTCACGTATAAGTGATATCATGTCTTTCTCTGACTTATTTCACTAAGAATAATGCCCTCCAGGTCCATCCATGTTGTTGCAAATGGCAAATTTTCATTCTTTCTTATGGTTGAGTAATATTCCTGTGTGTGTATGTATACCACACCTTCTTTATCCATTCATCCGCTTATGGGACACTTAGGT
Organism: Globicephala melas; assembly: GCF_963455315.2. Taxonomy (NCBI): domain Eukaryota; kingdom Metazoa; phylum Chordata; class Mammalia; order Artiodactyla; family Delphinidae; genus Globicephala; species Globicephala melas. The sequence continues at coordinate 43,662,435 of NC_083327.1, read as the reverse complement.
TGCTTTCATATCTTGGCTACTGTAAATAATGCTGCTATAAACATTAGGGTGCATATATCTTTTGGAATTAGTGTTTTTGTTTCTTCAGATATATGTCCAGGAATGGAATTGCTGGATCGTATGGTAGTTCTAGTTTTAGTTTTTTGAGGAACCTCCATACTGTTTTCCATAATGACTACACCAGTTTACATTCCACCAACAGTTTACTAGGGCTCCCTTTTCTCCATATTGGCTAGTTCCTGTACTACAATGTAACTATCATTTAGCACATTTACCCTGACACATTGTAAGTGCTTAATAAATGTTTGTATATTGAGTGAATAAATATGTTGATATATTTTATAAAACGTCTTTTAAAAGATTCTGTTCTAAAACCATTTATTGTGATATCTTACCTTCTACTTTAAGCTGCTCTATTAGAATAGCTGATAAAGCTGAAGTGCATCTACTTACGTCTTTGAAGGCAGTGTGTTTTTCTATTATCTATTGCTTTTCTGTGTTCTGGAAGTAGAACAAATATTAAGAATCTAAAAGAGAGCAGGGCCTCTGCTGGCTGAGAGAGTGTGATTTAAAGGCAAGTTAGCTTGTTTTGTTCCTTGTACTAAGGATCTGCAATTACTGATTGTCACATTTTTCTTCCGTTGTAAAAACTGAACTAATTGAAGGTACTACCCTTAGGGGACGAATTCTACAGTGTAATGAATGTTGAGTGCCCTCTTGAGTTTAGCATGTTAATTATTCATAATTATAATGATTTCTGTTTATTTGGGAACTTTAGAAATAATTCTGGTTTATCAAAACAAATTGAGAAAGAGTAGTTGAGGCTTTGTTTTGTTTTATTTTATATTGAGGTCTCAGCAGGTGTATGAACATGCCAAGAAGTTTTCTGAGCAATGGAGCCAGTTTTCTGGCTAATAAGTGGATATTATTGATGTGTGGCATGTCCTGAAATAACTGAATGAACTTTACTCATTCTCTGGTTTCTCTAAAACTGTTTGGGCAATATTGGGGTGGTGAGGGGAAGTGTTGACAAGGATTCAAATGGAAGAACTGGAAATAATGAATGAAAGCATGTTAATCAGAGAAGAAATACAATAGATTTGGTAGCTGGCTATTAGCCAAGTACATATAAAATTTTAAAGGTTTTCCTTTTCTTGAAAGAGGTGTGTGTGTGTGTGTGTGTGTGTGTGTGTGTGTGTGTGTGTGTAGCTTTGCGCTCTAAATATATTTGCATCCAGTGGACCCAAGTGAAAGATGGACATTCTAGCTATTTTGGACTGAATAATCTTTTTTTTTTTTTTTTTTTTTGTGGTACGTGGGCCTCTCACTCTTGTGGCCTCTCCCCTTGCGGAGCACAGGCTCCGGACGCGCAGGCTCAGCGACCATGGCTCACGGGCCCAGCCTCTCCGCGGCATGTGGGATCTTCCCGGACCGGGACACGAACCCGTTTCCCCTGCATTGGCAGGCGGACTCAACCACTGCGCCACCAGGGAAGCCCTGGACTGAATAATCTTTATGTCTACTATTATCAAATACATATTAGTGTTAATGATGTATTAGGACTGGGCTCCTACAGTCTATTTAGACTTCATACGCGTTCTTAATAATAGCCTGAAATGACAATGAAATATTACTTTTTAAAAAGGAGTTTGGCACTGCAAATCTGTTACGTTGAAATTTTTTTCATTTTCCCATCAATTTCTTTTTTCATCTTTCCAATACAACACTTTTTGTTTTAGAGCCTTACATGTACTCTGCAGCTAGAGAATTACTCAGGTCTCCTAGTAATCTGTATTCAACTTAGGAGGAAGCAGCAATTGCTTAATATATTCAAGGAGTAGCAAAGGTAAGAATGATGAATAATCATCATGTGGTTGTAAAAAGGCCAATATATAGCATTTTTTAAAAGGGTACATTTAACCACTCTCAACCTAAAATCCTCAGCAACCAGATCAGAAACAAGAACATTACGTGAAAGTACATGTGGGTAGCCCCCAATTTACAAGTCCGTCTCTGATCAAAGGGAATTAGCAATTACATATTCCAGGGTTAGGCTCAAATGTGAGCTCTGTCCTTCATCAACAAATTGTTTAATAAAAAGACTGGAAGTACTTTAAAAAAAAAAAAAGCAAGAAATGTTCTGATCATACCTAATATGCTTCTTCAAACACAAATTTTTAACCACGGATACTGAGGAGTAGAGAGGAAAAAAAAAAGACTAATGGGAAGATCACTTTGCCTCTGTCTCTACCCCCAGGTGCTAACAGAGCAGGGAACAAGCTAAAAGGACAGCAGTAGATGTGGAGAGGCCATGGAGCATCCACCAACCAGATAATCATCGCTGGAATAACTGGAGGTGTCTGGATGTAGGTATGTGTACCAAAGACTTCTGTGTGTTCCTGCAATCCATTATCTAGCTTTCCCATTCATGTTATACACCTGCTGTCTCATCAGCCTTTTGAAAGCCCTACTTGGCAGGACTTGGAGGCACGCACATATGCACACAGCCACTCATAAATGCAGGGCGGCTCTCCAGCAGGAGGTCCTCTCTCCTCTGTGGGCTTTTAAAACATTCTACAGAATGACTTTAAACTGCCTCCTGGGGCTTCCCTGGTGGCGCAGTGGTTGAGAGTCCGCCTGCCGATGCAGGGGACACGGGTTTGTGACCCGGTCTGGGAAAGATCCCACATGCCGCAGAGCGGCTGGGCCCGTGAGCCATGGCCGCTGAGCCTGCGCGTCTGGAGCCTGTGCTCCGCAATGGGAGAGGCCACAACAGTGAGAGGCCCGCGTACCGCAAAAAAAAAAAAACAAAAACCTGCCTCATGATTCTGTAATCTCAGCGTTCCCATATAGAAACATTTCCCACTGGCACTGAATCTTGTTTCCTGAGCACAGAAGGCCTTTGTCTTTGCTGTCCCACTATCTGAAATAACTTTCCCAAATCCTCTCTGCTGGTTTTAGTTCTGTTTTTCCTCCAAGACCTAAGTCAGGTTTCACGTACATGACAACATCTTGCTGACTCCCCATCCCAAATCATTCCTTCCTTTCAAATGTGTGTAGGGCTTGTAGTCATACCTCTCCTCTGGCATTTGACAACTTCTATCATGTATGGTGGTTTCTTTCTTCATGCGTCTATCCTGTGTTCTCAGTGTAGCTGTTTATTTCTGAAGAGGCAGGATCTGTTGCATTTTTGTATCAGAGTCCAGGACCAGGGGAAATGGGCCTGAAAAGAGCTACCATGATGGAGCGAGGCAACAAAGGAGCGTGGTCAAGAACACAGACTCTAGAGCAAGGCTGCCTGAGTTTGAGTTGCTGCCCAGCCAACTATTAGCTGTGTGACCTTGGCAAGGTTTTTTAAAAAACTTTCTATGGGGCTTCCCTGGTGGCACAGTGGTTATGAATCTGGCTGCCAATGCAGGGGACACAGGTTTGATCCCTGGTCCGGGAAGATCCCACATGCCGCAGAGCAACTAAGCCTGTATGCCACAACTACTGAGCCTGCGTGCCACAACTACTGAAGCCCACATGCCTAGAGCCTGTGCTTCACAACAAGAGAAGCCACAGCAATGAGAAGCCCATGCACCGCAACGAAGAGTAGGTCCCGCTCACCACAACCAGAGAAAAGCCCATGAGCAGCAACAAAGACCCAACGCAGCCAAAAATAAAATAAATTTACTAAAAAAAAACCCACAACACTTTCTATGTCTTTGTCTTCTCATCTCCAAAATAGGAATAATAGTAATACACCCATTTCCTTAAGTTGTAAAATTTCAGTGAGCTAATAAAGAAAAAGCACTTAGAATAGTGTCTAATACATATCAAACACTCAAAAATCATTACTTCTTTGTTACTGTATATACAATAATAGTTCATCTCATTTAATGTCTCAATAATACTAGAAGATAGATGGCATAATTCCCATTCTAAAAACTGGAACCCTGTGACCCTGAGCGGTCAGGTTACTGCCTAAGATTGAGAGAAGAGACAGAATGAGAACCAAAGTGTCTGATCCTAAACCCTGGGCTGTTTCACTCCCCACGCTGTCTCACACAGGTGCCTAGCGACTAGTTCATATTGATAATAATGAAATTTATTCTTCTCTTTTCTTATGGTTTAAACCAAATTTGACTCAACAAGTATTTCTAGTCCCAGGCACTGAAGGAGAAAGATGAAGAAAATACAAGATGGCTATTCCTACCCTAGGATGTTTTACAATCTAGGTGATTCAAGTAATGAAACAAAGCAGAACTATCTAACACACTTCTTAACCTCTCGTCTCTTGGTTCCTTATGAGACTGGCTCTTCCATGGTCCCTCCCTCACCCCATGTAATAATGTAGGTTGGACACAGTATCATTGTCTACAAAGATAACACTTTGGGGTTTGGTGGAATGTGCTACTTAAGAGTAAACTATAAAATTTATGAGTTTTAAAATTGTTTTATTTGAACTTATTTTGGAGAATTTACAAAGAGCTCTATTAAACTTGGCAGACTAGCCCCTCTTGGAATCTCTCTATTTTCTAGGAAATTATCAGCAGTCTTGTTCTTCTCACTGCCAAAATTCCTTGGCTACTGCTACTTCATTTGTGCTGTAGCACTTAGCTCTGTGTTGGGACGTAGTAGATGATTGATAAATCCATGATTAAGTTGAATTTTGTCACCCTACTAATACTTAAATATGCTCTGCTCTCCTGGCCTACCACTGAATTACAGAGTAACTTCAAAAGTCCTCTGTGGACCTAGAGGAACTACCTTATGTGAAGCATACCCAAGAGAGAGGAGTGGAAGAACTAACATTACCTTATTCTAGGTTTTTTACTCTGCATACAGCATTTTATTTAATTCTCAAAGTAACTCCATGAAATAGGTATTATTATATCCCCTTTACCAACAAGGAAGCTAAAATTCAGAGAGTTTAACGAACATATTGTAAAAATCACAAAGCTGGTGAGAAAGAATTTCCAACACAAGTCTAATCAGGCAAGCAAATGATGCAGTAGTAATGGCGGTGAAGTGAGGGCTCGAGTCAGAGTTATGAGGCAGGGACTACGTTTTGACACTAACTACAAGTGACTCAGACACATCATAGAACCTCTTCATGCCTCAGTTTCCTCATCTCACATGACATTGTCAGGAGAATCAAAATATTTTATTTGTAAGATGGCTTTGAAATTATCATTAACATTACAAACATATAGTCACGGGCCTGGTAAATATAAATACTGAAACATTGGAAAAATCCCCAAATGGTTAGAAATTCCTAGTGGGCCATGGGGAGAAGGTGGAAGCATTGAAAGGAAGCAAAGACCAAACATGAAGAAACACCATGCCTGTGTAGGGACTCTGGGAGCAGATCTAGAAAAGATGGCTCTAGTACCAATGCTGACCTAATGCTGTTCAGTTACCAGTTACCAAGTGACAGTTATCATGTCCTTCAATGTTGGGTATAATAGCCATAATCACTAAACCAAGGACTAGACACAGGACAAAAACATTGGAAATCAGGACTGTTGCATATGGAACCAGATACCTTGTATAAGGAATGGTTGTGTGGCAAGCTTCTCATTCGGAGGATTAAGAGTAATACTGTCCTTAAATACATGGTTCAAAAATATGTACCCAGCTCCCAAAGTACCTAAAACAGTGGTCCCCAACCTTTTTGGCACCAGGGACCGGTTTCGTGGAAGACAAGTTTTCCATGGACCGTGCCGTGGCGGGGGGTTGATTTCAGGATGATTCAAGTGCATTACATTTAATGTGCACTTTATTTCTATTATTATTACATTGTAATATATAATGAAATAATTATACAACTCACCATAATGCAGAATCAGTGGGAACCCTGACCTTGTTTTCTTGTAACTGGATCATCCCATCTGGGGGTGATGGGAGATAGTGACACCCAAAGTGTTTTGCTTATGTCCAGTCTACTCTGTAATCTCGTTCTGGCTGCTGTCACTGCAGAAAACCCTGCTTCACAAAGATAGGATGTTGGAAATGGAAGCAGGCATTTCAGTGCTTTTGTGGCAATCTCAGGATATTCTGCCTTGACTTTATTTATTTTTTAACATCTTTCTTGGAGTATAATTGCTTTACAGTGGTGTGTTAGTTTCTGCTTTATAACAAAGTGAATCAGTTATACATATACATATGTTCCCATATCTCCTCCCCCTTGCATCTCCCTCCCTCCCACCCTCCCTATCCCACCTCTAGGTGGTCACAAAGTACCGAGCTGATCTCCCTGTGCTATGCGGCTGCTTCCTACTAGCTATCTATTTTACGTTTGGTAGTGTATATATGTCCATGCCACTCTCTCACTTTGTCACAGCTTACCCTTCCCCCTCCCTATATCCTCAAGTCCATTCTCTAGTAGGTCTGTGTCTTTATTCTAGTTTCTTCATGACCTTTTTTTTTTTTCTTAGATTCCATATATATGTGTGAGCATACGGTATTTGTTTTTCTCTTTCTGACTTACTTCACTCTGTATGACAGACTCTAGGTCCATCCGCCTCACTACAAATAACTCAATTTCGTTTCTCTTCATGGCTGAGTAATATTCCATTGTATATATGTGCCACATCTGCCTTGACTTTAATCCAGAATGTGTGGAGATTTGAAGTTGTTTCAAACATACTTTTAAGGCCGCCGTCATTTGTGATCTCAAGAAGTTGATCCTCTTCTAGCACAAAGTCACTTCACCTGGCTTATTCACAAATGGGTCGCGGATCCATTCCTTCCCAGTTTGGGAGTCTTTTGTGGTTGGGAAGTAATGCTCAGACTCTTTTGAAAGCTGAAATAGTTGATCATGCACCAGCTGAGAGAAAGAAGTCCCTGGCTCAGTCTTTTTCAAAATCTTTGCTAATGTTTACAACATGTCAAAAATCCCAATGTTCACTCATTGCCCCCATAATTTCAGTTTGGCTTTGAATGCAGCCACTTCATCTGCTGACTTGAATACAGCTGTCATTCTTCCCTGAAGTGACAGATTGAGTTCGTTGAGCAGGTTGAATATGTAACACAAGTAAGCAAGTTTTGCGACCCATTCCGTGTCACTGAAATGTGCTGCCAGTGGTGACTTTCTCTAAAAGGAATCTCTGCAGCGGCTCTCGTAACTCAAAAACTCTGGCCAGTGATCTGCCTTTAGAAAGCCATCTCACTTCTGTGTATAAGAGAAGACGTGTGTGCTCTGCGTCCATCTCCTCACAGAGCTGCGCAAACAGACGTGAGTTAAGGGCACGTACTTTAATGTGGTTGATAATTTTAATCACATCCTGCAAAACATTGTTAAGTTCAGGTGACATTTTTTAGCTAGCCAGCATTTCTCTATGGATGACACAGTGCATAGACTCACATTCAGAAACGACCTCTTTGACCCGAGTAGTGAAACCAGAAAGCTGTCCAGTCATGGCAGCCGCTCCATCCACGCATATACCGACACAAAATGACCAATTCAGTTTTCCTGATATGTAATCATTCAAAGACTTGAATAGTTCTGCAGCTGTGGTGTTGGTTGGCAACAAAAGTGCACATAACATATCCTCATGCACATCCTCCTGAAAAAAATATGGCACAAAAACAAGCATTGTTGCCCTGCTGTCAACATCGGTAGACTCGTCAACCTGGATTACGTACCATGGTGACTCATTAATCCTCTCTAACAATTGTGCCTCAGTATCCTCTGCTATTTCATCAATTCGTCTAGTTATGGTGCTAGCGAAAGAGGAACACGTGCCACCTTTTGAACAGCATCCTCTCCCATAAGTTCACGACAAATGTCCTTAGCGGCAGGCAGGATCAACTCTTCACCGACAGTAAAGGGCTTCTTAGCTTTAGCAATGCAGTTAGCCACTAAGAATGATGCTGTCAGTACAGACACGTTTGATGAAATGGTGGCCTTCAATAATTGCTTCTGTTCTTTGTGTTCACTTTTTTTTCTTTTGAAGAACTCCAAAGTCTTGTCTTTTAATGCAGGGTGCTTGGTCTCCATGTGGCGAAAAAGTTTTGAAGGTTTCATGGCTTCATTGGATAGCCGGTTGCCACATATTATACAAAGCGGGCTTGGAGAATGTGAATCACCTGTTGCAATGAACCTGTAATTTAAATAGGACTTTTGGTATTTTCTTTTAAATGCAGCCTTCTTTTTGTTGGCAGTCTTAAAGTCTTCTGCTGTCTCATCATTGGGTCTTTCCCCCTTTTCAAAGAAGCTCTCCAGCAACGTTTGTTTTTTACTCTTTTTGGCTAGGGTTAGCTTGTGGGCTTACAAAAACTGTGACTGAGACAAGTACACAGTGCGGGCAAGAGGCTCGGATGGAAGTGATAAATAAAATAACGGGCGGGCCACACATGGACTAAAATAAGTGTCGGATTCTGACTTAAAGCCTGCCACCAGATGCAGCTGTACAATTTAAGTACATCAACTCATTTGCCAGTATAAAGCCTGCCACCAGATACAGCTTCATTGTCACTTGCCACTCACTGATAGGGTTTTGATATGTCTGCAAGCAGTTGATTTATTATGGTCTCTGTGAAGTCAAACCCCTCTGCTAATGATAGTCTGTATTTGCAGCCGCTCCCCAGTGCTAGCATCACCACCTCACCTCCACCTCAGATCATCAGGCATTAGAGTCTCATAAGGAGCACGCAACCTAGATCCCTCGCATGCGCAGTTCACAGTAGGGTTCGTGCTCCTATGAGAATCTAATGCCACCGCTGACCTGACAGAAGGCGGAGCTCAGGCAGTAATGTGAGAGATGGGGAGCGGCTGTAAATACAGTTGAAGCTTTGCTCGCTGGCCCACTGCTCACCTCCTGCTGTGCGGCCCGGTTCCTAACAGGCCACGGACGGGTACTGGCCTGTGGCCCAGGGTTTGGGGACCCCTGACCTAAAACATCCTACAGGCCTCAGTGGGATCCAGCCTGCTGCTTCTTGAAACAATCTCTTCAAAAGTTTTTCAGAGGAATTAATGGCACTCAAGTTGTACCTGATGTCTGGTTTTGACCTTGTAGATGTTGAAGAGAAGTCAGTGTATTTGATGAGTTATTAAGCATGTGCTTCAGTTATTATGATAATAAAAACAGCTCAGTCTTAAGAAACTGTAAGGTGCTTTCCATTTCTGAGCATTTAATTGCATTCCTACTGAGTTTAGACAATAAATCATTAATCTCAGCATATGACCTAATGCATTTAGATTTAAGAAAATTACCCACATTTTTTCTACTCTTTTGTTTACGTGCAAAGTTCCAGAAACCACCTACCAGATTTTTTTTAAATTGTATTTTAACCTGAATGAGAACAAGTAACCTATCTGATACTTAGAACAGTATTCAAGAAGTAAAAGATAAATTAAGAAACCACTTTGGTAAGTGTCTTTTGTGAAAACCTGCCTAGAAGAAGCTTCCAAGATTACTGCTGATATGGAAAAGCTATCATCAATTGTTCGGTTTCATCTGGCCAATTTCAGCTGTCAAGTATTCCTAAAACTATAGGCCTATGACAATAACACATTTAACTTTTTTGAAGTAGCCTCCCTATTATTTGCAGTTTAGCATTATTGTTAATTATTAAGCATCTTGATGGTAGAAAGGGTTGCAAAGATAATGATTTCAATAATATAGCAACAAATGGCTAATTTGGGGAATATTTTTAGGGTCTTGTCCTAAGTTATAGAAATATTTTGTAAACTGTAAGTCACTCTCTGAATATTATTTATAAGAATAATTTTTATAATACCAAATTATGTTTTTCTGAAAAGTACTGGAATATAACAGAGAAAAATGTTTCTATCTCCATTACTTAAAAAATATTCATACACATGTGTTCCTCAACACATAGTAGGATGGTACCCATCTCAGAGGAGACTCATATGAATTATATTATCGACATTCATAGAGGGCCTGCTCTATGCTGGACACTTTAAAATAGGTATCTCTCAGTCTTCAGGATGTCCCTGCAAGGAGATTTTTTTTCCCCCATATATCCTTATACAATTGGAGTTCAGAGAGGTTAATAAAGAGATTAGTAAACTAGTAAATGGTAGCACCACAATTCAAGCCCAAATCTTTTAGACTCCTGTACTCATGCTCTTTAACTATTACGGAAGCCAGTTACCTCCATAATAGATAGGAGGTAATGAGTCAAAAATAAAAATTCTGAAAACAAAACAATAGCTACCATTTATTAATGTGCTGGGCTGTGTACTGGGCTAGGTGCCCTAGGGGCTTTAAATTCATTATCCTAATAAGCAGCTCAAAAGAGTTTAATCATCTCAGGTTTTTCAAATTAAGTGGATATTCTTTTGAAGTTTTTTTTTATTGAAATATAGTTGATGTTCAATGTTGTATTAATTTCAAGCTTACTATGTAGTGATTTGACATGTGCATATATTATGTAATGATCTTCACAATAAGTCTAGTAACCATCTGTCCCCAAAATTATAAGATTATTGACCACATTGTTTATGCAGTATATTACATCCCCATGGCTTATTTATTTTATAACTGGAGGTTTGTACCTCATAATCCCCTTCACCTATTTCACCCACCTCCATACCCTTCCACTCTGGCAACCCTGTTTCTTCTGTGTATCTAAAAGTCTGTTTTCATTTTGTTTTGTTGTGTTTGTTTGTTTTGTTTTTTAGATTCCGCATATAAGTGAAATCTTATGGTGATTGTCTTTCTCTGCCTGGCTCATTTTATTTAGCATAATACCCTGTAGGTCCATTCATGTTATCGCAAATGGCAAGATTTCTTTCTTTAATTGCTGAGTAATATTCCATTGTGTGTGTGTGTGTGTGTGTACAACATCTTCTTTATCCATTCATCGCTGATGGACACTTAAGTTGCTTCCATATCTTGCCTTTGCAAATAATGCTGCCATGCATATTGGCATACATATGTCTTTTCAAATTAGTGTTTCTGTTTTCTTCAGGTAAATATCCAGAAGTGAAATTGCTGGATTGTATGGCAGTTCTGTTTTTAATTTTTTGAGGAACCTCCATACTGTTTTCCATAGTGGCTGCACCAATTTACATTCCTACCAACTGTGCACAAAGGTTCCCTTTTCTCCGCATCCTCGTCAACACTTATTATTTGTTGTCTTTTTGGTAATAGCCATTCTGACAGGTGTGAGGTGATATCTCAATGGTTTTAATTTGCATTTCCCTGATGTTTAGTGATATTGGTCGTCTTTTCATGTGTCTGTTGGTCATCTGTATGTCTTCTTCGGAAAAATGTCTATTTGTGTTCTCTGCCCAATTTTTAATTGGGTTGTTGTTTTTTTGATGTTGTGTTGTATGCGTTCTTTGTATATTTTGGATATTAACCTCTTAACAGATATATCATTTGCAAATATCTTCTCTCATTCAGTAGGCTGTCTTTCATTTTGTTGATAGTTTCCTTCATTGTGTGAAAGGTTTTTAGTTTCATGTAGTCTCATTTGTTTATTTTTGCTTTTGTTACCCGTACCTGAGGAAAACAAAAATCTAAAAAAAAGAAATATTTCTAAGACCAAGTATCAGAGTGTATTGCCTATGTTTTCTTCTAGGAGTTTTATGGTTTCAGGTCTTACATTTAAGTTTTTAATCTATTTTGAGTTTATTTTTGTATATGGTGTGAGAAAGTCATCCAGTTTGATTCTTTTGCATGCAGCCATTCAGTTTTCCCAGCACCATTTATTGAAGAGGCTGTCTTTTCCCCATTGTTTGTTCTTGCCTCCTTTGTCACAGATTGATTGACCATAGAAGTATGGATTCATTTCTGGGCTCTCAATTCTGTTCCATTGATCTATGCAGCTGTTTTTGTGCCAGTACCACACTGTTTTGATTACTGTAGCTTTGTAGTATGGTTTCAAATTAAGGCACATGATACCTCCAGCTTTGTTCCTCTTTTTCAATATTGCTTTGACTATTTGGAGTCTTTTGTGTTTCAATGCAAAATTTAGGATTATTTGTTGTAGTTCTGTGAAAAATGCCCTTAGTGCTTCAATAAGGATTGCATTTAATCTATAGATTGCCTTGGGGAATATGCCCATTTTAACAATATTAATTCTTCCAGTCCATAAGCATGGTAACTTTCTATTTGTGTCATCTTGCAACTTCTTTGATCATTGTATTATAGTTTTCAGAGTACAAGTCTTATACTTCTTTGGTTAGATTTATTCATAGATATTTCATGCTTTTTGATGTAATTGTAAATGGGATTGTTTTCTTGATTTCCCTTTCTGATAGTTCATTTTTAATGTGTATAAATGCAACAGATTTCTGTATATTAATTTTGTACTTTACTGAATTCATTTATTAGTTCTAATAGTTTTCTGGTGGCATCTTTTAAGATTTTCTATATATAGTATTATGTCATCTGCAAACAGTGACAGTTTGACTTCTTCCTTTCCAATTTGGACTCCTTTTATTTCAAATGAATTGGATATTAATATTTTCATCTGCCTTGTGAGAAATTTAAGGTTCAAGGCATTGAGTTACTAACTCAAGATGGCACCCCTGGTAAGTAGCAGAACCGAGTTGCCAACTCAGGTCTTGCCAAGTTCCAAAATTCATAATCTTTCTACGGACTATTATAAGCTAAAATATAATATATGTCTGATTTATATTTTAGGTTGTGTAGTACTGCATCATTATCTTTTTTCTCCGAATTTATTCTCAGAGTGATTTTAGTTTTGTTTAGAAATTACTGAGCTTTCTGTTAGTAAGAAACTTCCAGAAAATTAGCACTAATTCAATGAATACACACTAGTCTGTGTTTCTTCTAATAGTGCTCATGTTTACATTAAAGTCAGAGTTAACATTAACTATCTAATGTGCCCAGCTTATACTTTATAATCTAGAATTTCACTAAGAACTTAAGAATTGAAACATGTATTAAATTTAGGAAAACTGTCTCATTTACATAAATTGCTGTGCTGGAATACTACAAGTTACAAACACAACTGGATAACTTTCATCCTAATCTTACAAGAAGCCTAGAGCAGCATTGTGCATTCATCCATTAAACAAATATCTATTGATTGCCAACTATTTTTAGAAGTGTGTGCTAGGGAGATTGGCAGATAATAAGAACTCAAACACCCTTGCCCTCAAAGACCTTTACAAATTAATTAGGGAGAAAAGACATGATAACTATTAAGCAACAAAGACTGAGTTAAGTAATATTGCAACAGTGAAATAAATCATGTTAAACACCAAAAAATGAACGCTTCAATTTCATGGCTGGAGGTGCTGACTATGGGTTGAAGTGGGAAAAAAAGCCTTTCTGAAGAAAGGCAACTGGCTAGGCAGAGAGGATGAATGGCACTGGCCGGGCCGGTGTTTGTGGTGGAGGTGCCCAGGCAGCAAGTACATTTATTATCCTGAAGGTTTGTGCAGGGGAACTGGAAAAGGAGGTCAGGCCAGATAGCCAGAGGCTTCGATTCTAGCTGAAGACTCTGGCCTTTGGCCTCCGGGTGATGGGGAGTCATTGAAAAATTTTGAGCAGGGGAATGACATAATTAAAATAGTGCTTTAAAAAAGATTAATTTGGCAGGGAGGATGGTTTGGTGGAAAGAGAACAAGAGCAAAGAAACTACTGCAATAATTTCGGTCTAAGGTGATGACGTTCTGGACAGAGTAACAATGGGACTAGAAGGAAAGAAATAAATGCAAGAGAGCGTGCAAAGAAAGACATAAAAGAAGGTGATGACTAGATACGGGAGAGAGAGGCACAAAATAGATTAACTTTAAATTCTGTTTAGGACTTCTATAGTTTATAAAAGTGGATAGAGTTCACTGGATCTTATATACAGTAATCATGGTCTGAGATGTCATTAGATTCAAGGAAGATCTTGCTTTTACTCAATGTAGCATTACTTTTAGCAAAATCTACAGTGAAGTCCTGCTTTCCAAGAGATAGTAGATGATATTGTAAAAATGCCTGAGAGAATAATTCTAACTGTATATCATAGTAGTAATAGTAATAATAATAATAACAACCATAGTTACAGAATGGTAGCAAAATTAGACGAGTAAAGAAAATTTAGCAAAACGCTGATATTTAATTTACCTCCAGAATTCCAATTTATTAGTTTAGCTGTTGTATTTTCTACCAAACTGACTTCTAAAACAGTGAATTGAATGTCTAGAGTACATTATTTTCACACATTATTGATATGATCCTCTAGTAATTTGGGGTTTTTTTGGTGCCTTCCCCCAAGGATTATGTCCATTATCTTCAAGATGTCTTTGTATAATAATTATTTTACTTATAGATGGAAAAATTAAGCCATAGAGAAAGTGAATTCAAATGACTTATCCAAGGTGGTGTGAGAGCAGAAGAATATATCTTTCCTATGGATCCAGTGAACTACATAGATAAAATAAAACTAGAAAGACATCAATATTCTTTTCAGTTGTTTAGGTTTAATAAAAATACCCAGTGCCAGGCAAATGCAACCTTCTTCCCTAGAACGAACACACACACACACTCTCTCTCTCTCTCTCTCTCTCTCTCTCTCTCTCTCTCTCTCTCTCTCTCTCTCTCTCTCTATCTCTCTCTCTGTCCATTGCATTACTATGATATATATATCAGTTACTTCAAAAAGCAAGTGTCATTTTAATATTACTTAGATGCTGTTTTTAGTGCATCAAGTAAGACATATTGTGTCTTCTAATATTAGTTCATTCCCCACTTAGCATGGTTAAGAATATTTATGTTTAGTATACAGCAAAACATATTGTTATCCATTTTCCCCAGCTTTGATATAAAACCATTCTTCAGTTGTCTTCTAGGGACGAATGTTGTCAAAGTTTGACAGTAATTTATGTTGTCAGTCCATTACGTTGATTTTATGGCAGCCAACACAACTATTGTCCATTTATGAGAAACCCGAGGACCACTCTAGGTCTCGGCAAAGGCCGTTTGATACCTGCCCTCTCATATGGCTGACCTTGAGGGGAGCTGAGTTTGGTAATTTATGGCAAACGCTATCTAGGAAGACCTATTTGCAAGATTCACTGTCATTTAGTGCTAAATGATCATTGCTGAGTCCAGAGACAATCTGAGCTCCTGACAGAGCAATCCCATAAAAAATATTGCCTACCCACCCAGGTGTCCTTTCCAATTATCTGGAGTAGAAATTAATACTTTTAAAAGCTGCTAGTTTTTGACAGGTTATTACAATTTATTCCAGCTGTTTCTTTTGCACATTATGATGAATTAGTTTATTACGCCATTATTTTCCTTGTCAGCTTTTTAGAAGATTGAACCATAATGTTGAAACATTAGTGTGAATGGCAAACATACTATTTTACAGTTGAGTAATATATTTCTTTGAGAAAAATGTGCTCAGTTTTTAATAACAGGTAATTTTATGTTTATGTTCCCTAATGCTGTTGTCAGGTATTATTTATTTCTGTTTGGTAAGAAGTAGAGAACTTTCTCTTAAAATGTTAATGGTGGTTTAGACAGATTTTTAGAGTCATAGTAAGAATATATGACTTAAAAGTAGAAAATATAAATTGTAAGTGTTTTTCCCTGAAAGCTCATATTTTCTAAGGTTTTCTTGACACAAATTTAATATATGATTAATTCCAGGGAGAGTAATACTTCTGTCTTAATTTTTTCTCTAAAGGTAGTGGACAGGAAGGTGGATTTTTTATTCATTTTTCTAAGGTTCTAACAAGTTTCAGGTTTTTCTTTAATAAAAAAACTTTTTTATCCTAAATGATTTGTTGCTTCATAAATCATTTAGTGATGTTCTATCATTTACAGGTACTTTGTAAATAATATTAATTAGCACTTTAATAGAGATTTATTTTTTTCATTGTTCTCTATTATTGTCTACTAAAATTGTAAAGAAATATAGTTAATTTGCTATTTACCAGGTATTAAAAAATACTCATTTTACCTCTATGTGACAAAGATTGATTAGATGTATTCTAAAGAGTACTCAGTGTTCTATATTTTTATTCACATACCAAATATTTTTTGGATGCCTATTACGCGCCAGGCATTGTAAACTGTGTGGAGTTGGGACAGAGCCATAGCAACATTTTAGAAATTTATTCTTTTTATTTCTGTTACAATTATTTTTATCCCTACAGTTTTGAAAAAATACAACTCCACCAAATTCTGAATCCTGAGTAAACTGAGCATGTAAACAAATTCAGTAACACTTTGGAAGCTTTACATTTGCTACCTCCAATCCCACAAATGCTTGCCAAAGGAAATAGCATTTTTTGCTTTCTCATCAAACACATTTGTTTCTTTAGCAAACGTTTTCAATATTGAAGTATTTATTTTTGTTGATAGGACTGAAACAAATGTTAGTTTTAGCAGAATTACGATTCACAGCATTCTGTAAATTTTTCCGATTGTGCCAGAGGATTTCTTGATAACGTATAGTCTGATAATGGGAGTGCCAACGTTTCTTTTTCCGGGGGGTGGATTTTTACTGAAGTATGGTATACATACAGGGAAAATGCACACATAATAAGTATACAGCTCAATGCATGGTCACAAAGTGAGCAGATGTGTGTAAGCAGCGCTCAAATCAAGAGACAAAAATCACCAGCATTCCAGCAAACATCCCTGTCTCCTTCCAGCTACCACCTCCCACCCTCATCCCAGTAAACATTCTTCTGATTTGTGGCATCTTAGATTACATTAGGTTCTTTTTTGTTTTGTTTGTTTTTTGTTTGTTTTTTTTGCGGTACGCGGACCTGTCACTGTTGTGGCCTCTCCCTTTGCGGAGCACAGGCTCTGGATGCGCAGGCTCAGCGGCCATGGCTCACGGACCCAGCCACTCTGCGGCATGTGGGATCTTCCCGGACTGGGGCACGAACTTGTGTCTCCTGCATCGGCAGGCGGACTCCCAACCACTGCGCCACCAGGGAAGCCCTAGGTTCTTTTTTGAACTTTATACAAATAAAATCATGATAAAAGTATGACATCTTTTCCTCAACGTAATGTTTTCGAGATTCAGCCACATGGTTGTATGTAGTTGTACTTTATTGTCATTGCCACATGGTGTATTTCTTCATTTAAATATACCATATATTGGGCTTCCCTGGTGGCGCAGTGGTTAAGAGTCCGCCTGCCAATGCAGGGGACACGGGTTCGTGCCCCGGTCCGGGAGGATCCCATATGCCGCGGAGCGGCTGGGCCTGTGAGCCATGGCTGCTGAGCCTGCGTGTCCGGAGCCTGTGCTCCACAACAGGAGAGGCCACAACAGTGAGAGGAAAAAAATATATATATATATTTACCCAGTCTACATTGATCACTAGAATGATTATATTTTGGGATTATTGCAAAAAAATGCTTGTATGAGCATTAACATATATATCACTTGATGAAAAATGAAAACATTTCTGTTGGAAATATCCTAGGAGTAGAATAGCTGTGTCTCAGGATAGGTATAGATTCAGGTTTCATAAATACTGCCAAACATTTTCCAGAGTCCTGGTAATCTCTTACACTTACTAGTTATTTTCCTTTGATCCCCAAGCTTAAAAATAACTGGGGAGAATTGAAGCGAATAATTTCTAGGTTTCTTTCAGGCCAAAAATTCTGTAATTCAGTACTTGTTTACAGTGGAGAACATTAGCATCGATTTCAACATAAGGCAAATAATGAAAGTCTGCTATTTGGTTTTCCATTATATTTCTCTATTTACATTTGCATCTGGATTTGACTGTTAATGAACCTGAGCATTCACATTTTATGCTGAATAATGAAATTACAGTAACTGATGCAGAAGAACTGGAAAGTTTTCTGGTTTGCCCAATTGCGTTTTTTTCATGTAACACAGAACGTTGTTTGCCAGGCTGATGGTAATAACTAGCCAAATGCAAAACAGTCTCTCCCTTCAATGTCCCTGGTTATTTCCACTAGAGTAAATCAGGGGTTGTAGGTGTACATCTCTTTTGGTATTTTATACAAAACAAGTACTCAGTACATTTTTGATGAACTCATTTATCCATTTTGTTGAATGAGGTTTTTTTGGGGGGGGAGGGCTTTGGGGGTTTCATAGAATCTTGGTTCTACCAACTGACTTTGGCCAAATTATTAATCTCCGTTAGTCTTATTTTCTTCATCTGCAATGTGGAGAAATAATAGAACTTGCCCCATGGATCACTGTGAGAACAAATGACATAGCACACGTGAAGCACTTCACACAGTGCCTACACGTGATACCCAATAAATATCAGGTGGCGTTATTGTTGTTTTTTAAATTTTAAGATGGGTATTCTTCCAACCTCTGTCTAAATATAGTAAAGATTCTGTTGTTCATACTTTGTGGATAGACAGATATGCTATAAAGTCAATCAGAACCTGACAGCTAGATTTTATTCTTCTTTTTATTACTTCTTCCACAAATAAGTATTGAGTACCTACTATGTGCTATGCACTATGCAACATTGTACACCTACAATCCCTGATTTCACCATAAACAGTCCAGACACTGCTCTGGGCACAGAGCTGATATGGCTCACAAGTCCTCACGCAGTGAATGTGTGGTGGGACTCGGTATGAAGGGGAAGTCCAGACAGTATGGATTGCACAGAAGAGGCCCTTCACTTCAGGAAGACTTCCTGGAGGAAGTGACAGCTCAACTAACAACTGATAGATGCATACGACTTAACCAGGTGAGGGAGGGGTAACGAATGTACAAGAACTAGAGCATACCAGGCAGAGGAAATAGTATGAGCGGACTGGAAGATTTTCAGAAAGGCTGAAGCTTAGCAGACTAGATATGGGGAAAAGAAAATGAAATGTGTCCAGAAAAAGAGGTGAGGCTAAAAAGGTAAGGAGATGCCAATCCATTAAGCCCTTATAGATTGGACTTTGGACTTTATCCTGACGATAATGAGAAACCATTGAATGGTTTTAAATTTGAGTATCTTGATCAGATTTGTATATTAGAAGGACCACTTGGTACAGAGTGAGGAATGGATTGTGTGGGAACAAGACAGGAGGCAGGAAGACCAGAGAGGAGGTTGGGACAGTAAAAAGGGTGAAGGGGGCTTCCCTGGTGGCACAGTGGTTGAGAGTCCGCCTGCCGATGCAGGGGACACGGGTTCGTGCCCCGGTCTGGGAAGGACCCACATGCTGCGGAGCGGCTGGGCCCGTGAGCCATGGCCGCTGAGCCTGCGCGTCCAGAGCCTGTGCTCCGCAGCGGGAGAGGCCACAACAGTGAGAGGCCCGCATACCGCAAAAAAAAAAAAACAAAAAAAAAAAACAAGGTGGAGGTATCAGCAGTCTGGATTCAGGTCTCAGCAGTGAAAACAGGGAGAAGAAAAGAGGATGGATAAAAAATATCTCACTTGGGGGCTTCCCTGGTGGCGCAGTGGTTGGGAGTCCGCCTGCCGATGCAGGGGACGCGGGTTCGTGCCCCCGTCCGGGAGGATCCCACATGCCGCGGAGCGGCTGGGCCCGTGAGCCGTGGCCGCTGTGCCTGCGCGTCCGGAGCCTGTGCTCCGCAACGGGAGAGGCCGCAGTGGTGCGAGGCCTGCGTACCGGAAAAAAAAAAAAAAAAAAAAAAAATCTCACTTGGAAATCTAGGATAGCACCCACAGTCCTAGCACAAATAATGGAATGGACAGTCATAGATGTCACCGAAGGAAAGAAAACAGGACGTGGAGGTGGAAGATGTATATATTCCAGCTTTGGTGCTTGAAGGCTCGTTGAGTTTGAAGTGCCTGTGTTATCTAAGTGCAGAAGACCAGTAAGAGCTAAATAAATAGCTTTGAGTTTAGGAGAGAAATCTTAGCTGAAGATATAAATAACACGGTGATTGCAGCAGCCGTGAACACCGGACAGGTTGCTTAAGCAGAGTTTAGAGTGAGAAGACAGAGGCTTAGAACAGAGCCCTGAGGTAAAGCCATATTTCAGATATAGATGGAATAAGAGGGGCCTCAAAGGACACTGAGAAGGAACAGCCACAGACGTGGTAGGAAAATGTAGAGCATGGTTATCGTGATGGCCAATGGGATAAAATGTTTTTAGAAGAAGAGAATGAATGACTGGTGGTGGCAGATGCTGCCAAGGTATGAAATAAGCTGGATACTGAGACGTGTAACCACCAGATTTGGCAACAAGAAGATCTGTGGAAACTTTGCTAGGAAGTGGCTGGCTTTGAGCAAGTCGAGGTACAAATAATAAATGGAAACATAACTAAGATTTGATGGAATTTCAGGTAAATGTGATGACTAAATAGCACGTTACAGAACTATATTAGTAAGGTAATTACTCTGAGATCTGTTAAATACATATTTTAAAACTTAAATACAACAACTACAAAATATTTACCACTTCGATCATGTTTTCTTTTTCCATAATGGGTGTTCATCACTGGTTTAACATATACCTTTGAATCATAAAAACGTTCTTTAGAAGAATATGAATTTTATGTCTTAATCTGATTATTAGTAACTCGCCTTCTGAAACTCAGCTGAGAATTCTGAAGAAACAGGAATGGGGTGAGGGAGAATGTTCCCTTTAGAGAAACTCCTTTTGGAGATTTTTTGGTTAATGTTGCAAAGAATAGAATGTGGAAGCAAAGCATGGAGGAATTCCAGCTGTAAGGAAAGTTCCTGTCCTTGCATTTACATATATGCAGATTCAAACTTGGAGAGAGAATATACTGCTTGGCGGAAAAGTTGGTGACTCATTGTTGTGAGCTAAGAGGGTACATGTTATACATTATAAGCAGGAGAAGCAAGTTCTGTTTTCCCTGCCCTGTTCCACTGTTGAAAATTCTTTCATTTTCAGCTCCTTTCATTTCAGGAGCAGCTCCTGTTGGGGCACCAGGGTAAAGTGTAGCAAATTCATTTAGAAGGGTGTAGGAACACTATGTGAAAGCACTGCTTCCAATTCATCTATAAATGTAGGGTGCGTTTATCCTCACATTTCACACGAAGCCCCAAACCAGTTTAATGCGTGAGATTCGTGTTTAAAAGAGATTTGAAAAGGATCGTGTTTGGGGAATTTTCCTTTTAAAAATATATAAGGGGCTTCCCTGGTGGCGCAGTGGTTGAGAGTCCGCCTGCCGATGCAGGAGACACGGGTTCGTGCCCCGGTCCGCGAAGATCCCATATGCCGGGGAGCGGCTAGGCCCGTGAGCCATGGCCGCTGAGCCTGCGCATCCGGAGCCTGTGCTCCGCAACGGGAGAGGCCACAACAGTGAGAGGACCGTGTACCGCAAAAAAAAAAAAAAAAAAAAAAAAAAAAAAATATATATATATATATATATATATATATATATAGTCACTGGGGAAGGGTAAGCTGGGACGAAGTGAGAGAGTGGCATGGACATATACACACTACCAAACGTAAAATAGATAGCTAGCTAGTGGAAATAGATAGCTAGTGGAAAGAAGCCGCATAGCACAGGGAGCTCAGCTCGTTGCTTTGTGACCACCTAGAGGGGTGGGATAAGGGAGGGTGAGAGGGAGACGCAAGAGGGAGGGGATATGGGGATATACGTATATGTATAGCTGACTTTGTTGTACAGCAGAAACTAACACACCCATGTAAAGCAATTATACACCAATAAAGATGTTAAAAAATAAATAAAATAAAATCTTTGCCAGTTTCAAAAAATATATAAGGTCACCTAGGTGGATGATAGAATGGGTCCCTTCACGGACAGGGCGTCCTCTCACAGTGGCTTTGGCGCTTGAAGGCAGAGCTAAGGAGCGGTGCTTTGTGGAGCAGTTGGTGCGTCAGTGGCAGAGCCCTCGTCCTCCACCTCACTGAGCGCCTCCCCTCTGGGGATAGAGCACTCTGCTCTCGCTTCATCTCCAGCACAGCTGAGAGGTCGACACTCTAATTATATTCATTTCACAGAAAGGGAAAGTCAGAACCTGAGAAATGAAGTAATTTGCCCAAGTACACAACTAGTAAGTAACAAGACCTGGATTCAAACCCAGATTTTTCCACAATGATATACTGGACCTGAAGAGTTATGTGCTTGTTTTGTTCATTTTTGTTTTTGTTTTTGTTTTGGCTTTTTGCTTTCTTTCCAAGGTTTGAATAGAGTCTATTTGCTTGATTAACAGAAGACTAATATTGTTGTCTTCTAAATCTATCGCAGGCTTCACTTTACCACCCTATTCTTTTCTTTCCTTTATTCTTTATATGTATTTATATCTTACATTTATCTCTGCAGGCCACTTAAAATTGGGGGAGAAGATGAAGGAGATATTTTATTAAGTCATGAGATAGAGTATGATACATCAAAATCAAATAAGATATATTATCAATAGAGTCAAACACATTCATGTTAAACATGAGAGATATTATTCCATAAAATAATTAGCATAAATGTGTTCAACAAATACTTCTTGAGCATCTACTACTCATACATATAGGGCTCTCCTGTATGCTGTGTCAAAGGTGGAGTACGAACCAGATGGCAGATGGCCTGCACTCCTGGAGCTGACCTTCTAAGTGGGAGAGGGGAGAGGTAGACAGTAAACACATGTATAACCACGACAGCGGGGAAGGAGAGGGCAAAGTCAAGTAGAAACGGAGTGCCGAGGGGATGGAAAGAGAGGCGTTGTGTTCTCAAGTAAGGCAGTCAGGTGAGTTAAAGTTAGACAGAAGCCACAGGGAGCAAACCCTGCCCACAGCCCAGTGCAGTGCACCTCAGGAAGAGGAAGCCTGACCAACCAACCCAAGGCAGGAACTTGCCAAGTGTTTGTGTGTCCCTGCCTCTGTCTTCCCCAAGGCAAGGAGGCCAGGTAGCCAGAATGAATAGGTTAGGGGAATGGAGAATGGCTAGCGAGCTGCTAAATCCAACAGGCCTGGTAATGGGGCAGCTGGTCTGACCTCAGAGGACCCTGTAAGTCACGTAAGGACTTTAGTCAAATCTAGTAAGCAAGTCACATTTACAATTAATATTGCTTTAACATGTCCAATCCAAGTTTTACCGGTTTGCTCCTCTTTCGGGTTTCCTCTTAGTTATAAATAGATCCAGTTGGATGATTTGTCCTGAAACCAAGGAGAGCAGGATCAGAAAATAAGCAAGCTGCCACTCCCCTCTCCTCCCCTGGGGCGGGCAGCGATACAAGATCACAGATTTCTCTAGTCTCCCGGCCAAAGGTCAGAGCTGGCCAAGAGATGAACCATTCCAGACATAGCCTTTCCCACGCCGATTTTTCCATCTCTCCTCCCCCACCTGCATTTATTAATAGCCTGAAGTCCAAGAACCAAGTCTCCAGCAGCTAAATTTGCTGCTGCTTCTGTCCACTCCCTTGACCCAGGAAATAAAACCCGCTGTGATCCTCTCTGCTCCCCACTGAACCCCCTCCTGACCCCATGTGCGCTCAGTCCCCTTGGGTCTCCTAGGTCATTCCTCCCTGCTCACTGTTGCCCACTTGAAGGGACCTGAACAGCAAAGAGCTGAAGGGAAAATAATCTTGACCTTTCTGAGTCAAGAAAGGCCAAGATTATTGGCTTGTTCATCTGCAAAATGGGCCTGATCTTGCCCAGTCTGCAGAATTGTTGTATGGGGTAGTAGCTATTAATAAAGTGATTATGGCCGATTCCAGGTGAGTCCTTGATCCGACAGGAGAAAAAGGAGGGCAAAAAGGGGGTCCCAGGAACTTGAAATAGAAGAAACAGAGGTGAAAATTACTTACATTTTTGTTCTAGCCTCATAGTCTCACCATACTGCCACTTCTGAGTGCAGAAGAGTTAACTAGAGTGAGATAACACAGAATATGATAGTCCAGGGCCAAAGCTTGATGTGTCCATCAATATGGTCTGATGGGAGTCTGCCCAGCTGAGAACATGAATATGAAAATGAGCATCAGGCAATACCTGCCCTTAAGAGTGGCCAGAGTTTTTCAATGGGTGGGAAGGAAGAATATATCAGTGAAGATATAGAAAGAGACAACATTTGGAAAATTAGGATGTATAACAGAATTCCAATAGAATATGTAAATATTCCAACCTATTGTCACTTAATGGGGAATTGTTGAACATTATTCTGTTAGCTATACTGAAGCAGGCAGATGCAGGGTGTCAGGGCCTGGCACAGCCCCTCCAGCACAGGACATACAAGAGGCTACATCAGCCGTATGTACTCTAAGGAAGTCTAGACTAAAAGACGGAGGCCACTCTGAACGGCAGCAGTCAGGTTACCGCTAACACAGACATTGGGCAATAAAGGGATGTTTTGATGGGAAAGTTAAATAGAGCAACTGGGAATATTCAGGCAAATGTGTAGGGCCTCAATCATTGGCTGGGGTCATAGGCAAGACTTCAACTCTTTGTAAAGAGGGACAAGAGGGGCTAGAGACTAGACTAACATGGGGTAAACTAAAGAGTGTGGAAATTATTTGCCTGGTCTTCAGGCAGATTCAGTTAACAAAACTAAGATTCAATACATAAAGACAAGACAGAAACTTTGGAATCACAATCCAAAGCATAGATGAAAGCACCTAACAGCAAAAGCTACATGATGCTGACACCGAGATCCTACATCCCTCCCAGCTGAGGTGGGCACTGATCGGTGCCTGCATTTGGGAGGTTAGGACACAGGAAGAAAGTGTGCAGAGGCAGAGAACTGAACCAGTGCTAACCCCTCTCATCTAGCAAGCTCTCAGTAAAATCCGCGTTAGCCTCTGGATTTCCTCGGGCTGCAAGATGAAATTCTGAGAAGACGAGAAAAGTAAATCTGTAGAGTTGTTTGGGGGTTTCAAATTCTTTATAAACACCAGTTCTTGCTTAGCTCATATAGTTACAGAATAATTCTTAATTATCTAAAATTTCACCTCTAGATGAAATCCACCTCTAGGTGGATTTTAGTGAAGAATTATGTCCTCAGAAACTTAAAAATCTGGAATCAAAAGTAAAGACATTAAAAATGTAGGTGTGTTAATAATAGTTAATGAAGCCTAAGAGTGGTATGTGCTGTGCCGATGTGAGTACACTGAGAGAAACACAACTGTGCACTTGCAAAGATGGATTCTTTTTCATTAAAAAGAGAAAAAATATGTGCTAATATTGAGAATGGAGATTAAAATTTTCTTTTGAATAAATCAAAGAACAGAAACGTGAACTTGCCAGCTTACAATTAACTCAGACACAGAATAGGATACAAGAGGAGAGCAGAATGTTGTTGAATTGGAAAAGAACAACCTTATAAAAGCTGGCACAAGAACTTATGTTTTCCTGTTTTAATTAACAGTTTGCGAAGTGTTGATATAACTTTCTACATTTTATGTAATTTGATTGTGTCTTCTTTCAAAGGGACTTTGAGTATATTGGAATTCATTGGGCAAATGCTTATTCAGAAGCAAATGGTTATTCGTCTACTTACAGGCTTCCAGAGAGAGCTTGTGCTGGTTCGTTTAGATCACTGGAATCGTGGCCACCAGCAAGCTAATCAACAAGATGGCTAGTTACGTTTATGGGTATTTCTTTTAGAGGCATTTAGTTTCAGTCCCACAGATGGTAGTTGCAGTCCGTTAGTCTCTGAGCCAAACTTTTCCGTGTCCTCTTGTACTTAGCAAGATTGCTATTGCAGCAACACAGTTACTCCAAATTCAGCGAGACTCAGCGGGGCGAAAACAAAGCTATGTCACAGCAATTTAATCCCAGCTCACCTTCCCCTTTACTTGATAAACAATCGAACACCTGCTGAATTCTGCCCCACATAATGAGAACATCTGAGCAACAAAGATCTAAGAACACTGACATTTGATCTTAAAGGCAATACAATAGAACCCCATTATAGAAAAGATTTTTATTACGTGGTTTCAGATAGCTATTCTCTGGGTCAAATCATGCTGCCCAAGATAAACAAAACCCCTAAAAATCCTGACTCAATATGGTTGGTTTGTAAGGCCTATACCTCATCATCAACATTTTCAGGTGTTTGATTCGATCAGAATTAGTCTTCATTTGAATGACTTGAAAAATCATCATTTAAAATTTACAGGCGTAAGGGAATAGGTGTTTTCTGGGTTTTTATTCATGGTTTAAACAAGCAGTGAAATATGTGAGATGAAAGAATATTAAGATATACTAGAGTTCCCACTTTCAAGAATAAGCAAAATACTTTGAGTTTTGAAAATGTCTAAAACACAAGTTTTCCAGTGTAATTCACAGAAGACACCTTGACTGTCCCTTCTGGGGTTTTTTCTCCATGCTTCTAGTGAATAAATAAATATGATCACAGATGACATGCTTTCTTTTTTTTTTCAATTTAACATCTTTATTGGAGTATAATTGCTCTACAACGGTATGTCAGCCTCAGCTTCACAACAAAATGAATCAGCCACACATACACACATGTTCCCATATCTCTTCCCGCCCGCGCCTCCCTCCCTCCCACCCTCCCCATCGCACCCCTCCAGGCTGTCACAAAGCACCGAGCCGATCTCCCTGTGCCATGCGGCTGCCTCCCACCAGCCATCCACCTCACGCCTGGTAGTGTATACATGTCCATGCCTCTCTCCCGCCTTGTCACAGTTTACCCTTCCCCCTCTCCATATCCTCAAGTCCACCCTCCAGTAAGTCTGTGTCCTTATTCCTCTTTCAACCCCAGGTTTTTCATGACTTTTTTTTTTTTCTTAAATTCCAAAAATATGTGTCAGCATACGGTATTTGTCTCTCTCCCACCGACTTACTCCACCCTGCACGACAGACTCCAGGTCCATCCACCTCATCACAAACAGCTCAATTTCGCCTCCTTCCATGGCCGAGCAACACTCCACTGTACACATGTGCCACATCCTCCCCATCCACTCATCCGATGATGGACACCTAGGCTGCCTCCATCCCCGGGCCATTGCAAATAGAGCTGCAGTGAACATTGTGGTACATGATTCTTTTTGAATTATGATTTTCTCAGGGTATATGCCCAGTAGTGGGATTGCTGGGTCGCATGGTAGTTCTATTTTTAGTTTTTTAAGGAACCTCCATACTGTTCTCCACAGTGGCTGTATCAATTTACATTCCCACCAACAGTGTAAGAGGGTTCCCTTTTCTCCACACCCTCTCCAGCATTTATTGTTTCTAGATTTTTTGATGATGGCCATTCTGACTGGTGTGAGATGATATCTCATTGTAGTTTTGATTTGCAATTCTCTAATGATTAGTGATGTTGAGCATTCTTTCATGTGTTTGTTGGCAGTCTGTATATCTTCTTTGGAGAAATGTCTATTTAGGTCTTCTGCCCATTTTTGGATTGGGTTGTTTGTTTTTTTGTTATTAAGCTGCATGAGCTGCTTATAAATTTTGGAGATTAATCCTTTGTCAGTTGCTTCATTTGCAAATATTTTCTCCCATTCTGAGGGTTGTCTTTTGGTCGTTTATGGTTTCCTTTGCTGCGCAAAAGCTTTTAAGTTTCATTAGGTCCCATTTGTTTATTTTTGTTTTTATTTCCATTTCTCTAGGAGGTGGGTCAAAAAGCACCTTGCTGTGATTTATGTCACAGAGTGTCCTGCCTATGTTTTCCTCTAAGAGTTTGATAGTTTCTGGCCTTACATTTAGGTCTTTAATCCATTTTGAGCTTATTTTTGTGTATGGTGTTAGGGAGTGATCTAATCTCATACTTTTACATGCAGCTGTCCAGTTTTCCCAGCACCAGTTATTGAAGAGGCTGTCCTTTCTCCACTGTACATTCCTGCCTCCTTTATCAAAGATAAGGTGACCATATGTGCGTGGGTTTACCTCTGCGCTTTCTATCCTGTTCCATTGATCTGTATTTCTGTTTTTGTGCCAGTACCATACTGTCTTGATTACTGTAGCTTTGTAGTATAGTCTGAAGTCAGGAAGCCTGATTCCTCCAGCTCCGTTTATCGTTCTCAAGATTGCTTTGGCTATTCGGGGTCTTTTGTTTTTGCATACAAATTGTGAAATTTTTTGTTCTAATTCTGTGAAAAATGCCAGTGGTAGTTTGATAGGGATTGCATTGAATCTGTAGATTGCTTTGGGTAGTAGAGTCATTTTCACAATGTTGATTCTTCCAATCAAAGAACATGGTATATCTCTCCATCTATTTGTATCATCTTTAATTTCTTTCATCAGTGTCTTATAATTTTCTGCATACAGGTCTTTTGTCTCCTTAGGTAGGCTTATTCCTAGATATTTTATTCTTTTTGTTGCAATGGTAAATGGGAGTGTTTTCTTGATTTCACTTTCAGATTTTTCATCCTTAGTGTATAGGAATGCCAGAGATTTCTGTGCATTAATTTTGTATCCTGCTACTTTACCAAATTCACGGATTAGCTCTAGTAGTTTTCTGGTAGCATCTTTAGGATTCTCTATGTATAGTATCATGTCATCTGCAAATAGTGACAGCTTTACTTCTTCTTTTCCGATTTGGATTCCTTTTATTTCCTTTTCTTCTCTGATTGCTGTGGCTAAAACTTCCAAAACTATGTTGAATAAGAGTGGTGAGAGTGGGGAACCTTGTCTTCTTCCAGATCTTAGTGGAAATGGTTTCAGTTTTTCACCATTGAGGACGATGTTGGCTGTGGGTTTGTCATATATGGCCTTTATTATGTTGAGGAAAGTTCCCTCTATGCCTACTTTCTGCA
Organism: Globicephala melas; assembly: GCF_963455315.2. Classification (NCBI taxonomy): domain Eukaryota; kingdom Metazoa; phylum Chordata; class Mammalia; order Artiodactyla; family Delphinidae; genus Globicephala; species Globicephala melas. Next base: position 43,633,895 of record NC_083327.1, on the reverse strand, counting down.
GGTTTTTTATCATAAATGGGTGTTGAATTTTGTCAAAAGCTTTCTCTGCATCTATTGAGATGATCATCTGGTTTTTCTCCTTCAATTTGTTAATATGGTGTATCACGTTGATAGATTTGCGTATATTGAAGAATCCTTGCATTCCTGGAATAAACCCCACTTGATCATGGTGTATGATCCGTTTAATGTGCTGTTGGATTCTGTTTGCTAGTATTTTGTTGAGGATTTTTGCATCTATGTTCATCAGTGATATTGGCCTGTAGTTTTCTTTCTTTGTGATATCCTTGTCTGGTTTTGGTATCAGGGTGATGGTGGCCTCGTAGAATGAGTTTGGGAGTGTTCCTCCCTCTGCTATATTTTGGAAGAGTTTGAGAGGATAGGTGTTAGCTCTTCTCTAAATTTTGATAGAATTCACCTGTGAAGCCGTCTGGTCCTGGGCTTTTGCTTTTTGGAAGATTTTTAATCACAGTTTCAATTTCAGTGCTTGTGATTGGTCTGTTCATATTTTCTGTTTCTTCCTGATTCAGTCTTGGCAGGTTGTGTCTTTCTAAGAATTTGTCCATTTCTTCCAGGTTGTCCATTTTATTGGCATAGAGTTGCTTGTACTAATCTCTCATGAGATTTTGTATTTCTGCAGTGTCAGTTGTTACTTCTCCTTTTTCATTTCTAATTCTATTGATTTGAGTCTTCTCCCTTTTTTTCTTGATGAGTCTGGCTAATGATTTATCAATTTTGCTTATCCTTTCAAAGAACCAGCCTTTAGTTTTATTGATCTTTGCTATCATTTCCTTCATTTCTTTTTCATTTATTTCTGATCTGATTTTTATGAATTCTTTCCTTCTGCTAACTTTGGGGTTTTTTTGTTCTTCTTTCTCTAATTGCTTTAGGTGCAAGGTTAGGTTGTTTATTCGAGATGTTTCGTGTTTCTTAAGGTAGGATTGTATTGCTATAAACTTCCCTCTTAGAACTGCTTTTGCTGCATCCCATAGATTTTGAGTCGTCGTGTCTCCATTGTCATTTGTTTCTAGGTATTTTTTGATTTCCTCTTTGATTTCTTCAGTGATCACTTCGTTATTAAGTAGTGTATTGTTTAGCCTCCATGTGTTTGTATTTTTTAGAGATCTTTTCCTGTAATTGATATCTAGCCTCATAGCATTGTGGTCGGAAAAGATACTTGATACAATTTCAATTTTCTTAAATTTACCAAAGCTTGATTTGTGACCCAAGATATGATCTATCCTGGAGAATGTTCCATGAGCACTTGAGAAAAATGTGTATTCTGTTGTTTTTGGATGGAATGTCCTATAAATATCAATTAAGTCCATCTTGTTTAATGTATCATTTAAAGCTTGTGTTTCCTTATTTATTTTCATTTTGGATGATCTGTCCATTGGTGAAAGTGGGGTGTTAAAGTCCCCTACTATGAATGTGTTACTGTCGATTTCCCCTTTTATGGCTGTTAGTATTTGCCTTATGTATTGAGGTGCTCCTATGTTGGGTGCATAAATATTTACAATTGTTATATCTTCTTCTTGGATCGATCCCTTGATCATTATGTAGTGTCGTTCTCTGTCTCTTCTAATAGTCTTTATTTTAAAGTCTATTTTGTCTGATATGAGAATTGCTACTCCAGCTTTCTTTTGGTTTCCATTTGCATGAAATACCTTTTTCCATCCCCTTACTTTCAGTCTGTATGTGTCTCTAGGTCTGAAGTGGGTCTCTTGTAGACAGTAAATATATGCGTCTTATTTTTGTATCCATTCAGCCAATCTGTGTCTTTTGGTGGGAGCATTTAGTCCATTTACATTTAAGGTAATTATCGATATGTATGTTCCCATTCCCATTTTCTTAATTGTTTTGGGTTCGTTATTGTAGGTCTTTTCCTTCTCTTGTGTTTCTTGCCTATAGAAGTTCCTTTAGCAGTTGTTGTAGAGCTGGTTTGGTGGTGCTGAACTCTCTCAGCTTTTGCTTGTCTGTAAAGGTTTTAATTTCTCCATCAAATCTGAATGAGATCCTTGCTGGGTAGAGTAATCTTGGTTGCAGGTTTTTCTCCTTCATCACTTTCAATATGTCCTGCCACTCCCTTCTGGCTTGCAGAGTTTCTGCTGAAAGATCAGCTGTTAATCTTATGGGGATTCCCTTGTGTGTTATTTGTTGTTTTTCCCTTGCTGCTTTTAATATGCTTTCTTTGTATTTAATTTTTGACAGTTTGATTAATATGTGTCTTGGCGTATTTCTCCTTGGATTTATCCTGTATGGGACTCTCTGTGCTTCCTGGACTTGATTAACTATTTCCTTTCCCATATTAGGGAAGTTTTCAACTATAATCTCTTCAAATATTTTCTCAGTCCCTTTCTTTTTCTCTTCTTCTTCTGGAATCCCTATAATTCGAATGTTGGTGCGTTTAATGTTGTCCCAGAGGTCTCTGAGACTCTCCTCAGTTCTTTTCATTCTTTTTTCTTTATTCTGCTCTGCAGTAGTTATTTCCACTATTTTATCTTCCAGGTCACTTATCCGTTCTTCTGCCTCAGTTATTCTGCTATTGATCCCATCTAGAGTATTTTTCATTTCATTTATTGTGTTGTTCATCATTGTTTGTTTCATCTTTAGTTCTTCTAGGTCCTTGTTAAATGTTTCTTGCATTTTGTCTATTCTATTTCCAAGATTTTGGATCATGTTTACTATCATTATTCTGAATTCTTTTTCAGGTAGACTGCCTATTTCCTCTTCATTTGTTAGGTCTGGTGGGTTTTTATCTTCCTCCTTCATCTGCTGTGTGTTTTTCTGTCTTTTCATTTTGCTTATCTTACTGTGTTTGGGGTCTCCTTTTTGTAGGCTGAAGGTTCGTAGTTCCTGTTGTTTTTAGTGTCTGTCCCCAGTGGCTAAGGTTGGTTCAGTGGGTTGTGTAGGCTTCCTGGTGGAGGGTACTAGTGCCTGTGTTCTGGTGGATGAGGCTGGATCTTGTCTTTCTGGTGGGCAGGTCCACGTCTGGTGGTGTGTTTTGGGGTGTCTGTAGACTTATTATGATTTTGGGCAGCCTCTCTGCTAATGGGTGGGGTTGTGTTCCTGTGTTGCTAGTTGTTTGGCATAGGATGTCCAGCACTGTAGCTTGCTGGTCATTGAGTGAAGCTGGGTGCTGGCGTTGAGATGGAGACCTCTGGGAGATTTTCGCCGTTTGATATTATGTGCAGCTGGGAGGCCTCTTGTGGACCAGTGTCCTGAAGTTGGCTCTCCCACCTCAGAGGCACAGCACTAACTCCTGGCTGCAGCACCAAGAGCCTTTCATCCACAGGGCTCCTTAATTTGGGATGATTCGTTGTCTATTCAGGTATTCCACAGATGCAGGGTACATCAAGTTGATTGTCGAGCTTTAATCCGCTGTTTCTGAGGCTGCTGGGAGAGATTTCCCTTTCTCTTCTTTGTTCTCACAGCTCCCAGGGGCTCAGCTTTGGATTTGGCCCCGCCTGTGCGTGTAGGTCGCCGGAGGGCGTGTGTTCTTTGCTCAGACAGGACGGGGTTAAAGGACCCGCTGATTCGGAGGCTCTGGCTCACTCAGGCCGGGGTTAGGGAGGGTCACAGAGTGCAGGGTGAGCCTGCTGCGGCAGAGGCCGGAGTGACGTTGCACCAGCCTGAGGCGCGCCGTGCGTTCTCCCGGGGGAGTTGTCCCTGCATCCCGGGACCCTGTTAGTGGCGGGCTGCATAGGCTCCCCGGAAGCGGGGTGTGGATAGTGACCTGTGCTCGCACACAGGCTTCTTGGTGGAGGCAGCAGCAGCCTTAGCGACTCATGTCTGTCTCTGGGGTCCACACTTTTAGCCGTGGCTCGCGCCCGTCTCTGGAGCTCCTTTAAGCAGCGTTCTTAATCCCCTCTCCTCGCGCACCAGGAAATAAAGAGGGAAGAAAAAGTCTCTTGCCTCTTCGGCAGGTCCAGACTTTTCCCCGGACTCCCTCCCGGCTAGCCGCGGTGCACTAACGCCCTGCAGGCTGTGTTCACGCCGCCAACCCCAGTCCTCTCCCTGGGATCCAACCGAAGCCCGTGCCTCAGCTCCCAGCCCCGCCCGCCCCGGCGGGTGAGCAGACAAGCCTCTCGGCTGGTGAGTGCCGGTCGGCCGTGATCCTCTGTGCTGGAATCTCTCCGCTTTGCCCTCCGCACCCCTGTTGCTGTGCTCTCCTCCGCGGCTCCCAAGCTTCCCCCCTCTGCCACCCGCAGTCTCCGCCCGCGAAGGGGCTTCCTAGTGTGTGGACACTTTTCCTCCTTCACAGCTCCCTCCCGCTGGTGCAGGACCCGTCCCTATCCTTTTGTCTCTGTTTATTTTTTTCTTTTGCCCTACCCAGGTACGTGGGGGGTTTCTTGCCTTTTGAGAGGTCAGTGGTCTTCTGCCAGCGTTCAGTAGGTGTTCTGTAGGGGTTGTTCCACGTGTAGATGTATTTCTGGTGTATCTGTGGGGAGGAAGGTGATCTCTGCGTCTTACTCTTCCGCCATCTTCCCGGAAGTCTCGACAATGCTTTCTTTCATTGTTTTATTGTAACTACGGAGTTCATTTCCTACAGTCAGGTAGTACCTCCTTCTCTGGGCCTTTTTTAAAATATATATTGTACATTATAGAATGCAAATCCCCCTCACCTTCTCCCACCATACCCAAATAGCTTATGAACCCTCATAATTCTTCACAAAATCTCTCCTGAATGAAAGTGAAGTTGGACTTTCCCCTCCAATCCTCCATATTAAGGTCTAATTGCAACAGCTTTCCACATTCTCTACTCTGTAAAGGGCACTTGTATAATTTCTTATATATGAAGTAAATACTTACTTTGATGTACTTAGTCAAAAAGGCAGCTGAATCTCTGTACATTTGCTTATGAGATGACCCATCTTAGAAAACTTTTAAGAGGGCAAACACTGAACAGCCATCATTTTGTACTCTGTGGGACTGGAGCCTGATGGAGCTTGGTGGTGTTTTATGTTTACGGTTGTGGGGACATAGGCTGTGTGACATCTAGATCTGTGTGCATGAATAAAAGTACAGGTGACAACAACCTCCACAGGGCATCTATAGCAGTTCAGTGTATTGGAAGTGTTGTTAAATTGTTTCCATTCAGGTGGCAATAATGAGCAAAAGACTAGTTTTCAACAAGAGTACTTGATGGCAGCCAAGAAAAACGTAATTAGCCACTCTTTACTCCCTACCGAATACAAATTCTCGTATCTAAAAGTAACACTAGGCCAAGAGTATCAGAGCATCCTCCTGGCAGAAATAGAGTCATTTCTCATTTAGCTAACATGTTCGTCTAACCAGCAAAGGGGAACTGTATCTTAGGAATACAGTTCTTGATACTGGATGTTGCGGAATTACCAAGATATTTAACAGTGCTTTAATTCATTCAAGACTACTTTTGAGTAGCTGATAAAAATGAAAAATTTTATGTGCGTATTGCACTTTTCTACATGTAATTTCAGGGGGCGTGATATGCCCCAGATTCAAAACTCCTGCTGACTCTAAGAATTTATAATATCTAGAAAAATGATTTTTTGGTGCCTAGAACTGAACTTTCAAATTTAAAATTACTCTAGAGATGATGCTTATATTTGTTCTTATATCAAATATATCGAATCGTTCTGAAATCATGACTTCATGGATTGGGATGAAGGAGGATTTATTTGCTATGCCAAAGAAATCCCAAACCGCAGAAGCTTACATATAATAGAAGTTTATTTCTCACTGCCCTAACCATTTGGAGTGAGCAGTCCAGGCTGGTAGGGTAGCTCTGCTCCATGAGATTATTCCAAGACCCAGGTTCCTTCCACAATGTTTTCCATTATCTTCATCTTCATGGTTGGAGCTGCTGGTGCTCCTACCATGAAGGAGCAGAAATGAAGGGCAATCAGGTAAATGATATGGAAGTAGTGCATGTCATTCTGTTATCCTCACATTCTGTTCGTGAGGATTCAGTCATATGACCACATCCAACGTCAAGGAAGGCTGGACACATAGTCTGTGGCAGTCCCCATCCAGTGTGTGCCTCTGGGTGGCCAGACGCACATGTGCTTTCAAAAGCCCAGCCAGTCTTTGCATCTAGCACATAGTCATGTACCACCTTTCCCATCAGGAGCAGAGATGGCTCCTGTGTTCTAGCCACCTGTAAACCAACAGTCAATTTGTCTGACTCTACTCACCTACTCTCAATACATAGTATGGACATAGGAATAGGACAACTACAATAAAGGTCCTCCTTTAGAGAAGAAGTCAAGGGAAACACATAGCAGTGGTCCATGCCAGTGCTGAAATCCTGATGCTCAGGAACTTCTGGGACTCTGTACCCTGCCTGGGGACTTGTCCCCTTGGGTAAGTCCTCTGGGAGTTTCTTCCTTGTCTGGTATTCTCCTTAGCCATATCTGAGGTGAGATAGAAAGAATACCTTCTTTGGGGCCTAATTTAGAGATTGAATGATCGCAGGCCTTTATGGGCTAGACTTCTGGTTTCTTTAGCAATATGAGTCTCTAAAAATTTAATCAGGTTCAGGGCTTCCCTGGTGGCGCAGTAGTTGAGAGTCCACCTGCCGATGCAGGGGACGCTGTTTTGTGCCCCGGTCCGGGAAGATCCCACATGCCGCGGAGCAGCTGGGCCCGTGAGCCATGGCCGCTGAGCCTGCGCATCCGGAGCCTGTGCTCCGCAACGGGAGACGCCACGGCGGTGAGAGGCCCGCATACCGCAGGTTCAGCTAGTCTCTGCCATAAGAAAGGAAGAAAGCCGATTACTTTTTTGTTTGTTTTTGTTTTGTTTTAAAACAGCAGTTACCCTTTAATGGCGCTCACAAATTGTTCTCTCAAATATCCTATTTTGCTGTTTTTGTGATCAGTCATCAGAATAAGGCTCTCTGCTATCAAAGACTGCTTCTTGTAGATCAGTGTTTTAAAGAGAAGAGGCATATGTAGAAGCAGAATAACTGGATCAGGTTATTTTTGTCAATATTAATGGAAATGCTGAAGGCAGTCTTATTTCCAAATCAGACTAATTTTGTCTGCTAAAAATGATGAAGCTTTGGACCCATTTCGTTAGCCTGTCTCCAATAGCAATTCACTTCGGTGCAACCTGAGGAAGATGTACTTGCCTTTCAGCTGTCCATTGGTTTAGAGGTAATGAGGCATAATGGTAATAGCTCATTTAAAGTCACTTTCCACAAATTCTTTAAATTCTGTATGACACTGTAGTCAGAAATGGTCAGCCCAGAGCAGAGAATTGTGGCTTGGTGGCAGACAACCCTTTTCCTGCCGTGGCAGAGCCTTCCCATAACACAACCACACATGCATGCCCTCTCACAAGCAATTCCCCAGACAGCAAAGACTGAACTCTCACTTATGCATCTGCTGTATGTGTTTGCTTTGGTGCCCTTCACCCTGCCTGCTTCACATACCTGGCCTCTCCCATTCAGCCTCTACCATAAACCAGGACCCAGATTGGCCAGGCCTACTGCTAGGACCATTGCAAATAACACTTGAGATGAAACTAGAAGCACACTAAGCCATTTTGAGAAGAGATCTTCCGTAATAAAGTCTCTTTCTGAAAAGATGATGAAAATCCAAACAAGCTGTCATTTTGTTTTGTTTTGGTGAGGCAGTCTTTGAGCCATGTGTGAGATAGGACTGGTGTGTGCTATCAGGACCAACCCAGAAGTACAAAGGCAAACCCTGATCCAGAACTTGAAGGAACATGAACAGAAAACCAGAACCTAATTAGTATGAAAAGTATGAGGTCAGGTTCAAAGCCAAGAGTCTCAGGGTGAACAGTGAGGAATACCAAAAAGTGAGGGTCAAATCAGGGACAAAAAACCAACAGGGCATAGAGGAGCAGGGGTGGAGAAGAAGTGGGCAAGTGAGAGTCATTTCCACGAGCATCAGTTGAGGATGTTTGAGGGGCCCAGGCTCTATGGGTACAGGTGAACCCTCACCTGGTAATGGCTCCCACTGTTCAGGTCCTAATTAACAGCAGAGCAATGAGCCAGGGAGACACAAACACATACAGAACAGCTCTTAATATGCCAGACACTGTCATAGGAGCTATTCAAAGGTTGGCCATTTAATTCTGGCAATACCACTTTGAAGTAGGTGTCAACTCAGCATTTTACAGATGAGGAAACTGAAACATGGTTCAGATCACATAGCTAGAAAGTGTCAGAACTTAGTGCCCAGATCTCCCTGATGCCAAAGGCTTTACATTTTTCATCTAGGAGGGGTTAGAACTTGTTTAAAATGATCCATGAGTTTTCTGGGCCTGTCACAGCCAGTTTCCATTTCTCTGCTTCTGTCCTATAGACATATTGGAGTGAAAGCTTTCTCTGGGCAAGGATTTTTCTCACCATTAAATGGTCATGTTTGGTTAGACTGTAGGAATCTTTGGAGAATTTAATTTTAAGTCCTTGAACCAGACCATTCTACATTTTTATCAAAGATAATCCCAAGGCTGAAACAGATTTCTTTCTTTATGATATAAGCAAAAAGCCTTCATCAGGCTTTGATTTTATTTGTGAACTTTCAATCTTTGAGCAGTGACTGGTGGGAAATCCAGTTAATAATGTAATCATTTCATTAACTGTATTGGTCTTAGGTCATCCAATTGTATCCTGACAATGTTTGGGGGCACAGCATGCTTGCCTTGGTATAGTCCAAATCAGAATGAAAGTCTTTCAGCTTAAAAATACAGAACAGCAGTTTTCCTGATACTCAAATCATCAGCCTCGTCAGAAGTTACCTGGGCACAGAATGGAGGGTGCTGAGCACACTGCCGCTGGGAACGCCTCAAGTGAGTTTGCATTGTCTGCCAAACTCTAGTATTGAAATAGCAACAAAACTATATACCTAAGCACCCCTTATTCTGCTGTGGCCATGAGCAGAGTGCCTAAGAGAAACACCAATCTTGAAGAATGGGGCAATGATTATATACAGTGAACTCCCACTGAATACAACATAGGTGTTGTTAACAATGATAATCACTTTTTCCATCAGATGTTTATGTAATGCTTATGATGTGCTGAGTATTGTTCTATGCACTTTATGGATATTAACTCATTTAACTTTTACAACAGTTGCGTGAAGGCAGTACTGTTATCATGCCAAAGTTAGAGATAAGGAAACAAAGGCAAAGACCAGTTAAGTAACTTGCCCAAAGCCAGGTATCTAGTAAAAAGCAACTCCTAAAAGTGCGCTCCTTACTTGAAGGATGATGATGATGAGGCAGATATAATGAGTGGCAGGTACTTTGGAATAAGTGAAGGAAGAAGAGAGATCTCAGTAGTCACCTCACATGTGTAACTTAACACTAAGTTACTGCACTGCTCCCTGTGGCACCATCCACTTGTATCTTGCCTACTCCAAAAACCTGAAATTTTTTCTTTGTGAATATATTTAGGTGAGGAATCTGTGATAATGAGATAGGAAATGGTGAGTGAGATGGAAGAATAACTTTTACCTAAAAACAGTCCAAAGGAAATAATCCCATTCTATGGAGCACTTGTCCCTTCCCCCTCCTTATCCCTCCCTATCCCCCATAAATAGATAGACTTATCAGAAAGCCTTAACATAGGATTATTCCTTGCATAGAGTTTATAAGACTAGATCAATTAAATGGTGTTCTTTTAGACCCTCTTCTGAGACTTTGAAATAGTTTTACTTTACAGAATACTTTCCTGTAATGGCATTTACTAGTCTGTGACTTTACCTGTAGGGGCAAAAAGATTATCATACTTACTTATCAGTGATGTAATTATCCATCTTGACAAACATGTTTCAAATATTGCCAGGTTTAAATTCTGTTTGGCTCACAGGTTTGCATTATCCCCACCCACCTTCGAAATTACTGCCCCTCCTTCCTGCCTGCCTTCCCCATCTCCCAGGGTACATGTGCTTGCCACAAGACCACATTCAGTGTTTCCACGTGGAATGGGTTTTTAATGAAAAAGACAAGGAAACAAGGTGGATGGCATTCCTTTTCTGATATTACTTCATTTTACTAATTCCTTTCATTGATTTGCCAATCCCAAACTGTAGGTCCTATTTGAACTAGGACTGTTTGGACTTTTTAAACCCTAATTGCCATTGTACAATGTCTATAAAGGTGGCATGTTTCTCATAGCCTCTTCTGAGGATTCCATACAAAGGGCGGAAGTTGTCTCCTTTGAAATAAGCAGGCAGTGATGCTCCAAGTCAAAAAGCTTAAGAACTAAGGATGACAGGGGAAGCAGGGCAGTACAAGGACATTAAAGGACGGGACATCATTTTGTGAGAGAGAAGGAAGAGACAACGTGGAAACCAAGAAATATCATGTGTGTTGACAGACAGCTGGCTGTAGGAAATGAAGGAAAAAAGTGGGATACAAAGTGAAAAGAGGGGATACCTGTATACATATAGCTGATTCATTTTGCTGTACAGCAGAAACTAACACAACATTGTAAAGCAACCATACTCCAATAAAAATTAATTTTAATTTTTTTCATTTTGAGCTGTGTTGAGTCTTCGTTGCTCCGCACGGGCTTTCTCTAGTTGCGGCGAGCGGGGCCTACTCTTCGTTGCAGTGCGCAGGCCTCTCATTGCGGTAGCTTCTCTTGTTGTGAAGCACCGGCTCTAGGTGCACAGGCTTAGCAGCTGCGGCACGCGGGCTCAGTAGTTGTGGCTCACGGGCTCCAGAGCACAGCCTTAGTAGTTGTGGCTCATGGGCCCAGTTGCTCCGCAGCATGTGGGATCTTCCTGGACCAGGGATGGAACCCATATCCCCTGCACTGGCAGGCAGATTCTTAACCACTGTACCACCAGGGAAGTCCCAAAAATTAATTTTAAAAAAATTAAATTAAATTTGAAAAAAGTGAAGCAAGGAAGTATTCATTTTATTCAGATAACGTGAGGATCTGAGAGCCAATTCAATACTCGAGCAGTCATTAGCATCGTAAGCCTGTGTAAAAAGCAACAGATGAACTATCATCTAGAGAGAGCACAGAGATGGCAGAGTGTAAGGCGCTGAGGACTCTGGCTGTCCCTACCAGCGGCTACCGGACAGGAGCTAATGGGCAGGAAGATGAGACTCACCTTCTCAGCTTCACCTTCCAAATAACCTCTGCAGGGAAACGCAGCTTAGCTCTCACTCAGAAACTCTCAGCATTGCATGAAGCATGCTTGGGCTTTGTAGGACAGTTATACTGCACACATTTACCATATTTATTTCTCTGCTTATGGAACTTTTTCTTATCCCTGGTATGCTTAGCTTTAAATATATTCAGAGGCTATAAATATTATATGGAATTTTGAGATCTGAAAAATAACTTCTTCATCACTGATTTACTGATAGGCTGTAGAAGAAGTTTAGTATCTATATTTACGTGATAAAAATGTTCAGTTAATACACCGGGCTGTTTTTAGCCATCCATGGCAGTGCTATGATTACATTTCAATCCTGGAGAAAGGAAGCAATTTAGAATGATCCCAGGTTTCTGTCCTTGGTTGCTGGATAAGTGGAGATTCTTAGAGGTTGGGGAAGCTGGAAGAGACACAGGTTTCCAGTGGTAAAGTAGATGAGTACATTTTAATTAGGCAGTGAAGCCAGATAACCCAATTTGAAACTCTTTTCAAAATCCCGTTTTCGTCCTCATGTGAATAAAAATAATAGCTACCATTTATTACTTGATTTAATCATTAAACCTTATTTAATCGTTAAACAGCCTTGCTTTCTCCATTTTACAGATGAGGAAATTGAACCAGAGACACTAAATAACTTGCTTAAAAATCACACAACTAGTAAATGCAAAGACCTGCCTGGTTCCAAAACCCTCATCTGTTTCCCATTTGGCAAATAGCAAACTTGCCGTTTTTTACATTAGTCACACATCTCCCTGGTGGCTCTATCCCAGAGTAGCCCCCTTGAGGCTCCTCTGTCCAAGATGCTCTTCCCTAAGCCCTTGGAGCAGACCTGAATGTGATACTAGTGCCCTGTGTCAGGTGAGAGTGGAAGAGAATTAGTAATGTCCAATGCCTTCTAAATCTTCATTTGTTTTACAAATGAATCTTAGAACATTATAACAAGTGAGGGTAGACAGACCTTAGAGCTTTTCTAATTCAGCTCAAACATCTAATGTGTCTCGAATTCTAGCCAGTCACATACCACCTTCATTTCAGCCAGATCCACCCATCACTTTTACAATTATTTAATACATCGTTTAAATAAACTCTTTTTTATATTAAATCATTTATTATAAAAGGAACTTTTACATCACTATTTTAAATGGAAAACTAGTACACTTTCCATAATTTGAAGTTAACTATAAAAAATACAGACAAAACAAAGTAATGTCATTAAATTCTAGCCAGACATGGCCAAAATTTTTTGAAATTGATAGCCAGGTTTTTCTTGTGCATATTTGAAATTGTTTGGGGCTATTAAAGACTTTGTAGCATCAAACTGAGACTGTTCTCCTAGAATAAATAGGAGGATTAAAAAAGGAATTAGAAGGGAAAAAAATCTTTCCCCAGGTTGTTCAGTGTTACTTAATGCCAAGTCCGTGCATAACTTAGTCATCTCTAGCACAAACAGTAGTCTGTATTCATCACTTGGAAAACTCTGGTCTTGTCTATTTCCCACATTTTACCAAAACAGAAACTGAGATCCAGAAAGGTGAAATGATTTTCCATGTTCACATATCTGATACCTTGCACTTAGTCGATGTTCAATGAATGCATAAATGGGCTATTTGGACTCTAGAATAGAATGTGGATTCTAATTCTGTTGCTACCACTTAATGTCAGTACGATCAAATGCCAGTTGGTCTCTTGACTCCCAGCAATGTTCTTGCTAATGTTGCATCTTGCCTCACAAGTTGAAGATTCTGCGTAAATGGTAGTTAAAAGAGCTGGGTACAGGGCTTTCCTGGTGGCGCAGTGGTTGAGAGTCCGCCTGCCAATCAGGGGACACGGGTTCGTGCCCCGGTCCGGGAAGATCCCACATGCTGCGGAATGGCTAGGCCCGTGAACCGTGGCCGCTGAGCCTGCGCGTCTGGAGCCCGTGCTCTGAAATGGGAGAGGCCACAACAGTGAGAGGCCCGCATACCGCAAAAAAAAAAAAGAGCTGGGTACAGATTCTGTAAGAGATCCAAGTTCTACAAGCCAAAACCTAATACGGAGCTGGGAATCCAAGATGTATTAAATAAGCAATAGGGTATAAATCTTCGGATGGATAGGAATCTTGTTGTATTTTTCATTTTAAATTCAACAGTTAAATCCAACTTCAGTTTATTGGGCACCTTTTCTTTTTGCTCATGTAGAGCAGAATCAAAGATAAATGGAGGGGCTCCCCTGGTGGCGCAGTGGTTGAGAGTCCACCTGCCGATGCAGGGGACACGGGTTCGTGCCCCGGTCCAGGAAGATCCCACATGCCGCGGAGCGGCTGGGCCCGTGAGCCATGGCCGCTGAGCCTGCGCGTCTGGAGCCTGTGCTTCGCAACGGGAGAGGCCACAACAGTGAGAGGCCCGCGTACCAAAAAAAAAAAAAAAATGGGATTACTCATGCTAATGAATTACCTAGAAGATGAAGTTGTCTACAGAGGCCTCCTCTGCCTTCCTCGCCCATTTTTTCCCTTTGTCCCCCATGCTATTGGAATGAGTTTTAAAATTCTGAGCTTGTCATGGACTTTTCCAACTGCTTTCCCAACCTGCTTCATAGTCTCCTTACCCGCATTGGCCTGAGAGTAGCTGAGATTAAGCAGTTATGTTCATGCATCCCAGATGGCCTCACTGTTCAACACCAAAACTCGGCAATAGTTGGAAACAAAGCTGCCTCAGTCACTGCAGTAAAGACTAAAGAAGTGCTTCTGAAAGAAGAGTGGGGAGAAGATCTGGGCAGTAGGTCAAAGATGTGCCTTTGGGACAAAAGGATGCCTCTCGTAGCACAGCACCCTCCCTGCTGCCATCTTTGTGGTGTGCACAGTCTGGCTCTTAGTGGAGCCTGCAGAAATGTTTCCCTTAAACTCCTGCTCTGCGTGTTTACCAGAAGAGCCACGTAGATGGTTTAGGCCCAAAGGGTTGTGATAGGTGATATTTTCAGCCATTTGACCTCATAAATTAGAGGAGGAAATGCTAAGAAAGAAGTTAAAGTACATGTAAGATGTTCCTAAATGATTACTGGCTCATTCCAACCCAGTTTCTTGTAACTCTTCTGGCTTCTGCTTTTAAGTTTTACCTGACCTCTCCCAATGTCAAGACCTTCTGCCCTCCCCAAAATTCCATCACGTTAAGCAACAGCGACTCCAACAGCAATTACAGACAAGATCTTATTAACCCAAATACCTTGCTTCTAACTGTGCCAATACTATACAAGTCACCTTTTTTGGAGAACAAAGAAAATCTGAAAAGTGAATTTGTGAAGAAAATATTTTTTTAAGTTCAATTCAGTAGTAGAAACTTCTTACTTTATGAAGTCAGTGACTCTGTCCTGTCCCCAGTACCTAGAATCTACTCTGCATTATAATAGATGCTCAATAAGTACTTGTCAAATGAATGAATGAATGTACATTTGGACGTATGGGCTCAGCAATCAGATGTGGATGTTTATTCTGCTACTGCCACTTACTAGTGGTGTGACTTTAGGCAAGGTACCCACCTCTCTGAGCCTCTATTTTCTCATTTATAAAATGTTAGTGCTATTTTTAAGATTAGAGACAAAGTATGTAGAGCATCTGGCATAGTACCTGGCCCATAGGAGGAATTTAATAAATGGTAGCTAAGTGCATTTGTGCTCTGTCCTTATTCTTTGGGGGTATTAAGGAAGTCTAAAAATGTCTTTTCCCTCAAAGATCCAACTATCTTTTTAGTCAGTGCCACCAGGACATAATGTTGGATGCCAAAGGGGACATTAGCAATGGGAAATGGAAAACGTGGGGGAGATGAAATAGGAATAAAAGAATCGAATATAAAAGTCTGACAAAGAAAGAAAGCCAAGCAGAGGATCCGAGTCAGAGTGACGTGACAACAGTACCTGCCTTGTTAGCAGGTGGGACAGAGGGATTTACCTCTCTCACCTCTCCTTGCCTTGGAGCATCCTCTCAGACTACAGGAGAGACAGAAGTTGGGGATTTTGAATGGTTACCTGGAAAAAGTCTTATCATTTCCTACCACTGTTTTGAGTCTCACTCTTTTGTATGACCAACTTAATAATTAATTACTGTAGAAATTTAGCAGATATCTGTGGAGCAATACCCAGTCCAAAACCCAGTTGTTGGCACCCCAAAGAGATATTAACGTTTAAAATCTAGAACTGCAGCAGATCTTTTCTCTGTAACATCCATAGGTGCGTAATTCTTTTATCACTTTAACTAAAATAAGTGGCTTTCTCATATGCAATGATGATTTCCTAGTATCCAAGAGTTAAAACCAGCATACTATTAACTTTTGTACTTTGAAACTGTAAATGGGATATGTGCGAAGAAACAGAGAAATGGGAATTGTTTTCATTAAGGGAGAAAATATCTTTTCCAGATAACCTATTCAAGAAGAGATAATTCTCAGGTTTCTACTTTGGATACTGCCGTTATCCAAAAAGTCATTGAAATAAGATTATCCAAAAAGTCATTGGAATAAGATTGCTATGATGCATTATACTGTCATATCCACATACAGATTTAGAAGAAAAAATACTTTGGTAAGAGTTCCTCAGCAGAATACATTACGTTTTCTGAATGAATGAGATTAAGAAGGCAAAATATTAAAGAATGATGTTCTCTCCAAAAGTAATTCTTCATAAAAACACCAGGACTTTTGGCACTACATAAATACCATTTTATAACTATTATAATTAAAAGAACCAAGCTGAAGAAAGATTTTGAGCCCAATATGAAAAACGGCACCACGCCTCCCTCCCTGAAGGTGTCCAGGATGATTGGAAGTACTTGGATTATGCAAATGAAGTGAGGAATTGTCTACAGTGACCTTCTCTTGAACTAAACAAAGCTTTTAAATTGCCATAAATTTCTTGAATTGTATTCTCAAGTGCCAAAACCATAAAATAAAGGCAGCACATCACAGTAGCCACCAACCAAATGAACTGACTTCTTCAGGAGAGGCTGAAGGATTTCAAGGTAATGTCCGATTCAGTTCATTATAGCAATACGTGTGAACTTTTGTGTAAGAGGTGCTGTGAGAGATACGAGGGGGATACAGTTCAGTTCCTGTCCTTTGAGATTTATAGTCTAATGAGCTAGACAGACAGCTCCTCTAACAGTCGTAATGCAGGGCAGGATTCATTCATTCAACCAATATGCATTGAGTACCTACCATGTCAGTCTATTCTAGATGCTGGAAATAAAGCAAAGAACAAATATCTCTGCCTTCATGATATAAAGAGTGATACAGGGAAAAACAAAGCAGAGAAGGGGGATACAGTGTTGGCTCCAGTGATAAATAAGGTGTTCAGGGGAGTCTTCACAGAGAAGGTGGCATTTGAATAATGACATGAAGCGGGTAAAGGAGTAAAGCACTGGGAGATCTGGGGAAGATCATTCTAGGCAGGGGAAAAGCAGGGCAAAGTAAAGAGTCTGTGAGGAAGGTAGATGTGTGTAGTGCTGAGCACGAGCTAGGAGCAGTGGGACAATTTGCTGGCATCTGCCTGTCTGTGACAGCCTGGGTTCTCTGGATTATGGTGTTCATTACCTCACTAACAGCACCCTGCTGCTTCTTTCTGCCTTTAGCATCCTATCCATTTCTATGTTTTTCCCTGCTTGGGAAGTGCTGTGGTTATCCTGTCCCTGACTCTGGGGTACAGTCCCTCCCCCACCCACCCCCCGCAACTCACTCATCTATTTTCTTACCTGGCTTAACTTTTCTGACATCTCAAATAAAAATAAATAATCAAATGAATGCATAGGTTTTTTTTTTTTTTCTGACATCAAAAAAAAAAAAAAAAATCAAATGAATGCATAGGTTTTCTCTCAGGTTAGCATCCGAGTCATGATCTAATCTCGAATCTGTAGTCCTGTGAATGATGGAAGGAGCAGGAGGGGTATAGGGAATGTTTGCAGCCACTGCGTAGTAGGAACATGGAAGAAGTTTCCACAGGGGCTCCGAAGAAGGAGCTCGTGGCACCTTCCCGGTCTTTACCTCCTGACCAGGTTGGATCTTATCTCTCACACCCCTTCCACCCCGTTTCCGCAGCCTAGCTGTCACTTATACAGGAAACTAGTCTGTCACTGAGTTCACACACAGACATGATCCCTTCCCGTGGGGTTTCTGAGCTTTCTCGTCCTGTCCAGCCCTCGTATCTTTGGTCCCTTTGCGCCTGGATGGTTTACTTGGAAAGTAAGCATGGATGTCAGAGTGGTAGGCAATGACTGTGATGTGGGTTTAAAGGGAACCTGAATGAACAGAAAAATTTGGGATACTGGAGGGAAAGTAAGATTGACAGAGAACAGGGAGAAAGGGAAATGAATATAGGGCATATATAAGGAGATGTACCCCAAGCCCTGCATAGAAGCAGCATTTTCCAACAGCCCTGGCTGCCCGTTAGAATCACCTGACGAGCTTTCAAAAACTAATGCTCAGTCCCCAGTTAAATGAGAACCTCTGGGGTAAAGCCCAGGCCGGTATTTCCTTGATGACTCTACTGTCCGTCAGGGCCAACGGCCATTGAGCTACAATCAGAGCCGCAACAAAGGACTCCTCTGTGGATCCTGCCTTCCGTGCAGCTGTTTGCAAAGGACTCTGCCTGCCTGCCTGGAAAGGACTCCTTCTTGGGCCTCCCTCCCACTTTGGGCCTCCCAAAGTGGGCTCCAACCAGACGACCCTGTACGTGAGAGGGAAAGAGATGGCTAAGTGATACAGTGTTTGAATCAGACCCTTGGGTCAGACCTTGGATCCAGGCCAGCAGTGAGCCCTTGGGCAAGCTAATTAACCTCTCCTGGCCTGGGATTCCTTTACGGGTAAACAGATGATAATAATAATACCCACCTCGTGGGGTTGTGATGATTTCACGAAGTCTAAGTGTAAATTTCCTCACATAGCGCCTGGCACATAGCAGATGGCTGCTATTTGCTGTCAGCCGTGCGTGTCAGCCTGGTATGTGCAAGTCTCTACCCAGCCCCCGGCTTCAGGGTTTGACAATTTCTTGGCTCATTGCATCTTCCAACTTGACTTGTTTTTAATTTCTCTCTTTTTCTCTCTTCTCTCTTCTCCATGGTGTCTCTTATAACCCCGTCTTGTTCCCTCTGCCTGGCCTCTCTCTGCCCTTCCTTCAGCCTTCATGATTCCTTTGCATCCTTGAGACTCATCTCGTGATCATCTCCCTGAAACTTTCCCTGAACATCCCCTCACCCCATGCCAAGCAGAGTCATTTCCTCTGTGCCACCAAAACGCCCTGTACTATCTCTAACTCTGCATTTATCACAGTATGTTGTAACTATCTATGCACGTGCCCCTTGCCCCCACTAGAACTGAGCTCCTGGAAGTACTTTACCTTGTACCTTTGGTGCTTAAAACAGTGACCAGTATGCCACAAGCACTCAATCAATGTTGACTGACCTAAATGTGCTAAAATATCTTTTCTGGTAGCCTATTAAGATACCCACTTCCTTCTTCCAGCCTGATTTTTCTACCATTGGAATCATTTTCTTGGGTTAAATAAGAAAAACACCACCACACGGACAGAAACCTAGTTAGAATGTACCTTTGGTTACACATGCGCATACACACACACGTACACATGGATACACGACAGTACAGAGGCAAGAACTGTCCTCTGCAGACAGCCTCATCCCCTGCCTTTGCTTCAATGCCCTCAGATGAGCAGTAGAGTCATGAGCTGAAGAGGCTCTAAGGTTCCCTCTACCTCTAGAACCCGAAGGGTCTAGGCTCAGAGCTTGGGGAGGTTCAGAGAAGCTGGCTCTGAAGGAGAAAGATGGAGGAATGGACAGGGCAGTGGAGACCAGACCCAGCGTCATACCCACATGGACAGAAGACTGAATGGGAAATGATGCAATCTGTATGGGAAGAATAATCCAGAAGGAGCAGGTCTGGATGCAGGCCCTAGAGGAAACTGGAGAAGGGGTAAGAAATGGGAGTACCTAGGAGGAGGATGAGGCCCACCATGGAGCAAGCGCAATGAAAGGGCTTAGGGGAGAGAGATGAAATTGGAGGGTTGGTCGGAGATTCGGTTGACAAAGGCATAATGTGAATAAGAGAATAGTGAAAATGTCACATCAGGAAGAAAGTCAAAAGTCAAATGCTCCGGGCTTCCCTGGTGGCGCAGTGGTTGAGAGTCCGCCTGCCGATACAGGGGACACGGGTTCGTGCCCTGGTCCGGGAAGATCCCACATGCCACAGAGCGGCTGGGCCCGTGAGCCATGACCGCTGAGCCTGCGTGTCCGGAGCCTGTGCTCCGCAACAGGAGAGGCCGCGGCAGTGAGAGGCCCGCGTACCGCAAAAAAAAAAAAAAAAAGTCAAATGCTCCAAATTCAGAGTGGCCTGAAAGGGAGCCTTGGCCTCAGGTGGTGAATAGGACAAGGGCCCAAAGGTCCAGCAGTTAGCCCGTGTTCCAGAACTACCACACCCAGCCTTGGTTCACAGTAGGCACACACGCATACCTTGGTGCAGGCCCTATTTAATATTTACTGTGCCTGAAACTATTTACAAGTCGGCCTTTTCTCCACGGACCTGGCCAAAACTCTTGTTTAAATCAGGCCGGGCCATCTGCATTGCTTCAGCCCATGGAAACTGCGCTGTTTCCTGTTGCTCTTATATTATAGGCAGACAGCACGGAAAATTCTCTGTTTGTGACCACTAGCACATTTTTGGAAAATGCCTGCCCTGCTGGTATTTGGCTGAATTTTGAATAGCTGTCTTTCTAGCTGCCCTGGCTAGCCAGCTGCTAGAAGAACAAGAGGGTGATCTTCATTCATTTCCAGCATTTATATGGCATAACAAGATATGGCAAACTTAACAGTAAACATGGTCTATAAATGGGTATCAAAAATTGATATGTTGGGTGTATGAAAACAAAATCACATTTGCCAATAAATTTTAATTCATCGTAGGAGTAAGTGGTAAAATGAAGAGTATTTTTGTGAAGTTTTACTGGGAATTCATAAAATCATGCAAATGTACTGGTTACAAATCGACTGTCTATACCATACCATGCACATTATGGTCCTTGCATGGTCCTTATTTTCTCTTTTGACAATAGTTAATAGACTGGTGTTTGAGAACCTTTACCCTGGGATATAAGCTATGAGAATATTGAAAAAAGTGAATCATTAGTATGCAAAAGGAAATTTAAAATGCAGGGTGCAAATAAGATAAAGAACCAAAATATTTGTAAAATAAACTATAGAAAAATTAAGATGAGGGGTAAAACACACTACATAATAATGGGAGAGGAATTTCCAAATGGAAGCCACACCACAGTCACACCCTTGGCATTGGTGAAAGGGCACACTGGAATATTGGATGCCCACAGGATTAAGGCCAAAGCTGATGGTGAACACTGGTAGGGAATTGTACTACTCAGAAAGAGAAATATAGAAGGAAAAATGGCAAAAGGTAATTTTGCAGAAGTGAAATTTATGGATTTTGCTTATATATGAAATGTCAAACATGGATTTCACTTATAAATATAATTCGTATATACACATATATGTATATATATGAAAAACTAAATTGGTAAAGATTTTTGGTAGCTATACAACAAATCTTAAAATAGAATATTCAAGTCTAAAATGTCAGCTTCCTGAAGGATATTTTTAAAAATCTCTCTTTCAATTTCAGATCATCCACACCCTGCCGCCTCCCCCGCCGCCAGTTTCCATCATTATATAAAAACTGTGGTCCCTAAGAAGTGTAAGGACATTTTCCCTCCATACAGCATACTCTTTTAAAACACATCTTTTAAGAACTGGTATTATATGTATTTTTATACTTGAAAAATTATTGTCAAAGGAAGGAGAATACACTTTTTTACTTCCCAAATGTATAGGGAAAGTGGCTAACTTTTTTAAAGTTTACTTTCGCAACATTTTAAGAACAAAACTTGTATTTGTTTCTTTGTTTCCTATTTTAGGAATTCTCTCCTCAAATATGATCTACTTAAATTACCTTTACCTCCTTCTTCTTCTCTATGATAATCTATGGAGTAGATATTTGTATTAGATTGCTCCTGAAATGTATGACAGTTGGAACATTAAAGTTGTTTCCACCCCATTTCCAAAATTATGCATGTAACTTTGATGCATCTGTAAAGCCATTGTGGTGACACCAGGCGAATTTTTTCTGTGAAAGATTTGTGTGCTAAGGTAGATTTTTCTATAGGCTAGCAATTACATAGGTAAATTTAGAAGTACACTTGGAAAATTTGGTCATAATGTGAAATAAGCTCTTTATTTATTGTGAAATGCCTTTTTTTTTTTTTTTTTTTTCTTGCGATACGCGGGCCTCTCACTGTTGTGGCCTCTCCCGTTGCAGAGCACAGGCTCCGGACACGCAGGCTCAGCGGCCATGGCTCACAGGCCCAGCCGCTCCGCGGCATGTGGGATCTTCCCGGACCGGGGCACGAACCCGTGTCCCCTGCATCGGCAGGCGGACTGTCAACCACTGCGCCACCAGGGAAGCCCCTGCTTCTGTTTTTTTATATACATTCATTCATTTGCTTTATTTTTTAGATTCCACATATAAGTGATAACATAGAGTATTTGTCTGACTTACTTCGCTAAGCATAATAGTCCCTAGGTCCATTCATATTATCACAAGTGGCAGAATTTCATTCTTTTTTATGGCTGAGTAATAGTCCATTGTATATATGTACCACATCTTCTTTATCCATTCATCTATTGATGGACACTTAGATTGCTTCCATATCTTGGCTATTGTAAATAGTACTGTTACGAATACTGGGGTGCATGCATCTTTTTAAATTAGTGTTTTAGTTTTCTTTGGATATATACCCAGCACATACGTTGCTGGATTATACGAGAGATACAAACTACTATGTATAAAATAAATAAGTAACAAGGAGTAGAGTAACAAGTAACAAGTGCTATATACTGTATAGCACAGGAAAATATAGTCATTATTTTGTAATAACTTTAAATGGACTATAATCTATAAAAGTATTGAATTACTATGTAGTACACCTGAAACTAATATAATACTGTAAATCAACTATACTTCAATAAAAAATAAATAAAATAAAATGATCATGATCACTTAAAATTAAGAATTCAGTTCCTCAGATGAACTAAGGATACTTCAAGTGCTCAATGGGACTAGTAGTCCCATATCACATATACAGATTTTCATTGTCCTAAAGCATTCTACTGTACAGCACTGTGTTATTTTTATGCAGTGAGAGAGGAAAGTAACTTTTAGTCACTATTAAAAACATTTCACAGAAATGTGAAAAAAAAAAACAGAAGCAGACACAGATATAGAGAACAAATTAGTGATTAGAAGTGGGGAGAGGGCAGGAGGGAGGGGCAAGATACAGTAGGGGATTAAAAGATCGTGATTATTTTAAATTTGAATAGTCGTATGTGACTAGTTTCTACTGTATTGGATAGCACAGAGCAAACAGATGTGGTCATTTCATTGCCTCTATACAGTGTTCCATTGAGACCAAACCTATGTGCAGCTTGATTTTCTCATTAGCAGAATGAGTGTTGACTACGTGATTTCTAAATGTTCTTTGCAGCTCAAACTTGTCTGACTCTCCTCTCGTCTCAAAATATCACACTCTTTACACCCAGCTTTAATTCTATAACAGCCTAAATATCAAATCTAATACTGTGAGGCTTTAGTAGCATCAGTGAAAATGACACTTGAGTTTTATACAAAATCTTTGTTAATCAATGTTATCACAACTGCTTTTTACACAGATCACAGAAAATATTTTTTCCTAAAACTGCCTTCGCACAACTGCAGTTACATCAAAAGCCACCACTGGCAAAACATCCTCCTGCGAGGCTCACCTGTCTCTCCCTTGTTCCTTCCGTCCCCACCAGAGACCTCTTTTCCAGTGACACCACTGATCTCTACAGTAGCAATTCGAATACTTCTCACATATGGGGGCCCTCCCTCTGCTAGATGTTAAGATTCTTGCTGTGGTGGGCTTGTGGCAACCGTCTGCATCCCCAGCTCCTGGAAATCTGCCTTGCCAATAATGAGACCCATATACCAACGATGATAGTTACCGTTTACCAAGAGCTCGCTGTGACCAGACATTGTGCTAAGGGATTTATATTCTCATTTACCCTCACAAAATCTATGCGGTAAATACTATTACAATCTCAGTTTAATAAACGTATGATGAATGGACAAAGAATCAAGCCAGAAACTTGGCTTTTCCTTTTCCTGGAGTTGGCCATGCTCATGACAGACAAAAAGAAGTTCTCAGCAGCCTTTTCTACAGTGACAAGACCTTAGCAGCAGTTTTTCTTCATGGCAGAACGTAACGTGACTATCTAATATTCGTAGCAACCAAGGGTTGAAAGAGCAATGCTCGGGAGCTATAAAGAGTCCATATTGGCTCACTGACATTCACATTGGACTGGAGCTAATTGCTTACTCTATTTTCCTGTACTTTTTAATCTCAGCAGTTGTATTAATCACTCCAGGGTGCTGCTAAAGTCTTGGTTTGGTACTCTCAGTTAAATTTTACCATGAAAATACAAGTTGTGATCTATAGGTTTGTTTCTTGTTGTTTTTTAACCTCCTGACAGTCTATTGTGTTGCCTATGGAGCAGTTTTTATTTTTTCATGAAAACCTGTATTCAGGGCATAGGCATAATTGGCTTCGCTTTAAGGTCTCCCCTACTGGAGTGTAAGCTCGGTGAGGGTAGGGATCTGGTCTGGCTTGTCCACTTCTACATGTATCTGCAGTCCTTTAAATAGTGCCTGACATATTATAAGCACTTGATCACCATTTGTTAGATGAGTGATGACCAAAATTCAAAGTATTCATATGGTTGCACTATGTTCCTCTATTCCATCTTGAGGGGGTGAGGGGTTACAATTTTGCCCCCTTTTAAAAGTGTTTTACTATTTATATGAAATACTAAGAAACATGGGGGGAAGAAGGCATGCACACAAAATTTGACATGTTTAAGAATTTCTTAAAATCTTATTTAGCTATATTAAGATGTTATTGAAAAATATTTCCAGTGCTCAACCAAGGAGGGGGCAGAGCACGTATCAGAATCATCTAGAAGAGCTTTTCAAAACTACATAGGCTCAAATACAACAAACTAGTGAATACAACAAAAAAGAAGCAGACTCACAGATACAGAGAACAAAGTATACTGGTTACCAGTGGGGAGAGGGAAGGAGGGAAGGACAAGATAGGGATAAGGGATTAGGAGGTACAAAATACTATGTATAGGGCTTCCCTGGTGGCGCAGTGGTTGACAGTCCGCCTGCCAATGCAGGGGACACAGGTTCGTGCCCTGGTCCGGGAAGATCCCACATGCTGCGGAGCGGCTGGGCCCGTGAGCCATGGCCGCTGAGCCTGCGCATCCGGAGCCTGTGCTCTGCAATGGGAGAGGCCACAACAGTGAGAGGTCCGCGTACCGCAAAAAAAAAAAAAAAAAAAAATCAAGTAGAGTATTAACTACCAGATAGGAAGTCAACTTTTTCACGTACCGCCAAAAAAAAAAAGAAAAAATTACTATGTATAAAATAAGCTACAAGGATATATTGTACAGCACAGGGAATATAGCCAATATTTTATAACTATAAATGGAGTATAACCTTTAAAAATTGTGAATCACTATTATGAGCACCTGTAACTTATGTAATATTATACATCAACCGTACTTCAGTAAACAAATGAACAAAAACTATGTAGGCTCAGGTCTTTCCCCTAAAGATTGTTTGATTCCGTGAATCCAGGGTGGAGTCTAAGAATCTATTTTCTCACAGAGAATCCTAGGTAATCTTTCTTCTTTTTAAATCAGCCTTATGCGTGTATTGGTCAGGGTTCTCCAGAGAAACAGAGCCAATAGGAGGTAGGTGTATATTTATTTAGAGAGATTTATTTTAAGGAATTGGCTCACACAAGTGTGAGAGCTGGCAAGTGTGAAGTCTGTAAGGCAGGCTGGAAATTCCAGCAAGAACAGACGTTGCAGTCTTGAGTCAAAAGGCAGTCTGGAGGCAGAATTCCTTCCTCTTCTAGGAACTTCAGTCTTTTCTCTTCAAGCCTTCAACTGATTGCACAAGGCCCACCCACATTATCGGGTAATCTGCTTTACTCAAAATCTACTGATTTGAATGTTAATCACGTCTAAAAAAATAGCTTCACAACATCATCTAGAATGGTGTTTGAACAAACAACTGTGTACCATAGCCTAACCAAGTTGACACATAAAATTAACCATCACAACGAAGTACAGTTTACATATTGTAAATGTACCCACTTGAGGTATACAGTTCGATGAGTTTTGAAAATGTATATTTTCAGTGTCTACTACCTCATTCAGGATAAAGCACATTCCTTCACCCAGAAAGCTGACTCCTGTGCCTTTACAACCATTGATCTGTTTCTATCACTATGGATCAGGTTTGTCTGTTCTAGAATTTTCCATAAATTGAGTCATATAATATGTACAATTTGGACCTGGCTTCTTTTGTTTTTTACCATGGTAAAATACACATAACAGAAAATTTACCATTTTCACTACTTTTAAGTGTACAGTTCTGTGGCATTAAGTACATTCACATTGTTGTACAACCATCACCACCATCCATTTCCAGAACTTTCTCATCTTTCCCAGCTAAAACTCTGTAACCATTAAACACTAATTCCTCATTCTCCCCTCTCCCTAGCTCCTGGAAACCACCATTCTACTTTCTGTCTCTATAAATTTAGGTACCTCATACAAGTAGAATCTTGTATTTATCATCGTGTCACTGGCTTATTTGACTTAGCGTAATGTCCTCTAGGTGCAACCGTGTTGTAGCATGTGTCAGAATATCCTTCCTTTTTACGACTGAGTGATATTTTATTGTATGTATACATCACAGTTTGTTATCCATTCATCTGCCTATGTACACTTGTGTGCCTGGCTTCTTTCACTTAGCATAATGCTTAGAGAATCACCCCTTTAGTTGCTTATAACTGTAGTTGTTTCCCCAAGTAATTTTGAAGGTTCTCAAACTTTTGCTAACCAAATGAATGCTAGAATCAACCTTTCTTCCTTCCTTCCTTTCTCTGGTTTATTGTTAGCTAGTCAGATTCTTACGTGTCTCTCAGTGGTAAGACATTTCTGTCACTCTTAGGGCATGTTCCTTGCCAAGGACAAGGAACGGACCGTGGTAATAATTTACAGTTGTATAGCATTGACCATTGACAGCATTTATTTTCATGCCTTGTGTCATGTAATCCTCTTAATAATCCTGTGATTTATCATTATCCCTACCTTACCAGAGCGAAAGCCTGAGCCATGAAGGATTAAGTAGTGATGTGCCCAAGGTCACACATTTGGCAAGTGATAGAACTGTCATTTGAACCCAATTCTCCTGACCCAGGTTCAGTGCTCACAGCTGCCTGTCTGTTTATTTGAAGGGCACAAGGAAGACTCCCATGACAAAAATTAACTTACCCACCAGCCTATCATGGTGGTGAAATTCCTGAAGTAAATTGACGTCTTTGATTCCTGAGAGCTCTTCAGTTCTCTAGAAATCCCTTTTAAAATGGAATGCCCTACTTAGAGTCTGTCATACAGAGTGAAGTAAGTCAGAAAGAGAAAAACAAATACTGTATCCTAACACATGTATATGGAATCTAAAAAAAAAAAAAATGGTTCTGAAGAAGCTAGGGGCAGGACAGGTATAAAGATGCAGATGTAGAGAATGGACTTGAGGACACGGGGAGGGGGAAGGGTAAGCTGGGACGAACTGAGAGAGTGGCATGGATGTATATACACTACCAAATGTAAAATAGATAGCTAGTGGGAAGCAGCCGTATAGCACAGGGAGATCAGCTCGGTGCTTTGTGACCGCCTGAAGGGGTGGGATAGGGAGGGTGGGAGGGAGACGCAAGAGGGAAGAGATAGGGAACATATGTATATGTATAACTGATTCACTTTGTTATACGGCAGAAACTAACACAATATTGTAAAGCAATTATATTTTAATAAAGATGTTAAAAAAAATGGAATGCCTGAGGGATGAGTTGCATTTACATAATGTTCGCCCAATAGAAATCAGTTCATAATAATAAAAACAGCTGCCATTTATTTAACCTGTACCCCATCCCTGACTCTGTGCTAGTCTTCTGCATTCAGTAGATACCTCACTGAATTCTCAGAATAATCCTGGAAGGTGGATATTGTCATCCTCTTATGACCGATGAATAAACAGGGCCCAGAATGCTTAAGTGACTTCCCCAAATTTACACAGCAAGTAACTGGAGAAACTTTTTTTTTTTTTTTTTATAAATTTATTTTTATTTATTTTTATTTTTGGCTGTGTTGGGACTTCGTTGCTGTGTGCAGGCTTTCTCTAGTTGTGGCGGGCAGGGGCTACTCTTCATTGCGGTGCACAGGCTATTCATTGCAGTGGCTTCTCGCGTTACAGAGCACGGGCTCAGTAGTTGTGGCACAGAGGCTTAGTTGCTCCGCAGCATGTGGGATCTTCCCAGACCAGGGCTCGAACCCATGTCCCCTGCATTGGCAGGCGGATTCTTAACCACTGCTCTACCAGGGAAGTCCCGAAACTTTTTTTTTAATCCCAAATCTGCCTAGATGTACAGAAATGCTTTTAATCCCTATAGTATACTGCCCCTTACATGACCCTCTTCTAATTAGACACTGAACAGGAGGGATGAGAGATAGGAACACTCCCAATGCAAGTGGCTGGAAAAAGGAGTGAAATTGAACTTTTTGCATACGTTTGTCTGGGGCTGACCTGAATTACTACTTATGAATGACTCACTATGAAAAACTTATAAAGGCTCTCAGTTTTATTTTCTTCTTACTTTTTTTTTTTTTTTTTTTGCGCTACTTGGGCCTCTCACAGTTGTGGCCTCTCCCGTTGCGGAGTACGGGCTCCGGACGCGCAGGCTCAGCGGCCATGGCTCACGGGCCCAGCCGCTCCGCGGCATGTGGAATCTTCCCGGACCGGGGCACGAACCTGCGTCCCCTGCATCGGCAGGCGGACTCTCAACCACTGCGCCACTTACTCTTTTTTTTAAACGTCTCCCTCAACACTAAATTGTTTGCTTGTGCAGAATGTATATTTGGCGCTTTTTTCTTCGTGTATCCAGGGAATGTTTTTGAAATGTTGCTTATTACTGTGCCCTGAGGAACTGATGGTATTCATCATGATGAAGAAAGAACAGGAATATAAGATTCAAGCTGTTCTTTGATTAAAGCTTCTTAGATAGAATTTTACCTCAGAGCTTTGTTGTTTTAATGGCCTCCTGTAGGTATTTTTCTGAGAGTTCTCCGCAGACTTTGTTTCCTGGTTCCTTGTAGCAGTGCCTGTCAGCTTCCTTGCTGCATGTTTTTTACTTCAAAAGAAAGATGGATAATTTGCCTGTTTCTGCGTTTTAGAGCAAGTCAAACAATGCCAAGTAGGCTATCATGTGTTGACAAGGAGTCAGCAGGAAAGGCCAGTCAGGTAGTCATCAAGTTAATATATTTGAGTCTGTGCAGTCATTTCAGCCTTGCGTCCACTAAGTACTCTCTCTACGCTGTGGGATTCGATTAATCAGGTGGCATTCAATTTAGGGTCCCGCTTATGCCGTTTATTGTGTTAGTGCCTTAAACAGGAATATGTGGTATAAGACTCCATTACTGGAATAAAATACTACCTAATTACCAATTTCTTGAGAACCGCCTTTGAGGTAGATGATGCCAGAAAGAGAATACCTTTTGATTCAGCTAAATATTTAACTACTTTCATGAAATGGTAGAAAACTGGTTTTCTAGAATTCAATGATGCTTTTTTTTTTGCTGAACCAAAATCAAATTTTATATGTTTAAAACTATTTTTGATATATTGTCCTAAATTTTACAGCTAATTTTCTGAGAATACTGACACATTTTTAAATGACCTTTAGAATTCACCTTTAAAATTGTATGCATTAGGATGGGAATTTCTATTGAAAGACATAAAGTTTCCAAATTGTATGTACTGTTCTCAGTTGAGGGGGACCTGTTAGATTACTCTTGATATGTGATGCTAGAAAAGCTACAATACTAAGTCTTTCTGAATATATTTCAACTTCAACAGTGTTTTCTATTTTTAAAAGGAAAATAAAATCATTTAATTCATTGACCATTTTACATATTTCAGTTGAATATCACATCTTCCAGAGAAAAATCAATTACATTTTATTTACTTTTCCCAGACTGAGTTTAGTGCCAGTCTAAGACACATAAACTTATATCCTGGCTGCCTTGCTTAAGAAATTCCTAGTAAAAGTCGCCACCCCAGCAAATTGCTTATTGTCACACAGCTAGAATCACCCCATAGACCACGCTTTGAAATGTTGCATCTTACTTACTTATTTTATAGGACATTTTCCTTACTACCATCAAGCAATTTGCTGCAGAGAAATATGCCAAATGACTGAAAACAATGCAAATCTGAAAATCAGTAGTTGATTGTTAATAATATGGTCCCTTTATCTTCTGAAAGAGGAGACACATTTCAATTCCATTGTCTCAAATGTACCAAGAAAGAAGGATAATAATGTTAAAGCCTTTGTGTTGTTTTTTCCCCACTATCAGGGTTTATTTTTCATCAGCTAGTACTACT
Source organism: Globicephala melas (assembly GCF_963455315.2). Lineage (NCBI taxonomy): Eukaryota > Metazoa > Chordata > Mammalia > Artiodactyla > Delphinidae > Globicephala > Globicephala melas. The sequence continues at coordinate 43,604,131 of NC_083327.1, read as the reverse complement.
AGATTTTAAAAAGGAGGGGGTGAGCTGATTTTGGATAGATTTGGTTACCAGACAACTGAGCCACAGTAGTGGAAAAATATAAGCTGGAACATTTTCAAAACTCATTTACCTAAATATAAATATCAGTCTGATATACAAAAAACAACCCATATCTTCTTTTAGTCTCGTATGTGTGTGGGCACAGGGAGTGAGTATGGTTAATTGAAGCGCTTGTAGAATAAGGACTATGGGCTGAAAGAAATGAAAGAAATTGATGACTCAGTGCCCGGGCTTTCAGCTTGGCCTAACCTGCATCCTTGGTGCCACCTGCACTACTGGGTTTCTCCTTCCCTCCAGTTCGGAAGCAGTTCTCACCTACGCTGGGTCTCTGGAGGTGGGACTGTCAGGGATGGTCAGCCCTCAGAGCACCATCAAGAAGGACAGAGTCTAAAGTATTAGGTCCTCAGTGGCAAAGTCAATCACAGAAAGAGCTAGACAAAAAAGCAGGGACAGCAACTGGAAAACTCAAAGCTAGGGAGTTCAGAGAGCCTTCCAGAGGCAACTTGAAGCCAGGGGAGGAAGCTCTTTGTGGCAGATTCCCTCCTGGTGAAAGAGATGTTAAGGGCACTGCCAGCTTTGATCTCCACCTTAGAGAGAGGACATGGTGGTGACCACAGTAAAGATAAGAAGGGAGGCAGCTGCTATCCTTACATAATGCTTGAAAAAAAAATCCAGAGAGCAGTAACAAATTCTCCCTGGTGCATCCTAGCAAGCTCACCAGGTCCTAAAATCCTAGGGGGAGAAAGAAACATTTTGCAGACATCAAATATCAGCGAATGCAAAGAGTTATTAAATTTCCAAAGGAACATTTTGTATTTGCAAGTAAATGTGTTCCTTACAAATTACGTGTGAGCAAGAATCCATAACCAAGGAAAGACCCATTTCTTTGGAGAAAACGAGGGCTGGATTTCTGAGCTGGGCGTGAAGAAGGTCAGAGCCGCGCATTAGTATGCCGAATGGTATAATGGATCTGTATGCTTGTGGTAAAATGTTAATTGTGCTCAGAAATTGGTTTAGCTGGAGAGGAGAACTTGTGCTAGTTAGAAACAAAAAACAGACCTTGAATATCAGGCTAAAAAATTTGATTTTGATAATTGGACAACTATTAATTAATTTTTATTTCCCTTTTCTTGACACTTTTTGAAAAATTTTTCTCTTGGGGATGGACCTTGTTCTGTTCACTTTTTTTAGAGAAACTTTTGTTTTTGGTTATTCAAACTCTGCCATGAAGGAACCTCAAGCTGTTTAACCTTGGCTCAGTTTTCTCATCTCTACCATGAAAGTCTTGGGCTAGAATATTTCTGAGATCTCTTTCAATTTACAATTGTGAGTCTGGGCAGTTTACAAAGGTAAAGAAATGCTGTGCATATCCAATTGACACTGAAATAGGGAAAAGTTGTTTTCACTTGCTTAATGACTTAATTTCTAAAATTAGATATCCACATATTGAGAGTTCGGTGAATCAAATGTTACAATCTTGTGTAACGGATGATAATATTATGACCCATGAGTCATCCCTGTATCTTTCCTTCTGTGCCCCACACTTTACTGTTCAACACACACTCCTCCAAAGGTGGAGAATGTGTAGGTGGTGGAGGCCCAGCTGATTTTATGTATGGTAACGTACCTGTAATACATGTTAACAGAAGTGTAGTTTAAACATCCTGGATGATTTTTTCTTCCAAGCTTATGTTAACAAGGATTATCATGAGTTTAAAAGGGAAAACCATGAAAATAAAGCACATAGAGCTAAAGACATTAGAAATATCTAATGCCACAGTCATTTCCTACTAAATATAATCTACCATCCTGTTGAAAATGAATTTCAGAGAGTTTTCCAACTGGATGCAATAAATGCATGCTTTCTCTCTCGTTCTGTCTCTCCTCCGAATTCCCCAGGACTTATGAACCGTAGACCCACTTTTATAAAGGTGGAGATTGTGTTATTTACAGCTATATCCCCAGGCCCAGACGATCTTCCAAAAAGTAGAGGCTCACTATAACGTGTGATAGATGACAGAATGTTTATGTGAAATGGTGAAATGTTTAAGCACAACCCCAAAGGTCAGCCTTGGAGGATGGCATGGATCCTGCTAAGGTGACTCCTGAAGGGCTCCAGACAGTCAAGGCATGACTCTAAGGGCTGGTCAGACATTCTGGAAACTGTCAGTAGCAAGACTGGCTAAGCAGAGTGGCAGAGGATCCCAGCTGGAACTTTCTTTCAGCATTGCACGAACTGGGCTCATCCTCGGGGACAGGGGCTGGTGTCTGGACTGGGCCAGGGGAGAACCCGAGTCTCATTAAGAAGGGAAGCAAGGATGGAGAAAGCAGCAAGCCCTGGCATCTAGCCCCCAGTCTGGGCCCGGGAAGGACCCCCAGTGGGTAGAAGGTAGGATAAGCTGTCATAACTAGGATCTAATACTAGCTAACTTCTTAGTCACCACCATCAAAATGTTATTTTTTTAACCTTTGCTAAAAATAAACAAATGTACAGATAAAGAATAACAATTTTTTAAAAATAAACTTTCAGTTTCTTTCCAAAGACCATGGCAAATATCTTTAAGGAATGATACTATAATAACCAAATACTGGAGGTAACCTAAATATTCAAATACAGTGCTTGGTTTAAAAAAAAGTGGAATAACCATGCACTAATACTATACAGCTATGTAAAATTATTTTTAAATATTCTTTAACATTTTAGCATGTTATTAAGTGAAAAAAATAAGGTAATTAGTAACTAGTATTGCATTTTTTATAGAAAGAAAATTTAGTTTATTTACAAAGAAAACAGTTTAGAAAGATATAAGCCAAGACGTTGCCAATGTTTTTTGTTTCATAATTGGATTACAATTTTTTTTTTTTGCTTTCCTGGAACTCAGTTTTTCTGTAATGAACATGTATTACTGTTTAAATAAAAATAAGGCAACAAAAATATAAAAGAATTAACAGTAAATTTTTCCTTGATGCACAGGTTACAGAAAGACGTCTGAGCGGAATGTCTCATGTCTTTTTAAGTCCTTAGAAAGGGACTGCTCCTCTGGCGTGTGTCAGTGTTCACTGGAGTGAGCGTTACCACAGAAGCCTCTGGCACCGAGCTTTCCATTTCTGTTGTAGCTAAAAAACTTAGAACATTATTATGTGATACATACACTGTGGGTCAGAGCAATAATACAAAAATAATAAGAGTAGTTTTGCTTCAAGAAATCCAACTTAATTTAAGGTGACTGAATTCCGATTTATAAGCCTGAGGTATATTAGAGTTTGAACACTTTTTGTTTCCTTTCAAATCTACATTAATATTTGGCTCAACACTCAGAGGGAAGCAATTCAGCACCAAAGGTGCAATTTTTCTTCCAGAATGCTAAAATCAATTTAGCTGTTTGGCTTGTATTAAGTGGTGGGCTATAATCTCAGATGCCAAATTTTCCTCCAATCAGGTGACATTACTGGGACTTTTGAAAAAAAAAAGTGAGAAACTTCCCTGTTTAATTCTTGGAATTCAAGTTCTGAAGAAAAAGAACTAAATGTTCCTAAAAGGAGAAAGTTTCTACTCTCAGCTATAAATATATAAAACAAGCTTGATCATTGCTTATCTTTGTAGAGAAGATTTTATTATTTTACCTAAGAGTATTCCTTTTCCTGTGTTAAATTTGATTTCTAGACTATTTCCTGAAAAGCAACTTAGTATTTTGCATGTGACTTACTAGAAAGATTCTTAAAATATGGCTTATAAATCATTAATGTTTCATCAGTTTCTAAAATCATCTTCCAGTCAAACTAAAAAAAAAAAAAAAAAGACTAAAATGTAATCACACAAAAATGTTTTTTCCCTGTGGAATGAATCCATTGTCTATTTAGAGCACACACACACACTAAAATTCACATTTCAAAAATATAAAAAATGGTATCACGTAATCTTAGAGTTAGATATGAAAGGCATCAAAAGTGTTGCAAGTGTACAGATATTGAAATCACAGAAAGTTGATTTCAAGTCCCATTTTAGCCAATCATTGTTTATTGTATAAATGTACAGCCAAATTACTGTATCTCCCTGAGCTTCAGTGTCTCCTGTTTAAAAGGACAGTAACCCCTATGCAGCAGGCTTGTAAAAATTAGGGAAACAATTATGCAAAGTCCCTGTCATAATCACTAGCAAATACTCAGTATGTAATAAGTGCTAGCTGAGGGCTTGTTTATTATCTGTTTGTTTCACTATACTGTAAGCTCCTTCAGGGCAGGAACTATAGTCTCTTCGGACCCTCAACATTTTAGCACAATTCCTCTCTCCTAGTAGTTGCTCAATAAATATTTGTTGAATAAATTAATGGAGTAGTATAATATCCTGCAAGGACTGAGGGTTCCTACTCAGGATTAATTGTGACTTTGCTGGAATGTAATATAGTAGATTATGCCAGATTTCCAATTCCTCTTAAATTTTATGATTTTGTTATCATAAATATCTTTTCTCTAAATCTTTTGTATTCACTTCTCTAGAAGCTGGAGTATATTTCTATGTCCAGTGTTTCCTATTTTCGTTGTTCTTTGTTTTCCCATGTTTTCCGATACTTCCTTAACCTTAAGCAATTCTTCCTTACTGAGCCAATTTAATTCTAATTTACATTTCTTCTCACAGCCTCCTCAGCTTTTGAAGAACCGGAATGTTGCTTTTGAAAGGTCGTTTTATTTTCTGCATAAGTCAAGAATTTGTCAGATTCTGCCATTTTATCTGAACAAACTTTTTTTTTGAAGTATAGTTGATTTACAATGTTGTGTTAGTTTCAGGTATACAACATAGTGATTCAGTTTTTTTGCAGATTATATTCCATTATAGGTTATTACAAGATATTTGGTATAATCCCCATATTGTACAGTAAATCCTTGTTACATATCTATTTTATGTATAGTAGTTTGTATCTGTTAATCCCATACCTCTGATTTGTCCCTCCCTGCCCACCCTCCATCCCTCTCCCCTTTGGTAACCATAGGTTTGTTTTCTATGTCTGAGTCTGTTTTATATAATTCACTTGTATTATTTTTTAGACTCCACATATGAGTGATACCATACAGTATTTGTCTTTCTTTGTCTGACTTTATTTTACTAAGCATAATATTCTCTAGGTCGATCCACATTGATGCAAATGGCAATATTTCATTATGTTTTATGGCTGAGTAATATCCCATTGTATGTATATACACTACATCGTCTTAATCCAATTTACCTGTTGATGGGCACTTAGGTTGCTTTCATGTCTGGGCTATTGTAAATAGTGCTCTAATAAACACTGGGATGCATGAACCTTTTTGAATTAACGTTTTTGTTTTTTCTGGATATATTCCCAGGAGTGGAATTGCTAGATCATATGGTAGCTCTATTTTTAGTTTTTTAAGGAAACTCCATACTGTTTTCCGCAGTGGCTGCACCAATTTACATTCCCACCAACAGTGCAGAAGGGTTCCCTTTTCTCCACATCCTCTCCAACATGTGTTATTTGTAGACTTTTTTTTTTTTTTTCTTTTTTTTGCGGTACGCGGGCCTCTTACTGTTGTAGCCTCTCCTGTTGCGGAGCACAGGCTCTGGACGCGCAGGCCCAGCGGCCATGGCTCACGGGCCCAGCTGCTCCGCGGCATGTGGGATCTTCCCGGACCAGGGCACGAACCCGCGTCCCCTGCATCGGCAGGCAGACTCTCAACCACTGCACCACCAGGGAAGCCTATTTGTAGACTTTTTGATGATAGCCATTCTGACAGGTGTGAGGTGATAGATGCCTCATTCAGGTTTTGATTTGCATTTCTCTAATAATCAGTGATGTTGAGCATCTTTTCATGTGCCTGATAGCCATGCGTATGTCTTCTTTGAAAAAATGTCTATTCAAGTCTTCTATTTTCTGATTGGGTTGTTTGCTTTTATGCTATTGAGTTGTATGAGCCATTAGTATATTTTGGATATTAACCACTTGTTGGTTGTATGATTTGCAAATATTTTCTCCACTCTGTAGCTTGTCTTTTTGTTTTGCGATGGTTTCCTTTGCTGTGCAAAAGCTTTTAAGTTTAATTAGGTCCCATTTGTTTATTTTTCCTTTTATTTCTTTTGCCTTGGAAAGCTGATCCAAGAAAATATTGCTATGATTTATGTCAAAGAGTGTTTCGCCTATGTTCTCTTCTAGATTGTTAGTTTCGTGTCTTACATTTAGGTCTTTAAACCATTTTGCGTCTGTTACTGTATATCGTCTGAGGGGATGTTCTAATTTCACTGTTTTACATATGGCTGTCCACCTTTCCCAGCACCACTTGTTGAAGAGACTGTCTTTTCTCCATTGTATATGCTTGCCTCCTTTGTCATAGATTAATTGACCATAGGTCCATGAGTTTATTTTTGGGATCCCTGCAGAACAGAATTTTTGACACATATGAAATGGTAAAGTCTCCCAGTGGTGGTCTGACCACCATGCCAGTTTTACCATCTGTGTTAGGAAGGCATTTGGCTGATACATCCAGATAAGGTCATCTCTTTACTCCTCCATTTGTCTTCCCTCAGAGACTGTGCATTCTACTTTTCCCTTTAGGTGTGTGGACGTCCATTCAATGTGTACCTTTTCGTATGCCTTGCTAATCTCTTATTCCCTTTAGTGTATCTGTTCCTTTTGAACAAGGTGAACTGTATCAGTTAAGACAGTATATATTATGCTTTGGTTACAAACAACCCACAAATCTAAGTGGTTTAAAATAAACTTTTTTCTCTGTCAAGCTACATACTCAGCATGGGTTGGTGCTCCTCTGTTCCCTTTGGCCTCAGTTTAGTATGAGGCAAACAGACAAGGTACTCCTGGAACATAGTCAAACAACAGCCACTATGGGAGAAAGAGAACGATCAGTGACACATCTCACACTAGCTCTTAAAGCTTTCACTTCGAAGCAACGTCTGTCATTTCTGCTCATATTTCAATGGCCAGGGTAAGCCCTATATCATTCCTGTCTTAAAAGGGAATGGGGCAGTACCCTCCTACCACCTGTCTAAAAGAAGAACTAGAAATAACTGGGAAAGAGATTAATGCCTAAGACATACATCTTTCTTTTCTTTTTTTTTTTTTTTTTTTCGGTACGCGGGCCTCTCACTGTTGTGGCCTCTCCCGTTGCGGAGCACAGGCTCCGGACGCGCAGGCTCAGCGGCCATGGCTCACGGGCCCAGCCGCTCCGCGGCATGTGGGATCTTCCCGGACCAGGGCACGAACCCGCCTCCCCTGCATCGGCAGGCGGACTCTCAACCACTGCGCCCAGGGAAGCCCAGACATATATCTTTCTACCAATTCATTCTGGCCATGCATCCTGTCCCACCTGTGGGAGCTCATACTTACTTCCATACTTTAAAATTTCAAGTTTGCTTACTTTTTTAACCATACACTTTTGATTAGAAAAATGGGAACCAGTAGTCAAGATAATAGTAAATAGTGGTAATAACCCCATACAACTGCTTTATTTATATACAGATTGTTTTTAATACAGTTAACTCCCATCCTTAAGAAAGCAACTGTTTGAGAATCACTAGTCTACTAAAAAGAACATCATACTCTTAAGACAAAACACAAATTTGCCCTCTTATTTCTTCTTTGTATGTTCTGCCTAACTACAGATCAACTTCTTTCTCTATGTCATTTTTTACAGTGAAAATTGTGCCTACCTCTTTTGACATGTGGGAATGTCTAAGTCAGCAAGAAGTGTATACTTGCCCCCTTAGACCCTCAACAGTACCTAAAGGTCATCTGCCTTGAAGACTGGTAAGTCTGGTCATAATACAGAAAACCCAGAACTAGGGGAATAAAGGAGTTCTCCTTGTCACAGAGAGAAGGCTTTGTGAATGTTAATGGCAGCATTAATTCCCTCTATGACCTGAGGCAAATCACTTAATTGCTAGCTGTCTTCCTTTTCTGGTCCAAGGATAATATTAACATACTCCTCTAGGTCCTTGAGGCATAATATATGGATTTGATTGCAAAGGCATTTTCAGAATATGAGACAACTGTAGAGACATTTGATGTGCTCTGAATTGCCATTGTTGCCTACAATTCTCCTCCTAGAGGTGACTGTCTGGCCAGAGAGAGAAATGTCTGAGGCCAGAGGTAGTTCTATAGGGCAGAGATGTCACTTCCTGAATTCCCAGGTAGACAGAGTCATGGATCTGTTGTGGATTATATCTGGGCTGCTGGATGCACTGATCTTCCTGCTTTCTTCAGGCATTTTTCTGGTTTCTATCCTAACCATTTGGCAGAAGAGATAAAATTCAAATTAGTCCTTTTTTTGCTGAGTATATTATCTCTAGAAAAAAGTTAGATTGGAGAGCTGGTTGTAAATAATACTGTGCTTTGAGTTTAGAGTAATGATATGTTTATTTGGCATTTAATTGTTTGCAGAGTGCTTTCGCAGCACATATAATCTTATTTGAGCCTTACCTTATCACTCTGTGAGATGGGCATCATCCCAAGTCACAAAAAAGGAGAATGAAGCCCAAAAGATTCAGTCTGTTGCCCAAAGTCGCCACACTAAGAAATAATGAACTCAAACCCAGATTTTATGATTCTGCATGGAGTAATCTTTTATTCCATTGTTCCAGGCTGCCTCTGTGTTTTTGGCAGACATAGGTGACACCCAGCTATAAACCATGATCAGGTGGAACCAAGATAGGGTAGGAAAGGAGGGAATTGATTGAACAAGCAGGAAGGAACTTATCATTTAAAGCCAATTACAGGTTTCTTTTGCTTAGAAAATGAAAGGAACTAACCATTCCTTCAAGATTAATCTTAATATTCTAATGAATTAAAATTAATTCAGTTAATTAATCAGTTTTTCTCCACCAGAGCATTCAGCCAGAATGGGGAGGGGAAGATCTTTTTAATTTCCAGTAAAAATGATGACTTGATTTCTTAGGATGATGGTATTAGCCAATGACTCAACTCCATCTTCCCCCCAAAAAAAATAATAGAAATAAGGAGAGTTGATTCTCATTCATTCATTATGCATTCATTTACTACCATTTGCCAAGAAGTTTTAGTCTAATAGGTGGAGGAATGGGGAGAAAATAAGAAAACAAAGGATGATACCAAAACCCGAAGGAAAGGTCAAGAAAACTTCTTGGAAGAGGCAGCCATTAAGGTGAATTAAGCTGTTACTTAACCTCATGGCAGGAGAGTTAGTTGGGTCAATGGTGGGGAATGGAGTTCTGGATATGAGAACAGTAGTTTAAGTAGCTCTGCATGGTAAGAGGATGGGGAAGGAGGCAGGAGTAGAGTGAGATGGGCTAGAGAGGTGAGCAAGTGTCCAACCTTGAAAGACCTGGATGCCCTGCTAAGAAATTTCAACTTTATACTTATGCTGTTGGAGCCACTGACAAATCTGACTAAATCAGAAAGGTCTATGGGGCAGGTGGATTTGGGGGCCTGGTAGGTCTGTCAGCTGACCTGAAAACATCCAAAGAGGTTGTTAGTGAAATCCAAGCAAAAAACGACCAAGAGAGGTTACGGTCTTTGCTGCGTATCATTTAGCACATACACAGGCAGATCAGAAACTAGAACCCAGGTGTCCTAATTCCTAGGTTGCCATTATTTCCCCATCCCACAGTGCTTTCCTGTCTCTGGCATTTTCTTTCTTTAGAGAATTCTATTCCCTTTGAAATGTGTGCTAGGGTGCTAGAACAGTTTTTAAAGTAATCTCATTCTCTACTGGAACTAAATATTTATCATGATGATGTTAACATTTAGACACTTCTCACCGGCAGTTCCATCCATGTGATCTTATTTGGTTTTCTTCTGAGAATACTAAAGCTATTTTTACTTCCTTGGGTAAAAATAAAGATGCCTTAAATTTCTCCAGCTAAATACTTCAAACTTTAGGCTTTGATTTTTCTTTATAGTTTAGTTGGGAGAATAAAGTAAAGCAGTTGTTTTATTTTATTCTTTAGTATCAAAAGATAACTGCTCACTGTTAATGAGAATTGTAGGGCCAGTTCAACTGCAGTGATAAGTTCAGAGCATAAAAGATCATATATCAACATGACCTCACTAACCTTCTCTGTACTAAATGACAAACTGCTAGAAATAGCCTTTGGATCAGGTCACAGACACACTAAAATACTTACCCTTCACTACAGAACTCTATTGAACCCTATCTATCATTTACCACGTTCGATCACAGAAGCCTGCTTCAATGCTAAACAGAATTTCAATCAAAGTATAAAAGGAGAGATAACTTCCTTTGAATACTGCAATTTCTGATATGATTGAGCATCTCTTTGCACTTTTGAAATAATATGGGGAAAGATCACAACTAGTTCCACTATGCTTTCTGCATTTGTAGAAAGATTGTGCTATAAGGGAAAGAATAGGGTTTTAGAACCAGTGGGTTCATCCTGGTGTCTATACCTCACTTCCCCCTCCCATAAGAGGTTAACATCATATCATTGCTATTATGATGTTATTACTCTTTTCTTAACAGCAGAACTAGACTCAGCTAATAGGGAATTGGTTAAGCTTCTTAAGAGAATAGTGTGATTCAACCGAGGGGTTCTAAGACTGCCAGCTTCATGTTATACATACTTAACTACACACACTTCATCCCCATCTTCAAATAAATGCCATTATTCCTTGTTTTGAATGTGTCTATAAGTGACTTTTACAGTCTAATTAGAAAAATCAGGATCTTTTTTTCTTTTTTTTTGCTCTCAGTACTTATTTTTATTTTTTTTAACATCTTTATTGGAGGATAATTGCTTTACAATGGTGTATTAGTTTCTGCTTTATAACAAAGTGAATTAGTTATACATATACATATATCCCCATATCTCTTCCGTCTTGCGTCTCCCTCCCTCCCACCCTCCATATCCCCACTTCTAGATGGTCACAGAGCACCGAGCTGATCTCCCTGTGCTATGTGGCTGCTTCCCACTAGCTATCTATTTTACATTTGGTAGTGTATGTATGTCCATGCCACTCTCTCACTTTGTCCCAGCTTACCCTTCCCCCTCCCCATGTCCTCAAGTCCATTCTCTAGTAGGTCTGCATCTTTATTCCCGTCTTGCCCCTAGTTTCTTCACGACCATTTTTTTTCTTTTTTAGATTCCATATATATGTGTTAGCATACGGTATTTATTTTTCTCTTTCTGACTTACTTCACTCTGTATGACAGACTCTAGGCCCATCCACCTCACTACAAATAACTCAATTTTTTCTTTTTATGGCTGAGTAATATTCCATTGTATATATGTGCCACATCTTCTTTATCCATTCATCTGTCAATGGACACTTAGGTTGCTTCCATGTCCTGGCTATTGTAAATAGAGCTGCAATGAACACTGGGGTGCATGTGTGAGAAAATATTTGCAAATGAAGCAACGGACAAAGGATTAATCTCCAAAACATACAAACAGCTCGTAGTGCTCAATATCAAAAAAACAAACAACCCAATTAAAAAATGGGCGGAAGGCCTAAATAGACATTTCACCAAAGAAGACATACAGATGGCCAAGAGGCACATGAAAAGATTCTCAACATACTAATCATTAGAGAAATGCAAATCAAAACTACAGTGAGGTATCACCTCACACCGGTCAGAATGGCCATCATCAACAAATCTACAAACAATAAATGCTGGAGAGGGTGTGGAGAAAAGGGAACCCTCTTGCACAGTTGGTGGGACTATAAATTGATACAGCCACTATGGAGAACAGTATGGAGGTTCCTTAAAAAACTAAAAATAGAACTACCATACGACCCAGCAATCCCACTACTGGGCATATACCCTGAAAATCAGGATCTTAAATAAATTACTATCCTCAGGGAAATGAATACACTCTTCAACTACAATCGTTCTAACATTCATGTGTTATTTTCATATATTTTTCATGTGTGGAAGAAATGTTTGGGGAGGCATAAAATCCTTGAAAAGGTTGTTGAACTTCATAGTTTGTCAATGGGTAATTACTGAGATTTCACATTATACATAGCATTTACGCATTTGAGTTTGGACAGGCACTGTGGCTCACTCAAGAAACAAACGGAACCATATAGACACCATCCTTACATTTATAAATCCTACAAGGGTAATAGAGAAGATGATTTGCTGAATGAATGAATGAATGACCTTTGTTTTCACATAATCTTTTAACATGAAAGGAGTATATATATATATATATATATATATTTTTTTTTTTTTTTTGCGATACGCGGGCCTCTCACTGTTGTGGCCTCTTCCGTTGCGGAGCACAGGCTCCGGACACGCAGGCTCAGCGGCCATGGCTCACAGGCCCAGCCGCTCCACGGCATGTGGGATCTTCCCAGACCGGGGCGCGAACCCATGTCCTCTGCATCGGCAGGCGGACTCTCAACCACTGCACCACCAGGGAAGCCCTGAAAGGAGTATATTTGCCTATGTCAGAGTCTAAATTACAACAAAACAACTGGTCAATAGAATTAAAAGAAAAATTATCTGTGTGGTTTTAACTTTAGCTTTCTCCCTAAAGTTTTTGCCATCTCCTTAATATTAACCCCTTCGATTATATATTGTACTATGATTAATTCATTCAAGAAAGACAAAAATCAAAGCATGAATATTGTACCGGTCAGAAAATCACATGTATAACACCAAAATAGACTTATTACCTTCACACAATCAGATTTTTAAAAAACAGTTTTCTAAGTGGGAAAATACGTGACTTTATATAATGCCAAATGACATATTGAAGCTTTACAGCATTCCTGTTTGTGCAGCCCATGCCATAGGAGGTCAATTTATTATGGAGTTTCATTGGCTTTTCAACAGCTAAGTCTTTGAATGGTCTCACTGGATCTTCACCAGCTAAGCCTCTGTCGAAAATCTTTTAAGAGTTTGTGCCATTACCATCAAGGAAACTTCAGTAACATTCTCTTCTATAAATCAGAAATGGGAATGATTATTCCCCTGCTCATGGCTAACATAACAGCATGATGGATAAGATAGAACGTGGAATATGTTGTTTAGCATGGAGGAAAGGGAAGACCCAGTAAGATAAGTATTTAATATTCCTGACTGCATTAAAAATCCATCAATGAATTAAACTACTCATAGAGAACCTGCTACATACTTGGTGTTGTAGTGATTTAAAGAACTATAAATTGTTTCCACCATCAAGATTATTCCATTCTAATCTGAGAAATCAAACCAATGTATAAGCCAAAAATGCAGAGTCAGCCCAAAGCCCATCGTTGCAATGGCAGAACAAAAATTAAAATACAGGTGCCCACAGGTATGTTGTTCATTTGAGATACTTGTTACTGTCATCAGTCCTGTCACAGAATCAACACAGAAACAAGACAAAGATGGATGCTGTAACTGCCCAGCCTGTTTTCTAATGATGTCAACTTTGGCCAGAACTGCCGCAAGTTACAGGAATGCTATTTTCATACTACTTCCAAGGACAAGTAAATGATCACTTGAAAAAGACTCTGACTTGCCCAGACCTTCCTTTAACCAAGTTAACTCTGGAGTAGAATTTGGTATGTAAGAATTAGTCATAAAAAGTCATTGGAAGAATACATGCCTTGCATGTATTCTGATGGAGCCACACAGACAATAAGTGAATAAAGGGATGAATGAGAGTTTGGGTACTGATACATGCTATGAAGAAAGTTTTTTTACCGGCAGTTTAACAGAACAACCTCAGGCTTGTTTGGATAGGGTCACTGAAGCCTTATTAAAAGAGGCGACATTTGAATTGAGACATCAATGAGGAGAAGACAGCTATCCAATGAAGTGGAGGAAGATCAATTCAAGCAGAAGCAAATCAAAGTCCCTGAGGTAGGAACAAACTTGTTTAATTTGCGGACAGAAGAAAAAAGAAAGGAGAAAGAAGGTCAGCATGACTAAAGTAAACAAAGGGAGGAGCTGTAGAAGATGAGATGGAAAAGTAGACAGGCGTCCAGTCATGTAAATTTTTGTAGCCCGTAGTAGAGTCTGGAATTTTTACTTTTGAAGTGGAGAGACTTTTGAAGATGGTAAGTGAGGAGATAGCTGAATCTAATCTTCACTTTTGAGAAAAAACCCTAAGTCTATAGAGTAGTGGAAAGTGAGGACAGGTTATTGCCTCCATCCCGGTGAGAGATGAAGGGGAACTGGACTGAGTCTTAGCATTAGAAATGAGAGAAGTCACTGGACTCAGGACATACAGAAACTTCTTGTGCATTTGGATGTGTCATGTGAGGGGAAAAGTGGAATTAAGACGTCTACATGTTTTGCCTGAGCTGCTGAGTTAATGCTGCTGCCTTTAGGGAGGCCTCTGAAAAGTTAAGAGGGAAGGGATCTAGGGCTCAGTGGAAGAGACTGGCTTTCGACTGGCTCGTGGACAGTTCATCCACTCCATGTGAAAGGCAAGATGCATATGTAGCAATGGGAGCAGATTAGGGAAATGGTGGGAAGATGCTGTATTTCCCATCTAGAATCATTTTTCCTATGAAGAAACAAACACAAGCTGAGAGTAAATTGAGGAAAGGTAGTGTTGGAGATTTGAGGAAAGAAAAGATATGAAGTAATCACCTTAGAGAGGGAGAAAGAGAATTTATAAAAAATGTGCTAAGATTGATTGGAAAGGTCAAGAGGTCAGTTCTGATATGTAGTCATATTCGAAGGGAGGCCAGTTAACAAGGTTGTGTAATTTTTCCAATGATCAGCTCTGTGGGTGCTGGCAGAGAATAAGTAGATCGTTGGGTTTAACCATGGGTATTAGTTTCCTATTGCTGCTGTAACATACCACAAACTTAGGGGCTTTAAACAACACAAAGTTATTATCTTACTTTGCTAGAAGTCCAAAAATGGGTCAAAAATGGGTGTCATTGGGATAAATTCGAGATGTCAGCACGGCTGCATTCCTTCTGGAGACTCTAGGGGAGAATCCATTGCTTTGCCTTTTCCAGCTTCTAGAGTACATTTCGTGGCTCACTGCTCCCTTCCATCTTCAAAGTCAGCATCTGGCTGGTCAAGTTCTCATGCTGCCAACAGTCTGCTTCTCCCTCTCTGCATCCCATGTGGTAACCCTGGGCCCACCCGGATAATGCAGCATAAGCCTACATCTCAAGGTCCGCTATTAGCAACATTAATTCCATCTGCAACTTTAGTTCCCCTTTGCCATACACTCTAACATATTCACACTTGCAGGGATTAAGTTGTGGACATCTTTGGGGAGCTGTTATTCTGCCTAACACCATACCAGTCTCCTCTAGCTGCCATAATAAAGAACCATAGACTGGGGGGCTTAAACAACAGAAATTTACTTTCTCACAGTTCTGGAAGCTGGAAGTCTGAGATGAGGGTGTCAGCACAGTCAGACTCTGGTGAGAACGCTCTTCCTGGCTTGCAGACAGCTGCCTTCTCACTGTGTTTTCACACAGCAGATTGAGAGAGAAAGAGAGAGACAGAGAGGGACAGAGAGGAGAGGCGGGGAGGGAGCTCTGATGTCTCTTCTTATAAAAACACTAATTCTGTGGGATCAGGGCCCCACCCTTATGACTTCATTTAACCTTAATTACCTCATTATAGGCCCTGTCTCCAAATATAGTCCCACTGGGGGTTAGAGCCTCAACCTATGAATTTGTGTGAGGGGACACAATTCAGTCCATAACATACACCATGGTTGGAGTTTTGACAGGTGAAATATAATGAAGAAAAGGAAGGCGGGTGAGAAACTTGAGTGTTTTCAAGGAATGGTTATAGAGCTGAACTATAGAATCCAAGCTGTAAGCAGAGAGTGAGGGTATGAGAAGGATGGTTAGAAGGAGGCAAACTTGTAATATCCGGGAATAATGGATCTCGATGAGGTCGGGAAATTTCTGGAGTGGGAAGACTGGAATCAGTAAGCTGGAAGAATAGGAGGTGATGGTCAGAGGGCAGAAGATTTTAAAATGGAATTTCAGAGGCTTGGGGTAATTGGAAATGGCAAGGTTTATGAGTTTTGAAAACTGAAGAACCCAAAGAAACTAATAACAAGTCATTTTCCTCCAAAATAAGTCAGACACCTAGTATTGACCCCAAGAAGATAGTAAGGTTCCTGGGTGCTTTTTTTTTTTTCAAAGAACAAGTGCAGTGTATCCATTTTGAAAAGTTTCACATTCTGTTCCTGGTCCCAGGACCTGTCTGGAAGAAGCCCCTCCTCCAGCCTCAGCAGGGTGGGAGGGGAGAGCAGTGCATGGACAGTGATTTCTATCACCCAGGGAAGCAGAACCCAGAAGATAGATGCTCTGTGTGAGGAGGATATCCATCCTATTCAGGGACTAGTAAATGACTTAGAGAATTATGTGTAACGGCTTCCACTAAAGTGTGGCAGTGTTATTTAGGATGCCTTCTATGGTACCTATAGAATATTTTGTATCTAATTTCCTAAAGATGTTTCTATTTTGAACTTAAAACTGTTTCATGCTTTATTTTGCAGTACAAATATGGGCCATCTCATTGCAGTGTTCATTGAAAGATTTCTCTCTAGTCTAGTGTACTATGCCCAGAAAGCATTGAATTAGTTCTGCTGTCAAAACCAGTACAAAATCGTCTGAGGGGTGCATAGTTTCCATGTCACATTATTAAAATAGCATTATTTTCTTCCAGGTCCATGCATATACTTTTTTCTAAAGCATTATAAAATGACAGCTTACTGAAAACAAGAGGCCAGGTCTGCATGTCCTCTGTAATTTGGGGGTGAATATGAGTTGGATGAGAAACGTACTGAATAAAATCAGATAATAAATGGAATGGTACATTATGTGTTCTGAGGTCAATAATTAATTAAATGTAATTAGTGCAGTGATATTATTAGAAAATAAGGATTTGCCTTGTGCCTTTGGAGAGAATTTAGAAACAAAGGTTTAGCTGTTTTAACTAGTTAGAAACTAGTCCATCATGTATCTTTTACATATATTATTAAAATAATAGACGCCACTACATTATGGGATGTGCAAATACAAGTTTCACTTTCAAAACATTCATGTGATTATTTCCACACTTCTAATAGCCTCACGTGTCTCATTCCACCTCACGCCCTTTTTTCATTCTCTCATATCCACCCTTCCTTCTTTCTTGCAGCTTTTTAATTTTCTGAACATCTTGTGAAGCCCAGCTTTTCCACAGAGATTTCTTTGACCCTGAGACCCACACACAGCTCATCTCTGGCTTCCTTTTGGCCTGGGGTTAGTACCACTATTCTCAATGCAAATGGCCTCTGTTGACTAATCTTAACATTTTACAATTTAATGTCTATAAGGACAAATTAAATCACATTCTTACAGAACCAGCCTGGCCCTGGGCACAGAGTCAGGCTCAAAAGCATGTTTTATTTATTGATTCAATGAATAACTGATGCATGCCTCAACTCTCCACCCCAACTCAGCCATCCCAGCCACCAGCTTGAGATTCACTTAGTGATGGCAGTGGTGACAGAGCAGGGAAATAAAACAATGTATAGACTCTAGGCCACAATTGTATATTTCATAAACAATTTTAATTACTTTTAGACAGATTAAAGAAGAGTAACAGAAAAACAACACAACTCTCCAATAAGCACTTATCTAGCAAGAGGTCATCATCTAGAAGGGTAAATGTTCTATATGTATATGGGTACACATGTAAATGGCATCACTATAGCTCACCATTTCCGAGTCCCTGCCCTCAAGAAGCTGACAATAATTCTCGCTTGAGAAAAGACATTGCATGTTGAGAGAGATTTTTGCTTATGCTTTCTATAGTTCCTACTAAAATGTAAGCTCCATGAGGGATTACAATACTGTGTCTGTATTGTTCATTGTTGTAGCCTTAAAAACTAACACAATACCTGCATACAGTAGTCACAAAATACAGTTAAATTAATGCCAGATTGCTTTTTAACATACAGGAGACCAGGGGTGAGGGGAAGGGCAGTCACTCTAAGACTGCAAAGGTAGCACACACTGCTGTAACCCAGTGTATTATCAAAATCTTTGAATCAGCAGCAGCCGCGGATGCCATCCTCAGAGAGGGGGGAGCTATGAGGTCCAGGGAAGCCAATCAAACCAGGAATCAAGACCCGGCTGAAAAGGGAGGGGAGGAGAGCTGCCCTACATTGGGACAGTCGATGCCCATTCAAACCAAGTCTCAGTTAAGGCTGGCCCTGAATTTTGCAAGGGAGGATTACTTAATCCCAGGTCCCACTGGACAGGCAGGTGGAGATGAGCTTCCTCAGTCAAAATTGGCTTCTGGGGTTCCCTGGTGGCGCAGTGGTTGGGAGTCCGCCTGCCGATGCAGGGGACGCGGGTTCGTGTCCCGGTGGGAGGATCCCGCGTGCCGCGGAGCGGCTGGGCCCTTGAGCCATGGCCGCTGAGACTGCGCGTCCAGAGCCTGTGCTCTGCAGCGGGAGAGGCCGCAGCGGTGAGAGGCCCGCGTACCGCAAAAAAAAAAAAAAAAAAAAAAAAAAATTGGCTTCTGAACTAGAGTCAGACTGGATCTATAGGTAGAGCTTCTGGAGGATTTCACTCCGAGTAAGGCAAGGAGCCCTTAATGGTCAGCAATTTTGTCTCTTGGTGTGAAAAAATAATGTATACATACATACATACAAACACCTTCCACTTTAAACTTCTAATAGATGCAAGGGTCAGTTCTCTTAGGAGAGAAGTAGAGGAATGCTGTATACATTTTTTTAGCAGCTTTAATGAAGTATAATTGACATACAATAAACTGCACGTATTTTAAGTATACAATTTGATAAGTTTCAATATATGTCTATACCAGTGAAACTGTCACCACAATCAAGATAGTGAACATATCCAGCATCTACCAGAAAGATGTCCTCATGTTTCTTTTTAATACCTTTGTGCCAGTTACTGATTTATTGCCTCTCAGCTGCAAATGCACCCTTTTTTGCCTGCTCAGTGAAAAAGGACCTGTGTCAGTAGAGGATGCTGGAGAGGTATCCCAGGAAGAAAGAGGCTTGCTTCTAGGTTCTGTTTCATGCACTGAGCAGGCTTCTACAGCATGTGCAGGGCCAAGCTCCTGCAGTGCCTAGCAGCCAGCAGCCCTCCGTGGCCAGAAGCTTCCCACGGCGCTTCCTCGGGCACTTTCATAGCTGAGTGCCTCCAGTGAGACATGTCCAGGGAACAGCTCCCCCTGGCACCGTAGAGGATGGATCTCAATCAAGTTGCACCCGTGCTGCACCACAGCAACTTCCTTTTGTTATCCAGTGAGCCAAAGCTGCACCCTTTCCAACAAGGTCTGTGTCTCAACCATGGGAGGAGGGAAGGTGGCAGTGGGGCTTTTACTCAGATGCTTGCTCCATCTCAGCGTTCAGGGTGATAGCTGCTTCTATATCGCTATTCCTATAGAGTCTTTATTACCTCTTACTAGCCGATCCCTGGTTACTGCAATCTCCTGGTATAGTTAATACTTCTGTGATTTAAACTTTCTCTGTTTGAATTACTGTGTTCTTTCCCTCTCCTGATTAGACCCAGACTGACTATTAATCTCTCCATCTATCTATACCTTCCTATATATCTACGTATCTACTACCCTCCTAACCATCCCAATTTGCTGCTTCTCCCTCCCCTAGGCAAACACTGATCTGCTTTCTGTCACTATAGATTAGAATTTATTTTCTAGAATTTTATATGGGAACCCAAAGATTTTCTCCTATGTTTTCTTCTATAAGTTCTATAATTTTAGGTTGTACATTAGGTCAGTAATCCATTTTAAGTTAATATTTGCATATGGTGCAAGGTATGGGTCCAAGTTCTTTTTCGAATATAGATATCCAGTTGTTCCAGCACCACTTATTAAAAAGATGATTTCTCCACTAAATTGCTCTGTACCCTTGTCAAAAAGCAGTTGTCCATATATATGTGGGTTTACTTCTGGACTCTCTTCTGTTCTGTCAATCTATTTGCCCATCCTTATACCAGTGCTGCACTGAATTAATATAGCTCTATAATAAGCCTTGAAATCAGGTAATATTAACCTTCCAACTTGGATCTTATTTTTCAGATTTGTTTTGATTATTGTAAGCATTGTGGATTTTCATATGAATTTTAGAATCCCCTGGAAATTTCTACCAAAAAAAATAGCATACTGAGATTTTGATTGAGATTATGTTGAGTTTATAAATCAATTTAAGGAGAATTGGCAGCTTCACAATATTGGGTTTTCCAACCCATGAGCAAGGTATACCTCTCCATTTGTTACTGAGACTTCTTTAATTGCCCTCAGCAGTTATATGCTGTTTTATAATTTTTGGTGTACAGGTTTGTATATCTTTTGTCAAGTTTATTTCTAAATATTCCATATGTTTATGCTATTGCAACGGCATTGAATTTTATATCGATCATTGCGAGTATATAGAAATATAATGGATTTTTATAAATTGAACTTGTGTTTTGCAACCTAAGTCCACTTATTCTAGTAGCGTTTTTATAAATTCTGTCAATCTTCCTCCATAGATAATAATGTCATCTGTGACAGTTTTACCTCTACCTTTTCAATCTGTCTCTTCTTTTCTTGCCTTATTGGAATGGCTAGAACTTCCTATACAATGATGAATAGAAATGGTGAGAACAAACATCCTTGTCTTGTTCTTGATTTGGGGGGAAAAGCATTAAATCTTTCATCATTAAGTATGATGTTAGCTGAAGGTTTTTCATAGATAAACTTTATCAGGTTGAGAAAATTCCCTTCAGTTCCTTATTAGCTGAGAGTTTTCATCAGGAACAGATATTGGAGTTTGTCAAATGCTTTTATAGCATCTATTGAGGTGATCATATGGTTTCTCTTTTTTAGTCTATTACTACGTAGTTATATTACTTGATTTTCAAATGTTAAACCAATCTTTCATTCTTGGGATAAACCTCACTTGGTCATAATGCATTTTTTTAATGTTTTTCTATTTTTCGTCTCAAAAAGGCAGGAATTGAAACTCATGGGAAGAAAACAAAAAGCCAGGAAAATATGGTGTTTCCTTCTTAATTCCTTACTCAGTTTTAAATTACTCAGTCAGTAATTTGAGCATTGGGGAAGATTATAACCTATGTTTGCTTCTCATTACTTCTCAGTATAATTTCTAACACAAGCCTTTTTGTGCAATTTCTAAGATGTGGTTAATGGAATTATTTTTAATATGCCGTCTGCTGGTCTTTTAATTTTAGCACTAGTAACAGAGACTAAGATTTGGTAAAATAGGTAACAACCTTATAGAACTTATATCTTACTTGGTAACTTCTCTCCAACAGAAATAATGCTCAAAGTAGTTTTTCCTCATTAATTATTTTCTAGGAATAGATGATTGTATACTTTCTCAGAACCTTGTCTTCATTTCCAACTTTTACATTGTACCTAACATTTCATAATTACCATGAACAATTGAATTCATGTATAAGCTTCAATTGTATTTTGGTATAAGCTTCAACTCTAACTAGCAAGGAATTTTTGTCGAAAGGGAAGTTTCAATTCCATCCTAAATATTCTCCTGTATTATTTGGACACCACTCTGGGCAGTCATTTTACCTGTGGCTGCCACAAATCAGGACATCATTTTTATGTGTTTCATAAAAGAGGTAGTTCTAGATGATACGTTAAAAGTATGGATATATATCTATTATATGTAGTTTTGCTCTATACTATTATTTATAGAAAAATACAAATAGAACATATAATGAGTGGGGAAGGGTGAGTGCCTTTAATGTAAGTCTTTTTTTGTTGTTGTTTATTCAATTGAAGGGACATTTAAGGAATGCCAACTCAACACAGGGTTCTTAATAGTATTTCTTAATTTGTTATCCCTCTCCGAAATGATGGTATTTTATCATTTCATTCGATAGGTCTATTTTAACAGAGAGATGGCTACTCTTAGATTAGTCATATGATGGATGATAATGTAATTTGTTTCATTCAAGTAGGGAGAGTTTTTGCATTTCTAGGAATCCCATTATCCTTAAAACTTTACCCAATTTTCTTCTTTTCATGAAATTACCTCCTTAGCTTAATTACAAGTGTAGTGTTTTCCCACAAGCAATATAATATCTACTTATCCTAAACACCCCAAAGTCAAGAAAACTTAGTGTTAATAAAATTGATTCATTCAGTTCAGATCAAAAGCAGCATTACAGCTTACTGGTTAATCAATGTAAATTTTGCTAATGCCACAAGGAGTCGAGTCCATTTGTAAAAGAACACGTGTGCAACTTATTTCATGAAATTGTATTTTCTACACAATGTTAATTTGACCTCGCTAATAAGATAGTTTTGTGAGACAAAAAAGAATATTTCATTAAAATATTCTAATTGTTTTATGTGAGATGTGTCCAGATAAGGAAGGGGATGTGTACAGTATTATGTAGAAACATTTGTTGACATAGAAAACTGCCTGAGCTCTTTGTGTTAAAAGCTGATCAGCTAGTGCTTACAGCAAATGCATAGAGTTCATCCTAAGGAAAATCAGGTCAACAGTGATCAAAAGAACAAGTCTACACTCTTCACCAAATTTAATTCTTGAAAATTGCTTCTAAGCTGACAGCAGTATTTCTCCACAGGGGGAATATGTTATTGTGGTTCCATTTCCTGATCAAATGAATATAAATTAAAAATATAATCAATATTATATCAAAATAGCAAAGATACAACAAATATAAATTTTGATCAGATCAAATAGGAAAATGATGCTGCCCTTTGTATAAAAGAGAACAAATGAACTAATTATGAATCCCTCAAGGAAGTTAAAAATCATACCTCCCAGTACCAAACAACACCACTGTACTATGTGGTAACTAACCTAAAGTAGGATACCGGCTAAAACAAACTTTAGTTAAAATTCTACTAAAATTTCTTTGGCTTAAAATTTAGGAGGACATCTGAGGGATTTTGTGACTTTTTCAACTCTCCTAAAGCTATCCATAGACATCTGCGCATCTCCCTTCTTTTTCCTAATGTATTTTCCCCTCTACTAAACAAAAGTTTTCATACATAATTATTTTGTCGACCTCAAAATCAAAATCATTGGTCTCAATATAACGAGCCACTGTTGACAGCTCTGAGAGTGGTTTACACTTCACTGGGAGGCCGTAAAAAAAATCACCAGGTCATTGACACAAACCTTTATTTTTCTTTTTCTTCAGAGCTTTGAAAGTTCTCTTAGGAATTGCAAAGATAAGAGATATCCCAGAGCACAAGTATTTGCTCCAAAATCTATCAATTTTAAGTGAATGGATAAAGGGTGGCAAAAACTGAGGTTTTAATTAAGCCTGAATTGAGGAGAATGATATTCAAAACCACAAAAAGGAGTCTTGTGACATACCTTTAGTCCTTAGGTAACTTGGGCCAAAAGTATTCTTCTTTTCCTTTGCATTTGATCCCAAATGCAAAACTTTCTAAGGAGAGGAAAAAAAAGTCAGGTCAACCTTTGGGGAAGCTACATTAACTTTTCAAGACCAGCACCTGCATATTTCATGCAGCTAAACAAAGTCTAGTGAAGGGCCAGCATAAAATCAGCTATGCCCACGTGGTGCCAGGAGTAGCTGTGGAGATGAAGTTCAGTGTAGGATTCTGCAGGGCCCAAGAGAGCCTAGGAAACTAGGACCAGTTCTGGAAAACCCCAAAACTGAATAGATTTGGAGAAGATACAAAGAGCAAGATGGCTGCTGGGGACCTGGACTTGGGGTCAAGCACCACTGATTTAAACACATACTGATGCTCAGAAAAGGAGATAATGAGTGTGGATTTGTCTCTCTGGAGACACAACTTTAACCTATAATTAGTCAACAGAAGTGAAATGTCTGTTGGGAAATCTGAATGCACATAGTCCCCTAGCTGTTAGTATTTTTTCCTTCACCACACAGTCTAGGTATCAGAGGAACTGAGTTCAATTCCAAGCTCTGTCACTTGCTTGTCATAGGATTTTTATAACTTATAAAATCTCTATGGTTTAAACATTTTTAAAATGAAAGTCAAATGCTTCTCCCTTTTGGATCTCAGGATCGTTTTAAGTATCAAAAGGGATACAATACGTAGGAGTGCTTTGGAAATTAGAGCACTAGATAAGATGTTAAGAATATAGTCAATCAACAAGTAATGAATTGCTGACTGTTTTCCAAAGTTAGCTGGACTCTGCAGAGCTGTGGTTCTCAAAGGTCAACCATTTGCGGTCAGTTTCCATGAGTTTTCCCATATCCTCCTACCACCTATACTATTATTTACTTAGTATTTTTTCCATAAATTAACTCACTTTTTTTTTCTTTTGTGCCTACTGAAGCCTCATCCTAAAATTAATATTTCTAAAATCAGAGGTTGAAGTGCTTCTTATATAATTGCAATATATATTAAAATAAATTCATACTTATTAAAATTCTTTATAGTTCTCTGTATCATGCTTCAGTAAACATTGCTAAAGAAGAGTGCTTTAAAATTCAGGCAAGTAGTTGAGGCTGAACAGAGTCAGAAATGGAAGACATCAAAGGTTTTGGCAATTATTTTATCCTTTTTCAGATATAATCACTCTTCTCCCAAAAGGTACAGTTTTGCTTTTTAACTTTAGATGAGTTGGAATTTTATTTTGAAATGCCTTTACAATAACTAAAGTCATCTGGAAGTGTGGTTTCCCAAGAAAACTTTGTACTTGGGGTTTTAAAAACCTGTCTTGGTCCAGCAATTTCTGTCCATCAGGGGGAGGGCACACTGGCACATGCTGCAGTTCAGAAGGGGAGACTTTTCTGAAATGCCTGTTTATGAAGCCATATTTTAAATTTCTTACACAGCCATAGCTGTAGCTCAGCATGTTGGCATTATGATGTAATTTCAATAATAGAGTCTGAAATAAGGCTATATTGTGTGATTTTTTGCACAAGCCTTCATCCAATAAACTG
Source organism: Globicephala melas (assembly GCF_963455315.2). NCBI lineage: Eukaryota > Metazoa > Chordata > Mammalia > Artiodactyla > Delphinidae > Globicephala > Globicephala melas. The sequence continues at coordinate 43,579,220 of NC_083327.1, read as the reverse complement.
AGCGTTCTAAAAGGGGAAGCAAAGACCATGTAAATCCCTTCAGACCAGAGTGCCTCACTTTTGCTTCCTAGTGTGTAAGTACTGCCATCAAGGTTTGCTACCACTTTTCAAGCTACCCGGGTCTGCCCCTCTGAAGGCTGTAGATGGGGAAACTAGTGACAACAGGAGGCCCCAGATCTACAGATTTGTTCCCATTTCAGCACTGAATGTAGAGGTTCTAGAATCAGCTTATGTTCCAGAATGCCAAAGTCCGAAGGTACAATGGGCTGCGTGCAGCTGTTCTAAGCCAGGAGTTCAATAACATATATCAAAATGGTTAGTCAGTAGAGGAAATGCTACAGTAAATACATAGTCTTCTTTACTGATGATATTTTTGGAGCCTTTGATATACGCATAGGCACTGAAAATCACCAAGATGGGACTCCATATGCATCAGTCCACAAACTGATTTTACCACATAATCTTTTTTTTTTAGGGAGTATCTGAGGAGACTAGTGTCCCAGGAGAGCACTGCTCTAAAAACATAACATTGCTATTTGTGGATAATATAAATGTAATGCAATATAATATAGGAGGTTACCTTTTCATCTATTTTAAAAGTATGTTACTTTTGTGCTTTGGAATTGGCCTAGATAAGTATGTTTTAAACTTTTGTTAAGTCTCTGCTTATTCGGCTTAGTAACCTCTTTGTGGCGGCTGAATAATGTAAGAACTTGATTCATTATTTAGAAATCTTAGTAGCTGCAGTAAATGAAGTAGATATTACACTTAATTGAGACTACAAATACTGCAGAGGTTGCCAATCTCACATGGCATCAGACCTTACTGAGTTTTCATGCCAGCTTAAAAAAAAAAAAAAAGAAAGAAAAAGAATTCACTTTCAAGAGTTAGAGAAAACACTGTGCCAGTTGCTAGTGACCCTGGATGTGACTTAGTTTATAGAAAGACACAGATTAATTCTTTTCAATCCAAATGCTATGACTCTTAGCTAGCACTTTAATTTTAAACAAATCCTATTCTCCATCTTGTCTGGGAGACCTTACCTACAAAGTGATAAAGCCTGTAATGACTGTCTTGCATGATGTCAACTTCAGAAGCATATACTGTATATGTTTTGGAACTAAATATTTCTTCTTCCCATTGACTCTTGACCCCCTTAGAATAGCTGTCACCTTCTTCAAACGCTTTCACTAAGTAAAAAGTCAATTGGCTGTAAGTGGTGATGAAGAAATGTCATGTGATTAATACTACAGTTTAGGCTGCTGTGATTAGTCACGGAAAAAACAGTTAAACTTCCTCCCCAAGAAACATGGTACGTTAACAGCAAATGGCCTGCCTGAGCCCGATAGGAAGAAATAGTTGGGCATGTTAAAAGCTGCCTATTGATTTGTGCCCTGACTGAAAGCCAGGCGTTGATGTAAATGAAAATGTGTCAAGAGTTGATATCGATTTTTTTTTAAATCAGACCATCTCTGGGGAAATACTGCTAGCCATACTACTGCTCTTGTCTATGAGTGAAATAAGGTTCCTTTCCACAAGACTACACATGTCCAGACATCAAATTTTCCTCTTTAACTGAGGTGTGGTAGGATGCTGGTCCATCATCTGCAATCTCTGCTCAAAAAAATGGCCCAGAGTCCCTATATCCAGGAATAAAATGAAAAAGGGAATTTTAAGTTTAAGAGGGACTTGTATGTGGGAAAGGATGTGGATCCATGCCACCTACCTACCAACTGGCCTGTTGTATATGGATCAGAGCACACACATACACTTAAGCTAGAAATTTCCAGCCCATGTGTTCCAAGATAAATCATTTCAGAAGGATGTTTATTTTTAGAAAATCCTATTCAAAGATAACCATAATGTAAGATAGAAGGTGAAATTTATTAGGATACAAACCACCAAGTTGGGGTCTTTCTTCTCCTTCAGCCTGTAGGAAACTAGCCACATTTTCCCCTCTTAGAAGTAATTTTCTGAGCTGTGCTTTACTCATAGGCCCCAGTGCTTGTAAATATTGATGAACAGTTTAAGAAAAGGCCAAGAATAGTAATAATCATGCAGCTTTTGGTCAAATCTGTGGAGGTTTCAGCTGCCTAGACAAGGCTGCACTTCACGATTCAGCTGGGGGTAAGGGATGGATTTTAATATTGGGCACTTAGAGTGGAAAATTAGTATGGAAAAGGAGAGGTCATCACCTACCAATATATGTGGATTATTTGGAATCAGCTATTGGGATTAGAGAAATTCCTAATAAACTGATAAGGGGAAGGGTCATTCCCTCCATGGTAGCTTAGAGAGCTAAATCCACTTAGCTTGATTCGTTGGCCTTAGGCACAGGCACGTGATAAAAACTCCACATTGCAAATTGATTAGCTTTTTGTTGATTACCCAGTGACCTTTGAGGTATTCTAGATTTCATGATCTATACACTTTTCCCTCGAGATTAAATAAAAAACAATGATCGGAAATAGACCTTAAGGGAATGGGAATTATTATGATGAGATCATTCTATGCTGAATGTCCTGCATTAAAATTTAGGAATGTGTAGCAAAAGCTTGCAGAAGACAGTTAATTACTTTGTAGTAACAAATGAGGTAACAAATGTTCTAAATAGATGGGACTTTGCAATTTAGGGCCACTGTCTTAAAACAGTTACAATTAATCTGTAGCTCTTAAAATAGCTATAGCTTGCTAGAGCTGTATTTTAACTAACAGACTAAGCTTATGGCTGATCCTCCAGAGTTTCCCTGAGGAGGTTACAAGAGCAGCCCTTCCTGCAGCCTGGAAAACAGTGCAGACCCAGAGATATTTGCCTACGATGGTTCTAGACCAACTCTTGACTGTTCTGCCTCCTGCCGTCCCACGTATTGTTGTCTTGTACTGTTATTTATCTTTGGATATATGTTGATTAAGTATCTCCAAAAGGATAGCAAGCTTAGTAAAGTCAGAGACCATGCATTATAGTTCATTGTGTTATCAGCAATGCATAACTTCATAACTGCTTAAGGAAAAAAACCTATAAATATATATACATATATATATATATACACAGCTGAATATATATATTATATATAATATATATTTATATATTTAAATGCAGGATGAGCTAGTTATCCCTATGATATTAAATTACTTAGCCACTTTTCACCCTGAAATCAAAAATATACATACCAGTAGATTTACACAGTTATTCATTCTAGGATAAGCTCAAATCAACTCAGAAAATATTATTCAGAATGAAAAATGCTTTTCTTCTCATAGTTTATTCAACTGCTTAACATACACATTCATTAAGTAATTCCTAGAGGCCTTTCTCTCATGCTTAGGCATATAAATATCATTTTCAAATACGTATACTTAAGACAATGAGATAAAATGATTTGAGAGTAGCCATGAAGTCTTGAATCATGGATAATATTAATTTATCAACTATCTGTAATATAATAGCAATAAATCATTATACGTTTGCCTGTGTTTCCAGATTTAGTGGTCACCCAGAATTTTCAAATATGTTGTCTAAAGGTATGCATTTAACAAATTAATTGATCTTCTGATTTTGACTTCACTTACCAAATTGTATGTTTTTGTGTGGTTGTTTTGTAAGTTTCTAGGAAAAGAAATTAGCAGTTGTGCTAGGAAAAAAAATTGTCACAGCCCAAAACTTCCAGGTTGAGATCATAATAACTTTATTTACTACCTTGAATGTTTTAGTATATTCTTTACTTGCTTAGTAAAAGTCTAAAGTGTATGTTAACATTTAATTCCCATCCTTTCCTTTCACAGCCTGCCCTGCTTTTTCAAGACTAGTGAAAGAGGCGTACAAGTAAATGTTGTACACAAGTTATGCATCTGTCTTTTGTTTGTAGGAAAGAAATAGAAAAAAATGCACATATATAAACCTAAAAATAAGAATGAATTATTTGTCAACCCACAAAATTTTGACACTGATCTTTTTCGTTCATGGGGGTAGAGTTAGTTAAAAATCTATACTTAAAATTTTAGTGGGGAATTAAGAGTCTGAAATGGGAAACAGAAAAGAATGAGAATGCATACTATACTCTGATAAAAAGAAAAAGGAAGGAAAACTAGGGAAAATTTTCTTCCCTTTCTCATTCCCCACACCTACCACCCCCTAAAACACTTCTGATTACTTCAATTCAAAGGATACATATTTTCCAGAGCACAGAATACACTTCAGATATAGTTCTATGTGGAATTTTCAGATATTCATGCTACAACATTTGACAAGAATAGAAACAAATAAGAAATAACATAATGCAGTGCTCATAATTTGGACATATCTAAAAGTCTGTGGACGCAAACACCAATCACAATATATTGTATAAAGAATGCTAAATATCCAATTTTTCCTTTCCTAGTAATAATGCTTTGTGTCATAAATATAATTTAATGTTACTGGGGAAAATTTTTTTTAATGAGTTTGGCATTTTATATGCCTGAGAACAATAAATCAAATATATCCTTATAATAAAAGATACCTTTTCTCTTAAGTATATCTACACAGGACCAAGCCTTTCATAGATTTCTCTAACTGGTAATATATTAGAATTCACAACTTAAAATTTTTATTCTGCATATTCTGTTGCATAGAGTTAAACAATCTAATATCCAATTCCATATATATCTATATGTTCTACAGAGGGATATTTATTTCATGTCAGTATATAATGATCTACTAGTATGATAGAATAATTCAGGTGATAAAAACATTTTAATATTTTCACTTTGTGTTACTCAGCAAGAAAAGTAATCAGGAAACTAGATGAAGTGCTTTTTTCCCCTTTTACTACACCAAAGAAATTGAGTTCAGCGAAGCATATTATGCACTTCTCTGTCAGGTGCATATTTACATTTGCATTTCTAAATTATTTACCATAAATACATTTTTAATTCTAGCAAACCTTAAAATAATAAAGTTCCATTTTCAGCCTTTATACAAACATGCAAATGTTAATGTTGCTAAGGAATATACTTTAAGTTACAGAGCACTTTTATTCATTATTCTATTACCCCTTCTATGATATTCAGGTCTCCCAACAATTTTGAAATATTAGGGAGCCCCCTAGTGGCACCTGTATTTCTAATAAATTTCCAAACTAAAGAATAAAGTTAGTTTTGTTTTGTTTTTTTTTACTAATTACTTGGACCAGTTTTGATACTTACACATATTTTGCTGACTTTTTTCCCAGTTTTTAAACACAAGTAGACTTTCTTTCACGTCCCACAAATGTTGAGTATGTTTCTGGAATCAAAAATATATTCATAATAATTCTCATCTCCAGTTATTCAAATGCCCAATTGCTACAATCTCTTTTCATTCTTTCTCAACTTGTGACCTTTCCAGTCATCTCAGAAACCATTTGGAGATTGACTATAAAGAAACATTTTCATGGGAAACAAAATTTCTGTATTAAATTGTAAAAACACACATCTACCCAAATAGATGTTAGTTTTAATATTATTGTAGTACAGAGGCGTATCTTTATTATACTTCCATCTAGCCAAAGGAAGATGTACTCAATGATTCCTAGACTGCATTATCATTGGGCCAACTATATAAAACTTTTAGAACTTACTTGTAATTATGGTGAAGATTTGATGATGGGCTGAAGTATGATGTCCCCTTGGGTCAAGTGAGTAATTAGCAGTAGTTCTGATGCTTTTCCAACCAGATCCCCACAAAGCCTCTACTCTATTCTGGCCTGGAATGATCCTCCTTAATAGGCGAGCAAAGGCTTCCTGTGGGTTTTAACACTTCCACAGAATCTTAAAGGTTGAGGTGAAGTCAAAGAAACGATGGGGGGAGAGTATTCTTCACAGTGAGAACAACTTCAGCAGGCATGTAGAGATGAAAATAGCATGCCTTTGCCTTGGAAACCATATGGTAAACTGTCAATATCATTGAAACACGGAGTGAGTGGTGGGAGCGTAGGAGACATATCCAGAGATGTAGCAGGGCCAACCCAGCTATGGAAGTCTTTGGCAGCTATGCCAAGGAGTTTGAATTTACGCTGAACACCAGTGACAAATGTCGTGAGATAGTAAGATTCGTGTTTTAGAGAGTGAGTCTGGGAACAAAGTAGAGGATACATTTGAGAGGGAGTAAGATACAAGTCAGAGTGAAGATTTGGTCCAGGCAGGAAAGGATGAGAGCTGGTAGAGCAGGTTGTAAAAGTGCCTCTGCAGTAAGTGAGGTCATTTCTGAGCCACTGATACCCTGGGTGACAGTGGAATTAACCAAGGTCTGAGCAAAGGCCCTGGCACACCCTGCCTCAGCTCAGCACCCCATCAATTTTGTCTTTTTGTTTATTTACCCCTTGTCCTTGGCCATACTACTGCCTCCCTCTATCTCTCTGAAAGTGAGCTCACATGAGCATCTCATAGCCTTCAGCCTTGAAGAAAGACATGGGTTGTGTGGTCAAATTTCACTACTTTGGATGGTGTAAAGCATGGAAGAGACGAACTCACGGAATGTGCAGAATGATTAGATGTTAGATGTTGGGCATAAGGGTTGGGGGAAGCCCAGAATGACTCCTAGGCCTCTGGTATGGTAACTGGGAAGATGGAAGCACTAATCACTGTTTTGTAGAACCAGTAAGAGAGAAGGAGCAAAGTGAACTAGTTTTCTAGGCTGTGTAACAAACTCCTGCAAACTTTAGCAGCCTCAAACAGCACACATGTATGATCTCATCATTCCCTTGGGTCAGGAGCCTGGGCACAGCTTAGCTGGTTTCTTCCCCTCACGGCCCCATAAGGCTGCAACCAAGGTGTCAGCCAGAGCTTGGTTCTCATCTGGAGGCTCAACTAGGGAAGGATGTGTTTCCTTGCTTGTGCAGCTGTGGATTGCATTCACTTTCTCTCAGCAGAGAGTCCGTAGCAGCTTCCTTCTTCAAAGCCAGCAAAGCCCGCTAGCAAGACAGAGTCTTATATAATGTAACAAAACCACAGGAGTGATACCCCATCACCTCTGCCATATTCTAGGGGTTAGAAGCAAGTCATAGGTCTTACCCATGCTCAAGGGGAGGGGCTTATCCAAAGGCATGAACATCAGGTCCCAGGGATCATGGGTGATACCCTAACTGTCCATCACGTGAGCCTTTTAATAAGGTTTTAAAATGTGAAACTTCTGGGTATCTTTACTTCCAACTGTCAACTCAAGGAAATTCCATTATATACCGTAACTTGGACCATTATTACACTAACTTAGGATTATTAGAATATTTATCCTGAAAATATCTACCATAGAGAGAGAGAGGAAAAGCTCAGTTCTTTCTGATCTTCAACATCCATTCAAGAAAGGTTACAATATACATTTTAAATAAAAATTTTTTCTTCAGAAACAAATTTTTATTTGAAAAATCTCAGTTCATCATTTCAAAATTATAAAAGAGCAATATCTAAGAATACTTCATACTAAAGGAGATTATAAAAACATCGGGTTGTTGCTGGTTGCAACACTGTCCACTATGAGGTTTGATTTGACATGAATATTTAGTGAAACATTGGAACTGACTTTAAATCCTTTCCTTGGGCACCTGTTCTTGAACACTACCACCCCCCAAAAAACAAGAATTTTTGAGAACTGGAGACAACCTAAAATGTCATATATTATATCCAGTCTTTCTTCCAAGTCCTAACGGCCTTTTCTTCAAAATACCTGCTCTACTTACCCCTTTTCCTCCATTCACACAACGTGTACTCTAGGGCAAGCTGTCAGTGCCTCATGTCTGGATAAATCAGCATCAGCCCCCTACCTGGTGTCCTTATTCTAATATTTCCTCCCCACTCTGTCAATCCTATTCAAGATTGAATTTTTCTTCTACATAAACAGCTTTTAACAAACAGTTTATTTTTTCAATCATTTGTGCTGCTGTTCCGTTTCCTATGCTACCATCTGTACACACCCACGTCTGGCTTTTTATAAGATCTATCGTCTCATATATATTCCATTCAATCTCACTTCCATGCTTTAGTACAAACCATCTTTTCTCTCTCCAGTAATTCCCTCCTGATTCCTACACAAGGCGAGCTTGTGTCTGTTTCCTTATCTCTGCTCATATTGTACTTGGGTTGTCCACGCCCCTGTCATCATCACAAATGCCCTAAGTCACAATGAATAGATATTGGAGGATGGAGAACCCAGGTAAAGAATGAGAGGAAAGCCAGATTCTATGTATATGACAGAAAAGGAGAATGACAAAACAAATCTGTAACAGGACTCAGAAGGTAGCAGAGGAGGTGGAGACAGAAGGTTGGAAGAAGGTGGATATAATGAGCACTAAGGTCATCACATCCTAGAAGTCAAAACCAATCCCTAGAGCCAAGCTAGGTTGCTTAGCCTGGACAAATGTAAGTATCAAGGGTTGAGATAAGCAGAGATGGGCAGACAGAAAGCATCCAAGAAAACAAAATCCCAGAGGGCAAGAGAGGTCATGTGTGAGGATCTTCTCAGGCATTATAGGGATGGACGGGTGATCAAAAAGAGCAGACAGGTGCATACTCACCTGCTTGATGAGAGAACAGCTTGATAAGAGGGAGTACTCTGCCTGAGACCCCAGTTTTCCCATGACATAGTGTACTTTTAATCTAGGCAGCTAGGTGCATGTGGAGGATCATGGTCTTTAAAGCCAGTCAGTCTTGGTTTCAAATTCCTCTTCCACCATGTGTTGGCTGTGTGACTTTGGACCACTTATTGACCTTCCCCAAGCCTCAGTTCACTTATCTGTAAAATGTGGATAATCATATCGATCTCATGGTGTTATAAGGATTAAATATGATTACATGTATATGAAATGCCTGACATTTAGCAAGCATAACATACTTATTGATTTTTATCATTATTTTTATTTTTCCATCTGCCAAAACCAAAATGGCTACCCAGTTGTCCCTGAGAGCTGCATGACCTTCTCTAAGCTCTTGTGATCTGTAGAGTCTGCCTCATTCTTTGTTGTGCTGTGGGTTTGCAAAGTTTCAGTTGATGTAAGCTAATTTCTCCAATGATGTTATGAACGACTTGGGGCAAGTCTTCCCAATGCTGAGCTCATCACAAACTCAGCTGGCACTTGCTATTACAATGCATTTCATGGCCCCACTTCATTCGTTCCTTCAACAAATATTTCTTGAGCACCCACTGGCTGGGAGGCATGGGGATGCAAAAACAAAGAATAACAGCTTGGCTTCCTGGAGCGAGGCATGGATGATACCACTCAAGTAAAAGCATGTGAATCTTAAAACTGGAAGGGCCTAAGAGATTATCTGGCCAGCTCTTTAATTTTATAAAGGTGTGATTGAGGATCTAAGAGATGACTCCGGCTTTTAATTTCTTCATCACTGATTTTTTTTTTTTTTTTTTGGCCTACTAAATCATGTCATCTTGAAAAACAAAGAGAAAAGTCTAGGGCGTTTTTAACTGAGCAAGAGTTTGGAACTGAATGGTTTTACCATCTGCCATGTCATTGTGAAACTGAGCCCACTCCTCTCAGAGAACGTTGCCCCAAATGTGCATGGCATAACCTCCTGCAAGTCTTTACCAGAAAACTGGCAAGAGTTCTCTCTGGTGGCTGTGCTCTGGTCTCATTGCTTCTTCCCCAGCATGAAAAAAAAGAAAAATCTGTCATAGAAACAGAGGTAATTCAGGCAGAATGCAAAGATGCTTTCTACTTTCTTTGCCAGGGAAGGCCAACATGATGGTTTTCTCTGATGGTCATTCCAGACCATTGCTTTGTACATTTGAAAAGACACATCTAAGCATTTATATAGAGAAGTGCATTTGAATCAATAATATGGGACTAGCATCTGAAGACTCAGTGGCTTTAATCAAACTCTTTGCTCAATACCCTTCAATACTTGATCCACAAACTTGTCTCCAGATTAGAAGGCCAAGGTGAAGAGTAACATCTCTAGTTCAGGGGGGCTAAAGAGACATTTATTAATGTCTACAAGAAATGAATGAGACATTTATGAATCCTACAAGAAAATCTTAATTAGACACTGGAGCACTGTTTGTTTCATTGTTAAAAACTACCCAATTCCGGAAGAGCTGAAGAATAAGTAAAGACTAAAATAGAAAGTAGTGTTATAATTAGGTCCCCTGAAATGAAAGTGATATTTCACACACACGCACACGCACACGCACACACACACACACACACACACGGAAAGTATTTGTCACTTATTTCTCCTAAATAATTCAGTATTAGCACTTACAATGAAAGTTTGATATAAACATTCTTGAATTAGCTAGACATGTGGATACCGAAGAAACAGGAGATTATGATTCAACAAAATTCCACTAAGAAGGCAGTTTTGTTGTGAGTTTTAGCTGCAGCAGTGTTAGTTCCGTCCAAGTTAATTAGCAAGATGACTTCATTATGATTTTCTTCTTGTTCATTTAATAGGTTCTTTCTGTTAAGAAACACTACTTTTTAACACAAGGATTTCATAATGCAAGTCCACGTATTTTGGAACTGCTTCCTTTTATTTCATTGGCACTTTTTTCAGTCTACCCATCACACCCAAAAGGGAAGCGGGAGCGATGGGAGGAGCAGGGCGGTAACATAAAGGGATGGTAGACATTTACTCAAGCTTCCTAAAGCTAAGAGGGTGGCATACCCACAATGATATGCGTGGCCAACAGGCTTTCCAGTAATATTTGATGTTCTAAATTTTGTTTTCATTAGTAGGTTCAAGATAAGAGCAGAGAGGAAGAAAAGAGGGGAGGGAGAGAACTTTGGGGACATTCATTTACAGCTTCAGAAAAATTCCCCTTGCTAAAATAAGAGGTGGGAAAAACATTGCTGGCATTTTACATACAATTAGTTACAAAGTATGCTAATAAACCAGGTTGTCAGATTGTGTCAGTCCCATCTAAATAACAAGCAAATTGCCTTACACAGATGGAAAATGTGTGAGATGAATAGATCTCCTGTGTAAACTACCTCAGCTAAGATTTATGAATTTTGTTCTACTTATCTATCCTATTTAATATCATACCCTGCATTCTTTTCAACTTCTTAAAAAAAAAATCATTAAGACTAAACCTCATTTCAAAATCTTCAAGCTTTCGTAAGTCCCCTAATCTTTAGCAGCGGGTGGGGGGAATCCACCTGTACAGAGTTCCCAAGAAAATGTCAATTGCTGTCTGTTCATCACTGGAGTTTCAGAAATGGAGCAAGGGTACACCCTATATGAAGTTTTGGGGAGTCATTTAGCAATGGTTCTAGTTGTTGTTATATTAGATAAAACTATTGAAAACAGAAAAGCTATTTTCTTTCCACACATACTAAACCCCAAAAATTGTGTTTTGAAGAGAATATTCTGAAAAATAAGAAATTAGCTGGTGATTTTTGGTTTTTTGTTTTTTTTTTCCAGCCAGGGTAGTGTTTATTGCCTTTCCCTTGGGCTAAGCCAGCACGAAGTCCTTCTGGAGACTCAAGCCCCACAGCAGCAATGGAAGGCAAGAGGGGCTGAGCCGACAGGAAGCCCTGCTCCGATGTCTGGGTCAGGGAGAAATGGCCCTTGTACCTTGGTCCTCTTGAGGCTTCAAGGGCCTGCTTGGCCGTGACCACGGAGCTGAGGGGAAGCCTGTGCTGACTGGAGAAATCTCAGGCTCACAGGGTCCAGTAGGTGTAGATGAGGGTCAGAAGGAGGGAGGTGGCCACAGACAGCAGCATGTTCTTCCGGTTCTCCTGCCGAAGCAGCTGCAGCTCCTTCTCATAGTTGGAGGCTTTGTTCATCAGGCTGCTTTTCTCCTTCTCCAGCGATCTCCTGGCCTCTGAGCTCAACTCTGCCCCCTGAGGTTGACCGATGGCTCTCTTCTGTCCACTGGCCACAGATAATACCTCTTGCCCCAGCTATAATGAATGTGTACTCTTATTCACAGTGATAATGGGAAATAATGGAGGAAGCAAGTATAGTTATTTGGAAATAATATAGAAGATACATCCAGCTCTGACCCTTCTTAGCTGTATGATGTTTGACCAGTCTTAGTTCACCTCCTGAGTATCACATTTCTAAGTGGAGGTGCTCATAATACCTAGTAACTTTGCTTTGAGGATTTTATGATGTAATATATGTGGGAGAAATACTCTGTAAAATATCAAGCAACAGATAAGTGTACAGAAGGGACCAGAACAAGAAAGAATGGGGGAATCAATGAAATCCATCACTGCTATTTTGAAAGTTACCGAAATCACATACTCTTCTGCCCAGATAAAGGGCAGCAAGATAAATAAACCCTAACCAACTTGGAGGGGGTCACCTGAACAGGAGGGGAAGTGTAATTTACTCTTGTATAACCACATATGCCTAGATGCCATTGCCAGAAAAACTGTTGAATGAATAACGCCGAAGTTGGCTGATAAGAATATTTTAAACATTGCTTCCCAACTTTCCTTCCCCTTTCTACGTGGCAGAGTGAAAATCTTACTACTCTGCGAATCAGGAGATATGTCGTCTAGTTTCAGTTCCCTAGGTGTGCATTGCATTGTTATTCATCCATTCATTCATTGGACCAATGTTTATTGACCTCTAAGTGTCAGGTCCTGTACTGAGCACAAAAGATACAGCAGTATACTTCGCACATCCCTAGCAGGGATCACTCAAATTCTCCATCTAGAACTTCTGCATCTGTAAGAAGGGAGAAATGGGCATAATGCTCTCTCCAGTCCCTTTCAGTTCTAATGTCTTTTTTTTTCCTCTCTGCAGATTTTCATCCTATATTCTCCTCCAAAGACTCAGGGAGTCTTCATGCTGATCTTTCCTATTCATTAAATTATAAAATAATATTTATGAATATGTATATAGAGACATTACAATGTCTATAATGTATACACATATGCACGTCTATAACTTATTTCCTAAATAGCATTCCTCCATTCATTTATGCATCACACCTTGAGAGTCTTTGAGGGGAGTCACTTCGCTATTTGTGGTGGCATGTGCAGATATATTAAACAGTCCTCACCCTCTAAGTACTTTGTAATAGAGGAGACAAAAGATATTCACAAATAATTACATGTCAGAATCCTTTCTTTAGAAAAAAAAAATCCGTTCACTTGATGGGATCAGAAAAGATTTCTTGTAGGTAGTGGTGCTAAAATGAGCCTGGAAGAAGGGATAGGATTTTGAAGCAAAGTGGAAGAAGAGAAGGTCATACAAGAAATAGTATGGGCAGAGGAAAAGACTAAGAACAGGATATCTGAAAAAGTACTGACCATATGGACATTTCATGTGTGAGACATGAAAGATGAGGCTGTTAAAGGAGATTGAGGTCAAGTGTGAATCACGATGCCAAATGCAGGTGCTAGGACTTTATGCCTTTGGCTAGCACTGTCTATAGCGTATAATGCAAGCCATATACATAATTTTAAGACTTAAGTGGCCTCATTTTAAAAGGTAAAAAGAAACAAGTGAATTAACTTTAGTGATATATTTTCTTTTACCCAGTGTAGGCAATGTATCATTTCATTTCAACATATAGTCAATATAATCAATACAAAACATTTTAATGAAATATTTTACATTCTTTTTTTCATACTATGTCTTTAAAATCTGTGGGTACTTAACACTTGCAGCACTGTGCTAATGGCTAGTGACCAGTGACTACAGTATTGGACAAAGCAACTCTAGCCTATGGACAGACATTGCTGGGTTTTGAGGTAGAGAGTGGTTCAGTAAAAACAATTTTTAGACAGCTGAATGACGTTTTAGTATGTAGACATGTATCAGATTGTGAGGATATTATGGTCACAGGAAGGATATTATGGACACAAGACAGGGAGACGATGTTGTGGAAATAACCTGGCTTTGAAATAATTGAGGATGGACTGTGGTGGTTGACTCATGTATTATAGAAGTTTGGGAGAAATGCCAAGTCTGCACAATCCAATTGAAGGAGAAAGTAAAGAGCAATATGCCAATTCACATAGTTAAAGGAAAAGGAGAACAGTTTGTTGCATCACCTGATTATCTTGCTTATCTCACTAGATTGGAACCTCAGTTCCACAGACATCTACTAATAAACTGTGCCAGACTTTGGGGAGTTTATAAATATATATATATATATATATATATGTATGTATATGTGTGTGTATGTATATAAATGTTTATAAATGTATTGATATGAACAGTTGTTCTTAATGTAACTTAACAACATCATGGGCAAGGCAGGCATTTACACAACAGAGAGCAAACCTGATTTTGAACACTTTGGAAACAGAAGAGGGAATATACAATTCTGCCTGGAAGAATCTAGAAAAGGTTCTTGGGGGAAGTGAGCTCAGAGCTGAATATTGATGAATAAGGACAATTTCTACAAGTGGACATAAAGAAAGGACATCATGAGTAGAAGGAAAGGCATGAAGGAAATTAGCAAAATATCTGGCATATTTTGGAAACTAAATATTTGGAAACTAAATATTTGCCAAATTTAGGGTCTGTATGGACATATCATATGAAAGGAAGCTGGAAAGGTGATTAAGGGGAAATCGGGGTGAGAGAATGTCAAGAGCTAGTTAAATGAACAGTTTTCCACTTTGCTGCAGAGGCCTGGAGCATCATCAGGGAAAGAAGCCCACTTCCAGAGGTGGGCATTGGGGAACATGGCTTTAGCTTGAGAAAAAGATGCAGAGGGGTCGGCTTCCAAGAGAGTAATATGAAGACAGTAGTTTGTACATTATAACTCGGAGTACTGACTTAGTGTCAGATATAATGATCTGCCTTTTCACTGAAAAGTATCTGACATTTCACTAAATTGACCTTTTCTTGACAATAGCAAACTCAATTGCATCATCCTCTCTGTTCAAAGTTTGAGCATAGAGCTGGCATTGTCAGGGGTACATGTGTCTCTTGAAGGCAAGCCTTCCCTGTTTGGTACTCAGTATTCTAAGAGAAGAAAGAAATCACTCCTGCTTTTTTGTTTTCTTTAAGCTACAGATGATGGGGAAATATGTCTGTACTGGTTTTATAATGCTGCATAACAAATGACTTGCCAGCATCCCAACTTAATACCGATTTATTAACTCACAGTTCTGTAGGTCTGAAGTCCAGGTGGGCTCAACAGGATTCTCTCTGGAGAATCTCACAAGGCTGAAATCAAGCCATCAGTTTGACTGGGCTCTTATCTAGAGAGTCTGGGGAAGGATCTACTTCCAAGTTCATTCGTGGTTGACAGAATCTAGTTCCTTGTGGTTGTAGGAATGAGGTCCCTGTGTTCTTTCTGGTTGCTGGCCAGAGGTTGCTCTCACTTCCCAGAAGTTGCTCTCCAAGTCCTTGTACCTTAAGCTCTCAACAGCACATCAAATCCTCTCTTGCTTGGAATCTCTCTAACCATCCCTTTTGCTACCAGCTGGAGAAAACTCCCTGCTTTTAAAGAGCTCCTCTGATCAGATTAGGCCCACCTGGGTGATCTCCTTATTTTTAGGTCAACTGTTTAGCAACCTTAATTACAATCTGCAAAATCATTTTGCTCTGTAACATAACATAATCACAGGAGGAACACCAGGGGCAAAGGTCATGGAGGAAATGAAGAATTCTTCCCCACCTACTGTGCCCTTACTATATCATATCAGAATACATTTCAAATGGAACCATTTCATTTTTTCCTTGTAAATTGAAATAAGCCACTATACAAGATGAAACAAAGACACAAAATGTCTTTGTCTATAAAAGGACAAATTTCGTCCTTGCTGAGTGACTGATTAAACAGATGGGCAAGAAATTTATATGAGCCTAAGGGGAAAGGAATAAAATAAAAGAGACTTTCATTTCTGGCAGTGTGGTCAAATAAGTACCCTGTATCACACTCACTATTGAAATAACTAAAATGTATGGTGAAGTAACTAAACTATGTGTCCGTCTCTATAAGTATATAACTATATCTATGAGGCTACTTGAAAGGAGGGAATCATGAATGAAATAAAATGAAATAAATAAAATATGAAATAAATGAAATAAAATGAGGAATGATTAGTAAGTTCCCAAGAGAATATTACTCCGAGAATTTCTGCCAAACCCTAGAATCCTTTAGCTTGCACTTTGATGGTTATGTGGGCTTAGCTTTGAGAAAAAGCACGGGAGCTGGTCAGTACAAGGAATCTAATAAGAGACACTCATAAAAATAGTATTCTAGAAGACTATACTGTTATTGTAAGAATGAGTTAGAAATAAACCCTAATATTCCACAAGGAAATCAATTTTGGCACAGAGTGAGAAGACAAAATTTCCTGAGGATTCATAATCACAAATAGGTCCTCCCTTGAGTTTGGTGTTCTAATTCATGCTACAGATGTGGTCCAAAAAACCTCAAGCATTATCCCAGAGGATCATGCCCTCAGGCAACTGGCAGAAGCAAATCTATAACTCCTTTGAAAGACTCAACTTAAACCCAGGCTTCCTGCTAAATGGGAAGGAAATCTAAAAAAGAGTGGATATATGTACACGTATAACTGATTCACTTTGCTGTACAGCAGAAACTAACACAACATTGTAAATCAACTATACTCCAATTTAAAAAAAAGTCATGCTTTTTACGACATGATCATTTACTACTCAGTTTATGTTTGAATCAGATAGTGGCTGTTTGTAGTAGAAGACATACAAGGATATGTGTTGCATTATTCCTAATAATGGAGAAAACTTGAAAGCAAACTTAGGTGTCTGACAGTTGCACGTGTACTGCATATATTTTTAATTGATTTATTAAACTGATTTTATTTTAAAAAACAAAACAAAACAGGCTTCCTGGGTTAAATAAAGTTCCTTAGAAAATGAACAACCCAGAATGAAGAATCACGGAACAAACAAGGAAATAAGACACTATGAGTAAAACAAAAAACCTCAATGGCCTCAGATAATGGAATTTTGGATGATATTGATAAATGCAGATAAATCTAAATAAGCAATGTTTTGTAAAACAGTAATAACAAAAATAATGCCTAACCTAGGAGGTGCTGAGGAATCACACTAGAATGAATATCCTGACCCGAAATGTACATAGTAGCTGGGAGAAAGTGATTGGAGTTAATGTGCTAAATTTGTAATTGGCATAATGATTGTTATTCTCAGGAATTATTTAATTAACTGGTTTCTGTCCTCTTTTTCTACCCTTGATGAAAGTATTGTCATCCAATCAGGATATTTTTCTGGGAAGAACTGATGATCCAACCAGAGAGAGACAGAAAGGATATTAACACTTGTTAATTACTTTATACTGCTTTCTTTTCTTCCAAGCGCTATACTTTGACAAAAATCACTTTAGCACTCTTTCAAAACGTATAGCACCCAAGGATTAGATTTGCACTGATGAATGAGTATCTAGTCCTGGTACTAAAATTAATGCCAAATCCTCATAGAAAGAGGATGAATTTTCCCACAAATACTGACGATCAATACAGCTAGATTCTATTTTGAACTCTGCCAGTCATTAGCTAAGTGGACCTAGGACTGTACCTGGACCAGACATTGGCTTCCTCATTTAGAGAATAGAGAATAAAATAGTTATTGTCTCTCATATCTTTGCTGTTAAACTCCAATGAAACAATAATTAAGCTAGAGCTTTAAAAACTGCAAAGTGCTACACAGATAGTAGCTTTATGAAAACTTTTTATGATGATTAAGTAGATAATAGGAAATCTTTCTATAAAGTTTTTAGGTTGTTCTGATACAAATTCACTTAAATTTTATGTTAAATGTGTTGAATTTTCTGAGTCCAACTTTGAGATTTGAACATGGTGCATTCACATTTCTGTGCAATCAGTCTGCTAATGGTTTAATTCTTCACTTTAATGGTAAAATCAGCATCATCTTCAGATTATAAAAGAAATATATAACTTAGTGTTATAGAGGTTAAAGGGGAGGAAAAAGTTGCTGCAGACAGAGGATAATGAAAACTACAATGAAATAAAAGTTAATGATAAAAGTACCACCATACTTTTAATCTATTTGTGGCATTAAGGTATTTTTTTATATACATCATTTCTTTGATCCTCACCAAAAACAAAAACAAAATTTGTGAGACAGGAAATTAGATTTAAAAGTTGACTTTTTATCTGGTAGTTTATTTTTGCGGTATGCGGGCCTCTCACTGTTGTGGCCTCTCCCGTTGCGGAGCACAGGCTCCGGATGCGCAGGTTCAGCGGCCATGGCTCACGGGCCCAGCCACTCCGCGGCATGTGGGATCTTCCTGGACCGGGGCACGAACCCGTGTCCCCTGCATCGGCAGGCGGACTCTCAACCACTGCGCCACCAGGGAAGCCCAATACTATACTTGATTTTAAAATAAATATACTCAACTGTTACTGAGTATGACAAGTAGAATTGATATTACTATAAAATTTACCAGCTATACAAGTCAGAGGGAAGAGCTTATCCAGTTAACTTGAGCTCTTTAACTGCATGAGGCTAAATTACTGGAATGATCTGTTTGGACCACGTATCTTAATTACCTGTATAATTGTCACCTCTCCAACTCACACTTTTCTATAAACACAAGATTAGAGAAGGAGAGATTCTGCTTCCAAACTTATCAGCAGGACAAATTTACTAAACTCCAGTAACTATTTAATGAAGTGAAAAGAAACTTTAGGAGGGAAAATACATACCCTTCTTCTACAAACATTAGTTACATATACCAATCAGATATGGAGATTAAGACTAATTGGGATTTCATGCCAAAATAAAATTCAGTTCCTATCTCTTTCCTTAAGACCTCATTCTAGTAAATGAGACCCTGAAACAGAAACAGAATTAACTGATTCCTTTTAAGTTTAGTAATTACAAATGCAAAATGAGTATCCTGCAGAGAGCCAGAGGACTACTCAAGCTAATGCAATAATGGTAGCTGTGAGAAATTATGTATGCACGATATCAGAAGCTGAATGGAGGAAAGAAGTGGAGAACCCATTTGAAAATTTGGAATTTGCTCAAAGCTGCTCCTGCAGTAACTCCCAGGATAAGCCCTCAGCACGGAGCAGTAATAAACTCCACAGTTCTATATAATTTACCAACTTTTTTCTTTTCATGTCTAACATTGACCCTTCATGGTTAACTGAAGAAACAAAGAATTAAATAGCTTCCTTAGCCATTTGATAGAGCAATTATGAGCATCTTGACGGATACATTTTCTGCTTAATCTGCTAACAAGTGGTGTCCATTTTCCTCTTAATCTACACCCATCCCTCCACATTTGACCTGACACATGCAGAACACCACTTCCCATGCCCTGTTCTTGTATCTTCTTCATTTGTTTCTTTCTCCTTACAGCTGTCTTATGTGATCATTATAATAGAAGAAAAGTGAATTCTTTGTGACGCTTTTCCTCTGCTGCCCTTGGTTAATTTTTTCAGAATGCGATTCCTATGGGCTCCCTGACGTCCGGGCAGATTGAAAGCTCATCAGTAGACTCTTTCTTAAGTGTTGGTGTCTTTTCAAAGATATTTCTTGGCTTTGAATGAGAGAACTGCTTTTCACAGTGATAGGCAGTGGAATGTGAGGCAGCCATCTTGAAAGAGTTCCAGACTATTTACAACTGGGGGCTTATAAGCACTTAACAATTGAGATTCACCTCAGGCACTAATTTCCGCCCCCACTGCAATTGTCTTTACTTCCTTACACATTAATCTCTCCTTATAAGAACACTCATTTAGTGCTAATCTGATGGAATTCCTTAGTGTAAGAGAAGTTTAGACCCAGAAGGGATTGTTAAACTCATCCCTTCCAAACCCTTTGTTTCTTGGGAGGAAAAATCAGAAGACCAGGGAGGGTAAATGATTTACCCAAAGTCACAGAGCAGGTGAGTAACAAAGTTTGAGCTTCCTGTTTTTACTTTAAATGGAGCAGAGGGGTGGGAGTCAGAGGATTTCCCCCACAGATCTATGGTAGGGGATCCCCTCTGCTGGAGAGAGAGAGAGTGTGTGTGTGTGTGTGTGTGTGTGTGTGTGTGACCACATTATCCTTGCGTGGCCCATGCTCTTTTAGGGATATTGTACTTAGGACTGTAAGGCTTTGTGGATAGCTACCATGCTTCTGAAAGCCAACACCATTCCCAGGGTTGGGTACCCAAGGAAGAGATGGGCCTCAGGGAAGACCACAGAACTTAGAAGGAGAAATGAAGGGGAGTGGAATCCCAGTGCTGTAAGAAGATATGAAGGACTGTGCTCCTACGTGATGGGGTTAAGACAGCACCTCTCTTAAAGCCAAGCGTCTGGAAAAAGGAGGCACCACTGTGAAGACCCACAGCCTATACACAAGTAATCCATTCTCTGAAGGCTGGAGGGTCTGGCACCAGGACTGTACACATAATTTGTGGGACCCACTACAAAATGAAAATGGGCTCCTTGTTCAGAAATTATTAAGAATTTCAAGGCAGTGGCAGCAGAGCCTTAAACCAGGCATTCAGCCCTTCTAAACACAGAGCCCCATGCAAATACACAGGTCACGTGGCCAACAGCTGGCCCTGTCAGGCAGCAAGTTGTTCCCTTGGCAGATGCTGGTCTAAACATCCCAACAAGCAAACATCCCAACATCTTCACTTGCAGGGGGGTTTTGAAGAGAGGAGTCTTTTAAAGGAAGACTTGTGCCTTTTGGAGAGTGGTCTGACTGTGGATACTTGGGCAGGAGGCAAGGACCCTCCACAGGGGAAGTGGATCTTAGGGCCAGGAGATGAGACTCTGAGGTCCAGCAGACCCCGCCCTTGTGAGGAGTCTTCCTTCACTGCCAGTCTAAGAGGATCTGGGCTCTGTGTTTAAGGGAGGATGTAGTTTCCTTACGCTTTTAACAAGAGTTGACCTTGAATGCTGGAAGACAAAGAGTAATGAAGCAGGATCTGTGTCCCTTGTTGCCCACATCATTCCTGGCGTCTGCAGTAAACATGGCAGCACTCAGTAAACATTTGTTGACGAATGGTAACATAGGCAGTTATCTTGAGAACAGAATTTGGTGGAGCCCTTCTGGCCCTGAAAGGAAGAGATTCCGAAAAAAGAGGTGTCTATGGTAATAAAAAGAGGAATGCTTTGAAGCACATTAATAATACTGCAAATTAAGAAAATGTTAGCCTGCCCAAGGAGACTTTTAGAATCATTTTGCGTACAAACTAATTATAAATTATTTTACAGATTTATTAACTACTCAAAAGATTTTTCTAAGACATGTAGCTGTACTTTTCTTTTGCTATCAATGCCAAGAATAACAGCACTGCATTCTTTCTCTTTAAGTTCTGTTATTTAAAGAACATAGTGGCGGGATGCAGGGAGAAACTGGAAGCAGGCAGAGAAAGCTGAGGACAAAGACCTAGAAAAGTGAAAATTGAAAGAAAGGGATTGCAAGGGCCTCAGAAGTGAATATAGTCTCTTTTGAATTACGGTTTTCTCAGTAGTGGGATTGCTGGGTCATATGGTAGTTCTATTTTTAGTTTTTTAAGGAACCTCCATACTGTTCTCCATAGTGGCTGTACCAATTTACATTCCCACCAGCAGTGCAAGAGTGTTCCCTTTTCTCCACACCCTCTCCAGCATATATTGTTTGTAGATTTTTTGATGATGGCCATTCTGACTGGTGTGAGGTGATACCTCATTGTAGCTTTGATTTGCATTTCTCTGATGATTAGTGATGTTGAGCATCTTTTCATGTGCCTCTTGGCCATCTGTATGTCTTCTTTGGTGAAATGTCTATTTAGGTCTTCAACTCATTTTTTAATTGGGTGTTTGTTTTTTTGATATTGAGCTCCATGATCTGTTTGTATATTTTGGAGATTAATCCTTTGTCCATTGCTTCATCTGCAAATATTTTCTCACACATGCACCCCAGTGTTCATTGCAGCTCTATTTACCATAGCCAGGACATGGAAGCAACCTAAGTGTCTATCGACAGATGAATGGATAAAGAAGATGTGGTACATATATACAATGGAGTATTACTCAGCCATAGAAAGGAATGAAATTGGGTCATTTGTAGAGATGTGAATGGACCTAGAGTCTGTCGTACAGGGTGAAGTAAGCCAGAAAGAGAAAAACAAATATCATATATTAACGCATATATGTGGAATCTAGAAAAATGGTACAGATGAACCTATGTGAAGGGCAGGAATAGAGACATAGACGTAGAGAACTGACATGTGGACACAGGGGCAAGGGGAGGGTGGAATGAATTGGGAGATTAGGTTTGTCATAGATACACTACCATGTGTAAAATAGATAGCTAGTGGGAACCTGCAGTACAGCACAAGGAGCTCAGCTTGGTGCTCTGTGATGACCTAGATGGGTGGGATGGGGGGTGGTGGGAGGTCCAAGAGGGAGGGGATATGTGTATACATATAGCTGATTCACTTCGTTACACAGCAGAAACTAACACAACATTGTAAAGCAATCATACTCCAATTAAAAAAAAAAAAAAAAAGGGCTTCCCTGGTGGCGCAGTGGTTGAGAGTCCGCTTGCCGATGTAGGGAACATGGGTTTGTGCCCCGGTCCGGAAAGATCCCACATGCCGCGGAGCGGCCGCCCCCGTGAGCCATGGCCGCTGGGCCTGCGCGTCCGGAGCCTGTTGCTCCGCAACGGGGGAGACCACAACAGTGAGAGGTCCGCGTATCGAAAAAAAAAAAGAAATGAATATAATCTCTTTAGAAAGGGAGGAGAATGGAGGAGGAGGCTAAAGAGGGAAGAGGAGATGCCAGACAGGTACACTGTCCTTTTCCGTGATGGCAGCACACTACACACTCAGTGGGCACTCAGGAAAGTTGTGATTAATGAATCCATAAAAGAAAAAATGAATGGGACATGGTTAGTAGTGTTGTGGTAAATACTTCACAACCTGCTCTTGGGGAGGGGGGATGTTTCGTAGTGTTTAGAAATATCAGTTGTATAAATCCTCCCTCCATGGCCAATTTTAAACTACCCACATGAATTCACTAAGTGTGGAATTAGGAAGAGAGGCACAATATTATCTCCACTGAACAACACAATAGACCTAACTTCAGGAGCATAGATAATAGTAAAATGTAGTATGATAATTAGGAAATAATGAGTTTTCAATATTTATTGCCTTTGTTTTTTAACTTCTTTAATTGTGAATGTCTGTAATGTAGTTCTTAATCATGGCTTTAAGAACTAGCTTGCAAAGTACGAGCCAGCTCCAGCCCTCCAATGGATGGGCGTCCTCAGATGCTGCCATTATTCACGTTGTATAGAAAGAGCTTTTTCCATTTTTCTTTCTTTAAAAGAATTGAGAAAAGCAAATAGGAGACAGTACAAGAAATCTCCTGAGAATATTTTCTCCTTAGCCACTTTTCCAAAGTTTTTTTTTTTTTTTTTGATACATAACTCATCAGAATTTACAAGTGGAATGTTTAAGAGAAGATGAGTGATATATCTATTTCTACCAATAAACTCTATAACATTTTCAACGTTAAATGAACTTAGTAGGGAGGCGGAGTTGCGCAATGTAAAAAGCCTGAAACTAGCAGTTAGCAACCCCAGGTTTAATAGTTTGAGGCTTTGAGCAGGTCATTTCACTTTCCTAGGCCTCAGGGATGCCCACTGCCCCACTTATATCACAGGACTTTGTGGGGATCAGGTGTAGGTCTTCTAACTTGCTGAAATGTTGATAATCTGTTACTTATTCTTAAACGGTTTGGTAAAAATAATATGTTTATATAGAGAAAGATAAAGCAAAGATGTCAAAATTTAACAATCGGTAAATCTAGATGAAGGATATGTAATCATTCAAATTTTTCAAAATAAAAAGGTGGGGAGGACAGGATTAAAGACACAGACCTACTGGAGAATGGACTTGAGGATATGGGGAGGGGGAAGGGTAAGCTGTGACAGGGCGAGAGAGAGTCATGGACATATACACACTAACAAACGTAAGGTAGATAGCTAGTGGGAAGCAGCCGCATGGCACAGGGATATCGGCTTGGTGCTTTGTGACTGCCTGGAGGGGTGGGATAGGGAGGGTGGGAGGGAGGGAGACGCAAGAGGGAAGAGATATGGGAACATATGTATATGTATAACTGATTCACTTTGTTTTAAAGCAGAAACTAACACGCCATTGTAAAGCAATTATAACCCAATAAAGATGTTAAAAAAAAACAAAACCCCAAAGTGCTAACCAGAAAAGGAATAAATAAATAAATAAAAAATAAATATTGCCACAATGAAAAAAAAAAAGGTGGGGAGGGACTTCCCTGGCGGTCCAGTGATTGAGACTTCGTCTTCCAATGCAAGGGGTGCGGGTACAATCCCCCTGGTCAGGGAGCTAAGATCCCACATGTCTCCCAGCCAAAAAAAACCCACATAAAACAGAAGCAATATTGTAACAAACTCAATAAAGACTTTTTAAAAAAATGGTCACATCAAAAAAAAAATCTTTCAAAAAGAAAAAGGGTGGGGAAATGAGGTTATATATTAATGAGGTTATTATACACATGTAGCACTCTGTAAACCTGCAAAGTACTAAACAAAGATAAAGTACTTTTACCTGCTTAAAGAGATGTGGTATCCAGATACCATAGCTATTAAGATAGTCAAAGTTCATTTCATCTAGCTGATTCAATTATTCAGCAATTATTTACTGAGTATGAGACCCTAAATGCTGGTGATACAATAACGAACACGGCACAGTCCATAATCTCATGGAAGTTACATTCTAGTTAGAGGGACACACAGTACACAGGCAATTACAATTTGGTTTCAATAGAATTAAATGATGCTGTGCTGACACAGAAGGAACATGTAAGCCCACCTTATGTGATAAAGAAAGACTTTCCCAAGGAGCCTAAAATCTAAAAGATAGGAATTAATCCAAGGCCTGGAGAGAAGTCAGCATTAGTAGATGTAGCTAGTGTTTATTGAGTATTACAATGTGTCAAACAGTGTTCTAATTACTTTACATGCTCATTTCCTACTCACAGAAGTTCTTTGGGGCGGGCTATTAGTATCCTACTGGGACACCATCTATTGGTGCCCCAGACCCGATAGATGAGGCACAGAGTTATTGTTTTTAGGCTCTGGAAACTTTATTTATCAATAGAAAGGCCCTGATGCAAAACTGACCATGACCTATTCCAAAGAACTGCAAGTTGTTCTGTCTACTGAAGTTTGTACGTGAATGTGCTGGGGGAGGGGTGGTGGTAATGAGGAATTGCGGTGGAAAGAAGTAAAAGGCCTTTAAAACCCTGTGGATAATAGGGTCCCGTTAAAGAGTATTAAGCCTGAAGGCAACAGGATCAAATTTCTGTTTGGAAAGACCACTCTGTCATCGGTGTGGAGAATAAACTGAGGCGAAAACAAAACTAACAGTGGGCAGGCCAGTTAGGAGCCCATCAAATCTGAGGGAAAGAGAGTGTGCCCTGAACCAAGGCACTCACAAATGACAGTGCAGAGAACTAGGTAGAGTCCAGTAGTACTTTGGAGATAGAATTTTACTGGTGGGGCAGAGCCAAGGATGATTGGATTCCAAGGTTTCTGGGTTGGGCAACCCCGTCAGCAGATGGGGAGCCATTCACTGAGATACTGAGAAGAGCTGGGGGGAGGTAAGATGAGATGGGGTGATAATGAAAAGGCAATAAACGGATTTAGCCAAGATCTTACAGAGATCAGGACATAAGAATCTGAATCAAGGGGCAGTCAAAACCAATGTTATTTTGATCCTCTACCAAAAAATCTTTCAAAAGGAGAGTCAGTTCTTGAATTACGGGGAAAACAAGTGGGGTTCCCATGATTCTGGTTGGTTTTAATCATAAGTAGATAGTGAATATGAAAAATACATTATAACCTATATAGACATTACCTTTCATTATTATTTTCATTATCATTACTTATTAATATTTTCCCTTCCTTTTATTAGGTTCAAACACCCAAATAGCCCTTTTTATTTACCCCTCCATAAAAATGTTTCCCTCTTTTACTCTTTCATTTCACATCCTCATCTTCTACTGTAAGATTCAATGGAAGGAAATTTGAGGAGAGTTGAAGTGGTTTTGTCTGCTCGCATCAGTCAATAAGCAAAAGTATTTATTAAGAGTTTCCCAGCGGTGATCATTTCTAAATGTATAGAAATATCAAATCACTATGTTATGCATTAGGAACGAAATAGTGTTGTAGGTCAATTGTACTTCAAAAAACAAATACACAAACTCATAGAAAAAGAGATCAGATTATGGTTACCAGAAGCAGGGGTTGGGTGTAGTGGGTGGGAATTGTATGAAGGCAGTCAAAAGGTACAAACTTCCACTTATAAATAAGTACTAGGGATGTAATGTACAACATGATAAATATCATTAATACCGTTCTACATTATATATAAAAGTTGTTGAGTTCTCATAACAAGGAAAAAGATTTTTTTCTTTTACTTTGTATCTGTGTGAGATGAAGGATGTTCGCTAAACTTGCTGTGATAAGCATTTCATGATGCATGTAAGTGAAATCATTATGCTGTACACCTTAAACTTATACCGTGCTCTATGTCAATTACATCTCAATAAAAAACTGAAAGAAAAATTTAATCAAAAAAAAAAAAAGCGCCTCTCAGGTGAGCATCCAAAGCTCAGGGAGTGACATTGCCATCAAGGGGCCATGTTCTTTGGGGTCAGATAATTCTGAATTTAAATCCTCCTGCATTTACCAGCCACATGCCCTTGGGTAAATAATCTGTTCATCTCTCTGCTCTTCGGTTTCCATCAGAAAAAATAATAAAACGGATAATTCCTCACAGGTCTGTTGTATTATGTGAGATAATAAATGTGAAAGAAAGTAACAGAGAGACTAGGGCTCAATAAATGTGGTTCCTGTCCACCCCATAAGGCTGTTGCCCAGGATAAATGAGCTAATACTCAATAGACTGTTGTGATTTCCTTGGAATAATTCTGCTATATAAGTTCAGTTGTTTTTAATGAACTTTGCTGATGTTGTTTCTGTTATCGTTTTTACTGGTACCAGGGGCTTGCAGCAACCGTGTCTATAAGCCTTTGAAGAGCACTTGAACATATCTTTATTATTATTATTTTTGAATTCCCTTATTTCTTTGTGTCAGCTTGGGAATCATTTCTTTCTTTACTTAGTGCTGCTTTGGAGAAACAGCCAGATGTCTGTACAATTTGTCGTTTCTGGCCACATACTCTGTTATTTAGATACTCGGCTTTGTTCAGCTAAGATACCGTGTCTATTAAAGCTTTCATAGTCTGGAGAAACTATAATTGTGCTGTTCTTGGCACACAAAATGAAAGAGACTGGGAGATTAAAAACTGGAGATAAAGGAGGGCTTAAATGTCACTGTAGGTCTTTAACTTTTTTTTAATAAAAAGAAATAATAAATTTTTTAAACCTTTAATTTTACATAAATTGCCTATTACCAGTATGACTGCTCTGATGAAAAATTATTAAACTATCCATTAAAGCTGGCATAGCTAAAGGGAAGGGACTTTGGGGTTGGAGAAGCAGTTAACCTTCTCCCCAATTTAATAGCATTGTCTGTAAGGATTAGATGGTATGGCTTCTCTGTGACTTGTACTCCTAGACCAAGACCTGCAACTCCCAACTTTTAAGACTCCATTGTGGCAGATGCTTGAGCACTTCGTGATGTCATAGAAAACCAAAGAGGCATCTTGAATGTTAAATTTGCCAAGTACGTTTGGTTTTCCTTTTTTTAAAAATAAATTTGTTTATTTTTGGCTGCATTGGGTCTTTGTTGCTGCACGCAGGCTTCCCCTAGTTGCGGCAAGAGGGGGCTACTCTTTGTTGTGGTGCACGGGCTTCTCACTGAAGTGGCTTCTCTTGTTGCGGAGCACGGGCTCTAGGCGCACGGGCTTCAGTAGTTGTGGCACGTGGGTTCAGTAGCTGTGGCACGTGGGCTCAGTAGTTGTGGTGCACGGGCTTAGTTGCTCCACGGCATGTGGGATCTTCCTGGACCAGGGATCGAACCTGTGTCCCCTGCATTGGCAGGTGGATTCTTAACCACTGTGCCACCAGGGAAGTCCACCTTTGGTTTTCCTTGAGCAAGGTTTATTCTGCGGCTGCTCTAATACTATCTCTTAGCACGTGGTCTGAGTGATTACAAAGCAGAACGAGATTTCACTTCCTGTGTCCCAGAGAGCCTCATTAGAAACTGCAACCTTGGCCCCCCTCACTTCTCAAAAATTCCAAGAGATTTCGACTTAAGATAAGTGTTCACTTTTTGTTTGTTTGTAATTGTGCCATCTTGCTTTGAACAGCAATTATAGTGTGTGTTAGCATTTTAATGTTTAACAGGAATTTCCATTGAAAGTTATTTGTATAAAAGTGGACTTAGTGTTTTGCAATCCAGTTACACTATTAATGAGAACTGCGTTTATTTTATTCTTTTCTTGTTAAAGTATTACCCTCCCAAAGATACTAATTCTGCTTCATTTTTGTGAAGTGCCCAAATGTAAAGTTCTATTCCACAGTATCTTACTCAAGGCTCCTGTCATAACACCCCTGTGAGACAGACATTATTATCTTAATTTTACAGGTGAGGATACCAAACTCAGAAACTTTCAGTTACAAAACTACACAAAAATGTGACTCAAGGGCTTTGACTCCCAATCCAATGGTCTTTGTACTTCACCCTGTACAACTTGCTCATATTAGTTGAGGTCTCAAATAAATTAAAAAATCTTAGTTTTCCTCAGTGCCATAGTGGGCATAAAGATGCTTTGGAGGGCATAATGGACTTTCCATAAGTGGACGAGGCAGTGTAAAGAGCTAGGCCAGCCCTGCAAACAAAAGCCTGGAGAAATCAGGATTCCCAAAGAGAGAAAACCCCAGTGGGTGTATTTAAGTCATCTCAGACATAAAGAAGTTGGGCCGGCAGCAGCAACTTATCCCACAGAGGAAAACCTTCATGGTGATAACTGGGCTTATCACAAAGGAAGAGTCTGTGGGTGGAGCATTGGAGTCTTCGAGACTGAGCGACATTCAGTGGCAGTAGAAGAAGTAATGACCCCATATTCAGTCAGGTTTAATAATCTAATGTTTACCAGATGATATGTGCGTTGCAATAGAGAACTGGAGAACTTTGCCATGATATTCTCCTAAATCTTGGGCTACTTCCCCAGCAGCCTTCACATCCTTAGTCGCTTTTTTCGTCTCTTTCCTGCCCGCTCACTCAAGCAGAATTCAGCTGTGAGATGGCTTCATAGCTTCACGCACCCCATGCAGGTAAATGTCTCCCAAGTTTTATCCCTAAACCCAGCTATGACCCTTTGGTCCCATAATTATCTACACAAGGGACCTGACCCATTACTACCTACCAATGGGAAGAGTGTTGGGATTTTTTCCCCCAAATTCCACCTCCACCAGGACCACCCTCCCCAGGAAGATATCAGTGGAATCTGGGAGTATTAAAGGAGGAGAGATAGGAAAGACATTCCAGCACAGAGATGAGAGCACAGGGGTATGGGGAGCCATGAAGAGGCCAACCTGACAGGCATGGGGCTGGTGTTGGTGAGTAATAAGAGGGAAGAAGCCAACTGCCCAAGCTGGGACCTCAGAAGGAAGGGCCTGGGCTGGCAAGGGGAAGAGATTGGACTTGATCTAGTGAACAACTGAAAACAGATGACCGACAAAATAAGTTGTGTTAGGAAGATTAATCAGACTGTCTGGACCATAGGAAATGAACACAGAGACACACCCAAATGTTAAGAAACAAGGGAGGCACTAAGTGCCTGGACAAGACAAGGAGAGAAGAAATTAAGGAGAGTTTACTGACCGTGGTGACCAAGGAGAAAAAAGATAATAGAAAACGATTTGGAGTTTTGTGCGTCATTCCCTCCACTGTAAAAATACAGACACAAGATTAATACAGACCTGTTGAGTTGGAATCTCTGAGTAGGGGGGGCAAGTGTGTGTTTTCTAAAGACTCTGCAAGTTCAACGTGGGGAACCACCAGCCTGTGGAGCAAAGCAGACAGATTCCAGGCGGACTGCCTTTCAGTTAGTCTTCTCGGATTTCTCAGTCAGCGGGCTTAGCCCATTGCTAGGAGGTGTGATGGAACACGCAGGAGGCAGCAGCTAACACTAGTGCAACACTTCTGAACACTGGACTCCTAACTGAGGTTCTAACTACAAGAACAAGAATTCAGGAGAGGAGGGAGTGGACCATGGACTAGGGCATCAGCTGGAGAGCCCTTCCTAGAGGAACTGGGACATGGCCCAGACCTTGAAGAATGGCTGAGCTGTAGCTGCAGACAGACAGGTGGATCAGGGAGCTGGCGAAAGCAGACTAAGCATCATGCGGTATAGTTTTGAATGGGGAACGTGGGTGCTACATTTAGGTAGCAGAGGAGGCCAGGTGATCCCCAGCCTCCCTCCAAGTTGCTCTTCTATATGAGGCCAGTGACCCTCATTGAGGCCACGGGCAAGCACATTTTTACCTTTGCTTTTCCCATCTCTCCCATTTGTAGCTGGCCCTCTTCAACCACATCCTAGCTTTTTGTCTCTCATACTGTTTGTGAGCACACATTAAATTCATTTACACTAAGATATAAGGACACATAATCCCTTATGTTAGCCTGGCATATTAATAAGCCTTTGTGTAGTGATGTCACTTGTAGAACACTTACTTCCTTCTCGTTATAGCCCTATGGAGTGGGGAAGTTAGAGATTGTCCCCATTTTATAGAGAAGGAAAAAAGGTTCAGAGAATCTAAACAGCCACTGCAAGATCACTAAGGGGAGAATTTCAATAGGGGACTTGAACACAGGTTTCTTTCTGCCACCCTGTTCCACATCTTGCTGCGGTATTTGCATTTCAACAGGGATCAGAGCCCTGTGCTGAAGGTAGGTGGCTCCGAGGATTTCAGACATCGACCCAGAGATAGGAGAAGATTCATTCTTTCAGTGGAGCCCTGAGTCACGCTACATAAGTTACTGCCTTTGCCTCCACATTACCTGCGAGTTGTGTGATCACAGGCAAGTTAGAGAAAATTGCCAGAGCTTCACTCTACCTGTTTTTGAAATGGAAATAACTGTATCTGCCTAGTAGGATTCTTCTGACAATTTCCTGAAATACCACCTGGATAATGTCCTTGTCACACAGTCGGTCTCAACAAACCTCCTTTTCTCTCCCCCTTTTCTTCCCCATTTTATCTACACACAAGGCAGGCCATGCTAAGCTAGAACCCCAGCCTCACCCAGTCCCTACAAAGACCTTTCCTATCGCCTCTCCTTTGCTTTTGCTCTTAGCCCTTCCTCTTCTCCGCTAAATCCCTGTGTCCAACCACACCAACCCTCCTTCGCTTCTCAATCTAGCCAAGCTTTTTCCCTGCGCAGTACTTTTGCACACACTGGTTAGTCTGGCTGAAACCCACCTTGCCCTCCTCCAGCCCTCCTTGGTCCTTGTGCTCCAGGCGTAAGCCCAAATGTCACATCTTCAAGAAGGACGAAGTAGCTTCCCCCTGTATTCTTTCTCACTGCATCCTGTACTTTTCCTCTGTTATTACAATTTGTAGGTACATGTGAACCTTACATTTACCGGTTTAGTTTCTGTCTTCTCCACGAGACTATAGCCTCCCATGTTGGTCACTATCTCTGGGGCACCCGGTACAGAATCTAAAACCTAAGTCACGTTCCATAAATATTTGTGGGCTGTGTGTTGGGTGAATGCTGCTCTTCTCTCTCCCTTTTGGGATGACCTCCTACAGCCTCCTCAACAAATCATATACTACATACCACCAAACAGCATTCCCATCGAGCCCACATACCTGACCATCTCCTTCATTTTCTTTTCCCAACAGTTATTCATACATTATCACGAATGAGGTGGTGTTCTCTGATTGTTTCATGATCCTCTAATCACACCATCAGTTTTCCAAGGGCTAAAACTTTTTAAGGATCTTTTTTGGGATCCCCCATAAACCTAGTAGAATAGCTGGAAATGCTATCAGTGCTCAGTATTTCCTGATGAATGAATGAATCAACCCATCAATCCTAGTATAATCCTTTTTTGTGCAGAGAAAATCTTCACTTAGCAAATAGGGAGAGACTATTGCATCAAAACAATCTCTAACCACGACCCATTGCTGTTGTCCCTCTTCTGGGGTTACCATTTTGAATTTGAATGTGAAGCAAACAATCTTATCTTGAAAGGGGGATTGGATTTATATTTAATAAGAGAGACTGAATCGGAAGCTTGCATTTTTTCCCAAAATTTAATAACAGCACTAGTAAAGCCTTACACTCCTCAGCTGGCCTTATTTCAGGTGTAAGAGTACAGAGCTTCCAGGTAAGCTTCTGTCTTGATGTTAGAGCAAGGCCCATAACACCAACCCTGTTTAAATTCATTGAGAGCCAGGAGGGGGTCACATAGCACGGCATCTAGTCGGAGCATGCTTTCAGAATCAGTCAGTCCAGTCCAGGCCTGGGCAGAGGAGATGAAGGGAAACATCTGGTTACTGAGAGCCACTGTCCCCAAACATTTGAGATACTGATAGCTACCACTGATGACCTCAGTAAGTAAAGACATAGCTTTTGATCTTATCCCCTTCCTCCGTTCACAAGTAGAACGAAATGAAACAAAAAACATATCAGTAAAGCATGTCATTGTTATGCCCCAAATACTAACTTACTGAAGGGGGATTTCAATTGCTACCTTCATCCCATTATACTGAAGTAGAACCTTTAGTTTACTGGTTGCCCTGCTGCTAAACCTCAGGTTGCTCCGTTGCTCATTTTATCAGTATTCTTTGAATGATTAACAACAAAAACATATATATATTTACATATATATGCATTTATGTATGCATTTAAAATTATATATGCATTTTAGTGTACTTTGACAGTTGCCCAGCAAGTTCTGTCTAGATAGTATCTTCCCTCTGGTTTAGTATTTGATCTTATAACACAGAGCAGGGAAAGGTAGGTAAGTTTTGCTAAATAGCTGTTGTCCATGAACGCTGTCAAGGCTGGTATGGCATCTGTTCTTTGTGTGACATCACTTTATCCCCTGTATGCCCACCCCTGCTTGGCTTTGTGACAATCAACAGAGCCAGTAAGAGATGACTGCTGATGAGTCCCCTTCTATCCCCATCTCTCAGGCTGCAGAAGTCCTGAAGGTTGATGGAGGGCCATGCTATTCAAACAGCAGGCATGGCTGAGACAGAAGCTCCTGGTGCTGGGAAGCCTTGCTGTTGGGAGTCTCCTGTATCTAGTCGCCAGAGTTGGGAGCTTGGATAGGTAGGTGATTAAACACATACTTATGCCTGTATAACTTTAAATGTCTCTTGATTTCAACTTCCTTAGGACATAATTTTAAATCTATCCATTTGTTTTCCTCCTTCAAGATTCCCAAGAAGCATGTTTTTCTGCAGTATTGATTTTGATTTATTGAGACTTTAAAAGAAAGAGATCCAAGTTGCTCAAACCAAGGTGTTCATCAAGATCCATTTGTATTCTGTGTGTGTTGTTTGCTCTCAGAGAAGGGATAAAGCCATGTACAGTAAAAATGTCATTTACTATAGCTCTGTGTGCATCTGGTTGTTGACCTCTAGCCGTAGCAAAATAGTGATGATGTATTTATGTATCTACATTTTGAAATTTATAAGTGGGCAATTAATGTGCTACCAAGAGAGTTAAAATTATGTATGAGACTGTAAAGGAGCTCATCAGGTTTGGAATCCATTGCCCTGGAAAGATGGCTGCAGGGGGAGTTTTAACTATGTTAATTAGCTCTGGTTTCCAGGAGCTGAACATACCAGACAAGGAGTCTGTCGCTCAGAGTAATGGCCCAGAAAGCAATGGAAAGTTCACAGAGAGGAAATTTACAGAGCTAGGGTTTGGCTCTAAATAAGCCAACAGTTGAGGGGTACTAGACCTGCAGAAGTCCAGCAGTGTCACCTGGCTTCAGATTGAATGCCACTGGACTGTCCCACATCCGGTATGATTAGAAAGGGTAGAGAAGTTAATTTCTGAAATTTGAAGCTTCCTTTAAAATTAATTCTTGCTCTTGAAAAACTGATGTATGCTCCCCATGAATTCAATTCCCATTTTCTATAAAAGTGTAGCCACACATTAAAATAAAAATATCTTCCTTACAGTTTTTCTTTTCTAATCTATAGATCTTATCACAGAAATACTTAACAAATAGTATAACAGTGGTCTTTGCTTTCCTTCAGCCAGTATTAATTTGGACTGATAAAATGAACCCCTTTGATGCTTTTCAATTCAAAATTCCTAAGTAAACTTCCTACTCACTATGGGAAACGGTATAACCCAGAGCTTATCACTGACTCCAAGTAGTTCCCTAAAGTAGGACTTGTTATTAGTGAAGAGCCTTGAGGTGGTACCATTGTCCTATGTCCATAATGGAACTTTTATATCAAGTTCTTCCCAATACCTTTAGTTTGCTTCTAATCATTTGCTTTATTGAGTAATTGATCTAACAATCATTAACATATTAGTTATTTAGTTGATAACTCTTTTCATTGTTAACCTGGTCTCTAGTCTCTAATGGGGTAGCTTTTATAAGGAATTGAATTGCTTGGGGGGCTTTCTCAAAACCTCTCATTGCGAGTTCGAGCAGATTGTCTGAAATTGACACATGCTGACACAGACCTGTCCTTTAGAAACTGAAGACCCTGCTCTCTGGGCGGGAGGCTGAGCTCAATTACTTCTACTGTCCCTTCCAATCCTAAAATTTCATGTTTTTTAGTCTGGGGTCCATGCCTACTCTTTAGGGAGTGGAAATAATATGATATTTTTTCCTATCTTGAGTTAGGGAGTCCAAAAAGCAATTGTTCTGCAGGGAATGAGCTCCCATGGTAGAAGGTAAATAAAGGAAAGAAGGAAAATGACCTTTTCTAGAAGTAGAGAAATTCCTTTCGAGCTCAGACAGGGCAGACACTGTTTCAGCCTCTCTCAGCCTGGGTTCTGTGAGAGAATCAAGTCCTACAGCAAAGAATTTGATTGACTGTTTCCTCAGTTCTCCCAAGGACAGCATCATTCAAGATGCCTGGGAGAGAAGTCCATCCATTACATTCAATGGATGCCTTAAGGGATTAGGGTTTAATTCTCAACCAGAGCCCAGCAAGAGCTAAAAGATGAATTTGTGACATCCCCATCAACGTCACAATTGAAAACATACTTTGACTATGTATGTGTTGCTCCTTATATATCTTCCATTTAGAGCTCTAACATATTAATCCTATTAACAAAGTTATGAAAACAAAATTCATGTTTCTCTAAAATATTAACTGTGATTAACCCTGTTTTTTATAGTATGTCATATTTTTATGTTTTCCACAGTGAGCATAAGTTGTTTTCAGAATCATAAAAAACCCACAAAAAAGGTAAAATATGTTCATATATTTCCTTAAGCATTATGATAGCTGTTTAAACATTGCATAGGCCGAGCCCCTTCCCCTCAGTTCTGCAAAATGCCTTGGCATGACCTTGAGGTTCTTCCCTTCTCCCTTTAATTGTAAACATTACAGAAGATAAGAAAGGTACAGTGGGGTCTCTTGGGAAAAGCAAGAGACAGCCTCATTGCCACAGAGAGGGGAGCATAGACTCCAAATTATTAGGGCAACTAGAAGCTTCATTTGGAGGAATTGGTTTAACAGCCATTTCGACTAATACTATACCCTTTAACAAGAAAGCAAAAATACCTTCTCAGATAAACTTAGGAAAGTTATAATGAATTCAGTTCAATTGCAGACTATACCCCAAAGGAAATTCAATTTACTAACCATATAAATTGGTCACACCAAATTAAATAGTCACTCCAGCCTAATATCACTGTGATTGTTACCACAACTTTCTCTCTGAAAAAAAGCAGTGGTGCTTTTTCACTGCTTAGGGCAATGTTGAAGTGGAAATCCTCCTTTCCGGCTCCATCCTTTGCTTTGCTTCTTTCATGAGCTTGAGTCTCGGATTTAAATGGGCTTGACGATGAGGACCTGAGGTTTCTGACACTGCCAGAGTCTTGTTGATTTCTGGTCCCAGGTGTGGTAGGTGATATACAGCACTTGCTGTTGGCATTCGGTTTGCTCCTATGTTCAGCAAAGTGAAAACATAAGCCTGACCTTTTTAGATAGAAAGAGAAAGAGAAGCAGAAGAAATACGTACTCTTCTAGCTGTCCCCAAGGCCAAAAGCAGGAATTCTCCTATAATGGAAAGCTCAGCCAGTGCCAAGACTGGAATTTTGCAGGTTGATGACGCAAATAGCCGAGGGCAGAGACTGGGACCTCTTTTCAGATTATATCTCAAAGATTTTTCGGAGTCATATGAGTGCAGCTGAGCTGCAAGAAAATAATACCACATGAAACCCACAGGACGTGGCCTCCTAGTTGCCCTTTAGCCTCCCAACTGAAGATTCTAATCTTCCGTCTTTCGTATTTTCTAAATGATGTTAACTGGTGGGCTGCTAAAAGGCTATTAGTATGGTTGGTGTCACTTGTCTGTCCTGTACTGTGAACGTCAGTACACGCTATAGTCAATTAAGAGCTTGGTGAGTAAGAATTTTAAGAAACACTAATAAAAATATTCCATCAATTATGTGTGCTTCATTTAATACAGAGTTGCTTAAAATAAAATTTCCCAAACATATGTTCATTGTGGATTGCAGTAGGCAGAGAGCAGTGGTTTTATTTATGCATTTTAAGTCTTACTCTCACTGGGGAACCAGAGAAATGAGAAATTAGTTGCAGTGAGCTCCTTAGAGCATCTCTCTGTTGCTTACAGGCTACAACCCATTTGCCCCATCGAAGGCCGGTTCGGAGCCCGTGGTCAGGCTGAATTCCCCCTGCGCGCCCTGCAGTTTAAGCGTGGCTTGCTGCACGAGTTTCGGAAGGGCAACTCTTCCAAGGAGCAGGTACGCCTTCATGACCTGGTCCAGCAGCTCCCCAAGGCCATTATCATCGGGGTGAGGAAAGGAGGCACCAGGGCCCTGCTTGAGATGCTGAACCTCCATCCGGCAGTGGTCAAAGCCTCTCAAGAAATCCACTTTTTTGACAATGACGAGAATTATGCCAAGGGTATTGAGTGGTATAGGAAAAAGATGCCTTTTTCCTACCCTCAGCAAATCACAATTGAAAAGAGCCCAGCGTATTTTATCACGGAGGAAGTTCCAGAAAGGATTTACAAAATGAACTCATCTATCAAGTTGTTGATCATTGTCAGGGAGCCAACCACAAGAGCTATTTCTGATTACACTCAGGTGCTAGAGGGGAAGGAGAGGAAGAATAAAACCTATTACAAGTTTGAGAAGCTGGCTATAGACCCTAATACCTGCGAAGTGAACACAAAATACAAGGCAGTAAGAACCAGCATCTACACCAAACATCTGGAACGGTGGTTGAAGTACTTTCCAATTGAGCAATTTCACATCGTCGATGGAGATCGCCTCATCACGGAACCCCTGCCAGAACTTCAACTCGTGGAGAAGTTCCTAAATCTTCCCCCGAGGATAAGTCAATACAATTTGTATTTCAACGCTACCAGAGGGTTTTACTGCTTGCGATTTAACATTATCTTTAATAAGTGCCTGGCGGGCAGCAAGGGGCGCATTCATCCAGAGGTGGACCCCTCTGTCATTACCAAATTGCGCAAATTCTTTCACCCTTTCAATCAAAAATTTTACCAGATCACTGGGAGGACATTGAACTGGCCCTAAAATAATGTCATACGACACTATGTGTTGTGCCCGGGGACACACAATGTCTCGTCTGGATTAAAATATGCACTTTTCCTATAGACACAACTGTCCAAGTCATTTTTCCATGTATACTTGTACATACGCAGTGTGTGACCAAATATAAGATCAGCTCTTTTTCTACTGAAAATTTACAAAAACAAAAAACAAACCAATTTGCTGTCTACATAGTTGCATCTTTTATGCTATTTACAAAAAGAAGAGGTGGTGGTACTGGGGGAAAGTGACTTCAGCTATTCTCAAAGAGTTAGTCTTCCTCTGAGTCAGAATTTGTCGCCTGCCATTTTCATAGATTTAAGCCAAAAGATTGACATGTGAAAATGTACCAATGGCTGTGAAGTTTCAGGAAGTAGAGGATTCGGTTATGCATTCTTTTCTAAGGGAAAGCTGACTCTTTAATTCAGATGCTGAATTGATGCCATGAAAACAGAAAATACTATTTTCTTATTATTTAAAAAAATGTCTTATCTCATAAAATTGACATCGTTCCAAAGTTCCTGTGGTGATTTTGCACTATCGTTTTCTCATATGGACCATGGTGTCACTTGTAGCATGTCAGTCACACATCGGAAAGTCAAGTCCTTTTACTTCCGTGTTCTATGTCAACAAAGAGAAATGTCATGTACATAGTGTATATAGTTGTAAATACTGGTTTCACACTAAGTAATTCTATTTTGTAAACTGAATATGGCTATTTAATTTATTGTGAAAATTAAATTTATTGTGGTATTTAAAAAATGGAATGGATTAAAATTACTCTATGTGCAATTTTTTTTTATTCATTTTGTTTTATGTGCCCCTTGCTGGCTCCCAAAGTCAAAGCTGTTTATGTGCACATGAGAGCACTTGGAAAGATGCACTTCTCCGTTGGATTTCTGTACCCTTGTGATATGAAGCAAGGTTGGATATATTTTTTAAAAATATCTCAACCATCTGGAAATCTAGTATAACAGCCACCTCAAAGAGCACTTGTGCTTCCCTGCTACAACCTTGTAACAATTAACTTACTTGCAGTTGCTCCTGGTGCTAGGAGACAGACAAGAAATACTTTAATATAATCAAGGCATAGAAGAATCACAGTTTTATATGAACCTCTAATCAAAGTCAGACCAATAGAGAAATTAAATAAAATAAGATTAGAAAACTTGTGTAGCCTCTGTACTGAAAGCTGCTGCTGATGCTTCCGCAAACTCTCAGAACTCCCTCTTTGAGATGAAACTACATCAGCCTGCTCAGGAATGATCAAATTACGTAGTGTTGCTATTACTAACATAAACATATGGCTCAGATTTCCATCCAGAGAAATTAATGCTAAATTGGGTGCTTGCTAACATCAGATAGCCTGTACTGTTCTGCATTTACAGATGCTTAAATATAGTTCGGAAAACCTTGGAAA
Organism: Globicephala melas; assembly: GCF_963455315.2. NCBI lineage: Eukaryota > Metazoa > Chordata > Mammalia > Artiodactyla > Delphinidae > Globicephala > Globicephala melas. The sequence continues at coordinate 43,540,151 of NC_083327.1, read as the reverse complement.
GAGGTATCAACAGAAAAAATAATAATAATAAGATGGATTTTTCACAATCATGGTTGCTTATCCAGTGGAAGATGTTTAAGGGAGTTTTGTTCACATTGAGAGTGCCTAGCAAATAACAGTGGATTCCCTTTTGATTGTACTAAGTGTTGATTTTCTCCATGAGTTGTTCATCCTGTCCAGTGATTGATGGTGAACTTTTCTAAATAAATAGCCCTTTGCCCTTCATTGTCGGTATATGTTGCTTCTCAAGCTTCAGCCTTGGTAATCATCTCTACCGTTTCAATTAGCATTGGTGCTGTTTTCTCAGCATGGAACAGGCATGACACCAGCACATGCTGAGAGGCCAGCTTCTCACTGACTGCACAGTGAGTCTGGAGTGAGAGTCTTGGGTCTAAGTGTCAATCACTCTCGTTTAAGCCGTGAAGGAAATCAAACATAAGGAACTTAGCATCAGACTTCTCTATGCCTCAACTCTCAGCTAACCGTCAGAGTAAACTGACTGAATACTACACTCAAGGACATAATCAACACATTATCATTAATTTTATTATAAATCTTCCTAGAGCACTCTACAGCTAATACAGTTTTATACCAGTAACTGTCAAAGTATGCTCGACTGGAACACTGACGTTTCAAAAACTCAGCCTAGGTATTCCACCAGTAAAACTGAAAAATAGCAATCTTTTCCTAGACTCATAGAGAAATTTTTAAAAGTAATGAATAGAAATGTTTCAGTGATAATCTTTTATAGTCCAATTTTTTCTTCAACTTTGCTGCTGCTACCAAGAGTATATATCAGAGTTGATTCTAAGATTCTATTTGACTTGTGCTGTCTTTTATAATTTGTTGCTTTTAGCTCAGTAAGCAAGTATTTCTTCATCACATGCAGAAAAAAAAAGTGTTGCAGTTTCCAGTTGTTAAATAAGTGTGAGAGTTGTTTTAAACCTTGGGGCCTCCTCACAGATACCTAAAACAGGACGCCTGGCCTAGGAGGATGTTTTTAGAGGCAGGTTTCATTTCACTGAAAAAAAAGCAAACAAAACAAAAAAACAGTCACAACCACTGCTGATTGAGCTAGGTAGAAATAAAAATCCTACGACCTTAATAGCACACTCCACTGGAGGTTTCAAACCTCCTTGTTTAGAAAATGTTTCCTGTTGTCATCAAACAGGTAACCGACCTCTAGAGGAATCTACAGCTCATCACAATAGATCCACTAGGATTCTCTTTAGTAAGTTATTCCTTTTACGTCCTGAAAACTTTGCATTTCTTCCAGAGGCTTGGTGGCACCATACGGTTTTGTGAAACAGTTCCAGCTGCAAAGAGTAAAAAACTGTTTAAGCAACGGTGAGGTTTCTGCTGGATTGTAAAGCTGAAACGACACCATTTTGGAAGCCAGGGAATTCCCATTATAATTGTACAAACAGGAACAGGAGTCCCAAGGGAGTGAGAGAGAGAGAGAGAGAGAGAGAGAGAGAGAGAGAGAGAGAGAGTAGGGAACAGAGAGAAAAGGAGACATGCAAACCCATAGACAGACATCAAATTCCAAGTCCATCTTGTAGTCACCTGAAATCACCTCACAAAAACCTTCAGTTGATGAAGGTATTAATTTTTCCCACTAATTACACTGTAGTATAGGAAAAAATCTAAGACATCAGGGTCTTTAGGTGATGTGTGATAAAGCAAAGGCATGTAAATCCATTGTAATCACATCTGATCTTAGATTTGGTACCTGTTATGTTGATGGACCAGCAATTGCCAGAACAGTTTCCACAAAAGCTGATGGAGCCTTGTGAGAGCACTGCTTGGGGTGCTGCCCCTGGAACAAGGGCCCTGCTGGAGGACAAGCTCCAGGACCGGTGAAAAACTCCTGGGATGCTGCTAAGGGAAGGTAAGAACCAAGGACAAGTGCAGCCCCAAATCCAGTCCTGCCAATAAGCTTGTGCTTTGTCCAGTTATCAGTCTGCTAAATTGGATTGTCTTCATAAGCTTAATTTGAGAATTTTCCATGGATGGAAAATTTCAAATGATCGTAAATCGTGTCTGCCTGCTGAAGCCTTTTGTACTCTTTTCACACACTCAGCAGCCATTTTCCACTTATGAAAACAGACACAGTCTAAGCAGAAAAGAAAACTTTGCTGAAAACATTCCCTCTAAAAATGACTAAATACAGCAAAATCTTAGCAATTCAGGCTAACAAGGTGAAAATATTTTAAAGCAAATTCATTGCAATTATTCCCAAGTAGGCAAAGTACCAAACTATACTAACAGTGCATTGATAAATAAATATCTAATTGCACCAACTTTACAAAATAAAAGCCTCTTAATTGGCATATTGTTTTCGTAAATGGGTGTTACTTCAAGTATTTCAAAACAGTCTGTCCTCTTAAGTAGGTTACTCAGGCCCCCTAGTATCTGTTTATGAATTTTTATAGCAAACCTTTCTTTTACAGCTAGTGCAAGGATGAAATTTAGGCCAAAATATGATCATTTGGTAAGGCCCTAATAAATTATACCTTATGATACATCCTACAAGAACAATTTCTTTATGTTTTTAAAGATTTATTTCCAATTACATTTTATCATAGCTTTAAGGAATAAGAGTGCTCTTTCATAATGATTAGAAGTGGATTGGTGCATTGAAAAGGCAGAACTGAACTGAGAGCAATATGCATTTCCCACAGAAAACACCTGATTGGTATTCCAAGAACAAGTGTCTGTTATTTAGAGTCAGCTCAGTCGAAAAGCAATAGCCTTTCAATCATATCAAGGAGGCAGCAGCATGCTTGGTACCTCATCGGGCTAGTTCCATCACGTCTGAATTTGTGAACCATATCAGTCTACCAGGTCTTGGGGAGCTGTTGGTGAAAGGATTTATTGTTTCTAAACATACATGTCATCCCCCTTTAAAAACAGTCCACCAAGAAGGTGAGTTGCTCCCAGAAGATTGGTAACATCATTTCAAAGAGCTGCCTCACCTCCAACCTTTCTAAATGCACACAGCTTTGCTTTACATTACCTTTTCTTTAACGGCACCAGAGAACAATCTTTAAGACCAACTGCAAAACTGCCTGTTTCTTTGGTAAGGCCACGTGGATGGCATCCTCCATCTCTGGCTCATTTGTTCCAGGAATGAGGCAAAGGTGTCCTTTCAAAGACAGTTCTCTGGGTATGCTGACCATGGAAGAGTCATACTCTCTCCTTGCCACCAAGCTTCTGGCTATAGGTCCACCCATCCTGAGACTTATATCGGGAGATACAGGAAAAAGAAGGAAACTGAACACAACATTCTCCTGTAAGTAAAGTACCGTAACGTTTTCAAAAGTGTTTAGGAAATATATTTGTTTCATTGAACACAAAGGAAATATAAGCTAAATGTAAGTGAAATGGGCAAGTCAGTTCATCTCTTTGGGCTTGAGCTTTCTATTAAATAAAATAGGAGCATCAGATTAGGGGATGTTTAAGCTCTTTCAAGATAACATCATACCGTCAGATGAAAACGATTACTGGAGCATGCTTTTGACAGTGAATGTCACGGAGTTGAGGGCATGAAGGCGGAGAGGAAAGAGGGGTTAGACTCAATGTACTTAGCTGTTCCTGTGCGTAGAATCTCTCCCAAAAGTTTCATATCTATGGTTTTTCTTTAAGGGATATTCTTTTTCACTTTTCCCTTGTAACTGAATTTTCTTTCTATTCAACCTTATTCTTGGCTTTGGCTTCCATTTTGCCTGTCACTTCCTGCATTAATTAACTTTTGTTGCATAACAGACCACCCTCAAAACATCCTGATTAGCTCAGGATTCTGTTTCTTATCCGGGCAGTCCTTCTGGTCTGGTCCAGCTGGGCTCCACACTGCTGGCCTTCCTCATGCACCTGTGGTTTCTGGCAGGTCAGCTGGTGACTGGATGATCTAAGGTGATCACTCTTAGATGTTGGTGGCTTGTGCAGCTGATCGATTGGTGCTACTTGCCAATACTGACTATTGGCTCAATGACAAAGGTGCCTGGGTTACATGTGTCTCACCTCTTAGTAGACTTACTCGGGTGTATTCATGGTAGTCAGAGGGGTGTAAAGAATAGCAAGAGATGGCAAATCCCAACATGCAAGCATTCTTCAAGCACCTGTTTGCATCCTGTTTGTTATTTCTCATTGGCCAAAGTATGCCACATGGTCAAGCCCATAGTCAGCGTGAGAGGGGATGACACAAAAGTGTGTATAGGACAGAAAATTATCGTGGCCATTTCTGCAAATATGGACCACATCTCTCAACCGTGATTCTATCACAGTGAAAGTTATAACAATTATAGTAATAATTCACAAAACAACTTTATCTTCCTCCATTCCTGAAGAAACATAATGATAATAAGAAGGGTGATAGGCAGAATAACGCCCTCCTTCCAAAGACATGTACATCCTAACCTCAGGAACCTGTGAATATGTTACCTTACATGGTAAAAGGGACTTTGTAGATGTGATGAAGTGAAGGACTTAGAGATGGGGAGAGCTTCCTGGATTATCTGGGTGGGCCCAATGTAACCACAGGGTCCTTAAAGGTAGGAGAGAGAAAGAGAAAAGGGGACAGTCAGAGAGATGATGATAATGGAAAAATGGGTTTAGACTTTGGGGACCTTCAGAGAGATGCAGCATTGCTGGCTTTGGAGATGGAGAGAGGTGGCCACAAGCCAAGGAATATAGGCAACTTTAAGAAGCTGGAAAAAGCAAGGAAATCGTTTTCCCTAGATCCTCCGGAAGGAAACATAGCCCTGCCAACACCTTAATTTTAGCCCAGGGAAACTTGTCTTGGACTTTTAAATGTACAGAAATGTGAAAGAATAAGTTTTTGTTGTTTTAAGCCGCTAAGTTTGTGGTAAGTTGTTCTAGGAGCCTTAGAAAATGAGTGCAAGAAATCAGGGGAAACAGAGCACTCAGCAAATGCTGGTGTGTTTAATCAGCTTATTCTCCTCCAGTGTCACAGGGTGAGGGGGCAAGAGCCGTCAGTCACAAAGGGCATTTCCAAACAAAGCAAGCAGAAGTCCTGAAGCATAGGACCTGAAGGGTAGCGCCCCTGCAAGTTCCCAAAGGTGAATGCAGGCAGAGTGACCCTCAAGGAGATAATTCCCTGGTCATTGAAACACAGAGCAAGTCTCATTTCTTCTGGGACACCTCCACTGAAGCCCAACGGGTAAGAAACAGTTTAATGGTAAATTGCAGATAACTTTACGGCAAGGTCTAGATTATGTGACGTTTAAAAGTATCTTTAACATTTTTGTTTTCACGCTGAAAAACTAAAACATTTTCGGTCTTCTTAAAAGTCCATAAAATCTATCCTCGATCCAAAATATCTGAAGTCTCCAAAGATCAGAGCCAGGAGCCTTATTTTAGATTGGTCCCAGGATCTCTTCCAGATGGCCTTGGAAATTGTCCTGTGAGGAAAACAACCTGAGATTCTTTCTCCTGACCTTAATGAAATTCAGAGGCATTTATTGATCACCTAATATGTTCCTAGCTTCTGAAAGATTTACCAAACAATTACTAAAGGTCACTAGGAAACCCAGAGTTAGAGGTGTGACTAGAATACCGCCCTCCAGAATTCCAGCCACTTGTCAAGAAAAGTCTCTAAATGGTTCTATTTATTATTTGTGTCTACCTACTTCCTAAAAGGATTTGAGGTGGCAATTTTCTAATTAAAATTTGTTTCTAATCTCTTTCTAATCTTGTTTTATTGGCTGCATTTCAACCCTCTTGTACTTAATCAACCTTGAATGGTAACGTGTATTGAGTCTGTATAAAAATATGAATTAGCATTAAAATTAAAATGTACACACATTTAGTACACATGTAATATTTATGGACATATTTGTATTTGTAAGCTTGTTGAAAGAAGCTAATTATAATAGTTCATTATGGGACTAATCAAAACCATTCTTTTGTTAGTGATTATCTGTCAAATTTGCACAGCTGCCGTCTAAAAATTACATTCCAAAGGTGTCACAGTCCAGCCAAACACAGTGAGTGCACATAAAGAAAAGAAAAATTCAATAAATTAATATTTCAGAAGCACATTAACCGATCTGGAAACAAATATTTTGATAAAAGAATACAATTTGCCTAATTAAAGTGTCATTACATATAGTATAAGTTTCAGTGGTAAAAAATATATGTTTATTTGTCTTGCTAATTCAAGGATTTTGAAGGTGCTCACATGGAAAATATTATACCTGCCACCATTGTGTGCTGTGCATGTGGACACGTGTGTATGTGCGTGCATGCGTGTGTGTGGTTCTTGACAATTCTGTAACAGTGTCTCATCCTCATGTGATTATCACATTACTCTTCAGCTTGATCATCACAAGTCTTCCACCTTGGAATTGTATCAAGTTTCTCTGAAAGCACAGTAATAATTAATATTAATAATGAAAATAATTATATGATAACAGTATAATTAATAACAAAAGAGTGATTCATTCATTCAATCCACAAAGGTTAATTGAACACCTATCACTAGATTCTGAGTTATTTTTCATTATTTATTTATTTATTTTTGGCGGCGCTGGGTCTTTGTTGCTGCGCGTGGGCTTTCTCTAGTTGCGGCGAGCGGGGGCTACTCTTCATTGCAGTGCACGGGCTTCTGATTGTGGTGGCTTCTCTAGTTGCGAAGCATGGGCTCTAGGCACGTGGGCTTCAGTAGTTGTGGCTTGCAGGCCCCAGAACACAGGCTCAGTAGTTGTGGCACACGGGCTTAGTTGCTCCGCGGCATGTGGGATCTTCCCGGACCAGAGATCGAGCCTGTGTCCCCTGCATTGACAGGCGGATTCTTAACCACTGCACCACCAGGGAGGCCCCATTTTTATTACTTTTAAATTTAAACATAAATTTAAGCACAATGTGTTTACTTGGTATTATTATCTGCATCTATTGTGCTTGAGGCACTAATTTTAAATTGTGTGAAATTAGTAAGTACAAACCTCCAAGCCTAAAACTCTGAGAGTATGGCATTGATAACTCTCTCTGGGAAACAACACTGAAAATAAAAGTTTTTTGAGGTGAGGGGCCAGAATCATCATGACAGAATATTCCCAGTGCTCTGCATGGGAAAGAGTCACGTCATGGGAAGGACTGCAAAGGGACCAGACACCCACTGACCATTATCTGTGTTTATACCCACAGAATGACCAGCTGACTTCAGTTACACAAACCCTTAATTTGGATAGAGTTTGTTGAAATTGGTCAAATTGGTGACTACATGATTGTCCTCAAAAAAAGTTACTTCAATCTTTCCAATTTCTCCTTCAAACAATATCTTTGAAATATTTGGAGAAAACTTAACTCTTTATGTGAAATTACTTCTTTCTCCATCTCTTTGGCTGACTCATGCCCAACATGAGCCCTGGCCCCTGCAACGTGCTCTCAGAGCATTCAGAAACCCTCAACAGCTCCTTAGCTCTGCTGACACACAGCCAGCCAGCACCACAGGGCACCGTCAGGAGTGGCTGTCTGTCAGTACTGCAGCCAACCCTGCTGGGCACTGTGGCTTCCCAGCTGGCATTGCCACCATCTCCACTTCCCCAAAGACCTATGGCAATGTATGTATGGGTATGCGTGGTGTGCGTGTGTGGAAGGGGTGGGGCCGGGGGGAGATCCTGTCTCCCCTTATGTTATACTCCCTTTTAAAAAGTACAAAAGCCATCCTATGTAGATACCAAAAAAGGTGCCCCTTCCACTCTGTGTTCAGAATCCACCCTCTCCATAAGGCCAGGCTAGAGTGGAAGACAAATCTGAGTAACAGACACCATGGTAAACTCAGAATCTCATGATAGGTGTTCAATAAACCTTTGTAATTTGAACAGATGAATGACTTTTTCCTTATGATGATGGAGACTTTACCGCTGGATTAAGCTTGTCTGCCTGTCTCTTTCTTCCCTTAGAATGGGTCCTCTGCCCAGGAGATTCTAAAGTCCTTTATGCAAATAGATCTCTGGTGGCCAACCCACCATACAGCCAGACATATTCCCCAGCAATGGACATAATGCAGGCTTTTGCTGGGCTCCTGAACGCCCATTATACTTTTAATGCATTGTAAGATACAGATGCTAAGAAGCAAGGGCTAGCTTCAGACTCTACACTTCAAAGACCTTTTCATGCCAGGAACCAGCATGACAGTTTCAATCACTTCTCTCCTTTATGTCTCATAATGTATGACAGTGACGCCGCAGATGTCAACTGCTATCTATATGAGTCCTGGCCCCTCAATGACATGGATCTCTAAATTTTCTCTGTTAAACTGTTAAATTTTACACTTAATTTAGCATAAAGTAAAATTGCCAATTTCAAAAATAATGACCAAAACAATAAATTAATTGCCACTTTCATCACAGTGAACCGTGCTCTGAATATCACTGTTTAGGGTTTTACAGTGTTAAAGGTGAACAGCTTAGTTCACTAATGGTATAGAAGTACATACAGCTCATTGTTGTCATTTTTAATTACACTTCTACCTCTTTTTCATGTTAACACATCTTAGCCTGAGAATGTGCAGACACGATACGGTGGACTCAAAGAGAAGTAGACCGTTCATAGGCCACAAAGACACTAGAAAATAACAGGAATCTTCGTATACACAATAACTCTCCAGTCACAGAGTAGAACAGACACCCACTTTTATTTGTTTTGACACATTTAGGAAATCATTATTAGATATTAATTAAAGAATGATTAAAGCTAATTATTTGATGAAGGCTCCATATGTCCAAATAAAACAACCAGACCATGGATGATCTACTTATTTCTACTCTAATAGTGGAAGTCCCTGCAAATTGAAATTGTCATTCCCTGAATGTAGTTGATTCTTGCGTCTCAGTTGAATGGTTACAACATATAGACACAGGCAAATCTTTTAGGAACATACTTTGATGCATGAATGATTTTGGAAAATTCAGCAAGTGAAGAGGCAGCAGCTGTGAATACATGAAAAGTCTTGACCTGAGTATCCACCTGTCAATAGAATTACACCTGTCAGGGCAGGATGGTAATATGGTTAACATCTAATATGGTTAACCCACTGCGCTGCTTATTTCAGTATCTCACAGCTAATTCTGGCAGAGACTCAAAAGAATTGTTTCTGCCAGTTCCTACCTCTCAGGTTGCAGATAAGCAGCCCAGGTGGAGAACCATTATTCTCTATTCTAAAATGTAGGTGTTGACTTTATTGTCTTAGTAAACGCAGCATCATTAAGAGAATGGTGTCTTTGGGACTTCACTGGCAGTGCAGTGGTTGAGACACCGTGCTTCCAATGCAGGGGGCACAGGTTCTATCCCTGGTCGGGAAACTAAGATCCCACATGCTGTGGGGCCAGGAAATTAAAAACAGAGAGAGAGAGAATGGTGTCTTTGTTTAACATTTCTTCTCATTGTAAGCAACTATAGGACAAGTATTGTCATCGACATTTCCCTTTCCCTTGAAGGCCACAGACTCACACTTTGTACCATAGTAAATAAGTAAAAAAAATTTTTTTCAAATGAAAAATTTATAACTATTTATTTAAATAATATCAAGAATCTTGAAAATTCATTATTTGCTGAAAAATAGCTTCTCATGCACAATACCACTCAGAGCCCACCCAATATGGATGATCGTAGATACATGCATTTAGTGTAGGACCCATCACAGGGGGTGCAAGGAGGGTCATTTGCTCCAAGGCTTACATTGGCGAAGAGGTCACAGTTGGACTGGTGACATTACCTCCAAATGACATTAGACTACTGTTCCTGAAAAACTCTGACTTATTTTTTGACATTTTTTTTTTCCAAACCACCTTTTATTACATCAGAAAAGCAACATTAGGCACTAGATCTTGCAAAATATGTTCTGACTCACTCTAAACTTTCTGAAATTAAATATGTGCAACCACTGTAAGGTTTTTAGTGAACAAAACAGTTAAATACAAACTTTCATTTGCAAAACAGATTTACTGTATAACTGGCAACCTCAGAGCCAAGTGCTAACTTTTCTTGCACAGATTTCAGCGGCAGTGGAATGGAGAGATGTAAATCCTAATGAGTACCGAACTTAATTTTGGCTTTATATATAGAAAGAAACTTTGAGGAAAAATAGCTTTAAATTGAATAGTATCTTTTGAAATAAACAGCTCAGTCCAGCACTTACATATGTGAGGTTTATACTCAACCAGATCTGGGATGAAAATGAAGATTTAGGGTTTACAGTGACTTTAAATCCAGTTTCAAGAGTAGCCAAGTCACCTCATTTCCAGAAAGGGAAGTCTCTTTAGGATGACCACGACACTCTTCTGAAGACACTTGGATGGATAGCCAGAGTTCCTTGGCCACAGTTCCACTTTGCCACGACACCGTGCCAATGCTGTAGTGTGGAACTTCCTCTGAAAGGCAGAGCCTTACACCACAGCGCTAGAGAAGTTAATTATTAACCCTTCCCCTCCCCACTGCTTTCCCTCCTGATCTCCAGCAGGGAGTGGCAGCTTAACATTCCTTTCAGAAATAAATAGTTCAAATGAGTAATTTAGAGTTACCTTTAAAAGAGCAGCAGAAAACAGCCACTGACCATTATGTTTGCAAATGAGTGAGAGAATGAGTACACGTGAACAAACACACAGAAGAATAAAGTAGAATAAATCGTTTCCCACATTCATAGGGGAAAAAAATCTTTAAAAAAAGAGTATTAATTAGCGTTTGTTCTTGTGTGGGTAGAGAGTCCAGGGCTCTGAGCAGGCATGGCCTTATAAACAGGGTTGCTATAAACAGGGTTGCAAGCAGCCCTCCGCACACCGAGTCAGGACTAGGGTGCAGAGAGGGGCCTTCATGCACTTCTGACAGCTCAGTACCTGTGAGAGAACAGAGGTGATGCAGGGACTTTTTAACCCACAATGCATGAGGTATAGGGAAACGTCCATCTGTGAAAGAACCACCAGCAGCTGGAGGGACAACGGCAGGGCATTCTCACAGCAACTGCTGATGAAGGATTTCCCACACCATCTTCTTCCGGAACAGAGGCATCTGGTGCTGAGTAAATGTGATGGGTTTGTCCCTAGAGATATAATCTGCATATTTACAAGTAAACATTCCACAATCACTCCCATTCAACTGCTGAGGAATCTCATGTGCCTTCATGTGCTAGTGGGTCCACTCTAAAACATTCAGGTCAATATTTCTTTTGGTCTTATTTTCATCCTGTAAATACTGAAGGAGAATCTCACAGATCCTGTGGCCCTTTTGTCCCATAGAATCCAGATATTTAAGACACATTTTTCTTAGGTCTGTCACTACCAGGCTCCAATGTACCTTCCGATGAATAGGCACCAGAATAAGTTCCTGTTCAAAGAGACTGACCCCTTTGGTCCATCTTTTCACTGCTTGGTAACCCCCAGACTTTAATTTTGGATAGAAGAAAGTACTGAATGCATAAAGTGCTAGATACCCTTGTTTTTTATTTCTTTACACCAGGAGATTCATGTAAAAATTAATGACTTCATCATTGAGCCAGTGATAGTTCTTCAAGGTCTGGATATCTCCTCGAGTGATTCGGAATTTGAAAGCACTATTTAGGATCTCATCCTGTGGGCCATGGCCTAGAGCATTACTGATTTCCTTTTCCATGTCCTCTGTAAGTTCAAGAAGATCATATGTCCTTTTATCCCTCTCTTTGTTTGAGGAATTTTTTTCTTTTGTCTCAAGTATTGACATCTTCCTCCTGAGTAAGCCATTGTTTCCACTGCCCAGGTGGAGTCAGGCTGACACTTCTTCAGATACGTCAGGTTCCAGCTGGAGTCCCCTCCTACCTTCATTTTCAAGTCTGATTCCAACTGTCTTCTCTGTATCAGAAGTTTTCCCCTTTGAGCACCTCTTTTCGCTTCTCATTGACCGTAGAGGTCCCCTTGTTTCAACAACTCTATATTGTTTTGGAACAAACTGAGTTGTTTTGACTCCATGACTTTGCTCTTGCCCCCAGCCTTTGGTCTTTAATGTGTCCATCTGACTTCTTTGAGAACTATGATGAGTTGAAGTTACAGGAGGAACAGAGTTTCCATGACCACCTTCTTTAAGTCACTCTAATAACCTTCGGTATTTCTCTTTCCTCTTTTTTTTTGTTTTGTTTTTGTTTTCTTTCTGCGGTACGCGGGCCTCTCACTGTTGTGGCCTCTCCCGTTGCGGATCACAGGCTCCGGACGCGCAGGCTCAGCGGCCACGGCTCACAGGCCCAGCTGCTCCGCGGCATGTGGGATCTTCCCGAACCAGAGCACAAACCCATGTCCCCTGCATCGGCAGGCAGACTCTCAACCACTGCGCCACCAGGGAAGCCCTCTCTCCTCTTTTAGAACACCCTCCTCCACAGTACAATGGGGACGCCTCAGACCCTTGCCACCCTCTTCAGAAATCATCTCTGTTACAACCTGTTCCTGAGACTTCCACGTTAAGGAACTCTCCAGATTGCCTTTGCTATGGCGACGGCCACCTGGTCTTCTATTACAGGCTTCTGAGCTCAAAGTAAAACCAAAGGAAGGCAGGACTCTGCATGGCTGATCTCGAGTTACTGTCACTGATCTTTGGATGGTCACTTATTCCATTAGGAGATTTATTACCCAGTTTCAGCATGTTGTTCCAGGATCCAGAACCTGTCAGTTCAGAAGATGAAGAATTCGAAAATACCTTTCCTGAAGGAACCACATTCCATGTTCCATTACAAGCAGAAGTTACCACAGGCTTTGTGGTCAGCTGGAATGGGAATCCAAATAAGCTGGCAGCATCGTAGAGACTGTTTTTCACCCGGTGAATAAAGCAATCTAATCTCGGTCTTTTGGCTGGTATTTCATCAGCGTCCACTGTAGAAAACAGAGTGAGTCACTCCTGCCTGGGTCTCGTCTGCCAGTTGGTGCCTTCAATGTCCTGTCGTCCACAGTAGAGGCGTGGACCACTGCCCATCTAGGGACCAAGGAGTGGGATTATCCTTAACCCCAAATCCACTACTGCCGGAGCCATTCTCAGACCTAGGAACTCTTCACTGGAGGCCCAGAAGAGAATCCCCAAATCACACGGAGTACAAGGATATTGAGATTTCTGCCCTTGCTTTGGGTAACTTGCACCCATGTACTGCCAGAGGAGCACAACCTCATTGCTTCAGTTTTCATAGGGTATCCTAACCGGTTACCCTAGTTTTCCAAAACGTATTTTTTGACATATTTTGTTAATACCCAAAACCTCAGAAAATGGTGGTAAGCCCCTCGACCTATGGGAGACAACAATCTCAGACTCCTGGACCTAAACTCAGGCACAACAGCATCAGCAGGATGGAGGGGGTATCCCTTTAGCGTATTCACTTTGCTTGTCCTAGTCAATTTGGTTGAGAAACAATAGCGTGGGATCCACAGGCCTGCAGGAGAATGCACTTTCTTTCGAGCAGGGCTAGTGCTAGGAGGGAGAAAAAGTACAGGAACACTAACCCATATTCCCATGGAAATGCTCTGGTTTCAACATTCCTTTTGAAAAACATAGCTTCTCTAGTAAGTTGGTCACACTCCAAGAGGAATTAAGCTTGAAAGATAACAGAACTTCAAAAGGCAGATCGAAAAGACCAGACCCTAGGCTGTGAAAGGCATTCAGAAGAGAGAAGCGTTTTAACTCAGCTTTCAAAGCGTGTTCTCCCTCCTCTTTGAAAATTTCTGACACTCTCAGAGTTGCTGAAGATTTTCCCACCCGAGACATCTTTCATCAGAAAACCATGAAATAACAAAAATCTCTCTCCAGGTAGAATAGGAGGAAAATGTGAAAGTAAGTTCAAGTAAGTTGCTGCTTGTTCTGCTTATTCTTGAGCCTAACACATCATCTCCAAGAAAGTTACTAGGGTCTTACTTATCTCACTGTAAATTAGCATGATGCACATCCTACTGTGAGTGGAACTGAGGCCCCAAACACGTGGCCCCCAACAGGAAGCAGAGGTCTTGGCAGGTTGCCAGAAATGTGTCTCCGTGACCCATTTGCTGGGGGTGGCCAAAAACCAGAAGGGAAAAAACAGGCAGTAGGAATAAAAAGTGTATAAACACATCTCAACACTTACATTCCTGCCTTTTTCAGGCTACTTCCTTTACCCAGAATCCTCTGTTCTGTGTTTACCTGGGTAACCTCTGCTGACCCTTCATGGCTCAACTGAGAATCATTCCAGTTACAACTATGTGCCAGGCCCAATGCTAGGCACAAGGAACATGACAGTGCACAATGCAAGATGCCTACCCTCAAGGAGCTGTGTGCCAGGCTCACAAGTGGGCATGATGAACAATGTACAAGGAAAGCAATTATCCTAAGCTCATTGCTTGCCACAAAGGATGAACCAGTGTACAAGATGCCTACCCTCAAGGAGCACTTAGATTCAATGCTGGGCAAATGGAAAACAACAGTGCACAAGACACCCACCTCCAAGGAGCTGAGGGCAGGCTGAGCTTTGAGCACAAGGAGCTTGACAGGGCGTGATGCAACGTGCCTGCCCACAGAGGTTGAGTGCCAGCCTTGGTACTGGACCCAAGAAGCGCAACAGTGCAGAATGAAATGAGCTTCCCTGGAGGGAACGAGAGTCCAGGCTCAGTGCTGGACACAAGGAGCATAGCAGTGCACAGTCCAAGGTTCCTACTCATTGTAGATGTGTGCCAGGCTCCATATGGGCAAAATGGACACAGTGGTGTACTATGCAATGTACAACAACGGAACTGCCTTCCTTGAACCCCTTGGCCTGGTAATTGCTCCTACACCCTCCATTTATACCCTGATAAACATCACTTTTGAGTGAAATATTTACAGTGTTTATTTCCCCCATGGACAACAGGCATAGTGAGGGCATCAATTAGACTTTGTCTGTGTTCCCCAACACTAAGCACAGTGACCTCAAAAAACCCAAACCACCACCGGCAGTGATAACATAGACATATATGGCACTGAACCAAATTACTAAAGTTCCGTTCAAAACAATGCCAAAGAAGTTACAGGGAAACATTTTGCTTACTGTATTCTAGTTAGTATTTTTACATCAGTGTTCATGAGTGTTACCGGTCTTCAGTACTCTTGCCTTATACTATCTTTAACTGGCTTATGTATCAGTGTCAAACTTGTTTCATAAAAGAAGTGAGGAAGTTTTCCTTCCCATTCCATGTTCTAGAACATGTGTCAGCACATTTTTTCTATAATGGGTTGATAGTAAATGATAGTAAATATTTTAGGCAATGTCATATGGTCTCTGTGTTGCAACTACAGTTATCCTTTAGTATCCATGGGGGATTGATTCCAGGATCCCCACAGAAACCAAAATCCAAGGATGCTCAAGTCCCTTATATAAAATGGCATAGAACGGTTGTACCCCAGCATGTATCCATGCGTTCTCTATCCATGGATACAGAGGGCTGTGTGTACTCAACTCTGCCAGAAAGCAGCCATAAACAATAAGGAAACAAGTGGGAGTGACTGTGTTCCAATTAAACTTTATACATAAAAACAGGTGGCGGGTCTTCCCTGGTGGCCCAGTGGTTGAGAGTCCGCCTGCCGATGCAAGGGACACGGGTTCGTGCCCCGGTCCGGGAGGATCCCACATGCCACGGAGCGGCTGGACCCGTGAGCCATGGCCGCTGAGCCTGCGCGTCCAGAGCCTGTGCTCCGCAGCAGGAGAGGCCACAGCAGTGAGAGATCCGCGTACCGCAAAAAAAAACAAAAACAGGTGGCGGAGGGCCAGATTTGATCTGTGGGCCTTAGTTTGTGGACATTTGACCTGGAATAATTTACAGAGCAGGTGGACCATGTGGTCTTTGATGGTTTGGGAGAAACGTACCTGTGCCTGATCTTAGTGAAAAAGACTGTAGCGTTCCCCACTAAATAAGATCACAAGATGTTATGGGTTCATCTTGCATTTTCCCTGCCTCAGTTCTGGAACGACCCACTTCTCCGAAGAGCCAGTACCATACTGCTTTAGTTATAGAGGCTTTATAGTATGTTTAATGTCTGGTAGAGCTAGTTTCCCTTTGTAGTTTTACTTTTATCATGTTTTGTGACAGGATCGTCCCTGGCTTAGCCAACCACAGAGAAACAGAGATTAGAAGGGTACATGACCCAGAGGCAGATTTGCTTACAGGGATAAGGTCTGAGAGGAGGAAGCCCAGCCCAGCAGGCCAAATGTGGGAGCTAGCAGCTCGAGTGTGGCAATATTGTGACCATGGGTCCCATGTCTTTGGTCTTGTCGAGGAAGATGAGAGTTAACACCAAGGACATAAGGAAAGGTCTGGAAGCAGTGAATCCAGGTGTGAAGGCAATCCTGAAATCCACTTATGCTGGGTAACAGCAAGTAGCAAGGATCTGCTCCAGGCAGGTTTGCTGTCCCTACAAAGGAAGGTTGCCTGGCATGGACAAGGCAAAGGCCTAAGTATAGAAGCTCAAGGTCCCAAGACAGGGACCCCAGCAGAGGAAGCAAGTGAGGTCCCTTGGCAGAGTTGCCAGGAATCCAGGAAGTAAAGTGAGACCCCAGAATAAGGCCCATGGTGAGTTACCAAAATGGGAGCACAGGACAGAGCTGGATGAGGACTAAGTGGGATTTAGGCTGAACTCCAAATGTCAAGCTAGAGCTCCTAAGTTCCTTCTGCTCAATGTCCCAGTTACAGAGCCTGCAGGTGGGGTTAATTACTCTGGCTTTGAAGGAAGGAAGGAGAGAGAACTTGGGAATCATCAAGGTCAGACACAAGGCTTTGAGTCTCTGGGGTTGTCCTTAATTAGCCATGACCTTGGGCAGGCCACTTTGCCTCTGGTCTACCAAGGGAATTGAATGAGATTATATCTAAGGCTCCTTCTACTTCTAAGAGTCAGTTGACCCCCAATTGAGAGCAATGGAGGGACTTCCCTGGCAGTCCAGTGGTTAAGACTCTATGCTTCCGCCACTACAGGGGACACAGGTTTGATCCCTGGTGGGGCAACTAAGACCCCGCATGCCGTGTGGGGTGACCAAAAAAATAAAGAAAAATTGGAGACCTGTGTTTCACCAGCACATTCTATGTGCCATACATGCTGCCAGACACTTTACATACGTTAAAGGGAAGAAAACTAATGGGTTTTGTTACCAGTGGTGATAAATATTTAACAACCAGCTCTCTTCAGGGGAGAAAAAAAAAAAACCCTGATTTGTAGCATTTTCCCAATATCTGAGGTGCAAATATTCCCACCATGATTTCAAGTTACCACCATGTAGTCACCGAATTCAGAGTTGGGAAGAAAAGTGCAGTGGAACACCATCATACAGTGTTTTCATCCTACAGATACAATAGATGCAAATAGGCTCAGAACATAGATAATAATAAAATGTAATAAACTGATTAGAAAGTGATGTTATGAGTATATATATATTTCATTTGTTTTTAATATAATTTTTTAACTGTAAATATATATAATTTTCAACAATGACTGTGTTTAACAACTGACTCTCAAAATTTCTGATAATTGATCAATCAGTCCTTGAGAGCTGATAAGGACCAGCTGCAGCACACTACTGATTGTTACTTACTGTCTACCGGAGGCCAGGCTTGTCACTGTAGTTCTATTGTTTCATTAATCTGCACTGTGACTTTCTGAAATAGTAATTGTTTTACTGATGAATAAAAGGATCTCAGAAAGGTTAAATAACCAACCTGGAACCACACAGCTCCTATGGTTATGTGACCTCCACCCTGCAAATCCCCAAATTATATTATCCCACGCTGTCTCTCATAGAACAAAATTTTGATTTTAAACTGTTTTATTCTTTAAGAGAGTAGATTATTTTCCATTTAAGCCAAAGTCCTCTGAATTCAGTGATTTTGTGAACACTGACGTGTGTTTGAGGTCACTGCCACTGGGTCAGTTTGGTGACAGAAAGTGCCATTAAGCTAAACAAGTTGCCATTGTGAGGCAGGACTTGACCTGTAGAGTCTTGTAGAGAAGCACAGTAGGGCACCTATTACCCAGTAAGAAGTCTTCTACCCAGAAACACTGGGAATCACCTCAAGCTCTCCTCTCATTTTCCTGTCTTTTCCCTAAAGTCATTCCAACTCAACAAAGCTAATTCCTTTTAAATAAAGTCAATATTTTGTACCATGAACCTCAAGCTAAATATCCAATAACATTTCAACTACCGTTTTCAACAAATTCACAACATTTTTTATAGTTGTTGTAATTTTTGTGGTTCAGAGTTATTATTTCTTTTTACAACATAACATGATGATGTTTTCTTTCTAATAAACAGCATCACTAGAAGTTACAATGGAAGCCCCTGGGAACAAAATAATTTTTAAAAATTAATAGTACATTTTCCCCAAAATAGAAAGAAGAAAGAGCTTACAGAAAAAAAAAATTTTATAATTCAAAAAAATTAGTGGATACTACTAGGGAATATTTAAGCAACTATACAATCTACCTAAAAGGATCAAAGGCAGTTGTTCACAATCATGAGTAACCAGCTGTACCAGGAGAAAGACACCATAATTGACTCCATTGAACAACAATACATTTAATTGCAAATACTGGCACTCTTGTGTAAAACCATTTTATCTGTCGCTGGTTGGTTAAGTTATCCTCATATGCCTTTACTGAGGAGTTATTTTAGGTCTTAGAATAAATGTAATATATTACTTTTAATTACAGCATAAATTTACAATATTATTTTTCCTTCATGTTTGCTTCAGGGACCACACAGGAAGCTCTAAAGAACTGTGTGCAGCCCAGAAGGCTGATCTGACATCGAATGTGTTTACTGTTATCGTCACGATTCTTGCTTTTCTGTCCCCTATCTTCAGTTATAACCCTTCTTGGTTCTTTCTCTGATGCTCTCATTTCCTCCTCCTCTTCATTTCTCTCCTGACACTCAGTAAGAGAGTAGATGGAAAAGAGAAAGGAAAGTGGGTATGTGCCCAGAGCCTGGCACATGTGTAACACATCATAGGAGCCCAGGGATGGAGAGGAAACATGGTGCAAGGGCCAGGGAACTGTTCCTCTGTACCCATCTCATTCGTTATGTACTTTTATATACAAGGGTTTTGGACACTGAAATAGAGGACGCAGTGGAGGGATGGAGTGAGGAAAAGATATAAAATAGAATAACAGAGCAGATTGGGACAGGGATATCTCAACACACCTCATCTGCTTCTCTTTTTTCTTCAGGATTAAACCAAAGGTTCAAATAAATTGGATGTGATCCTTCAAAACTATTCTATGTCAGTGTCATTGGTCCTACTGGGAAGGGCATGAGATTTACTGGACCAGGGCAGAACCCAGGGCAAAGGGTCCTGATGATGGATGATGAAAAGAGATCTTCCATTTTATTTAATGTACTTATTTATTTTAAGAGATAGACAAAGGAATATTTAATAATTTAAAGATGAAGTTGAGGAATGATTGTCTAAGGAACATTTCCTGTTCAATGCTGAGGGGATTGGTTGCTATTAAGCATATTCATAATGCTCCTTCCTGATCAGTAATAATAATGCCACTAACGATCATTTAAAATAATTATCACTCTCATTGACTGTTTCTTATGTGACAAGCGCTGTTCTAAATGTTTACTTACATTAATTCGTCTCACAGCAAACCTATGCAATAGGAATGATTAGTATCCTAACTTTACAGTAAACTGAAGTAAAAAGAGATTAATAATTTATCCAATAACTGCTCATTATTCTAAAGATAAACTCCAGATTCCTTAGGTTTCCAATCAAGGCCCTCCATGATGTGGCCCCAAATGCTTTTTCAAAATTAGGTCCTACTCCTAGCTGACAGCAGTAGTACTCGTTAGGACCTGCCACATCTGCTTCTTGAGTCTAAACCTCACTCCCACCACTGTTCCCGCCCAAGAGGCCGTCTTCCTTGCCTTTTGCCTACTTGGGTCCTCCCATCACACAAAACTCTGCTCTGTTGTCAACTCTTCCGTGGAGACATCTCTGACCATTCTCACCCAATGACTCACAAACAAGTCTTGCCAGTCCTACCTAGTTAACTCCTTGTGACTTGTTATCTCGTATTGTCATTTAAATGTCCACATCAAAGTCTTGTCCCTCCAACTAGAACTCTAACTTGGTGTAAATCATGTCTCCACAATGCCTAGCACAGTTCTGAATTCATAGTTATCCTCAGTGCCTTTTCTGTTAAGTTAATGTATCCTATAGCTTATGCAGAGGTTATTCCTTTCATCAGAAATGCAGTTTGTTCTTGGACCCACACCTCACACATTTTCAGCATGAAATATGCCTGAAGATTGCATCCATTCTGGTAAAAAGAACTGACAAGATTTATCTGTTAATCAGGATATTTGCTACCCCAAACTCATATTTTTTTTGCTCTATTTTCATATGCTATAAAAAATAGAATGTTAGAAAAAAAATTTTTCCCACTGCAAGCAAACTGGTTAAAATAACATTGGAAAAACTCACAGCTTAGGCAAGAAACAATTGTTTGAAAGTAAATGATTTTCCTTCTAATAATGTACAAGACCAAAGGTAAGGCAGATGTAAAAGAGTGCCACATGCTACTGGAGTTCTTTTTTAATAACTTCAGAGATCCTTGTAGAAGGAAGTGTTACAAAAGTTAAAATGAGGAAAACAGCAGTTTTAAATGGCAGGTGAACTTGGAAGTTTGGAAAACTTTTCAGGGCAGTAATTCACAGCTTTTTCAATGTACTTAAATGAGGTGGAAACTGCCAAAACTGAATTGTTTTGGAAAACTTGCCCAAAGCAGACAAAGAGCTGATGGAAAGATGATGACAGTGAACACACTGCATGCTACTTAACTCCAGTTTGGTGATGGTCCATTAGACTAAAGATGAGAAAGAAAAAGAAAGACAGTGTAACTCGAAATGGAGGAAGTAAACAAGCTAGCTGCTTTCAACGTACTCTGCCTGATTTTATTTCAAACTCCTCTTTGCGGGATCAGAAGTACATCAATTCCTGAAAGCAGGCAGTGGAAACCATCTTTGCGCCCCTCCCAAAGCTCATTTGCTCATAAAACAAAAGAATGAACAAGAATGCAGCATCAACACTTACTGGTCACATTGTCAGAATTAGTGTCAACTCATTTTTAGGAGTCCTGATTGGCCAAATTCTTAGCACAGCACTTAAACACCAAGGTGATTTAATTGGAATGACGTCAGTCAAGAATTCAGGAGAAATACATGAGGAACTGAAATTAGGTAACAGTAATAAAGGCCCGGGACGCTCTAGATTCAGAAAACTGTGGACTGTCTGGCTTAACTTCTGTCCTAAAGAAAGTATCAGGTTTTATTTTTAGAAACCAATTGAGAATACTAAGGGACAAAGCTTCTCTTCATTAAGGGGAACCAACCTGGTTGCAGGAAAATATGTCTGCTCTCACTAACAGAGGTAATAAGAGCTGTCATTTGAAGATATTAGAGCTAAGGAGGACAAAAGGAAAAGCCTACATCATAATTAGATTGCCCCAAAGGGGTATGAGAGCATTTCACACTCAGAGGAAAAGCTGTAAAGGGCCAAGTCAGAGAAATGCTAGTAATGGCCCTGTCGGCACTCAGTGTTAACACTCAGATGCAAGATAGAAAGATACCGTAACCTCAGATTCTTGAAGATTTGGGGGGCAGTACCCTACATGTGAAATTGTTATGGACTGAGGAGTAGTTTTTATTAAATATAAATAATAGATTACAACTTGCCTTAAAACATGTTCCAATATGATATTAAGAACCATGGCTGAGAAATGAAAATTCAATCCAATACAAAACTTGACAAACCAGGGCTATATCTCATCCATACCACCCTCTGGAGAAGGTATGAGCAGACAAAAGTATATATCTAGAAGCTTCTGAATAAAAATAAATGTCTTGTATTTCTTGTCACAGACTTTCACTCCAAACAAATACATTTGGCTTTCCAAAGTTCCATCAGTCATAGGAATGCTCCCAGGCAGCTGGATTAATGATCTTTTTAATGTATTGACTCTCCATTTAGGTGTCAGGATTTTATTCAAGGGCATAAATGACTTCTTAAGAAAGAGTAAGTTCTTTGATGGGTGTGTTAACTCTTTTATTTCCTGACTTTGAAGCAGCATACACTACTCTAGATTTGCACCATCACCAAACATTTATTGAGGAGACAAAACCCAAATGCAGAGGAGCATGCATTGAAATAACAAAGGGGCATAAACTATGTACCAAATGAATGCTCAGGACAATAAATGCCACAGAAAGAGGTAACTGCTCTGGAAAAGAAAAAATTCACAGAGAATGCGACATGAAGTGAGTTTGAAAGTACTAGAAGAATTGGATAAATAAAGAGGAATACAGACATCCAGGGTAAGGAAGATATGTCAGCAAAAATCTAGAGTTGGAATTCATCTGGCTTGTCTTATTTGAATTACAATGCAGGTTTCTTGTACTAGATATAATGAAAAATAAATTTGGAAAGATGATTAAGAGCAAAATGATGTAGTTCTTGAATGTCAGGTTTAGCAATTTGTACTCAACCTGCAGATGAAGAGATTGATAATTTAGAAAGTTTGAAGGGATATCTGTGAATGAGATGTGTTGAAAGAATGAAAACTGAAAAATCAGTAAGACTATTTCAATAATCCAAGCCAGCCAAACCAACTTCACACACTAGTGGCCCAATCTGGTCCATAGCAGATTTTATTTGGCCTACATGCTTATTTCTATGAGAGATTATTGACGTATTACATTGTGCAAGTTTAAGGTGTATAACCTGTTATATATTGATACAGTTATATTCAATATATTGCAATATGATTACCACTGTCATGTTAATTAACACCCTTGTCACGTCACATGATTATCATTTCTTTTTTGTGGTGAGAACATCTACGATCTAGTCTCTTAACAACTTTAAAGCATGTAATACAGTATTGTTGGCTATAATCACTATGCTGTGCCTTAGATCTCCAGAACTTATTCATCTTCTGGTTGTAAGTTTGTACCCTTTGACCAAAATCTCCCCAGTTCCTCCCACCCTCCAGCCCCTGGTAACTGTCATTCTCTTCTCTGTTTCTATGAGTTCAGCTTTTTTTACATTCCATGTAGGTGTGATATCATACAGTATTTGTCTTTCTCTGTCTGACTTATCTGGCTTAGCATAATGCCCTCAAGGTCCACCCATGTTTCCACAAAAGCCTACATACTTCTTAAAAAATTCAAAATAAGTTGCCAACATTTAAAATGGGAATATTTCCCACTAAAACCCAAACTTCCAATTTTTCCAGAAAGGCTGTTTTTAGACCTTCATAGTCCCTAAGGCCTAGGCACTGAGTTTGCAGACCCCATCCCACTTTCTATCAAACATTCCTAAGTGAAAACAAATCCAACATTAAATATAATTTATACCCAACTTTCTAGAAGTTGATTTGCATTTGATTAGTTGGCAACAATTTAGTGTTTGCAGACATTTAATTAAAACATTTATCAATTTCAATTTGCAGTTTTGTTTTTAAAGCTAAAATTCTTTTTTTAATTCTAGGTTATCCATACTTCACCACTTCTTCAAAAGCTCTAGACTGTAGACCATGCCTGTGGTGCCTAACAGATAAAATAATACTATTTTCCTGAACAGTTTAATCTAAACTAGTGCAGGGATGGGGCAGGGATGGGGCAGCGACTGCCATTCCTTTGTTTCTGCATTCCCTCACCCCGCTAATTAGTAACTGTTCTAATCTGCCCTTTGGAACTCAGGGAAGGTCTAGGAGGCTGAAGCCTTTTTCCTACAAACAAGAAACAGGGGACACGGAAAGGCTTTTGTGCCTGGGAGAGCCCCACAGGGTTCTGCTTGGTTTCAATCTCCCCCCTTTTCTTTGATACTCTTCAACCTTGAGGTGAATAGGTGTTGGACAAGAGAGGGAATAATGTTTTGGATAAAGATTAACTCGGCAGAGGAACTCGGTTTTAGGGGGACTTGATTTCAGGGTGAATTTGGTCATTTGAAAGCCATCACTGTCTGATGCAAGCATACCTTTTGAGAAGGTGCTGGAACCAGAAACTGGGGCAGCAGTTGAGGGCAGAGCCCTGTTGCACAAGATGGCAGTTAAAATCCCACTGTTAAAATTCCAATGAAGAGACGTTTCTTAAGATGAGTTGCAAAGAGGAAAAAGCATTTGCCCGCAGACAAATTGCAAATGTGCCTTCCAGGCAAGGAAGCCAAATGAGCAAAAGCAAGGAACCCTGAATTGTTAGGGCTTATAGTAAGATAACAAAAGTTTAGTGCATGACTAAAGCACAGCCGGGGGTGTTGGCAGGGAAGGGCTGGGTTTGAAGGGCTGGAATGAAGAGCTTGGCAGTGTAGGCTGGAAGCGGCTTGTAAAGCTGGGGAAGGAAGTGGGGAGGAGGTGAATAGTTTCAAGCCTTGAATACCTTAATTAGATATGCACTTTAAAAATCTGACCCTAGGCTATTTGGAGTATAGACTCAAGTGGGATACAAGGCTAGCAAAGAGCTGGGAAGACACCATTATATACTTTTCATCAGTGGTTTCCAAAGTGAGAAGAATGTACCCTAGGAGGGGTACAAGTGTATCCATTATGGTTCAGAAAGGAAATTTCAGAAATTCTGTTGATATGTATTTGTTATATTGTCATCTGAAAAAAATAAGGCTTAATAGCATTTAATATATGGATTAATACGGGGACCTTCACTTGGTTTGTGTGCCAGAGGGACACATGCTGCTTATCGTGCTGGAGGAGTAGAGAGAGTTCTACACTATAGAAGAGATTTTGCAGCCAGAGCTGCTCCAGGTCTTTCCTCAAAATCTCCACCCTTAGCAGGAGTGTCCCTTCTCACAACCCTCCAACCCTCACCTTTAGCAGGAGTTAACATAAATCTTTAAGTTAAAGCGTCCAGTAATAAGAAAGAAAGATACAAACAAACCAAAAAAAAAACCAGATGGAGCCAACTGGGACCAAGATGGTGAGGAATTTGACCTCCAACAGACCCTGGGTCTCATTATATGCTGATTTTACTACATTAACATATTAAACGACACACCTACTGGTGGCCGTGACTAGACATTAAGGACCAGAAAAGGATAAAAAGTGGGTGGCACCCTACTCCCTCAGAAAAGCCCTGCCCCTTCCCCGGTAGACTAATGCATACGCCTCCCCACCATTAGCCTCACTTCTCCTCCCTTTGTTTTTACTCTAAAATTAAATCCCTCTCACTGGGTGGAAGAGAAGTTAACCTGTGAATTAGTTCCCGCTTCTCCATTCTTTGGCCACTGAATAAAACTTGTGCTGTAATTGGCTGCTCAAACCCAAACAGAAAAAGAGCTTCCCCACTGCCAGGCAGAGAGCCTTTGGCGGGGCTAGGGCCTTAGCAGGGTCTATACGAATTAATTTGGTAACATTGTTAGGACACTCTTCACCTCACATACTTTAAAGTGCCTATTTCAGCGAACATGTGCCCAGTTAAGTGGATTCATGGATTATATTATCTAATTTAAACCAAACTCACCCTCACCAAGTGAATACATGATTTATAAAAGATAAATCATATAAAAGTAGTAAGATGTTTAAGTAACAATATTGTTACTCACAATAGGAGTAAATCTCAGAAACTTCACATTGAGCAAGAGACGGCAGACACAAGGAGGATATGCTATTTGACTGCTGCCATATAAAGTTCAAAACAAGTAAAACTCAACTGTGGTGTCAGAGGTCAGGCTAGTGATTATCCTTGGCAGTGGGGGAGGAGGGAATAGTGACCAGGAGAGGGTGCAAGGGGAGCTTCTGAGGCACTGGTCATCTTCTATTTCCTGCTTCTAATTTAAGTTACACGATTACACAACTATGTCCACTTTGTGAAAATTCATGAAGCTGGACATTCATGATTTGTCTTTTTTTCTCCTTGCAAGTTATTGTTAAATAAAAAAGTTTACTTACAAAAACTTTTTAAAAGTCAGATGTTTAATAATAAAGTCTCAAGTACGTTGACAAATTTCTATAATGTGTGAGAAAATTGCTTTTGTGCTGTTAAAAACACAACTTTTAAGATATTGTTTTGGGGAATTCCCTGTGGTCCATTGGCTAGGACTCGGCACTGTCACTGCCAGGGGCCCAGGATCAATCCCTGGTTGGGAAACTAAGGTCCCACAAGCCATGCGTCGTAGCCAGAAAAATAAAATTTAAAAAATAAATAAAATTTAAAAAATTATTGTTTTGTTCAATTTTACCTCCTCTAAAATTTTATTTATAATATATAAAATATTAGATAAATAGTGCATGAATTTAATTTCATCAACTATAAAAATATATATACTGGGGAGTTTGAACTCATCAGTTAACTGATGGGGATATGCCATAAAAAAATCTCATCAGTCCAAGCAAAGGTTGATAAGAGTGTGAATTCCCAGTATTATTGGGGATGAGAGAAGGAAAAAAGAGTCACTAGTGGCTCCCAGGTTTCAGTGTGGGCTCTGAGAGGCTGGTAATGTCCTTCACCGAGACAGAACTCAGGAAGACAATGGCTGTGGAGAAGGTGCAGACATTTAGCACCTAAAATGATTAATTTATTATTTTCTGAAGCCACACAAAGAAGAGTCACACCTAAGAGGAAATCTTAACTAATTAATGTTATATACTTACGGTTATACGCTGCTTTTGAAAGATGGTCTAGGAAAAATTATTCTCAAATCAAGTACTGTAATTATTTTTATAAGTGTGGAAAAAAGTGCGCAGTATTTTATTATCAGGTCTATGAAAAAGGGCAGTATAATTAATCATCAATTATATTCTTAAAATTAGGCTTCTTTTAAAACATAACAGGCAAAGAAATGCATTCATTTTTAATTGAGGCTTTAAGCATATGTTTTAAATTAACATCATGAAAATGTTATTAAGACAAAAATCATTTGCACTGCCCACAAAAGACGCTGTTCTCAGTAATGTGCATCAAGTGTATTGTCTCTAATAAGACTTTGACCTTTCTTAGCTTTTTTTTTTTAATCTAAAAAGCTTCTATTTCTTTACAAATATTTATCCCATGTGCCTCATGAGGATAATTCTTTGAGAGATTAAACCACAAAAAGATGCCTGCCTTTCCCTCAGGTCACACCGTGATGGACTAAGTGGCACATGCAGTGAGGGACAACCCAGGGGAGACTTCACAGTGTCCGTGTTGCTCCTTTTACTACAGTAAAAAATTATTCTACAAAGCTATGAAAGGCTATGGGAGGCCTTAAAGTGTCTTGGAGGACAAGAAAAATACCCCCAAAGAAGAAAGGAGACTATTGGTGGAAGAAAAAGAAAAATGGCTCCAGCATTTGAAGGATCACACTCCACCATCATCTCTCACTCATATTCGATGTGTTTTCTTTCTCTTACATTCACTCTCTGTAACTGATTGAAGTTTCCCTTCCCTTCTTTTCCCTTCCTTCACTTCCTTCCCTTCTTTTTCTTCCTTCCTTCTTCTTTGTTTTCTCCATAGCCATTAACTGATTGCTGACTATAGGTGGGTACAGTGCTGGCATTAGGGACACCAACATAAGTAGGACCCAGTTCCTACCCTCAAGGAGGCCACAGTTTAGTAAGGAACTTTAGTCAAGGAAAGACATATCTTTTATACATTTTTTTTGGCCCACAAAGCATTAGGACTTTTTAATTTGACCAGGAAATTGCCAATATTTTTGCTTTGAAATCTTAAAACACTGATAGATTGGCTTCTTGGACTGGTCTTTTAGGGATTTAGGTAAATCCCTTTCACAAAGGACTGAAAGGCAAGGCAAGTTGGCTTTACCTGTGGATGATGTCTTTCTAAGGCTGGGAGTGATTTTTTAAGATGATAATTTTTATTGATACTGATGCATACAGTAGACATTTCAGAGTGCCATACTAAAACCCCAGGCTCAGAGGTATATAACTTTAAAAATCCTAGTTATTTTTCTCCCCTCCCTCACATTTTTTGGTCATTCCAAGACTGTTTGGGATAACAAATCACAGGCACAAGCAAGCATGCTTTCCTTCTTTTTTTTAATTTTTATTTATTTACTTTTGGCTGTGTTGGGTCTTCGTTGCTGCGTGCGGGCTTTCTCTAGTTGCGGTGAGCAGGGGCTACTCTTCGTTGTGGTACGCAGGCTTCTCATTGCGGTGGCTTCTCTTGTGGAGCACGGGCTCTAGGTGTGCAGGCTTCAGTAGTCGTGGCACATGGGTTTCAGTAGTTGTGGCGTGTGGGCTCTAGAGCTCAGGCTCAGTCAGCTGTGGCACACGAGCTTAGTTGCCCTGTGGCATGTGGGATCTTCCCGGACCAGGGCTCGAACCTGTGTCCCCTGCATTGACAGGCTGATTCCAAACCACTGCACCATCAGGGAAGTCTGCATGCTTTCCTTCTAATGGGCACTGCATTTTTCCTATAATTTCCCTCCTTATTCCTCAGCTAGCTATTAAAGTTGGAAGATGTGAACTTTCCCTGCATGGGCCAGAGATTTCTGGGAGATTCACATCGCACTGGGGTCTGAATACAGAAACCACCCTGCTGTTTGCAAGATCCAAGACTTAGGTTGGATGTAATGAAATGGATGAGTGAACTTCAGCCAGTGCACCTGAGAGTCCTCCCTCAGGGCTCTGTGTTGTATAAAGTGCTTTGATGCGGTTGGGAGAATGGGGCACTCCCTGGGATGCTTCTGTTGCCCAGCACAAAGTAAGTATCTTCCAATGACATAGTCAAATGAAAGGGAACCACAGCCACTGCGCAGATGAAGCAGATTTTTGCCTAGTGACCTGCTGTAAAATGTAATCAGAGCTTTCCTTTAATGGACTGAAAATCCAAACCAATTAGAAAACCGACCCAAACCACAGTTCAGTTCAGACTATAGGAGAAGTTATTGTCTCTAATGTACTTCACCTCTCCCCTGAAACAAGCCCTGGTGCTTTCAAAAAGGTTAAAATTATGCCCAGGCAACAAAACTATAAATGGCCTACCTTTAAAGGAGCAGACTTCAAAATGATATCCTGAATCCTTACCCTCAGCAAGATAAAACCACAGACATTGGAGAAGCATGGCCGCTAATGTTCAGGCAAAAGATCTGGAGAAGTAAGGAAAGAGAATCTTTAATAAATTGATACTTATTAAAATAATAATGAGAGGAATTTCTGGTGCTTTTCATAGACTGATTCAGGAGGACAGTACAAATTCCCGAATGTCCATGCACAGAGGGAAGGAGTCTCTATTTCCCGGCAGGAGATGCATGGATATAATGGGGCTGCCTATGAATTCCAGAGCCTAGAAAATCAAACTGAAGGTACAGTGTGTGTGAACAGCAGGGATAGTAGCTCTGTGATCTTAATGATATTCCTCAACTTAACAGTGGGGTTAAGTTCCAATAAACCCATCGTAAGGTGAAAATAGTGTAAATTGAAAAAGCACTTAATAAAAGCACCTAACCTACCAAACATCATAGCTTAGCCTAGCCTACCTTAAACGTGCTCAAAACACTTACATTAGCCTACAGTTGGGCAAGATCATCTAACGCAAAATGTATTTTACAATAAATTGTTGAATAACTCATGTAAGTGACTGAATACTGTACAGAAAGTGAAAAACAGAATGGCTGTATGGAAACAGCATGGTTTTAAGTGTACTGGTTGTTTACCCTCATGATCTCACGGCCGTTGAGGAGCTGCAGCCCATTGCCATTGCCCAGCATCGTGAGAGAGTATCGTACTACCTATCACTAGCCCGGGAAAAGGTCAAAATTAACAATTCCAAGTATTATTTCTACTGAATACATACCACTTTCGAACCGCATCAAGTCGAAAAATCATCAAACCATTGTAAGTTGGGGACCATCTGTAAATGGTTAGACTGGGAAGGAATTAGTTTGGGGAAAAAAAAATAGAGGTAGACCGAATTAACCAAAATATTACTTTCTTCAGCTGAATCATCTGCCACCCCATATGGTTACATGAAAGTCCTGAGCGAACTGACAAGAAAAACTAGAGAAATTTCTCAAATCATATGTGGAAAGAAAACATACAAGAACATCTAAGGTAGGCTACAAGCCAATGGATTTTTTGTGCTGTGGAGATGAGAAACAGGAGGGGCAGATATGCATCAAACACTACTACATGCCGTAGGGCCTCAGGGGGGGTTTGTAACTCGGTGGGCCAGTTATTAATTGATTGTCTCACAGCTCCAAATCCACTCTTCTTTGCCCTGCCTTGTGAGAGTGGAGCGGGTCCCTGTAAAATTATCTTCATTGCTGGCTGGATCATATAAGGCTTTGCCAATAGAGGGCACTAGAGAGACTCTTCAAGGACAGAACAGGAGGCAGGGATTTTCCTTCCTTCTTCCGGTGGGACGTTTCCACTCAGCAGTTGGCAGATTTAGCATGCATGGTCAACCTACACCCTCCAGCAAGGTTCTCCAGCACCAGCGGGCCACATGTACCCTCTTCTCAGAGGTTCTGAAGCTCAACCTGGGGTTGAGGGAGAAGCTTCCTCTAAGTTTCTAGTTCCTTCTTGTTCACTCTCTTTCTGCCTAGGCATAGATTCTGCTTTACCTCTCGGAATCCTTTTTCACTCTCTTTAGTTAACTGTCTGTTGCAAGTTAACAATTCTTCGTGTTAAATTTCCCCTTTTCAATTATTGGTGTGATTTCTGTCTCCATGAGGTCTGCATGGAGATTAAAGCCTCCAAGGGTTACCATGGTCCAGGGTCTGGTACCAGGGTCTGGCTTTGCAGATCTGGAAACTCAAAGAATATGAAGAATTTAAAGCGTACTTTATCACTGGAACGACTTGAATTTCAATCCTGGTTCCACCACTTTTTTTTACTAGCTTTGTAATCAAGAGCAACTTGTATAAATAACAGTTCTACTTATAGGCAATGATTCATTCATTCAATACATATGTTTATTGAGAATCCTACCATGTGTCAGGTACTATTGTAGACATTAAGGATATTGACAAAAATCCCTGCCCTCAAGGAGCTTATATTTTGGTAGGGGAAGACTGGCAATAAATAAAAGCAATATATGAAATACATAGTATGTTACATGGTCATAAGTTCTATGGGAAAAAATTAGGCAGGGAAGAGGATAGGAAGCATTGGGAAGTTGAAAGTTTAAATAGAATGATTGGGGAAAGCTTCTCCGTAAATATAACATTTGAGTCAACATCTGAAAGAGATGAGAGAATATCTGGGGGAAAGTATTCTAGGTTAGGGATTGTTCCCAAAAGTGCTGCTTCAAGGCTTCATGGACCAGATCGGCTGGAGCAGACTGAGTGAGTGAGAGGAAGGACTCCAAGAAACGAGATCAGAAAGATGACAGAGAGCAAGATTGTGAAACATGGAAATCTCTTAACCCAGTGCCAGGCACACACTCCCTAAATGGTAACTATAATAGTTACCCTTGGGACTGAGCTCCTAAAGATGAGAGAAGCCCTCAGAGTGGGAATCACATCCTATTCACTTTTGAATTTCTAGCACCTGCGGTGGTGCCCAGCACAAAGAAAGTGCTGAATGAATGATGAACAAATTACTCCAATTACACACATGGGACTGCTATGTGAGGTCAGAACATGAAGTTATTAATTTATAACATGTGATACACCTCTTGAATATACTAATTATGTCAGTCAGCTAACTAGGGCACTTCCTACCAGATATCTAGGTAGCATAATTAATCAAGAGAATACTGCTTAATAAGTGTGGAATAAGGTCAAAGAAAGCTGGAGAGTCTTAAGGGATGTTACTTGCAGTCCTGTCTTCCCTGCCCTGGCAGTTTTACATATCAGAAGACATGCCAGGCTAGTAAATTGGATCAAAGCAGGACATGGAATAAGCACACGAAAGGGATCTTGTTGGTTGCCTATCCAAGACTCATCCCTACCCCATAGTTCCTGGCTAACAGATACCCAGGGGTTACCTGCTTCAAGGGGAGGGCTGGGCCCCATCCCAGTCCCAAAAAGTGACTCACAATTGATCTAAACCAATCACAGTAATCCCATTTTCCTTGAAGGGATTACTTAGGCAAAAGCATATGATACCATTTTGACCAAGACTGAGGAGAGGATTTTGGAGGGTGGGATGGGACTCCTGGAGAAGTTTTTTTTCACTCTTAAATGGATTTGCATGAGGAGAAGCCTGCTTTTCTGCTTCTTATACAGCTGTGTGCAGAGGTAACACTTGGGGCTATTAGCTCTCTTGTATTCATGCATGGACAAGCCTAAGGGTTAAAAGTCGATATGCTAAGGATGGCAGGGCAGGAAAATGAAAAGAGCCTGGGTCCTTGTTCACATTATTGAGCTGCTAATTAATCAAGCCTGGGAACATCCTAACTCTGGAACTCTCTATATTATATGAAGTGATAAATTTGCTTATATTAAAGCAATTTTGTTTGGATCTTATATCAGTTTGTTAGAGCTGTCATAATAATATACCACAGACTAGGCGGGTTAAACAACTGAAATTTATTTTCTCACAGTTTTGGAGGCTCGAAGTCGAAGTCCAAGATCAAGATGTTGGCAGGTTTAGTGTCTCCTGAGGCCTCTCTCCTTAGCTTGTAGTTGATCGCCCTTATATGGTCCTTCCTCTGTGAGTGCATCCCTGGTATCCCTTCCTCTTCTTATAAAAACATAGGCCATATTGGATTAAGGCCTTATCCTCATGACCTTAGTTAACTTTAATTACCTCTTTAAAGGCCCTATCTCCAAATTCATATGTGGTTCATATATCCATGTATGAACCACATATGAATTTGGGAAGGACACTATAACTGTTCATAACAGGTCTCCTCTTATAGATAATATACTATCTCTTAGGTGATTGTGAACATTTTAGAGTGTCAGTGAAAACCAATTCTCACAACATTTTCTTTTTTTTAATTTTTAAATTTAATTTAATTCAATTTTATACAGCAGCTTCTTATGAGTTATCTATTTTATACATATTAGTGTATATATGTCAATCCCAATCTCCCAATTCATCCCACCACCACCACCCCCCATCCCGCCACTTTCCCCCCTTGGTGTCCATACGTTTGTTCTCTACATCTGTCTCACAACATTTTCTAATAGTGACTATAGGTTACCCATCAGATTTTCAGTTTGCATAATATAATCAGATGGTTAGACCAGATGAACTTTAAAGACCCTCCCAACTCTGAAATTCTATGAGTACATTTGTTTATTGTTAATATTTTTAAAATTATAATGATTTATATGATATACAAGTTGAATTACTTCCGGCCTCAAGAAATACAAATATCTTTTTTTAAAAATGCAGCTAAAAGTGACTTTAACCACATCACATAAAGAATCCAGAAACAGAGAAGTTCCAGGGTTAGTTTAAAAAGTTGATTAATAAATCAACAGGGCCAAGAATTTTTTCTTCATTCTAGCCTGCCAGTTGTCAATGTTTCAGCACTTACCCCATGGTCACAAAATGACTGCAGCAGCCCCAGGTATAACATCACTACACAGCACCTCCACAGGCAAGACAAGGAAAAGGGAAACATCTTTGCTTCCTTCCATTTTTTTTAAGAATGAAGAAAGCCTTTCATAAAGCTTCCCTATTAGGCTTTTCACTGGTCAAACTTTTGTCATGTACTTACCATGACTGGTTTAAATTAGCAGACTTCCCCTCAGTACTCTTTCATAGAACCAAGTAGCATACATGCCACATCAATCAAAGGCAAATGAGGAAAAGGAACCCAATTATGAGTCTTCCATGGGGTCAGCTTTCTCTAAAGCAGTTGCCTCTTGGAAAAGAGTTACCAAATCAAGGTTCCTTTAGCAAGGATAAAGGACAGGAACATCTGTTGGTTACAGATACAACAACCATATTATTAAAATCCCAAATCAGACCTGACTTTAGAAATGAATATTTGATATCAAGATTGCCCTGGGAAATCTGAGGGACCACAGAGATGGTGACTACAGTGGTTTCCACTCTGCAGTTCCCTAGAAATATCAGAAGGTATTGATGGAATTTCTTAACTATTTTCAATATCTCAAAAACCCTAGGAGAAAAGTTTGCACAAACTAGCTAAAAGATTTTTTTGATCTGACTGAAATTCTATAAGGTCAGTATGTTAAGGATTGTTCTCTCATGCAAATCAGGAGCCCATATTGACCATTAAATATAGATTGAAGTAATAAAAGTTGTCAGTAAATTAATAACTAAATACATATATTTGAAAGACTTAAAACAAGGAATCCATGGAGGAAAAATAGTTTTTAGATATTTTAATAATTATTTTAAGGTAATTTTAAAATAATTTTAAAAAATAATTTTAAAGGTCATTGGTGGAGTAAAACACGAGAAATCCTTGATGCTCAAACCATTCCCTTTCTCAAGGAAATGTAAAGGATGTCAGCTATTCATGATTCAGCAGTGTTGTTCTCTCTAAAGAGATAAGAACTATTTACAGACATTAAACCATTAGATCTTAGTCTGTTTTATGCCTGGGCAGTTATCTTTCACATTGACCATATGTCCCCAGATTACTAACTTTCCATACCATTAACTCATGACACCACCGGGATTTCTTGAATATGGAAAATGCATTACTTAATCTAAATGGGATGTAGTAATAGGCACCCCTGTTATCTTTTTTTCCTGTAGGAAAAGGACCAATCAACAAGGAGTACTTAAATTCTATCAACAATATATACTTATTTGATATCATAGACATTGACATTTTATACCCTGTAATCACCATCTGCTAATAGTAATTTAATTCTTTAATAAATAATACCAAGGAGAGTAAACATTAATGAAAATTGTGAACATTTTATGGGTCCTTCTAGTTTTATTGTTCAATAGTGACAACTATACTTAATAATTTTAAAAGAGCATTAAGCAAAGTCAGAGAGTGATGATGAAAGATGGTTACATGACTCTTGAATATTAGATGGCCAAAGGAAATATCAATTCTAGAAGTAGTGTCTGGGGAGAAGAATAAGCAGAGCATAAATTGTCAGTATGTTTTGAGTATGTGTTGTGGTGCTAATGTGATTGGGTAGGATGAAAACAATTGGCTGGAAAGAGAATGCACTGAGATTGCATCAACACCCTCAGCCTTGTGCCTTTTTATTAGGCTGGCACTTTGTCCTGCTTGGCAGCTAAAAGATGAAATTAGCCTCCTTAAGAATCATCTACAGAGAAGACGTTGATCTCAGATTGTTGGAAGACATCATGGGAAGAATTTTTTTTATATTCCTTTTTTTGTTTTTTAAGTGAATGACTATTGCTTGCATTCATACCCTGGTGAAGTGGACACTGAGCAAGGAATATATCTGATACTCCATATCAGACAGGAGGACCACTGTCCTAAGAAACTTTTTGGTTTCCGGGAACAAAGACTCAAACTAAGTCAAATGAGTCAGGGTATTAGGAACATCTAAATGGGATAAAGAAAAGGGAGGGCTTCCCTGGTGGCGCAGTGGTTGAGAGTTCGCCTGCCGATGCAGGGGACGCGGGTTCGTGCCCTGGTCTGGGAGGATCCCACGTGCCGCGGAGCGGCTGGGCCCGTGAGCCATGGCTGCTGAGCCTGCGCGTCTGGAGCCTGTGCTCTGCAACGGGAGAGGCCACAGCAGCGAGAGGCTCGCGTACCACAAAAAAAAAAGAAAAGAAAAGGGAATGTCACAGATATACAGAAAGAGGAGTCAGAAGAGGGTCAAAGCTCAACTCTCAGGAAGAATAAACTGAAGGGTGGGGCTTAATCCAAGATTTTTCAGGAGTCCTCAGCAGTGGGATGTCTTTGCTGCAGTGCTCCACAATTTACAGAGCACCACCACTTCTCCATATGCCTTCTTTATTTTCTTTTCCTATGAACTGGCTTCTTTATTCTCTAGTCTTTTTTTTCTCCATCTTCAAGTGTCTGTTCATTCGTAACCATGGCTCATGTATAGTTTTATCTCACCCTTGACCTATTTCTATCTCACTCCCTTTCACTTTCTCTCCCCATTGCTAACACTTTATTCTCTTGGAATATACCACTTGAAATGCCCAAGAGAGATCAGCTCATTGTCTCAGAGGATCTGTCCATGCCCAGGTCACTAAATAGCTCATACAGTTGACTGGCATCTCTAGTAAAACAACTAAATGAAGAGTACTCAGTCAGAAGACACACCCGTAGGTAGCTGCAGTATCTGATTTGCAGATCTTCATTGAGTCATTAAATTTGATAATCATTCCATATCATTTTATGTAATGTAATCATAGTCTATACTTCTTTCAATTTAAAAGTAAATGTTAGCAATTATGAAAGAAATTTTTCAAATGCACTGGAGTTCTTGATGCAAGTAGTTTCTTGAATCAACACAATTTCAATAAATCAAGATCCATGGGAATCTACCATCTTCTCTAACTCCAATGAAGTAAACTCCCTGTGGAATCCATGAATCATGACTATCCACTATGTTGCTAATAAATTCTGTAGGAGACATTTCAAAATAAAGGGCAGTTTATTATTATTATTATTTAGAGAGATCATATTTATTAAATGTGCTGATGGTATTGAGGGGAATTAGAAGAAAATACTCCAATGGACTAAGAGACCACATTGAGACACAGGTCAATACTGATTACCATAAACCTACTGCATCCATTCCCCTGGCATTGTCTTTTTTTAACATCTTTATTGGAGTATAATTACTTTACAATGGTGTGTTAGTTTTTGCTTTATAACAAAGTGAATCAGCTATACATATACATATATCCCATATCTCTTCCCTCTTGCATCTCCCTCCCTCCCACCCTCCCTATCCCACCCCTCTAGGTGGTCACAAAGCACCTAGCTGATCTCCCTGTGTTATGCAGCTCCTTCCCACTAGCTATCGGTTTTACGTTTGGTAGTGTATATATGTCCATGCCACTCTCTCACTTTGTCATAGCTTACCCTTCCCCCTCCCCGTGTCCTCAAGTCCATTCTGTAGTAGGTCTGAGTCTTTATTCCCGTCCTGCCCCTAGGTTCTTCATGACCTTTTTTTTTTTTTTTTAGATTCCATATATATGTGTTAGCATACAGTATTTGTTTTTCTCTTTCTGACTTACTTCATTCTGTATGACAGACTCTAGGTCCATCCACCTCACTACAAATAACTCAATTTCATTTCTTCGTATGGCTGAGTAATATTCCATTGTATGTATGTGCCACATCTTCTTTATCCATTCATCTGTCAATGGACACTTAGGTTGCTTCCATGTCCTAGCTATTGTAAATAGAGCTGCAGTGAACATTGTGGTACATGATTCTTTTCGAATTATGATTTTCTCAGGGTATATGCCCAGTAGTGGGATTGCTGGGTTGCATGGTAGTTCTATTTTTAGTTTTTTAAGGAACCTCCATACTGTTCTCCATAGTGTATCAACATACATTAGTATCATACATAC
Organism: Globicephala melas; assembly: GCF_963455315.2. Lineage (NCBI taxonomy): Eukaryota > Metazoa > Chordata > Mammalia > Artiodactyla > Delphinidae > Globicephala > Globicephala melas. The sequence goes on along the minus strand of NC_083327.1, from coordinate 43,502,780 downwards.
ATACATATGTATGATATCATACATATCAACATACATTCAGTATCAACATACATTCCCACCAACAGTGCGAGAGGGTTCCCTTTTCTCCACACCCTCTCCAGCATATGTTGTTTGTAGATTTTCTGATGATGCCCACTCTAACTGGTGTGAGGTGATACCTCATTGTAGTTTTGATTTGCATTTCCCTAATAATTAGTGATGTTGAACAGCTTTTCATGTGCTTTTGGCCATCTGTATGTCTTCTTTGGAGAAATGTCTATTTAGGTCTTCTGCCCATTTTTGGATTGGGTTGTTTGTTTTTTTAATATTGAGCTGCATGAGCTGTTTATATATTTTGGAGATTAATCCTTTGTTGATTTGTTTACAAATATTTTCTCCCATTCAGAGGGTTGTCTTTTCATCTTGTTTATGGTTTCCTTTGCTGTGCAAAAGCTTTTAAGTTTCATTAGGTCCCATTTGTTTATTTTTGTTTTTATTTCCATTTCTCTAGGAGGTGGGTCAAAAAGGATCTTGCTGTGATTTATGTCATAGAGTGTTCTGCCTATGTTTTCCTCTAAGAGTTTTATAGTGTCTGGCCTTACATTTAGGTCTTTAATCCATTTTGAGTTTATTTTTGTGTACAGTGTTAGGGAGTATTCCAATTTCATTCTTTTACATATAACTGTACAGTTTTCCAAGCTCCACTTATTGAAGAGGATATCTTTTCTCCATTGTATATTCTTGCCTCCTTTATCAAAAATAAGGTGACCATAGGTGCATGGGTTTATCTCTGGGCTTTCTATCCTGTTCCATTGATCTATATTTCTGTATTTGTGCCAATACCATACTGTCTTGATTACTGTAGCTTTGTAGTATAGTCTGAAGTCAAGGAGCCTGATTCCTCCAGCTCCGTTTTTCTTTCTCAAGATTGCTTTGGCTATTCGGGGTCTTTTGTGTTTCCATACAAATTGTGAAATTTTTTGCTCTAGTTCTTTGAAAAATGTCAGTGGTAGTTTGATAGGGATTGCATTGAATCTTTAGACTGCTTTGTGTAATATAGTCATTTTCACAATGTTGATTCTTCCAGTCCAAGAATATGGTATATCTCTCCATCTATTTGTATCATCTTTAATTTCTTTCATCAGTGTCTTATAGTTTTCTGAGTACAGGTCTTTTACCTCCTTAGGTAGGTTTATTCCTAGGTATTTTATTCTTTCTGTTGCAATGGTAAATGGAAGTGTTTCCTTAATTTCACTTTCAGATTTTTCATCATTAGTCTATAGGAATGCAAGAGATTTCAGTGCATTAATTTTGTATCCTGCTACTTTACCAAATTCATTGATTAGCTCTAGTAGTTTTCTGGTAGCATCTTTAGGATTCTTTATGTCTAGTATCATGTCATCTGCAAACAGTGACAGTTTTACTTTTTATTTTCCAATTTGGATTCCTTTTATTTCTTTTTCTTCTCTGATTGCTGTGGCTAGAACTTTCAAAACTATGTTGAATAATAGTGGTGAGAGTGGGCAACCTTGTCTTGTTCCTGATCTTAGTGGAATTCTCTTAGTTTTCGCTTGTCTGTAATGCTTTTAATTTCTCCGTCAAATCTGAATGAGATTTGCTGGGTAGAGTAATCTTGGTTGTAGGTTTTTCCCTTTCATCACTTTAAATGTGACCTGCCACTCCCTTCAGGCTTGCAGAGTTTCTGCTGAAAGATCAGCTGTTAACCCTATGGGGATTCCCTTGTATGTTATTTGTTGTTTTTCCCTTGCTGCTTTTAATATTTTTTTCTTTGTATTTAATTTTTGATAGTTTGATTAATATGTGTCTTGGTGTGTTTCTCCTTGGATTTATCCTGTATGGCACTCTCTGCACTTCCTGGACTTGATTGACTATTTTTTTTCCCCATATTAAGGAAGTTTTCAATTATAATCTCTTCAAATATTTTCTCAGTCCCTTTCTTTTTCTCTTCTTCTGGGACCCCTATAATTCGAATGTTGGTGCATTTAATATTGTCCCAGAGGTCTCTAAGACTGTCCTCAATTCTTTTCTTTCTTTTTTCTTTATTCTGCTCTGCAGTAGTTATTTCCACTATTTTATCTTCCAGGTCACTTATCTGTTCTTCTGCCTCAGTTATTCTGCTATTGATTCCTTCTAGAGAATTTTTAATTTCATTTATTGTGTTGTTCCTCATTGTTTGTTTGCTCTTTAGTTCTTCTAGATCCTTGTTAAACGTTTCTTGTATTTTCTCCATTCTATTTTCAAGATTTTAGATCATCTTTACTATCATTATTCTGCATTCTTTCTCAGGTAGACTGCCTATTTCCTCTTCATTTGTTTGGTTTGGTGGGTTTTTACCTTGCTCCTTCATCTGCTGTGTTTTTCTCTGTCTTCTCATTTTGCTTAACTTGCTGTGTTTGGGGTCTCCTTTTTGCAGGCTGTAGGTTCGTAGTTCCCGTTGTTTTTGGTGTCTGCCCCCAGTGGCCAAGGTTGGTTCAGTGGGTTGTGTAGGCTTCCCGGTGCAGGGGACTAGTGCTTCCTGGTGCAGGGGACTGGTGCCTGAGGTCTGGTGGATGAGAGTGGATCTTGTCTTTCTGGTGGGCAGGACCACATCTGGTGGTGTGTTTTGGGGTGTCTGTGACCTTATTATTGTATTATGCAGCCTCTCTGCTAATGGGTGGGGTTGTGTTCCTGTCTTGCTAGTTGTTTGGCATAGGGTGTCCAGCACTGTAGCTTGCTGGTTGTTGAGTGGAGCTGGGTCTTGGCGTTGAGACGGAGATCTCTGGGAGATTTTTGCCGTTTGATATTACATGGAGCTGGGAGGTCTCTGGTGGACCAGTGTCCTGAACTTGGCTCTCCCACCTCAGAGGCCCAGGCCTGATGCCCGGCCGGAGCACCAAGACACTGTTATCCACTCATCTCAGAATAAAAGGGAGAAAAAAAAAAAGAAAGAAAAAAGAAGTTATTAAAGTAAAAAATAATTATTAAAAATTTTAAAAAATTTAAAAAGTAATAAAAAAAATGAAAGAGAGCAACCAAACCAAAAAACAAATCCACCAATGATAACAAGTGCTAAAAACTCTACTGGAGGGCTTCCCTGGTGGCATAGTGGTTGAGAGTCCACCTGCCGATGCAGGGGACACAGGTTCATGCCCCAGTCTGGGAAGATCCCACATGCCGCGGAGCGGCTAGGCCCGTGAGCCATGGCCGCTGAGCCTGCGCGTCCGGAGCCTGTGCTCCGCAATGGGAGAGGCCACAACAGTGAGAGGCCCGAGTACCGCTAAATAAATAAATAAATAAATAAATAAATAAATAAATAACTATACTGAAAAAACAAAAATGGACAGACAGAACCCTAGGACAAATGGTAAAAGCAAAGCTATACAGAAAAAAATCACACACAGAAGCATACACATACACACTCACAAAAAGAGAAAAAGGAAAAATATATATATATTGTTGCTCCTGAAGTCCACCGCCTCAATTTGGGATGATTCGTTGTCTATTCATGTATTCCACAGATGCAGGGTACATCAAGTTGATTGTGGAGATTTAATCCGCTGCTCCTGAGGCTGCTGGGAGAGATTTCCCTTTCTCTTCTGTGTTCGCTCAGCTCCCGGGGCTCAGCTTTGGATTTGGCCCCGCCTCTGAGTGTAGGTCGCCTGAGGGCGTTTGTTCCCACCCAGACAGGATGGGGTTAAAGGAACAGCTGATTCGGGGGCTCTGGCTCACTCAGGCCGGGGGGACGGAGGGGTATGGATGTGGGGCGAGCCTGCGGCGGCAGAGGCCGACAGGACGTTGCACCAGCCTGAGGCGCGCTGTGTGTTCTCCCGGGGGAAGTTGTCCCTGGATCCCGGGGCCCTGGCAGTGGCGGGCTGCACAGGCTCCCTGGAGGGGGGGTGTGGAGAGTGACCTGTGCTCTCACACAGGCTTCTTGGTGGCGGCAGCAGCAGCCTTAGCATCTCATGCCCGTCTCTGGGGTCCGCGCTGATAGCCGCGGCTCGCGCCTGTCTCTGGAGCTCCTTTAAGCAGCGCTCTTAATCCCCTTTCCTCGCGCACCACGAAACAAAGAGGTAAGAAAAAGTCTCTTGCCACTTCGGCAGGTCCAGACTTTTTCCCGGACTCCCTCCCGGCCAGCTGTGGCGCACTAGTCCCCTTCAGGCTGTGTTCACGCCGCCAAGCCCAGTCCTCTCCCTGGGATCTAAGCTCCGAAGCCCGAGCCTCAGCTCGCAACCGTGCCCGCCCCGGCAGGTGGGCAAACAAGCCTCTCGGGCTGGTGAGTGCTGGTCGGCACCGATCCTCTGTGCGGGAATCTCTCCGCTTTGCCCTCCGCACCCCTGTTGCTGCGCCCTCCTCCTTGGCTCCGAAGCTTCCCCCCACCGCCACCCACAGTCTCTGCCCGTGAAGGGCCTTCCTGGTGTGTGGAAACCTTTCCTCCTTCACAGCTCCCTCCCACTGGTGCAGGTCCCGTCCCTATCCTTTTGTCTCTGTTTATTCTTTTTTCTTTTGCCCTACCCAGGTACGTGGGGGGTTTCTTGCCTTTTGGGAGGTCTGAGGTCTTCTGCCAGCGTTCAGTGGGTGTTCTGTAGGAGTTGTTCCACGTGTAGATGTATTTCAGATGTATTTGTGGGGAGGAAGGTGATCTCCGTGTCTTACTCTTCTGCCATCTTGAAGCTCCTCTCCAGTTTATTATTTATTGTTTGTAATGAAGCTTACTGGACTCAGAGGGACATTGTGAGGATCACTGTCAAATTTTGTAAAATGCCTTTGGCTTTTCAATGGAAAGGTACTATATATGATAATAAAAGAAATAGCAATCATATTCTTGAAGAACCCTGACACTGAGTTCATCTTTGTCTTAAAAAAATAAGATAGTTCATCTTTAGGTCTTATGGGGATTACTGAATTCAATTTGTTCTGAGAATGCTGAGGCTGATGAAAAAAGATGCTCATTATAAAAGCACTTTCTCCAGTTCCTGTTCTGTTCAATATGTGTTGCTCTTAACTTGGTTTATACTGAAGAGTTGAGCATCATTTGTAAATGTGCAATGGTACTATTTGGAATCTGAACCTTATAAAAATTTTAGTGATATAAGAAGAACTTTTTAAAAATAAGGCATCATAAACTTTGCAAATGTGCTCACCTAGCACTCATGTACTTATGCAGTTATATATACATACATGAGAGAGAGAGACAAAGCAAGAAAAGGAGCTATGGAGTAAGACTCAAGAATAATGCTATGATCATACCTATCTATATATGGGTTGTGCTTGTATTGCTTTACAAACCACCTTTGAATACCTTATTTCCTTTGGTTCTCACTAGAAACCTTGGAGCTAGGTGGGAAGATGAGGCTTGTCTAGCTCTCTGGTCCTGGGCACTATAAGATTCAAAGGCAATCAGACTTTCCAGAGGACAACAGAGTTTGGGGGGTGAGAAGGCAAGTATATCAACAGTTTCCTGATGGAGACAAAGGGAGAGACCCCATGGAAGACCAGAAAGCCACTGAACCTGAACAGCAGTGTTCCTTATCAGGTCCCAAAGGAGATTTCCAATTGCTTTTCTTTCTTTTTTTTAAAAAATTTTTATTTATTTTATTTTTGGCTGTGTTGGGTCTTCGTTGCTGCGTGCGGGCCCTCCTCTGGATGTGGCAAGCGGGGGCTACTCTTCGCCGCGGTGCGCAGGCTTCTCATTGCGGTGGCCTCTCTTGTGGCAGAGCACGGGCTCTAGGCGCACGGGCTTCAGTAGTTGTGGCACGCAGGGTCAGCAGCTGTGGCTCACGGGCTTCGTTGCTCCGCGGCATGTGGGATCCTCCCGGCCCAGGGCTCAAACCCGTGTCCCCTGCCTTGGCAGGCGGATTCCCAACCACTGAGCCACCAGGGAAGCCCTCCAATTGCTTTTCCTTTAACCTTGCCAACATCTAGGTTTGGGTGAGGAGAAGGACGCATTGGGATGCAGTGAGATTTGAAGTGGGTGTGTCATTTGGATCATTCCTTTCTAGGCACTTTTCAGGAGCCAGCAGAGACCGAGACAGTAACACGAGCCACAGAGCTAAAAGTGAGGAGTCTTGCAAAATTCAAGATTCATGCCAAAGCTCCTGTAGTAAGGTCTCTATGACTCACATATCCGATGTGTCATTAATTCTCTATAAACAAAACAAGCCATTTTGATCAAATCACAACCCAGAATCAAGTGAATGTCTCCAGAGAAGCTGCCCTAAGCTTGCCTCCGCAGATACTCTGATCAATTCCTGCCTCGTATGAAACGGTCACTCTTTTCTAGCTTTTTTTTGCATTCTCACTTTTCAAAACTTCCAGGCTATCTCAAATGTGGCAGCCTAGCAACTTTCTCCCTATAGAAAACTTCACCTTGTCATTCTGCCATTTCTAAATCTAATTTAGAATTGCTTTTCTGGTTTTTACAACTCATCGGTTTGTTCCTCCCTCCCTTTCCAAATTCATTTCTCCTTCTCTTCACCAATCTGTCACCTTCAGCTCCACCCCCCTCACTCCACTTCTTGGCTTTTCAGGCAGTTACTATTGAATGAGAAGATTGAAAATCTCATTTATCACTTTTGAGAAGTCTCATAGGAGCATACTGCAAAGCTTCCCTCACACCCAAGAGAGAGGAAGAGAGGGAAAGCGCAACACCTAGAAATGAATCTCTGCAGAGGGAGTATCCCTAAATAGAGCGAAATAATGAATGGATGCTGCTGTGCTTTCTTACAAAACAAAACTCACAGTGGAACTTTCTTTTTGTAGAGGAGCTATTATTAAAGGGCTTGATTCTGGAGAAACTCCACAAATTGCTAAATTCCCTTTAAAAAATAAAATCCATGTTGTTCAAACCACTGCAACAAATCTGCAACTGAAACAGCTGCAAAGACAAAGCCCCACTCTCACTTGGTACTAACACTACCGTGGTCCATGCTACACCACCTCACAGACTTGGCAATCCAAACATCTGTTCTAAGGCACACTTGTACTGCTGCTTCCATTCACATTCCTTCCTTCCACAGACTTGACAGATGGATGAATTCCTAATGGCCCCAGGCTACGTTCACAGGGTTGCAACAGCTACCTCCTTCTTAGCAAACACTGCTTTCCCCTCCAGGTAGCAAAACTGAGATAACAGTAGAGGGGTGTATAGTGACATAAATTGGGGATCTAGTCTCAAACCCCAACCTTTTCCCACTGGCAGGAACACCAGACGGTGGTGTCTGCATCCTGCCCTGCTCATATTCTATGAGTGACAATAGGCAATGAAGCACAATGGAAAAGAGAAAGATATGCCCACAGGGTCCTTCCCAATGGTGGCCAAGTGTTTTGTTTGAACCACCTTGTGGCTGATGGAGGTGGAATTGCAAGCTCCCTGGAAGACTGCCTGCCACCCTGTTAGGATCTTTGCCGATCGATCATCACCAAGGTTCTTAAGTCTTCGGAACGCAATGAAAAATAAGTCTCGTAAAGGAAGGTGGTATAAACTGGGAAATGCAGGCTACTTTGTCAGAATCATGTGGATGGATGCGGTCTGCTAGCGGGCTTCCATGTCACTCTATAACAGGAAGGAAAAGAGATGAAAGTCCTAACAAAAAAAACCCCATGAAAACTGGTGCCAGAGAAAAGAATTTTTACCAACGAGTCATGCAGACTGGGATCTCCACTTACAGATGGTGATTAACAAAGACTAGGGACTAAACTGTGTTGACATATACAGACCAGAAGTCTCTATGTCCTTATGTGGACTCTATTTGGTCTTCTTTCCTCATACTCTTTTCTTATGCTCTCATTTTCCAATTTTGCTTTCTGCTCTAAGTTGGCATAAGATTCAGGTCTCTAAGGGTGTCAGGTTGTGAGTGTGAAGAACGATTCCATTCTAACTTATTTTTGTGTCTAAAATGTAATGTAGAATGAAGTAGGTGTATGTCATCTTTGAAAGAGGCTGTGAAGAATATTCTTCTAGTGAAGCATCTACTTCCTGTAGCTTTGTGGCCTCTGATATGACAATAGAAGGTGATCCATTTCTATTTTCATTAAAATTTATTCACAGTCTTGGCATGTCCTTTTTTTTTTTTTTTTTTTTGTGCCTCTCCCGTTGCGGAGCACAGGCTCCGGACGCGGAGGCCTAGCGGCCATGGCTCACAGGCCTATCCGCTCCGCGGCATGTGGGATCTTCCCGGACCGGGGCACGAACCCGTGTCCCCTGCATCGGCAGGCGGACTCTCAACCACTGCGCCACCAGGGAAGCCCAGCATGTCCCTTTTTGTAATCTGCTAATATCCTTGTCTTTTCCACTATCACAACCACTGACAAAACATTTATTTCTTAAAAGGTTGCATGCTGTTCAGTTTACAGGTTCTCTAATAATGAATTTGTTCTCTACACCACCTTTTCCCCTCTTGCCAGCTGCTATCGCGTCTCATATTTGGCTCTTCATACGTATCCCCAATTCTAACATTTCACTTGCTTTCTTCCCTCTCTTCTTTCCTCACTAATTCTCTGGAGGAGATGAGATTCTCTCACAATTATTGCTATTTTCTTTTTTCTTCTAAAGACTGGAAGAGTGGAGCTGAAATATATGGAAAGTGACGACCAGTTCTATAAATATCAAGAGGTGAGTAGTAAGTGGAAGCTGGTCCAGGAATCTAAATTCCTAGGTTGTGGTCTGTTTGTTGTGAATCACGGAAGACATGGGCAAGATTCAAAATCGAGTGCCCGTAATTATTTTCTGGAGCCGAAATCAGATCGGGTTTCTGGGTTGTAAATTTATGACAAAGTTATTTCATCCATGACGATAAGCAATTGCTAAACCTTACTACTGAGTAAGAAGTTTTTAATAGATTTCTGTAAATGCTACAAAAATAAAACTGCAAGCGGAAAGGTACTTTGCTTAATAAGATATAGCTCTCATTATTTTAATTTGAAAAAGAAGTAAATTGACATCTTAGCTTGATGGTATTTCTCTCTAAGCATGAAAGGACAAGAAAGCCCCACTGGCATAGGACCCAGCTGCCACTGACCTCCTTTTTTTTGGTCTGAATCAGTGGCTCGAAAGGCTGCTACAAACCTGCTTTTGTATAGCTTCGTGGTGGTGATTTTTTGTTTTGTTTCAGATGAGATTTGAAATGGTTGCCCCCTTTTAAGAAAAACAGGGTGTCCTCGTAAAGGGTAGATGAAGGACCAAATCCTGGGCTTGGAGGAAGAGGGGGTGGGGCCCACAGGAGCCCACAGCCCCTCTCTCTGGCAGGCAGCAGGCAGGCGGGAAGCCAGCAGTTAGAAGTAGCAGGCTGAGGATGACCTCAGCTGGGAGGAAGGAGAGTCTCTCCAGTGGAGAGCTGAGGTGCAGGGCTCTTAAAACTGTTGTTACCTTTACTGAAAGAGCGGAGGGCAGGGCTTCCCAGACACTGGTGAGCAGACGAATCGGGTCAATCGCTTACAAATTCAGATCCCCAGTCTCACCTCCAGAGGCTTGGGGCCTGGGACTCCTTATTTTAAATCATCAACATGGGTGATTCTGATGCAGCTGTGCCAGGAACCACACTTTAAAAATCCCTGGCTGGGGTGCAGCATCTCTGACTATAAAATACACACAGTATGATGATTATGCAGGTGGTAGGACTCTTTCTCTTAGAGATTGTGCTTTCTTTTAGCCCTTAAAAAAATCTTACCCATGAAATTAAATTATTTAGGGACTATTTAATTAAGACACTTCCATCTTCTGATATTCTGACATCTTGTCAGACAATGTATCCCAATCTGGGACATTCTAAATGTGATCCTCATGTATTGTACAGCACAAGGAATATAGCCAATATTTTGTAATAACTAGAAGTGGAGTATAATCTTTAAAAATTGTGAATCACTATATTGTACACCTGTAACTTATATAATATTGTACATCAACTCTACTTCAATATAAAAACACCTAAAAGAAGAACAATAAATAAATATGATCCTCATTTTAGAAAGAACTATGATCTTCGCTGTTAACAGTAATTTATATTTGTTGCTCTTTTGTTCTTAAAAAATAAAACTCACATGAAGTGGGACACCCAAGTACTACTTCTCTCAGTCACTCAGAAATAAAATAATCCTGGCTATCACTGATCCTAAGCTATGCCAAGCCTGCCTGGGAGCCACTTGTTGGAATGCCTGCGCAGGGCCTTGAAGGAATAATTGTTCTCAAAAAAGGCCAGCTGTTTACATTGCCATTTCCCACAAGGGTTCTGCTGCGCAGGAAGGCTGCGCTCTGCTGGTTCTTTATTGGCATCCATTCTATCCGTTGCTGCATCATAGGCCCCAGAGTGTCTGCGTGAAGACGGTTTTCACCACAGCACAAAAGCACCATCTTACGAGCGCATTTTTGCAATCTGATGGACGATTTGAGTGGCACAAGGTTCAGTAACTGCCAGAGGCAAGTGCAGGAAACCTAGAGAAATAAATCAAAAGGAAAAGAAGGGTCGTGGGGTAGTGACTTTAATTATGTGCATTAAGATTGGCAGCATTTCTTAGTTCTTCTTGGTAGGAGTCTCAGTCTTTGTCTGAGAAAGACAGTGCTTAAGGCCTTCCCCAGGAATTCATATTCTGCTATTGTCTGCAGGTCAAGGTGAAAGTCAGCGGTGAAAGAATCAGCTATAAATCTAATAAGTGGCAGAGAAACAGACGGTTTTTATGGAAAAGTAAGTTCTTTTAGATAGACTGCAAAAATGTGCTTACCTTAAATCACCAGTTACAGGGTAATATTTGAGCTATGCAAGAAGACTACTGAATTTTAGGACTATTTTCAGAAATACAAGAGTTGTTTTTTGTTTTTTTTCAAAGCTCTAAACTGAATCATCAGTAAATTATCATATCATTGAGAGGTTTAAGCAAACTGGAGCCTTATACCTTGGTTATGTAAGCATTAGAAAGTCGGCTACAGGATCTCATTGGGTCTTTGGTCCTTCCTGGCAGGATTTTCAACACTGATGTCTTATGCTGCATCTCCCTCTGCTGCCCACACCCTCTGTAGCAATGGTAGAGCTGAGGCAATTGGTGGGTAGGGAGAGAAGGAATGAGACAAATAAGAGGTGGCAGACTGGGAGGAAATGGGTGTTTTCCTCTTGGTAATCAGAGAATTTGATATGCACAACTTCATACATTTCTTATGGTTGCCATAGACACTGATCCGGGTCTGATATTCTTTTTTATCTTTAAATCCTCTCCCTAAGCACATGCAGACTGTATAACAATGACAATACTAACCCTGTTTACTGAGCACTGGCTAGGAAAAGTTGGACAGCATTGATTTCAAAGGTGAGGTGGTCTGAAACGTGCAATGAGGAGTTTAAGCCCCATGGTTTCTGGACTGTGGGAGAAAGAGCAGCCTCTTCCAGAGATTACAGGAGAATTAGACCTGGAAGGAATAGCAGAAGATGGAATTTAAGGTGAGAAGGTTGAGGATGTATGTAAGAAGGCTAATTAGGTACCAGTAATGGTAACACTAGACAAATGCTTAAACAAATAAGCCCCAAATTTTCAGTGGCTAGTTCTCTCATATCCAGGTTAACAGTCCAGAGCAGATATGCTGCACTGGCTACACCTTTCTCTATAGAGGAGCTCAGAGACCTAAGCTCCTTCCATCTTATGACTCTGCCAACCCCTAAGGCTGAAGAAGCTTTCCCATTCAGACAGGCGTAAGGGAGCAGGGAAGGCACAGATTCTTTTGCTTTGTTTTGTTTTGTTTTTTGCAGTACGCGGGCCTCTCTCTGTTGTGGCCTCTCCCGCTGCGGAGCACAGGCTCCGGACGTGCAGGCTCAGTGGCCATGGCTCACGGGCCCAGCCGCTCCGCGGCATGTGGGATCCTCCCGGACTGGGGCACGAACCCGTGTCCCCTGCGTCGGCAGGCGAACTCTCAACCACTGCGCCACCAGGGAAGCCCCCACAGATTCTTTTTAAAAGAAAAATTAAAAATTCTTTTTAAAAGAAAAATTCAATTACATTGGGAAGTGACATAAATCTCCTCCTCATTCCATTGGTGAGAACTAGTCATGTGGCCACATCTGGATGCAGGAAGGACTATAGAGGATGCAGTCCCAGCCGGGCATCTCTACCCTACGAAGGGAAGCTGAGTGGTGGGGAGCGGCTGGCCTCTTGCTTCTCCTGCCACTGCTGCAGGAGCTTCTTAGCCTTGTCTTACAAATAGTGGTGCTCTTCACGGTGCTGTCCCAGGCCTCGTCTCTTCTCACTTTGCACACTCTTCCCCAGTGATCTCATCCTCATGGCTTTGATTGATTTTCAACTATCTGCTGCTGACTCCCAGATCTGCATCTCCAGCTACTCACTCACAACTCAAAACCCCTCAGGGCTGTCGTAACCCTGAGATTAATTTGCACTGTAACTACAGTTATCCCTTTACCTCCTGCTTTTCCTGAAGAACTAGAGCCCTGGCTCAAAAATGATTAGCATCTAATCATCACTGTAATCAATCTCATTATATTACCAGGGTTTTTAAAGCTGTGGATCACGACCCATTATTGGGACTAGAATTCATTTGGGGAGTTACAACTAGTTTTCTCGAGAATGGAACATGGAATAGAATGGAATAGAAATAGCCCAATGCTTGTCTCCCTGGTAAAAGTAAGTATTGCTTTAAGATTTTTTGTTTTCAGTGTGTGTGCACTGGGTCATAATAAAAGTTTTATTTTTTTTACTGTGGGTCATTGACAAAAGTTGAATACTTATTGGATTAGACCACTATCTCTTCCAGAGCACCCCCAATCGAACTGTAAGAGGAAGGATTCAGGAATTAAATTACCTGGGTTCAATCACAAGCTCCAGTGCTTATTAGCTGTGTTTTCTTGGACAAATTACTTAACCTCTCTACCTCTCAATTTTCTCATCTGTTAAATGAGTGTAAAAATGGTACCTCCTCATGGACCTATTGTGAAGATTAAATGAATTAATACAGTATTGCTTGACATGGGTGAGTGCTTTCCAAGCATTAACTATTCTTAAACAATGAAATATATAAATACTCTATTAAAGATACCAAATTGTGGAAGTACATGATGGATATCCACATATAGGCGTACTGTATATAATATGGAAATAGACAAACTTATCAGACTGTTTCACCTTTTTCATGATGTGACAAATGATAGTGTTTTTTGGAACCATGGAAAGGGAACAGGCCACTCTGGCTGGAGGTGACTAACCAGATGTGACAGTGGCTTCTGGACAGGAATAAATGACGGTTTTAAGGCCTAAAGGAGTCAATATCTCTACATTTGACCCATTCTTAGCTCAAGATGAGAAACTCTAGACTCTAAACCAATAGGCGCAGTCTTTCCCAAGGTCAGTTACCAGTTCAGGGTGGGCCTATAACCGAGGCTAGCCAAGGAGACTGGTGAGAAGGATTTACACTCCACTGTGCCTTTCCATGTCCTACTGGGTGAGAAAAAGGAAGCCCATTGCCCAAGTTGATGCCAGCCTTAGGGTGGGGCTGACTCTGTGATGGCAGAAAAAGTGATTCGTCTCCAACAAAGTGGATGAGCTGCTGAATCAACCAACGCTTCAGCCTATCTTATTCTAGATTCTCTGTTAGGGGGATAATAAATGTTATTATTGTTTAAGCCATTTTGAGTGATGATTTCAATTACATTCAGCCCAAAGTATCTAACTGATTCAGTGTCTTGTTCTATTTTATAGATTTTTCAACACTATAATTTATAGAATAATACAGTACCATGAAATAGAAAGTATTACACACAACTTTAGCCATCAGTGTTATGGGCCACAGAACACAAACAATCACAAATGTTTAAATTTGGAGTTTCGAGTTCTTCTGAGATTTTTGATAACCCTTCCATGGGAAAGGTTTCTGCTAACTAGAGACTGTTTAATCCATTGCACCTCATTTAGATTTTCCTGCATTTTGGTGGATTTGATGCCCTTTCATAAATCTGGATAATTTCAGGATCTAAACTGCTGGAAGCCACACTGCCACCATTCTGTGCAATCGCTTCTTTGGGTGGCCTGTGGGGAACTCTGTCACGGCAATTTCCATATCTGTGTAAAAAGACTTAAGTTCATGGAACTCAATACCTGTGAGGACACAAGAACCCCATGCCTTCTAGATGTCCCATGCCTGATTGTGCTTCCTCTTACCATCTTGAAGGTGTCAAAAGCTTACAGCTACTGCAGATAGGAAAGGCTAGGGCAGGCACATAGAGCATCTTATTAAGCTGCTCATTGCTCTCCCAGCTCTTCTTCTGGCTGCTGCCTGACATCATCTTCTAAATATATTGGCAGAAATGAAAGATGCATCCATGGCATGAGCAGCCTGGGAACTCCTGAGAACTCCCTTTACAGTCACGATTGCAAAGCCTCTCACATGTGACAGAGGATGAGAGATAGATTCCAGCTCCTGCACCTGCCTCAGCAGGTAAGTGTGTGGCAGAGGGGAGGAATGGACCCTCACAGAACCCTGAAGAGTGGTTGGAACAGTAATGAAGCAGTTTTTGAAGCAGAGTTCACACTGTCTCTACAGTTTTAGGCAACTTTGGATGACAAATAGTGACAAACACACATCTTCAGCCCTGCAATCACTTGAGAGGAATTCCTTCCCTCCTTTCTGCCACTTGAAGCAGCCCATCTGGAAGCAGCCCACCAAAGCATGAGCAGGGCTCACTGGAATGGCTGGCTCATTCTTACTCCTCCTATTGCTTTGTTTGTTTTTGTTTTTCATGGTAGAAACATTAAGGAGCTGACGAGTTTTGACTACTGACCACTGGACTCTACTTACCCATTAACTAGATTATGCACCACTCCTGACTTGGTGCTTTGAATTTAGCATACACAGAGCAACTTCCCTTGGGGAAGGGTGACAGGGACAGGATGGGTTCTGGGGGACTCCCTCATGAGGATCTCTGAATTCCCATCACTTGAAGGTCTAGAGAGCCTGATCTTCCACCAGTCCCAAGGCTACTTCCAAGTCCTGTCCCTGGAGTGTGTGATGCTTATTTGAGGAAAGTATTTTATAGCAAAGAAATGGCCTTTTGCACAGTTAATAGCAGTTTCAGTCCCTAGATATGAAGCCATCATATTATTTGAGTTTGCCGCCCTTTGTTTTGTAAAACTTAATGGGATTACTTATACGAAGATAAAGCTAGTAACCATCCATTGTTTTCAGAGATTAGTTTGAGGTCACTTTAAATCTGTGACAGATGCTACAACCTAGGATTTTAAGGATTGTAGAGAACAACAAACATTGATTGTAGAGTTAGTCAGAGCCTTCCCTCAAAATAAAAACCCCAAAAAACAAACAACATAAAAGGAAAAGTTTTCATTAGAAGGAAAAAGGAAATCTAGGTGGTGGCTCTCTTATGGGATGATTTAATATTGAAGAATCAATTACCAGCAGTGCTTTTCTAGGCCATAGTGTCCTTGGTAATTTGTATGGAGCAAATAATCTGTGTAGAGTTAAAGGAAATAGATTGCGTGCACGTGCACGGTTGGGAGTAAACTGAGAGGAGAAGCTTGTTCTGGGTATAGCGTATGGCTGATGCTGGAGCCTCTGCTCACCCAGCACCAAGAGGACCCAGCGGCAGGAACAGCAGCAACAGCGGCAAAGGGGCAGCTTCACTGGCCATTAGACTTCCTCACACTGGTAGCTATGGCCCTTCTGGATGAAGTACCCTCAGTATACTTAAATTCATCACAATGCAGATCCTAGAAAGATCAAAGGATAAGGGGAATAGGAGTCCCTTAAAAACATCATTTTTTTCCGTAAGCCCATGAATTGAAACATACTCATATTACAGGCATGTGTAATGGAGATACACATTAGAGTACATGGTACTGTTTATTTTCCACTTAACCGAGATATAATTGGTGTACAACAAACTGCGTATATCTAAGTGACCTTTGACCTGTGTCTACTGTGAAATCACTATCACAATCAAGATGAAGAACATATCCATCACTTCCAAAAGTTTCCTCTTGTCCCTTTGCAATCCTTCCCGCTCTTCTGCTCCTCCCCAGTGCTTCTTTCATCTCTAGGCAACCATCCATCTGCTTTCTGTCACTATAGATCAGTTGGCATTTTCTAGAATTTTATATACATGGAATTATACAATATGTATTTATTTTTGTCTGTCTTCTTTCACTCATCATAATTATTTTGAGATTCATTCATGGTGCTTCATATATCAATAGTTCATTACGTTTTTAATGCAGAATGGTATTCCATTGCATGGACACCCTACAATTTGTTTATCCATTTACTTGTTAATGGACACTTGGGTTGTTTCAAGTTTTTGGCTATTAAAAATTAAGCCCTTATGAACCTTCATGTACAAATCTTTGTATGAACATATTCTTTCATTTTTCTTGGATAAATACTTAGGTGTGGAATGGCTGGATCGTATGATAGATATATGTTTAACTTTTTAAAGAAACTGCCAAATTGTTTTCCAAAGTGATTGTACCATTCTACATTCTCACCAGTGGTGTATGAGAATCCCAAATGCCCCACATCTTTGCCAACACTTGGTATAGACAGTCTTTTTTATTTTAGCCATTCTAATGGGTGTGTAGTGGTATCTTATTGTGATTTTGATGTATGTTTCCTTAATGGCTAATAAGGTTGATCATCTTTCTATGTGCTTAACACCTGTATACGTTCACAGGTGAAGTGTCTGTTTAGCTCTTTTGCCCATTTGTAATGTACATATATGTATAATATTCTCTAATTAAAAATAGATTTTTTGGCTAAATCATACTAGATCAATATATTGAGGCAGATTACTATTTCCTCCAGATTTTCATCCCCACAACTACTAAATACCTTACAAATAAGATATTTGAAAAGTCTCAGCCCATTCAAGGAGTAGAACATAGAGACTAGAGTCTGACTCCAAAAGTTTCCCCTGCCTTAGAAATCTTACAGTATGGAATTTAGATGTCTTAGAGCAGGGGAGTGGAAGAAGTCAATTGCTAGAATGCCCAGATCCTAGGACCAGAGTATAAAAATGGCATCGAAAGGGAACTGAAGAACAAGGAGGTTGTAAAGTCAACCACTGTTTATAAGTGGTTCTGGGATGGAGGGCAAAATGAGGATCTTTTTTGGGCTACATTCTCTTCTTTGCCAACATGGCCTTACAGGAATGTGCCACCTTTCAGCTGGATATCTGTGCTGGAGGCAGCAAGAGTCACACAAAGAGACTGGGCTGTCTACAAATCCACTGGATGTTAAGGCCAGAGCTCTCCTGAGAATCCCAATCTTAAGAGGGTTCACAGAGGCCTACAATTAAATAGAGTGGGCCCACAGAGTTGGAGGGGTGATATAGCTGTGAGAAAAGGGCTACGATTTAATAAGCATGGTGGTGCCCAGTGTGGCACACAGCATTTTGCAAAAATGGCTGCCAACACTTTCAATCCCTAGTGTTTTGCTTAAATGTGACCTTGACATTCCACTCATCAAGCAGTGAGCTCTATATCCCCTTGCCTTGAGTTGGGGTACACCTCTGTAACTGCCTCATCCAAGAAAGTGCTGTAGAAGTGAAGTTATGTGACTTCTGAGGCAAGGTCACCAAAGATGTCATGTTCTTTCACTTTGTTATCTTGGCATGTTCTTAGAACTCAGCCACTATGCTGCAAGAAACACTAAACAAACCCGTGGAGAGTCTCAAAGTATATCCCCTCAAATAAGTTACTATTTACAAGGGGAAGAATAAAAAACTATACAGTGGAGAAACCTGTGGACACCATCTGAACCAAGTGAGCAAAGTTAACATGACCAGTGATGAGGAAAATGAATATCATGCGTCTCCTGATATGATATACTAAGAAGGACACACCTTCACTGCAGTGACATATCTGTAAAAAATGGAATCTAATAATGAGAAACATCAGATAAACACAAAGAGAAAGGCATTGTACAAAATAACTGGCCTGTACTCTGCAAAAATGGCAAGATCAGGAAAGACAGAGAGGGACTTCCCTGGTGGCGCAGTGGTTAAGAATCCGCCTGCCAATGCAGGGGACAAGGGTTCGAGCCCTGATCTGGGAAGATCCCATATGCCGCGGAGCAACTAAAACCGTGCGCCACAACTACTGAGCCTGTGCTCTAGAGCCCGTGCTCCACAACAAGAGAAGCCACTGCAATGAGAAGCCCGTGCACCGCAACGAAGAGTAGCCCCCGCTTGCCGCAACCAGAGAAAACCCACGTGTAGCAACGAAGACCCAACACAGCCAAAAATAAATAAATAAATTAAAAAAAAAAAAAAAGAAACAGAGAGAAAGTTGCCTTACAGATTAAAGGCGACTAAAGAGACATCACAGCTAAATGCAACACATGATCCTGGATTAGATCTTACACTGGGGGTGAAAATAGCTATAAAAATATTATTGGGATAGTTGAGAAATGTTAACATAGACTCTGGATTAGATAATAGTATTCTACAAATATTATATCTCTTCATTCTCATAATGCTACTCTGCTTATGTAAGCAAATGTCTTAGTTCTCAGGAAATACACACTGAAATGTTTTCAACCTACTTTTAAATGGAAAAAAGAAGTGTATGTGAATAATTGGCAAAACAGTATACAGAAGTTTCTAGTACTATCCTTGTAACTATTCTGAAAGTTAAAAGTTAGGTCAAAGTAAATAGCTCTCCCTAACCCCCTAAAAGAAGAGAGGGGCCTAAGCGTTCATGGGATAGGGCTGGCTTGGGCACAGGCAATCTTCTTGCTCCTAGAAGATTCTCTGAATCCAGCAATGTTCATAGGCTGGTTGTGCTTTGGGAAGCAATGAGCGAGCCTCAGAAAATGGGAATACAGTACAGAGGGATGCCCTGGATTCTGGACAGGGGCTTGGACCAGCAAGTATTGCTTTGTAGCACAGGGTGGTCAGTCCATGCAAACTTTTCTGTGACATTTTGTGGCTATTGCAGACTTCAGTGCCATCTATTTGCCAGGATTAACCTTTGAACTTGGTCATCTCTCAGAGTTCTTGGACGATTTGGGAGGAAAGATGTTAGGAGGGGACACTATGCTTCCTGTTAAATATGGCATGTGAGTTTTCAAACTAGAAAGTAGAAAAATAAAAGATGTAACAGTATTTGTAGCCTGAGTTTATAAAGTGATGCCAATCCTACTTCCTTAGCTTTATACACTCCTGCACAACAATTGTGTCAAAAACGATGCAAGTGCTAAGAGAAGATGGTGAAAATACAACCGGGTGTGTTGTCACAAAAGGTAAAAGTGCAACTACCAAACAGAATTATGAAATAGTCTTTTGCAGAATATGTGTTCATAAAAAGCTATGAATAATTTGTATTTTTATAATTGAAACCATATTTTCATTGCACATGAGAAGCATTTAAAAGAATATTATAGAATAACATTTTGAAATGTGAGAACATACAAACTTTTTAGTTCTTTAATCCAAATTTTCAGTGCCTAAAACAAACATCTTTCCTTAAAGTGCAGTATTCCTGCAAAGTTGGATGTTTAGATAGGTAGAGGCTAGCGATAAATCATGTAAGCTTAAGAGCAAAAATCCTATGTTTTAAATTAATGAACCATATGATAGGAAATAAATGTATACGTAGATATTAAGATAAATTTATTCATGTATTATCAAGGCTGTTACGGTTATAAGTGACAGAGATCCACACCAACTAGTTTAAGCAAAAAATGGGAATTTATTGGCCTCTATTACTAGGGAGTCCAAAGGTAGTTGTAACTTTCAGGCATGGCTAGATACAGAGGTTCAAATCTTTCCTATCTATCTATCTATCTATCTATCTATCTATCATCCATCCCTCCAGCCATCCAGCTATCTATCTGCCTATCTACCTAAACATCAATCATCTATCATTTTCTACTTCCCTCCATACTTCTCTCAGTTGCTCTTTGTACAAACAGCCTTCTCCTTAAGACCAGGGAAGACAGCCAAGAGCAGATAAAATAAGTCTCTTAATTTGCTTTATCAGCAATGGCTGGGGGAATACTCTGGTCCAATTTGAATCACAAGCACATGCCTGGGATGGGAGAAGGGAGGCAAGGTGATTAACAACCCTTCCAGGATCATGATCCAAGGTGGCGGGGTGGGGGCAGAATAGGATGTTACAAGGTGCAGTTCACCTAAAGAACCAGAAGAGAGAAGGAGACACTGGTAGACAGACAAAAACCATAGCTACAATTTTCCCCTATGCTTCATAAAGGCACAGTTTTATGATATAATTCTAATGAACCTAAACATAGATAACTATATATCAAAAGCTTTTTAAGGTAAATACTGGACAAAAACATAAAAATCTATTATCATAGATTTAAAGAAAACACTGTTTTATGAGAGCTTAAGATTTTTATTTAATCATCTAGTAGAGCTTCAGTTAAACAAATCTTACGTTATTCATGAAATGGTTTTGAATATATATAGAAATTTAAAAACTATGTATTTATAAAGCAGTATATAAACACTAAGTCTCTCTTTTCATCTTATAATGTATTTTCTTACCTGCTTACATAGATACATATGCATTTAAAAAATAGGGAATGGGGCTTCCCTGGTGGCACACTGGTTAAGACTCTGAGCTCACACAGGGGGCCTGGGTTCGATCCCTGACCAGGAAACTAGATCCAACATGCATGCCACAACTAAGGAGCCTGCCTGCCGCAACTAAGACCCAGCACAACCAAATACATAAATAAAATAAATAAAAAGTAGGGAAGTATATACAATAGAATGTTACCAAGGGATATTTCAAGCTGGAAAGAAATGGATGATAGATGATTTTTAAAAATTTTGGCCTATTTATACTTTTTATTTTCCTATAAAATAAAACTCAAATTCTATATAAAATTTTATGCATTAAATGTTACTTGCAAGTAACCTAGTCAGTTTCACAGTGATGGCAACAGGCAGGTGTCGGCCCCACTAACTTACCTAGTTAACTAAATGATTTGGTCAATGAGAAAAATTGGGCCAAAAGTCTCAGTGGATTGCAATGACCTGCAGGAAAACATTTAGATACCAAGTATGGGTAATGTTTCCCAATGTGTGGGTCTTGGGTCACCTATATCAGAATCATTTCTGAGGAGTTTGCTAAAATGCAGATTCCCTGTCTTATTCCTGTCTTATTTCTGATTCAGAAATTTAGGCAGTGGGCCAAAGAACTGGCATTTTCAGTAAGTCCCCCAGGGGATTTTTATGCACACTGAAGCATGAGAACACCTGTTTCAGAGATCATAAGGAACAGTGTGAGAAGAAAGTGTCTGCACTGCCAAGAAGGGACCACTGTACACCCCAGTGCCTTTATATTCCCACTATCATCAACTGCACAGTTCTTTTGTCTAACATTTCACCTATGAACATTAATCATAAAATTATACAGTTGTCATCAAACATTCTTTGATTTGAAAAGTAGAATCATTTTACTACATTTTTTCCCAGTAGAATACATTCCAAAATTTTAGGGATCAAAATTCATAAAATCTTCAAAAATTCACATTATAGAAACGATTCTAGGATCATATCTATGTTGTTAGCAAAGTAGTATTGAAAGTATAGATAGTCCTGAAAGAAACAGAAAAGGAAAGGAAGGAGGGAGGAGGATGGGAGAAGGAAGGAAAGAAAAATTCATTAGCATTTTTGCTAGGCACCAATTAAGTATTATACTTAGGACAAGCACTTTTATAATCAGAAAACTCCATCGAGGTTACTTTCTAAATGATTTAAAATATAATTTTATTACACCAAGTTTGAGTTTGCAGATTAACTTTTAGGGAGTCTACAATTTTAGGTGTTTCTTATTATCCTAAAACTTTAGTAGAATGATAATTAAATGAAGAAATAAAAGTAAGTTGAATAATTAAGACTGCTTCAACTCTACCTAGTAAATGAGTATACATAAGTAATATAATGGAAAGCAGTCAGTAATAAGGGAAGTAATTTAATGGAAAAGTTTTGTTTAATAGAATAAAATGAGTTAAGCTAAATTCTGGTAAATCTTTATTATGAATATACTGAATAATTTTCCATTGGGAGTAGAAAAAAATCTTTATTGGCTGCTATGAGTAGTTTTAAAGTACAGGGATACCACGGAGACATTGCGGGTTTGGTTCCAGACCACCATGCTAAAGCGAGTCACACAAATTTTTTTGGTTTCCCAGTAGGTACAAAAGTTATGTTTATGCTATACTGTAGTCTATTAAATGTGCAATAGGATTATGTCTAAAGAAACAATGTAAATACCTTAATTTAAAAATACTTTATTGCTAAAAAATGTTAACCATCATCTGAGCCTTCTGCAAGTCACAGTAGTAATATCAAAGATCACCAATCACAGACCATAATAATAAACATTATAATAATGAACAAGTTTGAAATATTGCAAGAAGTAACAAAATGTAACAAAGAGACATGAAGTGAGCAAATGCTGTTTGGGAAAAATGATGCCAATAGACTTGCTCCATGCAGGGTTGCCACAAACTTTCAATTCGTAAATAATGCAGTATCTGCAAAGCACAATAAAGCAAAGCACAATAAAATGTCTGTATCTGGAAATACAGTGTAGAGGGAAACTCAGCAAAATATATAAGTTAAATTACCCATTCAGTTATTTTTTTCTATAATTCTACAGTTTCCTAATAGCTTAAAGAAAGCTTTACTACAGAAGAGCTGTTGTGCACCGGATTTCAGTTATGCAGCACACAGCTTATTCTTAGGGACATAGTACTCATTCTATTGTATTCTAATATGATTGTATTAGTCAGAGTTCTGCAGAGAAACAGAACAATAAGGTGTGTGTAGCTATAGAAAGAGATTTATTTTAAGGAATTAGCTCCTGTAAATATGGAGGCTAGTACATCCAAAATCTGCAGGGTGGCTCAGCAGGCTGGAGACCCAGGAAGGTTCAATATTGTAGTTCAAGTCTGAAGGCCATCCACTGGCAGAATTCCTTCTTGCTCAGGAGGAGGTCAGTCTTATGTTCTATTCAGGCCTTCAACTGAATAGTCAACCTGCCTTAGTCAACCTACAGATTCAAATGTTAACCCCACCTAGAAACGCCCTCACAGAAACATTCAGAATGATATTTAACCCAATATCTAGGCACCCTGTGGCCCAATTAAGTTGACACATTAAATTAACCATCACACAGAAACACCCAGAATAATGTTTAACCCAATATCTGGGCACCATGTGGCCCAGCCAACTTGACACATAAAATTAACCATCACAGTGACCTAAGTTGGATCTGATGTCTATGAGATTAACAGTAATTTTTCTTTACTTTTTACAGAAATGGTTCATTTTCCAGTTGAATATTTTATAATAAAAATTAAGGTTTTCAAGTTACTTTAGGAAAAGAAAGATGAGTCTGTGTATCAGTATAATAACATAGAAGAACCATCAAAGTTAATTATATGTCATTTGTATCAAGAGGCTAAGATCCGAGGTGGACATTTCTCGGCTGACCAGCATTTTGACTCTCTTCTTACGTTTGGGCAGTCTTCCACTGGTTTATTTTGATAGCAGCCAAGCTCCCATCTCCCACCAAAAACACCAGACACGTGCTCCCATGAATTCCTGATGACTGGAAATGCCCAGTACTTTTAACCTGAAGTGAACACACAGAGAAGGGAGGGACAATTTGTGACTCTGGTGTGACCAGTGGTAGCTGATTCCAGGGTCTGGAGCTGGGGGTGGGGATGGTGGTGCTATCAATGACAGTTTTCAGTGCCAATGAGGAAGTAACATCATAACCAGACCCATCAAGTGAAATATTTAGCTGTGCTCTGTCTTACGTTGGTTGATTCCTGTCAATTTTCCAAGCCCGTACCTCTGGCTTTCCCATCAGCTTTGTGAGCAACTTGTACCCTTCTAATACATTCCTTGTATGCTTATGGTAACCAGAATTGACAACAAAGAACCCTGACTAATGTAGCACTCTTGTCTAGGAAGTTTCAAGGGAAGTTCTTTTGATATAGTTTATAAAGTAGTTATAGCATAAGTGGGGCTATTTTGATATGTTACAAAGCCTGGATTAATTTTACGACATAACTTGTGTACATTTATATTAGTCATCCAAAATCCAAAGAGAAATAAGACAAGTTTCCCTCTTACTATGGGTTGAATTGTGTCCCTCCAAAAGTCATATGTTGAAGCCCTAACCCCCAGGACCTCTGAGTGTGATTGTACTTGGAGACAGGGCCTGTAAAGAGGTGATTAAGTTTAAATGGGGTTCTTAGAGTGGTCTTAATCCAATATGACTTGTGTCCTTATAAGAACAGGAGATTAGGACACAGACAACACAAAGGGATGACCTTGTGAGGACACAGTAAGAGGGAGTCATCTGCAAGCCAAAGAGAAAGGCCTCAGAAGAAACCAAACCTGCCAACACCTTAATTTTGAACTTCTAGCCTCCAGAATTGTGAGAAAATATGTTTTTATGATTTAAGCCACCTAGTCTACGGTATTTTGTTATGGCAGCCCTAGTGAAATAACACACATGTTTGCAAGGATCTTAAAACTTTGTAAAGGGTGATAAATATGAATAAGCATAAGAAAAAAATATAGATGCTAAGATATAAATTAAATAGAGGATGGTGGAGGATAAGCATGAAGAGTTAGGGAAGAGGGTTAGGAAAATGCTATAATGGCTTTAGATATTATTTGTCTTATTTTTAAACATGATCTTTTCTTGAACCTCATTAGTTCAAGTACTAGTTGTTTAAGCTTAGGAAGAAAATGAAAATGTTTGGCTAATTAACCTACAATCACAAAAGAAATGCAGTAAAGGCAAACTATAAAGCAACTGATGGACAAAAAAAAATTCAAGCCTTAACATCGTATTTTTAAAGTTTTTCCTGAAAGATGCTTTCGAACATACTAATATATTAACCACTGTACACATTTATTGTGTGAACAGATAGAATATATAACTAATATCAGACTATTCCCACAAAGCAAGGTGACTAAATTATACCAGGACAGCAACTGACCATCCTGTGAAGAAAGACTGCTACTAGCACAACTAAGCCAGGGTCCACAGTGAAAAGTGTAATGCTTTAGAAAATGATGAAACTTTGTTATAGAAAAAAAGAGTTAGCAGCAGGAGAGAGCGCAGCCCCTATGACTGTGTGCACCCAGGTGGAAGTCGTTATATTAAGGAAGGTGTGGTAATTTCTCCAGGCACCACAATGGAAAGTTTGGATGAGAAAGAAAACAAGGTCATATGTCAATTGTATATCAATAAAACTGGAAAAAAAGAAAACAAGGTCAGTTAGAAGAGAAAAAGAGAAGGTGAAGAAAACGTCAGTTGGCATAATCTAACCTCCCCTGCTGCTGAGTAATATCTAGCCCGGATTATCAGCATTCTCTATACAAGCTCATGAAGATATTGAATCTTGGATAATTTGTGATTCTATTCAAGTGCTTTTGATTAATACCTCAACCTTTTTTGTACTAACATTAGCACAAATGGGATATGATACAAGAGCATATCCAGTTTTCTTTGCTAACTACCAATCTGATGGGGTTTTCCAATTAAACCCATCCAAAGCTAATGTGCAGTTTCCTGGGAATTTTCACAGTTTTTCCCCTGTGATCAGAAAGAAGAATCTAGGATTCATCTCGAGTTGGATGTAAAATATCTATAGGCTCACAGTATAAGGAAACATTTCTCATTGTTAACAATGTTTTGGCGTTATATGGTTACGAACTGTGAAGCATTTGGGATTTTATTCCTTCTTGCAATGTAACAAATTAACCTGTTAGTTTCATGGACTCTGGCTCAAGTCAAGAGACTCCTGGATCAGAAACAAAGTACTTTACTGTTCACAGCACAGCGAGTGGCATGAGCATCAACATATTTGTGTCAGTTGCTCTCTCCCCCAAGCCCCACAGGGGGAATATGTGATGGACCCGGATGACATCCGTACACCGAGTGGGTTGCACTGCAAAAGAGGAACTGAAGACCAAGAATCCAGGCTTCTTGAGCAAGCAGCAGCAAGCCAGTCTCCCTTCCCCTGAGGGCAGGCAGTTACACGATAGCCATGATATGGTCACCTTGACCTACTTAGTTGTCTGTGTGACCAGCCACAGAAACTGCTCAGTCGCAGGAGAAGCCTCACAATCTGGCGTACTCAGCAAGGATGTGCAAGGACACTCAGAGCTACGGCAGACCTGCCCCTTCTAACAATCCACTCCCCACGTTCTTAGCAGAACTGAAAGGTTTACATGGATATGTGATTCTGTTGACCACTATGATTAATCTGACAAAGGTGTCATTCAACTTGTCCCATACAGCATTTAATTAAGGCACTGTCACCAATAGCCAAACGGCAGGGTGAGGCCAATCTGCAGTAGTGACTTCAATCGTGGCCCCCAGGTTCCTGAAATCCCATAAACCATCAGGGTCTACCTTATAACTGTTATATCTTCCTGCTGTTTTGAATCTTTTATTAATATATAATGTCCTTCTTTGTCTCTTGTAATCTTTTTTGTTTTGTTTTTTTGTCTTGATTTTGCGTTTTTTGGTCATGCCATGCGTGGCATGTGGGATCTTAGTTCCCCTACCAGGGATCAAACCTGTGCCCCCTGCATTGGAAGCGTGGAGTCTTAACCACTGGACCGTCAGGGAAGTCCCCATCAGGGTGTACCTTAGAAAGCCAGCAGCTTTCTCCTTAAGGCTCTGATTTGACCTTTCTACTCGGTCTGAGGCATTAATCCAGGTACATCTGGATGTATTAGGGATAGTTCAGAATCTGCCATCTAGGGCAATTCTATCATCTATAACAACTCTGGCCAGTGAGTTGAGGCAGACCTGACTGCCTTCTAAGGCTCGGGTGGCATCACTGATCACTTTAGCTAAACTCAGGGATACATATCTTACCACTTTTTCTGATTAACTGACTCACATCATGGGGATTACCAATCACAGAGTGCGCATAAATGAGTCAGTTATCCCTCTGGGAAGTCCTTCCAAGTAACTAAGGATGGTCCTGTTTCAGAGAGATCTCCATAATTATCTGAGTCTCTTATGACCACGCCTGGGGTACAAATTATTGTGATCTTGGAAGTAGAAAAATTAATGTGTGGCTTCCACACAAGAAGTACAGTCCTGGGGGTGAACAGGGTGTCCCTTGAAAGAAAGTGTTGATTATAATTATTGGGGCTCCCCAGTGGAACCAACGTAAGTCTGAGATCCCAGATGGACAGTGCCTCCAACATGGTGAAGAAGTTCCAACACCTGGGGGAAAGTTATAACAACCAGGACACTGTTCAGGCATCTGTCTGTAAAGCTACTTTCTGGTATTCATCCTGAAACCCCCTCCTCACTTGCTCCTCATTAACAGGCAATACAGTGGAGGGCCATTTAATTCCCAGGTGACCATACAATCTGGCTGATATGTTTGCTACCAATTCCCATGGACTTTCCTCAAATTCTGTTGGTTGATAAGGCCTTCATCTTTCCTTTTTCAGAAAGCTATGTCTCTCTCAGCATCCAAGCCTCATCACCAAAAACTGTTAAGAAATGGGACGGATCTGAGATTTTACCCTATTTGCAAGCTAACAAGCTAGCCAACACAGTTTCACAGATGCTAGTATAAGACACAAAAACCTGCGTTAAAGACAAAGGATAAGTTATTATTCATGACCATAGCAGTGACCAGTGCATCGATATCATTTTTTCGTGATGCTGCCCTGAGGCCCCAGTTCCTACAGGCCATGAGGAAGAGGCCCAGATGATACCTACACTTGCAGTGGATTGCATTAAGGAGAGGAACCCTGAATTTAGGGAACCTGAATCTTTTATAATGGGTAGTAAGCATGCCCATCCTTTCCTCCAGGGGGAGTCATCGTCTCTACCTTCCAGAGCTGTTCACTATACAAACATCCTTGAATGGACTGTTCAGAACAAAAGGCATTCAGTACCTCTGCTCTCAAGATATTCAGAAACCCATGGAGAGCTGTTTCCTAACAGAAATCCATAGTTTCTTAGTAGAAATTACCAGAAGCCACTAACTTCTAATTCATATTTTACATGAGCTATTGTATTCAGCTGTGTATAACAAAATCCTGAGTACAGTGGTTTAACCAAATATTGTTTGTTTTGTTTGGCTTTTTCCCTGCATGTAACCAGCAGTCCAGAGGTGGCCAGTCCAGGCTTGGTACAAAACTAAATGAGTTCTTCAAGGACCAGGTCCCTATCCTCCTGCTCTACCATCCTCACCATTTGGCTTTCCACTTGATGGGTGGAGTAACAACATACTCCGCCCCCATTTGTATAGTTCTAGTGCTCCGATTATCAGACTTGAAGGAAAGCTTAAAAAACTGAGATATGAAAGAGGAAGAATTAAGATACAAATGTAGAGTGATTAGGAGATACTAGCAAGTAGATTTCCATAGAAACAGTGTGGGTGTAGAATTTTACTAGAAAATTTGTGCAAGTAGATGGATTGGATCAAAGTAATACTATGTTTTGAGGTTCACGGGCAAAGTAATAATTAACAAGTTAACAGAGGTGACTTGGAAGGTTTAATGTAACTGAATAATTTAGTAGATAAGCTATAACTCAAAAATATTTTTAATGAAAATGGGCGATTTTAAATTTTGTTACACAAATACACAGTTCAAATAGCATTATAATATTTCATTGTTTTGGTACTACTGTTTAGATTATGAGCTACAGTTTACAGTACTGTGTAAAAATAGGCACCATGCTTCCAAGGAGATCAGAATTCAGCTTGAGGCTGTTTTAGTTTGCGATAACACCCTAGTGTTAGTCACTATACTTTACCTTCTGTATTACCTTATGGAATTGCTACATAGAATTTAATGCCAAGAAATCTAAATTTTCTTAGAGTAGAAACAAGCTTATATGAATAATTTTATAGCAACCAAAATTAAACTATCTGCTGCGGTTGATAGCAAGGTTTAATTTTCAGCATACGCTGAAGCAATCAGTTTTTAAATAGTCATGTTTCTAAATAATCCATTTATGTTTAACAGATCATTTAATTGAATAATCTCAAAGCACTAAACATCTTCAAGACTAAAAAAATAAGTCCATGTAGACAGAGCAGGAACTAAAGAAAAATAGTTTAAGAATAAAGACTATCCTCAATTATGCATTCTATGAATTATCCGTGCATTCGTTTCCTTCTGATTATTGTCTAAAACTCCCCTTTTTCTAATGGTAAAAAGGTTTGATAGAGACGAGTTTGAATATGGAAATGAACTTGTCAACAGGTTTCAATAACTGATTCCAGGTTTAGCTCTAATGATCTAAAGTTCACTACAGATGTTTAGGCACATAATTCTCATGACCATAATTATCATTGGACAAGACTTCTTCTCCAATACCAGTTTCTAGGGCTAAAATAATTTGCTCGGTTGATTTAAAATCATCAAATAATCGGGTGGAGATCAAGATGGCAGAACAGAAGGACATGGAGCTCACCTCCTCCCACAAATACACCAAAATTCTGTGGAATAATTCTCACAGAATACCTACCGAATGCTGGCAGATCTCATACAATCCAAATTGCAAGAAAGATCTTTATGTAACTAGGTAGGATGAAAGAAAAGAAAGGAATTGGGGTGGACCTGCGCCCCTGGGAGGGAGCTGTGAAAGACGAAAGGTTCCCTCACCCTGGGAACCCCCTTCACCAGCTGGGAGATCAGCTGAACTGAAAAGGAGCGTTAGAGGCTCAGAGGAGAGCACAGCAGCTGGACTGTAGCGGGCAGAACAGAGAGAGACCAGCACAGAGGGTCCTGGCCATCTCCGTGCACTCCCTAGCCCAAGAACACCTCTGCTGGTGTGTGTGGGGGCTGGGTGCTGAAACTCGGGCTTCAGCAGACAGGCCGGGGAGAGGACTGGGGTTGGCCTTGTGGAGACAGCCTGCAGGGGAGGAGTGCGGTCTGAGCTGCAATCAGGGTGTGGGGGGTTACACAGGACCTAGCCCAGGTCTTCCATAGGAGCGCCATTAATTGGAAGAATTTATATTGTTAAAATGGCCATACTATGCAAAGCAATCTACAGATTTAATGCAATCTCTATCAAATTACCCATGACATTTTTCACAGAACTAGAACAAATAATACTAAAATTTATATAGAATCAAAAAACCAAAAAAACCCCTAGAATTGCCAAAGTAATCCTGAGGAAAAAGAATATAAAGCTGGAGGCATAACCATCCCAGACTTCAGACAATACTACAAATCTACAGTAATCAAAACAGCATGGTATTGGCACTAAAACAGACATATGCATCCATGGAACAGAACAGAGATCCCAGAAATAAACTCACACACCTACAGTTGAGTAATCTTTGACAAAGGAGGCAAGAATATAAAATGGAGAAAAGACAGTCTCTTCAGCAAGTGGTGTTGGGAAAGCTCGACAGCCACATATAAATCAAGGAAGTTAGAACACTCCCTCACACCATACACAAAAATAAACTCAAATGGCTTAAAGCCTTAAATATAAGATATGATACTATAAAACTCCTAGAAGAGAACACAGGCAAAACATTCTGTGACATAAATTGTAGCAGTGTTTTCTTAGGTTAGTCTCCCAAGGCAACAGAAATAAAAGCAAAAATAAACAAATGGGATCTAATTAAACTTATATGCTTTTGCAGAGCAAAGGAAACAAACCAAACGAAAAGACAACATACGGACTGGGAGAAAATATTTGCAAACGATGCAACCAACAAGGGCTTAATTTCCAAAATATACAAACAGCTCATACAACTCAATAACAAAAAACTAAAAACTAACCAAAAATGGAACAAAAAACTAAACAACCCAGTCAGAAAATGGGCAGAAGACCTAAATAAACATTTCTCTAAAGACATACAGATGGGCAATAGGCACATGAAAAGATGCTCAACATCGTTAACTATCAGAGAAATGCAAATCAAAACTACAATGAGGCATCACCTCGCACTGGTCAGAATGGCCATCTTTAAAAAGTTTTTTAAGTTTTTTGTTTTTATTACACAACGGAATATTACTCAGCCATAAGAAAGAGTGAAATAATGCTATTTGCAGCAACATGGATGGACCTAGAGATTATCGTACCAAGTGAAGTAAATCAAAAGAGAAGGACAATTACCATATGATATCACTTATATGTGGAATCTAAAATATGATATAAATGACTTATTTACAGAACAGAAACAGATTCACAGACATAACAAACAAAGTTATGGTTACTAAAGGGGAAAGGGGATGGGGGAAGGATAATTTAGGAGTTTGGAATTAGCAGATACAAGCTACTTTATATAAAATAAACAACAAGGTCCTACTGTATAGCACAGGGAACTATATTCAATATCCTGTAATAGCCGTAATGGAAAAGAATATAAAAAGGTACACATTTATACTTTAAAAAGTATACATATATATATAAAACTGAATCACTTTGCTGTACACCAGAAGCTAACATAACATTGTAAATCAACTATATTTCAATTAAAAAACTAAAAATAAATAAATAAAATTATTAAATGATAATTAATATAACAAGTTCCTCAACCAGTCAAAATATATAAATATATGTCCGGGCTCTTTTCACATGTTCAAGGCTAGGTGCTGTGGATGCCAACAATAATAATTATTACTAGTACTATAACAATAATCCTAACAATCCCTTATATTCACATAGTTCTTTATTGTTTAAAAACTATTCTGTATTAATTTTCTTATTTGAGGTACTCTATATTCACATGAGGAATTACTCTCCAAGTAATACTGCCCCATTTTACAGATAAGGCAATTCAGACAATCGAGTGACTTGCCCCAAGTCATAGGCATACACATATACTTATATGGAAGACAGACACAGTCGCTCCTCTCATAACGCTCTGTTCTAATGAGAAGTTCAGAGAAGTTACAGGCAACTGCAACATGGTGACTGTGGAGCTAGAGGGGTACAAGTCACATCCAGGCAGTGAGGGGCTGAAAAAACAGACTCCGGGGTGGGGAAGAAGTAGTCAGGGAAGTGTTACAGAAGAAAACAAAGTCTCACTTCAGATTCCAATATGCTGGCTCTGAGAAGAACATTAGTTTCTACTAAATTAACTTATTCTGTTCTCAGAATGCAGCAAGTTGATTTTGGACTTGATAGAGTAAAACTTTTAAGGTCAATACCATGCAATTTTTACCTCTGAGTCAAAGTTTCTCACTCTGGTTCCTGTACCAACTGCATCAGTTACCTGGGGTGCTTGCTAAAAATACAGACTTGGATAGAGGGCGATGGAGGCTACCCTGGACTTTTTCTAAATTTCTTGGGGATGAGGTCCAGGAAAATTGCTGCTTTAAGTATGAACTACTTGGGGATTCTGAAGTCAAATAGCAAAATAAAGAGGATATTTTTGGTAGTGGCTCTGAATAATTCCTGCTTCAATAAGGCCTTTTTTTTTTTTTTTTTTAATGGGGGTGAGGGAGCGTGTGTATTTTGGGAAACCTGTAACTGGCAAATGGTATAGGGGAATAAGAGTTCTGTGTAGCAGACTGTCAGCCTCTGCCTCCCCCCAGTCACCTGCAAGGTGGCTGGCTTAGAGTAGGTAGGTGCTCAATGTTTGTTGACTTGTTGAACACAGGGACAAAGGTATTTATAACTTCCAAGAGTTTTGAAAGTCCTTTCTGTGAACTTCTGCACCAATCTTTCAGTGCGCAGCTATCAGAAGCAGTCATAATGGAGTAGCTAGGGTGTGTGGATTTTGGAGAAAGACTGAAATCAAACTCCAGACCATCAACATTTGAGAGGATCAAGTTCCTTAATCTCCCCATTTATAAAGAAGAACTAGAAGTAATACTTACATCCCAGCGTTGTTGGGAGTCTTAACTGAGTTAACAGGTTATCTATTACAAATAGGTATCAATGAAATACATCATTAATGCAAACACTCAGAACCCTATCCAACACATAAATGCATTCCATAAATGCCCATTCGAACCCAGGTATTCCTTAATGTCTGCAGTAGGTCCCCTTAACAGGTCAGAACCTCCGAGCAATTATCAGCAGAAAATGAAAAAATAAATGAAATCCACGACGACCCAGCATAGGGGTCGTGGGCTGCAGCTCAGCGGATTCCATGCGGTCGAATGGGTGGGAGAGTGGTCTCTCCCCGCCCGGCTCGGAGCACGTGGTCCGCCCGGGCGGGAGCTTAGCCACAGTGGGGGAGGGGAGCGGCGTGGGACTTCGCGGAGGGGGTCTAGGCGGCCCCGGCTACGGTTGGGGAGGCGCCGACTGCGCAGGCTCAAGATAGGCGCAACCACTGTGCGAAGATCCGAAGGGGTGGAGCGTTCACCTGGCTCCATGCTCTCTTTACTTACGGAGCGAAAGCCTGACTCTTTTTAAAAATAGTTTTCCGACTGTATTTGTACCCGCCCTGCGCAAGTTGTTCATCATTGGAAGGCCTCCTTCCCCAGAAATGAAGAAGCCTCTTTCTCTAGTCGTGCCCCCTCCTCCCCCGTGGAGTCACAGTGGACGCGCCCCACCTCCCCTCGGCCTCCGGAGGTGGTTTGGCTGCCCCCTCCCCCTCCCCAGTGTCGCGAGTTGGCGCCGCTGCCACCCCCCGGTCCGCGCTCTCGGCCACTCGGCCGGGCGGTACCGAGCCCTCCCGGTACTCCCCTCCTCTCTTCCCTCCGGCCCTCCGGCCTGCCTTTCCCCGCGGCACTGCCACCCCCCCCCCACCTTCGCCCCAGCCCTCTTCTCTCCCCGCCGAGCCGCGGCGGCAGCAGCAGCAGAAGCAGCCAGAGGAGGAGCCGGAGGCGGCGGTGGCCGGGGAGCCCATGGCGTACAGTCAGGGAGGCGGCAAGAAGAAAGTCTGCTACTACTACGATGGTGAGAGGCAGGCCGGCCGGCGAGTGGGTGGGCGGGCAGGGCTGCGGCGCCGGGCCCGGAGCCGCACCTGGCTCTGCGGCAGCCGTCGCGAGTGGTCGCCCGTGCTGAGGGGTCAGGAGGAGGGACCGACGTTTGGCCGCATCTTAACCCATTCGCGACCCGACACTGTCTGGCAGCCTCCGCGGGGAGCTAAGTGGACGCCCCACTTTTCCGTCCGGCCCCTCTCCTTCCCGCAGTGTCGTCCGCCGCCGGCCTACCCTGGCTTCGTGCTGGTGCGAAGCAGACGGCCCTCCCTCGCGTCTCTCCCCTCCGCCTCTCCGTGGGAGGGAGGTTTGGGGTCCCCTGCTCCGGCCGCCTGCACCCGATTTCTCCCCCCGGGTCAAAACAGCTACCCCGGCCCAGACTCCACACAAAGCCCCACGGCCTCGAGAGCTCCGCCCCTCGAGCCCCCATTCCTCCTTTCCCCTCCTCCGCTCCCCTCTGTCCCCGGCTGGCCCGAGCGTCTTCTCCTTTCTCTGCAGCCGGCCTCTCCCCGGACCCCTCGACCCGGGTGGGTGCTGGAGAGTACCCCTTGAGGGTGGGGGCTCACGTGCGCCTTGAGGCGCGCTCACACCCCTGTTTTGCGTGGGCTCCATCCCTCTCCTTTGTTTGCCGGGTGCTTTGAGCGCCACTTTCTCAGCTTTCAAATGAAAAGGCTTCACTTCCTCAATAAAAATGAGGGTTTTCGAGTTTGAGGTAGTCAGGCTTCACGGGAAATAAGACGGTGGGAGGGCATCGTAGAGCTGTTGCTGCTTGTGTTGTCGATCAGGCTCGATAGGTCCTGGCTTGCCTCTCTGAGAGGTGGTTACCACCCACTTCTTTGTTGCTTTGTTCGATCAGGAAATACCGTGCTTTGGAGGTGTGGGACAGATAGCATTGGCATTTGGCTTGCGAAGGCTGTTTCTAGGCGATGGGAGTCCTGGTGCAGGAAAACTTTGAGGAGCAGTGCAGAAAGTGCTAAATAATCAGAAAAGCTTGAACTCGTGGAACAGTAAATTATAAAAGTAAGATAATTTCATTTTAGGGGTTCTTCTCATTTGCAATTTGAGCAGTAAGTCTTCTTGAATCCTGTTTCTTGGGCCAGTCAAAATACAATGAAAGGAGCCGTTACTGTTTTTGCACAAAGACGTTAACTTGGTAAATAGTGCCTAGTAGGTTACTCTCCAGAGAAGAAATTCTAAAATTTAACAAAGAAGCTAGGTTCAGAGACCTGAAAGTCCATCTGATTTGTGAGAAGCGATACAAATTTTGGAAGCTGTTTACTACATTCAATGTATTGTAAATCGTAAAATCTTAGAGCGGTGGAAAGATCTTACAGGACTAGGTCAGAATAAATCTGACTTTAATTTTAAAATGGCCATATTATATCTCTCCAGTTAGCAAGGATGAATCATTTTAATGCCTCTTTATATAAAATAACCACTTGTGTCATTTGTGGAAAAATCTAAAATCTTACAGAAGAAATCTAAATTGTTTGATATTTGGTAGCTAGTGCTAAGTAGTCACAGCCATGTTTTTAAAATATTTTTTGAGAGAACTGCATGTATGTGTGATACAAATTGATTTGAAATTATGCCATCATGGGGGGGTGGAGATGGGAGTACATTTTAATTTTAACGTGAATTATTAACGTTTCTTAAAGTTAATTCTTTAAGAATTCACGCATATTTTGGGTCACTGGCCTGGTCTTGCATTCCATGACCAAATTGGAAAGTAAATAACTATATGTAAGTTAATTTTTAAAACAACATTGTTTCTCTAAGGTTTAGAGATTGTTGTTGTCAGGGCTTTGGGTAGAGAAGAAAGGTTTTAAAAGTTTGGGGTAACTGGTGCTAAGGCTCTTCCTGGAGCTGTTAGTTGCTGTTGACAGTGATAGGCTCTGATGAAGTAAGCTGCTTGAAACTTCTTGTCACCAGGCTTGAACCGTAGAACCAGGAGGTACACTTAAGTTGCAGTTTTATCAGCTATTTGTTCCTGGGCCTGTTTATGATGAGCCTTTGTTGAGGAAATGGGAGCAAGTACTGGTCCCAAAGGCGGGATGCAGACTTGATAGGAAGAGTAATCTTTGATTGTGACTTAAGTACTTTATAGTGGACCATACAACGGCATTATCTGATGGCCAACAGCAGGTGTATAACTGAATGTTTGGGTATCTCTGGTTAGGTTATCTGTCTTTTGTCTGTGGCTCTTCCTTGACTAATTTTTAGAATGGAATTTGTAGTTGCTTACATTTGGAATATGCTTTGAGTTCTTTTCATGGGCGTGGGGCTAATAAAATATTTTGCAGAGGTTATTAAATTGAAGGGGTATTATTATGCTAATTCTTTGTATGTGATAGTATTTTAAGCTGTGCATAGTTAATTCCAAAGCTTACATTTTCATCACCGGAAAAACCCTATTTTGTCAGCTTATAGAGGTAGCGATAGTAGTTTTTTCTTTTTTTAATTGTGAGGAAAGAGGATGCAAGTAAAGCAGCTTGTGCACAGGGAACTAACTCTAAGATACACAACATGGATTGGATTTGGAGTGTGTGATGTCAATAATAATAGGGCCTTAATCTATTAGACTAGAATAGCTGGTTTTAACTTGTTAGTAAAGGAAGTAGAAGGAAGAAAGATAAAGAGGAAAGGAGTGAAGTAGCAAATTCTGTAACCATAGGAATCCTACCTTTAGGCTTACTGGGACCATTAGGACTACTCTTGGTGACACAGAGAGAATGTCTAGCAAATGAAAGGGGCTTCTAAAAGACATATGTTCTTTTCTCCGTACACATTACAGTCTTCAATATCATACCCTTTAGATCACTGGAATGATGGTTTCTTCTTCTTTTTTTTTTTTTTTTTTTGCGGTACGCGGGCCTCTCACCGTTGTGGCCTCTCCCGTTGCGGAGCACAGGCTCTGGACGCGCAGGCCCAGCGGCTATGGCTCACGGGCCCAGCCGCTCCGCGGCATGTGGGATCCTCCCGGACCGGGGCACAAACCCGCGTCCCCTGCATCAGCAGGCGGACTCTCAACCACTGCGCCACCAGGGAAGCCCATGGAATGATGGTTTCAAGTGAACCTTCAGGCACTGATGGATAAAGTATTCTTAAACCTTTGAGGACAAGTAAGAGAAGTTTTTACTTCTCTTATTGCAGCTATTGACTCATGACTCATTTCCGAAAACGTATATCTAAATCTTGAACTTCTAGTATATACTGCAAGATTGTCAATAATCTGTAAACGATATAGTTAGATCCCTTCTGGCTTTAAAATAATGCGACTTCCGGGGATTCCCTGGCAATGTGGTGGTTAGGGCTCTGAGCTTCCACTGCAGGGGGCACAGGTTCTATCCCTGATCGGGGAACTGAGATCACACACACCACACAGAGCGGCCGAAAGAGAAAAAAATAAAATGATGTGATTCTGTACTTAAATGTAATTAGCAAACCAAGCTTTGTTAGGCTCTGATTAAATACATTATTAATACTTTATCTAGAAATGTTAAGTGTACTTTCTTTTAAGCTTGAGGCCAATTACATTTAGTGTCTTCTGTATATACAATATGATAGGATTGTATATATACATAATTTATATGATTACATGCATTGCTCTGTGTTATATTTTTCCCTTCTCTGATAGGACACATCAAACTATTTGGAGACAGGTGGTTCAGAGAAAAGCACTCAACACTGTACAAAGAGTTACCAAGATCATGTCTCCCAATATACTCCTAGTTTACTGTAGCACATTATAAGAATTCTGCTTGGCAGCCAACTTGACAGATTTCCTTAGATGTTTACTTATAACAGTGATGCCAAAGCCTTTTGTTAGGTAGTCCTTAACGTAATTGCATGGGTTCTTAGCTATAGTATAAATCGTTATTATCCATAAAATAGGTAACCTTTTCTTTGGAGGCAAATCAGGGTGCTGAATGAATTATAGCAGCAGTTCACAAATACCAATGGTTTTAATTGCACATCATTAATTTAAACATAGTAGAACATAAGACTGAGATTTTCATATACTTGGGTTCTGTTCCCCCAGATATTTTTTTAACATTTACTTCCTTCAGATTTCACCTTTTCAGAGAAGCTTTTCCCTATTACCTTAATCCCTGTTACTGCTTTTCTCCCTATCAATTATACCACCTAATTTTTGTCTCTCTTCCCACTAGAATATAAACTTCATGAGGACAGAATCTGTTTTGCTGATGTCTATACTTTCACCAGCCTAAATATAAATAAATAAATAAACAAACATTTTTTACATTATTGATGAATAAATGATTAACACCTTATATTTTTATAGCTGGAGCACTTTCATATAATATTCTCTGTAATTCTTACACCCACTCTAGTTACAGACAGGTAGGATAAGTGGCGTTTTATTTATTTTCCCCATGAAAATAGATTCGTATCTCTGTTTGACTCAGTCCACCACTTAATCCTTTTCTACATTGTCTAGTTTTAATGTCCAAGGCGAGATCAATATCTGGTACCTAAAACATTTTCTTTTTTCCTTTGGTGACCCAAGAGTGGAACTATTGCCACGGCTACAGAAAAAAAAAAGGTTTCTCTGCTACCAAAAAAAAAAAAAGTATTAGTAATTATGTATTTCCATTAACAAAAATTTTAAATGCTTGTGTTGACAAATCCTTAAAGGAAACAGTTGGAATTGAGGAGGGAGTGTAGTTATCTCTTAGGGAATAATAACAGCACTGAAACATGGATGAGATAAGATTTAAAAGTTCAAGTGTAAGGGTGAAGTCAGCTTTGGGTTCAGAAATATCAAATGGGCTTAAAGTCCCTACTTTGTGCCAGGTAGAGAAAAGATTGAAGTCCTAAGAAGAAAATATAAGACCATATTAGAAGTAAATGCTGGAAAGGGTGTGGAAAAAAGGGAACCCTCCTATGCTGTTGGCGGAGGTGTAATTGGTACAGCCTCTATGGAGAACAGTGTGGAGGTTCCTTAAAAAACTGAAAATAGAGCTACCATATGATCCAGCAATCCCACTCCTGGTCATATATCTGGAGATAACTCTAATTCAAAAAGATACATGCACCCCAGAACTTCCCTGATGGCACAGTGGTTAAGAATCTGCCTGCCAATGCAGGGGTCACAGGTTCGAGCCCTGGTCTGGAAAGATCCCACGTGCCGCGGAGCAACTAAGCCTGTGCGCCACAACTACTGAAGCCCGCACGCCTAGAGTCCATGCTCCGCAACAAGAGAAGCCACCTCATTGAGAAGCCCGCGCACCACAACAAAGAGTAGCTCCCGCTCACCGCAACTAGAGAAAGCCCGTGTGCAGCAACAAAGACCCAATGCAGCCAAAATTAAATAAATAAATTGATTTTTTTAAAAAAAAAGGATACATGCACCCCAATGTTCATTGCAGCACTGTTTACAACAGCCAAGACATGGAAGCAACCTAGATTTCCAGCGACAGAGGAATGGATAAAGGTGTGGTGCATACATACAATGGACTATTACTCAACCATAACAAAGAATGAAATAATGCCATTTGTAGCCACGTGGATGGACTTAGAGATTATCATACGAAGTAAAGTAAGTCAGACAGAGAAAGGCAAATATCATATGATATCACTTATACGTGGAACCTAAAAAAATGATGCAAATGAACTTACTATATGTGGAACCTAAAAAAATGATGCAAATGAACTTACAAAACAGAAACAAGACTCACAGACTTAGGAAACAAATTTATGGTTATTACCAAAGGGGAAAGGTGGGAGGGAGGGGTAGATTAGGAATTTGGGATTAACATATACACACTACTATATATAAAATAGTTAATCTGTATAATACTGTATAGCCCAGGGAACTCTGCTCAGTACTGTGTAATAACCTATGTGAGAAAAGAATCTGAAAAAGAATAGATATATGTATAACTGAATCACTTTTCTGTACATTTGAAACTAACACAGCGTTGTGAATCAACTATACTCCAATGTAAAATAAAAATCTAAAAAATTTTTTAAAAATGTCTTTAAGGAGAAAAAAAATAAGACTGTTAGATAGTAAGAGAGGGGACCTTTGTAGGGTAAATCGGGCAAGGGAGGGCCTGAAGGCACAGAATGGGCCAGCCTCCTTAAAAGAGTTTTCCTACATAAGACATTGCAAACTTCAAAGCCTGGGTAGTTAGAAAGAACCTAGTACACTTAACAGAAAGGAAGCCAAGAGGAAGACATGGGGGAACTGTAGGGTGCCAGGCCAAGTAGTAAAGGGCCAGACCACACAAGACTTTGTGGTAAGAGATTTGGACTTGAATATTCAGGAAGCAGAAAGCCATTGAAGGTTTCTTAAGTAGAGAGAACTCTGGAAAGTGGAGAAAGAATGGTAAAGCGTAATAGAATGTGAACACTGAAAGCAAGAATTGAGTATATATTGGTCCACGTACAAGACAATAATTGCAACTGATAGACATGGACATATTTAAGAGAGGTTTTGGGAGTAAAACCTATAGAACTTGTTGATGGATTGGAAATGGAGTTGGGGCTTTGTGATGACTGAATAAAGGATGGCTCCTAAATTTCTGAATTGAGCAGTTAGGTGGCTTATTCCTGAGAGAAGAGGATTTAGGGCAGCACTCTTGATTCACTGACATACCCAAGCACCTGCCTGGCACACAGTAGGTTCTTGGTCTGTTCAGTGAATGAGTGAACTTGAGAAACCCCTGATATTTCAAGGTTGGTGGAGGAGTGGCTGTGGGGTGGTAGTAAAGTCCAGGAACGTGGTATTGTGGAAGCCAAGAGTGAATGTTTCAAGAAGTGGCCAGTGTGTTAAAGCCGCTAGTGGACTAACTAGTCTGGAAGACAAAAATAATACAGTAGCTCTCTGTTTTTTCCTGGATCATTTTTTAGTCAGCTTTTCTTCAGGGGTATATTTTATATTTCATAGTCCTGAAGTCCAAAATTATCTGAAAGGTGAAAAGAAATATTTGTAACTCATTTGGAATCAAAAGCTTAACCTGAATTAATGTTTATCATCTTTATTCCTCTTATTCTGAATATTCATACATTTTTGCTGCAGAAATATTAATGTTTGATTACAGAAGGCTGCCCAGTCTCCAGGTTATCACATAATATCTGGCAGATTTATCATTTTACATTTATAAAATCTGAAAAAGTCTGAAATGTATCTAGTCTCAAGGACTTTAGAGGACTTTAGATAAAAGAGATTGTAGACCTTAGTAACCACTTCTCTTCTGATAGCTTCTTGAAGAGTGAGCAGCTTTGAAAATTTTGCAGATAACTAAATCTTTTTGGTAATTACTTCACATTGACAAAGTTTGTTGTATTCAAGGAGCCACTTAGAGCTAATTTTCCTGGATGCTTATTTCATTGGTAAAGCATTTTAAACTATTTTGGGTAACATTTTAAATGCCCAAATTACATTACTGACTATTTAAATCAGATGAATGAAATCCATAGGTTTTTAAAACTAAGAAAAGCCATATTTTATCTTTATGAAAAAGTAGATGGCTGCAGAGCACCCACGTAGAGAATTTTGTGATAGGGGATTAAGCAGGAAAAAAGTTGGGGATGGTTCTTTTAGACCCCCCTTACATTTTAGAAGAATTCTTCATAAGCCAAATAGCAGTTATCTGTAGCTTGGCTGCCCTTGTGGACATGTGTCATTTAAGTAGTGTGCATATTCTTTTTTTTAAAAAAATTAATTTTTGTCTGCATTGGGTCTTTGTTGCTGCACGCGGGCTTTCTCTAGTTGCAGAGACGGGGGGCTACTCTTCCTTGCAGTGTGCACGCGGGCTTCTCATTGCAGTGGCTTCTCTTGTTAAAGAGCATAGGCTCTAGGTGCACAGGCTTCAGTAGTTGTGGCACGCAGGCTTGGTAGTTGGGACATGCAGGCTTAGTAGTTGTGGCGCATGGGCTTGGTTGTTGCGCGGCATGTGGGATCTTCCCGGACCAGGGATCGAACCCGTGTGCCCTGCATTGGCAGGCGGATTCTTAACCACTGTGCCACCAGGGAAGCCCAACAAAGATCTTAAGTCTTTATTAAAATGTTTGTATTCTGTGTTATGTCCTTTTCTTGTCAGGCTTCCCCCTACCATTTTTTTCTAGGTTCTATAAGTGTCGTTGCTTTCCCAGTAGCTACTACTTAAGAAGGTTGGCAGAGTTGCCTTGCCTGAGTTTGAATCTAGCTCCTCTATTGCTAGCTGTTGTGACTTTGACAATATCACCTGACCTGTCTGCATCTCATCCATCTTCACTATTATAAAATAGGAAAGTAGTAATAATACCTACATTATAGGGTTGTTGAGAAGATTAACAGATAATACACATGAAGTGCTTAGAATAGTGCCTTCTAGTAAGCTGTCAATAAATGTAAATTATTGCTAACATCTTTTTTTATCAAGCACTCTTGCTGAGAAATTGCAACTGTACTTTCCCTTCTATAGATTATTGTGGTCTTTCCCATTATTAGATTAGTGATTACTTTTCACCGGATTCTCAGTATGTACATAACTAGAGTATTTGATCTTAAGATACGGTAGATATTAGAGATATTTCATCTTGATAATTCTTACACAGGGGCAGATGCAAGTTATGTGAAGATTAGTTTCTTTATTCTTACTCTCGTTATCTCCTTTGGTAGTGATGATAACTTAGAAATACCTTCCTTGCGTTAACCTTAGTTCAATGATGCTTCGTGTCTCTAGTGGGCTTTCTACATCTAAGAATTCATTGAGACCAGGCTGCTTTCAAGGAACTTTATGTGTACTACCACGATGTAGAGCGGAGCTTTATAGCTTGGGAGGTAGTTTGTTTCCTGCGTTCATAGACTGAATTGTGATAAATGCAGAGGAGTGTCCCCATAGCTCTGCTTTGCTACTTGTCTGTATTGTCTTAGCTTTACTGTTGGTACAGATTAAGAAAGGTTAAAATTTAAAATTAAAACATAAAACATAATTTATAAACATAAACAATTAAAACATAAACCTTTAAAACATAAAGTTTCCTTTTAAATGACCATGTGTATATATGAATTGTTTTCAGAAGAGAGCTTGTGTTGAAAATGAAGAGTTAAGTAAATTAGAGGTGCGGTACCAACAAAATCAATTAGTAGTAGTATTAGAAACGGCTATGTTATAAAAGTGAATGTTCATCCTGGACTGTTATCAAAAATATGGAAGAGAGAAGCAAAAGGTTTTGAATTCTTAGTTTTCATTAAACAAACAAAAAAAGGTGTGTATTTAGGCAGGATTTTGAAAGATTTTTTTGATCTAGAAGGGGAGTAAATGGCATTTTTTATCCCTAGTTTTTATTATATGAACCCATGTTTAAATGATTAACTTCAAGCCACTAAAATCAGCTTGGCTATCCTAACAAAATTTTAGAATTGATTATTTAAAAACTAGAATTAGTACTGAAGGTAATTTCTAATAAAGGCTGTTGTAAAAATTGCCCATTACATTAGAAAAATGGTATATATTTAAGTGGCATCCTTAACACTTTTTATTATAGAAACACTGGATCTTTACCTTAAAGAATTAATTTTGTTGAAATCTGGTAGACAAAAATCTGGGATTTTGGTGTTTTTATTTTGTTTATTTATTTATTTTTTTGCGGTACGCGGGCCTCTCCCGTTGCGGAGCACAGGCTCCAGACGCACAGGCTTAGCAGCCATGGCTCACGGGCCCAGCTGCTCCGCGGCATGTGGGATCTTCCCGGACTGGGGCACGAACCTGCCTGCATCAGCAGGCGGACTCTCAACCACTGCGCCACCAGGGTAGCCCTGGTGTTATTTTATTTAAAGTAAATCTTATGTGTCAGTTTTAAGGCCTTGGGATGTAATATATGTCGTAAAAAGATAGGTTAGGAATTATAACTTTTTAATTGTGAAGAATGAGAAAAAATATCCTTATTACCTTGAAAAATGTAATAAATATGTCATCATAGCAAAACTTTATTTAGGATCCAAATTTCAGTTACCAAAATTTTTATTGACTGTGATATGGATATATAAAACATTGTAGCCGCGATAATACCAACTATAAAGGATTTTTGGCACACCAGAGAATCATCCAAGAAGCAATATTTGCTATATAATTTTTAAGTCATATTGGTGAAACTCAGAGAATGTACCTTAAGCATC
Organism: Globicephala melas; assembly: GCF_963455315.2. Lineage (NCBI taxonomy): Eukaryota > Metazoa > Chordata > Mammalia > Artiodactyla > Delphinidae > Globicephala > Globicephala melas. The sequence continues at coordinate 43,458,797 of NC_083327.1, read as the reverse complement.
TAAATTTGCCAGTAAATACTAAAAGCAGGTATCACTCTAAGGAACAAAAACTTTTGTAAGTGAGTAAAGAGTATTTTATTTGGGCTAATCCTAAATAAGAAAGTTCAGTAAACTAAAAATCAGAAAAGCTTGCTTGCCTTAATCTTTGAACAAACATAATGTATTGATGGAGTCATCAGTATGTAAAAGTGTGCATAGGATCTTGGTTTTCTAATACAGTTTGAAAGTTGAAAAATCTAAAATTATTATTTAAGATTTCAAATAAAGCTTATTTAGGTGATAAATGTCGTCTAATGGTGGACACATAAATTTTAATAGTTCATGAAGATTCTCTTGTCTGTATTGTTCATTTTGTCTCTTTCCTCTTTTAGGTGATATTGGAAATTATTATTATGGACAGGGTCATCCCATGAAACCTCATAGGATCCGCATGACCCATAACTTGCTGCTAAATTATGGCTTGTATAGAAAAATGGAAATATATGTGAGTATACCTTTCGGTAAATATTCACTGTTTGTTTAAACCACTACTTTGAAACTTTGTTTTCAAAGTTGGAGGGCATTTAGCAGATGAAAAGGTGTGGAAGAAAACAGAAACTCCTCTTTTTGTTTTATTCTTCAGAGAAAACTTGAGAGTGTGGGAGCTGTGGCCTCTTTTTTTTCCCCTATTCCTTCAACCATTTTAAAAAACAGTTTCCCTTCCCCAGGTTTTCACATAACTGGAGACCAACTCAATTTAACATACTAAATATTTTTGTTATGATAATTATTGACCTGTCTGCTGCTGAAGAGTTGACCTGGGACTGTTAAAAAAGAATTATGCAGAAAATTAATCCTACCAATATTTGTTGGCGTATAGGAACACTGTATTAGTGAGCAAGCAAAGTGTCTATTTTGTAGAAGATGTGGGAGTATAGATAAACAGATATAAGATGCAACAATTCTTATCCACTTGGGGAGAGGAGAAAAACTTGAAGCAGTTAACAATGTTGGGTAATATATGTGACCTTCTTTGTTTCAGATTATAGACATTTGGAGAAGAGGAGTTGGATAAGACTTTCAGTTAGGAAGCCTTGTGGCAGAAGTGTGTCATAAATGAAATGATCCTAGGAACAAGGATGATTTGGATAGTCAGAGGAAAAGGAAGAGAGATCATGAACTAATAGAGAATGAATCTCATTCTACCTGAATGAGTCTCACTTATCCTTCCTGAAGCTTTTTGGTCATTGATGAAATTACTGGATATAGAGCAGGAGGTTTGTGATAGAAAATAAGAGAAAGTAGAGTTTATGAACGTGGATTAGTCTTTAGAAGGGTTGACCTATTTCCACTAAAATAAAAGGAGTGATTAATTCATAGTTGGTGTTAGGCCTGCCTAATCCTTTTTAAAGGAATGTGAATTATCTTTGGATTTGATTTCTATTTTCTAAAACACACATGTATAAATTTGGATTTGCTTTGGAATTTATCTATTTTGTTCTGGCAGACCTAGTTCTTTTGAGAGTATTGTTAGGGGAAATTGTATACTTTGTGTTTGGTAACCCTGATGTTACCAGTTGTAATTCCACAATTCTGACATTTATTTTTCTTCACAGAGGCCCCATAAAGCCACTGCTGAAGAAATGACAAAATACCACAGCGATGAGTACATCAAATTTCTACGTTCAATAAGACCAGATAACATGTCCGAGTATAGTAAGCAGATGCAGAGATGTATGTTTCTATGTTAAAAGTATATATTAGTAATGATAAATATAAATGAGTACTTTTAGAAGCTTGTAATTAGTTATCCAAATCTAGGTATTTTCCTGATCTAAAATATTGTTTTAATTATTTACTGATTTAAAAAGCCCATGTAACAATACTAAAGCTACTTAAAAAAAAAACAAAAAACCTACTTGAAGCTTGTTGGTCTGCCAAACTGCCAAAGGGCTATCTGGATCTTCTTTGCGTTTTGTTTTGGTTCCTTGTTAACTTTGGGATAATGGATATTGGTGGGGAGACCTCACTCCCCTGCATTAAAAAAAAAAAAGATTGTACTTTGGCCTTAGCTTGGTGTGTATGCCTCTTGTCTTCTGTTTGGGTGCTTTAGTTAATCTGGACTATTCCAGAAAGTTCCAAAAAACAAAACTGAATTTGCCTCCTGTAGGCAACTGTTTACATTGAATTTACAACTACATGCTTACATTGTATCAGGTATTGTAAGTAATCTAGAGCTGATGTAAATACATGGGAGAATGTTCCATGGGTTGTATGCAAATACTATATAAGGGATTTGAGCATCCCCAGATTTTGGTATCCTCAGGGTCTTGGAACCACTCCCTTGTGGATACCAAGGGACAATTGTACATATAATTTGTACTTCCCTTTGTTGTATTAGTGGAGCTTTTGATTCTCTTCTACATAGTGTTCTCTTTTGTAGATAAAAGGTATTTTATTATTAGAGATTGGTTGGCTTGAAGATGGAATGCAAAATGTCATTCTAAAATGACTGGAACAGTGTCTTTTAAAGCTTGATACTGGAATTCATTCTCATTGATGTTTCTATTGATGGACTTCAGTAATGATTTTTTTAAAAAAAGAACAGTTTCAATAATACTAAATTAAGTGTAGTTGCTAGACATCTCATAAATTCATAGAACTTCATGTACATTTCTATCATAGATTATCTCATTTGATTCAATAAAATGCTGTAATATAAATAGATATTATTTGTCCCTGTTTTTTCAGTGGGGATTCAGGCTTAGATTAAGTCATGGGTAGCCCTAAGGTAAATGAATTAACAGGATTGGTTTAAAATTTACATAATACTGAATTGTATTAAGATTCTGATCATATCTGAATAGCAGGAAGCTAAAATTTATTCATTATAGTGTCAATGAATTAAGGATGTGCAAAGCTACATAAAATAATGACCCTTTTTTTGAAGAGGATATAAATTAAGGGATGAGGAGAAACTGAGAATGGGTTATATGCATCACGACATATTTAGTTCCTCTTTCATTCAGTACTAAGGAACTAAATATGTTGTGATGTGTGGTATATCTGCATGTGTTGTCTCCTTGTGCCTTAAATATTTCTTCTGTATCTTGGCTGTCATGAGCTTAGTTAATTTTTACCATCTTTCAAGATCAATGCTAACCATGGACGTAGGGAACCAACTGTTACATCTTTTTGGTAGTCACTAAAATAGATTTCAAAGTTTTGGATGTTCTGTGTACTTAAGGAGTTTTAAAGAATGTAAATCATAAAGCAACTGAAGTTACTTATTTAAAGTTTTTAGAATTTTGATTAATTTACTGTCGTATATTTAAGGAGAAATGCCTGGAAAATTTAAGCCCATGTTTTAATTAAATAACACCAAATACCTTTTATATTTTGATAGCTATTTATTTCTTGTTAATAAAGCAGACATATTCCACAAATAATCATGTTAAGAATTGGTGGTGGTATTTCACATATAACACTTTAACTGCCTTGGATAAAATTGCAAACTTTAGATTACTGCTGTGCTGTGTATGTTTTATGATTGCATCAAACAAACGTTATTTGTAGGAAATAGTTTTTGTAAGAAAAGGCTTTCATTAATTCACAGAATGAATTGAAATTAATGAAATCCATCTTCCACAGTTAATGTCGGAGAGGACTGTCCAGTGTTTGATGGGCTCTTTGAGTTTTGTCAGCTTTCAACTGGTGGTTCAGTTGGTAAGTGTCCTGATTTGGTCAAATTTGAAAGTTGATTTAAACTTGGTATGTATCTTTTGGGTTATTTGCTTAGAACAAATTTTAATAGTGGTGGATTTTAATAACAAAAAGTGTGTTTAGCAGAGTACAGTTTTCTTTAGCTGAGCCCCCCTCCATGTTTTGGGATCTTAATGTCTCAAACTTTTTTTTTTTAATTTTCAGTTTTTTACTTCAGTTGCATTTTCACTTAGAGACTTCTAGCTACCATTGTCACTACTCCTTTCCATCTATGTGCTCTTATTTAATCGGATCACAACTATAGGAAAATAGTTATCTAAGGAGAAACTGTTAGTGCCCTTGATAATGATCCTTTTATGGTTTTATACTCTTGCTTATTTGCTTATGCATGGCATACTCTTTCCACTAGGGCTTTTGTCTAGTTATACTAATTTTTTATCTTAAACATTTAAAAGTCTCCCCTGTCTTGTTTGTTAGCTGGGGCTGTGAAGTTAAACCGACAACAAACTGATATGGCTGTTAACTGGGCTGGAGGATTACATCATGCTAAGAAATCAGAAGCATCAGGATTCTGTTATGTTAATGATATTGTGCTTGCCATCCTTGAATTACTAAAGTAAGTTAATTTGTGTTGATGTTTTTCCTATGAAAAAGTGTTTTATTTAAAACAATAAAAATCTATGGCTTAAAAAAATAAAAGTGAACAGTGGGTTGAAAATAGTTAATGGTGAATCATCATCTGTGGATTCATTCCAAACCACTGTAAAAATACAGGAAATTTGCCCAGTCCTTGGATTATTAAGAATGAGAAGTACATATCAATGTTTGAGGCTCCATTAAGTACCTTTCTAAAAAACATTAGAAGTAGTTTGACAATTTAGATTTGGAGGTATAGTTTTAATTAATGAAAAATGACATGACCTGAGAAGTTTATGTTCTAACATTTTGTAAGTTTTAACTTTTGAAGGCAAAAATTTGAAACCTATGTTAAAGGAAATTTGTTTACCTATTGAATGAGACCAGCTAACTGCCTAGCTTCCACATAGAATGGGGTTTTGTGCTAATGGATATAATCATCTAAGTTGCTACAGGAGTTAAAGTTATTCTTGACTGCAGTTTGAGAGCAATATCTATAGCGGTATTTGTGATTTTGGAGATTTACAAAGTTAGATTTTTTACCCTCATTAGTTATAACACATCTTAGCAGATTCTACTTCAGATTGTAACAAATTGGTCTTTTCTTAACTTTGAAAATGTTCTTGCCTGAAGTTATTCCATGCATACTATTTATAAAGGCTAATTTTTCAGTTACTTAAAATTAGGTATTGACTCCTTCAATAAACAACTGATCTCTGTCAATTGACTAATTGAGAGCCAAGCAAAACCCCTTGAAATCATTTGCCTTGTTTTTTAATTCACTGTTGATGTTGGTTGCTGTGTCTTCATCTCTGAGCAGCAGTTCTTACCTGCATGCTAACAGCCTTAACAGGTTTAATGTAGTTTCTCTGGACACACTTCTTCAACTAGTGCAAACTTGATTTAATTAATTGACTATTGGAAACAGCTTATGAGCCACTCAGACATTTAACTTTGTTCACACTTTTTTTTTTCTTTTTTTAAGAAAGTCTATGATGAGACATTCTGGTTTTTATTTTCCAAGTTTCTGAATGTTGCTTTCCTGCGAGTTGAGGATATTCTTGTGAGTGCTTAGTCGGTAATGTCAGCCTGTATTGTATTCTTTTAACATGGCTGTGGTATTGTTGTAAAATAAACACAGTGCTCTGCCATTTAATTCCATAATAATCCTCACTTCATTGTGCCTTGAAAGGATGATATATGAAATTCACTTTCCTTTTTTCTTGTTTTGACATGGGTATGCACTGGTCATAAGATGTCCAGTATGGTGATACATGTGGCTCTTAAAATGCATTCGAATTTTACTGCGATTTGTAGTTCTCCAAGCAGCACTGTGAAGTGATGAGAATACCACTTGTGGTTTCTGTCACAAGCATTCGGTTGAAATAAAAAAGAAGCCATAGACAATACGTGAACAAACGAGCATGGCCATGTTTCAGTAACACTTTACTTATGGACATTGAAATTTGAATTTCATTTAATTGTCACATATCACAAAATTATTATTTTGATTGTATTTTTCAGCCATTTAAAAATGTTAAAAATTATGCTTATCTCGAAGGCTATACAAAAAGAGGCCATTGTCCGAATTTGGCCTATGGACCATAGATTGGCAAACCCTATTTTATAATACTAAAGATATGCTAGAGAGATGTTTTAAAGTAACAATCTTAAGTGAGGTATAATCTTCAGTTATTAATGTACAGAAACATATACTATGTTTTTAAAGCAGAATAGGGCAGATTTCACAGAGTAAGTACATTTTCTCACCTAGATTGGGTGTAAAGGGAAGATTTAAAGGTCTGAGGCTCAAACTGTAACTTCAGGATGGTCTCTTTGAATGGTGTCTTAGGCTGGAAGTAAAGAAAAGAAAGAGGATTAAACATTCTGGAATGCAGGAGCTCAAAAATAGGTTTCCTGAATCCATGGTGGTTTTTCCCATCTTAAAACCTTTTTGGAAACTTACTTAAGGTTTTGTTTTCAGGTATCATCAGAGAGTCTTATATATTGATATTGATATCCATCATGGTGATGGTGTTGAAGAAGCTTTTTATACAACAGATCGTGTAATGACTGTATCATTCCATAAATATGGGGAATACTTTCCTGGAACAGGAGACTTGAGGGTAAGACTGAATTGTCTGAATAAATATTATGAGATTAACCTAGGAGGTTAGTAATCTTACACCTGAACTAATGTTTTTCTGAGTCATTAATTTGAATCTTGTATGAAGGATTAGTCATTTTATATGCTATAACATTTGTTGGAATTCACTTTTGCTGACTATAAGCAAACATTCAACGAGAACTTAAAGGGCTTTCTTTTGCTGAGCTTTTTTCTTTGGTTGAATAAATATTTTTGAACATCCACAAAGCATGAAGCAGTTTTCTTTTTTTTTTTTTTTTTTGCGGTACGCGGGCCTCTCACTGCTGTGGCCTCTCCCGTCGCAGAGCACAGGCTCCGGACGCGCAGGCTCAGCAGCCATGGCTCACGGGCCCAGCCGCTCCGCGACATGTGGGATCTTCCCGGACTGGGGCACGAACCCGTGTCCCCTGCATCGGCAGGCGGACTCAACCACTGCACCACCAGGGAAGCCCGAAGCAGTTTTCTTGATGTTCAGTTTGAATCTTCAAAACCTACTTGATGGTAGCCTGTATTGCTGTTGAATATAAAGATTGGTGGAATAAAATAATTGAGTCTTTTTAAGGTTCTTGTACTGCCCTCCTTTTATGATTGGTCTTTATTTAATTGGTCTAATTTTAATCCCTTTTTTTCTTTAGGCTTCTGAAATTTGTAATGTATGTATATTCTCCCCCCGCCACCCCCACCACCGCCCCCCCCCCCCCCGCCTTGGGGAGAGAAAGAATATCATAGCTTATCCTGCCTGCCTATTACATTAAGTGCATTTATTTCTATATTTCTGTTATCTTCTTTCATTTGGTGCTCTTGAAGTTGTTTTGTGGGTTTTTTTTGTTTTTGTTTTTGCTATACTAGAGGTTTGGTTTTTTGAACCAAACTACAAACATGTTGAAGTTTATTCTGAAATTTAAACAGCTGTTTTTAGTTTAGCTGTATTATATGGGAGATTTCTTTTGGCATGGCATTCAACATTGGTTCTAAGCTGTTTTGTTAAGGTTGTTTTTCAGATCTGTGGTATGTCTTTATAGTTTAACAACCAAAAGTTTAGAGTGACCTTAAAGTAGTCTTCAAATGTATGACTTAATTATTTGATCACAAGGTTGTGCTCTTTCAGTAAGAATTCAGATGGTGAAACCTTACTTTATAAGTGGGTAAGAGGTCATTTGTTTCATTTATTTCAGTTTAAATTATGTGGCTTTTAAAATAATTTATATTTGCAGTTCTTTCTTGCCATGTTAGCTCATTCAGTGACTTTCCCCACTTGGTCTTATCTTACAGACCAGTGGTTGCCAAAGATTGATGCTTAAACTAGCAGAATCACTATCACCTGAGAACTTAGAAGCACATATTCTCAGACTTTAGGTACTCTGGATGATTCTTTTCTGCACACTAAAGTTTGAGAACCACTGTTCTAAACCAGTAGAATTTGTTTGTGTATAACCATTGCACTCTGGTAGAAATGAAGCAAAAGCTTTCCAGCTTTAAGCTTAAAGAAAGATAGTGTCTTTGCAATACAATTCTAATAATCTCAGAAATAGCAAATGGAAGCCTCTGTTTTAATTTCTGACAGTGTACTTGAAGTTGTTAGAAAATATTGGAGAATATGTGTTTTAAAAAGATTGAGAATGAAAAAGAAAAAAAAAGATTGAGAATGACTTTCAATATCTCTTTTCTTAGGATTTTATACTCCCTGTATAAAATGTCAAAATTTTTTCCTTTTGCATATTATAAAGGTGTCCCCCAAATTTAGGAAACTAAAATTAACTGCTTCATTATATGTGTAGTTGTATTTGGACTTTTGTGAAACTCAAGCATAACTTAATAAACATTACCTTTTCTACCTGACAATTCATTCTAAATCAGAAAAGAAGGCTACTCTAAGCTTAGATTGTTGTTAGAACTATGCTTGCATTTATTAGATCAGTAGTCTAGGTGGAAGAAAAAAACCAAAGGTGTGATAAAGTAGTAGTTGTGGAGTAAGAAATGGAAGATATAAAACTTGGTCCAACAAAGGCCAGTTCTGAGTTACCAGCCTTTAGCTAGAGTGAGAAGTGCTGACCAACTTTCTGTATTGTGAAATCTTAGTGTCAACATGTATTCCATCTGTGTTTTTAGTGCAGAAGTCTAGGGGTTTACTGTTCTTTAAGTTTGTCCACATGTGTATAGTTTGTATTTAGTTATATAAAAATTTAGATTCTTTAAGAAAAATTGTAGGAGTGAGTGTGTAATTTCATGCTTTTTCATTGAAAGTTGGATCATAATAACTCTAATATTGAAGGGTAAGCTATGCTTTTTAAAAAAATGGATTCAAGCTGAGATCGTTCCATGAGAGATAAGGGAAGAACATGTATTTGTATTAGTAATTCTAAAGATTCATATATATTGAGACATTATACAGTTGCCCCTTGAAGAATGAGAGGGTCGGGGCACTGACTTCTGTGCAGTTGAAAATCTGCATATGACTCTGACTCCCCAAAAGCATAAATACTAATAGCCTTCGTGATAATATAGTCAGTTAACATATTCTGTATATGTATATCTACATGTATTTTATGCATTCATAACATACCTAACTTTTTCTTAATTTTTAAAAATATTTCTGGACTGTAGTCACGTGCAAGTTTTTTCAGGTTGTTGCAAATCTCCAGAAAAGTTTTCCAATACATTTATTGAAAAAAATCCGCATGTAAGTGGACCCACAATTCAAACCCTGTTGTTTAAGGGTCAACTGTAATTTAAAACATGTAAGAATCAGTTACCCCCAATCCTTTGATGTTGTAGTTAAAGCACTGTTTTGTAGAAATGTCTCAGCCATATCTTCTAGGAATATACAGTTGACCCTTGAACAACACAGGTTTGAACTTCTATATAGATTTTTTTCAATAAATAATTACTGCAGTGCTAAACAACTCACAGTTGGTTGATCTGCAGATGCAGAATCATGGAGATGGAGGACAGACTGTAAAGTTAAATTCAGGTTTTCAACTCTACGGGGGTCTGTACCCCTAACCCTGCTGTTGTTCAAAGGTCAGCTGTTTATGTGTGTATATATCTGTATGAACATACACATACATAGATATACACATGCATAACATATACAAATAAATAAGTATATAGTACATGTATGTATATTTTAAGTAAGTGTGTGTGTGTGTGTGTGTGTGTATGTGTGTGCGTGTGTGTGTGTAGCTGGAACCCAGCTCTCAATTTCTCTCCTTTGCTTCTTTTGGGAGGTATTAATGCCTAGAGTGGTACTTATTCAACAAGTAGAAACAAAATTTATTTCAAGCCCAGTTAAAGAACAGATTTCAATGCTTTAGTCTGCAACTGTTAAAACTTCAAGAAAGTCTTATAAGTAAACTCATACCAGATTGTGAGCCACAAGAAGGATTCTACTTTAGAGACAATTGTTCTGCAGGGTTCTTTGGCTCAGAGTTTATATTTCCTACAGTTTTACCTATAAAGTTGTCATGTGTATTTTGTTTATGACAAATTTCTTGGGTAATACTTAACTTCAAATTGCCTTTAACTGTGTTAAATTTCTTTTCTCCCCAATATAATCATTACAGATTAAGTGGAATTGGTTCTTTTCAGCTTTATAAGCCATCCATAAATGTTGTAGTATGTACTTTTTCTGTATTATTTCCTTTCTCAGCCTACTAGATGAATTAAGAATTGGGTTTTGTTACTTAGTCTTTTAATCTTTTAAAAATATTTTAATAATTAAATATGTCAAACTTTTTATTATGATATATTCTCTGAGATCTATTTAACTATGTATTTTAGGATATTGGTGCAGGAAAAGGCAAATACTATGCTGTCAATTTTCCAATGAGAGATGGTATAGATGATGAATCATATGGGCAGATATTTAAGCCTGTAAGTATTATTATTTTCAAAAATGAAAAGGAATTCTAAAATGTTTTTTAGAGACATTAACATTTGTTACCTTGTACATAGATTATTTCAAAAGTGATGGAGATGTATCAACCTAGTGCTGTGGTGCTACAGTGTGGTGCAGACTCACTATCCGGTGATAGACTTGGTTGCTTCAATTTGACAGTCAAAGGTAAGCAATTTGAAGGGTGATATTCCAGGAAGAAAGTTTTTTTTCTTCCTAAGAACCTCCTATAAAAGTTGTCATTTAATTTTTACCTGCTATTTTAACAGGGAGCCATGTGTTTTTTATGGGTTTTTGTCATATGTATGTATCTTTTATTTTGTCAAATTTATGTATATATTCATACATGAGTAGTTTTGTAAGGCTTGTTGCAATACCAACCAAGGCAGCGATTTTCTTTTTTTAAAACTTTTATTTATTTGTTTAATTATTTATTCCAGTTTTATTGAGATGTTGTTGGCATACAGCACCATGTGAGCATAAGATGTACAATGTAATGATTTGACTTCAATATCATGATTTCAGCATCATGAAATGATTAACACAGTAGGTTTAGTGAACACTCATCTCTTATAGGTACAACATTAAAGAAATACATTAAAAATATGTATATTTTTCTTTGTGATGCAAACTCTTAGGATTTACTCTCTTTAACAGCTTTCATTTATAACATACAGCAGTGTTGATTATCTTTATCATGTTGTACATTTCATCCCTAATACTTATTTATCTTTTAACTGGAAGTTTGTGCCTTCTGACTGTCTTCATCTAATCTCCCCTTCCCTGACTCCTTGCCTCTGGTAATCACAAATCTGATCTCTTTTTCTATGAGTTAGTTTGTTTGTTTGTTTTCGAAATATAACTGACCTACAACACTATGTTAGTTCCTGGTCCACAACATGTGGTTTGATATTTCAAAATGATAGCCATGCTAAGTCTAGTTGTCATCTGTCATCATATAAAAATATTATATTACTATTGACTGTATTCCCCACTCTGTACATTTCATACCTGTGACTCATTTATCTTGTAACTCAGTGTTTGTACCTCTTAATCTCCCTCATATATTTCTCTCCTTCCCTCTGGCAACCATCTGTTGTTCTCTATATCTATGACTGTTTCTGTTTAGTTATGTTTGTTCATTTGTTTTTTTGATTCCGCATATTACACTTAGCATAATTTTCAACAATTTTTGTTGATTCTTTTGGTGCTTACCTTTCTTTAAATAACATAAATAAACTTTTCTTTCTTTTTTTTTTGACCGCACCATGCAGCATGTGGGATCTTAGTTCCCTGACCAGGGATTGAACCCAGGTCCTTGGCAGTGTGAGCGTAGAGTCCTAACCACTGGACCACAAGGGAATTCCCCAAGCTTTATTATTTTTCATTTTAACCTTGTATATTCACTTTCCATTGTGAAAGAAGAGGGAGCCACCACTTTGTCCCCAACACATGCATACACCCTTCCAATATTTCCATTTTTACAATTGAAATCTGGTATTTAGACCAGAATTTTGGTCATGGTATTCAGTGTTAATGGCATCACCAGCAACATTAAAGCATGTTTCAGCTTATTCAATTTCCTTTTGCATACCTTGTTTTTCCCCATACAATTTTGTCATTTCCTTAGTTTTCTCCTTACTCATTAGTAAATTGCCAGTATTTATAACTAGTACGTTATATTCACATGGATCAAGTGTTCTGTCCGTTTTACCTCCATGAAGAACAGCCTTCTGACTTGTTCCTGTTTGGGTGAATTTCCTCTGTAGATCTGGTAGAACACGGAGCTGTTCTTTGCTTATAAGTGTTGAAATCAACATATGCTAGAGGTGCAGACCAAAGTAAAGATCACCATTATGGAATGAACTGCTAGGGTATAAGAATAAATCTGAAATTTTATTTAATAAGTTCTTAAAATTTATTATGTATGAATTAGTTGTGATTTTTCACAGATATTGTACATGATTTTAGAGTTGTTTTCCTTGTGAACTTTTAGGTAACAAGTTCATGTTCTGCTTTGAATTCTCTCATAAAATGTGAAGAATTCTCAAGTAGAACTTTTTCCAGAACAACTCTTGGCCTAAATGGAATTTAATAACTAAATACAGGTATTAAAGGCTATTTTATTTGTTGTTACAATAGCTCCTATGCCAGCCAGCATTAGAATTATGACATAATCAATCTATTCTGCTTATATTAGGTTGAACAATTTGAAATAATTGCCCCTTTTCTTGCTAGGTCAAAAGTGGCCAAAAAGCAGCAGTTTCGTATTGTTGAAAATAATGTGCAGATAACCATCTGTTTCCTCAAAATGGATACAATCTTCTTAAAATCTACTTAATGTACTCTTAAGATGTGTATTAACCTGTCAGTTTTCTTAACTTTTTGAAAGTTATTAATGCCTTTGTACTTAAAAGCAATAGCTTTCATAATCACAAACTACAGCATTTTATTTTACTCTTACTATAAATCTATATTTCAACTGACTGATAGAATATCCGTTGTATAAAGCATGTAAAGATATTTGCAATCCCAAATGTCAAACTTGATTCCAAGCTTTCTCCACTGCCAGCTTCAATTCAAACTGCTGAAGTCAGTTTACCTCTTGTCTGTCTCCTTTCTGTCTTACTTTATATTGATACTGTTGTATGCTCTCCCATTCTTCATTTTTATAAATTTTAGCCTTTAAAAAATTCCTTTATAATCATTTTTATCAGGTTTTGAGATGAAAGAAAAGTAAATGTCTTTGTTTAGCCAGCTATCTTTACTGTTAACTATTTATTTATTTCATCTTTAAAAAATACGCAGTTTTCCTTTATTATAAGAAGCCTGAATTTTCATAATTGCAGTAATAACAGTTGGGTTATGAATCGTATAATATAACTGTTTTTATATACATATATGTTTTTATATATGTTATATGTTTATGTGTTTATACTTTTTATGTCCTTATACATAATTTCACATATTTGTACATATTTGTGTACCGTTTTTTTTTAACATCTTTATTGGAGTATAATTGCTTTACAGTGGTGTGTCAGTTTCTGCTTTATAACAAAGTGAATCAGTTATACATATATCCCCATATCTCTTCCCTCTTGCACCTCCCTTCCTCCCACCCTCCCTATCCTACCCCTCTAGGTGGTCACAAAGCATATAACGTAACTACTGAAGAGTACTTAATGAAAATGCTCACAGTATAGTTACATGAAGAAAACATACCATTAAGCTTTTAAAAATTAAAAAGAATTGGAAAGGAATATTCAAAAAACTATCTTTGGATGAGAATTTTAGGTAGTTTTTTCTTTGTACTATTTTGATTTTTCCAAAATATTATTCAACATACGTCAATTTCTTCTATAATTGAAGAATTTTTTTCTTGCTTTAAACATTGACTTGTGTTCCTGAATGATGATGATAATATAAGAAGTTACTAGTAACTCGTAACTGATTTCTAAACTATGACATCCAAAGGAAATATTTTGTTTTCATGTTAGGTTTACTTTATACTGAAATTTCTACACATAGAAATTGGTTAAAGTTTTTTATAATAGTAATAGATATTAATTTTATAATTTTAGGTAAGCTAAGAAAAATGTCCATAATACCACTGCCTAACGATAACCTATAGTTAAACCTGTATAGCCTTACATAATTTTTCTGTATATGTCTATGGAGGAAAGTGGTAACAAAAAGTCAGTTTAGATTAGATTATACAATGTTTCATTGCAACCTCACTTATTTTTTCCTCCAGGTAACCTCACAGGAATATAATACCTTCATATCACATTAATAAAATGTGTTATATTCATATTTTAATATTAATATAGTTGTATATTTGATCAGGGACACTTGCTGACATAGCCAGTTATGTCTTATTGTGTTTTCTATATCATTGCATAAAAGGTGTTTTATTGATAAAAGTTTTAAACTAGAAATTTTCACATAATTAAAGCCATTTTGGTTGAGTAAAGTATTGTTTATATTATCTTTTTAAAATTTATTTTTCCAACTGTTACAATGTGCAGATGTATTGTTACCCAAATTTTCTTTGTTTTAGGTCATGCTAAATGTGTAGAAGTCGTAAAAACTTTCAATTTACCATTACTGATGCTTGGGGGAGGTGGATACACAATCCGCAATGTTGCTCGATGTTGGACATACGAGACTGCTGTTGCCCTTGATTGTGAGATTCCCAATGGTAAGTGTTCTTATTTTGATGTCTTTATTGGATGAACTGTCAATTCATAGAGAAAGATGTTTAGGTGATTACAGTTAATTCCAAAACCATGTAAATAGGAGAGCAGTCACTTAAGGAATTCATTTTGCATTCACTTTTAAACATCATCTCTGGAAATATTTCACAACTTGAATCTGGATTTTGTGCATGGATTTGTGTGAAAATTGAGCTTTTAATATGTAACTTTATTTCATTGTTTTTGATAGAATTGCCATATAATGATTACTTTGAGTATTTTGGACCAGACTTCAAACTGCATATTAGTCCTTCAAACATGACAAACCAGAACACTCCAGAATATATGGAAAAGATAAAGTAAGACATCATTGAATTGATTTGATAAACATTTCATCTTGATACAGCATTAGGAGTTTTTAGAGGGCCAAATGCAGTAGGTCATTTTAGCTTTATACATAGGTATTTCCTTTGTCAAAAGTATTTGAAACCTTAAGGTTATTGATTAATTTTATAAAATAATGGAAAATGTATGGGATTCATAGCTCAAAAATATTTCTATTTTCTATTAGTTAAAATGGATTTTTTAATTGAAAGGGGCACTATAAATTTTATATTTTCTTACCTTACATGAAAGTGAAATTTATTTTCATTGAAACATTTTGATAAAGCTTTATCTAAGAACAGAGTGTTTAGAGAGACATTGTAGTACACAGACCTGGGTTTGTGTCCTCTCTTTACCACACACTAGCTCTGTGACTTTTGGCAAGTTAATTTGCCTTTGTGCTTATATTTCCTCATTCTTGAAATGGGGGATGTTAGTATCTATCCTGTAAATTTTGAGGATTAAACGGGTTAATAATATGTAAAGTATCAGTGCTCAGTAAATGTTACTATTTTAATTCATAGGTTAAGCTAGATAAAAGATGCAATTTTTTGCATAATGTTTCCTCTTACATTTAAAAAGAACCTGAAAGAAAATATTTTTTCTTATAACTGCGCATGTTGTAATTTAGACAGCGTTTATTTGAAAATTTACGCATGTTGCCACATGCACCTGGAGTCCAAATGCAAGCTATTCCAGAAGATGCAGTTCATGAAGACAGTGGAGATGAAGATGGAGAAGATCCAGACAAGAGAATTTCTAGTAAGATAGTCCCTTGATGTGTATTGTTACATTTTTCTGGTTTATTAAAAGAATACTATAAATTGAAGGTTTTGGTGGCCCAAGGACTTCACATGTTTTCATGAGCAGCAGTCCCCAACCTTTTTGGCAGCCTGGACTGGTTCCGTGGAAGACAGTTTTTCCACAGACGGGGTGGGGATGGTTCAGGCGGTAATGAAGGCGATGGGGAGCAGCAGATGGAGCTTCACTGATTCGCTCGCCCGCTGCCCACCCCCCTGCTGTGTGGCCTGGTTCCTGACAGGCTGCAGACTGGTACTGGTCCATGGTCCGGGGTGTTGGGGACCCCTGTTCATGAGCACACTATCATTACTTGTCTTTATTTTTACCATTTTTTTAATCTTACGTGGATTTAATTTCCTATGTCTCAAAGCTTGATTGGAGTATCAGCCATTTCAGTTTATTTGACTACATATATGATCAAAAGTTTCCACAAATTAAGCACTTATGTAGAGTGAGTTGAATAACATTAAGCACCTTCTGTTTGATTCTACAGTCTAATTCCACTTAATATGATTCGTAGGTTTACAGCATAATGGTATGCTATCACGGTATAGACATTCTAACATACTTGGTGTTTATGATATTTTTTATTTTCTCTACTTCCACTCAGCTCTGAAATAAAGGATTACTTTTTATTTGAAGACATCATTCCCACTACCTATCAGGAAAACAGTATTTTTCCTCTAAAGTTTTTTGTTTTTTTAATGAGATCTGCAAATGTTTTTGTTTCTTTGAATTATTTCTTCCTAAAGCTAAATTTTCAGTATTTAGCAAGCCATGCATTCAGTTCTAATCTTAAAATCTGTTATCCTTACTTTTAAATGTGGTGACTGGCTAGTTCTTTTGTAGAGGGGTGCACTTAACAATTGTAAAACCTGTGACTGCTTTTGTCAAAACTTTTATTAAAAATCTTTAATGTATCAGTTCGAGCATCAGACAAACGGATAGCTTGTGATGAAGAATTCTCAGATTCTGAGGACGAAGGAGAGGGAGGTCGTAGAAATGTGGCTGATCATAAGAAAGGAGCAAAGAAAGCTAGAATTGAAGAAGACAAGAAGGAAACGGAGGACAAAAAAACAGGTCAGATTTATTTTTTGATTAATTGTAAGTTTTTGAAAGTGAGCTATACTGCAATTTTTATGAGATCCTGAAGTCAATGATGCAAGTATTGGAGGGGGTGAGTGTGCTAAGTAGGTGACTTTTTTTCTTCCCCCCATGTAAGTAAGCTCTTTTAATTAGAGCTCTCTGAATGCTATTAGTCACATTTGTTTTTATATTACAGGAAACTATCTCTTCTTGACGACATAGGCTTAAAATAGTGAACATTGCACTATGATATAGATTGGGTAAGAGAGAGGACAAAGCGGTTATAGATCCATATGTAGCCTGTGAGCAGAGCTGAAATTCTAAGATAATTTGTAACTACCTGTAACTTTATTTGATGGGAATAAAACACAGAAGAGTCACATTATCTATCCTTAGACCAGTTTCACTATTTTGAAAAGGCTCAGAGAATAGCCTTTGTTCAGAAATTATATGAAGGAAACATAAAAGCTGCAGAGATGGGAAGGGATTTGGGAACTGGGTTGGGAGGAGATAATACTTTCTGCTGTCTTAATTTTTAAAATGCTGTGTCAGTTTGTTGAGAAAATAGATGCTTTAGGGCATTGAATTTGCTACCAGAATGTGTTATTTTTATCTGAGTTTCCAGAGCACTTACACATACCTGGGTCATTTTATTTTATTTAACACATTGTATTATAGCACCTCATTAGGGACTTGATATATATCTCTGCTAGATTGAGCTGCTTATGGCTAGAGAATGCAATGTGCTAAATATCTGTATTCTTGCACTTGGTGCATTTCCTGATGGATACCTGATACCTATATGCAAGTAAAGGTGATGAGCACAGGTTTTAGTTGACCTGTTAATTTTGACCCTGTAGCATGTGGAAAACTGATTCAGAGATACTGGTCCAACATCCTTTTCCTATCATATTGAAGTTATGTGAGTAAGCTGGCTCTCATGTTCTTTTTTACTAGAGAGTTAGGAATCCGTAGCATTGTCTGACACATCTAGTTCTGTTCTTGTTCGTGGATTGACTCCTCTATACGCTACTGTTCTCTGTCTACCATTTTATAATTTTAACTTCCCAATGTATTACAATGATGGCTCCAGTCTACTCTTGTGTACTGATTGACATCCAGAAATTCCAGCTGTGATGGAGGTAAGAAGGACTTAGCTTTAGTTGTAGGATTTTTCTAGTATTTTTTTCTCTTACTGTTAATTTGTCTTGTCTAGTTTTTCTGTTTGTTTGTTTTCCATTTTGGTGTTTCTTCCTGTTTTTAAATCTTTATCTTTTCTGTGCTTTTTCTTCCAAACAGGAAAGTGGGTGCACTATGGTGCTTATCTTTCATTGCTATTTAAGCTAAAAATGAGAGTACTTTTTGATCTGGCTTAATGGCCGGGTGGTGGATTAATCTCATAGTAGTTCCTAAATACTTTTGTTACTGATACGGTAATGAAATTTGGTAATGAAATTCTTCTTATAGGGTCTTGCATTTGTTAAAATTTTGCAGCCTACAAATAAAAGAAATATTACCATAGAAAACATTTTTAAAAATCTGCAGTGCAAAACCTGAAGTTAGGAACGTTTCTGTTCTCTACCTCCCTCCTCCATCCCATTTGGCACTTTGAATTATTAAATTTGCACATCCTAAATTAAGCCAGAAGCCTAAACAAATGTCATAGTAACCATATTGCCATGTGTTTGTATTATAATCAGTGCCTCACAACTTTGGTTCATTTGCTTATCTAAAGAAAAAATTTAGTACATTTGGACTAATTTGTTTCAGTGATCTTGAATAGGTAGTATTGCTCCTCCTGTTTCATTAATTTTTTTTTTAATGGTAAAGTTTTGGTACTTATATAGTGAGGGTTAAAAACTAATGGTTAGGGCTTCCCTGGTGGCGCAGTGGTTGAGAGTCTGCCTGACGATGCAGGGGACACGGGTTCTTGCCCCGGTCCAGGAAGATCCCACATGCCACGGAGTGGCTGGGCCCGTGAGCCATGGCCGCTGAGCCTGCACGTCCGGAGCCTGTGCTCCGCAACGGGAGAGGCCACAACAGTGAGAGAGGCCTGCATACCGCAAAACAAACAAACAAAAAAAACTAATGGTTACATAAGTAATAGAATTTACCCTCTGTTTTGTCTGTGGCCTCATCTAATTCTGTCCCCTTCTCACAGTACTCCAGCCACATTGGTCTTTCAGTTCTTCCTTCCAGCCTAATTCCTTCTTGCCTCAGAGTCCTTTTAAGTTTTCCCTCTGTTCAAGATACTTCTCCCTGTTTCCCACCCAAAAACTATTCGTTCTTCAGAATGTCTCTCAAACATCACTTCTTCATCGTAGGCTTTCCTAATCTCCCACAGTGCTATGCTCACGTCTGTAGGCTGGACTTCTTCACAGCACATATCCTGGCTGTAGTGCTGTGATCCTATAGAAGAAAACTTCCCAAAGGCAGGACTACAGTGTTATATTGACACCTTGAACCTCTGTCACTTAGTACAGCACCTAACACAAAGCTTATTTAGTTACTGATTTCATGAATAGTAAGATTGTATATGGCAGTTTTTTATATTTTAAGTAAGATATATTTTAAAATAAAATGTATACACTTTATATTTCAAAGTAGGTGTTAATCTTTTCCCAATTTTTGTTTTTAGATGTTAAAGAAGAAGATAAGTCCAAGGACAATAGTGGTGAAAAAACAGATACCAAAGGGTAAACTATATTCTTTATCTAGTAATTTTCATATACTATAAAAATAATGAGCACATACTGGGGTTGGGGTGGGTGTACATGTGTTCTTTTGAGAAGTACTGAACTGAACCTGGAATATCAGTAAGTTGTTGTGAGATGCTCTGAATTTTAGTCTGTAATGGTGCATAAGACAATATATCTTAACTGTTAGTTTATATGTCATCTACTTTCTCATTTTCCATTTATGTAGCTTGCTTTTAAAGAATTACAAAGACTGGTAATAATCAGTATTATAGCTGAATATAGATCAGTTTATATTCTTGAACATAATTTATCTGAGCCTTGTTTTGCTATTAACTTTTTTTTATAATTTATTTATTTTTGGCTGCGTTGGGTCTTCATTGCTGCTCACGGGTTTTCTCTAGTTGGGGCGAGCGGGGGCTACTCTTCGTTGCAGTGCGCGGGCTTCTCATTGCGGTGGCTTGTCTTGTTGCAGAGCATGGGCTCCAGGCGCGCGGACTCAGTAGTTGTGGCTCGTGGGCTCTAGAGCACAGGCTCAGTAGTCGTGGTGCACAGGCTTAGTTGCTCCGTGGCATGTGGTATCTTCCAACACCAGGGCTCAAACCCGTGTCCCCTGCATTGGCAGGTGGATTCTTAACCATTGTGCCACCAGGGAAGCCCGCTGTTAACTTTTATATAGGCACTCGTGGTCTTTCATGGTGCTCTTATTTCTGCATACATGATTTTTTAGTGTTGTGAGACAGGTAAATTTAAGAAGCACTGGGCTAGCATAACATAATTTGTTTTTTAAACCGTACATAATTTTTTTAAAAACCATAGTTGAGGTGTTTATTGTTGGAAAGCATGTAAAAAGCTTGGCCACACATAATTTTGTGCTAGCCTTCATAGGATGACTTGGAATAGATTGTAGAACCACTAGAAAGATCAAGGCAGTCAGTACTCCAAAAACACTCAAGGCACTATCAGCTTAACGTGTTTCTTGGTACGAGCCAAGAATGAAGACTCAATGAAGACTGATCCATTGGTCGGTGCATTTAAGTGGTGATTGTGCTGTTTTTAATATTTCATGTTGCCTCTTTTAACAGAGCCAAATCAGAACAGCTCAGCAACCCTTGAATTTGAGAGTCTCATCACTTTCAGTGAGGAAATATTGGGAAGAAAAATGTTTTCTTTTTGAAGACTTCTGGCTTCATTTTATACTACTTTGGCATGGACTGTATTTATTTTCAAAATGGCTTTTTTCGGTTTTGTTTTTCTTGGCAAGTTTTATTGTGAGTTTTCTAATTATGAAGCAAAATTTCTTTTCTCCACCATGCTTTATGTGATAGTATTTAAAACTGATGTGTTATTATGTCAAAAAACTGCTCTATTAAAGAAGTAATTGGCCGTTCTGAGCTGATTTTTCCATCTTTTGTAATTATCTTTATTAAAAAATTGTACTTGGATTGTCTTTTGTCTGTTTATTACATCATGGAGTCTTTTTTCATAGGCTAATGACATGACTGTTTCTGTAAAAATAGAATACACTAGAGGTGGAAGATACTGATTTGCAACTTCAAAGACATCCATAAACTATTTCTTGAGGAAATTACTGTATTTACAGTAATTATTATTTCTTAATGTAATAGGAGTTCTTCAGTCTTGTCCTCTATAGGTTAACCAGTCAATGTTGGTGAAGATTGATATCTCATTACCATAATTTATCTCTGAAATTAATGATATAAGCTATGCAATTGAGATATAGGAATTATCTTTGAGCTGAACCAAAGATTCTCAGAAACTGGAAATGGAGATTCTGAGTTGAAAGAAGAAATCCATAATCAGAAAAGGAAACTATAGCTTCCATACTGAGCTACATGTGACTCTTTTGCCAACCCCCACAATAAACCAAGTAGACAAGAAATTGTATGGTTGTGTTTTACCAGAACTTTCCTGTGTTTATATTAAGGCTAAAATAAAACCTGCTGTTTAGACAAAACCTGGTTCTTGTACTGCATTTACATGGTATCCAGGTTCCACAATTGCACCCAGGTTTCCAAATCAAGGAAATCAACACTTAAAAGTCATTTATGGTTCAATTTATTGAATGTCTACCCATTAAGGCTTTGAGTATGCATCTGAACATAAAGGGGAAAATGCCTGCTCCTATAGCTTACATTCTAGCGGTAGAGAGCAGACAAATGGGGTAATTTCTACTAAAATATGCAAAGGAGAAAGTAAAACATTTCAGAAACTTGCCAAAATCAGTGAAATCTCTCTTTTCACAAAGCCCAAATTGATTATTTTGAGATAAAAATTATAGAATGCTAGACAACAGATCAGTCAAAAATGTTTCTCTAAAAGCCTGTGTTAAGAAATACTTCAGACATTCACAAAAGCACCTGGACTTTTGTAATGAGCAGCCATGCTCCCACCTGTATTTAACAGATGTTTCACTTTAGCCATATTTGGTTCAAGCGTTTTCTTTTTTCTTTAAATAAACTACACAGAAGTAGAAGCTCTCCTTACCACTTTGCCATTTAATTTCCCTCCCACTCTTCAGAAGTAACCATATCTTATCCATGTTTTCACTCTTGCTGCATATCTGTCAGCATATAAACCCTTATGACATTAGGAATTATGGAATTCAGTCTTTCGTTAGTGAAATAGTGACATGCATTTAGTGTTTGAGAAACACAGATGGTATTGCATGTGTACACTTCTGTAACTTGTTTCTTTACATTTTAATTATCTAACCCTGTTTAACAAGTACAGCTCATTTTAACTGCTCTGTATTAATGTTCGATTACAAGGGTATACCAACAATTTGTTTCAATACTGAGGTGAGCCTGCTTGGTCACATTTAGGTTTTGTTTTACTATTTACAAATAGAAGCATTTATATAAAACTGAAGCCTCAAGAGAACAGTATGAAACCAAGTTCAGCCAGGTGACTGGGTACAACATTAATACACAGAAACCAGCAGCTGTTAATATATCTGAACAACAACCAGAAGATCTGTTGGAAAAAGGAAGATCCCATTTACAAGAGCAATAACAAAAATTTCTAGAAATAGAAGTGCAAAGAAGCTACTGTTCTGGTGTATAGTGAAAAAGGTTGTAATACAGGATGTATAAATACCCTAATACATTTGGAAATTAATATTGGATAAAAATATTTCAAGATGATGAGGGAAGAGAGATTATTCCTTAAGTGATACTAGGATAATGGGTAGCCAAATGGGAAAAACAGTTTTATGCCCTCCATCAGAAGAATCAGATTAGTTGGAAAGGGAAAATGAAACTAAGTACTAGAAACCATAAGGGACTTTTGAGAAAGTACTAGGCCTTTCTAATATGACACTGAACCCAAACTGTAAATGAAATGATATTTAAAAGATTCTGTAGGCTAGCAACTTCTAATTGAGAAAAATGACAATTGGGGTGGGCAGTGTGCAGAATTGCAACATTACAGTTCAAGAGGCTAATATCTAAAGGTTTTTTTTTAAGGCATGAAGGATGTGGAGAGTTAGCTGGGAAAAAATGCAAATAATTCTTAAGTATGAAAAGATTTTTAACCTTAATTTAGGAAATGCAAGTTAAAAGCTATGAAGATACTTCTAAATTTTTTAACCTAAATTTTAAACCTATCACGTTATACAGAATAGCTGTTGGCAAAAGTTTAAGGAAGTTGTGTTTTGCAGTAGGTTGTATAAGTCAGTATAACCTCTTGAGCTTAATTTGACATTCTATATATATAAAAATCAAATAATCTGATTTAAAATGCCATTTTGGAAAATTTAATATACTTT
This sequence comes from Globicephala melas, assembly GCF_963455315.2. Taxonomy (NCBI): domain Eukaryota; kingdom Metazoa; phylum Chordata; class Mammalia; order Artiodactyla; family Delphinidae; genus Globicephala; species Globicephala melas. The sequence goes on along the minus strand of NC_083327.1, from coordinate 43,435,465 downwards.
ATGTGCAATATGTCTTTCAGAAGTCTTCATTATGAAACATTGCTTAAAGTAATAAAAGATTAAAATGGCCTAAATATTCAATATAGGATGTGTTGAATGACAAGAAAGAATACTATACAGCCATAACTAACAAGAATGAGAACTATGTACTGTATATATGGAACAAGACATATCATTAAGTGAGAAGAGGAAGACCTGGGACATGTGACATACCTTTTGTGTAAAATGAAAAAAATAGGCAAAATTACTTGATTATACAAATATCTAGGAAAGGTGATCATGAAACTGGTAGTATTGAAGCATTGGCTGCTTTTGTGGGGATTTGAATGCTGGACAATGTGAGTATACAAATTTTTAAAAAAATTTTATTGGAGTATAGTTGATTTACAATGTGTTAGTTTCAGGTGTACAGCAAAGTGATTCAGATATACATATATATCCTTTTCCAGATTCTTTTCCATTATAGGTTATTAGATAATACTGAATATAGTACGCTGTGCTGTACAGTAGGACCTTGTTTATTCTATTTTATATATAGTAATGTGTATATGTTAATCCCAAACTCCTAATTCCCCACTATCCCCTTTGGTAACCATAAATTTATCGTCTCTGTGTTTCTGTTTTGTAAATAAGTTCATTTGTATCTTTTTTTTTTTTAAGATTCTGCATGTAAGTATCATATGATACTTGTCTTTCTCAGTCTGACTTCACTTAGTATGATAATCTCTAGGTCCATCCATGCCACTGCAAATAGAATTATTTCATTCTTATGGTTGAGTAATATTCCATTGTATATATGTACCACATCTTCTTTATCCATTCATCTGTTGATGGATATTTAAGTTACTTCCATGTCTTTGCTATTGTAAATAGTGCTGCAGTGAACATTGGGGTGCATGTATCTTTTTGAATTAGAGTTTTCTCTGGATATATGCCCGGGGGTGGGATTGCAGAATCATATGGTAACTATTTTTAATTTTTGAAGGAACCTCCATACTGTTCTCCGTAGTGGCTGTACCAATTTACATACCCACCAACAGTGTAGGAGTGTTCCCTTTTCTCTACACCCACTCCAGCATTTGTTATTTGTAGACTTTTAAGGATGGCCATTTTGATGGCTGTGAGGTGATATCTCATTGTAGTTTTGATTTGCATTCTCTAATAATGAGTGACGTTGAGCATTTTTTCATGTGCCTGTTGGCTATCTCTATGTCTTTGGAGAAATGTCTATCTAGGTTTTCTGTCCATTTTTTGATTGGGTTGTTTGGTTTTTTTTTTGATATTGAGCTGTATCAGCTGTTTATATATTTCAGAAATTAATACCTTGTCAGTACTATAATTTGCATATATTTTCTCCCAGTCCATAGGTTGTCTTTTTGTTTTGTTTATGGTTTCCTTTGCTGTGCAAAAGCTTTTAAGTTTATTTAGTCCCATTTGTTTTTGTTTCCATTATTCTAGAAGGCAGATTCAAAATGATACTGCTGCAATTTATGTGAAAGAGTGTTCTGCCTATGTTTTCCTCCAGAAGTTTTATAGTATCCAGTCTTACATTTAGGTCTTTAATCCATTTGGGGTTTATTTTTGTATATGGTGTTAGAGAATGTTGTAATTTCATTTTTTTACATGTAACTGTCCAGTTTTCCCGCCATCACTTACTGAAGAGACTGTCTTTTCTCCATTGTATATTCTTATCTCCTTTGTCCTAGCTGAGCTTTCAGTCCAGTTCCATTGGTCTATATGTCTGTTTTTGTGCCAGTACCATACTGTTTTGATTGCTGTAGCTTTGTAGTATAGTCTGAAGTCAGGGAGCCTGACTCCTCTGGCTCCATTCTTCTTTCTCAACATTGTTTTGGCTATTTGGGGTCTTTAATGTTTCCATACAAAATTTAAAGTTATTTATTCTAGTTCTGTGAAAAATGCCGATGGTAATTTGATAGAGATTGAACTGAATCTGTATATTGCCTTGGGTAGTATGGTCATTTTAACAATATTGATTCTTCCAATCCAAGAGCATGGTATATCTTTCCATCTGTTTGTGTCGTCTTCAATTTCTTTCATCAGTGTCTTATAATTTTCAGAGTGCAGGTCTTTTGCCTCCTTAGGTAGGTTTATTCCTAGGTATTTTATTCTTTTCGATGCAGTGGTAAATGGAATTATTTCCTTAGCGTCTCCTTCTAATATTTCATTGTTAGTGTATAGAAATGCAACAGATTTCTGTATATCAATTTCCTGTCTAGCGACTTTACCAAATTCATTGATGAACTCGAGTAGTTTTCTGGTAGCGTCTTTAGGATTTTCTATGTATAGTATCATGTCATCTGCAAACAGTGGCAGTTTTACTTTTCCAATTTGGACTCCTTTTCTTCTCTGATTGCTGTGGTTAGGACTTCCAAAACTATGTTGAATAAAAGTGGTGAGAGTGGGCATCCTTGTCTTGTTCCTGATCTTAGAGGAAATGCTTTCAGCTTTTTCACCATTGAGTATGATGCTAGCTGTGGGTTTGTCATATATGGCCTTTATTATGTTGAGGTATGTCCCCTCTATGCCCACTTTCTGAAGAATTTTTATCAAATGGATGTTGAATTTTATCAAAAGTTTTTTTCTGCATCTATTGATGTTATCATGGGGTTTTTATTCAGTTTTTTTAATGTGTAAATTTTTAATTAAAAATTATGAACAGATCATTTCTAGTCAAACGGATGGAAATTTTATACAACCTTACAACTTCCTTTTCCTTTTCTCAAATTATCTTTTGCAATGACTTGCAGATTCATGTAGTTCAGTGTTGCTGGGACATTAGTGACTATCTTAGTTTCATTTCTTCCCAGGAGAAGGAAAATTTTGCCATGTGGCTAAAAGCCTAACAAAAAATAAGGTATGTAAGTCATCTGGAATAATCATATGGTCCCGATGAGGGTATAGTAGCTATCAACCATCAGTATCATTTCATTCTTAAAAAATGGCACTTTAAAACTAAGACCTCAATTCAGCAAGGGAGTGGGGGCCAGTCCTTTAACTAAGTTAATGAAGATGCTGTGTTCTCAATTTTTCTCATTTTCCTTGTGGCATGGGTGAAAGCTTCCAAATCCCATTGGTACTATAAGGTAGTTGTACCAAATCTACTAGCATTCCGTCAATAGGAGATTCTTTGAAGTCCTTACATTGAAGTAATTTACCTGCATCTTCTGGTTTCCCTGGTTTCAGTAAAATTACTACTGAAGCTCTTACACCTGGGGTTCATAGCATTTCTTATTTATATTGTGGTATAAAGGACATGGACTTCAGGGTTTTAAGTGAAAACGTCAATTTGTATGCTATCACAAGTAATAAGTTTCAGCAGCTTAAAGATCCTTTTTTCTTCTCCACAATCTTGTGCAAGTTACTAACTTCTCTGTGCCTCAGTTGCTTCTTAATTTAAAATGAGGAAGATGATAATAGTCCTCACCTCATTAAGGTTGTTGTAAGGATTGAGTCAATACACAGTTAATGCTCAGCAAGTGTTAACTACTACTGTTGTTGTTATGTCAGGTAAAGGGAGATAGATGGGGCCAGAATTGTGAGGGAAGTCTTAAATCTTCAAGTGTTATTTAGACATCAGATGAATTGCTTTTGAGCCTTCTGTTGCACTTCGATACCTACTAGCATCAAACCACTAGGCCATGGTGGATAGAGAAGCAATCTTTGGACAACTGGTTTTAGCAAGGAAGCTATTAACGTTTGGCAAATTTAAGGCGATCTCAATGCTCTTGCTATTTACTCGCGGATAATCTGTCAAGAAAAATGGTTGTGAATGGATTATGGAAAAAATGAAACTATTGTTATCGGCTATTTACACGCGTAGCAATGTTCATGTGAAGAAATAAATGCTCAGAAGGGTTACAGTATTTAGAAGTTACTCAACAGTAGCTGCATTTCCTCCATCTTACCACAAGATGGCAGATGTTCCATTGTTTAAATTTTTTTTCTACTGTTTGTGCATTTTCTCCTGTAATCACTTGGTGATCCATTTAACAAGCAGAGTAACACTCGTTAACAGGTTCTTCTGCATGCAATATTGGACTCAATACTATTTGAATTAAACTACAATGTGGTTTATTGATTTGGATTTTTCTTTAGGTAGAAAAATTATAACACTGATTCCTGAGCTTTACATCCATAAAACGCAGTAGAGTGTATCTGGTAGTAAATGTTACTTGTGACATGTCTAGTCAAAAGTAGAATAGAAATGAATATTAGAGCCAGAGTAGTTTTCTATTTTGGCTGGGAATGGAATCATTTAAAATACACAATAGAAAAGGAGAATTGAAATTTATTTCTAAGAAATGCATCTCAGGGACTTCCCTGGTGGCGCAGTGGATAAGCCTCCACGCTCCCAGTGCAAGGATTCTGGGTTCGATCCCTGGTCAGGGAACTAGATCCCACATGCATGCCGCAACTAAGAGTTCGCATGCCGCAACTAAGGAGACTGTGTGCTGCAACTAAGGAGCTGGCAAGTCTCAACTAAGGAGGCTGCCTGCTGCAACTAAGACCTGGTGCAAACAAATAAATATTTTTAAAAAAGAAAAAAAGAAATGCATCTCAGTAGAGTCAAGTTCATATGCAGGGACATTGGACTCTTGTTCCACATCTTCTGTTACTAAACTATGTACCTAACCTCTTTGATCTTCGAAATTATGAAACTTTGCAGAGTTGTGATTAGGATTACTAGTAAGTGCTGGTGGAATAAATTATAAAGGAGAGCTGAGTCCTTCCTTGATTAAATTGTTATTTGCTCTTTATTTAATTTACGAATGTTTAAAGGTTGAGGAAATATGTACAAATTAATTATTTCTAAAATAACGTGAATAATAAAATTCCAAATCAGTCAGTGTTTTGCCAGGTCCACCTTGTAACCAATGGTATGTGTTCAGGAGTGAGTTCAACAAAGTAATGAGTGAAATCTAGGACTCTAGTCTCTCTTGAGTTATGAATTTTGGTTCTATTGATAAAGCAGAAGTTTCTAGCTTCTCTCATGTATCCTTTAACTAATTAGCTTTTTTTGTTTCTTCAGAAATCAACATTTCAAGGGTGACTGCCAATCACGTGGCGTATACTTAATTGCCTGATGTGCAGGTAAAACTTTTCAATAAACAGGCAAATATAGAGAAGCAGTTCCTAAGTTAAAAGAGAAAACGTTCTCAAAATTGCTTCTGCTTAATAAATACTAACAAAAGGTCATTGGGTTCCGGCAACTAATAAACTGAATGTTTGATTTAAGAGACAAGAGTTTCTCCTTTTGCCTTTTTTAATTGCACTTTTGCTGTGTCCCTAGGTGAGAAAAGCACTTCAAAAATCTCCTTATTCTGTAGTCTAGCAGGCAAATTCAAACTTGGGTTGTCTTTGATTAGATTCTAGGTGGGATTGAGCTGCTTAAGGGCACTCTTGTGTGCTCCTGTGGTGGATAACAGCCTTCCAGGTGCAAGAACTGGAGAGCTACATCTCATCAGCCTTGCAGAAGTTATACTCTTAAATGGGCTGAATTCGAATTTCCATAGGATCTACCTGAAGTGGACATACAGTAATTTCCAGGAAAATATTTTCTCTACAATCCAAAGTCCGAACTATTACTAGCTATCATCCTCCCCATCAGTCAATTGCAAATAAAATTTCTTTTGGTGAATTAAAAAAAGAAAATATTATTTTTAGACATATTTACTTGTATAGTTAATGTTTACATGTACTAGGCTTAGGTGCAATTTCTGTGCTATTCCCTTTTTTTTTTTTTTTTTTTTTTTGAGGTACGCGGGCCTCTCACTCCTGTGGCCTCTCCCATTGCGGAGCACAGGCTCCGGACGCGCAGGCTCAGCGGCCATGGCTCACGGGCCCAGCCACTCCGCGGCATGTGGGATCTTCCCGGACTGGGGCACGAACCCGTGTCCCCTGCATCGTCAGGCAGACTCTCAACCACTGCGCCACCAGGGAAGCCCCCAGTGTGCTATTCCGTTTTGATGGTGAGTACGTTTTTAAAATCAGTCTGAAAACCAAATTAACATATGACATCTCTTTAAGTAAATGGTAAAGCATTGGGATTTCTTAATTTAATGACACTCAGTGCCGTCCTATTTCTAGAGTTAGACAGAAAACTCTGTAAGTTCATTTTATTTCAGATCTGTTTATTACTATGGTGGGCAATAAATCTGATTTCCCAGATATGCACCACAGATCCTAAAAGTGATTTAAGGGTAAACAGCCTCATCTTTAGCTTGTTTGTGCTTCTTACTTGGCCTGCTCAAAACTCCATCATCACTTAGAGCAGCAACAGGTAAACAGCAGTGCACTGGAAATCATAAATATGGAGTTAGCCTTTATATTATATAGCTTTGCTTTGACCAAGTCATTTAAATCTCTATGCCTCAGTTTACTAATCTGTAAAACTGGTCAGGTAACAGCTGACAAATAACCGTGCTTTTCCACCACTTTTCTTTTGCCTGTGGCAGATATCATAAATTGATCATTGTTTTCTGATCTTAAAATTCTTCTCAACCCAGATAGCCATTATAGTTAATCAGAGTTGGCGTTAAAGATGAAATGCTTTTGCCATCCCTGTGTTGAAAGATCTTTCAAGTCCAAAATTAACAGTATGCCTTTATGTCTTTTTGCATAATAGGTATGCAATATATTTCTTGGTTGTTGAATATAATATACTTACTAGAAATTCTTTTTTTTAATCTTTCCCTCCTATCTAAACATTTACCCATAGAGGTTAATTTTTAAAATTTTACACCAGTTCATTATACCAAAACTTTCTATTGGAAAAATATCATAAAGGTCACAGAGACCAAAGATTCCCTGTGCCAGAGTCTAATCAGGAGAGAAAAACCACAGTGTAATTTGCACATGACAAGTTTAATATAATCATTAATTATAACAGGATTGGAGTAATGAGGGACTGCTTAGTGAAAAATAAAGAGAGTGCTAAAAACAAAACAAAACAAAAAAAAAACCCAACCAAAAAAACAGCAATAAATAACAGATACAAGGAGAGTCCACTACCCCTAGGGCTGAGAGAGCATGTCCAAAGAGCCCACCACCCCAACCCAAGACTGAGATCCAGACTCTGGAGGGGAAACGTGCATGGCTCTCAGGGTAGCAAAGAAGTCACCGGGGATTGTCTGGGTAGAAACCCACTCTGCAACACCTGCCGGAAATTCTCCCTCGAAGGTGCTAGGGAGATGCTGCTGACGGTTGTGTGATGGGGCCAAGTGCTAGAGAACTGACTGGTGATGCAGGAGCCAGGAGCTGGAGAAGCCATTCACGCTGCAAGGACCTGCTGAGGAGAGCACACCAGAACCAGAGAAGAGAAGCCCCTCCTCCTTTAGCACCCTCTGCTGACAAAGCTTGGTATCGTGCCAGCTGACCAAGCAGAGGTATTTAGAAGAGTCCGCTCTAATATTGCAGTGCAGGCAAAGAAAACTCTATTTGGAACTGAGAGGAAATAAACTCATAACTGGCCTGTTCCTCTTCCCAGAGGACTCTCTGGTGTTAGCTGTTTTGTGCAATGGAGTAGTAAATCATCAACTGTTCTCTCTCTGGGCTCAGGTAGGCTAGACTTGAGTCACTGTTGCCTTGCCCACCTAGAAACAAATCCACTCTTCCTTCCTGCACAACTATCCAAATCTCTCTCAGCCACTATCACTACCACTTGATTTCCTCTTTACTGCTTCTTGAACCTTTGCTAGTAATTGCCTAACACAGATTCCTGTGTCTCTAGGAACATTGAGTATGAGTAAAGGTTAAAATAATGAACCTGTCTAGTCTTGGGGTACGAGTACCAGGAAAATGAGCTTCTTGATTTATGCCATAGGGAACAGAGGGAACTCTTTAAACAAAACTTGTTTTAGAACACTTGCTGAAGCCAGGTAACATTGGAGTAATTGTGACTACTTATGCTTAGTAAAGCTATATAAGATAGTATAAAGATCACCACTTACTATCTTTGCGGCCTTTTACAAGTTTCCTAAACTCTCTGAACCTCAGTTTCCTCATTTATAAAATGGGAATAATATCAATTTCAGATACATATAAAGATTAAATGAGATATGAGTTTATCTCTGGTCCTTCTTAAAACCACTAATATATTAAAAAGGAGCAAAAACTAAATCCAGAAGGAGAATGGAAGTGGATATTAAAGCAGAAAAGAAAAATGATTATTTTGGAAAGTTACAGAAACTGATGATTGAAACCAACTCCTACAAGGGTAAAAGTCAGGAAGCAGTCAGTTCCTTGTCAGAACTCCAGAAAGGCATAGAATGGGAGGCATCACTGAAAGCTGCAGTGCTAATTGGAAATGAAAGTGGGACAATTGGTGGTGTCTTTAAGAGGATCAACTAGATCTCTAAATACCTTTCCCTACCCTGAGAAGCCTGACAGTCAACCCACTCCTTCTCTCCAGTAGAAGAGCTTTGCCCTCTGCAGAAGATGAACCAGATTGGCTCTGGGCTCAGAGACACAAGACCTGAGGTGACACCCTGAGAAAATGAAAGCCTTCATGCTAAACTGTGAGACCCTACTGTGTCTCAATGTATATTTTTTGTGTTTATAATTCTTGGAGTTCATTGAGCTTCTTAGATTTGTAGATTCATATATTTCATCAAATTTGAAAAGATCAACAAAATTGACAGACTTTTAGCTAGGCTGACTAAGAGAGAGAGAATACATAAATAATTAAATCAGCAATGGAAGTGAAGACATTGCTAACAAACTTACAGAAATAACGAGGATTATAAAAGAATAATATGAAGAATTGTGTGCCAGAAATTTAGTAATGTAGATGAAATGGAGAAATTCCTAGAAATACACAAATTATCAAAACTGACTTAAGAAGAAATAGAAGATCTCAATAGACATAACAAGTAATGGGGATTGAATCAGTTAAAAACCAGAAACAAAAACAAAAAAAAAACAACCTCCCAACAAAGAAAAAATGTTCAGGATCAGATGGCTTCACTGGCAAATTCCACCAAACATTTAAAGAAGAATTTATGCCAATACTTCTCAAACTCTTCCAAAAAATAGAAAAGGAACACTTACTATCTCATCCTATGAAGCCAGTCTTTCCCTGATACCAAAGCCAGATGAAGACACAAGAAAAAACTACAGACTAATATATAATAGTGAAATGTTATAGGAATGAAATACTGATACATGCTACAACATCGATGAACCCTGAAACCATTACACTAAGTGAAAGAAGCCTGACACAAGGGGTCCCATATTGTATGATTCCATTTATATAAAATATCAAGAATAGGTAAATTGTTAGCAAGAGAATGCAAATTGGTGGTTGCCAGGGGCTAGGGCAGAGGGGGAATTGGGGAGTATGTGCTAAATGGGTATGAGATTTCATTTTGGAGGTGCTGAAAATGTTTTGGAACTAGATACAAGTGTTGGTTGTACAACACTGTGAATGCACTAAACACCACTGAATTGTTCACTTTAAAATGCTCAATTTTATGTTATGTGAATTTCGCCTCAAAAAAAAATGTGTATGTTTATGTTAGGCTCTCTCCTGAATGATGTATTTACTGTAGGATTCATAGCACTGGCCCTAAATCTAATCTAATCTACCTTCTAGTCTCATGAAAGAGGCAGGCATAGCAAAGAAGCAGACAATTGATTACTCAGTTACTAACTGATTTTGGTCAGTTAGCTATATAAAAGAGAAGGAGTGGCATGAAGGAAACAGTGAGGCAATTAAGTTAGATCGGGATGTGGGAGAGAGGGGACAATGGGAGAGGGGGCATCGGGAAGGTCTATCTGAGGAAGTGACTTTTCAGCTGGGATCTAAAGAATGAGTAGGAATTAAGTCTAGTGAGGGGTTGGGTATTACAGACTCCAGACAGAAAGGGCACCTTGCCTAGCGTCCTGAGGCAGAAAAGAGCTAGTGCATTTAAGAAATGGAAAGACTAGCCCAGCCCAGGCCCAGTGAGGGCCCCGGGGTGACTTCAGTCTGTCCCTTGAGGAGCAGAAGAGGCGCTCATCTCCACGTGGATGCCCCTCAGCCTGCTCAGACTCTGCCGCTCCACTTTGAGGCTCCTCAAGGTGTAGGCGCCTGCCTTGGCTCTGCCTTGTCTAATATACAGTTTTTCAGATCAAATTTTTTTCAGAAAGAGAGGGTAAAGGAAGGGAAGAGGGAGAGCAAAAGACAAAAACTGGAGTCTTGTCTGCCACTATTAGTGCCTGATTTAAAGCAAGTTATTTAACCTCATTATTCCTTAATTGATTAATTACTTAATTTTTTGTGGGGAAAAAAACCATGTCCTGTGGTCAGTAAATTAGAGAAATTGTGTGTTGGTGGACTAGATACTTTCTGATCTTTGAACATCTTTCTCTTTCATTTCCTGTATTCAATCCATTGGCCTTTCTTTGTTTCTTCCTTCGTAATATCTTTCAAATGTGTCTATTTAAAATCACATATTAACATTATATACTAGGCATTTAAAAAACTATAATTTAGTCTTCACAAGAATTATATATGTTAACTTCACATCCATTTTCTAAGTAGAGAAACTGAGGTTTAGAGGGGTCGGGTACCTTGCTTGGGGTCACGGAGCTCATACGTGATTGAGCTTTGGTTCAAACCCAGTCCTTTTTAACTTTGAAGTCTGTGCTTTTCCCAGGAGTACGTGCTGTTTTCTGTCAATTCTACTGCAGTGACCTTCCTCGTTTTCCCCATGGACAACACCAATAGCTTCCTAGTTTGCCTTCCTTCCCTCCAATCTCTTTCTGCTTCAATCCACACTGTCCCATACTCTACCCTGCAACCAGGTTAATTTATCCTAAACACATATACCCCCAAAATCGAGGTCCCCAAAGCCTTTTGATTGAATCAAAGCAGGGGAGGGAGCTGAGGTTCCAGTAGCCTCACAGAAATTTATCTGTGGGGAAAATTCTTCTGCACCCATTAAAGTTTTCAAAGCAAAAACGATTATAAATTACTAGAAGAAGGTGAGATGGTTAAAACCTTCCAGAGTACTTGAATATGTGCCCTCAGGTCAGGTGGGATCTGGAGAGGCATGGGACGTGCAGAAGGGATGATCCAGTGGTCTGGACATTGCCTGCTCTCTCCTCTGTTCCCCCTTACATGCCAAGGGGAGGTGGGTCCCTCCCTACTGCACAGGAGACCAGGTCTGGGAAACCTACCAACAATCCACGATGGAAACTGGAAAAGGAAACTGATGTTTTGATTCAGCGAATATTTGAAATTATTTCATTCTAAAGAAAAATATCCCAATTAAAGTGCCAGGCATTCAGTATTCACAAACAGAAAACAGATGCAACATGTGTTCAATTTGAAACCGGCTTGGGAATAACTCCCCGAAACTGAATGTGGACATATTTAAACAATATAATTCATAACAGAGCTCTGGAGGGGTTTCTAAGAGGAGACAAAGGAGTACTATACACACATTTAGCTATCCCTAGAGTATGGGCATGTACCAAATGTAATAAATATATGTCCGCTATTTAGCTCTGCAATTTCCACATGTTTTTTAAGTGACTGCATTCCTGATTACATAAGACACTAAAATCTTTTTAGAAATATGTGTAGTGGTAATGTTTTTAGAACCAAATTATAAAAATAATTAACCACTGGAAAATATATATTTTTTCTATTTCTCAAGTTCAATGCTATCCTAAGAAAAAATTTCTGCTTCCTGATTTGGAAAATGAACTTGGAGCCAAGATTTACTTTCTCTTAGAAAGGAAACTTCAATAAAGTTTTCTCATCCTTTATCCTTTTAGGAAAATGAGGTTTATCACTCTTCAGAAAACAAAATTCTCGAAGATTTCACGCATTCCTTTTGCATAAACATAAAAGTGTTTTTGGAGTGCAGAAATAGGATCATAGTTTTTAAAAAATGGCTATCAGGATGGCTAAATTTTAGCCAATCTTCCATCCAAGTGAATAAAAAAGTTTTAACATGTCCATAAAATACTTCCATGTGTTTCTAACTAGAAAGATGATGGTGGATACCAAATTGTAACATTTTAGAGTCAATACTGTTGTCAGTATTTTGTATGTATTTTTTTTCTTTGTTTCAACAAATGAGAGTTTTAACATTTTGAATGTGTTGTTTTAGCAACAGTTTTCACATTCAAAATAAATTTACATAGAATCTATTCAACAAATATATAGAGTACTCCCTATGTATGAAACATTATACTGTGCTGTTATAAACTTTCCATTTAGATTAAACTTTTATATTGGTTGATTTATGTGTCAATTTTATTGACTGATGTTTTAGAAACAAATTTTCAACCTGATTTTTTTATACTACTTCCTCACTAATGTACTGTGCAATTGACTATGTACCTCTGTAGTCTCAATTAATAAAAAGAGTGTGTTTAATATGGTGTATTTTCATCTAATAAAGTTTAAAATTAACAATCCTATTCAAATGTGGAATAAGATTAAATGTAAGTAAAATTAGAAATATATAGATATAGTACACGGTCTAAGACTGCTGCAATATAAACATATGTGAACATCTAAGATACTAACATAGATTACATCATTGGCCCCAGTTGCCCCTGCCCCACTTTCCCTCCTCCATATCCGAGCACTTTGCTGTGCCTCTTTGCAGTTCTCTCCCACAGTAGGCATACTTCTTTTTTATTTATTTATTTATTTTTTAACATCTTTATTGGGGTATAATTGCTTTACAATGGTGTGTTAGTTTCTGCTTTATAACAAAGTGAATCAGTTATACATATACCTATGTTCCCATATGTCTTCCCTCTTGTGTCTCCCTCCCTCCCACCCTCCCTATCCCACCCCTCCAGGCTGTCACAAAGCACCGAGCCAATATCCCTGTGCCATGCGGCTGCTTCCCACTAGCTATCTACCTTACTACGTTTGGTAGTGTATATATGTCCATGACTCTCTCTCGCCCTGTCACGGCTCACCCTTCTCCCTCCCCATATCCTCAAGTCCGTTCTCCAGTAGGTCTGCGTCTTTATTCCTGTCTTACCCCTAGGTTCTTCATGACATTTTTTTCCTTAAATTCCATATATATGTGTTAGCATACGGTATTTGTCTTTTTCTTTCTGACTTACTTCACTCTGTATGACAGACTCTAGGTCTATCCACCTCATTACAAATAGCTCAATTTCGTTTCTTTTTATGGCTGAGTAATATTCCATTGTATATATGTGCCACATCTTTATCCGTTCATCCGATGTTGGGCACTTAGGTTGTTTCCATCTCCGGGCTATTGTAAATAGAGCTGCATTGAACATTTTGGTACATGACTCTTTTTGAATTTTGGTTTTCTCAGGGTATATGCCCAGTAGTGGGATTGCTGGGTCATATGGTAGTTCTATTTGTAGTTTTTTAAGGAACCTCCATACTGTTCTCCATAGTGGCTGAACCAATTAACATTCCCACCAGCAGTGCAAGAGTGTTCCCTTTTCTCCACACCCTCTCCAGCATTTATTGTTTCTAGATTTTTTGATGATGGCCATTCTGACTGGTGTGAGATGATATCTCATTGTAGTTTTGATTTGCATTTCTCTAATGATTAATGATGTTGAGCATTCTTTCATGTGTTTGTTGGCAGTCTGTATATCTTCTTTGGAGAAATGTCTATTTAGGTCTTCTGCCCATTTTTGGATTGGGTTGTTTGCTTTTTTGTTATTGAGCTGCATGAGCTGCTTGTAAATTTTGGAGATTAATCCTTTGTCAGTTGCTTCATTTGCAAATATTTTCTCCCATTCTGAGGGTTGTCTTTTGGTCTTGTTTATGGTTTCCTTTGCTGTGCAAAAGCTTTGAAGTTTCATCATACTTCTTATTGACAGTTATCTAGATTGCATTAATTCTCTACCCTGGGCTTAGTCATTTGGATTTCTTTGGTCAATGGATGAAGCAGCATCAATAGTTTGCTAGCTCCAAGATTAGGGCTCAAAAGATTTTGCATATTTCCATTTTCTCTCTTGTGTTCCTGCCATCCACAAGAAAGATATGCCCAGGGCTAGCCACAGGTGCCAGAAGTAGGAATTTAGGCATGTGGAGGTGAGTCGCCCCAGCTAAAGTACCCTTGTCAAACCCAGCCCAGGGCAGAGCTCCCAGCTCACTTGTACCTGGAGCCCAACTCATACCTGCTGTATTAGTTTCCAGGGCTGTCATAACTAAGTACCACATACCAGGTGGCTTAAACAGAAATTTATTTTCCCACAGTTCTGGAGGTTAGAAGTCTGAAATCAGATGCTGGCAGGGTTGGTTTCTTCCAAGGCCTCTCTTCTGGGGTTGTAGATAGCCGTCTTCACGTTCATGTGGTGTTCTCTATGTGTGTCTATGTCCAAATCGCCTCTTCTTGTTAGGACACCAATCAAATTGGATTCGGGCCCACCATAATGACCTAATTTTCACTTGATTGCTACTTTAAAGGCCCTGTCTCCAAATACAGTCACATTCTGAGGCACTAGGGGTTAGCACTTCAAAATATGAATTTTGGGAGGACACGACTTGGCTCATAACAGCAGCCAAACTCAGCCTAGATCAGGCAGTGCTCAGGTGTCCAACAGACTCACGTGCTGTAATAATAGATCAGCGTTTTAAGGCACTGAGTTTTGAAGTACTTTGTAACGAAACATTAGCTAATCCATACAAATGGTATAAAAAAGTTTTTGAATAATTATTGGTGATGAGATTTTGAGTAATTAAAAATATTTTCTTTAAGATTTGGGTAATTAAAAATATTTTCTTTAAAAATATTTTTTTCGACATATCCTTTTAAACTAGCATCTTGTGAGTGTAAAGTAATACTTTTCCATTATTATAAAAACAGAAAATATAGTAATATATAAAATGTAAACCCCCCCACCCTAGAGGAAATTATTTTCCTATTTACAAACACACACTCTTACATATTTTTACACATATAGTCATACATAGTTTTACCCAAAAAAGGTATTCCATCATACATACTTTAAACTGCTTTTTTTTAAATAAAAATTTTTCCAAGGATAGCATTGTTAATAAATATAGAGCTACATTATAATTTTAATGACTGCATAGTATGTCTTTTCTTCAATTTCCAGAATTTATTTACTAACTTCTTATTGACTATTATATAGATTGCATTCATTTTTCATGATCTTTTTTTTTTTTTTACTAAAAAACCAAACCAAACCAAAAAAAAACATGTAATAGTAATGTTTCTTCCTAAAATGCTTTGAGATCTGGGGTTGAAAACACAAAATACACATAGAGACTATTACTGCTAACTCTAGTTAATTGGAAGATTTCAATTTCTGCCAACTTTACCTAGATGGCTTTAACAAAGCGTAAAGATGATAATGTATTTGGCCTTGGTGCAAAAGTCAGTGAATTGAAATAAGGATGATGATAACACCAGAGCTGATGGCTTCATTTTATTAAACATTAATCCAATCAGTATCTACTGGGTTACCTACAAAGTGTGTGACACTGGCCTGTGCACTCCAGAAATGAAGCAGACACAGATGTGACTTCAAATATCTTCCTACTTAGCAGGGGGAGCAGACAGAGAGGTATACAGGTGACCCTGAGGACTTACCACCTTAAGTCCACAAGGTTGCATATGGGATGAGGAAGGAAATTCAATGTAAATTTTGGAACGAAGCGTGTTTTCTAATCTTATCATTGATAAACCGTACTTCTTAAGAGTACTGCTTTTCTTCTTGGTCTTTCCAACCAAGAAGAGAAAACAATTCTAATTTCCCTAACAACAGGATACATTTAACAACCCTCAATATCTCTGTAAGGAACAGCCTCCTAGGCAAATACTTTCTTCGAAGTCCCTGGCGCTTTGGCCAGCCATCTGTTATTTGTGCTTCTGGTTTCTCTCCTGCCTGCCTTCTACCACTCCATCGCAGCCAGCCTGGCCACAACAGGGAGTCAACACCCATCACACAAGGACCCCTCTATCTTCTTACCCCACCGAGGCGGCTGGTGGTGCTAAACTGCTGGTGCCATTTGTCCCATGGCTCGGGGACCCCTCCTTGGATGTGACTTGGTGCCAGAGAATCTTTACTTCTGGAGAATATGGCTGTGATGTGCTTGCATCGTTTCTCCTCCAGAAAGCAAGGCATTCTTTGCGTAAGTAACGTACCACACGGAAGTGTTTTTCTCTGCAAAGTTGGGAACCTCTTTGGAGGGAGCAATATTTTTATCTAAACACACTGTTTGAATTTAGGTTAGTGTGATACGGAAATTGTACAAAAGCCATGCCAGCCTACTTTCTGCACTTCTGTCAGTAAATTTAGAAAGCACAGATTAGTGCAGCTATATTGAGTTTTATTACATTTAACGTTTTTAGCAATGCTATGTGTTTTCATATCAGGATTCTAGGAAACAAATGCGCTGTCTGATAATGTAAATGACAGGTATATTTACCACACACTTACTTACCTTTGGATACACTTGGTCAAAGCTCTGGGATGCAAAATAATGAGGCTGGGGACCAACAGGTGTATATATTTTCAATCAAGATGATAAAGGTCTGGGCCAAGGAGGAGATTAGATTTTACACTGGAAGATTTGTTAACAGACTAAATATAGGAAGTGGAAGATAAGGCTAGAGTCATTATAACAACAAGAGCAACAATAATAATAATAGAAACAACAATGATAATTACAACTATAGTTTATTGAAAGCTTCCTTTTGCTCAGCTTCAGGCTAAGCATGGCATATACTTACATTCTTTCTCCTCCACAACAACATTATAGAGACAAATACTATTATTATCATTATTCTTTCCATAGATCGAGGCACAAAGTGATTAAGTGACTTGCTTGTCACCTTAAAGGTAGAAAGTGACAGAGCTGGGATTTTTACCAGATCTTGGGCTCTTAATCACTGCAATGTACTACTGATGGGCATTCATCTTTCACTGTTCTTTTCTGTACTGTGCAAGCTATTATTACTTTTAAAATAAGATAATAACAAACACCTAAGGGGGGAGAAAATTCCTCAAGCCTTATTTGAAGAGAACCAGTACTGCAGGAGCTAAGACCCAGGCCTCCCAATGGGGTTCATTATACCCACTACAGTCACTGCCACATTTCCATGTCTAGATCTTTCTAAATGCAAGATGAGATAGTACTTCTAAGGTATTGCTTTGGGACCTTTGCACAAAGTTTCCTATTGACAAATGCACTGCACATGGGGAGGACACCCTTGACAACATAGGTCCTGGGTTGTCCTGGGTGGTGTGCTTGCAGTAGTTTCTCTCTGGCTGTCTCTCTCTCAGAATCATTAATCATGACTTTACTATCCATACCTTCCACATAAATAACCCCCACCCTTCCTCCTAGACCCACTCCTCAAGCTCCCTTTCCTCCTTAGCTCACCTCCACCTGCCTCATTCTAGGGGAGTCCCTACCGGCTTTGGCATTTATCCACCTGTGCTCTCCAGCCTCCTGGAGAACCATGTCACCTTCGGTCCACAGATGACCCAGGCAGTGATCCAGGCAGCCAGGGAGCTGGAAGCAGAAGAAAAGACGCACTGCCACTCTCTTACCTGCTCTTTCAGGTCAGTAGAAGCTGCCTTCTCGGGAGCACAGCAAGATACCCGACCAGTCCTGAGGGAGGGAGCAGTTTCTTTACAGCTTTAATGAAACTTCAGAGTGATGAATAGCTTCGACATGTCTTATTGATGCCATGTCCACGCTCGTCTATATTCACATTGTCTCTTACAAGCTGTGAATCTCACAGAGCATTTGGGATACGCATTGCATGGCGCAGTAATTAAACTCATCTCAGGCCTCCTCATTAAGGCCAGTGAGGTCTGTTATACCTTGTGTTTTCCTGGACTGCAGAGGAGTCTTTGAAAATTCATTGTCATTTGCCCTTCTGTGAAGCTGGGCAGTGATCAACACTAAGTACAAAAACAGGAACAAACTGCTGATACGAACAGCAGGGAGGAACCTCAAAAACTTTATCCTAATTGAAAGAAGCCATGTAAAACGACTACATATTCTAGGATTCCACTTACATGAAATGCTAGAAAGGGCAAAGCTATTAGCAACGAAAGGACCAGAGGTTGCCTTTGGCCAGGGTTTGGAGGAGGGGGTTGACTTCACAGGACACAAGGAAAGCTGGGATGACAGAAATGTTTTATATCTGATTGCGGTGGTGATTATAAGACTGTACAATTTCAACATTCATCAACTATACACTTAAAATGGGTGAATTTTATTATGCGTAAATTATACCTCAATAAAACCGGGGGAAAACAAAGTAGCTTTAAAGACAGCATGAGAGGAATAAGCATCATGGAAATCAGGAGGAGAGGGTCGGGCTCAGATGACTTTAAAGGAGGAATGGGCTGGACACCCAGACCTCTGCTTATAGGCTCTAATTTTGTGCTTTTCCTAATTTAGCTCAGTGGGTCTTACACTGCAGGGTTTATAAGATTCACTATACTGGGTTGTATATACAAAACCATGTTTATATGGATCAGTTTACGGATAATTTAAGGTAGTTTTCGAGAGTAATTTTGACTACACACAATTTTTGTCTTTCCTGTTCACTTTAGGTCCTAGCTGGCTAGAAGATGCAATTCCACTGAGTAATAGTGCCAGGATGGGACAGCTGGGTTGGATCTTAAGGTCAGGATCTAAGGCTGGGCAGCCTTTGAATGGGAAAGCTGCCCACTCTGCCCATTCGCAAGGCTCACTCCCAAAGCGAGCTGTGTTATGCTCATCATAACTGGCTACCAAACCACTTCTGGTGTTCACGCTTTTGCTTCAAACACACAACTCCAGCCATTGTTAGCTTCAAAGAGGGAGGCATGTGCAGAGCTGGCCTCGTAATTACTTTTGTTGGTGTTAACTTCTCCTGGCATCACCTTGATCGGGGCTGTCACGTTCCCCCAATACATTAGGTAGAGGTGAACCGCCGGCAGCAATGCCATCACCGAGGCCTCACTTTTATCTCGGCAGGATTCTCCAGTGAGTACACTCATCTGCTTCCTTTTTGGTCCTCCCACTTGGCTCTGCATACCATAAAGGCAGAGATGATGTCTACTTTTCTTCTATGCCCTATTCTGACGCAAGAATTTGGAAAATTTGTGTTAAATAGGAGAGGAATGGATGACATCCCTCTAGGGCTTCAAATGAGACAGCAGTTGTAAAGCATATAACCTAACACCTGACGCACAGCAGACACTCAGTATTAGTCTTCCTTTTCACTCCCCCAACCCCTCCAAATCCCTCTTCTCGGAGGCTTTTGTCTGACTCTGTCCCCTAGTGGGAGAGGTGATTCAGTGGAATCCACTGAGGGTGATCCTTCCCTGTAAGGAATGATGGGATTTGGTTGGGAAGTATATATTTCTAGAATAGTTTCAACTTGAACTAGTTTTAAGAGGATATAGGTTCATCTATGAGGACATTTTATAGAGTGATAAGTGATGACCTCACTTCCTGGGAACATGTATAGTAAATTAGCTTGTACATTAATTAGGTGATAATTGCATTTTGGTGTGGTCTGAAACTCAATAAACACATTATTGAAAACTGATAATTATAAATTGTAACAATAATAGTAAATGTTGAGATTCACCGCTAATATTATGGAGCCTACTCAGCACAAAGCAAAGAAAAGTTTTAAAGTGCAAATTCAGTTCTAGAAGTTAAACTTTACCATTAAAATTATTTAAATATAAATGCCTGGTGCAGATTTGATCAGGCAGTAAAGACTATTTTGGCCACTAGAGGGAGCTCATACTTTAAAAAAATGGAGCAACCACATTGTGCCACCAACAGCCAATGTGGGTTTTTTTTTTTTTTTTTTAAATACACTTCTTTCTTTCTTTCTTTCTTTTTGGCTGTGTTGGGTCTTCGTTGTTGCGCACGGGTTTTTTCTAGTTGGCGGCGAGCGAGGGTTAATCTTTGTTGCGGTGCCTGGGCTTCTCATTGTGGTGGCTTCTCTTGTTACGGAGCACAGGCTCTATGTCGCCCAGGCTCAGTAGTTGCAGCACGTGGGCTTAGTTGCTCCGCGGCATGTGGGGTCTTCCCGGACCAGGGCTGGAACTCGTGTTTCCTGCATTGGCAGGTGGATCCTTAACCACTGCGCCACCAGGGAGGTCTCCAATGTGGGTTTTAAAACTCGTAATGATGTTGCACTGATTTTTTTTCTTTGTTCTTTGAGGCTTCTTTCATTGCTAACGCTCCAAAAGGTTGGATAAGTGACAAGAATTGTAAATCCATGTGAATATATTAGAAATGTTGTCTAGAAATGTCCAAAAGTGTAATCTCTGATGACACATAAAGTTATGGATCTAATTTACCTTCTCTTTTTTTTCCAGAACATAAACTTTTTTTTTTTTTTTTTGCAGTACGCGGGCCTCTCACTGCTGTGGCCTCTCCCGTTGTGGAGCACAGGCTCCGGACGCGCAGGCTCAGCGGCCATAGCTCACAGGCCTAGCCGCTCCGCAGCATATGGGATCTTCCCGGACCCGGGCACGAACCCGTGTCCCCTGCATCAGCAGGCGGACTCTCAACCACTGCGCCACCAGGGAAGCCCCATAAACTACTTTTTAAAGGTACTCTCTTTTAAATACCACATTTATTCAAAAGGAAAGTTTTCGAATTATTTATTTTGTTTTCATTTTTTCACGGATGGGAGAATTGGTATCATAATTTTACCATTTCACATATGATACATGTATGAAATATGTAGTGTTTCAGGGTCATAGCAACCTCTGGAATGTTCCCTAAAACTACTTCTTTTACCAGTGCTCAGTGCCACAGGCAAGTGCAAGAGCTCGTTGTTCTGCCCTGGATGGTCATGATAGTTTTTTTCTTGGCCTCCCCACCGTCACAGGCCACTCCTGTCTAGTGTCTCCTAAATGCAATTTACTTTATACATGGCTCTCAGACTAATTTTCATGAAACAAATTTTTTTATCACATCACCTTTCTGCTCAGAAACCTTTAGTAGCTCCCTACTTCTACAAAACAAAGCCACAAATTCCCACTCGGCATTCAAGATCCTATTTAATACCACCTCCTCTTCAGACCCAGCAGTCCCAGTCTGGAATATTTCTCTCCCTCTCTTTCCTAAGTTCTCATGGTACTTTTTCTCTGTACTGACCTTTATTTCATGGTTCCTTGAGAGCACGTCTGGTATCACATCCAAGAACAACTTCTTTAAAAGCATGAGTCCTTGTTCTGACCAGACAGCAAGCTTTGCCTTAGCAAATATATGAAGCTGAAGGTCTGCCTAAGAGAACCAGATTGGGGAGACATTCTGAGGCAGCATGAATAGAACCTGGTGTTCTACTGCTATGTAAAAAGCCATCTCAAACTTAGTGGCTTAAAGTGACAATTTATTATTATCTCTCAAGCTTCTGGGGGCTGACTAGACCTAGCTGTATGGTTCTTGCTTGGAGTCTCAAGTGCGTTTGCAGTCAGATGGTGGCTCAGCTGGAGTCATCTAAATGCTCAACCAGGCTGAACATCCAAGACGGCGTCCTCACTTACGTGTCTGGCCATCCAGGCTGGGACAGCTGAAATCTCTAGCGGCTCGCCAAGCATTTTGTTCTCTTCATGCGGTTCCTCCATGTGACTACATGGGACTTCCTCAAAGCATGGTGGTCTCAGGTCAGACTTCCTACATGGTGGCTGAATTTCCCCAGAATAGGCATTTCAAAAGACCCTGGTAGAAGCAGCAAGGCTTCTTGGGAAATCACACCCAGAGTTGCAGCCCAGATTCAGTGTGAGAGTGGGCTACACAGGAGCACAATACTGGGAGGCGTGGTTCAGGGGCCATCTCTGGAGACCAGCTACCTCACCTGCTAACATTTTCAATGTGGAAAACGCCTGAAGCTAGACCAATCAGAAGAACTGGAAAAGATCAGGGTAAGAAAAACTTAATTGCAAGACAAAAGGGATGGTCAGTCAATATTGTTTAGTACATCCACAAATCCTTTTACCCTCTTCTCATCAAGAGGTGGGAGCTATGCTCCCTCCCTCTAAAACTGGGCAGGCTTTTCTGACTGTGATGCTATGTAACTTCCAAGGCAAGTTCAAAAAAGGCAGTGACGATATTTCCAACTTGCTTGCTGGAATACTTGCTCTTGTAAACTTCAGCTTCTATATAAGCAGCCTGCCTTCCTGAGGCTGCCATGTTGTGAGGAAGTCCAAACTTGTCCATGTGGGATATGGAACATACTGTCATTCATTTACTGTCATCATTTAGATGTCATATAAAGTGGGGGCTGGGAATTCCTGATGTACTTGCTCTGGAGAGATGTTTAAATTCTCAGATGCTTAACAGATGGCCATAGGAATTGGATGGGGGCACTGGAGGACATGGTTTTGTAACCCTGATGACCCTTTTAAAATGAGATTGGAGGCTGATTTAAGACTTGGGGTGGGCAAGTATAAAGTTGTAAGCAGGTAGGATACAGAATACCCATCAAAGAACTTTGGACCTTCTGCTTTTTCACTCCGATTTTAGGCTAAGTGTTCAGTGTGCTGTTCTTTCCTTTAGTTCAGCTTTTGAAGCTCTTTTCTTTTTTTTTTTTAAACCACTAGCACATCCCAGTGTAGCTGTACCACTTTCCTATCACATTATGTACATCACAGTGCTACATGTTTTTTTTGTTTTGTTTTTAATTTTTATTTATTTATTTATTTTTGGCTGTGTTGGGTCTTCGTTGCTGCACGCGGGCTTTCTCTAGTTGTGGCTCGCGGGCTCTAGGCAGGCGGGCTTCAGAAGTTGTGGCTCGCAGTCTTAGTTGCTCTGCAGCATGTGGGATCTTCCCGGACCAGGGATCGAACCCATGTCCCCTGCATTGGCAGACGGATTCTTATACGCTGCACCACCAGGGAAGCCCTCTTTTATTTCTTTAAAGGTCATTTTCACCTAAAAGTTAAAGACTTACCATGGGTCCTGTAAGTGTGAAAAGCCTGGAAGGAAATGGTTTTGGCATGTTTGGGTGAAGCTAAGTTTGGAGGGACACCAGTGCCAGGGGTCCCGAACTGATTCCTTTCATCCTTCTGCCCTGCTACCTGTGTTTCTGTAGCACAAACATTCTTGGGGAGAATAAAGTCCACTGACCTCATCCCAAGAAAATCAGTAACAAACAAACATCCAGTTATCTTTGAGAAGGAAAGAAGACGACATTGAGAGATAAAGAGCTAGAACCACGAGTCACTCTTTCAGGCTTCCCAGTGGGAACTTGATGCCTCCGATAAACAAAGGCGCTGGCAGGAAGGAGGCTAAAGGTAGAGGAGGGGGCTGGCAGGCCCCACCGAAGCAGCTGGAAGAGAAGCCTGCGCTGGGGATCTCTGGGTCTCTTTTTCAACAACCTTTGGGTCCCTCCTTCTTCAACAAGGCTCCTGGCGATGCCCTCTGGCCTGGGGGACGTAGGTGAATCTGAAGCTCCCCAGAGGGCAATGCATGCAGGTTTTTGTGCTTGTCACTGGGAAGAAGTGGGCAGCACTGGAGGCAAGCAAGGTTGAGGGTACAAGGAACCTTCTTGCCAAACCCATTCCCAGGCTTTCTAACTCTCTAGGAACAGAAGGGAGAGAATGCCTTGGCTGGTTTCCTGTAATTCAGTCAGTGGAGCCGGGGCGTCAGTGAGTGCTCACTGTGAGAAAACAAATGCACAAGAGAAAAGGACAAGAAGGAGGAAAAGCCAGCTAGGCAACTCCAAAGGGATCAGCGGGTAAGCTCAGGGGCAAACCGCTTTGGTGCAGGAAGGAAGTAAAGCACAAACAGGATCCGAGCGAGGTCACTTGTTCTGCAGGAGAGGGTGGGGGGAGGGGGAGGGGCCGTGGCGTGAATGTGCAGAATTCGGTCAGAGCTTCCAGGTCCTGGGCCGCCCTGCCTACAGCACGTTGCAGAGCAGCCACCCCTGCTCACTGAGCACCCAGCTGTACAGCCCTCCCCAAATCTGTCAAGATCATTAAAAAATTAATATCCCTCTAATCGCAAGATCGACACCAAGAGTTACTTTCCTGGGGAGCTGCCGGGGTGAAGGGGAGGTAGTGAGAGTTCCTAGGAGAACTTTTGTGATCCGCTCAGAATTTTTTTTTTATGACACAACTGCAGGTTAATTTTATTGCCAGAGTCTAATTATCAACTCAATTTTCAAAGGTAATAGCTAATATTTTATCTTTAAAAAGTATAAACAAGGTTAATACATGATTAATAGACTAATCCGCAATAAAAGCAAAAAGTAATACCTCGGTGACAATTCATATTGAAGCTGATATTTATATAGATATTTGAGTTAGAATATGATTGAAATCTACATAAAACCATTTTTCTAGGGAAATATTACTGCACACACTCAGAATATTTTCACAAATTCTTAGATGTATTCAGTGAGTTTCCTTTTTATGAAAATGCCATTCCCTGAACAGATTGTACTGATTTTCTGGAGTCATTTCTTCAGTGCACTTTTACTTTATGACCTTTCATGGTCAACTTTATGCATGGTGTTACTTTGACTGAACAGTAGATAATAAGAACTTTCTCATGGACCGTTTTGCTCAACATTTGTTTCTAGAGACAACTTTAGGACCTTTAGGGTGTGAAAGAATATCAGCCTGGCCTTATCACGTGGTCTTCCGTACCAAAAGATAAATAAGTTTAGGTATTAGAGAGAAAGAAGAAAAGATAGCGTAGATCAAGAATCCAAAAAGGTCAGTAGCTCACAGTCTTTCAAAAAGTAAAGACTCCTTCACTCTTGGGTGGTATTTCCCACTGTTTTACAAAAGGGGGTAACTTTCTTTTGACTTAACTCGTTTTGTTCATGTTTTCCAGAACTCCAAATAGGCAGAATTCATTAACAAGTGGGAGTGGGGAGATAAAATGCTCAGATTAAAAAAAAAAAAAGCCTCTGCTAAGGACTTGTTCAGTGGATTCAGCTGCTCTCACCTGATAACTGCTATCTGCTCTGGCACTTTCTACTCTGGGCTGTGACAAGTCACACCAGCCATGTGAGCTCACATGTCACCTGTGTGACCCTGGAAGGGAAGGTGGGGACACCTTTATAAAACAATGGGCCCAGGATGGGAAAGCAAAGGGAATGGGCAGCTGGCCAAGCTAAACAGGTAATTTTATATCCCAGGGAATTTACAGGCTGCTTCTAGGTCTAAATAAGATGCAATGAGGTGATTTCTCTGCAGGCTCCTTGCACGTGCCGCAGGGAGGGCCCAGGCTTGGGCCCACCTGTCTTAACATTTTCCTTTACATTTTTTTTTCCACCTGGTACTCTAACTTGAATTTTTTTCTGGAAACAATCACCTGGCAAGGATTAGTCCTATATATCACTCAGGGATCACTAGGCACGACTGGATTCTTACACTGGTAGAAAGGTGTCTTCTATTTATTTATTATGATTTTTATTTTATTTTATCGTCATTTTTGGCCTCACCACGCGGCATGCAGGACCTTAGTTCCCTGACCAGGGATCGAACCCATGCCCCCTGCAGTGGAAACGGGGAGCCCTAACCACGGGACCGCCAGGGAAGCCCCAGAAATGGGTCTTTTAAATGGAGTGTCCGAAATGATTCTTGGGGAATCCAGTGAACTGTTTGTGGTAGAAGCCTTTGTTGCAAAGACGATGGTCAAGGCAGTACTTTTTCAAAGTGGTAGAAGTTACAACTGAAATTTAAGACAATTTAAGATCTATCTAGTTATAAAATGGAAATACGTATCTACCTCTGTCTACATGTGATATATTCATATCTGTTTAAGAAAGCTGCATAAGAGAGGTGCAGTTTTAATGTGACAAATGTGACTGCATTTCCCTCTCCAATGTAATAATAAAATATTCCTCTTTCTCCCCTGCAGCTCTTCTATTTTTGACTGTGTGCTTGCAGCAGAAAGTAGTCTAAAGAAGTTGTAACTATTGCCCAGTGATTGGCTTACAAGAAGCTGAGAAGTAGAGTTCACTGTTGTGATTATTTAAGTATAACAGCTGCAACAACAAAAATGCCTATATTTGACATCATTGGAATCTCATAAAATGTGCATTTCAATTACCCAAATTCAACCATTAATGATAAGAGCTGGTAATTGTACCTTCTAGTTCTCTCAATGGCAGATTACTTAGACTGAGCTTCCAACAGGAGACTGTCCACCTGGTGCTCAACCAAGAGTGATATGTTCTAATGTTGGAGGAAAAGGTCACTTCATGTGACATACTTAGAACTTGTATGGTGGAAAGAAATTTTGAGATCTATTTTGACTCTTCATGATTTCTTCTTTTTTTTTTTTTGCAGTATGCGGTCCTCTCACAGTTGTGGCCTCTCCTGTTGCGGAGCACAGGCTCCGGACGCGCAGGCTCAGCGGCCATGGCTCACGGGCCCAGCTGCTCCGCAGCATGTGGGATCTTCCCGGACCAGGGCACGAACCCGTGTCCCCTGCATCGGCAGGTGGACTCTCAACCACTGCGCCACCAGGGAAGCCCCATGATTTCTTTTATACATGTATAAGATGTGTTTCCACCTGGGTACATGATGATGTTCCAGACCTGTTCTGAGTACTAGTAATAGGAATTTAGTTCCAGCAGGGCATGTTTGGATGTACTTCCAGAAATTCTACTGGTCTGAAGACTTAATGAGTCTTCTGGGAGAGACAACTGTTAACTTATATCAGAAGCCAAAGGCTCATCTCTCCATTCCCTGAGCTTGGGGAATAGGTAGCATCATTCTATCCTTAAAGCATAGGAGTACTGCTGTGATTATTCAGGTCAAAAGATGTTCTACTGACCATTTTTTGACTTAGTATTCCAGTTTCTACTCTATCCCAAAGATGCACTGGCAAGTATGGGAAGATGTATGCACAAGATTATTCACTGGATCACTATTTGTTTTTTGGAAACAACTCAAATGTTGATCAAAAGAGGACAATCAGCTATGGTTACGTCCATACGATAAAAAGAAATGAAGACTATTATCTCTATATAACCCTATGAGAAGATCTCGAGGATATATTGTCAATGAATTAAATGCTCACATGATCACTAAAACAAAACAATATGAAAATTTGAACTTATGTATTGGGGTTTGATGGCACATCCCCTCAGGGAGGAAATATTTCAAGTGACTTTAAAACATGGGAGTTAACTCTAGATCCCAAGTGGGATATATGTATCCTTAGATCAGAAGCAACTGCGGAAAAAACAAAAACAAAAAAACTTCAAAATTTTCAATAATTATATTGTGGCTATTGTCATTCTGAGACTGTTGGATACGTTTTGTGGGGTAAAACAAATAAGTAATTATGTAGGTGTTGCTGGGAACCAGGATTTGGGGTATGAAAGGAGATACAGATGTGAGATAGACAAGACCAGATCAAAGCCCTATGGTCCTGAACTAGAATTTGCACTGGAAACATTAGTATCAACTTGCAATATTTCGTCTACATCTACCTGTTTATCTACCTATCATCTATCATCTGGCCATCTCTAATCTCCGAGCTTTGTTTCCCGAAGAGGCCAATGAACAACCTCTTAGGAACATGCATCCCTAACACAGAGATTAGGAACCCTGAAGGAGGAGGGCTCCTTAGAGAAATACCTGGCTCCAGGTCTGCTCAAGAGGAATCTTTAACATCTGGTCATGTGTGAAAAGAATGACACTATTGACCCCCTCTCTGACTGTGTCAGAGGGAGTCAGGAACTAACTTGCAGGGGCTCTCGTTTGAATATCAATAAAAATAGTAACTGAAATAAATGGAAGCACATTAACTCTGTTTAAATCTATGAGTTTATCAACAAAAAGGAGTCCCCGGGCTTCCCTGGTGGCGCAATAGTTGAGAGTCTGCCTGCCAATGCAAGGGACACGGGTTCGAGCCCTGGTCTGGGAAGATCCCACGTGCCACGGAGCAACTAGGCCCGTGAGCCACAACTACTGAGCCTGCGCGTCTGGAGCCCGTGCTCCGCAACAAGAGAGGCCGCAACAGTGAGAGGCCCGCGCACCGCGATTAAGAGTGGCCCCCGCTCATCACAACTAGGGAAAGCCCTCGCAGAGAAACGAAGACCCAACACAGCCAAAAAAATAAACAAATAAACAAATGTGGGGTTTAAAAAAAAAAAAAGGAGTCCCCTAGGAATGGCCGTCAGGGTGGCAGTAACAAATCCCAAGGACAGGTAAAGGGTTGCGTAACTGGTTAGGGGCAGCAGCGTGACCACATCAGTGACAGCCACAAAGCAGCAGAGCGGGGATGGGGTTGGGCACGGGCACAGCGGCAGCAGCATTCGGGATGCTTCCAGAGGATGCACGCCATGCTGGAACCAGGTCAGAGCACAGGAGGTGAAGCAGGGCGCTGCAGGGTTGGGGTCCAGCGGGGACTGATGGAGGCCGGCAACCACAGGACGTTCTTCTCCACGTGGTCTCGTTCCTGATGCTGTGACCCGGGAAATCAGAGTCAGGAGCATTGACATCAAGGAAATTGAAGTCAGTTACCCTGAGAATCTCATATTATTGTAGAAAAATCTAAGCATAGGGCTTTATTATTAAAATCAATCAATTTTGGGACTTCCCTGGCAGTCCAGTGGTTAGGACTCTGCACTCCCACTGCAGGGGACGCGGGTTCATCCCTGGTGGGGGAACTAAGATCCCGCATGTGGCCTGGGGCGGCCCAAACAAAACAAAACAGTCAATTTTAGAAGCCAAAATATTTTCCCGCTTTTTTATTTCAGGTTGAACGTTTGTCTGAAAACTAAGATCTGCAGCCATCTTGCTGGCATTCATATGTGAGAAAGGGTTTTTGCTGTCAGCTGAAACCCTCCGCAGCCCACCCACCACTAATTCCTCTTCACTCTGGCATGCAGAGCTAAGTAAGTGACTCAGCTCGGTTTGGCTTTAAATCATGGATCCTATGGGGTGTTCGGAGAGGGTGGCTGAGCAGGGACTGGGGCTAAGATTGCTTGGCTCGCGAGCCTGATGTTTTGCCTGACTGAGGTGCTATGATTGAATTTACATGTTTTTATGACTGCAGGCTTATTTCCTGGTTTTTCAGATTTAAAGAAACTATTCGAAATAATAAACTTCCTTCTTCTCTTGTGATTGAATCTATGGTGGTAATAAAAAAAATAAAGAACAGCTGTGCAGAGGGGTAACCATGACTCCAAAACTTCTAGCCAACTTTGGATAACAGCAAAGGCCTGCAATGCAAAAAGTGGAAATCTCCTTTGGAGCAGACATTCTGGTCAGCTTCCTCCCAAACCTTGCAGTATCCGCAATATTGCGGTTTGGGAGAGAGCAGTGATTCACAGGGTTTTAAGCCTGGAGACCTGGGAGCTGGGAGGAGCAATTTGGTAGAACTTCCTCTTGCTACCTGGTCTCATTTGTTGGTAAATCTGAACCCCACCATCAATCCATCTTTTCCTCTGTCCAGGTATATATGCCTTCCTGACTTCCTAATGAAAGTAAACTCTTCAACAGCAGACCTCACCTTAGACAAAAGCAGAAGAGTTGAACACTGACTAAAGGAAAATGTATAGATTCCTTACCTTCTACAGGGAGAGAGAAAGTGCAGAAAAACAAACATTTTTATTATTTAATATAAATACTCAATTTGACCTATGTTTAGTGCTGTGCCTCATTATTATGCTGGTACCTGAGTCTCAAAAACAAGGTTCTGGAATGCCATTCTGGCCTGCATGTTTGATTCTGTGAAAGGTGTTTGGTGCTTTTTCAAGCCAGGGGGTGACATGGTCAAGTGCACATGTTAGAAAAACCCAACTGGCAGCATTAAGGACTGCAGATTAAAGAGGAGGAGACCCTACAAGTGAGACCACCGCCTGCAAGGGAGTTATTTAAAGAATGACCAGAAATCTCATTTGCTAGAAAATATTAGTTATGAAGATGCCAATATTGGGATAACTAAAAGACATGGGCTAAATTCCCATGATTTTCAGACTTAACAGGACTATGGTATCTAATGTACAGCTAGAATATGAAGGGTCATCAGACAGCTATGGGTTGATTTGCTCCAGAAATTGCAATGAAGAAAGCAAGAAAGCACTGAGTGAACAGAACTTTAGAAGGAGAAGGGATACAGAATATTCCAGTTAAGACCTATGTTGTGGAAACTGCCTGTATCAGTCAGGGTTCATCCAGAGAAGCAGAACCAGTAGGATATGTATGTCTACAGAAAGAGAATTGCTGTACACAATTGTGGGAGCTGTCTAAGCAAGCCCCAAGTCCACACGATAAGCAGTTAGGAAGGGAAGGTAACTAGCTAGCTCAAGCTCAAGTTCATGGATTTCCAGCTGGCTATTCTGAGAGAAAATTATATCAAACTGTTGCCTCCACTTTTTTTTTTTTTTTTTGCGCGGGCCTCTCACTGTTGTGGTCTGTCCCGTTGCGGAGCACAGGCTCCGGACGCGCAGGCTCAGCGGCCATGGCTCACAGGCCCAGCCGCTCCGCGGCAGGTGGGATCTTCGCGGACCTGGACACAAACCCGTGTCCTCTGCATCGGCAGGCAGACTCTCAACCACTGTGCCACTAGGGAAGCTCTGTCTCCACTTTTGATGGGAATAAACATGAATGATAGCAACTATGGCAATTTCTTATTATTTTCAACTGTTGTTTTAAATAAGAAAATGAATGCAAAATACCAAGTCAGGCAACCTATTAAAGATTTCAAAAGACGGAGACAATGTAAATGATGAGATATGAAATTGCTGAAAGAAAAGAGAGGAGAGAACAAAGAGAAAGGAGGAAAGAGGAGAGGAAGCTGGGGCTGGCGTCTGCTGGAGTAGACACCCAGTTAGACCTAGTGATACTGCCACCCTCAAGTGGTTTGGACCTTTTATTAAAAAGTTGCAACTATGATAAGCATTCCTTAACTTACACTGTTAAAGTAATTTATTCATTCAACAAATATTTATTAAGCCTCCGCTATCTGCCAGGCACATGGCATATATAACAGCTAGGGAAACACAAGTGAGCCAAGGAAGACCTGTTGTGGTTGATTCTCTTACCGTGTCTTTTCTCAGGCCTGGGCATAACTGAAGTAGGAATAGATACTTGAAATGTAAGACATTTTTCATCCTAGGATAAAATCAGAAGATTAACTAAAGAAAGAATAAAAATCCTATTTCTCTGATGCTTCTATGTTTTTATTTTCATAGAAGGGAGTTATGATTATTACCCCTTTCTAGACATTTCCAGTTAGACATTACATGGTTTGTCCAAAATAAAAAAAAAAAAATTTAATATAGATAGCAAACAAAAAGAAATCCAGTAAAGCTGTGATTTTCCCAATGTTAAAATCTGACCATCAATAATTTCCCTTTGCCTTCAGGAATTGAATTTGTTTAAAGGTTTCTAATTACCTTATAAGAGGCCTCGTCTTTTAAATATCTAGACTTAAGTATTTACAGATGAAATAATGTGATGTCTGGCATTTTCTTCAAAATAATCTGGAGGAGAGAAAGTATGTGAGGGTATAGATGAAATAGGATAAGCCAGGAGTTGATAATTATGAAAGTTAGGTGATGCATACATGGCATTACTTATTTTTTACATATATATATAAATTTATTTATTGATTATTTTGGGCTGCTTTTTTTGGCTCTTTGCTGCTGTGCGTGGCTTTCTCTAGTTGTGGCGAGCAGGGGCTACTCTTCGTTGTGGTGCGCGGGCTTCTTATTGCTGTGGCTTCTCTTGTCGCGGAGCATGGGCTCTAGGCGCACGGGCTTCAGTAGTTGTGGCATGTGGGCTCAGTAGTTGTGGCTTGCGGCCTCTTGAGTGCAGGCTCAGTAGTTGTGGTGCACGGGCTTAGTTGCTCCATGGCATGTGGGATCTTCCCAGACCAGGGCTCGAACCTGTGTCCCCTGCATTGGCAGGCAGATTCTTAACCACTGCGCCACCAGGGAAGCCCTGGCATTACTTATACTATTGATATTTTGTCTACTTTATATATATCTGGAACTTTCTATAATAAAACACTTTTTAAACTATCATATGACATATAGAAGAATCTAATATATCTAATATATGTATGTATGGCACATAATATATCTAACATAAAGTATGTAAAATATTACATGACTTTCTTGAGTGCTTAGAATCAGAATGACAGATGAATTCAATCCACAGAATAAGAATTCTGCCACAACAATCCTTCAACAGTGTCTTCAACCCTCTGAGTGAAATGCCAGTGCGATTTTATGAGTCAAATCAGTGGACTTTATAAAAATATTTTATGTGTAATAGCCTTGAGGGTGATGTTCTTGAAAAAAATTAGATAACTAAGAGAGAGAAAGAAAAGAAAAACCTATAACGTCTCAGTCGTTTAACTAATTTGGGAGGAAAATAAACAAAAGTGTTTTTAGAGCCAACTTGAACATTTGGTGTCCGTGGAGAAATGAAAACACTCTGTGAATTGAGACTGTAGATACAAGACAAATAATACTACTTATGGAATGGGGAAGTGGGGCTGAGCGGTCAAGTGGCTGTGCTGTAAGGGCTCTCACCCGGTGCGCGCACAGGCCATATGTTTAATCCAAGTGTTTATGTCAAGTGATTCCGTAAACACAGAGTATATGAAGAACTGGGGCTTATGAGAGTGTCTATGCAATAACAAATACCTGATGGAAAGTTTAAATTGTAATCGATTTTGTTGTTTGGGAGCATCTGGACTTGGGGTACTTTGTGGTGCTTCTGCTACTGGTGTTTACTGGATGCTTACGCTTCTCCAGGCCCCGATTTGGGAGCTGGAAAACCCAGAAACAATGTAAGCAAGTTCTCGCCTTCATGAATCTCATATTCTAATGGAAAGAGTCAGACAGTAAACATAACAAAAGTTAGAGATGTATGTGTTGAGGAACAAAATAAAGCAGGATGGAGCAGGGAGTACAGGAGTTGCAGGGGAGGACATTGTTGTTTTTGTAAAGAGAGCTCAGAAAAGGGCTCAGTGGAGAAGAGACCTGTGAGCAGGCAGACCTCCGGGGAAAGGATTCCAGGTGGAGAACAGTGAGTCCAAGGCCCTGAGGTAACAGCATCCCTGAGGTGCTAGAGAACAGCAAGAGGGCCGTGGGTCTGGATGGGGCTGAGAAGGGGCAAGGGATGGAAGGTGGGCGGGGAGGGGCTCAGACCACGAAACAGGTCTGACAGGGTCTCTCCGGCCCCACCGGGATCTAGAGTGGTCACAGGTGGGTCGAAAATGGTGTACCATAGTTTGTTAAACAGTCACCTAGAGGTGTTTAAGTTTTTCTAATCTTTTGCTGGAAACATAGTGCTGCAATGACTATCGATGTGTTGACATCACTTTGCACATGAATTGAATATTTGATCAACAATTCAGAGGCAAGGAAGAATCATATTTGAGATTCTGTTCAAGCTCTATGTTTTGCTGAGACATCATAAACTTTTGAATTCTAACTATGTAGCACACTCTAGCATTTTTCTTTCTTCTTCTGCATATGTATACCTCATAGAACTAATTGTTTAAATCCTAAAATAGCTTTGATAGATACAAACAAGTTGAACGTCCGTGGCATCTTTCTCTTTATCCAATTTTTTGGTGAGGACATGCGGTGAAGCTCAGCATAAAATTAACGAAGAAAGAAAAGAAGAGAAAACACAAAGCCATGACTCCGTGACTCCAAGACATTTCGAGTTGAGCAGCTCTTCTGGGACAGATCAACTAATGGAGCTTTCTGAGTGTTACTTTGCAGATTTAAGACAATAGAAGCACGTGAAAACAATTACACAGGAAAAAAATCAAGAAAAGTTAAAAGAATTTTTAGGATAACAAAATGCAGCAAAAACACAACTTTAGAAACGTCTTTGAAATTCAAACTAGATTTCTTGAGTTATTTTGGAGTGGCTGAGGGCCGATGGGAAGAATCACACATCTCGGACGCAAATCCCCCCTCCAATTCTGTTGCTGGTTTGTAATAGATAGTTTGTGTGTGTGTGTGTGATTTGTATGTGTGTGTTTGTAAAATACAATGTTCGAAATGTTATAAATGTTATATAATGTTATAAATGTTATAAAATACAATGTTCGAAAAAAAAATCAGGCCAACCATTTATAAACAAATTTTCCCAAGTTCCAAGAACTTTCTGACAAAATATGTCATCTCAGAATCTCAAAGACCAAGCTAATTAGCTGAAGGCTGACCTCAGAGGTTACTCATTAGGCCAAGTGTTTCCAATGCGCATTGCAAGGTGATGGAAATAGATGTCTGAGCACCCAGTGTTCTGCACTCCTCTGGGTGTTCACCCCTTAGCAGGCTCCTCAAAAATGCAACCGTAGCAGAGGAAGCCTCTCATTTGAGGGTCACTTACTGACCTTTCTCCAGTCTCAGGCCATGCACAGTAAAGGGGTGAGATAGACTGTGCGGTTTCACCTGGAAGAAAAATTCTCCTGGAAGCGGCACTTGCTCTCCCTGCCTTCAGGTGAATAAACGTGGTCCAGTGAGCTCACACCCCCCTGCTGACCTTGGGCCTTCATTGTGAGCCATGGCGACACGTATTAGGGGAGCCCAGGGCACACAGTGCCTCAGCTCAGGCTGAGGATGGGAGCCTCTTTGCAGGTGAGCACACACTCATCAGTCACTTCCTGGCACCCCTGGACTGGGACCCTTTCCCTGGATAGAGACAAAATAGATTCCTACCTTCTTCCTGCTCCCCTTTAAAGTTTTTTCTACCTTCATTTTGTATTTCTGTGACCTCTAACTCCAGCCCTCTCCAGTCTGATACACTGGGCCACATACCAGCTTTGTAATCAAATAGATTAAATCTAACCTGATTCTGCCACCGAAACCCTGAGCAGATTATGGCATTGCTTAGAAGGGTTAGTTCCTATCGCCTCTCCTCCCACCCTAAACCAAAAGAAGTTCATGTTATTGCAAAAAAAAAAAAAAGACCTAAAGCTTACATAGTCATAAAGACAGTCCAAAATGATATATGAGGCACTCATATAGAGGTTACCTATTAGAGGGGTGTAGGCACTGGGCAATTTGGGGACAAAGATAGGAAGGATACTCCTTGTTGCATATATTTTTGAACTTCTAGTTTTTGAACCATTCAATAAAAATATAATACAAAAATAAATAAGAAATATATCTGCAGAAAAAAATTACTTCTTGCTAATTAAATCTGACTTTACCATAGAGAAAATATTATAATAGGTTTATTTTGTTTAATGTAGGTTAATTTCGACAAATCAGTTTTCCTTTTTACTGAAATGGCCATAAATATGAATTGTATCCTATCTGCATTATAGAATAAAGCAATAAACAAAGAACTGTATCCCTTCAATTATCCTTTCTTATTCCATCCAATGTGTAATAAAAATTTCTTGAGTAAACTGTGAACATTTATGAAGCACTTTAATGTTTGCAAAGTCCTTCACACGCTCTATCTAATTACAATCTTCACAGAAGCAGCCGGGCACAATTCTTCACTTCCCAGCTGAGGAAATGAGTTCTGACTTGTTCAAGGCCACAGAGCCAACCAGTGTCAGAATTGGGATTTGAATCCAGTTCTCCTGGCTCTGAATGGTGCCATAATGTTTCCTCTGATTTCAGGGCAGAATTCATACATGGAAAGTTTAAATTCAGCTTGAGAGACTAGAAAAAGAAAAGAAAAACTTAAATAGCTACTCTATGGACAACGCCATCATAATTCGAACATGCTGTATTTTACACTTTATTGTTTCCATTTCTCTACCCTTAGGTCTCCAGTGTGTGGCCCAGGAATGCTTGACACCATCTCAGAATCCAAAGTGGACATATTTATAGTGTGTCCCGACTTTGAAAGGAGTTAAGAGCAGAGAGCTGAAAATAGTTGGTCTGGATGGGAAATGAAAATCAAATGTTCTCTTACTCTGAAGGGCGTGATGAACGAAGATTCATAATGTAAGACGCTATGTAGCACTCTGAGAAAAGATGATGCCTACATATTTAGCTTAATTTAAGGGAAGATGGTGAGTTGGATTTTTATGTGTATAACATACTATGAAAAAATGTGAAGAAAGGAGAATTTCACTGATGTTGAAATTTATGGTCTTTTTTTTTTTTCACTCCCACAAGCAATTCTCTTTTTGGCAGAAACTGGAGAAAGCTTAACATTTATTTATATCGTTTAACTGTTCCATTTTGTCTTGTCATCATCTTTTGGTTGAATACAACTGAGTTTTTAAATGAGAAAGTCTTGTTAAACAATCTAACTGCAGGGATCAAACACACACACACACACACACACACACACACACACCCACGAGCTATCATTCCATAGTGTATTTGTTTAAGGATTTTAGAATCAGAAGGCCTTCCTCAAGCTCTGACCTGATAATTCCTACCTGTGAGACTTTGAGCAACTAACTCAAACTCTCTGAAGACTCATTTCCTACCTTAGAATTATACGACAATCAAGCAAGATAATGAATTTAAAGCAAAAGTATACTTCTTGAAATATAACACCGGTTTGTTCATGCATCCATTCAACTAATACTAATCAGGCTCTATCTTGTGCAGGCCCTGAACCCAGCACTGGAGATACAGCAGTGAACAAAACAGCAACCCTAGCCCCAGGAATTTTACGTTCTCTGAGGGGAGACAGGAAATAACAAATAAGGTGAAATTTTAGAGTGTCCAAGAATGCTATTGAAAAAAATAATGGGGATAGAGGAGAGAATATTAGGGGTACAATTTTAAGTAAATTGATTGGGGAAGGCTATGCTAAGAAAGAATGGGTTTACTAAATATTAGTTATTATTATAATCGTGGCGTATTATTCCATATTCACTTATCCCATTTGCAGGTCTTTGTGAGTAGGCGGATGAATCTGACACTATTAATGGCAAACATAGAAGATAATCATACACTCATGTGCTCATCCTGCTTCTCTGAAAATAATTTAATATCCTAGAATTGTTTCATGGCCCCCCTGCCATTAAACACTTGTTTTACATGAAATTTTATAATACATCTAGTGTCAAGGTTATAATAATGTATGATCAAAGCTAGCCTGAACTTGTTAAAATAACTGTATAGAGTAGATCTATGCCTTTAAAAAAAAATGTGTTTTCTGCAGTGTGGAGTGTCCATTTTGATTCTCCTTGACTTGTCAAAGTCACTTGCTCCCAGTCGGAGGCTCTCTTTGAAGCAATTGTCACATCTGGTGAAAACAGGCCCCTGTACCCGGTGTCAAAACATAGGGAATCGACATTTTATGACTTTGCAGAAAATAGAGTCCTTATCTAGATCCCATTTACTATGATGATCCGACTTAGCTTTTCCCTTTATTTCTTACTTTCTTATATTTTTCTTTCTACCTTTCCCCTTCTTTGTTACCTTTCTTCTCTCAGATTCCTGCTTTTTCTCCTCTCTTCTTTCTTTTTTTAGCACTCTTCTCACTGTGAGCTTTTTTAAGACTAGGAGGCAGTCTTCCACCAAGTGAGAACATCTCAGACTAGGAATCTCCCCACTTCCTGGGCCCCCTTTACCCTGGGCAGCTTGAGTCATCTGAAAGCTTTGGCCAAATCTCTCATAACAGGGAAGAGCCACACGAGCTGTGTGGCCCCAGGTAACTCAACCTCTGAGTGTCAGTTTCTTCAACAAACACAACTTATACTTTCTGGTTAAAGCTTGTATTATAAGTTAGAAATAATATTTGAAAAGTGCTTCGCCCCTTGGCATTGCAATACAACTGCTGAGTGATGTACATGAAAGAAGTTTGAAAGGATTGTGGTCAACTCATTTCACATTCCCATAAATATATGAAGAATCTTTTTTAAGTACTTGGCATACTGTAGGCACTAAATAATAAGAATTATTATTACCTTACTTGGCACCATTTTTCTCTTTGAGCCTGGTTCTTCCTTTCTGTCCTATCTGGTGTGTCTGTTCTTCTCCATCTAAGATGGGCTTTATTTTTCTCAGTTTCTTTGCATTCCTGAAGCAGCAGGTCCTTTCTTTCTGAGTCTAAAGACCCTGGCTTAGGCCTGGGCACGTGTCAGCTGAGCATTGTCTTTCATAGCGAGGCGTTGGCAGTGCCAGGGCAGGAATGGGGGCTTCTTGACTGTGGAAGTGGGGTCCTTCCCTCACTGCGCCATATGGCCTCTGAGGGCCGCATTTGATTTTCATTTAATTGAAATTCTTGTAGTAGATCGTGACAATAGCATTAGCAGTAAACAGCTCTTTTAATTGTCAGAATAATCCTTGTCTGTTTTTGTGCAGATGTTGTCTTGCGCCCAGGGCAGCTGTGAGTATGTGAATGCCTCATCAGTGACTGTGGACACCGCCCAAATGGCAATCAGCACAGAAACCTTATAAAATTACCAACAGATTACTGCTTCTGTCTGCCAGCACTTTCAATGCCAGCCAGCCTGGGGGCTTGTTTTGTTTTGGGTTTTTTTGGTTTTGTTTTTTTTTCTACTGGCATACGTTGTGATTTAGAGTGAGTCTTTGTGGACTGAATGAAAATATAGGCTCACACCCAGTTAACAAGCTTTGACAAATCAGAAGGCACATACATGGCATATTGGCAAGAATGAATAACAACCTAGAAAACTAGGGATCTTCTTCTCCTTTCCCTTCCCTTCCCTTAGTAATCCAGGACAAATTTAATAAAACTCTGTCTTACCCCTGTCATACGCTCTATGTTGTGAGGAATACCACAGAAGTAAGTGACACTTCCTGTCCTTCAAGGGCAAATATAAGAAGGTTGAATCACAATGACTGTGGTTTGAATCATTTACCAGGATAGAAAAAAATTAAGCTGAAAGTGTCTATTCACATGTGCTTCTATCTCTTTTGATATCCAGAGGATGTGAGTGACATAACATCTGAGTTAGATACATTTCCCCCAATGCAAAAGTGATCGCCTTAGTCTTATTCTTGCTTGGGCTACACACTCTCCCAATTCCCCCCAATTCCTGCAGCTCTCCCTGAGTGACTTCTCTTTTCTATATTTTATAGGATCTCCGAAGAATCCCTGCTTCTGTGAGACCACCTGAACCATGACCCCATAAAATTAAAATGGTGAGATGGAAAACCATGTAGAGCATCACGATACACCACGGCACCTGGCGGTTGAGTGGAGCTTTGTGCTGCCAAAGGGGTCCAGGC
The DNA here is from genome assembly GCF_963455315.2 of Globicephala melas. Lineage (NCBI taxonomy): Eukaryota > Metazoa > Chordata > Mammalia > Artiodactyla > Delphinidae > Globicephala > Globicephala melas. Next base: position 43,396,385 of record NC_083327.1, on the reverse strand, counting down.
CTGGGCTTCTGCCATGTGATTCCCTGCCCACCTTCTACCCAGAGGGGACTGCTAATTTTTTTAAATAGGTTTGACACTGCTGCTATCCAAACAGTTATACACTATTTTCTCTACTCTGTTCAATCTTCTTCTTGTGGGTACATTTTTCAATTGTTTCCAAAAAATTCAGTCCCCTGTGAAGCATGAGTTTGTAAAGATTTAGATCAGGTTTGTTATCTCTACTGATTTTAACTGAACAATGTGTCCTGATATGTGAATTAGGAGGTCAAATTTTATTTCAATACTATAGAGTTTGGAAAGAGCCCTAGAAGCCAATAAGAAACCAAGCTTCTCAAGAACCTGGGCAGGTACTTTCACTTCTATTTTCTTATCTGTTACCAGGGTACCACTCTGGCCATACAGGTCTGCATCATACAATTCAAGGAGACCATTCACATCATGACTGAGCAGCAAGACAGTCTGTCTATAACAGGAGGAGGGGTGAGCAAATAAACTGGTCTTTAAAATCACTTTGAGGTAAAACTTAATCATTATGACAATGTGGTATTCCAGCTTTTCTCTAGATTTTCTTCATGTTTGCTTTCTTTTTTTGGTACGCGGGCCTCTCACTGTTGTGGCCTCTCCTGTTGCGGAGCACAGGCTCCGGACATACAGGCTCAGCGGCCATGGCTCACGGGCGCAGCCGTTCCGTGGCATGTGGGATCCTCCCGGACTGGGGCACGAACCTGTGTCTCCTGAATCGGCAGGTGGACTCTCAACCACTGTGCCACCAGGGAAGCCCCATGTTTGCTTTTTAAAATATCATTTTTTACCAGTGCTTTTAAACATATGTTCTGGACTAAATTTGGTTTAGAAAATAGTTTTAAATTTTGTAATATTTTGTGTAAAAAAATGAAATAGTAAATATTAAAAAAAATTAATGTCTTAAAACTTTACAAACTCCACAAAAACCAAAATTCTGTAATAAAAATAGCATGCCACAGAGATCATCTATACAATGATTTAAACTGAGATTGCTAACAAATTAAATGGATTATTAGATGTCAAATACTGTTGCTTTCCACTGTAATTCAAATGGAATATTCCTAGGCCTTAAACATCACCATGAACACTGTGCTCTAAAGCCAACCTCCCTATCCTTATCATTGGTCTTGGAACCCAACCAAGGGAGTTTAGTTACTGAATTGCTAACAAAACTCCCTTGATGAAATGATTCTCCCCGTTAAATGGTCCTAACAGTGTTAGAATCCAGCTCTTTTCCTGTAGGTAGTAGTATGTTTATGTTAAATCACTGTACTCTACATCCAATCAAAAGGATGCAGGGAAGCTTCAAAGTTTATTAATACCATGATGACTAAAATCAAGTAGCTTTGCTTTGTAATTTCCAGCTCAGCAGTATCTTACAGTGCAATGTGGCAGGAAGTCTACAAACTGGAAGCCTAGCCACTCCTGCTATAAATTAAACCTGTTTCCTTATTGTTATAAACAAAATGCTTAATTATCACTCTGCTTTTTCACCATCCTTTCATAGTATTCAAGACTCTTTGGTCTTCTTATTTTTTTCACCTCTAGAAAAGGACATTTTTTTAAAACTTCCGCCATTTTAAGGGCTTGCCTAGAAACCAAACCTGACTTTAAAACTGGGTAGAGAATTCCCCATGATATCTGAGCACTTGCTCTGTACCAGGCACTGGTTGTAATATTGTACTTTTACATATTTTATTACCTCATTTAATCCTCACAACAACCCTAAGAGGTAATTCCATTATTCTCATTTTACAGGTGAGGAACCTGAGGCCCGGAGAGGTTAGTAGGTTACCCAAGGTCATGCCATTAGAATTCAACAGAGCAGAACATGTGCTCTTACCCACTGGTCCCCACTCCTATCCCCAATTTGAGCTTACTTGTTTGGTAGCCAAATTTCTAAACACTGATGATGCATGTAACTTAATTGCCTTCAGAACATTCTCCTGGTAAGCAGTGTTATTGCAAGTCTAAAAGCAGGCTTGTTAACACACTCATCATCAGAGAAAGAAATGATGCTCTAAACGTTCCTAGCCTGGCACCAGCTCCTCCCAGACTGCTCCCACCCTGTTTTTTTGTTTGATTGTCTGTTTTGCAAACGGTGCCCTTGATATTCCTTTTTCATGTTGAATACTTTGAATTTCACTTTAACTCTGAGATGTCTGTGCAGCATTTTAAAAGGAACTAAAAACATAGAGATTGCGTAGAAAATGTTAGACTAGAATTGGTAGTTGAAAAGTAAAACAAAAATCGATAAAATTACAAATATAAAAATAATACAGTATTCTGAATTTTTCAAAAGATAGGCTAAAAGACTTCCTTAGAAACAATTTTCTACATGTCATTCTCACTCAACCACTACATGGTATAAATGTGTATTTTCAGATAATCGGGCAAAGCTAATAACTTCAAAGCGATAGAAGTCTAAACAAACTGAAACCGCAGTTTGAAGGCTAAAACCATATTTGCAATAAGTGTAAATGTTAGTGCTTAAACTGCCCAGGAGCGTCCTTGGCCTTTGAATTGAGATACAGTGCACACTAGTGGCCTCTTTGTGTCACTGGTGACCTTTCCTGGACCCCCTTGCACCTCAGCTCTTGAATGGGTTTCCACTCAAGTGTCATAGATGTTCTTGCAAAGGCCACTGGAGATAATGGCTTTTATCACAGCGAATCTCTTCCCAAGACGTATAGTATTCGGGATGAAAAGAATGTTCCTGGCTAATTTATGTTGCTCAGAAAACTGAAACAGATAAAGGAATCACCTTTAAAAATCACCACCACACTGTAATATAATCAGGAACTGGGTAAACTCAACAATAGAAGGAAGTCGAATAGGCTGACCTTTCCCAAGTTGTTTTTAAACTGACATGTGAGTGGAAATTACTGGTGTGGTTTTGTTGCAGCTTCTGTTTTCCTAAGGAATTTGGAATTTGAGCAGGGAAGTAGTCTTGTTCTTTGGACATAGAACAAGAAAGAATACACCCATAAACAAGAAGTATTATTTATCTCTTACTATTGACCTGCACAGTTCTACACAGTGGTAGAGCTTGAGGGGAACAAGGTTTCAAAAGAAGTATTGGAATACACTGAGTTAATAAAGGGTCTCTTCTCTCAAGAAGTTTTTACAGTTTAACTCAAAATTTTTGCATTTTAAACATGTTTGGAAGTATTTAATTTTCTTGCATCGTCATTTGTCATTTTAAAAGTTACATCTGTAGGGCTTCCCTTGTGGCACAGTGGTGAAGAATCCACCTGCCAATGGAGGGGACATGGGTTTGAGCCCTGGTCCGGGAAGATCTCACATGCCACGGAGCAACTAAGCCCGTGCGCCACAACTACTGAGCCTGCGCTCCAGAGCCCGCGAGCCACAACTACTGAGCCCATGTGCCACAACTACTGAAGTCCGTGCACCTAGAGCCCGTGTTCCACAGCAAGAGAAGCCACCACAATGAGAAGCACACGCACCGCAGCAAAGATTAGCCCCCACTCGCCACAGCTAGAGTAAAGCCCACGCACAGCAACTAAGACCCAACACAGCCAAAAATAAGTAAGTAAATAATTCAATAATTTTTTTTTTTTTCGGTACACGGGCCTCTCACTGTTGTGGCCTCTCCCGTTGCGGAGCACAGGCTCCGGACGCGCAAGCTCAGCGGCCATGGCTCACGGGCCCAGCCGCTCTGCGGCATGTGGGATCTTCCCGGACCGGGACATGAACCCGTGTCCCCTGCATCGGCAGGCGGACTCTCAACCACTGCACCACAAGGGAAGCCCAATAAGTTTTTTTAAAAAAATAAAAGTTACGTCTGTAGTGTCTACATAAACTGTGATTCCTGGGTTTTCTAACATGGTACCCAAATACTGTGTATGTTGTATACTGTGTTGTCTTTTCATGTAAATATATTATTAACAAATTACCAAAAAGTAGGGGACATTGTTAAACCATTTGTTTTTAGTTTAAAAGATATGGTTTTTAGTTTAAAAAATATGGTCACTCTAACCATGCGTCAGTGTTCTAAGTGGACTTATCCAATTTACATTATCAGTCCCATAGTAATACCGCCAAATAAAACAGTGGCAATACATTTCTAACAACCAACAGTAGAAGCAGAACCCCACGGTCCGTCATTCCTTGGATTGTACCTTTATCCAGAATCGTCCTGTGTTTGAAATCTTTGACTTCAAACCACGAATCAAATTGTCTTCTACTTGTCTAACTTCACCACCCTTCCTCCCATTCTGGGTCCTCTCCACACTGCTCACTTCTCATTGTCTCCCATTTCTTCTGAATTCCTGTCCAGGATTGCAGGGTCCATCGCTTTTACATCTCTCACACCAGAGTCCTTCCATATTCTCTTGTCCTTCTCCCACACCTGTCTCATCCATCTTCAATCCTGGATCAGTTCATTATCTGTTTTCTCTGTATCTGAGTCAGCAGAGAAAAATCTCATCACTGTGTTGATGGCAGGATTGCAAGCTCAGGTCTTTTTTTGACCTGGCTCATCTACTTGTTCTTGCTTGTCTTACTCATTTCCTATGGAAATGCTGCCAAAATTTTTCATTCTCTCTAAGCCTTCCCTCTTACCCTGAAAAATTCATATTCAAGAGATGACCTTGCCTCCTCTTTCACATAAAAAATAGAAACCATCAGCATTGACCCCTCTCAATTTCTTCTTACTGCAGCCTACCAATATTTTCAGGCCGCCTTTTCACTCTTCAAGCCTTAGCATAAAAGCCACCCTGGATCATTCTCTCTCAGTGCAGGTCGTCAGTTCTGTTTTCTGAGCTTCAATCACATAATGAATATAATCACTGTCAAAATGATAGATTTTTTAGGAATAGATTTTAAATTTCCTGCTCTCCACTAAATATATCTGATGAAATAAAAATCATACTTTAAGGAAAGACAAGAAAAATTTAAACATGAAATTCTTTTCTCTGCCCATTTGGACCTCCTCCCTCCCTTCTGGTATGCACTGTGCATCTGCATTATGATAAACCAGACCTTCCCAATGGCAGAGATACCTGCTCAAGCATAAAGATCAATTTTTCTTCTTCTGGCACCAGCCATGTCACTCTTTAAAAGGTAACCTTCCTTTCTCAATCCTGTGAGGGGTTACGATGACCCACTAGTTGCCTCAAACATGCATGTCTTTGGTGAATTTTATATACAATGCCAATATATCATTTCCCTTAAAGTTAGTGACTGATGCAGAACAGACTGGGTCAGATGACCTGGGGAGATACTGGGCCTCACCTAATGGAATTCTTAGCTTAAATTCTTATTTATGTCCTTATTAATGTTACTTGCTATATTGCTTGTATTCTGCCTATTTTACAAGATTATTGTTTCTTGCACTACCAAATGTGTGACTGAGCTTCTGATAAAATTAATCATGATTAGGTGACTTGAAATGATTGAGCAAATATATAGTTCTATGAGATCAGTGATCATGATAGTAAAACTCGAGATATGGGAAGAGGCAACAAACAGGAAACATCTCCTGAACCATAACACACTAGTAAGACAGTCGGTCCAGAGGCTTTTGGCTGCTGTTAACAGGGCCAAGTCCAGTAATAGCACATTGAGTTACCTATCAATGAACTCCTCACCTGACGTGGGAACGAGCATTCCTAGCATCTCATGAAATGCCTCCCAAACTTGGATGAAATTAGACTGAAGGGCTGAAGGGCTTCCTTCAGTCTTCAGGGCTGAAGACTGAAGGGCTTCCCTGGTGGTGCAGTGGTTGAGAGTCCGCCTGCTGATGCAGGGGACACGGGTTCGTGTCCCGGTCCGGGAGCATCCCACATGCCGCGGAGTGGCTGGGACCGTGAGCCATGGCCACTGAGCTTGTGCGTCCGGAGCCTGTGCTCCGCAACGGGAGAGGCCACAACGGTGAGAGGCGTGAGTACCACCAAAAAAAAATTAATATTAATATTAGCAAGCACACTTTCTGATTTATGCCTGAGTTATATATATATTAGATTTATATTAGACTTATTAATAATAGTAAGAATATTTGTATGCTTGCTATTATTAATTTATTATATGTATATAAATTAATATATTGACTACATATGTATTACTTGTAAATATACCTTTGATAACAAAATCGGTAGGCAGGACAGTAAGAAATTAGGGAGGACGTATGCTTTATGAGCAACTAGTTGTAATGAGCCTTCTTGATCTAAACCAAAAAATATCAAAACTTTTTATTTTCTCAATAAATGTTTATTCTGTGTTTTAAGATATGGCAGAAATGTTTCAAAAGAGCTAGTCTTCATTTGCTGTTACTATGACTATATTTTTTACTAACTGTACTAAATACTTCTTTGTCCACTAAACATTCATAAGCATGAAAAATCAGAGTGGTTCAAGATGGCAGAGTAGAAGGACGTGCGCTCACTCCCTCTTGCGAGAGCACTGGAATCACAACTAACTGCTAAACAATCATCAAAAGGAAGACACTGAAACTCACCAAAAAAGACACCCCACATCCAAAGACAAAGGAGAAGCTGCAATGAGATGGTAGGAGGGGTGCAATCACAATAAAATTAAATCCCATAACTGCTGGGTGGGTGACTCACAAATTGGAGAACAACTATACCACAGAAGTCCACCCACTGGACTGAAGGTTCTGAGCCCCACATAAGGCTTCCCAACCTGGGGGTCCGGCAACAGGAGGAGGAATTTCCAGAGAATCAGACTGTGAAGGCTAGCAGGGTTTGGTTGCAGGATTTGATAGGACTGGGAGAAACAGAGACTCCACTCTTGGAGGGCACACACAAAGTAGTGTGTGCACCAACCCAGGGGGAAGGAGCAATGACGCCATAAGAGACTGAACCAGACCTACCTGCTAGTGTTGGAAGGTTTCCTGCAGAAGTGGGGTGGGGTGGGGCAGCTGTGGCTCACCACAGGGACAAGGACACTGGCAGCAGAAGTTCTGGGAAATACTCCTTGGCCTGAGCCCTCCTGGAGTCCACCATTAGCTCCACCAAAGAGCTTCTAGGGTTGAGTGCTGGGTCACCTCAGGCCAAACAACCAACAGGGAGTGAACTCAGCCCCACCCATCAGGAGACAAGCAGATTAAAGGGGTTTTTTTAATTAATTAATTTACTTATTATTTATTTTTGCCTGTGTTGGGTCTTTGTTGCTGTGCGCAGGCTTTCTTTAGTTGTGGCGAGCAGGGGCTACTCTTTGTTGCGGTGTGCGGACTTCACATTGTGGTGGCTTCTCTTGTTGCAGAGCACGGGCTCTAAGTGAGCAGACTCAGTAGTTGTGGCTTGTGGGCTCTAGAGCACAGGCTCAGTAGTTGTGGAGCACAGGCTTAGTTGCTCCGTGGCATGTGGGATCAGAGCAGGGATCAAACCCATGTCCTCTGCATTGGCAGGCAGATTCTTAACCTCTGTGCCACCAGGGAAGTCCATAGATTAAAGTTTTACTGAGCTGTGCCCACCAGAGCAACACCCAGCTCTACACATCACTAGTCCCTCCCATCAGGAAGCTTGCATAAGCCTCTTAGATAGCCTCATCCACCAGAGGGCAGACATCAGAAGCAAGAAGAACTACAATCCTGTAGCCTGTGGAATGAAAACCACATTTACAGAAAGATAGACAAAATGAAAAGGCAGAGGACTATGTACCAGATTAAGGAACAAGATAAAACTCCATAAAAACAATTAAATGAAGTGGAGATAGGCAACCTTCCAGAAAAAGAATTCAGAATAATGGTAGTGAAGATGACCCAGGACCTCGGAAAAAGAATGGAGGCAAAGATCGAGAAGATGCAAGACATGTTTAACAGAGATCTAGAAGAATTAAAGAACAAACAAACAGAGATGAATAATACAATAACTGAAATGAAAAATACACTAGAAGGAATCAATAACAGAATAACTGAGGAAGAATGGATAAGTGACCTGGAAGACAGAATGGTGGAATTCACTGCCACAGAAGAGAATAAAGAAAAAAGAATGAGAATAAATGAAGACAGCCTAAGAGACCTCTGTGACAACATTAAACACACCAACATTCACATTATAGGGGTCTCAGAAGGAGAAGAGAGAGAGAGAAAGGGTCTGAGAAAATACTTGAAGAGATTATAGTTGAAAACTTCCCTAACATGGGAAAGGAAATAGCCACCCAAGTCCGGGAAGTGCAGAGAGTCCCACGCAGGATAAACCCAGAGAAGAAACATACCAAGACACATAGTAATCAAATTGACAAAAATTAAAGGCAAAGAAAAGTTATTAAAAGCAACAAGGGAAAAATGACAAATAATATACAGGGGAACTCCCATAAGGTTAACAGCTGATTCTCAGCAGAAACTCTACAAGCCAGGAGGGAGTGGCATGATAAACTTAAAGTGATGAAAGGGAAGAACCTACAACCAAGATTACTCTACTCAGCAAGGATCTCATTCAGATTTGATGGAGAAATCAAAAGCTTTACAGACAAGCAAAAGCTAAGAGAATTCAGCATCACCAAACCAGCTCTACAACAAATGCTAAAGGAACTTCTCTAAGTGGGAAACACAAGAGAAGAAAAAGACATACAAAGACAAAACCAAAACAATTAAGGAAATTGTAACAGGAACATACATATTGATAATTACCTTAAATGTGAATGGATTAAACACTCCAACCAAAAGACACAGGTTTGCTGAATGGATACAAAAACAAGACCCATATATATGCTGTCTACAAGAGACCCACTTCAGATCAAGGGACACATATAGACTGAAAGTGAGGGGATGGAAAAAGATATTCCATGCAAATGGAAATCAAAAGAAAGCTGCAGTAGCAATACTCATATCAGATAAAATAGACTTTAAAATAAAGAATGTTACAAGAGACAAGGAAAGACACCACATAATGATCAAGGGATCAACCCAAGAAGAAGATATAACAATTATAAATATGTATGCAACCAACATAGAAGCACCTCAATACAAAAGGCAAATGCTAACAGCTATAAAAGAGGAAATAGTAACACAATAATAGTGGGGGACTTTAACACCTCACCTACACCAATGGAAAGATTATCCAGATGGAAAATTAATAAGGAAACACAAGCTTTAAATGACACATTAAATAAGATGGACTTAACTGATATTTATAGGACATTCCATTCAAAAACAGCAGGTTACACTTTTTTCTCAAGTGCACATGGAACATTCTCCAGGATAGATCACATCTTGGATCACAAATCAAGCCTTGGTAAATTTAAGAAAATTGAAATCATATCAAGCATCTTTTCCGACCACAACACTATGATATTAGAAATAAATGACAGGGGAAAAAAACCTAAAAAACATAAACACATGGAGGCTAAACAATACATTACTAAATAATCAAAAGATCACTGAAGAAATCAAAGATGAAATAAAAAAATACCTAGAGACACACGACAACAAAAGCATGACAATCCAAAACCTATGGTATACAGCTAAAGCAGTTTGAAGAGGGAATTTTATAGCAATACAATCCTACCTCAAGAAACAAGAAAAATCTCAAATAAACAATCTAACCTTACACCTAAAGGAACTAGAGAAAGGAGAACAAACAAAATCCAAAGTTAGTAGAAGGAAAGAAATCACAAAGATCAGAGCAGAAATAAATGAAATAGAAACAAAGAAAACAATAGCAAAGATCAATAAAGCTAAAACCTGGTTCTTTGAGAAGCTAAGTAAATTTGATAAACCTTTAGCCAGACTCATCAAGAAAAAGAGGGAGAGGACTCAAATCAATAAAATTAGAAATGAAAAAGGAGAAGTTACAACAGACATGGCAGAAATACAAAGCATCCTAAGAGACTACTACAAGCAACTCTATGCCAATAAAATGGACAACCTGGAAGAAATGGACAAATTCTTAGAAAGGTATAACCTTCCAAGACTGAACCAGGAAGAAATAGAAAATATGAACAGACCAATCACAAGTAATGATGTTGGAACTGTGATTAAAATTTTTCCAAAAAACAAAAGTCCAGGACCAGATGGCTTCACAGGTGAATTCTATCTAACCTTTAGAGAAGAGCTAACACCCATCCTTCTCAAACTCTTCAAAAAAATTGCAGAGGAAGGAACACTCCCAAACTCATTCTACAAGGCCACCATCACCCTGATACCAAAACTAGACAAAGATACTACAAAAAAAGGAAATTAGAGCAATATCACTGATGAATATAGATGCAAAAATCCTCAACAAAATACTGGCAAACAGAGTCCAACAACACATTAAGAGGCTCATACACCATGATCAAGTGGGATTTATCCCAGGGATGCAAGGATTCTTCAATATATGCAAATCAATCAATGTGATACACCATTTTAACAAATTGAAGAATAAAAATCATATGATCAACTCAATAGATGCAGAAAAAGCTTTTGACAAAATTCAACACCTATTTATGATAAAAACTCTCCAAAAAGTGGGCGTAGAGGGAACTTATTTCAACATAATAAAGGCCATATATGACAAACCCACAGGAAACATCATTCTCAATGGTGAAAACTTGAAAGCAGTTCCTCTAAGATCAGGAACAAGACAAGGATGTCCACTCTCGCCACTATTATTCAACATAGATTTGGAAGTCCTAGCCACGGCATTCAGAGAAGACAAAGAAAAAAAAGGAATCCAAATTGGAAAAGAAGACATAAAACTATCACTGTTTGCAGATGACATGATACTATACATAGAGAATCTTAAGATGCCACCAGTCAACTACTAGAGCTAATCAATGAATTTGGTAAACTTGCAGGATACAAAACTAATGCACAGAAATCTCTTGCATTCCTGTAAACTAACAACAAAAGATCAGAAGGAGAAATTAAGGAAACAATCCCATTCACCATTGCAAAAAGAATAAAATACCTAGGAATAAACCTACCTAAGTAGGTAAAAGACCTGTACTCAGAAAACTATAAGACACTGATGAAAGAAATCAAAGATGACACAAACAGATGGAGAGATATACCATGTTCTTGGATTGGAAGTATCAATATTGTGAAAATGACTCTACTACTCAAAGCAATCTACAGATTCAATGCAATCCCTATCAAATTACCAATGGTGTTTTTTTACAGAACTAGAACAAAAAATCTTAAAATTTGTATGGAGACACAGAAGACCCTGAATAGCCAAAGCAATCTTGAGAGAAAAAAACGGAGCTGGAGGAATCAGACTCCCTGACTTCAGACTATACTACAAAGCTACAGTAATTAAGACAATATGATACTGGCACATAAACAGGAATATAGATCAATGGAACAGGATAGAAAGCCCAGAGATAAACCCATGCACCTATTCTTAGCTAATCTATGACAAAGGAGGCAAGGATATATAATGGAGAGAAGATAGTCTCTTCAATAAGTGATGTTGGGAAGACTGGACAATTACATGTAAAAGAATGAAATTAAAATACTCTCTAACACCATACACAAAAATAAACTCAAAAGAGATTAAAGACCTAAATGTAAGACCAGGCACTATAAAACTCTTGGAATAAAACATAGGAAGAACACACTTTGCAATAAATCACAGCAAGATTGCTTTTTTACCCACCTCCTAGAGTAATGGAAATAAAACCAAAAATAAACAAATGGGACCTAATGAAACTTAAAAGCTTTTGCACATCAAAGGAAACTATAAACCAGATGAAAAGAAAACCCTCAGAATAGGAGAAAATATTTGTAAACGAATCAATGGACAAAGGATTAATCTCCAAAATATATAAACAGCTCATGCAGCTCAATATTAAAAAAACAAACAACCCAATCCAAAAATGGGCAGAAGACCTAAATAGACATCTCTCCAAAGAAGACATACAGATGGCCAAGAGGCACATGAAAAGCTGCTCAACATCACTAATCATTAGAGAAATGCAAATCAAAACTACAATGAGGTATCACCTCACACCAGTTAGAATGGGCATCATCAGAAAATCTACAAACAACAAATGCTGGAGAGGGTGTGGAGAAAAGGGAACCCTCTTGCACTGTTGGTGGTAATGTAAATTGATACAGCCACTATGGAGAACAGTACAGAGGTTCCTTAAAAAACTATAAATAGAATTACCATATGACCCAGCAATCCCACTACTGGGCATATACCCAGAGAAAACCATAATTCAAAAAGATACATGCACCCCAATGTTCATTGCAGCAGTATTTACAATAGTCATGTCTTGGAAGCAACCTAAATGTCCATCGACAGACAAATGGATGAAAAAGATGTGGTACATATATACAATGGAATATTACTCAGCCATAAAAAGGAATGAAATTGGGTTATTTGTAGGGACGTGGATGGACCTAGAGACTGTCATACAGAGTGAAGTAAGTCAGAAAGAAAAACAAATATTGTATATTAATGCATATATGTCGAACCTAGAAAAATGGTACAGATGAACCAGTTTGCAAAGCAGAAATAGAGACACAGATGTAGAAAACAAACGTATGGACACCAAGCGGGGAAAGTGGGGGTGGGTGGGTGGTGGTGGGATGAATTGGGAGATTGGGTTGACATATATACACTAATATGTATAAAATAGGTAAGTAATCAGAACCTACTGTATAAAAAAAAATAATTAAATTTAAAAAAAAGCATGAAAAATCATTGTGCTCTGTGTAAGAATGTTGAAAATATAGATTTTCTCAAGAGATACTAATGACAACTTTCATTATAGTTTTGAGAAGAAACTCTAGTATTTGCATATTTTTTTGTTTGAAATAAATACATCATTGGAGTGCTAATAAATTTCATTTCTGGATCAAATGAAAATTTAAATTTAGAAGGTATATACCAATAATTTTTTTTAATTCTCATTAAAATTTTTAAAATTCTAATTCCAAAATTTCTACCAATAACTTATGTTTTTAACATATCAAAACATATATGTTAAAAAGAAAATAAGACATTATTTGTATCAGTTTATTCCAATACTAAAACTATAATAGTGCCCCAGAAATGGGAGGAAAATGACATTGTCAAGATAATTAATTTTTCTAGTTAAAAATTAATATTTGGTAATATGACCTGACCAAGTCCTTAGGCTTCTTTTCCTTTATAATTTCACTGTGTTCTCATCTCTGTTGAAATGTTATGTATTTTAAATACTCAATTGCCTCATCCAGTGCTTGCCAATTTTTTAAAAACTTTAAAATAAGTAGCTCTAGTTGGTAGTTTCCTTAAAAGAGAATATTACCTTGCGGTACTTAAATTCAACTTCCTCAAAATTTCTGTATAAAAGCAGCCAATTAATCCTGCCATATGGGGCTCTGGGCTCTACAATGAGTATAATTTTTCTTTAAAAATTGCCAGTTTCACTGACCTATGCTCCATCACAGATGTTTTAGTATTCTGCCGGGGAAATTAGTAATGCCTGCCGACCAACATGTTCTATTTAGTGTACCGCTTCATCAAGTGCTAAAATGTATGTCTCCATGACTAGTGATTGCTGAGGCTCCTCAATCTTGTAAATTTCCAGACATTTTTCTTACTACATGGAGTAAAGTGTTAAGTTCATAGATTTTGATGACATTTAAAATGATTACCCAGCAGTAATCATTGGGTAAGAGAAAAAATTGCAATGCTTCCTATTTCTTTGAAATTATGTAAACAGAAGTCTTCTCGACATGACACCTCAACTAAAATTTATGGGCATGCCCACATTTAAATATGTAAATCCAATTAATTTGAGTAAATATCGAGTTCCATTTGTGTTTTGCACATTCCCATGTAGCATCTTAATAAAATTTAAACTGATTTCATTTATTGAATTCTGTAAATTTAAAAGATAATCTACCATGAATCAATCAGAGCATCATTTACATTGCTTATATCAAGTAAGCTTAAATCGATGAATGTGTAAGGATATTAAACAACAAATACCATCATTGGTCACCTTTGGAGGATATTAAGGAACCAACTCATTATTCCGAAAATTGGTAAATAGAGGGAAAGAATCAAATATTTATTCTGCCTTTCCATAAAGAAATGTACCTCAGAACAACAAAATGGTTGATAAAGGAAAGTTTCTTTTTATAGAGTAGCTGCACAAATAATAGAAAAAGGAAAGACAATTAGAGTAATGCCATTTTACAACTCTAAGTTAAATTAATGGATTTAAGCAAAGATCAATGACTTCAAACATCACAAAAAGAGAAACAACCAGGCATATGTGCCTTCTGATAGAAATATATTACCATCACCTATGATATAGTCCTTTGAACCTGAATCTGATCAAGCCTCTAGATCTATTGATCAATTTACAGAAAATACAAGAAGTACAGAAAAGAGGAAGGAATGTATTAAATGACAGCATGAGGTGCAATTGGCAAAATTCACACTGGAAATTATAGGACAAATAACTCAGTTTCTTGCACAAATAGATCGCAAGGAAAATACAAAGAGATGGATAAATTCAGACATAACACTACATTGTATTTTTAGACAATATTTTTTTACTATTCATGTTTCAGAGATTTTCCCCACCAACTTATTAATAAAGAATTAAGATAGAGATGTAATCTATCTTTCTAATTTTAAAACTGTTGTTTCTCTTTTCTAGGGTAAAACAATAATAATAATGATAAAAATCTCAAGCTAGAAAGTAGTCTCTCTTCCACTGAAGGAGGAGAAAAAGCAAGCCTGTAAAATTCTTTACAACTTCAGCTAAGGACAGACAATCTTTCCATTCTTACCCTGGAGTCCTGTTTTAGTTTGCTAGGGCTGCCATAACAAATACAGTTCTGGAGGCTAGAAGTCTAAAATCAAGGAGCTGAGAGGTCTGACGTCTTCTGAAGACCCTCTCCTTGACTTGCAGATGGCCACCTTTTGTCGTGTCCTCACATGGTCTTTTTTCTATACACATGCGCCTCTGGTGTCTCTCAGTATGTCCAATTATTTTCTTCTTTTAAGGACATCAGTCACATTAAATTAGGGCTGACCCTAACACCCTTATTTGAACTTAATCACCTCTTTAAAGACCCTGTCTCCAAATACAGTCACATTCTAAGGTACTGGAGGTTAGAGCTTCAACATGAATTTTGGGGGGGACAATATAGCCCATAACAAGTTCTTTCAAGAATCTAACCATGTTTATTTGTAACATCAATGCCATATTAACTGTTTAAAATGGTTTGAAATCTAGAAAAAACTTGATGTTGAGTAGAGAAACAAATGTTGACTCAAAAGCTAAGCCCTTGAAACTCATGGAATTAATTACAAAGCTACACTTTGCAAATAGTCTGTAGCCCAACACTTCTAATCATTCCTTGACTCTCACACCTTAATTCTCCAGACATGTGCCCTCCAATATGGTAGCCACATGTGGCCAGTAAGCATTTGGAATGTGGCTGGTCCAAATTGAGATGTGCTATTAGTCTAAAATCACTGAATTTCAAAGACTTAGTAAGAAAAAATATATAAACTATCTCAGTAATTTTTATATTTATTACATGTTCAAATATCTTGGATATATAGATTATTGAAGTTAATTTAATCTGTTCCTCATTTTTAAAAAATTATGGTTACTGAAAAAGTTTAAAATTACATATGTGGCTAGAATTATATTTTTATTGGATGGTGCTTTCCCAAAATGCAGGTATGTGTCATTTGAATTAAGACTTGTTTTGAAGGCTTTCTTAGACTTCTGATTTATAACTGTCCCCAAGGATCCCTTTCCTTTTCTCACCCCCACTAATTTACACAGGTACAGAATTCTAGCACTTTATCCAGTCCATAACACACATTTCAAAACTAAGGAACACTTGCCCACTTGTTAGGAAGACAATCTGTAATGCCAGCTTAACAAATTCAACTGAAATGTTATATTCATTGAAATTTTAAGTGATGAGTAATCCTGTTGCCTTTCACCTTTCCCTGGAAATGAGAGAAATTGTAAAAGGATCAATTGACAAAGATATTCTCATTTCGCATGTACTAGTAGTACGAAAAAGCGTTATGCTCTAATTTTATCAAGACACTAGAACTGAGGACTTCCCCGGTGGCGCAGCGGTTAGGAATCCACCTGCCAATGCAGGGAACATGGATTCGAGCCCTGGTCCAGGAAGATCTCATATGCCGCGGAGCAGCTAAGCCCATGCACAACTACTGAGCCTGCGCTCTAGAGCCCGCGAACCACAACTACTGAGCCCCGTGCCACAACTACTGAAGCCCGCGCGCCTAGAGCCCATGCTCCGCAACGAGAGAAGCCACTGCAATGAGAGAACCCTGCGCAGTGCAACAAAGAGTACCCCCGCTCTCTGCAACTAGAGAAAGCCCGCGCAGCAACAAAGACCCAACGCAGCCAAAAATAAAATAAATAAATTTATTAAAAGAAAAAAAACACACTAGAATTGAGATTATCAGGATAGTTTCTAAAAATTTTGAAGGAATTATTTTACGTACTTTCAGCTGCTAGATCTTATGATGGAATAGAAATTTTGGTTTGTTTTAAAGTTGATGTTGAACAGTTGAGAGGAAGAACTATAGATAGGAGTACTTCAGGATCAGGAATTTATCACTTTTTCAGGAACATAAAACATGGTTAACATTCACATCTTTTAGAAGTATTTATTTTCCATTTTTAAAATAGCATTGTTGGGTGTAATTTAAAGGAGTGCTAGAACTTGAATACCCAGCAGGGACTGGAGCATCTGAAAGCATTTTAAAATTCCTGTTTGCTACACCCTGCTTTAAGCACTTTCATATAGCTGGGAAGTGGAGAGGGAAAAAAATGCTCAATTTGCACAGTGAATGATTAAAGGAAAGATAAAAGCTAATAGCCCTGTTACTTAACTAATTTTTTAATTTTCAAAGCTAACTTGGGCTATGTTAAACTACATGCCCCTCCCAGTTGGACCTACCTAAAATATATAAAAGCAAAAAGCACCCTTCCCCCAAATCCTTAACCTTAACTGCAGTTTTATTAAGTTTATATTCATATGAGGGGAAATATAAATAAATTACATTGTTTCTCAAACATATTATCAAGTTCTATCATTAAAATTTTTATTTGACTTGTGAGCATTGTAACTCACCTTCAATGGATATAATTTTATATCCTAAGTATGATGTCAAGCATACCTTCTAAATTCCTTAAATTGAATAAGTTATACTTACCATCAACACTTAAGATTTTAAAAATTTCTCTAAAACTTGCATTTTAAAATTAAATTTGTAAAAAATCCTATTTTAGCAAGCTTGATTATATCAACTGGTAAAACTTTATTTTACAAGCAATAGGAATTGGATCAAATGATTATTATAATCCAGAGGAATTATTTTATAACCATAGCAAATGCCATTATACATACTGCCAAAACAGATTTAATAGACAATACTGAACTGTACAAGAGTTATTTATTTTTCCTTAATCTCAAAGCTATTTTAGTAATACAAAAAGCCATATTAACATTTTTCCATTAGAAAACAATGTGATGTACAAAACTTTGGATGAAAGGATATATGTCAAATTTCACTTAATCATTTGGTGGAAAACCCACCACTCCATCAATACCACCCAAAGTGTTTTAGGCAATGATTAAAGTCAAAGTAAGCATCTTAATAAATTCCAGCTGTTAAAACAACAAACCTAGTAATATAGTTTGCTACATAGTATTTTTGACTACTCAGGAGTTACTTTTTAAAATCTATTTTTTTTCTGAGTCCTACCACATACCAAGTGCTATACTTGTCCAAGTGGGTATTTGAGAAGTTGGTAAGGTGGAAGACCCCATACAGCGGTCCTTGGGTTACCAGACTTGACTTTTAACTTTCAAACATCCTCCAAGATCAAGAAACACCAACTAAAATTACACACTCCTCCAAGTGTTATTTGATTTTATTAGTGGGGAGGGTAATAGTGGGGAGGGTAAAGAGGTCATGAACTATTATTTATAATCCATTATGCCAATTAAAACCGTATGTCAAAAGCTAATTTATTTTTCTAATGAGTTTAAGATTTGACATTATTACAAACATGGTTCACTACTGACTTATTGTGAACCCTACAAGGCACACTGCTCAAAAACAGCAAAGCAGGTGTGCATAAACGCTTTTCTTTGCGTTTAGTGAAATAATGATATTTGATACCCATCTTTATCTTAAAATTCCATTCAGTTTAGGGTCCAGTGAAGAAAATAAATCCAGTTACAGATGGTAAAGAGCAAAGAAGGTAAACTAGTAAGGATTATTACTATACAAGGAAATTTATTCTCTGTCTTTTCCTTTGAATAACAAGATGCTAACACACTACTTTCATTTAAAAAAAAAAATGCTTGCAACTATTGAATTGAGGCAAGTACTAAAGGCCCATAAACTGACAAAGTCGTCCATTCACCACCATTACTTCTTTACATAAGCTTGTTTTCCTAAGTATAATGCGTACTCTAAGCTATAATTTGGAAATTAGCCAAGCACTAAGCAATTACAATGGCAGGTAATACACCATCGGTTTTTGAAACACATTCGGTCACTTTTCATGACCCACCTGCAGTTTGGATTAAATAGACTCTCACTCAGTATAAATTTGTTTTGGGATCTGCATGACAACAACAACAAAAAATGTAGTTTTATGACATTTTCACATAAGACATTTAAAGAGTCTTTGGGTCATACCACTTTTGTATTAAGTGATTCATCCTGACATGCTATTAACTACAATAAAAATAACTGTTCAGTTTTTAAATGAAAACTAAATGCAGATAAATGGTAACAGATTTGACATGGAATGCTGTAAAATAGTCCTGTACGTAATCTGATACTACTGATTACAAATTTCCCAGTTTGAAAACTTCAGATTAAAAACCACAAGAAAATTTACTCTTGATGGCATGTGAGATCTTCTTCAAAATGAAACTAGAACCTCAAAGTCTCAGTATTTTATCAAACATAAAGAAACACAACAAATTTGTACATTTTATTCACATTTATTTTTCGCTTTTAGTGTGCTCACAGAAAATTAGAACACCTTAAGCAGGAGTTTAATAGCAATTTTTGTAAGCAAAGTTACATTCCATCTCTAAGTCAAATTGGTCAAAGCTTCTCCAGTATTTACAAAACATGATAGACAAGATGCTACACAAAACCATTGCATCTGAAGATTTTTTCCTTATTCTCAAAGACGACTGGAAAAGAAAGCATTGTCTGCTGTAATCAAAAACATACCACAGTATAAACAGTAACCATTCCACTTATCACAGCTTGGTTGAGTTTAAAATTTGTGTTTAAAAGGTCCAAGATGACTGCAGTTTTACAAAAATGGGCAGGGTGGAAAGTTGCAAACTTCATGTGCTTCTGGATATCAAGATTTGTTTTTATACAATAGTCACAGTTAAAAACACCCTGCTGGTAATACATAATTACACTTTATTAAGGTCATAAACCAGCAATAAACAATAAAGCCTATACAACTTGTAGTTCTACTTAATCACTGACTGGTACAGCTAACATGAGATAAGTGAAAAGTTCCTATGGTTTAAATGAACTCCTAAGACTATGATCTTTTTAAAAATCTGGGTATTGGTGTTTTTTTCTTTTTTTCCACTTTCCTTCTTAATCAAGACTTGTAGTGTTGTAAACCTGCCTCACAAAATACATCGTAATAACTTTTCTTTAAAAAAAAAAAAAGACTAAGCCTTTACACCCTCCTTTCTAGTGGTACATTGTCTTGGCAATGCTATGCACCACTAAATTTCTCCATCGTGGCTCCTATCACTTCATCGGATATCCCTTTTTGACCCACCCATCTCCTTCATATATGGGCATGTCCATAGATTGACAAAGAAAGTTTACATTTTTGAATAAAGATGCAAAGTATGCAAAAAACATTAATACTGATGCAAAAAATAAAAATAAAAGAGAAACAAGGCAGAGGAAGGTAACTAAGCTCTCCTCGACCTGTTGGAATGGTGGTAACAGAATGATCTGAGATGGGATCTGTGGGTAGGTGGTTAAAAACAAAATTTGCTGCTTAAAAAAAAGTAAAATAAGAAAAGACATCTTTAAAATCAATCCCTGGTTGTAGACAAGTTCTCCAAAACCAGTACCTGGCACCACTCCAACAAACAAACGGGGGGGAGAAAAGTTCTTCGATTATCTCAAAAAATCTTGCCCTTTTACTCTGCCGCCTCCGCTGGGGGGGCTTCTGGACTGCACTCGGGCTGGGCCTCCTGTGAGGGAGCTGCGCAGGCTGACGACGCCGCAGCGGCCGCCGCCTCCTCCGCGGGGGCCACCTCCTGCTCCGGGGGCGCGCCGGGCCCCGCGGCCGAGGGCGCCTCGCAGGTGGCCGCGCTGGCCCCGGCCTCCTCGGTCTTCTCCTCTGCCTTGCTGGGCTCCTCGGCGGCCTTGGCCTCCTCGCTAGCGGACGGCTTCTCGGGCACGACGGCGGCCTCCTCGGGCTTGGCCTCCTGCGGGTCGCCCCCCGCCGCCCCCTGCTCGCCCGCGGCCGCCTCCTCGCTCGGCGCCGCCGCCGGCTCCCCGGAGGCCGCGCCCGCAGCCTCGCCGGCGGCCGCAGCGGCGCCCCCGGCGGCCTCGTCCTTGCCGCCTTCGGCGGAGGCGCCGGCGGTGCCTTCGGCTTCACCGCCCTCTCCCGCTTCCTTCTTGTTCTTCTTGAAGGAGAAGCCGCTCAGCTTGAAAGACTTCTTGAAGGAAAAGCGCTTCTTTTTTTTTTTCGGGGTCTCGTTGCTGGGCGAGGGCGTGGCCCCGTCCTCGGCCTTGGGCGAAGACGTCGAGGAGGCGGCTGACGCGGCCTCCCCCTCCGCGGCCGTGGGCGAGCCGGGCTCGGCGGCCTCGCCCTCCGCGGGGGCCTCCTTCTCCGCAGGGCTGGCCCCGGCCTCGGGGGCGGCGGCGGCCAGCTCATCTTTCTCGGCCGCGGCTGGCGACGCCGCCCCGCTCCCGGCGGCCGCGGGCTCCTCCTTGTCGGCGGCCGGGGCGCTGCCGTTAGCCTGCAGCTCCTCCTTGGCGCCGGGCTCGGCGGCCGCGGGAGAAGCGTCGCCGTTTACCTTCACGTGGCCATTTTCCTGCGGGGCAGAGAAAGCGGGAGGTCACTGAAGGGGGCCTGGGCCTGTCATCCCCGCCCCCACTCCAGGACCGGGAGGGACTGGCGTCCCCCGGGGCCCCTCTGGTTTTGGAGACCTTCTCCTTCATGGGGAGGCAGTATTGGATGCCCAGAGGAGAGTTCCTCGAAGACCTGGGGGCAGTGCTGTTTGGGATGTCTAAAGGAACTGAGGAAGCCTCGACTACGCAATAAATGCCCCCGAGGCCTTAAAAGGGCCGAGTCTGAAACGTGGAAAGCAAAGGGTAACCCATTCCAACCTTTGCCTCAAGGGCTTTGGGATAAAGGAGTCACGTAATATATGATACGCCAAACGCCCTTTGGAGGGAGGCACAGAGCCGGAGCGGGTGATCTACGCCTAGGTTACACATCCCCCTTTCTCCCTAAACTCTAAAGGCGCCTTCAAAACACCAAGAACTCCCAGGGGGATCCCAGCGTTCCAGCCAGAAGTGCCTGGGCTGCGCGCGCAAAGGCCCTACGCCCGCCAAGGGCCTGGGGTCGGCAGGGGGCGCTGCGGCTCCACGGCGCGGAGCGGGGCGCAGGCGGGCGCGGAGGGGCGGGGCGGCCGGGCCACCCCGCCCTGCCGGGTCGGGCCCTGCCCGCTAGCCAAGGCGCCCCCAAGCCCGGATAGCGCAGCGCGGAGTCCGCAAACAAAGCTCAGGTGGCATCCTAGTCTGGATAAAACTAACAAGGCAGGGGGAAACCGATTATTTCAGAGGTCTCGCCTCTTTTTCCACGCCCACCTTCGCCAGTGATTCTGCGAAGCCCGGGCGCGCCCAGGCGGCTCGTTTTGCATTTTTAACGGGTTCAAAGCCTCTTGGCAGAGCTTGCCGCCGAAGCAACACGGCCTCTGCTCTAGGAAAAGAGGCGGGGTGGGTGCCCGGTGTTTGCGAAGCAGCCACCCTTGGCCGACCTCTCGGGCCCACCCAACCGTAGCCATCCTCCTGGGTTCGGGCATCGCAGGGGCAGCCCCCGCAGTGGTCCAGGCGGCACGCACAGCAACAATCTCGACCGAAACACAAGAACTGCCTCTGGTTGACCATCTGGACAGGTTCTTCAAGGACCCACAGTCTTCCCACACTAGGGAGACCATTTAAAAGTCAGATGGGTGTGTAATTCCAGAGACAACTACGAATAAAGATTTAGAACAGTGGGAAAAGCCCACCGAAAGGTAGTGAAACCCTTCTGCCCAGCTCCAGCCAGCCAGCCAGCAACCTTTCCAAGAACCCGGGGCACGCCGCCTCGGCATACAATAAGACAGCCCTTCTTCCCTCCTCGCCTTTCTCCACCGCCATCCCTATTCGCCCTCCCCCCGCCCTTCCCTACCCACATACACAATCACACCAGTTCAGAAATCTTGAAGGCGACCCAGTCTCGACAACAAACACGAGAGACACTCAAATACCTTTGTGCCCACTAAACACAAATGCAACCTGGCTGGGTGCGGGGGTGTGGGGTAGCACCTAGCTAGTCACGTTCTGCCAAGCTCCAAACACGCCATTTTAGACGATTTATCATTCATTCCTCCGGTCTACACAAGAATTCACCAGGATTCTCCGGGAACCACTACTTTGGAGTGGGGGGAGACCCCACCTATAAGAAATTGACAATTTAAGCTATCGATTTCCATTCAACTTTCAGACTGGAATCTGGTCACGGTCCTCTCCGCCGAAGGCGCTTCGGGCACGACCAGAAGGGAAGGGGAAGCGTCGGGACTAGAGAAAGACACCAAAGAAATAACCAGAACCACAGGTAGAATTTACCTGCCCATTCGCTTTAGAAGGCGACGAGGCCACAGCCGCCTCTCCAGGCCTCTCCGCGGCGGCTTCTCCCTTCGCAGCGGTCTTGGAGAATTGGGCACCCATGCTGGCTTCTTCAACAAAGAAACTCAACAGATCCAAGGGGGGAACAAAGAGCTTCGGGTTGGTGTAACGACGGGGCAAGCAGTAGCGGCGGCGGCAGCAGCAGCGGCGGCAGCAGCAGCGGCACACACACCGGAGGGAGGGGGGAGTGGGGGTGGTGAAGAGGACAGAACAGAACCGATTAAATACACTCCGGATAAAAAAATTTTAGTCGAAGAGATCAAAAAGCAGCAGCGCAGGAGGGAGGGAAAAAGGGTGGAAAAGTCGAGCACAAAAAAAGGAGCCCAAGTGTAGTTTTTTAAAAAAAGAAGTAATAAAAAAATCCCAGATTTGTAGCCGCACTGTAGACAAGAGGAAAATGGAGAAATCTCCCTGGTTGCTAATAAGATGCGGGGTCCAACGCCCAAGTGCACAGATGAATGGGCTCGCGGGCGCTGACGCGGCCCCCGCGCGCGCCGGCCAATCCGCGCGCCGCACACAAAGCAGGGGGCGGGGCCTGTGCGCCCGGCGAACAATGGAGCCGCGCTTTGCAAACGGTTTGAAAATCAGCCTCAGACCGAGAATTAATGTCCTCCAAATAAATAAATCAATTAAAAAATACATGCCTCTCGCCTCCCTCTGCTTGAAAATACTAATGCATTACTTGATTGGCTTGCTTTGTTTGTAATTAATTAACGCGGGAGGGGTGGTACTTGTGGATGGGGGCGGAGAAAGCGTTAACTTGACTCGCTTTGACTCTGGTCGGTCTATATCCGTGTCTGTCTCCCTCCCCTCCCTCCCCTCCCCCATCTTTCCCGTGTGTTTCTGTGTATGTGTGTATGTATGCGAGTTTTTAAGACAATGGTGGGGATATGTGTGCAGCATGTTTTCTGTCTCTGTGTTCCATATTGGTTTCACAGATACTGCACAGGGTTTGTTTTTCTAACGGTTGCAAATGTGAATTAGCCCCAAATTGAAAGGTATTTAAACCAAGAAGATCGAATTTCATCAAACGAGATCGCGAGTTAGAATTAGGTCTGTAGGCCAGATGTAGAAAATGCAAAAGCAGCACGCAGACGAAGCCACACTCCCTTCTCTATCCCACACTGGCATGAAATAAAATATTTCGAGATTGGCCTGCGGCGCTCATCAACCCCCCGCCCTCCCCGTTCCCAATTAGTGATTTTCCCCCCAACAATATAAAGTGAGGGCCATGTACAAAAGATCGGAAAGGTCTGCATTTTATCATTGTATGAAATGACAGTTTTTCCTCTGTGGTGAAATGAGACACAGCCTAGAGTGTACGAATCCATATTTACAGTTGGGATGCAATTCGCGTGGATATGAATCTTTTTCAGCCTACTGCCAGCTTCGGAGGGACTCTTTTCTTCCTGAACATGTGTGAATGTGCACGCAATCGAGTGGGCTCCTGGAAGGGAGGGAGGCAGCCGCGACGAAACTCTGAACAACCGGATTGACTATTAACAGTTCTAAGGAGAAATTACATATTGAGAGATAGCAAGAACATCCCTGAACGCTCCAAGTCTAACTTGGGTTAGAAAAAAGGTCTACCAGTGTACCTCCATCTGCACCCCTTGCCACCCAAGTACCAGACGCTACTTGTGCGCGAAAGACAGCGCACTGATTTAAAGAATGGAGGGGGAGGGGGGAGAGGCAAAAATCAAGGATACACCCTTATAAGCATTCTCCTACCACCTACATTTTTGCTCCCAAAGTTTTCACTCGTGTCCAAATCAGACTACTTTTTCTCGTTTACATTTAGTGATCCTCAAATGAATAATCTTTAGGTTATGGAGGTGAGAAGCAGTCGGAGGAATGGTTCACTTCTCCCGGTGCTGGCTCTGAATTCTCAAAGTTTTATTTTCCTGCTCATTGTAGGGAAATGGGTCACACTCTGAGTGAAAAAGACGGTTGATTCAAGCCAATAACTCTTTGTTCAAGTACTGCTTTGAAAATCACCAAGCTGCAGATCGTTACATGAAGCTTCGTCTTCTCACTGTCCACTTCTTCAGATGCGTCATTATTCAATCACGAAGTCATATTCCCCAGAGCCGACGTTAAGACGTTTCCGTAGAAGTGTATCTTGCCAAACTTGTTATCACCCTAAGGGAGCCCGCTGGCCTGGCCCAAGACCCCAGCCGCCGCGATGGTTACGAATCCCTTGTATTAGCGTCGTTCTAACTTGAAAAGCCAACTGGGCTGATCCAAAACCACCATCCAGGCGATTCTCAAAAGCTCTTTTAAGCTGTTGATTTCCCCCTACCCCCAACGTGAATCATGCCCCTTCCTTTGCATCCCCCTCCCGGTTAAACTTGGGGCGATTGCTAGCTCGCTTTTGGATTTTCTCCTGACGTGTTCTTAGCCCTCCATTTGGGGGCTGCTTTTATTGCTCCTTTGTTACCAGGCTGCGGTGTAGCTTTCCCGTCTTTTTCTTTCTCGAATGCCTATTTGCCTGGTATCGGCTTGTCTCCTTGGCAACGGCCATGGAGGATTCGGAGCCCCAGGCTGGGGGGAGTGGGAAGGGGCGGAGCCGACGGGGGGTGGGCAGGGAGGTGGTGGAAGAGAAAGAGACGCAGAGCGAGAGACAGAGAGACAGACAGCGAAGCAGATGGCCGCACGAGGGGGCGGAGTCCCGGCGGGGCGTGGACGTCGCGAGCTCGACGGAGCCAATCAATTCCCTCAGCTCCTCCGGGACTAGAAAACAAGTGTAAACACGTAGATTGATTACCCACGAGCGGTCCCTCGTTTAGGGTAGTAAAGTTGGTTTTCTTTCGATAAGAGAGCGCATTTTTAGCGTAGGTTGGAAAGCCGACAGTCCCCAGTAACTGGCAGGGGGAGGCGGTTTGCGGGGCTCTGCCGGGGGGTGGCAGCGGGGGCGGGGGGCGCTGGGTCAACCTCTCCTCAAACTCTCCCGGCGTCGGGCCAGCCGGGGGGAAGCTGCGAATGCGCGAGGCGGGTGAAGGCGGAGGTGAGGAAGGAAGGGGCTGGGAAATGGGAAGAGGTCACTCTGTCTCGGAAACTACATAACGACTGAGAAGGACCTCCAAACAAGACTGGAACCAGTAGGAAGTTGTACAGTGTAAGTACATAGTTCCTCAGGAGTTCGGTGTTCTTACACCCCGAACTAAAGGTTTCAAATCAAGTTCTAAGTATATAAATATGATTATATATATATATATATATATATATGACTAAAGAACCCAAGTGGTCATAGTGAAAATGTAAAACTGGTAAATGCCTGTAGCCATCTCACCAGGAGGAAACAGTCATTTATTCTCTTTTCACCACGCACTAGGGTATTTCTAAGAGGATGACAATCTGTATATGGTTTTCTCTAGAAAAAGAATGATTTATTTAGGATACCTCAAAGTTATTTTTTCCTTAAAATGTTAGCAGTAGAAGGGAATTTTTAGATAGTTCCACAAATTCCTCGAGGGCCTGCTGTATCCCTCAAGGCCTTGTTTTCCCATCAGTGAACAAGAGAGATGCAATGCAATCTTTGGCCTCCAGGAGCTTACTTTCTTTTTCTGGCCGCGTGGCTCGCAGGATCTTAGTTCCCCAACCAGGGATTGAACCACTTCCCTGTAGTGGAAGCCTGGAGCCCTAACCACTGGACCGCCAAGGAATTCCCTAGGAGTTTGCATTTTAGTAGGTTGCTTTAGGTGAATTGGATTATCTAGTTTCATCTAGTCTCTTACCAGATGAAGAAACAGTCCCGGGGAAGTTGCCAGATAATGTCAGTTGGTAGAGCCAGGGATAGAGCTCACCCCCTTGATGATTCCACATCTCCGGCTTCTTCCACTGCTCCCGGCGCTCACTAACCTTCCCTTGATGGCACAGATTCGTTGGATAGGTTGGTTATTCATAACTAAATTATTTCTTCGGCTCCTGCTAAGTACTAGGAAGGGGCTAGACATCAGTTGACACCAGGGAAGAGGATGAACATGTCTGTCCTCTCATGTAACTTCCACTTCGCGTTATTATCTCTTAAAATTTCTTAGAATATGAAGAAAGAGTACAAAGAATGGGATTAACTGTGTGCTTAGAAGAAAGCAAACAAACAAAAAAACAATAACAAAGATGCGGGCCACGTTCTAGATTCCAAATTAAATATACCTTTTTCATTTGAAAGCATTCATTCAACATTCATTCATTCACAAAGTACAAGATCACACTGTGTTAATGGTGTGGTGCTCCGTTTTTCATCTTAGGTTTTATATTACCTGAACTTTAATTCCACAGAAATTGATTAATGTGGAATACAGTGTGGAGCAAAGCAAACACAGCCCGTCATTCATTCAACAGGTATTTATTGATTTCCTATCATGTGCTAGGTATATGGAACATATCAGTGAACAAAAGAGACAAGAAATCTTTATGGAGCTTACATTCTAGAGTAGGGAGAAAACAAACTTTCATAAATGTAAGTAAGCAGATTATATGGAATACTAGTAGTACGTAAGTGTTGGGGTGGGGGCAAAGTTAGGGGGATATGAGTGCAGGGTTGAAATTCTATATAGGAGGTCAGGGAAGGCCTCACTGAGAAGATAAACTTTGAGCAGATTTGAGGAGGTGAGGGAATCGGTCAGGTGCACCTAACCTAGCAAGAGAAGGAGAAATCAGAGTTGAACAAAAAGATCACAAATAGATAAGTCATTATAAATAATCATATGTGTTCTGAAGGGAAATGTAGGGTGCTATAAGATGGTCTAATTTAGTTAAGAGGGTTTCAGAGGGCCTTTTAAAGGAGTGACATTTTAAGAGGAAACCTAAAGGATAAGTAAGCATTAACCAGGTAAAGTGGTGGAAAATTGTATTCAGATGGAGGAAAGCCCCTGAGGAGGGAAGAGTTCAAATGGGTTTGGGGGGAATGTCAAGAGATTGGTTTGGCCATATTTTTGGGTGCCTATAAAATGTTCTAGTAGAAAAGTTAAATGTGCAGGTGTAGGAGTCTGGAGCTCAAAGACTGATTTGGAATGCAAATATAGATATATGATCATTCCAGATGTCATTATTTTCTGAAGCCAAGTCATGAAAGTATACAGAGAGAGTGCAGAAATACCTAAATACCTAAATAACTCTAAATACCTTCTGCCTTAAGAGGCTGGGCAGATATTTGTCAATTATACCTTAATAAAGTATAACATAATAAAACATAAAGTAATAAAGTAAAATAAAAATCAGTGAATAGAAAAAAAGAGAGAGGTTGGGTAGAAAAGAAGGCTAGCTGGCAAAGAAAACTGAGAAGGAACCTCCAAGGAGGAGACAGAAAACCAGGACAATGCCTGTCTGGAAAATCAGTGAAGACAGTGTCTCAAGAAGGAGTGGTTAGTTTTGTCAAATGCTGTTGAGAAGTCAAATAAAGACTGAAAAGTTTCCATTGGCTGTTGCTGGTTATAGAACAGCATTCTGTATACAGAATACAGAAGTTACTAGTTATGGGCTGCAGAGCAGTTTTTATCCTATGGTGAGAGTGGAATGCAGATTTAGTGTGTTAAAGAGTAAATGGGAGGTGAAGAAGATGACAGCATAAATAGTCCCTTCGTCATGAAGCTTGGCTGGGTAGAGGGTGTAGAGAGACAGGGAAGTAGCTGGAAAGGGAAGGTGTAATGTTTTTTGTTTGGGTTTGTGTTGTCTTGGATGGAAGATATTAGAGCAAAGTTAACTACTCTGGAAATTAATCCAGTAGAAAGGAAAATGTTACAGATATAAGAGAGAAAAAGAATAGTGAATGGAATGAGGTCCCTAAGAATGCAGGAGGGAATGGAGATGTAGGGCACATGCTGAGATACTGACTTTTGAAAGACTCTACTCCTTTCCTGTAACAGGGGAAGAAGAGGATGGTCAAGATTGACATGGCTGGAAGATGAGAGAACTCCCTCCTGATGGTTTCTACTTGCCTTTGAAATTCATCAGCTAAGGGCGAGGAAGAGAAGTCGGGGTGTGATTATATTATAGAAGGTATGGAATAATAATGGGGAAGCATAGGATTGAGACTTTTGGGCATAGTAAGATTTTAGAGCAATAATGAGCACCCATTTGAGGTTGATAAATCCCAATGATGCTTAGCCAGTATATCAGAGTTTCTCTCTCAAATAAATTCTTAAGTGAAAAATAGTATCTATTACAATCCTCTTTAAGATTACCAGCTATTCACTTTCCCAGCCTATACCCAGTTTTTTAAAATTGAAGTATAGTTGATTTACAGTGTTGTGTTACTTACTGCTGTACAGCAAAGTGACTCAGTTATGCATATATATGCATTCTTTTTCATATTCTTTTCCATTATGGTTTATCACAGGATATTGAATATAGTTTACTGTGCTATACAGTAGGACCTTGCTGTTTATCCATTCTATATATACCAGTTTGCATCTGCTAATCCCAAACTCCCAGTCCGACCCTCACCAATCCCCCACCCCCTTGGCAACCACCAGGCTATTCGCTGTGTCCCTGATTCTGTTTCATAGATAGGTTCATTTGTGTCATATTTTAAGATTCCACATATAAGTGATATCATATGGTATTTGTCTTTCTTTTTTTAAAAATTTATTTATTTTTGGCTGTTTTGGGTCTTTGTTGCTGCACGCGGGCTTTCTCTAGTTGCGGCAAGTGGGGGGCTACTCTTCATTGCGATGCACGGGCTTCTCATTGCGGTGGCTTCTCTTGTTGTGAAGCTCAAGAGACGGGCTCTAGGCACACGGGCTTCAGTAGTTGTGGCACGCAGGCTCAGTAGTTGTGGCGCACAGACTTAGTTACTCCATGGCATGTGGGATCTTCCCGGACCAGGGATTGAACCCATGTCTCCTGCATTGGCAGGCGGATTCTTAGCCACTGCACCACTAGGGAAGTCCCTGTCTTTCTCTTTCTGACTGACTTCACTTAGTATGATCATCTGTAGTTGCATCCATATTGTTGCAAATGGCATTATTTTGTTCTTTTTTATGGTTGAGTAGTATTCCATTATATAAACGTACCACATCTTCTTTATCCATTCATCTGTTGATGGACATTTAGGTTGTTTCCACCTCTTGGCTATTATGAATAATGTTGCTATCCAATTTGTATTATGCCTATACAGTCAATATCTGCACAAAAATATAGAGTAAACTAGGTCTTCTTTTATAAACTCCATTTCAGTTAATCCTGTATGATTTTGTACAGATATGTATAAATAGAATGGAAAAGGGAAGAGAACCTACTGGGTGCTAGGCACTGCACCATGTGAGCCTGTGCTAGGCTTGTGTTTCACCCTTACAACAAACCCATGGACTTGAATCATTATCCCCATTTTATAGATTTGGAAATTGATGTTCAGCAAGATTTGGGAAGTGAAATTCAACTAGTGTGTTAACCATTGTGTGTTGAGGGCTATCTGATTTTAGGAATCTAATAAAATCTCAAGTGGTTGTAACAGCAAAGTGGGCTGTCATAGTAGGAGCTTTATTAATTTTTTAATTGGTACCATGTACTGAAATTTTAACTTTAAACTTGCTTTAGTGTTCTTTATTAACTATCCAATTGCACTCAAATTAAAGATTCTTTCATGGTTAGGAAACATCAGAGTCACTGATTATCTGATCTGAAGGCTCAAGGACTAATACCTAGAATAGGAATGAAGCTTCTGGAATGTTAGATCCCCTCCGGATACTTAGGTGATTACTACAAAACCACTAGAAGCTTGAGTATATTTTTAATTACTGCTCTTCAGGCGTATTGATCGACTTAGCAAGAGTTTATATATTTGAAAAAGTCCCAAAGGGTAAGATACACTCTAGATTAGAGAAAGGTTAAAAAAAAAAAGCAGGAAAACCCCCAAAATTTTAAAGAAAAAGTTTTCTCCAGAAATTTTGAATCAAAGCTTATCTACAGTAGCATTTTCTAGAATTTGCAGTATTTACCCTCTAAGGGACAGGCTGAAAACTTTCCGTATCAGCTTTTGAAAGAGCTGAGTTGGGAGAGGGAGATAATTCCCTTCCCATCTTTGTTTCCAGAGGTAACAGGCAAGTAAATAAAGAAAAACAATCAAAGTTTACATTAAAAGGATATGGTTCCTAGTCTTATAGAGTTATCTAACTAGTCAGCCAGAAATGAGAGTAGAAAATTCACATGGAAAAAAAGTTGAATTTTCAGTGTGACATAATAGGAACCATGCAAAGGTTCATTTTTCATTGTTATTTGAAAGTCATGGGGCTTCCCTGGTGGTGCAGTGGTTAAGAATCTGCCTGCCAATGCAGGGGACATAGGTTCGATTCCTGGTCTGGGAATATCCCACATGCCGTGGAGCAGCTAAGCCCGTGAGCCACAACTACTGAGCCTGCGCTCTAGAGCCCGCAAGCCACAACTACGGAGCCGGCGTGCCGCAACTACTGAAGCCCGTGCACCTAGAGCCCGTGCTCCACAACAAGAGAAGCCACCGCAATGAGAAGCCTGCACACCACAACGAAGAGTAGCCCCCGCTCGCCACAACTAGAGAAAGCCTGCAAGCAGCAATGAAGACCAAGCACAGCCCAAAATAAATTTATAAAAAAATAAAAATAAAGTCATAAATACTTTCTGATATTAAAAAGTAGATTAAATCCCTGAGATACTTGAACTATTCTATGGCTCAAGAAATTAAAGTATAAAATCATATCAAACATTTATCTTTATTCCAAATGATAATGGAGTTTTTAAAAAAGGATATGTTAACCTTTAGAAATCACTTGTTGCAGCCAATAAATTGACAAGTTTTTATTAAGCTGCTGCTAAACCAGACTTCATTAAGGCCCCCTCCAGTCTGATGGACATTTCAGTGCCTTTAGCACTCTGTTAGGCTTTCTGATGGGATGATTGGGAAGGATGATGACATTCATTTTTTCAACCGATATTTATTAAGCACCTACTTTATACCAAGCACTGGGTGATAGTGCTTTGCCTACGATAGCTCCGCAGAATCCTGTCTCCGCGGATTCAGAGATAGGATTACTCTGAATCCGCAGAGTAATTTTATAAGGTAGAAACCATTGCTTCCTATGTCTTCACAAATCAAGTCCTGCAGAGGTTACATAACATGTTCAATTTTTTGCTGCTTTTAAGTGGTCTGGGCTGGGTTGGGTTCTGAATCCAGCTCTTGGTGTTTCCAAAGCTTGTGGCACTGTTTCCCTGGATACCATGCTGTCTTAAAGTAAGAATTTTACTGGCTGTTTCCAGTTCTCCTGGAGGTTACAAAAATGCCCAAGAGACACTAGAAATTAACCAAAAGGCATTCAACTTCATTTATGCATTGTGAGAGAAGTATTTAGGGCCACGTCCATAAAATGAGAATTAGCATTCAGAAAATCACACACGCACACGCACACAAAATCTGACAGATAAGATTCTTGAACCTGGAAACATCCTTAGTAACTCTATCCAGAATATAGTTATTGCAAATCAGATATTGGTGTAATTAAATAAAAACATGGTTAAGTTGCACTCAGATCTCACCTCTATCTTTTCTGGAGGCAGAAGTGTGAGTCTGGCTGAGGGCAGAGTGAAGCCATTGGAATGTAGGTAAAACAGAGTGTAGAACTAGAAAGAGGAAGTTACAGTTGGGAAGGAAATCAAGATATGAGATGGAAGGTGAGATCAGAGATGAGAAGGTGCAGGACCACTGTAGGAAGACTGTAAGTATTCCTGCAAAGAAAGAAAATCACAGCAGAGAATGTAGGGGTGATGACAATGGGACATTCTTCCATTAAGTCTGCAGTTGGAATTTGATTTACATTGTGGTTGTAGGTTTTAAAATTTAAAGCAATTTTACATATGTTTCATTTAATACCCACAGTAAATTAAGTCATCAATTAAGTTAATTCCCAATGATAAGAGAGTTAAATAATTTGCTTCAAGTCCTAACTATAGCTGCTCAGACCAGCCAGTGTCTTGTGGTCGGCGGGGACAAACAGGGACTTTCTCACTGTCCCATCCTGCTGTCTCTGCCCTTGTGTAGCCTTTTCCCACTCCTATTCCACCTTAATACTTAATAAAAGAATAATCATGCTGTGTTTCTAATTGATTTCGAGTTTTGTTCTCATTGCTTCAAATACTACTTTTATGCCAGTGACATTAAAATCAGAAATACCTGTCCTAACTGCTACCCCAAATTCCAGATCTGTATTTTCTGCTGTCTCCTTACTGGGCATTGCTGTGTGTCTATTTCTCACCACTCCCTCAAACTCAGGTTATCATTTTCCCACCCAAACCAGCATCACATTCTGAAAGGATTTCTTTAGCTTTCTTGGAGACATTTTGGACTCATTTTTCTCCCTCACTTTCCAGGCTAAGAATAGAACCAGATATAGGACCCCCTTTAGGTTTCAGTGGCCACTCTACACAATATATACATATATTAAATCCTTACATTGTACACAAACTAATACAATGCTAATATGGCAATTACATCAATTAAAAAAAAGACAAACAAAAAGAATTAAAAACTAAAACAAACTAAAACAAAGCCTGAAGCTTTGCCTGTTTGGCCAGCTCATAAACTTTTCTTTCCATCTCCACATCTCTCTTTCACATCTTGGACACATTTTTCCTTATGTTACCTTTTCTCTCTTTAAAATTACCATTTGTTAGACTTTACAAGATATAAAAATAATTCAGTAGTAAGGAAAGTACTGGAATTCTCATCGTATGATTTATTACAGCTCAGAACACCCCATGGATCAGCTTTGTCAAATTATGTTGATTTTTTCCTTTCAAACAACTTTGGTATTTTCTCAGCCAGTGCTAAAATTGAAATCAAGGTTTTCGATGCGTTCTGCCTGAATTACCTCCTAGGTAGTTTCTCCCCTCTCTAGGACATTCTATGCCACAAATATCTCCCCTCTAACTCCCTTGATCAAAAACTGACTTTCAGCTGCCTGGGATCTAACCCTCCTTTCCTGACTTCCAAAATACTTTATAATCTGTCCCCATAATCTCCAGGCAGAGGAGTAGTTTGGGTCATTGAGGGACAATTTATTAAACTCCTCCCTGTAATTGTTTCATCCACCTCCTGGCAAAGAACTAGTAATTACAAGTTGTTAGTATAGCCCCATTAAATATTCTTTATAGAGAGAAGGTTGAAGAACTTCTTCTTCAAGGTATTTCATAATTTAAAACAATTTAGGAAGCCAGTTCTCCACCGGCTTCTCTTCTTAGGGGTGAAAAAGGAGCAGATTTCAAGGAGATGGTGGACTGATCTCCCTTTTTGTCAAAGAGAGAGTCCTGACTTTGAACTTCTCATGTCCTTTTCCAGTCTCGTATGTTTGACCCAACCACAAGAACCATTGCACCAGAAGAGGCAAAAACCCCCTAAGAGGGAGAGAAGAGAAAACAGCAACTGGTAAATCATAGACATTTCCTCCTGATTATGTAGACAAGACCAGTTTTTCCTTCCTGATGAAAATATTTTTTCATGTCTGTAACATTTCATTTTCTCACACTAACACTTAATTTCCTTGGCTGGATCTCCTGTCTTTTTTTTTCCCCCACCATACTTTAAATGTCCTAACTACTTTTAGTGAATTTAAACTACACAGTGTCCATTAATTGCCTAAAACAGGTAATATTTCCCCCTGTATTTGTTTTATATTCTTTTCACTCGATGGCAAAAACTATCTGCAACTTTTGAATTTACAAAATCCATGTTATGATAATTGTGGTTTCTTGAGAGTATCCCATAATAAGCAAGACAGAATTGTTATATTTTAGACTTTAGACTTCATCACTACTTTTTTGAAAAGAATTCGATTTTCACTTGATTCATTCAATTTAATGGTAGAAAACAGTAAAACATTATTTGACACCAGATAGGCAAACGTCTACTTATGTTGTTATGTCCGTATCTTTCAACTTAATTCTTTTTTAAGTCCTTAATGAGTCTTCAGGATGATTTCATAAAATATATTAAGATGTAGTTTATGTCACTGTATGAATATATATATTACATTATATATTATTTATATTTACATTATCTATATTATATATCACATATGATTATTATAGTGTAGTATACATGGGGTACAATAGGAAGTTGAGAACATTGATTTTCATTGTCATTGTATCAGCACTCATAGGAACAAGCAGCTATCCTTTGAAATGATCACTTTGTCAGAACACCCATCAGACAAGTGCCAATCTTTAAATCAGTTTGGGGAACATTCCTCTTTGGGTCAGGCCTCACAAGCCACACAAGAAACTCTGCCTCAGTATTTTATAACTGTGTTTTATGATGATAATTTTTATTACTATAAACTGTATACCACTTTGATCACTGACTTTAATAATACTAACACCTTCTAGGTACATGAAAAAATGTTCAATTAACTTTCAAAATATAATTTTATTCACTGTGCTTTTGGCTGTCTTTAAAATTAATACTTGTCTTTAGAGAGTGTGCCACTCTTGGGGTGAAGCAGCCGTGGTGTAGTGGGACTGCGGTATTTGAGGACATAGGTTCAATTTCAGGTTCAAACACTTGGTAGCTATGTTGTGACCTTAGACAGTTGACTGAGGTTCTCTGAGCCCTTTGCAAGATATGGATAAAAATTCATATCTTAATGAGTTTTTAGGGTAATGTATTATTGTTGTTTTAAGATGTACTGTGTGAGAGGTTTTCTGTTGGGATTTGAATGAAAATAGGCAGGAGATAAGAGAAATGTTTTGAGATAATACATGTTGTTACATGTATGTAAAATACTTGTTATTGCATGTATATATAATACATGTATTATATATACATGTTATTACATGTGTATATAATACATGTTATATAGCCTGGGAGCCAGCACTTAGTAAGTCCTCGATAAATGCGGGGGTTCTTTTTCTTCTTGGAATAAGGGGGAATCAGGGAAAACCTCAGAAGAGATTTTGAAGTAAAAGGGAAATAAGCAAACATATATCAGTAGAGCTGTTATTAAGTACTCGTTTAAGTAAGGATTTGCAGTGAACCCATATCTTGACTTCTCTCTTGGGCAGAATTCCTGAAGGAATTCTGAGAGAAGCTGACTAGAGACTAGAGAAGGTGCTAGAAGGTAGTAGAATTGGTAGTTGTCTTTTTCTTCCAGTAAGCCAGCTGCTCTCATGAGGGAGGTGGGATTATATTTCTTAATTAATGTTAATTTTAGTTAATGTTTAGACTTTTACATGATTAAGCAAATGCTATATCTCCACATTTTGCTTTTCTTATAACTGTCTTTTCTCAATCTGTGCTTTTCCTGAAATATGCTACAAAACCGAGCTGTTTAATATAAGTCGGCATTTTGCCCTCCTTCCTTGCACATCTCTTCATCTGAGGCTTAGCCAGCAGAGAGGTGTCAGAATAAAACCACAATTTGAAAAATCTGCAATAGATTTTTTTTAATCCCACCCTTCTCATAGAAAGCCCAGGTAGAGTAATGAGTATCTTCAGGTTCTCGCTCTTTATTTTCCCTGAGTGCTAATCAAAAATCTTGTTAGCAGCAATCTATTAATAATTTATTTATGCCCTGAATTTCTTTGGGCAGTATTTTGTTATCCATATACAAATTTTATTTTTGCAGTTTTTGCTTTTTTCTCCAATTTTGAAAAAAATATTAAAAGAGGATCATATTTATAACAATTATGATCCTCACAGTGATTTTCATCATCATCATGATTACAAAATGTGAAATGTGTGTATACCAGGAGGCAGGAAGCATCATTCATTCTGCTTGGTGTAGCAGTTAGGAGTTCTACGATCAAATAAACTTAGTTTTGGGTCTAGGCTCTGTGAAGCAAGCACTGGTACCATTTCAATGATGGGAAAGATACCAAGGTTTGGAAAGGTGAAGTGATTTTGCTTAGATCACACTGAAAATAAGCAGCAAAAGTACTCTCAAGGGCCTGGAAATTGCGTTTAAAAGTGCACTTTCCCTTACAGAGCAAGAACCTTAGAACTTCATGGAAGATTAGACATCACATTCAAACTGTGCTCTTGCTATGCAGTGCCACCAGTATCATGTGATGCAGGGTTGATGTCTAGCCCAAATTTAAACGTACCTTCATGTTGAATAATGAATCTGACTGAAGAAAATAATCTCATAAGTCTCTGAATCATAAGAAATTGGAACAATAGACTCTTATAAGGTTAAAATTTCTTAAATTGGAGTAATACTTACAT
Source organism: Globicephala melas (assembly GCF_963455315.2). Lineage (NCBI taxonomy): Eukaryota > Metazoa > Chordata > Mammalia > Artiodactyla > Delphinidae > Globicephala > Globicephala melas. The sequence goes on along the minus strand of NC_083327.1, from coordinate 43,359,290 downwards.
TGCTAGAATTTGGGGATTTGTTTATTTATTTATTTTGGGCTGTGCCGCGCAGCATGTGGGATCTTAGTTCCCCAACCAGGGATTGAACCTGCGCCCACTGCATTGGAAGCACAGAGTCTTGACCACTGGACCACCAGGGAAGTCTCTGGGATTTATTTTTAAACTAATATTTCTTTAAAGTCCTCACATAAGTGAAACCTCAGCAAAATTTCTTAAATATTAATCTCAAACTTCACCTATAAAATAAAGCTATAAAATGTCATCACATTCATAAAATTGAAAAACATTATAATTAAGCTTAGCATTTGTCTTTTATTTATTATGGTTGCAAAAGCATAGTCGTAGTTTCAGCAATTATCAGTACAGCATGACTCTATCATCAAGTGCTTTGACACTAGGATAAATCTGCAAATATCACTAAATAAAAGCGATACTAGAGTTCTCTTATCAAATACTTAAGTGGAAGTAAATGGGTAGATTCTGGCTTAGTGATGCATCCCAACAATTTCTCAGGTGGATAGTCAGGAGGAAGCCTGATGTATTGTATCCCTTGATTATACAAAATTCTCCAGCAGTTTCTCTAGAATAAGTAGGTATGTATTGCTAATTCCATATCACAAGGAGAAGAACTCTGAAAGATTTAACTACCTCTGTATCATTTTTCTATATTTTTAAGCACAGGGCCTTAAGTAAAATACCGTTATGCCTATTAGATTAGATCAAATGTAACGATAAAAATTTGCAATGTGTAGTGTAGGCAGCCCATTTAAATGTTGATCCAGTCAAATATAGATTTAGTAGATGATAAAAATCTGGCTTGTTCTAAATACAGAAAGGGTAGGAAAGGCACTGACTGAAAGGATCAAAGATGAAGGGATCCAGGTTGCCCAGAGTGGAGGCCAGTTGAGGTAAAGATCACAAAATAAAATAAAGAAAATATGGTTTGTCTTGGTTCAGGAGGTACCTGAATTTGCAGTGCTTGTGGAGATAATCATCAAATACTGGAGAGGGTCTTGGTGTCTTCATGAAGCCGTATGTGAGGATGAGGATTCTGACATCCTTGTTTTTAGGGGTGGCTCCTACCTTGATAATGAGTCAGCTATGAACCTTCCTTGATACCTGTTATGCAGAAGCCAAGTGGAGTGTCCCACAAGCGAATGATGGGACTTAAAGAAGTATTGTATTTTAGTGAAACTCTTATATCACTCTACACAGGGGTCTCACAGAATTTTTTGGCTCTGAATTTTGGTGTCTGTGGCTCTTCTCTGGTGAAATCGAGCCTGGGAAAGCATGGTGCAGAAAGTGATCCAGTACATTAAATACTATTTCTGTTCTTTGTTTTGCTGTCTTTCGTCCAGGTCCTCTTGACAGGAAATTTATTATTATTATTTTTTAGGAAATTTATTATTTTTTAAAAAAGAAGTATTTCATTTTGAAAACGAAAATGTTTATAATAATTACATGTCAGCTTCAATATCTCTACTATTTGTTCCTTGTTCTCATTGCTGCTCACATGAAACCCTCAAGCTCAGTCAGGTAAACCTCCACTGTTTCATGAGGCAGCCATACCTGGAATGAGAGCGCTTGGGATCTAGTACCCAGACAGGAGGTGGAAGTAGCCCTCTCAGGATACCAGTGCCCCAGCTTTTCACAGAGGAATTGATGCTTCTTTGGCTGACCCCTGTTTTCTCTGCCAAAGAACATTTGGAAGAGATTTGCATCATGTAACTTGCCTCGTTGGCAATTTTGTTTCTTTCTTAGCCAAGGAGAAGCAAGGGGTTCATCAAACCAAATTTGAACCTTCAGCTACTCCATTTGAAAAATCATGATGGTTGGTATAAGAATCAGCAAGGTCTTTGAAGTTCTCTGGCATGCAAGGCAAATTATAACTGGCTTCTTAACTGAAATTTAAGTTTCCTTTTGAGTTGTTTGGTATCCTGGGCACAGAGTTACCAGACTTCCATAACCATCACCATGGGTATTTTTATATTACAATTATATATTATGTTTCATCTTTCACTAGGTATGTTTCATCCTTTATTTGAATAGTTAGGCCAAGAGAATACAAATTTAGTCTTGAGTTGAATAAATTCAAGTTGCACAATAATTAGGTGATTATTGAGAAAGAAGTATTTTATTACCCTCATACTGGGTTTTTATATCCAGTAGAGCACCAGTAATGGAATTTCTTGTAATCAAGTATGATAGAAGTTCACTAAGAACCTGAATCTTCTTTAGACATTACCAATTAATAGAAATGAATATTCCATTTAAAGTTATTGTAAAATATTGGCTATATTCCCTGTGCTGTACAATATATCCTTGTAGCTTATTTGTTTTATACATAGTAGTTTGTACCTCTTCATCCCCCTCCCCCTACCTTCCCCCTCCCCCTTCCCTCTCCCCACTGGTGACCACCTGTTTGTTCTCTGTATCTGTGAGTCTGTTTCTGTTTTGCTATATTCATTTATTTGTTTTATTTTTTTGGGATTCCACATATAGGTGATAACGTAAAGTGTTTGTCTTTGTCCATCTGATTTACTTCACTGGGTGTGATACCCTCCAGGTCCATCCATGTTGTTGCAGATGGCAGAATTTCATTCTTTTTTATGGCTGAGTGATATTCCATACGCATATATATGTATATACACTCATATACGTGTGTGTGTGTGTGTGTGTGTGTGCGCGCGTGTGCGCGTGCACCGTATCTTCTTTATCCATTCATCTGTTGATGGTTGCTTGGGTTGCTTCCATGTCTTGCCTGTTGTGGATAGTGCTGCTGTGGGCCTTGGGGTGCATGTATCTTTTTGAATTAGTGTTTTCCTTTTCTTTGGATGTATGCCCAGGATTGGGATTGCTGGATCATATGGTAGTTCTATTTTTGATTTTTTGAGGAGCCTCCATGCTGTTTTCCATGGTGGCTACACCAATTTGCCTTCCCACCAGCAGTGTACAGGGGTTCCCTTTTCCACATCTTTGCCAGCATCTGTCATCTGTGGTCTTTTGATGATGGCCATTCTGATGAGCATGGGGTGATATCTCACTGTGGGTTTGATTTGCATTTCCCTGATGGTTGGTTGGTGATGTTCAGCATCTTTTCACATGCCTATTGGCCATTTGTATGTCTTCTTTGGAAAAATGTCTATTTAGGTCTTCTGTTGGGCACTGCTTTTTTGTACTTCTTCTTGCTCAAAGCTTTCACTGTCTGGCGGGTCCCCTGGATTTCTCTCCACTCTACTATTGGCTGAGTCTATGCATCTCAAATGCCCCAAGTCAGGGGATCTTCTAGAGAGTCAGTCACTACCCATAGAGCACATCTGTTGTACCGAGCTCTAGCATCAGGTCAGCACCAGCCTAGAGACAGATGGTTATCCTGGTTTAGGAGTTGCTCCAGGCTCTGCCCCAAGCAAACGTGGCCAGGGGGTTGATGTCGTGATGGCTACATTTGAGAGACTCCTCGAAGTGGTCTGTGGACACACTTGGCACCAGAGTAACTGGCAGAAGAAATAACCTTTCCGGGAGAATGACCTTTGAGGTCACTTCTATCTCTAAGAGTCTCTGACTGCCAATTCTGAATGAGATTCAATTAGTATGTGTTGGATGATTGCTGCATGCCAGGTATTCTCCCATACACTGTCTCATTTATTTCTTGTAACAAACCAGGGAGTGTTTTTACCTTAGTTCACTGAATCTAAGATGCTACTAGTTATAAGCTGAACCATTATTTTATGTACCATTAAGATTGAAAGAAAATTGCCAGTTAAATTTTGACACAATATTCTCATTACTTAGCTTTTCATTTAAGTGTGCATATCAAAACAGCTTTCTTAGACTTATATAGACATAGTTTCTTATTTACATATCATTTTTTGTATATACATTGAAAAGAAAATATAGTAAAATAAATCAGTTAAGGTATTCTGGAAAAAAATAGAAATGGATATTCAATAAATCAATCAACATGTATTTATTTAATGCTTCTTTTTTTTGCAACATTCCAGGTTTTTAAAAATATTTATTTATATATTTATTTATTTATTTTGGCTACACTGGGTCTTAGTTGCAGCATGTGTGATCTTTTAGTTGTGTCATGCGGACTTCTTAGTTGCAGCACGTGGACTTCTTAGTAGCGACATGCAAACTCTTAGTTGTGTATGCACGTGGGATCTAGTTCCCTGACTAGGGATCGAACCTGGGATCCCTGCGTTGGGAGCATGGAGTCTTACCCACTGGACCACCAGGGAAGTCCCTATTTAATGCTTCTGAGTTTAAAGATTTTAAAGTACTGCTGTCAGACTCTGTCGTGATGGCAACAGAGCTTCCTAGAACCTGGAAGGGATGGCATTCTCACTGCACCCGATTTGAGTACAGTTATAGTGGATCATTCTTTAGTGAGAGTCAGCTAACCGACCCCTCCCCTTAACCCCTACCTTTGATCATTGGCCTCACACACTAAAACATTGACTTCCTGTTATGCTCACAGAAAATAGAACCATGAGGTGCTCATGAACTTTTAAGTTGAGGTACCATTATTGAAATTCATGCACTGTGACGTAGGTGTGTGATAAACACTTGAAATAAATGATTAGTATTCTTTTCTTCTCTGGGATTAAGAAAAACTATAATACGAGTATATGTGATAAGAACTGCCCTCTCTTCTAATTGCCCTGCTGTCTCTAAGTGCTTTTATGCCCTTTCTAAGCCCAGTTTTGTCCTCGGTGGTTGGCCTGTGGTAACTTAGCCTGTAGGAATTTTCTTCCAGGGCACAATCTTCTGTACCAAGAATCAGCAACATTTTTATGGAAAGGGTCAGATATATTAGTTTCCTAGGCTGCCACTAAACATACCACTAAACAACAGAAATTCATTTCTGTTAGTGTTTGAAAACAACAGAAATTTATTCTCTTACAGTTTGGAGGCTCTGAGGAAGAAACTATTCATGCCTCTTTTTGAGCTTCTGGTCATTGCTGGCAATCCTTGGTGTTCCTGGGCTAGTAAATGCCTCACTCCAATCTCAGTTTCTATCTCCACGAGATTCCTTCCGTGTATTTCTTTGTCTTTTCTTCTTATAAGGACACCAGTCATTGGACTTAGGGTCTCCTCTATTCCTGTATGACCTCATCTTAACTTAATTTGATCTACTAAGACCCTATTACCGCATAAGACCACACTGTGAGGGTCCAGGCTGACATGAATATTTTGTTTCTGTTGAACCCACTACAGAGGGCCATGAAATTACTCAACTTTGTTGTCACACAAAAGCAGCCACAGACAATACCTAAACAAATGAGTGGGCTGTGTTCCAATAACATTTAATTTATAGACACTGAAATTTGAATTATATATAATTTTCACATGTCCTGAAGCATGGTTCTTCTTTTGATTTTTATGCAACAATTTAAAAGACATTTCTTAGTTTGTGGGCCGTATAAAAACAGGCGGGGGTTGGGGACAGCCAGATTTGACCCATAGTTTGCCAACATCTGATATATAGTGTTGGTCAGCAGACAGAGGTAACTATATGGTAATTCTTCTTCCTTCTGCTCATAAACAAAAGAACCAAATTCTGAGAAAATCTGTTTGTGATTTGCATCAAGCAGTTTTTGTTAGATAGCTTCATGTTTCAGCAGAGAGGAAACCAGACTGATCAGTAATGAGGCCTGTTTGGCAGCATCATTCCCAGTGTGCTTGCCAAAATTTTGGTGAGGATTTTGCTGTCAAGATTAAGAGGTGATGCACGCTTAAATGAAGAACATGACCTGGGGTCCTTATGTTGAAGGATTAGAGCATTTCCCTCATGGGCTCATAGTACTCCCGCTGCCAAATGTTTGAGTATGCTTTTGAGGTGATTTTAAATTAAAGGCATTTTGTGACTTAGTACTACATGGCATTCTGGTGAGATGTTGTCAATCCCTAGATACTCATTCAAGGCCAGTTATTAGATAATACTCTGCACATCTGAACAGACTTCATCTTTTAATGCTAAGAGTTGTTAAGTCGTCTGGGGGTAAAACTAAATCTAAACATTCTGGTTTATTGTGAAAATTGTTTCTAGTAAAATTTAAGTAATAAAAATTTGTTGAGGCTATTATTAAAGATTGAGATTATATATTTGCTTTTTTCTAATTACAAAACCAATACATGATCTTTGTAGCAATTAAAATAATTCCAAAAATTAATAATATAAAGAGTGAAAGTTTCCCATAATCCCAGTTTCCAGAGATAATTTCTGAAGAGATGTTGGTAGTTATTTTTCCAAAAATTTCCACCCCATGTAATTGTGAAAGCAAATGAAAAAGAATACTGAACAGATATTTTACATGTTTCAAGAGATTTGGGGACTAAGTTTATGAACATAAAGAGCAAAGTATGATTAGGTATAAATACCTAATTACACATTAAATTCATAGTATGCTGATAATAGGATATGAAAAAGTCATATTTCCTGTTCTTAAAACATATATCTTTTGTTTTGTTTCCAAAAAGTAGAGAATGACTCAGTGTAAATAATAACTTGCATGTATATATATATATGTGTATATGTGTATATATGTATATATATATGTGTATATATATATAGTGAAATACTGTTATTCAGAAACTTACTACGCCTTGGGCTCAGTGATGGATCTTTTCTCTCTACTACAGAGAGACTCTAAACAGATATCCCGCTTCTTTGATGACATCAACATTTTAATGAGGTTTTACCATTCATAAAACGTATTAGTAGAGGTTTTATTCGGCTGGGAATTGAGAAAATCCTGTGAGCTTCAATTTGGTGTAGGGAAGAGTTGATTGCCAGCATCTCAAGTGGATTTCAGTGATGACTGGTGTGGTTTATGCACTTAGCAGCCCAGAACAGAATGGCTGAATTATCATTATTCCTAGATGACATGGAAATCTTGTATACGAAAGTGGATAGATAATCCTCCACTTGTATGCAAAAATGGGTAGATAATCTTAACACTTACAATATGCCTACAAGATGCCAGCATACTCTGTTACCAGTGTCTTATGGGCTTTGGAGCCAGACAGACCTGGGCATGAATCCTAACTTTATTCTCATTATCTATGGGAGCCTTAAGTTACTTAAACTGAGTCTTGTTTTTCTTATCTACAGAATGGGTATAAATAGTATCCACTTCTGGTACTATTATAAAGAGTGTTGTAAAGATTAGTGTTACTGTGTGTGTAAAGCGCTGAGCCAACGTCTCACATTTAGGAGGAGCTCAAATAATGTTATTTCTTTTTTATTGCTACCATTTGAGAGAACTTTAGATGATTGAATCCAACCCTCTTATTTAACAGAAGAAGAAATTGGATTCAGAAGGCTTATTGCTCTTAGGTTGCTCAGGTAGTTGGTGGCAGACCAGAAAGGATAATTTTGACACTCTGATCCTTACTTCAGTTTTCTTTCCGTTATTCATTTATTCATCCATTTATTCTTTATTCACCATTTATTATGAACCTGTTAACTTCCAGGTATTGTGCTGAACCTTGAGACGATAAAGGAGAATAACATATAGAATGTGTTGAGAAGCTCACAGTCTAGTGGAAAACAAATGCATAAACAGATAAATTATCGGTCAGTTTCTTAGAGGCTATAATGGAATGATTTTATACATATTTATAAAAAACAGTTGAGATAGTTGTCTGACTCAGCTTTGGGGAGCCATTAAGGCTTCACAGAGGCAGCATGATATTTGAGTCTAGCCTTGAAGTATATTTTGAAGATTGCAAGACAGTTAAGTGTGTGTGTGTGTGTGTGTGTGTGTGTGTGTGTGTGTGAAGGTATTGGTTGTTGGAGGTAGTATTTTAGATAAAAGAAATAGCCTGTGCAAAAGTGATGGAGGTGTTAAAACATGGCATATTCATGGCAACTTTGATAGTTTGATGTGGTTTGGGTTGTGGGAAGAGGTGAGACCAGAGGATGTAACGCAGCATCTCTTATTCAACTGAAATGCTGTCATGCATTGTCTGGTAGCTGGAGTACTAATGAGAGTTAAATGTACATAAGGGGATAAATGAGCTTCTGTGAACTGATTTGGGAAACTGCTTACCATTTATAGTACTGCTTGGGGATAAAATATGGTCCAACTTCAAAATAACGGGACCAAAATAAACATTTGGAACCCAAATTGTACAAAGAAACTCCTTGTAATGGTCGATTTACACATAGTAGGAGCTGAATAAATACTGGCTAAATATTTTTATACAGTGGTCCAGTTATTATAGAGTTACTTTTGATATGAAACTTTAGAACGACATAGTAATTTATGCAATTCCACAGGGTACAATAAAACTTTATTGACCTCTATTACTGTTATAGGTCTCTGGTTATTAATTCACCATTACAACCTGATTACTGTTATTTGACTCATTTTCCTGGAACTTAATCCAGATAAATTTGATATTGATGGTTGCTAATTGGGCAAGGGGAATAGTCTGTACTGTCGTAACTATGTGTCCTTATTTAATTATATTATATCTCCATATCCAGTTGAAATTTTGTCTCATGTACTCAGTATTTTACTACCTTTGTCTATTCCCTGTTTTTGATTTTGTTGAGGTGACTTAAAGAATTTTTTTTGGTGTGTGTGTGATTAAAAAGTCCCACCATGTGTCTCTTTTTAGTGTAATCTAAATTATATCATCTTTGGAAAATAATATGTTTTCAGTCTATTGCTCTAGACCTGATATCCTAACATAACCATATTTCCACATTCCTTCTTATTTTGTTGATTCCGTGATTTATTATTTTTCTTCTTGGTTTTTCATGGAGTTATCACTGGGGCATGTTTATTGCATTGCATTTACTCAGAAAATCTTACAACTTTGTGATATAATTCTGAATATGATCTGATTATAGATACTTTAGGCTTTGTTTTGTTAAAAAGGATTTCTTATTTACACTCACTAATGTATGTCAGTCAGGATCATCCACAATTCAGAAATAAGAAAATTTAGATAGGCTGGAGGGAGCTGCTCAGAATTTTGCTATGCTAGGGACAAGGGTAAGTGAGGAGTGGGCGAGGAGGGTGGCGTAAAGTGTCAATGTCAGGGTTTAGTTGAAGAAAAATGTCAGCTAAGGGGTCTCTGATAACATGTTTGCAATTGGTTTTAAAAAACTTAACCAAACTACTGTTTACTTCCCGGGTCATCTTTAGGGATTCTGAGTCTTAAAGGATTTGCTTGGTCCCTTGGTTCCATTAGTTGAGTAACTTTTTTCAGATAACATGATAACTGCACACAAATATAGTGTTTTAAAGTCTTAGAGGTCTTTTGAGCATAGGAATAGTTATTCCCTAAACAAGTCACTGAAGAGAAGTTTCTGGAAATTTCTGTAGATATGGCAACCACTTCAGGCCAAGGCATCAGTTAGCTTTTGCTACATAACAAACCACTGTAAAACTTACTTGTTTAAGAAAACAGCATTTATTCCTTATCCTTTTTTGATGGGCTGGCCTGGTTGAGGTTGGAAGGTTTAGGATGGCGTCACCCACTCACATGTATGGGGCCTCATCTGGGTGGCCTGGACGATTGAAATGCCTTAGGCCTTTCTCCATATGGCATCATCCAGCAGGCTAGCAGGTCTGGACTTGTTCATAAGATCCCAACAGCAAAAGAACACAAACACCAGTGTGCCTTTTTCAAGTCTCTGTTGTGTCATATTTTCTAATATCCCATTGGCCAAAGCAAATCATACAGCAAAGCCCAGATTCAAAGATGAAAATATAGACTCTATCTCTTGATGGGAGGAACAGCGAAAAGGGCTTGAATAGGGGACTTAGAGAATCTTGTGATCATTTTGAAATTGATCCCAGCCAATCACTGTAGAAATTATCCTACATGTTCAATAAGAGGTTATAACGGTGAGCACAGCTTTCTATGGCTTCAAAAATTACCACACTCACATACAATATTTGCTACAAGCTAAGTCTATAAAACTTTAAAAAAAAAACCAAACTACCAATATGGAAGGCTGAATTTAAGAAGGGAAATAAGAAAATCCACTAATATTTCTGTATTGCTTCACACTTTACAAAGTACATTCACATATATTGCTTTTTTAAAAAATCTTTCAAGCCTCTTGGTGAGGTAAGTCTTAGATCATTACCCTCATTTCGTAGGTGTATAAACTGATGCCCAAACATGTTAAGAATCTTACTCAAAATCACTTACCTAGTAAGAGAGGTGGGTTTTGGACTTAGTTCTTGGTAGCCATGCCTCCAAGCTGTACCCAGGTGTCTCTGGGGGTGCTCCATTAATCATTTAATGCAGCAAGGGACAAATAAAAGTAATTATTAGCGATCTCTGTAATTCTTTAAGCCATACCACATATACATCATGCTCTCATTCAGTGAAAAGTCTGAAGATCAGTACTTTTTCATTTTTGGAAAAATGTGTGTATAAATGATACTCTCATTAAGAACTTAGTGAATTCTTTTTCTGTCTGTGTTTCATTTCTGAAGTTTGTTAATACGTATGTCCAGTTGTTTCCACAGTACACGTATATGTTTACTGAATATCACAAGAATTGCTGAATTTCACAGATTTTTTTGGATCCTAAATATTAACAATTCCTACATCCATTTTACTGTAAAAAAACTGGTTTATCTTATATACACATGTATACTGAAATTATGCATATATATGTATGTATATATGTGTGTGAGTATGTATATACGTATATATATGTATCACCTTATGTCTTTTATTTCACTCTGCACAGGCATGGTTCTCCAACAGAACTTGTAGACTTTCCACGCACTCAATGTATAGCATCAGGGAGAAGTAGGTTCCCAAAGATTTCTTTAGTGAGAGATCAAAATTCCTTAAGCCTGTACTTTCACACAATGTAATACCTTACATGCTTGATGGGAGGTTCAAATTAGGTAATGTAGGTAAAAATCATTTGTAGACCCTTAAAAGCTATAGAAACATGAGCTATTAATATAAACATGCCTTAAAAACATACCATTAAGAGGAGCCAACATAATTATTTTAAATTCGTAGTTACTAGATTTATAAAAATTCAAGGACTTTTGGAACCACTGTCTGTACCTTTCCTATATCTTTAGGCTCATCAATACTCAAGAAATATTCCGGGCTTCCCTGGTGGCACAGTGGTTAAGAATCTGCCTGCCAATGCAGGGAACGCGGGTTCGAGCCCTGGTCCTGGAATATCCCACATGCCGTGGAGCAACTAAGCCTGTGTGCCACAACTACTGAGCCTGTGCTCTAGAGCCCGCGAGCCACAACTACTGAGGCCACGTGCCTAGAGCCCGTGCTCTGCAACAAAAGAAGCCCCCGCTTGCCGCAACTAGAGAAAGCCCGCGCACGGCAACGAAGACCCAACACAGCTAAAAATAAAAACAAATAAATATATAAATTTTTTAAAAAAAGAAATATTACAAGTCTGGGAATAATCACAACTGCTCGTGACTGTACAGAGCCAGGAACTTAGTCCAGCAGTGAAATTTTTATGGTTAACTTCTCATCCCCATCCCTGGGCCTCACCCCACCCCCCCCTCAAAAGAATGGAGAGGGCCTGCAGAATCTCCTCAGGGGTCTGTTCAAGAGGCAATTAACATTCCTACCTGACCACTCTCCAGTTGCTCCCTTCACACTGTGCAGTACTTAGACCCGTCCTCACCCTTGGTCTGGATTCTTTTAGTGAGTCCTAATTATATTCATGCCTTGGCTTTCAGGCTGAAGTAACATTTATGGCCAGTTTATGGGCTATTTTCAAAGAAATTTCCTAGTGTTTTATAGGGACTTTATTTACTTTTATAAGACCTTTTCAGTGTATTCATTATAAAGAACCATATTCGTTTGCTTTTCTACTCTTTCCTTCATGCTGCCACCTCTACAGGAAATTACATTGCAGGCAGAGGCTTCATGCAGAGAAAAGATGTCTCCTTATTCACTGGAAGCAATTTCTGTCTTATGTGTTACTTTGATTGTCATAACATTCTCAGGCATGAACTTCACTCTCTTGATTAATGTTTATAACCTCCTCTTTAGGAACCTGTAATGTCAGTGCCTGTGGAGGTGGGAAGCTCAGTACATGGCGGGCAGGAGAGTTGATACAGTCAGCTAATGCATAAAGAGACTGGGGTCGCCAAAAGGTCCCACTGTCAAAGAAAGCCCTGGGACTAGTTCTGGCTGCTCTAAGTAGTCAAAATTGGACTACTCATGGGCTCTCGTGACCCACTGGACTTGGAACAGGATACCCCAGCCCTCTGCAGATATGTCTACTTGCTACTGGTTTGCTCTGTGACTTTGGGCAATTCCCTTATGTTTGATACCTTTATTTCCCCAACTGTAACATGGAAAGTGTCTACATGGGGCTTATTATAAATAGGACAAGTGGTACGTCTGTGAAGCTGCCCTTAAGGTCTCCTGCTCTCAGAAAGATTAAAACTAGAATATCTTCCTCCCCCTGGAAAGAAGAGATTTCCAAGAGCAGCGTAGAGTTACAGGCACTGGAAAGGCATGCCTGTATCCGTCATTCCACGGGCTCTCAGATACTGCCCACCTCTGGAATGACACAACTATGTCACATACCTCTAGTAGATCGTGATGCAAGATCTGGGCAGACTTGTAGTTTAAGGAAACACAAAAGGCTGGAATGTCTATTGGATTGATAACTGCTCATGAGACATTTAGATAAGCTTTTCTAATCTTTGTCATTAAATTCGTGGGTAATTTCTGATAAATCACCTTGTACTTGGTGTCCATTTTCATTATTCATTAATTACTTCATTCATTGTTATTCAGTCAGCACATATTCTTGGAGAACCTAGTATGTCTAAGATACCATAGAATTCTATCCTAATTTTAGGGTTCAGGTCTAATGCTCCATGAATTTTTTTTACCTGATACTCTCAGTTGCAGGTAATCTCTCTTTGCTCTGGTTTCGTACTTTCTAACTTTCTTATAGTACTTACCACATAATGATACATATTAATGTTACTTGTGTACATGTTTCTTTCTTATACTATAATTCTTATATATCATTAAATACTTAAACTGCCTAGCACATCCCCTTGTATTTCACAGATAGATATGTAATAGGAGACATGTAGAAAAATAACAGTAGTATAAGACAGTATATGATGTTATATGGACATATAGTGCTGCATGTAATAAATGCTTAGGGAATTAAGAGAAGGTGAATTGACGAGCAGGGAAAGACATTTGGCAGTAGTCAAGGTGGTAACAGGTGGAGTTGGGGTGAAGGCATTCCAAGTAGTGGAAAGGCATTAACAACTGGCACATATGGAAACAATACATCTTTGGGGAGCCAGGGGACATGACAGACAGTAGCCACTAGAGGATGGGACATTGCAAATGCCAAGCTAAGGCAACAAGATTCTTCTGAGGGCAAAGGCTACTACTCAAAAATTTTTGAGCAAGTGAGTGACAAGATCAAAGAGGTATTTTAGGAAGATTCCTCAGGTAGTAGGCAAGGTAGCGAGACAGCCTAGAAACTGGGGGTATTAGACAAATTTGTTACTAGTGCAAGAGTACGTGAGAGTATGTGAGCACCTGGGCACAGATATAAAGGCATGAGGCAGTGAGACTAGAGCAGAAGAGTGGACTCCAAAGAGTATGAAGCAAGGATCAATAGGAAGATGTGATTGAGTTTGAGGATAAGGAAAAGGGTGGAATAAAAACTGACTACAAAGTCTTGTGTTTGGATGACTTTGAAAATAGTGATACCGTGACTTCCCTGATGGCGTAGTGGTTAAGAATCCGCCTGCCAGTGCAGGGGACGTGGGTTCCAGCCCTGGTCTGGGGAGATCCCACATGCCGCGGAGCAACTAAACCCAGGCACCACAACTACTGAGCCTGCGAGCCACAACTACTGAGGCTGCGTGCCACAACTACTGAAGCCCGTGAGCCTAGAGCCCTGCTCTGCAACAAGAGAAGCCACCGCAATGAGAAGCCTGCACACTGCAACAAAGAGCAGCCCCTGCTCGCTGCAACTAGAGGAAAGCTGGCGTGCAGCAACGAAGACCCAATGCAGCCATAAATAAATAAATACATTAATTTATATAAAAAAATAGTGATACCATTTATAAAAATTGGAAAATCAATTTTAGAGGGAAAACAATGCATTCAGCTTTAGGCATTTCAGCTCGAGAAATGCATTAGACTATGTGGGTGCAGAGGAGGCGGGAATTAAAGCAGCTTGTTAAAAGGACAGGACTGAAGCTTAGGAGGGAGGTCAGGGGTTAGGAAGTAAATACAGATAAAATAGAGTTGTCCAGCTACTTGCCTTTGTTGTACGCTCCTTGTTGGCAGGACCAAGTACTGTTTGCTTTTGCTATCTACCTGGCCGATAGTAGGCATTTTGTGAGTCATTTTGCTTGAAAGCTACCTAGAGTCATAAGCAACGCTGTGCTCCCTGTGCCCGTGATTGAGGTGCAAAGGAAGCACTTACATGTGAAATTCACGGAACAGTGAAATATCCAGGAAACAGTCTCAGTCTTTTCTGTCTCCTGGGAAATATTTTATTAGTACACGTTACCAAATTAAAATTTATATTTGATTTAAGTATAAAATAACTTGAAAGACTTTAATCCTGTTACAGGTAGGATCCCTCGGTTAATTGGTATTTTTTACTTGCTGACTTCTCAGCTCCCTTAAACTTCTAATCTATGCTTCTCTAAGTTAGGTGGAAAAAACTCCACCTAGATAAATCTACTAATCCTTGAAATATTGAGAGTGTCCATTACATCAAACATCTCTCTTTTTTTCCCCCATGTTTCCCCATAAATTCATCCAGTACTGAGAAGTGATTGTGGAGCCTTGAGAAAGGGTACTTTTAGGTTCAGCTTCTGTAGCTTTTTAATCTGCTTCTTCTCTCCCAGCCTGGGAGAGCTCAAGCCATGCATCCTTCCAAGTGTGGAGGGAAGAAGTCAGCTTCCCCAGCTCTGTCAGTTCTCAGAGGTGCTGGACTGATGCCTGGTCGCCCCTGGAGAATTGCGCGGCCGCCAGTGCAGCTGCGTTCCTAGTTACACGGTGACCAAGCAAAGTCCCTTTCTATGCACTGATTTCTTAGCCCCTAGACATTGAGGCACCAGGATGTTGTAGGGATTGGGGAGGCCCTCTGCCCTGTAAATATGGCCTCCTCGGAGTTGCCCCCTCCTTCTCCTTGCTTTAGTCAACCCTACAGTCACACTGTAACACAGCAAAGAGACTGCAGCTGTCTTTTCTCTCTTCAGGAGAGAGACACTCATCCCTGCCGAAGTGCAGAAAAGGAAGGAGGATAGGATAGTAGAAAAGGGCCTTTTTTGGGGTGTCTCTTCAGTGGCAGAGCCCTAGATTAGGGCACAGCAGGAGGTCTGCTACTTCTAGCTGTGTGACACTGTTCAGGTTTCTCTACCACTCTATCTCCCTTTCCTCTTTGCAAAATGAGCAACTCTAACTAGATGATCTCTAAAGCCTACTTCCTCTCCTAATATTCTAGTTTTTAAAAATTTTATGGGATGAAAGAGAATAAACATTCCAAGTTGGTCTTGTCATAATCCCACTGGAGTACTGGGCAATGTCTAGCTCACAGATAAACACTCCTTTATGCTTTTTAAAGTACTTTGGGAAGAAGAGAGTAAAGAAAAAGTAAAGTTCAGAGGATGAAATTGATCCAGACAATTCCATTACATTCAGGAAACTACAACCTTGAAGTAGTGTTCCTAAACTGGCCAGAACTTGAGTTCTGAGGAGGTAACCACTTCCAGGCTGACTTTCAGACTTATGCTGGCCTTGAACCAGCAAGAGCTCTCAGCCTGAAGGACTGTGGTACAGTAAGGAGGCAATCTGGCTTTGGATTAAACTACTCCATCTAGCTTTGCTCGTGGTTGTTAGGGGTTATGCTGTCAGTTACCACTGTGAGTGAGCAGCAGGGTCCGCGTGGATACTTGGCAAGGGTTGGTATCTATAGGGTCATGCGCATTGTTTGTGCTGAAATCCCATAATGTCCCCAGGCAGTTTAATTCTGTGGTAGAACCAACTTGAATAATTAAACAAAGCAAAGATTTGACAACACTGTGCTTGTGGTACAACACAGCTGTGATTCCACGAGCTCAGCAGAGAGAAGGAGTTGGGGGCATCTGTCATAGCAAAAGCATGCTTTGTAACAAATAACAATTTAGCAGGCATCCAAAGTGCTGCAGAAGCTACAAAGAATATGGTCTGTCAGGATCGAGGGGGTCATGGTGTCTGTTTGGGGCATGTTAGAGGGGTAGTTGATCACATCTGCTTGGTTACCAGCATCCTTTGAAATGAAACTGTGCCAGGGGAGAGTCACTACACCTTACTCCCCTTTTATAAACACTTTTTTTTTAAAATTGAACGTTATACAAACTGATTTATAGATCAGTAAGTAAACAGCTGGGGGGAGAAAAGATCACTCTTTGGAACGCTAAAAGTTTGATATCTTTTTTGTGTATCTGTGATAAGCCTAAAGATAGAAAAAGACTACAGACTCTTTGTCTATTACATGTAACAGAAGTTTGTACATTTGAAAGGATTTCTTCCCTGCTGCCTTTTCTTATTGGGTTAGGCTTTTTTAAAAATAAAAAGGTTCTTAAGAACTAACTAATTTGCTGATGCTAGACCCTGAGATCTGTATCCCCAAAGGATTCTCTTTTATTTTATCCTGAATGTGATAGCTCTTTGTGTTCCGGAAGAGTACAGGGGATGCCTTCCAATAGCTGTTTCCTCCCCAGTCACATTCATTCCTGCAGAAGCCATTTGTACAGCAAGTGAGAACTGGAGCATGTTAAGTATCGGAATAATTCTACTGCACAGTATTTCCGCAGAGCAGAAATGATCTTGGATCTTAACGTTCAATACCTTTGAACTGCGGGGCTCAGCTACATAAGTAGATCAGCATATGATTATAAAAGGCAGTCATATTATGTGATTTGTGTGTTTTGACTTCAGAAATCTCCAAGAATAATTAAGTTACTGTCATACTTTTGTTTTGTGATTAACATAACTGCAATGACGGTTTTCTCAAAGAATCAATTTACATCAAAATTCAACATTTTTTCACTTTTAACATGGGCAATATATGTAGTTTAAGATCACAATAAAATGAAATGACGTATTTCACATTTTATGGAAGGTGTGTGAAAACAAATAGTCAATACTGATTTTTAGAAAACTCTTTGAAATCTTCCTTTTGATCTGGGCTGTCACGGCACTGATTACTTTTCTCCTTCTGTTCCTATTTATTTTTCCCTTCTTGACTCCCTTACTCCTCTTTTAGAGACTTTCCCCCTGTCTATGGAATGAGATTCCACTACGAGTCCACACTCTTTTCGTTGCACAGCTTCCCCACCGTACAGTGTCATCATCCTGGTTTGGTGACCGTGGCACCATCCAAATTATCTGTCCATCTC
Source organism: Globicephala melas (assembly GCF_963455315.2). Lineage (NCBI taxonomy): Eukaryota > Metazoa > Chordata > Mammalia > Artiodactyla > Delphinidae > Globicephala > Globicephala melas. The sequence continues at coordinate 43,341,873 of NC_083327.1, read as the reverse complement.
TCCACTTCCTCCTCCTTCAGACTTCCAGCCTCTGCTGCACAGTAGCTGCCTGATGGGTCAGTCTACACAGCCCAAGTCATTTTTTACAGAAAGTTCTTCACTTTACTCAGTTCCTACAGTCTGCCACCCTCCTCAAAACGCTGAGCTGTTCTCACTTGGCCGTTCCAAAACTCTGGCATTTCTGTGTCCCTGATGGCTCACCCTCCCATTCTTAGTTCTCTCACACCTGGATATTTTCACTAGGTCTCCCAGTCTGAGGTTTCTCAACTTTGATCACTACAAAATATTTCAGAACAAAAATTTCTTTTCTCTCTGGTGCGTTTGCAGCCCGCTTTGCTTCAAATTCATCAGATGTTTCTCATCTTCACCTTTAATTTATCTGTACATAATTTTTAGGGCAAAGCTCCCGGATTCCCACTACTTAAATTTCTTCATTGTGCTACTTGTACCTTGTCTATAAAGTCTTGCCCACTGTCGGACACATTCTTTCCACAGGCTTACTTCCAAATGTGGTTAACATCTTTTCCTCTGTTCTGGAGCGTACTCCTTCCTTTTCTTTGCCAAACCCACACCTATGTCGGGTAGTGGTTTAAAGTCTGGGTGCTGGAGCCAGATTGCCTGGGTTCAAATTCTAGCTCTGCCATTTACTAGGTAATTTATGTTGTGCAGGACACAATCTCTGAGCCCCTGTTTCTTCATCTATAGCATGGGAATGATAACAACAGACCTTACTTAATAAGGCTGCTGTGAGGAGTGAATGAGTTTACACACATGAAGTGCTTAGACTGCGTCTTCACAGAGTGAGCACTGCTTACGTGTTAGCTCTTATCATTCACCCACATTGAGTGTTTCACTGGCTTTTACAGTCTAAGGCCGCATCTCTCTCCCCAATCCCTTTTGTTTTCATCCTCTGAGGATCGAACATAAGATTCTGCATATCAAAGTTGATCAACAAATATTTGTTGAAATAATCTAGACAGTGTTGGGAGACAGCTGAATTCCCTGGATTTGGGATTTGACTTTTAGTTGCCTGAGAATGGAACAATCATATGTCATTGTCATATGTCATATGTCTTATACTGTGTCCCTGGCCCCTGTAAGAGGGCCTGACATATGGTAAATGCTCAAGCTATGTTTGTTATAAATGCTCAAATAAATGAATGAATGAAGTGAATTGTGAAATTTCTCTAAGTTTAACTTAGGAACCTCTTGGATCACAAAGAAATAATATAATTTATTTTTAAGTTAAAAATAATTTGTATTATTAGTAGTAATAATATATGTAATATATAATATAAACATTATATATAAATATATAATACATATACACATACAAAATATAAGTACAATATATAGTATATCTGGTAAGTATATATATTGTAAAACTATATACATATAATTTTTATATATATATACTTTTGAAAATTAAAAAAAAGATAAAATGTATACAATCCCATAACCAGAAATATCTATTTGGTGTATATATTATCAGATATTTTCCTGAACATGTATGCATAAATTTTTAAAACTAAAATTGGATCATACTGTACCTAATATTTTATAAACTCTATGACTTTGTTTATTTAAAACTGTAGCGTGCACTAGATGTCTACTGTATAATGAACACCAAAAGTGGGTTAAACAGGCCATCAAGCTTTTTCTTTTTTTTTCCTTCACATCTACCCTTTCAGTCCCACTTTCTTACCCTTATGGTGCCTATTTTGAAATATTATAATTTAAAATGCAATTTACAAGGTGGTGGGGGAGAGAGGGTGGGTCTAACTTATACTAGAACATAATTAGCATTCCAGAAAATACACTTAATAACTTTGTTTAGCTCTACAACTTTGATTTTCCTTTTAGAATGATTTTTTTAATATTTTATTTTACCTGAATTTATAGCTGAAATTCCCCATTGATTTTAGAACAAACACTGAAATTAAGGGTTTAATAATAGAGCATAAACGTGATACACACCTAGATAGAGGTTTTCAAGGAGATCAAAAGCATTTTTTTTCTATTCAGAAACTATACAGTTCAACTGTATTGGGGGGCTTCACCACTAGCTCTCTCTCCCTCTTAGTAAGTGTCAAGAGAGACCAAGGACACTGTTGCTTCTTCCAAATTCCGTTTTTGTTTACAAAGGACTCTCAGTTTTAAAGGTCAATATAATGTCAAAATGGCTGAGCAAAAAGGCACAAAAATTGACAGAAAAATGACCATGATTTAACCAAGAAGCCACCATTTACATTGTAAATGAGATAAAGTAATAGAAAATATGCTGAATCAAAATAATAGTTTGGGCCACACTAATGAAATCCTCAGGTGGTAAGTCCTTGAGTGAACACACACCTTTGCTTGGCCTTGTGCAGTCAGGTCTGGGAGAGCCCCAGCTCTGTGCTGTGAACCAGGAAGTATCAAGTTGTCAGTAAGTTATCTTTACTTTCACAAATATTTACCTACCACCACCCTCTTCTCATGAAAGGAAAAACAAGGGGAAAAACAATTTAAAAAAGGAACATGAATTTCACGTTTATGAGGTATCATAGATAAGGAATTACAGTTAAGGGGCCTTTTTATGTTTTATTTTAAAACAGTAAGATTTTTGACTCTCTTGATTCTCTCAAACAACATTTGCAAGTAAATGTTTAACAAAAGCTCAAGGTGTAAGGAATGATTCTCAGGTAGAATCTATAAGTGAAATGTACATAAATATCCAATTTACTTTATAAGTTTAGCTGAGTTTTGAGTCTGCAGGCTAAGAGGATAGAAGGAGGGGAAAAAGTAAAAATATATATTAAGGCTTATTTGTGTAATTTAGTTATGATAGAGATAAATAATATTTAATGAAATGCCAAAGCTAACTAACCCTGCAGAAATAGACAATTTCTATAAGATCCCTACACTAAATTATACCTTTAAACAAATAAAATTTATAATTTATATACCAATTAGAGTGTCCTCGTAAGAGTTTGAATTATTGTTTGTGTCATGTTTTCTTAGTCCATTGGTTAATATTATGCTCAAGTCAGAGATATTTATTATTCCAAAGGTTTTATTAAATGAGTTTTTGGTAATGTCTCTATAGCTACTGGTAGAAAAGTACATTTTTGTGACATTAAATTTTATTTGCTTAGAGTTTGTCTTCTAGATGTGTAATGTCTAAAGAGAATGACAATCTGAAAGGACAGTGCTGCTTCAGCTGGTCAGTTTCATTTCTCCCTCCCTTTAAATCTGTCTTTTGCTTATACAGAATGGACTGACTTCTAAAGTATTTATTTACTTTGTAAAGATACTAATTTTTCCAACAGACCTTTCATATATCAGAAGGTCCTTGGGAGTCAAACTTTATCTCTCTTCTTCCTTCTCCCCACCCTCCCCTGTTTGGTAAAACTTGTGAATTGTTTCATTGACCTTGAACATTTTGTTCACATCCTCTGAAGAAAGGCAAAGGTACAAAATGATGTTTTTGAAAGTACTGTGTTACAAAAGAAAGAGTGCCTACTAGTCCATGTTCTGGGTAATACTTCTCAGGCTTCCAATTTGGGAATGCACAAATACTAGAATATTAAAGTTAGGTGGAAAGAGTTTTAGTGATAAGTTCAAAATCCTTTGATTTACTAGAAGTAGAAGAGTTTTAGGAGATCATTTAGTTCTGCTATGAACCTATACAAAATATTATCAGACAAATTTTTCTTAATATAAATATGGTATAGAAGTTCAATGCAAAAGTTTGTGAAAAATAACAAATACTTCTGTGTACTCTATCTAGCTTAAAATATAAAACATTACTCTGATCAAGCTGGGACGAAGTGAGAGAGTGGCATGGACATATATCCACTACCAAATGTAAAATAGATAGCTAGTGGGAAGCAGCCGCATAGCACAGGGAGATCAGCTTGGTGCTTTGTGACCACCTAGAGGGGTGGGGTAGGGAGGGTGGGAGGGAGATGCAAGGGGGAGGAGATACGGGGGTGTATGTATATGTATAGCTGATTTACTTTGTTGTACAGCAGAAACTAACACACCATTGTAAAGCAATTATACTCCAATAAAGATGTTAAAAAAAAAGAATCCCTACAGAGACAGGGATTCCTAATACAAGTCCAACAACTCATATAGCCTTGTCTGGTCCCATAATCTCTCAGCTCCGCAATTTCCCCATTCATACAATCAGGATGCTATTATTACCTTCCTTAGTGGGGGTCTTTTTTTTTCCCCCCAAAAAAATAAATAAATAAAAAGACGTTCTCTCCTCTGACATCATAAAGTATTCTCCTAGACTAATAACATTAAAGCTTTATTCACACTTAAAAAAAATAAATTATTTAAATAAAATATTACCCTGATCGATCGATACATGGTTTAGTTTCGTATGTTTTTTCAACTTGATATAAATAGGAATCATGATAATAAGTCACCAGCAATGGTTTAAGTTCTGATTGTTCCACACCCTTACCAACACTTGATACTGATGAACTTTAAATTTTGCTTTTCTGGTGTATGGAAATGATATCTTGTGATTTTAATTAGCATTTCCATGATAACTAACAAGATTGAATTATCTTGTACTTTTTTGGATATATTCTTTTTTTCTTTTCAATGATGCCTATTTTTCTATTGGGTTATTTATATTTTTAAAATATATAGAAAATTTTCATGAATTTTGGATGATAAGTCTATGTCAATTATGTTTTGCAGATATGTTTTCTCAGTTAAACTTACATTTTCACATCCTTTGTCATACATATTATGGAGGTCTTATCTACAATCTGCAAAGTGAATTAACTTAAGTGTACAGAATTATTATATATGTACATACCCATATAGCCGTCACCTAGATCAGTATGTAAAACATCTCCAGGACTACAGTAGACTCTCTTATGCCCCCTCTCTAGTTAATGCTCCTGCACTGCCTGTGCTCACAGTATTCTACCCTCTACCACTCTGGATCAGTTTTGCCTGTTTTGAACTCTTAGTGCATGGAATTTTATAATATGTTTTTTTTTGTATAAGGGAATTTTTTTCAATATTTATTTATTTTACTTTTTGGCTGTGTCAGGTCTTAGTTGTGGCATGCGGGATCTTCTGTTGCAGCATGTGGGCTCTTTGTTGTGGCACGTGGGCTTCTTTCTAGAGGAGAGAGGGTTTGAGGGCATGAGGGTTTTCTCTCTCTAGTTGTGGCACATGGGCTCCAGGGCGAGTGGGCTCTGTAGTTTGTGGCATGTGAGCTTTCTTGTTGAGGGTCATGAGCTCAGTAGTTGTGGCGCGCGGGCTTAGTTGCCCCGTAGCATGTGGGATCTTACTTCCCCGACCAGGGATTGAACCCGTGCCCCCTGCATTGGAAGGCGGATTCTTTACCCGTGGACCATCAGGGAAGTCCCATGTATAATATTGTATAATATTGTATGATTGTACAATTGTATACGATATGTACAATTGTATACAATATGTACAATTGTACAATCATACAATAATCATACAAAATGTACTATTTTATAATTGGCTTCTTTCACCCAATATTATATCTGCCAGACACTGTATGTAAAAATATTGTTCTTTTTCATTGCTACATAGTATTCCACTATGTGAACATTTTACAATTTTCCATTCTATAGTTGGTGCATACATGGGTTCTTGTGTTAGACTATTAAACATTCCTGCTATAAGAATTCCTGTACTTATCCTTTGATGGACAATAGTCCTTACTGTCCCTGCATTTATGGTCAGGAGTGGAATTTCTGGGCTTGGTTGTATGTATGGTTGGCTTTAGTAGGTGTAGCCAGACTGTTTGGCAAAGTGGTTGCACCAATATATGCTTGGAATAACAGTGTGTGAGTTTCAGCTGCTTTATGTCCTCATCAACATTTGGTATGGTCATTCCTTGAATTTTAACCACATTTTATTAGATTGGTCTATATGAAATCATCTTGTCATAGGCAATTTTATATGGTTTAATCTGATAGACTCTCATTTTCTCTTTAATTTGCATCTCTTGGTGACTAATGATGCTGAACAATTTTTTGTAGGCTTAATGGCCATTCATAAATTTCTTTTATGAAGTGCTACTATTTTTTGCTCTTTTTCGTTTTATTTTTCTGATTGTCAGTCTTTCTGATTTTGATTTGTATTTCTTTATATATTATGGATTCAAGTCCATTGTTAGACATATGTAATATCCTCTTCTGGCTTTTGGTTTGCCCTTTCATCTCTACACGATGTCTTTTGGTAAACAAAAGTTCTTAGTTTTAACGAAGTCCAATTTATAAAATTTTTTATGGTTAATGTTTTTAATGAAATCCAATTTATAAATTTAAAAAATTTATAATATTTAACATTACACAAAGATTCGTGTTTAAGAAATCTTTGCCTACTCCAAGGTTGTATGTTTTCATTTAGAACTCTGTTTCAGCTTTCATATTTAGGTTTATAAAGAATTTTGAATTTTTTTTTTCATATGTGGTATGAAGAGGTCCAGATTTATTTATTTATTTATTTATTCATATTGATATCCAGTTGACCTTAGCACAATTTATTGAAAAGATCACTTTTTTTCCTACTGAATTGCAGTGACATCTTTGTCATAAATCAGATAATTGTATCTGTGGATCTCTTCTATGCTTTCTGTTTTATCCTATTAGTATATTTGTGTCCTCTCTATGTACCTTTTGATAGATAGTATTTCTAAATCTAAATATAGTCAGATATACAGTCTTCCTCTTTATAATTTGCACATTTTAATGTCTTCCCTAACTCAAGGTAATAAAGATGCATTTTCATATTATTTCCTAAAAGTTTCATAGTTTTACCTTTCAAAATTTTAAGGTTTTTTTTTAGAATTAAAGTATTTAATGAAGTTGCAACTGATTTTTGAGACTGGTAGAGATCCGATTATATTTTATTCTGTGTATATTCCAATTGTCCCAGCACAGTTTATGGAATAGTCCCTTTTTTCTTCTTTGAGCTGCTATTCCAGTTCTTTCACAGATTACTCATGGGTTTGCTTCTAGGCTGTATGTTTTGTTCCATTGGTCTGTTTGTCTATCCCTGTGCCAGGATCACACCACCCTAATTACCATAGCTTCAAAACCTCCAACACTGGGCTTCTTTAGGAATATCTTGACAATTTCTGGCCATTTGTATTTCTATATGAATTCAGAATAAATCTGTCAATTCCACAAAAATCTCTGTTAGGATTTTGTTTGGTTTATATTGGATCTATAAGGTAATATAGTGAAAAAATTTATTCATTTTTTAATTTAAAAATTTTTAATTGAAGTATAGTTGACTTACAATGTTGTGTTAATAAGAAAATTTATAATATTAGATTTTCCTATAGATGTGTGTAGCGTATCTCTGCAGATTTTTTATAGGATTTTCCTTAATGTCTTTTAATACACTTTTATAATTTTCTTTATGAGGATATTATAATTTATTTGTTAGATTACTTACAGGGAACTTATATTTTTGTTATTATAAATGATATATTCTTAACTATTTTAATCATGAAGTCTAGTATATGTTTGTAAAGACCCTAGCACACACGTATGCAGTTTAACAAATAATTATAAAATGAACACGCTTGTTATCACTATTCACGTCAAGCTATAGAATATTTCTAACCCCATAGAAAATATTCCAAGTTGTAGCCTCCCAGCCTCTCCCAAGAAGTAACCTCTATCATGACTTTAAAGTAATCAGATCTTTATTTTTACTTTAGTTTTCACACCAAAATATGCCATCCTAAATAATGTAATTTAGTTTTGCCTGCTTTTGAACTTCATATGGATGGAATCTTTATGCATTCTTCTGTCATGTTTCTCTTATTCAATATTATGTTTTGTGATCCATCCATGTTGTAATGGTATCTTTTTTTAAAAAAATTAGATTTTTCTAACTTTTTTTTCCTGGAGTTTAGAAATTCAATTGATTTTGCCTGTTGATTTTGTATAGGAACTTCACTGAACTTTCTTACTATAGTTAATTTTTCTGTGGTTTCTTTTGGATTCTTTCTATAGATGATTGTATCATCAGCAAATTATGAAAGCCTAGTTTTTCCATTACAATCCTTATGCCTTGTTTATGTATTCAGTGTTTTCATTCATTTCTGCTTTACTGTGCTGGTTAGGATTTCTAGGGCAATGTTGAACAGATTTAAGAGGAGCTGATATATGTATTTGTTCATGGTTTTAAAAGGATTTCCATTGCTTATGATGTTTATTGTATTTTTTATAGAGATCTTTTAATAGGATAAGGAAGTTTCCTTTTTTTCCATTTTGATATGACCATTTAAGCAAATCATGAATGGATTGAATTTACTCAAGTGCTTTTTTTGCATATATTGAGATAGTCATATAGTTTTTCCCTTACATCTGTTAATGTGGCAAATAAAATCACATTTTCAAACATTAAACTATTTGTTTTCTTGTGGTAAACCTAACTTGACCTTTATATAATATCTTTTATATACAGTGTCAAAGGCAGATTTATAGTGAACCTAAGAAAATTTAAGCTTCAGGACCCCACACTTGCCCAAACTCTCTCCAACATCTGTCAATCTATATGTATATTTCTGTTCCCAAAGTATATCATTTTTATTTTATTCCAGGATTATAAGATTGCTTAAATGCCACATAGGGAAAGATTTATTTTATTTTTTTCAAAAATGTCTTGGCTGTTTGATTGCATTTTTGCTTTTAGATATATTGTTAAATCAACCCTCCCTCATTTAAAAAAAACAGATCCTGTGGGCTTTTCATTGGGTTTATATTAAATTTATGGTTTAATCTGGGGACAACTGACATCTATACAATCTGGCCATGGTGGAGTCATGGGGCCAGATTTACCTATTGTGTTAAACAACTAAAAGCAGGACAAAATATGTAAAATAATGATTTTCAGATATTAGACAACAGTGCAGAACTGTGACCCCTGAGAGAGGAAAATAAATGAAGAGGGCCCTACAAATAGGCTGCCATGCAGTGGGCGAGAACCCACACAGAGTCTGGTGGGCTACTTGAATTCTGGATTTTTAGCTCAGAATTCAGGGGTGCCAAGGCTGCTAGAATTCATAAGGCAGAGTGCCAGAGGAAAGAACTGAAGAGATCTCTGGAGTTCTGCAGAGGGTTCTTCTCAAATCTGCAGCTGGGTAATGATTGGCACACATGTGTGAGGAAGCTATCTAAGGCCAGGGAAAGAACTTCATGAAAAGATCAAGCGGACAGTCCCCAAATCTCATACAGGGCCAAGAATAGTTTGTGTTCCCATCATCCAGTGTCAAAAGACCTAACACACAGGATATCAAGTAGAATATTCACAAGGGGTACTTATTGGTGAGACAGTCCTAGACCAACAGGCTGTTCTGGTCTCACCTAAAAAAGCAGGTTTCAAAAGGGCCAAGTAACTTAACCATGTCCCAGAGCAAGATCAAGAATATTTATAAGAATACAAAAACATCCAGGACCCAACAAAGTAAAATTCACAGTACCTGGCATCCAATTTAAAAATTAACAGGCATACAAATAAGCAAGAAAATGCAATTCATAATGAGGAAAAAGATCAGTCAATTGAAATTAATCCAGAAATGACACAGATGAAAAATTAGTAGAAAAGAACCTTGAAATGCTATTGTAAATATACTCAATATGTTCAATAAGGTAATAATATGTTCAATATGTTCAATAAGGCTGGGGTTAACAGAAGATTAGAAATTATAGAAGAAAAGACCAGTGAGTTTGAAGACAGAGCAATAAAAATCTGTCCAAAATGAAACATACAGAAAAAAAATGAACAAAGGATTCATGGGGCTAGCTGTAGAGCAATGTATAGAGGCTAAATATGTATCTAATTAGAGTCCCAGAAGGAGAAGTGGATGAAGTGAGGTCAGAAAAAAATTTTTGAAGAAATAATGTCTGAAATATTCCAAATTTGATGAAAATTATAAATCTAGAGATCAAAGAAGCTCAGTTAACAAAAAGGGCAAGAAACATAAAGAAAACTTCACCAATTCATGTCATAATCAAATTGTTTAGAACTGATAATAAAAATATTTTAAAAGTGGTAAGAGAAAAAAACCTATAAACAATGTAAGCAGAATACAGTTGGGCAACACCTCTAAAGTACTGAAAAAATAATTCATCAATGTAGAATTTCATACCTGCCAAATTACCTTTCAAAAATAAAGACTCCTTCAAACAAACAAAAGCTAAAAGAATTTACTGCCAGCAGGCTTGTGCTATAAGAAACATTCATGGAAGCCCTTCTGGCAGAAAGAAAATGATACCAGGTGTAAATCTGGATCTACACAAAGGAATGAAGAACACCAGAAAGAGTTAATAGGTACATAAATATAAATGACATTTAAACAAATCTCTTTAAGTGATAATTGAATGCTTAAAGCTAAAATAATAACAACATATTGTGAATTTTATAACAACAGCAACACATGTAGATATACAATATATAAAACAATAGCACAAAGCCTGGGAGAGGGAAGTTGGATGTACACTGTTGGGAGATTCTAATACTATTCATGAGTGTAGACAATATGGAGCCTTCTTTTCCAGGATCACTACTTATTTTTATATTTCTTCATGTTTTCTTTAATGTCCTTCATAAATGGATTACTTTTTAACGTACGCCTTGCAAATTTTATATTAAGTTTATTTTTAATTCAACTTTAATTTTTATCAATGAACACATGTACATAATTTGTCATATGATATTACAAAAACAGTATTCTTCCAACTTTCTCCATCTCTATTTTCTGTTCCACTACAACAAATGTTTTCCAATCTTTAAGTTATTTCTAATAATATTTATTTTCATATTTCTAATATCATTCTTATACTGCTATTTTTAATTTTTTCCATTTATTTTATTCCCTACTTATTTCATGCTTTAGGAGAGAATTTAGTGCTCTTACATTACCCCAACACATACTGCTCCATCCCCACATACTCCTATTTGTTACATCATAAAGTTTTTGTTAAATAAATATTCAATGTCAATATTGACATGATCGTAAAAATTTTGTTCACAGCTAAGCTACACTATGTACTGTAATTACACAAGTGTGTACTTGTACAATCTTATTTTCTTCTCATTTGCTGAGTTTTTTGTATACCTATCGTTAATTGAGCCTCAGACTTCCCAACAAAGCTACAAAATTTATTTCAGTATGGTCAGTTAAAGTAATATGTATATTTCACTTTTTCTTTTAAAAATCTTCCCTTTTGGCCTGATTTCTAAGTGACCGTAGTAAGCATAGATTGTCTGCTAACAAAGTTAATCTACAAAGAACATGTAGAGTGAGAGAGAAATTAATCTCAGTCTAATTAACAGATTTGGGGGAGGGTTGTTTATTACTGTAGCATAACTTAGCCTGTATTGACTGTTATAATATTCCTTTAGGTAAAAATAACTGCTCTGTCACAGGCTGAACTTCAGCCATCCCATGCTTTGCCTCTGCCATCAATCTAGGAAGCCCTTTGAGCTTTTCATTTTCTTTCATCCCTGCTTTTTTGAATCTCAAGTCTTCCTTTTTCTTATTTTACTCCCTTGTTTTGGTGGCACATATTCTTCAGTAGCTTCCTTAGAAACACTTGTGGAAAGCAAAGTTTTTTTTTTTTTTTTTTTGCGGTACGCGGGCCTCTCACTGTTGTGGCCTCTCCTGTTGTGGAGCACAGGCTCCGGCTGCCCAGGCTCAGCGGCCATGGCTTACGGGCCCAGCCGCTCCACGGCATGTGGGATCCTCCCGGACTCGGGCACGAACTCGTGTCCCCTGCATCGGCAGGCGGACTCTCAACCACTGCGCCACCAGGGAAGCCCCGAAAGCAAAGTTTTTGAGACCCTAAATGTTGAAATGTGTCACACTAGATATGATTTAGAACTTGGCTGAATTCAGGTATTTATGTTAGCAATATTGTCCCCTCAAAATTTAGAAGACATTAATTCCTTAATTACTTGCTGAAAGTGTTATTATTTGAAGTCCAATGCCATTTTAATGTAACCTGTTTTCCTTTCTGGAAGTTTGCAGAATATTCTCTTTGCCCTAAGTGCTCTGAAATTTCACAGTGATATGCCTTGGTGTGCCTTTGTGCTTTGTAACTGAATCTGGAAACCCATGGACTTTAGTTCTGGAAATTTTCTTACATTGTTTCTTTAGTAATGTCCTCCCTACCATTTTCTCTGAGCTCTCTTTAGAATTCCTATTATTTAGATACTGGATTTCCTCAGTTGATCCTCTAATTATTTTATCTTTTCTCTACCATTTTCAAACCCTTTATCTTTCTCTTCTAGTTTCTTAGAGATTTTCTCCATCTTTTCTTCCAACCTTTCTCTTGGTTTTGCTTTCCATATATATTTTTAAATTTCCAGATCATTTATATGTTCTCTGAAGGTTGTCTTCCTCTCTTTTTCTTTCTATAAATGTATTTTTTTGATGTGGACCATTTTTAAAGTCTTTATTGAATTTGTTACAGTATTGCTTCTGTCTTATGTTTTGGTTTTTTGGCCACAAGGCATGTGGGATCTTAGCTGCCCGACCAGGGATCAAACCCACACCCTCTGCGTTGGAAGGCAAAGTCTTAACCACTGGACTGCCAGGGAAGTGCCAAGGTTGTCTTCCTTTCTTCCTTCTTTCCTTTTTCCCTTCTTTCCCTCCGCCCTCCCTCCCTCCCTCCCTCCCTTCCTTCCTTCCTTCCTTCTTTCTTCCCTCCTCCTCTCTATAGTTTTTTTTTTTACAAATTTATTTGTTTATTTATTTATTTTTGGCTGCATTGGGTCTTGTTGCGTGCGGGCTTTCTCTAGTTGCAGCAAGCGGGGGCTGCTCTTCGTTGCGGTGCGCGGGCTTCTCATTGCGGTGGCTTTTCTTGTTGCGGAACATGGGCTCTAGGCGCATGGGCTTCAGTAGTTGTGTCACGCAGGCTCAGTAGTTGTGGCGCACTGGCTTAATAGCTCCGCGGCATGTGGGATCTTCCCGGACCTGGGTTCAAACCCATGTCCCCTGCATTGGCAGGCGGATTTTAACCACTGCGCCGCCAGGGAAGTCCCCTCTACAGTTATTTTAGAAATCGTTTTATTGTTCTTCTGCTCCCTGCATTTTTTTCCTATGTGCTTGTTTATTTTTATCTTGTTAGGAATTTCAACCAAATGTCTAAGGATCCTTGACTATTCATTCATATTATGAGTGAGTCACTAAAAAGCTAACTGGAATCTCTGGGAACGTGGGATTCACCATTATATTTGTTGTAGAATTCTGGTCGGTTCTATACAATGCATTTATTTAAGAATATTTATTTCCGTTACTAGCTGGCTAAGATGAAATTAAAAAAAAAAGAATGGATTTTGTATTTCAACAATGCTTTCTTGGCATCTGTTGAAATCATCATATACTCTTTAACCTTTAATCTGTTAGTGTAGTTTCTGAATGATAGGGTTTCTAACAGCAGTACTTCGGAAGGGCTGTGTTGTCCTTCTCTAAGGAGAAGCTAAAATTTTCTGCTAAAAAAGGGGAAACTGGGGCGGGAAGGCAGACAATACTGTCCATGCTGCCCATGTTTAGGTCTGGGGTTGCACTCTCCTTGCTCTATGCAATGCAGAAGTTAAGATTTGACTTTTCAAAGCAAGGATTTGACCCTAGAAAGGCTATGACATATTTTAAGGAGTCAACTAAGTTTGTTGTTATTCTTAGACTTTTTGTGTTTAATATCAGTTTTTGCTTTATCAACAGCCCAAATGGAATTAAATCGCTTACAAGTGTGTCATCTAAAGCATTTGATTTGACACATTTTAAGGGTAAGAAAGGGTGTTTACAAGATGTTTTTCAATGAGCTCTTCATCTGTGGTTTAGCTACTTTCCTTACCACAGCATAGCTTTCCTCCTACTCTTTATCGTCACATGGCAATCAAAAGACCAAGACTTTTTTTTTCCTTCTGCAGTATTTTACTATTTTACATACTTCCCCAAAGAACAAGGAAGAGTAAGAGGCCTGTTCTGATCGTTAGCATTGGCTACAAAAGTGTGTCTGATTTGCCTGGTATACCAAAGGATATTTAGCTAAGATTTTTCCCTAAGCATTAAGCTAAAAAGTCTTAGAAATTATTGGTAGATTGAAAAAATGAAAAGCAGCCTACAGGTGTCATGGAAGAGACTTAGATCTTGAAACCAAGCCCGGAGGTGTTAGGCTCACTTCTCACTCACTGGCAAGTCACTAGCCTCTCTGGGCCCTTGTTTCTTTGTACATAAAATAAGGAGGTTTGACTTCACTAGGTTGTCTCTATGGTCTTTTGGGGCTCTAACATTCTTTTGTACTCAAAAGAATAGCAACTCTAGAAAATATTCAGTAGATGGACATATGCACTTCATTGTTTAATTAGATGTAAACTTCATTAATATTACATTTCAGAATTGAATATTTTTCCTTTTTGTTCTGAACACTTTGGTTTTTACTTTATTTATTTATTTATTGTTGGCTGCGTTGGGTCTTCGTTGCTGCATGCGGGCTTTCTCTAGTTGCGGCGAGTTGGGGCTACTCGTCCTTGCGGTGCACGGGCTTCTCATTGTGGTGGCTTCTCTTGCTGTGGAGCATGAGCTCTAGGCGCACAGGCTTCAGTAGCTGTGGCACGTGGGCTTCAGAGTTGTGGCTCGCGGGCTCTAGAGCTCAGTAGTTGTGGCGCACGGGCTTAGTTGCTCCTCGGCATGTGGGATCTTCCCGGACCAGACCTCAAACCCATGTTCCCTGCATTGGCAGGCAGATTCTTAACCACTGTGCCACCAGGGAAGTACTTCTGTTTTTAAATATATGAAATGGAAGGCTTCCTGGAGAACTATAAAATATCCCCATAGTAGGCAGAATACTACTCCACAACCCGAAATGTCCACGTCCTAATCCCAGGAATCTGTTAATGTGTTACCTTACACGACAAAAGGACTTTGCAGATATGATTAAGTTAAGGATTTTGAGATGGAGAGGTTATCCTGGATTATCCAGGCGGGCCAAGTCTAATCACAAGGGTCCTTATATGTCAAAGAGGGAGGCAGAAGAGGTCAGATGTGAGGGATGAACCTGCCATTGCTGGCTTTGAAAATGGAGGAAGGGTGCTCCCAGCCAAGAATGCAGGCAGCCTCCGAAAGCGAGAAAAGCCAAGGAAACGGATTCTCCCCTAGAGCCTCCAGAAGGAATGCAGCTCTGCTGAAATGTTGATTTCTAGCCTCATAAGACATATTGTAGATTTCTGACTTCTGGAACTGTAAGGTAATAAATTTGTTTTGTTCTCAACTGCTAAGGTTGTGATAATTTGTTAGAAGCAGTGGTAGGAAACTCATATTTCTATCATGTTCACATAGTAGCAAACACTGTTCTGCCTAAAAAACCAAGGATTGTGCTATATTGAGCTATTTGTTTATATTACAGCTAAAGGAATAATTAGAAAATTAATTCATTATGCTTCTGTGTACCATTATATTCCTAAGTTTACTTCCTGGGGCTATGTTTTATTCTTAGAATTCAAAGAACGTTGGATCTGGAGAGAAGCATAAATATAATCTAATGAAGTCTAGTACTGTCTTTTTACAAGAGAAGAAATTGTGACCCATTGAAATGAAAACCCTGAGTTTCTCCATCATCATCCAGCTAGCTGCTTATAACACTAAGATTGCAACTGAGGACCTGTGGCTCCCAGTCTAGCAGTAGTTCCACTGCACCATACTCTTTCCAACTGAAAGTGTTAGGACGTGAAGATGTTTAATAAATAGTGTGAAATGTGAAGGAGTATGAAATTCAAATGCACCTTGTCTGACTCAAGGCATTCTCACTTGAGAAGCAGTGTAACAGAGTGGATCTGATCTAGGACCCCGGAGCAAGATTGCCTTTATGCAAATCCCATCTCTAGTACTTCCCAGCAGTGTGACCCCTGACAAGTTGCTTAACCTTTCCATGCTTTCACTTCCTTATCTGTAAAATGGAGATGGCAATACTACTGAACTCACAGGGTTATGGGAAGATTTAAATATATTAATAACGGTAAGCCTCATAGAAAAGGGCCTGGACCATATTTAGTACTAAATAATTATGAGCAATTACTATTATGAGCAGTAGGCTGTGTAATAAAGACAGACTATTTCTGTTAAATAAAAGAATATTTTTATTAATATTTTTAAATTTTTGTATTTATTAATATTATTAATATTTTTCCTGCTGTGGTTTTAGCCACCTCCTATGGTGAAGGCATGAATACCTAATCCTAAAACAGGGGCCAGATATTCTGGTAAGTTGCCTGTAGACTGAAAGTCTTGTCCTCTTCCATGCCTGCAGACGTTTTGTGGACAGTGAACACATGACTGTCATGAGTGCTCTTGCTAATTAAAGTCTCATTAATACCAAAGAGCTGTACAGTGACTAGTTCTATACTGTCGTTTCTGCAAGCTGCATTGTTTCAAGGACAAAGCGGCTGATGTTCTGTTTTGTTTCTCTCATAATGCTGAGCATGGCTATCTGATAGAATTGCTTAGGCTGGCAAACTTGTGAGCAGAAGTGCTAGATTTGTATGCATCTTCAAGAATGAGGCAGTTCAAAGCTAAAGTGAGCTAGGAAAGAAACAGGAAGTGAAAAAGTAGAGCGGAAAGACATAGGTAGATAGAGGAAGAAAAAAGAGGAAGGAAGAAAGAAGGAGCCATGAAAGGACATGAAAGATAAATGAAAACATTTAAATGGAGAAGAGACTTTAAGAGGCAGTTTAGGCAAACAGGAGACTGTTTTATCTGAAGTGTTTCTGATGCCTAAACCCGTGCTTCTCAAACTTTAATGTGCATCAAATCACCTGGGGGACTTGGTAAAATAGTTTCCTGGGTCCCATCGGCAGAGATTCTGATCCAGTAGGTCAGAGTGGAGGCCGGTAATGCAGTAACGCAGATTCTAACAAGCTCAAAGGTGATACTGATGCTGCTTGTCTGGGGACACTGAGAACCTTTGGGTTAAACCGTATTCACACAAAATAAGTATAATAGCTTTAACGTCATTTTTATTTAGTTATATTTTACATACAGTAAATCGCAAGGCTATTAATGTTCTTGGTTTCCTAACATAAGTAACTCCCTACTAGGTCATAAAAATATCTACCTGTTCCCATATACTGTCTCTGTCAAGGATACCGAGAGACGTTTTTGAATAAAGTCCTAGTGGCCTGATGTTATTTTCCATCAGAATGAACTTCAGTAAGTTTTTTAGCTTTTTGAAGAAAAATATGTATTTCTGTAATCTGGAATTGAATGCCAAAGAACTAGAAAGCACCTGTATTACTTTGACTACACCTGGAATTCTCCTGGTCTCATCTAAAGTACAGCCCATTTTCTGTCTGGTATTTGTGATCCCATTTGAAAGGAGGATATTTTGGTGTGTTACATTGAATTCTCTCTCATTCTTTGTGTTAGCAATTTACTGGATGTCTATAATAAGTAATCTGAGATGTTGGGCAAGGAAGTTATTGAGTTGAAATCCTTCAGCTGTGCTTCTTGAACTTCATGTACATCTGAATCCCTAGGGATCTTGTTAAAAATGCCAATTCTGATTCAGTGGGTCAGGTGTTGGGTTCTAAATTCTGCATGTGTAACAGGCTCCCAAATGATATTGATGCTGCCAGTTTGCCGCTCATATTTTCAGTAGTAAGGCCCTGTGTGGTGTGTGTAGGTGGTTCTCAAACTTAGCGAGTATCAGAATCAGTGGAGGGCTTGTTAGAACACAGATTTTTGGCCTCTACACCTGAGTGTTGGGTTTAATGGGAGTGGGGCCTGAGAATATGGATTTCTAAGTCCTCAGATGATGCTGGGGAAAGTGCAGGGAACACACTTTGACAACTACTAATCTGTTGACCAACCTCTTCATTTTTCCGATGCTCATTGACTTCCCAGAAATTTACACTGCTGGTTGTTAAGATCTACCCTTAAATGTCCTGACAGAGTCACCAGTGGTCTCTTCATTGACAAATCCAATGGACTTCTCTGAGTCTTACATTACCTGGCTTCTCAGTGGCTTCTGACTATTGTTATTCCCCTCTTGATACCCTCATCTCTCTTGGTTACTCTCATAGAATTTTCTTTGTTTCCTTCTTACTTCTCTAACTCAGACTCTATTCTATCTCAGATTCCTTTGTAAGTTTCTCTTTTTATCCACCCCTGTGCTTTAATCTCACAATTGTGCCTGACATCAGCCTCTATCCTCTGTTACCTAGACCACATCAGTGCTCTTATAATGAATCTCTCTGCCTTGAGTCTCTAAGCCCCTCTCCCCACCTCTACCAGAGTGATCTTTCTAAAATACAAGAGTGGTGATATTCTCACTATGCTTAAAACCCTTTAGTAGCTTCCCATTTGTTCCCATTGTTCCAGTTGGATGCATTCCAAACTGTTTAGCTTGGCTAATGTGGCTCTCTATAATCTAGTTCTTATCTACCCTTTCCTCTTGTCACGCCTACTTTGGAATCTTAGTAGACATACTTAAAAACAACCAATTTCAGTAGAGACTACATGACTTCATGCCTCCATACCTCTGTTCATGCTCCATTCCCTTCCAACAGTTCCCTCCTTCCCATATCCGTTTAGCCAGCAGACACCTTCTCAACTTTCACATGTCCCTCCTCTGTGAACCCTGGGTGACTATGCCAGGAAGCAGTGACCGTTTCACATTATAATGACGTCAGCTATCCTTTATTTGTACTTCTTAGTTTACATGTCTGATTCTTTCTATCGGATTATAAAGCTCTTGAGAGCAAGATTAGTTTTCCAACTCAGGGTCCCTGTGCATTGCTCAGTGCCTGACACGTTTGCCTGTTTGTTTTGTGAACAAATGAATGAATAACAGAGTTTGAGGAAGCAGCAACTGATGAAGACCTTGGGTGACTGTATTAGTTAACAAATCTGCCGTGACAAATGACCACAAGTTTGGTGGCTTCAAACAACAGAGCCTATTCTCTCATAGTCCTGGAGGCCGGAAGTGTCAAATCAAGGTGTTGCCAGGGTCGCACACTCTCTGGAGGCTTCAGGAGAGATTCCTTCCTCTCTGTTGCCAGATGCTGGGGGCTCCAGCGGTTCCTTGGCGTGTAGCTGCATCACTTCAATATCTGTCTCCGTTTTCCCTTTTTCTCTTCTTCCTCTTCTAAGGACACTTGTTGCCTTTGGGGGCAACCTGGATAATCCAGGATGATCTCATTTCAAGACCCTTAACTTAATTTCATCTGCAGAGACTCTTTTTCCAAATAAGGCCACATCTACAAGTTCTGGTGGTTTGGGGCCACCATTCAACCCCCTACAGTGACTATGAAAAAAATAAGGATGGCATTCATAAGTAGAAATAGGAAAGTGGGAGAAACTCCTCTGCTGCCCTCTGGATCCCACTTAATAGCAACGAATAGAAGGTGGTGGACGTGCGCCCTGTTTTTTCCAGTTCTTTTCAAACCAGTTATCACCACAAGCTCTTCTTAAAAAAAAAAAGTACATGTGTGTGCATGTGTGTGTGTGTTTTGAGGGACATGGGTCAAGCACTAAGAATATTCTCCTTTCTGCCTAAATCAGAGCAAACCTCCTTAAGCTTCAAAAGAACAAGGGAAAAAAAACAACAGAAAGCGAAAGGATCTCATCTATTTGTCTTTGAAAAGTAATAGTTTCTGAACTGATTTCGGTTTTCTTGTCACTTTACATTTGTCCTGGAAGAGAGGGAACTGTTCACTTCTTGTTATAGTACCTTGCCTTCTTCACCAATTAGGCACTGAAATACTTTTGATGAGAATATGAATTTGTATTGGATGAGAACAAGCAAAGAAGTAAGGTTGGGATAAGCAGTTATGGAAATTGTGGGAGTGGGAGACTGGGCAAAGGCCTGGGAACGCTGGTCCAGCTTCCAGCCTCACCACTTACTCTGCAGTTTGCACATGATCCCCCAGCACTGAAGCCAGGGTTTCCAGAGCCAACAGCTTTCATTTCCATTAGTGAATGACTTAGTCGCCAAGATCAAACCTTTTTCCCTCTGACTTTGCAATTGAAGGTCGAAGGCTTTCTCATCTAGTCTACGGCTATGGGAGAGCTCAGGAAAAGTGGGGAAAACGTAAAACTACAGGATGAAGAATCTATAGAGCTACAGTTCCCTGTATTTTTCCACGAGACAGGAGAACAGCACAGGATACTGTAATTTGTCAAACCCCCAAACAAAACAAAACAGGTCTGTTGTTAATACAGACAAACGGTCACAGCTGCAGAGAAGTTTCCACATAAAATCTTTCAGTCCTAAACAGTCGTTTTGCAGTTTTGTGATCGCTTTTCCAGGATTCTTTTTCCCCCTCAGTGTTTATTCATGTTAACTGTTTGTTCCATGTTACAAGGTCCCTCCTGTTAGATATATTTCTGACAGTGCTGCTTTCCATACAGTAGTTTTAAAAAATATTAAAATATTCTACTCAGTTTCATCAGTACATTTCACTTGGCACAATAACTTTAGCAATGAAATGTTTTGATTACATAGAAGAACTGCTGTTATACTTCCCCTCCGTACCCCCATTCTCAGCATTTGGGTGATACAGCTCCCCCCCTGCAAGCGTGTGGCTAACTGCTGTACCACAAATTAATGCAGTGAAGCTTGAAACCCAGGTTGTCATACAGCTCAAATGTAGGCCAGGTGTGTTGAGAGTTTTCCAAGTGTTTGACTATATTTTGGTTAAGTTAAATTTTCTAAGCTGGCTTGAATTGCTGTAAAAGTGAGAAAGCCAGGCCGAAAGAACTGGTGTTTGATCGTTTAAGGCTGAAATTTAAACCTCAAGCAAAACTTAGGGAATCCGAAACCGATTCAAACAGAAAGAAGAAAGTTTTATGTGACATTGCTCTGATGGAAACTGATGAGTTATACATTTTTACTGTTGATTCGTAGCTTGTCTTCCTCTTTTGCCAGAATATATTTATCTCTTTGGGAATAATACCATGTTACAGTAAAACTGCTTTCATTTTGACTGCATTTGTGATACTCAAAGAGGTTGATGTTTACTTTTGCCCCGACGAAAGTTTCCAAAGAATGGTGTACAAGCT
This sequence comes from Globicephala melas, assembly GCF_963455315.2. Taxonomy (NCBI): domain Eukaryota; kingdom Metazoa; phylum Chordata; class Mammalia; order Artiodactyla; family Delphinidae; genus Globicephala; species Globicephala melas. The sequence goes on along the minus strand of NC_083327.1, from coordinate 43,320,806 downwards.
TGTGAGATAAATGTTTAACCCATGTAAGAGAAAAGGGATATCTGGGCCTTTGTAAAACACTTTACCAGAAATAATTTGAATGTAAATAATTATAAAATCAAAATGACAAAATATTCATATGTAAAAGCAGAGTCCAAAGTTTTTTACTTGGCAAATTTTATGGACTTTCAGAATTATTCAATATAAATGAAAGTAATAAAAATTGAACTTAAATATAAAGCAATTTTTATAAGACTTTTTACAATGTGTCCACTTATTCAGATGGTCTTTTATCTGAATTAGTAAAATATTACTGTATTTGAGTCATACCCATGAATTTTCTAAAGATACTTTTATTTACATGCATTTTAAGCTATAATTTTATAGACTTTATTTTACAGTTAAAGGAAAGAAGGAAAAATAAACATGAAAATTAAATGTTTTATTCATTTTTAGATATAAAGTATTACAGGTTTATTGTCAAAAATTAAGGAAATACAGAAAACTCTAAAGAAGACAAGAAACGGGCTTCCCTGGTGGCACAGTGGTTAAGAATCCTCCTGCCAATGCAGGGGACACGGGTTCAAGCCCTGGTCCGGGAAGATCCCACATGCTGCAGAGCAGCTAAGCCCGTGTGCCACAACTACTGAGCCTGTGAGCCACAACTACTGAAGCCCACGTGCCTAGAGCCCATGCTCCGCAACAAGAGAAGCCGCCACAATGAGAAGCCCGTGCACCGTGACGAAGAGTAGCCCCCGCTCGCCACAACTAGAGAAAGTCCACGTGCAGCAACAAAGACCCAACATAGCCAAAAATAAATAAATTAAATAAATAAATTTAAAAATAATGTTTAAAAGAAAAAAGACAAGAAACCACTTCTAATTCTACCACTTAATAATAATAATTGTTAACATTTTTAGGATTACTTTTAGCATTTTTGGGTGTATATTATCTTTTTAAAAAATAAATCAAGATCAGTTAATGTGCCAGTGCTGCTGGAACAACTGAATATCCATATGGAGGAAAACAAATGAACTTTAACCCATATCTCACTCCACACAAAAAGTTAATTTGAGATCATAGACCTAAACTTAAAACCAGAAACATAAAGCTTCAAGGAGAATAAAAAGAGGCTATCTTTATGATCTTGGGAAAAAGATTTCATGGAAAAAACACAGAAAGCATTAACCATAAGAGAAATAATGTTAAACTGAATTGTGCAAAATTTCTCTGCTCATTAGAAGACACCATTCAGATATGATCAGACAAGTCATAAACTGGGAAAAAATATTCTCAGCATGTATGTATGACAAAAGACTTACATCCAGAATTTATAAAGAACCCCCCAAATCAATAATAAAATAATACTCTACAGTAATTATTTATTGCTGTATAACAGATCACTCTAAAACTTAGCTTAAAGTAACAAACATTATCTCATACTTTCTGAGGATCAGGAATTTGGGGGCAAATTAGCTGGATGGTTCTGACTGAGTGTTGCTTATGAGGCTGCAATTAAAATATCAGTTGGAACTGTAGTCAGCTGAAGATCTGACTGGAGCTGGAGGATTCATTTCCAAGAGATGACTCATACGGCTGTTGGCAAGAGGCCTCAGCTCCTTGCCACGTGGGCTTTTTTATAGGCTGCCTGAACGTACTCCTGATATGGCAGCTGTCTTCCCCCAGAGTGAGCAATCCAAGAGAGAGCAAGGAGGAAGTCACGGTGCCTTTTATGTTCTTATTGAGACATCCACATCATCACTTCCACCATAGTCTGTTTATTAGAAGCAAGTCACTAAGTACAATCCAGATTTAAGACGTTTGGTTTCACCTTTTGAATGGAGGAGTATCAAATTTAAATCACTGCAGACACTTCACAAAAGAAGATGCATATAAATGAGCAATAAGTATAAGAACAGAAGTGGTCAACTTCATTAATCATAAGATAAATGCAAATTAACTCCACTGTAAAATACTATTTCAACCCACTAGCAGGGCTAAAATGAAAGAGATTGACAACACCAAATGTTGGAGAGGCTGCAGAGCAACTGGAACTCTCGTCCTTGCTGGTGAGAGTGTAAAATAGTACACACACTTTGGTGAATTTCCTAGCGGTGTCATATAAAGTTTACACTTAACTCATTCCACTTCTAGTATTTTCGTGAGAGAAGTAAAACATATGTCCACAAAAAGCGTTAAACACGGCAATATTAAGTTTATTCATAAACACTTAAAACTGGAAACAACCTAACGTCTATGAACAGGGAGAAGGAAAAACAAATTTACACAGTGGAATGCTTACAAAATGTATATTTATACAATTGATTATTACTTAGCAATACAAAAGAATGAACTCCTAATATGAATCTCAAAATGTAATTACCTAATCTAATTAATTATTAAGCAGAAGCAAGTAGACATAAAAGAGTAAATATTGTATGATTCCATTTATATGAAGTCCAAGAACAGACAAAACTAATCTATAGAGACAGAAATAAGAAAATGGTTGCCTAATGAGAATGGAGGAAAGGGATCAACTGGAAATGGGCAGGAGGGAATCTTATGGGGTGGATGAAAATGCTCTATTTCTTGTTTTGGATGGTAGTTACACTAGTGTACACAATTTCCAAAACTCATAAAACTGAACACTTAAGATCTGTGCATTTTATTGTATTAATAATGCTGTAATAAAAAATAAAAATGAAGATCATATAGTGTTTTATTTACTGCTTCTTTGACTAAAATTACATTGTGAGTGTTTTTCTATTCCCTTTATTACTTTTTGAGAAAGTGTTTTGATGACTACATATTGTTTCAGGATATTGACACCATACAAATATAAATATCATGATATGAATAAAATTATATACCAAGATATGAATATATCAATATTTAATTTATAAATATTAAGATTAATCTCAAATTTTATAATAAGCATAAGTAAATTTTCTTTTATCTCTAAGCATCTTGTTTTGTGTGCATTTATGATCATAGGAACATTATATTTAAGCTTTTAGTTCAAGGATATCTGGTGTTCCTGATTAGGTAATGGAGGTTAATGGTCTTTCATTATTAGATGTTTCCTGCTGAATCTTTCCCCCCTCCCTTCCTTCCTTCTTCCTCCTCCTCCTCCTTCTCTTTCTCTCCCACTTTGTGTTTTTGTTTTTTGGGTTGTTTTTGTCCATGCTGCTCAGATTGCGGGATCTCAGTTCCTCAACCAGGGATTGAACCTGGGCCACAGCAGTAAAAGCCTGGAATCCTAACCACTAGGCCACCAGGGAACTCCCCCACTTTGTGTATTTTACCTCATTTTTTATTTAAAAAAATTTTAATTCTATAGAAAAGTAAAATGAATGACGAGTATAATGAATACCTGTGTACCTTCACCTAGATTCACCAATTCTTAACATTTTGCTACATTTGCATGCTGTGTGCACATGCGCGCGTGCATGCGTGTGTATGTGTGTGTGTGTGTGTGTGTGTGTAGGCATGTACATTTTCTTAAGTTGCAGATGTTACTTCAGCATGTGAAAAATCCTGCAGAATCACAATAAAATGATTACTCTCAAGAAATTTAACATTGATGCGATTATATTATTTAATATAGAGTGCATATTCAAATTTTCCAAATGGGCCCCAAACTTTCCTTTATACTTTTTGTTGTCGTTGTTTCAAGATCCAAACAAAGATAATGCAGTGCCTTTAGTTATTTCCTTCGTCTCCTTTAATCTACTCTAGAACAATCCCTCTACCTTTTTTGTTTGACATACATTGATATTTTGAGGGATCTAAAACAATTGTCTTGTAGAATGTTCCTCAGCCTGGATTTGTCTGATTAATTCCTCATGATTAAGTTCAGGTTAAACATTTTTGGCAAGAATACTACAAGTTATGTGTATAATGTGTTGCCTTATATAATGTCAGTGGATTCCTTTGCTGGTAAAGTTAATCTTGATCTCTTGGTTAAGATTATTTTCACCAGATCATTCTTTGAAACTAAAAACTAATCAGTAGGATGATCATATGAATATTGTGTCCTTCAATAACCCTTCATCCAATAGTTTTGACATTTATTAATGATCCTTACCTGACTCATTTATTACAGTGATGGTTACAAAAATGGAGATTTTTGTAATTCTGTCCTGTTTTTTACACTTATTATTAGCTGTATTCTTCTGCACAACAGTGCTTTTCTATTTCCTCCTTCTCTATTTTAGTATCATGGACTCTTAAGAAATTTTTTTATTTAATGTGTTATAATCTCTTTTGGACATTTTAGTGTTCAAATTGCCTTGAACTTGGCCAACGGAGACCAGAGCAAATAATTTTAAATCATTTTAGATTGCTTCAGGCCATTCTAGGCCCCCCAAAAGTCCTTCCATAGATTTTCAAATCAAATTTATTTCTTTAGTGTTCAAAGATGGTGTCCAGTGGTGTGATGGTAAATATTTAGCAATCAGCTTTCTCAGAAAAAAAAAATTCCTGTTTGTGGTGTTTGCTAATTTCTATGGTCTACATACTCCTGCCTTGGTTGATTTCTAGTTGCCAATGGGGAGAGAAGCATGATAACTTACTACCGTTTTGTATTTCTACCATGCAGGTACAATAAATATAAATAACTTCAAGAGCATATGTAATAGTCAAATATAATCAAATTATTAGGAAGTGATGAGAGTTTTGAATTACCTTTTTTTAAAAAAATTAATTAATTTATATTTTGGCCACGTTGGGTCTTCATTGCTGTGCGCGGGCTTTCTCTAGTTGTGGCAAGTGGGGGCTACTCTTCGTTGTGGTGCATGGACTTCTCATGGCGGTGGCTTTTCTTGTTGCGAAGCATGGGCTCTAGACATGCAGGCTTCAGTAGCTGTGGCACACGGCTTAGTTGCTCCACAGCATGTGGGATCTTCCCAGACCAGGGCTCGAACCCATGTTCCCTGCATTGGCAGGCAGATTCTTAACCACTGAGCCACCAGGGAAGTCCCTTATTACCTTTGTTCTTAATGTCATTTGTTTAACCGTAAGTTTGTGTAGTTTAATGTCATTTGTTTAACCGTAAGTTTGTGTAGTTTAATTTTTAATAATATCTGTGTTTAACAACTGGCTCACCAAATTCCTTGCCAAAGTTTAACAATTGGCTCTTAGAGCAGGTACATAGCAGTATCCAATCAGTACCCGATCCCAGTGTCTATTACCAATCAAGGTTTGAGCCTGACTTTTGGCTTCAGTATTAATTAAATGTCAATAAAATTATACTTAAAACCAGATTGGAAAAATCTTAGCATATTTTTTCCCCAAAGAAATCACTTTGTCAGAGAATCAATTTCCCTCCCTCTTCTCTATCTACACTTGATGCTCTTAGTTTAGTAATGTCAGAAACCATAACTGTCTTCAATTTACTGAATTGGAAAGTTGGTAAGAACTTCAGGTAATGTGTGAAGGAGAAATGAAAGACCGTTTAGGGACAAGAGGCAATCATGTATCATCCTGTCCAGATCTTCTGTAGGGGAACATACACTTTCTTCTGCCCTTCCATCCCTTTTAGAATCAGCTCCCCTTTTCCTGGTAATTGTCCTTCCCCCACGTAAGCTATATACCTTCTCCTTCCCACAGTTTGTCCCTTGGGAATTTTTTAACTGGATCTGGTAAAGAGATTCAGTCCTTCTCTGGAGGAGAAAGTGTGGTGTAAAACATGGGAGAAACTGGCAGGAGAAGTTGTGTGACCAGATTTACCCCCTAGCCTCCGTGCTGGTAGCACCACTGCAAGGCACTGCCCCATGTGCTCTGTGTCTCTCGTGGTCCAAGGATGCACCTCCTTAAAGTGAGATGGAGAAATTAGGGTTGAGCCACCAATTGCAAGTCCCTAAACACTGATTCTTGAAATGAGAAGATAACCATAATCTTGTTCAGCTCAGTCCAACTTTATTAAGTGCCATCCTTGTGCAAAGGAACAATGTTATATGCGGGGGGAAAAGGAGGAGAGTTACATCTATACCTTAAAGGATCTAGTCTAGTGGGAGAGAAGTGTGTTATATCAAATACATATAAATACATGGACGTGGCATGTCGTACTGCATATCTATACAATGAACACTCAGCAGCCATTAAAATGATAATCTATATGTACATTTGTGAAATACTACATAGCTACTAAATCACATCTCTGAAGAGTATTTCTAAATAGAGGAAAGAATCACTATATGCTCATTACATACACACACACATTTTATATATATACACACACACATATACTCATATATATACTCTGCATATATATATACATATGCATATACACACATAAGTATACACACATACATACAAAGCATATATAACTAAAATTAAAAAACATACATAAGGGGGTGGCTCTGATTTTACTTTTCTAACAGTATATATATGTAGAAAAAAGGACAGAAGGAAGTACTATAAAGTGAAGAGTAGGTGGTGGATTGTAAATGACTTTATTTCATTATTTTTTTTTCTGTTTTCATAATTTTCAAAAATTTCAGATAGAGGCTAATGTGACTGACATCAGTACTCAAAATATTTTATTGTTTAAGATATGACTCACTTAACATAGGTCTTAATTTTTGCAGTGTATTAATCTTCTAGGATTAATACAAAATACCAGAGACTAGGTGGCTTAAACCCGAATTTCATTTCTCATAGTTCTGGAGTTGGGAGTCCAGGATCGGGGTGTCAGCACATTTGGTGTCTCCTGTGGTCTTTCCCCGTGGCTTGCAGGTGCCCACTTCTCTCTGTGCCCTCAAGTGGCCTTTCCTCTTTGTGCTCACAACTCCTCGTGTCTCTTCCTTACCTTGTAGGGACCCTAGTCTGTTGGATTAGGACCCCACTCATATGACCTCATTTAACCTTAATTACCTTCTTAAAGGCCCTCTCTTCAAATGCAGTAACATCAGGGTTAGAGCTCCAACCTATTTAATTTTGGGGGGTATACAAATCAGTCCATAACAAACAATTTCAAAAATGAGCTCAAACTTAAAAAATTGATTCAAGATAAAGCAATGGAAGTCCTGAAACTAAAAGAAATTTTCATGTGGCTTATTGTAACTGGTGATTATTTTTAACATCTTTGTAGACTTGAAAATCAGTGTCTAGCTTCTAAATAAATGTTGCCCTCTCCATTTCCCAGATCTGCTACCCAAATATTTTTTAAATTATATTGTCATCTGATTATGTGAGTATAGGTGATATTATTGTTAAAAATACTCTGTCCCTTAAAACATGAGTTTATCTTTGAAACTTTATTACAATGCATTAATTTTCTTTTCTAAAACACAACCAGGTGAATGCTCTACATAAGATAGATAAAAACACATATTTTTCTCTGATTTAAAAATAATATATGTATGGGAATTCCCTGGCGGTCCAGTGGTTAGGACTCCATGCTTCCACTGCAGGGGGCACGGGTTCGATCCCTGGTCGGGGAACTAAGATCCCACAAGCCTCGTGGCCTGGCCAAAAAAAATAAAAATAAAAATAATTTAAAAAATATATGTTCAGTGTAGAGATTTTAGAAAAGACAGAAAAGCACAAAGAAGAAAAGCATACACTTTATCCCAATGTCCAGAGATATCTGATGTTACTATTTTGCTATGTATTCATGACTGGCCTCCAAGATGGCATCCAAACAGTCCTCACCTCCCTTGTGTAGTCTCCTTGCCTGTGGAATCAGGCTGATCTGTGTGAGCATTAAAATCATTTGAAAGTGGCTATGTGTGAATTCTGAGAGTAAATCATTAAAAAAATCATAGCTGCTCTTTTGCTCTCTTGGGAGTCCAGCCACCATGTTTGGAGATACTCAGGCAACCCTGGAGAGGCCTATGGGGAGAGGAACTGAGCCCTCCCACCAACAGTCAACATCACCTTGCTAGCCACATGAGTGAGCCACCTTGGAAGTCGATCCTCCAGCCCTGGTCAGACCTTCAGATGACTACAGTCCTGGCTATCGTCTGCTTGCAACCTCATGAGAGAACATCAGCAAGAACTGCAAACTCCACTCCTCCCAAATTTCTGACTTATAAAAACCATGAGAGATAATAATTGATTATTGTTTTTAGCCCTTAAGTTTTGGCATGATTCATTACACAATAGATACGTCCTAGAATATTCTACTTTTCTACTTTTTTTCTACTTTTTTTTTATTTGACAAATGTTCACTAACACTTGCTACATCAGTCAGGGTTGACCCAGAGAAACAGAACCAGAAGGGAATATATATATGAGGTGTGTGTGCACATGCGTGTGTGTGCGTGTGTATTATTTACAAAGAATTGACCTACGTATGCTCTCATGGGGGTCACTAAGCAAGCCTGAAGTCCACAGCACAGGCAGGCAAGAAGGAAAGGTCATGAGCAGGTTGGAGCCCTGCGAGCACAGGCTGAAGCTTGACCTTAGGCAGCAAGCACTCCGGAAGGAAGACCTAGGGGAAAGGGAGAGGAATTGCACATCCAGCTGCTGTTTTGAAGTCTTTTAGCTCAGGGAAGTCCTAAGCTTTCTTTTAAAGGTCTTCCAACTGTTGAAGCCAGGTCCCCTAAGGGTAATCTCTCTTTGTATTAGTTTGAAGTCAACTGACTTGGGACTTTAATTACATTTGTAAAATCTCTTCATAGCCACACCTAGCTTAGTGTTGATTGAAAAACTGGGAGGGAGAGAGAGAGGGATAGAGGGGGAGAGAGAGGAAGAGAGAAGGTTTTATAATATTATGAGGAATTGGCTCACATAATTATGGGGGCGGAGAAGCTTCGTGATCTACTGTCTGTGAGCAGGAGATCCAGGAAAGCCAGTGGTGTAATTTAGGCTGAGTCTAAATTACCAGGGGAGCAGATGGTGTAAATCCCAGTCTGAGAGCCGGAGAAGATGAGATGAGGTGTTCCAGCTCAATCAGTAAGGCAGAAAGAAGGGGTGAATTCCTCCTTCCACTGCCTTTGGCCCTCAATGGATTGGATGATGCCCACCCACATTGGGGAGGGTTATCTACTTTACTAAGTCTGCTGATTGAAATCCTACTCTCATCTAGAAACTACCCTCAGAGACATACCCAGAAATAATGTTTAATCTGGGCAGCCTGTGGCTAGTCAAGTTGACACATAAAATTAACCATCACAGCTGGTTTCTCCATATTATCACCAACCTAACATGCTACTAGTTGACTAATTTTGCTTATTAAGAGTCACATAACATGAGCCAGCAAGCAATATTCTACATCAATTCTGTGTCTTTCTTCCATGACACATACAGTTTTTTAGAAAGGTTTTTAGAAACATTCATGCTGTTTTCCATATTGATTAATATATTTAAGACATCAATACAGAGCTATAATAACTGACTTAAGAAATCATCCTTAAAAATTAAACACTGTTCAAAGAAAGCAGCTTGCAGTGTTTATTAGCTATAGATTAATATTGTGTCTTGCTTTTGGATTGAGGTTTTCTTCCCATTTTCAAAATACTTTCACATCTGTATCTCACATGATCTCCACAGCATCCCTGAAGGTAAGCAGGGCAAGATGTCACATAACAAAATGTACAAGTTTGAAAGAGGTCTTCTGGTTCATTGTGAGTCTACTGAGTATAAGACTTAGAAGGTACAAGGATAAGAAAGAGTGTTTCTATCTTAAGGAGTTGTCAATCTTGTAGGGGAGAATAATATGTAAACAGATAGCTCTAAGAGAAGATTTGATGTGGCAAGTAATGTTATGGCTAGCAGACAGGGATGGGTTTGGGGAACACAGAGGCAGAAGAATCCGATTGAGCAAAGTCACGGAATATGCCAAATACCTCACCAGAGAGCATATCACGGTGTTCTTGGCACATGTTTGAAATGAAAAGTTGGGCCAGTGAAAAGTCATGAATATAAGTAACAAAAGTAATGTTTGAGCCTGCCTCAAATAATGTTTCTTTGAAACTAAGCGGAGAAGATATTATTTTACCCCATTGGGGAAAAAAGCTTTTTGGAAAATGTTAACCCTTCCAGGGCCTCAATTAAACTCTGAATTTTCTGTGGCTGAGAATTTTCATCAAGACTGTTTATGACATTGGGTAATATTTGATTTGGGAGAGGACTGAAATCTTTTTGTATCTGAAATACATTTATCATTTTATTTATTATTATTTTTTAAATATTTTATTTATTTATTTTTGGCTATGTTGGGTCTTCATTCCTGTGCGTGGGCTTTCTCCAGTTGCAGCGAATGGGGCCTACTCTTTCCTGCGGTGCGCGGGCATCTCATTGTGTTGGCTTCTCTTGTTGTGGAGCACAGGCTCTAGGCACGTGGGCTTCAGTAGTTGTGGCTCGCGGGCTCTAGAGCGCAGGCTCAGTAGTTGCGGCACATGGGTTTAGTTGTTCGTCCGTGGCATGTGGGATCTTCCCAGACCAGGGCTCGAACCTGTGTCCCCTGCATTGGCAGGCGGATTCTTAACCACTGCACCACCAAGGAAGCCCCTATGTTTATTATTGAAATCTTTTAGTATTTGAAAACCTGTGAGGCCGAACACAAGTGGAGCAGGACTAGAGAGAAAACAGTGAATGACAGGAGCATGGAAACCTTTCTGCTTGATGACCAAGCTCAGGACAAAGCCTGAGAACGCATTCCTGGCCCTGGGGTGGTTGGCACTACCAATGTGTGGCTGGTGGAACCACAGTGCCTGCCCTCCTGGGAGTCATCTTGCGTCCTGCAAGCACTACCAGACTAGTGTGTGCATTTCTTCCAGCAGGGTCCCTGCATCCTCTAATTGCAGTCAGTGGAGCCTACCATCAACAGGAGCGATAAAGGCAAGCTCTGTCCTCTCTGTGTCAGGGGAATGAAACCAGGGGTCATTTACTTTTCATATTTATCTTTTAAGTGACATTTTCTTCCAATTGTAGCTAAGTAGTATTGTCAGTAAGTCAGGGTACTCTGTCACAATATGCTAGTAGCCTCTCACTTAGCATGGTGATTCCTCTACTGCTATTCTGAAGTGTTTTATGGGCACAGTTTGAGTAATATCATTGTTTTTTTAGACTGTGCTCAGGACTAATCCCATTAAATCAAGGCATGTATATATGTATGTACATATGTATATGCATATACGTATGTATGTCTGTATATGAAAGTCCATTGCAATAAAACTGGTTAGATTGTAGATCTCTACAGGATGAAACTGTTCTGACAGCTTGTTTATTTCAAGCACTCTTTCCTTTAATACTCTTTTGACCTCCTATAAACTTAGACTTTCTTAGATGTCAAAATACATAAAAGATTATTTCTAATATCTGAAAAAAATACAGTTATTCTTTAAACTATTAATAACCAAAGGAAAAACATGAGGGAAATATTCAGGACTTAAGGGAATGAGCTATCCTAATTTTTATATAAAGGACTTGAATAATAAGTATAGGTAATTTTACAATAGGATTCAACTGGGTGAACCAAGAAAGAAACCTTTTATTTTATGTGTCTATTATCTTGATTTGGATTTAGAAACGCTTAATTAACTGGAATTCAGTAAAGTGAAATTGTAAGGAAACATCATTTGCTTTCTTAGGATTTCTCTATAAGAAGAAGAAAGACAAATCACAGATTGGCAGGATGCATGGTGGTCCAGCTGAGAAAAGAATGTGACTACACCATACTTCTGCTAAGGGTCTATGAGTAGCTCTAAAATACAAACAAGAAAAAACAACTCACTTCAAAGAGCTTAAAAGGCAACAGAATAATTACAGGGTATTTCTTGGGGTCAACATAGATTAACATCAGTATGTTGTACTTTCCCGTCAAATCTGCACAACCATTTAATTGTAATTGTCATCGATGACTCTAACGCACTGTAACATTTTCAATCATAAAAAATCATTAAAGCAATTTTTACTCTGTTTATTAAAGTATGGAATCTATTAAAAAAATTAGAAAAATTATCAACCACTAAGTTTGAAACAAAAAGGGATTTCATTTGAGTCCCTCTGAGGTTTTCATTATTTAGAAGATCTTGTTCCTCTAACTTCAGGAAATCACTGACTTAATGTTCCATTTTGTTTCGGTCTAGGTATTGCTACTTCTGAAATGAGTTTCAACAGCTAAAAGCATAATCTATTTAGGAATTACTAGAACCCTTTCCCGAAATTCTGAAAAAATTAGAAGTTTCAAAATAAGCGTGTCATGGAATTTAAACTAACTGCTCCCAAATTAATTATAAATGTAGTCATGATCAAATGATCATGTATATACTATATGTGCTGTTTTTTGTTTGTTTATTTGTTTTTACCATTATCAGTGCTAATTCACTCAACAAGAAAGATCCCAAATGTCTGGAAAAATATTATCTGCCTGGTTTTGTGATATCCATAACAAAGGAAATTTAGCCAGGCATCCCATTCCAGATTTGGTGTGGATGACAGGTTTGACAGGAAGAAGAATATGTTTTACAGATTGAAGAACAGAATGTCAAAATGAGTAGATACTTTCAAAAAACATTTAAAATATACTGTCTATATAGAAAGCTGATAAAAACATTGAATTAAAAATAGGAGCTGGGGCTTCCTTGGTGGCGCAGTGGTTGAGAGTCTGCCTGCCGATGCAGGGCACATGGGTTCGTGCCCCGGTCTGGGAGGATCCCACATGCCGCAGAGTGGCTAGGCCCGTGAGCCATGGCCGCTGATCCTGTGCATCCGGAGCTTGTGCTCCGCAATGGGAGAGGCCACAACAGTGAGAGGTCCGCGTACTGCTAAAAAAAAAAAAAAAAAAATAGGAGCTATCTCTTTAAGTTGATTTATGTGGTCTGTATCAACATTGACTATATCAATATTTTATGTTCTATATATCCTTTGGTAATCTTCTATAATATTTTCATGTACAAGCTCAGTATACAAACGTGCACTTATTGGCAGTAAACTCCACCTTCCTCTTACACCAGGACTTATTTAAAACTAACAAATACATTCTGGATTTTAGGTATATATGCTATAGTATTTTTTTTGTCCCACAAATTAATTACTTTTGTAAAGATTCTATAAGGTCTCCTTCTTATTGTAAATATTATGAAAGCATGCATAGAGCATGGGGATCTTCCATCTAAGGATGACATTTTTCTACTGGTGATTAACTCGACATCACCAAACAGTACCCTTTGGGTTCAGTTTCCTGATCTGGGAGTTGAAGGTTTACAATGGCTAATTGCTAAAGATCCTCTTTATGATTATATAAAGACAATTATCTTTGAAATTTCTTTTAAAATAAGAAATGTGGGAAATTTGGGATCTTTTAGAATAAGAACTTAAGAAAATAGGAATCAGGAACATATAAATGGATGTTACCCTAAGATATATGCTTTCGTCATAAAAATATTGACTCAGAACTAGGTAAAATGAGAATCCCAGCCTCAGTATCTGCATGTGCTGAATATTTTTTGGTTTTAACATGGTTTAATATACTGTTGTGCCAGTACTAAAATGAGTTTTCAAGCAATAATGTTTTCCCTAAGGAAAAAAACAAATGCCAATTTTGTCTGTGTAGGAAGTGTGTAGGCAGGACTCTCAACTTTCAGGAAAATTTCTGTCTTTATAGAAAGATATTTTCCAGTTACCCTTTGAATTACTTCCCTGAAAATGAAAAGACTATGAAAATGGAATTGTCACAAGACTTGCTTGATGGCAGAGGTGATCTGTGTCTGCTTCCACCTTTGCTGGAGTTGAGAGCAGAACCTGAGGAAGGACAGAGGAGGTGTCGCAGTGTGGCTGGGGAGGGAGTGGGCCCAATACTGCTTCAGAAAATGGTCTGATTGACCAGTGCCCTGTGATGGCTATAGATTTTTGACACCCGGTATAGGTTGAACTGAGTGCCGCCAAAGTTTGTCTGTTGAAGTCCTAACCACTAGCGCCTCAGGATATGACTTTATGTGGAGATAGAGTTTTTACAGAGGTAATCAAGTTCAAGGTCATTAGGGTGGGCGTTAATCCAATATAACTGGTGTTCCTACAAAAGGGGGAATTTTGAAGACAGACACACATACAAAGAGAACACCACGTGAACATGAAAAAGACCATCGACAGGCCACGGAGCAAGACCTGTAACAGAGCGTTCCCTCACAGCCCTCAGAAGGAGCCAACCCTGCCAGCATCTTGATTTTGGATTTCTAGCCTCCAGAACCAGGAGACAATAAATTCCTGTTGTTTAAGCTACCCAGTTTGTGGTACTTTGTTCAGCAGCCCTAGCAAACTAATACAACACCCAACCTGAATAAATTTAAGGAGTAAATAAGCAGCAGAAATCCTGATTGTATTTGAGTCATTCCACAGAATAAAGTGAAATTTTATTTGTTTGAAATGGAATTAAGTGGGAGTTTTTGTGATTTTTATTTGTAATCAAAAGAATTTTAACTAAAAACAATGACATATACACATATATTCACACACATATATTGTTTTAAAAAATTAAACTATATATAAATATAAAATATAAAATGAGAGTCATTCTTCACTCCTCTTCCCCCAATTTTAATTACCCCCCTAGTGGTTAGCCATTTGAAATCTAGCATTGTATTTTTACAGTGCTGGATTCTTAATATTACACTGTACAAATTTGAATAAGATTCCAGCCCGATACTATAGTTTTGCTAAAACATCACATTTAGACTCTGTGCTGTGGGACAATAAGTAGGATCTTACACTTCTCTTACTGCAACACCATGGATAGGCTATAAAATAGGTAGGCCTGTTATTTTAAATTCCATCCTCTACTAAATCACATGTTTAGAATTTAGTATATTACCAACCAAGAGTGAATTTTTTAAAAATCACCTCTCATTTGGGGTTTTTCCTGACTTTGTTTTGTTTACTACTTCAAATATTGTTATAGTTAAGAAACAACTGACTACCTCTTGTTAAAGCTCTTTCCTAGGAGTCAATAATAAATTATCTGCCTTATATGAAGCTTGAGTCAGTTCTAGCAGAGTGATACCCTTTTGATGGAGAGCTCAGTGAACCAGCAGCTCTCCTACCTAATATAATAGTCGAGGACTTGAGCTATATAAAGACCTCTGAATAAACAATACAAATGTTACAAAGTCCACACACGAAAGCTCAGAGCTTTATTGACAGACAGGTCCCTGAGTCCTCAGCTGATGTCTGTGTACTCACGCTTTGTATATAGTTCCAACAACTTTGTTGATGTAGTTCCTAAGTCCAAAGCAGAGTGGAAGTCATAAAAAGAAGGGGACATTTTACTCCTCCTATGCACGATGACCAGACTCAGAAGGAAAATTTAAAAACTCAGTGGCTAGGAGGGAACCAAAACGGATAAAATGCTACCGTAAGTTAAAAACAGTTGCCTGGAATCATTTAATAACAGAAAAAAGCGTTCTTTAGGTCTTGAGGTCATTTTTATATTAGAGTGTGATATAATAATTGAGGCTCAAAGTGGCCCTGAGTCATTTTGAAAAAAAAATTTATTGTGATCAATATGCCCTGTTTATGGTGGTAGAAAATTGCATAATACAGTTAAGAATAATTTCCATTTAAAGTTGTTCAGGGCTTCCCTGGTGGCTCAGTGGTTAAGAATCCACCTGCCAATGCACGGGACATGGGTTTGAGCCCCGATCCAGGAAGAGCCCACATGCCACAGAGCAACTAAGCCCGTGTACCACAACTACTGGGCCTGAGAGCCACAACTACTGAGCCCACGTGCCACAACTACTGAAGCCTGCGCGCCTAGAGCCCATGCTATGCAACAAGAGAAGCCACCGCAATGAGAAGCCCGCGCACCGCAACGAAGAGTAGCCCCCACTCTCCACAACTGGAGAAAGCCTGTGCACAGCAACAAAGACCCAATGCAGCCAAAAATAAATAAATAATAAAAACATTTTTTTAAACTTTATATAAAAAATGTTCAAATATCAAAAGGATTTGTCACTTACAGAGGAAAAGATTTAGTAATAGGAAAAAAATTTGGTCTCTACATAGTTGAGGTTTTATTAATACCCCAATTAAAGTATTTCCTTTGCTAAGATGGCTCCATTGATGATTGTACCTTAATTTATCGGACCTTACTTCATAAGATAAGGCATTTATTCCACTGGTTGAAAATAAATTGTGAAGCAATACTTAAATGTTTGTAGTACTCTTATTTATTTAGGCACATTGAAAGCTGTATTGTATCAGAATAAGGGACGCCCACAATATCAGCATACAGGAGTTCACCAAGATGAATGGACTTCGAGTGAAGAGATTTTATTAAAATGTATGCCTCTCATTTTTGGAGCTCTATAGCTAAAGGAGAAGCAAGAGACCATAAACAAGGTGGTATATTTTCAGCGGTGTTTCAGATATCTTCTTTTTCTCAGCATCAGATCAATTGGTACATTGTTATTCAAATTATATTCAAAGAGTCCAATAATGTCAGTTTAGGATTGAAAAACAAAGGCTGAGATCATATCAGATGAAGTTCTCAGTATTATAATTAAACGAAGGTAATATTTGTCATATTGAACAAAGAAACTGTCTAACAAAATTTACCCCAGGTTTTGAACGATGGGCTCACGCTTGCCTACTCTTTGGTGACTCTGCGACAGCACTCTAAGTGTGAAGTTAGGTGCAGGATGCTAACGAAGGAGAACAGCTTATTTACAACAGCATTGCAGGCAGAGTTCTTTCAGAGTTCAAGCATACCATCTTTCCTTCCCAAGGAGCAATTGCCTTGCACATATGCTCTACAAATACCAAATACAAGGAACCTGGTTTTTAATTATGAAGTAAAATATCATTCCAAAATTGCATGATTGGTGGTTGCCTTTTGCAACGCAATGAACATAAGGGGACCTGACATTAAATGTCTGATGTGTTGCCATGACATTTTCTGGAATTTTATTTTATGCCACTTTTAAGCTGCAAACTACGTTAAATTTGAATTCCTTGGGGAGTAATAGAGTGGTACAGAATTAAAGAACCTAACTCTGATGTTGGAATGTCTATGCTCACAGAGTGTATAGTTCAGATTTTAGAAAAAAAGTAAATACAGAAATAGAGACACACTGGGATCTTTATTCTCTCCTTACAGTAGTTATATGTTTTGCTGGATATAGAGGCCATTTAGTCAGGGCGGGATGTCTCTAGCTTTCCCTTTGAGTAAAGG
Source organism: Globicephala melas (assembly GCF_963455315.2). Taxonomy (NCBI): domain Eukaryota; kingdom Metazoa; phylum Chordata; class Mammalia; order Artiodactyla; family Delphinidae; genus Globicephala; species Globicephala melas. Next base: position 43,303,711 of record NC_083327.1, on the reverse strand, counting down.
GAAACATAATAGAGTGGAAGAAAAGACGATGGCAGTCAGTGCGCACCACATTTGAGTGTGCAGCCCACTGAAAGTGAGAGAAAAGGGTCACAGACTGTAGTGTGTATATAGGTATGTGTGGGGTGTGTGTGTGTGATTGGTTTCGTGAACTCCCGTGGATACCAAAATCCACAGACGCTCAAGTCCCTTAACTAAAATGGTGTAATGCAGTTGGCCCCGTGGGTCCTCCGATTCTGCATCCGCAGATTCAGCATTTCCAGATTCAATCAAATGCAGAATCCGTGGATATGGAACTCCAAGATCGGGGGCCAACTGTATTCCTACACATTACAGAGTTGCTGGAAGAAGCAGTAGTACGACTGACGTTGCTCTAGTTCTCTCTATTCCAAAGTGCCTTTTAGAGTAAATATTATTTGCTCAGCAGGTTTCAACCCGTATAAACTGGAAGATAATGAACGCTAGTTTTTCCCCTTCCTATACCTGTATTTTCTACACCTGCAACCTTCTTTTGTTCGTTACTCCCCAAAGATCTCTGACATTCTGAAAAGTGGAGAGCCCAAATCTTAAAGCTGGAAGACACTCCAAGACATCCTCTGTTCTGTCACTGTAAGAGCAAAGGGCAATTAGGTATCATGATTATAATATGGGCTTATATAAATAAAACATAATATAAAAAGCTGGGTCATCCTACTTCAAACGGTTTTCAAAGGTTCAGTATGGTCCAAATGCCTTTGACCTCTAAAACACCCAGTACAGCTAAACATGATACAGTAAATTTAGTGAGTGAATAGTTACTATTTTTTAGATTATCGTGAGGAGGGTTGATACAGAGACTTTAAAAATCTATTGTCTTGTTTTTAAGTTTCACACCCATAGCTCATGTATGCACTTTTACTCCAACAGTCAGCTGAATGTGTGGAAATAAATCCTTATTTCTTTCCTCAACCCCTCCTAGACTGTTTTTGCCTTCCCCCCTGCCTGTCCCAACCTTCAGGGCCAATCCAAAAGGTCACCATCCACGGGCCTGTCTCCATAAGACCTCAGTATTATAATTTTCGTTGACCTTTCACTCATTTTCTTGTATTCCACTGTTCCTAACAGAGTGTTTTGCATATAGCAATTATTTAATAAACGTTTGTTGACCTCAGTTAACAGCTGCCCTCCTGCCAACTTTAAGATACAATTTAGAATTTTCTTAGGGTCAGGAACTAAGTCATCTGCTTGTTGACCACTTCCCACTCCACAATGATAAAATGCAATCTAAAATAGAGAGATTGAACTGACCTCATTGCTTTGCTAAGAACTACTTACATGCAGTAGTATGCTAAAATTACATACAATAAACTGAATCACTTTGATGCACACCTGAAACTAACACAATATTGTAAATCAACTAAACTCCAGTATAAAATAACAATTAAATTAAAAAAAGAAAAAAATTACATACAATAGCTAACATTTATTCAGATTTATCATGTATCAGGCACAGCAAGGTCACTGTGCTAAGACTTTTATAATCATGATCTTACTTATCTCTCATAATTTTGTTAAAATTGGTAATAATGTTATCCCCACTGAGACCTAGATTCATTAAGGAATTTGCTTAATCCTATTCAGCTCATTAATGGCAAACCAAAGACTTGAAACCGTGCACTTAACTACTGATTCTATTGTGCCTCTTCAAGTGCCCAAAGCAAGTCAAGAAGTAGGAAGAACTAAGTTCTAGAGTTTCTAGTGCATGGTTGAGCAAACAGGTCATCTGATTTCTTCATGGTTTGTTTTTAAACTAATATTATAAATCCAGTAGTATATCTGTACTACTAGGTACATAGAAGGCTTGAGGAAATATTAAGCCAGCTTCTAAATATGGCATTTATGGAAACATGATACTTTATGTCAACTTTTAGTCCAAGAATTATGTTTCATTTATATCAAGTACTATAATTGACAAAGTATTTTCATATATATTATGTCATTGGATTCTTAAAACCATTCAGAGACTATTATTATCTGGCTTTACTGAAGAGGATTTGAGTTTGTGAAAGGTGAGGTAACTTCCATCAAATCATACAGCAAGTAAGTGTGAAAGAATTAGTTCTTTTTATTATACTCATTTTATTTTATTTTTATCATACTCTTTTTATTATAATCATTTATAATAATGATTCTGGAATATCTCAACACATATTAATATCTCAACATATATGTGCATTTGTTATCAACTTCACTAAACTACTAAAAAAAGTTTACAGTTTACTAATAACAATAATAATAGCAGCTTTACCACTTCCACACAGGTTGAACACATGAATTGTCATCCAAAGCAGGACCCCCTGAGAATGACAAATGCCAAACTAATTGGGAAGCTGAGGCAACAGTCATAAATTGGACCAGCCCAGGCAAACTGGGACATGTGATCCCCCAATTGAAACAGCACCTATCTTGTGCTATTCTAAACACTTTACATGAATTAACTCGCTTAATTCTCAAACCTTATGAGGTAGGAATTATACTCATTTTTCAGATGAGAATTTTGTGATGTGTTTAAGGTCACACAGCATTTGTGGATTCTTTTCAGTGCTCTGTGCTCTACTGAATCTCTTCGCTTGCTTACAGTAGGGAAAGGGAGAGCAAAGGCCAAAAGAATAGACCTGGGTAAAGGGAAGCAATGGTTATGAGAATTTCGTAGGTGAAAGAGACAGCTAGCTGTTTCCTAGTGCCAGTAGCAGGGTTGGGGGAATAGTTTGTGGGAAGCAGTGGCAATTAACTAAGGAAGTATAGATAATATAACAATCTTGCTGGTTACTGTTTTTTAAAAATTATTGCACATCTACACACATTAGATGTGGTTTTGATGTACTTGCTACTCTTGGATAATTATTTAATGACCTGTGAACAATTAGCTAGGTAAGCCCTCTAAGCAATTGACTTTTGTATGTTTCTAGGTAAGATGAGTGAACCGATCAGGATTAATTTGTTATATTAATTGGATCCAGCCTGGGATAGATCCCAGTTTCTCACTGTGAGAAGCCCTCAGGCTTGTCGTGCCTCTGCTAAGGCTAAAGGTTGTTTGTTTTTTCCTAAGTGGGTGTCATCTGTGTGAAGTCCTGGACCCTTTCTCTTAACTACATTCCTTTTCTTCTCTGCTCTATCGCCTCTTAGTTTGTTGAGAGAAGGCTGTTGGCATTCCACTTCACTTGTCAGGCTGCATATAAAGGCAGAGATTGGAGATCTACAAGTGAAAAGAAATATTTCAACAAACAATGCCTGGTACTTTCAATCTGATCACTTTACAAACAAGCAGATGCTTTCTTTATTGTACAGATGACCTCATCAGGGAAAGTAGATTAAGCTCTGGATCACTCTACTCAGAGCCATCCTCCAGCACTTCTCAAATCACAGGCCTATTCTTCTGCTCTACTCTTCCCTTAGAAAAACAAGGACAACTCCAAGTAACATTCATCTATTCATGTTTTAAAAAAAAATGGGTAAATATTTATACCTCAAAGAGTTAAACGTAAATAATGTTTCACTAAGTGTGATAAATTGCATTCACAATGATTTTAAAGCAAACTGTGTTTGGGGCAGGCATTATGCTAGAATTTCTTTCGTAACTTATTTAATTCTCACAACATTCTAGTACTCCTTTCCCATTTTAAACATAAGATAACCGCAGGTTAGAGAGATTACATAACTTGCTCAAGGTCAACAGTAATCTCTTCAAGAGACGAATAAGCTGTCTTGGTTTCTACCAAAATTAAATTTTTTTTAAAAAAGGTGCACAAGAATATTTGCACTTCTCTTTAATAATTTCAGTTAATGATATATCACTTTTGTGCATTTACTACATACTAATCATTATGCTAAATACTTTTCATATATACCTGTACTTTTACCAAAACCTTAGGAAAAAGTCACTATTATCTTCATAATACAGATGAGGAAATGGTAGCTAAATAATTTATCCAAGCTGATTAATAAGTTGGAGAGCTGGAATTCAAACCTGGGTCTGTATGACATCAAAAAAATCTTAATTATACTAAAGTATTTTTAATAGTGTAAGCGGAGTCCTTTATTAAAGCATTGATTTTGCACAGCATTGATAGTCTTTTTATAATTTTATATTTTTTTAAATTTAAGTTACTTACATGCTTTTTTCCACAAAATTAAATACAGGTTGATGACCTTCAATTTTCTATTCAGGATTCTTAAATACTTCTGTCATAGGATCTGGACACCAGTAAGCCAACCACTCCACCTAAGGAGGTATAATTGAAACCGAGCAGGACCCTGTGGGACTCCTAGGTACAAATCCTTTCTGTGCACCCTATTTCTTGTTTGTAGGAAATCGGCTTCTTTTAGCCTCCTTGACCCTCCCTGAGTTCCAAAGGGCAGATTCAAACAGTTGCTAATCAGGGAAGGGAGAGAATGCAGAAACAAGGGACGAGCAGTCAATAAACAATAGTGTAGACTTGGGGCAGGGTCCTGGTTCCTCCTCAAGGAACATACATGACAATATCTTTGAGCTCTTCCGCGGAGCTAAGGCCCCCCCACAGCCATGGAGGCTGGTAACTTCTGGCTGAGCCCAAGATAGCTGGAGCACTGCCCTGTTACCTCACCACCAACCAATCAGAAGAAAGTCACACACCTTGCAGCCCTCACCCCAAATTTTGCCTTTGACTGCTCTTCCCTTGTTTCTGCATTCTCTCCCTTCCCTGGATCTGGAGGTGGCCATCCTGTTAGGTCTCCTGTTTGGCCACTGCCTGTTTCAGCTGCTTACAAAGTTTATGTCTTACAAAATTTATGTCTGACACTCTTACAAAGTTTATGTCTGACAGACTAAGATGTTGTTTCTATGTGGGTGGAAGCTGGTTTAGATACAGAATACGTCCATTTAGATCAGGTGGAGAGAGACTTTTACTCTACTAGATAGGACAGAACCCACTCCTACTGGAAGTACTTACTGAAGAAAAAGACCTCTGCCCCAATTCCCGGGAAGTGTCTTGAGTGTGAAGTCTCTCAGGGGGGAGTCTCTAACCAAAACTGCCTACCTTGGCTAGGCAATATAAGAACTGCTTGCATGAGTTGTTCACAACAGGAGGTCCCAATAAGGAACACAGTGTTGCCAGGATACTTTGGGAGGGGCCTATAAGAGGGAGGAGATGCCAGCCCATAATATGTCCTGCCAACCTCCCAGAAACCCTCATGCTGGAATCCATCTTGGCTGAGAGACGCTCCCACCACCAGGAAAGACCCTGAGTCAGACCAAATATGGTCACAATCAAGATGATTGGCCAGAGACAACCCAGAAAGCTAACCCCATCTCCCTAAAACCTGAGACTGCAAGCCACACGGCAGAGCATTTCTCCTGGGTTCCCTTACCCAGCGGCTCTCCACTCTAGCACCCTGTCCCAATAAAGTCTTTTGCTTTGTCAGTATGTGTGTCTCCTCAGACAACTCATTTCCGAGTGTTAGACAAGAGCTCACTCTCAGGCCCTGGAAGGGGGTCCCCCTTCCAGCAACAATAGTATAATAAATCCCATTTCTGAGGTAACCAGGAAGTGAAGTTGAAAGATCAATCCATCACTGGAGAGCTATGAAGAAACAGAGAAGGGACTTCCCTGGCGGTCCAGTGGTGAAGACTCTGCACTTCTACTGCAGGGGGCATGGGTTCAATCCCTGGTCGGGGAACTAAGATCCCACATGCCGTGTGGTATGACCAAAAAAAAAAAAAAGAAAAGAAAAGAAAGAAACAGGGAAGAGTGAAGAAAAGGCATTTAGAAGCTCAGGTGTGAATGTAGAACAGTCTAAAAATTTACCCTTGACTCTTGTGTAAGAGAGTAATATGTGCTATAGGTCAGGATATCTCCACCTCAGCACTGTTGCTATTTTGAGCTGGATAGTTCTTTGCTGGGGGTTGGGGAGGGGATGCCCTGTGCATTGTAAGGTGTTTAGCAGCATTTTTGGCCTCTACCTGCTAGATACCAATAGCATCCCCTGTGTGCTGACAATAAAGTGTTTTCGACATTGTCAAATATCGGGAAGGGGCAGGATGCAAAATTGCCCTGGTAGAAAACCAATGCTCTAAAGCTCTGGGAGGGCTTGGTGGGTCCAAATCCCTGACAAAATACTTTTTCTTGGTCTTTGCTTTTTTCTTTTGCTATATTATATCTTCAGGTGTTGGAGAAACCAATTAATTGAGCACATGATTCTCAGATGTTGAAAGACTCTATTTACAGCTAATCAGTTGACTTTGATACAAACAATGCAGGTTTTTGTATTACAAAGGAGCTAAAGACATCAAATGACATACAGTTGTGTTTCATTATCAGTCATTAACTCCACCCTTTTCCAGATCATCAGGCAAAGTATGCCATTTAAAAGATAGGAGCCCACTTTTCCAGGATGATCTGACTTTATATTTTGTTGTTATTGATCACCTAACAAAATGAAAGAGGAAATGTATCTTGTCCCACAACATATTTTAAAACAATATCTTACACTGTTGTTTTCAACTTTTTTTTTTTTTAAAGAAAGCAGAACTCTCTTCCTTAGACATCTGTTGGAAAAAAATTAACATTTAAACTAGATGAAAACAGTATCCTAGTAATATGCTCAGCTGTAAGGTCAATTTGTACTATTTGCTGATTATAGTCAGTCATGTTAAGAGACTGTTCCTATGAATATTGGTATTCAAAATGAACAGGAAAGATTAAAAAAAAGTTAGGAAAGATTGTGGCAGGTTTATATCAGTTTTACCATCCAATTTTTTTCTTTATTTGAAAAATAAAATTGACTCAAGAAAAGTTATAGTTCATACTGTTAGGGATTAGTATCTGAATTTACACTTTTAGCTATACAGCCAGAATCTTTCCAAAATTAAAAGAAAAAATTCAGGCACATTTATTAATTATTAATAAATGACACATTTGCAGTAAATTCAAATATCTACATAGAAGTGGCAAGAGAAACTGGGTCAAGTGAACATACTGATGGTTTCTTATTTGGTATAGAACGTATTTCAGTGTATAGATTTTCTTTTAAATTATAATTCTTATATGTTATTGAATGTATTTTTATTGTATTTTATTTATTTTAAAATTTATTTGAAAGCATATTTTTATAATGAAATTTGAGCTCAGTATTTATAGAACGGTTGAATCACCTTCCAGAAATTCTCAGAAAGACAGCTTGAAAAGCATAACCTTACTTTTTTTTTTTACTTATTCAAATGCCAGTGATATTTGTGAATCAAAACTACTAAGCATTTTATCATCTGTACTTGATAATTTTCATATGGAATGGTACTTAATTTTTTTAAAATAATGAATTAAAACCCTTTTATTTTAGCTCCTGTTATGAAGGAACCTCTGAGCACTTATACTTTATTTTTTCCATCTGTGTTGCAAATTTCTCCCCCCTCAGTTTTTTAAAAACTTTAAGATTTTTTAAAAAAATGACTATTTCAAACTTATAGAAAAGTTGCATGAACAGTTCAAAAAACTTCCATATCTCATGTAGACACGATGCTTAAAACTCCAGTGTACATTTCTCAGAAACAAAGATACTCTCCTCTTAATCCCAAATAATCCTCCAAATTAGAAAATTGATACGATGCTGCCTTTCAATCCACAGACCCCATTCAAATTTTGACAGCTTTTGCAGTCTTTTTCCTTTATGAGCCAGAATCATGCATTGTGGTAATTTTGACCACTCTTTACTTTTCTTGAATCTGGAGCATTTCCTTAGTCTTTCCCTGTGATTCATGACCTTGACAGATTGAAGAGTACAGACACTTCATTTGATAGGATATCCCTCAACCTGGGCCTTTATGAGGTTTTCTTATGACCAGACTCAGATCATTCCTTCCTGGCAGGAAGGCCTCAGAAATGATGCTGTGCTCTTCCCAAGTTGATCGCACAATGGAAGCTCAGGATGAGCATCTATCCCACTCCTGGTGATGCCAACCTTTAGCACTCGGTCAAGTTGCCAGCTTTCTCCACCTTAAAAATCACCATTTCCCCCTTTTTTTAATTGATAAAGACTTTATGTTGAGATAGTTCAAGGCTATGCCAAAGGCTTCAAACTCATTAAGCCTCCACTCACCAGCCTTAGCATCTGTTCCTAATTCCTGCCTGAATTAATGACTATTATATGACTGTCAAATGGCGATTTTCTATTTCCATTATTTATCAGTTGGCATTCTAGAGTTGGATAGATTTTTTCCCCTTCTCCTTCATTTATTTCTTCATTTAATAGTTATTTTTCATATCAGTATAGATTTATGGATTCCTATTTCATTCAATGCATTGTGATCTGTTACTATCATTACTCTGATGCTCAGTTTTCCAGAATTGTCCAGTTGGAACCTTTGTAAACTTGCTCCCAAGTCTTTTTGACAATCTTTATATCATTCTTTGAACACTTCCTTACGTTCTATGACAAAAAGATAATCCAAGTCCATATTGTATCTTCCCCACCCAAGTGCTGGAATCAGTTGTTTATCTAAGGAGTCCTGGTTCCTTTTAGTGGAAAATGTTATTGGAAACCAAAATCTGCTCTCAGACTGCTCATTGCTACTGGAGTGTCATTGCTTCTAGACTCTCTTGGAAAACAGAGCTGAACTTCTATATGTATATACATACAGATACATATATATGTATGTATATATATTTATATACACAAATCTATATTTATCATCTATTATCTAAAACTACAAGTTCACTCTAATATTTCCAATTCCAGTTCATAATCTCAGGGTTATTTCTAGCTTTCTCTTTTCTTTCACTTCCTTTGACAGTGAGGAACCTGGCTCTCATTATTGACAATATAGTTACATTTTCTCAAAGTGATTGTCTATAACTAACCTTCCCATCATGCTTTGTTCCTCCTCCACCATCTGCAAGGGGAGGGAAGGAAAATGAAAGCATCTATACTTTTCAGTTTATGGGGCAATTGTGGCCCTGATCATTCAGTACAGTGCATCTCTAGAAGTATTTCCTAATCATTTTACCTGTCTTTCAGTTTCTCTCCACCTCCAGGTTTGGTAGTAGAATGATTATAGAATATTTTGTGGAATTAGAGAATAACGTTCAACAATTGTCCTCAGTCTAGCTACTGTTTCTTCATTTTATCCCCCTTCCCCCTCATCTGTTCTGCCACTGCTGTTGGCTTATTTCTTGCTTGAATTGCTTTAACAGGCTCCTAAATGCCACAGATCTGGTTCCCTTGAAGATCTTCCACATAAACATCAGAGTGATCCTTTTAAAACACAAAGCTGAGTACAATATTCTACTACTTTAAAATTTCTCAATGGCTTCCCTATTGCTCCAGACTCATTAACGTGGTTTATAAGGAAATCTATAACTTGATAGATTCTTGTTTTCTCTCCAAATCCATCTCTAATCACTTTCTTTTCTGAACTTCCTATGTCAGCTACCACAGGTGTTTGTATGGATACAAAAGTCATTAAAAGAGTGCTTTTTGATACCAAGCTTTCTGGAATTGAATCCTCTTTCATTGCCTGATTAAGCTTGTGTTTTGTTTTGTTTTTTTGACCCAGTTACTATTGCTATGAAACTAACCACCCAAAACTTAGTGATATAAAACAATAACCATTTTAAAGCCAGCTTTTGTGGATCCAGATTCAGGAAAGGGCCAGTGGGGACAGTTGTACGCTGGGTCTGGAGGATCCATTTCTAAGATGACTCCTCACATGACTGGTGCCTGGGCTGATGGCTGAAGAATGGTTTCTGCTGGTAGCTGGACATTTTACTGGCAGCTCAGGGATCCAACATGTTTGTTTCAGCAATCCAGGTGGAAGCTGCTTGGCCTTAGAAGTCACATAGTGTCACTTCCACTGTACTCTATTGATCGTAGCAAGATTCAAGGGAAGGGACATAGATTCTTTCTTTCTTTTTTTTTTTTTTTGCGGTACGCGAGCCTTTCACAGCTGTGGCCTCTCCCGTTGCGGAGCACAGGCTCCTGACGCACAGGCTCAGCGGCCATGGCTCACGGGCCCAGCCGCTCCGCGGCACGTGGGATCCTCCTGGACCGGGGCACGGACCCGTGTCCCCTGCATCGGCAGGCGGACTCTCAACCACTGCGCCACCAGGGAAGCCCATGATTCTTTCAACGTTTTAAAACTGTTTCTCCTTGGAGGTAAAATGGAGGTACTAGCAGTCTGGGTTAAATGAGTATTTTATAAGGGGGCTAATACACAGTAAGAGGTTGATAAATATTAGATATTTTTGTTTTTCAATGACATTTCAGCCTGGAATTTGGGTCCTATCCTCACTGTCTGATGAAGATGGAGGTAGTTCAGCCCCTCTCCCCGGAAGTCTTCTCTCACTCTTAAAAGCCGCCTCAGGAAGTTTCCTGGTTCCCTGACTTGTACAATGCTTTATAAACGCCCGTGTATGTGCTTATTTTCCCTACTAATCTGAGGCTTCTAGGGCAAAGACAATCAATGCAGTATCTCTAGCATGCAAGGACTCAAGACCCTGAGATAGGGTGATCGTACAAACGATTTTCCTGGGACGTTTCCCTTTTACATCTGCTGTTACAGTACAGTTAGTAGTCGTGCCACATTTTATTCTCAGAAAGTTCCCAGTTTGGATGATAAATTATGCAGTATCTACTCAAAGAACCTTCTAGAGTCTCAATCATGTTCGTAAAGGAAAGACTGCCCTTGACCCTCTGACACGCTTTCCTATTGTAGCAGCAGTGCTTACGGGTAACACTGGACCCTGGGAAACTTGCCTCTCACGGAGGGGGTGGAGAGGCTGTGAGGGAAATATGCCTTATGATATCCCAGGGAGCCAGCCTGTAGTGCTGAATCACTGGCAGCATTTCCCAAAAGTGAGTTAAGAAACCATTTCCCACTGACTCAGAGGGTGTGGGGCTCTCACTGGTCCATACCGACTAGAAAGGAATCACCTGGTTTGCTTTGACTTCCGTTGAAAAGGTAGCGAAAGTCCACTCTGAAACCCCATTCCCTACTGTTCTCCAAGCGTCTTCTGGTATTGTCTCCTAGATGTCTTTCAGGAAACACTGGCTGGTGAATGCGCTTAGGTTGTGCTACAGAGGAGTTCGAAATGGAACAAAACTGAATGAGGACTAAATTGTAAATAAACTAATGCTCAGTTGTTTGTACTTACCTGGAAAAACAGGTTTAAAAGATCCAGGAAATAGAGCCATAGGTTCACTCAAGAAGGGAGTTTGAAAGAATGTGTCATCACCTCCGGTAGTCCTGCCAATTGCCATTTTCGGAAGTGAATGGGGACTTTTTTTGCCTTTTGTTTGGTCTTCTTCATTTTTCAAAGCCCAGTTTAAGTCCTGCTTTGTCCAAGAAACATTCCTGAGTTGCCACAGACAGCCTCACTTCTCCCTGACCTCTGCTTCTCCCTAACTCACCTTTATTTTAAAAATTTGCTTATCTGACAATTCTCCTGTAAGGTCAATAACCTGTGATACAGCATTTATGGGTGCCAAACTCTGTGCTGAGTGCTTTGCCATAATCATTCCTTCTAATCCCTTACCACCAGGTAAGCACTGTTACCTACATTTTACAGGTAAGGAAACACAGGTAACATTGTATTATTATTTATGTTATTAGATTACATCGCCTCTCCCCATCTAACTTGTAATCCTCTCAAGAACTGCAAACAGGTTTCTTATCTCTTGGTGTCTTAGTTTCCCCACATGCCGTAGGAACTCAAAGGAGCAAATTGTTGATGTTAATGGCCGGTTTTACTTTCTGTCTACTCCATGAAGACGGAATTTTAAATGTAAATACATAGATGTGCTCTACAGGCCATCTTTAAAGCCCTAGAAACCTCACCTCAAGCCAGGAAAATTAAGTGTGAAGAGAAGGAATAATACGTACGTGGGACTTGCCATTTTGAGAGTCCATTGATGTCGCTTTTGAGTCACAGGAAGCTTTGCTTCAACATTTAAAAGAGGAAGAAAATGTTAGGCACATTGTGACTATTTGAATATTCTCTTGGGTTGATTTCCTGCATTACATCTTTGAAAGTGTCCTGATTTTCATATGTATTCCAGTGCTGAGTGGTATTTCCTGTCTCAGCCTAAAAAATGGGATTTGACTCTTAACAGGAAGTGTCAGTAACAGCATCAGCTGCAGTGACAGAGATGGTGCAGCAGTGACTAGCACATTGTAACACATTTGAATTTGGATCTTAAAATAAGCCACACACGCTGAATAAGTATGTAAATGTATATGAAATAAGTATGCGTGCCTTATCATAATTTTAAGTCTGATTTTTATTGTCAAGAATGTTTCCATTTAAGAGTTTTTAAACTCTTGCCTTAAAGGGTTGGCCAAAGATCATTTCTGTGTTTTTTAGTCTCTTATATCCAAATTGTCAGATATTATGTGTGAAGAGACCATTCAAGGCAGAATCATGAAAATTACAGATGGAAAATTAGGTCATTTTCTTTTTCCTTTTCCAATACAGGCTGCTTTCCTTACAGAATATCTTCAAATATTTTTTCCATCCTTGTTTAGAATGACGTACACGAATGATGGGGCCATTACAGGTTCCCCTGGGAGGTTATTCCACAGAATAATGGGACTTGCTGTAGGTATATTTTTTACCTGATTTTTAACCTAAACTTTTTTTATTTTTTCTCCATTTCATTCTGTTACCCCTTGGACCACCTGTACGGTTCTTCATAGAAGGTTGCAGGATGCTCCTTTTGATAGGAATACTCAAAATAATTAAAGGGAACTAGGTCCATTTATGTTTGACGTGCATAAGTCTACTTTGTTTATCATGTGCTTATTGACATGGCCTAAGGAGGCATAATGATAGTGGGTGATTCTTAAACATAGTCACAGAACTGGATAAGAAAAAGTTCATAAATATTCTTTTAAGTAGGTGTAAATAATATTAGGCCCCTTCTTTTGGTCATACGTCAGGTCTCTCATTTATGGGAAAATGAATGAAATAAGCAACCTGATCAGTCTCGTCTTGTATTGTCTAGAACTTCTCCAGTAAGTTAGACTTGCATTAGTATGTTCAGTTCGGCTTCATACTCTAGCCATAAACTGGGATTTCCAATATGCCGTATCCCAGAGACACCAACCTTGAGGCTTGTTGTGTCCTTTATTGGTCTCTGTATGTCCATGGCTAAGTCCGTGCCTGGCAGATATCAGGCAATTTGTTGGATAATTGAATCCAATGAATTATGTACTAATTAGAAAAAAAAGTAGTGAGAGCAGCCATGAATCTAGTATTTTTGACACCCAGCGCCAATCATTTTCAATACCCTTATATGAAAAATGTATTTCAGTAATAATTGTGCAATGAAATGAGTAATAACAGCCAGAAAAGAAATATAGACAATATAGTTTTATTAAATGTAACAGATAATCATGCAAATAAATTAATTAAAAATAAATGTTACAGAATAAAAATATTTTAGATTTTTATATATATATAAATTAAAATATAATACATTAATGATTTCTTGGGAAAAAGGAAAATACTTTATACTGCCATTTATTCCATTGCTTCCAGAGGCGGTATTGAAGTGACTCAAGTGTGCCTTCTTTGTCTTTACAATCATTGTTTGTTTTGAATCTATTGTTTTAAACACTTGAAGCTGTAGTACCCTAGGAATTGGAGATGCTAACTGCCCTCTAGGTAAGCTCAAAGGATTCCAAACCATTTTGAACTTACTCTCTAAGTGAATGTGGACAGCTGAGTCTCTGGGTATACAAATGGAGGTTCCAGAATACGATGTTTATTTAAGAATAATATGTTTTTATATATATGAAGATTACATACGTATTATTAAAACTCAGCAGTAACCACAGCAATTGCTTAGAACTTGGACCAACGAAAGATACTTTAAGGGGGAGGAGTATTTTATCATTGACATTGTTTAGAGTTGGCAGAGCATAGGGAAAATAAAAAGCAGTGTGCCTTTGAGCTTGTCATTTCTTTTAGTTTATTACTGAAAAATTCTTAATATTATTTAAAAGTTTAAAATTTCTCTACAGACCATGATGACTTGCTTGCACCTGGGGCAGACCGTTCCCATTTCCCTGTCCTGGGCTCACCACTGTGGAGGATACTAATTTTGCTTTGAACAAAATTTTTGAAAAAAAAAAAATTAAAAATTAAAATTAAAAATTATAGTTTGACTTCCATGGTTTGCAGGCATCCAATACATATTTTTTGAATGCCTAACGAGGAGAGAGAGTGGAGGATGGGTGAAATCCCTCAGAAGGGGGCTGCGGGCATTGGAAAGTAGCAGGCCAGTATCAGGTCCCCGGGGGCAGCAGAACAAGGACATCAGCAATTTAGAAAGGGAAGTGAGCAGTAGAACAAAGAACTGATGTTTTGTTCTGTTGGTGATGGTCATGGGCTGCTGGCGGGAAGAGCAGAAGTAAGAGAGTTTCTCGAGGCTTAACTTCCCATCTCATTCTTTTCATTTCTACCTTTGACCGGGGTTAGCCATACATGTTTTCCCCATTCTATTGCTCAGTTCCTGAGAAAACCCTTCCTACTCTTCCTTCAGTGACTTATCTGCTTCTGTCGATAATCTGGAAATTTTATGGTGAAACTGCAAAATGGTGAGACACTAAAATGCATCTCAGGTCATGTGGAACATTTGTATGCCAGATGCGTGGTACAAGTAGGGAGTACTTTGCATTAAATTCTTTCTGACATTCTTCTCTTCCCAGGCTCAGTTTTCTCTTGCTGACTTTTTAATATTTTTTTTTTGCGGTACGCGGGCCTCTCACTGTTGTGGCCTCTCCCGTTGTGGAGCACAGGCTCCGGACGCGCAGGTTCAGCGGCCATGGCTCACGGGCCCAGCCGCTCCGCGGCACGTGGGATCTTCCCGGACCGGGGCACGAACCCGTGTCCCCTGCATCGGCAGGCGGACTCTCAACCACTGCGCCACCAGGGAAGCCCTTTGTAGGCATTTTTATACACTTCCTCTCCAGTTAGAGCAAGGGTAACCAAGAAGTGCAATCCTCTGAGACGGCTCTTAGCCGTTCTGTTTTAGTCCTCATCACTCTGTCCAATAGAAATCTCATACAAATATATGAGAACGCCCTGTAACCTGTTTCATCTTGGCCCCTCCATCTCCTACTCTCTTATCAAAAATAGAATTTCAGCGTACCCATTAGGATGGCTATTAAAAAAAAATAGAAAATAACAGGTGTTGGTGAAGATGTGGAGAAATTGGAACCTTTGTGCACCGTTGGTGAGAATGTAAAATGGTGCAGCCACTATGGACATCAGTATGGCAGTTCCTAAAAAAATTTTAAAAAGAATTAATAGATGTAGCTAGTGGGAAGCTGCTGTGTAGCACAGGGAGATCAGCTCGGTGCTTTGTGATGACCTAGAGAGGTGTGATGGGGAGGGTGGCAGGGAGGCTCAAGAGGGAGGGGATATATGTATAACTGATTCATTTTGCTGTACAGCAGAAACTAACACAACATTGTAAAGCAATTATAATCCAATAAAGATGTAAAAAAATTAAAATAGAGTTAATATATAATCCAACAATTCCACTGCTGGGCATACACCCAAGAGGACTGAAAGCAAGGAGGAGGTATTTGCACCCCCATGTTCATAGAAGCACTATTCATAATAGTCAAGATGTAGAAGCCGCCAGGTCTGTTGATGGATGAATGGATAAACAAAATGTGATATATCCATACAGTGAAATATCACTCAGTCTTAAAAAGGAAGGACATTCTGACACATGCTATGGCTTGGCTGGACTTTGAGAACACTATGCTAAGTGAAGTGAGCCAGTCAATATTGTATAGCTTAATTTATAGAAGATACCTTTATAGAGTAGCCAAATTCATAGAGACAGAAAGTAGGATGGTGGTGACCCAGGGTTAGGCTGAGAGGGAAATGGAGAGTTGTTGTTTAATGGGTACAAAGTTTCAGTTTGGGAAGATGAAAAAAGTTCTGGAGATGGAGAGCGGTGATGATTGCACAACAATATGAATGTACTTAATGCCACTGAACTGTATGCTTAAAAAGGGTTCAGATGATAAATCATCTAACGTTACATGTTTTTAACCTCAGTAAAAAAAAAAAAAAGAAAATCTGACAACATTATACACCTTAATCCCAGAAAACTGCATGTGAAAAATAATTATGGGTATTTTACCACAATAAAAGATAATTAAAAAATAGAATTTCAAGTTTGATTGTTACACATCACTCTTCATATAAAATAACAGAGAGCTATTTTAGGGGAGTTAGAGTCTGATGGCATGGGCCACATGCTCTAGCTCAGCCTAGGCAAGTTTTGAAATAATGCTTGGTGGTTGGCGTGGTTTGAATACAATACATGGTTAAGCGGTATTACCTTGTTCTTTCCAGGTCAAAGAGAGGAACAGAAGAGTAAATCAGAAAAGGAAATGGCCACCCCTGTCTAATTAGATGGTACCCTCTGAGATGGAGAGATTACATCCCCAACTCATCTACATCACGTTTAAGGATCTGAATGGTCACTTCAGCTCCTGTTGCATCTTAGTGGAGGCTGCTTGTGCAAAATGACGTTTGGCAAAATCAAGTAAGCAAATTGGATGTCATGTGAATTAAAAGCAAAGTTGGGAAGAACAGAAACCTTCAAAACCTGCAATGGGATATCCACCTTTTGACAATTAGGTTACCAGGCCAGCGATGGCATGGGATATTAGTAAAAGAAAGCTATGAGGGCCTTCCCTGGTGGCGCAGTGGTTGAGAGTCCGCCTGCCAATGCAGGGGACACGGGTTCGTGCCCCGGTCCGGGAAGATCCCACATGCCGCGGAGCGGCTGGGCCCTTGAGCCATGGCCGCTGAGCCTGCGCGTCTGGAGCCTGTGCTCCGCAACGGGAGAGGCCACAACAATGAGAGGCCCGCGTACCGCAAAAAACAAAAACAAAAACAAAAACAAACAAAAAAGAAAGCTATGATTACTTTGGAGACTATTGGGCGATAAGAAATAGCAATAATGATGCTTTGAATTAAGGCATTTCTCCCCAGGGCTCACATATGCAATAATTTCTTTTCACAATATACTGAGAAACCAGGGAGGAATGGGTATTATTATCTCCAGCTTATAGTTATAGAAAGTGAAACTGAGGCACAGAGAAGTAATCTGAGTTTGAAGCTGTGTCTCATTGGCAGGGGTAGCAGTAGAAAACAGGATTAATTTCCTGATCTCCGGGCCTCCTGTCTATAAATAGCTTGCCTTCTGTTCTGTTGATCCTGCCCAACAAAGCTGCACCCCAATGTCCCCAAACATGGCAACAGTTGGCTCCCCAAATACGCTTTTAAAGCAGAGAAGCCTTACAAGAAGACTGGGACCTTTAGGCCCCTCCAGAGGCTAGCAAATGTGTGGGTGACCATCACATAACTTCAGGGTTGGCTCGTGAACCTCAGTTTCCTTCACTGTCACATTTCTCTGTTTCTAACTTCCTTTGAGCAGGGAGAAAAGACAACTGGAATTTCAGTGAACTCCATTTTCTTGGCTTACAAGTCACAAGCTCCAGTTAAGTGCCACCCTGAATAAGTGGCTCCTTTGTGTTGAGGGAGAGACCACCCCCTGACCCAGAGATGCGGTTTTGCAACACGCAGATGGAGATTTCCAGAAGTCCTCAGCTGGAGCAGCTAAATGTGACTGAGACAACGCAGTCCCATAGACAAAGGTCAGACCTATTTTAATCTCTGAGTGAGGCTATTACTCTGGGACAAGGCCCTTCTTGTCTGATTTCCTGCTATTTTCAGTGATTCACAAGCCTGACTCTCTTTCATCTGGGAGTGCAGAGACCCATCCCCCTTTTAGATTTGTTTGTGAGTTAAAATAGTTCCCATCCTCAGTCTTCTCGGAGTGTCTACTTGCAGCCGTAGAATTCCTCAGGCTGTGACCTGGAGGAGTCCCTGGGAGGGAGAGTCAGGGCAGCTTGGAATGCAAGCCCAAGGGAGGAATCCGGAGTGTAACAGGAAGTGGGGTTGCTGCTTGCTTGCCCAGAGGCTTGGGGCCAATAGATCAGTGGGGCTGACTCCTCTGACAGTGCTCTGGGAGGCTTCTGCAACACGGCCTTACGGAGGCTTGCCCTGTACTGTCTGCTGAGGTGTAAGCATCGTGCAGGTGTTTCAGTCCAATCCAGTCACTATAGAATCCGATGCAATTAGGATGAAAGACGCTCCTTTACTTTCTTGATGACACAGCCCTCATGTTCTGTAATTACTGGTCCATTTGGATTGATAACCCTCGTATTTATGGGTTATTTCTCCAAAGTGAATGCTGCAATATAAAAGCCTGCTTATCCAGTTATCCTGTGGCTTTTGAGTGTGCTAGTTCCCTCTTTTCTTTAAAAAAATTTTTTTAAATAACTTTATCTACTGTGGAAACATCTCAAATCACTGTTTCTTAATTGTTTAATACCTCAGTTTGATGTAGACAGAGAAGAAATTGAGAAATGTAGCCAAAGCTAGCCTTCAGGGAATCTGCCCAGAGTAATAATAATGATGAGTTGACACTTGTTGATTCTATACTCCTTGCCAGGTACTGTGCAAATGCTTTATACATGTTCTCTCATTTAATCTACATAAGAATCCCATGAGATCATTTTACTGAAGACAAAACAAGGTTTAGGGAAGTTAGGTAATTTTCCCTAAATCACACAATTAGTTTGTGGATAGAACTAAAATTCCATCTCAGATCTTCATGCTGCTAAACACAATGGAACAATTTTGCTGAAACTTTGAGAATAAATGTTGGATCTTCCCTAATGTCATGGTCTTTGTGGATATCATACAGTTAAAGATTTTCTACATTTTCTTCTCATTCTCTTTAAAGAAAAGGTCCCTGAAGTCAGTGAGAAACTTTGGTGAGTTGCCCTTTCCATTTGTTTATAAGAGGAAACGTTAACTTCTGTGATTGTTCCACACATTCTTGCCACTTCCCTAAATCAAAGAAAAAAAAGAGCCAAAAAACATGGCTGTAATGCCTGTTTTCATATCAGAAGGTCAAAAAACAAAGATCCATGAGGAAATAGTGGGAAGAGAGTATTGTCACAAAAACACCAGAAGTTGCATAAATAAATAAATAAATAAATAGTTTTGAGGGGGATGGAGAGAAGAAATTAACATTTTGTTTCTGAATTCTGATTCAAATCTAATGTTTTCAGAAGTGACAATTCATCCCACAAAAGACTGAAGGCTTTTGGATTTGGTTGTATCAACACTCCACCCACAGAGTAAAATTGAGAATTGATTACACCCCTCCCCTTGCTTGAGGTCAAGCAAGCAGCAGAATCCACTACTTTTTTTTTTTTTTTTTAATTTTAATTTTTTTTTTTTTGCGGTACGCGGGCCTCTCACTGCCATGGCCTCTCCCGCTGCGGAGCACAGGCTCCGGACGCGCAGGCCCAGCGGCCATGGCCCACGGGCCCAGCAGCTCCACGGCATGTGGGATCCTCCCGGACCGGGGCACGAACCCATGTCCCCTGCATCAGCAGGCGGACTCTCAACCACTGCGCCACCAGAGAAGCCCCAGAATCCACTACTTTTGCTGTGGACTTTGTCTACACCCCAGAGCAAGGTGGAGAGAGAAGCGAATTATCCAAATTTTCAAGTCAAAGAAGCAGTACTTTGGCTTTAATTATCTGGTAGAAAGTGTTTGGAAACCTGAATTATTTGCGTATATTTTTATCTTTGCTTGATACAGAGTGACTTTGTGTTTAGGCCATTTCAATTGATAGTTATTCAAGATTTCCTAGTTACTGGACTTGTCTCTGCTCATGTGAAGAGAGGTAGCTTCACTTTCCACTGGGAGAGAAGGGCTGAGATCAGAGATTTGGTTTTTAGGTCACTGCCAACACTGAAGAAGGATGCAAACAGGGCTTCTCAGCCCCAGCTTTGCAGGAGAATCACCTAGGGAGCTCTTAAAAGTGTACCAGTGGCCCTGGTCCCATATAAGGCCAACCAAGTCAGGATCTTTGGGGTTGGAGCTGAGGCCAGGACATTTTCTAAAAGCCCCCTTGTGATTTGAAAGCATCCATGGTTGAGAATCATTGGATTCATCCTGGATATTATCATTCTGATGATGATAAGTATAAAAAAGATGGAGAATACTTCAGTTCCATTGTCCAAATGATCCACAGACATTTGATTTTTAAGAATATCAAAAAGAGATAAGGCAAAATGACAGTGTAAGTTAATCTTCTTGCCCTTTCCAGTGGCACTGTGGTCTCGTATACCTGTCTCAGATAAAATATGCCTTATAGTTCTCAAAGTTAGTTATGAAAGCAAATTCTAAAACAGAAAACTCTTTCAGAAGGATGAGAAAGAAAAATCTCTATCTGATGAGTACTACCAAATAGAGAACAACATTGACCAAAAACCATACTTTTAACTGATTCAGAAATCACCTTCACGAATCTTTTGGCTTTATATTTTACTATTCGCACAGGCACAATTATTTTCCATACCCATTTGATGGTTTAAAGAAGTAGTGGTTCTCAAACTTTATTGTGCATCTAAATTACCCAGGGAACTTAGTAAAATCCAGATTGCTGGGCTCCATTCCTGCGGTTTCTCGTTTGATGGGTCTGGGGTGGGATCCAATAATTTGCATTTCTAGTAAGTTCCCAGGTGAGGCTGGTCGTGGGACCACAGCAAACTAAAGTAGAACTTGAACACTTCTCCCCAAAAGCTCATTATAAGTTTGTGAAGAATAATGTGAATATTTACTTTAGTATTATTTTTATTCCAAAATGGATTTGAATGATTCTCTAAAAGTACACATAATAGGTTAAATTTTTAAATTAAAAAAAAGGTAAGGAAATTAGGGTGAAAAGTAAAGTTTGGGTACTAAGATAAAATCAAACAGCACATACATATTAAAGGTATTTTAGGGCTTCCCTGGTGGCGCAGTGGTTGGGAGTCCGCCTGCCAATGCAGGGGACACAGGTTTGTGCCCGGTTGGTCCGGGAAGATCCCACACGCCGCGGAGAGGCTGGGCCCGTGAGCCATGGCCGCTGAGCCTGTGCGTCCGGAGCCTGTGCGTCCGGAGCCTGTGCTCCACAACGGGAGAGGCCACAACAGTGAGAGGCCCGCGTACTGCAAAAAAAAAAAAAGGTATTTTAAAAAATAAGATACAGAAAATGAAATATATTTTACTATTTAACAAAATATACATTTGAGAGTATCAATTCTATATAGCAAATCTTATATCATTCCTGAGCTTTTTCTTACTTCTGAATTCCTTTGAAACTTAGATAATATAATATTTAGCTATTCTAAAGTAAAGTAAAAAAGGAAAATTGCCCGGCCAATCCTAGGGATACTGGCTAATGATGTGAGATTCTATTTGGCTCTTCCGTATATGCATAGACTGCTTTCAAACAGAATACAATAAAATGAAACGAGGGTGACATGCCTGGTTTATTTAATAAAACTGTGTGTACAGTAGATAACTAAACTGAAGAAATGATTTAGAGGCTTGAAATGTTTAGATTCATTATCTACACAGTAACACAAAATCAAAAGCAGGAGGCAGTCTGAGCAAATGAAGCAAGTCAGGTGGAGAGTGTGGTCCCCTGACATGGCGCCCTGTCTAACAGGAGCACGTGGCCCTGTGCTGTCAGATAGTTGATTTATTGAGAGAAGCTAGGGCGAATTTTTATACAAAATGTTATGAATTTTAAATGTTGACAACAAATTCAATTAAAATAAATAACACTATGTGAGTCAAACAGAATCGATTTGGGCCAGATTTGGCTTTGCTAATTTGAAAACTTGTCTTCAGGAATTAATTTTTTCCTGGTTAATTACCAACTCCTCTTTGCATTCTGAGTAGGTTTCTACCCAGGCAGCTAATTGAAGCAGAGCCAGACAAATTACTGACTGCTATTTGCATGGCTTTCCTTTAACCCACTGGTTCTCCAAGTGAGGTCCTAAGTTGTATTAGCATCTTCTGGGAACTTGTAGAAATACAAATGAGACTTGCCCATCCCAAATGGGCTAATTTCATATGACCCGCCCCAAACTTACTTAGTCAGAAACTCCGGGAATGGAGCCAGAAATCTGTTTTAACAAGCCCCTCCATGTGATTCTCATGCCCACTAAAAGTTGGAGGGCCCCAATTTACTTGAAGAGAATTTAAGGCAGCCTCATTAAACCAGAACAGATCTACTGGGTTGGTAATAAGATGAATACCTTACCAGCATCCGGAGCCAGAGCGCTCTGGTTATGCGACGTTCCAAATGGTGCTGGGTATCATTACCCTGTTAATAGATACTCTGGTATATTTCATTGAAAAAGATATAATTCCAAAGTAGCATGGAGAGTCTCATTTGAAAAGTTTGCTGAAGAATATCTGTCAGTTTAGGGATCGTGTCAATGGTTATTTACTCTTTCTCACCAACTGCTCCGGTTGTCGTGCTTGGTGTCAGCTGAAAATATTCTCACTTCCTTTCTCACTACGTTTACCAATTTTCGGAGGGTCACTAGAATGTGAGTATAGTTATAGATCCTTGTAACTAGCCTTCTAATGGGAAAACAGCTACAAATATACAAATAAGGGTCAAGATATATCTATAGAAGAACACTTATTCTCAACAAAAGAGAATTTAATCTTAAATCAGTATATTTAGCAATATCCAGATGTGTGGTAACAAATACCAACATTTCAACTGCACATGCTATTTTCTTCCCTATATTTGACATTTGGTAGTTAGCTGGAGCAGTATAAGAAGCAGTGGTGGGCACTAAGGAGGCTTGGTTTCTTCATGTCTGTCCCTATCCCTCCATGTGCCTTGGACGGGTCGTTTGTGACTTCCCTTTTCTCAGCCTGTAAAAGGAAGGCCTTGCACTGTATGATCTCTGAGAGCCTTTCAGCTCTGAAAACATTCCGTGATATTTAAGGCTTATTGTCATGTGGGTTACT
The DNA here is from genome assembly GCF_963455315.2 of Globicephala melas. Taxonomy (NCBI): domain Eukaryota; kingdom Metazoa; phylum Chordata; class Mammalia; order Artiodactyla; family Delphinidae; genus Globicephala; species Globicephala melas. Next base: position 43,280,773 of record NC_083327.1, on the reverse strand, counting down.
AGTCTTAGCTGAAGCTTCTTTAGTTGTTTGGCTGTCTGTGGATTGTATATTCACGTGCATTCCATTTAAATCACATGCTCTGAGCTCATTTACTTGAACTTTTATAGTAGTACTTAAGCATTTATATATTGCTTTTTATCTTCAAAGCACTTAACATACTTAAGAATCCTTCCAGCAACACTTTGAGGTAGCTAAGTATTATTAAAATAGAAAGAGGAAGAGGGTGAGGGAGAAAGAGAGAAAGAAGGAGAAAGAGAGAGAATTGTAAGTCATTTAATGATTTGTCTCTGGCTAAAGGAAGAGAATATACCAGGGCAGCACAATTAGAAATTTTAAAAAATATTTTTTAAAAAGGGGGGTGGGGAGGAAGAGAGAATATACCAGGGCCAGAATGAAAACTGCTTCCCTGTTTCACATCAGACTTGGTATCAAACTTTTCTTCCACCACACGTTCTTAGGGTTTAGAATCCTCCCCGCGCTGCTCTAGGATCTCCTCGAATCTTTGTAGGCTGAAGGCATTTTGATGTCGTCTGCCTCATTGGAGGGCAGAGACCACATCTTGCACAAGTGCTCAGTTCATAACTGAAGTTTGCTGTTGGGTCCTTTCCTATTTTAAGCTGATGTAACCAAAAGCAGAAGGAAAGAAAGTGAAGGCTTCTATTGCAAGGAAGCAACGAATCCATGGAGTAGATGCTTGGGCTGCTAGCTTGCAGGTTTGCAGTCTTAAATTCTCCTTGTAGCTTACCACAGAGCAACGCCTTTTAAAATAATGCCAAACACATGTTGAACTTTAGTAACCTGTACTCTTTAACGAAAATGTAACTCTGAGCAGGGTGTATAATCAAGGACCTAATAATGAAAATATTGCTTAAAAATTTAAAGTTTGGTTTGAGGTTTCATGATGCTGACACAGGAAGAACAGTGTGAATGGAGAGAGAGAGGATGTGCAGAGGGATGGCAGGGAGAAAAGGGCAAAGGGGAGGGAAAGGAAGATGAGTTCTCTGGAGGAGACTCTGCACAAGAACTTCAGCTATCACCGCAGTGTCCTCCAGACATGTTCAAAGACAGGAAGACCAGTGCTAAGAAATGAATGTCAGAAGTACCCGCATGAATGCCTCTCTTGTATGAAGTTAGATCGCCTTTAGCATAATGTTATGTATTTTACTTCAGAAATTAGATCAGACTTTTTTTTTGCTATCCACTTTAATCCAAGAACTCATTTCTTTGTAAATTTCTAATCCACCATATAACAATTTTAGAGGTGTTTTATGGTTATAGAAATTTGTGAAACGGCTGCTTAAGCTATATTTATACATAAGCTTATATGCTCCAATTAAAAAAATAATAACACACAAAAAACAACCCAAAGCTAGTTCATCAATGTTTAATGTTGAGATTAAAAATGGAGCTTCGCTGAACCGTGTTTTTAAGTTGGACAGTCTTCTCCTGGCAAATATTTTATTTTATTTTATTTTATTTTTTTTGCGGTACGCGGGCCTCTCACTGTTGTGGCCTCTCCCGTTGCGGAGCACAGGCTCCAGACGCGCAGGCTCAGCAGCCATGGCTCACGGGCCCAGCCGCTCCGCGGCATGTGGGATCCTCCCAGACCGGGGCATGAACCCGCGTCCCCTGCATCGGCAGGCGGACTCTCAACCACTGCGCCACCAGGGAAGCCCCTGGCAAATATTTTAGATGGCCTGCCCTGGGACTTGGTATAACTGCCTTGTTCACACTGTTGTAAAAACATGCATTTGCCTCAGAAAGTAGTTTCCTGTTTTCCTATTTATTGGCTCACTGAATTTTATTTTCCAAAGTGCTGAAATTTACTGTCATTTGAAAAGACGTCATAGAGGATGGGGCTGGGCGTGGCCTCCTGTTTGTTTCTGGCGGAGCTGCTCCTGGTGCTGGCACTTCCCTGAGGTCCCAGCAGGTATTATTCCTGGAGCTCATCTTCCCAGGCTCTGAAATGTGAGGTTTTCTGTTGATAGAAAGTCGGCAGGGCTTTGAGGCGACTCCCTTTCTCATGCTGGTCTACTCATGGCAGACCTGTTCATAGAGACTTAGTAATTTGTACTGTGAAATGGAGATAGATAGTTCGTTTTTGGAATTGGTCTGGGATTCCAAAAAAGGATTCCTGGGTCTCAAGACATCCTAGGTCAGTAACCGGAAGATTTCTGGTGGTGAAAACAATCACCACATAATGAAGGCAGCTGGCCAATCTTGGGTGCTATTTTGTCCAGGTAGTTGTAGAGCCAGGGAAATTGTCCTGTCTTCATAAGTGACTGGAAGTCACTTGAAGTCCTCAGAAGGTCCCTCTTCCTTACACAATGCTGAAGGAATACTTGTAAATTTTTACTTTGCAATTCTTATTTTTTTTGACAGTGCAGCTATCCAGGGGGAAGAGATTTCTCTGTGCTCTGCAAATCTGTTCCTTAACAGCTTACTACATTCTACTTTGTATTTTGATGAATTGTCTACATAACTTATTTGCTGTATTAAATTTAAGTTCTTTTTGGTAGGAATCATATTCTATTAATTTCTATATCTCTTTGTGCCTGTAATTCTGCCTTGCACTCCATAGAAATTCAATACATAGGACTTATCTATTTGTTGTATGCATGTATGCATTCTACTTATTGCCAGGTCCCCCTTATTTTTTCTTTTTCACCAAATAGTTTCTTCTATGAGGTACCTGGATAATGATCTGACTAGAAAATAATCTCCACCCCTAGTATTTAAAATATATTATGTCATGGATCCACAATAATTTCCAAAGAAACACAGCACAGTCCTCCTCCTATACAGCCATCAAGTGTGAAACCCTGTGGTTGGAAATAGATTTTCTAGCCAATACAGCTTCCCCCTCACCAAAAATGCAAAATGCCATTATTTCTTCAAACACTGTGGGAAATGTATTAGAATACCAAAATATAAATTGCTATATCCTGAAATTCTTCTCATATAGTTACTCTTAAGAGGGTACCAGGAAATAGTGTTCAGGCCCCATATATATAAAATGTGTTAGAACATGCTTTTTGGGATTTTGCCTAGCAGCATTGTGAGATGCAATTCAATTCAGCCCACAATATTTCCTTAGAGTGAGTTTTAAGAAGAAAAAAAGAAGAAAAATATCTAAGGCTCTACTTATTAATGCCAACTAGACTTTGAAAACTAACTCATCTAATTTGCTTTCCTAACTCTAATTCACTGACCCTTTAAATAGGTGACACTCTTCCATGGTTCGAAAACTGAAAGGAATAAAAACTATTTGGAGATGTTTCCTATCCTTATCCTTGTCTTCCTGCCCCCCATCCCTATTTTTTTTTAAGTAGTAGTTTCTTTCTTTCTTTTTTTTTAATAAATGTATTTATTTAATTTATTTATTTTTAGCTGTGTTGGGTCTTCATTGCGGTGTGTGGGCCTCTCATTGTGGTGGCTTCTCTTGTTGCAGAGCATGGGCTCTAGGCACGCAGGCTTCAGTAGTTGTGGCTCACGGGCTCTAGAGCACAGGCTCAGTAGTTGTGGCGCACGGGCTTAGTTGCTCCGCGGCATGTGGGATCTTCCCAGACCAGGGCTCGAACCACTGCATTGGCAGGTGGATTCTTAACCACTGTGCCACCAGAGAAGTCCCCCTATTTTTTTTTCATTAAACAATATTGCTCAGCAATCTTCTCATATTGTGCATAAGGAGTTTTCTCATTCTCTTTTATTGTGACAGAGTATTTGTTTGTAAGGATGTACCACAATTAATATAAAGTCTTCTATTGGTATACATTTAGGTTGTTTCCATTATTTTAGTATTATAAACAATTATTCAATGAATAAATTTGTACAAATGTCATTTTGCAAATTGGCAAGTATATTAGTCAAGTAAATTTTCAAAAATAATATTACTGGAAAATTTTCTCTGTGCGTTTATTAATTTGTTAATATTGACAATTGTCATCATAGAGATTTTTGTCTAAATTTTCACTCCTATAGGTATATTTTCAAGTCATTGAATTTTTGCCAGTCTCCTAGATGAAAAATAATATCTGAGTGTAATTTTAATTTGTATCTCTCATAATGAGTGAGGTCAGTATCTATTCATATGTTTAAGAGTAATTTATAGTTCTACTTTTTGAACACACTGTTCATATAATTTGCCCATTTTGGGGGTTGCCTTTTTATTATTGATTTTTAGGAGCTCTTTATATATTAGAAAAATTATTTTTCAATTTAACTTGAAAATTTTTTTTGCCAGTTTGTTAAATGACTGGCTTGCATATGTGTGTGTCTATGTTTCAGAATTTCTTTTAAATGTTGTTGAATTTATCAGCTTCTCTTATGGTCTCTAAATTTTGAGCCATATTTTAAAAGCCTTCCACACTCCAAAGTTAAAAATATTCTTCTGGGCTTCCCTGGTGGCGCAGTGGTTGGGAGTCCGCCTGCCAATGCAGGGGACGCAGGTTCGCGCCCCGGTCCGGGAAGATCCCACATGCCGCGGAGCGGCTGGGCCCGTGAGCCATGGCTGCTGAGCCTGCGTGTCCGGAGCCTGTACTCCGCAACGGGAGAGGCCCGCGTACCGCAAAAAAAAAAAAAAAAAAAAAAAATTCTTCTGCGGTTTAATTTTTCATATTTAAATCTCTGATCCCTTTGGAATTTATCTTGGTGTATAGTGTCAGATATAGATCAATAAATTATCCTTTGACATAATCAGGAAAACTAAGATAAAACCTTCCTATAGTTTGGAATAAAAACTGAATCTATTTACTAAATAATGGCTCAGATTGGTTGTCTACAATGATTACTCAACCAAAAATCCCTTTTACTGCATATAATCTGTATAACTTCCAACTTTTCCAAACTCAAGATTCCAACTTTGAATTAACAAAGAGGAGTAACCCCTCATAAGACAAGCCTAATTAATCATATTATATAATTATTCAGAATATAATGAATGCCTTTAAAGGTCTATAGCACTAAACACAATAAATTACTTAGTTTGAGCTCCACATTCAAATTCCAATAGTCTAATATGACTATTAGACTAAGATCAAGATCACCCAAAAGTGAATACAGAACATTGAATTAGATCTAGAACATCTATATCATATAGTTCAAATGGGGTATAAAGGTCCAAAAAAAGAGCATAATCATTAGATAAAAGGTTCTGATTCTAACTGGGAGGGCTTACTGAAGACATACATTTTGACAGTACTTCTGAGGGAAATGGCTATAGGAGCAAATGGCACAGGGGCACAAAGTGCCCCTGTAGTAGAAAGAGCTTCTTGAAGCTCCTGGACAGATTTTTACTGGAGAGGGCAAAAAACAGGTGTGACTTGTTGACAGAATTTGCCATCACTTTTAAAGGCCTACTTAGGGAAACCAAGTGTGAAAGAGTCCATATGTTCCAAAGATAAGACTATACAACAGAGCTGTTGCTAGAATCCTGTATCTCACCCCAGATAACAGGCACTTGAAGATGACCAGGCCAACGACAACAGATGAAAAAGGGCAAACCTCACTCAGTCTGCAACTCCACACCACCCAGTTCACATCAGGGGGAATGGCTCCTGGTTGGTATGGTCACTAATGACCACAATGAGTGTGAGTTTCATGGATTAGTTAGTAGCCTGTTAGTTGCCCTCAGCATATAAGGAATGATTAATTGGACAAAGCTGTAGTCTTGGAGTAAATTGCTTTTGCAGATGTTCTAAATATCTCAGTAAAATGTTCTGTGTAGATGTTTATATTGAGCATTTCAGGAGTTCTGAAATATGGAGAGAACACTGGACTGCATGTTAAAAGAACCGAGATTTAATTCTGGTTCTGCTATTTAGTTGCCTAGTTGTGTAAACTTGAGCAGATCACTTATCCTTTTTGGTTCTGTGTTCTAAATTATTCAGCTTTGCTCTAGGGATGAATAACTGTACAATCTCAGGGGCTTACAACAACAGAAAATAAAGTTTTTCACATTCTTGACATGTGAGAAGATGGATCATATGCTTGTCTGCTTCCAGTGTCCTCTTCATTCCAGCCTGAAGGAGCTGCCTCCTCCAGGACATGTGAGTCTGTGGCAGAGGGAAAAGAATAGGGAGCTGGCAAGCCCACATGATGACTGTTAAAGCTTCTGCTTGGCCACAGCATATGCAAGCAATGTCCCTTCACGTGCCAGTGGCCAAAGCACATGACCAAGCCCAATGTCAGTGGGATAGAGGTATATACTTCTGTACGAGGCATTGCATGTTACATTGCAATGGGTGGAATGAATTAATCTTTTCATATGAAAGGGAAATGAATATTTGGGGACAGAGGTACAATCTATTCCAAGTTCTAATCATAATTTTATCACTGCTTCCTGAATATGCAACACAATACTCTCTCTGATCTTCAGCTTTTAAATGGGGGACTTAAATGATCTCCATCATCCTTTCTGTTCTGAAGTTCTATGATTCTGGGGAATAGTCATTTCTATTTGCTGTCAGAATCTGGCTACAAGAAAGGAATGTTGCTTCTGGACTCTGATGACCTAAAGGCAGGGCTCTCCATTCTATCTCTGCTCCTTTGAGTGCCTAGGATATGATGAATGACAGGTATAGCTGGTTACACTTAACTGGATTATCTCATTTCACTAGGTGATAACTGATGGAGTTTGGATTAAAACCCAGAATTGTTGGATTCTCTGAGCTCAAATATTCTTGTCTGTTTAGGTCTGAATCTCCCAAATTCATTTGTCAGTACAATACTTTTAAAAGTATAACATAGTGATGGGATGGCAACTGGAGCTCATGAGAAATAGACTTGGATTAACAGAAATCATAAAAGGGTCTCATGAAAAAATTAATTTCAATTAGAAGCTATCAGCATTTGATTTATATGCAAATATACAATTGATGTTGGGTAACATCAAAAATACATGCTGAAATTATGAGATACCTAACATAGAATGGTAATAATAATAGAAGACAGAGTTTGGCACCAGCTGCTGGGTAGGTATAGCTTGTGTAGCAATGGCAGACCTGACATCACATGATCTTGGCTGTTACATCATTTCACTTGACTGTTTGACATTCTTGCCGCACTTTTTTTAAAGGGAAATTATCACACACACAAAAAAGGGATACCTATGTGTTTGATATTTCTCTTATACATCTTCTAGAGTAATTTGAGAGGAAATATTGCTAATGCTGAGAAGGTTTTGTTTTGTTTTCTTCTGTGGAACTCCCATTAATATCTCACAGAACGCTAGCGAGGTTTACTTTGCTAAAGGATAAATGGAGGCATGTTAGAAATTTTAAGAGTTTGTTTGAGCAAACATCCATTCACAGTGGGCAGCTCCACACGGGAAGTGGTTTGGAACACTCCACAGACAGAAGCACGTATTATTGGCCATTGTGGATGAGTATGAATAGAAGTGGGTCTCAGTGAATCCTGGCTGTATACCTCCATCTGATGAAAAGAGGTTTTTTTGGGGGGTGATGAAATGAACCATGAGTTAACATTTGCCCTCTCTTTTTGAAGATAAATTATAAGATGACTTTAGAGTTCACAGCTAGTAGCCCTACAACATGTAGGTAGAATCAGAGTTGCAATGCATTTATCCATGTTCCTTTATTAGCATTTTTTAGCTTTGAAAAAAGTATATATATATATTAAAATATATAATAATAAAATATATTAAAAATATTTTTTTCTACCAGAAGATATATGCTATAAATGTAGAGAGAATTTTGGATGGTTTTTTTTTTTAATATTTATTTATTTAGGCTGCACCCAGTCTCACATGGGATCTTAGTTGCGGCATGTGGGGTCTTTAGTTGCCGCATGCCTGTGGGATCTAGTTCCCTGACCAGGGATCGAACCTGGTCCCCCTGCATTGGGAGTTCGGAATCTTAGCCACTGGACCACTGGGGAAGTCCCCAGAATTTTAGATCAACTTTTAACTAGAATTACTTATTTCCTTTTATTCAAATCATGGGCTACATACTTGTGAACATTTCATTAAAGAGGGATTAGGATGAAAGATACATCTTCTTTGACATTATTCTAAATGTTGACAGGATTGATCCGTCGGTTGCCTGCAGGCAAGTAGATAACCTCTCAAGATGTTCTCCATTTCTCCTGTATGACTTCTGATGTGCAGAGGTAGGAAATGTTATTTACAGGAGAAATGATTGCGTAGAATGACTTTTAAAAAATAACGGCTTTGTTTGGCTATAATTTAGATACATGAAATTCACATCTTTTAGAGAATACAATTTAATGGTATTGTATTAGTATATTTACAACATTACACAGCCATCATCACTAATTTAAAACATTTTCATCACCTCCCAAAGAAACCCCTTACATGTTAGTAGTCACTCCTCACCCTCCCCCATCTCCATCCCTGGCAACCACTTATCTTACTATCTCTCTGGAATGGGTATGGGCTATACCCATACCGGAATGGGCACTAGATTAATTATATATATATAAACATGTACACATTCTGTCTCTCTCTATATAGACATACACACAAATACACAATACGTGCATACACATACGTACATTTATATGTTATGTACAAAGACTTTGTATGAGAGAAACTCCTTTAGATTGCAAAAATGGAGACACAGGCATTCAGGCATTCATGTGCATTCAGGTGTTAGAGATAGCATCAGATCCCACAGGTTAAGGGCTCAGTCATACAAGATTCCCCCTCCCTGCTCCCGTCCCAGCACACACACTTCAGACTCCTACGGCAAGTCCAGGTTGTCATCTGTGATTCTGACCCATTGACTATGAAACAGGAGGAAAGGGAGTAGGGCACAACCTTCAGAAGAATGACATAGTCATGGAGGATATGACAAAACCTGGTTAGAACCAATTAGACTCAGGATGGTGGAAGATTTGACTTCCAGTAAACCTTGAACCTCATTATATGCTCATTGTAATACATTAGTGTATATGCTAAACGACACACCCACGACAGTTCCAAGGCTGACCATAAAAGGCCAAAAATTGGGTGGTGACCCAATTCTTAGGAATCGCCACCCCTTCCCCTGAAATAGTTGGGATAATCCTCCCACCCGTTAGCCTATGAAATTACCCAGCCCATAAAAACTAATCACGCAACATTTCAGGGCTGCTCCCACCTTTTGAACGGACCACATTCTGTCTATGGAATGTGTATCTCCCAGGGCCTCTCGCCTTCTGATGTGGTCCATGCTCTGTTTATGGAGTGTGTATGTCTCTCAATAAATCTACTTCTTACCTATCACTTTTCCTCTCACTGAATTCCTTCTGCTCTGAGACATAAAGAATTTGAGCTTCAGCAAGTCCTGAGACCGGGTGTGCGATTTCAATTAAAGGACAGTGATTTTGAGTCCCAGTCTATGGGTTCAAGTCCCAGTCTGAGTTCTGGCTGGGTTCGAATCCCATGTGAGGTTATGAGGTTTCAGCTGTAGATGAGAGGTTCCCACAACTCCTTCCTTGGGTTCCATTAATTTGCTAGAGTGGCTCAGAACTCAGAGCAACATTTTACTTACTAGGTCACCTGATTATTATAAAAGGATATAACTCAAGAATAGGCAGATGGAAGAGATGCACAGGGCAAAGTATGTGAGAAGGGATGCAGAACTTCCATGCTCTCTCTGGATATACCACCCTCCCAGAATCTCCATGTGTTCACCAACCCAAAACCTCTCTGAACCCCATGCTTTTAGGTTTTTATAGAGGCTTCATTACATAGGTGCAATTGATTAAATCATGGGCCATTGGTGATTGAACTCAGTCTCTAACCCTTTTTTCTTCTCCCCTCCCCAGAGGTCAGGGAGGTGGGACTAAAACTTCCAACCCTCTAATCACATGATTTGTTCCTCCGGCAACCAGCCCCCATCCTTAGGCGCATCTCAAAATTGCCTCATTAACATAAACTCAGCTGTGGTTGAAAGGGGTTTGTTATGAATATCAAGGTCCTCCAATCTCTCTTATCACTTAGGAAATTCCAAGAGTTTTAGGAGCTCTGTGCCAGCAAAGGGGATGAAGACCAAATATATTTATTATAAAAAACAAAATTATAGCCATGGAACCACCCCTCCTCTGGGTTTGACTCTTTATCAAATCACTTAATAGCTTTGCTCAGGTGTTTCCCCATTTTTAAAATAAGGATGATAATAGAACCCGCACCATAGGAATTATGGGAAGGTTAGATCGAAGGACACATGTGGAGAACAGAGAGCAACACCTGACCTGCAGTAAGTGTTATTTAGATGTTAACTATTATTACTGACATTTTAATATATCTCTCCCGACTCAACTATTTGATCATTTTTTGAAAGTAACTGACTATTGGCTCTGTTAGTAGTTTATACAGCAGGGTGACTCAGCTTAAATCAATGAGCCACAATTTCTCTCTACTCCACTGTCTACATTATGAATTGTACTGCCTTTTCTGTGGTTTTCTCTGGGCTTCCTCATGACTCCACCAACCACCAACTCTTAGCTTCTCTAACCTGTAACAGAAAATCTGACAGATTTGACAAATCCTAATAGAACGGAGGTGTCTGTGTTGAGTACAATGTCAACTGTAGTTCTGAACCAGGCTATGGAAGCAGGTCCACACGACACAGAGCCTGGCTACACACACACACACACACACACACACACACACACAAAGAGCTCTGAGCTTGGTGAAAACTCTGAGGCTTCTGAAAAGAGGGAGGTATAATTTTCAGGCATCTTGCATGGAGTATCCACTACACTGTCCAGAATTTATTTGTTTTTGTTTTAATATCTTTATTGGAATATAATTGCTTTACAATGTTGTGTTTCTGCTGTACAAGAAAATGAATCAGTTACCCTGATATCCCCCTCCCTCTTGAGCCTCCCTCCCACCCTCCCTATCCCACCCCTCTAGGTGGTCACAAAGCATGGAGCTGATCTCCCTGTGCTACGTGGCTGCTTCCCACTAGCCATCCATTTTACATTTGGTAGTGTATATATGTCAATGCTACTCTCTCACTTCGTCCCAGCTTCCCCTTCCTCCCTGTGTCCTCAAGTTTGTTAGATATTTGCTATATTAAGTGAGAAAAGAAGAATACAAATTTAAACACAAAACTATGGAAGAAAATTAGAAGAAAATATACAAATTAAAAAATACATTTTGATTTAGTCAGTGAGTTAATGCTCTTTTTTTTTTTTTTTTTGGCTGCATGGCCTATCGAATCTCAGTTACCCAACCAGAGATTGAACCCAGGCCCTTGACAGTGAAAGCATGGAATCCTAACCAGTAGGCCACCAGGGAACTTCCTATTTTTCCTTTCTAACCTTTAATATAACCAAAGTCTATCTCATGTGCTGATACTACTTTATATAATGTACCTTATAGATAGTGAAGTCTAAATAAAAGTATTCTTTTTTTTTTAAAGAATAACTTTGTTTTATTATCATGATTTGTGAAAAAAGCAGGGTAGACAGTTCAAGATCCCAGATTTCTTCTTTTTGATGGGTGGTGGGACCTGATGTCCTCCAGAGGCCATTCTACTGCCACCAGTGCTCTTTCATCCAAAAGATCTGTAAAGAGTAGAGGCTTATATATCTTAGAAATTTTAAAGGCATGAGCTGTGATGTATTCTTTAAAATGTAACCATTTCTCCATTTAAGGAGGTGCACAAGAAAAGTAGAGAGCAGTAGTAACTACTTAGATAATTTAGTTGGGGATTTTATACTTAAGAAAGGGAAAGGCATTTCAGATCAGATTTCTTGTGTTGTCCAGTCCCACTTTTCCTAACTGACACAATTATATAGTCCTCACCATGTTTATTTTCATGATCGTGGAGACCATGTAAAGTCCTTGGTTCACCCTGCTTGTTGTGGACACGCTGACTCTTCAAAACAGAGTTTAAAAAATAATCTCTCTACTTGGAGGAATCTATGACATATGGCTCTCAGTTTGTTTGCCAGCTGTTTTCTATTAACCTTGACTCTGAGAATTTTTTCCCCCAATAATTTATATATCAAGGCAGGATGCAGGTCAGTGGGGAGTTGTACTTTGGACGTGAGGACGTTGAGGCACAGAGCATGAAAAGAGAACTCGATTATTTTAGCAAATTATAGGTAGGTCACTATTTATACTTTTCAGTTCTTTCAATTCTTTCTCACTCTCCCATAGTTTTCCTTCTCTTTCCTCTTTCGCCTTTATCAAACGTTCAGATATACTGTGCTTTGCCCTCATCTGAATAACTTGTGTTTCTGGAATAATTCTAAACCTCTCTGAGCAGCACCACTTTTAAGGTCACAGGATCATGGGAGCAATTAATTAAAAACAGCAGCCTCTTACCTGATGTCTTCAGGATGACTTTTAATTACACTAAATGCCCTACTTTTCCCAATGAGGATATTCTGTAAACCTGCACATGGTTTTCCCCCACTGCCCTTACGGACAAACACTGTGTCCAGCAGGACTGCTGCTGCCTGCCAGCCCAAATCCTTTCTCTGGGACAAAGCCTGCCATTGTGTCCCCCATGCAGCCCCACTGATCTTTCCCAAAGGGCCTTTTAGAACATGTGCACACTTATTTCCATTCCCTGATGTGCTGGATGCAGTAATAGCCAGAGAACCATGGTAACTTGCCTGGACTCAACGCTGTCTAGTGTTCTCTGAAAGCCGTATCTGGCAGCTGGACGCGTGCGTGTGTGTGTGTGTGTGTGTGTGTGTGTCTAGTTGGGGGAGGGCAATCTCTGGTGCTTTTGTTGGAGGGTGAGGAGGGAATAAAGAGCTTGAAGAAGTGACAAGGTGTCAGTGTCCTCCTGACTCAGCTGTTCAGGAGCCTAATCCCAGCCCACAACTGGATGTCTAAGGGATTGAAGGAGAACATTCCTCCTGGCTAATTTCCAACTGTTTCCACATGCACTTGATAAAGTTCCATGTGATTTTTTTTTTTAATGTCGCACCTGCTCTAGCAATCCCAAAGCAACTTTTTTCCCCCTCCATTATACTCTACATCTGTTATTTTGCTGACATGGAAGCTAGCATAACAATTAGATTCATTACTTGCCCAATAAGTTGATTCCAGCTAAGCTTAAAAGACATCAGTGTATTCTTTGAGCATTTACCCAATGAGAGAACACATTTTACAATCCTGTCTAAGAAGGATTTTTTTGAGTTAGACCAGTAACATGTCATTCATATAAGCTTGTTTCATTTAAAGGTGATGATGAGATGAAGTTAGAAAGCCTGAATGATGGGTAAGACAATGAGAGGTGGCTGGGAATCATTTTCAATTTCTCTTAAGCAGAAGCAATTTTGGGAAGGTCCTTAAAAAGTCCTAAATTTTCTGCTTTCAGAACAATTTTAACAGATGAAGACCTTGATGGGGTGACAGTTGCATTTTTTTCCCTTCACTTCCTCTCAATAATAAAGATAAAGAAATAGGTTCTTCTCTAGAGCTGAATTTATTTTTTAAGAATGAAAAACACATACTTTAGTTGGGGCAGAGATGGGTAATGAAGGAAGGTAATTTGAAAGTAATTTGGTTCAGCCCTAGACACTGTCTTTGTGTGTGACCGTGTGGTGTACAGTAAAGTTTCACCAAACAGAACATCTTCTGAGAGAGAGTAAATAAACTGGCTAAAGGGATGCTATGGCTGGAGGTGCTAAGCCCCCAAAAGAGATGCTGGCAGTGGAGGTGAAGAAAGTTCTCCCAAGTGGGAAACTTAAATTGACAGGATAAACTTAAGTATACCAAAACACAGCCGGGAGCTTCCCTGGTGGCGCAGTGGTTAAGAATCCGCCTGCCAATGCAGGGGATGTGGGTTCGAACCCTGGTCTGGGAAGATCCCATGTGCCGCGGAGCAACTAAGCCCGTGAGCCATAACTACTGAGCCCATGCGTTGCATCTACTGAAGCCCACGTGCTCCAGAGCCCATGCTCCGCAACAAGAGAAGCCTGTGTGCCGCAATGCAGAGTAGCCCCCGCTCACTGCAACTGGAGAAAGGCTGCACGCAGCAACGAAGACCCAACACAGCCAAAAATAATAAACAAATAAAAATTAAAAAAACAGCCAGTTTATATAGTTCAGACTCTAACTTAGAAATTATTTCTGTCTAAAAAGTTTGCCTCAAATTTTGTTTAAGAAACATTGATGAAACTTTTTAAATAGAAATATTCTTATACTTAAATCCTATACAACAAATATAATTAAGCACCTATTATGAGAAAGAATTGTGCTAGTGGCTGCAGGGAATACAGATGAATAAGACAGAGCCTTCTTGCGGTGCTTCTAGGCTAATTGCAAAAAACAGCGATAAGAAAATATGAAACCTCACCCCAAAGCTCTATTTCAGGGCAAAAGAAGGTAGGTCCCACAATTAACATGTATTTTAAAAGGTATTTGAGCTTTAAAATATAGAAAATGTACATTTTGAAAAATGGATAGAATTCTAATCCATGAAAGGGTACTCCAGGTCCAGTTAGCAGGACGAGTTAAGACTGGAAATGTCTAGCCATGTTATTTTTTCCAACTAACTCACAGAAGTCTAGTATGGAAATGTAACTTTAACAGTATGATTAGCATATATATATATGAATATATATAATTTGTATATGTATGAATGCGTTCATATATGTATTAATTGTAATCTGAACCAGATTACTATATATTTATATATATATACAGTTTGTATATGAAATAATTTAGAAGACTATCAATGAGGGGGAGAATATTAAAAGAAATGGTTTGTTTTCCAGGGTTCTGGGAAAACCTCTGGTGTACTTTGCCAATTGTAGGTATGAATGTTTAAAAGTATGAAACATGGGAGTTAGTTACAAAGTATTTATTTTGCATGCATTCTTTGAACAAATATCATCGAGCACCTATGATATAAGCTATGTCTAGGCACTGGAGATACAACAATGCAAAAGCCTCACTCTTCTGAACCTAAAGTTCTCATGGTGAGACGTAATAGACAAACAAATAAGTAAATATATGATACGTCAGATGCTGATAAGATCTATGGAGAAAAATGAATTAAGTAACGGGGGAGGATGGTATTTTACACAGGTGGTCAAAGAAGATATGCCATTCGAACAGAGACTTGAAAGAAGTAAAGAAACCAGCCAGGCAAAGATTTGGAGGAAGGGCATGCCAAGCAACAGGAACAGGAAGTGCAAAGGCCCTGAGGCAGGAGCATGCCTGGGGGGTGACAAACAACTTTGAGACCAGTAAGGCTTGAACAGAGTGGGACAATGGGAGAACATTAGGGGATTGAGAGCTGTAATCTGGGAGTAAGATAGGCCTTTGAAGTCATTATAAGAACTTTTACTTTGACAGGAGTAGAGACATTGGATGCTCTTAAAGTGTGGGGCACCATGATCTGACTTCCATTTATATAGATGCAGGTGACTTGGGCCAAGGTGGCAGTGGCAGAGTTTGGAATATTCTGAAGGAAGAGCCAACAGGATTTGCTAATGAACTACAAGTGGAGAGTGAGAGAAGGGTCAAGAATAACTTGGAGGGTTTTGGTTTAAGCACCAGGAAGGAAGGAAGAAAGAAGGGAACAGTGGGAAAGCCATAAACGAAAACTCAATCACAATCTCCAAAGCTGGCCCCCACATTTCTCAGACACTCTGTGACAGGTGGCAGTTTTTCCAAGGAGTTGACGGCGGTCAGACTCCGGCATGGCACCGTTCACACAACTGCTGCATGGTATGCGTCCACATGCAGGAAACCCACAGGTCTCAAAGGGCAAAAGCTGAAAAGGCTTCCTGCAAAGCTTTGCTCATAAAGGAGGAGGCCAGATGCGTTCTGAATTTTCAGTCATTTCACACACTGTGGGTTAACAGACCATAAAGTTTTATTTTTATGAACTTTGTTTTCTAGTGGGGGAAGAGAGGGAGATAATGAACAAATAGTCAAGTGAATATATGATATGTCAGATGTTACATGGCCACTTGGGGATTATTTCTCAGCTAGCCCCATATACTCTAGAATAAGAAAACATTTCCTTTCTCAGGACTGAATTAACATCTAGACTAGAGCTGTCCAATAGATATATAATGCAGGCTACAAGCTTAAGCTACACAGGCATTAAGAAGGAAAAGGAAACGGGTGAAATTAATTTTAATAATATATTTTATTTTACCCAGTATATCCAAAATTTTATCATTTTTGCATGTGATTAATATAAAGATTATAATATTACATATTCCTTTTCATATTAGATCTTCAAAACCCACTGTGTATTGAATACTTAGAGTATGTATTTTATATTTACTCAGACAAGTGTTCAGTAGCCGTATGTGGGCAGTAGCTACCATTTTGGACAGCATAGATTTAGATTTGGAGTCAATTCTTCCATATTTAAAAATCACAAAGAATGATCCAACTCTTTTTAGATCTGGATAGATTCTCCTCAGGTTATGTGTATACAAAAATATACATCTACAAAAAGTTTAGATATATTTAGATAGAATTGGACATAGCATTGCATTATTCGTCAAAGTTAAGGTTTAATTGACAATCACTAAAAACCACCAAATGGAAAAAAATACTTTCCCTTCTCTGAGTTTCCCACTTTGGGGAAATATATTTCAATCAGAGGAAGGAGGAAGTCTTATTTCAGGGTCAGTGTGTGTGTGTGTGTGTGTGTGTGTGTGTGTGTGTTTGTGTACACATACTCACTGGCACGTTTGTTTATGCATCCCTGTGTTCTCTGGAAGATGAGGGGCCTTGCCGTTTAATGAAAGTCATAAGGCCATGGAAGTATCGGTAAAAATCCTGGCCTTAGCGCACAGCAGAGTACAGCTTCCTGACTGCCGTCCCAGTGTGGAGAGACCAGAATAATTATCTACGATAAATAAAAGCTATTGAACATTCTTGAAGTAGAAGGATATATTCCTTCTGAAAGAGAATGAGTCTTGAAGCTCTGTACCTATAATCATTAGCTATAAAGAATTATTTGTGACCAAGTTTATATACCTATATATATATTAGTTACGATACTAAACCCTAGATTCAGTGTATATAGTTGTCCACTAGGCATTAAAGGATAGAAACCAAATATATATTCTTGGCACATGGGATATTTAATGCAGTGGAATGGTTAGCCTTAAAAACAGACAAAATTGTAATTATTATTTTGCGAGGGGAATGCTAAAATACAGGATCTAGGAAAGTAGGTGGAGTGGGTAGAGGGAAAAAACCCAAATGTGAGAAGGTAATCAGAGAGGGAAGTGAAAGGACAGGAAAGGCCAATGTACCCTACTTCGCTCTTTTGCCCAGAGATCAACCCAATCCCAGGGCACTCTTCCCTGTAGGCAGTCCCCTAGGCCAACCCTCCTCCCAGCAGAGAGGACAGGGTAAGAGGGAATGCGGGTGAGCTTATTTCTCACACATTCCACCAACTAGAAAGTCACCCGGTTGTGGACATCTCTGTGCAACAAATGTGTCATAGAGAAGCTTATCAGTCTTGTTAACGAGGTAATGGAGCTGCTCAGGGCAGGAGGAGAGCAAACATTTGGGATCTATTCTCTGCCAACTACTTTACACATGACATCTCAATGAACCGTCACTTATTTATTATTTATATTTGTATTCAAATGTTTTAAGTTGCAGAGATGGTAAATGAATATACGCTCATTGTAACAAGAAATTATATATGAACCCAATGTACACATGAGACCGCTGAGATTCAGAGAGGTTACGTGGTAGAGGATGGATTTGAAACTAAGCTGTACCTCCTTATCTTAAGAGTCTCCTGAATGACTTAGCTAAGCTATGGATATTTTAAGGTGGACTGAAAGTAGGGCGTAGAAGAAGGGCTACTTTTGTAGAACGAGGATAAGGGGCGAAGGGCCGTGAAGATGGGAACACCAGTGCTACTTAGACCATATGCTAATGGCCAGGTCCTTCAGGCTTCCTGCTCCTGGCTTCCTTGTGCATGTGTCCCGGTAATAATCCTTGCTTGTTTTGTGGATTGAAAGAGGTAATAGAAAGGAGTTTTTACACTGTATAGTAGTATACGTTAATACTGCTAATAATAATGGAGAATGTTTGGCGTTCATAAGGGTGAAAAGTGAAAGTGGAGGCTTTGGACAGCTGTTGGGCAATGTGTAATTGATATCTCAGGGGGAGAGAAAAAACACCCCCCAAAACAGAGAAGGAAGTTGGGAGTTACCAAAGATACACATCTCATACTTACCTGTGTTGCCCCAGTCCTTGTCATTTATCTTACAATTTTTTTTTTTGCGGTACGTGGGCCTCTCACTGTTGTGGCCTCTCCCGTTGCAGAGCACAGGCTCCAGACGCGCAGGCTCAGTGGCCATGGCTCACGGACCCAGCCGCTTCATGGCATGTGGGATCTTCCTGGACCAGGGCACGAACCCATGTCCCCTGCATCGGCAGGCGAACTCTCAACCCCTGTGCCACCAGGGAAGCCCTCTCTTACAATTTGTTCACCAGATTTGTTCTCAATTTGTTCTCAGTTTCTTGATTGAGAGCCAGATGGAACCAGCCCAGAATGTGGTGTTAGGATTCACTGCTAAAAGATCATTTATCAGCCAAGAAGATAAAGGATTTCTGGGAAGACAGTTTAAGCCAGTGGGGTCAATGGCATGGCCATGTGCAAAAAGGAAACTTCTGTCAAGTTTCAGTCATTTGTTCTTCTTTGAAAGTAAGTTATTTTTGAATTGGGTATCTGTAGATGTGAGGACACGTTTATGTCAAGCTGGAAGAATTTTGAAAACATTGTAATGTACTTGATTATTGGGAGAATCCACGTGGTCAGCTGGAAAGAGACTCGAAAGTAGGAAAGTGGTTTCATCTCAGCTTTACCACTATCCGGCTATTTTTTTAAAAAATTATTTATGCTTCTTTTCTTTGATTTCTAATGATCTGACACTGTTCCAAAATTCTATCCTGTTAGTTCTCTGTTTCTGATGCTGTTTTTAGATTGCTAAAAACAGCTAAATATTTATATCTAAGCGTAGAACCCTCTCCTTCCCAATAGATTCCTGAGGAAATCCAAATCTTCGTGGACATATAGTGAGAGAGGTAGAGTTTTAAGGCTTCTTTTCTTTTCTTTCCTTGGCATTTTGCCTGATTTTTTTTGCAGTACGTGGACCTCTCACTGTTGTGGCCTCTCCCGTTGTGGAGCACAGGCTCCGGACGCGCAGGCTCAGCGGCCATGGCTCACGGGCCCAGCCGCTCCGCAGCATGTGGGATCTTCCCGGACCGGGGCACGAACCTGCGTCCCCTGCATCGGCAGGCGGACTCTCAACCACTGTGCCACCCGGGAAGCCCTTGCCTGATTCTTAAACTTCACTCTGATTTCTTTAAAGCTGTGGTTATTGTTCTTGCTGGCATGGAACACTTATCGTGAGCCCTGTCATTATTTCATGGGGAAAAAAAAAATTAAGCACCTGGATGCCTTCTAGAACTTCTCTGATGAGACTCTAATAAATTTTACCCCGTTTTCCAATCTGACAGCAGTGCTCTTCAAGGCTCCAAGCCTTTGTCTGTGCTGTCCTGTTTCCTGGTTAGTATCTATAATCCTCTCCATCCTTGAAAACCAATCTCAAATATCACTTCCTCCGTAAAGCCTGCCAGAGAACTTCCACTTTTGCATTCATCACATTGCACCGTAATTGTTTGTTTACACATCTGTTTCCTCAACTAGACTCAGAGCTCCCTGAGGTCGGAAATCTCTGTCTTGTTCAACTTTGCAGCTTCCTGTTGGCTGCAGGGAAGTCCAGAGCCAGAAAGGTGGCCCACCCTTAGCAAGTATGTGACCCTTCAGGGAAGTTTTCCTGCCTCCAAGTTTGCCCCTTCTTCTTCTTCCCTTGGCCTTATCTATCTTATGTACTTCTAATTCCTGTTATCTGGCAGCATTGTTTATATCTTAGTAAATCATCTGAAAAAAAATTTAAACTTGGAGGGTTTAATAAGGAAAATATTCATCTGCGTATTCCTAGGGCTTAACATACCACTGGTACCTGGACAGTACTAAGATACTCAATAAATGTATGTTTAATACACAACAAAATAACAGCAGTATTTGAATGTTACTATGGACTAGGCAGTTTATGTGTATTCACTCATTTAATTTTTCCAACCTAGAAGCAGAAACTGTTTTTATCCTCATTGTACATGTAAGAAAACCGAGGCTCAGAAAGTTTAAGCAATTAGTACAGGTTACACATTTTGAAAGCGGCAGGGTCAGTATTTCAAACAAAGATGATATAACAAGAAGAAGCTAATTCATTTCTCAGTTGAATCATCGCCAGGATTTCATAAATGAAAATTATGCATATTAATTGAATACGTAAGGACCACGGATGAGGTAAAATTTTGGGTTCACATACGAAGCATGTGTGGTGGGTTTTCCCTTTAATTTACAAGCCTATGTTTTATGGGAGTTGGGAAAATATCACCCAAGGGCTGCTATGCTCCTCGTATCTCAGGGAATATCGACAACAAGAGGCACAGAACTGAGCCACAGGAGTCTGTCTCCATAACACGTGTGCCCAAAGCAGCCTCTGAACCCCTTGAATGATGCAAAAAAAGTGTGGAATCAGCAGCAAACTGCCTAATCCTCATTTTAACCTGGGCCGTGCAACATAAAACATGTACCTTCAGTGATTTCTTAACTGACTGACTGAGTCATTCCAGGGATCCTGAGTTCCAGGGCAAGTGGGCCTTGCTGTGGAGAAAAGGCAGTAAGAGGAAAATCTCTTCCCCTTTCCTGCCCTCTGGGTCAACCTCCTTATTTCTCCAGCCTCATTACACGTTCTTCCACTTTGAAGTCCCCACTACTGTTTCAAGTCAATATCACTAGACTAGCTCTGTGCCTCAGCTCCCTCCTCTGCAAGATGAAGACAGTAATAGTCACTACCTCCCAAGGGAGGAGTAGGGAGGCACAGGGTGCAGTGAGATCTGTGTAGGGGCTGGAGGGGCGCCAAAGGAAGGAAGGGTGAGGTGGAAACACTAGTAGGGAAGCTCAAAAGATAAATGTGAGTAAAACAGAGGATGGATGGGGGACTGGTGGGAGAGATTTGGGCTATTTCAAGTAAGGGTTCTGACTTACAAGAAACCAGAGGAGGGTGGGCTGATTCCAAAGCCTGTGCTCTTTCTCAAGCAGCAGATGGAGAATGTGGCTCCTGTTCTCCTGATGCAAGTGAGACCACCACGGGAGTTGCTGGGAGAAAGAAAAGCTGACTATAATGCCAATTCTCAGCTAACAACCAGATTGTCACCCCTACTGCCTAGACATTCTCAATCTGCCATTGGTACAATGACCTCATTATATAAGACTACACACATTTGAGTCACTCCTTGTATGTTTTTCTATGATGATCACGGATTCTGATCTGTGCATTTGTATATCTAATATTGTATTCAGAAGAGGGATGAATCTTCTACCCAGTACCGTAGATTAAAAAAAAGCAGAATGATCCTGAGTCACCCTTAGGTGGGGCAATGTTGGCTAATTTGTCACTATGCTGATGAGACATTCCCTGATGTAAAACTGTAGTCATAGACCTAGGAAGGACCTTGAAGGTCATATAATCTCTTTCTTGGCTTCTCAACCATAACAGACAGATAAGGAAATTAAAGCCCAGGCAGTGATTTGAGGACTTGAGTAACTGGGTGTTTCCATTTCCAGCTCTGTTGGCCATTAGTTGACCAGCTGACCATAGATGAATCTCTTAACCTTTAAAACACTAAAGCGGTACTTTCTGAGTGCAATGCATTTAAAAATCTTTTAATCTTCCATCCCTGCTTTGTAAACAGTGAAGGACATGGACACATGCTCTAGAAATGGCTTTGCTGTTTCTCCAGTGAGACAAATTTTCCAAAATACCATCTTCAGGTCGAGCAGACTGAGTTTGAAGGCAAGGCCAACTACATCATTCACCTCAGTGGCATCCACCTGGAATGGAGGATTTTAACTCCAGGGGAAAGATAGATGGTGACAGCCTCTGGCGCACACACACAGTGTACTGTGGTTATATCTGAGATGGATGGAAAAGCCCATCTGATCAAATTTACCTTGGATATATACAGCCCCCAGACAGTCATCCATTTTAGGTAACGAGCTAAACTTTTCAAAGAGAAGCGTCTCTGGGAAAGTTAACTCACTGTAGTTAACTTTCCCAGAGATGCTTTTTGATAACCCCTCACACCTTCCTGTGACTTTGTTGGATGCAGATAAGAAGAACAATCTTATGTGTGACTGAGGAAAGGGCAAGCTGCAGTGGGGAGTTGATGCAAAGGCTCTGTCCTCCCCAAGGGCATCCCAAGGAATAACCTGATTATTTCAGGGAAGAGAAAGCAAGATTAAGGGAAAAAAGGAGATGGGAGAAGAATAATGGCCAAAGAGCTATTTTGCTATTTCCTAATGATAAAAATAGGATTACTGAGTTAGATAGGAAGAAACACCTTATAATTACATATTTATTTTTAGTTTTTTCTCCTACTTCTCTTCCCCCTCTTTCTTCTTCTTAGGAGACCTAAGTTACCATTTTCTAAGGAAAATCTCTGAGTCCCAAGTGACCAAAAGCTTTGCTTTGGCTGAAAACATGCATAGAGGAAGTTAGTTATGAGTTCTAGCTTCTGAGGACAAAGACATTTGTTGGGGCCTCTTTCATGCAAAAATGATTGAAATTTTTTCCCCCTATTTTGAATAGATTTAAAAAAGAGCTTTATTGAGATATAATTCACATATCATACAATGCACCCATTTAAAGGATATTGGGTTTTGGCCTATTACATTATTTTTTTTTAATTGTAGCAAGATATATACATATATGACATAAAAGTTGCCATTTTAACCATTTTTAAGTGAATATGGAATGCAGACTTTTTAAATCATCTTTTACAGGGGAATTCTGTGACTTATCTCTTGCTTATAAATATGAATCTGAAAAGAAAAAAATATTGAAATATAGAAGACCAGTTGAAAAGACCTGCTAACATGGACTCTTCTGTAAACGAACAGCAAGTTATTAACTGTTCTTAGGAGACCCCATCTGTGGCTCCCAGAGGCCTTGTAGATCCCAGACTCCCCCCAGCACCATCTGCCCAGAAATACTGCTCCAGGGTCATTATCACAAAAAGGTAAGTGTTCAGAAGGCGAGGGTTTCTCACATCTTCCCAGCAACTCTGGCTTGTTAGAATGTAGAGAAAGCTCTCCAGGTGATTCTGATGCGTGGACCTGGCTAAGAGCTGCTCTGTCATGTGGTTCTGTTACTCAGATTGTTGACTGCCATTATCTGAGGCTTCCTTGGTTCAAGATTTCACAGTAGCATCATTTTCATGTTTTGTCCATGTTTTTGGTTGAAAATAATAGTAGCTAACAATTCCTGAGCACTTCCCAGGTGCTGTCTTAAGTGCTTCACAAACATCATCTCTTGTGATTCCCACAACAAATCTGAGAGGAAGAGGCCCTTATTATCTCCTTTACACAGACAAGGAAATTGAGGTTTGGAAATATCTAGTAACTTTCTGGCCTAAAGTCAGGTCATATAGCTGGTAAGTGGCAGAGCCAGGACTCTAACCCAGGCCCCAGCCCTGGTGAATAGAGACGCTAGGCCAGGAGGACAGATCACAGTAAGGTCCTTGAGTTGTTCCACGTAAGCCCCTGCTGTGGAAAGGTCTCCAACATCAAGAGCTGAATCAGGAAAGCTCTGAGCCAGGCCAGCCCTGAAATGATATTCCTACCCTCCAGGGGCTTTCAGTCCAGGGCGAGAGAGTACAAGGTAGGCTCTAATAAGGTCTATAATAAAGCTACCAATAAAGTAAGTTGGGGAAACTTTTACAATTTAAATTTCTTAATAGCTGGATGCATTTTTGTCCTAGATACAATGATATGCAATTGAAACGGACCAGGGTGAAAAGATACACACTATGCAAATCATTTTTTAAAGCTTCTTTTGTATTTTCTGATACTTCGTACTATAGTAGCTGCTGAGCTAAGAGGCCTCCAAGGTCCTGCACTAGCTTTGAGAAAACGATGCTTGCTTCACACCCAGAGCAAACATGCTGGTCCTTCCAGTGCTCTTGTAATTAGTCTGTTTACTCGGAACACTTGAGCCGAGTTTACAGGGCCACTAACTAAAGCCTCCATCACTTAAGGGCTGTGTACCTCTCCAGGAGAGATGTCAATTACTGCTTTGCAAATTCTATCAACTTCTTGGCAAAATGGCAGTCAGCTGTCAATGTGAACACAAGGTGAATCATGTAACTCAAGAAAGGTAGAGGAATTTGCAAAAGCAAACTTCCAAAGAGCTAGACATGCCTGCGAGCATTACAGCCTTTGGTTCCTTCATCTTTCACATCAGCCAAGTACATTATGCTCAAAAAAGATATTAATCCTTTTTAGGTCCCTGACCTGTGTATGCCTGTCTAACTTTTCTCTTTTTGACATTGTTTGCCTCTATCTTTAAAAAGTGCTGAAGCATAAATGCTATTCTAAACTGTGTTACTTGTGAAAATACTTTTAAAATTATTTTTGCAGCCAAAAGTAAAGTAAAATAAATTTTTGCTTGTGTTACTTAAGTATGGATTTAGAAGCCAGGGGTGAAAAAGAAATAATCCAGGATAGGTATTATGTGTTAACATAAAATGGTTAGGTTAGCAGAACATCAACATCTGTGTTTTTCAAAGTGTGGGCCTCACACCACCTGCTTCAAAATCTCTTTTAAAAAACAAACAAACAAACAAACTCCACCCAGGACTACCTGAACTCAGCTCTCTGGGATAACTATCTGCATTTTTAATCAGATTCCCATGATTCAGTAGTGTATTGTGGATTTCTCTCTTCTTTTCTGATTATAAATGACATGCTGGAACATTCACAGTTCTGGCCGGTCACGTTTTTCCCAGTGACTGTGCTTGCTGCCACAGTGAGGGTTCCTAACTTTTTGTCATGGACTCCACTGGGAGTCTGATAAGTCTATGACTCCTTTCTTAGGATACCATTTATACATGCATAAATAAAACACATAGGATTACCAAAAATCAATTATACTGAAACGCAGTTATCAAAGGAAAAATGTAATATCTGCCTTTTTAAATGAATATATAAAATGATAATACTGAATGGTAGATGTAATAACTACCAACATTTCAAAGCTGTGATGAGCATAAATGAAAATTTGATAGCCTTAACAATTGATGTATCTGTGATTGTATTAATGAATTCTATTTCTATTACTGGTATTGCTAATACCACTGCTTTATTGCCTACATTCAAAATAGAAGGAAATGCTAAAGATTAGTTAGAGGTTAGCAAAAATAAAGATGTGATTTTTTTTTTCCTCATCAGGGAGTTCATGAACTTAAGATTAAGATTCCCCTTGTCAAAAGAGGTAGATGGTAGTCATGTAAAAACTTCTGTTGCTTCCCAGTTCAAATATGTCACTACTAAGAAATTTCTTCCTAATAAATTAGAGAAAAAGACTATATTAAATATAGCACATGGCAGGGCAGCAGACACACAAAGATGCTACTCTCGTTTGCCCTAGAGCAGTGTGGGATGCCTGACCTCTTACTTGCCCACCTTACAGACTGATTGTGTGAAGTTGCAGACAGGTGTTGGATGTGAGATTTGGTCACCCCTCCGGGCAGCTTTCCCTCCTGGACCGTTCATTCTCCAGATCCCTGGAACAAGCTTCCTCCATGGCTTCCCACACTGAGTTGGAGAGGGTGAAAAAAGACTGCTTACATTATGCTGGTGGAAGATTAGTCCTGGGCCCTGGAGCTGTGAGTCTGAAGTTGGAGTGTGAAAATAAACCATGGGTACATTTATCTTAAAACCTTCCCCAAAGCTCCATCGTTTCACGATTTACCCCAAAGGGCCATTGCTGTGGGTGCTTCACCTCACGAAGGGGAATGAAGTGCTGAGAGCTCAAAGGATCCATCTTCTGGGTGGACACTTGGGTCTGTCCCCACTCGGCTCCCATCATGGTGCGGAGTTGCTGAGTGAGTGTAGGTCCTTCAGTGTGACCGCTACTGATTTAAGTGACCCTTCAATGACCTCCTGATGGTCCGGTCACTCACCTGGGGCGGTGAGGCACACTGAATTCGGTGTCAGGAAACAGGGTTCCAGTCCTGGAACTGATACTGACAGACTGTGTGACAAGAGCAGCTCCTTTTCTATCTCTCTGCCAAGGGTTCCTCAGCTAGAGTCAAGAGAGTTGTATTAGGTGACCTTTGTATTTAGTGATTGTATTGGTCTTCTAGGGCTGCTGTAACAATGAATCACAGACTGGGCAGCTTAACCAATGGAAATATCAATATATTGTCTCAGTTCTGGAGGCTGTATGTCTGAATCAAGGTGTTGGCACAGTTGGTTCCCTCTAAGGGCTGCGAGGGAAAGGATTTCTTCCAGGCCTCTGCCTGTGGCTTGTGGATGGCCATCTTCTCCCTGTCTCTTCATGTCATCTTCCCTCTGTGTGTGTCTCTGTGTTCAAATTTCCCCTTTTTATGAAGATACCAGTCCTGCTGGGTTAGGGCTCACACTAGTGACCTCACTTTATCTTAATTACCTCTGTAAAAACCCTCTGTCTTTATAATGTCCCATTCTAAAGTACTGGGGGTTAGGACTTCAACCTGTGAATTTGGAGGGGACACAATTCAGCACATAACTGTGATCTTTTGGGTCTTCTTCATGTTAAATGATCTTAGGTATGGGCTAAATGTTCAGCTCTCCTAGGTGTAACAGGTGATTCTGACACTTTCCTACAAGAGCCAAAGCACTGGTTCCTGACGCACTGAGAGGAGATGACCCATTTTTGGCAGGTCTCTGCAGTGGCCTGAGGAGACTTGTGGGGAAACTCATTCCTCACCCCACAGAGAAAAGGCTAGAAAACTGTGACTCTCCTTTGGGAAATCAAACAGGGGAGCCAGGAGGGGTAGCGCCATCGTCGCCAGAGGCAAACTGAGAAAATCCACCCCTCCCCCCCCCGCCCCGCCTCCCCACCCCAACAAAGCCAGTTCCAGCTTGGCTCAGGCTCTCTGTGCGGAGGGAGAGGCACAGCGTAATTACTAATGAGTAATCTTCCCAGCCCAGGGGAGGGTCGTGGTCCCACCTGACCCACGCCCTTGCAGCACCGCCTTAGATACACAGAGCCAAGCAAATCTTCAATTCAGAAGAGGAGAGACATCATGGAGTGAACAGCTTTCACACGCTTACTCTGGATTTCAACAGTAAATTGCTGGGTGTTCTTATAGTGTGTTATTTACTCTGTGGCACTTTATCTGTGTTTATAAACTATCTACTTGGTTTTCCTGCCAACTTCAGTGTGGGATAATTGAAATTTAAAAAAAAGAAAGAAAGAAAGAAAGACACCCAGTGCCAAAGTCTGAAATTGTCATCTGTAAAACAAAATAAAAAGGCAGCTGACTTTCCAAGCTAAAACATGTACAATCTGATGTAGAACAATTATTTTTAAAACAAAATCCAAAGGAGAGTATGTCTTCTAATTACCAAGGGATTTTGAACAATTGAGAGAAAAATATATAACATCTTATGGTGATTTTGATTCCATTAATGTTTCCTTGTTACCTTAGATATATACCACCATCTATGAATGTGAACAATGAACAGTTATCTAAAATTTTATTACAATGAGGGAAAAGCAATTTTAAATCTATTTGGAGCTGTGAATTTTCAACTTCTAAATTTTTACGTTAAAAATTTATCTAAATCTCTGTGTCAGGCGTGCTATTTTTTCCTCCCACAAATAAGATGTCACTCTGCTCCGTGACGTGCTTCTTTATCTTAGTTCTTTCTCTAAATTGAATTCAGTGATTTTGCTCTCATTGGGGCTCTGCACAGTCTGGAATCCAGCTTGATCTTCTACTTCATTTCATAGCTTTTACCCTTGTGTCAGCTTCTGGGACTGTTGTTTTTTTTATATACATATATTTATTTTCATGCTTTGTTTTTATGTTGCTCACAGAAAATGTAGCTGTCATTTACATATCCAGTCATCTCTTCTTTTTACATCTTTCTAATGTTCACTTCCTGAACAATTTTCTGCAACTCTGCTTTACTTGTTAGCCACTCTAAATTTTGACTGACCTAGATACCTCGATTGTAAGCGCCTCAGGGTAGGGATCTTGTCACTTGCTGTTTTATAAGGTGTTCCAGAAACTTCTTACATGAGTTTGAGTTATCATGATACGCAAACCACTATAATTATAATAGATTAAGAACCTACGAATGCAGTATGTCCTGCAGATAACAGCTTGGTTAGGGTGTGGTCAAATAGTATGGATAGTCAGAGGTCGGGAAAAGGATTAAGCCAAAGGAAAGCTGGACACAAATTTACTGAAAGTGTAAGGGAACCCAAACCTCTTGCAATGTGGCTCTTAGTGCCAAAGAGAAGCTGCTGGTAAACTCTCAAACCCCGGAGAAGACTTGTACTTTAAGAGGCATGCAGAATAGGCTACATGAGAAAATAGAAAGCCCATGGCTGCTCACTTGGGGCTTGTTGGAAACCGGAAAAGAAAAACTATTCCTCGAGTACAGAAAGTCAATGAATGTTTTAAAAATGTGGTGGTAATACAGTGCCCTGCTTGGAAACTGATCTGACTAGTCCATGACCCAAATGAACTTCTTTCCTGTCTCTATATTGTTATGGCTATGATCGGTACGTCTCCTAGGAGCTTGGAAAGTGACAAGTCAGAAGTTTGGAGATACTTCTTCTCTAGTGTCAGGTCACTTCTGGTCACTTCCTCATGGGCCTTATCAAATCAACTGAACAGCTATCCTCAAAATCTCCATTAGGTATCTGGGGAATCAATATTTACAAATATCGAAAGTTGCCTTCTTCATTCTCTTTCAAGAAACAAAATGAGATAAAGGAATAGAAAATTTTGAAAAATTTCAGAGTTAAGAAATTTAAAAACTAATGTTTATGAAAAAAAGAAAGCCCTCCTCATAGAGATTGCCCATGGGGACAGTGGCTTCTGGGAAGCCACTTTTTGGTTACTGCCTCAGGGCTACTGCTGCAGCCACCCTCTGGGAGCATGGTACGGAGTGTGGATCTCCATCAGATCTCCAAGGCCCGGAGAGCGCAAGTATAAAAGAGCTGTTCAGACACTGGGGCTAGGAGGCCAAGGCAAAGCTTTGCAGCATGTTATTTGGCTGTGTAAATGCTCCTGAGCCTCAGTCTCTCCTGAGGCTCCCAAACTTGTGAGCAATTAAAGGGGTGACATCACAGGGTCTGGAGGGGCTATCACCCAGGTCGACTCAGGGAACAGAAGAGTTAGTGACCCCTCACAGTACAAGCTGACCTCCTGGAGAGGAACGTTGGCAGCCTCTGCAGAGGTCTAGGGAAGATCTCTCTCTGGAGGAACAAACAGGCACAAGAAGACATAAAGGTGGCAAGATGAAGGACGTGAACATTCCAGCTTTCCTGGCAAGCTTTCTGAGGTGACAGGGGTGGATGAGATTCACTCAGCAGATCTGGCAAATCTCCATGGTGCTAGCCCCTTAGGGGCTTTAGCCCTCTCTTTAAGGCAGCCTAAAATAAAATTAAAATAATGTAGGGTGTTATGGACTGAATGATTATATGCATCCCAAGTTAATATGTTGAAATCCTAACCCAATGTGATGGTATTAGGAGGTGGGGCCTTTGGGAGGTAATTAGGTCATGAGCGTGGAGCCCTTATGAATGGCATTAGTGCTCTCATAAGAAGAGAGCTTGCTTCCTTTCTCTGCTCTCTACCATGTGAGGATATGTACGAGAAGACAGCTGTCTACAAGCCAGAAATAGGACTCTCACCAGACCTGCTGGCACCTTGGTCTTGGACTTCCTAGACTCCAGAACTATGAGAAATAGATGTTTGTTGTTTAAGCCACCCAGTCTGAACAAAGACATAGAGTATGCCCAGAACACTGTGGGAAAATGTATGCGGGTAGTTCACAAAAGGATGAAAAACTAACTTAATATCTTTGGGGACAAAATGAGCATGATTTAGTATCAAAACTGGTACAAAGACCAAGGAAACCCTGATTTAAAGTTTTTCTTTTTTATTGTCTATCTAGGAATCTTCCCTATCATCTAAGAGGGTCCTTAATTAATCAGAAAATGTACACTCTGAAAACACTCCATGGAATTAGTAGTTTTGTTATCGTTTCTGACTCACTTTATACATAAACTGTAGCATCAAGAGTGTCAAACAATGGGACAGTGTTCTCTCACTATAATCAGGCTTTGCTCTCTCATATCAAATATTGCTAATTAAATTTTTTTTTCTTGCCATCTTCAAGGTTGTTTGTTACATAATTTCTTATAAAATAAGCCAAAAAGCTCAGTTGGTATTACTTTATGTCTTTGAAATGAAATCTAAGGAAGTGTAGTTTAAAATTCTCAGTTATAACTGTTAAAATAGAGATTAAAGCCACTGACCTCAAGTGACCAAACAGAAATTATTATTTTTTTATTTTATTTTTTAAAATTGGAGTATAGTTTCTTTACAATGTTGTGTTAGTTTCTGCTGTACAGCAAAGTGAATCAGTTATAAGTATACATATATCCCCTCTTTTTTAGATTTCCATCCCATTTAGGTCACCACAGAGCATTGAGTAGAGTTCCTTATGCTATACAGTAGGTTCTCATTAGTTATCTATTTTATACATAGTAGTGTATATATGTCTATCCCAATCTCCCAGTCTATCCCACCAGCCTTCCCCCCTTGGTATCCATACATTTGTTCTCTATGTCTGTGTCTCTATTTCTGCAACCAAATAGAAATTATTAAAATTAGAGTTATATTAAGATATATTACTAAGAACAGTTTAAATACAAAACTGTCACAATTTCTATATCTCAGTTTCTAAAGATATTTTGAAATATTTGATGATGATGACATCTTTCATAATTTAAGGAGACCTTAGTAGATAGGACTGTTATCCCCATTTGTAAACCTATTTGAAACTTATGTGTTTGAAAGAATTTTTTGTTTTGTTTTTTTACTTAAATCAGTTCCTCTACAGATGTTTCTAAAAGAACTCAAAGCAATACTGTTTATTGCAAAACTTTCTTATTTTCTTTGTGTGCACCTGCTGTTAGATTGGGCAGAGTTTAGAAAACTCAAAGCTTGGGGATCCAAGTAACACAGGAGGTTTAAGTTTGAAGTGATGCTTATTTGCAATATTGTGACCTTTTCAGGTGACATATACTAAAGGTACACATAGATGTTATGTACATATATATGGATATACATACACATGCAATTATACACATTTTTCTCTTTCTATAATTAGCATTTGTTTTTGATTCTCTCTATGTGTGTTGTGAACCTGATCACACTATTTTTTCCCTGGGATTCCATGTAGTATAAACCATGTAAGAGTTGAAAGGGAAGATTTTGGGGCTACATTTGGTGATGAATCCTTGGGATAAATCCATATGTCTAGTGTATTTGGCATTCCTCAGCTGTACAAAACAAGCAACCTTCCCATATTTCCTTTAAGGTTAATATCAACACCTTATTCAGGGGTCAAGATGCAGTAAATCTGTGCTTGCCAGCCTAGTCCAACAGGGAGCCTTCCCTGATGAGGCTCACCTTAACAACAGCTCATTCTTTTTCATCCCCTCAGCACTTAGAGTTTCAAGTTGGATTTAGTTTTTTTTGTAGATTGCAATTTTTCAACCAACACAATATGGTTTTGTTCCTACAACTGCCCCCAAATTGTTCTTTTCAAGGTTACCAACCATCGAAATTCTTGTCACCAAATTCAATAAACACTTGTCAATCAGTATCTTGTCTGTTCACAAGCTGTCAACATTGTGACTCACTCCGTTCCCTGGGCTCCTCTGTTAACATTCAGTGTTTGTTTACCTCTTAACCCCATGGATAGTCCTCTTTCTTCAACACTTCTATATTGGGTTTCCTCTCAAACCTGCTCTTCAAGATCTGCTGTCTTATTTAGTGAGAGGAGCCATCCACCCAAGATGGTATGGATGGTATGATATTGTTGTCTGATAGATAAGACAGTTAGACACATCTGGATCCAAGACTTGTCTTTGCCATTTGGGTGCTCTTGTGAAAATTACATCTCTGGCTCTAAGCTTCTTCATCTGAGGTCGAGGTGGTAACAATTATGTCATAAGGTTATTATGAAGATTAAATAAGGTCAAGGATATGTACAACTAGCACAATGCCTAGTACATAGAAAACCTTTATTAAGTGTTAGGCTCTTCTTAATTTGTTCCTAATTTCTTTAGCTAGAAGTCATCTTGGACACTTTTCTCCCTATAATTAAACTCCATGATACAACTGTTCACAAAGTGCTATTGATTTAACCTTCTAAAATTTTCTAAGATTCATTACCTCCATCTAGTCTCATGGTTTCCTTATTTATTGACTGGATCATTGCCAGTTTCCCTGATCCACTTACAGCTAAAATAAAGATTTAAAATGCAAATCTAATCTTGTCTGGACCCAATTTAAATTCTTCAATGGCTCCCTGGAGAGTTCACAGTCAAGTCTGCCTCCACAGCATGGTGGGTGGAGAGCTTCCTGACCCGCTTTCCACTATCTCTTCACAGTTAACTCCCGCTACTCCCCACCACAAATCACACCTGGATTTTCTTGAAAGTCTCCGACTGTCTTTACCTTCCCGTGTGTGGTTCTCACGCCTTAGACTCTGCCCATTCTCCTCTGATTCATCTAGTTAACCCCCAGACTTCCTTAAAGTCAGCTCAGGCTTTTTCTCCTCTTGGAAGGCATCCTGATGAGCCAGCCTCGTTTAAGTGCCCTTCCTTCCACTGTGGTTTCCATCGCCATGTGCATAGCATGGCCATAGCATGGATTACATCATGTTTTCCTCATTGATTTAATTTCCAGTTTCCCTAGTAGCCTGGAAGCCCCTCAGACTTCTTATAAGATATTCTTATCTCTTGGATATAATATATACCTTATACATGCTATGTCTCAATATGTGTATCTTGAATGAATGGAATGTTGAGTAATTCATTGTAATGAAGTAAAAATTGAATGAATGATTCGATGGATGGATTAATGAATGACTTGGAGTCTTCAGAATGGGCCGGGCTGGCAGGCATTCTTTTCACAGGTTGGTTTCAATACCTGTTCACCCTTTTCTATTTGCCTAACTTTTGCCTTCCTCTGCTGAGTTAAGTGCCCAGACTCCAAATCCCTTTAACACCCCTTACATGTCTCTGTATTAACACTTGCCACCATGTTCCTGACAAAAGACTGAACTAAATTCATGTCAGGGTTGTTTCGCAGTAGAGTCCAGAGTCTAGGCTCACCAGTGGGCTCTAGGGCTGTGGCCTTGTCTGATTTATCAACTGTACACTGTGGATATTATTATTAACCCTATTTAGAGATGAAATCTGCTTAGAGAGGTGAAGTGACTTGTGCAAGCTTACAGGCTTCTGCAGTGGCAGAACTAAGATTTAATTTCCAAACGCCATGCTCTTCTACGCTCCTTCTAAGAGTCAGAAACAAAGTAGAAAAAGAATCACATTTTATTCATTTCAATTTTTATTCATGTAACTGCTGGATCTAAATCAATTATAGTCTAATTTCTGGTCCTTAACTAATATATGCAGTTCTCATTAGACATTTTGGACTAATGTTATAATTTCTTTTAACAAGGACAATCCAATATGAACCACTTCCCTATTGTGTATGATCAGTGAGGAGAAAGAAAAGAAATGGATTACAAAGTTTTACTCATAGTTTGTTGGTTTACAGACTATTTCATATTGTTATATACAATAATAAATGTATATATGGTGATTTCTAAGACAGTTTTATTCAAGTGTTGTGACTGACAACAGAAGAAAAACCCAAATATACTGAGATAAAATTAATTGTTTCCCCTGAGTTGTTGTAGGTTTTAGCTGAGCAATCACTTCTTTACCTCCTTTTCCCCCACTTTTTTTTCTTTCTTTCATTAAACCTTTGTTTCAGATCCCTATTTCTTCCATATAGAAGGGAGGCTTCTAGACAAGGCCTTGTTTGGTTAGTTAATGACCTCACCTGGACAAGTTCCCACCTTATCTTTTATGTCTTTTGTGTGCACTAGACAAATAAAACAGATGGGGAACAATATTTTGAGCCAAAGAACACAGGACAGTTGGAAATACTTGCTGCATGTAGCCATATCCGTGTTTATTGTTGTTCTAGATAATAGATGCTAAAACACAGACTGGAAGATAGGAGACCCTAAACATACTACCTTCTTTCTCACGTCCACACCTTTGGTCCTGCTGAGATTGCTACATGAACTGCCCTTTTCTCTAGCTCTTGGGTGAAGAGGAGTTCATCTTTAAAACCTTAGCTCTCTAGGGCTTCCCTGGTGGCGCAGTAGTTGAGAGTCTGCCTGCCGATGCAGGGGACACGGGTTCGTGCCCCTGTCTGGGAAAATCCCACATGCCGCAGAGCGGCTGGGCCCGTGAGCCATGGCCGCTGAGCCTGTGCGTCTGGAGCCTGTGCTCCGCAACGGGAGAGGCCACAACGGTGAGAGGCCCGCGTACCAAAAAAAAAAAAAAAAAAAAACACCTCAGCTCTCTAGCAAACCCTTTCAGATCTGCCTCTGCAGAGGTAGCTGCTACCTCTTTTCAGCAGCACACTTTGGGTGTAGCTCAGAGGTAGCCACCACACTGTATAATAACCATCTCTTTGCACATTTGTCTTCTCTACTAGGTTGTGAGCACCTTGGGAGCAATAGATTGTGATTATTTCACAACCGGGTCCTCAGAGCCAAGCTCTAGGTAAGGCAGACACATAATAGTCAACTCAAGTGTTTGCTGAATAAATGTGAAGTCCTGTCCTTAGTCTGAGATGATGTAATATTTGCAACCATTGAATCAGATGATAAAATCCTAAGCCAATCAATGAGGCAATGTTAAGAAAAATGACTAAGGTTCTTTGTATTTACCCAAAGTATATTGAATGCAGCTATTTTTTTTTTTTTTGAATGCAGCTATTTTAAAGACTAGGTAAACATTTTGATTGAAATGTGTTAGCACTGTAGAGTGGGTTGGAGGAATAAAATGGCATAATGGCTAAGACTGTGCTGTTTGAAATCAGTATAGCTGGGTTGAAAAACTAGTTTTGGTGCTTACTAGATTTGTGACATTGAAGCCCTCTCTTGCATCACTTCCATTGTCTGTAAAATGAGTACAATAATGCCCACCTCACAGAGTTAATTAGAAAATTAGAAAATGTCAGCAAAATTCTCTCCATGGTTCTCAGCATGTAGTAAGCTGTGGATAAATTTTCTCTCTTGTTAGTGGGCCATGTGCTCCCGAGGCACAGCTTTGCTGCAGAGTTGTGTGATTCTGGTCCAACAGTTTTGTTTGTTTTCAAATGTGCCCTGGTGTGTAGCTTGTTTGTAGGTGCTAGGATCTGACCTTAGCCTCCTGCTGACTTTGAGCCCAACTTTACAGATGACACTGAGTTTCACAGGATGACAAATAACAGAGGACCCATTTTGAGTGAGAATTGGCATTTTAAGGGCAGACTTTTTCACTATCCTCCTTCGCTTTGCACTTACATCTCTCCTGTCTCTTTGCTATTGCAAGACTTTCATCATAATGCTTGAAGATGAGGATGGGAGAGTAGATGATTGTATACTCATCCAAACTCTGTTCCAGACATAAGCCTTATATCCTAGGGGCTTGACCTGGGTATGGGACTGAAACCCCGGGAGCTTCTAAAGTATAGTGTGTAAAGCAGAAATTGATAGAGAAAACTAAGTAAACAGTTGAACTAGGGTGTTAATTCCAAAGTGTTGTCAATTCTACTAGCAGAATTCTGCTATGAGGTAACATGATGAAAACAGGGGAAAGCAGAACTGAGAAATAAGGTTAAAGGAGGATAGAATAGTGCATATGGAGAGATTCCCTGACCCATGGAGCAAAATCACCAAAAGGTAGCATGGAATAATGGAAAGGTCAGAGGCTTTGAGACCAGACAGGCTGTATGACCCTAAGGCAATCCTCTAACCCCTTTGGGCCTCACTTGTTACATCTGTAACATAGAG
Organism: Globicephala melas; assembly: GCF_963455315.2. Taxonomy (NCBI): domain Eukaryota; kingdom Metazoa; phylum Chordata; class Mammalia; order Artiodactyla; family Delphinidae; genus Globicephala; species Globicephala melas. The sequence goes on along the minus strand of NC_083327.1, from coordinate 43,244,774 downwards.
ATGCTAGTGATGGTCTTACTGATTTTCTGGAAGATTGAGGAAGAAGGTGTACCTAGAGCATCCAGCACTTTCCAGATACTCAGCCCTCAGGCTTGGCTTTGACAGAGGAGAGAACCATCAAGCTGCTAAACCCGACAGAGATCTCAGGAGAAAAGCAAGCTTTCCATTTCTGTAGTCTCCAGTCATCTCTTCTGATCCAGGCTAGCAAGATAGAGAATGGAAAATCAGATGAAACATTGTTGATGTTTAAGAAGAGGGTGCTGATGAGTTTAGAATTTGTAATTGTTTTGGACTGCTAACCAGAAGGTTGGTTCTGATTGGGTGCTGCTGACGTAGGCTCTGACTCAATTCCTGTCTCTAATTTGGGGTGGAAGAATGGCAAATATGGAGTCCTAGAGGAAACATTGCCCCAGGATAAAGCTGTTTTCTCCTTAGAGATCCAGTGTCCACTTTCCTGATGGAGTGAGCCACCCTAGTTTGCCAAACTCTTTTGGAGAAACCATGCAGTTTGGTATATACTCTAATTTCCTCCATGTGCAGGAATGAGCATGATAAGTCACCAGTATTTAATCAAAGTATATCAAGCATATGTTGTTTGAAAATGTAGTCGAGTACTTTGGACAAATGGCAGTAATTATATAGAATAGCATTATACAGATGATAATGTGAAATTCAGATGCTACTGATTTTACTTAATGGTGTTTAATTCCATTCTTGGGAATAAATTTAGTTTGCTTCAACCTAATTGAAGATGCTTGATTGAGGTGCTTGTCTTGACTGACTTAGTGCTCAGCTAGGTGCATATGGAAAAAGGCAAAAGAAAACTGATAGTCAACAATAAGTTTCCGGGACTTGTGTGTGTTTCAAGCAGCATTAGATTTTTTTCTTTTTTTTTTTTTTTCTGAAAAACTGCTTTTACATTAGTCATTCATTTTTTTTAAAACTGTTGTAAATATCAGTGACTAAATATAGAAAGAGGAAACGGATATTGATAAATAAGAAAGCTCTTGATTCTTGAGAACCAAATGTTTGCTTGTTTCTCGCTTGTATTTCCAGTATCACCTGCCAGGCTACAATTATTGGGGTTTTTAAAGGAAGGGTCTCATGTGAGAGAAACAATAAAATGAGAACATTTTATGATCAAAATTTAGCGCAGTTCTTTTAATTTACTGTTTCCCACTGGGTCCTGCAGGAGACATGATTGTAAATTAAGGGAAAAGCGTTTAAAATATGTGTTCCCCGCAACTTTTCCCTAAGCGGGTTGTTTTCGGCTCCTTTTGTACCCTGATTCATTTCCCACTCTCCCTCAATTTCACATACTTGAGCGCTGTATCTCTCTCTGCTTTTTGTTGTCTTTCTAGCAGAAGATAACTCTCCTAAATCAATAATCTGTTTTCATCTGAAATGATTTCCTTACATAAAGAAAATATCATAGAGGCATAATTATTAGAATAAGCCTCTTAACACAGCTATGGAGAGAATTTTGGAGAGACTCTGGATCTGAAGATCTGTGTTTGAGTCTTGACCTGGCCACTCTCTTATGATCACTTTTGTGATCCTGGGAAAGTGACATCTTTTCTGAACCTCCGTTTTCTCATCCATGAAATGGGATAATATTTCACAGTGGTTATAAGAACTAAATGAAATAATCTCACAAAAGCAGAACTGCTTGTAAATTCCAGTTGAAAAGCTTTTAGATTTGTTTCTCCTAAAGTACAGGGACAGTGTCTCCATCGTTTTTATCCTCAGCACTTAGCAATGAGCAGGCATACAGTAGGCCCACAGAAATGTCTGTTGAAGGAGTTATTGATATCTTCACAGGTGCCTGCTTCATGTCAAGGCTTCTTTAACCATCTGTGAACTCCTCTGGGACCAATGTCAAACTTACCAGGATGCTTCTCACAAATCCTGATACTGTTCCTGGCATAACGGCAGCTGTCTCCTGAGGATTCCAGAATGAATGGGCGTGGGGGGCATGTTGGCAGCATGATCTACTTCTGAGGGAAGCAAAATCTACCATATCATATATGTTGGACCATTCTTTGTGACTATATCATTGAGCAGAGAAGTCTTTAAACTTCTCTAATGACGTAGAAACCTAGACAAGCATTCATAATGAAAGAATCGTGCATAACACTGGGAATAATAAATAATCCCAAAGAGATCACAGATGTTCTATCATAAGTACTTTAATAAACTTTATAAAACTGTTTCCAGAATAAATGCATTTCCTCTAATGGCAGTAATTAGAATCTGTAATAAAAGTAAACAAAGAATTGGGAGAGATAATTTATTGTGGATCAACACAGTAGCTACATTTGCCCAGCTGCATTTTCTATAGCTTTGTAAAAGAAGTATGAGTCAGGGTCATGGCATATGAGAACACTGTGCTGTATTCTTTCTTTATTTATGTATTTATTTATGTATTTATTTATTTATTGGGCTGTGTTGGGTCTTTGTTGCTGCGTGCAGGCTTTCTCTACTTGTGGCGAGCGGGGCTACTCTTTGTTGTGGTGCGCGGACTTCTCATTGTGGTGGCTTCTCTTTTTGTGGAGCACAGGCTCTAGGGCATGTGGACTTCAGAAGTTGCAGCATGTGGGTTCAGTAGTTGTGGCTCGCGGGCTCTAGAGTGCAGGCTCAGTAGATGTGGTGCATAGGCTTAGTTGCTCCCTGGCATGTGGGATCTTCCCGGACCAGGGCTCGAACCCGTCTCCCTTGCATTGGCAGGTGGATTCCTTTTTTTTTAAAACATCTTTATTGGAGTATAATTGCTTTACAGTGGTGTGTTAGTTTCTGCTCTATAACAAAGTGAATCAGTTATACATATACATATGTTCCCATATCTCTTCCCTCTTTTGTGTCTCCCTCCCTCCCACTCTCCCTATCCCACCCCTCTAGGTGGTCACAAAGCACCCAGCTGATCTCCCTGTGCTATGCGGCTGCTTCCCACTAGCTATCTATTTTACGTTTGGTAGTGTATATATGTCCATGCCACTCTCTCACTTTGTCACAGCTTACCCTTCCCCCTCCCCATATCCTCAAGTCCATTCTCTAGTAGGTCTGTGTCTTTATTCCCTACTTGCCCCTAGGTTCTTCATAACAATTTATTTTTCTTAGATTCCATATATATGTGTTAGCATATGGTATTTGTTTTTCCCTTTCTGACATACTTCACTCTGTATGACAGACTCTAGGTCCATCCACTTGGCTGAATAATATTCCACTGTATATATGTGTCACAACTTCTTTATCCATTCATCTGTTGATGGACACTTAGGTTGCTTCCATGTCCTGGCTATGGTAAATAGAGCTGCAGTAAACATTTTGGTACATGACCCTATTTGAAGTATGGTTTTCTCAGGGTATATGCCCAGTAGTGGGATTGCTGGGTTGTATGGTAGTTCTATTTTTAGCTTTTTAAGGAAACTCCATACTGTTCTCCATAGTGGCTGTATCAATTTACATTCCCACCAACAGTGCAAGAGGGTTCCCTTTTCTCCACACCCTCTCCAGTATTTATTGTTTCTAGATTTTTTGATGATGGCCATTCTGACCAGTGTGAGATGATATCTCATTGTAGTTTTGATTTGCATTTCTCTAATGATTAATGATGTTGAGCATTCTTTCATGTGTTTGTTGGCAGTCTGTATATCTTCTTTGGAGAAATGGCTATTTAGGTCTTCTGCCCATTTTAGGATTGGGTTGTTTGTTTTTTTGATATTGAACTGCATGAGCTGCTTGTAAATTTTGGAGATTAATCCTTTGTCAGTTGCTTCATTTGCAAATACTTTATCCCATTCTGAGGGTCTTTTGGTCTTATTTATGGTTTCCTTTGCTGTGCAAAAGCTTTGAAGTTTCATTAGGTCCCATTTGTTTATTTTTGTTTTTATTTCCATTTCTCTAGGAGGTGGGTCAAAAAGGATCTTGCTGTAATTTATGTCATAGAGTGTTCTTCCTATGTTTCCCTCTAAGAGTTTGATAGTGTCTGGCCTTACATTTAGGTCTTTATTCAATTTTGAGTTTATTTTTGTGTATGGTGTTAGGGAGTGTTCTAATTTCATACTTTTACATGTACCTGTCCAGTTTTCCCAGCACCACTTAATGAAGAGGCTGTCTTTTCTCCACTGTATATTCTTGCCTCCTTTATCAACGATAAGGTGACCATATGTGCGTGGGTTTACCTCTGGGCTTTCTATCCTGTTCCATTGATCTAAATTTCTGTTTATGAGCCAGTACCATACTGTCTTGATTACGGTAGCTTTGTAGTATAGTCTGAAGTCAGGGAGCCTGATTCCTCCAGCTCCGTTTTTCTTTCTCAAGATTGCTTTGGCTATTCAGGGTCTTTTGCATTTCCATACAAATTGTGAAATTTTCTGTTCTAGTTCTGTGAAAAATGCCAGTGGTAGTTTGATAGTGATTGCATTGAATCTGTAGATTGCTTTGGGTAGTAGAGTCATTTTCACAATGTTGATTCTTCAAATCCAAGAACATGGTATATCTCTCCATCTATTTGTATCATCTTTAATTTCTTTCATCAGTGTCTTATAATTTTCTGCATACAGGTCTTTTGTCTCCTTGGGTAGGTTTATTCCTAGGTATTTTATTCCTTTTGTTGCAATGGTAAATGAGAGTGTTATCTTAATTTTACTTACAGATATTTTATCATTAGTGTATAGGAATGCAAGAGATTTCTGTGCATTAATTTTGTATCCTGCTACTTTACCACATTCATTGATTAGCTCTAGTAGTTTTCTGGTAGCATCTTTAGGATTCTCTATGTATAGTATCATGTCATCTGCAAACAGTGACAGCTTTACTTCTTCTTTTCCAGTTTGGATTCCTTTTATTTCTTTTTCTTCTCTGATTGCTGTGGCTAAAACTTCCAAAACTATGTTGAATAAGAATGGTGAGAGTGGGCAACCTTGTCTTGTTCCTGATCTTAGGGGAAATGCTTTCAGTTTTTCACCATTGAGGACAATGTTGGCTGTGTGTTTGTCATATATGGCCTTTATTATGTTGAGGAAAGTTCCCTCTATGCCTACTTTCTGCAGGGTTTTTATCATAAATGGGTGTTGAATTTTGTCAAAAGCTTTCTCTGCATCTATTGAGATGATCATATGGTTTTTCTCCTTCAATTTGTTAATATGGTGTGTCACACTGATTGATTTGCATATATTGAAGAATCCTTGCATTCCTGGGATAAACCCCACTTGGTCATGGTGTATGATCCTTTTAATCTGCTGTTAGATTCTGTTTGCTAGTATTTTGCTGAGGATTTTTGCATCTATGTTCATCAGTGATATTGGCCTGTAGTTTTCTTTCTTTGTGACATCTTTGTCCGGTTTTGGTATCAGGGTGATGGTGGCCTCGTAGAATGAGTTTGGGAGTGTTCCTCCCTCTGCTATATTTTGGAAGAGTTTGAGAAGGATAGGTGTTAGCTCTTCTCTAAATATTTGATAGAATTCGCCTGTGAAGCCAGCTGGTCCTGGGCTTTTGTTTGTTGGAAGATTTTTAATCACAGTTTCAAATTCATTGCTTGTGATTGGTCTGTTCATGTTTTCTATATCTTCCTGATTCAGTCTTGGCAGGTTGTGCATTTCTAAGAATTTGTCTATTTCTTCCAGGTTGTCCATTTTATTGGCATAGAGTTGCTTTTAATAATCTCTCATGATCCTTTGTATTTCTGCAGTGTCCATTGTTACTTCTCCTTTTTCATTTCTAATTCTATTGATTTGAGTCTTCTTTTTTTCTTGATGAGTCTGGCTAATGGTTTATCAATTTTGTTTATCTTCTCAAAGAACCAGCTTTTAATTTTATTGATCTTTGCTATCGTTTCCTTCCTTTCTTTTTCATTTATTTCTGATCTGATCTTTATGATTTCTTTCCTTCTGCTAACTTTGGGGTTTTTAAGGCTAGGTTGTTTATTTGAGATGTTTCGTGTTTCTTAAGATAGGATTGTATTGCTATAAACTTCCCTGTTAGAACTGCTTCTGCTGCATCCCATAGGTTTTGAGTCATCATGTTTTCATTGTCATTTGTTTCTAGGTATTTTTTTATTTCCTCTTTGATTTCTTCAGTGATCTCTTGGTTATTAAGTAGTGTATTGTTTAACCTCCATGTGCTTGTATTTTTTAAAGATTTTTTCCTGTAATTGATATCTAGTCTCATAGTGTTTTGGTCGGAAATGATACTTGCTACGATTTCAATTTTCTTAAATTTACCAAGGCTTGTTTTGTGACCCAAGATATGATCTATCCTGGAGAATGTTCCATGAGCACTTGAGAAGAATGTGTATTCTGTTGTTTTGGGATGGAATGTCCTATAATTATCAATTAAGTCCATCTTGTTTAATGTATCATTTAAAGCTTGTGTTTCCTTATTTATTTTCATTTTGGATGATGTGTCCATTGGTGAAAGTGGGGTGTTAAAGTCCCCTACTATGATTGTGTTACTGTCGATTTCCCCTTTTATGGCTGTTAGTATTTGCCTTATGTATTGAGGTGCTCCTATGTTGGGTGCATAAAAATTTACAATTGTTATATCTTCTTCTTGGGTCAATCCCTTGATCATTATGTAGCATCCTTCTTTGTCTCTTGTAATAGTCTTTATTTTAAAGTCTATTTTGTCTGATATGAGAATTGCTATTCCAGCTTTCTTTTGATTTCCATTTGCATAGAATATCTTTTTCCATCCCTTCACTTTCCGTCTCTATGTGTACCTAGGTCTGAAGTGGGTCTCTTGTAGACAGAATATATAAGGATCTTGTTTTTGCATCCATTCAGCCTATGTCTTTTGGTTGGAGCATTTAATCCATTTACATTTAAGGTTGTTATCGATATGTATGTTCCTATTCCCATTTTCTTAATTGTTTTGAGTTTGTTATTGCGGGTCTTTTCCTTCTCTTGGGTTTCCTGCCTAGAGAAGTTCCTTTAGCATTTGTTGTAAAGCTGCTTTGGTGGTGCTGAATTCTCTTAGCTCTTGTTTGTCTGTAAAGCTTTTAATTTCTCCATCAAATCTGAATGAGATCCTGGCTAGGTAGAGTAATCTTGGTTGTAGGTTTTTCTCCTTCATCCCTTTAAATATGTCCTGCCACTCCCTTCTGACTTGCAGAGTTTCTGAGGAAAGATCAGCTGTTAACCTCATGGGGATTCCCTTGTGTGTTATTTGTTGTTTTTCCCTTGCTGCTTTTAATATGTTTTCTTTGTATTTGATTTTTGATAGTTTGATTAATATGTGTCTTGGCATGTTCTCCTTGGATTTATCCTGTATGGGACTCTCTGTGCTTCCTGGACTTGATTAACTATTTCCTTTCCCATATTAGGGAAGTTTTCAACTATAATCTCTTCAAATATTTTCTCAGTCGCTTTCTTTTTCTCTTCTTCTTCTGGGATCCCTATAATTCGAATGTTGGTGCGTTTAATGTTGTCCCAGAGGTCTCTGAGACTGTCCTCAGTTCTTTTCATTCTTTTTTCTTTATTTTGCTCTGCAGTAGTTATTTCCACTATTTTATCTTCCAGGTCACTTATCCGTTCTTCTGCCTCAGTTATTCTGCTATTGATCCCTTCTAGAGAATTTTTAATTTCATTTATGGTGTTGTTCATCACTGTTTGTTTGCTCTTTAGTTCTTCTAGGTCCTTGTTAAACGTTTCTTGTATTTTCTCTATTCTATTTCCAAGATTTTGGATCACCTTTACTATCATTATTCTGAATTCTTTTTCAGGTAGACTGCCTGTTTTATCTTCATTTGTTAGGCCTGGTGGGTTTTTACCTTGCTCCTTCATCTGCTGTGTGTTTTTCTGTCTTCTCATTTTGCTTAACTTACTGTGTTTGGGGTCTCCTTTTCACAGGCTGCAGGTTCATAGCTACTGTTGTTTTTGGTGTCTGCCCCCAGTGGGTAATGTTGGTTCAGTGGGTTGTGTAGGCTTCCTGGTTGGGGGGGACTAGTGCCTGTGTTCTGGTGGATGAGGCTGGTTCTTGTCTTTCTGATGGGCAGGTCCACGTCTGGTGTGTGTTTTGGGGTGTCTGTGGCCTTATTATGATTTTAGGCAGCCTCTCTGCTAATGGGTGGGGTTGTGTTCCTGTCTTGCTTGTTTTTGGCATAGGATGTTCAGCACTGTAGCTTGCTGGTCGTTGAGTGAAGCTGGGTCTTGGTGTTGAGATGGAGATCTCTGGGAGATTTTTGCCGTTTGATACTATGTGGAGCTGGGAGGTCTCTTGTGGACCAGTGTCCTGAAGTTGGCTCTCCCACCTCAGAGGCACAGCCCTGACACCTGGCTGGAACACCAAGACACTGTCATCCACACAGCTCAGAATAAAAGGGAGAAAAAATAGAAAGAAAGAAAGAAAGAAAGAAAGAAAGAAAGAAAGAAAGAAAGAAGATAAAATAAAATAAAAGTTATTAAAATAAAAATAATTATGAAGAAAAAATTTTAAAAAGTAAAAAAAAAAAAACAAAAAACGGACGGACAGAACCCTAGGACAAATGGTAAAAGCGAAGCTATACAGACAAAATCACACACAGAAGCATACACATACACACTCCCAAAAAGAGAAAAAGGGGGATAAAAAATATATATCGTTGCTCCCAAAGTCCACCTCCTCAATTTGGGATGATTCGTTGTCTTTTCAGGTATTCCACAGATGCAGGGTACATCAAGTTGACTGTGGAGATTTAATCCGCTGCTCCTGAGGCTGCTGGGAGAGATTTCCCTTTCTCTCCTTTGTTCGCACAGCTCCCGGGGTTCAGCTTTGGATTTGGCCCCGCCTGTGCGTGTAGGTTGCCGGAGGGCGTCTGTTCTTTGCTCAGACAGGACGGCGTTAAAGGAGCCGCTGATTCGGGGGCTCTGGCGCACTCAGGCTGGGGGGAGGGAGGGGCGCGGAGTGCGGGGCGGGCCTGCGGCGTCAGACGCCGGCGTGACGTTGCAGCAGCCTGAGGCGTGCCGTGCGTTCTCTCAGGGAAGTTGTCCCTGGATCACGGGACCCTGACAGTGGCAGGCTGCACAGCCTCCCCGGAAGCGGGGTGTGAAGAGTGACCTGTGCTCACACACAGGCTTCTTGGTGGCGGCAGCAGCAGCCTTAGCGTCTCATGCCCGTCTCTGGAGTCCGCGCTTTAAGCCGCGGCTCGCGCCCGTCTCTGGAGCTCCTTTAAGCAGCTCTCTTAATCCCCTCTCCTCGTGCACCAGGAAACAAAGAGGTAAGAAAAAGTCTCTTGCCTCTTCGGCAGCTCCAGACTTTTCCTGGACTCCCTCCTGGCCAGCCGTGGTGCACTAACCCCCTTCAGGCTGTGTTCACGCCGCCAGCCCCAGTCCTCTCCCGGCGCGCCTACCGAAGCCCGAGCCTCAACTCCCAGCCCCGCCCGCCCCGGCAGATGAGCAGACAAGCCTCTCGGGCTGGTGAGTGCCGGTCAGCACCGATCCTCCGTGCGGGAATCTCTCTGCTTTGCCCTCCGCACCCCTGTTGCTGTGCTCTCCTCCGCGGCTCTGAAGCTCCCCACCTCTGCCACCCGCAGTCTCCGCCAGTGAAGGGGCTTCCTAGTGTGTGGAAACCCTTCCTCCTTCACAGCTCCCTCCCACTGGTGCAGGTCCCATCCCTAGTCTTTTGTCTCTGTTTTTTCTTTTTTCTTTTGCCCTACCCAGGTACGTGGGGAGTTTCTTGCCTTTTGAGAGGTCTGAGGTCTTCTGGCAGGCGGATTCTTAACCACTATGCCACCAGGGAAGTCCTGTGCTGTATTCTTAAACCAGAATACAGCACACCTAATCACTTTTGTTTCTGTGTTGGCCTAAAGTCCAGAGCAATGGACTAGAGATAGGGGTTCCAATTCTTCTGCCATTAATTTATAAAGTGAAGAAAAGCAAGTCAATTAATGCCTCTGTGCCTTCATTTCCTAACCTCTAAAATGGGTATTATAATATACTTGCCTTACCTACCTCTCACGGTGGCTGTGAGGATTAAATGAAGGATTATAAGAAAGTGCTGGAAAATAAACAAAAAAATCTCTTTACCCAGACATTTGGCAATGATTCTGGGTATAGCAATCGCCAATTACAAGCCTAAATGGTTTCTTTCATAATCTTCAGTGAAGATATTCCAACTGCCAAGCCTTCAGTTTCAGTTGCTATGTTTTCTCTCCTGATACCCATGTTGTTTCAGTGTTATAATCTTTATAAATCTATTGTGAAAATCACCTCCTCAGCTGATGGCTAACCCTTGTGAAAGTTGGAGGTTTGGCTGTTGAAAACCATAGTAATAATGTTTGTTTAGTTTTTTTAGTAACTCATTTAAAGTTTTCAATCTCCTGGCAAAGAACGTGCCTGTCTTGTTTATTACTTTATCTTCATTTTCTAGCGTAGGGCTGGGCATATAGTCTGTGTCTAATAATATTTATGAAATAAATGAATGATTGAAGTGTATATTATTGAGTGATTTTTCCAAAGGAGTATTTTAAGCACGCTACCAGTTTCTTTGACAAATTAACAGTTAACTTAGGAAGAAAAATGTTTTGAGTAGATGTGATCAGCCATCAGATAACTATTCAAATCATTAGGTTAAGAACCAAATACATGAGCTACTAATTTGATGGATATTGTCTGAGCTCAGGCTCCATGGTGGGTAGACCAAGAAGACCTGGAGCTGAAACCCAGTGACCCCAGGTGGAGCAGTGGCTCATAGGTGGGGTTGTCTGGGGACACATGAGCTCACAAAAGTTACTATTTTTTCTCTTTTATTTTTTCCTTATTAGCAGAATAACTTTTTCACAAAGACTTAACAAATGTATTTGTACACTAAATGGATTTTTGATGTAAGACTTCATTTATTCAACACATTTTCAAGTGCCTTTTATTTATCAGGAGTTGGGCTATACGTTCAAGTTTAAAGGTGACTAAGAAAGACCTACTTCCTGCCCTTGTGGGTCTTATGGTAAGCTGATGATGCAGACACATAAACAAGCAAGTATGACTTTGTGATGAGGACCATGGGAACACATAACAGGGTTACCTTAGAGATTAGGGTGGGAGAGAGGGTCAAAATAGGCTTTCTAGAGGAGATGCTGTCTAAGCAGAAAATGCAGAAGAAAGATTTCCAGGAAGTATGAAAAGTGAACAAACAGTAGGGCTGGTCCATGGAGTTGGGGGAGGTGAGTTGTGCAAGAAATATTCCTTAGGAGTCACCTGGGATAGGTCACGCAGGGCCTTGAAAGCAGTGTTAGAGTTTAGATTTCATCATATGACCAATCTCAAGCTCTTGTAGGAGTTTAAGCAGGAGGGTGATCAGATCAAATTGGTTCTTTAAAGATTCTCCTGGCAGGTAGTGCAGATAATGGACTGGAGGGTGAGACTAAAGAGAAAGCTGTTATAGACATCCAGGAAGGGAGGATTAAGGTTGGAGCTGGGGTACTGGCAGAGAAGCAGATGAATCTGAGAGAGCTCAAGGGATTGAATTTAAGGGTTACCACAAATCCCTGCCAGGGATATGGCTGTGGGTCTTAGTAGAATGCAAGAGGGACCATGGGACTAGGGTTTACAAGGCCATAAAAACTCACAAAGAGCAAGCTGTGTGATCTGTGAGGACAGACCCTCTGCAAGGCCACCTTCACGAGTATACAACCTGTGCAGTCACACAGAGCCTTAGAAAGGCAATGCACTTTTAATGGTTTAATGCTCTATTGTCGCCATTTTGAAATGCTTCATAGGTTTTGAACTGGGTCCCACAACTTATATAGCTGGTCTGGACATTACCATTGTGGTTACGTTATGGTGGGTGTTCATAAAAATCAGTTGAATGAAGGAAGTCTTCTATTTGTAGTAAACACCAGCAGTCAGCTTAGGAGTCACGAGGCAAGCAGGCAGTAGCAGGCTCCGCAAGGCAAACAGCTTCTTAACACCGGCCAGGTGTCCTGTGTCCTGCTGCGTGAGGGTAGAGAGGTCTGGAAAGTGTGTGCTGGCAGCTAAAGCCGAGCTGTCACGCCTCAGGGAGTTCTAAGTTGGGTCTGCCTATCCAGCCAGCCGATTCAGTTTCTTAGGTCGTCTTTTCAGTTACTTCTAGACACCAGTCTTTATTTAATACTTATTTAGATGATCCAGCAGTGATTTCTTTTTCCTGTGTTGACTTCTAGTTTTTTATATAGGTTACTGAGATCATCTCTGAATCTTTGATTTTCTTTTGTCTTCTTTCCCATGCCGAGCACCATGTCACGGCGTTCAAGTGGCATGCGGTATAATTATTTTTAGATCAAGTATAGTTACTGCTTCGATTGCTGAGAGCAAATTATATACTGTATATCCTGTAAGTCTGTTGTTAGATTTAGGTATAATAGAACTATTTTAATCTCTCTTCATGTTAACTCTTGAAGTTTTCTCTTCTGTACGTTTTCTTGCAGCCACTTCTGTCAGTCTTCACTGACATGTATCCTTCTGAAGAATCTTATTCCTTCCAGGCTCTTTCTACTTCAAACATTGCTGAGGGCCAGTCACTGGTTAAACTTGGTGTCTTAGTCCGTTTGAGCTGCTATAATAGAAATACCATTGCCTAGGTGCCTTGTAAACAATAGAAACGTATTTCTCACAGTTCTGGAGGCTGGGAAGTCCAAGATCAAAGTGCTTTCAGGTTCAGTGTCTGGTTCCTGCTTCCTGGTTCCAGTTCTCACTGAGTCTTCACGTGACAGAAGGGGACAAGCAAGCTCTCTGAAGGCCCTTTTAAAGGGTACTAATCCCATTCATGGGGGCTCAGCCCTCATGACCAAATCACCTTCAAGAAGCCCCACTCCTACCATGATCACATATTGGGGGTTAGGATTTCATCATATGAATTTGGGAGCAGACACGAACATTCAGTCCACTTGGCAATTAAGAAGCCAAATAAGGCCTTCATCTCACTTTTAGAACCTGGGAGGTGGGGACCCAAAATGGAAAAGCAAGGACTTGGGAGTCACTGAAATCTTGGTTTGAATTCTAGTTCTGCCAGCATAAGTTGTGTTAATTTGGGCAGGTTATTTAATTTATTTGACCCTCAGTCTCTTTATCTGCAAAAAAGGGATAATAATGCCTATCTTGCAGGGCAACCTAGAAGAATAATTATGTTGATGTATACAAAAATGTCCAGTATACAATAGGAACTCAACAATGACAGCTACTCTGCAAAATATATTCTGGATTTTCTTCTTAAACCTTCTATAACTCAGGGAAGACATAAAATATTCTCATTGTGTACAAGGGAAGCAAGAGAATTCTATTTATTTTTATCTACCTATTTGTCTCTGCATCCATCTATGTTTTATATATATAATTTGATTTCTAAAGCCTACCTGCAGTATTTTCTCTTCTTTCATAAAGAAGGAGGACTCTACTTCAACTTTTTAATTTGAGAATTTTTGAATCTACATAAAAGTTCTGATGTAATAAGCACTGATATACTTTTTCCTGAGGTTCATCAATTTTAATATTAATCAATTGTTAATAATCACTAATAAATCTATTGTATACATGCACTTTTTTGTTGAACCATCTGAAAGTAGTTGAAGACATCATAACCCTTCACCCTTAAATACTTCAGCATGTATCTCTTAAGTATAAGAACATTTTCCTACATAACCACACTATATCACACCTAAGAAATTTAATATAAAAAAAGCCTTCCATTATCTTTGTTCATCCCCATCCCTCCAGCAAAGCAAGTCATTAAGAATTCTTGTCAGTCCTGGCGTTAGTTTCAATTCAGAGACAAATGTTCTCTGAAAGAGAGGGCAGCTTGGCTCTTGGAAGTTAGACCTCAGTCAATTGTTAAAAGTATGAACTAGCAGGGTGGAGACCCAATTCCTAACATATTTACGCTTATGTGTCTAACTCTTCTACTGAAGGCCATGCTTTATTCAGACTAGTTTTGTCCTTACTCGGTGTCTCTTTACTTATCATGCTCACCTGTATCTCCCTCTTCCATTCCTGATTCTAAGGCCTTTTTTTCTCCACCTGTGGGAATTCTACCACACCCTCAGGTTTCACCTTGTCTGTGGACTTCCCTGAAGACAACAGCTCACACCTGTCAGCCTTCTCTGAATTGTTGCAGTACCGCTCGTATGCATCAATTTATTGAGCATTGTCTTACCTTGTTGTTCTCCAATTGTTTTATATGATTTTTATGAAACAAGATTTAGGCTCCATAAGGGCAAGGTCTTTGAGAACATAATAGGTGCTTGACAAATATGTGTTAATTGATGGGTTTGTTTATAGCTGTGTATGTCTTTGAGTAACAATAGCATTGAGCTGACTCAGTGTCTTTTAACTCAATAGCATCCAGCCTTTGCCAACAAAAAATGTTTTTGCAACTAACACACTTGCCATCAGTTACAGTCACAGTTGCTTTGGACTATTGGCTTGTCTTTGTCAAAGGGTACAGATCCATCATTTGAGTCAAGATCAGTAGAGGCATCTTCATTTAGGCAGAGGTTTCAAAGCCAGCCGGATGTCAGGTACCAGGATAGTATTCAGACTGCTATGTGGCCAGAATGATTCAGATGTTTAAGTAATTGAAATAACTGCAGTGTCACATGGTTTGCTTTGTTATTTCAACTGTATTATTGTTTGACTTGTAGAAAAAGCAGTTGTGTGCTCCTCCAACTACTTTCTTCCTGGAATCCATATTGTTTAAAGTATGAATTGATATTTTAATTGATTCAATTGGGCTGTATTGGATCTGTTAACAGACATGATAAGTTTCCTAAAATTCTAGATTTTAGTTAATCATTTCTTAAAAGTTTTAATGAGGCTTGTTTCCCCTTTTATGGAAACTGGGATAATTTTAGATAATTTGTATTTTTTTCTAAAATGCTAAGTAAATTTTCAGTCTCTCCAAATAGGACAATTCGTTTAGTCATAGAATTACTCCATTTTGGCTATGTAATTTTGGTTTAAGTAAGAGCGGGAGGTTCTCTTTAACTTAGTATATTTTTAAGTGTGCTTTTGACCGGAGCTTGTTATTATTCTCCAAGTTCTGATGCTCTTTCGATCGATGTATTTCCAGATTCCACAAATAAATCAATTCTCTGGAATTGAGTCTTCTCCTCTTAGCAGTTTTCAGGGGGTGCTTGTCCTGGTCTCCCCCTCCCAGTGCTGTGACAAGTGGATGTTTTTGTCACCGGGTGACTGCCCTGAGGCTGGACCTCCTTGCTGAAGACCTTCCCCCACTCTTGTGTTCTGAATTGAGGAAGTCTGCTCTGTTCTGCACACATGCACTCAATGTTTAAACATACAAATGACGTTTTAGCTTTTTCCATACGCCCACCTAAATTCAAATTCCACTGAATTTAGTATCAATAGAAGCAAAGCAAAGCAAATACTATGGTTTAAAGCCAGTCCAATTCATTAATTTGTCTTCTGTGACAGTCACAATAATCAGTTTGACTGAAATGTTCATGTTTCAACTACTTTTGAGGACATACTTCTATAGAACTTCATTGTAATAAGTTTAGAAAGGTAAACTAAAGTGGCTCAGTCTGTTATACGATGCTTTCTCATTCCTTACCATTATTTATATTTATCTATTTTAAACTTCATTTAGATGCCATTTCAATTTGTTTTAATATTTGATAACTTATAGGACGGTGTTTTGGAATGGACACAATTGTTAGGTAAATGTCAAACTTGTTTCCTCCTGAATCTTTGTCCTATGTGACTTCATTTTTACTTTGATGCTAACGCCAGGGAGTGATAAAAATCCATTTACATACCTCTTTGGGGATGTCAGCTTTCACGCTGAAAGCTGTTCCTGTAACACTTAAATACATAAATTGTGGTGAACAGTTTATATGATGTGAGCAGCTAGCTTTTAAAAATTCCTCAAGGGCTTACCTGGTGGCACAGTGGTTGAGAGTCCGCCTGCCGATACAGGGCACACGCGTTCGTGCCCTGGTCCGGGAGGATCCCACATGCCGCGGAGCGGCTGGGCCCGTGAGCCATGGCCGCTGAGCCTGCGCATCCGGGGCCTGTGCTCCGCAACGGGAGAGGCCACAGCAGTGAGAGGCCCGCGTACTGCAAAAAAAAAAAAAAAAAAAAAAATTCCTCAAAATGTTTTGGTATTGAATTTAGATTCAAATAAGACATATTGGGTAGAAAGAAAATGGAAATAAATAAGGTTTAAAATAATCAAGATTTACTGAACAGCTGTACTTTAATACAAGGTAAAATAAAAAAGAATGTTAATATTTTATTTTTTTGAAGATTATTTAAAAATTGTCCATTTCTTATTTCCCTTACCCTCCTTTACACTTTCTGGCCTTTTCCAAGTCACTTTCATTGGAAAAGCCATTTATTTCTTAGAACAATCTACTATGTATGAGTATATAGCTAAGGATTGAAACATGGATATTCTTACAGTACCAAAATTATTTTTTTCTCTCTCTCTCTCTTGCTTTCCTGTCTCAAATGCCTGGAAAAATAGTCTATTCCTTGAACTAGGTCCTGAAGAGTGTTTTTTTTTTTTTGGTTTTGTTTTTTAATCAGAAGCATTTCCCATAGCATGATTTTTTATACTTATCTTAAATTCTTTTACTCTAGTTTCAGAGAAAATAAATTGAAGGGGGCTAAAATCTCTCATGGTCTCTTATCAAGTGAAAACCTTCTAAATTCTAATTTCAGTTTTCAGAATACATTCTCTTTTTTCTAAGTAGCCTGTTGGTTGATGTTCCTTCCATAATTTTCACTCTTATTTCACTAATTTTGGATTTTTCTCACTCAGCGCCCCACCCGCCCGGGATGACAGACGTGTCCATATTGTCATCTCCTCATCATCATCTAAATCACTTCTTACCAAGACCTACAGACTAGACAGGGTTTTAGGCCCTCCCTGTGCAGCATGTGCTATACTTACAGCAACCTACAAGGTTTTGTAGATGAGGAAACTGAAGCTAAGATTGTGTGGCAGGCAGAATAGTGGCCCCAAAGTTGCCCACACTCTAATATCCAGAACCGTGAATATGTTACCTTACATGGTAAAAGGGACTTTGCAGATGTGATTAAGGTTCAGAATTTGAGATGGGGAGGTTATCTGGGTGAGTCCAATCTAATTACATGAATCTTTAAATACAGAGAACGTTTCTTGGCGGGATTAGAGAGAACTGTGATGGAGGAGGAAGGTTGCTGGGTTTGAAGATGAAGGAATGGGCCATGAGGAAAAAATACAGGCAGCCTCTAGAAGCTGGGAAAGGCAGGGAAACTGATTCTCCCTAGAGCTTCCAGAAGGAACACAGACCTTCCAACATCTTAGTTTTATTCCAGTGAGACCCATGTCAGACTTCTGCCTTCCAGAATTAGAAGATGATACATTTGTATTGTTTAAGCCACTAAATTTGTGCTAACTTGTTATGGCAGCAATAGAAAACAAATCGATAGTTTAAGTCACTTGTTTATGGTCACTTGTGTATGGGGGAATCACATGTTTATGGGGGGGTATACTATTTTATTAACATTTAAATTTCACCATTAAACATTGAGCTCAAGTATATGCTGGCCATATGTTCAGAATTTTAAAATAAAGATAAATGGACAGACAGCTTTAAGGATGCAATGTATTTAATATTACACAGTATATTCAGCAGTTAGAGAAAATCTAGGGGGTAGTACCTTTATATACTTTGTAGCACAAGTATAGGGACAAGACCTGCAAATGGAGGAAAAACGTGCCATTCAGGACTAAACAGAGGTCCTTGGTTGCAGACAGGATCTCCCCTTGACTTCCAACTTGAGACAAACCGAGGAGTCTGTCAGTATACAAAACCCACTGAATTCAGGACAAACAGTAACAGGATAGATTGATAAGAGCCAATTCGAGTTGTAGGGGCCAGTCTGAAGGGAGCAGGCTGGAAATGTTGCAGCTCAAGTCCAGGATCTGTAGAATAGAGCAGCAGTCTAGAGATAGAATGGTTACTGCATTCTTCTAAACAAGTTCCTAAGATGCTTTTTCCCAAACAGGGTGGTCACACAACTTTTTAATAGTTGGAGCCAAAACGTCATTGCTCGTTGATCTATCTGGCCTTCCTCCATGCCATGCTGCTCTTGGTAGCCAGAGCAGAGAACAGCTAGTTCTCTCAGCACATTGACTCTAAGCAAATCTTCTTCCATCATTCTTCTTTCCAGCCTCTGGGCTGCTAATTCATCTGTGCTCTTCAATATCTAGCACAGTGTACAATTCTTAATAGAAACCAGGTTATGAATGACAGTAGGAAAATTTACGTAATCGATGTGAATAACCTATAGCACTCTATTAGCAATGAGTTTGAGAAGCAAGAGATGCAAATTGAAAAACATTAGAAGAACCTTTATCTCTTTTGTGGTATTTGCTAACAAGAAAAAGACCTTTGGTTCAACATTGTTACAAGAAAAGGTACATTCCATTCTGTTAGAATACATTCCAGCCTAAAATTACAAGTTAATCTAGTATCCAGTTTGTGTCACAGGCTGTAGCTAAATTTCATACCCACACACCATTTCGCCACTCTCCTTATTTCACTGTCTCTCTATTGTTCTATATAGAGAGGAAAAGCAAAGAAAGTGTTTGTAAATACTGACTAAACAAAGGACACTTTAGAAAGGATTCTAAGAATTCCTTGTACTTGTATTACCATTACACTAAAGTTACCTTCTAAAGAGGCAAATATCGGAGCTGAAAACATTCCAGCAGCATGCACACCTTGAGAAACTGCAGTGCTGCAAGTTACAATTCAGGACAGAAAATAGCAGTAGAGTAGTAGGATGAAGAAAGGGATTAGATGACTGAAATGATTTTAAAATAGTACTGAACATCTTGTTTTGTACAAACATTTACAGAATAGTCTCTTCCTTTCCACTGTGGCAATGCTTGAAAATTATGTCTGAAAGCTGAATAATAAGCTTTGAGGTAAAGGATTAACACACTCGTAAATATCAAACAGCTTTTCTTCTCTAAGCATAAAGATTGCTAAATACTGGAATGGAATACTAAAGGAAATCATGAACTACCTATTTATTTAAGAGTTCTTTTAAACAGTATGTGTTCTTTATCCATCAGTGATTATTAAAATAAGGCCAGTTCTCAATCTGGGAGAGTGGCTTTACCGAATCCTCAAGGTTTAATTTTTTGTTGAATTATTCCATGACCACTTGTGGTAGGTACTGCCATCTTCCTGCGGCCTGACCTTGAGAACTGAGGAGGTTCCTTTAGATAAAAAGGCATCCTCCTATCAGCATAAAGCTTTAAGGATAGCAAAGTTCTAAACAGAGTCAACTATCTTATTTTTTAAAAAAAATTTATGTTCGCGAGAGTTCGTCAAAAAAGACCTGTCATCTAGGCCCTTCAGGTGCTAGCTGCTCGCTTTTTCTAATTTACAAAATTGACATGTGAACTATGATACCAAAAAAGAGATTAGCCATGGTGTTCCAAGTGAGAATGGGGTTACAGTAGTGATGGTGACCATCTCTTCTTGGTTTTGACAACTTTTGTGCACTCTATGGTAGAAGTTTCTACTTGAGATTGACCTGGGGATTCTTTAAGATGGAGAGTCTTGGGCTCTTTGGAATTTAACATTTTACAGCTGGAGCGAAGAGAAAATAAAGCAACATAGAAGTAAATATCTGGTCTAGTCCAAAGGTGTCTTTTCTCCCAGATGACTCAATAAATTTACTTACCGTAAAGAAATGCCTACTGCCATTATATATTTTAACTTGAGGATAATTATTTGTTATTTATTTTAAAATCAGTTTCTACATATCTTCTTTCCTATGTAAGGTTGACATTTGTGTGTCTTTGCTTTCTTTCAATCTATAATAAGCTTCAATAAATACAGTACAGTGTATATTCAGAGATAAATGTATTCTATTTCTAGGCATTTGAATGGCAGCAACTTCCTCTTTTAAAACAAAGGAGTTGACTTTTTTCAAATGCCCCATCATGCCAGTGCTACTGAAACTCCCACTGCCCTGACTTTTTTGCTCCCTAGGTTGGGTGAGCGAATCCAGTGAAGCATCTATGCAGACTGGGGCTGGCCAACGTGTCTCTGCTACTGCTCCCTTCTTATCTATTCCTTCTTCTGTTAGCCACATCCAGATTATCTTGGGGGGAGTCACCATTGTCCAGAGCATGCTGTTCAGATAGAGGCGATCTCACTCCCTGGTGTCAGGGCTGGGTCTGTGTCTCAGATCTGTCCATCCTGTGTGGTTCATTTGCTTGGCTGTACCGAATCCTCTACTGATATTATTGGGGAAGAGACATCCTTTCTGCTGGTTGCTAAGCTAGTATAGTAGGTTATAAGCCTAAAACTGTTGTGGACAATCTTATCACCACAAAGGTGAACCTGCTATAAAATAAAGCCCTGAGTCAATTGGAGCTGAGGATGGAGACACATTCTTAGTGAAACTGTCAGAGAATGTAGGTCCAGCCATGACTTTTCCCTGGACTTCTGAATTATGTGAACCAAAAAATTGTGTTTTTTGCTCTCATATCTCTTTGAGTTGCATTTCCCTCACTTTGCAACAGAGTCAAGTCCTATTTGATGATGAGAAGGGTAATGAATCACTTTCTAGTTGTGTCCCAAGGATCCCATAGTGAATCAGGAATCAAATGCCTTCCTTATTCATTTCAGGAAGTAGACTCTGGTGTGATGTCTGCAATATCATATTTTTCTTGTGCCCACAACAGATGTTACAAATCAGTCAATATGGTAAACTCTGAAAGCTGTATGAGTCTGCATTATTATACTCCAAGAAGGTAGAACAGCGTATAAAATGACCCCATCATGGTTCTAGTATCTTCTTGGTCAGGAAAAAAGAGATACAATGTGGGCATCAACAGGTCCTTCCAAGGACCACCAGCGTGCCACTTGCTTTCACTGAATGGTCAGCACCATGTGGTCTCAGGGACCATGGAAGACCCTAAAGCCGTCTTCTCCCACATCCTTTTCTACTTCTGTTTGGTGCTCTCTGACTCCTGAAATCTTCCTTCAGGGCTTCAATCTTTGTCTTTACATCTCAATGGCTGTTTATAATAGATGCATAAAGCATTTATGAGAAACTTACTATAGTGGCTTCCTTTGGGGAAGAGGTCTGGAGAAAATGGAACAGCTGGCTCTTATTTTTTATTTTATCATTTCTGCATGGTTGGACTTTTTAACTATGCTTAAAATTGAAGCATAATGGTTTGACTTTTCTAGCTTTGTACTCAAGTTTTTATTTTTTTTAAAGAGGCAAGTGGATAATCTGTTTATTTGTTAATCTTTGCATTAAAAAGCATAATAAATGTCGTAGTATCTATATGCATACCATGTGCTCATTCGTTCAACAACTATTTGAGCCTCTTGTTTGTACTGAGCTCTGTTCCAGGTCATAGGCATGAGTCCAGCAGATAGTCTCTCCCTTCACGAGGCTTCCATTTCAGTGTCCAGAGCTGTTCTAAGAATGTCACCTGGACTTTCTCATCTTATTTTTACTGCGGTGCTGGGATGATGGTTTTATTTTACAGAGGAGAGGGATATAAATGTAGAGGTGCTAATTCCTCTGCCCCAGGTCACATAGTAGTAAGTGGAGGAGGTGGAATTTGAGGAAGGCCGTCTGACTGCAGCATCTGCAGATGACATCGGGATGTACAAATGCCTCTTTGGGAGAGAGTGTCCGATTAATACCTGTTAAGGCATAAATGTCTTTGGGAAAAGCGTACTTAAAGTTGTGATTCAGTCATTTAAGTTTGGTCGAAAGATGTGAGAACAGATTTTTTCTAGAGCACAGAATGGAAAGAGCAAGAGGACTGGAACTAGGGTAGTGGTGACTGGAGGATGAGGAAAAACAAGGGGCAAGGGAAGGGGAGGAGGAAAGGAAATGAGGGAGGAGCGGGCCAACTCCCTGCAGGGAATGGAGACATTCCCTTAGTGGCCTAACACATTTCTCAGGTCTGGTACCTTGGCTGTTGGCGCTTAACACATTATATCACTTAATCCCCACCACAGCTCTGTCTGGCTCCAAAGCTCATGTCCTGGCAGCTCACTTCCAGCCCCAGCACAGTGTTGTCTGGACTTATTTCTGGGGTGAACCAACCTAGTAGGCCCCAAAGTGAGGATCTGAAGATTCAGATGTATGGCATTCAGAGAGTGGCACAGCTGAGCTGGCCCTCTCTGGGAAGAGCATTCAACAAAAAGGATATTTCCTACTGAAGTATTATTTGGTGATGATATTTCTGGGTATAAAGTTGTGATGAGCCCCAAGACTGGATTCAGTCTCTTCTCAATGATTATAGCAAAGAATTTGCTCTACTGCCTGGGAAAGTAGCTCCTAACCAGAGCCTGATGGGGGACAGAGGAGGACACACACGGACCAGGCTTCCTGGACATGCTCAGGGCACAGTTTGTTTGTTCCTGGCTTAATGGTGGGTGTGAGTGTATTTGTGTGGGCATGAGTATAAGTGAGAGAAAATGACCGTATAGGGTGTGTGTGTGACCAGTGTGAAGTTTCAGGGAAATTGTTCTCCAGGGAGGTATTAGTTCCCTCCCGGGCTGAGAGCTCTGTGGCCCGGCTATCTTTTAGACAGAGCACCAGTGGCCAAACAACCTTTATTTAAGCACTTGTTTTCTCCTAACCCCAGGTTTGCTGTAGAAAAGTTCTTCTCCCACAATTATTATTTTAGTTACCAAGAGAAAATTTCAGACACATCTAGACCATCCTAAAAAACCAACCCTCCTTTACGGTTATTACATTCAGATATGAGACTACATGTAACCTCATTGATTCATTCTATCAGAAAGGAGTCTACTGCCCAAAGCTATTATTTTCAGGTGGGTTCCTTTAGAATTGGGTTTTTATGTATTCCAGCAGAAAATACATAATCTTTTGTCTGAAGTACAAATTATAGTCTGTATATATAACAAATCAACCCCCCAAAACGTACAGGTTTAAAATAAGAAACATTTATTATCTCAAAATTTCTGTGAATTGGGAATCCAGGAGCGGCTCATCTGGGTGATTCTGGCTCAGGGGCTCTGCAAGGCTGCAGTTGAAGGATTGGCCAGGGCTGCCGTCCTTTCAAGGCTCATCTGGGGAAGAAGCTCCTTCTAAGCTCATTCTTGTGGCTGTTGAGGGACCTCAGAAGATCTGTTTCCAAACTCACTCAAGTGGGCCTCTCAACAGGGCTGCTGGCTTCCCTGAGAGCAAGTGATCCTACAGAGGGGAAGAGAGAGCCCCCAAGACAGAAGTGACTTTTTTTTTTAACTTTTTATTTTATGTTGGAGTATAGTTGATTAACAATGTTGTGTTACTTTCAGATGTACAGCAAAGTGATTCAGTTATACATATACATGAATCTATTCTTTTTCAAATTCTTTTCCCATTTAGATTATTGAGCAGAGTTCCCTGTGCTATACAGTAGGTCCTTGTTGGTTATTCATTTTAAATATAGCAGTGTGTACATGTTCATCCCACACCCCCTAACTATCCCTCCCTCCCCACCCTTCCCCCTGGTGACCATAAGTTCGTTCTCTAAGTAGGATCTTGGAAGTGACATCCTATTACTTCTGTCACATTCCATTTGCTAGAAGCAAGTCGCTAGGTCCCCAGCACTCAGGGGAGTGATTGCATAAGGGTTGACTAGCAGGAAGGACTGTTGGGGGCCATCTCAGAGGCCACTTACCGCAGGGCTGTCACAGAAATCTTCCATCTATGAATAGTTTCAGTCACCAAATACAAACAAGCATTTAATTGAGCTTCACACAAGTAAATAGTCTGTGAGATCAAAGAATGCTGCTAGTTATTCTAAAGCAGAGCTAACTTATATTTGTACTGAGAAGAAAAAAGTAAACAATGGGAGGTAGATCTGAGTGACCTGAATTCTGAGAAACTTGCTTCTGAGAACACTGAAGACAGCTGAGCCAGTTCAATTAAATCAGCATTTATTAAGACCTCTGTATAGTGTAGGCTCTGCTCTGCTCTGTGTGAAGGACTTCATATCTCCCTTCATACAAAACGTGCATTGCCTATTTAGGGAGGCAAGACAGAGAGAAAATGGAGCGACAGTAGAAGAGTTTACATTAACACGAAGCATGTAGGATGGTGTGGAGAGACTGCTCTGGAACAGGGGGCAGCAAACGTTTTCTGTAAAAGCAAAAGCCACATAGGGTATACTTCAGGCTGTGTGGGCCATATATGGTGTCTATTGCATCTTTTTCCTTTTTTTGTACACTCTTTAAAAATCGTAAAAGCCATTCTTAGCTTGCTGGCCAATCAAAAGCAGGCCGTAGCTCAGCTGTGGCTTATGGGCTGTAGTGCACCAACCTCTGCCCTAGACGCTTTCTCTAACTGTTTGTGAAGAGGCAGTTTCTGCCTCCCAGTTTACTGCCAACAGATACTTTTGTAAAAGCCAATAAAAATCACTAGAAAAAAGGCACTGTGATGGTTAATTTTACATATCAACTGAGAGCGTGTTTTTGGACAAGGTTAACATTTAATTAGGTGAACTTTCAGTAAAACAGATTGTTCTCCGCAGTGTAGGTGGGCCTCATCCAATCAGTTGAAGGGCCAGGAAGAAAAGACTGGCCTCCCCAAGCAAGAGGGAGCTCTCGAGCAGCTGCCTTCAGACTAGAACTCCACCATCAGCTCTCCTGTGTCTTGAGCCTCCTGGGCCACACTGCAGGTTTGGACTTGCCAGCCTCCATATTTGTGTGAGCCAATTCCATATAGCAAATCTCTTTCTATATGTAGACATATGTCCCATTGGTTCTGTTTCTCTGGAGAACCCCAACTCATACAGGCATACAAAATTCAAGTCCCTATTTTTAATTTTTTTTTAATTTTTAAAAATTTTATTTATTTATTTTAATAAATTTATTTACTTTATTTACTTTTGGTTGCATTGAGTCATTGTTGCTGCACACAGGCTTTCTCTAGTTGCGGTGAGTGGGGGCTAGTGCAGGCTCAGTAGTTGTGGTACATGGGCTTAGTTGCTCCGCGGCATGTGGGGTCTTCCAGGACCAGGGCTCGAACCCATGTCCCCTGCATTGGCAGGCGGATTCTTAACCACTGCGCCACCAGGGAAGCCCCCTTATTTTTTATTATTAGATTTAAAGGTATGCATTTTCTTGGTGAAATTGTTACAAATGTTTTTAAACGCTTACTCTTCATTTCTGTACTTATCTCACTGTGGATCAGCGCAGGTAATGGCCTGGTACTCTTCTGCAGACCATTCTCTAGGGAAACTGCTCTAGGAGATCAGGTAGGTAGAGCAATCCCCATGTGTTGTTCTGCCAAAAAAGCTCAGATTGAGCCGTGCTCTGTAGGTCCTGCAGGAAAGTGAGCAGGCACTGGGAGTGCGGTACCATTGTCGCTACAGGTTCAGGCCCAGGGATGGTATGTGTGCATGCACATGTGTGGGATTTGGGAGTGACTGAAATAAGGTGAGTCAGGTAAAGCAGTGAGCTTTCTCTGAGTGGAAAGAGAGAAGTTTGAGCTTAGCCCTGTAGGCAGTGAGGGATCACTAGGTTTTTGAGTAAGGTTGTTACTGACTTGATGAAAAATTGTTGTTTTAGGAATGTTAATCTGGGGCAATGGAATGGGATGGTTGCTGTGTCGTTGGAGTGTTCTTGGGCAGTGGGTAGGTGGGTAGTGAGAGACGGCATTGCACATACAGAGGGAGGCCATATTATGAAGTCATGGACATTAAAAAGTAGGGGTTATCTCGACCCATTAAGATCAATGAAGAGGACTTTGCATTAATCCAGGCCTAATGAACTGATGAGGGCCTGGATTGGGCTGGCAACTAGGGCTCTATGCATGTTGCTTAGCTCAGGATTGGCTTAATAAATGACTAGATGGCTCTGAATAGTGATAAATGAACACTTCTTCAGACCTGGGAGATAGCTGAGTATCTGGTCTCAAATGGGATTGCGTATGAGTAATAATGCACACCTATATACATATACTATATACATAGTAGTGTATGGGGGCTGATAATCTTCTCTTTTAGTATTGGGAAGGGCCCTCTGGACCATCCTCTTCTGGGGCTTAGATCTATCATGCAGATGCCATTTGATAACTAGACTTTGTCCCTTTGATTAACAGACCGTCTCCTAAATTAGTTAGAATGTATAGGCCTTAAAGTATGAGCAAGGTAATGTAATTTAGTTATGATCCAGAAATTTGGATTTATGTGCAAATGTTTGAAATGTAAGATTATGATTGACTTGTAGCAGTATAATTTACAAAACTTGTTCTGTTACTTATACTTGGGAAACCAGCCCCTTACTCTTCATAGGAACCATTGAAAAAAGTTCTCCAGACCTCTCTTGTCCAGGTGGCTGGGAGTGACCTGACATACACTGCAGCCTATGTGGTACTCCTTACACTAGAGCTCCTGGCAGAATTTCTCAGACAAGGCTGACACGGTGCCTCTAACCTGGAGTGCTGGGAACTGTTATTCTCTGCTCTCTCCTGGGAAGGGAACAGTCCATCCTCTTTCTCCTAAGTCTAAGGGTAGCTAGGCTGATTAAAGCCAGCTTTATATGTGCACACCTAGTGAGTTTATATTCTTAGCAAAATAGCCAATATGTTGAGAACAGTGGTCCTCAAAGCATGGTCTCCAGACCAGCAGCAGCAGCAGGATCATCTGGGAACTTGTTAGAAATGCAAATTTCTGGACCCCAAACCAGACCAACTGAATCAGAAGCTCTGGGGGTTGGGCCCAGCAATCTGGTTTTGGTTTTTTTTTTTGCGGTACGCGGGCCTCTCACTGTTGTGGCCTCTCCCGTTGAGGAGCAGCGCAGGCTCAGCGGCCATGGCTCACGGGCCCAGCCGCTCCACGGCATGTGGGATCTTCCCGGACCAGGGCACGAACCCGTGTCCCCTGCATCGGCAGGTGGACTCCCAACCACTACACCACCAGGGAAGCCCAGCAATCTGGTTTTAACAAGCTTTCCTGGTGATTTTCATGCATGCTAAAGTTTGAGAGGGAAAACCTTATTCTGAGTTCCATGTTTGAACCAGGGATTTAGTCTTAAACCAGATCAATGGATCTCTGCATCCGTTGTGTCAAGAAACGTAACAATACAATCATCACCAGGGAGTCAGTTACAAGCAACGTCAACAAGACTGTGAATGGATAATTGGGTATAATAAAGAAAGAATCAGCTCCCTGGGAATGCCTGCTCACATCCGTTTGGGGATATTTCCAACACAGAACTTGCATGCCATACGGGAATATTCTGCACGTTGAAAAAAGGATGCGCGTTTGATAAGCAATAATGCGTTTACTTATCAACAAACACAGTCTGTGGCTCCCAAAGGTCCAGGCAGCCAGCTGAAGCTGGTCAGGCCAGCCTGGCTACGGAAACCAAGCAGTGTCCCCTGTATGGCAGGAAGCCTCAGGACTCCTGTTTGTTTTGGTTTGCAGGTGCCACTCCCCCTTCCCCCTTCCTGTGTCATAGTTGCTTTGAGAACAAGCTCTTTAAAATGAGATAGTAGCCAATTCCAAATGCAGAGAGAAAAAGAAAATCTTATCTGTTTCTCCAAAAAAAATGTAATTGAGGCAGATTTTTCCTAGGATCTAAGTTATTCTTTGGCTGCAGATGTACCTTTGGAAGGGGTACAGCAGGGTCTCCCCACACAAGAAGTAAACCAGCTGGGTGTACTTCATACAACAGATGGATTTTGACCGAATTTGAAAATCATAATTTTGTAAATCAAATTACATTTTAGGGGCTTCCCTGGTGGCGCAGTTGTTGAGAATCTGCCTGCCAATGCAGGGGACACGGGTTCGAGCCCTGGTCTGGAAAGATCCCACATGCCACGGAGCAACTAGGCCCGTGAGCCACAACTACTGAGCCTGCGCGTCTGGAGCCTGTGCCCCACAACAAGAGAGGCCGCGATAGTGAGAGGCCCGCGCACCGCTATGAAGAGTGGCCTCCGATCGCCGCAACTGGAGAAAAGCCCTCGCACAGAAACGAAGACCCAAACACAGCCAAAAATAAATAGATAAACAAATGTGGGGTTTAAAAAAAAAAAAAAAGAAATTACATTTTAAATTCAGCAGAGAAATTGCCATTTAAAAGGAATTTCCCAGCAGATCTTTTGCCAAGAGTATAATTATTTCATTATTTATTTCTTACTACAAAAATTTCCATATGCAATAAAACCTCAGTGAAGCGGAATTTTCAAGGAATTGGGGGATTCTTGTTATTTACTTCTTCTTTGTTTTTGACTGACAAAGGCTTAACTGAAAGAAAAAGATCCTGTTTCCAACTTTTGTTGAAAATCTTTCTAAAATGCTTAAAATTGATTTTTTAAAATTAGTGGGTAGTGGATATATAATCAAGCTTTCTTGGTGATTAAAGATTTTTGCAGCACATTTCTGTCAGCTGGATAGTGATAGAATATTAGGTTGAATTTGCATTGACTGTAAAATGATACACTGAAAACGAGTTACCAGAATATTAGAGTAAAACTTCCAGTTTTACTTATTTTCAGTTGATATTTTACCTAAGTATTCAGCAGAGAAGGATGTTGGTTTACTTAGAAACTTTTGTTGGTTGTTGGGTCTTGGTTGAAGTTTAACAGATTTACCTAATGAGTGTACATGTATGTTTAGAAAAACTAATAAATAGGAACTGAACTGAGTTAACCCAAAGTTAGATGTTGAAGCCCAGTGGTAGTCTTTGTTTTAACATTTTGTTGTTATTAAGATTAAGAAGTAGCTCTCAAGCAGGCCGTGTTCAAATCTGTGACTTGGGCAGCCTTCTGTAGATGGAGAGGATGGGAAGGGAAGCCAAGTTTAGCACCTTGATTGCTCACCTACACAGGGATTAATTTAAATTCAGTAAAACTTATTATACATTTACTATGACTATTAATCCCTAACTCTTGGTGCCCCTGGAGGTACGAAGATAAACAAGAGATGGCCCCAGCCTCACAGAGCTCACAGTTTAGGGTGGGAAAACTCTGGTATACGAAGGTGGGGTGGAGTCAGGGGGTGATCCAACCAAGGGATGTATAGTTCGGGAACGCTTAAACCCGTTTAGGTGGTGGATGCCACTGAGGAACACAATGGAATGCTGATCCATTTTATATCACTACAGAAACTAGAATTGATCTTAAGAGCCGAAAACATAACTACTTAAATCTATATATGTACTGTAAGATCACAACTGTGAGCTCCCAGGCCCACAGAATAACCGCAAGCTGTTGAGCTGAGCAGGATGGACGCTTCCCTAATTTTTTTGGTTAATGTTAACACGCACCTCATTAATCCATGTTGTCATTTGCTAGCACTTGTAGCCAGACAAACAGTAACAGGTGCCCAAATTTGAAGGAAATGGAGACTTGAGAAAATTCTATCCACTAATTTAGTTTAAAACTCTGATTTGAGAAATGATGAGCCCTCATTTCAGTAGCAGCTCAGAGAACCCCAGGGCTCTGTTGGAAGGGTACGCGAGCATCTGAGGTGCTGAGAGAATGGGCATTGTGTCCAAAAAGATTTATCGCCTTTCCAGCCCCAGCCAGGCAGTCCCTCTAGAAAGTACCCGCTCTGTTCCTGGGGGTGGGGCGGGGTAGAAATTTCTAAATGGTAGGTATGCTCCTGGCTCAGCTTTATACCTTTCCTTGGCACTAATATTCCTTCAGAAAGTAGCTGCTCAATAAGAAAACTGTTGAAGAGTGCCACAAGCTGGAATTTGGAAAAAATTTCCCTATAAAAACAATGCTATAATGATTATTAGGTTTAAATGAAATGGTGTTAAATTCATAATAAAAAGATGCAAATGGGTTGAATAGATTTTGTCTGCTGGTCTTGGAATTTATCCTCCTATTTATGACATTATTTATATGGAGTGGTGATCTCTTACTTTTTTAGCTTCAATTAGCAAATATTTATCTCAAGACTATCACGTGCCAAGCAGCTTCTGGACGTGCTGGGTCTGTTTCCTCTTGTATTAAATGGAGACAAAAAGAGTTCTTCACCTCATGGGATTGTTATGAAGATTAAATGAATTATAATATGTAAAGCTGCTCTGAAGAGTGTCTGACTTATCGAAAGTGCTTAATAAATATTAGCTGGCCATTCTTAGTATTATTGTATAGCAGTGTAATAGCCACTGTCCCTCCCCACAGGGAAATTCAAACAAACAACTTTGTAGCTGGGGCCTGCCTGTATTCTGCCTGTGTTCTGCTCTTTAAGGGACCAGCTGTTCTCTTGCAGGTGGGGCTGGACTGCCCTGTGAGCAGTTGGTATTTGTCTGTGTGGTTTGACTGGTAAGCAGAGCCCTTTTCACTTTTCCCCTGGGGCTGAAGGACAGCAGAGCAGGGAAGTGGTGGGGAGCTGCTGGCGGCTTCTGGAAACTCTAACCAGTGGCCTCGCCTCATGGGAATTGCAACTCTACCCCCCCCGCCCCGCGTGTTTACTTGCCTTCCGGGGAAGGACCGAGTCTGTGGATATGAGGACTGCTGGCTTGCACACCTACTCTTGGAGGCTCTCAGCTTTGTGGACATGTGGGTCTCCCACTGCCTGTGGAAATCCTGTGAAGACCAAGTTTGCTGGTTTGATATAAAGACTTTCTGTCCTGATCTGGAGGAAGCAGGCAAGAAGAAAAATCGGACTTTTTCACTTTTCAAAATATGTCAAAGTCTTAGAGTTAGCTTCTTCAATTATAAAGTTCCAGAATTGTTTTGGACATCCTAAAGCAAAAACACCAGCTTCTGAAGCTGTCAAAGATTTGGGATGAAATTTTTACATGCTTCCTGCTGCTAAGCCTTGCGTAGCTCAAGTTAGTCCCAAGAAGATTGAAGAGTGCAAGAACTACACTTTCATGCTGTTGAAAATCTTGGTAAAATGAAGCTTATTACCTCCTGAGTAACACCAAGGTATACAACTCTGTCAAGTTGAAGACGAACGGTGACAAGGGTAAATAGGAACTGTTCCTGGCAGAACCGAGTGGAGGACTGTCCTCCACAACTGATACTCGTTTCACCACTTAGAGGCTACTTTTATCTTTTCTGACTAGTCCCTCATACTTAGCGCCTCTGCTTTCAGGGGCCTTCTGTTAATTTTGGTTGGGGTTTCCCTAAATGCCCATTCTTATCTCATGGTAGAATAGTTTCCATCCATTCAATCAACAACTTCTATATGTTTTCATTCTTCACTGGTTTCCATGTTACCCATAAGGACCTGGCCTTTATGGGAAACAAAACAGAATAGAACAAAAACTAGGTATAAAGCCATTTAACCAAAAGTATATAGATTCAGTTTTCAATCTTGGTAGAATTTGCAGAATTTTATTATGTTAATTAAAAGTTTTCAGCTTCAAACTTGGACCGGGCTTACTAACAGAAGACATATTTGTTTTGTCCTCTGCTCTCAAAGTTCCTTGGAAAGTAACCATCTGGGGGAAAGCTTATGAAAGTATCTCTATATCAGTATCTACTATGGGGAATACTGGACACTTTGAAGAAATACTCAGTCTTACTTTGGTATCATCTTTGGACACTGAGCTTAGTTTTAACTGGTTCTACAGTTAAAGGTGGGACATGAAACTGGTTTTCATCAGCACAGAGAAGCTGTTAGTAACTCAAGGACTGAATACCGCCTGTATCTTTTGAATGTTGGTGGATGGAGGAAGTGGCCTCAAAAACATGCAGGTAGACTTCAGATAAATCCTCTTTTTATTATTAGATCTTTCAAATTGATCATTGATATAGTGATCCTTCAGATTTAATATAGGACTGATGCTTGGATTTGCAAACAGGGAGTACAGAAAAAAAAACAAAGGGTATCTAACTGCTGAGATGATGTCTTCTGTGTTCTGTTTCAGTGTCAAACATTTCAAAAGACTGTAACTCTACACTAGAATCTTGATACCGCTATGGCAGCAGAGTATTCTTAGAGCTCAGGAGCAAGGGTCTCAGGAGGAAGAGAAGCAGAAGCATGAGACACGTGCCAGTGGAATCTCACGTCTGTAGCTAGACCCACTGTTTGACAGAAACCGGCCAGCTGTGATGGTAAAAGTGACTTTGGGGCTTATTTCGAAAGTACTTAAACATTGTGACTCACTGAACAAAGCTGATTAAGGAAGAAGTACAACTACCTGTAACCAAGATTGATGACCTTGATTGAATGAAGAAAAATTTACCTGCCTTGAGATGGAAAGATTGAGAGAGAGAGAAGTAGTATTGTGCGATGGATTCACCATATACTTGGGATCTACCCCATTCTAGTTCTAGCTGTGTGACACTGGGCAAGTTGCTTAACCTCTCTGGCCTCATTTTTCTCACTGTACAGTAAGGATATATACATGAGGTTAGTATAAAATAAAATGATGAACAGGTAAAGGGCTCAGCCCAGTGGCTGGGGCATTAAAAGAAAAAAAAAACCTGAATAATTGTAAGTAGTATCGTTTATAGTTTTACTGGTATTTCAAGAATAAGAACTAACATGAAAAAGCAATTTTAAAATTAGGGAAGAAAAATATGTACATTTACTTTTTTAGGAGGTAAAGTTGAGATGACTATCAACATCAGCCATGGAATTCACTCAGAATTTTGATTCGTACTTTTAAGGAAAATACCGGTATTAATTTTACTTTCTCTAAAGATAGTTTCATACACCAAAGTCATTTTATTTTGAAGAGTCTGAGGAAATGAGAAAATTAGAAAGGAAATAGCATATGAGTGTGACTATATTATAAAACAAGTAGCAACGATGAATGTGAGAACACATTTACCTTCTTAGCTTCTCTGGATCAATGAAGAAGATTTTGTAAGTACAAAGTGGAAAATTCAATATTCTTACTATTTAATTCTTTGGTATAAATAAAGATATTGTTATAATTAAGCCATACTTTTTTAATGATACTACACTCTTTTAATTTTAAAGCTAGATGGCTAATTATGCTATATTTAAAATTTTTTAACTTTAGCATTTGTAAAGTGCTTTTAAAGTTTTTTGAAGCACTTTTCTGCTCTTTTAATAATTCAATCCCCAGAGTAATCTTCTAAGGTACTCAGAGCAAGTATGGTACTATTTTTTACATTCTGCAAGTGAGAAAAAAAGCAAAGGAGGTTGAATGACACAGCTAGTCGGGGATGGGGTTGGCACTCAGTAATGTTATGCTTAGAACTTAAATTTGTTTAGAATGTGTAGTTTGAAATCAATTAGATTGTTCTAACAAACAGTCCTTGACAGGAGGAAGAATATTTTTTTTAATCTCCATTTCACTCTTTAATCTCAACGATGAGTCCTCACAATGTGTCTTCCCACTTAATCATACCACCTTCTTGTCAGAGTTCTCTGTAAATTATATTCCATTTTTTTTTGGAAAATGATGTCTTAATCTCCAGTATGATTATGTGGCACCTGTGTACTCTTTCAAATGAATAATTGTCACTGTTAAATTGACTCCAGACCCTCAGATTGTCAAATTTAGTGAATAGTTGGGTAAATATTATAAACTCCAATCTCATATTTGGGTAAAAACTGAAAACTTCAGTCATCCAGATATCTGTAAATACTAGATGATTGAAACATAGTTCTTTTAATTTTTCATATAGACCCATTGTCTCATGTATTGTAGATACGACTTGAGTGAGGAAAGTTTAGGAAATGTTTCTGAGTGCCCCATCAAGTGCTTGTTGGTTTGGGGTGTTTTCACATGCTTTTTTTTTTTTTTTGAGGTACGTGGGCCTCTCCCGTTGTGGAGCACAGGCTCCAGACACGCAGGCCTAGCGGCCGTGGCTCACGGGCCCAGCTGCTCCACGGCATGTGGGATCTTCCTGGACTGGGGCACGAACCCGTGTCCCCTGCATCGGCAGGCGGACTCTCAACCAGTGCACCACCAGGGAAGCCCCACATGCTTTCTTTTAAGGAAACTTTCTTTCACTCTCCAGAGTCTGGCCATACTTGGGACCTGCTGGACGACAGATACTCATCTATTAGTTCCTAGCGGGGCTCCAGCTGGTGTGACTTTCACACATTCTTAGAGAGGATCCATCTACAGCATATGCTGAAAATGACAGTGGGAGAAAAGAAGCAACATCAAGCCAGCTGCCTTTTTGCCCAAGGCAGACTGAAGAGAAACCCTTCGAAAAATAATGCTGTACGTTTGAGATGTCATTCATAAACAAAGGGAAACTGCTTCCTATCTTTACACTACTTTGAAATACACTCCTCCCCTCTTGACCCCAGCTTCTCTGAATCAGTTGAGTCACTTAAGTGATGGGAATTAAATGCTGTAGAAGCTGGAACACATGTTTAAAAGAGTTTTGAGAAACCTTACTTAGGGCTTCCCTGAATCAAGGTAAATAAGGAAACAGTCACCTCTTCAGCCCTTGGGAACTTCTCATGTTTTGCTTAGTAAACACCTGTAAATGTTATGGCCTGTAGTGCTTTCTTTGAGTTTGGGCCCCTTGCATTGTGTTATTTCTGCTTTTATCTTTTTTTGTGCACAAGCCTTGTTTCCCAATTAAATTGAGGAATAGGACACATTTTATAGTTGTGTATCTCTTTAAGTTCTTACATATTTACCCTGGAAATCTACACAGAGGAGATACTCAACACAATGGTTACTGCTAATAATAATTACAGATTTCCTCTTGGAGATTCTGATACTCTCCATCCCCCACATGGGAATGGAGAGTGTATCGCTTTCCTGGAGAGGCATTTGTGACTTTAGTAAGTTGACAAGGGGTGTGTATAAGCATGGCTGAGTTGGAAAAAAGACTCAGAAATTCTTTAGAGAAATCAGTTTAAATTAAATATCAAAGAGTCATAGCATTCCCCCTGCTTAAGAGATCTAGTTAGATTAAGCAAAAATGTAAGTCTGTATGATCAGGCCACCCAAGATGTCTGTTCTCTTGCTCTCTGTACATCCCTCGCTGGACCAGCGCCTGCTTCACCTACCCTCTACTCACATGACTGACCTTCCTATATACTTGCCCCCAACCCAGCTGGTGATTGTTCTAGCATTTAGATAGAACATCTCCACCTGATAGCTTTTCAAAGGGGCGGTGAGGGGCCTGCCCCCTGCTAGTTTCCCTGGTAACCCACGAGCCAACCTGACATCAGTTCCGCCTATAAATGGTAACCTCCCCCCTCCCTCCCGGAGTGAAGACTGCAGTCACATCCTGCCCATCGTCAGCCGCGCATGGTGGGGTGTTGCTCGGGGACCTTGCTTCAGACGTGTAAGCTCGCCCACCCTCTAAAAACCATTGATGTCTCTGTCACTGACTCTGGGCTCTAACTTTGGTCTTGAAGCTGGGCCAGTACAGGGTGCAGCCCAACACAGCCCAAACTAAGTTCAGTCAATGTGAAGTTTTTTCCTTCCTTGTAGTTAGTTCACCACATTTTAGACAAGGAATTAGATTCAAAGACTTTGTTGGGAGACAAGATAAATTGTGTAAGTGCAATTGTTTTTTCATTTGGAGAAGACAGAGAGAAAGATCTACTTACTCAAAGGACCAAGAGAGTCACACAAACTTCACTGAGCCTAAGTAAGTAGTATCTTAATTCTCAAAACAAGCCACACTTGAGCTGATAATCACACACAGGAAGGTGTTTCAGCTCACCACCATAATTACAATAACCTCAACACCGGCACACCTCTCCTTCTCTACCTCCCTCCCCTTGTGCCCACTTCAAACTTTAAATTTACCTTCATTTTATTGGGAGGAGCATCTTGACTTGTGTCAGTAAATAGTACTTTGGAAGCTGGTCATTCTGGGAAACAGCAAACAAGAAGGTCCTAATGGAAATGGAGACTTCCTTCATGGGTTAACTATGGAAACAGGCATTTCTTTTTCCTTCCTCTGGTGGAGACAGATTTTTCTTCACTGTGTCTTTGTGTGTGTGTGTGTGTGTGTGTGTGTGTGTGTGTGTGTGTGAAGTCATCAAAGTAATAGCACATACCATTCCAGGGATTTAAAAATAATACATGGCTGCGAAATGGAAAATGGAGGTAATTACTATATTTGTGTAGTTTGGGTCAACTTCCTTTTGAACTGTACAAATAATATGTCTATTTTTCAGATAATTGCCTAATTTTTGCCAAGGCAGTTTGTTTACATGGCACAGATAACCTGAGTAAACCTAAAGAATGCCTTGAGTGGGGCTATCCCTCTCTATGTTGTGTTCATAATGGCATTTAAGGTTGACTTTAGAATTTTAAGATATATTTACATAGTGTGTATCTCTCAAAACTACTTCACTCTGTATATAAATAGGGTTTGCTTTGAAAGACATTGGACTGGGACTTCTCTGGTGGTGCAGTGGTTAAGAATCCGCCTGCCAATGCAGGGGACATGGGTTTGAGCCCTGTTCTGGGAAGATCCCAGATGCCGTGGAGCAACTAAGCCCTTGTGCCACAACTACTGAGCCTGCGCTCTAGATCTTGTGAGCCACAACTACTGAAGCCCACGTGCCTAGAGCCCATGCTCTGCAACAAGAGAAGCCAGCACAATGAGAAGCCTGTGCACAGCAACAAAGAGTAGCCCCCACTTGCCGCAACTAGAGAAAGCCCGTGCACGGCAATGAAGACCCAATGCAGCCAAAAATAAAATTATGAAAAATAAATAAATGAAGGACATTGGACTTTCTGCCTGCTCAAAATACCTCTGCTAGACCTCATATCACCTTGGTTGGAATTTCCTTTCATTAGCAGCCAGTCTGATCCCCAGAGACTAATTTGCTGAGTAAACTTCTGTGTCATTTAAACTTAGACTCAATTTCCTCATTTGTAAATTAAGAGGTTGAAGAGCTCTACTTTCTCTGGTCTGTTTTTCCCTGTTTCCTTCCTTCTCTCTCCAAATCACTCAGTTTTGTGTTTAGTGTTTTTCTGTATTCAATTTGCAAAGTGTTATAGATAATTTTAATTATACTGCAATCAAAATGTCAACTTCTACTCTTAGGAAAACAGATTCTAATTGACTAGGATTGCTCTTAAGCACTTTCTTATCAAGGAAGTGTTCCCTCTGCAAATCCCTGATAACCATTCTCTGTAAAGACTCAAAGAAGTTCTTAACCTCCACTCGAACTTCCTTTCTTGTTTCAGACCTTTACATCATCTTCATTACCTTCTATGCTTCCACTAGTGAGCTAATGGCTACAAGTAGTTGATATAGAGATAGCTTCAGTTTTATCAGGTCTTCCTTTTTTTTGGAACATCAGGCAGTGAAAGCAAAATAATTTTCTCTACTGTCTCATAACATCTTGAACTGACAGGCACACACCTCTGTTGGGAGAGAGATACTTAATTTTAGTAAGGCCAAGCCTGCTTCCTATGTCCACCACTATAGGCCTTTTAGTCTTAATCTCAGAAACTCTCAGCTAGCTCTGTCTCCCTCAGTTTGTGTCTAGCAATAACAGTTGTGCAGTGAAGGAAACACACACCTAAACACACACACACATACACAATGCAGAGTCTCATACGTGCAGTTTCTCCTAGTATGAGTAAAATATCACCTGATGGATACATTTGGACGAGGATGGGTCGAAGAAGAGATTGTCAGTTTTTTTTTAAATTGAGTTATAATTGATACAACATTGTATTAGTTCGAGGTGTACAACATAATGATTTGATATTTGTATAATAGATATCGCGAAGTGATCTTCATAGTAAGTCTAGTTAACATCCATCACCATACATATGTACAGAACTTTTTTTCTTGTGATGGAAGCTTTTAAGATTTATTCTCTTAGCAACTTTAAATATGCATTATAGCGTTATTAACTGTAGTCACCATGCTGTACATTACACCCCCGTGACCTTTAAAATTTAATTAATTAAATTTTTGTAGATAGGTCTTTATTTTTATTTTATGTTATTATTATTATTTTAAATTATTCAACTTATTTAAACTAAAACCAAACAAACCAATTCACCCATTTTTTTCCACCACCTATCCCCAGCCTCTTGCAACCACCAATCTGTTCTCTGTATCTATGAGCTTAGTTTTTATTTTATTTTTTAGATTTCACACATAAGAGAGATCTTGTGGTATTTGTCTTTCTCTGTCTGACTTATTTCACTTAACATAATGCCCTCGAGGTCCATCCATGTTGCTGAAAATTGCAAGACTTCATTCTTTTTTATGGCCAAATAATATTCCACTTTATATATATGCCACATCTTCTTTATCCATTCATACATTAAAGAATATGTAGGTTATTTCCATATCTTGGCTATTGTAAACAATGCTGCAAAGAACATGGCAGGGTGTGGGGGGCAATATATCTTTTTGAATTAGTGTTTTTCATTTTCTTCATATAAGTACCCAGAAGTGGAGTTGCTGGATCATATGGTATTTCTATTTTAAAAATTTTGAGGAACCGCTATACTATTTTCTGTAGTGGTTGCACCAGTTTACATTCCCACCAATAATGCACATGGGTTCTGTTTTCTCCACCTCCTTATCAACTCTTGGTTATTTATGTCTTTTTGATAATAGCCAAATAGTGAGGTAATATCTCATTAAGATTTTGATTTCCCTGGTGATTAGTAATGTTGATGATCTTTTCATGTGACTATTGCCCATCTGTATGTCTTCATTGGAAAAAATGACTATTCAGATCCTCTCCCCATTTTTTAATCTGATTATTTGTTTCTTTGCTATTAACTTGTATGAGTATTTTTTTAAAAATTAGTTTATTTTGAATATTTTAATTTTATTTTTTATACAGCAAGTTCTTATTAGTTATCTATTTTATACATATTAGTGTATATGAGTTCTTTATATATTTTGGATATTAATCCCCTTACCAGAGATATGATCTGGAAATACTTTCCCCCATTCAGTAGGTTGCCTTTTCATTTTGTTGATGGTTTCTTTTAGTGTGCAGAAGATTTTTAGTTTGATGTAGTCCTACTTGTTTATTTTTGATTTTGTTACCTTTGCTTTTGGTGTCAAATCCAAAAAACCATTGCCAAGACTGATGTCAAGGAGCTCACCATCTAAGTTTTCCTCTAAGAGTTTTATGGTTTCAGGTCTTACATACAAATCTTTAATCCATTTGAGTAAATTTTTGTGTATGGTGTAAGGTAGTGGTCTAGTTTCATTCTTTTGCATGTAGCTGTCCAGTTTTCCCAACACCATTTATTGAAGACACTGTCCTTTCCCCATTTTATATTCTTGGCTCCTTTGTCATAAATTAATTGACCATATATGCATGGGTGTATTTCTGGGCTCTCTATTCTGTTCCACTGATCTATGTGTTTGTTTTTATGCAAGTACCATACTGGTTTGATTACTGTAGCTTTGTAATATAGTTTGAAATCAGGGCGTGTGATGCTTCCAGCTTTGTTCCTTTCTCAGGATTGCTTTGGCTATTCAGGTGGGACTGTCAGCTTTTAACTCTAGAAGCCTGAAAGTACCGACCTTATAGTTAGGTATATTTCCACATGGCACACAGACATTTATTGAGTATCCATTATGTGTTAGCCATGGGGCTGGGTTCCAGGTGGGAAGTATACAAAGCTAAACTGTGTGCTTGTTGAATTCACTTTCTAGCAATGGAGCTCCCCCCACTCCTGATATGCCTCATAATTTGTGTACCATTAAATGTTTAGTCCAGGCAAAATTGCCAAGTTTAGTTAGTTAGTTTAGTCTTGAATAGCACCTGATTCCCACCTGAAACTGTAAATCGTCTCAGGTTTACTCAGAACTTGGCTTTCATACAGATACCTCACGTTCCAGTCTCAATGAAAGGTGAGCAAACCTTGAGGATGCTCTCAGTAGTTCAAGCATGAGCTTAGAAAAGTACACCCAGATGAGGACTGTTGATTGAGAAAGCTTCATATCACTTTCCAGATTGAAAGTGATTGCAAAGAAAAGGACATTTCCACCCACCGTCCCATCTTTCCTTCTGCCCTTCCTTCCTTCCTTCCTTCTTCTTTCCTCATAAAGGCTATAAATGTTAGTGTAGTCTGTTGGAGTTTCCAGAAGAATAAGCACTCCACCACACATTGTGCACTTTCTTTATTAATCAGAGTAAGATTGAGACTTATGAAATACATCTTAGAGACAGCCCAAGAAATCTCTCAAAATTTCTCCACTTTGTGATTCACTTTTACACGTGACAATTTAGAAGCAGACAGTGATAGGCTACTCTAAAGTAAGTTACAGTCCCCAGTTTAACCGTTACTTCCAACAGAACCTCAATATTCTTTAGAGCTATCAGTTGATCGCTTGTGCAAACTCATGCTGTCATTCCAAACGTTCCTGCCCAGTTTCTGCTGCCAGGAGCTGTTGAAGCTGTTGAAACCTTTCCTTAAGACAGTATGTGTTTTCCCTCTGATGAGGGATTTAATCTGATTTATTGGGGAAATCATTTTTTTGAGAATGATTAATATCTTAACATTAATCCTTTATTTGTCATTTTAACTTCTTAAAGATTTTTACCTTTATTATTTCCCTTTTATTGTTTCAACTTAATGTTTGTTCTAAACTTAGAAACAGAAATATAATCTCTTTTATTTATTTGAACTTTTGGGCTGAGTGGGTACAGTTAAAAGGGAAGCGTTTCAAGAAACATGGTCATAGACAAGAAAACAATCCTAATGAGAGTGAACATGACCCATGTCCAAGCCATAATTTAAAACTCCTCAAATATTACTTTCTTTAGGAAACCTTCCCCAAGATATAAAGTAGGGAGTTAAAGGAACAGGTAAAAATAATCTTTCTAAAAGTATCTTTGAGGGTTTTCTTATTTCACTCATGACTCTTATTTCACTCATCGTATATATATTAAGAGCAATGCCTTTTTTTTTCCCATCATAGGGTTTAAGCTTTTTGAAGTGAAATGTGTAAGTTTTGATCTTGAATACAGATCCCAACCCAATTTAGTTGGTCTTTTATACCCCAAGTAATCAAAAGGTCCAAGCTGTTCTTGTAAGAACTTCACATCGTATGTTGATTCTGATTCCCGTAAACATATCAAAACATCCAAGCGTATAGAGAAACTCCATCTTGAGGGTTGAAGCAGTAGAATGGGTTATCATATTAACTCCTGGCCCATGGCAAGTCTATTAATGTTTACAAGGAAAATGCATTTCCTTGTTCATTTATTCATTAAACAGTTAATCTTTTTTGCAAGCCTCCTATGTGTAACAACAGCCATTCCAGATCAGGGGCGGTCAAACTATGGCCTGCAGGCCAAATCTGGCCAGTTGCCTGTTTTTGCACAGCCCACGAGCTACGAATGGTTTCCACATTTTGTTGTTGTTTGTTTGTTTTAAATATTTTTAGGCCAAGCCGTGGTGGCATGTGGGATCTCAGTTCCCCAGCCAGGGATTGAACCCATGCCCCCTGCATTGGGAGCATGGAGTCTTAACCACTGGACCGCCAGGGAAGTCCCTCACGTTTTAAAATAATTTAAAAAATCAAAAGGAGAATAACATTTTGTGGAACGTTAAAATTATATGAAATTCAGATTTCAGTGTTCAGAAATAAAGTTTTAATGGAACACAGACACACTCCCATTAGCTATGGTCTATAGCTGCTTTTATGCTAACAAACCAGAGCTGGGGTAGTTGCAACAAAGACTGCATGTCCTACAAAGTCTAAAACACTGTCTGGTCCTTTACAGAAAAGGTTTGCCAATCCCTGTTCTAGCCACTGGGAATTCAACATGAGAAATATAAGAAAAGTTTCTGCACTTATGAAATTACATTCTAATGGGAAAACAAACAAAAAGAATAAATGAACAAGATTGTTTCAGACCTTTGAATGTATGATAAAGACAATGAAACATTTGATGTGATGGATAGTGAAGGTGGTTAATTTAGATGGGGTGGCCAGAGGAGGCCCCTGTGATAGCGAGTCTGAGAGCTGAAGACAAGGAGACAGCCATGAAGCATCTGGAAACAAAGGGTCCCAGTCAGAGGGAACAGCAAGTGGTAGGTCTCAAGAACAGGAAAGCGTGGCTGGATCACAGAGAGATGGGGAGAGTAGTGGGTGAGATCAGAGAGGGAGCTCGGGTTAGGTAGGGGCCAGCTCACAGAAGGCCTCTTAGGATGTCAGGTGTGTATTTTTCTCTATGGGCAAAGAAAAATTCTCTGAAAGCTTTTATGCACAGGAATGATATGATCTGAATTACATTTTAGAAAGATCAACTTGATGATTGTATGGAAAAGAGATTCTAGTGGAAGTCAAAGTGGACACAGACTGTCAGGGGCTGTTGTAGTGGACCCAGTGAGAAAGGGCGGTGGCTTGAATTATGGGTGCAGCTAGGGGGAGGGGAAGAATTGGATAGATTTAGAGCTTAGCTTGGAGGTGAGCTGTCAAGGCTTGCTGAGGTGGAAGGTGAAGGAAAGAGAAAAACTGAGGATTACACTTGGGTTTTTGGCTAAGCTGGTGCCATTTCCTAATGTAAATTGTACTCAAAACTATTAAAATATATGAACTTATGTCTCAAACAGGAGTTCCTATCTATGTAATGGGTGTTTCTCACCCATTACAAGGTATAGATGTAGTTGTGCATCTATACCATGGTGTCTTACTAATTTTTGTCTTTACTCTCTTTCCCGAATGTAGGAAATAATTGATATCATCCACAAAGGCATGTTAACCAAGAGGAAAGACGGCTTTTAACTTCAAGTCCGCGTGTGGACCTCTTTCTGCAGAGACTGAGGAAGAGGTAGGTATGACCATGAAAAACAAGCTTAATACCACTTGTGAAGTTTGCCTCACACAGGTGATCTGTTGTTGATTTGTAGTTAACAGGGAAATAGCTAGATTTCCTTGTGGCATTCTCACTATTGCTCTTAATTCCAGCAGATATTTGGAACATTGATTCGGTTGTTTTAGTTCAGCCTGTTAGAGGTATCGAGTTGATGCAGCCAGCCAGCCAAGCAGCAATAACCTGTATTTCCCCCCCGGCTGTAGAAATAGTGTGTTTGCAGAAAGAAAACGTGTTTCTCCCAGTTTTGTCAGCATGATCAAACATTAATGATGTGTATCTGCAAAAAATTGTGAGAAAATTGGGGGTATCATCTTGGGGGTATCACTATCATTAAAAAGATGAGAGGAAGAAACTGAGAAACCTTTACTAGATTTTTTTCCCGATCTTCTATAAAAAGAACCAGAACTTTAAACCTCCCCACAGGTGATCATTTTAGTTACACTAATGATCCATAAAGATTACATGATTTTGAACAGTTGCGGTCACTGAAATGGTTGAAAAGATAAAATAAACTGGGTGATAGGGTGGTTGTGGTAATCAGCATCAGACTCTGTACAACCTGTGGTAGACTGAGTGTGTGTGTGTGTGTGTGTGTGTGTGTGTGTGTGTGTGTGTGTGTGGAGAGAGACAGAGAGAGAGAGATGGAGAGAGACTTGAACTTGAGTTCAGGTTTGAGTGGCTAGCTGGGTGATGACAGCCTTTACTGAGACAGGAAACCTGCAGAGGGAAGCCACTTGGGGGATGAGGGGAATGACTTCAGTTTGGGGCCTATGTTGCATTTGGGTTTCTCATGGATATCCATTTGGAGACATCCAGGAAGTAGTTGGAGATATAGGTCTCCAACTCCAACTCCAAGTTCATAGAAGAGATTGAGATGAAAGATTTAGGGCGACTTTAGAATCTTGGGAGTAAATAAGATAGCCCAGAGAAAATGTGCATAGTGAAAAAGGCTGATATTCACTCTCTAAGGAATAGGGATAAGAAGAGAAACTTGTAAAGGAGACTGCAAAGGAGCAATCAGAAAGCTCTATACTAAATCACTAGAGTGAAGAACCGTAGAAGCCACAGGAAGACTATTTTTAAAAAGTAATCTATGGTGTCAAATGCTGAAGAAAGGCAAGTGATAGAACACCTGAAAATGTACACTGAATTTATTCATACATAGACATTGGTGATCTTGGTGAGAGCTATTCTGGTAGAGCAGTTCATGGCAGAGAAAACTAGATTGCAGTGAATTAAGGGAGAAGTGGGAAGTGAGGGAACAAAGTGAGTACTGTCAAGTTTTTCAGGAAGTTTGACTGCGAAGAGTAGAAATGCAATAGGGCATTGGATTAAAGAGGTCTTGGAAAGAAGAAGATTTCCCCCTTTCCCACCATAAGACTTGAGCCTGTTTGAATACTGATGAGAAGGTTTAATAAGCGAGAGAGATTAATTACAGATCAGCGTCCCAGAGAACACTAGGATGGATTTCATCGTACTTGTTGAGGGTTTGGCTTTATATACAATGATGGATAGTGCTATCTTTCCAGTAGTAGAAGAGAAACGGAGAGTTGAAAACAAGGGTAGATTTGATAGGTTAGATAGAAGTTGAGAAGCTCCCTTATGATGACTTCTCTTTCTCCGTGGAGTAGGGGGAAAGGTTATGGGATGGAAGTGCAAGGTAAAGTGTAGCTATCACAGATTTGAGGGGAGGGAAGTGAGATTAAAGCAGCATGGGAAATGATCATGGCTAAGGAATCCTGGTAGGTTCCCTGACAGCCAGCTTGGAGAGCCCAGCAGAGAGTGATGATCACAGATTTATGATTGCAAATTGCCCGGTTGCTACTTCTCACCTGCACCATGCAACACTGAACCAAACCTGTGAAGTTTCATGGAAAAAGTAAACAGTTGATTGATTGTTCTCCACAGCCACTATGGAGAACAGTGTGGAGGTTCCTTAAAAAACTAAAAATAGAACTACCATATGACCCAGAAATCCCACTAGTGGGCATATACCCTGAGCAAACCATAATTCAAAAAGAGTCACATACCACAATGTTCATTGCAGCACTATTTACAATAGCCAGGACGTGGAATCAACCTAAGTGTCTGTTGACAGATGAATGGATAAAGAAGATGTGGCACA
Organism: Globicephala melas; assembly: GCF_963455315.2. Lineage (NCBI taxonomy): Eukaryota > Metazoa > Chordata > Mammalia > Artiodactyla > Delphinidae > Globicephala > Globicephala melas. Next base: position 43,200,004 of record NC_083327.1, on the reverse strand, counting down.
TATGTAGAAGGCAATATTACTCAGCCATAAAAAGAAACAAAACTGAGTTATTTGTAGTGAGGTGGATGGACCTAGAGTCTGTCATACAGAGTGAAGTAAGTCAAAAAGGGAAAAATAAATACAGTATGCTAACACATATATATGGAATCTAACAACAACAACAACAAGTTCTGGAGAACCTAGGGACAGGACAGGAATAAAGACACAGATGTAGAGAATGGACTTGAAGACACAGGGAGGGGGAAGGGTAAGCTGGGACGAAGTGAGAGAGTGGCATGGACATATATACACTACCAAATGTAAAATAGGTAGCTAATGGGAAGCAGCCACATGGCACAGGGAGATCAGCTCGGTGCTTTGTAACCACCTAGAGGGGTGGGATAGGGAGGGTGGGAGGCAGACACAAGAGGGAGGAGATATGGGGATATATGTGTATGTATAGCTGATTCACTTTGTTATACAGCAGAAACTAACACACCATTGTAAAGCAATTATACTCCAATAAAGATGTTAAAAAAAAAAAGTGAACAGTTGAGTTCACCTGGAGGTGGGGTTTTGCCAAGCAGATGCTATGGAAAGACAAGTGGGTAGGGGAATCTAGAGTACTGGTAAGAGAGAAATCAGAATGTTCAAACCATGAAATCTATGCAGGATAATTATGGAAATTAAGATTGGAGAGGGCTGTTGGGCAAGGAAAGAGTAGCAGAGGACTGAATGTCCTGATAAACTTCCAGCACTCATTCTAGACTCAATATGCATTTGATAGATATTCAGTTGATAGTAGAAATATATAGATGACTACTTCCAAGCCCAAATACCAAAGGTCATGGGACTCCCACATGTATATCCCATTCCTCCATTACCAACACCTCTCTTCCAACTGGAGGGAACAGTTTATTAAATCAGAATATGTCACCCTGCCTCTGTACCTTTTGTCATAACAATATCCTGTATTAATGCCTGTTCCATTCCTTTTTGCCTATTCAAATCTTACCCATCTTTTAATACTTAGCTCTCCCTTTATTCACAAAACTTTCAGCTGAGGGAAAGCAAAGGGAAAACAAAATTCCCTAACATTTATTGAGCACCTATTATCTTCCAGGAAATGTACCTTTCACATGCAATTCTAATCTAATTTGGGCACTGGAGCGCTCAACTTCCTTTTGAATGTGAGTTATTTATATTGTCTTTAACATTATATGGCATTCCTCTATGTTTACTTGATTCAAGAGATTTTTGTGTCTATGTCTTACCCTTATACTGTGTACTAATTTTTTAACTTTTTATTTTATATTGGAGTATAGCCGATTAACAATGTTGTGATAGTTTCAGGTGCACAGCAAAGCGACTCAGCCATACATATACATGTATTCATTCTCCCCTACACTTCCCTCTCATCCAGGCTGCCACATAACATTGAGCAGAGTTCCCTGTGCTATATAGTAGGTCCTTGTTGGTTATCCATTTTAAATATAACAATGTGTAGATGTCAGTTCCAAACTCCCTAACTATCCCTTCCCTCCACCCTCTCTGCCCCCGTAACCATAAGTTCCTTCTCTAAATCTGTGAGCCTGTTCTGTTTTGTGAATAAGTTCATTTGTATCATTTCTTTTTAGATTCCGCATATAAGCATATCATACTATGTTTCTCTTTCTCTGACTTCATTCAGTGTGACAATCTCTAGGTCCATCCATTTTGCTGCAAATTGCATTATTTTATTCTTTTTAATGGCTGAGTAATATTCCATTGTATATATGTACCACATCTTCTTTATCCATCTTCTGTTGATGGACATTTAAGTTGCTTCCATGTCTTGGCTATTGTAAATAGTGCTGCAGTGAACATTGGGGTGGATGTATACTTTTGGACCATGTTTTTCTCTGGATATATGCCCAGGAGTGGGATTGCAGGGTCATACAGTAGTCTATAGTATTTTTTTTGATGGCTTAATTATGTTGTATTTTCTGTAGCACCTTTCAGAATGAATTGGACATGGCAGGTATAAATTCTTACTTGATTAAGAATATGAAAATGCAGATAATAGACTAAAAAGAATACGGAAAAAGGAAAGAAATGTGAGTGCCAACCATTATCCCTTGTAAATTCATGATATGTGCTGGGAACTGGGAAAAATTGAGAAATATTGCACTAGTGTTTGAAATATTAGTATACCTTCTAAAAGTGGGTAATTTATTGCTCTTTCAGTAGACTCAGACCTGATACATTTATTATAGAATGTCTTATAGCCAATTCTACATAACTGTTTCATTTGAAAAGTAGCCAAATGTGATATATTGGGTGGAGACATAGATTTCTTTTTATTAGTTGTGTTCCAATATATTTATATGAGTTTATAATTCAGTAAAATATAATTCAGTATTTGACTTATTTTGAAAAATGCGCACTGTATAATTTGGGTAGTTGCACATTAGAATATCTGATAAGGGTTTGATATCCAAAATATATGAAGAACTCCTACAACTCAATAACAAAACAAAAACAATCTGATTAAAAAAGAAGGCAGAGGACCTGAATAGACATTTTTCCAAGGAAACCATACAGATGACCAATAGTTACATGAAAAGATGCTCAACATTACTAATAACCAGGGAAGTATAAATCAAAACTACAGTGAGATATTACCTCACACCTGTTAGAATGGCTCTTTCCAGACCAAAAATAGAGTTGGTGAGAATGTGGAGAAAAGGGAACCTGTGTGCATTGTTGGTGGAAATGTAAATTGGTGTACTCACTGTGGAAAAGAGTATAGAGGTTTCCCCCAAAATTAAAAATTAAAAACTATATGATCCAGCATTTCCACTTCTGATTATTTATCCAAAGAAAATGAAAACAAAATGAAAAACACTAATTCGAAAGATATATCCACTCCCATGTTCATTGAAGCATTATTTATAATAGCCAAAATATGGAGGCAACCTAAGTGTCCAATGATAGATGAGAACATGATGGAATATTACTCAACCGTAAAAGAATGAAATCTTACCATTTGCAACAACATGGATGGACCTAGAGGGTAATATATTAGTGAAGTAGTACCACGTGATTGCACTTATATGTGGAATCTAAAAAACAAAACAAACAAACAAAACAGAAACAGACTCATAGATACAGAGAAGAACCTGATGGTTGCCAGAGGGGAGGTGGGTGGAGGGACAGGTGACGTAGGTGAAAGGGGTTAAGAGGTACAAACTTCAGTTATAAAAATAATTCATGGGGATGTAATGTACATCATAAGGAATATCATCAATAATATTGTAATGACTTTGTATGGTGACACATGCTAACTAGACTTATTGTGGTGACCATTTCATAATGTATAAAAATATTGAATCTCTATGTTATACACCTGAAACTAATATACTAATGTATGTCAATTATAATTCAATAAAAATTTATGTATTATTTAGTAAAGGTACTATTTAAAGTTAGCTAAAATTTTAAAAGACTTGGCCCGTTTAAAAAAATAGTGGTGTTTATGTCAGAGATGAAAACCAATAATTCAAATTTCAGCAGCAGCAGCAGGGTAGTTTTTTCGAGTTAAGACTGGAATTGGCTCATTAAAGAAATTTTGTAGCATCTCATCGAGAAATGGCTATGAAATTTTCTGTAATGAACCATCAAAACTTTCTTCTCTTCCTTTTCCAAATTCTCCTCCTACTTCATTTTTAGGAGGTTTATAATTTTTTTATATTCAAAAGCTAAGCTTCATTTAAAGGCTTTGCCAATATGATGTTCATTTCATAGACAAATTAATTCAAGCACAGACAAGTTATACATGTCTGAGTTTCTGCAGAAAGTTTTTGCCGGAACTAGCAATGGAACTGGAGTTTCCTATTTGCAAATGAGGTAACTATTTTAGAACGTTACATGCTGTATATTTACTGGGCAAAGGCTGTCAAACTTGTTATACAAAGACAAATGGATCAGTTTTTCTTCCCTTTTTACAGCATTACCATCACCTTCTGCCTGGAGATTGTCATTTTCTTCATTAACCTCAATTATATTTACTAAAAGGAATGTTCATTTTAGTGAAAATTTACAAAGTATTTCAGCATTTTAAATGCTTAGCAGTTTCTTGCCATGGGAAAAGGAGAAGCTTTTTTCAATTATAAATTTACAGTGACAGATAAATCATTGAGATGACAAAGGCTAGGCCATTTTAAATTTCATATGTATATATAGTGTTCTGATCCCTGGATATACCGTAAGAGTAGAGTCTATAGAAGCTACCAGAACATAATAATAACTTACATTTGTAAAACAAGTGTCACAACATGTTTTCATATGCTTTATTTTGCTTTCTAAACATAGTTGTTTTTCCTTATTATAATAGAAATACATGTGCATTATAGAAAAATTAGAAAACACAGACACATAAATGGAAGAAAAATAAAATCTGTTACTCTGAGTTAAACTCTTTGGACACTTTGAGTTTAGTTTCATACCATCCCCAGACACCCATGTGTGTAGATCATATACATAAAATTTTTACTTGCTTGTACACTTAATAGTTACATTTTACACACCATTATATACTAGTAGCTATATTTTTTATTTTTACAACATTGTTTTTAACAGCTGTATAGTACTTTATTATGTCAGTATAGTCTAATTTATTTAATCAGTTTCTGTTATTGGATAGTTGATTGTTTCTAACATTTTGTTATTACAATCAACACACTGGTAAATATCCATTTACATACAACTTTCTGTGCTTTCTTAATTATTTCCCGAGGCTAAATTTCCAGAAGAGGAAAATCCAGGACAAAGTTCTGGGCATTTTTAAGTCTGATAATTACTGCCAAGTTGTCCTCCACAAAGTCTTATAATTTGCACTCTGACCAAATACATATGAGACCAAATACACTCTTTCCTCACTAATAGAAATTAAACTATTAATTTGCATTGTCTCATTCTGATTCTTATAATAATTGTGATGTAGACAGAACAGATGAGGAGAAATGTTAATTGTCACACATCTAGAAAGAAACAGGACTGGAACTCAAGTTTTCTGACTTGCCATATCACATATTTCTTTTTTTTTTTTTTTAACATCTTTTTTGGAGTATAATTGCTTTACAATGGTGTGTTAGTTTCTGCTGTATAACAAAGTGAATCAGCTATACATACACATATATCCCCATATCTCCTCCCTCTTGTGTCTGCCTCCCACCCTCCCTATCCCACCCCTCTAGGTGGTTACAAAGCACCGAGCTGATCTCCCTGTGCCATGTGGCTGCTTCCCATTAGCTACCTATTTTACATTTGGTAGTGTATATATGTCCATGCCACTCTCTCACTTCGTCCCAGCTTACCCTTCCCCCTGCCCGTGTCCTCAAGTCCATTCTCTACGTCTGCATCTTTATTCCTGTCCTGCCACTAGGTTCTTCAGAACCATTTTTTTTTAGATTCCGTATATATGTGTGAGCATACGGTATTTGTTTTTCTCTTTCTGACTTACTTCACTCTGTATGAAAGACTCTAGGTCCATCCACCTCACTACAAATAACTCTTTTATATCACATATTTCTTGCCGTCGTGCTGTCAATGACGGCAATTCCAAGTGAACGGTCAGGAAAGAACCTCTAGCAGGAATTCTTACACGCCACAGCCTGACTCATGTCTGTGTTGCTGGCAGTGCCCTGGCCTCCAGCCATTGGACTGTGGGTGGCACAGTTCTTGTGTTCTGAGGAAAAGGCCATGTGGTCACCCTGCTTGTCCAGGCCAGCACTGAAGCCAGTGGGAAAGGGAGGAGGAAAGAAAGTTAGAGGCAAAGAGGCAGTGGAGGGTGACCAAATTATAGACCTTGTAACAGCATGTCCCTAAAACCTTTTGAGTCTTGCCCCATTTTATGAGTAAAATAATCCAGGCCATCCATCTGACCTGAATATTTTAAATTAGTGAGTTTATTTTTATAATTTTTTTAATTGTAAGATTCACATAAATAGGATTCTGTTTCTGTTTTCATTTATACAAGTTATTCAAGGATCCAAATTCTCATAAGTGAAACAGAGGAGGTGGTGAAGGAAAAAAATTCTCTTTTGAATAGAAAGATATAAAAGTGGGATTGTTTTAATAAGAAATTTATTTATTTATTTATTGGCTGCGTTGGGTCTTCGTTGCTGTGTGTGGGCTTTCTCTAGTTGCGGCGAGCGGGGGCTACTCTTCGTTGTGGTGCCTGGGCTTCTCATTGTGGTGGCTTCTCTTGTTTCGGAGCACAGGCTCTCAGAGCACGGGCTTCAGTAGTTGTGGCACGTGGGCTCAGTAGTTGTGGCTTGCGGGCTCTAGAGCGCAGGCTCAGTAGTTGTGGTACACACGCTTAGTTGCTCCGCGGCATGTGGGATCTTCCCAGACCAGGGCTCGAACCCGTGTCCCCTGTGTTGGCAGGTGGATTCTTAACCACTGTGCCACCAGGGAAGTCCCAAAAGTGGGATTTTTTAATTTTAATTTTTTGTATCATATCATTTAGTAAATTTAAATCAAGTTTAAAGAAAATTAAAAAAAAATAGAATAGCGATGTGTTTAATCATACAGTTGTTTGCCAAGTTCTAAAAAGTATTTGGCTATAGAATTGTGTTAGAAAACTGTTGTGCAGAAGTGCAAGCAGCATTTGTTAGGGGCTAATAAACCAGATATACTAGTAGGTGTTGTAGGGTTAGTAAGATGAAATAGTTACAGGCTCTGTCCTCAGCAGCCATCTTGTAGTGGCCAGAAGGTTGCTCCAGGAAGCTTTCCAGACCGTTAAAATCTGTCCTCTGATCACTAAACCTACTTCATAGATTGAAGTCATCTATTTACTTGTCTGTTATACCCACTAGACTGTGAGTCCCTTGAGGGAAGGAACTGTGTTCTGCTGCTTACTGTGTCCACCATGAGAGGCTGTATAGAAGAGGGGTCATAGAAACTTAATACAACACAACTATACCAGAGGAAACATAACATCATATTTTACCATGTTGGGGGAAGGAATTATTTTTTGATTATTATGTTCACTACCTCTCAAAAATATTGGGCTATATACTTTTCAAATTTATTAAGGTAAGATGATATATTATTAAATTTCAGTTCTTATTAATTTTGCAAACTTGGTCATATCATTTATGTTCTCAGTTTTTCTCATCTGCAGAATAAGGGTGTTAGACCAGACCAATAATTCTCAACTGATGTTGGGGAAACCTATCCCAATATTCAGGGATGGAGTAGAACACCTCAGAATCTTAGGATATTGTGGTTTGAGAAAACATACTCAGTATCATTATATAATTTTAAATTTGTAAAATAAAAAGAAAGGCTCTATTTCTATAATATTAAACAATAGAAAAAAGAAGTATCCTGGAAAATGTTGGCATCCAGGCTTCTCAGAGGTTGTGGGACAACTCTTCCCAGGAAGTTGTATAAGAAACTCTAAGGTAGGTGTGGGAAGGGTCATAATTTACATTTTTTATGGCTTTCAATGAGTTCAGTAAAGTTAAGAGACACTGCACTAATCCAGAGAAGCTCCAGTCACCTAGGATTTCATCGTGGATGACATAAATGTTGTTTTTCTTTGCATGTGTTGGCAAAGTTAAGTCACCTTTGTTTTTTTTTTTTTTAACTTATTTTGAAGAGAGGCAAAATCTGTAGATCATATTAATATTAGGCTGAGAAAGATAAAGAGGATAAGAAAACCAATCAGACTGAGTTATTGAAGAATTGATGTATAGAACTGCTCTTACTTCTTGGACTCGCCCACATGATCCAGGAAAGGCTGATGGTTTAGTTTAATTGTAGCAAGATCTTGTGAGAGAACTGAAACCCAGCATAGTGGATTTGGGTGATGGGGTGCTGTATTTTTAAGGGACCTCAGGCTGTGTTCTCGTAGTGCTTGGGGTCTTATTTGAAGGAGTTTTTTAAGGGTTAAGTACTTGCTGTTTGGCATCTGAATGACTTCCCCCTGCAATAAAGTGCTTCCAGGTCAAAATCGACTTGATTTTCATATAACTTTCTGGTTGTGAGTATCCACATCACAACAAAAGTATAAAATGATTAAAAATGCCCAGTACAAACTAAAAACAAATAAAGATTGAAATGCCACCCCATTGCGGGAGTTGATAAAAAAGTCAGTTCTTGCAATCTCCTCTTCTCTGGGGCTCTCTCAGATGGATAGTGAAGGAGATAGCTGTGCTTTTTATATGTTGTGACTTTTGGAGGCCTGGTCCATGCCTTCAACCCCCGGTCCCTCGATGACTTGGCCACACTCCTGTGGTCACAGGAGTCAACAGTATCCTGACATCCTCAGTTACAAGCCAACCTGGGTTACTTTCACCTTCCATTTTGCCAGTGTGTCCCTCAGATACGCAGAAGCAGAATCCGTTTGTCCTCTCTTGTGGTATTTTAAGCTCTGATTCTAAACTACTGCATAACTTTCGACTAAGTTAGGGCATAGTTCAATTTGGGGCATGGTCCACAGATTTAGAGTAGCATTTTTAAAATTCGACTTTTTGACCTAAATCTTTAAGTACCTCTCAGTTTGGGTGTTCTGAAAAGCAGATGTCAAGGTAGATTAGATGAGCAAGAGATGTGGGGGGAAACATCGTGAAGGAAAAAAGGGAGGGAGCACGAATAGGCCAAGAAGAGCCTTGAGTCCTTGATGCAGGTCTGTGAAAGGAGAGAGGGAAGGGAGGATTGGGTTGGAAGGAGCCTCAGACCACAGTGTAGTTCTGAGGAAGTCTCAGCCCGGCTAGTGAGGCGCCCTGAGCTCTCTGAGCTCGAGTGTCCCATTAAAGGAATCCTGTGTCAGGCTGAAGTGGCCTGGGCCTACTGCCGCCACCGTGCTCTGTCATTGTCTGGGGGCGGCCAGTGGGAAGTGTGATCTAACTTGAACGCTGCACTGGATCCACAAGTGACCATTTGAGGCTGTCCGTCAGCTATGTTCCCTGCAGCAGGTCCTCTGGAAGGGAGAGTTGAAAGGGGTACCTCCACAGCCACTGAAGTATCCAAAGGTGGCACCTTAAATCTCAGGGTCCTCAGCAGAACTTTCTAAAGGTTATTGGCGTTATTCTTTCTACTCTCCACTCCCATCTCCTGCCAAACTCATGGCAATTCCTTCCATTCCTAGACTGTCAATACCCACAGAGCAAGCTTAGATAGGGAAGCTACACCTCCAGGGGCTCACTTTTGTTGGTTTTTACTTCCTAGCCAATAAAATCATTCCTTAAAAAAAAATCCTAATTGTCCACAAACATTTCAGTGGTGAAATTCCCAGCACTGTGTTAAATACAGAGGACACGAGATAAATAATACACCTCAAAGGACTCATACCCTAGAGAGGGTGATGCACAAATTAGCATACATTTTAATAATGTGATAAATAGAGGAATAGATTGAACACAGAAGAGAACTAACTTGACCAGTCTGGGTGAAGTCTGAGCAGAGTCTCCAAGGACAAATACAACTTAGACAGAAAAGGCAGGCGGAGGCAAGTCTAGGCAAAGGCAAGAAAGTATGAAGAACAGACTATAAGAAACATGGTGTTCCTGGAGGATAAAGGAAAGGCTTATGAGGTAGGCAGGATCCAGATTTATGCTTGGGAACTTGTACTTGATTGTGTTAGCCATGGTCACCTGTGTGTTTTGATTGTGTTAGCCATGGTCACCTGTGCATTTTACAAGTGTGGCAGAGGATTTGGATGGGCAAGACGAGAGAACAGTAGGAAGCCACTGCCTGTCAACTATTTATTTCCATCCATTGGAGGACAAGAGTCCTGGGGAAAGATTGCCTGCTTTGCATACAAAAGACGTGGGTTCTAATCTCAGCATCACAGTTTACCATAGTTTTTAGGCGAGTCATGTAACTCTAGAAATGGAAGTTTCTGTTACTTAAAAACTGGCAATCATGTTACTTGCCCTGACTCCTATTGAGTTGTCGTGAGGATCAAGTCGGTTGAGACAGGCCTCTATGAAGGTACTTTGCAAACTTTCAGCACTGTAAAAAATTAAGGGGCTGTTGTTATGTGCTGCTCAGGAAGTAACAGGCACCTGGGAAAACCCACAGAGTGTGGTTTTGTAAGAAGTTGCTCAGCCTCCAAGAGAGAAAATGCCTGGCTTAACATTGGCCAAGAGGAACATGTCTGGGAAATTACGACATGGGGGAAAGCAAGTGTGGCTTTCTGTTTTGTTTTCAGAGATTACAGTTTCTTGTCATTCTCATTGTTTACCCTACCTCACCCAGGGTGGTTTTGAAGTGAGAGGAAGCTGAGGCAGGGAGTATTAATAAGGTAAAGCAGATGGTTAAAATTTACTTGGTGTAACAAATAGAAACTGAACAACTTTAATGTTGGGAAGATAGTAAGCTAGACATTGGTTACATAAATGGGCACATGTGTAGGGATGGAAAACAAATTCAGCTTTATCAGAAAATTCTCTGACTTCCCAGGAGCCTCATGGGGTCCTCATCCTCTCACAGTGTCAGGGAGAAGTAGCAGTACAATATCAAATAAATAAAACTTGCCCTAACACTTCTCTTCTGGACAAATTTTTAAAAAAATTCTTTCTCTTATTAGCTCTCTTTTGTTGACGGTTTGTTTGATTCTTAATGAAAAAAACCACTATCATCGACATACTCACTGTTGGTGAGACTCAGAGGCCAGGCCTTTGACATATATTATCAATATATGTCCTTATAAATATATTACATATTATAAAGGTATGAAAAAAATCTCTATTTAAACAATTCTACTTACAGACCTTTCCTGGAATACCATTGATCTCCTAAAAGAATTGACTATTCTATGAAGAAACTCTTGTTTTTTTTTTTTTTTTTTTGATAGAGGAATCCACAGGAATAGCTGCATGTGAGTTGAGACAATTGGTTCCTATAGGGGACTTGTTGGCAAAAATGTTAATTATTTTTTCTTGAATACACATATGATAGGTTGATCTTTGCCAATTTAAAATAAAAAAACTAAGGGACTTTTTAAACTTGTATGACCTATGAGAGATGTTTTGGAGAACAGAGTGGCTAAGTTAGAGATCGATTCATTTGATACCAACATCACCCACTTTTGGCTTTCTCTTACTGAATTTTACAGGTGGAAAGCTAAAAATAACTTTAACTTTGGTGAGCAACCTGGCCTCGGTCATGCAAATGCAAGTATTAATTTTTTTTATCGCTGTGTAACAAATCATACAAATTTAGTGGCTTAGAATAACATATATTGGCGTATAGTTTCTACAGATCAGAAGTGTGGGCATGGGGTAGCTGGAGCCTCTGCTCAGGGTTTCACAAGGCTGAAATCAAAATGTTAGCCAGGGCTTCACTTTCAGAGTTCTCTTCCAAGCCCACTGGTTGTTGGCAGAATTCAGTTACCTATAGCTGTGAGACTGAGGTCCTTGTTATCTTGCTGACCATCAGTCGGGTCGTTCCCAGCTCCTAGAAGTTTCTTGCACTCTTTGCTCTGTGGCCCCCTCCACAACATGGCAGTTTGCTCTTCAAGACCAATAGGAAAATGTCTCTGGCTTTGAACTTCTGACTTCTTTTAAGGGCTCACTTAATTAGGTCAGGCCCACTCGGGATAACACCCCCTTTTGATTAAGTCACAGTCAGCTGACTGGAGACCTTAATTACATTTGCAAAATCCCTTTTTGCCGTATAATAGAACACAATCGTGGAAGTGCTATTCCATTGTATTTACAAGTCCTGCTCGTACTCAAGAGGGTCTTGTACAGCGCATGTACCTCAGGAGCAAGAATCTTGGGGGCCGTTTCAGAATTCTGCCTACCACAATGTGCCATTTATAGATAGAAGTAACCAAGGTGAGGTAGGGAGATCGTACCGTTCAGCAAGCACAGTGGCATTGATGCTGCTTTTAAAAAAGGAGAGTTTCTGTTTCTGTTTCCTAGTGCCACGTGTGCCAAGGAGTGAGAAGTAGCAGAAAAGGGTTTTTTTTTTTTTTTTTTTTTTTCGCTAGAACGACTAGCAAAAATGTAGTTGAGCATTTTTTCTGGACAGCTTTGTCCTGTGTTTTCCTTGGTAACATTCCTTGGTTCTTTGGTCCTCCCATAGATGGTATAAGCTAATGATTACTTAAATCTCTTTCTGCTTAAACTAGCTATAGTGAATGCTTTTATCTGCAACATAAAGCCTTGATTGATACAACAGGGTCAATAATGACCTCTTTTTATATATCCATTAAATGTGTGTCATTCTGTATTGCCTGTATAGATACATAGAACTTTAGAGCAGGAAGGACACTTTCAGATCTAGAACTTTTAAAAATATATTCTATAGAACACTTGTAATAGAGTCTAGGATATGGGGATAGTTTTTTGGGGAAAAAATATTCGATAGATCTGCCAGCTTGGAATACACCATACACACTTAGAGGTTATGATACTCATTAGCATATGAAAGACTGAGAGATGCTACAGAAAAAAAAATACAACCCAGTCCAAAACCATTAGACTTTTCTTGATCCAACAAAGGTTTCCCAAGCCAAGGCCCCAAAAGGCTTCCCTGGTGGTGCAGTGGTTAAGAATCCGCCTGCCAATGCAGGGCACATGGGTTTGAGCCCTGGTCTGGGAAGATACCACATGCTGCAAAGCAACTAAGCCCGTGTGCCACAATTACTGAGCCTGCGCTCTAGAGCCCACGAGCCACAACTACTGAGCCTGCGTGCCTCAACTACTGAAGCCCGCGTGCCTAGAGCCCATGCTCCGCAACAAGAGAAGCCAGTGCAATGAGAAGCCCGTGCACCGCAGCAAAGAGTAGCCCCCGCTCGCCCCAACTAGAGAAAGCCCGTGCGCAGCAACGAAGACCCAACACAGCCAAAAAAAAAGAAAAACTCAGTTCCATAAAAAAAACTAAGTCACCAAAGTCAGCTGGTGGGTTAGTGATAGACGGAGGGCTTAAAACTAAGCTAGCTAGGTTTTTCTGACTCCCAGAAACATGAAGCTTATTCCTTACATCTGTGTGAGAATTAAGCTTCAATGAATATAAACACAGTCTTATTAAGAAGTAGAAGATATAAATAGTTCCACCAGATATATTAGTGATGTCTCTATGAAACCTGTCATAGCTATTAAAGAAGCTTGGAATCTCACACATGCCCACCGCAGCAGGTGACTGCCAAGAGAGTGGACACGAAGAGGATGTTTCCCTGCCTCGCTGTTAATCGCACAATAGCCTTCCCTGGGTGCCAAGGCCAAGCGCTCCCAGACCACAGGCAAAAGGAGCTTGTGATTTAGGCTCCGGGACATTTTGGTAACTGTAGCAGTTATCCTCCATGCAGACATTTTGGGATTAGGGCTTGTTAGAAAATGAATTGTTTTAAAATAATTTCAAAAGGAAAATGAAAAAAAAGTATTAAGGTTACGACAAAAGGCAATATGGATCGTGTGCATAATAGAAACCTGATTCCCGGATCAGAACGCTTGTAAGTGCACGACTCTCCCACATTCCAAAACGTAAATCACATCGTACACATCTGACCCAGAGAGAAGAGGTTCCAGGAGGTGCATATCTTCAGCATGAGAACAAGGAACCATCAGTGTTACAAGCACAGCTCACAGTCAGCTGGCTGGCCTGACACACCTTGGCATTTATTGTTCCCCGAGGCCACGTGGCTGCATCATGAGAGGCAGGGGTGGATGTGGGTGTGCTGAAGCAGCTCCAGTCCGCAAGCTTCCCCCACCCACCTTTGCTGTTCTTGGAAGGAACTAAGATTCAATAAAGAATTTAGTCTCCATGACATGTTTACTATTGGGAAGGTTTCCCCTGCAGGGCAGAGAGGTAGGATAACAGGTTAGACTTCTTACATTCTCTACTGGGGCATCCCTTTCAGCAGCATAGTTTTTCCTTCCTTTTGGTAGCAGCATTTCTAAAAGGACTAGGGCACGGGTTCAAAACCAAAACCAAAACCCAGCAAACTATCCTCACAGCAATCTTTTGTAGCCACTGAGGCCCTTAAAAGAAAGAAAATGGTAAACAAACCCAGCCATTAAATGAGTCATAAAGGGACTCACACGACCACATACCACCACCACAATTCTATGGGAAAAGTTTCCACGTACGTGAGTATTCTCTGGGGTTTGTGGTATTCCTCAGAGCTTGGACTGAGGCAGGACTGTGCAGTACCCTGTGAAAGGCTCCAGGCTTTGTGGGGTTACCTTTATTGTGCTTGAGGAGTCAGAAGAAGGCAAACTCAGGAGCTTGGGTAATGGCATAGGCAATGGCATTTAGTCTTCCGTGCCTCGTGTTCAATAGACGTTTTCTGGCCTTTGTGGTTCAGCTGTTGAGCCTCCACCCAGATGCTTTCAAACTAAAGCTGTTAGGCCAATGGAAGTGGGTTGTGTGGATACTCTTGAGGACTACAAAAGAGATCTTGTTTCTAGTAAAAAACGGCAAAGCAAGCATGCAAGGAATGGGATGTATTTCAGCTTTTAACTATTATTCCGGGACATGCTTACGGACGAGCAAAATAATTGGCAAAAGAGGTTTCAAGCTCAAAAAGTTGGCATATTTGTTAATCAAGAAGTAAATAATATTTTCCTCTTCTGTTGTCCTCAAAACTGGGCTCCAACTATATTTAGTCTATAATTGATAAGATGTAATGAATATTTTAAGCAGAAAGATTTAAAATGTGATCACCCCCATGCTTCGTCAGATCGTATACAATCAGGACAGAGTTCTCCTGTGAGAGAGAGCATGCACACTGGATGCAGATGGAGGTACAGATATATTTCCATTCTATCAATGGGATAAAATATTTACAGCAGGCAGGGATGTCCAGAAAACTCTAAAAATCCAAGTTGTTTGCTGTCTGTACAAGGCTTCTGCCTTTCAGTATTACACAAAGGGTCTCTAGGAAGAGTCTGGTACCTACTCCCCAATTACAGGATGACATGACATTCACTGTATGAGGAGCTCATTCGTTAGCATATTCTTTATTGTAAGAAGTATGGGTTCACTTCTCCCTGTGAGTTGTTTATGACAAATTTGTATTAAGAAATGACTTTGAAACAGTAAGGTTTCCAGACCTGTGATGGTATAGGAGACCATATTTTCATTCCTGTTCTTTCTGTTGTCTGATAGCTTGAATTCATTTCAATCAACCAAAACCAAAATGAAATCAATTCCTTTAAAACCTTTGATTTATAATAACTTGAAGAATAAAAAGGAAGATGTGTTGGAGGTTCCCAGTAGAATGGACGGGTGTTTTCCCCGTCACTGCCACACACCAGGGTCTCCAGTTCAAACTCCAGGAAGGCGACAACAAAGGTGTTGAGGGTGTGGATAAAGTTCCCCAATTATTTTTCTTTTCTTTTCTTTCTTCTTCTTCTTTTTTTAATCAGGCTGTAACCTTAAATGAATGTCTTTCTGGTCCAAAGCAGGAATGACTGCTAAGGATTTCAAATGACCACTCAAACAATTTTATCGGGCACAGTCATGGACAGACTTTTGATAAGTGAGTGGGGAAAGCTGATAGCCCTATTTCAAAGCAGGCCAGACTAAGGTGGCTCCCAGGAATTTTCAAGGAAACACTCTTAAACGTCGCCTATAGCCTGCGGTGGATGCCTTTGTCCTGTACTTTGGACTCTTCACTGCTATCCTAACAGGTGAGGCCCCAGATGCAAATATTTGGTTTGACCCTTTCTTACTGTAAACACTGCAGCCCTCAGTATGACGTGAAGTATAGAATTTATGGCTATTTGCTCAGACATTATCAAAGCAATTATAAATTCTACTTTCTTGTTATTTCTCAAGGTTCACTAGCCTGGTTGCCATTTTGGGGAAGGAATTTGGTCAAGGTACGTGAATAGAAAGTTCGGGGATGACAAATAGCAATAGTACAAATGAACCTCAGGACTCAGCATTTACATTCAGACACAAAGTTAGAGCATGGAGGACTCTTCCAGTGAATCCAGATTTCACATCAGCTCAATAAGTAATGAGCTCAATAGGGTATACATCAAAATGAACCTCCACACAAGTTTTTCCTCTCTACTTTTTGTTCATGACCGCGTGTGATGGTTCTTCACCACCTTCTTTGTTGCTTGAATCTCATCTTGTATTTTTTTTTAACTTTTTTCCCCCTTTTTCTGTAAGCAAAGAAAAAGCCTCTCCCTGTAGATTTCAAGCATCATCAGCGTAGGTCCATTTGGTATGAAGACATGGTTCAGCAAGTAGAAAAAGCATGAATTGTGGAATCAGCCTAGCTGCTTTCAAATTCTGGTTCTTTCACTTACTAACTGAAAACATTGGGAAGGTAATTAACTTCTCTGTCTCCAGTACTTCATCTCTCAGAGATAGTATCTACTTTTCACTTTGTTTAGGGATAAAACAAGAATATCAAGCCCACAGCCCAGATTCAGTTCCTCAATACATTTTTTTCCTTCTCTTGTATTTCTGTGATATCTGCTTGCCCCAGCACTTTCTGCTCGCACTTAGTATATAACAGGCATTTAAACATGTTAGTTAAATATAGTAGAAATATATATGCTGTTTGAGAGCGGATTGGAAGGTTTAGAAACTGTCAGTTTGTAAGAGTTTGGAGAGACTCAGTTCTTAAAAAGCCTGCCTTCCCCTGGATCAGGGATCAAGAGGTTGTTATTTCTTGCTGAATGCTTCTCAAGGTAGTTGCCTTAGCTCCCTACTTTCCTGTGTAGACACAGCCTTAATATTCTATCCACATTGGTATGTTTAAATCTAGAAATAGTTTCGTCAAGAGGCACGTGGAGTAGAAGAAGAAGATAAAGGGAGAAAATCAGGGAGAAGGAAAATGAAGAGCAAAGTCCTAAGAAGCAAACTGAATGAAATAAATTTAAAACAACAAAATTCCATTTAAGCAATATGATTACTGTAGCATAGAAGCGGTGAGGTCAAAGACTTGGGTAGACATGATCAAGTCTAGTGCAGGCTTGGGTGTTGAGTGACGTCAGCAAATGTAGATTTCCCCAGTGAATTAGAAAGTTGAGGGATTGGGCAGAAAGTTTAATAAATAAAAGGAATCAATCCTGCAATCTGAAAATACAGACGTGCACGGCTGAGTTAGACGTATAAAAGACTTGTTGAAATACAGAAGCTAATAAGGGGCAGCGTAGAGAAGCAATGCCATTTGAGTTACTGATTCAAACCCTGAGACGGGCTCATTGGGGAGAGTTTTGTATGATATATGTATCTATCATAGATAATATTTTAATATTGCTGTGTGTGTTGATATTGGGATCTTCTTTTCATCAGCTCTGTATGTCACTCAGCTCTTGTTCCTCTCAAGGACATTATTACCCATTAAAACACCATAAACATACTTTAATAAAAATCTCTAAGTTAGGGCTTCCCTGGTGGCGCAGTGGTTGAGAGTCCACCTGCCGATGCAGGGGACACGGGTTCGTGCCCCGGGAAGATCCCACATGCCGCAGAGCGGCTGCGCCCGTGAGCCATGGCCTATGGGCCTGCGCGTCCGGAGCCTGTGCTCCGCAGCGGGAGAGGCCACAACAGTGAGAGGCCCACGTACCGGAAAAAAAAAAAAATATATATATATTTTCACTAGAGGCAAAATGAAGTTATTGCCTGTGAGATCCTAAATTCTTAAGATAAATATGTAAAATCTAAGGTCTATATAATACACTGATATTAGAAGCAAGATTTTGATACCTATATCCCTACTCCTAGTTGGAAAGGTGTTTTTTTTTTTTTGTGGTACGCGGGCCTCTCACTGTTGTGGCCTCTCCCATTGCGGAGCACAGGCTCCGGACGCGCAGGCCCAGCGGCCATGGCTCACGGGCCCAGCCGCTCCGCGGCATGTGGGACCCTCCCAGACCGGGGAACAAACCCGCGTCCCCTGCATCGGCAGGCGGACTCCCAACCACTGCTCCACCAGGGAAGCCCCCGGAAAGGTGTTTTTTAATAGTTGCTTGAAGCCACTTAGATACTGGTTTGGTGTAAGGAGAAGGAAGTACCATGTAAAAGCTTCATCATTGGGTGTACGCTGTACTTAGGAGCTAGCTTAGACCACGCTGTGGAACAAAACAGACAAATGTTTTGTATATCATTTGAATTTGGTGTGTATAACATTTTGATCTGGTGTATCCCGAAAAATCATAGACTGAGGTGTACCCTTTTACAGGAGAACATATCAGAATTAATATTGGATTAATGGTTTGGGGGAGGGGGAGGAAGTAGGAGTTATTATCCTCCCATCTCTATTCCTGTGCAACTGAAATTGGTCAAAAAATTTATTCAAAGTTGACAAGCTCGAAAAAATTATTTAAACTGCAGGAAGGCAAATGTAAAGGCTGACATTGAAGGATTGCTATGGGCTTTGCCCTGAGCCTGCTCTCCATTTGGGAATTAGAGGCATTTAAAGATAGCACGTATACCTGGATTAGCCTGAAGTGCCTTTCCCAGACTGTTTCTGCAGGGAGATGGGGGTCAATGTTTCCTCCCTGTGCACAGAAGGGTCAAACCACGAACACATTTTTTTTTTCTAGGAAATGGATTTTGATTATGTTATGAAAATGAGTGCGAACATTTGTCTTTCGCTGTTTCTCATTGGTTCTCCATAGGCACAGACTCCGAATGACAAGTCAATATTTAATTATAGACTTCATGACCTGTTTTGAATATTTAAAAGACAGACCTTAAGAGTTAGTAGCTGCTTGTCCAGGGTGTACAGTGCACTAAAAGCGAAAAGTAAAAAGTAGCTCTAAGCTGTTTTTACAATAATTTGGGAAATTAAATGAGAATAAAAAGTCTATGCCCAAGGTTTATGTTTGTTTCTTCTTCCTGTGCTTCTTTTTTCTTAAATCTAACAAATTTCTTAATAGGTTTGTCCAGAGGCAATGACAAAGTAGGGGGTGAGAAGGAAGTATAGGAAAGCTGGCAAGGAATCAGCAAAAGGGAAAACAAAAAGGAAATTCATAATGAACAATCTTAACTACTCACATTTGAAGTAATAAAACTGCATCTAAGTTGATGTGAATATTGAAAAACCCAATGAAATCAAAGGTGCAGGGGTAACTTGTTTGCTCAAGTATGGAAGCTAATGTACTATTAGTTAATATACAACTGATCTAACATGCTCTCTGAACTCTAGCAGAATTCTTAATTTTATTTCAGTTTTAGCTCTAGTTCAGTTTAGTAAATATTAGTTGAGCATTTGCTGTGTTATAGACACAGCCGGAAACTGGTGACCTCACGTAAGCCCTGAAAGAATTCCAGTGTAGTTGAAGAGATGACAAGTAAGCAGAAACTTTTGCTATAATAAAACAGGATGCTGTAAGATAAAAGGGTATAATAGACATGATTGCTAATTTAAAAATATTTTTTGTTTAAATCCAATTTGAAGGATGTAATGGCCAGATGTAGGATGAACTAGGACCTTGGAAATAGCTAAGCATAGTGGTGAATCCTAAAGGACTCTGCCCTTCTGTGACTGAGCAAATTACTTTATTTGTAAAAGACTCACTATGTTTAAAATACAGGCATTTTCTTTTAAAATACATATGTCATATAGTAATTCTGAAGCTCAACCACTGTTACGTATTATCATGATTATATGCAATTATTAGTTATTGAACTAATACTATTTCGCCATGTTTACATAAAACTATGGAAAATAATTAGATCCAAGCAGTAGATCATAGAATGCTTTAACTTTATACACTGTGGGTTTATGAAATATATGTTTAGTCTTCCAAAATATCCAGATGTTTGGCTTTTCCTGGAAAAATTGCTGCTTGTGTTTCTCTCTTTTCATTCAGATGCTTTGGCACCACATAGACTTTAATGTTTCTGTTGTCAAGATGTGATTAGAACTTTCTAAATTATTGTCTATGGTGTTCAGCATTATTTATGGTCGCATTAGATCTGACATCACACATTTAATAGTCGCTTCAGAGTTTTTAAGATTTTCGTACCATACAAAATTTGATGCCAAAGCTTTTATAGCAGATGTGTTCAATAGGAAAAACCTTTATGAGAAATTCCCATCTGCATATTAGTCATCTCCCATCAATGTGCTTCTTCCTGATCCAGTTTATGTCTGCCTCCTCCAGCCTCCAGAGTTAAGGCACCTTTGGCCAGTCATGGCCATGCTGGCTGCATTAGGAGTTAGGCATTACAGGGTCTGGCCCTGTCTTCGGGCTCACTTGTCACCTCCTCTCACAGGCTTTGGACCTACCTTCACCTCTCCCCAAGCACCTCCAGCTATGGCTGGGTCTCTCTCTGGTCCCAGGGGACCCTGTCCCGAGATCCTCCACCAGCAGTCCCACCAGCCTGAGTGCCAGCGCTTTTGTTTTTCTCTTTTCAAACCAAGTGTTCTCACATAAACCTTTATTTTTTTAATTTAATTTTTTATTTATTTTTATTTCTTTGAAACCTTTATTTTTGAGGGTTTATCATTTAGTGTTCTTTCCCAGGTTCTGTGGGAAATACATCCATATCTCTCAAATTTGTTAACTTCATTGGACTCTCCCAAATTTCTTAAAGACTCATTTTGTCTGAAAAAACCTTTTGGAGTCTCCCCTGTCCCTTCGGTGTGACTCATCAATGGAATCTCCCTGTTTTTCCTTGCCTGGATGTTAGAGTGTAGCATAAGCCCACCAGGAATTTCCATAACTTCTTGTCCACTCTGAGGCTTACCAAGTGGTTGAGCTCACTTCCTCATTTCAGGGATTGTGGAACTAACTCAACAAAGAGCCAAAATTTAGAGTGGCTGTCCTTAGAATGATTTCCAAACAAAACTGTGAATGAGGTTGTTTGCCTAGAGATCTTATTCACCACTTGCCCCCCAATATTTCCCATGTTCAGATCAATAGGCTTTCCAAACAAGTTTTCCCCTTTCATCCTCCCCTCTCTGCCACATCTCCCATCAGTAACATTTCAGATCCCCTTAGCACTTTTATTAGTCCACAGGGCCTCTTCCTGAAGGTCACATTAAGATGTGTTAATAGTGGTTTAGTGGGTTTCCCTGCCAAGGAGTCTTTAAAAAACACACACTTTTCAATGAGAAGTGAAGTGAATGACCAATGCTCTCCTAAGCAGGGGAATTTTGTGCATGGGGGTATCTAGATGAAGAGTGAGTGTAAGGGTTTAGTGCTTTCCTGTACTCATCAAAAATACCCCAGACAAAGTCCCACTGTTTTTTGTTTGTTTGTTTGTTTTGTTTTTTAAACTGGTTTTGCCAGATATTTTATTTGTGCTTCCAACAGCACTCTGAATCTGAAAACTCAAACAATCCCCATGCCCGAGTAGGAGAATCAAGTCTGTTCAGCCCTGTCTCTTCCCCCAGGATTCCCTAGACATCGTTTTGAGTTTTGCAGACACAGCCCTTGACCCTTCGTTGCATAACTACCCTGGAGGGAGAGACGTTCTCTGCCCTTCGCATAACCTTGTTCTCTTTTAGACAAACAGCTCTGCAAGATTAAATACACTTGAGGGAGAGTGACATTACTGAGGAGACGATAGTTAGTTGTTCCCTCAAAATCCAATGGGCCGAGATCCAGGAACATTTGGGGAAATAGAAGTAACTCATTGCAAGCTAGCCAACCAGTGGCTTAAACTCTTTTACTTGGCGATTTCTTCTGAGCGTGTTGTTCAGTTGCCTTAAGATTCATCTTGATATTAACAGGCTATTTAGGATTTTAACAAGATTATTTAGAGACTCAAAACCTTTCTGAGCTCATTTAACAGATGAATTCTATCAGGATGGGCAAAGTGTAAGTGGCTCCAAAGTGAGGTGCACATTCCCCTTGATTTATTGAGGTACAGAGGGGAAATAATAAAAATATATAGATGAAAAAATAAATAAATAGATGAATCTTTAAATATAATCTTTTAAAAAATTCTATTTTTGTGAATGCTTTATATTGTTCATAACATATTGGTAGTACAGTTATGTAACTCATAAATAAAAACAGATATATTGGGGTACATGCTTATTTCTTTTTAACTAGTAAGAAGGAGGGATTTAGTAAGACAAGAGCACCTTGCCTTTAATACCCAACCCCCTCCAATCCATGCATTATAATGAAGGTGGGCTCTCCATGTAAGCAGTCTACCCAAGAAAATGAAGAGGTAGTCGTGCCTCACTCAGAATCCAAAGTTTATCTCTGAATTCTAGCCACCTCTAGAAGTGGAAGCTGGGTACAGTTACCTAGAGAGTCCAGTATTAGTTTAGATAAAGTTGAGGGCCGCTCTTGAAGGAAAACATTTCTTTTTTAAGCCAAGGCACTTTTTTTGCATAATCCTTTAGTATCATGACAGTCACACATCCCCACCAGATACTTATAAGTGCTCACAAGGGAGGGATTTGAGGAAGCCAGATGGGTGGAAATCGGAGTGCGGAGTATGGATGTTCATGAAGATTACCTACAATCTGTCCTCTCTAGGGGAGGAAAATTAGAGCTTGTCCTTCTTTAGACATCATAAAAGGGAACCCCCTGTGAGAGAAGAGGTTGCCTGCTTTGAATTGTCACAGAGGATGTTCTAGGCATAATTCCTGCCTGTCTGTTTCTTCAAAAGTTTCATCCCCAAGGGACACAATGTGGAGGGGAGGGGAAGAAATAGAAGCATTTCTTCTCTTTCTGCCTCAGCCTTCTTCAGCTGCAGAGGAAAGAACACGTTCCAGTTCTGAAGGCCTACATATCTGTTTTCAAATCGCTGCGGGGCTGCGTCACTGCACAACTTCATGTGCTCTGTTGCCATCAGAATCTAGGTGACCTGTAGCCCCTGGAGCTGTTCTCTGAGTGGCTGTCTGGGGGTGGGTGCCTGCCTGAGTCTCAATGCTTTGAGTTACTGGGTGTGTGATCTTGGATGCGTTGCTTATTCTCTCTACCGGTAAATGAGGTAATAATTCCTACTTCCCAAAGTTGTCACCTGCCTAGCATTCCTTGATTATCTTTCTTCACATTAGGATGTCACCTTTTGGACATCACTGATCAGGAGCCCTCCGTGGAGCCCCTTCCATGTAACTTCTCCCCTTTATAGTTTCATTTCTTCCTCACTAGCAATTCACTAAGAATTATTCCTAAAGCACTAGTTGTGCAGGATTAATAGCTGTGATATGAAAAATAAAAGAGGAGGTCGCCAGTAACTTTGGGATGTGTTGAGCCTGACAGATATGCCCAGGTCTCTTCAACAAGATGGGTGCAGTGCAGGGGACATCACACTTCAGGGTTTCCAAACTGTCTACTTTGGGGCATAAAACATTTATGCACAATAGCTCATGGGCCTGGAGTTCTGTGGAACTTACTTGAAGAAATATCATTCTTGCCCTAAAAGCATTAGAAAGATGCTGCCTTTCTCTTAGTTTTTCAGGTCCAAAGACTTGCTGTTTCTAACATCAGTTGAAGACTGATGTTAAGTCTACAACTGATGTTAAGTTAACCAGATTTAACTCTGGTTTCATTTCATTATTCCAAGTAACCTCACTCTAGTTCCTTAATCAAAAACCACCAGTAGTAAGACCATATCTATCATCGCCTTTTGGGACTGGGAGAATTTTAAACATCTTCTCTTCTTCATAATCACAACAATGTTCTTCTCTTTTCACTACCTTTAAGACATTAAACAAAGTAGAGAACAATCCTTGGAGTAGTCAAGAGATCAATTTTCCTATCGCATTCCATAAGTTCCTAGGATTTTATATATGCAGTGTGTAATTTTAACTTTCTATGCCTTTGATCACAAAATAGCTCCTTGTTCAAACCAAGCAATTTCTAAAGACATCAAAGACCATGTAAAAAAATATAATGTGAAAACTATTTGCCATAGATATGCCCTAGCTTACTAGCAACAAAGGAGAAATTACAGCATAATATATGCTGAAACCACAGGGGAAAGTGTGATTGTGGTGTCTATCTTTCATGTATTTCTATTCTAGAATATGAACGCTAATGTTGAGTAATTTAACCCCTTCTTTGTCATGTTTGCTGGTGTTTCCAGTTGAGGAGGCTGTCTCTTACACAAGCATCAGTGAACAAGCTGTTGCCTGTCAGGACAAGCCCAGGGGTGGCATTATTTGCATTTGTTGACCGATGACTCTTGGGAGCTGTAAAGACTCTGACCCACAGAGTGACTCAGAAAACCAGGGACCCATGTCATTCTGCTCTGGACTCGGCCATGCAGTGTAGCAGCGTCATGACTCAACAGCCCTGCAGCTCACTTAGCTGTCCTTTTCCTTGTCTTATGGTGCCATGAGTGAAACTCCCGGCAATTCAGAGTTCATACCCCAGCATCTCAGCATTTCCTCCTGTAGTTCTTGCTTGATCAGAGGCCGAGGACAACAGTATAATGATTCATAGCGCCTGCCTCCTGGCAATTAATCATTTTCCCAAAGTGGTGTTTTATTCTGGGAGAGGGGTAAAAAGTGTTGATTTGCTTCTTTAAAAAACAGTTTTAATTCAACCTTTCTGTTAACGTGGGGTTGGCTAGGGATACTTTGTCTCCATTTACAAATCCTTCTAAAAAATGTTTAAAAGCACTTTTGTTTCTTTAGCTTGGGATCCTTAAATGTATATTATCCATTGAGAATGGAATATGAAAATCCCATCATATTCTTTTTTTTAAAAAAGAAAAGGAAAAACCATTTTGGAAGTTGCTTCCGAGAGATTGTTTCAAGATGGCAGAGTAGAAGGACATGCTCTCACTCCTTCTTTTGGGAGCACCGGAATCACAACTAACTGCTGAACAATCATCGGCAGGAAGACACTGGAACTCACCAAAAAAGATACCCCACATGCAAAGACAAAGGAGAAGCCACAATGGGACGGTAGGAGGGGTGCAGTCACAAGAAAATAAAATCCCATACTGCTGGGTGGGTGACTCACAAACTGGAGAACACTTACACCATAGAACTCCACCCACTGGAGTGAAGGTTCTGAGCCACAAGTCAGGCTTCCAAACCTGGGGGCCTGGCAACAGGAGGAGGAATTCCTAGAATCAGACTTTGAAGGCTAGTGGGATTTGATTGCAGGACTTTGGCAGGGCTGGGGGAAACACAGACTCCACTCTTGGAGGGCACACACAAAGTAGTATGAGCGTCGGGACCCAGGGGAAGGAACAGTGAACCCAGGGGAGACTGAACCAGACCTACCTGCTAGTGTTGGAGGGTCTCCTGCAGAGGCGGGGGGTGGCTGTGGCTCACCGTGGGGACAAGGACACTGGCAGCAGAAGTTCTGGGAAGTACTCCTTGGCATGAGCCCTCCCAGAGTCCGCCATTAGCCCCACCAAAGAGCCCAGGTAGGCTCCAGTGTTGGGTCGCCTCAGGCCAAACAACCAACAGGGAGGGAACCTAGCCCCACCCATCAGCAGACAAGCAGATTAAAGTTTTACTGAGCTGTGCCCACCAGAGCAACAACCAGCTCTACCCACCACCAGTCCCTCCCATCAGGAAACTTCCACAGGCCTCTTAGATAGCCTCATCCACCAGAGGGCAGACAGCAGAAGCAAGAAGAACTACAATCCTGCAGCCTGTGGAACAAAAACCACATTCACAGAAAGACAGACAAAATGAAAAGGCAGAGGGCTATGTACCAGATGAAGGAACAAGATAAAACCCCAGAAAAACAACTAAATGATATGGTGATAGGCAATCTTCCAGAAAAAGAATTCAGAATAATGGTAGTGAAGATGACCCAGGACCTCGGAAAAAGAATGGAGGCAAAGATCGAGAAGATGCAAGACATGTTTAACAAAGATCTAGAAGAACTAAAGAACAAACAAACAGAGATGAACAATACAATAACTGAAATGAGAAATACACTAGAAGGAATCAATAGCAGAATAACTGAGGCAGAAGAATGGATAAGTGACCTGGAAGACGTAATGCTGGAATTCACTTCTGCAGAACAGAATAAAGAAAAAAGAATGAAAAGAAATGAAGACAGCCTAAGAGACCTCTGGGACAACATTAAATGCAACAACATTCGCATTATAGGGGTCCCAGAAGGAGAAGAGAGAGAGAGAGAAAGGACCCAAGAAAATATTTAAAGAGATTATAGTCAAAAACTTCCCTAACATGGGAAAGGAAATAGCCACACAAGTCCAGGAAGCGCAGCGAGTCCCATACAGGATAAACCTAAGGAGAAACATGCCGAGACACATAGTAATCAAATTAGCAAAAATTAAAGACAAAGAAAAATTATTGAAAGCAGCAAGGGAAAAATGACAACGTACAAGGGAACTCCCATAAGGTTAACAGCTGACTTCTCAGCAGAAACTCTACAAGCCAGAAGGGAGTGGCATGATATACTTAAAGTGATGAAAGGGAAGAACCTACAACCAAGATGACTACCCAGTAAGGATCTCATTCAGATTCAGTGGAGAAATCAAAAGATTTACAGACAAGCAAAAGCTAAGAGAATTCAGCACCACCAAACCAGCTCTACAACAAAGGCTAAAGGAACTTCTCTAAGTGGGAAACACAAGAGAAGAAAAGGACCTACAGAAACAAACACAAGGGCTTCCCTGGTGGCGCAGTGGTTGAGAGTCCGCCTGCCGATGCAGGGGACACAGGTTCATGCCCCGGTCCAGGAAGATCCCATATGCCGCGGAGCAGCTGGGCCCGTGAGCCATGGCCACTGAGCCTGCGCATCTGGAGCCTGTGCTCCACAACGGGAGAGGACACAACAGTGAGAGGCCCACATACCGCAAAACAAACAAACAAACAAAAACAAACACAAAACAATTAAGAAAATGGTCATAGGAACATACATATTGATAATCACCTTAAACATGAATGGATTAAATGCTTCAACCAAAAGACACAGGCTTGCTGAATGGATACAAAAAGAAGACCCAAGTATATGCTGTCTACAAGAGACCCACTTCAGACCTAGGGACACATACAGACTGAAAGTGAGGGGATGGAAAAAGATATTCCATACAAATGGAAATCAGAAGAAAGCTGGAGTAGCAATTCTCATATCAGACAAAATACACTTTAAAATAAAGAATGTTATAAGAGACAAGGAAGGACACCACATAATGATCAAGGGATCAATCCAAGAAAAAGATATAACAATTATAAATATGTATGCAACCAACATAGGAGCACCTCAATACAAAAGGCAACTGCTAACAGCTATAAAAGAGGAAATCAACAGTAACACAAAAATAGTGGGGGACTTTAACATCTCACTTACACCAATGGAGAAATCATCCAAACAGAAAATTAATAAGGAAACACAAGCTTTAAATGACGCAATAGACCAGATAGATTTAATTGATATTTATAGGACATTCCATCCAAAAATAGCAGATTACACTTTCTTCTCAAATGTGCATGGAACATTATCCAGGATAGATCACATCTTGGGTCACAAATCAAGCCTCTGTAAATTTAAGAAAATTGAAATCATATCAAGCATCTTTTCTGACCACAACACTATGAGATTAGAAATGAATTACAAGGAAAAAAACATAAAAAACACAAACACATGGAGGCTAAACAATACATTACTGAATAACCAAGAGATCACTGAAGAAATCAAAGACAAAATCAAAAAATACCTAGAGACAAATGAGAATGAAAACATGATGACTCAAAACCCGTGGGATGCAGCAGAAGCAATTCTAAGAGGGAAGTTTATAGCTATACAAGCCTACCTCCAAAAACAAGAAAAATCTCAAATAAACAATCTAACCTTACACCTAAAGGAACTAGAGAAATAAGAACAAACAAAACCCAAAGTTAACAGAAGGAAAGAAATCATAATGATCAGAGCAGAAATAAATGAAATAGAAACAAAGAAAACAATAGCAAAGATCAATAAAACTAAAAGCTGGTTCTTTGAGAAGATAAACAAAATTGATAAACCATTAGCCAGACTCATCAAGAAAAAGAGGGAGAGGACTCAAATCATTAAAATTAGAAATGAAAAAGGAGAAGTTACAACAGACATGGCAGAAATACAAAGATCCTAAGAGACTACTACAAGCAACTCTATGCCAATAAAATGGACAACCTGGAAGAAATGGACAAATTCTTAGAAAGGTATAACCTTCCAAGACTGAAGCAGGAAGAAATAGAAAATATGAAGAGACCAATCACAAGTAATGAAATTGAAACTATGATTAAAAATCTTCCAACAAACAAAAGTCCAGGACCAGATGGCTTCACAGGTGAATTCTATCAAACATTTAGAGAATAGCTAACACCCATCCTTCTCAAACTCTTCAAAAAAATTGCAGAGGAAGGAACACTCCCAAACTCATTCTACAAGGCCACCATCACCCTGATACCAAAACCAGACAAAGATACTGCAAAAAAAAGAAAATTAGAGCAATATCACTGATGAATATCAATGCAAACATCCTCAACAAAATACTAGCAAACAGAATCCAACAACACATAAAAGGATCGTACACCATGATCAAGTGGGATTTATCCCAGGGATGCAAGGATTCTTCAATATACGTAAATCAATCAATGTGATACACCATTTTAACAAATTGAAGAATAAAAACCATATGCTCATCTCAATAGATGCAGAAAAAGCTCTTGACAAAATTCAACACCCATTTATGATAAAAACTCTCCAGAAAGTGGGCAGAGAGGGAACCTACGTCAACATAATAAAGGTCACATACAGCAAATCCACAGCAAACATCATTCTCAATGGTGAAAAACTAAGATCAGGAACAAGACAAGGATGGCCACCCTCACTGCTATTATTCAACATAGTTTTGGAAGTCCTAGCCACGGCAGTCAGAGAAGAAAAAGAAATAAAAGAAATACAAATTGGAAAAGAAGTAAAATTGTCCCTGTTTGCAGATGATATGATACTAGACATAGAGAATCCTAAAGATGCCACCAGAAAACTACTAGAGCTAATCAATGAATTTGGTAAAGTTTCAGGATACAAAATTAATGCATAGAAATCTCTGGCATTCCTATACACTAATGATGAAAAATCTGAAAGTGAAATTAAGGAAATATTCCCATTTACCATTGCAACAAAAAGAATAAAATACCTAGGAATAAACCTACCTAGGGAGACAAAAGACCTGTATGCAAAAAATGTAGGACACTGTTGAAAGAAATTAAAGATGATACCAACAGATGGAGAGATATACCATGTTCTTAGATTAGAAGAATGAATATTGTGAAAATGACTCTACTACCCAAAGCAATCTACAGATTCAGTGCAATCCCTATCAAACTACCAATGGCATTTTTTACAGAACTAGAACAAAAAATCTTAAAATTTGTGTGGAGACACAGAAGACCCCGAATAGCCAAAGCAGTCTTGAGGGAAAAAAACAGAGCTGGAGGAACCAAGGCTCCCTGACTTCAGACTATACTACAAAGCTACAGTAATCAAGACAATATGGTGCTGGCACAAAAACAGAAATACAGATCAATGGAACAGGATAGAAAGCCCAGAGATTAACTCATGCACCTGTTCTTAGCTATTCTATGACAAAGGAAGCCAGTATATACAATGGATAGAAGATAGTCTCTTCAATAAGTGATGCTAGGAAAACAGCTATATGTAAAAGAATGAAATTAAAATACTCTCTAACACCATACACACAAAAAAAACTCAAAATGGATTAAAGACCTAAATGTAAGACTAGACACTATAAAACTCTTGGAATGAAACATAGGAAGAACACACTTTGACATAAATCACAGCAAGATTTTTTTTTTACCCATCTCCTAGAGTAATGGAAATAAAAATAAACAAATGGGACCTAATGAAACTTAAAAGCTTTTGCACAGCAAAGGAAACTATAAACAAGACAACCCTCAGGATGGGTGAAAATATTTGTAAACGAATCAACAGACAAAGGATTAATCTCCAAAATATATAAACAGCTCATGCAGCTCAATATTAAAAAAAAAAACAACAATGAGCAGAAGACCTAAATAGACATTTCTCCAAAGAAGATATACAGATTGCCAACAAACACATACAAGGATGCTCAACATCACTAATCATTAGAGAAATGCAAATGAAAACTACAATGAGGTATCACCTCACACTGGTTACAATGGGCATCATCAGAAAAATCTACAAACAACAAATGCTGGAGAGGGTGTGGAGAAAAGAGAACCCTCTTGCACTGTTGGTAGGAATGTAAATTAATACAGCCACTATGGAGAACAGTATGGAGGTTCCTTAAAAAACTAAAAATAGAATTACCGTATGACCCAGCAATCCCACTACTGGGCATATACCCAAAGAAAGCCATAATTCAAAAAGACACATGCACCTCAATGTTCATTACAGCACTATTTACAATAGCCAGGTCATGGAAGCAACCTAAATGCCCATTGACAGACGATTGGATAAAGAAGATGTGGATACAATGGAATATTAATCAGCCCTAAAAAGGAACGAAATTGGGTCATTTGTAGAGACGTGGATGCACCTAGAGACTGTCATACATAGTGAAGTAAGTCAGAAAGAGAAAAACAAATATCGTATATTAATGCATATATGTGGAACCTAGAAAATGGTACGGATGAACCATTTTGTAGAGCAGAAATTGAGACACAGAAGTAGAGAAAAAATGTACGGACACCATGGGGGGAAAGCGGTGGGGGTTTGGGGTGGTGGTGTGATGATTTGGGAGATTGGGATTGACGTGTATACAGTGATGTGTATAAAATGGATGAATAATAAGAAAAAAAAAGTTCCTTCCTTATTTTGGCACGTGAGGACTAGGTATGCCTCATAGAAATTGAGAGAAGAGAAGCCTCCACCACAACCCCATTTTATAGATGAGAAAACTGAGACCCAGAGAAATTACATGAGTTGTCCATTTCCACGGAACTGGTCAGTGGCAGAGATAGATAGGGCTGAAATCAGCTAATTTTAGACTACTATCTTTCCTAATGTTAGGCTTACTTATACCTGTCATAGGAGAAAATCTAGGTATAAAGAAGTCTGTGGCTTGCACAGTGAGTCACATGAATTAGGGGCAGGGGGTTGGGGCAGAAGTGCAGTAAATGGTATCACATGGGCCTCTGTTTGAATCTTGGCCGTGGACCTGGGTGGGGTTGGTTAATATATTCCTTAATTTCTCTGAGTGTGTTTTCTCATCTTTACAGATGAGAAGGGGATAGTTCATATTATCTGCTGTAAGGATAAGAGATAATGTATGCAAAGCTCCAGGCACACAGTAGGTGCTCAATAAATTGAAGCTCTGGTTATTGTTGAAGACTAAGGCATTTGCACTTCCTCCCTGCTGCTCCCTTTCAAAGCAGCATTTGTGGTTCTCCACACTGTTAGAGTTCTGCCTTGTCAGGCTCAGCGTGGTTCAGCTCGTTTTCTCAAGACACCGATGAATATTTTTTTCTTTGTAATTTGCATCAGTGTTGTCTCATTTCCCTGAAACCCTGTCACAAGCCAGGAGGTTGTTGCAGAACATGATCTGAAACCTCACTAGCAAGGGAAAGTCCCCTTCAAAAGAGGCATTTCCCCTCCTCTTGAGTTTTACACTTCTCTTTCAAATTGTGCAGGCGACCCCTCAGCCTGGTGGCTGACTGGACACAGAGAAGGACCTGCCCTGAATGTCCTGTGCAGCTTGAATGCAGTGGGAGGTGAGGGTCTGGCCACGGTAGCCCCTGGTGACTTCACTGCCACCATTTCTGCACCATGCCTCCCAGTGCTTCCAGCTTTCCCCTTTCACCAGGTCTCACTCTTGAAACCCCCGATGGAAATTTAGAGGCTTCTGTGGTTCTTAGGGGTTACTGGGGTTTTGCATTTTCTGTTTCCTCACTTCCTGTATAGCTCTCAGGGATTTCCTAAGAAGCCTCTTCTGTCCTAGTAGCCTAGGCTGGCTCCTCTCCCCTGGGATGGGGGAGCTAGCACGTAAGTGCATATGTCTTCTCCTTTTTTTTTAAAACACAGTTTCAAAAATATACTTAGGTTCAGGTCTTGTAATGAGAAAAAAAAAGTTCTCCAGTCATTTTTGTGACATTTTTCTCTAATTCAAATACTATGTCCATATGATAAAATATAGTCTATTTTATCAAATGGATTCATCCTTTTATCCCAAATGTGTGTGTATGTGTGTGTGTGTATTTTTTTTCAATGCCCTACTTTCTAGATATTTTGTCATCAGGGAATTTTCCCACTTGAAGGTATGTAACAAGTGAAATATCTACAATACTTTAAAAAAAGTACAGATCTGTGTTAATGCTTTGAAAATAGTTTACATAACTGTAAACATCATACAGGAATTTTTCATGAAGAGAAAATAGGACTCTAATCCTTTTTGCATAACAACTCATTTCACTTTCATTTTTTATTCATGTACTATTCATGTGTATGGTTTCATTAGGGCAGGCTTTAAAAATTTGTGCCATAAAAATAAAGTTAGATGTTGCCTAAAATTTATTGCAATGGATCTGCCCACTTTTCTGATTTCTTGCTCCCTGTCTTCTTTGACCTGCAGTGTACCACTTAATGTTGGAGCCAACATTCTCTTGTCCTGGGGGTTGGTCCCCAGTGGGGTCTCTGGATCAAGCTCCATTTTTTGAAGTTTCTCTTCCTTGTAAGAGTGATAGAGAAAATTCCGGCATTTTTAATTTCATTTCTTTCACAAATATCTACTGAATACTCAGTAAGTATTGAGTATTACTATGTTGCTTAGGACAAAAGTTGTAAAGTCACTTTGACCTGTTCAAGATGGGAGTGAAAAGCATGGAAGAACCTTACAGTTTGGCGTTTGTGATTCTGCAAGTGGCTCAGGGCCAATCCGAGTGGAAAGATATTCTCTGCATTATGTCCCACAGCATAGGAAGAAGTGGATGTGGTGGTGATGAAATAAAATGAGAGAGCATCGTAAGCCATGGGTTGATGGTGGCATTGAGTTTGCATTTGGGGAAGTATAAAGTAGTGGGCTCTGAGAGTAGTAGAACTAAGCTACGTCAAAGACCACGGACTGGAGAGCTAAGTATGTGGGAGCAATAAACTAGTGGCTTGGTTTGTTTGGTTGTTTGTTTGCAGGGAGTATTTAAACTGAATTAACTAGTTTGATTCTCACTGAAAAGGAAAGACAATCATAACAGGTTTACACAGAAACTGAAATTTATCACACATGTAACTAAAAAATCCTATGCTAGATATGGCTTCAGCTTTGGATGAAATTATGTCTTCCAACAAAAGTTGTTCCAGTTTTGTCTTCCTCCAGCTTTCCACTTAGCTTTCTCCCTTGTTGGGTTCCATCTTAGGCAGGTTTCCCAATATGTTGGCAAAGATGATCGTCACCTGCTTGTGGCTTATGTTCTACAAGTTTTGTAGCCCTGATGGAAAATGTATGCCTTTTTAATTTTGATTGCCCTTGTTTGAGTCACAGGCCCACCCTGGAGCCAGGTGGGGCGATTAGCCCCATCTAAATCATATGGATTGAGAATGGCAAAGTGGTCCTTCTCCAAAGGGAAGGAATTCATTTTGTTACTAGCAGAAGGGATGATGCTGGGCAGGCAAACACCAAGAATGACCACTATACAGATCCCTATAAGTGTCTGAGTATCTGATGAAAGGATGAACCTTCTGTTTCTAGAAAATTGCTCATAAACTCATCTCAACATGAAACAATTCTCCTCATAATTACTGGAGTTCATTCATTCTGCTTATAATTACAGAACTTCTGAAATTGCATATCTGTACCCTAGAGTTCCATAGACCCCAGCTTCAAAAAAACTCTATAGTATGAAATAATTGAGGGCAAGCACCAGGACATTTTGGACATGATCTCTCCCACACTTAGTAGACAGCCTTGCACATGTTGAGCCCTGAATACACCGGGTGAATGAAGGAATGAATCAATCAATCAAATAGCATTTTTTGGTGATCTGTTGTACTGGTAGTATGCTAAGTGTTTTATAAAGATTATTTCATTTCATTCTTCTAATATTATTCTATGGATGAGGAAAGTGAAGCTAAGCTATAAGTTAAAGGAGCTGAAAATCTAGAATTGACAAGCATGGGAAGGAGATGAGAGCAGATCTGAAATTCAAGGGGAGAAATCCTTGATACTAGGGTATTAGTCTGGGTAGAAAGGAATGTTGTGGGATTCACTACTGTGGCTCAGATGGTCCTAGTCCCAGCTACAGCCATGGGCCATCACCTCTGAGGCCTTCTCAGGCCTCTATGTGGCTGCTGACTCCTGTCTAGCACTTGCTGTCAGTGGCAAAAATGTACCTACTATTTTCTCGGTATAATAGGCCCTTAAAATAACACTTGAATCTTTCTCATTTTTAGCTTCAGCTTCAGAACTTACACTCAAACTAAAACTTTTTTTGTTGTGGTTGAGATTTATTTGCAATCCAGTTGTTGGATTGGACAGCCACTTACTGGCTGTTTAGGAGTCCCATAGATAATTGCTCCAATGAGTCCATACTCACTGTTGGAAGTTCCCACAGAATTGTTCTTCTGGGGAAATGATGAAAACTGTAGGTCAGTTGCTAGAGTGCCAGCAAATTGAACAGCCCATAAAAGAAAATGCCCTCAGTCTGTGGCATTGTAGGTGCTGGGTCAACCGAGGAAAGTGGTTAAAATAATTACCATGGAGTCTTAACCATGGAGTCGTGGAATTTGGCAGATTTGGGAGATCACACATTTAAAGGGGGCTCTTTTACTCTGTTTTCTTACCTCGGGCCCATGTAAATTGGTGAATATAAAGGCACCAAGAGAACAGAAATAGGAGTTATCCTCCTCAGACCCCGAACTGAGAAGAATGAAATAACCAACTCTGTCTTTCAGCAAATCATCTCACATAGGAGGAATGAGGGACAACTAATATGCAAATTACAGTAGAAGACATATGGTTATGTTCTGATTACTTCCTAGTGATTTGAATCCATGCATATGTATCAACTGCTGATATATGTATGGACAATATATGTGTCTGAATATTTTTTTTTCATTTTTCTTAAGGACCTAGTACTGAGTGCCAGTATGAGAAGATATTTTACTGCATTTTTCCATTAATTTTGATCAGCCTCAATCAAGCTACTTTCTTTTCTCCTATTCTTGCTTTTGTGAAGGATCTTTTTCTCTCTTTGTATGTTTGTGTGTGTAGCTTTACTAACCATATTGTTTGGGCTCTTGAAAAAAGAGATGTGATACAGTGTACATATGAACTAAACATTTGTTTTATTCAGCAAGGACTTCTGTTTAAGCTACACAGGGTGAGAAGCAAAATAGGGCCAGATGATTAAAAAACACTTACTGTGAATGTATCTGATATGTCAAAAGAGTCTTTGCAGATATTTTTAAGTTAAACATCTTGAGATGGGACAATTATCCTGGATTATCCTGGTAGAGCGAATGTAATCACAAGCATCCTTATAAGACAGGGGCAGGAGTTCAGAGTGAATAGTAGGAAATGTGATGACGGAAAAGAAGGTTGGAGTGATGCTCCTTGAAGATGGAGCCTCAAGCCAATGAATGCAGGCAGCCACTAGAAGCTAAAAAAGACAAGGAACCAGATTCCTTCTGAAGCTCCAGAAGGAGCACGGCTCTGATAACACTTCAATTTAGGCTTGTGCTCTTCAGAACTATAAAAGAATAAATTTGCGTTACATCGCTGTGGCTGTTAAAATAGCAATAGGAAACTAACACACATTTCTCTTAGGCTCATGGAAAGAAAATTCCAGTAGACATTTATATTTATTTATTTATTTTTTGGCAATGAATAAGCAGATTTCTTTCTTTCTTTTTTTTTTTAACATCTTTATTGGAGTATAACTGCTTTACAATGGTGGGTTAGTTTCTGCTTTATAACAAATTGAATCAGCTATACATATACATATATCCCCATATCCCCTCCCTCTTGAGTCTCCCTCCCATCCTCTCTATCCAACCCCTCTAGGTGGTCACAAAGCACCAAGCTGATCTCCCTGCACATTGCAGCTGCTTCCCACTAGCTATCTATTATACATTTGGTAGTGTATATATGTCCATGCCACTCTCTCACTTCATCCCAGCTTACCCTTCCCCCTCCTCATGTCCTCAAGTCCATTCTCTACATATGCATCTTTATTCCTGTACTGCCCCTAGGTTCTTCAGAACCCTTTTTTTTTTTAGATTCCATATATATGTCTTAGCATACGGTATTTGTTTTTCTCTTTCTAACTTACTTCACTCTGTATGACAGACTCTAGATCCATCCACCTCTATACAAATAACTCAGTTTCGTTTCTTTTTATGGCTGAAAATATTCCATTGTATATATGTGCCACATCTTCTTTATCCATTCATCTGTTGATAAACACTTAGGTTGCTTCTATGTCCTGACTATTGAAAACAGAGCTGCAGTGAACATTGTGTTACATGACTCTTTTTGAAGTATGGTTTTGTCAGGGTATGTGCCCAGTAGTGGAATTCCTGGGTCGTATGGTAGCTCTATTTTTGTTTTTTTAACGAACCTCCATGCTGTTCTCCATAGTGGCTGTATCAATTTATATTCCCATCAACAGTGAAAGAGGGTTCCCTTTTCTCCACACCCTCTCCAGCGTTTATTGTTTGTATGTTTTTTGATGATGGCCATTCTGACTGGTGTGAAGTGATACCTCATTGTAGTTTTGATTTGCATTTCTCTAATGATTAGTGATGTTGAACATCCTTGCATGTATTTGTTGGCAATCTGTATATCTTCTTTGGAGAAATGTCTATTTAGGTCTTCTGCCCATTTTTGGATTGGGTTGTTTGTTTTTTTGATATTGAGCTGCATGAGCTGCTTGTAAATTTTGGAGATTAAACCTTTGTCAGTTGCTTCATTTGCAAATACTTTATCCCATTCTGAGGGTTGTCTTTTCATCTTGTTTATGGTTTCCTTTGCTGTGCAAAAACTGTGACGTTTCATTAGGTCCCATTTGTTTAGTTTTGTTTTTATTTCCATTTCTCTAGGAGGTGAGTCAAAAAGGATCTTGCTGTGATTTCTGTCATAGAGTGTTCTTCCTATGTTTTCCTCTAAGAGTTTTACGTTGTCTGGCCTTACATTTGGGTCTTTAATGCATTTTGAGTTTATTTTTGTGTATGCTGTTAGGGAGTGATCTAATCTCATACTTTTACATGTACCTATCCAGTTTTCCCAGCACCACTTATTGAAGAGGCTGTCTTTTCTCCATTGTATATTCTTGCCTCTTTATCAAAAATAAGGTGACCATATGTGCATAGGATTATCTGTGGGCTTTCTATACTCTTCCATTGATCTATATTTCTGTTTTTGTGCCAGTACCATACTGTCTTGATTACTGTAACTTTGTAGTATAGTCTGAAGTCTGGGAGCCTGATTCCTCCAGCTCCATTTTTCTTTCTCAAGATTGCTTTGGCTCTTTGGGGTCTTCTGCGTTTCCATACATATTGTGAAATTTTCTGTTCTAGTTCTGTGAAAAATGCCATTGGTAGTTTGATAGGGATTGCATTGACTCTGTAGATTGCTTTGGTATTATAGTCATTTTCACAATGTTGATTCTTCCAATCCAAGAACATGGTATATCTTTCCATCTATTTGCATCATCTTTAATTTCTTTCATCAGTGTCTTATAGTTTTCTTCATATAGGTCTTTTGTTTCCTTAAGTAGGTTTATTCCTAGGTATTTTATTCTTTTTGTTGCAGTGGTAAATGGGAGTGTTTCCTTAGTTTCTCTTGCAGAGTTTTCATCATTAGTGTATAGGAATACAAGAGATTTCTGTGCATTAATTTTGTATCCTGCTACTTTACCAAATTCATTGATTAGCTCCAGTGGTTTTCTGATAGCATCTGTAGGATTCTCTATATATAGTATGTCATCTGCAAACAGTGACAGCTTTACTTCTTCTTTTCTGATTTGGATTCCTTTTATTTCTTTTTATTCTCTGATTGCTGTAGCTGAAACTTCCAAAACTATGTCGAATAATAGTGGTGAGAATGGACAACCTTACCTTGTTCCTGATTTAGAAGAAATGCTTTCAGTTTTTCACCATTGAGAACGATGTTGGCTGTGGGTTTGTTACATATGGCCTTTATTATGTTCAGGTAAGTTCCCTCTATGCCTGCTTTCTGGAGGTTTTTTATTATAAATGGCTGTTGAATATTGTCGAAAGCTTTTTCTGTGTCTATTGAGATGATCATATGGTTTTTCTCCTTCAGTTTGTTAATATGGTTTATCACATTGACAGATTTGTGTATATTGAAGAATCCTTGCATTCCTGGGATAAACCACACTTGATCATGGTGTATGATCCTTTTAATGTGCTCTTGGATTCTGTTTGCTAGTATTTTGTTGAGCATTTTTGCATCTGTGTTCATCAGTGATATTGGCCTGTAGTTTTCTTTCTTTTTGACATCTTTGTCCGGTTTTGGAATCAGGGTAATGGTGGCCTCGTGGAATGAGGTTGGGAGTGTTCCTCCATCTGCTATATTTTGGAAGAGTTTGAGAAGGATAGGTGTTAGCTCTTGTCTAAATGTTTGATAGAATTCGCCTGTGAAGCCATCTGGTCCTGGGCTTTTGTTTGTTGGAAGATTCTTAATCACTGTTTCAATTTCAGTGCTTGTGATTTGTCTGCTTATATTTTCTATTTCTTCCTGGTTCAGTTTCAGAAGGTTGTGCTTTTCTAAGAATTTGTCCATTTCTTCTAGGTTGTCCATTTTATTGGCATAGAGTTGCTTGTAGTTATCTCTCACTATCCTTTGTATTTCTGCAGTGTCAGTTGTTACTTCTCCTTTTTCGTTTCTAATTCTAGTGATTTGAGTCTTCTCCCTTTTTTTCTTGATGAGTCTCGCTAATGGTTTATCAATTTTGTCTATCTTCTGAAAGAACCAGCTTTTAGTTTTATTGATCTTGGCTATTGTTTCCTTCATTTCTTCTTCATTTATTTCTGATCTGATCTTTATGATTTCTTTACTTCTTCTAATTTTGGGGGGGGTTGTTCTTTTTTCTCTAATTGCTTTAGGTGTAAGGTTAGGTTGTTTATTTGAGATGTTTCTTGTTTCTTAAGGTAGGATTGTATTGCTATAAACTTCCCTCTTAAACTGCTTTTGCTTCATCCCATACATTTTCGGTTGTTGTGTTTTCATTGTCATTTGTTTCTAGGTATTTTTTAATTTCCTCTTTGATTTCTTCAGTTATTTCTTGGTTATTTAGTAGTGTATGTTTTAGTCTCCATGTATTTGTATTTTTTACAGACTTTTTCCTGTAATTGATATCTAGTCTCATAGTGTTGTGGTCAGAAAAGATACTTGATATGATTTCAATTTTTTAAAATTTACCACGACTTGATTTGTGACCCAAGATATGATCTATCCTGGAGAATGTTCCATGAGCACTTAAGAAGAAAGTGTATTCTGTTGTTTCTGGGTGGAATGACCTATAAATGTTAATTAAGGCCATCTTGTTTAATGTATCATCTAAAGCTTGTGTTTCCTTATTTATTTTCATTTTGGAAGATCTGTCTATTAGTGAAAGTGGGGTGTTAGTGTCCACTACTATGATTGTGTTACTGTCAATTTCCCCTTTTATGGTTGCTAGCATTTTCCTTATGTATGGAGGTGCTCCTAGTTGGGTGCATAAATATTTACAATTGTTATATCTTCTTCTTGGATTGATCCCTTGATCATTATGTAGTGTCCTTCTTTGTCTCTTGTAATAGTCTTTATTTTAGTATTTATTTTGTCTGATATGAGAATTGCTACTCCAACTTTCTTTTGGTTTCCATTTGCATGGGATATCTTTTTCCATCCCTTCACTTTCAGTCTATGTGTCCCTAGGTCTGAAGTGGGTCTCTGGTAGACAGCATATATATGGGTCTTGTTTTTGAATCCATTCAGCCAGTCTATGTGTTTTGGTTGGAGCATTTAACCCATTTACATTTAAGGTAGTTATCGATATGTATGTTCCTATTACCATCTTCTTTATTGTTTTGGGTTTGTTATTGTAGGTGTTTTCCTTCTCTTGTGTTTCCTGCCTAGAGAAGTTCCTTTAGCCCTTGTTGTAAAGCTGGCTTGGTGGTGCTGAATTCTTTTAGCTTTTGCTTGTCTGTAAATGTTTTAACTTCTCCATCGAATCTGAATGAGGTCCTTGCTGGGTAGAGTAATCTTGGTTGTAGGTTTTTCTCCTTCATCCCTTTAAATATGTCCTGCCACTCCCTTCTGGCTTGCAGAGTTTCTGCTGAAGATCAGCTGTTACCCTTATGGGGATTCCCTTGTGTGTTATTTGTTGTTTTTCCCTTGCTGTTTTTAATATTTTTTCTTTGTATTTAATTTTTGATAATTTGATTAATATGTGCCTTGGCATGTTTCTCCTTGGATTTATCCTGTATGGGACTCTCTGCACTTTCTGGACTTGATTAACTATTTCCTTTCCCATATTAGGGAAGTTTTCAACTATCATCTCTTCAAATATTTTCTCAGTCCCTTTCTTTTTCTACTCTTCTTCTGGGACCCCTATAATTCAAATGTTGGTGCCTTTAATGTTGACCCACAGGTCTCTTAGAGTGTCCTCAATTCTTTTCATTCTTTTTTCTTTATTCTGCTCTGTGGTAGTTATTTCCAGTATTTTATCTTCCAGGTCACTTATCCGTTCTTCTGCCTCAATTATTCTGCTATTGATTCCTTCTAGAGAATTTTTAATTTCATTTATTATGTTGTTCACCATTGTTTGTTTGCTCGTTAGTTCTTCTAGGTCCTCGTTAAATGTTTCTTGTATTTTCTCCATTCTATTTCCAAGATTTTGGGTCATCTTTACTACCATTACTCTGAATTCTTTTTCAGGTAGACTGCCTATTTCCTCGTCGTTTATTTGGTCTGGTGGGTTTTTACCTTGCTCCTTCATCTGCTGTGTGTTTCTCTGTCTTCTCATTTTACTTAACTTAGTGTGTTTGTGGTTTCCTTTTTGTAGGCTGCCGGTTCGTAGTTCCCATTGTTTTTGGTGTCTGCCCCCGGTGGCTAAGGTTGGTTCAGTGGGTTGTGTAGGCCTCCTGGTGAAGGGGACTGTTTCCTGTAATCTGGTGGATGAGGCTGGATCTTGTCTTTCTGGTGGTCAAGACCACATGTGGTCATGTGTTTTGGGGTGTCTGTGACCTTATTATGATTTTAGGCAGCCTCTCTGCTAATGGGTGGGGTTGTGTTCCCGTCTTGCTAGTTGTTTGGCATAGGGTGTCCAGCACTGTAGTTTGCTGGTCATTGAGTGGAGCTGGGTCTTTGTGTCTAGATGGAAATCTCTGTGAGAGCTTTTGCTGTTTGATATTATCTGGAGCCGGGAGGTCTTTGGTGGAGCAGTTTTCTGACCTCGGCTCTCTCACCTCAGAGGCACAGGCCTGACACCCAGCCAGAGCATGAAGACCTTGTCAGCCTCACGGCTCAGAAGAAAAGGGAGAAAAAAAGAAACAAAGAAAAAAAGAATAAAAAAGTTAAATAAAGTAAAATTATTACAATAAAAAATTATTAAATATAAAAAAATTTTTTAAGAAAAGAAAGAAGAAAGCAACTAAACCAAGAAACAAATCCACCAATGATAACAAGTGCTAAAAACTATACTAAAAGAAAAAAAAAAACCAGGCAGACAGAACCCTAGGACAAATGGTAAAAGCAAAGCTATACTGACAAAATCACACAAAGAAGCATACACATACACACCCACAAAAAGAGAAAAAGGAAAAAAATATACATATGTATGTATGTATATATTTAAAATAAAAAAGGAAGAGAGCAACCAAATCAATAAACAAGTCTACCAATGATAATAAACACTAAGTACCAAACTAAGATAAACATAAAACCAGAAACAAATTTGATGCAGAAAGCCAACCCCAAGTCTACATTTGCTCCCAAAGTCCACTGCCTCAATTTTGGGATGGTTCGTTGTTTATTCTGGTATTCCAGAGATGCAGGGTACATCAAGTTGATTGTCGAGATTTAATCTGCTGCTCCTGAGGCTGCTGGGAGAGATTTCCCTTTCTCTTCTTTGTTCGCACAGCTCCTGGGGTTCAGCTTTGGATTTGGCCCTGCCTCTGCATGTAGGTCGCCTGAGGGCATCTCTTCCCACTCAGACAGGACAAGGTTAAAGGAGTAGCTGATTAGGGGGTTCTGGCTCAGTCAGGCCACGGGGAGGGAGAGGTATGGAATGTGGGGCGAGCCTGTGGCGGCAGAGGCCAGCGTGATGTTGCAGCAGCCTGAGGCATGCCGTGTGTTCTCCTGGGGAAGTTGTCCCTGGATCACGGGACCCTGGCAGTGGCGGACCGTACAGCCTCCCGGGAGAGGAGGTGTGGAGAGTGACCCGTGCTCACACACAGGTTTCTTGGTGGTGGCAGCAGCAGCCTTAGCATCTCATGCCCATTTCTGTGGTCCGCGCTGATAGCCGCGGCTCGCTCCCATCTCTGGAGCTCGTTTAGGCGGTGCTCTGAATCCCCTCTCTTCACGCACCCCGAACGATGGTCTCTTGCCTCTTAGGCGGGTCCAGAATTTTTCCCGGACTCCCTCCCTGCTAGCTGTGGCACACTAGCCTCCTTCAGGCTGTGTTCACACAGCCAACCCCAGTCCTCTTCCTGGGATCCGACCTCCGAATCCCGAGCCTCAGGTCCCAGCCCCTTCCCGCCCCGATGGGTGAGCAGACAAATCTCTTGGGCTGGTGAGTGCTGGTCGGCACGGATCCTCTGTGTGGGCATCTCTCTGCTTTGCCCTCTACACCCCTGTTGCTGCGCTCTCCTCCATGGCTCCGAAGCTTCCCCCCTCCACCACCCCCCGTCTCCGCCAGTGAAGGGGCTTCCTAGTGTGTGGAAACTTTTCCTCCTTCACAGCTCCCTCCCAGAGATGCAGGTCCCATCCCTATTCTTT
This sequence comes from Globicephala melas, assembly GCF_963455315.2. Classification (NCBI taxonomy): domain Eukaryota; kingdom Metazoa; phylum Chordata; class Mammalia; order Artiodactyla; family Delphinidae; genus Globicephala; species Globicephala melas. The sequence continues at coordinate 43,157,230 of NC_083327.1, read as the reverse complement.
TGTCTTTGTTTTTTCTTTTTTCTTTTGCCCTACCCAGGTACGTGGGGAGTTTCTTGCCTTTTGGGAAGTCTGAGGTCTTCTGCCAGCATTCAGTAGGTGTTCTGTAGGAGTTTGTTCCACATGTAGACGTATTTCTGATGCATTTGTGGGGAAGAAGGTGATCTCCATGTCTTACTCCTTTTGCCATCTTGAAGATCTCTACTCCCAGTAGACATTTAATCCAGTATATAAATATGTGTGTTTTTCTGTCTGTGTTATATACATATGGTCAATCCAATTAACTGCTTTTCCAGGTGCCAGCTCCCAATATTTTCTTATTAGTTCTCCTAAAAAGTATGTATGATTCTAAGTTTAGTAGTGAATTTAAGGAGAGAATGGACAGTACTTTGGGACATGCTTAGGGAATCAAGGGAGCTTGCTATGGTAGGGCTTGGTGTCTCTGTATTGGTTAGAAAGGCTAGGCCATGCTGTGGTCAACAACCCCAAATCTTAGAGTGACAGAAGTTTCTTTTTGCTTGTGCCAGGTCTGCTGCATGAACAGGTGACCCCCAGGGAAGCTCCCTTCCATGTGATGGTTCAGCATCTTGTTTCCATGTTAACATCTGCTTCCATGGTAGCCAAGTCAGGGCAGGAGAATGCTAGTGGGTCTCACACCAGCCATTAAATGCTTCTGCCTGAAAGTGACACTCTTATCTCATTGGCCAAAGGAAGTCACATGGCTACATCTAATTTCAAGGAAGTGGGGAAGTGTAATAATACTCCTTTGTGCCAAGGGAGGAAAGCTAGGAATACAGGGAAGCAGCATATATATCTATTCCATGACCACAACTTTGTAGAGTATTTAAATAACTTTGGAATTTACATATATCCCTCAAATATATAGTGATAAATCCATGTTCAAATTCAAGGTATCCATCTTCTTTCTTAGAAGTGTTCGTAAGTCCTGACTTTTCTCAGTATTGTCACAGATCCAGATTTCAGTTTCATAGTTAATGCTAAAAAAGTATCAATACTATAATTAGCAAACAGTAACAAATGAAGTTGATTTTTAATACTGTATTATTTTATTTTAAAAGGCTTAAAAAAAACAACTTACAGAGAGCTAGACAAAATGAATACAAGTAAGCTAATCATAAAGAGAGAACCCAGGTGGTGCTGCGTTAAGTATTTAGTAACATTTGTAAAGAAATGGAAAATCCTATCTAATTATTCCATCGTCCTTACCTTTCCTTGGTCAGAAAGCCTTTGGCATGCAGTGCGTATCTATAGGCCTTTCATGGTGATTTAATATCAATTAATATCTACTTGCAACAAACTGTTGATAGTCAGTTTCTAAATTCACAAGCTTGACATTTTGCAGTTTAATTGGGCATAAATAAAGGAGCTTTCCAGGTTGCTGTTAATGGCACCTTAGAAAGATGGGAAGTGGATTTTAGCCCTTTACCGAGGAGGCCAGCTGAATCCACTCACTGCAGTTTAAGATATATTGCATCCAGGGATAGACAAAAGAATTGTGTTTGTTTATTCATTTCCTTCATTTTTCCTTCTTACAAGTTGACTGGTGTCCCCAGCGCACAGTAATTAGGCCCCATGTTTCTCACAGGAGCATTCTGCTTAAAGTGGCCTTTAAATTCCTCTTGGAGTTATTATCTAATTTAGACTTATTTTCTTGGAAAGGAGTCAACAGGTTTTATAGACCCTGCCAGCTAAGAGCTTTAGTAGTTTGCTTGTTTGTTTGTTTGCTTTTGACCTTTAGTTTTAATCACCTTCTTAAAAACATTCTCGGTAACTCACTCAGGGCAAGATGGTGGATTTCTTTGTACCATGGTCTTTAACTTTGATATGTGGCTACTAATCACTAAATCGTTGAATATATTTTGTCTTTTCTTACCTTGCTCAGTGTCTGCTTGGAGAGGTGTCAAACCCAGAGTCCCTTTGAATTTAATGGGAGTGCCAGGTAGTCTGAGAGTCAAATAAGAAACAGGCCCCTTTCGATGTAAAATCTACCAAGTATGAGATCTGAATGACCGTTATTATTATGTATTTAATGTGCGTAGAAAAACTGATCTGCAGCCTTCCAGAGTGCACCAGAAGTTTGGAATGTTCTTCTTATTGGCTCCGTCTCAGATCAGTCAATAAGTCAAAGAAAATAACTTTGCAGGAATTAACTCTGCAAACTCTAGACTCCTGCTCTGTGTGGACCTCATGATGAAGGGGAATCTGCTCTCAGTGGACCCTAGAATCATTCATACCAAGGTCCTCTGTACATTTCCTACCTCTCCCTCACTTAATAAGAAAGTTCCCTCTTCTTGATAACTGAAACAACCAGTAAGGCTGGGAAAGGGGAAAACCCACTTCTGGCTTGAAATACAGGTAAGAAATATTTTTCTCGTCAGTGTATCTCTCTCACATTGAGAAAGTGATTTCATGTGATTTATCATGCAAGACACTCATCAGCAAATATTTTCTGAGCACTAACTATGTGCTAGGCATTGGCCCAGGTGCTGAGGATTAAGCTTCAAATAAAATCAAATCTCTGCCCTCCTGGGAGTGGCTAGCGCGAAATTCAGAACAAAAATTAGCCAAGGATAACACCGCACGATAAATGAGGTAAAGGGAGAGCACGTATGCTCTGGAAATACCAAGGAGGGGCATGTAACCTGTACTCAGGGGGCTGGGAAAGGCTTCTTGGAGGAGGTGGAGCCACAGTGAAAGATGAGCAGGAATTGGGGCAAAGCCGAGGCCTAGGCTCCGAAGACAGAGTGATAGGTCGAGGAAAGCACAAGCCAGGACTCGAAAATGAGAGAGAGCATTTGAGGTAATAAGATGTTTAGGTAGGCTAGAAAGGTTAGTGTTGGGCTGACATGGCAGGGATGAGATTGTAAGCGAAATTAAGGAATTTTGCTCTATCTCTAAGAACAGTGAGATTTATTGAAAGATTTTTAGGCATAGGGTGACATGATCAAATTTATATTTTAGAAAAATCACTCTGGCTTCAGCATTAAATGACCTGGAGGACTTAAAACCATGCATCTGTAGGAAGACAAGTTAGAACAGGATTTCAGTAATGTGACAGATGCTGTTGCCTCAGCTATCCCAGTGACCGGAAGATAAAGAGGTGTATGGAGGAAGTGAACGTGACAGCCATTGATGATTGGTAGTTAGCTAGGTCAAGAGGTCTGGTTTAGGTAATTGGCTTGATGCTGATGCCATTTTTGGAGATCAGAAATATAGGAGTAAGAGCAGGTTTGAAGAGGGAAGATGATGATTGTGGTTTGGGTCATGCAGGGTTTGACGTGCCTGTGGAGATGTCCAGGAGTGCAATTTGTTATATGGGTCCAGTGCTCAGAGGAGAGAGCTGGTCCTCAGATAAATTGGCAGTCACCAGCATGTAGATGGTAATAGAAGATGTTACCTGGAGTGATGGCTAAGGGAGCAGTAGTAGGCACAATACCAAGGCGTACCATCAACCAAGGGATGAGCCCTGGGCAGGAACCCACAAAGGAGACAGATAGAAAAGAAATAAGGAGAAAGCCAGAGAGTGCTGATTCTACAGAATTATGACTCTAAGAAAAACCAAGATGGATTAAAACACAGGACCAATTCTTAATACAATTTATTATAAGAAATCAGGAAAGGCCAAGAAAATTTAGGAATTGGGGCTAATGAAAATGAAAAAAAGACTTTCCTTTTAATATCTGTAGGAGTGTGTGTTTGTGTGCGTGGTTGTTTGGGATTTAGAGAAGGAAACAGGGAACGTGGGGAATATTGTCAGCAGATATTACTTGTGTTCCCTTAGCTCAGTCATATAAGGATTGTTTAGTCACTTAACGTATATTTATTTAAAGCCTACATATACAGCATTTTTCCTAGGGCAGTGGAGGATATACAAGAAGTTATATCTACTCCGCCAAATCTTGTGATCTAGTTAGGGATGCAACACCTGTATAATAGCATCAATAGCAGAGACAGCATATGATGAGTAACAAGAGCTTATATAGAAAATAAAGTCTATAGGAATTCAGAGGAGGGAGGTACTAATTTTCACCATGAGTGTGGAACAGAAAGACAAGACACAGGGCTGGGCATCCAGTGCTGTGCACTGACTAAAATTTTGCAGGTTTTGAATTTTTAGAAAACTACCTGCAAGGAAGATAGGCTCCTAAACATATTCTCCAGCATGCTTGCTGAACTCACCAGGGTTAATGCTCCATCTTTTCAGAAGTGCCTCTGACTTCTCAAAGCAACTTTCATTATGGGGAGGAACAATTAGTCTTTATCTCTCATTAGTGATAGAATCAACAGCTCAGAGAAGAAAAGCCAGTAGTGACTTTTCAATCACCCCTTCAACCCCTCAGGTTGTTCTGAGAAATCCCCAAATTTCTTGTGGTATATTTAGCAACAAGTTCCTCCTTGCCCTGAAGTACGCTAGAAACATACAATTTGAAAGCTCAGGGAAAATACAAAGAACTTGTGGGTTTTGTTACTTGGTAACTGAGATCTGAGCTGTTAAAATAAGAAATTTACATTATTTTATCATTTTAAAAATGCTAGGCATGTTATTTTCCTTTCTGGGTGGGGAAAAGTCATGTAGATTCAATATCTTATTGTTTCAAAAATCCACTCTTGTTGGATGGTCTTTCCTGAGATTATATCCTTGTCATCCAAATTGGATACGTCATGGGCTGGTGGTTTCCAGGTAAAGCAGCAAGTCTAGCTAGAATTCCCAGTAATGCCATGGGAAAACCAAGTCAATATTCAGAGAATGAAAAGAATTTTATCAGAGAACAAGGAAAGCTCCCTTACATGTTGTGTTGGTGGGAGAGGACGTTGAAGAGACAGAGATCAGGGCAGAGATATCATCCTGAGATTATAGGAGAGACTCTTGCTTGCAGCTGCTCCCCTTCTGGGAGGTACGCCTTCCCTCTTGCTTCCCTGCCTCGCCTCACTTACCGCTACCCCTATACTTTGAGGTTGTTCTTAACTCCAATCCCAACACAGGAGAAAGTATCAATGTGGCGCCCATACTTCCCAAACCACACTTTGGGACTAGTGCTCTGACAAGAGTAAATGAATGAGGAGGAAAATGGACAGAATATTTGACATAACTTCTTGGAGAAAATGGAATGGAGGATGCCTTTCTAAATGGATCAGACTGGTTGAATTCTCTGCTTTGGGTCACCTAAAACTCTAAGGTGTATTAGGTATGTTGAGCACTTCTGGATTCAAGAGTGCATCCTACTCCATTTCTGCTCCCATCCAGTGTTGTCATAAAAGGTTTGAGGTTGTTGAAGAAGAGATCCTGTAGTCAGATTGCACATCAGTGAGTTAGTAGGAGGGGAGCTCCTGGGATAAAATGTTCTCTTTTTTCCCTGGGCTTCCAGCTAATAACAACTTGGTGCTCTGCCAGGGGTAATTCTTCTGAGTTTAAAAAGCGGAGAAGCTAAATAATGACATTAAAAGTTTGGTATTATATACTTTACAAGGAAGTGGTCTATTCTGCCTTTACTGAGAACTTCATAGAAAGCATTTCCTTCTATGTTACTTTATGACAATACTATAGTAAACTCAGGAGGAGGTACTATTACAATATTGACACATGGGCTAAAATACAAGTTTTGCTTTATTTTCACTGATATATCCCCAACTACCTAGAAGAGTTTCTGGTACATAATAGATGTGAAATAAATATTTGTTGAATAAATGGATTAACTGAGTATACTATGCATAGATAGTATAAAATTGAGTATTTTTTTCTAACATTTCATGGAATTAATTCTCATTCAAATTCATGGATTATATTTCTAGACACAAATTCTGCAACATCAGGTAATGTTTTCTTGTCTGTTAACTGAAAGAGGTTTAACGATGTTCAACAAAATGTTATCTTTTCATTCTAAAAGCCAACAAATCTATGAATGTAGAATATTTCTCAAGCAGCTTTCACTTATAACATTCCATGATTCTTATAAAAACATACCCATTGGTTCTACTTGCCACTTATACCTTAGAAGAAGGCTTTGGGAGACTCTGAAAAAGCAGTGCCAATTCATCTTTGGTTGTTGTCCAGGGCATCATCACATATAGAAGAAATATTACTTATTGACCTCTTAAGAGTTGTAGCTGATTATCTGCTCAGACAATTAATTAACAATGAAAACATTCTATTTATTAATCATCTTCCAAGCATTGTGCTGGTGCTGTCCCACTGATACTTTGAGTATAATTGAGAAGACAGACAAAAAACAGTAACTAATAATTACAAATTGTGAAAAATTACCATCTCAAAAAGTAATGGGGCCGGGCTTCCCTGGTGGCGCAGTGGTTGAGAGTCCGCCTGCCGATGCAGGGGACGCGTGTTCGTGCCCCGGTCCGGGAAGATCCCACATGCCGCGGAGCGGCTGGGCCCGTGAGCCATGGCCACTGAGCCTGCGCGTCCGGAGCCTGTGCTCCGCAACGGGAGAGGCCACAACAGTGAGAGGCCCGCGTACCGCAAAAAAAAAAAGTAATGGGACCAAGGTAGGGAGGTCAGGGAAGGCCTTTCTGAAAAGGTCTCATCTGACAGATGAGAAAAGTCAGCCATATTCAGAGCTAAGGGGCAAGCATTTCAGGCAGAAATACGTAGCAAGAGCAAGTGAATCACAATTTTAAAGCTTCTTGTATTTTCAGATGAAATCATATGACACTCAGGATTTGCTTTAAAATAATTCAAGCGGAGGCTGGGGAAGGGGAGTGTATGTGTATGGGTAGCACTGGCCATATAAGGATGACTGTTAAAGCGAGGTAACAGGTACATAAGGATTTATTGTGCTGTGCTCTCTTCTTGTGTGTGTTTGTGGTGTTCCATAATAAAAAAATTTTTTTAAAGGCTTGGAACTTCTTTTGTTTGTAGGTCAAGTTATTGTCTCATTTTTTAGTAGCTTCAGAAATATGACCTTCTTTCATCACTCACTCTTTTTAAGAATATTGGAACCGTTGGTCTCAGGAGACTCATGTTTGGAACATCTGAGAGGGGAGTTCAGTAATGTCTGTAGTTCTCAATATAGACTAATCTCTGTTTTAGAAGAGAAAGATTTTCAATATTTTGTATGAAGTGAGAGAGAAAGAATATTTAAGAAAGTTTGACCAAGTTCAGCTTTTAAAAATTCAACTTTTGGGAAGTATAATTTACATTCAGTAAAGTTCACATTTTAAATACACAGGTTGATGACACTGTGGAACTACACCCTGATCAAAGTATAGAACATCTCTACTTCTCCAGAAAGTTCCTCTTTACCACTTGTGCTCAATTCTCCCCTCCCCCACTTTAGAAAACCACTGGTCTGATTTCTATTATCATCAATTAATTTTGCCTGTTATATAATTTCATATAATAGAACCATACACCATGACTTCTTTGTGTCCTGTCCTTTCACTCAGGATAATGTCTGTGTGATTCATTCCTGCAGTGATGTGTATCAGTAATTCATTCTTATTATTGAGTAGGGTACTCCACTGTATGGCTGTACCACAATTTATTTATTTATTTACTTGCTGTTAGACATTGGGTTGACTTCCGGTTTGGATAACTATGAACATTGAACATTTGTGTACAGTTCTTTTGTGTGCACATACGTTTTCATTTTTATTGAGTAGATACCTAGGATTGGAATTGCTGTGTCATTTAGTAACTATATTTTTAACTTTGTAAGAAACTTCCAAACTATTCTTTGAAGTAGCTGCATCATTTTACACTCTTACAATGCATGAGAATTCCAGTTGCACCCCATCTTTGGCAATATTTCATATTGCCAGTCTTTTTAATTTTAGCCACTCTAGTGGTATGAAGTAATGTCACATAGTGGTTTTAATTTACCTTCCCAAATGACTAATGTTGAACATCTTTTCATGTGCTTATTGGGTATTCATATATCCTTGTGAAGAGGCTACTGAAGGCCTTTGACCTTTATAATAAGTTGCATTATTTGTCTTCTTATTGAATTGAAAAAGTGCTTTTTATATTCTGGATATACTCCTTTAGCAGTTATATATGTTGCAAATATTTTTTCTCAATCTGCCTCTTTGTTTTCTTGATATTTTCTTTTGAAAACAACAGAAGGATTTAATTCTAATTAAATCCAGTTTAATCAATTTTATTTTTAGTGCTATTTCTGTCCTAACTAAAAAATCTTTGCCTACCCACAAGGTCATTATACATGTTTGGGTTTATTTCTGAACTCTCTATGCTATTCCATCATCTTAGTTGCTGTAGTTTCACAGTAAGTCTTAAAATCAAGTAGACAGTTATTCAGTTCTGTTTGTGTTTTACAAAATTCTGTTTTCCCCTTAGATCCTTTGCATTTCCATGCACATTTTTAGAATCACCTTGTCAGTTTCTTAAAAAAAAACTGCTGGGGATTTTGGTTGGGATTACATAATATAGATTAATTTGGTAAGAATAGAGAACAATACTGAGTTTTCCAATCCATGATCATGGTATATATTTCCATTATTTAATTCTTTAAAAATGTCCCTAGCAATGTCTTATATTTTCTGTATAAAGATCATGCACAGCTTTTGTTAAATTTATTCCTAAATATTTTATGTCATTTGATCCCATTGTACATGGTATTCTTTTGAAATTTTATTTTCTCTTTTTTTTTGTTTCTCAATTTAATTTTTAGAAGGTCATTTCTAGCTTTATTATTTTGAGATGAATACATTTGCAAATTTAACAAACCATATCACTAGGTTTTCATGGCTTATTTCTCACAAAAACACAATTAAATTTACTCAATTTATAGCTAAAATCTGACAGCATGAGGTGAAATAATTTGAATCAAGCTGTGTAATGCACACAGTCCTTCCCAGCCTTTTCACAAGGCCTCTCTTAGATGGAAGAGAACTGGATAGCTGTCACCATTTCTTATACTATCGGAAATGGGAAGGAGATAGTTTCTTCTTTATACTGAGAATACCCCTAGAAGAGAACATAACCTGAGGATGACTGGAGGAAAAAGAGAGCTTTGTCATGATTGTCCAGAGAATACGTACTAAGTGTCCTGCATTGTGTTTTTTTTACAACAGTCACCTTACCCAAAGCCCAGCTGGGGAGTCATTGTTCTTTCCCAGAAAGATCCTGATTCTCTGGGCTTAAGTCTGAGTTTTGTGACTTTCTAGTTGAGAGAGTTTGTTTAAGTTGAGCAACTTGTTCTATAGGGGACTTAAAGTAATTTTTACTTTCTTCTCTAAAATTAAGATGGTAAATATTCTTGCTTTGATCCTTTATAGAACTTTTTTTGTTTGTTTTGTTTTTTTTTAATTTTATTTATTTTATTTTTGACTGTGTTGGGTCATCGTTGCTGTGCACCGGCTTTCTCTACTTGTGGCGAGTAGGGGCTTCTCTTCATTGTGGTGCGCGGGCTTCTCATTGTGGTGGCTTCTCGTTGCGGAGCACGTGCTCTAGGCACACAGGCTTCAGTAGTTGTAGCTCATGGGCTCTAGAGCGCAGGCTCAGTAGCTGTGGCACATGGGCTTAGTTGCTCCACGGCATGTGGGATCTTCCCGGACCAGGGCTCAAAGCCGTGTCCCCTGCATTGGCAGGCAGATTTTTAACCACTGAGCCACCAGGGAAGTCCATTGCTGTTGTTTTTAAATTCGGCATAGGAAGAGGTGAGAAAAGGGGGTCTTAACATACACTGAATAAGTAAGCATTATTATCATCCCTTTGCAAGTAAGAAACGAAGGTTCAGAGAGATCAACTTGCTCAAAGTTCCTAGTTGTTAAGTGTCTGACTTTAAAACTTTGCGTCTTCTACAGAACAAATTGTCTAAATGAGAAACTGGTGATTATTGGAAATGAGCATGCAAGGGTAAGCGCAGGGATACTTGAGTAGGGCATGCAACACAGTACAGAACTCAGCCTAGGGCCACTGGATTTGCTCCCCACTTTTCCTTGTATCACCATCCCTGGGCACCACATCCATATAGAGTCTCAAAGGCGCAAGGCAGTCCAAACTCGGAACACAGCTGAAATCACACCTCCCAGATTATTTTTGAGGTGTTTGCATAGATTTAAGTTTATTTACAGTGTCTGTACTGAAATTTATCTTTGGAAGCTGTAGTCAAATAATGTTTCTTAAGTGTCTTGATATGTTAGACTGGTAGTAGATGCTGAGGAGGAAGTTCGTGCTACAGCCCCTAAACCCCAGAAGCCTTTTCTCTACATATGGGCACAGGACATATCCCTGGGCAGATAATTCATGATAATCCCCAGCAATATACAGGTAATGCTTTAGGAATACATAGAACATTATGCTCCAGGATACAGAGGGAGTTGAGATCATGAGTGGGCTTCTATGGGTATCTGGAATCTCACTTGGGCTTTCCTTCTTTCTTTCCTTCTTGGCTGTGTTGAGCCTTTGCTGCTGCCCATGGGCTTTCTCTAGTTGCAGCGAGTGGGGGCTACTCTTCCTTGCGGTGCGTGGGCTTCTTATTACGGTGGCTTCTCTTGTTGCAGAGCATGAGCTCTAGGTGCGTGGGCTTCAGTAGTTGTGGCACGCGGACTCAGAAGTTGTGGCTCGTGGGTTCTAGAGCGCAGGCTCAGTAGTTGTGGTGCATGGGCTTAGTTGCTCCACAGCGTGTGGGATCTTTCCGGACCAGGGCTCGAACCCGTGTCCCCTGCATTGGTAGGAGGATTCTTAACCACTGTGCCACCAGGGAAGTCCCTCACTCGGGCTTTGAATTGGAGGAAGCAGGGAAGATGTACCTCCTGATAAGGAACGAAGGGAGTGGGAATATACATTCTCTGCTTGAAGAACCTCAGGAAGCCCGTGTGGCTGGAGACATGCCTATTGTGTAGTGGTTAAGCACGAGGGCTGCAGGGAGACTACCTACATCTGACTGACCACCAGTGACTGTCTTTGAGGTTCTGGTTAGTTTATTCATCCCCTGTGGCTATGAGTGCACAGACACACACACACACACACACACACGCACACGCACACGCACACGCACACACACACACACACACTTTCTCATCTGTGAAATAAGGGCAATAATAGTGTTCATCTCCTGGTGTTATAGGGAGGATTCAGGGAAACAGTGTATGAAAGCACTTAGCATGCTGCCTGGTACATAACAAATGCTGATTAAAATGATAGCTGTTTTCATTGCTTAGATGCCTCACTAAAGCAAAAATTTGCTTAGCTTCTGTCCATCACCTTCCAAACTTATTTGTATTTGTAACCATGAGTAAGCTAGGGCTACCATAACAAAATACCATAGACTAGGTGGCTTGAACCACAGAAATTTTCTCACAGTTCTAGAGACTAGAGGCTCAGGATCAAGGTGTTGGCAGGTTAGTTTCTCTGAAGGCCCTTTCCTTGGTGTGCAGATGGACACCTTCTCACTGTGTCCTCACATGGCCTTTTCTCTCTACACAAACCTGGTGTCTCTCCCTCTTCTTGTAAGGTCATTCGTCCTATTGGATTAGGGCCCACCCATATGACCTCATTTAACCTTAATTAAAGGTCCTCTCTCCAAAGACAGCCACATTCTGAGGTACTAGGGGTTAGGGCCTCAACATATGAGTTTGAAGAGGGGGGGTTACAATTTGGTGCCTAACAGACACCATTCTTACTTTCTTCTCCTCTGCTTTCAGAGTGTTAGTTTTCTTGTCAAGGTTAATCCTTCTACATGGCCCTTATCCCATCAAGTATTGCCTTCTTCTTTTCCAGTGGCTTGATATTTGGGGCTTTATATCATATCTCCTTTTGCTGTTCATTTATTTATTTATGTACTTATTTTTTTAAGAGATGGATAACTATAAATCTTCCTACCTCACATACTCACTATTTATTTATTTTCTCCTTAGGTAAATTGAGAAAAGGTCCTTTGTTTTAAGATTTTTATACAGGGCAGTTTAGGTAGCAGCAAGTGACATACTAGAAGTGTGTGTGTGTGTGTGTGTGTGTGTGTAGGTGGGTACATTTGGCAGTTAGCCTGAAAATTTGGAAATCCTAACCCATATTTGGACAATTTAAAAAATGCTTGCTCTTCAATTAAAAAAAGTATCAAACATAGGAAAACCTAAAGGTTTAGAAAAATCTAAAGGAAAAAGGAATCATCAAAATATAAATGCTGGGGAAGATTGCTTGTCTGTATTCAAAATGCAGATCATTGCTTTTAAAAAGAACAGAAAAAGGTAATGAATATTTAAAAGGGAATGTCAAATAAATGGGCACAAATGTATAATTTACAGCTCCAACATGGAAGGACAATTTAGAGTTTTCCTAGCAACAAGAGCTCTGATGAAGAGTCCAGGGTGCAGAGATGCTGAGGCCTCTGTTCTCTCAGCTCCCCTCCAATCTCACTGAATTCCTGCCATTTCAGACATGCTGTAGACATGCTGTTAACTTAAATGGTACCCAGGAAAAAAAAATGCACATGCTGCGTATGGAGAAAAGCCCAAGTTCTTCCTCTTTTTATGAGCTGCCAAATCTTGCTGCTGGTGTTTACATTAACAGAGGAATGTGATATTAATATTTAGCTCACTCTGCAGAAATATGCATTTAAGTGGGGGAAGTTTCAGCACGCAGTCTCCAGAGCAAGATCTCTGTCTCTGTGTCTTTCTTACAAACACACACACACACACACACACACACACACACACACACACACACACACACACACACACACACACGAAGAATGTTTTCTGGCTCCCATGACTAGGAACTTTCAGTTAAATGGGGAGCACAACACATGGCCAGCAGAAGGAGGGGATCCAGCAGAATGACAATGTTTACAGCTACAGGGGATGCCCTGTGTGCAGGAGAGCTCTATGAACCCCGCTGGAGATGGAAGTCCCACATGGACAGCTGCAGCATCAAAGAATCCCGGTGACCTAGATTCAGCTATAGATCCGGGACTGCTTTGGCCTGTGTGGCTACCAGTAGGCCAGCAGCCTGCTTGCAGTTTCACGGGTTGCCTGGCAAACAGCGCTGACCCATTTCACCATGACAACCTGGGCTGCTCTGCTAAAGGCCATGCACAAGGAAACCCTCGCTGCTGGCATTTTAAAGATTTCAAAATTAAGTTTACTTGGAGTTTCTGAAAAATGCATTTAGAAAACCCAACCAAAGCTGACATTCTTTGACAGTGGTGGAAGAGATGGGGAAGAGAAATGTGAGAAAGTTGCTGTTAGTCTTTTCCATGTTGTAAACTGTCAGCAAAACTATCCATTTTATGTTTTACTCAGCCAATAGCATTGTAATAAATATGTCTCCAACCAGAGTGTATTGATAAACAGAGAATAAGTAGGTGAAAAGGCTAAGGGATTAACTTCCATGGCCATATATATTCCGGTCTGTTAAAACAGAGTATATAGAATCTAATAATTTAAAATCTCCTATAAATAAATGGAAGTATTTAAATGTGGATTTATTATAGCTTAGGCTCAATCTTGAACTATACAGAATTGAGTTTCATTGGAGAACTAAATTAGTATGCCCCTTGGGGGGAAAAATGGGTCTGTGCTTTGGTAAAGGAATTCCATTTAGTAAGTGTAATTTAGGAAAATCAGGGCCTGGTTTGTGCGTGTGATCACATTGAAATGCAACCTCTGCTTTTTTGACAAAAGCCATAGCACAGAATTGAAAGCATTTGCAGGTCTTTATATTGAAACCCATGCACCATTCTCAGCACCGCTTTTTTTGGTTGTTGTTAAATTATCTCAGGAGATTAAACCTTAGAACTTTCTGAGTAATCTTTGGTGTTTCCTACACAAAGAAAACAAAATCACAAGAGGCCAAAGAATTGTTTCATATGATGCAGAGTCTGTTCCCAGTGACTGACCCTATCCTTGGGCCATGAGGGTCTTTGCTTGAGGATGATAGAGTCACACAGAGTCTTTAGTTTCAAGTAGACGAAGGAGAAGAGTAGCCATAGCTTGGCACCATGGAATAAATCCAATGCCATTTATGGAAACATGGAAATAAAACTATAATGTATCTTTGTAAAATAAATGAGCCATTCATTTCCTTTGAAACAAAGATGTTAAGATCTTTTCTTCATTCTCTCCTACTCAGCATTTTCCATCAGTGCCTTAAAAGGTTTCCTTTTCTCCTACAAGGGCTCAGCCTCCTTTCCGTATCCTTCCTTCCAAAGTCTTCCAGGAGAAGTCTCTATCCTATGTGAAAGAATTAACTTCTGTTGGAGAAGCATCTAACTACATTTGCAGTCGTGCCACCCCTCATCCCAAGGTCGGCTGTCAGCCAAGGGTTTATTAGGTGAACTGAGGACCTAACACATTGCTGCAAACTAGATGAGGAGTTAGAAAACAAATGCCATTTGTAGACATTAGTGGCTATGGAATCAATCGTTCAACTTTCAGAGTCAATTAAAGATGACAATTAATTACCCACACAGCAGAAAGATATTAATAGTCAGTCATGGGCAAAAATGGAGTTATAAGTAGGATAACCATACGTTCTAGCTTGCCTATCTTCCTGTCATCCTGATATAATTATAAATGGTGGCCCCTTTTGTATCCTCATTTGAATGATAAATTTACATGGTCTTCCCAAAAATAATATTTTCAGGGCTTGAAAAATCTTTCTCCAGTGTCTTTCTACAATTCAGTTTGCCATCTACAGCTATGGTTTTATCAGGAAGAAGGTTATCTTTAAAGCCTGAGGTCACCACCTCTTGGCAGGAGTTCCACCACCTTCACATGATAGATTTGGTCACAAGCATGTTTCCAGAGTGACCATAACCGACAATGGGGAGTAGGGAGGTTCAGATTGGTGTCTCATTCTCTCCAGGATAATCCGCTATACGCTACTCTCCTCAGTTACATGTTTTCCTCTAAACCTGTCCCGCCACCCCTATTGCTCTCTCTAGTCTCTCCTGTTCCTTTTCCAAGGCCTTAAGTTCTCAGATCTTCCCCTAGCACCCGTCTACAAATAATTGATAAGAGCTTTAAAAGTTTGTTTTCTGGAGGGTTGTTTGTGATTTTGAAAGGAGGGAAGACTTGAAAGACGAAGAGAAATCTTCCTTGGTGGAATTTTGTCATTCACCCTTAAAATCATACAACTCAGGCTGCCTCTCTGTTATTTTTACACCTAAGTCATCAAAGTCAGTGAAGCCAACAGAGAAGTGATCAGCAGGACTCCTCAGTGTAAATGATCTGAAACATGAGGTAGAAACCAGCCTTCTAGTTTCAAATACTTTCATTCCTTGGACTATGAAGCTATGTTATGTGGTTCTGAAAATGGCCTTTATGGGAAAGCACACATAGATCCAGAACGTGTTTGTCATTTCATACTTGGAAGGCAGGAAATATTTGAGATCAGTGTAACGCCAGGGCTTTTGATTTAAAAAAACAATGTGCGCATGCCATATATAAGTCGCTTCCTTAATTAAATTGGCATACAGCTAGCAATCTAACTGTATGGTAATTACTTTTTACTTTGTGAGGAAAAAGTCTTATGATATCAACACATTCTGGTGGATTGTTTCCCATAGAAAACATTTTAAAATATAGGGTAGGGTATTTCATTAGATCATTCGAAATCCTTTTAATGTTTGTGATATTGTTTCCCTTCCACCCTTCAGTCACTGATTTTTTAACTTTTATGGATTTCCTGGCCAAGGTATTTAAGAACTAGTGAAAACATTATGTTTGCAAATGCTTTCGGACATCCAGCTCTGAATTTCTGCACAGTGTTAATGGAATTCATTATCTAGACATTCACTATCTTGTAGAGTGAATCATCATTGTGAATTGACCATGGGTTCGATGCTTTAACTACAAGACATTTAATGATGCAGATGACCAGTCCATTCCTGAAATACTGGAGCATCCATCAATGGTAAAGAAAAAATCATTTGCCTTGATCTGCAAAAGCATGGTGTTAGGTTGAGAATATTTAGTCCTAATGCAGGTAGGATACATGTGAGGATCTGGTCCTGGTATCATTTTCCCCTTGGAATTTTCAGAAGAAATGCCTTATAGCATGATATGTTCACAGTCTATGTTAGTTTTCTTATTGAAAGATAAAATGATTTTCCATTCTTTGAAAAAATCATGGTCCTCCCTCTGTTTTATTTTTTCCCTTAAAGCTCTGTTTTTATTTTTATTGATATTATTCATTCATTCACTCAGTGAATATCCAATCAATACCATCTTTCTCTTTCAACAAGGCGTCGTACCAGATACTGTGCCATGCAAGATATGACTTCTGCTCTCCATTGGGTTGTAGTCTGGTGGGAGGGCTAATACTTGTACTCATATATATAGTATCCCTGGCAGTGATGACAGGCCATATATATGATGAAGACTGTGTGCTTCAGAAATCTGAAATGGAAGGTATTCTGGCTGTAGTGGAAATAATATTTGGAGCTAAACTATAGCCTTCCTTTTGATAAAGATTGGAGGGCAGTGTTGGACTAAGAAGCTACAACATGGGCACTAGGAGGGCACTCTATGATCAGAAAAGAGTCTTTAAAAAGTTGCATTTAGAATTCAACCTTGAGGAGTAGTAGGGCTGGGGACTGTAAGAATGGTTGGGAGCCAGATATTAAGGCTACGTGGTCTGGTCTAAATTCTAGGCAGTGAAGAGACAGTAAGATTTTAAGTAGGAGCTTGATGACTTCACTGTGCTTTAAGAAAATGATTTAAGGGCAATCTGCAGGATGAACACAGGAGGGAAGAAGGTCAGTTGGGAAATTATTGTAACACTCAAGGTGTGATGCGATAAGAGTTGGAAAGGAGGTGGTAGCAATGTGAATAAAAGGGAAGACATGTAACATGGGAGTGTTATTTTATTTCCCCAGAGAATTGAGTTTGTGTTGATTAGGGAAGGAGTAAAATCAGTTATGTTTCTGCTAAGCCTTCAAAAAATGTGCAACTTATTTTGCCCATGATTTACTTATGAAATGGATTCAGTCAGTGATTTAAAAGACATACATCAAATGCTAGGTAATGATTATCATCTTACATCCAATATGTTTTCTTTCCCAACCCTCTATTCCCCACACTATGCAGGAGCAGGGGACCTTATGGACATTACCTGTTCAACCCTCCTGCATCCCTCTAAGACTGAAGAGCGTTTCTGTCTGAAGATGGGGAAACTGCAGCATAGAAAGTTTATGTATACAAGGTGGCACAAAGGCAGTATTCCCATTATACCAATTGTATTTGGCAAGAGACAGGTCAGGATAGCAGTTAACTAACAGTGAAATAATTTGACCAGGCCAAACTTTTGATGAAATGTCTAATGAGTGATGATTAATGTTGAGCGTATGTGGAGGACTGAGGTTTGTCCTCTAACAAGGAACTGTTCTTAATTGCTGAAGCTGGCATGGGTAATTTAGGAAATTTAGGACAAGGACATTGGATTATTGTCTAGAATTCTCTGGAATATTTTTTATCTTCTTGGTCAAATTTACAAAAAAAAAAAAAAAGAGCCTTGTTAATACTTGACTTTGCGTTGAGTAGGTCCCAATCTACTAGCTGCCCACATGGGACTGTCTATTTAGGGATTATCCTTGGCTTACCAATGGGAGGAAAGAAACAGGAAATCAGATAGAGCATAAGCTTCAGTTGAATACAAGTTTTGACAACATTACTGAATACGCATCCCAGCAAATTACACTAGCAAGCAATGATTTCATTGAAACAATTACTATGCATGTACATCAGTTATACATTGTGTGTTTGTGTGTCTATTTGGAAATATAAATTTTCTGATTTTGCGTATGTATATGATGAAGTAGGAACAGGGAGAGAGAAGAAAAATAAGAAGTTTTACCTAAAAGCTGTATTTTCTGAGTATTTATGCTTAAGCCATTTTTTCTTTAAACTACTTAGAGACCTGCCCTTCAGTATTTGAAATAGAAATCATCCTTTTAATATTCTATTTTATCACTCATTTTTTTATTTGTACAGAGTTGCCCAGTTAGGCTGTACTCTAGTGTGCTATGATTTGCTCTTCTGTCCCAAACAACAGAACTACTGGGCTTTGAAAGCTGACGTATGGGGGGAGGAGGTAAAAAAGGAAATGTTTATACCTCCTCATTTTGAGGTGGCTCCTCCAGAAATCTGATACTAAATATCTTCCTGCATCTGGAGGAGGGAAGAAAGAGGCCATACAGGCATTCTGTACAGAATGTTGAAATAAAACCCTCTATTGTCCACCAAGACAATAGAACTAGTCTATAATAATGTAGTACAAGTAGAGCAGAAACTACACAAGGCAGCAATGCAATCTTTGTTCCAGTGTAATCTTCCATATCAACCATCGACAATCCCCAGGGGTAGGAGAAAGGCCTTTCTCCTATTTCCCATACATAACTCACCACCCCTTCTCTCTCTCTCTCCTTGCTGTGTAGGAAGCAGAACTGTCCTAAATCATGGCCAAAGTCTCCAACTGAGCTCGAACTCTTTGTATGGATAAACAAATTGGTTAGCTTCATTTTCTGTTTCACAGTCTGCAGGTGTTTCCTTTGGTGGGAAAAGAAGTAGAAATACTGAGAAGTATGATCTGAGGTGCTCACAATCAACGCGCTACTTGGGAAGGTAGCGTTTCAACTTTTACCTAGAAAGATAGCATCTTTCTATAGGAGTAGGGGGTGAAGACACAAACATGACTACAACAAATTAAAATATCCAGGAACATCGGGAGGAAGGCAGAACACTGACTGAATACACTGAAGCTGACACAGAACCAACTGTTCCCTAATAGTTCACCACTACCTGGCCCTCTGCGAGGTACCGGCTGGCTGCCGCAGAGAAGAGAAGGATTGGTGTGCTGCCGTCTGCATGCAGCTTTCATTCATAGTGGGCATTCTGCCCAAATGCGCAGATGAGCATCGGACAAATATCTCCCAGTATTTTTCTTGCGCTTAGCCACATTTGAGCCTATAAAATTGCTTGAATTTGTCCATACTTAGTCTTGCTGAAACCTATGACTTCAAGTTATGTGCAAGAGTCAGAAAGAATCCCTAAAACATGTCATGCCTTTTTGCAACCCTAAAATTAACCTTTTGTTTAAGAGAAAATTCAATCTGTTAAAAATGTTTTATAAAGGAGAGAAACTAGTCTGTAAAGGTAAGACCATTAAGAATTGTGAAAGCAATCAAAATAGGACGATTGCACATTAAAAAAAGAAATTGAAAGGGCTCTGGACGAAACCGGTTTTTGCTGATATCTTTGCTTTACTGGAGAACAAAAGAGAAAGAAAGGCTCACAAAGTTCATAACCTCTTGACATTCTACCTTTCTCATGCTGGGAAAGGCTGGTCTCACATCTTTTTGCTGCACCTTTCATTTTGCTACATGTCTCAGAGTCTGTCACACAGAGATGTTCAATACTTCTTATAAAGGTGTAGGGATATACCAGTGAATAAAAACAAGGACCCTGATCTCACAAACCTTATCATCTATAGTGGAGACATACAATAGATATATAAATATTTGAGGGAAAAGCTGTTAAAAAGAAAAAAAGCAGGATAAATGGAGACATTTATGGAACTGTTAAATTGTTGAGGAGCTTTTTAATGTAGAGCTATCAGGGAAAGCCTCTTTGGTTAGGGGACATTTAGCAGAAACCTGAATGATGTGAGGGAACATGCCAGGTAGATATCTGGGAACAATGGCTCTAGATAGAATAAGCCAGCAAGTGCAAAGGCACGGGGGCAGGTATGTGTCTAGTGTTTTTACAGCTATGAGGCCAGTGTGCCTATAACTGAGCAGGCAGGGGTGGAGTGGGAGGAGATGAGATCAGAGAGGTGAAGAGAAGGGTGAATAGAGATTATGAATGGGTCTTTGAGGCAACATTAAGGAGTTTGAATTTTATTCTGAATGAGATGGATGAGTTTTTCAGAGTGCAAAATGAAGCTGAGAGGAGGTCATCCATGTTTTGAAAATGATCTTGAACAAAGATCATTTTGTTTATACGGAGAAAGTTTGGGTTAGATCTCCAAATAATATTTGGATTTTAAGGCATTTAACCATTGGAAAAATTTACCAAAGAACAATAATAAATCTCAGTCTCTAGAGTTATTTAGGAAAGGCCACGTTTATTTGACGTGAACTGCCATCTAGAAAAAAGGATCAATGTGCTTCCCCCCAGTCGTTTAATCCACAGTCAATTTGATTAACCACATAATCAAACGGATTTAGTAATTAAGACCACAGGAAAACTGGAACGCATTCGGCTCTTCATTCTGTTGTTTTTAATCAGGAGGTACTTCCCAGGGGAAATATCCATCTGACAGTCTCTAGGACAGTGGTTCTGCTTTATTTGGCCCATGAACAACTTCAGTAGATCTTCAGTTATTCATTCTAGAAAAAAAAAATTTTTTTTTTAAGATAGTACCACCAGGGGCTAGACATGAAGGTAACTTGGAATAATGCATGATTTAATATCAAACTGATATTTAAAAAACATTAACCCAATACTTAGTGGGAATGCAGAGAAATGAATTATCTTTTATTAAATATTATATACAAACCAGGTTCTTACCAGTTACCTTTCAGTGCTCAATAAGAACATTATGTTAAAAAGAAAATTTGGTAAAACTTTTCCTATTTTTCTGTGTGTTTTATTTTTTGTGTGTCTTTTTACTGCTTCTGTGCTTTTTCAAAGCCTCAATTCGTTGATGGCATAGTAAAGTGTTTAATATTTAGATAATAAAATAAATCATTTCCGTAAACAGCACCGTGCTGAACACTTCTTATTGTCAGAATTCAGCACTCTGTGATCTTTAGTTGAAGGCCTTCATGCCATTTCCCCAAGATACTCAACTATAATAGGTTTATCCTAGTAAGGAACGTTCTCTTTTTTTCCTCTCAAAGGTACTGGGAATGGGATCAAGGTACATTGATCTTGTGACATTTTGGTGGCCTTTATACATTAGTGACAATTAGTTTCCAAGCTACCGTATGAATAGGTTATAAACTATAACGCTACATAGGACTTGCCCAAGGGCCAAATAAGGGACTTCCTAGGCCAGTTGGGACTTACGGCAGGGTGACCAGGCTGAAGAAGTGTGGGAGTACTGCCTCAGACTCCTACTCTAGCTCTTATCCCAGGCGTCCCTGAGAGTCCCTGAGACCGCCGGGTCGTTCTCTTCCCCCTTCCTGTGACTCACTGCTTGAGAGGCTCTTTTATCCCTTGCAGAGCATGATGCCCACGAAAGTAAGGGATTAAGAATCCGTGCTTATTGGTTCTGTTTTGTTTGTTTTAAACAGTGATGATGGATGCTCTAGTTGCTTTTAGAGACTGGATTAAGGAGTTAGATGGTGCTTGTGTACTTGTCAACCGAGGCTTTAGAAAAGCAATGTGTCTCCAGTGTCCAGAATAGTCACCCTTCTCCCTGGACCAAGGCAGAAGAGCTACACAGTCCTGCCCACCCTGCTCTTTCCCTCCCATCCCAGGGTCCTCTGACAGCATGCTTTGTAAGCTTGTCTGTTAAGAGTAGGGATGTCAGTGCGCGTTTCTGCCAATAACAAAACCAAAGTTCCATGTTTGCAAAGTGTGAAGTCAGTCCTGGAAAGGGAAAGTCAGCCTTTCCCTTCCAGAAATTTCTGGTAGATCCCTAAGCTGAATAAGACAAAGAACTGATAAAATTCCCTTTTGCCGCGATGAGATCTGGAATGCTTGTGCAGTTCTAAGCTACCCATTTCCATTTCTAAGCAGTCTGTTCTATCTAAGCCCCTCCACATATACACTTTCCATGGACCTGCCATTACACACTCAGTACACGTGTTCAACATTGAATGCAATGTATATCCATGCCTCTGGTCTGCCTTCAGGGCAGCGTTTCTTTAAAAAAAGTTCTATTTTATATTGGAGTATAGTTGATAAACAATGTTGTGTTAGTTTCAGGTGTACAGCAAAGTGATTCAGCTATACACATACGTGTATCTATTCTTTTTCAAATTCTTTTCCCATTTAGGTTATTACAGAATATTGAGCAGAGTTCCCTCTGCTATACAGTAGGTCCTTGTTGGTTATCTATTTTAAATATAGTAGTATATACATGTCAATCCCAAACTTCAGGGCAGCCTTGAAGCTGGTAAGAGCACGCGTCTCAGAGCACCGCTCTGTAACCATCTAGATGTTCAGCTTCAGGGTGGAATTGTTACCAAGGCTGTTGCCCCAGAATCATGCCCCTGCCCCTCCCTCAAATGTAAACCGATTACAGTACTCATCTAAGTTTCAAGAGGCAGCTGCAAAGAGAAAAAAACAAGAGCTGGTTAGAACCAAATAGGCCCAAGATGACAGAGGATTTGACTTCCAGTAGACCTCGAGCCTCATTGTAATGCATTAGCATGCTAAATGACACACCCACAGGCACCATGACAGTGGACAATTGCCGTACAAAGACCAGAAAAGCCCATACAAGGACTAGAAAGGAGAGTTGCACCAGTTCCAGGTCCACACCACACCCTTGTTCTCAGATAACTCATGAATATTCCTCCCACTCTTTCCAGTTTCCCCCTTTTAGCTCGACCCTCCTATGTATTTGGCATCTCTGCTCAGATTGGGTTGAGAGATTGATTTTCAAACTAGGTTCCCATTTCTCCATTCTTTGGCCTTCGAATAAAGCTTGTGCTCTTCCAGTCCCAGCATCGGTTTCCTTATTGGCTGTGGGAATCCAATCAGAAAAAAATCCTCCCTGGCCTAGACAAGGGGTCTTGGCCCAGGCTAGGTCTGCTGCGTGGGTCCAGTCAAGCAATTCAGTAACAAAATGAGGGGACTCCCTAGGATGACCTCTGATGTCTTTTCAAGGTCATGACCTTCAACTATCTGCCTGTCACTACTTCCCAAAAGAACCACATCCCTCATCCTTTCCCCAGACATTATTTCCCCAACTCAGTTTCTTACCACATTGTGTGGCAGATATGGAGGTGGGGTGGGATGGCAGGAAGGAGAAGAAGGGAAGGGGCTGCTCAGGTTGTTTTCTGAAATGATTTTCTCTGAAAGTGTTATCCAAACAGTAATATTTGCAGTGGGAGCATCTAGAGTTACCATTTGGAGAGCAGAAGGCAGCACTGTAGCTCCGAGTGGAATTGCCCCTGGTGCTTCTGCTGAGCTCCAAGATTTATGAAGGGGAGAGAGGGACTGGTTCCTCTGAAAAGCACATTTCCTGTTAAGAACAGCTTCCTTATACTGAGTGCCTATAAGGAGTTATTTAATTTCATCAGCCTAATAGTTCTATGATATAGGTATTATTATCTCTATTTTATATGTTAGGAAATTGGGATGCAGGAGGCTTAAATAATTTATCCAAGGTCACACAGCTAGAAAGTAGAAGAGCAAGCATTCAAACCGAGGGCTCTTTGTGTTCACGATTTGTGTCCTTTCCACTACATGAATTGCCTCTTGGTTCAGACTTCTCTGGGGGAAACAGTAGAATAATTCAGCCGACCAGCGATTCCAGGCTTCGAGGCACAGAGAGTAATCTTTCCACAGTATGCTCAGTTGGGATGCTATGGCCGTGGGTAGGTCCATTCTTGGTGAAGGGTTGATTAATTCCTTCGCTGCCCCCAAGAAGCTCTACGCTAGTCCACCCCACCCCAGTGGCATTGGGAAACAGATGATGTTGGTGACCTTTCTGCAGTGACACATGCAAGGTACACACAGACCCCGAGGGGAGACTGGTTGACAGGTAACTCCTCTGTGACTCAACCCCTTACTCATTACGTAAACTCAGAAGCCCAGACAAGCCCCCAGTCCCCCCACGTCATGGCACCAGGAGAGATAACCCAACCTGAATCCGGAATCCCGCCTTCCCGAGAGAAGCACCTGGGAAGCCAGTTAGCACAGCACATTCTCAGTGCCCAGCTAAGGCCGCACAGAGGGGAAAATAACCATTCTTCCCTAAGCAGATGCAACCTGAGCCTTTTATTTCACGATACTAATCACCAAGTCAACAGGCTCTTTGATGCTAGCATCTGTGTGAGGGCTACTTCCCACACCGCCTCCTTCCTGCCTGCCTGCTCTCACCGAAGTCTCAGCAGCATCTCTGGGCCACCTTAGCCCTTGGAGCTGCCCTGCTGTCACGGGACCTATGCCATGTTCCACAGAAGCCTGGGCTTAGGGACTTCTATTTCCTCCCCTTGGTGTGCAATAGCCAGGAGCTGCTTTGGCCGCTGCAGAGTCTCTTCAGTGGTCTCTGTAGAATTTTCCTGGGTTCCGGAGTTTCCTGCCCCTGCTGGTTCATGGTTAATTCGCTGGCAGAACTGGCTGCTTGAGAATAACTCTTGGTTTGCTTCGGGTTTCTTCCGTGCCTAATATAGGCCAGTTCATGAAGCAGTTCACACACACTGGTGCCAGATTTATAAAGTGTGAATTGAATTCTGCCCTTGGCCTTCTCTGCCCAACTCCCACAACTTTCCTATTGTAGCTTCTCTTAAAACACAGCCATGTTTCCCTTCTAAAGCCCTAGTACATCCTGTCAGATGAACAAATGGTAGGGAAAGGATGATTTCTTATGCATTTTCATATGTAGGCTATAAACAGCCCCTGTTCTCTGAGATCTTCCTTACAGCGTTCCTGTGGAACCAGGGTAGTTATCTTGCTCCAGGTTTTACAAGAGGAAAAGCAGAGACCGTTCCTTTTTTTCTGCTGCCAAAAACCAAACCAAAACAAAAAAACAAACCCAAAATGAAGTGAATTGGAAATGAAGTCCAAGGAGCAGAGGCCTTCTGTCTTTCAGCTCAGCACATGGTGATTTGCTTGATTACACTTCCCTCGGCCCCTCCCTCAAATCTCATAGGCGCAGACTCATTACCCCATTAGGATTTGGCTGGGGAGGCTGAACGGACAATGAGAACAGAGACGAATCTGGGTAGGCTGCCAGAGTTAACAACCTCTTATGTGCAATAAAACCAGACAGCATTTTTGATGGACCACATTCTCATTGCATTTGAACAGCCTTGGAAAGCTTCCATGGCTGCTGATTTCAAATAGGAAAACATCCCGTAGGGAAGCGGGGAAAAGATGTGTCCTTCGGGCTCGCCTCTAACATATGTGGGCCCAGTGTAAGTGTCCAAATAGAGGCGCACACGCCATATGCTTAAATACTTAAGAGTTATGATTCAAGCTTGAAAACTCTCAGATAAAACATAAAATATGTTCTACCCTCCCTCCCTGATAAACAGTGATCATCTAGAGGCTGGGTTGAAATTTAGATTTCTCTCACTCCTTGGAGTCTTATTCTGGAACACAATGTCCAGGGAGAGGTGGCCTCTCACTGCCCAACTCAGTGCCCTTGGTCCCAGGTCCAGCCCCTTCTCTTCACATTCTGGCTCCAGACGTCAGTGTGTGTGTGGTCTCTCAAACTCCTGCAGGACCCTCTACCTCATATGTCCAAGTACCAGTGACACTCCCACCATCAGCCCCCCAGGGCCACTCCTGGGCCTAGAGGTGTGCCCGGTTTGCATTCAGGTGCACACACACAGGAAAGAGGCTTCACACAAATCCTGGAACTTGACTCTGGTTGATTGGAAAGGGAATTCCAAGATCCTGGGAAATCAAAGCATGGTTGAGGGTATGTGTGTGGGAATAACCCTTTGGCCCCATGGACTCTTCTTCCCATTAAGAGAGCCGCTGTTAAAAGACCAGGCTGGGCGTTATAAGATGCAGGGCACAGAGCAGTTGGGCCTCTTGCTTGGATTTATGGATAGTGTGCATAAAGTAGGTCCTTTGTAAGAGGACGGTTCACTTAGAAAATGGATACTTGCCACCGTGCCCACTACAGTAGAGCAGTTGGCGATTCATCAGGATAATGTGCTCTTTGCTTCATATGCTGGATTAGAATGAATGTCTAGCTGTGATGGTTCTCAATTATGGATGCATAGTGACATCACTTGGGGAAGATTTCTGTGACCCCACGATTGAGATTCTGACTTAATTTGGTTAGTGTAGGGTCCAGGCACAAATATTTTTTATAATCTTTTTTTTTTAAGTTGAAGTGTAGTTGATGTATAATATTATATAAATTACAGTGTACAGTATAGTGATTGATAATTTTAAAAGTTATACTCTGTTTATAGTTATAAAATATTTGCTATATTCCCTTGTAGCTTATTTTATACAGAGTAGTTTGTACCTCTTAATCTCCTACTTCTCTGTTGTCCTTCCTCCCTCCCTCCCTGCCTCCCCTGCCCCCACTGGTAACCACTAATTTGTTTGCTCTATCTGAGTCTGCTTCTTTTTTGTCATATTCACTAGTTTGTTGTACTTTTTAGATTCCACATATGTGATATCATACAGTATTTGTTTTTCTCTGTCTGAATTATTTCAGTTAGCATAATGCCTGCCAAGTCCATCCATGTTGCTGCAAATGGCAAAGTTTCATTACTTTTTTATGGCCGAGTAGTATTCCATTGTATATATCGGGTTGACCAAAACGTTTGTTCGGGTTTTTCTGTAAGATGTTTGGCCAACCCAATATATACTATATCTTCTTTATCCATTTGTCATTTGACGAACACTTAGATTGCTTCCATATCTTGGCTTTTGTGAATAATGCTACTATGAACATTGGGGTGCATGTCTCTTTTCAAATTAGTGTTTTTTGTTTTTTTTTCCAGATATGTACCCAGGAGTGGGATTGCTGGGTCATATGGTAGTTCTATTTTTAGTTTGTTGAGGAACCTCCACACAGTTTTGCATAGTGGCTGCACCAATTTACATTCCCGCCAACAGTGTTCAAGGGTTTCCTTTTTCTTTACATCCTGGCCAACATTTGTTATTTGTGTTCTTTTTGATGATAGTCATTCTGACAGGTGTGAGGTGATATCTCATTGCGGGTTTGATTTACATTTCCCTGATGGTTAGCAATGTTGAGCATTTTTTCATGTGCCTGTTGGCCATTTGCATGTCTTCTTTGGAAAAATGTCTATTCAGTTCTTCTGCCCATTTTTTAATTGGGTTATTTGCTTTTTCGATATTGAGTTGTATGAGCTGTTTCTGTATGTTGGATATTAACCCCTCATCAGTTGTATCATTTGCAAATATTTTCTCCCATTCAGTAGGTTGTCCTTTAGTCGATGGTTTCCTTTGCTGCAGGCACAAGTATTTTTAAAAAGCTCCTAGGTAATTTTATGTGCAGCCAGAATTGAGAACCACTGGGTCCAGCCTAATGATTTTTCTTCTCAAACCCCAGGGCATTCGCCCTTGTGCCTAACCCTAAGAACTCAAAACTGTCATGGCTCAGGAGATGTTCATCTCCAGAATAACAGGGTTCCTTGCTCTAGCCAACAATCAGTTCGGTGCTTGGAGCAGTGAGTAAGACTGGTTTACATAGGTTCTGCTGGTGGTAGGCAGAGCTCTTAACTGATATCTCCATGCCAGATGAAATTGAAAATAGTTAACATTTAACAACCACTGCAACAATCAGTCCAAACAGACTCCAACTGTAGAATACTGGTTGGCCTTACCATCATCTGAGAGATTCCTCTAGTTACTCCTCCTAGAAATCTCTTACAATGGACATTACCGTGTACATTTATCAGGAGGGTGGCAGATCTGGGACCCAAAGTCAGGTCTTTCGACTCCGAATCCTGGGTTCTATCAACTGCAGCAGGCAACTTTTCTGGTTAGCACTTCTGGTTAGCCCAAACTGAGTTCTTTAGGCTGTAACGTTGGCCTACGCCAGGACACTTGAAGGAAGATATATTACTGACTTCACATAAAACACTACCTACAAAATGGATCACCTAGTTTAAATCTACACAAACACAAAGGAGGGAAACAACAGTTTAGAGCCTCTATTTGAATGACATTTATTTCTGAGCTGAGTAGTTAGCTTTTTAATTCTGAAGTTTACGTGTAAATTCTGACATACACTCAGAGCGGTGCTTACCCTTAACAATTGGCCGCACTCAAGTCTTGCAAATATGGGATCCACTGTTTTAAGGTTTTAGCTACAACGTGACCCATGTAAGTTTAAGTATCTGATACTTACACCTTGTTTACTTTAAATTCACCAGACCCGGATCTTTCATGGCCATCTAGTCTACTTCTGTTTCTGGGAAAGTTTGCATTTAAACCATCCCAGAGACAAAACTTCCCCACTTGAAATACAATTTCTTTCTCTGCTCAGCAGGGGAGCCTTCTCTTCAAAGCCCAGGTCAAGGCCTATCTTGGTGGCAAAGTAACTCATTGCAAGTCTCTGTCCTCAGCAAGGCAGATTCAGGTTCTGAATGGAACTTTATACGATTTGGGGAGTTCCCTTTATGATAAAAAACACAGAATTAGGCACCAAAGTGAACATTAATTTAGGATGAGGAAATAAATCACGTATTGTTTAAAAATATTTCCCTGTGTAGGGCTTCCCTGGTAGCACAGTGGTTGAGAATCTGCCTGCCAATGCAGGGGACACGGGTTTGAGCCCTAGTCTGGGAAGATCCCACATGCCACGGAGCGGCTGGGCCCGTGAGCCACAACTACTGAGCCTGCGCGTCTGGAGCTTGTGCTCTGCAACGAGAGGCCGCAATAGTGAGAGGCCTGCGCACCGCAATGAAGAATGGCCCCGGTTCGCCGCAACTAGAGAAAGCCCACGCACAGAAACGAAGACCCAACACAGCCAAAATTAAATAACTTAAAAAAAAAAAATTTCCATTTGTAAATCTTATCTCTTCAACAAGACTGTAAGCTTCTTGGAGGAAAAGATCATGTCTTACATATTTTTCAATTTCTCCACATACTTTTTCAGTACTAAGCATGTTACAGTTGCCCAATAATTATTTGTGGATTGATTGGCTATCTACCAATTCTTGCAAATCTCTGTAGAGGTTAAAGTGGTAGATTGATCAAGATAGAAGGGATTTAATAAGGGAAGGTTCCTCATGGATGTGTGCTCAAAACTGATTTTTGAAGAAGGAAAGGAGTGTTTGATTGGAAAGGCGAGACTCCATATGGGGAAATATGAAATTAGAGATAGGTGTTTAATGAAGATTTTAAATTTATTAAGAGAAATACGAGTTTATAATGAATATCTTCACTGAAATACAATCCCCTGAGTATAGGAACATGTTCAGATTCATTGAATGAGCTGTGTTTGGTAAGATTTTCAAAAACAATGTTGTGATTTCAAAAGCGCTTAGAGTATAGTGATATCTGATTATCAGTGGGTAAGTCTCCCAAATGTTTCCATCTAGAGAGAGAAAAACAAAAAAAAAAACAATGGACAAGTGATTGAAGTGAATCAAAATTGCAAAAACTCCTTAGGGCCTTGACCACCCTCCAAATATTAAGCTCCAAAGAATCGTGGCTCTTTGTGTCTGCACAGGCCTCTTCGTGTGGCAGAATGGTTTACAGGTTCTCATATGAGGAGGTGCTTTAGGTTTTCGCGTCCGTGATTTCCATTCACGTCTATGAGGTGACTGGGAGGGTGATGAGACTATGAGACGCCGTAAAGTGGAAAATGAGCTGCTGTTACACACCATCTTCTCCCAGATCCTTCAGAGGTGAAACCCAGAAGAGCATGGAGGCTACAAAGAAGTCCTGATGCTTTATTTTATTTTTTATTTTTTTTGCGGTATGCGGGCCTCTCACTGTTGTGGTCTCTCCCGTTGCAGAGCACAGGCTCCGGACGCGTAGGCTCAGCGGCCATGGCTCACAGGCCCAGCCGCTCTGCGGCATGTGGGATCTTCCCGGACCGGGGCACGAACCCGTGTCCCCTGCATCGGCAGGCAGACTCTCAACCACTGCGCCACCAGGGAAGCCCCGGTCCTGATGCTTTTAAAAATCATGTGGGTACTTGAACATCTGTCCCAAGTCCAGTGGAATGGTAACAAGCAGTCACGAGATAAGCACGTTATCTTACAGATTCCTTAACCCGATCCCACTAAGCCGAATTCTGCACCTCGCCTCTGCTACCAAGGGTTTAGAGGATATCACAGAAGGTCAAGGGCAGCAGGCAGGAGCATTCTAAACTCAAGGCTTCCTTTATTCAGACACAGGTGACTCACTGCCTTATCACGTTCCTGTAGATTGTCCTACTGGACAAGAACCAATTTTATTTCTCAGTTTATTTACCCTCCAGGCTGTGTGTTGAGTAATTATTATATGTTACTTCTATCATTTGATAGCCTGGGTGATTCTGATTTTTCCTCTCCCAGTGCACCAATCCCAGTGTGGGTGACATGGTAGGAACTAAGTAAGTATATCTTGATTGATTTTGTCTTTTTAAGGGCTTCATCTCAATAAAATTGGGCCTCCACTATGTCTCCCTATCACTGGTCCATTCCAACTTGTCCAGGACTTCACATTGCTAAATCAATTTTCACTGAAGGAGATTTTCATATTATTTACTTTCCTGATAATAAACACATCTCTACTACCTTCATTAGTTCAGATGATTAGGAAGCTGATTATTAGAAATCCTTACTTAACTTGAGTTATATTTCACTTCAAACACGGATGAGTAAAGTCCTGCGTAGAGTATACGTAGCTATTGATTTTATCCATTCCCAGAAGCTTTCTCATCTCTCTTATTGTACAACAGATATTGCAACTCCAGCCGTAGGAATAGGCAGTAACAAGACTGGCCAAATATTCCCCTAGCTAGAAAGTTAAAGTTAAAATTTGGGCATATGAACCAAGCAGGGCCAGTCAGACTCTTTCCCTGGTTTTGTTACATGGGAACTAACAGAGAAAGGAGTGACCGCTTTCTGTTGGACTTACTAGAGAGTGGATGTGAATCTGGAACTTCCTTCAGCTATTTTCTGGAGTTACTCAGAGGGAGTCTCCACTGTAACAGAGCATAAGGCAGCTCTTTCAAGAAAAGTAGGGCCAAGAGATGACGGGAGAGCAGAAGGATGGAGGTAAAGGGTCAGACAAATATTGGACATTTATTGACCCCAAGATTTAGTCACGCTTAAAGTTAGTGCCTCTCTTGGATTTTCTAGTTACAAGAGTCAATAACTATCCTCCCCCTTTATTTTCTTACTCATTTGTTTGAATTGGTTGTTTGCCACTGACAATCAAACGTTACCTGTGGAATATCCAGGTAGATTATCCAAACCAACTTGGTCAATTTTGGATGAGGTATATTTTATCAGAATTTCTTTCCCTAAAAGAACTTTCCCAATTGAATATAGTAAGTCCCAGGATTGAAGAAGTGATCAACTATTGCTCCTGTGATTGTTATGAGCATTAAATAAGCCAGTCATATAAAGCTCTTAGCACTTAGCACATGGTTCTAATTGTTTGTTAATTCTCATCATCGTCATTTTCATCCTAAGTGTTTACTTAAAGTTTTTGAGATGGGAACTAGGTTGAGAAATTGCCTGGAAGCCAGAAAGTGGTAAATCTATATGCTATGCACGAATATTTTACAGGTAGTACTTGGGGTTTAGTCTATATGACTGTAGTTATATGGAGTGAAATGTGCTTCAGAGATTTTTGTTGTTTTTGTTTTAAAAATTCTCCTGTCTTTCTCTTAGTATTCTCAGAGCCTTTCCAAGGCAGTTACATAAGTGCGTTTGGGGGGAGTTGGCAAGGTTTATTTTTACATGGAAAAACAATATATTACTTTGACTGCCTACACGGGGAGGCAAGAGGTAGCTTACTGATATGGCTAAGACAACTCCCCAAAAGCAAACAGGATCCTATCCTTTTTCATGAACTGCGGTCCAGACGATAAGATCACTTTAAAAAATAAAATAAAATTTTATGTTACTTCTGAACTAAGGTGAAAATTTTAAAGAAATTTAAAAATTATTTTGAAGAAAACATGAGAATTGCTCATCGAATTAAACTAAACAAAAGCTGTTGACATAGTATGTTGTAAAGCTTGCGCGTCTATCGTCTGACTCATGAGGCAATTAAAAGCAATTCTGTTGAATAAATTGGCTGTAACAGGACAGGAGACTACAGTTATCATAATCTGGGAAAGATTCAGTAAAAAAACAGAAGTTGAAAAAATTCAAACTAAGAAAATCAACCATTTTTGCTCCAGAGGATGCAAGTTGAAAACATCTTTGTTTTTTCACCCACCATTTTATTTCTGTTCTCACACCCCACCCTCCTTTACATGAATATTAAGGACTAAGTCTTTAGCAACAGGCTTTGGTTGTGGGTGAGATGGGGGTAAAGGGAAAAGTGTTGTGTATGGCTTTTCATATGTTAATAAGTTGATTCCATGACAACCATTGAAAAAGAAGGGCTGGAAACAAAAGCCACCACCAGAGAGAGGATCAGTGCTCTTTCACGGGCGCTGTAAGAATAACAGCCGAGACTCCCTCCTCTGAAAGGTATCTGATGGCCGCTAGTCAAAGGGCTTTGTTTTAATAGTGCAGAGTCAGTATATAATTAATGCAGAGTTTTATGAGTCCAAATTGCACCCTCAATGATGCTTCCCTTTTAGAAGGTTGTGAATAAGAATCTTTAACCAAGAGGATTTGCTTCCAGGAGGAACCTGGGTTGTTCACAGACTATCAGTTCCTGTGATCATGCACTTCAGCCTTAGGTAAAAAGGTCAAGGGCTTTTATCTCTGAGTATCCGAAGGCGTTTAGAGCTGGGCCACTGGAGAAGTGCGATGGGAAAGGCTTGCTCTCCTCTCCAGGCAGCCTTTGAACGTGGGGCAGCGTTATCCCCAATGACGTGTTGAAAGCGCTGAGGACGCACACAGGAGCGGGCCCTAGGACACCGATGGCATTCCTGGGCTTCCGTGACCAATGACAAGAAATCCCAGCTGGCTGTTTATCCTTCCAGAAACATGAAGTGACACCCTCATGGCAGATTTCGTAATGCTTGGTACAGCTAAGTTTTTACTTTGACTTAAGTAGTCACACATATCAATTAGCTGTTGTATCAAGTTAGCACAATGCATTCCTTCTACCTAGTTCTAAAACACTGTAAAGTGCTGCATTCAGGAATAATGCTGACTTTACTAATTGTCGGTCCAGCCTTGCTTTTCTCTCATGTGTATTACCCAGTCTTTGATTGAATTATATTAAATTCCTCTTATTTGTCCCCTTTAAGTAGTTGCCAAAAACTTGCCCTGAGTAACTTGTGATACAGTGTTTTCTCTGTTTGGATGGACACAAGAGCTTTCATCACAATGGAATGCTTATGGAATTACATATTTCAAAGGACACTAGCACGAAAATACAACTTCATTCAGAGTCAGGTCACAATGATGAATGGTAATGCCAAAATGATTACTAAAAGAATTTGCAATGTGCTTTTAAAGTATTGGCTTTGGTCTTCCCTGTAATTCCTTTTCTTTTCTTATAAACTTCATGAACTTATATGAATCTCACTTTCATGCTATTAGTATCTATAGTAGTGTTGTTTCATGAAAAGAAAAGAGATATTGTAGCTCTGATGAATCAGAATTTGAGATATGACAATATCGTTACCAAGATTGTATCAAAAGTATGCCAGTTTACTTAAAATAATCTTATTTCCAAATGCACGTTTTATTCAATATCTGCAGTGTGAAGTTTATTATTGTCCAATATTTTGGTAAAAACCATTAAACCACTCATTCATTCAACAAACTTTTAATAAGTGGACTGGAACTAGACTAAATTCTATTCACACATAGAAGACAATATTTTTGCTTTTCTTGAAAAATTCATTGTTTAGCGAAATGGATAATTATGTCAATAGATAATTACAGTTTTTCTTTTATATGTCATCTCTTCTGAAATTAAGATTTGATATGGCTTAAATAATTATATATGAGAAAAGAGAAAAGAGGATGAATAGGTGAAATGAAATCAAGACAGGAAAAGAAAATAAGATGAAAGTATGGGTACGGTGTGCTCTAGAAACAGACCAGAAAATCCTGTATTGTTGCCAGAAGTGATCCACAAATTTGACCTTGAATTTTTTAGCAGCCAGTCCAAAGAGTATTGTTTACAAAATTCATGGTATACCTAAGAGCAGAGCCAGCAGAAACTAATGGTAAGCCACACTTTTACTTGTATGGAGATAGAAGAGAAATCTCCCTACTGGATCTGTGAAAAAGAGCGTATGTATATAGTGTCATGCCGTGGTACATTCTCAACAACATTCCTAAAATAAATGCAATATCATGGCTGTTATAAATACTTTGGGTACTGTTCCTCAGTGCAAAATAAGACAAAGATTCAAAGTACTTACAATGGCCACAGATCTCTAAAGAAAGGAAAGTAGCCATAGTTGACTTGACTACAAGTAACCGCACTCTGTACCATGTAGCCTCCCTTCTAACACACACACACACACGCGCGCGCGCACACACCCCCAGAGTAACCCAAACCTCCCAATTGTAAACATTATGGCCACTGCTAATTGGCCTGGGGATGGGAGGGGCACTTGACTCAAGAGGAACTAATGTTTACAGACTGGCCAGTGGCCTTACAAGGCCATCTGACAAAAAAGGTTTGTTCAGAAAGGGTGATCGAAGTTGAGAGGAAACAATTGGATGTTTTCTTTTGGAACATTTGAAGTTAAGAGATACACAGAGGGAGGCAATTATTTGGAAGTGTGAGCAGGAACCAAAGGGCACAGGAGAAAAGTTAGGTTGCAAAGGCCAAGAGGCAGCTGAGACAATAAATAGGCACAAAGTGAAAGGGACACACAGAGCAAGGGATGAGGTGGTGATTTCCTGTGGAAAGAAATGATGTCATCAATAAGCTCCTGCTGCTGAGCTGGGGTGGGAGAGCCCATTGCTGGTTCCGCAGTGGTTTCTGAAAGACAGCAGGTTTCCCTGGGGCCTGACTCTACTGTGCTTCTGCTTTTCCTGCAAGACATGGGCTTGCGCTTATTACTGTAGCTAACCTGAGAGAATTGCTGACTTTTGTCGTTGTCAGAAGAAGCCAAGTATGTAGCTCATGACACAATCTGAAGTGCAACTCAGTACTAGAAATCCTACAAGGAAGTAAACAGTGAAGTGCAAACATGCAGCCTCTCAAGGTCTGGCTTGATCCAAGGAAAAACATATTCATATAATGGTGGGAGTCCATGTCCTTCAGATAATCTTCCATTAGGGTTACCACTCTGATTTGTAAATAAGTTCTTCATAAGAATTAAATGGCAGAATATCTGGGCTTGCACTCTGGAAAGAATGTAGAGTGCAGATGTCTCCTGAGTTTATTAAGGGTCAATCTAAGTGTTTTGCATATCAACAAACTGGAGGATAGGGTTGATGTCCTTTCATAGAAATTTTTAAAATGTGGGTACTTTTCCTCTGTTTAAAGGTGGGCTGATCCACAGGTGGTGAGTTAGGGCAACATGTTCTAACAAAACAGAACAAACTCCCAGTTCTAAATCTCAAGCACACAGATAAATGGAAATCTGGAAACCCACAGCTCTGTTCCATAAAACAGGGCTGCAGAGATGTTTACAAACATTTTAAAGTATGATGGACAATGCTTGTTCCCCATGGTCATAACAAAATTTCCATTATACCCTCATAGAACATCTTGCCTGATACGGCATTATTAGAAAGAACAAATTGAGTTTTAAAGTTCAGCTGCCCATGGCAATGGTTTTAGTTTTAGTAATAATATAAATGTCTGCTGTGTATTGGAGTCCCTCCTGGGCACCACAGTGATCAGTATAGGACAGGCATGAATGGAGGACCTGGTAGACATATGAAAGGAACAAACGACTCATCAGAACTGAAGGGGATTGGGATGTGGCACTGACTGAACCTTGACAAATACAGGCCACGCAGAGAACCCACAGACTCTGAGCCCCTGATGGTGGAGACCTAGCTGAAAGCCTAGCCTACAGCAGGCTCTCTACGCCTCCCTTCCACTATGCATGCGGGAGTAATTGCAATGCTGATGCAATCCCATACAGAAGTGGCCAAGGTAGATGAGGGGCTGATGTAGAAGCAGTGTTTAAAAAAAAAAAAGAACAAGCAACACACTTATGATGAAAAAGAGGGATATCTTGATCAGAGTCATGGAAGATACTGACTGCTGTAGAAAATTCAGGTCGATACAACACTCAGTAGTTCTTAACCAAGATAGACATTAAATCATATATGGAAAAATTTCAAAAAGCATTTATGTCCAAACCATATCCTAGAGGAATTAAATTCTATAAGAATGGAATCGGACCTCTGTAATTGGGTAATGCTTTCCAAGTCATCCTGATCTGCTTCCTGATTAATAGGATCACAAGACCAACCCTGGGTGAGAAACCAGTTCCTAGATGTAAGTGTCAGAACCCCTCTGGGATCTTATCTCCACATAAGTTGGAATTTACCTAGCATGTACCTATCCTTAATTTAACTATTTAGACAACTATGTACAGTACATTTCAAAGTACGGATTAGGCCTTTATT
Organism: Globicephala melas; assembly: GCF_963455315.2. Lineage (NCBI taxonomy): Eukaryota > Metazoa > Chordata > Mammalia > Artiodactyla > Delphinidae > Globicephala > Globicephala melas. The sequence goes on along the minus strand of NC_083327.1, from coordinate 43,120,940 downwards.
AAGTTTCTAATTCAAAGAACCCATTCAAACGCTAGGCTCATTGTGATACGTGATGATGTTATTTATCTCTGCCTAGCACAAAATGGGAAAAACCAAAACAACCTGTCAGATTTAATTGATTTTGTGAAGTAAAAGATTCTCAGAAATGACTTGATTATTTTTTCCTTTTTTTTCCCCTTAATTTCCCTTTGGTTTGCTAAGCCAAGTCAGTTGACTTTCAGAAGTAATTAAGTCTTCTAATTTTACCAGCAAGATGTTGAGGGACAGAGATTAAGGAAGAGGAAGTTTCCGAATGTTTTTGATATTACTAATGTAGAGAAGATTTCCTATCTTTTAGAGGATTTACACTAAAAAAGAAACCACCAGAAGGTGTTACTTTTCAATTCCCTGATTAGAGAATTTTCTCATCTGTATCTCTGCAGTGGATAGACTTTTGGGCTTGATAGCAAGAGAACAATTTGGTTCTTCATGTTGTTGGGCAAATTTCTTATCTTTTAAAAATTCTTGACTGTATCTGCAAAATAGATGGAATTGTATCTACTATATAGAGGATTTTCTAAAGTAAGAATTAAATAAACTATTTAAACTACTGCCATCCATAGTGTTTGCCTAACTTTGGAAAGTTGGATAAAAACAGAGCATAGTGAATGAAAAGATTCAACTAACTCATTCTTTTAGTGGGATACTATGAATAGATTTGGTTTTGGTCATTGTGGAATGATCTCCCTCTTGAAATGACTTCTCTCTCCAGTCTCACAAGTTTCATGTTTTGAATAAAATGCGGAACTTTGCATTTAAAATTCCAACTATGGGTTTTCCTTTTACTTTGAAATGTCCCTATACAGGGAAAGTGAAGGAAAAAATTGAGGCAGCTGCCTGAATAATTCCAGCCAAACCAAAAAGAGACTATAATTGTGTGGATTATTATCTGTGAAAGTGGTCCTTAGCCTAAATTATCTAGATAATTGCTACAATTCTGTTCTACTTTGTATACATATACATCACCTTAGTATTGAAGAAATGTGAGGGATAGTATTCTAGCCAAATTTTAACTTCAAATTATTCTTTCATGAGCTTCCTTGCTTCAGTGGTTTAGTAACCTCATGGAGTTGCCTTATTTCTTTTCTACCATTTGCTATACCCTTTTAGAGAAGGAGGTGATATATACTATTTTATGCTGTTTCAAAACAAAAGGTGACTAGTACTTTGAAAATATTTCTTGGGGGACCAAGCTGTTTACATTTCCCTGAGGAGATAAGAATAGGTGATGGGAGCATTTTGAGATCTCAATTTCTGTTTCATGAATCTCAATGTAGTACTCTAAAAAAAAAGGTCAGCTCTAAGGTATATATTAAATATGCAGAGAAATAGAGGTCTACATGGCTTTTCCCAAATGAAAATATTTAAGATTATCTACATAACAACTAAAACATTGGAATAGAAATGAAAAATGCTATCAGATATTTGGATATTGTGTCTAGAAAATGTAAAACATGAGGTATTTTTAAATATTCAGGAATTTGAAACTATTATAGCTAGAGCACCCAAATGTTAGATTAGAGCATCAATATATTTGTTTTGTAGGAGACATCTACCGAAAATGAGGGTATTTCAAGAGAGCAGGTTCTGTGGAAGATTCTAATTAGATATGTTGTGAAGTTTTTGTAAGATGTGGATGCCTAGTATATGAAGGCAGTTGGAAATTCAGAGAACATGTTTGGTTTATTGGAACAAGTTTTGTACTGTGACTTACAAAACCTGGGGTTCTCTGTTGGTGAGTGGTGGGACTTTGGAGAAGAGTCTTCTTCTGTGCCTTAGGGTTGTCATCTGCGGTGTTTTGGTCGTGAGAGAGGGCTCTGGAGTCCAAATTGAGCCAATGGGAAGAGAGGGGGCCTCGTGTAACTGTCAGCGTGTGATTACTGCCACTTCATTTTCCTCCCAACCCCATCATGATAGAACACTTTCTCTTCCAGGTCCACTGATTTAAAGATATTTGTTAGTGCTGAGGACTGTGAGGTCAGGGTGTGGTCATGAAAAACTCAATGAAAAAAAAAAACGGAGGCTTCAGGAAAATCAAAACTGTGGGAATACTGACGTAATGAGTTTGGACACACAAACGCCTTTTTACACTTACACATGAGAGTTTCAAAAAGAGGGAAGCTAAAGGAAAAGCTGAAAGGAATAGCTGAAGATTAGGGCAGAATAAAAGAAGAGAAAGGGATAGAACGGAGGAAGGGGAAATGACAAAAAAGAAAGAAAGAAGTAACTATTAGTTTATCATCTTCTTCAAAAAGGACTAAGCTAGGAGAGAGCAACTCAGAAGGAAGAAAAACAGTAAGAATCCCCCTGCACTTTCTGAAAGGGGAGATGAAAGTAAGAAGATCCTTAAAGGCAGGTTTCAAGATGGGGACTCAGAGGACTGAACTGAATAACTTAAAAAAAAGTAAAGTATAGTTGATTTACAATGTTGTAAAGGGGAATGGGGCAGAGGGATAAATCAGGAGTTTGGGATTAACATATACACACTACTATATATAAAGTAGATAACCAACAAGGACGTACTGTATAGCACAGGGAATTATACTGAATGTTTTGGAATAACCTATAAGGGAAAAGAATCTGAAAAAAGAATATATATATTCTTTTTCACTTTGCTGTACACCTGAAACTAACTCAACATTGTAAATCAACTATACTTCAATAACATTTTAAAATGAAGTTGGTAGCTATACTGGTTAGTATCAACTAAACCGGTATAACCAATAGATTCAAATGCTGTGTCTCTACCATAAGTGAAGTTTATTTTTCACTCCATCCAGAATGGATGTTCCTGTGTCTCAGGTTGGGAGGCGGAGGGAGGACTCTGTTCATGCCGTCTTTCAGGGAACCAGGATGACGACGAGTCTATCATTTTTAATATGTGCAGTACATGGATGCTCTGGTTATCAACATCCCAGGCATTGGAAAGGGAAAATATCTCTTGACATTTTATACTCCAGGCCTGGAAAGAAAAGACATCAATAATTTCTGCATATTTGCCATTGGCTGGAACCCAGTCATGTGGCCCCAGCAGAAAGCAGAGGATCTTGGGAAATGTGGTCTAGCTGAGGAGGAGAATGTACTCTGATAGATGGCTAGCAGTCTCAGATTTCTCTCTCTCTCTCTCTCTCTCACACACACACACACACACACACACACACACACACACACACACACACACACACACACACACACACCGATTTCTAGCTTCCCCCAAAATGGAAAGACGTGAAAATTCTGGTCAGATTCCACATGACAACAATTTGATGGAGCCAAGCAGCAGCTCCCCTTTGGAAGGAGCATCCTGTCTTTGGGTTGCTATCATCTTCACCACTTCTATTTTTGTCCCAACCCTGGTCCTACTTCACTTCACCCTGGCATATCAACTCATGCTTGAAGGGATTATATCGTTAGAGGCCTTCTTAGCCAATGTAATTGGGACCAATATTTGTTTGGTTCATTAAAAAAACATGAAAAAACAACTAAAGTAGGAAATTAAAAAAAAGATCTTTAGACTTTCTATACTATCCTAAAACATATTAATTTACTTTTTTTGCTAGATTATAATCTTGCATCAAAGTCTTTTCTTTAAATACATGTTTACTGATAGAACTCAGAGCTATCTTTTTTTCTATAAATCTCACACATATCATTCTTATAATGTTCAATTTTTTTAAGTAAAAGGAGAATTTAAGGACATTTTGTGAAGCACCTTGAGGGAAGAATGCTTTAGATTTTGATGCTTTTATGCCCATCATTCCCAGATGTCTCATTCACACCTAATTTTTAGTGACTCGTCTTTACTAAATTGTTCCAAAGTATACAAGTTAGTTTTTATAGAGACAATAACTTCTTTTTATTTTACGTTTCTATTTTATTGGGTGAAGTAATATTTTGAAGAATCATGTAATTACAATAACATACATCTGTCATAAATAAGTTTAAATGTAAACACAACTGACTCTTGGTAAGTTTATTAGTTCAGTTAAGGCTAAGTTGCTATTTTCACAGAAGGGTTCAAAAGCAGGTGAGTAGTTTAGGGTGGGTAAACAATAACCCTTAAAGTATTTCCTTTTTTGTTTAGTTAAAGGTGAGCTATGCTATACCTACATTCAGTCCAAAAAGTAGGGGAGGGGAAAGGAGAGAGTCCAATGCAAACAGTATTGTATTTAAGGAGACAACCCTGAGGTTGTACTTGTCATTACTACTCACATTCTGTTGGCCTAAATCTGGTCACTTAGCCTTGGATAGCTACAAGATGGCTGGAAAATGTAGTCCATAGCTGGCCACGTGTCCAGATAAAGGTGGAACTTCTAATACTGAAAGGAGCGGATGAATCTTGGCACTAGCAGTCTCTGACCCCGTACCATAAACAAAGAAAGTAATTAGGGGAAATGGAAGTGAGTCTTGTGTACTAATGTATAAGTTAGCTTTTGCTGCCCAGCAAACTATCCCAAGCTTAGTTATTTGAAACAACAAATATTTTTTATTCCTCACGTTCGTTTGTTGAGTGCTTTTTCTGGTCTGGCTGGCTTAACTGGGGCTGCATGATCTACGATGGTCTCACTAAGATGACCTGTTTCTGATTCACATGGTCTCTCATCCCCTGATAGGCTGGCCCAGGCTTCTTTTTATAGGTATCTCAGAGGTGCATAAAGCAACAAAGGAGCAAGCTTCACAGGATAAGCAATTTTCAAGCCTCTGATTGCATATATTTGCTGAAGTCCCATTGACAAGGCAAGTCACATGGCCATCCCCATAATGCAAGGAGTAGAAAGATAGACACCATCTCATGATGGCAGAGGCAGCAATATCACATTGTAAAGAAGAGTACATATAGGGGAGGGAGGAATTTGTGATTGCTTTTGTAATTTACCACACCTAAGAAGCAGTCTATTAACTTTGAGGGTTCAGTTTTTTTATAGAGAGTGTTGGTTACCCAGGCTAGTCTGTTAAATGAAAATCAGACATCAGAGCTTCTATCTATTTGTTATGATATTTGCTCCTCAAAGGAGAAACAATTGCTTACCTCTACTCCTACTTAGAAATAGGGAAGGATTTTTTAGGTAAGAACCCCAAAGTGCAAACCACAGTAAAAAGATTGATAACTAGAATACATTGTGATTAAGCACTACTTTCATTAGAAACATAAATAACATGAAAAGCCAAGTACAGACTGATTGTCTACGTAGCATGTTTAGCCACAATGGGTTATAGACCACAAAACTCCTGAACATCCATAAGAAAAAGATAAGCAACTCAGTAGAAATATGGAAAGAGTCATTTTTGGGAAGAGGAAACTCAGAGGTCCATAGACATGAAAAAAGGCTCAACCTTATAAGACACTGAGGAAGTGCCAGTTGAACTCTGAATCAAATACCATTTCAGCTCCTAAGATTGGCAAAAATTAAAAAGTCAGGCAATGAATGTTGTAAAGGATATGAAGCAATAAGAACTCATGTATTTTGGACAGGAAATAGTATAAATAGTTTGGAAAATGATTTGGCACTATTTTGTAGAGTAAAAATGTTCACATCCTATGACCCAGAAAATTACTCCTAGATAAATAGAGTAATTTCTACCCATGTGCACCAGGACACATGTACGATAATGTTCCCAGCAGAGCAGTGTATGTAAAAGTTAATGTTTGGAAACAACCTGAATGTTCATTGACATGAGAATAGATAAATATTTTTTATCTTTTTCATGCCATGTCAGTTATACAGCTGTGAAAGTCAATAAACAATAGCTAAAAAATATATATATAAAATAATCAATAGACACAAGTATCAATGTGTGTGAAAAAAATCTATTTCAACAGGATAAATACAGTGTGAGTACCTTTATAAAACATTTCAAGCATGCAACCCATGCAAAAACAATATATTGCTTAGGGGTACATGTATATGTCATAAAAATGTTGAACAAAAAAACAGAATGATGAATAAAAAATTTCAGGATGGTGTTCGGCGGGACAGGATAGGATACACGAGAGTGTGAATGGTACTGCAGTGTTTTGTTGTATTGTTATTATTTATACCTTTCATATATGTTATTGTATTCCTTGGTATTTATGGACAATTTATAGTTTTAAGAAAAAGGATGGTGGCTTGTGGGCTGATATTGCTTAGAATTTTTAATCAGGACTTTTAAAAATATTTCACTAGGCATACATTACTCCTGAGGGTCTGGGGATAAAATCAAATCCCCTTGTTTTAAGCACAGAGTGTCTTTGAATTCTTCAATGACTTAAAAAAATTGACTATTAATTTTACATCCTACTCCATATTTCAGTGATTATTTTAATACTAATGCCATTACCCTAAACATTAGTAGAATTTAAGTTTTAAGGAAATGAATCATTTCATCCTATGGCTTTGAGGACTCCCTAGCAAACCATAGTGTATTTCACATGGCAAACATAGGTTTATTATACTATAAAACATGGCAGTATTTAAAGTTTTAAATTCTGTGGTTGTTGTAGAACAACAAAGAAAGCAAAGTAGAGAACCTTAAAAAGGAGAGACAAAAAATTAATCTTCAAGATATCAAAGAAAGACACTTACTTTTTCTGTAGTATTATCATGTCATGTATGACACTCTGTTATAATTGCTTGTTTCATGGGCTACATGCCCTCCTAGAATGTAAGCTTTTACTGTTCAGAGTTGTTCATTTTTCTATCCTTGTACCCCAGCAAAATGAGCAGCACACAAAATACTCTACAGGAACCCTCTTGGCTCTCTTAATAATTGCAAGTTATTAGATTGCAAGTTTGGCAGTAGGGGACAAATGCTGGTGGAGGGAGGACCATGAATGGCCCTTTCCTTTGAGATCTCACTAATCACAATTGCCATTTCCTTGTTGGCTTCAGGGAGCATTGCACTCTCCTTAGCTTTTTCTGAAGTGAGTGGACATGGGCTTGTCCCTTAATACCACTCAAAGTGGCTAGTATCTTTGAGGAATTCTCATTCTGACTTTAATATGGCAATGGCCATCTTTCTCCTACCACCCCATAATATGTTCAAGAATATCTAGATTCTAGGGTCAAGAGAATGTGGCTGCAGAAGTGAAAGGAATCCAGTTTATCCACTCTCTAAATTCTGCCTTTGAAGTCATAATTTTCAGTATTATGATCTATATAATTTCCATTTAATAAAGAGACCACCCTCTCCTTTCGGGGGTAACAACTCCAACAGAACAATCACACAGGGACAAACATATTTAGCATCAGTTCAAGAGACAGACCAGTTTGGGGGATAGTAGGGGCTGGATGGAGCATGAGTAGCAGGGTTGGGGGGAGGGTGCATTTTCTGCCATTAAGAGGTGGCTTAATAAATGTTTGTCGAATGTATGAATTTTAAAGGGCCAGTGAAAATTCTTGGAGTATACTGTGATGATCAGAACATACAAAAGAAAATTGAGAAATGAAAACATAGGAAGTAGAAAGTAAGCAAACCAAATTTTAGAAAACAGAGTAATATTAAACAAACATACTTTTTTGCTGCCAATTTTTTTTGAACCGTAGTTGAGTGTAATTCTACTAATGGGGTGTGCCAGCCTTCTTATGGGGCCTTTTTCATGACCTAATGAAACAACACTGCAAACAGGAAGGCAGCTCACAATGTTTGCCAAGGGTGAGAGAGATTCTAGGCACACCAGCTTGGATGTTTTTCAAGTTTGATGTGTCTGAACACAGGAACAATTAAGAGGGCATTCCTCAGATTCGGCCTGCTCGTGTCAAGTGGCTAGTGAAATGGACACATTACTTAAAAAGATTTCCTTTTTTTTTGAAATAGGAAGGGGGAATTATAGAAAACCTGGGTAGAAGAATTATTCATTCACCCCACACACATTTATTGTGCATTTCTATATGAAATACTCTGCTGTGTTGTAGGGATACAGGACTATTTAGACACAGTCCCCTATTCCTAGCAGCCTAGCATCTAGTACAGATAAAAAGTAATATAGATTGTGTAGGGTCAGTGTAAACATAAAGGACCTCAAAAGGGTTATAAAACAGCAAAAACAAAGGAAAACTACGGGAATGTGCTACAGTAAGATCTATCAGATCTGAGTAGTAATTGTAAAATAGACATTAATGGACCCAAAGGTTAGAATAACATAATTGGCAATTATCTGTAAGAGATCGAAGAATTGGTACAAAACAGATGTCAGTGGAATAGCCTACGTAATAATTCCTGATTAAAACTGTGTAGAACTCTAGGGTTGTAGAGACAGCATCTTCCCAGAGAAGGGTACAAGGATTATAGCAAAGTGCATTTTCTGAATGTACTTTATGGAAGCAGCATCCAGAAAATGGAGACAATTGGAGATGGAGAGAGAAGGAAGAAAGGATAGCCTGTAGTTGTTATGAGGGAAATCTTACAGTATTTTATCCTTCTTGGTATAAAGAATAACAGGTAACCGTGATATTGGGGTAATGATTTCCTGGAACTATAGTGAAGTCCAAGTACAGAGAAGGGTGAAAGAGTCAGGAGAAGAACTAGTAAGCAGAGCAGAATGCTGGGAAGAAGCGAGGGTGAGACAGGTGAAGGGCAAACTACAAACATTTCAGAGTAAAACTTTTATGCGAGTTTGAACTGTAACGTCAGTGGACATGCTGTTTGTTTTGCTAGAGAAATGATTGTACCAACTTATGATTAATATATAAATACTTTTTATAATTTCACTTTTAAAAGTTGACATTGGAATGTGACAGAATGTATTTGGGGTTAAATGTACATGTAGGGGATTATTATTATATCACTTTCATAGGGTCTCTTTTTTCCCCCCTCATCTGAGGTAGAAAAAAATAAACCCAAAATTAATCTGTCAAAAAGTGATGAAAATACTAATTTATTCTATACACATTCATTAAATTCTTGTTATGTGTAAAACATTGCTCTGGCTTAGGAAACTACTATAATATTATGATACTTTAATTCTTGTTAAGCATTTTGTTTTTACTGTACAGCTAGTGCCTTTTATGAAGACAGGGACATACAATATACTAGTCACATTAGCCAGGAGAAGTGTTTAATTCCCAGTAAAATTCTACCCAGTTTCTTAGGCTAAATAAAGTAAAAACTGTAGCCTTCCATGTGACAACCATACTACATTATACTTTTAAACTTTTCAGGCCAGAAGTGTAGCAGGTAGAGCTAGTTTCCTACCAATAGCCATCTTTCTCTTCTTTCTTACTTAAAGAACCCCAATATAATCAGAGAAGTTATGTTCCCAGTTAAAAAACATTTCTCTCCTTAGACTCTTTTGTAAATAGAGTTGGTCATATAACCAGTGTTTACCATAAGAAGAAATCTACTGGTGGGAAAGGACTGACACTTCCATGATGTCTTTTACCCTTTGTTTTTCCCCAATTCCTCCTGGGAGTGTGGCCATAATGCATCGTTCATCTTGCAACCGTGAGGATGTGACAGCATTTGAAGCAGGGCAGAGAGAAAGACAGCAGGATGGGTCTCTGGTAGCATCGTGGTGGCACCTGCTCTAGCCCTTCCGCCTCGAGACTTCCGGGTTATGTGACAAAAATAAGTCCCTATTTGGCTTGGCCTCTGTGGTCAGGTTTCCATTTCATGGAATTTCAGAGAGTCAGGGACGAAACAATAATTCTAGAGGAAGAAAGGAAAAAAAAGAAAAGAAAAGATGGGACAAAATGCAATACAATAGAAAACTATCTTCTCATGCTCTAAAGTTGGTATCAACTTCTGGGAAGTAGTAAAGTAGTTCTACCTAGTGAATTATAGCTCATTCAGTAAGTACTGCACCTCACTGATTCTAAGATGTACCTTTTTTCATATTTTTATCGCTGAAATTGGATGTTTGTCAATCGTTCTTGGCTAGGTAGCACCCCTATTGTGGATGTTGTTTGCACACATGCATAAGAACCAGCAGAATTAGTGTCAGTGGCTTGGAAGAAAATTCTGGACATGACGATAGAGCTGTCTTGTAAGAAATTCTGCCTCACCAAGGCTCTGGATGGTACAGATGACGCCATTGTGCGGAAAACATAGGCATTAACAATTCTCCGACAAAACATGATTTAAGAGAGTTGAACCTGAACTACGCAAAAGTTTTTCAAATGCCTTAACCTACTTTTTGCTTATGTTTTCCCTTTTATAGAAGCATAAGAGGAATATATGATCTGGAATAAATCTAAATGTGCTTTTAGTATGTATAAAATTAAAATTCTAAGAGAGAAAAAAGTAAGGGTAATCATTTAATTTGCAGCTTTTTAGTCATTCTTAGTGGTATGTAAAATAATGGGATGTTTTACAAGATGCGATATCACAGATTTGATGAAATACCATAAAGCTCTGCTCAGCCCGCTGTAATAGTCAGCCTTCATTTTCACAGCATGATGTTGTAATAGAACATAGGCCTTGGGGAAAGAGAGGCCAAGGACTCATCCCAAAGTAATGTTTTGTGGGCTATGTGCAAAGTGCCTAGCAGAGTGCCTGGAAGTTACATTGCCTTAGAGACTCATCCTATGAATTGCTCTGAACTCTGGTCTAAATCAAGATGCCATATCCCAAGCTTGACAGGTACACAATGTATATATTTGTAGGATGAAGTAATTTCTAAAAATTCAAATCAGTTTCGTATCTCATGCAAGTTTCTCTGGTATTTTTAACTTCTCTTCAAGTGTAATGTTTTCATAGAACATATTTATACTTTTGCCTTCTAGAACTTTTGTATTTGAACTAACTTTTAGGAACTATACTGACTTTTCTCACGTAGAGGCAGGTTTTTATATGCTTATTTTAAAATGGAAGAATCTGAGGCATCAAGAGATAAATGACTTGCCTAAGGTCACAGAGCTGGTAAGCGGCATAATTAGGATTAGAATTCATATTTATCTGTTTTAAAAGTCCACATTCTTTACACTGTATGTAGTTAAAATAAGCCTCCCACTCGCCAAATCACACCTAACAAGATACTGGAATCATAGAGTAAACTGCTAATAGAAGAAGCCAAATATCACAGCCAAGTTGTGCAAAGTTTAACTGTAAAAATTAAAAACAAACAACAAAAAAACTAGTTTGTACTAGGCTGGCATTGCTTAGGAAAAAGAGAAAAAAAAGAAAAAGAATGTGGAATGGGATAAAATTTCCTACATAATGAGAAGAGAATAAAAAAGTCATGGTTAGGGGGCTTCCCTGGTGGCGCAGTGGTTGAGAGTCCGCCTGCCGATGCAGGGGACACGGGTTCGTGCCCCCATCCGGGAGGATCCCACATGCTGCGGAGTGGCTGGGCCCGTGAGCCATGGCTGCTGAGCCTGCGCGTCTGGAGTCTGTGCTCCGCAGCGGGAGAGGCCACAACAGTGAGAGGCCCGCGTACCGCAAAAAAAAAAAAAAAAGTCATGGCTATGAATTTGGTCCCAGGACTCAAGGATGGACAAAGTATTGAACTTTCTCTGGAGCTCAGAATCTTCTGAGTGACAGCTTTCATTTGTACGTAAAACTTTTATGTCTAAGGAGAGATTGATATTAATCAGATGATGCTTGTGAGAGAGAAGGAAAAACAAACAAGAAATCATTTCAATGTGCTAGGTATCCTTTACACTTCCTGTGCTTTTCACTTCCGGAGTGTGCTTTCTGTTATTACATCTCTCACTAGTGATAGAGACATGTTGCTAATTCAGTTCATCTTGTTCCCAGAATCCAAGGGGATAAACAGAACCAGTTTTGCTATTTTTGTTACACAAATATCTTATGAGGAATCTGCTAGCAAAGTGCCCCACGTGGAGCCAGGCTGGGGTGGGGGTGCGGGGGCAGGCCGGGGAGGAGGGGGATTGCCAGCTGGGCTGGCCCTCCCTGGCTCAGGGATTCTCGAGACTGGATGCCATCTTGAGGCAACTCCTGTTTAGGCTGCGCGTACAGCACAGGGCTGCTAAGTGGCACCGACTCTGGGGCTTGGAAAGTACCCTCAGCCCCACAGTAGACAGATGGTATTTTTTCTGCATTTGTGTGGAAGGGGTGGGGGCGTGGTGGTAACAATAAGCAGCAGTAGCCACTTGACAGGATCCCTGCTGCCAAGAATTTGCATGACGAGCACTGGCTGCCATCTGGAGAACTTCAGCTCATTGAGGAAGAATCAGCATCTCCGCCTCACAGTTCTCTTTGCCCCAGTCTGTGCTGAGCATCTCTCTCCCCAGGGGAGGAAGAGTGCAAAAGACAGGTCCAGCAGATGAACCTGGCCTGGAGGAGGCAGGCTGTGCCATTCCTTAGGGGAAGTCCGGGAGAGCTGGGCATGCTGCTCTAATCCAGCGGATGTGCGGATGGGGCTGGCTCTTCAGAGTGGATTAGGTCAGCGGAGTCCGTCACCTTTTGAACTGGGGTTTGTTTATACGCCGGTAGTTGGTGGAGGAAGTGTGGAACTGGGAAGGAGAAAACTCAAACAAGAACCCCCTTTCCCATGACCTCCAGCGTGGAGTTCAATGAGGCAAAAGACTGACCATACACCCCAGGGATCGCATCACAGACCACTGTGCTATTGTATGATAAACACATGTGGGGGCCATTTAAACACATAACAGGTTTCCAGCTGCTAAGATGTTGCGTGTTTAAAGCAAAACGTATTTTTCAAAGTGTGAAAAAAATTCCACTTAATATTAGTTCTGCTGTTAAAATGCTTTCCTTCTTTCCTTCCTTGTTAATTATCTGGGAACCTTATGGTTATGGTATTTTTTCTCTAACGTTTTTTTCTCTAAAAAATAATTTTTTTCTCTAAAAAGTATTTTTTTCTCCAAAATGTCTCTAATTGATATTTAAAATTTACTAGGATCAAATGATACCTGAAAGGAAACATTTTATTGGTAGATTATACCCTATAAGGCCTATATTTACTACATAAAACCACATAGCTCTATGTCTTCTCAGAATTTCTAGCCTCAAACAACACCAAGGGAATTTCTCACTGGAAAAAAGACATGGACTCATGTATATTAATTATGGAATAATCAGATAAGTGGAAGTAATGCCACATTTACCACTGATGCTCTGTGAGATTTGCAAAGGGGGAGATTGTATTATGTTTGTCTTCAGTACACTAGCACCTAGCACGATTCCTGCCTTGGAGGAGAGTCTGTGTCTGTTTCTGCTTTAGGAGTTACAAGGAATTGAGTTACAAATTAATGGCATATTTCTGCCCAAAGGAGGATTTACTGGAAAGGTTCTGAGCCTTTAGGTTCACCTCTAAATGGGGAACAGCTAAGACTAGAAGGCAAGGGCCAGCACCCGGGCTGCAGGAATATGTAGACTGCTTTGGTCATAAGTATGCCCACATTCTGGTGACCTCAAGCCTCTGAACCTAAATTTCAGATTCACTGAAGGTGGATTTTGATGGGCCCAGCTTGGGTGTGTGTCAGGTGATCACTCTGGACCAATCAGAGAGGGGAGGAAGCTGGCAGGTGCAAGTAGTATAATAGTGCTGTTGGAGCCTGACTCTGGATATCACAGGCAGCTTCCACCCAAAGGGGAAGACATGTCTCCATATCATGTGCCAGCAATACCGTGCAGTCATTGGGGGAGTCACCTAGCAGTACCAGGGATGAGGCGTGCTGCTTGACTATATATTGCTAAGAACTTAAGCTTAATGTGATGATTCTCTCAAGAACCATTGAGGGATAGGAGAGGCAGGCCTGGGACTGGGGTAAGGAGAGGGAGGCACCTAGGATGTAATATTTAAGGAAGGGAGGGTGGGATGAACTGGGAGATTAGGTTTGACATAGATACACTACCATGTGTAAAATAGATAGCTAGTGGGAACCTGCTGTATAGCACAGGGAGTTCAGCTCGGTGCTCTGTGATGACCTAGTTGGGTGGGATGGGGGGGAGGGAGGTCCAAGAGGGAGGGGATGTGCGAATGCATATGGCTGATTCACTTCGTTGTGTGGCCGAAGTGAACACAACATTGTAAAGCAATTATACTCCAATAATAATTAAGAAAAAAAAAGGCACTCAGTCCAGCATTAGAGTGAGTTGAGAGTATTTTCTCAAATGTTACATCCTAGGTGCCTCCCTTGCTGTGCCCTAGTCAGAAGGTATGTTTAACCTTAAACAAAAAAGGCTTCATGTTATTCATCTAAGTAGTTTTGTCATCTGTTACTTCTGAAGAAACCATTGTTTCGTAGGGCCCTCATTACAATCATTCTCGCTTCTCCCCGCCTTCAAACTTTTCTACTTTTCTTTTGTTTGCTGTAAGCATGGTGTCCTAAGAACCCTTTATCCCCACCCCACCACTAATCTAGGGCAATTCTGGTTTAAAAATTCCATCCTATGGTTCCATTGTCATACCCATCGTGAATGTAAATGTAATATGCGTATGTACATGAGTATTCAAACCAATTTGAAACTTTCATAAAAGGGTCATTTTGAAATAATACTAAATGAGTAATCATTATGTGCAAATGTATTGAGATATACACATTTCCTATTAGAACATGTGTCCTGATTTTTAGATTTGAAAACTCAGCAATTATAACCATAATCTAGGGAGAACAAAAGATTTAAAGGGGAAAGCAGACAACTACAATAATAAAATTACATACTACACTTTACATAAAGCTCTAAGACAACACAGTTTTTGTGTGAGTGCTTGAGGGTGATTATAGTTCTGACCTGTAGAGAAATAGCTCATGACATTTGTGACAGATTCTAACCTTATTTCTAGGCTCTATGTGATCATTAAGAGCCTAATGCTGAGTATAAGAGGTGATTCCCAGACAAAGGTGATGCAATGGTGATACAGAATATCATTAACCTGGAGGGGAAGCCAAGACTCAGGTTATTTTCCTGGCTCTACCCTAACTTGCTAGATTACCTTAGATAAGTCACTTACTGTCTCAGACACACAGTTTTCAGGTCTCTAATTGGACTAGACAATTTTGAAGTCCCCTTTAGATGTAATATTTTCTATTTTCATTATTTCAAAAAAAGTTGACTGTTTTAATGTAAAACTTGAAAAACGTTTCTACTGTTTCAGGTGATCTACATACAGCAGTAAAATAATTTTAAGGGTTTTCTTTGTAGTGTTCACATGATATGTATCACAAGAACAAAATGCTGTGCCTACGTGACCTGTGATTATAGCTCTGAGTCATTCCAGTGGTATGGCAGTTTTAGGTTTTTTCCTGTATCTATACACCGTCTGTTCAACTTTAGGAAAATTGAATTAAAAAAAATTAACCAGTGGGTAGTTTGCCTCCAAAACACTAGGCAATGAACTAGCTCAGTCTGAGGATAGAATTAAAATGTCAGTGTATTCTGGTATTATAGAGAACTAGTCTTTGTTTAATAAAATAACAAACCAGACGTCTAGTTTGGTTCTTGCTTGTTTTTGTATCTTTTACTCTATCAGTGTAATTATTCTTTTAGGGGATATGCTATTGGTTCAACTGTGTCCCCCTAAAGAATATGTTGGTATCCTAACCCTAGTACCTCAGAATGTGATGCTATTTGGAGATAGGGTCTTTACAAAGATAATCAAATTAAAATAAGGTCTTTATGGTGGGCCCTAATCCAATATGATTGATGTCTTTATAGAAAGGGGAAATTTGAACACAGACACGCACACAGGGAAAATGCCATGTGAAGAGGAAGGTAGTGATCTAGATTGGGGTAATGCATCTCTGAGCCAAGGAATTCCAAAGACTGCCAGCAAACCACCAGAATTTAGGCAAGAGGCATGGAACAGATTCTTCCTGTCTGCCCTCAGAAGGAACCAACCCTGCCAACACCTTGATATTGGACTTCCAGCTTCCAGATCTGTGAGACAATAATTTTCTGTTGTTTAAGCCACCCAGTTTGTGGTACCTTGCCTAGCAAACTAATACAGATACCTATTAGAACAGTGTCTAGATGAAAACCCCTTATTAACTTCAATGTTGGTTTTGAACACACACATTCACATGCACAAACGTTCTAAAATTACATGTGTATTTTTTAGATATCACAGTGAAACAAAAAATGTGCTCTAAAGGGGGCCCCATAGAATTTGTACTTTATACACATATTCACTAGTAGCTTGGAAACTTAATTGCTTTCTGAACCTTTCTGAACCTCATTTATTTAGTAACCTCATTTATTGATTACCATTGGAATAATTTTCAGAATCATCTTGTTACTCAGAAGAACAAAGAAAGGGACTTCCCTGGTGGCGGTTAAGAATCCGCCTGCCAATGCAGGGCACACGGGTTCAAGCCCTGGTCTGGGAAGATCCCACATGCCGCGGAGCAACTAAGCCCGTGTACCACAACTACTGAAACCCGCATGCCTAGAGCCCGTGCTCTGCAACAAGAGAAGCCATTGCAATGAGAAGCCAGGGCACCACAATAAAGAGTAGCCCCCGCTCTCTGCAACTAGAGAAAGCCCGCACGCAGCAACAAAGACCAACGCAGCCAAAAATAAATAAATAAATTTATATATAAATAAAAAGAAACAAAGAAAATTAGGAATTTAGAGCATTTATGAACTATTACTAGGCAAAATTTTTCTATAACAAAGAGTGTTCCCATCACCCCAAAGAAAAGATAGTGTCATGCCATTAGTGAGTTTACGGGATACAAGAGCATTCATACCTTTATTTCTCTAGGAAATATTGATAAACTATCCTTAAAAATTGTTGCTTTCTTCTTTATAATCTCACGAAGAAGAAAATTGTATAACCTTCCTCGTTTTCTCTTCCAGCATTTTAGAGTCCCCTAAAGGAAGATAATTCTTTCTAAGTACAATCCCCTTCTTTTATAGGATTTATGCTTGAACTTTTTTACATACAGTAAGAAATAAAGAGCTGATTACTGCCACTACCACATATTATGTCATGGAGGTAATGAATATGGCAATCAAATATATAGTATTTTTAGTTACTTCTGTTTGCTTTGCCAGTTTTAAAGTAAGATTATATGCTTATAGAAATGTTTTCCTTTCTGCCTCACTAGGCTGTATTTTTTTCCTCTTTGATGTACAGGGAGAAGAAGTAGGACAATTTAAATATATCTTCTGAGCCAAGGAAGCTAACAAGAAATAATCACAATTTTTAGGAAAAATAAGAAAAGGTAACAGTGTTGGATTACATTATATTTGGATTCTGTTAATTACTGCTAGCAGTCCACAAGCTGTTGCAAAAGTCCTCTGGAGATTATTTTCAATCTATTTATGGAATCTTCAGAGAAGAAGCTATGAGAATGTCTTTTTATGCTATTCTCTTTAAAAGACTTTCATTTTCAATAGCTCACAATTAGTTGTCTGGAATGAGGATGTATATTAGGCTAAATATGCAGGGGTCATAATTTTCTGACCCACTTCCTTCTTCATGTCCAGATACATTTGAAGAGAATTCTTTCCAGATTCTGTTTGTCTGTTGTATTAACTTACAATGGCATCTTTTCAACTGTCTTGGTCTTAAAAGCGTCTTGTAGCTTTAAAGTAGTGATTTCCTATTTGAAGGGATCCATTAACATGCCTATAAGAATGTGGGTACGTTGGAAAAGCTACCCCACAGTGGTGAATACCTTATGGAGAAAGTTTAGAACTGAGATGGGCAGACAGATTAAAGATGGGAGAAAATTAATGCTGAGAAAGGAGGTAGATTGTAAAGGGAAGCTGGGCATAGCCTTCTTGTAGAATGGACTCATTTAGACAGTTTTCTCTTTCTTCAGGTTACAATGGAAAATTTTGTCTTCTTTATTAGAAAATCATAATTGATACTTTCATTTATTTACAGTTCCTCTCTAAGTAAGAAAGAAATATTTGGTTTTATTCATCAGTTTCCACAGAGTAGAATTTCATACTTTCCTCTTTGGCACCATATGTCCATTTGAGAAGGGCGGGGCTTCCTTAATTCCCTAAAATGGGTTTTGTATATGCCAGAGGGCAGCATGTGACACTCGCCCATCTGGCATGCAAGTTGCCACTTGGCTGCCACCTGGGTTACCACCCAGGACCCTTGCCACTCTTCCCGCATCCAGTGCATTAGACTCTAAGTCCCCACAGCCCCTTGCTGGCTGCTGTCTCTTCTCCCATGGCAGATGTCGGGATAGGAAACACTTTGAGGGCCAAGCATTTGCTATTACCAGCCTGGCATAGACTCAGATCCTCCTCTACTGGCAAAATATAACAACATGGAATATGTTTGCCTCTAAGTTTACAATCACTTCCCTCCTTTCCCACAACCCCAATTCCCACCTTCATTTGACTCGTTGCTCTAACTTGGAGTGGGTCTGATTGGATTGACATTGCCCATTGTGCTTGCCATCCCCAGTTCTCACTGAAGAGATCTTTTGTGAGTCCTTGCTTGGGTGAGGACTCACAAAAGATGGAGGACTGATTCATGCTGTCTTTAATCAGCTGAGCTTAGGTCCCCTCCTGAAATGCTCCTGGTCCTTGGACATGCACATCCCAGACCATTAAGTTTTTGCAGTCCGAATATGATTACCGAGCTAGTGGAAGTACCACAGAGGCCATCAGGACAGGAAAGAGGTGTGAATAGATTTGATCCCTTTAATGATGAGACAACAGCTCTAGCATCATAAACTCATACTATTTTCAGAGCAGGAAGTTATCTCAGAATCATTCATTTAACATATTTATAAATTAGAGAACCAGAAGTCCTATAGCTTGGTTAGGTTTTGTTTACACATTGCTGCTATTCCCATTAGTTGATATTCTATAAAAACCTACGTCATGAAATTTATCATTATAAGTATTTGGGATTTATACTTATTGTTTATGCACATAACCTTTGAACCTGGGAAGTATTAGGAACAAAGCATTTCATTTGAATGAGACCTCTGAGTGCTAAGAGTCCTTCCTGGGCGTGGGGTTGAGACACTTTACACACTAAGAAAATGTTTTTCTTCCACTATTTGAAAATCTATGGGAATATCTTTAGAAAACATCATTCAAATCCATAACTGTTCACTTATTCAATAGGTACTTATGGAATATTTATTGAAAACTGGCAGGCACTAGACTAGGTGCTAGGGATATAGTGAGGAACAAAGCAATTAATATTCTAGATGCTAAGAATGAGTGGCCTATATTTTTATTTAATGGGCAAGTGAATGTGGTCCTAAAACCATAATTTAGTTTTTATTTTGTTTTGTTTGTGTGTTTGTTTTGCTTTGCTTTAATGTCACCATTACTACAAAGTGTTTGTTAGGTACAAAGTGTATTAGTTAAAATGCATTTGGCTATAAGGGAGAGAAAAGTCAATTAAATTCAAACTAGCTTAAATAATAAAGGGAATTTTTGGCTCAGTAACTTAAAAGTCCAGCTGGAAGGTGGGCTTCCAGCATGGTTTAATCAGGACTCCAGGTTATTGCTCTGTGACTGTTCCAGCTCTATCCAACTCCATGCACGTATCGTGTTACTCCTTGAAAGGCTTCTCTTGTGGTTGCAAGATGAATACCAGGAGAAAACAAGGTTTGAGTTTTCTCACTCATAAAAAGGAGAGAAAAAGAGTATCCTTATCTTAGGATTCCAAGCAAGATATTGAGATGACTCTTATTGAATTCGATTAGAGCATATGTGCACAACTGAACCAATTATTGTGGCTAGGGGAATAAAATATGTCATTTGATTTAAACTAATCCAGGACCTAAAATTGGAGATGGGGTGGGATCAATTGCCCCCAAAGTAATTTAGCTGGAGGGAGAATAGGAGATACATAAACCAAATCCGAGTGCTATTAAAAAGTGGGAAGTGGTTAATGGATACCAAGGAGAAAAATCATCAAATATTTACTAGATAAATTTTGGGGTACTGCATCAGTTTCTATGGTCTTGCTGGTCACCACTCATGGATATTTATTTAACAAGCTCAAAATGAATTTACATTGTTCAAGGAAATAAAGAAAAGAAAGTTAACAGGTTAAATATTCAACTCAGTAAGAAAAACTTTGATAAAGCAAACATAACAAAAAAATACATTAAAGAAATTAATAAAGGTGAAAGGAGAAATTAATTACTGAGAACAGAATGAAGTTCTTCCTTTTGTGGCCATAGCAGACTATTTACTTTTAAACCAACTCTACACACTGAGAAAACTGAGATAAACTAACAAGAACAACAAAATCTGTTTGAAGACATTGAGGAGCTACCATGGTAGCAAGGGCTTGAGGGGCAGAATTCTGGAGAGAGAAGAGCACTAAGAGATGAACCCCATTTGGGCACCACTTTTCATCTTAAGGCATTTGCCAGTTAGAAGCATAGGTGAAGGCTGAGAGGCTAGAAGTTTTGCAGAAAGTGGTATTTGAGAGGCTTCGAGGCTCAGCAGAATTTGGGGTGGTCTTATGGGGCTGGGGTGACCCAAGCTAGATTTGAGAGCTCACTAAAGAGGAGTTACTTGTAAATACCCAAGGCTTTCAACTGGTGCTCCCAAACAGTTACACGCTAGGAGTATGGGCTAACTGGCTAGCTCTCACAAGGGGGGAAAGAAATCCCAGTTTTGAGCCATTTCAATCAACTTTAATCAATTAGGTTAAAGTGATAATCCTTTGCCTTAATTCACTGTCCGAAGCAAAAGTAAATCCTCTCTGGAGAAAGATGACATTGTCCAGAGTTTCAAATAATTTTTTATGTATGATGTCCAGGATCGCATTAAAAAATTGCTGGTCATGTTGACCAAAAACCAAGAGAGAAAAATTAAAACAGACAATAAAATCCAACAGCAGGAGATTAAGTAAATTATGATGTAGCCATGACTGGATACTATGCCTTAAAATAATATTTTAATGGCATAAAAATAGTAGCTATGTATTGATAAAAAAGTCACACCTCTGTAGACAGAAATGTACACGAAAAGACAAAGGATATAAACCAAAATCACAGCAGGAATTACTTAAGTAGTAGAGTTGCAGTTGATTTTCATTTTTTCCCTTGAGCCTTTCTGTAATTTCACGTTTCCAAAATTTCCACAATAAACATAAACATGTCCTGTTTTTGTAACCAGAGAAACATTATTTTACAAATTGTGCTTGAAGTAAGTAAGGCACAAAGTGGAGGTTATTTCTTTTCAGGAGAGCTGGAAACTTTTTAATAGTTTCCAGCATTACATCTATGACTGGCAAAAACATATTATATCCTTTCCCTCCTAAATTAAGCACTGCTTACATACTAGTTTTGTCCTCTTAATATCTAACATTCGATTAGAAGAGGGTCCAAGATGGCAGCATAGGAAGACCTTGAACTCACTTCCTCTCATGGACATACCAAATCTACAGCTATCTATGGAATAACTCCTGCTGAAAGAGAACTGTATACTAGTTGAACAGTTCCCTCCACAGCAAGAGACACAATGAGACAGGTAGGAGGGGCAGAGATGTAGTCTCTCCCCAAACCCTACCCCTGGCACAATAACCCAGAACAGGGAGGGATCTCACAGGTCTGGAGCATCTCCCTGAGCATGAGGAGTTTGTGCCTCACATTGGGTACTCCAACTCTTGGGACCTGAATGAAGAGATGAGGTCCCCAAAATATCTGGCTTTAGAAACCAACAGGGTTGACATCCAGGGGATCTGGAGGGCTGTGGGCATCTGAGATACTCCTTTTGAGGGGCTCAGGTATGGACTTGCTCATCCTGGGGCCCAGTGAAAAGGCAACAGTTTGAGAAGTGACTACATTATATACGAAGGAGATTCATTTGCTTGTCTTAAAGTACTTAACCACAAAGCAGTTGATACACAAAAGATAATGAGAAAGGAATCTGAACACAACACTAAAGAAAGTCATAAAATCACAAGGGAAGAAAGCAATAGAAGAAGAAAGGAACAGATAGGAACTACAGGACTGTAGAAACAAAGGAGCCATCACAGGACAGTGGTAAAGGAAAGTTCTAGGTTGTCAGCTATACAGCTATGCAGTGGGTTTGGAAGAGCAGTCCAGACTGTAGAGTGGGTGAAAGAGGTCGCAGAGGGAGAAATTTCCAGGAAAAAATATGGAACGGTGAGACTATCTGATGCATTTGACCATGTGGAAAATAGTATTATGAAATACTCTATGTGTTATGTTTACCCTTTTGAGACAAATTAGGTGTAGGTATATAGAAGCCTAAGTCAATGAAAAATTGAGACAATTATTAACTTCGAGAAATAATAAAAATACTACAGAAATGGAAACATAATCATATTACACTACTTGGCTCAGCAGCAAACGGTAATTATGCAGTTATAACGAAGTACCTCCATTCAGGAATTTAACCAAAAACTTCTGTAAACATTTACTGGGAAGATGGTGGGAATGGGAAGTGATTATTAGTGTAAAGGGGTTGGTTTAGTGTAAAGGAGAAAAAATAAAAATATTTACACTAAATATCTTTAGTGTAAAAGATATCAAAATATCTTTTATCTGTAAAAGAGAAAAATATAATTGGAAGTCAGTAGATGATGTAGAATCATATTAATTGGAAATATAGGGGTAGAAGTCAGACAAAATGGCTAAGACATTTTTGCAAATATTTGCCTTAGGAAGTAGGACTTTGTGTGGAGGTGTACGGCAGTGATGCTGGTTTTCACTGTGCTTTCTGGAACTATTTGACTTTTCAAAACCATATATTTGAATTACTTTGATAAAAATAAAAATCAGTGACTTTTTAAAGAGATCATCTGCTAGTGAGGGGCAAAGGAGTACGACAAAAGAAAACTAAGATCATTCACTTGTATTTCTAGGCATATCTCCAGAATTAAAAGAATGTAGAATGCTCTAAGCTCTTTTAACATCAAAACTTTTGTGGTCTCTGCCTTACACTTGGATGCGGTCTTCAAATTCTGTAAACTTGCCACTCTACCAGGTTATCTCAAAATCATTTGGAACATCAGTTGATGTAAAAGCAACTTGACTCCAGTTTTTTCCTTGAAAAGATTTTCCTTTTCTACTCCTCTTGGCAATGAAGACTTGACTCTGGGCTTTCCCAGAACTGGCTTGGTGCTAAACAGTCCACCCAATCAACAAAAGTAAACATAAAGTGTCTTTCTGTTCCTCACGTTTCAAGACCTAATCTTTGCTCTGGCAGATTTTTGTTGATACTGTACCAGTGGATTGATAAACCTTTAGTGTGTGGCTTTGATTGGGGCAAAATGCAATCAGCTGTTGACATAGAAAATATGAATAAAAATTCAAAGGAAGATCTGGAGTATGTTAATGTGTGGGGTTAGTTTGGAGCATGGAGTGGGAGGAAAAGAATTTGAGAGGAGACAATGGAGAGAGAATTGAGGGCACAAATGTATAAGCTCTGCAGCCTCGATGTTTTACCTGACAGCCCTAACTTTGGAGCAAGCTTCTTTGAAATTTCTTTATACTTATGATAATGGGAAAGTAAAAAGAAAAGCATATCATTGTTTTTGACTTAGACTCTTATCCACAATGGAGAATACGATAGCTCATTTGCAAATCATTTGTTCTCATCTGAAGGGGCTCCCATTGTTAATGGCTTCCGGAGCTGAAACTGAATACTCTGGGATTTTACTCAGGGCCACTTGCCCAGCTTGAGAGAGAGGCATAGGCTTGGCTTTGGACCCCAAGGCAAACGTTCTAGGAAAGCCTGCTTTGGTGCATTTTAAAAACCTCTCAACTATCGCTTCTCCTTCTCCTCAGTCCTTCTTGGTAGAATTCAGAACAGGTTGGAGCTCTGCTCCATTTTATACCAGTTAAATTACTGGAAGTTAAAGTGCAGTTAATAAAGGCAAATGACTAGGGAAGTACTAGCCACAGCCAAATTCTCCCAACTTCGGCAGCAAAGAAAAATTTGCAAGATATTTTAACAGCTGAATAGTCTAGGTCAACTTCAGGTGGGAATGAGTGACCTCAGAAAGGACTTCTCATGATCATTAAGAATTAAGGAAACCAAATAATCATGTGACATTATTTAATTCGTGACCATCTTGAAAGTTTTCTTGGTAATCTGGGTTGCATCCAATCACCTGACAATTTGATTTTAAAGAGTTAACATTCCACGAGTCAATTTTCTTTAAACTCTTATTTTTATACTCTGGGCAAACAGTATAGTGGATACACTTAGTTGAGGAAAATTAAATATTTGTGTAATTATGTGTTTTATTATTCCTCTTGGGTTGATGACATAGCATTTCAAGTCTTCTAAGATCACATCATCTAAGAAGAACAAATAATATGTCCCAATCTCCATTCATTTTCTTAATAGCCACAGGCTATTCTACATCACCACTCAGATTTCTCCTCCAAGTACTAATGAATGGTATTTGCTACCTAATGATCTGTGACACTAGAGCTGAGCTAATAACCACGAGGTGAAGAGCATTTGTCATATTTAGTATAAAAGTATATGTCCTTTGTTTTAACCTCATTTTTCCTTAACTGTTAGGTTTTCCATGTTTGTTTCAAGTTCAAAAACAACATTGTATGTTGTTACACTGGTATGTAAGCCTTAAAGTTATAATATTTTTCCCCAGTTACTTATAATATTTTATTAATAATATAGCCAAGCTTTGTAACACACTCCTATGCTTTCTATAAAATAAATGCACATATATATATATATATATATATATATATAAAATGGGGGGAGGGGTGTGAGTCAGTTTCAGCCCTGAAAGCACTGGTGGAAAGATATTAAATTGGTGATGTGCAAAGTTATTTTACTTTCCCCTTCTTATTCTCTCGCTTTCTTCCTCCCTCTCTCTAAATATGTATGTATGCCTGTGCACATATATGTATGTGTGTGTATGTGTATGTATGCATACACATATAACTACCCCCTGTATTATGTCTTACACTATGTATGTCTGATAAAATGCAAAGAGAAATAACGTTGGGAAACTATAGGGTCAAACAATAGAATTGCAAACCAACCCTTCTTTTCTCATTAGAAATTGTCAACCTTTTTTTCTTCCAAGGCAAATTCATTTTGGTTTTCCTTAATGTAAAAATGAATGGTTATCTACAGTCTTTTCACATTGGACTCAAAGTTCCTCCCTCCTTGGCCTTATCTGGTTTCAACTCCTCTTTAGAATGAACATAGTATATTTTCTTAGTCCACAAATATAGACAAAGCTCCTACTCTTCTGATTTGCCCAAGGGCAATTGGGTCTGAGTCTCAGAGCAGTGCTGTAATGTGTTTATATGAAAAAGAGCATCCTTGGGTGAGTCACTGCACCTCCCACAGACCCCTGTGAAGTGCATGTAGTTTCAGAGCCCTGGTCAAAGGAGAGAGGCCAAATCTGGCTCTGTCTGAGCTCACTGTGAACCCTGAAAACAACATCAGTGCCTGGGGTTATTTTAAACTTCAGCATTTTAGTGTCTATTCTTTTTCACTACTGTGAGTAATTTAATGAGGGTTAGTTGTAACAGACTAAGATATTAAAGAGTCTTTTGTATTTATGAATGAATTATTTAAAATATACTTCATCTTTAAAGCAAGTAATTATCTTTTTTCTAAAGATAATTTCTAAAAACAGAGATTTAAGCGTACATTTTAACTTTCTGAATCTATAATGAGTACCATTCTGGAAACAAATACTTATTTCCAAAAAGAAAATATGATAAGCAAAACAAAAAATATTATTTATAACGTTATTTTTTATTCACCCATTTTTTAAGAGTTCTTTCTGCAAGAATATTTACACCCTTGATGAATGGAATATTAAACCCAATTTTAAGTTGAAGCTTGTCCCTAAAATATGTATTTGTTTTAAGGGGATATTAACACTTACTTGTAACAGTAATTAATGTTTTCACTAAAAATATGAATCACTGTACTTTTCATCAATACAAATTGGAACATAGTATTTTCCTCTATTAATGTAAAAATAACCATTCTGAGTTTTTGTTATATGCAAGGCACTCTATTATTCATTTAGGCTTCAAAAAGCAAAGACCACTATACCTGTAGTGGCATAAAATAAAATAACATAAAATAAATATGGTTCTAACTCTTAGAGTGCTGATGTTCTAATTTGGTACCATGAAAGTCCAGAGAAGTAAGAGACAACTGTGTTTGGCTTTGAAAAATGGACAAATGTTTCAGGAAGTGGTAATAGAATGAGCTAAATTATGGAAGGAAGAAACAAAAAGAGATGTTATGGACTGAATGATTATATTCCCCCAAAATTCATATGTTGAAACCCTAATCCCCAATGTGATGGTATTAGGAGGTGGGTCTTTGGGAGGTAATTAGCTTTAGATTGGATCATGATGGCAGGGCACTATGATAGGGGTAGTGACCTTCTAAGAAGAGAAAGAGACACCAGAGTTTCTTCTCTCCACTGTGGAGGACACAACAAGAATGCAGCTGTCTGCAAACCCTCACCAAGAACTAAATGTGGCTACACCTTGATCTTGGACTCCCCAGCCTCCAGAACTGTGGGAAATAAATGTCTATTGTTTAAGCCACCCAGTCTATGCTATTTTGTTATAGCAGCCTGAGCTGACTAAGATAAGAGGAATGAGACAGATTTGACTCAAGTAGATAGTTTAAGTTGAGGCTTATGTTGCTTGTCTATTGCAGTGTAATAATATTAGCACAAACTTGGTGGATTAAGACAACACACATTTGTTATCTCACGGTTTCTGTGGATCCAGATTTGAGGCACAGCTTAGCTGATACCTCTGCTTGAGTATCTCACAAGGCTGAAATCACTGTTGGCTGAGGCTGGGGGTCTTACCTAAGGAAGGATCCGATTCTAAGTTCAGGTGGTTATTGGCGGCATTTTGGTCTCTGTGGGCTGTCGGATTGAAGACCTCAGTTACCTGCTAGCTGTTAGTACTCAGCCCTTTGCCTTGCGGACTTTCCAAACATGGCTCCTTGCCTCCTAAAGCCAGGAATGAAGGGAGAATATCCTAGTAGGAAGGACATTACAATTTTATGTACTATAATCACATGTATGTAATTCTGTACATCCTGTCACCTTTGCTATATTCTATTGGTAAGATACAAACCACAGATCCCATCTACACTCAAGGGCAGGGATTACACAAGGGTGTAAATACCACAGGGCAATAATCAAGAGAGCCACTTTAGGTCTGTGCACCACAAGGAACAAAGCAGAAAAAATCAGGAAATAAATAAGGGTCCTCTTTTTAATGAATAAATGGATAAATGTAAATGATTATCTTCATTCTGAGTAAAAAAAGTGTCCAATTTCCTAGCTCTTACTGAATGAACTTCCAACTTGAACTTTCAATGTGATATACAGGTTATTGACAGTACCCTGAATTTATGAATAGATTGTGTCCAACTCTGGGTAGGCAGTTTGATAAGCAGTATTGATACGTATTTCCCCTCCCTGCTAGATTGTATGTGGTGCAGCCATGGGATGTTCAGCTAAATGGAGAGGAGATGTGGTGAGGTTTTCGGAGATGATCTGGTGACTGGAGGGGAGAAGACCCATTCGGGGAAGGATTCACCACACATGGCATCTGAGCAGTTTGATAGACATGAGGCCATATTTGGGGAGAGAATAATGAACAAATTACAGAATTATAGCAGGGGAGTGGCAGAGCCAAGAGGTCAAACCAAGCAGCTTAACCCCAGAGCCTGCACTCTTCACCACGCCCCTGACCCCCACCACCCAGGGCTTCTGAAGTGCCTGGGTTCTTGGTGAAAGGGAGATCTCAGAGGTCATTCAGTTCTAGCTCATCAACTTTCAGATAAGGAAGCTGAGGGGCCCACAGGGATTAAGCGTCAGCCTCAAATCATGAAATGGTCCTCTGGTACAGCCAGCACCAAAAGTTAAAACAGGGCTTCCCTGGTGGCGCAGTGGTTGAGAGTCTGCCTGCCGATGCAGGGGACACGGGTTCGTGCCTCGGTCCGGGAGGATCCCACGTGCCGCGGAGCGGCTGGGCCCATGAGCCGTGGCCGCTGAGCCTGCGCGTCCGGAGCCTGTGCTCCGCAACGGGAGAGGCCACAACAGTGAGAGGCCCGTGTACCCCAGCCCCCCAAAAAACAAAAAACAAAAAAAAGTTAAAACAGAAGTCAAAGTATTGCTTTAAAACTTCCTTGGATTATAATTCTTATTTAATAGGAGGAGAGCCCTCAGAGTAGCATTGATTATCTCTTACGGTTTCTAAAGAAGAGGCAGCCTACATAGTTGAAAGGAACTGAACGTCTGAAGAATCCCTTCGGGCCTCTTCTGCTTGGGGTCTTAGGATATAAAGTAATTCTGTTAAATCAATGTTTTAATAGCAGCAGCAGTAGCACGTCCCTTGGAAAAAAGGGATACATATAAAGCGTATCATTTCTCAGCCTTTTTATCTTCTTTATGCCTCTACCTCTTCAGGACAAACCCAATGTGGGGCTTTTGAAAGCAACATGGAACAAGGGCCTGGGAGAAGCTTAAATAAATCTAATCAAGTGTTATTGTCTGCTGACTTCAAAGGGAAGCCAAGTATGAAGGACATTTGTGAAGATTCAGCAGGAAGAAGGCTTTAAGATCTTTTAAGACAGTTTGCTTGAGTATGTAGCACTTCTAAGTGTTAGGAGCATCTAATCAAGCCAGAAGAAGCATTGGGGGGAAAATAGGTACTACCGGCATCTAAAGAGGTTCAGGTGTGTTAGTAGTAATCAACCCAGGCTGATAGATTATCTGAAAACTCTGTGCACAGTATTTCATATTCAAAACCATGACCCGATTACGTCTTCATTGGTTTGAACCAATCAATCACTGTCTCATTACTGTTCGTTTCCGGTCAGTCAACACGGTGAGAGGTTTGGGGGCAAAGACCAGATACAGAACAGAAGATGAAAGGCTTATGCAGAGAATATATATTTGAATTTTAGTGCAGTTGTTTGCTATTTAATCTTCTTTTCAGTCACAATGAGTTCACATCTACCTCCCTAGAGATGCTCTAACCATTAACCTCAGTGGCCTCAAGTCCTTTACATATGCACACTGAGATCCAGGAAGGGTGTTGGCCACAGGTCTGGGTGACTGCAAAGTCAGAGCGTGGGCCCAGGTCTTTAATACTTTGTGCATTGTGTCAAGGCTCTTAGTTCCCACCCTGGTTCATGTATATTGACTCACAAAGAAAAAAAAAAAAAAGGTAAAATGAGATGATCACCTACACCTGAGGAGAGGAATGAACTTTAGTGAATATTTCATTTCCATCCAGGCATTGATCTTGAGCCTTAACATTCCGCAACTTCTCTAAAATTTAGGAGGCTGACTTGATGCTCTAAGACTTACTTAATGACTAAAATATATTTAGAAATCCTCAGATGAAAGATGCTGCATAAAATTAATGTATTCTTATTATAGAGCGGCTGCGTGGAGCCGGGTACGTGTATGGCTAGGATGTGTCTCACCTGTTTAGCTGGCAGCCAGGGTATTTGGGGGATATGACTTATACCTGTTGCAACAGCAGAATCAGAGAGAGGGAGGCACTGGCAGGGAGTCTTCTTAGTACAAGCCCCAGGGTAAGCGCAACCCAACCTCTCCTCCCACTAATCGTAAGTTTTACTTTTTTTTTGCCTTTTAGTAAATATCTTTGTTATAAGATTATGCTAGCTTATCTGGTTATGACACTTTATAGTTAAGAAAATGTTCGTAGAGATTATTCCTTTAGAGAGTCCTAAAGTCTGTGAGATAGGCAGGAAGGTATTACCATCCTCTTTGGATGTAGAAGCACCGACAGTTATTAGAAACACGCTGTCAGAAAATGGCATTCTTTCCTAGAACAAGGCTGCTTCCCTAACTGAGCTTTAGCCCTGAGCAGAGGTAACATTGATGTCATCCCTCCTGGGGTGAGCTGGGGCATCACTGCTGAGTGGGAGATTGGCAGCTCTGGGAGGATTACTGAGAGGGATTCAGGTTATCCTGGTCAGAAGTGCCAGGAAGTTAGATCTCTGCCTTTGGTTTTATCACTGTGTGTTATGAGATTTTATGGAAGAATTGCCTCATTCTTCTGGGCCTCAAGTCCATGCCTTAGCTCATCTAGGTGACTCTGTGCACTGGAGCAGAGGGAGACCGGCACCAGGGGCAGCTTCCCAGGGCTGCTGTGGACGGTTGTGCAGGCTGTACACTACCCAACTTTAGGGGCACCGTTCAAGTCAAAGATGTTATAGATGTTCACATTTCTTATGATATTGTTCTGACACACTGAAGGAAAATGTTGAGGAAAAGGTGTTTTTCTAATTTATACAAAAGTTTAAGGCAAGTAAGGCCCTGAATCAGGAGAAATTTGTGGAAAAAGGTGAGAATGAAGCCAAAAAGAAGGGTTATTAGAATTCTTCATTTCAAGGTCAATTCACTTAGAAGGCAATTAATGAGAATACAATCTAATTTATGTTTAAGATCAAAAAGACGATTGGTACATTCTGCATATTATAGGTGTCCTATCAGATAACAGAGTGAATACAGAAATTTCAGGCGCCAGGCCTAATTTTCCAAAAAATTAGACTTAATTAGAAAATAAATCTACACAACTTCAGATATCAAGCAATTTAGGGAAAGAGGAATTTTTCCCCACCTGTATTTCACAGGTGACTGAGAGATCTAGTTCTAAAGATTCTAGGTCATTGGAAGAACTTGCCCAAAGGATCATTTCCATTTTTCCCCAGCTCTGTAATCTCATTGGGTGACTACTCTCATACTCAATACCTCCTCAAATTATATCACACTGAAAAATGAATCAATTCATAAAGGAGTAATGGTTTAAAATATTTTAGTTAGCTTGGATGGGATTTGATTGAACTGAAGCTTGCCTAGTAGGAGTCTGAAGTCAAAATTGAGTGCAAAGTTATAAATCAGAAAACCAAGGAGAGCCCAGAGTTACCAAGAATGAGAGTATCAAAAGAGGTAAATTAATGAGTTTTGCATGTTGAACACAACAATAAATAAATGCAACAAAAGAGCAGCCATCATGCATTTTCTCCAAAATTCTATGAAATTCCTATTTTCCAATTATATTTCCAATCAATTCCTTATATCATATGGAAAGAATTGCAAGTATTTCTCAAAGAACTGTAATAGCTCTCATTTTTTATAACCACAGTAACAAAATATTTTTAATCTCTGACTTCAATTGCTTAATGAAACCTCTTGGCGAGGTCTCTCAAGCCAAATCTATCTCTTTTTTTTTTGCGGTACGCGGGCCTCTCACTGTTGTGGCCTCTCCCGTTGCGGAGCACAGGCTCCGGACGCGCAGGCTCAGCGGCCATGGCTCATGGGCCCAGCCGCTCTGCGGCATATGGGATATTCCCGGACCGGGGCATGAACCTGCGTCCCCTGAATTGGCAGGCGGACTCTCAACCACTGTGCCACCAGGGAAGCCCCCAAATCTATCTTTTCCTTCTCAGTCTTGATATTGGTCTAACAGCACTGACCACCTTCTCATCTTGGGTGCTCTTGATTTCAAAGTTTCTGTGCTCTTTTCGCCATCCTCACACTTATTTCTCCTTTTGTTCATGCTTTTCTGGACTCTTCTAATTCCTTGTCTTATTTTCTACAAAAATACATGCATGTGTCTTTGCATGTACTTCCTGAGCCTCTTTATCTGTGTTGACGTTTCTCCAGGTTTCTTTTTTGAACTCTTTTCCCATCCCTACATTGATGGTCATATCACTGTATTGTTTTGCTTAACTGGCCAACAGTCAGTTTACCATCCATCCTGTGTTTCTTTCCCTCAGATGTTTCTGAAGTCCACTCCTGGCATCTTTTCATTCTACAGTCACAGAGCCTCCAGCTTGCTGCCTTTAGCAACCTCCTTGCCCATCTCCTTGTCTTTAGTCTATCTTCATTTGAATGGCTGCATTCACACAAAAAATATCTTTTTCTTTATTTTATATGACTTCTTTTGTAGTAACTTCCAGTAACCGGTCACATCAAGTCTAAGTATCTTCTCAAGAGATTCTGGTCTTTCCATGGCCCTCTTCCTCCTAATCTCATTGCCCTCTGCTCTCTGTAAGGAATTGTATATCCTGGTTCACCCAGGATAGTACTGGTTTATGCCTGTTGCTGCAGAGCAATTATTAATTGTGCCTTCTTACTCTCAAAAGTGTTCTGTTTAGATATGAAACTATAGGGTCATCCTATCTTAATGGAACCTTTGTCATGACTGTGTCTGCTACAACAAATCTACTTTGCAGTTCTCTATTTGAGTTGCCCTTGTGCTTATCAGTAATGATACACACCATTCTTTGTGAAATTTTTTTCTCATATTCTCCTTATCATGACTCATTTCTGTCAAACTGTGCTCAAGATCACATGTGGTAAAGCCTATTCATTCCTTCTTCTAGTCACCAGATTCTCTCCAGAAACCCTAATATATTTCCTCTCCAATAGCCCAATTCATTAAGGCTGCACTCCGCACTACAGTGAGGGCCTGGAAGTTCTACTTTCTCTTCTTATTAATGTGGCCGTGTAGAACCAGGGTCCATTTTTTTGTACCACCTAATGGCATAAATATTCGGAAGCCATTTTTTGATCCATGTCTAAATTTGTAATGTTACCTGGTATATTTCTGTATGAAATAATATAGTTATTATATTATTATAATATAGATCTGAGCTTTTTTATTTCATTTCCTCCGGAAGAGAGTCCTGTACCTTCTACAGTTAAATAGTATCCTGGCTGTAAAGATTTAAAAAACAAAATTGCAGTTTTGCCATTTCTAATAAATGATGTTAAAGGTTTTTCCATATACAGGTGTTCCCTGTCAAACTGTGGTTTGACTTTACAGTGGTGTAAACGTGATTCACCTTTAATAGAAACCATGCTTTGAATTTTGAATTTTGATCTTTTCCCAGGCTAGTGATATGCAGTAGATACTCTCGTGATGCTGGGCAGTCAGCCTCGTGATCGTGAGGGTGAACAACCCACACATTTACAACCATTCTGTACCAATATAGTCAGTCTGTTTTTTACTTTCAGTACAGTATTAAATAAATTACGTGAGATATTTAACACTTTATTATAAAATAGGCTTTGTGTTAGGTGATATTGGCCCAACTGTAAGCTAATTAATGTGAGTGTTCTGAGTACGTTTAAGGTAGGCTAGGCTAAGCTATGATGTTCGGTGAATTAGATGTATTGAATGCATTTTTTTGTCCCTCCCCACACGTGGCATGTGAGATCTTAGTTCCCTGACCAGGGATTGAACCCACACTCCCTGCAGTGGAAGTGTGGAGTCTTAACCACTGGACTGCCAGGGAAGTCTCTTAAATGCATTTTTTGACTTATGATATATTCAGCTTGTAATGGGTTTATCAGGACCTAACCTCTTTGTAAGTCGAGGAAGACTGGTACAAAACTTACGGATTTTAGCGCCTTTAGTTTTTGCACATTGGTTGAAAGTCGAACATGATCTGGAAGTGTTCTTGCTTCCCTCTTGGGTTCTTGCCTTTAACAAATAGAAAGGTTACCAAGTATTCAGTTAGGATCATACGGATTTATCATTATCTACAAAGTGTTTCAGTGGAATTCAGGACAAACCTTAGTCCAAATGACTGAAATCATCGATTTCTGTCTCTTTTCTTGTTCCTAAAAGAATTCTGTTGGGCCTTATCAGAGCTGCTGAAAGAAAACAGCTGAGGATTGAGCCCAGTGAACTAATTTCCCCACATCCTTCAATAAGCAGTAGTTGGTGAAAAGGAATGTAAACATTCTTACAGTAAAAGGAGTTCAAAAAGAAGCCCTAAATCCTTAAAATTAATAAACCAGTAAACCAAAACATAAAACTGCACAACTATTTACATGGCTGATAAGAAGAAAGAAAAGAATTTCGGCTATCTTTTTGAAGAAAGGAACAATAAAACAGTAGATTAAAAACTAAAACAACAGTTAATACTATACAATAGAAAAAACGTAGACGGCACCAAATAAAAGAAAGTAAATATAAACTTCGATTGACAGAGTGCCTTTAAGAGGGGTGATTCAAGTTGTTGACTTCCTTCACTACCTGATCCCTTATGTAGAACTTCTGCATTTTTTCCTTTTTTTTCTTTAAAATTATCTTGTACCTTTCACTTTTCCCTGTTCATCAGGGCATTTAAGAAAACGTCATTTTCTGAGTTACTTATTCCTTACATGCTGCAGCTATGGTTACATGTGTTTTTAGTTGTTAGCACTTGCACTGAACTCTTAGCATCCCACTGCTGGTTTTTGTTTGTTTTTAAATAAAGTTATTCTTCACTTTACTGAGATGATACTACTGATTAGCCAGCAATATTAGGTACTTCAGGTTGTTTTCTGGAAGCGATGATGGGTTTACGTTGCCTACTCACATTTTTCAAACATGGTTCCCTGGCAACTGTGGGCATTAATTTAAGTGAGGGTTTTCCAGGGTGTGGGGGCCAGTTTAGGGTCATGGAATAGGACAGCGATTTTGCAGCATATCAAAATCGTGCAGGGAACTTAAAGTCCTGATATCTAGGTCATATCACATACCAATTAAATCCAAATTTCTGGGTGAGGGAACTTGGGATCTAGTTTATGGTTGTTGTTTAATCTATGTTCATGCGGGATTTGGACCTGTAGTTTTGTTTTCTTGTAATGTCTTTCTTTTTTTAAACAGCTTTACTGGATATCATTAACATACAGTAAGTTTTGACATATGTATTCCCTTATGAAACCATCACCACAATCAAGATAATGAACATATCCCTATGTTTCCTTATGCCCCTTTGTAAACTCTTCTTCCTGCCCCTTCCTGCCATTCCAGGCAACCACCCATCTGTTTTCTGTCACTATGGATTAGTCTGCGTTTCCTATAATTCTATAGAAATAAAATCGTATAGTACATACTCTGTTAGGTCTGGCTTCTTTTACCAGAGAGAGGTTGCATGTATTCATTCCTTATTTTCTTTTTATTGCTAAGTAGTATTCCATTTTATGGAAAAACCATAATTTGCTTATCAATTCACTTATTGATGGACATCTGAGTTGTAGCTATTTCAAATAAAGCTGCTATGAGCAAGTCTTTGTAGAGGAATAGGCTTTCATTTTTCTTGCATAAATGTCTAGGAGTAAAATGGTTGGGTCATATGATAAGTGGATGTTTAAGTTTTAAGAATCTGACAAACTGTTTTCCAAAGTGGCTGTATCATTTTACATTTTTATCAGCAGTATAAGATTTCTAGTTCCTTCACATCCTTGCCAACAATTGATATGGTCACTCTTTTTACATTTTTAGTCATTTCTAATTGATTCATAGTGATAGCCCATTGTGCTTTTAATTTGTGCTTGCCTAATGACTAATGATGTTGAGCATATTTTCATGTGGTTATTTGCTAATCATATATATTCTTTGGTGGAGGGTCTGTTCACCTTTTTAAAAATTAGGTCATTTTTCCTCTTATTACTGAATCAATATAAACTGATTATATATGTGTGCATCTATTTCTGGACTATATCCTGTTACATTGATCTATTTGCCTATTTTTATGTCAATGCAACACGTCTTGATTACTGTAGCTTTACAATAAGGCTTTAAACCTGGTAGTGTAATTCCTTCATCTTTATTCTTATTTTTTCAAAAATTTTGACTATTCTGGGTCTTTTGAATTTTCATATAAATTTTAGAGTCAGCTTGTCAAATTCGACAGAAAAAAAAGGCCTATTTTGACTGCATTATGTTGAACGTGTAGATCAAATTGGTATCTATATTAGTTCTAGTAGCTTTTTGGTAGATTCCACAGGATGTTCTACATAGAAATTGTCTCTTTGAATAAAGACAGTTTTACTTCTTTCCATATTCTCCCAATATTGATACTTTTGTCTCTTTTTTTCTTATCTTATTACACTAGTAAGAATCTTCAGGACAATGTTGAATAGGAATAATGGAAGTGGCTATCCTTGTCTTGTTTCTGATCTTAGGGGAAAAGCTTTCTGTCTTTTACCATTTAAATAAGATATTAACTGTAAATTTTTTGTAGATGCCTTATCTACAAAAAAGGGTAAGTTTTTATTTCAAAATACTTTCCCTTTCAATGCTTCCTTTGTATCATGGATTATTAGAGTGTATTTGGTTTCCAAATATTTGGGGATTTTCCAGATTTTTTTCTCTTAGTCGTTTCTCATTTAACTACAGTCTGGGAATAGAACAGATTTTGTATGATTTGAATCCCTTCAAATTTATTGAGACTTGTTTTATATGGTCTGTGTTAGTAAGTGGTCCATGGACACATTAAAAAAAAGTGAACGTATTCTGTGTTCACTTTAAGAATCTATGAGTGAGGGAACCAGGCATCAGTGTTTTTTTTTTAATGCTCTCCAGATGATTTTAATGTGTAACCAACGTTGAGAACTAACGGACTAGACCATTGGTTCTCAAATTTAGCATGTATCAGAATCACCAAAGGGACTTGTTAAAACACAGATGCCGAGTAATACTCACAGAATTTCTGATCCAATAGTTCTGAGATTGAGCCCAAGATTTTGCATTTCTAAAAATTTCCCAGGTGATACTGATAATAATATTCTACAACAACATTTTAAGAATGACTGGACTAGATTCTTGATATTCAAAGTATAGACCAGAGACCAGCAGCATAAGCATCACCTGTGAGCTTATTAGCAATGTTGAATCTCTGGCCCACTCCATATCTACTCATCGTAATCTGCATTTTAGTGAAATCCTCTGGTCATTCATATACACATTAAATTTGTGACTCACTGGGCTAGAACACTGATTCTTATTCTGATTCAGTAGGTTTGAAGGGGGGCCCGAGATTCTGCATTGCTAACAAGCACCCAGGAGATGTCAGTGTTTTGGGTCTGTGATTCACACTAAAGTTGTGTTAAATAAGAAAAATTCAAAGGAGTGAATTTTAAAGATCTAATTGGCTTTGTTGAGCAAGGCATGAATCAGGCAGCATCCCATCTAGTGAGTAGTAAAGAGGTCTGCCAAGCTGTAGAAAATGTTCTTAAAGGTGGGAAGGGGGTGGAAAAGGACAGTATTCGCAAAGAATGCATTGTTTCAGGCAAGGTCACCCTCCTAAGGGCCTGTTGGGTGGATAACCTCACTAGTGCTGACCAGAAAATTTCAGGTTGACTGGTTCAAGGTTATATTCCTAGCGAGGTTGAGACAGTAATTAGGTATTAAGTCTTGGTTTGCTGATGTGGGCTTTAGCACAAGTGAGTCCATTTTGGGCCTGCTGTCTCCTTTTTAAGAGTAATAAGGGACAAGAATATCTACTGAATGTAATGCAGTGAAAGGAAGATAACAACAGCAGTGATACAAAACCCCTCCTTATAAGAGTTTAAAATTTCATGTAATCATGACTTGCTAGAGAATGTAACATGGAAGTGATTAACTAATGCATATAATTAGGTAGGAGGCTAATGAAGACTAAAGGAAAGTGATGTGGTGGGGATGATATTATAGGTTTTGAGTTTATGCTAAAAGCAAAGCTCATTTTAGTACGTGTGAAGAAGTGGGCTATGTAAATAACTACGAGTTTGGGATTAGGCTCAGAAATTTAGAAGTACAAGAGTTCTAAGTCATGATGTTTCAAGGTGTGGCCAAGCTTGTCTAGGGCAGAGGAGAGATGCACTCAGTTGGAACTGAGAAGTTGGTAGAAGTATGGGAACAGGTCATATCAATGACACACACACTGAAAGGATGAAGGTCGTGTTAGCTGACGGACAGGAGTCAGGTTCACAGATCACGTAGCAGGGATTTTCAATCCCGAGTACAAGTTAGAATAACCTGGGAGCTTAAAAAATTACATGCACATGTCCATACTAACATAAATAAAATTAAATGACTAGTTAAACAAATGGGGGAAGAAGGGATAGTATTCTCTTACAAAAGAATTCAATTAATAAGTGTGGGAGGAAAGAGGGAGATAGAAAGTAACCATCTGAACACCACAGTAAGAATTGTTGCAGGCAAGATCCAGGGACACCTGCTGAAGTTAGTTGACTTGTTTGTGGAGAAAGAGGATATTTGCATAGACTCAAAGTGTTTTCTTCAAGAAATGTATTAATTACGAAAGTGAAACTAGTAGTATTACAGTGGGGACACCCAGCAGATACCACCTCAATCAAGTGACCAAGATTACCACCACCAGAAATAAGATATGTCAACATAATGTACCTGTTAATATCATGTACTGAGAAGGGCCGGCCACTTCTGTGGAATTCTGGCAAAAAGTGAAAGCCTTAATTGAATAATCATAAAACAAAATGCTCCCAAATTGAGGTATATTCTACAAGTTAACTGATCAGTACTCTTTAAAAATGTTAAGGTCATGAAAGCCAAGGAAAGAATGGGAACTGTCACTGACCCGAGGAGGCCGAGGAGGCATGACAGCTAAATGCAATGCGGAATCCTGGATTGAATTCTGGAACAAATAAAGGACATTCCTGCAAAACCGGTAAATCTGATTCACATCTGTAGTTTGATTAAAGGTTTGGTGCCAATATTCATTTCTTAGTTTTGAAAATTATACTACAGATTTGTAAGATGCTAACATTTGGGGAGGCTGTTCTACTTTTGCAATTTTTTTTTTTTTTCGGTATGCGGGCCTCTCACTGTTGTGGCCTCTCCCGTTGCGGAGCACAGGCTCCAGACGCGCAGGCTCAACGGCCATGGCTCACGGGCCCAGCCGCTCCGCGGCACGCGGGACCCTCCCGGACCGGGGCACGGACCGGGGCACGAACCCGCGTCTCCTGCATCGGCAGGCGGACTCTCAACCACTGCGCCACCAGGGAAGCCCTACTTTTGCAATTTTATGTTTAAGTCTAAACTTATTTCAAGATAAAAAGCTAAAAAAGTGTTTTAAAAAATATGGTTGCTTAAGTCCCATCACAGACCAATTAAATTAGGATTTCTGGGGTTAAGACTTGGAATTTTTTAAGATCTTCAATATGCCTCAGGATTGAGAACCACTGATTTAGGTTACCAAAACAGTAGTCCTTGGAAGGTTTAAAAAACCCTGGTATTCAGCTTTCTTTTATTTTTTATTATTTTTAATTTTTTAAAAATTTATTTTATTTATTTTTGGCTGTGTTGCATCTTTGTTGCTGCACGCGGACTTTCTCTAGTTGTGGTGCGTGGGGGCTACTCTTCGTTGTGGTGTGCAGGTTTCTCATTGCGGTGGCTTTTCCTGTTGTGGAGCGTGGGCTCTAGGCACGCAGGCTTCAGTAGCTGTGGCACACGGACTTGAGTAGTTGTGGCGCACGGGTTTAGTTGCTCCGCAGCATGTGGGATCTTCCTGGACCAGGGCTCGAACCCATGTCCCCTGCATTGGCAGGCAGATTCTTAACCACTGTGCCACCAGGGAAGCCCTCAGCTTTCATTTAAATAAGCAGTATATACTTACACATTTTTTAAGGCTTCAAAAGCAATGCTTTTACTAGAAAAAAAAAGAATAAAATCATCAAACATTTGTTAAGCATCTTCCATGTTCTAGCCTTGGCAGATGAAACCATGACTAAAGCTCCATTCCTGCCACTGAGACCGTTTATAGTTCAGCAGGAGAGAGAGACAAGGAAACAAAGATGTTCACAACCTGTTATATGTGAACCACATACAGGGCGAGTGGGACAGGAAACATGGGGTATGCTATTCCTTCTGGGTGAAAAGTGAGTTTTAGAAATGCCCAAACCCTTAGATTCGAGGTTCCACTGGAAAGATCATGAATTCATCTTAGAGTTACTCAAGTGTTTCTAGTCTGCCTGGGAAAAGGATAACGCAAAGCAAGAGAACTTCAGAGCGGTGGAAAAACGATAATGACTTGCACATTGCCAAAGGGGTAGAGAAGCTTTTAATTGACCTTTGTATTGTCAGTAACCTAGCGATTCATTATTTTATAGTTAGTAGAATGGAGCTCTATTTGGAAAATTTGTTTGAATTGATGGTGTCAAAATACTAACCAAGCCACGTCTCAGAACCAAATTCATTAGTTGAATTATTCATAGAGATGTCTCAGTCCCAGTGAAACAGTGTCCAACCCATTAAAAAATGTTTAAATTTCATCTATGCCATCCAGGTAAAAATAAACAAAATATCTGTGGACACCCCCAAACCCCCAAACAAAACCAAAACCAGAAATGTTTGCTTTAAACTAACTAATTAAATCTTGTATTTTCAAATGCTTTACATTTCAGCCAGGATTTTTAAAGGGTAATGTAAGTTCAGAAGTTTTCTTTTGCATGGTGGGCAGTTCGTAAGCAAACAGGTGGGGGGATTATTTCCTGATAATAGATGAACTGAAACGTGGCAGTTTTAGACAGGTCCTCACGTTCTTTGACATTCCTCCCATGGGGAGGTGGGATCTATGTCCTCTTCTGTGGAATCTGGGTTATCCATAGTAACTAGCTTCTAAGCAACAGATTGCAGTGGAAACAACACTGGGGAACTTCTGAAGCTTGCTCAGAAAAAGCCACGCAACTTCTACCAGTTTTTCTTAGGAAGCTCACTCTGGGGGAAGTAGCTGCTATGTGGTCCAGCCCCGAGACTGCCGTGTGGGAGAAGCCATGTGTTGGCACTCTGGTTGTCCCCAGCTCAATGCTTAGCTGCCGGCCTTGTGAGGGGGACATCTTGGATGGCCGGCCCAGTAGAGCCTTCGGTTGATCCCAGCCCACATCTCACTGCCACCTCCTGAGACAACCCAATTGAGAACCGCCCAGACAAGCCCTTCCTACATCTTTGATCCACAAAATACTGCCTCAAATGAAACAATTGTTTTAAGGCACTAAGATCTGTAATCATTTGTGACGTAGTGCGTGTAAATAGAAGAGTATCAGAAAATTTATATGAAATCACCTACTGATTTATTTATTCATTTATGGATTTCTGGAACAATTTGTAGATTGGAAGGTTTTTACCAGTTAGGGTCACACACAGTCCATAAAAATTGATTTACTCTACTGTCCAATTTTTGTCTAATTTTAATCATGCATTCTAGATTTTACATGAATTTATCTAAAAGCAGTCACTGATTAATTGTATTATTAGTGCGGAGGATTCATGGTTTATGCTCAGAAGGATAGCTGCTGCCAGGGAGGAAACAGGTTTCAGTGGGCTGGAGACATAGGCCCCAGTTTTTCCGGCTCCAGCCACCTGTTTCCACCCAGTTAAAACAGCCTGTATGCAGAGATTTTGGAAGTAGTCATTAGGAAAGAAAATAAACTACACTCATTTTGAAAACTCAATTTTATGGAGAGAAAAAAATTTGGAGGGCCAATTTAGGGTATAGTCATGAAAGCAATTTTCAAATGATTTAGGATTTCTCAGTGGAGAATTTTTTATCCAAATGGTGAAACATTTGGCACTGCTGACTGCAGCAAGAATATGAAGCTGCTTTGAGAAAGGAGCTTGGTGAGGGCTGATTTCATGAAGCTACATTGTTGAAAGTGATACAGTCTAAGTCACTATGCATATATGGCTTATAAACCTTCTGTTCTGGGGAGTAAGTCCTCTAAGCAAGTCACAGCATATAGGGCTGCGTACAAAATTGAATGAATTCATTGTTGTATGAAAATGTCTCTGTAACTGAGTTATTATAACTACTATACCCTATGAATTTAGAAACCGTACTAATTTTCTGAAACTTACAAACTCCTGCCTTTGTTATTTGTCCTTTTTTTCTTTACTCTAATTAAACTAATTAGAAAAAGTAAACTAAAAATGGGGGAATCTGGGAAAGGAGAAGGAAGAGGGAAGCTCAACCATTTACCTGAGAAAGAGAAAAAATAAGGTGTGAGATAATATTATCGATTTAATTTTTAGTTAACACATTAGAGTTCTGAGGAGAATGTGGGTGCTTTATATTACTAGGTTTCTCAGTCTTCTTTTTGGTAACGTTTCAAGTGTTTTGTCTTTTGAATCAGAATCCTTAAAGTTATGTAAATGATTTATTGAATGGGCGAATGGGTGGGACCTGAGGGTATAAATCAGGAAAACTTTTTTCCTCCTACTGCCTTTTAGAGTTCCCTTCCCAGGAACCAGAGATCCCATTGCTTTTATAGTTGCTTTTAGGTATTAGAACAGTCTTTTTTTTTTTTCTTTTTTTCCCAGCTATGAAAAAAATTTAATTAAAAAAAATTAAGCTGGCACTAAATTCGGAGCAGTATCACTTCTCCCTAACTAAGGCCTAACCCAGGCATGGCCTCTGCTTTCCCAGGCATCAGAGGAAAGGAGCAAAGGGCCCCCTGCCTGACTGTTGTGCCCTGGTCCAGCTGTCATCCCTCTTTATGGTGGATGCCCAATGCTTGCTTTCCTGCTAGGTGCATTGGTGGGTTCTTCGGGGAGGCCCCTCAGGGGATGTCCACAGTGCAAATTCCTCACAGGTGAGGCTTCCTCTGGGTCAGTTCTCTGAACCTTCCTCCTCTCCTGCTTCAGAGGTACACCTCTGTAGTTCCCTCCACCCTGTGGGCTGCCCTCTCCGCTGGGATCCTTTCAAGATGGCTAGAGCCTGGGTCCCTCCTGCAACTTTCTCTTGGCCTAAAGGAAAACTCTGGAAGTGTAGGTTACCCCCCCACTGCTGCCGTCTTTCCTCATCCTCTGTTCTAGTTTCCTCCAACCAGCCTCCCATCCTCAGACTTCTCTAAGGAGAGGCAGCCATCAGTCTGTCTCTTCAGGTGTAGCCCCAAAGTCCTGGAGACACTTGTCAACATGTCACATTTTCCCAAGTCTTCTCTGAAGGACAAGCCTCCGAGATTCTGCAGCTCTGTACATATCCAGCTGGAGGCTGAGGTACCAGACACTTAGAGAAGATAATTCCAATCTCAAAGAGAGTTTCTCTCAGGGCTTGTGTGTGTGTGTGTGTGTGTGTGTGTGTGTGTGTGTGTGTGAAAGGAAGCATCCCAACAGGAGGTGAGAGAAAACATTAAGCTCTCTTCATTCCTACCAGTGTCTTTCAAGAAAAATCTCCTCTATTGCATCTTCAGCTCCTCCAGGCTGATGGACTCTGTAGTTGAAGAAAGCAGTTTGACCACTTCTTAGTTAAGTTCTGTGGGGATGTGTCTAGGACCTCTTTTTCTAAATGGGGAAGGGGATAATACTCCACTTTGGTCCTTAGATTTGAAGCTTTCGGATTTGAAGCCAAACTTCTGAAACAATAGGAAAATCTTCATTCCGTATCTTGTTACATTTGAACTTGGACATACTCTAAGAGCGATAGTGAGCAACACAGTTGGAGGGCAATTCTCAGATTTCAGCTTTGGAATTATTTCTACGTGATTGAAGCCCAGAGTAATCTATCCTCCACTTCCTTTTCTATGACCCTTTCAATGTGTGAATTCTGTGAGACTCTTCAGTTCATTGCCATAAGAATATGGCCCCTCCCTGCCTTGCCTTTTCTCTTTTTTCCTAAATTCCTTCCATCCTCCCTCCCTTTTTCCTTCTTCCTCTTCTCCCGTCTACCCTATTTGTGTCCCACCTCTTTCTTCTCCGGCCTCTCTTTTCCTGATATTTTCTTCCAACAGCAACTGAAGTATTTTACAGTGAGATATAAATTATAAGTAGTTCAGGAAAGAGAAAGCAAGCTAGAGCGATATGTAATACAGAGCTAAGAACAAACCAAATGTAAAAACACATTCCATAAAAGCCTACATAGTATGTACAAAAGGACCGGGAATCTGATACTAATTGGCATCCTAGCAGCCGAGAAGAAAGAGAACGCTGCTTGATCACTTATATAACTTAGAGAGTCCATGACATAGAGAGACTAAATGGACAGAAAAAACTTAACTATTGCTTGTAATAAGGACAGAGAGGAATTTCTCCTGAGGGTGTAAAGTTATGAACAAAAAACCCAACAAACGACCTCTTAGTAGACACAAGAATGAGTTTTGGGGGCTACTTCATGGAGCACCCCTGGGTGTGAGCAGATGGCATCTT
Source organism: Globicephala melas (assembly GCF_963455315.2). Classification (NCBI taxonomy): domain Eukaryota; kingdom Metazoa; phylum Chordata; class Mammalia; order Artiodactyla; family Delphinidae; genus Globicephala; species Globicephala melas. Next base: position 43,077,129 of record NC_083327.1, on the reverse strand, counting down.
GCCAAAGCTCTGTTTGGTAACAACAATCTGATGAGCCCTGGTCACTGCTCTGCCTCTTTTTGTCTGCTCTGCAGAGAAGAGTGTGACTTATAAAGCTCAGGAGAGGACGTGAAGTTTCCTTCACTAGGCTGGAAGCAGCCTCGTTTGACCTAGTTCCACCTACGTGGAATGTAAGCTTACTGGGAGTCATCCTCCTCCCAGAGAGGAAGCAAATACTGCCTAGAAAATTAATTGAGTTCCAGAGAATATAAATTGTGTTAGTATGTTTTCATATGCAGTCTTTGCAGGCTCAGCGACCATGGCTCACGGGCCCAGCCGCTCCGCGGCATGTGGGATCTTCCTGGACCGGGGCACGAACCCGTGTCCCCTGCATCGGCAGGCGGACTCTCAACCACTGTGCCACCAGGGAAGCCCTCATATGCAGTCTTTAATTAGCACCAGCGCACTAGGGCAGTAAACAATTCCCTGAGTCTAGCTGGCCTTCCTGGGGTGTGGAAAGGCCAGTTTCCAGCCTAGAGCATACCGCTTGCTAACATCTAATTGTGGACCTGAAGATGGTAGGAATATAAAACTACTGTTGCCCTCCATTTGAGTCTAAAGAATATACTTCAAATTTGATAACATCAAGAAGACTTTCCAAGAAATAAAGTATGTTTTCTATGGCAGCTGTTAGACAAGAGCCAGTTTCTAAAATATTTTAGGTGTTTTGTAAGTCTCCGTCGGAAGTCCCAGAGCCCTGAATTCCTAAGGGCAGTATCTTAATCTGACAATTCATTGGTGGTGTCTCTTTTCTTGGTGTTCCTGACCTGTTCCCTAGTCTTTGTTGGAAAAGAGATTCTGACTCTTGGGCAGGGCTTTTCAAAACATCTGTGGCAAGGACTAGTGTATTCCCCCCTCCCTTGCCATCTGTCACGGAGTCCACTTTTTATAAAATACAATGCAAATGACTAGAAAAAAGATCATGTATTGGAATATTGTGGCAATGTCAAATTGTTAAAAACATTTCTGTATGCTCAGTCTCAGTTTCTGTGTCTCTCTCTTTGAGGGTTGGTAACAGTTTGTAGATGGGCTTACAGTATCTGGGCTCTTCTTTGAGGAGACAGCTCCGAGGTACCTGATGCCATTCAAAGTCGAATTCTAGTTGGTATGTGATCAAGCTGAGAGGCTGTTTGGCTTAATATCTTCTGACAGTTTTAACTCACTTTCCTGTCCCTTTAAAAGGTATTTTGCTGACCTAGCAGATGAGAAGATGCAGGGCACCCACCTGGGCCAGTGCTGGCAATAGAATGAGCAGGGCTCAGTGCAAAATGAAAATACGGGGCTCCTTCTTCAGAAGTTATTAAGAATTTCACGACAGCGATGGCAGAGAATTAAATCAAGTTTCAGGGCCCTTCTGAGGGTAGGGCTCTGTGCAGTTGCAAAGGTTGCATACCTATGATCCTGTCCCTGACTGGGCTCCTTAAATTGCTCCATTGAACTTTAATACCCGAGAGCAAGACGCCGTGTGCCTGCACTGCCAGGTGCTCTAGGAGGCATCCCTGTGGAACTCATTCTGGAGTCTACTGAGGCCCATGTGGTATCAGTGTTCAAAGATGTTGCACCTGCTGCTGCTGACACAGTTGTCCCTTGACATGTGTGCATATGACCTAAGAAAAACCGTGAACAACAGTCCTTTTCACGCTGCGCTCAGGTGAAGCCAGGTGTATGTGAGGGACTATTGTTAATGTAATTCCAGCTTCTTAGCCCTTTAGAGGGCGTTTACTTAAAACTGCCTTTCGGTTTTCTCTGGTTTCTGAATGCCAGGGCAACAAGGGTAAATAAAAATAATCACCTTGGTGGCAAGTGTCAGGATTATTCTTCGGGAACAAACTGTTTTTTTTTTTTTTCCTTTCTTTATAAAAAAGGTTAAGTGGCCCAATAGAGTGTGAGAAGGAGGCCCTAGGTTCTTTCAGAAGGTTCAGTCTGGAAGGTGAGAACAGAAAAAAAAGAAGGCCTTTTAGGTACCCTGGTGTTTACAATTCAGTCTTAAGTTGTTTTAATAGCTGTAAGGCAGACTTGTTCCATCCTCTAATAAAGGATAAATAAAGTCTGCTACATAAATGTTTTGTGTGACCTTGTTTTTCTTTTCTCTCTCTCTCTTTTTTTTTTTTTTTGGTAAATCAAATAAAGAGGTTATTTCATTCAAGGTCTATGAGGTGCAAAACAGAAACAGCCCTGCAGGACAGGACAATATTAGGTCAGCAAAACTTAATGGACAAGAACTTGGGCTCTGGAGCCAAACTGCCTGGGCTTGGATCTTAGCAACAACACTTACCAGCTCTGTTAATCTCGGGAAGTTATTATCTTCTCTGTACTTCAGTTTCCTCTGATAATAGTAATAGTCCCCCTAAGGTTGTTGTGAATATTAAACAAGGTATTATCTGTACGGCTCAGAGAACAGTGCCCAGTTTAGTAAGTGTGTTAGCTATTACTATTAATCCATAAGCTACGTTAATTTCATGAGTACCGTAAGACTATAAGTCCACTGGAAAGGCACAGAAATCTCAGGAGGGCATTGGGTCACGGGGGTTTAAATCAGTCTGATCTGAATCTTAAGAGTCCAGGTAACAGCAGTGGCCTTCTTGATGAGGCCATGCGCCCATCTGAAGGTCCCGTCTTTGATCCCTACCATTCATTCTGTTGTCCCTGGTCTTCCCTCCTTCATTGCATCATTACTCCTTTTAGCTGTAGAAAATACCCTGTTTGGGTCTCCACAGCTAGGCTACATGACTTAATTTCATTTCCCTACGTAGTTTGTTTCTTTAATGTGTCTTTACAACATTCCCCTTAGCTGTTTGGCACCACCTCTCCCTTCCCCAATAACTTGAGTACCTGTTTAAGAGCTCTGACGTTATTCACCTGCTCTCAACACCTTGTCCAGGGTGGCTGGTTCATCATCACTCTCGCACTGCACCCCTGCCGAGGAGAGGACATCATCCGTGGCCTATGGTGCTAGACAGTAAGAAACCTGCGTGGAGCTGCCTCAGGGTCCACAGGTTACTAACAATGAAAGGCATATAAACACTTCCCCTCAATAAAGAATTTAAGAGCAGTTGACAGAATCGAAGTTCACTTGTCCCAACATAGTTTTTTAATTATGCTCATGAACCATTTCATGAACTATGCTACCATATCATGGTAGCAATGATAACGATAATAAGCTAATATTTATTGGGCACATATACGCCAGGCTTTGTTCTAAGTATTTTATATGTACTCACTCATTAATTACCATAGGAATCTTGTGAAGTAGGTATTGTTTTTTCATTTTTACAGATGATTGAACTCTTGATCCTTGGTCCCATGTTTGTGGAAGAAAAGTGCTGGATCTCTGTGGTCCCTTTCAACTCAGAGTAAGAATGATTTGGCTAGGGAACGCAGTAACGTTGAAGTCTAAAGCAGTGGTCCTTGAACTTTGGTGTGCATCAGAATTACCTGGAGGGCTTGTTGAAAAACAGATTGTCAGGCTCCAGCACCAGAGTTTTTGATTCAGTGGGTCTGAGTAGTGCCTGAAATTCAAGTTCCTAGGTGATGCTGATGCTGTGTTGGGCTGAATAATGTGAGGTTGTGATGTCATTATTCAGGACTGGCGAGAACTAAGGCAGAATTCTATGGCTATGGGATCACCTCTCATAAATAAGTAAGCTGCAAGGCCAGTTATATATGTACATACATACATATTTAAATATGTCTCTATCCCACTGGAATGAGAAAAACATCTTTTACTTCTCTTAAAAGCTAGAGAGTACATTTATTTGTGTCATGCCAATCTACTTAAAAAAGAAAAATAACCAACTGTTTTTTAGAGCAATTTTAGGTTCACAGCAAAACTGAGTGGAAAGTACAGAATTCCCATAAAACTGCTGCCCCCAACACATGTATCTTCCCCTACCATCAACGTCCCTCACCAGAGTGGGATATTTGTTACTACTGATGAACCTACGTTGACACATCATTATCACCCACAGTCCATAGTTTACGTTCGGGTTCACTCTTGGTGTTGTACGTTCTATAGGTTTTGATGAAAGTATAATGATACGTATCCAAAATCCCACTTTAAAAAAATTATTTTTAGCTATTACTAAGCAAACAAATTTTCACACTTTGCTTTGCTTTTACGGAATGTTCCTTGTAGTTTTCCTCAGAGGTAAAATAATATTCATTTTGCTGAAAGGATCCATCTGTTCCTTGACTCCCACTTCCCCACCTCCGCCCTCCCAACCACACACACTCACATACTTCTATTTTTTAGAAAGTTAAGGAAGGGGCAATAAAAATATCGTATTGGCTAATTTAATTTTTTTTCAAGAGTTAGGAATTTCCCAGTAAAAGAAGCTCTGCTTCAGATTTCAATGGCAAATCAGCCGTGGGATTATTGGATTAATGTAAAAAGCTTTCTCAAAAAGAAAAAGAAAATCCACTCATTTTCTTCTGAGTGAATGTGTCTGTGATTTCAGTGACCCCAGCAGTGCAGTGTGAAACAGCCAGCACACAAATGGATGGTAACAGCTGTACTGTAACACCAGGGAAGACAGTAATTGTACGTGCATTGCACAGTTCTGAAAAGCTTGTCTATATGTGATTCCCTTTATTGTAGGTCATAGGGATGTCTTTTCAACAACGCTTCACTTCAATATATTAGCAATATTTAAAAGGCACTGTGTTATGGTAGAAAGAACTGTGTAGGTTTTTGATTCCATTCTGTTTGAGTTTGAATCTTGGCTCTAAAACTTGGGCAGGTTCTTCATTCTCTCAGAGACCTTTGAAATGGTGGCGATGGAGGACAAAACCTATCTTCTCAGGTTACTGGGAAGCTTAGCAAAGGGCTATTAAAAATGCCAGTAAGTGAGCACTACATTAAAACAACCATTCAAAATTCCACAAAGAAAATTATTCATAAGTCAATTCAGACATTCATTCATTCATTCATTTTTATTGAGCATTTGTGTAAGTGCTCCATGTGAGGCACTGAAGAGTATCAATGGCTCTTTTTTTTTTTTTTTTTTTTTTCGATACGCGGGCCTCTCACTGTTGTGGCCTCTCCCGTTGTGGAGCACAGGCTCCAGACGCACAGGCTCAGCGGCCATGGCTCACGGGCCCAGCCGCTCCGTGGCATGTGGGATCTTCCCGGACCGGGGCACGAACCCGTGTCCCCTGCATCGGCAGGTGGACTCTGAACCACTGCGCCACCAGGGAAGCCCTCAATGGCTCTTTTTTTTATTATTGTTTCCTTCTCCATAATGATTTCACTAGGCAAGATATCAACATGAACTATTTTATTTTTATTTATTTACTTATTTATTTAATTTTATTTTTTACATCTTTATTGGAGTATCATTGCTTTACAATGGTGTGTTAGTTTCTGCTTTATAACAAAGTGAATCAGTTACACATATACACACGTTCCCATATCTCTTCCCTCTTGAGTCTCCCTTCCTCCCTCCCACCCACGCCATCCCACCCCTCTAGGTGGTCACAAAGCACTGAGCTGATCTCCCTGTGCTATGTGGCTGCTTCCCACTAGCTATCCATTCTACATTTGGTAGTGTATATATGTCCATGCCACTCTCTCGCTTCGTCACAGCTTACCCTTCCCCCTCCCCATATCCTCAAGTCCATTCTCTAGTAGGTCTGTGTATTTATTCCTGTCTTACCCCTAGGTTCTTCATGACATTTTTTATTTTTCTTAGATTCCATATATATGTGTTAGCATACGGTATTTGTCTTTCTCTTTCTGACTTACTTCACTCTGTATGACAGACTCTAGGTCCATCCACCTCATTACAAATAGCTCAATTTCGTTTCTTTTTATGGCTGAGTAATATTCCATTGTATATATGTGCCACATCTTCTTTATCCATTCATCCGATGAAGGACACTTAGGTTGTTTCCACCTCCGGGCTATTGTAAATAGAACTGCAATGAACATTTTGGTACATGACTCTTTTTGAATTATGGTTTTCTCAGGGTATATGCCCAGTAGTGGGATTGCTGGGTCATATGGTAGTTCTATTTGTAGTTTTTTAAGTAACCTCCATACTGTTTTCCATAGTGGCTGTACCAGTTCACATTCCCACCAGCAGTGCAAGAGTGTTCCCTTTTCTCCACACCCTCTCCAGCATTTATTGTTTCTAAATTTTTTGATGATGGCCATTCTGACTGGTGTGAGATGATATCTCATTGTAGTTTTGATTTGCATTTCTCTAACGATTAATGATGTTGAGCATTCTTTCATGTGTTTGTTGGCAGTCTGTATATCTTCTTTGGAGAAATGTCTATTTAGGTCTTCTGCCCATTTTTGGATTGGGTTGTTAGTTTTTTTGTTATTAAGCTGCATGTACTGCTTATAAATTTTGGAGATTAATCCTTTGTCAGTTGCTTCATTTGCAAATATTTTCTCCCATTCTGAGGGTTGTCTTTTGGTCTTGTTTATGGTTTCCTTTGCTGTGCAAAAGCCTTGAAGTTTCATTGGGTCCCATTTGTTTATTTTTGTTTTTATTTCCATTTCTCTGGAAGGTGGGTCAGAAAGGGTCTTGCTGTGATTTATGTCATAGAGTGTTCTGCCTATGTTTTCCTCTAAGAGTTTGATAGTTTCTGGCCTTACATTTAGGTCTTTAATGCATTTTGAGCTTATTTTTGTGTATGGTGTTAGGGAGTGATCTAATCTCATACTTTTACATGTACCTGTCCAGTTTTCCCAGCACCACTTATTGAAGAGGCTATCCTTTCTCCACTGTACATTCCTGCCTCCTTTATCAAAGATAAGGTGACCATATGTGTGTGGGTTTATCTCTGGGCTTTCTATCCTGTTCCATTGATCCATCTTTCTGTTTTTGTGCAAGTACCATACAACATGAACTATTTTAGATGGTTATAAAAATATAGGTATAGTATAATATTTACTTTTTTTTAAAAGTTAGAGAAATAAGAACCATCTCTAAATGTTAAAGTGATTTTTATAGGGAAGTGAAATTAGGTATGTCCTATGTTTTCTTCTTTATGTTTATTTACATTTTCTAAACACTTTTACAAGTTTAAATGATCTGCAGATAATAAAAAGGACAACAATTTTTATTAAAAATTTTCAAGGGAGTTTGGCTAATTCTGAGAATCATCATTACAATAATCATTAATTGGTTCCCACTGTGCATTATAAATTGGAGGGCAGAGGGAGGAATAAGAAACAAAACCTGTGCTTAAGTGTCTTTTAACAAAGTTATAAAGGGTGGTTCTTCTTTTATATTTTTAATAGGGTCATATTTTTAATAGGGTTATGTCATGAATCCGTTGTATTATTATTATTTTTGTAGCTTGCCACATCTAATTTGATCAATGATATCCTGCTATCTTTTCAAATTTCCAAAAGACAAAGGGTAAAGCTTAAAGTTTAGAAATAAGGGACCAAAATACTGAGAAATAATAACACATAGCTTGCCTAGGAGAAGAAGAAATTCTCTTTAGAAAAAAGATTTTAGAAACCTTCCTCACGCTCCAAAGTTAAATATATGTTTGCTCTCTTTGGGCAAAGACTTTTTAAAACTTAATTTCATTTCATTTCTTTCTGATTCTGGTCTAACTATACCTCACACTGGCTCTAATTACCCAGGTTAATGTAAACACTGATAGACTTGTCCTTTCTGAGAGTATTTACCATGTCACCGATAAAGTCATTTACCATGTCTGAGTGATTGTGGGAAGATATCCAAAGTAGACCAAAGATGACATTGTGTTAGAGATCTCCTCTATTACCAAATCTGTGACCAATGGAAGGTTGTCCTTTCTAGAAAGTATCTTTGCTGTTTCTGACAAGTTGTCAGATGTCAGTTGCTCTGAGATCACAAACATAGAAACGACCTGAATTTAACAAAAACATTTTCTTAGGTGTAAACGAATTCAGCAGTCAGATTCACATAATAGTTCAGAATGTCGAGGTGCATCCAGGGATTGGGAAGCCTGGGCAGAGCTGTGGATTCTGAAGAAAAATGTCATAGTTGTGGTATTTAGCCACAGCGGGGATATTCCTACCTACTCATGATATTGGACACCTGAATCGCCTGCTTTGTCAGTGCTGCAAGGGCCTCAGAATTTATATTTGTAGTTTGAGAACTGAGAAGGCTTGATAACATACTTTTATCATACTTCTTTCCCAGCGTGAAACCAAATTATACTTCAAGGGCTTATACCAGCAAAAATAATATTTCTTTTTCAATGTTAAGTCAGATCATTATCATAGCTGTCAGGCCTGAAGTGAAAAAAAATTACATAAGGTATTATTACATTTTTTAAGAGGAAAAAAATGTAATGAATACTATTTACTCACCAATTCCCTGTCTTTGAAGAAAAATTTTATATAAAAGGTATGATTCTTATCAAATTCAAGTGGTTTTATTATGGATTTGATTCGTCAATTAAAAAAAAGGAAAATATATTCCATGTAATGCATATATGCTTATGATTGGTAAAATGCAGTTTCATGTAAAATGGTCAGCAGGTGGTTAGTTAAGTCATTCATGGTGGACAGATGCGGGTGGTATGGTGAACATCCATGCCCTGGGCTCAGGGATGTAGTTGACAAGGGAGCAGTGATGGTTCTAACACTGGGTGCTGGACAAGCTCAAGGCCTACGTACCTCAGTGCAATATATTCCGCACTTTTGAGGCTTTCTGGGCCAGGCTCCCACTTTATTCGGTGTATAGCACCACGGAGGCAAACCTCTACCCTCAACAGGTCCACAGCACAGTGGAGATAGTCAGATATCAGCCCCCAATGGAGACTACTGTGGGAGCCTTGAGTGGGGGGTCTTAATGTCCCTCAGCTGGTGGCCAGAGGTTTTGTTTTTGGTGTTTTGTTTTTTTGTTTTTAATAGAGAGGATCCTGAGGCTTAGAGAAGTCATGTAAACAGAAGTGACAACGTTGGGATTTGGAGCCCATGTCCTTTGCCCATACTATGTCAACTCCCTTGGGGGTGGGAAGGTCTTGCTGAGGCATTAGATGGAAGCAGTGGGACAGAGATTGATTGAAAAGATTTATAAGGGATAAGATGGGGTGACCGATTGAATGCTGAGTGTGACTTAAGGAATCAGTTGGGATGACTCTTGGGTGGAACTCTGGCTTGAGCAAGTAGGAGGATAGTGACACCAGTTACCAAGAAGGGGGAACAGTGGGTAAGAAATGGAGCAGGAAACGTAGTGTTGTCAGTTTTAGATCTGTTGTGTTCCTACTGCTTATGAGTCTAGCTGATACTTAAAGCCTACAGGAGAGGAGTGTGAACAGGCAAATGGGTTTTGGAAGTCTTTGGCACACAGTTGGTGGTTCAAACTGTGGTGGTGGTGTGTAAAGATGGCATTTCCCAGGGAGAATGTGTAGGGAAAAAAGTGGTTTGGAGCGGGGAACCTGAGAAACACAGGAATGGGAAGAGGAATGGCAGACAAAATTGAGTTAGAGGAGAAATGATCTATAGAAGAGATAGAGAACTAAAAGCACAGTGGTATAGAACTGAGGGACATTGGCTTCAAGAATGGTGATGACTTCCCTGGTGGCGCAGTGGTGGAGAGTCCGCCTGCCGATGCAGGGGACACGGGTTCGTGCCCCGGTCCGGGAGGATCCCACATGCCATGGAGCGGCTGGGCCCGTGAGCCATGGCCGCTGAGCCTGCACGTCCGGAGCCTGTGCTCCACAACGGGAGAGGCCACGACAGTGAGAGGCCCACGTACCAAAAAAAACGGGGAAAGAATGGTGATGATTGGTAATAAAGGCTCACGGTTGCCTGTTGTGTGTCGAGCACTGTTCTAGACTCTCCAAGATTAGCTTCTTTTACCCTCACAGCAACTCCATGAGGTAGGTACCATTATTGTCCCCAGTTGAGAGCTGTAGCTTGGCCGGGGTCATGTAGTTAGAAGACAGTAGAGCTGGGATTTGAACCCAGGCAGTCTGGTCCTAGAGCCTGTGTGTTATGTTGCGTTACACTGAGAGTTTGGCCTGTTAAGTTTCCGGAGAAGCTATGAAATATCATGGTCTCTTCGTTTTACTTTTAGCTTTTTATACTTACTTTTCCCTTTCCAGGTTAACCTTGAAATTCTTTTAAACCCAATGTCTCCCGTATAAACTGCTGAGGGAATGATTTGTTAGAGTGCGCATTCCTTGGGCACTGCTCTGCTCTCATGATTCTCCTGGGATAAACTCAAACGAGAGTTCTTAACCTGGTATCTGGTCCCTAATAAATGCTTGTTGAATGAAAACATGAAAGGGCCTCACCCGGACACCTACCTGTGGTGTTTTCAACACATTCCTTTAGCATCCAGACCACCATACCATACCTTACTGTGGTAGCCAGTCTCCAAGATGGTTTTAATGATCCTTGTCTCTTGGTATGCATCTCCTACCCTCGAGTGTGAGCTGGACTTAAGTGTTTTGCTTCTAATAAACAGACTAAGGCAGATGTGAGGTTGTATGATTCGGAGATTAGGCCGTAAAAGGCAGCAGAGCATCACTCTCTCTGAGGGAAGCCATGTCATGAACTTGTCCTATGGAGAGGTATGTATACAGCAGAAAACAGAAGCCTCCTGCCAGCAGCCACATGAGTGAACTTGGACGTGGATCCTCCAGCCACAGTCAAGTCTTTAGAGGTTGCAGCCCCAAATGACACCTGATTTCTTTTGTGTGTATGTGGATGACGCAGTGGGGCAACTGTCTGGGTTTTCCAGGGACTTTCCTAGTTTTAGCACTGAAATTCTTTATCCAGGGAAACTCCTCCATGACAGGCAAACTGGGATGGTTGGTCACCCTGGCTTGACTGCAACTTTCCGAGACCTCCTGAGCCACACCCTGTTAGCTAAGCCACTCTCAGATCCCTGACTTTCCAGTATCCCTGAGATACTAAATGTTTTCTGTGGTAATCTGTCACCAGCAATGGATAAGTAATTCACATACCACATCACATGCACCAAGAAGCCACATTCTGTCCTGACCAAAAGGATATTGGAAAATGCAAAGGATTAGGCTGTCATTTTCTACACCTCTGCTTGAGAGATTTCTCCAGATCCTACTTTCCTATAGGACAGAGAACATTTTGTTTTTCCTGGCACCTTAATTTTTGTTTCAACGGCTGTGGAGAAACGTTAACAGAATGCCTTCTCACTGGAATAGTAGGAATGCCCTACGTGAACATCGATGGAATTACTACCTGTGAACAAGCCAAAACAGCAAAGAAATGCTGAGGCCAAAGAAAATATCAAGTGCTGGTGCCTTTTCTTCTTTTACTGCTGCTTCACTGTGGCCGCAGGAGAGCAGCCTGGAATAATGGTTTCGTGTTTGAGTTAGTTTTAGGCATCAATAAGACGCTTTATTTACAACATTTACAAGTGTGTTTATAGTTGAGAAACTGAAAAAAAAAATTACTCAGTTTTTGCTTAACAAGTAGATGAATTCAGGATTCCACAACGTAGTATGAAATTTGACTTCTCAGTACATGCAGTTTTTTACTGCGAGGTCTAAAACACTGTGGGTTATACATTGTTTTATGTGGAGTTTGGGCTTCTGGGATATAAAATGATTTGGTGATCCTAAACTTTAAAGACATGTCTAAATATTCGGAAGCTATAGCTTTTGTATTAGTGGTACCTATGCACTGTGTTACTGTAAAATATTAATCAGTATCATATAACTGACTTTTCAAGCTCAGACCAAACACATTTTATTTCATCCAAAGTACTATGTGCATGTACTTTTCTATTACTTCGTTTCATCAGAGGGACAAAAGTAAACTGTCTTGTATGAACTTAGTTCCATATGAAATCTTGAGTCTTTAGAAATTGTTATCTGAGAAACTGTTAGGGTGCTCTTGTTGGCTGAGGTTTTGGAGAAAGGGCCTGGGAATAAAAGAGCAAGCTTGAGTCTTTCTGGTAGCTGAAGGAACACAGGAGCTTGGAGAGTTCGGGGATTGGGTTTCATGAAAGTACTTTGCACTTGATCTTAGACAACGGCTGAAAAGGATCACGAGGGTACTTTGAATGGAAGATACCGACTGGATGAGAGTAGAATATAAATCTCCAAATGCTAATATTGCAAATTAGAAAATAAACCAGGATAAGTAGAACAACCTAATGAGTTTTATCTTATCAGAATCAAATATTTAAGGTGATTAAATACTTTTAAAACTTAAATGAAAATGAGTGATATTTAACATAAGATTTAACAAAACAAACATTATGCAGGTAAAGAATTAAATGCTTTCTTGTCTATAAATCTGGAAAACTTTCTGATAAAAAATATTCTTCCTCCTTCCAGTATCTTTGTTCTCCATCATTTCCCAAGCAAAGGAAGTTAGATCTGGTCATCTACAGATTCTGCTGCATTTCTTTTGTCACTTTTTAAAGTTAAAGCCTCATTTTCTCAATTTTTCCCTTTCTATCATTTTTACACAGTAGGTAGTAATTATCTTATTTTGTTTTTACCTCTTAAAGCCTCTTGTGTGTCTTTTGTTTTTGTTGTTGTTTTTCAGATAGTTCTTCTGATAGTTCTTCTGTTGTCTAAGCTTCTTTGCTCTTGTCTTAAACAGTATTCATGTCCCATTCCCTTAAACTTGCAGTTTCCACACACTTAATCCCTCCCTGTGAAACCTGCCCACTGTGACCTTCATAGCCTCTGACCTGCAGCACCCAGATGCTTCCTGTGAGACAAAGCACAGGCGCTGAGTTATGAGTTACAGGAAGCACTGTTCCTTTTTTCTAGTTGAGAATGCTAAAATAGTGTAATAATGCACTATGTTCTCTCTTGATTATTGGAAGGGTGGTTCCTATGCGTTTAGATTTTTCTCCTCTTTGGTGACCAACCTCCTAACCATTCACATCAATTGCCACGCCTGTATCAGGGTCTGGATAGAAACTAGACATGCAGGTGATCTTGGTACTGCTTGTTGGTGTCTCCAGTGAAAACTTCATGGAAGGACATGAATACTGTAGGCAACCTTTGATTGTGTCCTCTATCAGAGGAAACATTACCCATTTTCCACAATGGGCCCTATTTTAAAAAGATTTTTAAGTATTGAAATTACATTTTAATATTTTAAAATATTAATTTAATATTTAATTTAAAATATTAAATTAGTATTAAAATATTTTAATATTTTTAAAATATTAAAAAGTTTAAATTATTTTGAAACGTAATTTGATGGCCGCATTTAGATCTGCATGTGTCTGATATTCTGCAAGGCTTTAACACTTCAAGCGAGATCATGAGGCTCAACTGTTAAAAGGAAATGGTGATAAAATCACTTGCCACACTCCACTGCTGAGTCTCCTCTATACTGGAAAGAAGTGACATCACATCTTAGGCTGATACAAGGCTTAAAGCATGGTCAGCAGGGAGCCAACCTGCTCTTTCACACTCATTCAATAAATATTCATGAGAGCCAACACTTGTCAGGCCCAGTGTTAAAGACTAAGGATGAGTATGCAGGAGAGCTCTGCAAGACATTCTGAGGTCTTGGAGGAGAGAGATTCAGCTCCACCTGGAGTGTGGAGGGGCGTTGCTCTCAGAAAAGCTTTAGAAACTTATATGTAGCTCATTCTCCAAGGATGAGTAGAAGCTAGGCAGGGAGGTGGTGTTGGTGGAGGTCGGGGGACAATAAGTGATAGGAATGGAGACAGCCTAAGCAAAGTATGAAGGCAAAAAATTGAATGCTATATGGGAAGTGACAGACATTTCAAGTTTTCTGAAATACGGAGAGTGAGATTGGATGGTAAAAAATTAAAGGTGTTAGGTTGCGTGACAAGAAATGAGGGCATAGAGTTGGGCAAGGGACCGTGTTCCATGTCAAGGACTTCATTCTGAGGAGCTAGGGCTCCGTTAAAAGACAGACATTTTGGACATAACTCTGGGGGTAGAGAAAATAAAACAAATGTAAACGAGGTGATAGAGAGAGGAGGTTGCCACAGTGTTTAAGTGGAGACAAGAGCCTTAGTTATAAAGTAGTAGTTGGAGTAATAAAAAGGATAGATTTTAAAAGTACTTTGAGTCAAATCATCAGAATTTTGTGATTTCACTGATTACATACGAAAATTAAGGTAGATGCAAAGTCAGGAATGACACCTAGGTTTCTAGTTTAAATATTTGTTTGAACAGCAGTATTATACACTAAACAGAGAATATGGAACAGGAACACATTTAAGGGAAAATGATTATTTCAGCTCTGGATGTGAAGAGTTTGAAGTTTTCTTGTTTATTCTGGTGGAGTTATCTAGCCTATAGTTCAGCATATGCATCTCAATCTCCACTGGGAGATCTGAACCAAGGATTTGAACTTGGAAGCCATTAGTAGGCATGTGGTTGTTAAAACACAGGTGTAGATGAAACCACAGAGGGAGAGAACATAGGTGGAGAACAGTGCAATAAAGCTCTGGGCCTGAGCAATACTGGATGTTTGTGCAGAGAAAACAGGCAAAAAGAAGACTCATAGAAACATAAGGAAAATCAGGGAAATGTGGTGGCACAGAGACCAAGGGAGTAGAGTTTTAAGAATCCTGAGACGATAAGAGAATTAAAACCAAGTTGCCTTCCACAAGTAAAGACTGAAAAATAGCTCCTGGAGGTGGGAACTTAGAAGTTGCTTGTGACCTTCAGGGGAGCAATGAGAACAATTTCAGTCAAGTCATGGAGCAGATGTTAGATTTCACTGAGTTCTCAAGCAAATGGGAGTGCAGGTTTTGCTTTTGAGAAATTTGGAGAAGGGGTAAAAAATTTGAATGGTGTACCCGGAGACAGAATGGGACAAAAGGAGATTTTCAAAAAAATGGTTATGGAAGAGTCTTGTACATGTTTAAAGAATATTGAAAGAGGAAGAAGCCAGAAACTCACCCAAACCTCTGTGCCTCTGCTATGCTGCCTGACCCTACAGTGCTTCACTAAGAACAGAAATTCAGAAACCAGGACCTTGATAGAGCAGAATCTAGTTGATCCAGTTTTGCCAACCAGAGATACTCACTGATGAAATATGTTGTCTTCCTGGTTAGCACATTGCTTAGGGGTGAGTTGGGCAATTAAATGAATTAGTTGAAGAGGTATGATCTAACTTCTTCATGTCTATAGAATGCTGCTGGGGTTTTAGGAAACAAAAATTACATGGAGATTTAGGAAGGAGAATGGGAAAATGTATTAATCAAAAAAGTAAAAGCAATGTTTATCATGAAAGAATGAATTTTAAAAATTGAATGTGATGTCTAAAATGAAAGTTTTTGCATTAAGTAACCTAACTTTGCCCCTGATTAACATAGATAATTGAGGGTTACTTGCTTCTACTCTTCTTTTCCCCCAATTTTCAAAATGTAAGTTCAACCTTATGACTCCCTCTAGGAGTCTACTTTCTTTCCTTTCTTTTATATAAAAGGGGGTTTATCCTTAAAAAAAAAAAAAAAAAATATATATATATATATATATATATATATAGTGATTCTAGTTACATCTAGGTGTCAAGCCTAAGCAACTAGAATGCAAAGGACATTGGGTAATGGGTGACCCATGTTTGGATAGAGCCTTAACAGGACTTGGGGGAAGAATGAGGCCATTTTCTTCCTTGTGAACAAGGCTAGTCATATGCATCATTTTTTATTATGCTGCCTAGTCAGGCCTTTAGGTTTTTAAGGATATTCTTCCTGTCATATTGTTATGCAGAAATATCACATTTTACCTGTGATAGATGCATTCCTGGAAACTGGTAAATAATATCTTATTCAAATGAAGTAAAAGAGTTATTTAAAGGAATCCTATAGCAAATCTTTTCTTAAACCCAAGGGGCATTTTTAAGTGGATCCATTGAGGAGGTAGACGTTTTTGTGAATCAGGCTTTGTCACATGTGAGGCTGAAAGACATCTGCAGTTGACAAAGCCCCACCATATACAGAAATCAGAGAACTGTAATCAGAGTCACCTCTAAGTTCACTTCAATAGGTCAAGCTGTGATTAGCAGTAATAGGTCCTGGAGATCAGGGCTGAGGTCTCCTGAATCCAAGTGTAATTCCACTGAGCTACTGGAGGATAAAGAAAGCAGGATGCCCCCCAGAATGTTTGTAAGGTGACTGAACTGGGGCCAATAGAGTCCAGAGTATAGACGATCCTCAGCCTGGATGCAGAAAATAAACAGCCGTAGCACAGGACAGTCGGAAGCACAATCACCGAACAGCTCTTGGGCCAAAGGTTCAAGATGATCCCACAACACAAGTGGCTGAGTGGTAAGTAGGGACAGATTTTGCAAACATCAGGAATACCTGAAAAGAGAATTGACATAGTTCTTTGATTTTTATGATCTCTAAATGTCACTTTAATATGTATCTTAGTAGACTTAGTTATCATATACTCTAACAGCTTTATTGCTAAATTTTATGAACACAATTACATTTCATCTGTCTGTGTTATCACCTCTGTATGAACTCCTTTTTTCAGTTTTTCTAGCTGCCCTTCCTTTACTCTTATTCTTAGCATTAGCATTAATACCACCCTCTTCTGTCAGACATCATCTTGACATAACTTCTGTCAGCAGCCTCTCTTTTGGACATTACTTACCTTATTTTTTCTCCTTGACATGAAATATAAAACACTTTGAGAAAAATACCACACATTTTATTCGTACGTTCAGATGCAGACGTTTAGTGATACCCTGTTCTAGGCATGCATTTTGGCTTTTCTGTTTTTAAAGAACAGCGGGTAATATTTTGCCATACCTTAAAATTAATAAAGGGCTTTCACTAGTCTATTCGCTTTTCACGACTATCCCAAGAGGAAGTGTTATGAGTTTTGTTTTACAGAGTAGAAAACTTATGCTTTAGAAGATCATGCAACTCTGCATGGGTGGACCAAGAAACAGTATGTCAAATGAATATTCTCTTAGGGCACTGGATAGGCTCTTTCCTCAAGTAGACTTAATGAACTTCCATAGTTAGTATGAAATAGCCAGAAGGAGGGTGGGAAAGCGAGTGACTTAAGAAAGAAGAACAAAAAGCAGCATCAGCAGCAGTGTGGCCGCATCTCAGGTCAACAACAGTTCCCTGGGCAAGTGTCTGTTGACTGCAAGAGATTATAGAACCCAGTCCCCAACCATTTCCTGGTTTTTATCTGAAGTTCTTTTTAAAGAGTCCAAGATTGCAAAGAGGAGAATGGATATCCTGTGTCCATTTAGATTGTGCAGGACAAAGATGGTTGGGCTTGGCTTGCAGCATCGGGCAGATTGAGGGCTCCTGACTTAATTAATTATGAGGCTTGCACATGTGCACAAACATTCACATATACAAACACATGTCCACAGATATGTAAATCAAGTTAGTGAAAGTAAAAGTAGAGATGATGTTGGTTAATTTTAGTCCATTTTAAAGTTAACTAATAATTGCATGTACCTAATCCTCTTCTTCTGAATAATTTATTTAAAAATATATTACTGTTACAATGGAATATATCCAGAGAAATAATCCAGGGAAAATATTGGTCAAATAATGCATACTATGTATTAATTAACCTTAAATGCAACCAAGATAAAAAGAACAGAGTAAAAGGAAACCTAGGATGTACTTCCCTGCCTATGAAGAATTCCAATGGAGAAGCAGGGGCTGTCTGTTTAATTAATTATGAATTGAATTCTCAAGAAATGATTATCTCCTTAAATTCCTTCACCTTGTAACTGTTGATTTGGGCCTCGGCTGAGCTGGTTATGAAATACCTAGCCCAGAAGTAAACAGCACGTGGCAGCTGTGGACTCATTAGTCAACACCGTTGTGTATTTGAGATGTGTTGAGGGGCATGGGAGCTCAGTGACTACATCTCCAGGTGTGAAATCTCTTTACCTGTGATTCTAGTGCTGATCTGGAACATAGTTCGAGCTTCACGTCTAGGCTCCTCTTCTGGGAAACCTCATTATTGTGGTTGCTAATTTTGCTCAGCACCGATCTACCAACCGTGGAGTTCCAAGCAGGATAACACTTTTATCTCCTTAACTTATAAAGGCTGCCATGAGAGTGCCAATGAATTCGTGAAATCACAAAGTACGCTTCAAGGGTGAGGAATTCTGAGAACGAGCAATCAGGTGATAAATATGTCAAGACAGAATAACTTCTCCTAGAGGCATGCACAACAGTAGCAGCCTATATAGAGAAATTTTATTTGGATGAAAGAGTCCAGGCTTTTACTGTAATTCTTTTTTCCTGACTTCAGAAAAGGAAAATCTATATTGAGCTTCTAGTGTTGAGAAATCTTTAAGCCTATAGGAATCATCATTGTTTCATTTGAACACAGGAATTATGTTATGTTTGCCATAAGACTAGATTAGATTTACTCACAGACTTTCAGGAACTCCTAGGAAAGACCACTGCACATCCTTCTGTAGATGAAGCAACTGGAATTCTCATCATTACCAGAGGAAAAATAAAATGGTATACCACTTTGTAAAACTGGCAGTTTCTAACAAAGAGCCACTTACCCCACGACTAATCCATTGCACTTTTAGATATGCATCCCTGAAAAGACCTTCATAAGCGTATTAATGGTGGCTTTGTTCATAACAGCCCCCAAATGGAAACAACCAAAATGTCCATCAGTATAACAGTGGAAAAAACAACTGTGGCATATTTATATATGTATATGACTACTACTCAGCAATAAAAAGGAATAAACTACTAATAAATTATTTGAGAAAAAGGATTCTGACATTAAAAGTGAATGTATGATTCAATTTACATAAAATTCAAGAATAGATCAAACTCATTCATGGTGATAGAATTCAGAATAGTGATTATCTGCAGATGTGGGATGTTACTGATTGTGAAGGGACTGAAGAAGCTTTCCAGAGTTGTGAAAATATTCTCTATTTTGATCTGGTTACATTGAAGTATAATGTATGTACAATTTCATCAAACTGTACAACTAAGGTTTATATTATACTGTATGTAAATTATACTTCAATAAAGTACCATAAACATAAATTTAGAAAAACTCATAAGATATTGTAAAGAAAGAAGAGATTACAAGGGAAATTTGTGCTGGATCCTCAGTGAGGACAACCTGAAGAAGTTGTAGACGTGGTGAGGAGGCAGTTTAATCTACACTGTGGCTCTGGTATTTTGGTTGAGGGAGGAGGGAGCTCGTGCATCGCTACTGGGAGGAGAGGGAGGATGGAAATAAAGATAGTTGAGGGTGGCATATAGATTCAGATCCCTAGCTTAGAGAGAATGTGAGCACAGCTGTGTTTCCGTACCTTAAGGGTCATATAATTTCAATACATTAGGAGAAGTACCTTTAGCAAGACAGTGTCCTCTAGAAGCAGTAGAAATATTGGTGGACACGGGGGATGCTCACAGGTGTGGTGTTTGTCCAACATAAGCCTGAGAAAAGTTACACTATGTCCAAGTTAGACTTGTTCCAGAATGCATCTTTGGGGGCAGGGATGTTATTTTAAAGGGGACTAAAAATTCTATATGAAAAAGTGAGAGATGAGTCAGAGAGGTAAAATGACTGCGACGTCAGCTTTCTTCAAGGCTGGTGAGTCTAGGGCCATTGGGTTACATTCAGGAGGAGATGGTATGCGGGATTTGTATTCATGTGTGTGCTCTTGGACCCCAATGTCAAAGCTCAATGCGTCTGACTGGGTTTGATCATCAGTTTTATTGCTGCAGTCTGTAAGCAGTTAGAAAATGACTTTCAGTTTCCAGACTTTCAAAACAGGGCGAGCTTGCCAGGAATTTTGTAAAATCTTATAGCCAGTCCAGCGGTAGCTGCCGAAAGATTGAATCTCCACAGCAGCAAATGGCTGTGCTCAGTAGGAGCTGATCCCAGGTAGAAGCCGCTTCTTTTGGAAAGGCTTCCTGGTAGACTCTGAGCCACCTCCAACGCTAGGACTGAGAGATTTCCACCCACAGGGTGGCCTCATGGCACCTTGCCAAGATAAAAGCAGAAGCCTTAAAAAAGCCTATTTACTGATCTACAGGAATGGTTTGCAAATAAGAGGTGACGTGTACCCGTGAACTCAATTAATCTTCCAAAGCAAAGGGGCAGGGGATTTGCCCATATGTGGGTTTTGTGTCTGGACACTCAGGTAGTAAAGCTAACCCCAAACATGAAATCTTAGCTCAGCATCAATCAGCAGGAATGAGTGACAATTTCCAGGGTGTTAGATTAAATCTTTTGAATTATTTATTGTATAATAGAAGATATAGGAGTCACGGGGAAGCAGAGTACTATATATTTCAGTTTTATATTTAGAAAAAACACCTCTGATCCACCAAAGCTATGTTTTACTATAAATTTTTTTCTCAGCATAAAAATAAATTTCATCAAAATGATTGAAAACTTGAGAAGCTAGTGTGATGAAGTCGAAAGAGCATGGACTTTGGAGCCAAACAGACCTGGATTTGAGTTTTGTCCTCACCAGTTACTAGTGACTCTCAGTCAGCGTCAGTGTAGGTTAAGTTAGGATGTACTGCGGCCAGATCCCTCCAGTAGCTTATGACAGCCAACTTTTATTGCTTACTTGCATTACATGTTTTATGGGGTTGGCCATGCCTCTGCTCCATGTTTTCTTTATTTCAGAACCCCAAATTAAGAAGTAACCCATATCTTCTTGTTGTTGAAGGCATTGTTGGCCTCATGGGAGAGGGAAAAACGAGGGCCCATAGTAGACAATGTGATATTTCTACTCATTGGCTTAAATAAGGCACACGGCCAAGCCTGAGTCAGTGGGGTAGGATTGTATAATAAGCTCATTGGAAGTAGCAGAAAATAGTCTGAATATAATCTACTTCAGTGATCTTAGTGAGGTTGCTTCTCTAAATCTCAACCTCCTCAAACTGTAGAACAAGGCTAATGATCCCTGTCTCTGCAACTGTTCTCAGTAAACAGATGTAAATTAAATGCTCTGAACAAATCTGGCTCTTTTTTCCTTCTTCTGTGATATCTGTGGATGAGCACTGATTTGCATTACTGTGAATTTCAGAGTTTAGAAATTATAGTATTTAATGAATCTTCATAAGTCATAATTATTAACAACTGCTTTTTGGCCACATCTTACTATGTGCCCTGGAAGTCATTAATTTGAAAGAAATATAGATGTTGTCTTTTTTTTTTTTAAATTTTACTAACCTATGGAGGAAACCAATGTTAACAATTTGAACACAAATATAATAGTGTTTCCGTTATGCGTTGTATGTGAGGACATGGGAAATTATAATAGTGTTTCCATTGCTTCATATATGAGAATATGGGAGGGAGAATAGCATTATTAGTCCCATTTTATTGTTAAATAAATTAGTACAATGATTTTTTTAAAATTCATCAATTCATTAGCAACATTTTAAGACTTTTTTCTCTGATTATTAAGCAGTAGTACACAGACATTATAGAAAACTGAAAACACAGAAAAGGATTTAGAAGGAAAATAATCATGCGTAATCTCATTCCAAGAATATCCTTGATTAACATTTTTTATACTTCCATAGTCTTTTTTCTTTGTGTGTGTGTGTGTGTATGTGTGTTGTGTGTGTTTATAACATTGCACAACCAGAATCATAAAGCATAGGGTTTTTTTATACTTGATTTCTTAATAGTATGTCTTACTTTCCTGACCATTAAAACATTGTTTTTCAAGGATGTTTAATGTCCTTCTATCATATATTGTATCATACATATGATGCTTCTACCACTGGATATTCCATAAATTACTCAGCTTTCTTCTCTTGATGATTATTTATGTTGTTCCATTGTTTTTTGTTCTGTTTCGCAATCAATGCAGCACGGGATCGAACATCTTTGCATATATATTTTTGTTTGCATTTGGAATTGCTTATTAAGTCTAGGATTCCACAAGAATACTTAGATCAAAGAACGTTTAAAGTACTTGATATGTATTACTACTTTGTTTTCTAAAAATTTTTGACAAACATTTTAAATATTTTTAAATTTTTACCACATGCATAATAGCGGTGGGATGAAGTTGGCAGTAGGGAGGGATGAGGGGTTGGATTGGAAGACGGGTTGTAGACATGAACAAGACCTCAAAGAAGATCTGGCCTAGGGAAGAAAAATAAGGTTATAAACAAACAAAAATGGGCCATTGTGGAAAGAACTGGGTGTGGGTTAAATCTAAGAGCAGCCAAGGTCAAGTTACTAAATAGGAAGAGGAGCATTTTCAAATCCTAGCCCAGAGGAATGATGCAAGGTTTTGTGTTCTGACTGGTTTAGAGGACAGCGAACAGTCTACTCAGTGGGACTGGACATGTGTGGGTCTCCCCCGAGGTCACAGAGTTAGTTAATGTCCTAGGATCTGGGCCTTCTGATCCTGTGGTCAGTGCACTTTGCATCACACCACACTGCCTCTCATGGCAAGGCATACACACGTACATTAAAGAGTCAAATTACCACACCGGGCATGCTGTAATTCAGTGACAAAATGCATGACATAGACACGTACTTCCTGAGTCAGTGGTTCTCCACCCAGGGACTCCGCGTTGGGTCAGGTAAGTTTCAAAACAGTTACTGAAAATGTGCTCTTTCTTTGTTCCCATGACCTCCTGCACGTTGGTTCACTGTTTTCCACTGACCCCACCTCTGACCCCAGTCATCCATGAGAGGATTCTAGCGGACTGTTCCATCCTCAGAACTGCTATTCCTCTTGATGATCTCCTCTCCTTGCTCTCCAGCAAGTGTTTTGCATGTGCCTCCTCATGCATAGTGGAAGGCTCAGCATTTAATAGTCAATTTTAAAAGATGATTGAGCGTTACCCTGCACCAGCACAGTTCTAGCTCCTGGAGGCACGGCTGCTCTTCACAGGGTGACACCTCAGTGAAGGGGGACAGACAAAAACCAAGAAAGTCACTGGATACAATACCTTCGGAGAATAATACACATTTTAAAGAAAGTGAGGCAGGAGGATAGTGGTGAGTCTTGGGCCTTATTTACCTTCATGGACAGGAAGGGCTCTTTTTTTTTTTTTTTTTTTTGCGGCATGCGGGTCTCTCACTGTTGTGGCCTCTCCCGTTGCGGAGCACAGGCTTAGGACGTGCAGGCTCAGCGGCCATGGCTCACGGGCCCAGCCGCTCCGTGGCATATGGGATCTTCCCGGACCGGGGCACGAACCCGTGTCCCCTGCATCGGCAGGCGGACTCTCAACCACTGCGCCACCAGGGAAGCCCGCAAAGTCAGAACTTATTGGATGTTTGGATTATTCCCATTGAACCTAAGGCACATGCTTGAACTCTTCTCAGGGCACCTCACAGACAGACCCTAAATGTATTGTGTGTGTGTGCAGGCCTGTTTATTTACTTGTGTTTGTGGAGAGGAAATATTGTATTTACATGTCACTTCAGCTTTCTCAGAACTCCCTTCCTACGGTCCCAGGAACCTGCATCATGCTGGAATTAACTATTTCCTGACAAACCCAGAGCACATTCTGTCATTCTGACCCTCTTGTCTGTGTGAACAAACTATTTAAGGTAAACATGTCGGCATTGAGATGTCGTTTCCTCAGGACTCAGGCTTTTTGTGTGGCTGATGTGATCACATCTGAATGGAAAGACTTTTAAAAATTAAAATATTGGCTAAACAAATCAAAGAACAATATTTTGAGAAAAATTAAGATTAAAGCTGATTGATTCATAAACTTAAGAACTTGATCAAATATAATGTAGTGATCTATTCAAAAAGTCATCACGTAAGAGAGCGGATGTACTAGATGCGATATGATATTGAGTTACCCAGTTTTAAAAGTTCTGGAGATGAATTGAAAAAAATCAATGACTGAAGAAATGTGAAGGATGCTTTTATTCTTATTGTGACTTGGATGTTACGTGAAAATTGCAAAGTTATGACTAGTTCTCTGAAACTGGCAGAATAAAGAGGTTGTGTCTTGTATATATTATGAAAACCACAGTTCTTGTCAAATGCATAAAACACTCAAATATGTTAGTGAATGTGGTGTTTCGTTTTCCTCCCATGTTTAGTGACAAGCAATATAGACTCTATTTTTTGGATACATATTCCCAAACCAAGATCTCTCTTGGTATGCAGATATATAAGATTTATTTTTAGCATTAAATAATATTGACCAAAAGAAAACTGCCACATCCAAGACTGGAAAGTAGGAAGAAGTAAAAACAAGGGCAATTCTAAAACTACAATTTCAAAAGTCCAACTCAATACCGTAGGGGTAGGCCCAATAATTGATTTTTTTTGTTTGTTTTTTTTTTGCGGTACGCGGGCCTCTCACTGTTGTGGCCCCCCTCGTTGCGGAGCACAGGCTCCGGACGCGCAGGCTCAGCGGCCATGGCTCACGGGCCCAGCCGCTCCGCGGCATGTGGGATCTTCCCGGACCGGGGCACGAACCCGTGTCCCTTGCATCGGCAGGCGGACTCTCAACCACTGCGCCGCCAGGGAAGCCCAAGAATTGATATTTTTGATGAGCTCCCCGTAATGCTGAAGCATAGTCAGGTTTGGGAAGCACTGGCAAAACGCAAGTTCTCTCTGCCTGTAATTAAATGTAACATCTGTCAGACTGCCTCCGTACCAGGTATGGTGCTAAACGGGGTCCCTAGCCTGTGGCAAGAGAGAAGGGAGCAGGTACTTCCCTCTTTCTTCCTTCATATAATGATAGGAATGTCTACAGTATGTGGACATTGGCTGGCTGAAACATCTAGTTTGCCCTGTTGGAACTGTCAGCTGACAGAGTTGGTGGGAAACGTGGAGATTATTTTAGCGTAATTTATCATTTCATAGTTGAGGGCACATTTATATAGATACTAACTTACCTGGCAAGGTCACATAGATAGTTCTGGAAAGGTTTGGGAGTAGAACTCAGGTCTCCCGAGACCTCATTCAGTGCTTTTCTCATTGGAAGAAAAAAAAAAAGCTCTTTATACTAAGACTTCAACCTAACTTTCCAACCTCATTTCCTATCACTTTACTCTAGATGTGCTGTTACCTTTCCTCAGACCTCGGGTATTTCCTAATACAGTAGACATCAGTTGTAATGCCAGCCCAGTGCCCCTTCTTCCTTCTTTTTGTAAAAGCCCTTGACTAGTCATTGTGAAAGCACTTACTTCATTCTCTTCTGGTTTGAATGAGTTCACCCTAGTCCCTGGCTTGAGAAACAGGGTATCACCCAAACCAGGACGACTGAAGATGGAGTGCTTCATTCCAGGAGCAGAGGGACTCATCCAGGCCAGTGAGAGTTAATCAGGGCACTTTGTCAGAACCACTGGGAGAGAGCCACTCTCTCCACTGTGGTCCTCGTGGGCAGGAGGTGAACTACTGCTGCTGGTGACCAGATTGACAGCAGCTGGGGACACTCTGACTGAGCATGAAGCCAACACAGGAGAAAAAGTCATGTGGAGAAGTGAGACTGATCCCTGGTGCCTCAGCCAGGGTACCTGGATTCAGTCATGCCATTTCCACATCTACTCCTAGAGTTTTCACTTAGGTAGTTGATAAATCAACTTTTGGCTTTAAGTTGATTTGATTGGGTTTTTGTTTACTTGCAGATGAGAGAGATTCTGCAAAATACTGGCTTCTGTCACTTTGCAGCTATGCTACCATTTCATTGTAATACCGATTCTCTATTTTTCCTTCTGAAAAGCTATTTATTAGAAAAGGCATAAAGAGTTAGCCACGGTTGTCATATTTATCATTCACACAAACCAATTGCCTGGTTATCAGTAGCCCTGCCCTGATAGCCATTGCATTAATCATGAGGAAAAGTGTTTTTTTCATAACTATTTAATCACTGGTCTAGGCCTGTGAAATGTCGTCGAACAAAGATTCTTGCCTTTGTGGAGTTGAACTTCTTGTGCAGGGAGAGATAATTCAAAAAGAAAATATGAAAAGCTAAACATGTAAATTATTCTGTGGGTTAGAAGGTGATAAGCATTATGTTCAAAACACCATTACCACTAACAAAAAAATCAGTAGGGGTAGTAGAAATGCTGGGGGTGGGAGGATTGCAATTTAAAATAAAACTCATTACGAAAGTTACAACTGAGCAAAGACTTAGTGGTACAGGAGTTGTTTCAGGCTTTCAGAATAATCAGTGCCAAGGGCAAAAATGGAGTGTACCTGTATTCCAGGAACAGCAAGGAGGCCAGTGTAGCTGCCACAGAACTAACGATAGAAAAAGAAAGTCAGAAAGATCACAGAGGTTAGATCATAGTCCATCGGTAGCCATCTGTGAGCACTTTGTTTTTTACTCTGTGAAATGGAGAGCAAGGGAAGTTAATTTATTTTTAAAATTTTATTTATTTTATTATTCTATTTGCTTCTAGAAGAGGAGTGACGTGGTCTGATCTGCATTTTTTTTTTTTGCGGTACGCGGGCCTGTCACTGCTTGGTCTCTCCCGTTGCGGAGCACAGGCTCCGGACGCGCAGGCTCAGCGGCCATGGCTCATGGGCACAGCTGCTCCGCGGCACGTGGGATCTTCCCGGACCGGGGCATGAACCCGTGTCCCCTGCATCGGCAGGCGGACTCTCAACCACTGCGCCACCAGGGAAGCCCTGATCTGCATTTTTTAAAAAAATGCCTGTGGGTACCGTGTTGAGAATAGGCTGGGGGTAAGTGTGGAAGCAGGGAGACCAGTTAGGAGGCTGTGGCAGAAAACATCCACATATGCTCAGCTGCACACTCAGTCTTCTAAACATTCCTTGGTACTGTGAGGCTGGAAGTTTGCAAACTGTTTTCCTGGAATCCTTTGCCACCTGGTTTCCACAGAGGATCTGCCACTGGAAAGCATGGTGTCAAAATGAACCTAGGAGGAAGGGGAGCACCATTTTTCCTGGTGGCACCTCCAGCTGTGGTGGCAGTAGGAACAGTGGGTAACTGAGCACCTAGAGGAGGGAAAGACCATCAACTGAAAATGAGAGGAACATAAATGGAGCAAGTTTGGAGCAGGAGTGGTGGGAATAGGAGTTCGAGTTTGGGTATGTGAAGTTTGAGGTGCTGTCCCAGTGGAGTTGTCAGTAAGAGACTGGATAGTCTGGAATTCAGGAAGGTGGTCTAAACTGCAGACATAAATTTGAAAGTTGGTGGTGTTATCTAAAGCCGTGAGATGAAGAATAAAGAATACCACCACTTGGATTCTGAGGCTCTCTGACATTCAGAGCTCAAGGAGAAGAAGAGAAAGCAGAAACAGAGATTGAAAAAGAGTGAGTAGTGGTGAAGGATGAAGACCTCAGACCTTGTCAAATCGGCTGATGAATTGAAAAGATGAGGACCGAGAATGGACAGCTGGGTTTAGCAATGTGGGGTGATTGGTGACACTGATAAAAGTAGTTTTTATACAGCGTGAGGGTGAAAATCTTGACACTGGTTATTCTTTCACTAATTCATTCAAAAGTATTTATTGAGTATCTGCTTTGAGCCAATCACAGAGAATTTGAGGTGAACAAGAAAGACATTGCCCTGACCTCTCCAAGTTTAGAGTATTCTACTGTGAGGACAGGCTGTGATATCATGCAGGGATCAACTTCAAAACAGACCTTTACTACGTGTGTACGTGCACATAGTCATACACACCCTTGAAGGCTGAAGAAAGCAAGAAAGACACAGGCTAAGGGAAGTTTACTGTGAGCCCATAGGATGCACTAGAACAAGCCCTGCCTCTATGGGCTAGGACTTGTTGAATATGGTTTATCTTATGAGTGGAAGCATCTGGCATCTTTAAAAAGGGATTATCGGCTCTCTTTTTGTTTTCATTTGGAGAAGTATTTGACCAGGTGCCATGATTTGATTTTAATCTGATTTTATCTCTGTAGTGCTTAGATAGTTTAATTGCTGGTTTGATCAGGCACCTAGAATATGAGTTGTTGGAAAAATAACACGTTGCATTCTTGTAGGCGGGATTGTTTCCATTGATTCTCTCTCCTGAATACAAGCGGTTATTCATGACTCTCCAGGGACTAGATCTTGAAAAACAGTATTTTGTTCATCTAAATATTGTTTGATAGAAATCCTGTAAAGCAGTATCTGAAACCCTAATATTTTCTTGGATAAGTTTTGGCATGAGGTCCTATGCAAATTAAAATAATTGAAACTGAAACAAAACTTAAAACTTAAACAAAACACACTGTAACATGTGTTTCATTGTAATATGGCTCTTAAATAGTCTCCTGTAATCTTCAGTAGCAAAGTAATCACTAGGAGACACTAAAAATGTTAGTATAGCTTGAGAGTTCTTTCTTTATAAATAGGAGACCTCTTGTAAACTATGGAGAAATTTTACTCTTGCAAATATAAAGTGCATCAATAGTTTGGGTTTTCTATTTGAATTCTATAAATACTACTAATAACCTAGAAGTGAATGCTCTTGGTACATGACAAAGTCACATGGTGAGAAAGTGTGTATATTTTGTTAATTCAGACAATGAGATTTTTCTGTAAAGAACTTCGCTTAACAAGCATCAGTATGACCCATTTTGAACTCATGGTAGGAATATTAATGAGTAGCTGAATACTTCCACACTCAGAAATCTGAAACACAAATGATTTGTACCTTAAACATTTACATTTCAAGAAAGGGATTCTCTCGCTGGGAATTTTTATTGGAAAATGGGTGAATAGATGAGAAACTATGGCACTATTCTAAAAAAAAAGCAGGAAAATATTTTGAAAACTATCTATAATCAAATGATTTATTCCATTCCCTAACATATCTAAAATAAAATATAAGCTCCAGGGCTTCCCTGGTGGCGCAGTGGTTGAGAGTCTGCCTGCCGATGCAGGGGACACGGGTTCGTGCCCCGGTCCGGGAGGATCCCACATGCCACACAGCGGCTGGGCCCGTGAGCCATGGCCGCTGAGCCTGCTCATCCGGAACCTGTGCTCCGCAGCGGGAGAGGCCACAACAGTGAGAGGCCCGCGTACTGCAAAAAAAAAAAAAAAAAAAAAATATATATATATATATATATATATACACACACATATATATATATAAGCTCCAAGTGATAATAGCACAAAAATTAAAAATCAGAAAGCCTAATGAAGCTCATGGCCTGGTTTTGGCTCAGAGGACTTTAAATAGCCAAACACAGCCCTATGTGATCAAAGTGTTTGCCATGTTTTCTTATTTCAGGAATAGAGCCCATGGAATTAGTGGCTGGAATGAAAATGTCTTAGTTTTCTTTTTTTTCTCCTAATTTAAGTTTTTTTTTTTCCCCCCTATTTTATCCCTCCCTGACTCCCCTTTCCCCTTTGGTAACCATAAGTTTGTTTTCTGTGTCTGTGAGTATGTCTGTTTTGTTAGTAAGTTCATTTGTATCATCAGTTTTTAAATTCCACATATAAGCAATACCATATGATATTTGTCTTTCTCTATTTGGCTTACTTCGCTTAGTGTGATAATCTCTAGGTCCATCCATGTTGCTGAAGTAGAAGGGAGAGAAAATCAAGTTCCAGTAGAAAAGTCAACAGAACCAAAAAAAAAAAAAGAAAGAAAGAAAGAAAGAAAAATATAAAAGCAAAGAAGTTTTCTCAAAATGGATGGACCCAGAGAAAACTTTAGTTTTTTTCTTTTTTAGTTCTGTTGATTTTTCTTTTGGGACTGGTTTGATTTTTTTCTGTCTTGTACTCTTGAAATGAAGAGGAAAAGTTGTTTCCAGGAGTATTAGGCATAATTTGAGCTCGTTTCTACCCTTACATGCAACTCCAATCTAGACAGTTTATTAGCTAATGAGACATAACATTGCTTCATTTATCAAGATTAGATTTGTGGGGAAGAATCAGAAATATCCTCCCCTTTTACTCTTTGCATCAACATGATTATTAATTCATGCTTGGCAGTGTGTTCTGCAAGGTCAGAAGTGCTCTCAGAACGCACTGGGAAATGGCTCCACGTTCACTTCCATGGGTGTTCACTCAGCTGACAAGATGGATGTAAATCAGGATTTGAAGAGGACTTTTCATTATTTAAATGGGAGAGTGTGATTTTCACTGGCTGAGAGTGATTTTCACTGGCTGTGCTTAACTGCTGAGGAAGCATAGCATATTATTTTTGATGATAAACACTGCGAGAGCAGTTTCCACATTTTATTTCTTAGAATGAAAGGTCTCCCACGAATTGAGTTGGGTGGGGATCAGAGGAGACCCAGAGGCTCCTTCCGGCCCCTCACTTTCCAATTACAACCAAAGGAGCTCTCCCTCTTCTCTTTTAAATAGCAGTATGTTACATTTGCAAGTAACACTACAACATGGACTTGCTGCTTTAAAAATTAATTTGGGGCTTCCCTGGTGGCGCAGGGGTTGAGAGTCCGCCTGCCGATGCAGGGGACACGGGTTTGTGCCCTGGTCCGGGAAGATCCCACGTGCCGCGGAGCGGCTGGGCCCATGAGCCATGGCCGCTGAGCCTGTGCGTCCGTGCTCCGCAACGGGAGAGGCCACAGCGGCGAGAGGCCCGCGTACGGCAAAAAAAAAAAAAAAAAAAAAAATTAATTTGACACTTGGAGAGGAAGGCCTTATGAAGTGAAAAGAGCAGCATGGCGGAGGGGTGGGGATCTGAACCCAGATGTGGTAGAGTCTGCTGATTGTTCCCACAAATCCATTCTTTTTAGGACTAGTGTCCTGAGCTCCCTGGTCTCCTCCCATTTTAAAAGCCTGGTACAAGGCCACCCAAATAGAAGCCATATTTTCCAGCCTCTCTCGAACCAGCCCTAAGTCACATGAATAAGTCCAGAGGAATAAGGCTTTGAGCAGAACTGACCTGTGCACATTCTATGTCAATTCTTTAAAAAAAAAGGAAGCCCACTACCCTCCATTCTCTCTTTTCCCCTCCCATCTTAGAGCCACCTTAGTCTCTAAGATGAAAGCCGTGAGTTGAGGAAGTCATAGCCACGCCAGCAGACCTTAACTGCTCCTTTTGAACTATGACATGAGTGAAAATAAAATTCCATGCGGTCGAGCCCCTATATTTTGAGGGTTTTTTTCTTTTTTTTAGCTAGTAGCTTAGCCTTTACCAAAAGTAATGTAACAAAGGTCATGCAAGAGTTGTGAGGTCAGACTTATTAGAAAGGCTGACTTAAAGAATTTAATCTTCAATGTAATTGAGTTTTATTTCATGAAATAACATGGTATAGAGAAATATCACAGCAATCAGTGCTGTATAGGCCGAAGTGGACAGATTCCGGTCATTACTGTCTGTATTATTTGACACAGCACAACAGTAGGGCAGGATTAAAGGCATAGACACATCTAAACAAACAAACACGGGCCAGAATTAAGAAGTAGAGCCAGTATTTCGACGTGCATGCCTAGCAGTTAATGTGTACTGAAAGGAAAGCATGGAATGAAGAGAAATTTACACAAATGGCAACTAGGGGAACTCTCTCGTTATTGACCATTTTGTACTTCTGCTGCATCTTTCCTATAAGAAGCTTCTGAGTCTTTACACAATAATAACAGTTATCTTACTGACACCCTGGTGCTTCATACACTGTACTGCTGCACAGGCATCTCCCTGTGGTCTCTTATCCTATAGGGTTCCTCAATATTTATGGTAAACTCACCCTCGGATGTCCTGCCATTGCCCTACACTGAACACATTAAAACCAGAATTCCTTTTCTTCTTACGGAGATTGCTTCCCCTGTCTATTGTCTGTTTGTCAATGTTACAATTTGTTTTTGCCATTTCTCTCAGATTTTTTTTTTTTTTTTTTACTTTTCTTTCTCCTTCATCTGTCTTGCCAATGTCAACACATCCTCCTTTTCTTCCTTGAAACTGGTTTTTAGATTCACCCATAGGTCTCTGTTCTCACAGCCACCCACTTGTTCTAAGACCAGAACACATCAAACCCTGGATATGGCCCACAGCCTTCTATTTGGTCATAACCAAATTCTGTTTGTTCTCGCATGTTAAGATGGGAGAAATTGCTCTAAAAATTGCTCTTAGCATTTTACTTCCTTCCTCAACAACCCGTAATGGTTGGCTCCCATTTGCCTATTGCGTTTAATCCATAGTTGCCTTCTTGCCAGGCCTTCCGTAAAACGACACTAATGAAATGTGTTTTGGGGTAGTAGTTAAGCAGAGGTTTTGGTGTCCTCCTGACCTAGCTTCAAATTCCAGCATCACCACTTAATGACAGGCTCTGTGGTATGGCCATTTAAGCCTCAATTTATTATCTGAAAAGTGATGGTAGTGCCCCCTTGATAGGGCTTTTAGAGGCTTCTGAAACGGGGTGACATTTGTAAGGTGTGTAGAATAGTACACAACACACGGTGGGTACTCAGTTCATGTACTTACTCTTACCTTCCAGCCAGCGCTCCCTCACTCCTGTCCTCTGTGTTAGATTCCTCACTCTCCTGGGCCGCGTCATCTCTGTTCCTTCCTTGGCACTTCCAGTGCCCTTCGCCCTTAACTCCCAGTTAAAGTCCTACTTTCCTCACACAGTCTTGTCTGAATTCTCACTGTTTCTCTAATTGCCTGACATGTTGTCATGCATTTTCTTCAGCTACAGCTCAAGTGCACCCCTTGAGGGGCAGGAATCATTCTTAGACTTCTTTTCTACTCTCTCCAGCATCTGGCTAATGTTGGACACATGTCATCTGCTCAACACCTAGCAATGGAGGTATTAAAGTAGATGGATTCACACGTATCATAAAATAACAAACTCTTCTGATGTACCATTTGAGGAAAAATTTTGGAACACATGTCCTCAAGTGGCCTTGATGTTGTATGGCCTCACTTACCCCCTTCTTTGCACTGTTTCCCATGTGACTTGGCTAAACTTGAGAATAACTCATAATATGGTGAAGCAGTAATGGGAAGGCAATTAGGTGATATGGGACTGAGAGTGGAGGTGGAACCTGAGTGTTGAAGAGAGAAGGGGGCAAAGAGAAAAAGAAAAGATGTGAAATCGAGAGGAAGGAATGAAGGTACGGGAAAGGACAGTAGGCTAGTATATAAGACTACCTCAGCATTATGCTGAATCCTTGATATCAATAGTCTCATCAAATTCTAATCATAAACCTGAAAGACTGGTGTAATCATTGTATTAACAAACCTGTATTAGGTGAACGATAACACACATATGAAAGATGCGTTAAATACAGAAGTTTGCATTATGAATGAGCATGCATTGAGCCATCATTGACCCAGACACGCAATGCTCCCAGGAGCCTTAGAGAAACTCTCAGTCCCCGTCAAAGGCCTGAGCTTCTCTGGGATAACCAGAGCACTGCAGGTCTGTGGGCTAGGTGACTTCCGGGTCCCCTCACCCTGAGGGTATGAGGTTCCAGGTTAGACTGGGAGTGATTTATCAAAGTCCCCAGCTTCGGTAGACTCTGGGCTCTACCTTCTCACTCTAGTCTCTAAGGCTGCTGAAAGCTCAGCTCAGTTCTGCTGATATTTTTTTTTTCTAGATCAGCAGATGACTTCAGAGCAAAAGTAGCTTTGTGTTTGGGCCTTACCTCTCTGGAATCTTGTCTTTCAGATTTTGGTCCAGTAATTCCTCACTATCTTGTTATCTCTTGGATTATTATTATAAATATTTTGTTCGGCTGTTTTGCTTGTTCTTAATAGGAGTGTGGGTCTGAATTACTTACATTGTAATTATTAGAAGAAAGCTTGTCGTTGCATTTTTTAGATGTAGAAATTGAAGTCTAAAGAGAGATATATGTCCCGTAGAACCAGAGCTTGAACCTAATTTGGTCTTATCCTCAATTTCTTGCTCATTCTGCTCTGTCATATAGACTAACAGATGAATTTGGTGAAATTTGGCTATAAGGTTAATGTGTTGGGTAAAAATTAAAGGAATCAGTTTCTTATTTGCCTCTTAGTTATCTGCCTTTACGTCACTTTTAGCCTTGGTTCACAACACTCTCTCTTCAATAACATTAGTTACTAAAGAGATGAAAGAAAGAAGATTAATAAAGGCGCTGGCTGTTGCTGGCTCTACGTACTGTGCGTTAAAGAAAACTGGATTTTTTTTGTTTTAATCATGCACCCAGGAGGTAAAATGATGGACTCATCTCCAGAGGGTTTAGAGCACTTAACCAATGCGATCTTGTTACTTCTCAGGACAGGACCTTGATGTCTCTGTTTCATAATGAGTGCAATTTACCAGGAGGAAGTAAATAACTTGACTCGAATCTTGATTTTAAAAACTCTTCTTTTTGGATCCCCTCACTGTTAGGCACATGTGTGGGCTGCCTCTCCGTATTGACAGCTTTGTGGTTTATCTAGTGTGGCTTTCAAAAGTAAGACTTTATAAGACTCAAGGTAAAAAATGTTGAAGATGTGAAGCTAAAGGGATGTATTAAAGGGATGGCATTAGGGTAGTGGTTATAGGGTTGGAATGGAATTTTCTCCTGGTCTGATACAAAGTGAATATAGAGCTGGAGGAAACTCACCCATAAAATCAGGCCAACATCATATGGTCTTCTGATAAATGTAGAAAATTGTGATGATGGATTTTCTGCTTCTCTTATGTGGACAATTGCCCCAATTCTATGCTATCAGTTTTCAGTAATAAACAGATTGCAAACTGTGTGTGTACTATGCTTTGAAACTGAAGAATTAGACACTTTAATATTCTTTCTCATAATTATACAAGGGGAATGGACACTCAATCAAAGACTGACAGAGCTCACTCAACTCCAGAGATTCTCACAGTCCTCAAAAGGGTCAATAGGAATATTTTTCTCAAAACTTAAAAATCACACACCCTCTTGTTCAAAGGCTGCCTACGTGCCTGGTATCTACACACCACAAACAATGCACACTGGACTCAGGACTTTATCCCCAACACCCCCCCCCACCCCTCCACCCCCCACCCCCCCTCCAACCCCCCTCCACCCCCCTCCACCCCGAACTTTTTTTTTTTTTTTTTTTTGCGGTACGAGGGCCTCTCACTGCTGTGGCCTCTCCCGTTGCGGAGCACAGGCTCCGGACGTGCAGGCTTAGCAGCTATGGCTCACGGGCCCAGCCGCTCCGCAGCATGTGGGATCTTCCCAGACTGGGGCACGAACCCACGTCCCCTGCATCGGCAGGCGGACTCTCAACCACTGCGCCACCAGGGAAGCCCCACCCCGAACTTTTGACAGCAAAAGTCCCATACCCAAACCATGAAGAAGCAGGAAGCTCAGACTGCCTTTCTGTCACATCCTGGTAGCTGCAAAGTGAACTATTTTGTTAGGAAAGCTAGAAGATCACAATGGGGCAACACGTTAACTTCGTCACGCTTACGCAGCAAGAAAAAATGACTGCTGGATTGGTTGAGGTCCCCTCTAACAAAGACGACCGGAGCTAAATATAAGAAAACAACTAGGGCAGCATGAAATACGTGAGCCGAATGTTTGCTACCTCTGAGTCCAACAGAGTCACGCTCTTAAGTATTCATGGCTGTGATGGACTCTGTCAGAGCAAGGCCTTGTGGTGAGATGAGGGTTGAAATAGCAGATTGCGGGGATTCATGCTTGCACTGTCATTTTACCTGAGAATTACTCCGTTTGTTTCTGTTGTCAGGGCTATGAAACATTTCTATTTCTCAGAGATATCTAGGTTGCTACGGGACATTTCACAGTTCAGATAATGGGCACTCGAAGAAGCACACTGAGAGAAAAGATGACTTTATGTCAAGACAAGGTTTTGGGAGTGAGCTGAAACCACTGCCTGTTTGCATATTAATGAGAGGGAGCAGGTGGACCCTAGCAAATGGAAGCACAGAGGGTGGCTGGTGAGATAGCTTAGGGGTTGTGCAGACCCAAAGGATGTGCTGTTAAGTACAAGCTAATGGGGTGATGCTTTAGATTCTACCAGGTACAAGCGAGCCATAGGAAGCTAAGGGCTAGAAGTATATATTTCCTTTCCTCTTCAAATATAATATTTCAGCTGGCATTATAACTGTAATCAGTGATGGCTTATTAAATAGAAGTATTGTTAATTTCCGCATAAAGCAGTATAACAGTAAGAAGTTACTGAGGAATATTTCGATTTTAATGCGGTCCAGTGTCAGAATAGCATCATCAAGAGTACAGGGGTGGGCTTCCCTGGTGGCGCAGTGGTTGAGAGTCCGCCTGCCGATGCAGGGGACACGGGTTCATGCCCCGGTCCGGGAAGATCCCACATGCCGCGGAGCGGCTGGGCCCGTGAGCCATGGCCGCTGAGCCTGCGCGTCCGGAGCCTGTGCTCCGCAACGGGAGAGGCCACAACAGTGAGAGGCCCGCGTACCGCAAAAAAGAAAAAAAAAAAAAAGAGTACAGGGGTGAAGTCAGCTGTGGAGTCAAGCAGTATGGGTTCAAGTTGGCCTCTCCTAGCCCCGTGACTGTGGGCAAGTTATTCATGTGCCCTTCCTGAGGCTCAGTTTTCTCAGTTGTAAACTGAGGATAATGTAGGTTTCCCCTCATTGTTATAGTATAATGTTATGTAAGTAATTTAGTGTTGTAAGCAAAAGTGAATAGATGAAAATCTGTGTTAAAAAATAATTTTTGCTCAAATATTTCGATTTTCTGTTTTTCAAGCAGCTGTTTTCTGGCGCATTTGAAATATTCTCTGACTTATACATATCTTGACCTAAGCACATTCTACAAATCTACATGTAATCATACAAAGTGTTTGCCCTGTTCCCACGGGCTGGGTTTTTTCCTCCCTCCTGTTCTATCAAGAAGCCTCAGCTCGGAGCTGGGAGTCCCTACATCCCTATAGGGAGACTCAATGCCCGGCAAAGAGATGGCCTGTGGCAGGGGACATCCTTCAGCCTTTTTCTGTTGGATTCCTGCAGCACGGGAAGGGTGTGACTCCAAGGGTGTGTGTGGTGTCCGGAGGAGCAGATCAAGCTATAAAGTAGACGTTGGGAATTTTAGTAGCACCATAGGTATTTAACTACTTGGCCATTCTCTGGTATGAAAATGATGTGGATAAATTATAGGGCAGAATTCAAAATACACATAAAGGCTTTAAAGAAATTCGGTGTTTGAGGTGGGAATAAAGTAAAATTCATAATGTAAAATGTAGACGTACTCTACCCTGACATTAAGGTAATGTGAGGAAATTGTAGAGAAAGTCAGTTAGCTCTGTATTCCTAAAATCAGCTGCTGCCACACCCACCATGCAGGACTGCTCTTAGCTTTGTTGGGCTTTTCTGAGACTCATCCTAAGGAAGTAAATGGCTTTGTTTGATTACATTTTCTGATGAAAAAGAGATAAGGTGTTTGCCTTCATTTGTGTTTTTTTGTTTTGTTTTGTTTTTTTGCTGTACGTGGGCCTCTCACTGTTGTGGCCTCTCCCGTTGCGGAGCACAGGCTCTGGATGCACAGGCTCAGCGGCCATGGCTCATGGGCCCAGCCGCTATGCGGCATGTGGGATCTTCCCGGACCGGGGCACGAACCCGCGTCCCCTGCATCAGCAGGCGGACTCTCAACCACCGCGCCACCAGGAAAGCCCCCATTTGTGCTTTTTAAAAGCTAACCTATTCAGCTGAATTATTATTGGTTACTGTTCTTTATGCTTATTAATCTAGTGGTTATAATATTGTATATTTTTGGGGCTTCCCTGGTGGTGCAGTGGTTAAGAATCCGCCTGCCAATGCAGGGGACACGGGTTCAGGCCCTAGTCTGGGAAGATCCCACATGCCGCGGAGCAACCAAGCCCGTGAGCCACAACTGCTGAACCTGCATGCCACAACTACTGAAACTCACGTGCCTGGAGCCCGTGCTCCACAAGAGAAGCCACTGCAATGAGAAGCCCGTGCACTGCAGTGAAGAGTAGCCCCTGCTCGCTTCAACTAAAGAAAGCCTGCACGCAGCAATGAAGACCCAATGCAGCCAAAAAAAAAAAAAAGAATAAATAAAAAAAATAAATTTAAAAAATATATATTAAAAAAATGGCACAACTCTTTAAAAAAATATAGTGTATATTTTTTCTCATCCTCTTCCTTCTCCTTTTTTAATAACCAAATCAAGAATTAACATTCTCCTGGCACTTATGGGAAATATAGAATTAGCCATCTAATGCTTATTAGGCAACTATTGTTGTTTATAATATATTCATGGATTTTAGATAAGTAAATAAGTTAAAGAAGAAAAATTTCCTACTTTTGAAGCTATGCAATTTTAATTCGACCCTATAATCAATTTCTTAAGTTTAAATATTTTTGAGATGAAGGAAGAAAATAAAAACCGACAAATAAGTAAGCTCCTTTGACTTGACACCTTGGATTGTATTTTAACCACATAAAAGTTTTAGCACGTTGAGCCATTACCTCATTGAGTTATTTTTAAACAACCAGGAATCTTGATTTCTGAATCTGTATTAAAAAAGAAAGAATTGATTTTAATTGCTGGGTATAAATTATCTAAAGCAGGGGTTGGCAAACTACAGCCTATGGGTCAAAATTTGTACGTGGCTTGTTTATGTACAGTTCAAGAATTAAAAATGGCTTTTACCTTTTAAAGTGTTGTAAGAACAACCAAACAAAGGACAATACTCTACAGAGACTATGTGGTCCACAAAGCCTAAAGTATTTATCATTTGGTTTTTTACAGGAAAAGTTTGCTAACCGCTGGTCTAAAGGATTACACAATATATTTTCTTTTAATTCCTTTTAATGTTCTCTCTTCCTATAAATGTCCTCATCCTTTCCGGGACTCACTGCTGTTTGGTTGTCCGAACCATTCATATGCTCGCTCTTCCTATTAATGTCCTCATCCTTTCTGGGACTCACTGCTGTTTGGTTGTCCGAACCGTTCATGGAGTATGGTTTGAGTTAACAAACACAATGTGTCATTACTCATAAAAAAAAAAAAAAAAGTGCCTTATTCTGCTCCTTTCATGGCTTCTTACAGTAACATTTCGAATCCAGTCTCTGACCTTTATGCTTACTGCAATGAGTCTACCCTGATCTTGAGTAGAGTCTTGTTCTCTGGCCATAATTAATCCAGAATGTTATTAAGGAATCATTGTCATTAGTGAGTGGTAAAGAAAAGCAGGAACACTAAAGTTTGGAATACTGGTTAGTCCTCAAAATATATACACATACGATGCAAAGAAATTCTTTTTCATAGTGAGGAAGAAGGCCTCAGGAATTAACCAGTTAAGGAAAAAGCCTTT
Organism: Globicephala melas; assembly: GCF_963455315.2. Classification (NCBI taxonomy): domain Eukaryota; kingdom Metazoa; phylum Chordata; class Mammalia; order Artiodactyla; family Delphinidae; genus Globicephala; species Globicephala melas. The sequence continues at coordinate 43,038,045 of NC_083327.1, read as the reverse complement.
TTGCTTTGAAAAGGGAGGGAAACAAGAGCAATCCGGTGGGTTGGGAAAATGTGTTGCTTTTATCTTCAGTGGAAATGGACATGTGAAAAACACAGTCCTCTTCCTGTGGGAAAACAGAAGACCAAGTCTCAATTTCTCTTCCCCCCATCTCTTTTTTTCCTGTGACCCGTGGTTGTTTACCCCTCAGAGTCCAGAACATGGGCTCCTGTAGACATTCTGGCCCCAGATATCTGACTTTCATTTGTACCATTTCATACAGAATTCTTTCGTTTACTGAAGAAAGGCCAACAGTCCAGTGCAAAGGAAAAGCAGTAACTAAAGAAAATATGATCTAAAGTAAGGTGATTTTGAAACAAATAATGATACTAAAAAAGGCCAGAATAATATTGTAACCTGTTATCAGACCCCCTCAGGTCCATAAAAAGTTTTCTCTTGAGGTCTTCTTAGAATTTTCTTGTTTGTTTTAAAAAAACTGAAAATAAGTTATGTACATATACTCTTAGGTAATAAATTTTATTCAGGAATTGGTTAAGTCCCAGATCATTCCATTTGCAATTCTCCTAACTGCCTAATGATGTTCTCATTTTGTCATTGGTTCTAATGAGGAGACGAAGAAACAAAGGATCAGACTAACGGTTTTTACATAGACAGGCAGAGTTTGGGCAGGTTCTTTAAAAATTCCCTTTGGACTTTGTGGGAATGGTACAACCAACCACGAAGCCATTCCTGGAATATTTACTCTTGTGCAGCTCTGGAGGATTCCTTGTTGTCACATGGACTTGGAGAAATACTTGGTCTTGTTTCCTCGCAAAGGGGCCCCTTCCCATGGTGCCGGCTGCAGCTCTACACTGACCTTTGATGGAAGGCGACGCCCACTTCCTGGCTGCCAGCTAACAACTTCCTTAATACTTCTTTTAAGGAAGCAAATTTCAGGGAGTGGATGATCAACCAAACGAAGTCAAGAAGAAAGAGATTGTAACAAAATGAAAAAATAAAGTAATTTTGGTTACTTTAGGAAGAATCCCATAAAGCTACAGATTCTGATCTGTTCCATTTACTACCAGATAAACTTTCAGATATGGATAGTGTTACAGAATGTATGATTAGCAAGATCAACCCCTTACATTCTTTAACACACAGTGCCACATCACAACTGGCAGAGCCCTAGACCTGGAATCAAGAGATCTGGATCTGAGTCACTGAGTAGTTGTTTAAATAATAGTGCGTATGTGAAGATGTGCAAACTTAGTCTGTTCTAAGTTTCAAACTCACCCTTCTTCACCTTCTCTTAAACGTGCACCATATATTCCAGACTCCTTTCCTGGAGGTATTGATGGGAAATTGGAAGTCTGGAAGAGTGGGGGAAAGGGAGAAGCTGCATCACCCATATTTTGTTCCCTAACCACACGTATGAACACACGTGTGTGTGTGCACACAGACACAGCAGACACAGACAGACACACACGCAGAGCTTCTGGCAGCCCCTCCAGCATTACTGGCTTGTGACAGTGTTTAGAATAATGCCTGCAGCATAGAATGTGCTCGATTGTTGTTAGCTATTATTATTATTGGTTTATGCACAAAAATGTTCCAGCATTAGATTAATTTGGAAAGGCTGCAACCTCCCTCTGCCTTTCCTGTGAGGTTTATAATAAAAGTGCTAAAGAGTTCTGCATTAAAAAAACAGTTCAACTTTAGTTACGCCAGCGTTCTGTAAACCTATTTGAACACCAAGATTTTCCCCCTCAAATACACCAAATATTATCTTGTAGAAGTGGGGTTCTGCAGAAGATGTTTTTGAAAATGACAACCCAGTGAGATATCTGTGGAGTTCTGGGACTTAATCCCAGAACTGCCTCTTTACTTTTTATATGACCAGAGTGGGCTTCTAAGCTCTAGTGAACCCCCTCTTGGTTTCTTAACGACACTGTCAGTTCCTGTCAGTTCACAATTTAGGGTGACCCTCGATCACCCATGCCTTTTTATGATCCCCTCCCCATGAATATGACTTGCTTCTAACCAACAGAATATGGCAAAGGTGATGGCTTGTCACTCCCGTGATTATGTTTCCTTATATGAGACCCCGTTTTAGCAGACTGGAGACAGAGAAAGAGACTCTCCCGCTGACCTTGAGGAAGCAGTTGCTATCATGTGAACAGTATTGAGAGAGTCACGTGGCAGAGCACTGTGGGCAGCTTCTAGGACCCAAGGGCCTCAGTGATACAGCAGCCAGAAAGCAAATTCTGCCAACAACCACGTGAGCTTGGAAGAGGATCCTGAGCTCCGGAAAGGAGCATGTCCCATCTGACACCTTCATTGTGAGACCCTAAGCAGCGAACCCAGTTAAACCATACCCAGACTCCTGACCCATGGAAACTGAGATATAATAAATGTATGTCATTTTGAGCTGGTAAATTGTCATTCTGTAATTATAGCAGCAATAGAAAACTAGTCTAGTTGCCTACCAAAACCCATTCCCCCTCCTTTTTCATTATTAACAAAACCTAAGTTTCCTTCAGAATGTCAAGCTGCCCAGAAAAATACTTTATTTTCCTGAATCTCTTTGCTGAAAAGGGGACAAAGGGAACATATCTAACCTATGAGTTCTGAGTGGAAGTCTGAAAAGGATTCTTGAAGGCTTGCTTTCCTGATGAAAGGGAAAGATACCCTGGTGCTCTCCTCTTCCCAATTTTCCCCTTTGAATATACACCTATGTAGGGAGCTGTAGCAGCCATATGGGGCCAAGAGACTCATAAAGATGACAGCCTTGACCTTGTTGAACCACTTAATCAACACTAGCTCCTGCCTACTTCCATTTATCTTGTTATGTGGGAAAAATAATCCTATATATTTAAGCTACAGTTTGTTGGGCTTTCTGTTATTGGCAGATGAACACATTCTTTAATGGTTAACATACTATATGATTGTTGTGAAAAGTGAGTAACAAAAACACAGAGAAAGCATTTACTGCAGTGCCTGACAGGGCTGGCCTTTCTCCCTCACACATGCGTGCACATGTGTTTGCTCGCTTGCTTCTCTGCTCTTTTACCCTCTTTCAGTGCTCTCTCTTGCCCTTGCCCTATCTCCATTCATTCATTCATTCATTCGTGCAGCAAATATTTACTGAGCACGTGCTAATTCCTGGTGCTGTGCTAGGGCCTGAGGATACAAACATAAATAGGACACACAGGTTTCCATCTTAACATTTCAGTCCTGGCCTCATTAGAATGAGAAGAGTTTAATGATTAATTAGCTGATTACATGTTAGTGTGATTGAGTTCCATTTGCAATCTCAATATATGTCTGAATTAATGATTCTTAACCCAACTTGCCATAAATGCCTTTACTCCCAGATATAGAAATTCCAGGCACTAGCGAGCAAATGATGAGGGTTTTTTGGTGTGGGGTTGGAGGGGGCATGTGAAAGCAGGTGATTGACTGTGGATGAAGAAAGCTATCTCGTTTGTTATAAATAATTTCTGGAGCCTTCCACATGTTTTCTGATAGTGCTTTCTTACCTTTCACCTACCTGGCCACAGGTCATTCTCTGTCCTGTCTGGTAGGTGTACTCCAACTCTGACCCTTTCTACCTCTCTTTTGGCCTCAAAATTCTGAGAAACATACCATCTGATTTCAAGTAGATTTTATTTTCTTTACTGTATAACACCACTGTTGTACTATGAACATCTGTTCTGGGAACACCATTCTAATGGTCTCTATGTCATTTCTACCTTTGGTAATAATGACTCAAACCAGTAGTGTAACAATAGAATTCATTCTCTTTGTTAAGAAGATATTTCTGTGCCCTTAACTAATTATTCACTACTTATTTCATTTTTATGTACTTTACTGCTCTTTATATGTTGATTTGACCTATCTCAGACTGCAAGCCAATTGAGGGAAAGTCTGATACAGTTCTATCATGTTATATTCTGGAAATCAATGAATGGTGATAATAGTGGTGATGGACTTTCTCTGAAGCTCTTGGGAGCTAGGCCTGTGATCATTTAGGTCTGACTAAAATATGCCTAATTCTTCTTTCAAGTACCAGCTACAGGATGAAGCAGAAGTAGACCCAAAAGGACATAAAATGTGTTGAAGACTATTTGTAGTTTGTGAACTTAAGCTAATTAACATTTGAATGGCCCAACCGTGATCATCCTGAGGACAAATAAGCAAGAGAGACTGAGGCACACCATCTGGCTACCATGAGACCATTTGTTACCATGGTTAGAAGGCTGCACAGGAGTTCTGGTGTTCTATTTGCCTGTTAGTGGAATCACTACCAACAACTCTTTTTCCCCTGAGTTCAGAATCTATTGAGAAAGATACACACCCACAGGAGTCAGGCAATTGGAGAGCAAAAGGTCACCCTTATCACCAAGTCTGCTGCTGGGGGGACCTCATCCATTGTCTGTCAGTGAGGTGGACTTGCTAATAACCTCAGAGTCTCTGTCAGCTCTGGCCAACTGCAGCCCCTGCCTCCTGGGGCTCACCTGAGCTATGCTCACATAGCAGAGCAGGGCAGGCAGGCAGATTTTGAAGGAAGAGCACACTCAGTTCCTTCTCTCAAACTCACCAACAGAACACTCACCTCTCTTCCCAAGGCAGGAGGCTGAACAGGGCCGGGACTAGGGTGAGGCAAGTGAGGCAGTGTAGTCTTTATGTAAAATTTTGATATTTTGTTCATCTTAGATTTTTTGCTTGTATTTTGATTTTTAAAAATATTGTATTAAAATATTATTTTTCTCGATTATTGAGTTTTTGGATGCATCCTTAAATTTCTTAATGGAGGCGAGCACCTCAGTACCCTCATCTGCATCCCAGTCCTGCAAGAAGATAAAAGGGTAAATGGATGGAGACCCTTCCGGATAGAAATGTCAGGAGCAGGGGATATATTCCTACCCTGCTGGATGGATGTTCAGGAGCTTAATCAACCATACCCTACTGTAATTGTACTAAGATACTCAGGTAGTCGAGGAAACTTTTCTTTCTTTAGTCAGTATGTTGGATCTCTGTTATAAAAGGAAAAACAAAAAGCAAGACAGGTGTCAGTGATACTAGAAGGTGATTATAATATTCAGTGAGGCTACCAAATAAGGATGGTTCTAATGGGCTCAGAACCAAGTCGTTCTTTGAAACAAATACTTGCTATGCCTTGCTTTTTTCTTAATTAAGATTCAGAAAATATTTGAGTGTGTATACAAACATTATGAAAAACACCGATTTGGATTTGTGGCATTTAATGCATGAATGTGTCCAACTAAGTCTTCAGGCTATGACCATCGGAGGAATGGCCTGTTCTGTGACGAGTGTGTGCCTGCCTTTAGAATTCACAACACATTCCAGGAAAATCATATCCTAACTAGTTTGGTTGTTTATGCCAAAGAGGGCATTTCTGCACCTCGGTTTTCAACTCTAGTTTGTTTACATTGAAGCAAAACATTCTTACACAGGAAGACTAGACACTCTTTCTCAATGGAGGGAGGCTTCTCTTTTCAGGGTCAGGAACTGTATGTCTGCAAAGTTAATTATCACAAGACTGTAAACCAGTCCTTCAGTCTCCAAGTCTGTGTCTCTGACCTTTGCCAAGGGCATAGTGCCACCAGACATACCACAAGATATGCAAAGGACGGAGTCTAACTTGAATAGCCTTGTTAACTTGTTTTCTGATGCTGATATGAAGTCTCATCATAAATCACGTTGGTGCATTTGAGAGAGAGCTCAGTTCAAAAGGTGGAATCGTCTAGTATCAAAAATCTTATCTAATTAACTGTGACATCTTTAATTCTTTCAGCGGGACCTGTAAAGGAAAGCCTTTCACATTTAGGCAAGATCTAAGCAAGGGATTGGATGAAGTTCATTAGTTTTGTAGTCTTGTGAGCTTTGACAAATCAAAAACATTATTTCTGATCTATAGTTTACCTTTAAGCAAGATCTAATATCATGGTTATTGGACAGGTTCAGTCAATTACAAAAGCATGGGGCTTCCCTGGTGGCGCAGTGGTTGAGAGTCCACCTGCCGATGCGGGGGACGTGGGTTCGTGCCCCGGTCTGGGAAGATCCCACATGCCGTGGAGCGGCTGGGCCCGTGAGCCATGGCCACTGAGCCTGTGTGTCTGGAGCCTGTGCTCCGCAACGGGAGAGGCCACAACAGTGAGAGGCTCGCGTACCGCAAAATATATATATATATATATATATATCATCAAAATTTATATCACCTGTTTCTTTATATGTCGTTAAATGGTGATACCAGAAAATTAAAACTTACATATGTGGCCCACATTCTATTTCTGTTGGACAGTGCCAGTCTTGATGTTTTGGAAGTAAACATCATGAAGAGAGACACATATAGTTTGTGCATTTATACTTCCTTTGAAGCACTCCAGAAGCAGCACTAATTTACATAAAACCCCTGTGAGGAGGATAGGAAATGCCTTTTACTAACATTTCAAGGAAAATAACTTCAAAGAATGTTGTTGTCATGACTATGATTCATAAATCAGAGAAAACTTTGGGTTCATGCTTCAGAGAGCAAAGCATTCAGGGACAGCTGTTTCATTTATTACTAACTCTTCCTCAGTCCAGTTTGAAACCAAAAATCTTGGGGGAGGGGTGAAGAGTGCTGTGGATTTGGGGAGTTAGGTGTAGGTAGTAACTTTTACAATATACTTAGCAGAGAGTAGGTTCTTAACAAATGTTTGTTCAATCAAGGAAAAAGGACTTGTGAATTTAGGTTAAAGCCTCCTGTTGCCAAAATACAATTGGCTGTACTGAGGGTCGTGGAGCAATATGACAATTCAACAACTCATTGCAGTGACAGTGGTTCCCATTCCACCATGGCATGGCTAGGCTAGGTCCAGTGGCAGCCACAGCATGTGGGGTCACTGGGCAAATGTCAGATATGAGGAGTCCAGGAATTAGTACAAGGGTGTAGAGTTCTGAGAGACTAGAAGAAGTGAGAAGTCAGAGGTCCGAAGGCATCAGGAAAGGATTAAAAATGCATTCTGTGACAAGGATTCAAAAGGGTTGGGAAGTGAGGATTCAAGATGAGCTCCAGGTTAGTGGAAGAGCCACTCCCAGAGGTCAGCTTAGGTACAACATCTTGAACCTGACAGAAGAGTAGGTCGTGGTGCCATGAGTTAATTCCTGGGAAGCAAGGTTTGACTCCGCCAGGAGCCTCTGGTCCACTTTTTGCCTGAGCAGTAACTGGTTCCAGGTCATGTGCAGGTTTGAATGTCCCAGTGGCAATAGGAGCTGACATCAATCGATTGCAGATGGGATGAGATAGTAGCTGAACTTAGGTTCTGACAGACTCTCTACTGGTTTGGAGTTTTGCCATCCAAAATGTGAGCCAAGCTGCTTTAATTACTCAGCTGTGGTTCTGGATTGGAGGGAAAGGACCAGAAGTGAGGGGCTTTGATAGTCTCATGTCTTTTCTCACCACTGGTTGAAAGAGCAAAATTCTTTTCAGCATTACCACAGGTACTAGACACAGGCTACTAGGTGACCTAGATGTGTAGTTAAACACTCCTTTTTTCTTTATGCTCTTGGCAGAACAGAAACAAAAGAAAATGTTTGGCTTATTTTATCATATGTAAGGACTATCTGCTTTTACTATAACGATCTATCAGATAGGCTTAATTGAAATAATCTTGCCTCAGAAAAACTGTAGGATAACAAACTTGAAAGCTACTCTATTTAACTTTGATTCTGTAATATATAGATAATGTCCAGCAGAGTCATACCTTCATGGACCTGAACCTGTGATCTTAATTTGGGTTGAAATAATGGCTTTGGTGCCTTATTGTTTTTTTTTCTTCCAGTTTTATTGAGATACAGTTGACATACAGCACTGTATAAGGTTAAGGTATACAGTGTAATCATTTGATTTACATACGCAATGATTACCACAATAATTTCAGTGAACATCTGTCATCTCATATAGATATAAAATTAAAGAAATAGAAAAAAATTTTTATCTTGTGATGAGAACTCTTAGGATTTCCCCTCTCAATAAGTTTCATATATAACATACTGCAGCATTAATTATATTTATCGTGTTGTACATTGTATCCCTAGTACTTGTTTACCTTCTAACCGGAAGCTTGTACCTTTCGGGTGCCTTTACCGATTTTGACTAAATGGCAAAAGTAGCAGTTTAGGCAGCAGGAGCTTAAGAGATGTGATCACCCTGTTGCTCTGTGGGAACACATGGGGTCTTTATGCGATTCTTATTGATTTGAAATCAAATTGGTGACCCATATTAGTCTAACAGCTGCTCTGGGACCATCGTTAATGATTTAGTGATAGAGTTCAAATTATAAGTGCAACTTTTTGTTTCCTCCAAGAATCTGAATTATACCTTCTTCCTAAATAACTTCCATGCAAACTTGGTCTCTCTTAAAAAGATGGGCTCATCTCTACTCCATTACTAGAAATGTGACAAATTATAAAAAAGATACAGCTCTCAGATTTGACAACACCTTTCCTCAATACTGAATGTACATTGAAAATGGACATCTTCAAATTCTTGGTTATGGAACATCTGAACAAGCACAAATACTTCTACAACCCATAATTGCCAGTTTGAACCATAAAAAAAAAAAAAGCAAAAAAAACATGGCTTTTGTGGATTAAAGACTAGATTTCAAGCACCACCCCAACCTCTAATACAAAATCCAGTAGTCTTATACATGCAACATAAATCCACATACACTATAATTATTGTGGTCAATTATGCTAAACCAAGCACATAGTTTTTCCTCAAACATTTTCGTAAGCAAAGAAAAAATTGCCTCCATGACTCATTTTTAGAGATGGGCTAACAAGTTCGGATCATGTGAGAGCTAACTAACTTTTTTTTTTTTTGCCTCCACATTTAAGATGTGTTCATGTTCAGGGGAACCTAACTAAACTAACTTTCTGTTACCTTGATTGGGACCAGATGAAAAGAGACTAAAAAATAGGTCAGAGCTTTTAAATCCTGAGGATATCTTTATAATAAGCAGCTACTAAGTAGTTTATGACCAGACGCCGTCTAACGTAACACAATTTTTTAAAGACAGCTTTGTGGGAATATAAGTTACATACCATGACACTCACCCATTGTAAGTATACAATTCAAATATTTTTAGTAAATTTATACAGAAGTGTAACCATTACCATATTTCAGTTTTAGAACATTTTCATTACCCCTAAAATTTCCCTTGTGTCCATTGACAGTTCACCCTGCTTCCACCCACAGCTATAGGCAACCACTGACTTGCGTTTTCTCTCTATAAATTTGCTTTTCCTAGATATTTCTCATCAGTGAATTGTATAATAATTATGCCTCTTGTGTCTGACTGCTTTTTTGGGGACTTATCTATGTTGTAGCATGTATCAGTTGTGCGATCCTTTGTTGAATAATACTCTGTTTTATGGATACACCGCATTCAAAATATCCATTTACTAGTTGATGGAACCTTAAATTTTGTCCAGGTTTTGGCCATTCTGAATAATGCTGCTATGAACATTCATTTACATATCATTGAATGGACATATGTTTTCTTTTCTCTCCCATAAATTCCTAAGAACTGACTTACTTTGCTGTATAGTAAGTTTATGTTTAAATTTTTAAGAAACTATCAAACATTTTCCGAAGTAGATGTGACATTTTACATTCCCATCAACAATATATGAGGGTTCCAATTTCTCCAACACTTGATATTGTCTGTCTTTTTGATTATAGATTCTAGTAGATGTAGAGTGGCATCTCATGGTGGTTTAAATTTGCATTTTCCAAAAGACAAATAATGTTTAACATCTTTTCATGTGCTTAATCAACCATCTGTATATCTTCTTCGGTGACATGACTTAAAATCTTTGGCCCATTTGTAAGTTGAAGTGTTTGTCTTTTTATTATTGAGTTGTAAGTGTTCTTTATATATGCTGGGTACAAGTCCTTTATTAGACAAATTTTCTTCTGGTCTGTGGCTTGCCTCTTTATTTTCAAAACTGAAGTACAAATATTTTAAATTTGATGAGGTGAAAATGTTTTAAATTTTAATAAAATCCAATTTATCAGTTTATCAACTTAAAATTATTCATAGGCTCTCTTAAAATTATTCTTTGTATTTCTAGTGCCTAGTATAACAACAGGTTCATTCTAATTATGTAATAAATATTGTTTCAGTATATCCTGTGTTTCAAAAAGTTATCAAGAGCCCAACTTTTAAGAAAGCTGTTCTACATGGTGTATTACGGACAATCAGAGGTAAGCATTTTTAAAATCTATGTGTTCAGAGAAATAAGATTATCAGATGGATTCTGAATTTAGCAACAAACCATTTATTCAGTTTATATTCTGGAAAGACACTGAACTATATGCTTTACGTGCATTTTCTGTCATACTCAAAACATGCCTCTGCAAGAGAGGTAACTGTTAATATCTCTGTTTTATAGGAAAGAAAACTCAGACTGATACTAAGTGAGTTTGACTGAGGCCACATAGCCATTTGCAGTGGGAAAGAGAACAGGTCATTTCTAAACTTAACATGAAAAGAAGTTATAGCTTCAAGGAACACAATTAAGTCAGTGAGCACATCCGTATTCTAGGAGCTATGGATACAGGAGGGAAAGAAGAGACAAAATATTCTGTTGTCATAGAATTTATATTCTACATACTTATATCACCTGCACTAACACAACAGATGCTACTCTAACCAACATTTAAAAAACATTTAGCATTCAACTCACCTGAGACAATGAAGACAGGAAAAGATAAAAATGTTGAGTCATATAGGCATGGGAATGCTTCTTTTACCCTTCATTTTTTTCTAAGTGGTAGCTGGGAAACAGCAACAGGTTTTCATGTACATGTGGCTTCGCAGGCAACATAAACTGGACCTGGAGTGACCAACTGTTGGCCATGATATTTGTCAGAGTGTCTAAGCAGTACCTATGTGTGCCATGACATGCTTAGGGGAGAGTCGAGAGGAAGGAAAATTGAGAAGAGGCAAGAAGCGGGTAGGAAAATAGAAAATGCAGTGGGGAAGAGAGAGAACAAGGATAGTCATTGGCAAAAGCACCATATAAGGATCCTCCTACTGCATGTCGAGGGTAGGGACCTGCCCATACTGATCAATATTGTATGACTTAGCACCAAACAAAATGCTTATCACTTAGTTGGTGTTCACTAAGTGTGTTAGAAATATGACTTACTGAAAGAAGGCTACCCATTAATTCAAAAAACATGTGTTGATTGAGCTGATATCCTAGCCACAGTGTGAGGTCTTGGCCTCTGTCCTCAAGAGATACATAGAATATTTGGGGAGAGAAACATAATCAAATTATTAAAAGGAAAGCATGTTATGTATTGTAACAGATAGATGAACAAAGTGCTCTGAAATGGTAGAAGAAGCTACTTGCTCTGTCTCAGGGATTGGGGAAGGCTTCATGGAGAGCATGGCATTTGAGCTAGGAAGGCTATTGAAGGCATGGTGTGGAGAGAGTCGTTTGAGAAAGGATGAGAATGGCACAGTACCTAGAGGCACAGCACACAGACAGAAGACATTGGGCACACATGTGGGGCTTGCAGGCCAGGCTAGAAGTTTGTATTACAGCCTGGGGCACATGAGAGGCAATAGGAGCCCCCACGAATTCACCCTCTGCTTCGCCATCAGAGAAATCTTCTTAAAAATATAAGTTTTATGATGTTAATACCCCTTTTAAGCCACAAAGCCACTCAGTCATCACATAGTATTATGAAATATGGGTTTCCATAGATAGACACCAACATGAAGGTCCTATTGTGGAAGCGCTAGTCCACACAGGGCATTGAACTTCTATGGTGGCCTCAGCCCCACCTCCTGGTATCCATACCCTAGTGTAGTCCCCTCGTACACTGTATTGGGATAGGTCTGTGTGACCAGTGGAACACAGAGGAAGTGATAGTATGTCACTTCCAAGGCTAGTTTGTAAAATACATTGTGGTATCTGTCTTGCTCTCTCTCGGATGGTTTGCTCTGGGAGAACCCAGTCACATTTTGTAAGGATACTCAGGTAGCCGATGGATTTCCCTATGTGGCAAGGAATCTTAGTTGCCAGCAGCCAGGTGAGTGAGCCATCCTGGAGGCAGACTGTCCAACCCCAGTCAAGTCTTTGGATGGCTGCAGCCCCAGTTGGCATCTTGACTGCAACTTCATGAGAGAGTCTGAGTCAGAGCCACCAATTCCCAGACCCACAGAAATTTTGAGATGATAAATGTTTGTTGTTTTAAGCCATTAAATTTTACGATAATTTTATGTAGCAATTGATAAATTAATGCAGTCATTGATCATACAAAGTCAGAGTTAGAAGGAACACTAGAGATTAAGTAGAGCAGGCACTGATAATTGGCTTCAACATTTCCCTGAAACTTGAAGAGATTTGTGGAGTCCTTCTCCACTTGTACTGAACACGCTGAAACCTCTTTACTATCCCTGATTTCAAGAGAGGCAGGGCTTGGTCCAAGCTTGCATGTCTTAATTAATGATAAGAACTCCATTTTCTGACTATAAGCCAGGCTCATACCACTATATTGTGTTACTATCCATGAAAATTACTTACGTTAACCTCTTTAGTTTATATGGGATACACCCATTTGCTAAAGATCAGTCATTGAGCTTGTTAAGAATTACTCATCTAGGAAGAATACATTATACTGCTTAAGAAAGTGGAAGATAGTTTGAATGTTAATTGTGGTAGCTGAATAATGGCCCCCAAAGATATCCAGGTCCTAATACCTGGAATCTATGAAAGTTACCTTATATGGCAAAAGAGATTTTGCAGATGGAATTAAGTTAGGGATCTTAAATTGGCGAGATTATCCTGGATTATCCAGGTAGAACCTAAATGTAATCACAAGTGTTCTCATAAGAGGGAATCAGAAAGCAATTTGATAAAGAAGAGGAGAAGGCAAAGTGATGTGAAACAGGGAGAGAAAAGATAATGTGATTCAGGGCCATGAGCCAGGGAATGAGGATAGCATCAATTCTGAAATAGATAAAGAAAGATTTTCCCCTAGAACTTCCAAAAGGAACCAGCCTTGCTGACCCTTTGATATTAACCCACTGAGACTGATTTTACAATTCTGACCTCCAGAACTGGACAAGAATAAATTCGTGTTATTTTAAGCTACCAAGTTTGTTATAACTTGTTGCAACTGCCATAAGAAACTAATACACTAATCTTACCTTCAGCATGTCCTAGTTCTGCTAGTTTGTGCAAGACAATTTTTCTAAGACTCTGTCTTCTCATCTATAAAATGGGAACAATAAAGTGTCTATTTCAAGGGGCTGTTAGATTGAATAAGATCATTCATACAAAGTGCTCAGCAGAGGACCTGGCACCTGGAAAGTTCTTTGTAAACTTGGCTATTGATTTGGTCTAGACAGGAAAACTGCAACATTTAAAAAAAAATTGTTTTTTAAATTTTATTGAAGTATAGTTGATTTACAATGTTGTGTTAATTTCTGCTGGACAGCAAAGTACCTCAGTTTTTTATATATATATATATATATATATTCCTTTTCATGTTCTTTTCCATTATGGTTTGTCACAGGATATTGAATATATTATAGTTCCCTGTGCTATACAGTAAAACCCTGCTGTTTATCCATCCTATATATAATAGTTTGCCTCTGCTAATCCCAAAATCCCAATCCTTCCCTCCCCTCCTTCACTCCTTGGCAACCACAAGTCTGTTCTCTATATCTGTGAGTCTGTTTCTGTTTCATAGATAATTTCATTTGTGTCCAATTTTAGAGTCCACATGTAAGTGATATAACATGGTGTTTGTTTTTCTCTGTCTGGCTTACTTTACTTAGTATGATAATCTCTAGGTCCATCCATGTTGTTGCAAATGGCATTATTTCATTCTTTTTTATGGCTGAGTAATAGTCCACTGTACCTATGTATCATATCTTCTTTATCCATTCATCCGTTGATGGACATTTAGGTGGTTTCCATGTCTTGGCTATTGTAAATAGTGCTGCTATGAACATAGGGGTACATGTATCTTTTCGAGTTATAAAAACTGCTACATTTTTCGTCTCCCTTTGAAAACTCAAGTAGAGTCCTAAGTAGTCTTGGAATATAGAAACGGTTGAATATTTGTTAACTATTCTGTTGTTACCATTCTATCAGGAACCCTAAAGTCCATTTGCTTCATCCTCTCTGATTGTCCTTTCTTAAGGGTGTTGATAGCAAGATGGGGAAAAGGCAAATAGACTGGAAAATAAACATGAATGAGAGATCTAACAAGGATTTTGAAAGGATTTCTTTGCTTATTATCTGCTTTCAGAGAGCGGCACACAAAACAGGTGAAAAGTTATCCTATTTATAAAGATCTCCAGAGAGGGAGTGTCTGCAAGGTTTCTTAGTAATTTCCCTTGGTACACATGAAGACTGTTCTTTATTTTCAAAGACTGCACTGAAGGCTGTGCATTCTTCTCTATAAAAATAAAAAAGGAATGTTTTTGTTTTTGAAAGCTGCTTGATATACAATGATGCCTAGAATAGTCTACTATAAAAGCAGCCATGCATTAGTTACCTGGCCACGTGTCTAGTGAAGCTTCAGGACCACTGAAGGTGTGGAGCAGCCTAGCTGTGTAAACCTTTTCTTTTCCTTATTCTGGAATAAATTTCAAAAATTCATTATTAAAAAAACTTACAGTCATCATATTTACTTATATTATTCATCCCTACAACTCAGTTTTCTTTAGGTGCTTATATCTCAAATTTCAACTGATTCAGCCTTTCTATTCTTTCATTTCAATGTACTTATCACATTTGCATAGATTAAGTGCTCTCTAGTTTCTCTCTGAGCCCTGGTGGACAGGAATAAGATCTACATCATTCTCTTGGTGGAACTTGTTGTGGGTTTTACAGATGACACTGTAAAATGAAGTCAAAGGAACAATTTTTTTTTTTTTTTTTTTGCAGTACGCGGGCCTCTCACTGCTGTGGCCTCTCCCGTTGCGGAGCACAGGCTCTGGACATGCAGGCTCAGCGGCCATGGCTCACGGGCCCAGCCGCTCCGTGGCATGTGGGATCTTCCCGGACCGGGGCACGAACCCGCGTCCCCTGCATCGGCAGGCGGACTCTCAACCACTGCGCCACCAGGGAAGCCCCAAAGGAACATTTTAAAAATAGGGTCTGATCCTGTTAGACCTTCATTGGATGTCTGTCCATTTACACAGTAAAGAACTGAGGGATAACTTGTATCATCAGGACAAACAACTGACATAGTCGAGGCCAGTGATTTTCTGAAGCCCCGCAAAATCCTGGTCCTTTTAGTTGGGGATGACTATGGAAATAAATGAACTGGGCTCATTGATTTGGCTTCTAATGCCAGAATGAGGCTCACCAAAAGGGCTAAAGATCAAGTTCTCTTCTATCTCTGAACATACCTCAACCCTGGACATTGGTCCTCAGTCACTGAATTCCAAGTTTGCCCATCACTACGGTTAGCAGTACATTAGAGGAGGGAGTGCCTTTTTCCTAATTTGGCCAGGGTTGGTTGATAGCTGTTGATCAAAGGCAAGTCTGAAGACAGCTGCCAGGTTGTCATTGTCTCTAATGCAAAGACCCAACTACCTAAATTGATAATGGAGGCAAACAAAGCTCCTGACTGAAGTGACCTTGTTTGGCCAACAGAGATTGACAGTTGAGGCAGAGCTCACCTCTACCTTAAGGGGATTTACTGCCTCGCAGGTGCCATCTAATGGTGGCTGTTTAACAATACCCTTAGTAGGTCTTTGGTGACAGCTTTCAAACCACAGGGTATAAGCCAAGCAAAAATTGCTTTCCCTCCTGTAGATGCTCTCATTGTCTAAGGTAGGCAAGGAATGAAAACAGGCGCCTCCAGAAGGTGGTGTTCGACCTCTCTCCAGATAAGAGGCTCATGCCAGCCTTTGCTTTTGTGGGGAATCAAAATTTAATATATAACCTGAAATCTTCCCAGCGTATTGAAGTCAGATCACAGGTTCTAGAAGGGAAGATGAAACTTTCATTTATCTTCACTCTACACATGAATAGTTACTGTGCATAACTGTCTCAGCCGAAATCTTGTAGATTTTGATGCATTTTATCTGTTTATACAAGATCAACAATGCTTGGCTACACTCACAGTAAACACTGAATCCTGTTTATAGAGGAAGGGCAGTGTCTGCGGGTAGCATGCGCAGAGCGCTCCAGGCTCCTTTTTTTTTTCCTTTTCAGAGACTCCAGAGGAATGTGCCTTTGCACTGTTTTACCAGCAACCCTAAATCATGATTAATTTAAAGCCCTTTCTCTCCTTGGTTAAGCCTGACACAAGCAACTGCTTTTCTGTCACATTGATTTTTTCTGTCCTTGTGGATTCAAAGGCAGGGTTGAGTCCTCCTAACAGGGTGAATTCTCTGACAAGGAAGTTTTGCAACCTAATTTACAGATGGAGTCAAGCCTGTCAGTGAGTGCCAGAGGGGAACTGTTGCAATCCGCTGGTTAAGTATGTATTTAATAGTGTTTATCCAAGCAAGTTTGTGATTTCTTCACTGTCTCCAACAAATATGTTATTTGTAATACCTATCTTCTCCAATCTAGGTGTTTGAAAAATGTGTCTAACATGTGTGGGCTAGAATACATTTTGTTTTTCTGTGGGTCTATTTATTGAACAAAGGCAGTCTCTGAGGAACTATCAGAAACTGCTTGCCATCTTTCCAAATCCTCTCTCTCTGCAGTGACCATGACTTAATCCTGAAGGAAAACAAGGTAATCTTTTCAAATAAACATTCTCAAGGATGTTTAGGGGGAACCCAGTAGCTAGTATGCAGAACCATCCCAGTGATTGAAAATAGTTATATTGTGGGAGTACAATTACAGTAAGTTGGAGTGTTTGTAAGCATTCAGTATTTTCAGATGATTAACAATAATAAGTTAAATTGCAAGCAAAGATTGTGTGTGTGTGTGTGTGTGTGTGTGTGTGTGTGTGTGTGAGAGTGAGTTCAGAGAGTCATCCAGGGTGTTTTTCTCATTGCTGTTGGTGGAAAATGAGGCACAGAGGGAAATTCAAAACTTTCACTAGGTAAGGGAGTTGGTAAGGAACATTGGCAACATTTAAACCTAAGCCCTGTTAGGTTTCACTGGGCTAAACTGCTTCTTGTGAGAGTAAGAGAGAGAAGGAACATTTGATCGTTAAGTGAATAGAGAGCACTGAAACAAATACACTTGGTTCCATGCAGCTTATTAGCACAAATTCCTAGTCTCAAGGAGCTTGGCCTGCAATAGGGAAAATATAGAGTGTGGACTGAATAAACTCAAAATTACTTGGATGATCAAATTAATTAAATCAATACAGACTATGTGCGCTGGAATCTATCATATTACAGTGTAATTTTGTATTTTTAAAACATTTAAAATATTTAATTTTCAGATACCTTCCTTTTTCCCTCTTTGGTCTGTAGGCTTCTGAAGGACAAACCACGTTTCTCATTTGGGCCTGGAGTCTCAGGATGTAATGCTGATCCTGGCACAAATGAAGGCAGGAATGATTAAGTGAATGAATTTGGTCTTGATTTGACATTTTGATCTCCCATCTTTTGTGGTCCTGATGTTCTTTAATTTATTTATCATTTGTTGTTTAAGGTCCGTGTACATTCAAAGCATCTTTCTATGTCCCCACCTACACATGACATAAATACATCATCACCTTGTTAAAAATCTTAGAGCAGTCCATTGCTTGTTTCTGTCCAACAGAAGTACAATGTGAACCACATGTGTAATGTAAAATTTTCTAATAGCCACATTAAAGAGTAAGAAGAACAGTATCTTTTATTTAACTCAACCTATCTAAAACATGACCATTTCAACATGTAAATATAAAATTATTAAAATACATTCTTTATTCATACACATTTTTTGGAATTAGGTGTATATTTTACACTTAATGGGCATCTCAATTCAGACCTACCTTCAGACTATAATGCAGGTGATCAGATTCCGAGTGATCAATGGACACACAAGGCCATTGTGGTCAGAATAGTTCTGTAGTCATATGTAAATGTAGTGTATATTTCCCCCTGCTTAGCATGCAACCCCTGTTATTATGCCCACTGTCAACCCCTCTAGTTTGGAAACACTACCATCCTCAGTGGTCTATATGAAAACTGAGGTGACCAACCATCCCAATTTGACCAGGGTTTCCTGGGACGTAGGACTTGCAATGCTAAAACCAGGACAGTTCTGAGTAAACCACAAAGGCTGGTCATCCCATATATAACCCATGCCTGTTCAATCAATATATTTTATCCTCCAGGCCACTGAGAGTGGATCAGACATAGCACCCATAAACCTGATTGCCTATCATGAAATTTTGTGAGAACCACTGGGGAAAAGAACCTCACTTTCTGCTGTGGTTATTATCTAGAGTATCAGCTAACCTTCTTTACATCATGCGGGGAGACTCTGGTTGACACTAATTCCTATGGTGGAGAAAACCAGAGGTAAGGAGAAACTGAGTATGGGTGACTTCTTTTTTTTTTTTTGAATTCCTGGATCCAGCCTTGCCTTAACCTATCCTACCCTTGGGTTTTTCAGTAAGTCAATGAATTCTTTACACCTATCTTCATTTTTTTTTTATTGTATGTTTAATCCATTCAGGTTGGATTTCCATCACTTGAAACTAAAAATAGGTTAAAAAAGAGAGAGAGGAGGAGTGCAAAAAATCTAGCTGGAATTCTTCAAGCTCTTAAGAAACATAATTCGAGGTTGTTTATTTTTCTTTTACGTGGCCTCCTGGAGCTACTGTGGGGTGTGTGTGTGTGTATGTTCTCTTTTATACTGCTCAGAATAGCGGGTACCTTTGTGGTGAAAGGGGTTGAAAGCAGTGAAATAGCTGCCTGCAATAACCTATGAATTAGTGGGAATTTTTTAAAGTAGGAAGCAATGAAGCCCTACTGTTTCTTCTTCTCCCTCTTTTGCTGTCAGACCTTTGCGCTTTGCCTGTGTTGTGGTTATTTCGCTCCATTGTAATGACTCTCATGATGGATTATAAGACTCATTGTAGGTATTGGAACCATCTAAAGTTCGTGTGATTTCCAGCCTGTGGACTTAGGGACCCTTGGGAGGTTACAGAGTTGCAAAATCAGGCATCTGAAAATCCATCCATCCATTTATCTCTTTTTAATCAATGGATACTAAAAGTGCAATTGCTAGCATGTGGAAGGATTATAATACTTTTTGACAGTTCGAAGGGAAGAGCGAGTAAGCATTCAATACGTGCTATTGAGCTACTAATATGTAGCTTGACAAGGTTAAGTGCCCTGTGTGAAGCACTTAACATATATTATTGCATGATGTTTAGACTTCACAGCAATCTTAAAAGGCCGGCATTATTATCCTTGTTGTTTTGAAATAAAAAAATAAAATTATATATATAATTTTCTTTATTCACTATTCATCTAAAAAGTTATTTTAAAAATTATTATGTTCTCCAGACTTGTGGCTGCCAAGGGGGAGTGGGGGAGGGAGAGGGATGAACTGGGAATTTGGGGTTGGTAGGTGCAAACTATTACATTTAGAATGGATAAACAAGGTCCTAATGTATAGCACAGGGAACTATACTCAATGTCCTGTGATAAACCATAATGGAAAAGAATATAAAAAACAAGAATGTAGGGGTTTCCCTGGTGGTGCAGTGGTTGGGAGTCCGCCTGCCGATGCAGGGGACACGGGTTCGTGCCCTGGTCCTGGACGATCCTACATGCTGCGGAGCGGCTGGGCCCGTGAGCCATGGCCGCTGAGCCTGCGCGTCCGGAGCCTGTGCTCCGCAACGGGAGAGGCCACAACAGTGAGAGGCCCGCGTACCGCAAAAAAAAAAAAAAATAATAATGTATATATGTGTATAACTGAGGCACTTTGCTGTACAGCAGAGATTGGCACGATGTGGTAAATCAACTATACTTCGATAAAAAAAATTATTACATTCTCAATGAATTTAACATCTAGTGGAGAAGAGAGGCTTATGAACATATGGTTGTTGTACACCATGTGTGAGTGTATAAAGAAATAAGAAATACCCCTGGAGAGGAGAGCAGAGGAAGAACAGCCAAGATCAGAGGTGCGGGGGGCATGGGGCACAGAGGCAATCAGAGAAGCTACTGGAAGCATGATGCCTGATGCCTGACACACTGAAGCTTTTCTGCTCTATTGCAAATTTCTTTACCATTTTCAAGAGAGAGTCCCATCATTTTACAATGACAAATTTTAGTTTGTTTTTGTGCATCATAGTGACATAAGTGACAGAAGGAGCAAAAGAGTTGGGTTCTTTACTAGATTCTCTGAATTTGCTGCTTGTGAGGACTTTGGGTGAAGTCTCCTAAGCATTTGGGACTAGAGTTTCTTCATGTGTGAAGTAAGGCAGATCAACCAATTTATTCATAATAGTACCCCTTCCAAACTTAAGATACCACAAAGCCTTCAAATAGTGGCCTCCTTTTAACCTTTACTGTCCTTCTATCAAGAATCATTACCTGGAAACCACGGTTCAGAAGCAAGGAATTGCAGCTGAGTGTAAAGGGAACTCATCTTACAAGGAAGCTGTTTTATTTTTACCAGCGTCAAAAGATTGTCCCATTGTAGCTGCAGGGTTTCTTCACTTAAGAATAGCCTAAGACGGGCTAGTGAAGATTCGGCAAGTCGGGATAATGATGGCAGAGAGAAGAAATTTCACGAAATGCCTCAATCTAGCATTATCAGATTCACAGCTGAAGAATAGTGAGTTTCATCCACAGTTTATTAACACCTGAAAGTTTCCTATACAGGAACAAAAACAAACAAACAAAATCTCACATTTTCACATGAATATACTTCAGAGGCAGACCAAAATCTTACTCTTAGAATTTGGATTTTCCAAGAAATCAGCTTTCTTCTTGTGTTTAGCTTTGTTGTGCCTGGGAATGCATTTATGTATATAGTTATGAAATCAGGGAGGGAGGGAGGGAGGGAGGGAGGGAGAGAGGGAGAGGGAGAGGGAGAGAGGGAGAGAGAGAGAGAGAGAGAGAGAGAGAGAAACTATCTGTTGTGTTGTGTTCCCGAGTTCAGCATAGGTTCCCAGCTTGAAGATAGAAATCATTTTTAAGATTATATGAAAAAATAAGAGGATGGAAAGGGGAAAACTATCTATTGAACATGACCATGTTGGTGCACTTAGCCTCTCACACTGAATTATTTTTTTGGTTTCAAAACACTTCTTAATATTAGTTTTATGTTTTGATTTAAATTAAATAAAAATATCTCATGTTTTATGAACACATGTGGCCGTTAATGTCCGTTGTATATTAAAATACAAAGTAATATACATTAGCCTTAGAAGATTCTGTTTGGCTTTCATAAAGTGGATGTTTCTCCTCACTGCATGCTGAAGTTGATATTTTGCTTCTCTGCAGCTAAGTATACGACAGTTTTGGCCACATGGTAACTCAGCAGAATGACCCATATACTGACTATATCATGACGCTCTTCCAGATTCAACTGTTTCTTAAAAGGGCACAACTGCAGGATTAAGCCCTGAATACTCAATATGACACACTTGGAAAGTCATCCAACTCACCATATCAGAGTCCCAGACATGGTGCACACTTATCCAAAGTTAATGTATCCAACATCTCTTTTCACTGATCATTGGATAACACTAGCATGAAAGTCTCTGGTATTTTCCACCTGATCTTTGCTACTTTAAATGTGGCCAGCCCTCCCTCACACTGCATTGTGACTGGCGTATAAAAGCCAATAGAAGATATCATCAACAACTGTCACCAACAACTTCCTAGTTGGTATGACTATCACTCGCTACTACCACATTTGTAAAGAACTCCAGGCCTTCACCATGCCGGAAACAGGTGTATCTCTAAGACTTGCCTTCCTCTCTGCATCTTGCCTCCCCTGCTTCTGTCCCTTCTCATCTCTCCACACTCCCACAGCTTTGGCTTCTCTTTGCTCAGCCTGCGGCTACTGCAAGGGGGCTCATTTTTTATCTGCTTGTAAAGCCAAGCATTAATTTTGCAAAACTGATCTGTCCCATATTTTAGCCTCTTCCTGTTTGAAATTAATCTATATAACAGCTTGCAAAGCCTTTGGAGCCAAGCTTTTGCACAAAGCTCCATCCGTACTGTTATGCACTGTGCTGCTAAGTCACCATATCAGTGTCACCTGCCCTGTCACCTAACCGACAAGGCAATAGCAACTTGAACTTAGAAATTTAGGCTTCTTTCTTTCTCCATCTAAAGTACCAGGTTGGTGTGCAAGAAAGGTGGCTTGGAAGTATGATAGTATGAACCATGGGATTATTAACTCTTGGGATCCCACTGAAAATCCTTTAAAATATTTGCCTTTTTTACCTTTTGTCTGTTCCTTCCTGAAACTTTCTGCCCTCCAGCACACCATTTTTACATAGCAGAAGGGATGATATTGGACCCGTTGCAAGGCTGGTTGTGCTGTTTAGTTAACCCATCTGGAGGCTGGTATAGAGGAAGAATCAAGCTTGCCCTTAGCTCTGCTCGGTCAGTGCCTGGCCCCGCTGCCTGCTATTCAACAACTTACCCTGACCCATTCCTTAAGGAACTTGGCAAGAGAGAGCAGAAAACCCTCCTTTGTTTGTTTTGCATTCATTCATTAGAGGTAAACTGCTGACCTACTAGCTGCAAAACATTGAGCTTCACCATGAGGGTCACACAGAAATATGACATCTGGTCCCTGTTCTTAGGTGGTCACCTCTGTTCGTGTGCTTCCTGCCCTCTGGACTCACAATCTAATAGGTAAGCTACAGAAAGGAATTTCTCCTCTGGAACCCTCTACTGAATTATAAAAGCTGGGGGAGTTGGAATTAAGCACCTTTTCTAGATTTGCTTTCTTTCATTGCCCTAAGCTCACCTCTCTGGCAGCCAAATTGTACTGTTTAGCATCTCCTGAACCCACCCTGCCTGCAAAACTCATGGAAGTGCCTTCTACACCTGGCACTCCACTCTGTCTCCCATCACTAGGGATATATCCATTCTATCTAAAGGCCTATTTCAAATATGTTTTCCTTTTGTCTGGATAAAATTCTTTTTGCCTGGGGACTCAGAGAAAGTGACAGAAAAAAGCAATAAACTTTGGAGTCTAAAGGATCTCATTCTGCACTTGGGGTCTACTGCTTACTAAACATGCCCCATTGGAAAAGTTAGGGGGCCTCTCTGACCCTCAGTTTCAACATCTGCAAAAGAGTTAAGGCTTTTTGATGAGCTAGTTCACATAAATGGCCTAGCACAGTGTCTGGCACTCAGTGGGCATTTCCCAAATGCTAATCAGCATCTCTTCTTGGAGACCTCCACTATTAAATTCTGTTTTGTGTCTCCGTTTGCAGGATTATCTCCTGTCTTAGACTCCAAGTTGTTTAATAATAGGCACTACAGTTTATTCACGCAGGATTCTCTGCAACTTTGCACAGTGCTTTGTACCCAGCAGATGCTCAGGCACATTGGATACATCAACGTGTTACTGTAAAAATACAAATAATCCTAGGTCTGTAAAGAGCAAGCCTGGGCACAAAGCTCAGGTCCTTTAAAGCCTTTGCTGTGCTCAGCAAGGTTCTTGAGGGTAGGGTAGCTGCAGGGAGAAAGTGGCAGACTACATGTACAGGCTCACGTAATTTAGGGCCCCAGGGTGACCTCTTCCTGGGTCACACACATGATGAATCAGGAAAAGAGAGAACAGAGATGAGGCCAGCTGCTCTCAGATCCTTAGACATTCCAAACAAGAGGGAGAGACTCAGTTTTTCCTGATTAATCTTTGATGATTTATTCTTTAGACATCATTTAAAAGGAGCATTTTAAAGTAAATTAAGTGAACTCCCATGACCTTTTACCCTACTTATATCATCAAAAGAAACTAGATCTTAAATTTTTAAAAACACTCTATTTTCTGTGACTTACAAACTACTGAGGAATCTCAGTTGGGTTTTTTTTTTGAAATTATAAATACAAATCCAGCCTTTTCAGCAGTAAGTTGAAACATCCAAAGTTCGAAAATCCCAATTTTAGTCAATAGGTGCTGAGTGAGGGGTGTCATAGGGATGGAAATGATGAATATATAATCTAAGACATACAAAAATGGGAAAGCATTTGTTGCCTTCAAAACAGCCATTTCCCCTCTACCATGTTGGCCTGATAATATTCCTGCGTTTATCCCGCTCCAATATGACTTGGCTAAATTCTCATTAGTATAAGCTGGCATTTTTCAAAGTGCAGGTAGCCGTCTATTAGTGAGTTCTAAAATCAACTTAGTAGTTGGAATCAGGATTTCTTAAAAATTAGTAGAATAGAGTAATATTGAGAGTAAAATAGAGTAGAAAATATCTAAATGTATTGCACAATAAGGATGAATTTTATTTTATGAATTTTTCATTTCTGTGTTATGTATGTATTATGAAGCATATTTACTCATGTGCTGAGTTGGGGTGTACAATGTATTTTTCACTGTGGTCCTATCTCAGAAACTTTGGAAACTGTTGAATTTGGCCTCACGGTGCTTTGTTTACAAATTTCCCTGTGATGGTAATAGAGCTCTGGCCAATGAGATGTCAAGGGAAGTCTGATGGGGAAGGTTGAGTACGGATAGGGATATGGGAGAATAGTCTCCTCTCAAAAGCATCATGCACAGTGGAGCTACTGTCCTTTCTTTCACTGGATGTTGTTATATCTGTACATGCTTCCTGGAACTGAGGCAACGACTGGCAAACACAAAAGGAGTTCATGTGAGATCATGTTGAATATAGCAGATTAAGAAGATGGAAGGAATCTGGGTCCTAGGTTTGATGTTAAGCTGTGATATTAAATACCTCTGGAACTATCCTACCTCTGGGCTTGTTATATGAGATCATACATCCCCTTACTATTTAAGCCACTTGAGTTAGTTTTTTGTTACAGCTTAAATAACCCTAAAAGATAAAGCTTATTTTAGTAAGTGCAAGTAAATCAAACACTGATGTATAGGGCCCGTGGAAGGAAAGCCTGGAAAGGTACTCTGGGTCAGATCATGATGGATTTTGAATTCCAGGCCCAAGCACTGGTTCTGACTCAGTGCAGGCTTATAGTTGTGAGTATAGACTTGGAGTGGTCCGTCTGGGCTCAGTCTTTGTTTTCTACTTGTTAGCTGGGTTACTTTGGGAAAGTGATTATTTTAAGCAGTAACGTTAGAGTGTTAATCTGGTGTCATTGTCCAGAGTAGGCCAAAAGTTGGAAGAAATGGGCAGCAGTGAGACTGGTCAGAAGACTGTTGTAACAATCTAGTAGTGAAAAATGAGGGCTTATGCTCTGGAGATGGTAAAGGAAACCGATAGGAGGGGAAGGATGCAGGAGCTACTAAGAAGGTGGACTTGGTGATAGACTGGATATGGGAGATGGGGTTGAGGAAGGAGTCAAATCTAGCTGTATGATTTCAGTGCTGGAAGTCTGGAGTGGGGAAGGGATGATGTGTGTGGTGGGGTAAGAATAGGGAGTGGGCAGGGGAAATGACTTCCCAAGATCCCCTTTATGGGTTGAGACTCGATTTACTTATAATTTCCTCATCCAAAACCCCATTTTATGGATGATGTACCAAAATTCTGAGAAGTTAAGGAGCTTCTGCTAAGTGATATAGTCAATGACAAAGCCAAAATTTCATTCCAGGCCATTTTTACTTTAAATATCTTGAGAGCCACTCATGACCAGGACAAGAAATAGAGGAATCATGAGGAAGTGAAAAGGTTTTAGAGAGAAGACAGAGTTCAAACTATACATCCATAATACAGATAGGAAATAAAGGAGGGAGAGCAGATAGGGCTTAAAGACAGATCTTTTTAGAATGATGGGTTTTTTAATTGAGAAAAAAAAGTGGGGTGAGAAAACAAAGGCAAGTAGTGAAGACAGAGGAGTATGAAAGGTGGCTGGAAGGAACATTAGGATGGTCCGGATGTAGGGAATTCCAAGGGAAAAGTGTGTAGTCAGAGATCAGGATCCATAATGTTGCTGCTTGAGAGATTAAGAGAGTTAGGGGCTGAGAAAAGGGTACCAAATACAACAGTAAGTGGCCTTTTGTGGGTGACTTTCAAGCAAGAAATCCCAATAAGCTTGGCAAACATATGTGCTTGATTATAGGATATACGAGTGAGTGGAGGAGGAATTGTGGGACCATTAATGAAAGGTCTCAATGGTAAGTAAAGATTTAACAAAAAAGGAAAGATCTTTCCTTGTTTAAAGTAGAAAGAAAGGAAAATAATTTGAAGATAGCTTAGAAAAGAATAATAATTGAAGAAGTCCAGAGAAAGTTAAAGTTAAAGAGACAGAAAAGAGGAAGAAGAAGGAAGAGGAGGAAAGACAAGAGAGTATGGAGGGAATCTGTGTATAAACTGCTTTGTAATCCAAAAGAGGTGAGTACAAATATGAGTGAGTAGCATCTGGGGGTCAAAGGAAATTGCAGGCTGTGACTTTTTCCTGCAACACGTAATGCCTTCAGGAGAAGGTGAGGAGAAAATAGGCTTTGGAATTTGCAACCAGAGACTAGGGCAAATGGTGCAAGAATATTAGTGAAAGCAGCGCTGAAGTGATGTTGGAGGCCATTTTCCTGCAACAAGTTCCAAATGGCACAGTCAGTGGAAAGCACTCAGAATTCTAGCCGTGGCTCTGCTCTAATTAGTTGGAAAGTCAGTTTTTTTTTTAACCATAAGGACATTACTTTCTTTCATCTATATAATGCGACACATTGGCTAGGCTTCTTACAGTTTGTTGTGGAAATTCAATAAGATGACACAGATGATGATGATGATGATGATAAATAACAGTAATAATAATAGCAGCTGCATCTAAATATTATTTGGCTCTTTCTATGGTGGACCAGACACAGTTATAGCTTTCCACATATATTATCTCATTTAACCCTCCCATCATTTCTGTGAGGTTTCTATATTTTGCCCCCAGTTTACAGCAGAAACTCAGATATAGTGAACTTAGTTGCCTAAATTTAACAACTAACAAGTGACAGAGCCAGAATTCAACCTAGGTAGCCTGACTCCAGATAAAGAATTTTGAAAATCTAAAGCCTTATTTTTTGCCATGTATTATTACAAGAGAAATAAAGTCTTATATTCTTAAAACATGGTCTAAACAAATTACAACAGAGGATATTTTTCAAATTTATTTATTTATTTTCATTACTATGGTTTCTGTTTTGCTAATCCCATTGGCTCTTGATTACATTGTGTTTCCATAGTTTTGTTGTTTTCCCACTTAGAAAACAGCACCTCCCATCTTCCTGTAGTTTCCTAAGGACAATAAATGTCTGAAGTTGTTCGGTGGTATTTGTTTCTGTGAGCAGCAGCATAGTTGCTCTGGGAAGGATGCTTCTCCTCTGATTGGCGGGGATAGCAGCTGCTGCCTCAAGCTTGCTGGCTGACCCTGAGCCGATTGGTATTAGGCAAAGGTGATGGAATTGAAAGGGAATCCAGATGTTCCTCAACTTACCATGGGGCTACATCACAGTAAACCCAGTGTAAGTTGAAAAGCATTTAATACACCTAACCGACCAAAAATCATAGCTTAGCCTCGTTTACCTTAAATATGCTCAGAACACTCACATTAGCGGTTAGTTGGGCAAAATTGTCTAACAAAAAAGCCTATTTTATAATAAAGTGTTGAATTTCTCATGCCGTTTATTGAATACAGTTCTGAAAGTGAAAATCAGAGTGGTTGTATGAGTCCAGAGAGGTGAATGCATGGGTTGTTTACCCTCGTGATTGCGTGGTTGACTGGGGGGACATGGCTAGTGACCACTGCTCGGCATCAGGAGAGAGTATCTACTGCATATCGCTGGCCTGAGAAAAGGTCAAAATTCACAATTCCATGTCCAGTTTCTACTGAATGTACATTGCTTCTGCACCATCATGAAGTCAAGAAATTATAAGTTGAACCATCATAAAATTGGGGACCGCCTGTATAGCTCTTTAAAAGCTAGAGGGAATTCTTTGCTATTTCATAAAAATGTGGAGTCAAATTTTGAATGGGTTTCCTCATAGCATCATTTTAATGACTTCTGCTTCAAGTAGTCTTTGGGCTAAATTGCAAGCAAATTGGGTAGGGTGGGTGATATTTTACATGAAGACTCGCTGTACAGCACCAGCACAGGATGCCAGACTGTTAATCAAAGGCTTACAAGGCTGTTCCAAAGAGCC
This sequence comes from Globicephala melas, assembly GCF_963455315.2. Taxonomy (NCBI): domain Eukaryota; kingdom Metazoa; phylum Chordata; class Mammalia; order Artiodactyla; family Delphinidae; genus Globicephala; species Globicephala melas. The sequence continues at coordinate 43,009,802 of NC_083327.1, read as the reverse complement.
CGCCGTGCCTGGTAGGATAATCACTGCTTTCAATACTGCAACAGCTGTAGAAGCCTATTTGTAATATCTTCAAACTCAATTGGCTATAGTTTGGAATTGCAGTAGCTACCTGGGAATTTGATCAAAAGAAAGGTTAAAAAAGTTGTCAGGGTGACATCCTCTGTTAGCATCATGAAGAAAGCAGAAATACAGCTTAATCACTGCATTGTATCTACCCACCTCGGGGGCAGAGATGGGGACTCAGACAGTGACACAAGGCCAATTTGGAACTGGCCGTGATAGAGTCAACAGATAATAAGCCGGTGCTCTGGATTCGTGGGGTTTGTAACTCCTGTAAGGTGCTGTCAGAAGATTTTCTTTTCCGTTTCCACACATCCTCTCATGTACAGCCACAGTCCCAGAGCAGTGTTCTCCAGGGTGAACAATGATGTTTTGAGACTTGGAAAAGGCACGTTTTCTCTCTCTAACCTTGTTCATATATTTTTAAGAGAAGCTTCGGTCCCCCCAAAAAAGTTATTGATTCAGAGCCACAGGAACTAGAGGATAAATAGTAAAAACCGAGTGGAATCCAGGCAGCAAGGACAGCAACATGGACATCAGCCCACACAGGGGTCTCATAGAGGGTTAGGCACCTATGCAGTGTCTTCAGTGATAGGACAATGCAGGCCCAACTGAAGGAAAGTCAGTGGCAACCTCAAAGGGCCTCAATGATGTGAAAACACAGCCTGGCTTTTCCTGTGGCAGTGCTGCCTCCTACTTAGTGTTTAGCTTGCTTCTAAAATATGTTTGTTTAAAATCTATTTCCACGCTTTTTTCTTAGGGTCTACTCCACATTTTTGTCAAAAAATGGAATATTACATCAGACGTAATGAAAAAAACACCTCTAATATTAGGCTGTAAGCATATTGATACAAAGGGCTTGATCCCAGCTCCTGCAAATCTTTACTGAAGATTGTTGGGAATGCTGTAGGCTTGCTCTTTTTGACATTTCAGGGGTTCTGCTGACTTTTCCTACATAATAGATTTTCTTAGATGTTAGCTAGTTTGATACTATATGGAATTTACTTAGGAATATTGTGTGTTTTCATACTCTGGAATTCAGGCTAAGCTTGCTTTATAATGTATTCTGAAAATAATATTCTATTTCTGATCCTACCCCCAGACTCTTCCAATAGATTTGGGCTAAAAGAGCTGAAGTCATGACTGAATGCTCTTCCTCTCATCTTGTTTCCATACGCTACATGTCAGACCATAAACCGAGGCTAGATAGACTCTAGATTGTTCCAATCCTAAAATGAACCCTCTAAAATTTTCAAGTCTTATTTTTTGTTTGCAGATAGTCTCACATAAACACATATTTGTACTGCATGTTGTAACTTCTTTTTCTATATCTTAGTACTTCTGCTTTTCAATATAATTACTATTATATTTAAGTTCCTGTGAAGGCAGAGGCTTACTTTGGTTACAGATGTGTCTCCTTCGTTTTTTAAAAATATTAATCAGATTGTGGCACTTCCTTGCTTAAAACTCTTTATTGGTTTCCCCTTATGTTGGGTAAAAGCCCAAATTCTCTCCATGGGTCTAAGGACCTGCATGATGTAGACTTGCTCTTCATTCAAAGAGGCCTCTTTCCACTTCTGCATGCTCTTTCCCCCCTCAGAGTTTTCATACATGCTGGTCCCTCAATCTGGAATGCTCCTTTGCGAGGATGACTTCCTCTTATTTAAAAGTCACATTTTCAGCTACGTCTTCCCCAACCATCCTATTTAACTAGATTTCTCCCTCTCTTCCAGGAGGCCCATCCCCATTTTCTGTATTTCAGCAACAACTTTGTTTCCTTAGGAATACTTAACCATAGTTCATTTATCTTCTTGTTTATCATCTGTCTTCGCCGCTTAGCCATGAGATCTATGAGGTCAGGGGCCACATGCCTGGGATATTCCTAGAGCTTAGCAGAGTACATGGCACATGGTAGGTATTCAACAACTAATTGTTGAATGAATACATGAGCTTGGGTGGGATGTGACGATAAATGTATCACGTATTTGTCATCATCAGTGTGGAGGAATAGAAAGAGACAAAATTAGAGAGGTGAGTTGAGTCCAGATTATAATAACCCTTAGTAGTATTCTGTAGTAGGTCAGGGGGCTAATGTCACCTGGTCTGTATTTTAGAAAGACTGATCTGGCAAAAATACAGCCAGCTTGATTGTAGTAGAAAAATAGCCTTAGGGACACCAGTAATAGTATGAGGTGGAGAAGACTGAAATTAAGAAAAGTGTTTTAGATAAGGAGCAGTGTTGATTAAAAACTTCGATTTGGTAAGGCAGGTAGACAAGAGAAAAAAACCAAACTCCTTCTTTTGATGGCTATTTTATTCAAAATATAAGTTTTAGGGAGCTTGTTAGGGAAAATGGAAGGAAAAAAATTACCCCTTGTCCCGACTCTCCATCCTGAGGAGTTACTTTCAAAGATATGACTTGATGTAGTTCAGCATCAATTCAATACTTTTGTTCCATAGAAGATCTTCTGCTCATGTCTGGGATAAGAAACTTAAACAGCTATTTAATTGATTTTTTTTTTAAAGATCCTCTAATGTCTCCCAATACAGAGTCAAGTGAACTGAAATGTATTTGATTTTTGAACCTTTTTTTATGGAATATTGTGGGAAAGGAGGGCTAGGCTGTTTTCCTTTGGGAAAGGTGGTCTTGGTTTTGGTGGAATATAGGATTTTGAGTTGTATGTCCTAGGCTTGAGTTCTGGCTCTTTCCTGCACTAACTAGGTACGTTTGGACATGTCATTTAACCACTCAGAACCCTGTTTTCTGATCTATAAAGTGGAAATGAATCATACCCTAACTTACAGTAAATACTTTTAAACTAGAAGATACTTTACGAACACTCATGACCAAGAATCACAGATACTCTGCATCTCCATCTTGTCCCACATAGCTACATATCAGCATTCTAACTTCTATTTATCCAGAGATTAGTGGAAGGGGATTTACAGATATAAAGGTAGAGAGGAAGAAATGGAGAAATAGAACACATCAACCAGGCTAGTGTGTCCAGGGAATGGTAGACCAGTAGTATAGTGCTTGTGGGCAGCACACTTACCTTTACAATTAAAATCATCAGGAAAGTATTAGCACCAGATAGTGAATGATTAAATATTGTAATTTTTAGAACTTTTTTGGGGGGTAGGGAAAGTTTGTGAGGGTATGATAGTTAGGGAAGGAAGGAGAGAATCTTCCTGTCATGTACTGTTATTGACAACAGTACTATCACTGTAAGGCAATGGTTTCTAAACTCTTGGGTCAGGGACTTTTTGGAGTCTCTGATGAGAGGAATGGAGTCTAGAAAAATCCCCATGTACATATTCAATCCCAATTTTGCCTTCAAATCACCTGAAGTCTGTCTAGAGAGGTGGTGATCTGCGGACACCAGGGTAAGAGACCTGGCCATAAGGCAGCAATTGAACTTTCTCTTTTTATGCATCACTCTGTTTTCCATTTTGTTTTGTTTTAATTTAATTTTCAATGGGATTATTCCCCTGGGCCATAAGCGGTCAAAAAGGGCCTGGCATTGTGCTAAGAACTTCCTCAATCCTTAACAGTAATCCTACAGGGTAATGGGGTTTGTGGTGGGTTTTTATGTAACATTGACTAATGACCAAGTCAAATGTTTCGGATTGCTCCTGGATGAGTCTGGGGAACCTGATTATAGGTTCTAACAGGAGACCATCAGCTACTTGATGCCTTTCACCACAGATTATAATGTACCCCTTGGTCAAGGCTACCCTCTTCTATGAGGTGTACCCCTTAGCACCACCTGGGAGGGGTCTGCACAGCACAGAGGAGGAAAGACCACTCTTAGAGTATTCTCACATCTGGGGTACCTTACAATATGTCAGACCACCATTAAACCCAAGGCGTGTGGGTATGTGTGTATTTTAAAAAATGGGAAGAGTTTTGCTCTTCAGATTGAAAGAACAACAAAAAATGCCTAAGTTTTACTGAGATCAGAAAAATTTCTCAAAGATTTGTTTTTCCAGGTCATTAGAATTTCAACTCCTGACTTAGAAAAAGGATGCATATGTCTATATTTATTCTGGTACCTCTTACAATAATAGATGTTTAACTTTGATAAAACCTGTCATCAATTCCCAGGAAGCAAGCTATTTCTAGAAAAAGTGCACAGATATTCTCTAAATAAGCTAAGTGTATAAATGGTTGAAATGCTAAAATTGAGGGATTCTGTGTTTATGATTAATGCTGATATTTGAAGCAACTTTACAGAAGCACATTTAATTGGAAAAACAGGTTTATTTGGGGAAAATCAAAGTATTTATTAGTAAAGTTCTCTGAGATACTTAGATGAAAGACACTGTAGAGGTATAAAATATCATTATTATTATTATCATCATCATTAATAGCTAGTCTAGTATGCTAACGATTTTATTAAATTGCTTTATTAGTATTACATGCATTAACTTTTTGTACGTGATTGCAATTAGGGCATTAGAAACTGCTGATTTGGGTTAACTCTGGGAACAAAAAGAAAGCAAGTCAACCAAGCATTGCCAAACCAAAAAACTCTTTAAGATGAGCACATTTTCCATGCCTTAGGGATACTTTCATATTTATTTCTAAATCTACCCTTTCATGTAAATTAACATCCCAGAATGGAAGGTTGGTTATATCAGAGAAAAACAGAAATTATGCTAGATCTCATAGTACAAGATAACTGTAGTATTTATGGATAATGACCATAGCTCAGGCTCCATTAAATTTGAATTTTAGCAGATCATGTCAAAAGAAATGACATTATCTTGTTCAAAATCAGAAAACCCAATGACTCTGAAATTGGTTCTTTGGAATAGGTCCATATGGTTAGTTAATGTGATTGGCTGCTATCTGGGTGGTGTTCTGGAAAGCAAATTTGCTTTTTCTACAAAGAAAAACCGGATTCCAAATATTCCCATAGTTCTTTTACTGCACATTGATATTTCGCTCTACTTTCCATTTTTTGTGGACACAGCCATTTTGAATGATGACATGTTCAGATAAAGTAATAGTTTTCCTGAAAGAATGATTATACCTCCAAGTGAAAAATCCAACTTGGAAAAAAAGAAATGGTCAGCAATATAAAGCAGAGAATATGGCTTTTAAAGGAAAGTTTTGAGTCACTGAAGAAAACGAAAAAAAGAGAGACAATTCCTATTAGTTACAAACTGATTAATTAAAAAACCTGTGTTAGAAGAAGTACAAAATAATTGTAAAAAATGTTACAAGCCATCTTTCATGAACTTCCTTGTTATCAAGGCTTGGATGCATGATTTTACTACTCAGAAGCTGCATTACAAGTGTCGACAGCTAAAACACAATAGACCAAAAAAAAAACCCCCCAAAACTCTCAAGTGGAGCATATTGACAAACTAAAATTTCAAAATTAAACAATGTTTTAAGGAAAAATCCCACCTTTAATTTAAAAATTGTTTTATGAAAACTTTCAAAAATAAACCAAAGTGTTTTCCTGCTTTAGAAAATAAAGTCAGTCTAGTCAAGAGTTTCTTTGATAATTGAAATGTCCAAAAGTATCTAAAGATCATTATTTTAAAAATAAATTTAATGTTCAAGATGGTAGATCTATTACAGCAGTGGTTTTTCAATTTGGAATTCTGATGTGTTCTTCAGTGTGTGGAAGTTCTATGAGAACTTTTTCTGGTTTTGTGTTTTCATTTCACTTAATTAAAAAATGTATATGCAGTGTATGGCAGATCACCTGAAGACAGCTGTATAGACTCAGGCTTGCTATTTGTGTTACTATTGTTTCAGTGCTGAAAGATCACCTAAGTAGTCAGTGTCTAATCCTTCATGTCCTGTGTCCAGTCTCATGTCAAAACAGCAATTGTCGCAAGATAGCCATCAAGATGAATTCTTTTTGCCAGTTGTAATAACAGAACTTTTCTTTTACAACCATGATTTGCAATAGAAAAACTATTTTATTGACTAAGACTTTAATTTCTTTTTTCTTTAGTGTTTATTTATTTTTGGCTGCATTGGGTCTTTTTCATTGTGGCATGCAGGATCTTTCGTTGCGGCATGCGGGCTGTTTGCGATGTGCGGGCTTCTCTCTAGTTGTGGCGCACGGGCTCAGTAGTTGTGGTGCGTGGGCTTAGTTGCCCTATAGCATGTGGGATCTTAGTTCCCTGACCAGGGATTGAACCTGCGTCCCCTGCATTGGAAGGCGGATTCTTAACCACTGGACCACCAGGGAAGTCCCAAGACTTTAGTTTCTTAAGTTATTTAAGAAACTGTGAATTTTTATATGATACCATAAAAGTGAAATTGGGTACTTATTGTTATGGAGTCACGAAGAAACTAACAGGAGTGAACTTACTACATAAATAAACTTTATGTTTTTTCTATATGGAGTGCTATGTCAAAGATGGTTTTACCATAACTCGTTAGATAGAAGTCATGGGAGTTTGGGGACTTCCTTCGGCACATAGAAGAGCAGACATGTCCAAACGTATAGAGCCTGAGAGGAAGCAGTCAGCACCATACTCACTATATTCAGGCTGGGAGTAAATGTCAGGTGTGGATCCTTCTTGTCTTTGTATGATGAGGCAACTTGTAAATGTTCAATAGCAGTGAATGCAGAAGCAAATATATGAAAAATATTTTTAAAATTCAATGAAATTAATTTTTTTGCATTATTATATTTGGGGGTTTACTATTGAATTTTATCAATAATGGATTGATGGTGAAGATAAGTTCATTATCAAAATTTTCCCTTTTGAAGGTGATTGTGCAATACTGAAGGTCGAGGAAAACTGATATAGAGGAATTCAATTTAAGTTAAACTCACTCTTTTTTTTTTTTTTTTGCGGTATGCGGGCTTCTCACTGTTGTGGCCTCTGCTGTTGCGGAGCACAGGCTCCGGACGTGCAGGTTCAGTGGCCATGGTTCACGGGCCCAGCCCGCTCCGCGGCATGTGGGATCTTCCCGGAGCGGGGCACGAACCCGTGTCCGCTGCATCAGCGGGCGGACTCTCAAGCACTGCACCACCAGGGAAACCCTAGACTCACTGTTGAACAAACCATTAAAGTTGTTTGAAATAAACAAGCAAACCTTGATAACAGTATTTTCCTTCCTTCCTTCCTTCCTTCCTTCCTTCCTTCCTTCCTTCCTTCCTTCCTTCCTTTCTTCCTCCCTCCCTCCCTCCCTCCCTCCCTCACACCCCTTTTCCCTCCCTCCCTCCCTCCTTCTCTTTTTCTCTATCTCCCTCTATCTTTTCTCTTTCTTTCTCTCCTCCTTACCCCTTTCTCCCGAAAGTTAAGAAGAGCAAGATAACATTCAGTTGTTAATTCTGGATAATCAAGATGTTATTTATTAAACTAAAAGAATTTCTAACACAAATGTTAGGTACATTTTCTTTTTCCTTGAGTCTTTAAGTGTCAAGAATGGTTTGAGTTTCAGGACATTTGGGCCACACTTTTTTTTCCCTACTGATTTACTCAAATCCTACTCATGTGAAGACTTAGCAAGTTGATATGAAATTAGAGTTCATTACTCTTCAGAGATCCAGGTGTTCCTGGAAACAACTCCCACTGGAAGCTTAACTCTTTAAAGAGATAAATTCAGTTCAGTTCGATAAGGAATATTTGAGAATGCACTATGCACAAGACACTACACTAAGCCCTGGGGATTAAAAAAAAACGTTATTTCAGCTGACAAGGAACCTAGAATCTGGTGTGGGACATTAATACAGAGAAAGGAAAGGTAAAAATATTTTCCATTACAATTTTAAAAACATATTTGCGTAATTTATGTTAATCTACTAGTGGTTCTTAATACTTTTTACAAAAACTTTCTGGCATTTTTTTAAAACTAGGTTTCTGAACTTATGAAAGGGTAATATCTATTTTACTAGTTTCCCAATGTGAGAGAAGAGGCATCGTTATTACATATGATATTCTTTGCAAGATGAAAATAGCCTCAGGCTGGGACTAATGGATAACAGTGAAAGTAAAATAAGTAAAAAGTGAAACTGTGATGAAAGAAGGCTGAGTCCCACATGGACACATTAGCTAGTGCTGAATGACAAATGATAACAGTGTTTGGTCCTTTTCAGTCCTGTTGGCAGGCACAGGAATGCGGAGCTCAGGCAGCCCTAGGTGGTGTGAGCCATTAAGGAGATGTTCCTGAAACAATCTCTACATTAAAGCCCAAATAGTATAGTGCAGATTTTTTTAAACTTTTTGTTTTATATTGGAGTATAGCCAATTAACAATGTTGTGACAGTTTCAGGTGCACAGCAAAGGGACTCAGCCATACGCATGCATGTATTCGTTCTCCCTCAAATTCCCCTCCCATCCAGGCTGCCACATAACACTGAGCAGAGTTCCCTGTGCTATACAGTAGGTCCTTGTTGGTTATCCATTTTAAATAGAGCAGTGTGTACATGTCGATCCCAAACTCCCTGACTATCCCTTCCCCCCATTTTTCCCCGCTGATAATCATAAATTCGTTCTCTGTGAGTCTGTTTCTGTTTTGTAAATAAGTTCATTTGTATCATTTTTTAGATTCCGCGTATAAGGGATATCATAAGATATTTCTCTTTCTCAGTACAGATTTTTAAAACAAGAAAACTAAAAACTAAACCTTAAAATAACATGGCTCTCAATTATTTTGCTTTGATTTAAAAAAAATGCTCAATATTAATGGAAGGAGGAATATTTAATCCACACTTAGAGCAGGACACATAACTTAGTAAAACAGCTATTCGGAGCCAGAAAACAAAACAACAACCACAAAAAAAAACTACCTTCCTGCTATCTCTGTTTATACAATTAGATGTGAATAAGGGCAAGAATATTTGCAGGGTGGATAGTAGAATGAAAGTGATGAGCCCAGAATGTCCTCTTTAGATCTGAGTTCATCAAGTATGTCTTGGTGGGTGGTAGTATCATGGAGAATGTCTGTGGTCAAATAATTTTGAAGAACGTTGGGATAAATAAAGCTAAACAGACTTGTTTACTGTAGGACTTTTTTTGAGCCTTGCTGATGTGTCCTGTAACTCTCCAGGAGGGAAACATGTTATAGAGCATTCCCCAAATGCATTCAAGTGTGGAACACTTTTAGAAGAGCTCACAGGGGAAGCAAGTCGTTGGGGCACAGTTCTCTGTTAGTATTGAGCACGTGGAAAACACAATTATGGCTCTTTATCTTAAGAGAAAAGAAGTTACGCCAATTTAATTATCTCCTGGGTCCAAAGTGCAGTTAGGTAGGTGCTTGATATGTGTCATCTCATTTTATCCTGATCTCTGTGGTATATTGTTACTCTTCCCCTGCCATGGCCCACACCATCCCCCCCATTCCCAGCTGAAGATTAGGAAACTGAGGATCTAAGAGGTTAAATATTGTGTTCTGGTAAACCAGTAAGATTTAGGCTGGGATTAAAATTTATAGTTTTTTTTTTAAAGCATGAATTTTGGAAACTTTGAATTGCAACTGGAATAAGTTAAATAAGAAATGAATTGCATCCCACGAGTGATTCGTTGCTGAATTCGAGAAACACCATTGTGTGAAGGTCTGATAGCATGGTGACGAAGAAGATGTGGCTCCCTCCTGAGAACTTAAAGTTTGGTGGGAAAGGCAGACCCATGAAAAAGTAATTTCAATGCTATATAGTAAATGATCAAAATAGACTCACACATCTCTTTGCCTTTGTTCATGACATTTTCTCTCCACAAAGTACAGTGAACCTGAGCCCTCAACCCTACACTTTCACACCCATCAGAAGTTTTAAGACTGAATTCCAATGCATGTTCTCTATGAAGTGTTTTCTAGGCACTCTGCTTTTCCTCCACCAAAACCTTATTTTCAAAGTGTGATTTGAGATGTATCTATTTATCTTTCTTTTCGATTGGAAGTGTCTTGAGGGATGATATTATCTCAGATATTCTTATAACCACCACTGCCCAAAATAGTGCTTTGCTTGAATATAGCAGACCCACAGTAAATGTTTTTGTTTGGTTGCTTGGTTGTTTTTGAAATAAACCTTTTATTTATTTATTTATTTATTTGCGGTATGCGGGCCTCTCACTGTTGTGGCCTCTCCCGTTGCGGAGCACAGGCTCGGGATGCGCCGGCTCAGCGGCCATGGCTCACGGGCCCAGCCTCTCCACGGCATGTGGGATCTTCCCGGACCGGGCCACGAACCCTCGTCCCCTGCATCGGCAGGCAGACTCTCAACCACTGTGCCACCAGGGAAGCCCCCATTTTTTTAAAGTTACATTTTACCATTGTTTCAAAATCATTAATAACATGAACTGTAGCATCAAGAAAATTCTTAGAGGCAAAAAAGGGTAGAATGTTCTTCCTATTTTATTTTATTTTTTACCTCCCGTCATTTTGTCATTAAGTCATAGAAAATGAGGAAACGTCAGAGGAAATAGGGCATGGACTATGTAACTCATTAGGAAACCCACAAGAGCCTTCTCGTGAAACTAACAATTCAGTTCCATTACGAGGCAATTTTAGCAATTACAGAGAGAAAATGAAGAGTAGGAGGAAGTCCCTACAAGTCCCAGGGACATCTAAGACAAGCTGGGGAAAATATGATTATTTTAACCAGTAATAATTAAGTCAGCAAGAGTATAGGCATTTACATTTGTCAAACTTTGTTCAGACTTTGGAGACTTTGAAAGAGATTTAAATATATGAAAGGGTCTTTCTTATCTGTTTGTAATTTGAAATTAGTTGACTATTTAAAAAAATAGTTGAAGTAGGGAATCATAATCGTGATATATGTGATTCTTGAACATTTAGCATAATGGGAAGCCTAGTTATTTGTGTATAAATTATCAAAACTACATAATGCAGACAAATTTTAAAAAGTAAATATATTGCCTCATATGTTTTATTCTTTAAAAAGAGGAGGTATAGGGCTTCCCTGGTGGCGCAATGGTTGAGAGTCCACCTGCTGATGCAGGGGATGCGGGTTCATGCCCCGGTCCGGGAAGATCCCACATGCCGCAGAGTGGCTGGGCCCGTGAGCCATGGCCGCTGAGCCTGCGCGTCTGGAGCCTGTGCTCCGCAACAGGAGAGGCCACAACAGAGGCCCGCGTATGGCAAAAAGAAAAAAAAAAAAGAGGAGGTATAAACAACTAAGTGTCTCAAGGTAAGTACAGGAATAAATACATAACCAATTTTCTTTTATAGAAAACATTTAGGAACTAGAAAGGTTTCTCAGACCTGTAACTGTTTTGGTTTTACTTATGCCATGTTTTAACTCTAGATATTCCCTGAGAAAATTATTTAAAACAGGAGTCAACACTTTTTGTATTTCTACAAAGAGCCAGAGGGTAGACATAGGCTTTGCAGTCTCCACAGTCTTTACAGCAACTATTTAACTTGGCCATTGCAGGGAAAACAACAGCCGCAGTTTACACGTATATGAAAGGGCCTGGCTGTATCCAATAAAACTTTATTTACGAAAGCAGCCAGTGGGCCTGATTTAAAGCATTGACACTGCTGCACATCAAGGTTATCTGTGGGAAGTGACTGAATCTCGGGGTAGCCATCTCTGGCTTTGCAAGCCCAGAACACCTATGACCTTCTTCTGAGAAATGCTCACCCCACACTCACTCTGCCATGTAGGAGTTTGTACTTGCACTGCCACCTTTGACTGAGGGTTTTCTTTTCCTGAGTCAACTCTTCCTTTCATAGAGTCAATAAATCTGTTGTTGGCCTATGCTAATGTGAGTTGTACTTCTGTTTCTCGCTCCTGGAAGGGTTTGGCCAGTCCAAAGAGTATGTACCGCCCAGCTGGAGATGAGGCTAGAAGGGAGAAGGGACGGGGTTACCTACTTGGCTTCGCTGGTTACCCCAAGCTGAAGACCCCAGATGTCTTCCTCAGCTAAGGCCTTCCTGACCCCGCGCAGCTGGGTGAAGCTGAGATTCTCCCAAATGGAAGTGATTGTAGATGAGCAGTCCTCTTCCCCTCATAAAAACCCCCAAAGAACTCTCCAGCTAATGCCACTCTGGGGGAGCTATTTGGCACGCTTGCCCTCGGTCCAGACCATAGGTTGTAAACTTGATCACTTCTCCATGCTGTGCTGGAATTTACTCCCCCTTGGCCATTCTCCAAGTATTGTAAACATCCTAATCCCTCTGGGAAGCTTTTGTTAAGAATATTTTGTTTCTCAAAATAGTCATTGGTCTCCTTTCACAATCCCCAGCAGCATGGTCTTTGGGAAAATTTTAGCAGAAATGAGCAGGAAACACCCAGATGGTCCTGTTTCTTCTTGTCGCTTGAATCAGTGTCTGCTCTTGCCTGCTGTCAGAGTCCTCCTCATGCTCTCTGCTGTGGCCGGTGGATTTCTGGTTAAAGTGAAGCTTTGAACCATCTGAATCCCTCCATGATTTCAGGTGATCACTTGGACTGTGTCATGGTGACTGGGTGGGCCCCCAAAGAGGATGTTCTTGGTCAGCGTTCACCAGTTCCTAAAGCCACACAGCTCAACATGCTGAGTGTTCACTGAAACAACTTTGTGGTCTGTCAAACTGCAGTTACGTTTATGTTGACTATTTTCCCGGGCACTCCTACTGAAAACAAAAACTGTGGGCCTATGGCTCAGAAACAACTGACTCGTGTGCATCCAACATGAAGGGAACTAAAGGCAAATCAAAATAAAAGCTGGAGGGCCTCCCTGGTGGCGCAGCGGTTGAGAGTCCGCCTGCCGATGCAGGGGACACGGGTTCGTGACCTGGTCTGGGAAGATCCCACATGCCGTGGAGCGGCTGGGCCCGTGAGCCACGGCCGCTGAGCCTGTGCGTCCGGAGCCTGTGCTCCGCAACGGAAGAGGCCACAACAGTGAGAGGCCCGCGTACCACAAAAAAAAAAAAATAAAATAAAAAAATAAAAGCTGGAAAGAGCTCTAATTATTTGTAGGTCCTACTGTATGATTATTTAAACTTGTTCCCATTAATGAGATCTGTCAGTCCTGATTGGATTTGTGGTTTAAAAGAAAAGGGAGACATATCTTCACTGAAGCTGAATGTGAACCATGCCATATAATAAATGATGATTTATTAGGGGATTTCCAAGTATGAGTATTAAGATAGGCTGTTTTCTTTGATCCTTACAATAAGCTCTCAGGTAGGTATTGTTCCCATTTTATGATGAGGAAAACTGAGGCTTAGAGAGGTCAGATAACAAGCCCTTGGTCACACCAGTGACAAAATGATGGAGTCAAGAAAAAAATCTGTGGAAGCACCACACATAGTGCTTATTACCTGAAAGGCATAGAAGAATCATGAACTTACCGGCTTTTTTAGTGGGGGCCAGGGCTATTGTGTCCTGGACCAGTGAAGTTTGCCCCTTTGTTAAATACATTTGCAAATATATAATACAGAATTTATCTGAGAACCCTAAATTAATGTTTTATCCTCCAGAACAGTGGATCTCAGCCCAGGGCAATTACCTCTACTTCCTACTGCCTTACCCCAGGGACATTTGGAAATGTCTGGAGACATTTTTGGTTGTCACAACTGAGTGGGAGCTGCTATCGCTGCTAGAATCCCACAATGTACAAGACAGCCTTCTCTCAACAAAGAATTAGCCTCCCAAAATGCCAACAGTGCCAAGTTTAAGAAACCCTATTTTAGGGTGCTCTGGAAATTAATAGAACAACCTTGGAAAGATCAAGAACTTGGATAAGCAGAGCTAAACAGCTCATATCCATAGAGAATTCTGTCCTATCTCTAGCAGTTCTCACATGTCAGCCCCTTTAGCACATGTCTCCAGTAAGACTGGTCTGTGATGTCACTGAATATAATAAAAAAAGCCAAACTGATACCACAGTGGCGCTCCAGTGTTTCGGAGAAGATAACTTTGGCAGTCACGTTTCTTGTTCCATGTTCCTTGGCAGCCATGTTTGGTTTTTTTTTTTCATTCTTATGCTGAACATTTTTTCCAAAAAATGGCAATGTCTGAAACTATGCCTCTTCTTTTGAAACACAGCATATGCTTGTTTAAACGCTCCATGTGGCTGGAGTTCCAAACACGGGGCTTTTCACATTTGTTTCTCATCATTTTTGACAATTAGCCTCCCTTATTTCAGTAAACATCTCACTCTTAAAGAGTAGTTCTTAAGTACCATTTATCTTTTCCCGGGTGGAGTGAAGATTTCCCATGCACAAGCATGTCACATTATTCTTTGCAAAATGTTTTTCCAAGTGTTTAACTCTGCGGGCAAATCTACAGGGTAGACAAAAAGGATGTTTTGAGAGATGAAAGTCTCCTCTAAACTCCTGATGCTAATTCTTTCGTTTCCACATTAAGGAAAGCCCCCTGCCTTTGACAGCAGTCAGGACTGAACATTAGGGATATGGTTTCACTTCAGTACAGGTAAATAACATTCTTGTTGGCAATTAACCAGGAAATAGAATATTTTAACCTAACATATTTCTCTGAACACTTGAGTTCAATAATCTTTTACTATATCAGCAACTTCAGAAATTGAAGAAAAAATAAGAGAAATTTAAAATAATTAATATATAAACTTCATTAGAAACAAGTTAAAAATCATTGACTGGTACACTGTTCCTTTTATGGGGCCAATCAATTTAATCAAATAACATCATTTCTAAGTCTTGGAAAAGTTTGAAAATAGATGATTATTTTAATTGAGTTTTAAAATTGAGTTCTAAAAGTCATATCTAGGATCACGCTTAGATTATGAAATTACCATTTTAAGGGCACTCCTACATTGGGGTTTAAGAGACTGCTTATAAGGCAAAAGGAAATTGGCTTACCAAGGGCCATTTAAAATGCGGAAGACCTGCATAGAGAAGACGAAGCCATAGTCTCCCCACTTCATCTTAACTTCATCAAAACCAGACAAAACCATGAAATTGACTCTTTTTCCTTCCCAGTTCTTCACTGTCCCCATCTTAGAGGCAGCTTTTGTGTTTATATTCCTTTTCAAGAGAAAAAAATTCCAAAATTCAAAAAATTTTGGAATTGATCTCATTATGAATGGGCACACGGAGCAATACTTATCTGGGGCTTTGCCCCCAGAGTCGGCCATGACAGTATCCAATGAAGGAAATGCCTTTAAGCTTATAAACTTAGGAGATTGGTTTAGACTGAGCAGTAATCGTTTTTGGCCCCAATGCTCTGACAACTGAGAAACAGAGTTCCTACATTTATGTTGTTTTCCTCACTAAACCAAGGTTGTGTGTGTGTGTGTATATGTGTATGTCTGTAAAACGCTAATCAATAATGTGGCATATAGGCAAACTCAGAGAAGAGGTATAATATGTACCAGGGCTGGACATACCACTTATTCTCCAAGGAGCTTCTCAGTTGGAAACTATTAACTTTCTCAATGTACCTTGTAAAGCTTCTTCCTCCTCTTCTTCCACTCCCTTTTCTCCATCTCCTCCACCTTCTCCTCTTCTCCTTTGCTCATCTACAAACAAAATGAGAAGATTTAAGGATAGATACGGCCCTTTACCTCCATCACAGGGTGAATTTTACAAAGAGTTACTTTATAATCTGAGATTTCTTGGTTTGTGATTTTATTGGCTTGCCTAGAGGGCTGCTCCTCCCTGGAGAAATTAAGTCTTCAGACTTCTGGTTGGCAAAGTCTTTAAGTCCCTCTGCTGTGCTCCCCTTGGGGGATGGAAGTGCCTCAGGTTGGTCTACAGTGACTTCTTTCACTGAGCAGTGTATACTTCTGTTCCAGGGAGAAATGCCAAATGACAGCCAGAACTGAGGGGTCTGGACAATTAGCAGGCCTCTGTTCAGTCCTTGGTCTTATTGACTGCAGGGCAAGCATGTCACTCGGATGAGACGGGAATTCAGGCATGTGAAGGAACTGGCCAGGATCCAGTGGCGATACCAAAGGTGACCGGGGGCCATCCTTTAGTCCCCTACCCCAATCTCCATAAGCCCTCCAAACATACCAAGTACATAAAATCTGAATCAAAACCAACAGCGAGCTTCCTACGTATTCAAATGCAAGACAAGTACAGTAGTCCTTCTCTTCCAAATAGGTTTTTGCCTGTAAGCCCCTTTTTATGTAGAAATGCTAAACCTGTCCATGCCAATAGCTTAGGAGGGACTATTCCTAGATTTTAAAAAATGAGTTATGGTTGGTGTTAAACTTGTTTGCTGATATTTCCATAGTCACATTGAGCCTCCTTGGATTATACAGCTCCTGAGCAAAAATGTTCACAAAAGTTTCTGGGATTATAAGAAGTTGAGCAAACACTGACTAGAGGCATCTCAGATAACCACAAGAGAAATTTAGGATTAAACTAGATTATTAACAGATGGTTGGTAAGCATGTAGAAAAAGAAGCCGTGATTGCTCAGAAATTCCACAGATTCACTGAAAATGAATCGTACCAAGGAAACACCATTTCCTATTTAAATGAGCTTTGTTGAGTGATCGATAAGTAAAGTGTTATGCGTACAGTATTTCCTTTTAGTAGGACATTTGATACAGTCTCAGTTGAGGAGGTTGTTGTATAATGAAACAATCATTGGATTTAGAGTCAGAAAACTGACCTGATTCTCCCACTTATCAGTTCCATAAGCCTTCACAAGTCGTGTAGCTGTTCTGAAACTAGGTTTCTTCAACTCTAAAATTGGCATATTTTTTTAACACCTTTATTGGAGTATAATTGCTTTACATTGTTGTGTTAGTTGCTGCTGTATAGCAAAGTGAATCAGCTATATGTACACATATATCCCCATATCCCCTCCCTCTTGCGTCTCCCTCCCATCCTCCCTACCCCACCCCTCTAGGTGGTCACAAAGCACAGGGCTGATCTCCCTGTGCTATGCGCCTGCTTCCCCCTAGCTAGCTATTTTACATTTTAAAACTGGCATTTTTACTTAGGTATTTTCAGTCTCATTCCAAAATTACTGAATGCTTGAGAGCAAGGTTCAGCACTATGACTTGGATGAAACTTTAGTTAGACGATGAATTCATAGTGAGATAAAGAACTAGACTCATCAATTATACCTCAGTTTTTAAAAAAACTTTAAAAATCATAATAAAAAAGAACTAGCCTCAAAGACTACTGGTCAATGTCAGCTTTATATACGGGTCTTAGTGGGTATCCCACACAACTCTTAAATTTTGTCCTGTTCAGCGTATATTGAAACATTTTGCAGAAATATAGAATTGATTATTAAAGCTACATACATAAATATGGGAGGATAGCTTTCAGTTGTAGAATCAAATTATCAAAATATTTTATACCCACAAAGCTGGGCTAAAACACAATGCCAAGGTTATTACAAATAGATGTAAGTTATACATAGACATATTCTTTAAATTATAAATGATCAGTAGTGTTATTACAAGATGGGAACCGACTATAACAGCAAATTAAGAAAAAAAGCACTGAGGAATTTAACTGAAAATAAGCCAGATAGGAGAAAAATTCAGATGATTTTAGGAGTTCCTTTCTTCCTCCACTTGTGCAAATATTTCACCTTATTTCAAATAAACGAACACTCATTGCCTTGCCTTTGCAGGACTCATACTTAGCTAGGAGTAATTATACCACAATTTGATGTATGTTATGATAAAGTTATGTAAAAGGGACTGTTTGATCTGAGAAAAGGACATACATGAGACATTTTGCATGTGTGTATATGTATGTTTAGATGTGAGTGTACCTGTATGGGTCACTGGAAGCTATAGAAGCAGGTTGTGCTGAGTTGGGTCCTGGAATTGGAGTTATCTAGTTGGACAACATGGGGAAGAACATCCCACATAAAGGAGATCATGACATGGAAGTGCATGGCATGACTGAGGAGTATTAAAAGTTTTCTATGGCCAAAGCTTGGATTTTTGTTTAGTGAGCCAAGTTATGAATAGCTTTTTTTCAGATATATACTGAAAATATATTCTTTTCTTTTCAGAAAATATATTATGAAAAGATATATTCTTTTCCAGTATGGTTTATTACAGGGTATTGAGTATAGCTCCCTGTGCTATACAGTAGGACCTTGCTGTTAGTCTATTTTATATATAGTAGTTTGTATCTGCTAATCCCAAACTCCTAATTTCTCCCTTCTCCACCCCTCTCCCCTTTGTTAACCATAAGTTTATTTTCTATGTCTGTAAGTCTGTTTCTGTTTTGTAAGTAAGTTCATTTGTATCATATAATATTTTAGATTCCCTATGTAAGTGGTATCATATGGTATTTGTCTTTCTCTTTCTAAATTACTTCACTTAGTGTGATCATCTCTAGGACCATCCATGTTGCTGCAAAGGCATTATTTCATTCTTTTTTATGGCTGAGTAGCAGTCCATTGTATATATGTATATATGCCACATCTTCTTTATCCATTCATCTGTCAATGGACATTTGGGTTGTTTCCATGTCTTGGCTATTGTAAATAGCAATGAACATTGGGGTGCATGTATCTTTTTGAATTATGGTTTTCTCCAGATATATGCCTAGGAGTGGGATTGCTGGATCATATGGCAACTCTATTTTTAGTTTTTTAAGGAAACTCCATACTGTTTTCCATGGTAGCTGCACCAATTTACATTTTAATATAATGAATTATTTGAACTTCATCTTGGAGGTGATGGGGAAAACATCACCAACTGGTGATCGTCACTTGGTGGCATCACTGGATTTGTGTTTAAGAAAAACAACTTTAAGGGCTCAGTGCTGCACGAACAAGTCAGAAGAGGCTGGAAGCAGGGAAACATGTTAAGAAATAGGTTAGTCAGGAGTCTTTGGTTGCAAGGGATAGAAATCCAAATTGATCTAGTTTAAGCATAATAGAAAATTGATTGGATCCTATAACCAAGTGTAGATGTAAAATTGGCCTTAACAATGACTCTGTAAGAATTAGTAACCTGAGTGCCATTTGGATTTTCTTTTTCTATCTCCTGTGTTTACTTCTTTGTATGTCAGCTTCCTTCTCTCATATAAGAGTCTTTGTTAGGCTTAATCAGTGACTACAGGCAGCTGTCTCTCCAGGGAGTTTCAACAATCTTGTGTAAGGGCCCTGTTGGCTAGTTTGGGTCATGTGCTCATCTGTGGACAAATCACTAAGGTCATGTGGTAGGACCTTAGTTTTGACAGGCTTGGAGCTTACCTGCCTGTCCAATACCTACTTCTTAATTGATAACAGAACCTTGAGTTTGTTTTGGGGTGTAGTGGGCCAACACCATGCAATGTATCATGATTAGTTTAAGCCAAGCATTACAATTTTATTCTACACTTTTTTCAACTTTTATGTATGTATGTACATATTTTGCAACTGAAGGTGTCCTTGAAACCCACTTCATTCCAATGGGATTTTAAGGAAAGTGTGCTGCAGAAATTTCTGAAACCCATTTACTTTCTTGATAAAAAGGATTGGAATTAATTGGAACCCTCTTTCTTCCTGCTGTTTTTTTTTCAACCTTAGAACACATATAATTTGAGTTGCAGAGGCCAACTGGTGACCATGAGTTAATATATATGTGGGAAATGCCAAGGGAATTGCAAAGGTATAGACCCAAGTTTTCAGAGTTACTATAATAAATGTGAGCAAATACTTACCTCCAGCATTATTATTATGTGAGAAAAACAAATCCTTATTCACTTAAGCTACTGTTCAACAGTTTTGATTACTTGCAGCCAATTACCTTTTAAGTGTTATAATACTTCTAGTCAAATACTGTGGCCATGGAGGCAAGGTCAAGGAAATTGGCAGATACTATTCAGAACACACATCTAATAGGATGAGGGAGGGGAACCAGTTCCCCCAAAGAAGAGAGTGGGTGTAGCATAGAGATAGTCTCTGTAGGGATCATTGTAAATGTGGCAGAAAGAGTGAATGACAGAGTGAGCATGTCTCAAATATTCAAAGACCTATGTATGGAAGAGGAATTGGACTGATCTATAATCTTAGCTTGGTATAATTTTTATCTCAGAGTACGGCAGAAACATAAGGTGACCCTAAAGTTTTGAGGTAGAATGTTTATCACTGAATAACCACGAGGGAGAGAAGTTTAGAGGAGAGTTCGTGCTTCTTTTTGCGGAACGTGGAGCTGTGTTCTCTCGGGTGCAGTAAAGAGAACTCACAGCCTATATTCTCTCAGTGCCTTTAATAATGTTGATAGGGCAATTGCAATGCTGCCTCCATTTAATGTTCGGTGGTCATGCTAAGGAGGAAGGAACTTATTCAATTTCCTTGCCACCATGGATTATCTGATCTTCCACATGAAAGATTTTATAAAACATAGAGGAAAAAAAAGCATTTTCCAGGTCCTTCACCTTGTTCTCCATCTTTAGAGACAGCACACATTTGCGGTTGAGAGTCTAGGCCCTGGGGCCAGGTGATCTGAATTCAAATTCTTACTTCACCACTTACTTATTGTGTGACCCTGGTCCAATTACTTAACGTTTTGTGCCTCAATTTTCTCATACGTAAAGGAGAAATAATAAAAATAGTAACTCATATCAAAGGATTCTTGTGAGGATTAAATAAGTTAATTCATGCAAAGAACTAAGAAGGGACTAGCACATAGCTGACACTCAATAGATATTAGCTAATATTATTATTGCTCACTGATGCTTTCCTTTCGTTTACTTTTGCCATGTTTAATATAAAAGTATTCATAGTTTAAAATAAAATTGAAAAATATTGTTGCATATCTAGTACATTTCAGACATTATTAGACCATATGCAGAATATTAACCTTGCCCACAAGGAACTTAGAATCTACTCACAGAGGCAAAGTACAAAAACCCACAAGAAATAAGAACACATACAATTAGAAAGACGAACATGCAGCAATACAACAATGCAAGCAATGTCACATGGTGGTAACATTGTTTAGCAAGTTATTGGCATATGGGTTTTTTAAACGAAAATGAATTTGTAAAAAAAAATTGGTAAAATTTAGAAGTGTTTATTTGATATTTCATTACAGTTGATGCTGGGAGAGGGGATAACTTAAAAGAAAAACCAAACGTGAAAGGCAAAACAGAGAGAGATTAACTTAGACCTAACATCTCCCAAGGTATGAAAAATTACAGATTATGTGGGTCATTAATAAATGGGTAAAACATTAAGCAGCCTTCCAGCATTTGTGAAGAATTACTCTTGGAAACAGATAGGCTGGAAATGTGGTCTGAGTTTATGAGGAGTTTATGTATATATCTGATCCCGGGCCAGGAACAGATTCCAAGCATGTCCACAGAGTTGGTCGCGCATGTGAGTGTCCTGGAAAGCCCAGCCATAATTCTGTTTCCCCAAGTTGCTCAGCCCCTGACTGAAATGTTCTTGGAAACATAAATATGCAGAACACTGTAGAAATCAGAACGATTTACATGATTGTTTTTCTGCAGAGCAATGTTTTAATCTTTGTAGCAAATAGGGTTAGTATTCCTCAAGATTTGTTCACCAAATTCTGCTTAAAATTCTAATAGTATTAAGAAGCATTTACCTTTCCTCTAAAGTATTTTAATACCTTCCACCCTACTCAAAATCACAGTTTACTTTACTGTGATTTTGCAAAGGAAACAGGAAAAAAATGGAAAGATCCAGGGATGAAGGGAGTTAAACTGGAAGGTCCAGCCACAAAATGCCAAGCATTTTAATGGATACTCTTGTTTTTCCTTGCGTTTTTAGGAAAAATTTCCTATCTCAAAATCTGAAATCACATTAGTTTGTAAAGGCTATTCTATTTATAATGAGAGGTTCACAGAACCTTGGGTTAGAGGAAGCTGTTGATATTCCACCCGCACAGAAATCTTTTCCACAGCCTGGCTGACAGTTTCTCATCTGATCTCTAGCTGAGTCCTTCCAGTAGCAAGTACCTTATTACTGCACAAGTCAGCCCATTCTATTGTTGAATATCTGATGGCAAAAAAAGTTCTTCTTTATATAATTCAAATGTCATTTGCCTTTTCGGTCTCTCAATATTTGTAAGGTTATGTTTCTATTAAAACCCAAATTATGATGACTTTGAGTCTCTACGGGACCTTGTAAGAATTTGAGTCCTTTCAGAAAACTTAGGTATGTTTCATTGCCCTCCACCCCCAACGGTGGTGTTTCACGTGTGCTCTCATATAGATCCAGCCCAGTTCTTTGCTCTGGTCCTCTAATCAATGTGCCATGTTACCTGCCCAAACCCAGATGGTCATTATAAGGTGGCCACTCTGCCAGGCCCAGCTGGTTGTTACTGATGGTCACTACTTTGGAGCTCCCATTCCTCCTTTGGCCATCCATCCTGAGTATAGAACAAAATCTTCATGTAGGGCTTCCCTGGTGGTGCAGTGGTTGAGAGTCCGCCTGCCAATGCAGGGGACACGGGTTCATGCCCCAGTCCGGGAAGATACCATGTGCCGTGGAGCGGCTGGGCCCGTGAGCCATGGGAGCCTGTGTTCCGCAGCGGGAGAGGCCACAGTAGTGAGAGGCCCGCGTACCACCCCCCCCCAAAAAAAAACCTTCATGTAATTCTCTACAGCACAGGCTGTAATTTTCATTAAGATCTATCAAAGATTTGGGATTACTTGCCATTAGATATGGTCGCTCTTGAAGCCTGTAGGCCATGGGACTCTCAGAAAGCACACTCTCACATAGCCCCTGGCTTTCTTCCTCCCGGCAGGGTCAATTCATCTCCACCAGACAAGTGTCCTTGGGCCCCCAAATCACTAGGCCCAAAGAAAGAAAAAATTCACCCTTTCCACTGCTCTCAGGCCTACATTATTCTGTCCTCAAACCTGCTTTTTTCTAGGTAATTATCCTGTGAGGTTCAAGGACAGTTATGTTAATATGTAACAATCCAACATCAGTAATTTCTTAAAGTGTGGGTTTTTCAGTTTTAGGAAATGCTAAGTAAAGGACCTTCTACCTGGAAAGGGTCTTGTTGGAACTAACAGAAAACAACTGTGGGTAACTTAAACAGGAAAGAAATTTGTTGGAAGGAAATTAAGTGGCTCTCAGAATCAGGCTTAGATAACAGACAGTGACCTGCAAGGTTAGGCTGTAGGAAGCAGCTCAGGCCCAGCTACAGCTGGGGTCTGGTTAGGAAGTTGCCCCCAGCATAGCCACCTCTGGACACTTGTGTCAACCATCACTGCCAGACTTCTGTTCTTTCAATCCTAAACTAGTGCTGTTGAATAGAAGTTCCCCTGATGATGAAAGTGTGTCTTCACTGTCCAACAAGTAACCACTAGCCACGTGTGTTTACTGAGCACTTGAGATGTAGCTAGCGTGTCTGGAGAACTAAATTTTTAATTTCATTTGATTTTAACTAAAATGAATTTAAATAGCCACGTGTGGCTATTAGTCTACCATATTAGCACAGCTCTAATCTATCAGAGCCTATCATCTTGGGATTGTCAGTCAAATTTTTTCCTGAAGCCACTTTTCCAGGTGTGAAAAGTGCCACGCATACCTCTAATCCTTGACTCCTAGATCTCTGTATTTGGCCCGTGTGAAAAATAAATAGCATCCTCCCAATAAGCACTGTCCATAAACCATTGTACTAGTGGCCTCTTCCATCATTTGACAAGGCCAGGAGCACTTGAGTGATGGGGTAATAATAAGATCAGTGGATCTATCCATGTCCATAGGTTCTTAGTTCAATATCATAGCTCTGAAGTCAGCCTTTCTAGATTAGAATTCTGGCTCAGCCACTTGTCTGCTCGGTGCCCTTAAGTGCCTTCACTAAGGCATTTGCGCCTCAGTTTCCTCATGGATACGATGAGAGTAACTAACTATTATTGTCATCAGTGCTACAGATACCCAAGGGACTTGCAACAAAAGTGGGTACTAATCCACTGGAAACGTGAACAGGTACATCTACCAAGCTATGAATCAAGCTATGAATCATAGACAGACTATGAATCATAACACAGACTGGAAAGTTCAAGTTGCCAATAGACGTCGTTAACTCAGATGGCCTGACTCCTAGAAGGGCAAACCCTGCCTTCTTAGTTGAGAATCTATCTTGTGTTGTAAAACTATAACTTCTACAAACAAGGAGTAAATTATTTTATGATGAAACTTCTACTCTGTATGTTGAAAGATTAAAAAAAGAAATTGTCTGCAGATTGAGAGAGTGTGGAAACAGACACAATGAAGGAAACGATGCCAATAAGGCTAATCTGTGCTGACTCTGAAATACACATTAGTGGCTTCAGAAATTATTCCTGTCATTATTGTGAGGGGTTTTATTTTTATAAAAACAGAAACCAAAGATGCAGAAAAGAACTCCAACACTCAGATTAATACATGGAGCATTCAGTGGTGAAAGAAACTGTGCTTGTCTTAGGTTTAGACATTTATTTCAATCTTGAACTCTGTTTAAACCTCACCATGGGCCTTCAGCAGCCAGCATTTAGAACCATACAGTCCTGTCTTAGGCCAGCTTTTATTTTTTTCCTTTGCAAAAAGCAAAGAAAGAAAGAAAAAAGTAAAAAAACACAATAATCCTAATCCCTCAAAAACAAGTGCCGTTTTTTTTGGTAAAAGATTTCAAAAAAAAATTGAAGGAAGTATCTTGCTTGCTGTACTTTCGCTTGTGTGTCCCTAGAAGACATTATATTATCTAGCTAGCACAATTTTCCATCTGGTTTTAAGAACTAACAGAACATATTTTAGTTCTATACCCTGTTATAGGCAGCAAATGAGAGTTATAATATGACTATTCCACAGGAAAAAAAAAAAAACAACCTGGAGATTGTTCATATGAGATCAATAAAATTGCCCCCACTTGCCTGTGTATATAAATTTTGCAAGTCTTCTACACATGTGTTTCTCAAATGCCACTAAGTCATAGAAAATAACAAATCCCCTAGTTTTCTAGGAACCAAATCAATAAGATGTGGAATCTTCATCAGTCAAGAGCCAAGTACTTTGAAGTATTCATACATACCAGCTGGAAGAAATATACCATTGCTACACTTAAACCTAAACACGTGCACTGCATGATATTATTACTAAATTGGATATATTAAGGTTCACAAATTCCTGGGTGCAACTATTTGCATTTTTGCAATTTCCAGGCTGACAGAAAGTAAAAAAAAAGAGAAGTGATATCTAAACTGATGTTTTAATTTTTTTGTAATTGATCTCCTAAAATAATATGATTTATTATGAATACTTTTAGAATTGTGCTTTGTGTTGATTTTCTGATAATGGAGATGAGTTTTCCTCAATACATGTGCCTCCTGGTTCCACGAATGATGACACTCATTTGTGAGACAGCTGGCCAAGGCGAGAGGAACTTTCATTTATGCAAAGTTTTATTTATTTCATACCAACATGTTCATATGACAATGAACCTTAAAAAAGTTCACACTAATGCCATGTTTTACCCAACCATATGCATAAATCTGAAGCTGGAATACTTATATTTACTGGCACTTTTCACAATCCTCTTTTGACATAAAAATCCAGAAAAATTTACCTTTACACACAGAATTATCTGTTTTGAAATAGTAACTACTAGAGTCAACAAAGTGTGCTCTAATATGGGGGTCAATTTGTCCTTGCCCAGGAGGACAAAGGGTCAAGGGAAGTAGTGGAGAAAAAAACTAAGGAGATTTGATTTGTCTATTCTCTTCCACTGAGTGGTAATGAGGTCCCTTCCCATCCCACTTTGTGTTAGAAACGTAAGGCTGTTTATCTCACTGGGGAGTCTTTAAAAGACAATGGGTTGTTCTGGGAGAGCATAGCAACTGATGGTCCTTCTTCCCTTAGATTTTGCAGACATAAACACCAAACATGAAACTTCCAAAGAGAAATAGTCCTGGAAGCTGCCTCTTCAATTTACTTACAAATTGCTTCTTCTAGGCTCCTCTGTCCCATTACTCAAACACTGCATTGTTAGAACACACTCTTGGTACTGAAGGAAGAGACTGGAATGTAATTCAAATGAGTTAATTCTCTGATGAATGAGAAAGAGAATCTCAGAGATTAATGAAGGCTTCTGGGGCCATTTCTTCTTGTTTTGGAAATAAAATAATAAAGACCCATTATCAAAGAGAATTACATAAAGCAACAGGGACCTGGTAGAAATCCTACCAACAGAGAATCTTCTGAGTAAACAATGACCTTGAGGGCTGGGAGGACCAAGTCTAAATAGCTTTTGCTTCATTGCAACACTATTTACAATAGCCAGGACAAGGAAGCAACCTAAGTGTCCATCGACAGATGAATGGATAAAGAAGATGTGGCACATATATACAATGGAATATTACTCAGCCATAAAAAGAAATGAAATTGAGTTATTTGTAGTGAGGTGGATGGACCTAGAGTCTGTCATACAGAGTGAAGTAAGTCAGAAAGAGAAAAGCAAATACTGTATGCTAACATACATATATAGATTCTAAAAAAAAATGGTTCTGAAGAACCTAGGGGCAGGACAGGAGTAAAGATGCAGATGTAGAGAATGGACTTGAGGACACAGAGAGGGGGAAGGGTAAGCTGGGATGAAGTGAGAGAGTGGCATTGACATATATACACTACCAAACATAAAATAGATAGCTAGTGGGAAGCAGCTGCATAGCACAGGGAGATCAGCTGGGTGCCTTGTGACCACCTAGAGGGGTGGGATAGGGAGGGTGGGAGGGAGATGCAAGAGGGAAAGGATATGGGGATATATGTATATATATAGCTGATTCACTTTGTTATACAGCAGAAACTAACACAACATTGTAAAGCAATTATACTCCAATAAAGATGTTAAAATAAATAAATAAATAGCTTTTGCAAGTACACAGTGAGACTCTCTTCATAAGATAGTTTTATACAATGCTTTAACAATGATTTGGAGAGTAAAAATTTTAGCTGCTTAGGTGGCTTTTTTCTTTGTAAAACCACAAATTGAGTGTTTTGCTTGAATGTCTAATTGACTAATTCCTCTCCTTTCATAACTCATGTTTTTACACACACATGCAAACATAAATACATGCCGTACACACAATTTGGTATGATACTGGTGTCACACTTGAGTGTGAATAGCTAATTTTGGCAATCATTTTGTAATTCATCGTGAGTGATGTCTCAATCCAGAGGTTTTTTGTTGGTCTTTTGTTTTTTAACACAGGCATTTAATCTCTGGTTTAAAACATTGCCTATTCTTGAGTAGGTGCCAGATAGTCTTTCAACACAGTTCTGAGTGTCTGACCTACCTTAGAAATATCTTCTTACTCCAAAGGAAAGAATGGTGAAAATATTAAATTAATTCCTTAGAAGGTTATTGGAGGTTTATTCTCTATCTTTTCCTCCCATGAAAATCTCTGGTTCCTGCTGCCCCATGCTGGGGACCAGTAGACAAAAGCATGGTGGTGAATCAAAGTTGCAGTTCAAGCCCTGAAAGAGAATTTCTATTAAAATGGACAACAGATGTGAACAAAGAAAAGAAATAAATCAAAGATGTGAACTCCATTCATGAGATTATTCGCACACACAAAGCATGTAGGTTTTTGTTATTTTTAACTTTCATCAATGCAACCTTCTGGGTGGAGGAGGAAATAACACCAAAAAATAAAATTAAGCAGGGAGTAAGCAACTATGGAATAGAAAGAATCGTGTCTGTGGAAAAGAATGGAATTTAAAAGAAAGCATTTTTTGAACACCTTATTTATGTAGGCACTGGTGGGGATGCTGAGAATAGAGACAGTACAACATGCCATGAGCTTTGCTTTGAAAAATCGAGTCCAGTGGAGAATCTAAATTACAAAATAACTGTAATATAAGAGAAACGTGAGAATCCCAGAGGATGCAAAGTCAAATTATTCATTATATATGTTGGTGCAAAACTTTGATATTCTTTTCAAGAATTCTGAATTGTTTTCATAATCAAATAATGATCTGAGCAACGGTTAGCTGTTGCATAAGAATTGAAACAATTTGTAAACAACTCAAGTAATTGTTGGCTTTTGACTTTACTCTTGCCCTGGAGAGTCTGAAGCAGTTCTGTAGAAGAAGCAGTGGAGGCAGAGGAGACTGAATTTGAAGCCTGTGATTTTTAGCACTTGGCTTGATTTCTACTTACGGTTAGTCGTTTCCTACAACTTTGAACTTCACCACATCTCTCATTCCTCACTGACCAATTAACATTCACACCACAAGTCACAGTGCCTTTTATTTGCTCTTTGGCATTCCCAACCTCAAGTAAAGACACACAAATTAGTACCACTTAGTCCAGACTTCACAAGTCTTTGGGTACAATTTGGAGGTTTCTTTTAAAAAGATAGATTAGTGGGCTTCCCTGGTGGCGCAGTGGTCGAGAGTCCGCCTTCCGATGCAGGGGTCACGGGTTCGTGCCCGGATCCGGGAGGATACCACATGCCGCGGAGCGGCTGGGCCCGTGAGCCATGGCCGTTGAGCCTGCGCGTCCGGAGCCTGTGCTCCGCGGCGGGAGAGGCCACAGCAGTGAGAGGCCCGCGTATCACAAAAAAATAAAAATAAAATAAAAAGATAGATTAGTTATTGGATACTTGCTGGTATAACTTTCATTCTTAAAGTGTTAAGGCTGGTGACAACTGTCAAATAAGTCTCAAAATGGTCCTATAGCAATGACGAATGAAGAGAATAATAGTGCTTACTTCAGATGGTCATTACACAGATATCAAAAATCATGAGGTGACTTACTTGAGTTAGTGGAAGAAAATGGGAAAAAGTATTGGGTTTGTCCTTTCTTTAAAAGTTTGTTTTCATTTTAAGAAACATCAAGTGGATCTACAATAAATACACTAACTACTTATTTTAGGACCTCGAAGGTGCTCTAAAGTCTATGGAATAATTTTGGAAGTCTCTCCTTTTGATAAGGATATTCATGTAAGGAAATAGAAGACTGTAGTTCAGATTTTCCTGGACTCTGATCTAAATGGCAGGAACCCCCAAATCAAGTCAAAAAACTGTTCCAAATTCTATATTAGAAAACTAATTAATTATTCTTTAGTGTTTAACTTAAATTTCAGTTCATCTATTGTAGGATTCAACTGCATTTTTTTGCTCTAATTTCTTTTTTATGGTAGGCATTCACACAAATTTTATTCAGTGAAGGGCATTGCCCTAGGAGGTTAAATGATCGTAAAGGTTGCTTCTAAAATTTTATATGTCCAAAGTTCATCCACAAAATGGAAGATAAATTTATTTTTGATAAATTTATTTTTGATTTCTCTTATTCTGAGTAGCTAGGGCTGGTAAAAACAGAGATATCTAAACAAATGGAAGAAATCAGAAAACAATATTTTCTGCTTTTAATTTATTTCTGTGTAAAAGTAGATTCTAGTTTGAAATAATCTGTTTTGTGACACAGTTTCCAAGACTATATTGTGGTAGAAGTTCAGTTTGTGCCTTTAAGTAAAGGTAACTTCATGGATAAACATCTTAATTGGAAAGGGTAACATCCAGCTTCCTACCCAGATAGAATGAAAGAGGACATAAAGTAAAAAAAAAAATCAACAGCACTTCAGAATGATCAAATTGTTTTCGCAGTGAGTGGATGGATTCTTGGACAAAGTGAATTTTAAAAGAGCATAAGAAATAGACAGCTATTTAAGGTGCACGTGAAAGGAAGTTAGAATGGGAATTCAACCTAACAACATAGTGATGTTAGTTATTTATAATAACGAGGGATGGAGTGAAGAAGAGCCTATATAAAACAAAATTATAGAAAAGAACCAACATTTCTTTTTCTAGTAACTTTCAACTTACATCCTCCCACCATATTTTTGTAAAAAATTCCTATCTGCCTACAGACAAAAAAAATTGTCTAAAGTCAGTGTAACCTGTTCTTTTCATCCTCTTGGTCTGATGAATATAACAATATATCAAAGAGAAAGACCTAGTATGAGGGAGAGAAGCAACATTCTGGAGTAACATCTAACTGAATGATCAGTTCTTGAGAAATTAAAGACTAATTATGCATAGTTATAAAGGGGAATTTGGAATGACAGGAATAACAGAAAATTTTAAAGACCATTAAGAAAATGCTGATGCGCAACAGCTGAGTGTTCCATAATAGACTGGATATCAGTGAAATGGGGTGGTTTTGTGCCCATATGTTCATAAGTGAAGCAAAGTACACAAAAGGAACAAATCGCTTTCCCTCCACGGGTCCAAATCCTGGGTTCCGTACAGTGGACTTTCTTTCTCTCCAGTCCCATCTTCTCTCACATCCTGCCTTGCACTTCATCCTGCAGAAGCACCACAGTGTTCACTGTGTCCTTATTCCCTTCACTGGCTTCTTCCAGCACACACTTCTGCTATGCTAATCCTTAGGAAATTCTCTCTCCACGGAAAAATTTCCCGTATTTTATTGCCACTCTTTCATCTTTTAATGTATGCAGTTCAGGCATTATCTTCTAGAGGAAAATTTCCCTGACCTCCTATTTGAACTTAGTTGTGTCTTCGGGTACTCTAAGTAAGATCCTGTACAGTTACATATATAAAAATACCGTCCATTTCCTTGTCATCTCCTTAAGTAGACTTAAATAGACTTCTAGCATCTCCCGTATAGGTATAGCACATAGCATGGCACAGTGCTCAGTATATACTTGGTGAAACCAACCCAATAGAAATGAAAGCTAGACTGTATCAGAGCTTGTCAAAGTGTGGTCCACCACTGTGTTCAGACTGTAAATAGTGTCCGATGCTCTGCAGTGAAATATGTACAGAACTTGAGAGTGAGAATTTAGAAATTTTGACTGCAATTTAATATTGTTGCAATATCTGAAGTCACGACTTTTCTCACTGAACAGGGTATAGACCAGTTTGACTACTGTCAAACTTATATGGTGAGTCATATGTGGCATGAGGTGCATAATAATCACACATGGAAAGAATACATGGCAACATTTTCAGGTTAGTCAATTGTAACCCCAAAAGGTATAGAAATATGAGAGAACATAAGCGTGTGTTTATTCTTATAACTTGTAATTTTTAATCATTATATTTTAATCAAATTATATTTATAATTTAAAAACAAATATATTATTTATATGTATTTCTAGTTAATATATTGTAAAATAAGCTTCATTGCATTATTTTTGGTCAAAAAAAAGCACTTCTCTAAATATGGCTATAGAAATAAATGACATGATGATGGCAGTGATTCCAAAGAAATAAAGACTGAAAGAATTTCTACTGCTTTTATTTGGGATTATGATTTGTCATATATTGAATTCCATTTTGTAGCCTTAACTGATGGTGGAGTATTGAAATCACCGTTGTTTATTAAATAGTATGTATAGGCTAATGGACTAAAGAAACTATTCCAAGTTAAGGGTTATTTACGTACGAATCATAAACCATAGGTTTAAAACCAAAAGGATTGTAGAAGAAAGACTATTAAATTCAGAAGCTTTCAGAAGCAGAGGTTTAATATTTCACATCTACATATTAGTGATTTTCAGTCTTTTTGTAAAGTAGCACTTTGGACTGATAAGAATAAGAAATCATACGCAACTGCTAAAGCACTGGTGAAAGGCTGAATCAAAGATGCTTTGTTAGAAAAATATTGGGAAACTGCAGAGAAGTAAGATTACGTATGAGTTTCCAGTGACATCAGAGTTTGATGTTTTCAGGAACTGGTTAATTCTATGGAAGGCCTAAGCATAGAGTAAACAAAACTAGCAGTGTATTTTTTTGAATTGCACTTGACAAATGGACATATTAACATAGCAATTCCTTTAGTATCTGTGCAATCTGAACATGATGGTGATATGAAGGAAGAATTTTTTTGATCTTCATTAATGACAATGAATGCTAACTCTGAAATGTGTAAAAGTAAGAAAAGTATGACAGATTACATTATCAGCAAATCTGGTTTGGGGTTTGTTTTGCACCAGAGTGTTGTTATGATGATGTGCCAGTTGTGACAGAAAAATGTTCCGGAGCAGATATCTAGATTAGGAGCTTTGGTTAGAAGGCAAGTAATGCACTGTCTTCATCAAGGAAGTCTTGCTATTAAAATAAAAAAAAATATGCACTAAGCAGTACCCTAGCAATGGAGTAAAACTTGTGAATTAGGTAGAGTCTAATGCATTAAAATAGAGATTATTCTCCTTATCGTGAGATAATATGGAAACTGATTGTAAAGTACTGTTACTGCACCCTGAGGTGAGAGGATGAAAGGGAGGAAATTCTGTCAAGAGAGTTTAAACTATGAAATACATCCTTTGTGTATCTGCAAGATAAGAAACAGTTGGGTCCCAAATGTTTAAAGATGGGAATTGGCACCCCGGAATTTCTTCTCTCTCTGTTTGTTTTTGTTTTTCGAATGATCTTAATACTTGCATGCATGCGAGGAAGGCATGCAACCTGTTTTTCAGTGGCTGATAAAATTGAAAAGCAAAAATAAAAGTTAGAAGCTTGGAAAAGCATAGAGCTTCTATAGATTATAACAGATATCATGAAACAACAATTATCAATAAAGTGGGAGATGATCTTGATATTGCACATCTGTGACAAACTATCACCAAACGTCTTACAAATTTAATAGAATGTTACTTTGTGATTCTAAAAATAGAAAAATCAAAATTGTAGTTCATATGCCTTTATTTCTTTCATTATTCTAGTAATTTATTTTTATAATATTTTATGAGTATAATTATAAATAAATCACCAACAGAAAACAGTTCAATCACCGCAGATCATGTGAGAACTGCTCTATAGCTGTGATTCTCAGACTTGAATGTGGGGGCTTCCCTGGTGGCGCATTGGTTAAGAAGCCGCCTGCAAATTCAGGGGACACCGGTTCGAGCCCTGGTCTGGGAAGATCCCACATGCCGCGGAGCAACTAAGCCCGTGCGCCACAACTACTGAGCCTGCGCTCTAGAGCCTGTGAGCCACAACTGCTGAGCCTGCGTGCCACAACTACTGAAGCCCGCACGCCTAGAGCCCGTGCTCCACAACAAGAAAAGCCACTGTGATGAGAAGCCCGCCCACCACAGTGAAGAGTAGCCCCCTATTCCCACAACTAGAGAAAGCCTGTGCGCAGCAACAAAGACCCAGTGCAGCCAAAAATAAATAAATAAATATTTTTAAAAATTAAAAAAAAAGCAAACTTGAATGTGCATTTGAATCACCTCAGGATCTTGTTAAAATCCAGATTCTGATTCACAGATCTCAGGTGCGGCCAGAGCATCTGTATTTCTAACCACTCCTCAGTGATGCTGCCGTCCTTGGTTGGGGACTACACTTCAAAAGGCAAGTTTCCAGATAATAGCTCTAGTCGTTCTTCAGAGAACATTTTTAGCTATTAAAGTCACTACACACTCTTGTTTTGTGGGAAAATGGCCTTTAATTTTTTTTTTTTTAACATCTTTCTTGGAGTATAATTGCTTTACAATGGTGTGTTAGTTTCTACTTTATAACAAAGTGAATCAGCTATACATATACATATATCCCCATATCCCCTCCCTCTTGCGTCTCCCTCCCACCCTCCCTATCCCACCCCTCTAGGTGGTCACAAAGCACTGAGCTGATCTCCCTGTGCTATGTGGCTGCTTCCCACTAGCTATCTATCTTACATTTGGCCTTTAAGTTTTGATAAAGCATTTAAAGAGTAATAGAAGTACATCGGAAGCTCATAGGGACGAGACAATTTCTCCGCAGCGACCACTGCGCCTGGTGGGCAGTGCCTCTGGTCTGAGTGGTAAGTAAACTCAAAGCTTGCTCAAAAGAAAAAGGAGGTCAGGGGAACTTTGCAATCTATCAGTGGCAGTTCCCTGGGAACTTAGCCATACTGTTTTTTTTTTTTTGCGGTACGCGGGCCTCTCACTGCTGTGGCCTCTCCCGCCGCGGAGCACAGGCTCCGGACGCGCAGGCTCAGCGGCCATGGCTCACGAGCCCAGCAGCTCCGCGGCACGTGGGATCTTCCCGGACCGGGGCACGAACCTGCGTTCCCTGCATCGGCAGGCGGACCCCCAACCACTGCGCCACCAGGGAAGCCCAAGCCATATTGTTTTTAAGTGAAGATAAGTCAAGCTCTTTAATAGTACATTGTCCCTGATTTTTTGATGTGGCTCAAGTCATTGGATAGAAGTCCCTCCACTCTGCATTTCCACTGAAGGCAAACTGGACACTGGTTTTTCTATAGACTCATCAGTATAAGTATTGGTGCAAAATGTAGAAATTTAAGGCTCTGATGTGTTACTCACTTTTGGAGACTAAAGTATAATAAAAGCCAGAAACAATGCTTTCTTCACGAATAGTAGTACCTTCTAATGAGTATGGGTGAGACTATGATGTTGAACTAACATAAATTTGTCCCTTTAGTTCTAGGTAGTTTGCAGGCTAAGTGATGTCTGTATTAAGTATGTTCAGTTAAATATAAAAATACAACCAAGAGCCTTTGAAAGGAAATGAAAGTGGAAGTCCACAAAGTCTGCAAATCAAGAGTTTTAAAACGAGTGTTGATTTGTCAACAGCACAATGCACTTAAGCAGAAAACTATGTGGAATGTTCATGGCTTTGAATATAAACAAATAAATAAATGCAAATATAAAAATTATCCTAGCGGGCTTCCCTGGTGGCGCAGTGGTTGAGAGTCCGCCTGCCGATGCAGGGGACACGGGTTCGTGCCCCGGTTCGGGAGAATCCCACGTGCCGCGGAGCGGCTAGCGGCTAGGCCCGTGAGCCATGGACGCTGAGCCTGCGCGTCCGGAGCCTGTGCTCCGCAGCGGGAGAGGCCACAGCAGTGAGAGGCACATGTACCGCAAAAAAAAAAAAAAAAAAGAAAAAAAATTATCCTAGCATAGTTTCATTCTGATTCTTCCAAAGAAGTACATTTTCGCAGTGTTATGACAATTTCTGTAAGTTATCTTGTTCTATAAAACATATCCATATCATTCTACGCTTAAACTGATTTCCGATAGTGTTTATTATAGAAAGAACACTGAGATGGCAAACCCCAGACAAATATCATACATGCAGAAAAAAATCATTAAAATTTAAAAAATCTCATTTAGACTATTTGAAGAAAATTTGATACCATGAAGTAAAAAAGCTTTTCTTCTTAATTATCTTTCCCAAAGAGCTTTCTTTGTATACAAATGTGATATACATCATAAAGCTAAACTTAAATGGTCATAAGAATGAATTGTGCCACATTACAATAATTATCAACTCTCAAAGCAAATTTAAGCATAAATTATGGCATGAAAATTCACATGTCTGCCTAAGTATCGAAAAATGTACTTGATTTATAGAACTTATATATTCTCATTTGAAGAGAATTTCTAAAATAATAATGATAAAGAACTTCTAGACCTCTTTTTATCTGCTGACTGTAAAGCACATCAAGAATACCCATTCAACAATGCAACACTTAATAAAATTTCCAAGATGGACACATGGCTTTATTTTTCCAGCTCTCTCAAAATGTCATTTGAAGTTTTCTATTTTTTTCCCCAAAATGTTTAAGATGAAATCCTTTTTTTACTCTACATCATTTCCTATTTTTTCCAATGACAGTAAAATCTGATTATTAGCAAAATGATAGAGTGCTTTCTGACAACCAGCTGTCACAGAGTCACGCTGGGAATTAGAGAAAAGGACGAGTTAGCAAGTAAAGAAAATAAAACAACCAACCTCTAACTCATGTCAGATATATTCACAGGATGTTTTGAAATAGCAGAGGCCAGAACAAAATTGGATTGTAACAGATGAAGAGAATATCTTTTAAAACTTTTACTTTCATAATGACCTGAAGTGATTTACAAAGCAAAATCCAGAAATATTACATTAACGATGATCTAGGATTTAAAAATCTCTAAAGAGAAGAATAATTTGTTAGATTGAGTGAATAATCACAGCAGGTTACTTTCAAATAACCAACTATACACTTCCTTTATATATGTTTGTGCTCTCATATAATTAATCTCATCCCTTGTTTCTAAATAGCCTGTAGGTATTTTCGTGATTTAATATTAAAATATGACTTCCAGAGATCTCTGTTTTTATCAGAATTTATTCTTAACTTCTGAAAAGAATTGCTTTTATTTACAGTTATCCAGTGCAGGTAGCTGTGCCTATATGAATTTCTATCTGTTGGGATCCACTGTTGGATTCTTAAGTTGTTGCAAATGCAATCATTTTTAAAGAAAATGTTGGGATATCTTTGTAAGAATGCCCCTCTATGGTGACAAAGCTTATTGATGTTTTCCTTTGACATTTTTTCCAATCTGACCTTAAAATCTCCAGTCTTATTAACTTAATGCTTTGGGTGTTGTAATGGCCATGAAAAAGACAGTAGAGGAAAAGACCACCATGCATAATTAAGATAGATAATAGCAGAGAAAAAATAAGTGTCTCCTACAAACTTTGAATATGCCAACAAACATTTTATTCACCAGTTAACTGATCCCTCATGTATTTCTAAAAGTGGAACTGAGGTTAATTGAGAATGGGCTTTTAGATACAAATTTTATGAAAATGATTCTTAAGCTCCAATTGTCTGCTAATTTCATGATTTTGGGTAGTATTTGTGCCAAATTGGGGATAATTTAAGTCTACCCTTTATGAGTATTTGCTATTAAACAAGTACTCAGTGAGTAAATTGGTCCAACATTACTATGCATTGTGATTTTTCTTCACGATTTATTCTTTTAAAGCTACTGTGCTATGTACACTTATTTTGAATGAAATAATAAACATGTATAGGCCTTCCATTTACACAGGCTGCCTTAATTCGAGACTTGATATCCATCCATGGTAAACATTTACATTGTTAAATAGGGCTCCCCCAACACTGAGGGGCAAGGACAAGAATAAAATTTTATATTAGACATCTACCATATGTCTAAATATTTAAAAGTTATAAACTGAGGTATCAGATTTTAAAATTGTTCAACCCTCGTACTCCATCAAATATACTTTTAAACCAAAAGAATTTGTGCAAAGCTATAATTTTTTATATATTGAAAGTTGAGATGATATCAAAGAAAACGGAATTATTATTGCACATGTTTGGGTATGCTGTTTATGAACCAGATATATTTGATGACTAATAATATAAATACATTAGTTATTTATTTTAGCACATTTCTGCTCTAATTTTCCTGATATTAACAACATTTTTACATTTTTTTTTGTGTTGGCAGTCATGCTCTAAAGCATTAAAAGTAGACCCACTGAATACATTTTTATCAAGATGTAAATTAAGTGTGTAATACTAAAAGTAGTTTTCATGTTTTCAAGAAGGTGTATTTTTTCTAAAATATTAAATTTATCTCCTAACAGTAAAGACAAATGCAAATTTTGATTTTCATACACCAAATGTTGCAGTAAAATTATTAAAATATTAAAAATATATTTTAAAAATTTATTTTAAAAAATTAATTGAAATTTGTTAACTATTTTTTGTTAAAATATTATTTTAACATTCAGTATCCATCTGGTTGTCATTGTAAATTGTCAGGATCATGTCTTAGGCATGTTACTTCACCACATATATACAAATTTAAGGGTAATAGGAATTGTTTAATACTGCAAAATGTTCATTAGTCACCACATGGAACTTTTGTGTATCCAAGGTAATCTATGAGTACCTTCAGAACCACAGATTGGGACACAGAGAAGCCTAAAAATGGATGCTCCCAGAGCTACTGGAAAATCGTATTTCATTATGCAAAAATCTATCGCATTCATAGTGTCTGAGAGGAAGGATTTGGTTAATTCATTTGTCTTTTTTCTTACTTAATGTGTTTGCTTCCCAAATCGTCTCTGCACTTCGAAGCAGCGTCCATCTCCAGTGCCTGCAATGACACATCTCACAGATTTTTGAGCACTATGGACTTCTGTTTTGAGGGTATAGGGCATAAGATGGGATAAAGTGTTTTGCTGGGGCTCGAATGGTGGCTGGTCAGGAAAGGAGTTCTTTAGGGTTCCAGGTGTAGCTCAGGTGCTGGAACTGAGCTCTGCCTCCTGAGTGACATAGGCACTCATGTTTCCTTTAATGCAGCTTTTTTTTTTTTCTGTTTGTGATACGCAGAATTTTTAAAAATATAGGGCCCAAGACAGGGGCTCTTCCTGTCCAGGTTCCAGGGCAGTTTTGTTTTTGTTTTGTTTTGTTTTTCCCAAGTATGACACAGAGGGCCTCAGAAATCAGTTTGGGAACTCAGCATACAATCATATTCAGTCAAGGATGTATGTATGCATGTGGCTGATTCACTTTGTTGTGCGACAGAGGCTAGTGCAGTATTGTGAAGCAGTTGTAGTCCAATCAAGGTATATTAAACAAAAACAAAAAAAAGGCACTTTAATGATGGAAAATTTCAAACTTAAATTTGGATTTATTTAAAGGAAGAAAAGAAACTTCATAGGTATATATTATATGATTTACATTTGTGTAAAGTATAATTTATGTTTTGGAGTTTTGTGTGGTTTGTGCATAGAACATGGACATTTACAATTAATATTTGTAGATCAATACCAGTCACCTTTCCATTAGAGATTACCTAATGTCGCCTTGAGAAAATTCTCCAGAAAGAATTCCGTGTGCTTTGCAAACAATTTTGTAAAACCATGTTTTATTATTTATACTTAATGTGATGTTAATTATATCTATGAATTATAATTCTGTCAAGGAAAAAACATATTTTTATATAAAAGACAGAAAAAGCAAAAAGAAAAAGAAAAAGAAAAAGGGAGAGAGAGACATGCTATCCATCCAAATGGCAAAAGTCTGGCAACTGGCAACTTATAATATAAATCTGTCAAATATGTCCTGCTGCTTTATAGTGTGGCCACCTGCCAAATAGCTCTGCATTGCATCCTCAATAGGTTTGACAAGAGGAAGTGGAAAGGGACTCAGCTATAATGCTATGGCTCAATTAATAAACACTTGTTCAGAAAATTTTTAATTGTTTAAATTGAGTATACAGTCTGGTAGAATGTGCAGGTTTGTAGCTTGATAGGAACAAAGCTAATTCTGCTTAGATATTTTAGAATACCTCTTTTAAGGACATCTCTTATTTATTAATTACATGTTTAGGATCCCTATTTTAGATAAAGGGCAAATAAAGTACAAGTCCTCGAGGGCTGAATTGATAATAAGTGGAGCAAAAGCATGAACTCTTCCCCTGTTCCACATTTGAAAGTTTATGATCTGGGGTTTAAACCAAATGAATTTCTCAGGAGTAATGCTTCCATCAGAGTCTAGAGCTCCCATTCTTAAATCACTTACATATAAGGTTATCTAAATGTCTGAAGTAAAACATATCACTGTGGTGGTTTGTTTTTTTTTTATATTCATAAGTTAAGAGACAGCCTAAGTGAGGTGAATAAAAGCTTTACAGAATTGGGCATTTGGAGCAAAGAAACAAGAGAAATTATACATATAAAGTATCCAAGAGACATATATAGGACAATATAAATGCTTAACCTAGAATCATCGCATATTTGTGATGGATGTTACCTTAGAGATGATCGAATCCAATTCTTAATTTTAGATATGAAGTAAATGAGGGCTCAGTGATTCTAGTCTAGTGCTATACTCTTAGTGCAGTTCATTGATGTTCATTAGAATCATCTAGAGAGCATGTTAAAAAGCTGATTTAGAGTACCAGTGACTCAAGTGTTTGGAATGGAGTAGCAGAAAACCTTATTTTCAACAGATGTCGTAGGTGATTCTCAGG
Organism: Globicephala melas; assembly: GCF_963455315.2. NCBI lineage: Eukaryota > Metazoa > Chordata > Mammalia > Artiodactyla > Delphinidae > Globicephala > Globicephala melas. The sequence continues at coordinate 42,970,154 of NC_083327.1, read as the reverse complement.
CATGTTGTCCATGGACCTCACTTTTGGAAACCCTTTAGGACCCCATATATCTCCTCTGCATAGAAGATAGTACTGAAGGTCATGCAGGCTAGGAGGAAAATGGCTGATGAGTAACATGATAGAAATGCAAGAAAATAAGAATTATTAAGGTTTCTCAACTGCCACAACCCTGGGAAATAGGAGTGAAGAGCAGTAACTCCAAATATGACACCGGTGTTTTCATTTTGACACTCGAGCTGGGACAATTCCGTTTCCAGTTTGTGCCCAGGGAATGTGCCCATCATTCCCTATTCTCTCCTTTATTTACCACTTTGTATGTGTGTTTGTGTGTGTTAATATCTGTCTGTCTAACACCATGAACTCCTTTGAAGGAAGGAACTATCTTACTTTTTTACCTGCTCTCTACCTCTCTTTCCTCACTTCTAGAACTGTTCCCATAAGGGTGTTGCATACGTAAAGTACCCTGGCAAAAACATGCTACCAGAATTTGTCTCTGAGTGTCTTGTTATCAAAAAATCTTAATATATCCAAGTATCAGATAGCTTTCACGTTGGAATTTTGCACAACTAAATATACCCATATTCTGCTGGTCTGGGAAGATAGTTCTAAAAGCAAGGGAAGACATCAATACTTGGGAAGACATCAATGAGTGCTGAGGTAGATGAGCAAAGCTGGAATTACCTATAGCTGGAGTAAATGCTTCCAGGTAGGACCTGAGGGCAACTAGTGAGGGTGTCTGTCGAAATGTGTAGCATCTAGCATATTTATTAACGCCTCAAGTTTATTACTTTGAGTTAAGGCAGTTCCCTTGTTAAAAATCCAAATAGTTCCGGGAAAGAGAATTTATTAAGTCATATTAGTGTCACCAGGGATAACAAGTTGCCTGTTAGTTCATCAATAGTATGCCAAATAATGAATGAATAAACAAACAAATGTTTGCTGAGGGCAACTGAATTTACCCAATTTATGGAAGACTGAGGATTAAATCCAGCAGGCTGGTAAATTCTTTTGACTCCATGCCAGTAGCCTTAGGGAGTAAATGTCTCAAGATGGGGGAGTGGAGGAGGGGCTTATAGAGGAGTGGGTATGCTGCCCTTAGCACTTTTTTCTGCTCACAAAGAATTAATGGCATTTACCCAGTTAAGGATATAGATAAATGGATGAAGTCAGTTTGGGCTCATCTTATGTACATTATCTGTAGCAAAATGTCACCCACATAACAGGCACCTGCATAGTGCTTCCATGGCTTTTAGTAGGAGGCTTAGGTGAGTGTAATTAATGGGGATGGGTTGGTATCAATGAAAACAACTTTGCATTCATTTAAATATTTGCTGCTGTAATTTATTTTTAACACCACATCCCTAGATGCTAACCTAGGGATGTTGTGTTAACTTACTAGTATTTTTTTGTGGGGTAGCAGAGAGGGGCATTGAGAGCAGCTATGTTTACATTTTCCTTTTTGTAAAAGTACTCCAATGATGGAATGACCAGACCTCAGTAAGTGATCTTTCTAATTGGTTACCAACAAAAATAAATTCTTCATATATGAAATATGGGTAATGATACAGCCCTATAGTGTTCTTGAGAGAATTAAATAAGGCAGTATCTGTAATATTAGCACAGTTCTTGGCTCAAAGTTAGGGCTTAATTAATGGTCCTTATGGTTGCAATATATGTGTGTTGTTAAGATTAAGCAATAGCAAAACAATAGTGGTTGCCCACATTCCCATGATGCTTTATTGAGTTCTTTAGACAATGAAGAAAACATGATTAGGATTCTCTATATGAACAAAATTCTTAGCATTTTCAAATATGTGGGTAATTGAAATGTTTGCATTTGAAGCAAACAAAGAATAGAACAAACAGGTATTTGTGTATTTTAATAAAGTGTTACCTAATTAGTAGCCATACCGGGAAAGTTGAAGGCTAGATAACAAATTCAAGTGGCCTAATCATATGGTCATCTCGGTAAATGCAGAAAAAGCATTCGATAAAATTCAATGTCCATTTATGATAAAGACTCTCAACATAGTGGGTATAGGGGGAACATACCTGAACATAATGAAGGCAATATATGACAAACTCACAGCTAATATACTAAACTGTGAAAAGCTAAAAGCTTTTCCTCTAAGATCATGAACAAGGCAAGGATGCCCATTCTTGCTACTTTTATTCAACATGTTATTCAGCATCCTAGCCACAGAAATCAGACAAGAAAAAGTGATAACAGACATCCAAATAGGAAAAGAAGTAAAACTGTTAGTATTTGTAGATGACATAAGACTATATATATAAAACCCTAAAGATGCCACAAAAAACTATTACAGCCAGTAAATGAATTCAGTAAAGTTGCAGCATACAAAAATCAATAAAGAGAAATTCTTTGCATTTATATACATGAATAAATATAAAGATACACACACACACACACACACACACACACACAATGGAATATTACTCAGCCATAAAAAAGAAAGAAATCTTTCCATTTGTGACAACATGGGTGGACCTAGAGGGTATTATGCTGAAATAAGTCAGAGAAAGACAGATATCATCTGATTTCACTTATATGTGGAATCTAAAAAACAAAAGAATGAACAACAAAAAAAAACTGAAATAGACTCAGATGCAGAAAACAAACTGGTGGTCACCACAGGGGTAAGAGGTGGTGGGTCTGGCAAAAGAGGTGAAGGGGATTCAGAGGTACTCAGTTATAAAATAATAAGCCACAGGGATGTAAGGTACAGCATAGGGAATATAGTCAATAATATTGGGATAACTTCGCATGGTGACTTATGGTTACTAGACTTATCCAAGTGATCAGTTCTTAATGTATGTAAGTGTTGAACCACTCTGTTGTACACTTGAAACTAATAATACTGTATGTCAACTATACCACAATAAAAAAAATTTAAAAAAAGAATTCCAAACAGCTTTCAGGTGGAATTACATCTTTTTTTTTTTTTTTTTTACAATTTGAACTTAAAAAAATATTGAAATATAGTTGATTTACAATGTTGTGTTAGGTTCAGCTGTATGGCAAAGTGATTCACTTATATATATATATTCTATATATATTCTTTTTTATAATTCTCTTCCATTATAGTTTATTACAAGATACTGAGTGTAGTTCCCTGTGCTATACAGTAGGTCCTTGTTGGTTATCTATTTTATATATAGTAGTGTGTATATTTTAATCCCAAACTCCTAATTTATCCCTTTGCCCCACTTTGATAACCATAAGTTTGTTTTCTATGTCTGTGAGTCTATTTCTATTTTGCAAATAAGTTTAATTAGTATCATTGTTTTTAGGTTCTACATATAAGTGATATCATATGGTATTTGTCTGGGGCTTACTTTACTTAGTATGATAATCTCTAGGTCCATCCATGTTGCTGCAAATGGCATTATTTCATTCTTTTTTTATGGCTGAGTAGTATTTCATTGTCTATATATTTGTATACAATACATATACATACATATACATACCGTATATATATGCCACATCTTTATCCATTCATTTGTCTATGGACATTTAGGTTGATTCCATATCTTGGCTATTGTAAATAGTGCTGCTATGAACATTGGGGTGCGTGTATATTTTCGAATTATGTTTTTCTTCAGATATATGCCCAGGAGTCGGATTTCGGGAGCATATGGTAGCTCTATTTTAGTTTTTAAAGGAACCTTCATACTGTTTTACATAGTGGCTGCACCAATTTACATTCCCACGAAGAGTGTACTAGAGTTCCTTTAAAGTCCACTGGTCATTAGCTGAACCTGAACTCTTCTTTTGGCAGGCAATGAAAACATTTTCTGTTCATCTTTAGGACTTGTAATATATAAATTGTCACCCATAATCTAGATACTTGAAATTAAAAAGTTAAACTATTTTTAGATAAAGAAATAGTTAAAATTATTATGCAAACAAAAAGAATTATATAAATCTTACTTTTAGCTGAGTTTGGTTTTTCTCCTCTGTAATTAGTAATTAGACATTTTTCAGACAGATCTCATAAATACACTTACTCTTTACCATAAACATATACACGGAAAATCATTATTGTGTAATTACTGAAGCTGGGAAATTTTTGTACTGAATTTGCTATAGTGGGAAGCACTCTGAGTTCGGGATCACAAGGCCTGTGTTTTATTAGCATTCTACATCTTATACAGTTACCAAACCAGGTTCATTTGCCCAAAGCACAGCAAGTCAAACGCAGAGACGCAGAGGTTTACAGCAAAGAAAGGGGTTGTTCACAAGGCAGCCAAGCTAGGAGAGGAAAGAACAAGTCTCAAATCTACCTCCCTGAAGGCCAGGGGCCTGAGATGTTTATGGGATGAAGCTGAGGTACTGGGAGCGAGAGTGGGGAAAGATAATTGGAGAAAAGAAAAAGGTGGGCAACTGTTCTGCGCAAACGCACAACTAAGCTCCTGGCTTCTTCAAGGTACGCATGCTCAGAAAATGGCAGCGTTGGCCTACTCTGAGGGTGGGGTTTTGGCCATCTGAGGTCAAAATGTCACCAAGTGGACAATTGTGCATGCCCAGATGGAGGGTCGGTAGACTTAACCAGTTGTAATGGCTGGTGCTCGAACAGGATGCTGCCAGCTCCACGTTCCTAAAAAACAAGTTGGGCAAACACCTTATTGCTTAGGCTGCATGATGCTTGGAGGATGCATGCAAGTTTTTTATAAAGACAGTTAAAGCGTGCTTGAGTGAAGGCTGGTTACAGGTGTAATGGATCTAACTGACGATTAACTTCGGTTTCAATAGGAGAAGATACCAGGTAAGTTTCTTGCACTGAGACTCAATATTCTTATGTTAGAAATGAAATCTTTGGTTCCTTTGTACTTTGCAGAGTCAGATAATATCACAGATGTGGAATGCTCTGAAAAAGCTGTGAAGCGTAGTAAAAAGGGAAGTTTACACGAGTGTTGCTATGCCCTTGCTCAGCTCCTGCTGTGCCAACTATGTTCCAATGAAACCTAACTAGGCAGAGTCATGGTTACCTAATTTTCAGGAATTGACTTCCCCAAGCCTAGCAAACATGACACAAAACACAATGCATATTGGGACCGTCTTGCTTTGCATTTCACTGAGCAGAACATGATTTGGTCCACAGGCTAATTGCCATCTTCTTGACATATCAAAATCTGGCCAAGCCCATGAGGCCTGTATGTTCCAGCCACAATTATCTCATTTTCTCTGAATTCTCTTCATAGTACTTCGTGCAACTTGAGGACTAAATTGTTTATCCATTGCTTTCTATCCAAGCAAACTTTGGATCCTAAGGGTAAAGTGCATATCTGATGTATGCTTTTACGCCCAACAGAATCTAGAAGAGCAGTTGGCACAGAGTAGAGAGTAGGTGGTGGGTGAGCAGGCATTTCTTTCTTTCTTTCTTTTTTTTTTTTTTTTTTTGCGGTACGTGGGCCTCTCACTACTGTGGCCTCTTCCGTTGTGGAGCACAGGCTCCGGACGTGCAGGCTCAGCGGCCATGGCTCAAGGGCCCAGCCGCTCCGCGGCATGTGGGATCTTCCGGGACTGGGGCACGAACCCGTGTCCCCTGCATCGGCAGGCGGACTCTCAACCACTGCGCCACCAGGGAAGCCCCAGCCTACAACTTTTGATAGCAGCTAGAGAAGCACGGGAACGTTGGGGCAGTTAGAAGACAGGAGATGAGCCAAAGGTAAATTGAAAAACTAAGTTTAAACAAGGAGAGGGAACTCTACTCAATATTTTGTAATAACCTATAAGGGAAAAGAATCTGAAAAAAAATAGATACATATGTATGTATGACTGAATCACTTTGCTGTACACCTGAAACTAACACAACATTGTATATCAACTATACTTCAATAAAACATTTTTTAAAAAAGTAGGTTTAGACATGATGAATATGAGACAACTGAAATGAAGGATTAATTCAAATCCACAGGTCAAATTCAATATAATAGGAGATCTTTTTCACAAAGAAATAATGTATAATTTTATTAAACTACAATTTAAATCAGTTGTCCAACGATCATGTATCAAAGATGCAGTAAGATGTGAAAAGGATGAAGGGAAGGGAACTATTATTTCACGTGCCTATTATGTGTCAGGGTCTGGAAGAATGCTTTATATAAACTCCAGTTTATGAGAAAGGATGTGGTTTTCTGTTAAGCTATAGATAGTGCCAGGGTGAAAGCAACTCTAATGATGATACTTGGATTAAGAAAGATGGGACAATTCTGGGATTTAAATGTGGTGTTTTTCCTCCCTCAATATTAGGAGTTATAATGGAGGACAAAATATCTGCCAATGCTTATTAAAAGAAAGCCTGAGAGTGCTGAAAAGAATAGTTAGTGACAGATACCAGGAAATATTTTCTATGATATTATTGTAAGATTTGCACGGCATGTGCATGATCTCTGCAATTCATAAGCAGACAGAGAAATCATGCTGGGTTCTTTGACTTTCTATCAAGCTCATCAAAGAAAGCAGAACAAAATGAATTGCAAAGACATACATTTGAGGAGAAGTGTTTGAACATATATGAGAAAACAAAATGAAAGGGAAGTTAATAGGCATGATTTTTTTTTTAAGGAGGGGAAAGTCAAATAAATAGTCTTTTGTTTTACTTCGAAAAATTTGAATTCTAATGGACCTTAGACTACATATCACCTTTTGGGAGCTATTAGTTTTTGTATGGAGTGGTCGATAGAATGACATTTTATTGAATCTATTGAATCTAGATGAGAATAGGCCAAAACTGTAATTGTTTTCAGAAGTTTGAAGTCACCAAAAACATATTTCAGTAGAGAATGTAAAAGAAAAATTATGTTTAACCACGGGAAAAAAGATACAGAAGTGACATTTTGAAAGAGAATGAGGTGTCATTAAAAGTTATTTCATGATAAAGGAAAATTCCATTGGTTTGATTTTTTTTTTCATCTTTATTGGAGTATAATTGCTTTACAATGGTGTGTTAGTTTCTGCTTTATAACAAAGTGAATCAGTTATACATATACATATGTCCCCATATCTCTTCCCTCTTGTGTCTCCCTCCTTCCCACCCTCCCCATCCCACTCCTCCAGGCGGTCACAAAGCACCGAGCTGATCTCCCTGTGCTATGCGGCTGCTTCCCACTACCTATCTACCTTATGTTTGGTAGTGTATATATGTCCATGCCTCTCTCACGCTTTGTCACAGCTTACCCTTCTCCCTCCCCATATCCGCAAGTCCATTCTCTAGAAGGTCTGTGTCTTTATTCCTGTCTTACCCCTGGGTTCTTCATGACATTTTTTTTTCTTAAATTCCATATATATGTGTTAGCATATGGTATTTGTCTTTCTCTTTCTGACTTACTTCATTCTGTATGACAGACTCTAGGTATGTCCACCTCATTACAAATAGCTCAATTTCATTTTTTATGGCTGAGTAATATTCCATTGTATATAGGTGCCACATCTTCTTTATCCATTCATCCGATGATGGACACTTAGGTTGTTTCCATCTCCGGGCTATTGTAAATAGAGCTGCATTGAACATTTTGGTACATGACTCTTTTTGAATTATGGTTTTCTCAGGGTATATGCCCAGTAGTGGGATTGCTGGGTCACATGGTAGTTCTATTTGTAGTTTTTAAGGAACCTCCATACTGTTCTCCACAGTGGCTGTATCAATTTACATTCCCACCAACAGTGCAAGAGTGTTCCCTTTTCTCCACACCCTCTCCAGCATTTATTGTTTCTAGATTTTTTGGTGATGGCCATTCTGACTGGTGTGAGATGATATCTCATTGTAGTTTTCATTTGCATTTCTCTAATGATTAATGATGTTGAGCATTCTTTCATGTGTTTGTTGGCAGTCTGTATATCTTCTTTGGAGAAATGTCTATTTAGGTCTTCTGCCCATTTTTGGATTGGGTTGTTTGTTTTTTTGTTATTGAGCTGCATGAGCTGCTTATAAACTTTGGAGATTAACCCTTTGTCAGTTGCTTCATTTGCAAATATTTTCTCCCATTCTGAGGGTTGTCTTTTGGTCTTGTTTATGGTTTCCTTTGCTGTGCAAAAGCTTTGACGTTTCATTAGGTCCCATTTGTTTATTTTTGTTTTTATATCTATTTCTCTAGAAGGTGGGTCAAAAAGGATCTTGCTGTGATTTATGTCATAGAGCGTTCTGCCTATGTTTTCCTCTAAGAGTTTGATAGTTTCTGGCCTGACATTTAGGTCTTTAACCCATTTTGAGCTTTTTTTTTTTTTTTTTAAAATATTGACATGTTGTGAATTATTTATTTATTTTTGGCTGTGTTGGGTCTTCGTTTCTGTGCGAGGGCTTTCTCTAGTTGTGGCAAGAGGGGGCCACTCTTCATCGCGGTGCGTGGGCCCCTCACTATCGCAGCCTCTCTTGTTGCGGATCACAGGCTCCAGACGCGCAGGCTCAGTAATTGTTGCTCATGGGCCCAGTTGCTCCGCGGCATGTGGGATCTTCCCAGACCAGGGCTCGAACCTGTGTCCCCTGCATTAGCAGGCAGATTCTCAACCACTGCGCCACCAGGGAAGCCCTGAGCTTATTTTTGTGTATGGCGTTAGGGAGTGATCTAATCTCATACTTTTACATGTACCTGTCCAGTTTTCCCAGCACCACTTATTGAAGAGGCTGTCCTTTCTCCACTGTACATTCCTGCTTCCTTTATCAAAGATAAGGTGACCATATGTGCGTGGGTTTATCTCTGGGCTTTCTATCCTGTTCCATTGATCTATCTTTCTGTTTTTGTGCCAGTACCATACTGTCTTGATTACTGTAGCTTTATAGTATAGTCTGAAGTCAGGGAGCCTGATTCCTCCAGCTCTGTTTTTCGTTCTCAAGATTGCTTTGGCTATTCGGGGTCCTTTGTGTTTCCAAACTGTGATATTTTTTGTTCTAGTTCTGTGAAAAATGCCAGTGATAGTTTGATAGGGATTGCATTGAATCTGTAGATTGCTTTGGGTAGTAGAGTCATTTTCACAATGTTGATTCTTCCAATCCAAGAACACGGTATATCTTTCCATCTATTTGTATCATCTTTAATTTCTTTCATCAGTGTCTTATAATTTTCTGCATACAGGTCTTTTGTCTCCTTAGGTAGGTTTATTCCTAGATATTTTATTCTTTTTGTTGCAATGGTAAATGGGAGTGTTTTCTTGATTTCACTTTCAGATTTTTCATCATTAGTGTATAGGAATGCAAGAGATTTCTGTGCATTAATTTTGTATCCTGCTACTTTACCAAATTCATTGATTAGCTCTAGTAGTTTTCTGGTAGCATCTTTAGGATTCTCTATGTATAGTATCATGTAATATGCAAACAGTGACAGCTTTACTTCTTCTTTTCTGATTTGGATTCCTTTTATTTCCTTTTCTTCTCTGATTTCTGTGGGTAAAACTTCCAAAACTATGTTGAATAAGAGTGGTGAGAGGGGCAACCTTGTCTTGTTCGTGATCTTAGTGGAAATGGTTTCAGTTTTTCACCATTGAGGACAATGTTGGCTGTGGGTTTGTCATATATGGCCTTTATTATGTTGAGGAAAGTTCCCTCTATGCCTACTTTCTGCAGGGTTTTTATCATAAATGGGTGTTGAATTTTGTTGAAAGCTTTCTCTGCATCTACTGAGATGATCATATGGTTTTTCTCCTTCAATTTGTTAATATGGTGTATCACGTTGATTGATTTGCGTATATTGAAGAATCCTTGCATTCCTGGAATAAACCCCACTTGATCATGGTGTATGATCCGTTTAATGTGCTGCTGGATTATGTTTGCTAGTATTTTGTTGAGGAATTTTGCATCTATGTTCATCAGTGATATTGGCCTGTAGTTTTCTTTCTTTGTGACATCCTTGTCTGGTTTTGGTATCAGGGTGATGGTGGCCTCGTAGAATGAGTTTGGGAGTGTTCCTCCCTCTGCTATATTTTGGAAGAGTTTGAGAAGGATAGGTGTTAGCTCTTCTCTAAATGTTTGATAGAATTCACCTGTGAAGCCATCTGGTCCTGGGCTTTTGCTTGTTGGAAGATTTTAAATCACCGTTTCAATTTCAGTGCTTGTGATTGGTCTGTTCATATTTTCTATTTCTTCCTGATTCAGTCTTGGCAGGTTGTGCATTTCTAAGAATTTGTCCATTTCTTCCAGATTATCCATTTTATTGGCATAGAGTTGCCTGTAGTAATCTCTCATGATCTTTTGTATTTCTGCAGTGTCAGTTGTTACTTCTCCTTTTTCATTTCTAATTCTATTGATTTGAGTCTTCTCCCTTTTTTTCTTGATGAGTCTGGCTAATGTTTTATCAATTTTGTTTATCTTCTCAAAGAACCAGCTTTTAGTTTTATTGATCTTTGCTATCGTTTCCTTCATTTCTTTTTCATTTACTTCTGATCTGATTTTTATGATTTCTTTCCTTCTGCTAACTTTGTGTTTTTTTTGTTCTTCTTTCTCTAATTGCTTGAGGTGCAAGGTTAGGTTGTTTATTCGAGATGTTTCCTGTTTCTTAAGGTAGGATTGTATTGCTATAAACTTCCCTCTTAGAACTGCTTTTGCTGCATCCCATAGGTTTTGGGTTGTTGTGTTTTTACTGTCATTTGTTTCTAGGTATTTTTTTATTTCCTCTTTGATTTCTTTAGTGATCACTTCGTTATTAAGTAGTGTATTGTTTAGCCTCCATGTGTTTGTATTTCTTACAGATATTTTCCTGTAATTGATATCTAGTCTCACAGCATTGTGGTCGGAAAAGATACTTGAAACAATTTCAATTTTCTTAAATTTACCAAGGCTTGATTTGTGACCCAAGATATGATCTATCCTGGAGAATGTTCCATGAGCATTTGAGAAAAATGTGTATTCTGTTGTTTTTGGATGGAATGTCCTATAAATATCAATTAAGTCCATCTTGTTTAATGTATCATTTAAAGCTTGTGTTTCCTTATTTCTATTCATTTTGGATGATCTGTCCATTGGTGAAAGTGGGGTGTTAAAGTCCCCTACTATGAATGTGTTACTGTCAATTTCCCCTTTTATGGCTGTTAGTATTTGCCTTATGTATTGAGGTGCTCCTGTGTTGGGTGCATAAATATTTACAATTGTTATATCTTCTTTGATCGATCCCTTGATCATTATGTAGTGTCCTTCTTTGTCTCTTCTAATAGTCTTTATTTTAAAGTTTATTTTGTCTTATATGAGAATTGCTACTCCAGTTTTCTTTTGGTTTACATTTGCATGAAATATCTTTTTCCATCCCCTTAGTTTCAGTCTGTATGTGTCTCTAGGTCTGAAGTGGGTCTCTTGTAGACAGCAAATATATGGGTCTTGTTTTTGTATCTATTCAGCCAATCTGTGTCTTTTGGTGGGAGCATTTAGTCCATTTACATTTAAGGTAATTATCGATATGTATGTTCCTATTCCCGTTTTCTTAATTGTTTTGGGTTTGTTATTGTAGGTCTTTTCCTTCTCTTGTGTTTCTTGTCTAGAGAAGTTCCTTTAGCAGTTGTTGTAAAGCTGGTTTGGTGGTGCTGAACTCTCTCAGCTTTTGCTTGTCTGTAAATGTTTTAATTTCTCCATCTAATCTGAATGAGATCCTTGCTGGGTAGAGTAAACCTGCTTGTAGGTTTTTCTCCTTCATCACTTTAAATATGTCCTGCCAGTCCCTTCTGGCTTGCAGAGTTTCTGCTGAAAGATCAGCTGTTAACCTCATGGGGATTCCCTTGTGTGTTATTTGTTGTTTTTCCCTTGCTGCTTTTAATATGCTTTCTTTGTATTTAATTTTTGACAGTTTGATTAATATGTGTCTTGGTGTATTTCTCCTTGGATTTATCCTGTATGGGACTCTCTGTGCTTCCTGGACTTGATTAACTATTTCCTTTCCCATATTAGGGAAGTTTTCAACTATAATCTCTTCAAATATTTTCTCAGTCCCTTTCTTTTTCTCTTCTTCTTCTGGAACCCCTATAATTCGAATGTTGGTGCGTTTAATGTTGTCCCAGAGGTCTCTGAGACTGTCCTCAGTTCTTTTCATTCTTTTTTCTTTATTCTGCTCTGCAGTAGTTATTTCCACTATTTTATCTTCCAGGTTACTTATCTGTTCTTCTGCCTCAGTTATTCTGCTATTGATCCCTTCTAGAGTATTTTTAATTTCATTTATTGTGTTGTTCATCATTGTTTGTTTCATCTTTAGTTCTTCTAGGTCCTTGTTAAATGTTTCTTGCATTTTCTGTATTCTATTTCCAAGATTTTGGATCATCTTTACTATCATTATTCTGAATTCTTTTTCAGGTAGACTGCCTATTTCCTCTTCATTTGTTAGGTCTGGTGGGTTTTTATCTTGCTCCTTCATCTGCTGTGTGTTTTTCATCTTCTCTTCTCAGTTTGCTTATCTTACTGTGTTTGGGGTCTCCTGTTTGCAGGCTGCAGGTTTGTAGTTCCCGTTGTTTTTGGTGTCTGTCCCCAGTGGCTAATGTTGGTTCAGTGGGTTGTGTAGGCTTCCTGGTGGAGGGGACTAGTGCCTGTGTTCTGGTGGATGAGGCTGGATCTTGTCTTTTTTGTGGGCAGGTCCATGTCTGGAGGTGTGTTTTCGGGTGTCTGTGGACTTATTATGATTTTAGGCAGCCTCTCTGCTAATGGGTGGGATTGTGTTCCTGTCTTCCCAGTTGTTTGGCATAGGATGTCCAGCACTGTAGCTTGCTGGTCGTTGAGTGAAGCTGGGTGCTGGTGTTAAGATGGAGATCTCTGGGAGATTTTCGCCGTTTGATATTATGTGGAGCTGGGAGGTCTCTTGTGGACCACTGTCCTGAAGTTGGCTCTTCCACCTCAGAGGCACAGCACTTACTCCTGGCTGCAACACCAAGAGCCTTTCATCCACATGGCTCAGAATAAAAGGGAGAAAAAGTAGAAAGAAAGAATTAGTAGAAGTAGAAAGAAAGAAAGAAAGAAGGGAGGGAGGGAGGGAGGAAGGAAGAAAGGAAGGAGGGAAGGAAGGAAAAAAGAAAGAATATAAAGTAAAATAAAATAAGATAAAATATAATAAAGTTATTAAAATAAAAAATAATTATTAAGAGAAAAAAAAGAAAAAAAATTAAAAAAAAAAGGACGGATAGAACCCTAGGACAAATGGTGGAAGCAAAGCTATACAGACAAAATGTCACACAGAAGCATACACATACACACTCACAAAAAGAGGAAAAGGGGAAAAAATCATAAATCTTGCTGTCAAAGTTCACCTTCTTAATTTGGGATGATTCGTTGTCTATTCATGTATTCCACAGATGCAGGGTGCATCAGGTTGATTGTGGAGCTTTAATCCGCTGCTTCTGAGGCTGCTGGGAGAGATTTCCCTTTCTCTTCTCTCAGCTCCCAGGGTCTCAGCTTTGGATTTGGCCCCGCCTCTGCACGTAGGTCGCTGGAGGGCGTCTGTTCTTCGCTCAGACAGCACGGGGTTAAAGGAGCCGCTGATTTGCGAGCTCTGGCTCACTCAGGCCGGGGGGGAGGGAGGGGCGTGGAGTACGGGGCGAGCGTGCGTGCGGCGTCAGACGCCGGCATGACGTAGCACCAGCCTGAGGCACGCCGTGCGTTCTCCCGGGGAAGTTGTCCCTGGATCCCGGGGCCCTGGCAGTGGCGGGCTGCACAGGCTCCCCGGAAGGGGGGTGTGGATAGTGACCTGTGCTCGCACACAGGCTTTTTGGTAGCGGCAGCAGCAGCGTTAGCGTCTCATGCCCGTCTCTGGGGTCCGCGCTTTTAGCCGCGGCTCGCGCCCGTCTCCGGAGCTCCTTTAAGCAGCGCTCTTAATCCCCTCTCCTCGCGCAGCAGGAAACAAAGAGGTAAGAAAAAGTCTGTTGCCTCTTCGGCAGCTCCAGACTTTTCCCTGGACTCCCTCCCGGCTAGCTGTGGCGCACTAACTCCCTGTAGGCTGTGTTCACGCCGCCAACCCCAGTCCTCTCCCGGCGCTCCTACTGAAGCCGGAGCCTCAGCTCCCAGCCCCGCCCGCCCCGGCGGGTGAGCAGACAAGCCTCTCGGGCTGGTGAGTGCCGGTCGGCCCTGATCCTCTGTGCGGGAATCTCTCCGCTTTGCCCTCCGCACCCCTGTTGCTGTGCTTTGCTCCGCGGCCCGGCCCTGAAGCTTTCCCCCTCTGCCACCCGTAGTCTCCGCCCGCGAAGGGGCTTCCTAGTGTGTGGAAACCCTTCCTCCTTCACAGCTCCCTCCCAGTGGTGCAGGTCCCGTCTCTATTCTTTTGTGTTTTTTTTTTGCCCTACCCAGGTACGTGGGGAGTTTCTTGCCTTATTGGGAGGTCTGAGGTCTTCTGCCAGCGTTCAGTAGGTGTTCTGTAGGAGTTGTTTCACGTGTAGATGTATTTCTGGTGTATCTGTGGGGAGGAAGGTGATCTCCGCGTCTTACTCTTCCGCCATCTTCCCGGAAGCACCGCGGCTTTGATTCTTATAGCAGATTCTCTTTCCTCCTAAAGTTAGTGTTATCATTAGGTTAGATAATATGCAGGTAAATTCTTCCTGTTTTCATCCTTGAGTTCCAGCCAATCTCAGGATTTGTTTTCACGTGTATTGTAAATCAGTAAAAGACACACATTAATAAATAACCTGAACTTTCTTCTCTTCCTGGAGATTTGAGATGTCAGCCAGCTTAAAAATATGCATAAGCCAGTCCAAACTTGGTCGATATCTCTTTTATTCCCTTAAGTCAATTTTGTCAACTGCCAAAAAAAAAAAAATTCTACTTTATTAATGCTTGAATGAATAATTTACTCTCAGGCACTGAATGATCCAAAACAAACAAGCCAGTTTGTATATTTAGTTATATGAACTTTTGAATGTACTGCCTCATAAATCTAATATGTTGCTGAACTTAAGAAAAAAAGTGTTGACACTTAAGGACCCCACCATTAATTATCTCCCACTGCAGACATCATGACCTCCCTTTATTCTTTAGGATTTGTTTCCTCCTTAAGGTGCTGTAAATATTTTATATATTTTTCCCTATTAGTTCTGTGGTGCTCTTCAGTGGGCATTTGGATGACCTTTGTTATGGTCTCAGTAAGTGTTCTAGGATATTCTGCTCTTTTTGTAAAGATGTTGCTTGTTACTTATTTTCTAGTTTAAATCTGTGGTAGGTATTAATATATTCTATTCTACTAATAAGGAAACTGAGCTTCAAGCAGGTTGATTCATGGACATGATCATTTCAATTCCAAGTGATACATTTTTTTGAGGGGTAGAGGGCTCTAAGCCATGTTCTTTGCCTCTGGTCACTCCTTTTTTTTTTTTTTTTTTTTTTTGCGGTACGCGGGCCTCTCACTGTGGTGGCCTCTCCCGTTGCGGAGCACAGGCTCCGGACGCGCAGGCTCAGCGGCCATGGCTCACGGGCCCAGCCGCTCCGCGGCATGTGGGATCTTCCCGGACCGGGGCACGAACCCGTGTCCCCTGCATCGGCAGGCGGACTCTCAACCACTGCGCCACCAGGGAAGCCCTGATCACTCCTTTGCTCCAGGACCATCTAGCAGGTCTGATGACATTCTCTGTGGCTTCTGCCTTCGTGATGACTTGCCTTACTCCCCAGTCTAAATTGGGACCTCCTTAAACTCTCTTCTTTACCTTATACTTTCTCCTCAGCATTTATAATATTTGGGATTTAACATTTGTGTGATTACTAATATATGTGTCTCAGACTCTCCTATAATCTCCAGGAGGGAGAGGATTGTGTCTCCAGTGCCCACCACAGAAACTGATGTGAATTGGGCGCTTAGTAAATATTGTTGAAAGAATGAGTTAAAGTGAGATTCGAACCCAGGTCTGTACAACTCTAGAGTCATGGATTTACTCATTGAGGAGTGGTTGCAGGGCTCCCGTGATCAATCCTTGCATGTGGATTTTTGAGTCCTGGTGGCTATGTGCGCTCTGTCCTATAATCTGTATCCTATACTGTCATATTGAAACTAGATTGGAAGCTCATTGAGAGCAGGTCCCATGGTTTACATTTATAGTGAGTGAAGCATATAGTTGGTTGGTCCTCAGTAAACACTTACCAACTGATCAAGAGCTGATCATAAAGTGTGATCTGTTATGGAGCATTACCTGTTTCATTATAGTCGCATTCCTATCACTGATCCTTGGCACGCTCTGTTCTTCTGTTATAATGACTGACAATCATAATCAGGATTGTGTCACCAGGCTATGCTTGGTGTTAATGTTTCATTTTTTTCTCCTTTATTCCAAGATATTTGGAGTGATCAAGATTTCAAATCCTTGCAAAGGGTGAACGGCACTGTCTGTGGCAGGCTCCGTAGTTTTATGATGTACCACACAACTCTGAAAGCAACACAGAAATTCAGAGTATTCAGACTGAAAAATGAACACTTTCCACATTTAAACGAGAATGAGTTACATATTTTTGGAGTTACATATGTTCTTCCTCCCATTTATAAGATCCAGAACCCACAGCTGGGCACAAAGCAGGAGATTTAATACTATTCTGCTTTGGGTCTTTGTTGTTTTTTCTTCCCACTCCCACCCACTCTACTCCACTCCTTTCGTTCTTCATAGTTTTTGTGCTAACTTCAGAGCTGCAGACATGTCATAGATCACAGATTTATATATATTAGCTAAGAGCAGGAATGCTAAAATAATTTCTTTCTCAGGCCTTAAAGATAGATGTCAGGTCAAGACACTCGAGTTCATAGCCAAACATACTGAGGCACAGAGCAACATGGCAGTAATTTGAGTTGCAAGTGCCAAAAGTGCTTGTTCAGCACTAACAAGAAATAGGAGAACAGGATCAGTATAATCTCATATTCTTATTAAATTAAAAAAAAAGGCAGAGTAATGCCAAGGTTGTGACATGAACTGACAAGACCAAAAAAAAAAACAAACTCTAAAAACAAAACACACACAACTCAGAGTTTCTCTGATGCTTCATCTTCTATTTACAGGCATGTGAAGGAATAAAAACAAGCCCTATGGCATGAGTTATAGATGAAGTATCTGCCTTTAGCTTGGAATTTCCTGGCATTTTTCAGCTTGTGACACAGACTTGATGTGATTAAACAAAGGCTTTTCTCCAAATTCAAAGTTCTTTTTTTTTTTTCAAAGCTGAATCTAATATGCTCTAACTTTTTTGTAAATGGGAGCAGATGCCTCTGTTCTATGAGCTGGCTACCAGACTCTCAGAAATAAATGGAGAACGGAGGCCTATTCTGGTTGAGGTTAAGGAAACAGTCCACCATGTTTGCCTTTTAGAACTGCATGTTTCTCCGGAGCTCCCAAGAAGCAGGGCCTACTTCCCTCCACAGGATGAGGCTGGGCAGAGGGTGGCTTCCCTGGGATTGGATTTCCCTTGGACTCCTTTGGAGGAGTCTCCGAGGTAACACAGCCTTGGGGCCAAGCTGTCCAGTGAGCCACAGCATCACTCTCCCCAAGAGAAGAAAGAAAGAGGTTCAGGGGGCACCTCTAGTGGGGGAGTACAAGGTTGTCAAAATTACTATTGTCGTTTTCTTTTTCCTAAAGCAAAAGGGAGGTAGAGAAATGGGGAGAAGTGAACTGAGTGAAGTGGTAAACTGTCCTGGGGCACTTCTGGGTATGCCTGGGTCTGGTCCTAGGGCACAGGCAGCCAGGATTCTCTGCGTGCTTGGTATTTTTGTGGGAAGAGTCATGTAGGGATGAGAAACAGGGCCAGCCTCTGGTAAGTACAGCCCCTTCCCCTAAGGAAGTGGCTGTCACCATCACTGAGGAGCACGAATTGCACTAGGAAACTAGGTTCTGAGCAACCAACAACAAATAGTGGGGGATGCAGAATAGGCTGAGACAAACCTTACCCCAGTCCTTCCTTCTGCAGGGGAGAGTGAAGGGAGCTGAGGAATGCTCCTTGCTTTCCTTTTAACTGCAGTGGTCTTGAACATGGGCAGTGAAGTTAAATACGTGGTCGAAATGGCTCTGGAAAAGGTCCCCTGCCCCTAAACTGTCCCCAATTTAAATATCACCACTTAGAGGTGTATTTGCAATCATAAATAGTGCTTTAATAATAATAAAGTGTTATGCTTGAGTTTCTTGTTTTTGGTTTTTGTGAATCTGTTACATGTTTTGGATTTGTTATTTCTCTTCTTTTCAAGTATGTTAACCCATTACTATATCTACTTGCTTTAGACTGGCAATCATATAGGCTCAAACACCATCCTTCTATTCACATCTTGATCTCTCCCTCCAATAATAATTAAGCAATAATTCAATAAATAATTCTGGTGGGGATTGGAGGAAGGGAAATTATATCTCAGATTAGATTCATTTAATAAAATTATATTCTCTACCTGTAAATCAGCTCTACAAAGGAAAGGAAAATAATGATTGATGGAAGGATTGCGGATTTATTTCAGTGGTCTGTGGCTAGGATCTTGAAGAATCCTTTACCCACTGATGTGACCATGTATACATCACCAAGCTTCTTGGGGCTCAGATCTGTTTTCTGTGTAAAAGAAGTGTGTGCATATGCATGGACGTGGTGGCCAACTTGCATGCTCGCTAAGGCTCTTTCTGGGCCTTTCATTCTATGGGGAAGTGATTCTTGAGAAGGAGGCAGGGCACAGGACATTGTGGCTGGCAGGGAGATTCGACGTGGTGCTGAGTGTTTCAGATAAATGGTTTTTTATTGCTAAAGATCACGTTTCTCTAAAAAGATATTTTTGATTGGAATCTATACTTATTTATTTATGAGACACATTCCTTTGGACTTACTATTTACAAAGAAATACCAACCACAGTTTGGGTGGTGTGTGTGTGTCTGTTATTTGGTCATTATTTTTCTGTGGCTCTTCTAAAGCCCAGCCCACTCAAAATGTAAGTTTTTAGTAGTTCGTTCACAGATTCTTGATTTTAGAGGCTATAATGGCCACAGTTAAAAACATATTAAGGCATATTAAAACCTTACATTAAGAAAAGCACAAGGACTTGCAAATTTTTTGCGCTAAAATAAAACTTTTATTTGGTAATTGGTTTCACCACCCACTCACTTTTCTGAATACTTATAAACCATCCATTCAATAACGAAGTTATACATGAAATCGTTACATTAGAAGCTGCAGGGCACTTTGAGAGCTTAGGCACTGAAGATCATATGGTCCTTGACACTTATAGTTCAAACAGAATAGTATAAATGTTGTGCAAAAAAGCGCTAAAATTGATTTAAGACTGTGCTGTAGTATTTGACCTGTAAAAGCATTTGAAAGCCCCTAAAATATGAAACCTGAAAGTCCACAAAGAAGCCCAATCTAACTCTTCACAGACAATATTTAACTCTGTAAAATGTTGATAACATTAAGGAACTCACCATGAAAAAAATCATTGCAATTTCCCTTAGAAACTTTAAAAAATAATGGGCCTAGAAGAGTTTTAGACTCTGACCCACAAGGACTGAGGTGGGAAAGTAAATAAATTTTCTGGAAGAGCAGAATCACTTAGCAATAGGATATCAAAGGTGACATGTGTCAGAATTAGTCACTCCCTTTTAATTCTCCTAAAGTGTTTTCTTGGGGCCTGTTAACGGCAGTTGCCAAAGATCTCACCTATAATACATTCAGCTATGGACATGACTGTCTGTCCCATGCTCTGATGACTCCTCAAGGAAGGGAACATGGTCATTTATTTCTGTTCCCTCCATTACTACTGTTCCAAAGATTAAAACGCTGATCACTGAAACCATTCGTGCCTTTTAGTCTCTGAACTAGCTTGACTGACTCCTTGAAATTTTCACTCAGAGGTATAAT
This sequence comes from Globicephala melas, assembly GCF_963455315.2. NCBI lineage: Eukaryota > Metazoa > Chordata > Mammalia > Artiodactyla > Delphinidae > Globicephala > Globicephala melas. The sequence goes on along the minus strand of NC_083327.1, from coordinate 42,950,387 downwards.
AATCATTTCAGACTTGACATTGCAAACAGAACTCCTGTTTTCCATCTCTACTTCTCACAAATTGGCTGCTTCTCCATTTCAGTAACTCTTCACCTCATTGTTCAGCCCAAACCCCCAAAGCTGTCCTTGATTCTTTTTGCCATTTACACCCTGTCCTCCAGTTCTTCAGCACCACCTGCAAAATGTATCCCGAAATCACCCACTCTTCTTACTTTCTTTTTTCTTTTTTTTTTTTTTTGAGGTTCGCGGGCCTCTCACTGTGGTGGCCTCTCCCGTTGCGGAGCACAGGCTCCGGACGCGCAGGCTCAGCGGCCATGGCTCACGGGCCCAGCCGCTCCGCGGCATGTGGGATCTTCCCGGACCGGGGCACGAACCCGTGTCCCCTGCATCGGCAGGCGGACTCTCAACCACTGCGCCACCAGGGAAGGCCCCACTCTTCTTCCTTTCTAACGGTCATTTTAATTTGAGCCAACTTGACTCTCATGACAGCATGTCTCAGCTTCCATGCTTGGCCCAGTTCTAGCCCAAACCATTCTCCACATAGCAGCCAGAGTGATCTTTTGAAAAGTTAGATCTCGGTAGGTCACAACAGTGTTATACCCTCCCCTGAATTCCTACTGCACTTAGAATAAAATCCCAAATTTCTTCCAAAGCTTACACAGCCCTGTGTGCCCTGGCATGTCTTACTTCTTTGACCCCCTCTTGTACCTGTCCACCCATCACTCACCATGCCTCAGCCACACAGGCCATCTCTGGTTTTGAACACAAGACTCAGTCATGCACCTGTTTTCTTTAGCAGCGGATGCTCCTCTGTGAACCTCGGGGGGCTGGCTCCTTCATGTCAGCCTGCTGTCAGCCCAAATGTCTACTTCTCAGCAAGCTCTTACCTGACCACCCTGCCTAAATTAGCACCCACCCCGACACCCCTTATCTCTATTACATCATTCTGTTTTGTTTTGTTTGGAGCATTTATCACTAGTAAACATTATTGTCTGTTCATTTTTTAAAAGATTTATTTATTATTATTAATTTATTTAATTTGTTTTTGGCTGCATTGGGTCTTAGTTGCGGCACGCGGGATCTTCGCTAGGGTGTGTGGGATCTTTCATTGTGGTGCGCAGGCTTCTCTCTAGTTGTGGTCCGTGTGGGTTTTTTCTCTTCTCTAGTTGTGGTGCACAGGCTCCAGAGCATGTGGGCTCTGTAGTTGTGGCTCATGGGCTCTAGTTGAGGTGCGCGAGCTCAGTAGTTGTGGCACATGGGCTTAGTTGCCCCGTGGCATGTGGGATCTTAGTTCCCTGACCAGGGATCAAACCCATGTTCCCTGCATTGTAAGGTGGGTTCTTTACCACTGGACTACCAGGGAAGTCCCTGTCTGTTCATTTTTTATGTGCTTATTTATTGTTTGTTTTTAGCTGTGTCCCCAACTCCCTGCTAGAATGCAAGGCCCATGTGAGCAGGAACCTTGCCTGTTTTGTTCTTCATTTCAGTCCTAGTCCTAGAACATCACCTAGGACACAGTAGGACTCCATAAATAGTTGATGACTGAATAAATTAATTCATACAGTTCCAGTCCTATTCCTGAACTCTGCCTTTACTGAGAAGTATATGATGACCCTCTTGATATAGAAATTGATAAGAGTGGTGAGGGAAGGTAAGGAAAGCATAAAATGTGACCTCATTTCCCTTACCTGTCTCACCCACTCAGTACCAGACACCAGAGCATGTGGGGAGTGGCCTACATGATGATGCTGGGAGGTCTGAGCAACCCTTCCTCATCCCACTTTCCTCGGTATCATAGCCTGATAAATGATATCAGAAGTGATACATTAGAAGTAGGAAATGAAACAGCAAGTTTAAAGTCCATGTCCAGAGCTACTCAGGAGCTGTTTTACTGGGTTTACCATTCTCATTGGTCTAGACCGAACTGAGGGAGGGTATTTTGATAGGTTTACCTCATTCCAGGGCCTCTGGATAATGGGAAATGGCCTTGGTGCATTTAGATGAGTTTCTCTGATCTACACACACACACACACACACACCCACACACACACACACCCACACACACACCCCCCCCCACAGCCTTGGCCTTCAGAGGGCACTTAGATCTATGCACTTTGGAATATACCAAGACTCTATCTCTGATATCATAAAGCTTGAAGTATATTTGGGAAGGCATGACGTATGCACAAGGAAAATGAGATAATTATTTAAGGAAAAGACTTAAATGCTACAAAGTAACAAAGTATGTGAACATGATGACTTCAGAAGCAAAAAGAAATAACTGTGAGTGAAAATTATTAGAAAGGTCTTCATCCACATTTTACCAAGTTTGTAAAATTATAGGGGATGCAGTGAGGCCAGGAGAAAATAGTTTTCTCAGTACATTGGAACTAAATATTCACTAATTTTTTTGCAAGTTACTGCAAGATCCAAAGTTGAATCACATTCTATTAGCAACAATTAACATAGCCAAAATATCAATTAAATTTTAAAGTAATGGACTAATGGATAAAGTGTTTTTACATTCTTAAATATTAAGATTTTTATAAGAAAAAATGACTCCTATTTGCCTATTTGCATATTTACAGTTGTCTCTATTTTTCAAAGCCTGTTTTTCAGATACAGATTATATAGTTCCTTTATTCTTTTTTTCACATATTCTTTTTTTGCTCTTATTTACCTTTTAGCAACTCAGAAAGAAAGAAAAATCAACCTAGTCACATTTAGTTTCTTTTAAGTTTAGCAGCTCTAATGAAAATCCTGGAAAGAAAGAAATTTGAAACCAGTTGTTTCATGGCGATTGTGGGTTTATCTGGTGACTTTCGTTGTTTGTGCTCTTAGTATATCACCCAAGATCATACTGTGCATAAATGTACACAACTGTGGGTGCATAACTGTGGATGAGATCCTGACTTGCCCCAGTTTATCAAACAAACTTTTGGAATGTGCTATGTGCTGTTCTCCACAGCGCTTCTGTAAACTGTCTGGTCCCCTCTAAGACCTCCCTTTCAAAGTTGCACAGGCTCTTTCAAACCATTAGAGAATATTGTTAGTCTTGTATGGCACCTTGCCACCATGCTCTTCGGGACTCTATTGCTCTAAACTAACCTAATTTTCAAAGGAAAATCCCTGTGACTTGAGAAAACACAAAGTAAATGCAGAACAAAGTAACTTGGTTAATATAAGCTCTCCTCCAAAAAAGATAAATTTGATATATTTCAGCCTTCATTCATTTGCAGTTCTTCAGTAGGGAAATTTTTATCAAAGATTACTAGGTTGAGAATTTCTAGGGTCCTCCCTGAATAAGACATTTGCTGGTTGAGTAGCTTTTAAAACTGACTTCTTTATCAGGAAGACTTCATAGGCAGCTGAATATTTTATTGCCTTTCCTCAGTCTAGTTAACAAGGGAGAATAATCCATTGAGAAATACATATTCAACTTATACTGTAGCAATTTAAAAAGTGTTTCTGAAAATGCCAGGAGCATTTTATGGATTGTGAACTCTTTCAATTTTCAATTTAAAATTTATATTATAACCGTAAAAGTTTTGAAGACCTCTAGGAAAAAAACCCACCTCACTTCTTCCTTAAAACTTATGTCTGAAACTGATTAGCCTCATGAAATGCCCCTTTATGTAGGGAAAAACTTTATAAAATCTAGGGCTTACAGTTCAGTCAAGACCATTTATATCTTAAATCATGTTTGTTTATACCTGGCATATACACCCTGGCTTAGACATCTCTTGTGATCCCCAGTTTGTGAGTGGTAAATGTATAGAGCGTGCATAGGAGAGTGTCCAGTGTTTATGTTTGTCCTGGCATGTTGCTTCAATGGATTCTCCCAGGGTAAGGGGAGGAGAAGTACCTGAGGCCCCTGCTGGATGTATAACTGATCTATTCTGACAGCAGCCAGGGCAACCTCTTAAGGCAGCCACTGAGATGCATACTGTTAACTATTACCACAACTCAGTGCAATTTGCTAGTTTCCAGTATTATTCATTTGATATAACTAATTTTACTTATTTATGTATAATATAATGATATTCCTATTTATTGCTACTTCCTGGAGCTATTTCAAGCAAAAGCTTTATTTGTATAACAAGAACACTGTTTCATCTTTATGCGAGTTTCTTTTGCTTTGTGTGGTTCTTCATATACATAGTGTACTTGCAAATCAAAAATCTCTTGGTACAGCAAAGCCATTAATTTATTATTTTTTATTTTTATTTTTTTTGCTGTACGTGGGCCTCTCACTGTTGTGGCCTCTCCCATTGTGGAGCACAGGCTCCGGACGCGCAGGCTCAGTGGCCATGGCTCACGGGCCCAGCCGCTCCGCGGCATGTGGGATCTTCCCGGACCGGGGCACGAAGCCGTGTCCCCTGCATCGGCAGGCGGACTCTCAACCACTGCGCCACCAGGGAAGCCCCATTAATTTACTTTAAACAGAAGCTCAAGAAAAATATCGATGAACTACAGTGGCAGTTTCTTCCTATTTTAATATGACTACTAATATGACTGTCAATGTGAATACAGACGTGTGTGTGTATAAATTTTTTCGTCTGTCCTATAGTGGTAAAAATAACGTAGGCTTCAGAATACAGTAAGGAATTTTTGTTAATTTAAAACTTTACTTGCTCATCTTAAATTGAATTTGCTTGCTAGTTTTAAATTGGCATATATTATCCTTAAAGTGCAGGATCATTATATAACGCCAAATCCATGAGAAACATGGATTTGTATCAGAAGCAACTGTAAGGTAAAGAAAAGGAACTGTATGATACAGGACAGTTGATGTGCCCAGTCTTAATATTTCTGCATTTCAAAATCCTAAGAGATCTTTTGGTCTAAGGGTTCCTGCACGGTGGCAGGCTTATGTTTGAGGGAGGGTGGCACTCTTTCTATTATTCCTATAGTGAAAAGAATTTTAGTTCCCAAACTTTCCAGTCATTGAATTGTGAGTGAAAAGAAATGGAACTTCTGTTTTACACATTTGTTCATTCCCGTTGTTTCTATTTTTGTTAGATATCAGACAATATAGACAATCTGTACGGTACACATAATTTCCATTTCTGAGGTGAGGAAACTGGGATTCAGAGAAGATAAGCAACTGCTGTGGTCACAGTTATTAAGAAAAACCTGGGATTTGAATGTAGGTCTCTCTGATTCTAAAACCTACGTTCTTTCTTTGGTGGGATGCTGCCAGTGACCCCAGAGCCTTTGCCTTCTTCCATTATTCTCATTGCTTTAAATATGTAATCATCCTTTAACATTTCTCTTCATGCACTCCAAATTTTCTACGTCCTGGTTTAAAGTGGGGCCCAGATCTGTCTGGAGCCCTCTAATAAACGGCAGATCCATCCCTGAAGGAAGTTCCGACCTGGGGCAGAGAATACCGTATAACATAGTTCTCCAGAAGCTTTCAGGGAAACTGCCTTAAGATGAATGTCAGTGTCAGGCTTAAAGTGCAGCAGGAAGGGAACAGCTGCCCCAGCTGACCATCTGTGGCCCAAGAGAAGTGGGCACTTCAGCTTTAGCCATTGTGTTTTGTAACTGTAGATGGAGTCAGGGGGGTCTGGCCTGGGTCTAAAGGGAACTGAGACTTACCTGTATTTATCTGATGAGGTTGGGGAGTTAATGGGCCCAAGCTGATTCGCATGTGGGTTTATTTGGCTTCAGGGGTAGGTGGAAGTATTAGTATTAGAGCTTTATGTGGTGGAAATTTCCCTGAACCTACCTGTTGTCCAGGGTGTATGGACTGAGGGGCTGGGGTAAAACTGAAGAAGCTGGAAGGTCTCTGTGACATCCTGAGAGGGATGGGTAAAGGGATTTGCAGTGACTAAGTATGACATGGCCTGGGGGTAGAATGGTCCCCACATCTCTGTGGGGACTATAGCATGCTCCAGTACATGCAGCTGGCAGTGCCAGGGGCATCAGGGACTATTTCCAGGACCACTGAAGGCACTCTCAGCAATGGTGGTGGAGTGGCATGTTGGTGAGGGATAGAAGAGTGTGAAGAATGCCCCAGGCCCACAAGCCATTAGAGCAGCATATCTGAGACGGCTTCTCAGACTCCCAGAAACATCCAGAGGAGACACTGCAGGGACTTCACCACTGTGTGCATGGAGGGGGGTCAGATTTGGCTTAGTACTTTTAAATCGTAACCTGACCACAGCTGCATCCATGATACAGTGATACTTACGTGATAAATCTGCAGTTTTTGCTTTTGATTGCTTTTTTTGTCTGTGTGCCTATTGATTCAGAATTCCTCCTCTGCAGTTTCTGTGTAGAAGAGTTATTTTTTCATCATCTGTTTTGGACTCTAAATATTGAATAGAGTGTAGCTTCAGTCATCTCATCAGAAATTCTGTTGATTGGGCTTCCCTGGTGGCGCAGTGGTTGAGAGTCCGCCTGCCGATGCAGGGGACACGGGTTCGTGCCCCGGTCCGGGAAGATCCCACATGCCGCGGAGCGGCTGGGCCCGTGAGTCATGGCCGCTGAGCCTGCGCCTCCGGAGCCTGTGCTCCGCAACGGGAGAGGCCGCAACAGTGAGAGGCCCGCGTACCGCAAAAAAAAAAAAAAAAGAAATTCTGTTGATTGTTTGAGAAGTTTGTCCAGCCTATGTCCTGTTGACCCACCAATCAGGACACCTACTACCTCTGCAAAGATCTAGTATAATTACAGATTCAATAGAAAACCTAAAATAAAGAAGAAGAAGAAAAGTTGGAATGGGACAGCATGTGTGCCTGTGGATGCCCAAGTTGTCCTCTCCCTTCTCGCTTTCAGACGGTGCCTCGAATCCCCAGTCACATTTTGAACATGCATCCCTCCAAAATGGATTAAAAGGAATGATGTATAGATAGAGTATCTAAGACCAGACCGTTAGAAATATGAGTGAGAAGCCCGTGGTTACACAATGGCAAATGACTCTAGGATAAAAATAAGACCGCTGTTTATTTCAGTCATACTTTATGTTGATAGAAAATTGTCCCTCTTTTTTTTTATAAGGCAAGATATTTAATGCAATGCTTCTCAAAGTGTGTTCTGAGAAATATCAATTCGGCCAGATGCCAACTAGAAACGAATTTTTCAGTTACATGGCTGCATAAGTTTGGGAAGTACTGTTACACACAGCCAATAACATTTGTCCACCCCAAGAATTTGCAAGACTTTAATAAGCCAGTAGGTTCTGTGACTCCCCCAGTGTGGGGAGATCACTCACAAACGCCCTCCTTTTTCTATGAGGTCATTTTTAGAGGAGTGAAACCACTTTGAGAAATGTGGGTTAGCTCACTGAGAGCCACTTACTAGGAGTAACTCATCCAGGCAGATTAAGGATCAAGACAACTAATAGAAGAACCACATTTCCCATTGAAATCACAGGCAAATTAAACAAGGATGGGATTCTTCATGGCTACATCTTTATGTCTAAATTCAATAGTTTCCAAAAAGTTATCCAGAACAAATGCCTCTGAAATATGAGATACAGTTTTGTGTTCATAACAATTCCCTAGAAAATCGAGCTTTTAAACTAAAAGCTCCCACCTTAGGAGAGCTAGGAAACACAGAAGATGGCTGAGGATGTTTCTAGACAGTGATAAGAGAAGAGAGGAATTAGCAGGTGTCATGTAAGTGCTGACATTAGGTCTTGAAGGCTGAGGCATCCATTTCAAAGACATTCATCTGGAATAAACATATTGCCAGCTATATGACACAGATACCAATAAAACAACTAGTAAGAGACCAGGTGGCCACACTCGATACGTTCCCCTTTTAGAAATCCCTGAGTAACCTAGATAAGGTCACTCTGCTTGAGTGACCCTGCTTATCCCTTTTTTACCCTAAATTCCCAAATTATGTTTTAAATCTGCCAATAGTGAACCTGCAAAACCCTAGGCACCCCATTCTCCAACCCCAGTAAAGGCAGAGATCTAGGTCTGCACTGCCTCAGTCTCTCTGTGACCTCACTGTGTGGCTCGTGGATGTGCTGTGTACCCCCCTAGACTTGTGAGTAATGAATCTTTTTCTTCAGTTTCCTGATGATCTTTTTTTGTTTGTTTAGGTGTGTCTTGCAACCCTAATAACCTCAGAGACTGGTCCAGCCACAACGTTGGCTCTGGTTGGGGAAATTTCTGTGCGAGGCTTGCCCCAAGTTGTACAGTCCAGGGGGTATCCCAGGCATTTCTAGCTGATAGCATTGCTGTCAATAGGCTGAGACTGATGATGGTACGTAACGTGATTTAGGAATTCTCTCTCTACATAGGAATCAATCCCTCTGTTTGAAAGCTCCTAACATTTTCAGCCCCCCGTGTTGGGGGCTGAGATGTGGAATTTCCAAGTTCTGCTTGGTGCTTGGCTAGACAGACTTTGTCACAGGTGTTGTATGCTAGGCTGGGCTCACAACTCGCCTGCTGGGGAATTTGTGAACACAGCCTTACGTATCAAAGGAACAGGACTTGATAATGTCCAAAGACAGCTGAAGTGGAAGTTAATTTTAAAAATCCATTATTTAAGAAATTCTAACTCAAAAGCAATAATAAGAAGCATTCAGAAAATCAGGCAAATGTGCCCTATAAGACAACACAGGAGGGGAAATACCAGAGGCATCTTCTTCCCCTGGTTCTGGGGATGGGACTTTGAGAGGGTGAACATTGCCCAATTTGGAGAAAGTGTGACAGTCCAAGCAAGGAGCACCAATAGAGGCTATGGACCCTCCCCCTGGGCCCGTAAGCAGGAAGCCACAGAGAAAGACCATGTTCCCCATCATTTTAAAGGTCCTGGGTACATCATCAGAGAAATTCACTGGAGGAAAAGCCAGGAAAATGCCTACATCTTCAACCTCTCTAGTTTCTCATTATAGTTTTCTATTTTTTCCTATCCTAGGTCATAAAATGTAATGTAAAACCAAGATGGATTATAGCAAAGCATGATCCAGATATGTAACTAATTCCTGCAACTTAAGATCTTTAGACGTTCTAGAAATAAGTTTTTCACTTTATGATATGAAAAATTAAGGTAATAGAAAAAGTAGACTTTACAGACAGTTAATGATTAGCTGAAATTGTGACCTTTTCCAATACTCATATCTGAATAACATCATTATTAAAACCACTTAAACTTTGTCTTATATTTTTCTGGACGTTAGTGCTATCAAAAATTGCAGGTCACACAGAATTTTAATTTTGAATCACGAGGGAAAATATTTTGGCTATGATAGGATCATTACTTTTTTCCTTTTTTTTTGAATATTGGCTAAAAGGAGAACAAGAGAAGGAAAAGATGTGCAAAATTTTGGTACTGAAAACAATTGTGATAAATGTTATGGCTAAAGATTAGAATTCTGTTTAATACCTATAACAGAAATTAAGAGAATGCTTTAATACTTTTGCTTATCATCGTTCATTGATTTTTCTAAATGTAAGGACTTGAAGGGCTGTTGACATCTAAGAATAAATAATGCAGGTATGTTTGAATTTCTGTACATTTCACACTTTACCAAGTGAGTATATTTCATATGATGAGAACTCTGTCCTGGAATAAGGAATACTAAAATTGATGGACAGTTTGATTTTATTTTTTATTATTTTTTATTTTTTTTAACATCTTTATTGGAGTATAATTGCTTTACAATGGTGTGTTAGTTTCTGCTTTATAACAAAGTGAATCAGTCATACATAAACATATGTTCCCATATGTCTTCCCTGTTGCGTCTCCCTCCCTCCCACCCTCCCTATCCCACCCCTCCAGGCTGTCACAAAGCACCGAGCCATATCCCTGTGCCATGCGGCTGCTTCCCACTAGCTATCTACCTTACTACGTTTGTTAGTGTGTATATGCCCATGACTCTCTCTCGCCCTGTCACAGCTCACCCTTCCCCCTCCCCATAACCTCAAGTGCGTTCTCTAGGAGGTCTGTGTCTTTATTCCTGCTTTACCCCTAGGTTCTTCATGACATGTTTTTTTCTTAAATTCCATATATATGTGTTAGCATACGGTATTTGTCTTTTTCTTTCTGACTTACTTCACTCTGTATGACAGACTCTAGGTCTATCCACCTCATTACAAATACTTCAATTTCGTTTCTTTTTATGGCTGAGTAATATTCCATTGTATATATGTGCCACATCTTCTTTATCCATTCATCCGATGTTGGGCACTTAGGTTGTTTCCATCTCCGGGCTATTGTAAATAGAGCTGCAATGAACATTTTGGTACATGACTCTTTTTGAATTTTGGTTTTCTCAGGGTATATGCCCAGTAGTGGGATTGCTGGGTCATATGGTAGTTCTATTTGTAGTTTTTTAATGAACCTCCATACTGTTTTCCATAGTGGCTGTACCAGTTCACATTCCCACCAGCAGTGCAAGAGTGTTCCCTTTTCTCCACACCCTCTCCAGCATTTATTGTTTCTAGATTTTTTGATGATGGCCATTCTGACTGGTGTGAGATGATATCTCATTGTAGTTTTGATTTGCATTTCTCTAATGATTAATGATGTTGAGCATTCTTTCATATGTTTGTTGGCAGTCTATATATCTTCTTTGGAGAAATGTCTATTTAGGTCTTCTGCCCATTTTTGGATTGGGTTGTTTGTTTTCTTGTTATTGAGCTGCATGAGCTGCTTGTAAATTTTCGAGATTAATCCTTTGTCGGTTGCTTCATTTGCAAATATTTTCTCCCATTCTGAGGGTTGTCTTTTGGTCTTGCTTATGGTTTCCTTTGCTGTGCAAAAGCTTTGACGTTTCATTAGGTCCCATTTGTTTATTTTTGTTTTTATTTCCATTACTCTAGGAGGTGGGTCAGAAAGGATCTTGCTGTGATTTATGTCATAGAGTGTTCTGCCTATGTTTTCCTCTAAGAGTTTGATAGTTTCTGGCCTTACATTTAGGTCTTTAATCCATTTTGAGCTTATTTTTGTGTATGGTGTTAGGGAGTGATCTAATCTCATACTTTTACATGTACCTGTCCAGTTTTCCCAGCACCACTTATTGAAGAGGCTGTCCTTTCTCCATTGTACATTACTGCCACCTTTATCAAAGATAAGGTGTCCATATGTGCATGGGTTTATCTCTGAGCTTTCTGTCCTGTTCCATTGATCTATCTTTCTGTTTTTGTGCCAGTACCATACCGTCTTGATAACTGTAGCTTTGTAGTATAGTCTGAAGTCAGGGAGCCTGATTCCTCCAGTTCCTTCTTTCGTTCTCAAGATTGCTTTGGCTATTCGGGGTCTTTTGTGTTTCCATACAAATTGTGAAATTTTTTGTTCTAGTTCTGTGAAAAATGCCAGTGGTAGTTTGATAGGGATTGCATTGAATCTATAGATTGCTTTGGGTAGTAGAGTCATTTTCACAATATTGATTCTTCCAATCCAAGAACATGGTATATCTCTCCATCTATTTGTATCATCTTTAATTTCTTTCATCAGTGTCTTATAATTTTCTGCATACAGGTCTTTTGTCTCCTTGGGTAGGTTTATTCCTAGATATTTTATTCTTTTTGTTGCAATGGTAAATGGGAGTGTTTTCTTGATTTCACTTTCAGATTTTTCATCATTAGTATATAGGAATGCCAGAGATTTCTGTGCATTAATTTTGTATCCTGCCACTTTACCAAATTCATTGATTAGCTCTAGTAGTTTTCTGGTAGCATCTTTAGGGTTCTCTATGTATAGGATCATGTCATCTGCAAACAGTGACAGCTTTACTTCTTCTTTTCCGATTTGGATTCCTTTTATTTCCTTTTCTTCTCTGATTGCTGTGGCTAAAACTTCCAAAACTATGTTGAATAAGAGTGGTGAGAGTGGGCAACCTTGTCTTGTTCCTGATCTTAGTGGAAATGGTTTCAGTTTTTCACCATTGAGGATGATGTTTGCTGTGGGCTTGTCATATATGGCCTTTATTATGTTGAGGAAAGTTCCCTCTATGCCTACTTTCTGCAGGGTTTTTATCATAAATGGGTGTTGAATTTTGTTGAAAGCTTTCTCTGCATCTATTGAGATGATCATATGGTTTTTCTCCTTCAGTTTGTTAATATGGTTTATCACATTGATAGATTTGCGTATATTGAAGAATCCTTGCATTCCTGGAATAAACCCCACTTGATCATGGTGTATGATCCTTTTAATGTGCTGTTGGATTCTGTTTGCTAGTATTTTGTTGAGGAATTTTGCATCTATGTTCATCAGTGATATTGGCCTGTAGTTTTCTTTCTTTGTGACATCCTTGTCTGGTTTTGGTATCAAGGTGATGGTGGCCTCGTAGAAGGAGTTTGCTGTAGAAGGAGTAGAAGGAGTTGCTCCCTCTGCTGTATTTTGGAAGAGTTTGAGAAGGATAGGTGTTAGCTCTTCTCTAAATGTTTGATAGAATTCGCCTGTGAAGCCATCTGGTCCTGGGCTTTTCTTTGTTGGAAGATTTTTAATCACCGTTTCAATTTCAGTGCTTGTGATTGGTCTGTTCATATTTTCTATTTCTTCCTGATTCAGTCTTGGCAGGTTGTGCATTTCTAAGAATTTGTCCATTTCTTCCAGATTGTCCATTTTATTGGCATAGAGTTGCTTGTAGTAATCTCTCATGATCTCTTTTATCTCTGCAGTGTCAGTTGTTACCTCTCCTTTTTCATTTCTAATTCTATTGATTTGAGTCTTCTCCCTTTTTTTCTTGATGAGTCTGGCTAGTGGTTTATCTATTTTGTTTATCTTCTCAAAGAACCAGCTTTTAGTTTTATTGATCTTTGCTATTGTTTCCTTCATTTCTTTTTCATTTATTTCTGATCTGATTTTTATGATTTCTTTCCTTCTGCTAGCTTTGGTTTTTTTTTGTTCTTCTTTCTCTAATTTCTTGAGGTGCAAGGTTAGGTTGTTTATTCGAGATGTTTCCTGCTTCTTAAGGTGGGCTTGTATTGCTATAAACTTCCCCCTTAGAACTGCTTTTGCTGCATCCCACAGGTTTTGGGTCGTTGTGTCTCCATTGTCATTTGTTTCTAGGTATTTTTTGATTTCCTCTTTGATTTCTTCATTGATTTCTTCATTATTAAGTAGTGTATTGTTTAGCCTCCATGTGTTTGTATTTTTTACAGATCTTTTCCTGTAATTGATATCTAGTCTCATGGCGTTGTGGTCAGAAAAGATACTTGATACAATTTCAATTTTCTTAAATTTACCAAGGCTTGATTTGTGACCTAAGATATGATCTATCCTGGAGAATGTTCCATGAGCACTTGAGAAAAATGTGTATTCTGTTGTTTTTGGATGGAGTGTCCTATAAATATCAATTAAGTCCATCTTGTTTAATGTATCATTTAAGGCTTGTGTTTCCTTATTTATTTTCATTTTGGATGATCTGTCCATGGGTGAAAGTGGGGTGTTTAAGTCCCCTACTATGAATGTGTTACTGTCGATTTCCCCTTTTATGGCTGTTAGTATTTGCCTTATGTATTGAGGTGCTCCTATGTTGGGTGCATAAATATTTACAATTGTTATATCTTATTCTTGGATCGATCCCTTGATCATTATGTAGTGTCCTTCTTTGTCTCTTTTAATAGTCCTTATTTTAAAGTCTATTTTGTCTGATATGAGAATTGCTACTCCAGCTTTCTTTTGGCTTCCATTTGCATGGAATATCTTTTTCCATCCCCTTACTTTCAGTCTGTATGTGTCTCTAGGTCTGAAGTGGGTCTCTTGTAGACAGCATATATAAGGGTCTTGTTTTTGTATCCATTCAGCTAATCTGTGTCTTTTGGTGGGAGCATTTAGTCCATTTACATTTAAGGTAATTATCGATATGTATGTTCCTATTCCCATTTTCTAAATTGTTTTGGGTTCGTTATTATAGGTCTTTTCCTTCTCTTGTGTTTCTTGCCTAGAGAAGATCCTTTAGCATTTGTTGTAAAGCTGGTTTGGTGGTGCTGAACTCTCTCAGCTTTTGCTTGTCTGTAAAGGTTTTAATTTCTCCATCAAATCTGAATGAGATCCTTGCTGGGTAGAGTAGTCTTGGCTGCATGTTTTTCTCCTTCATCACTTTCAGTATGTCCTGCCACTCCCTTCTGGCTTGTAGGGTTTCTGCTGAGAGATCAGCTGTTAACCTTATGGGGATTCCCTTATGTGTTATTTGTTGTTTTTCCCTTGCTGCTTTTTGTTTGTTTGTTTTTGTTTTTTGCGGTATGCAGACCTCTCACTGTTGTGGTCTCTCCCGTCGCGGAGCACAGGCTCCGGACGTGCAGGCTCAGCGGCCATGGCTCACGGGCTCAGCCACTCCACGGCATGTGGGATCTTCCCGGACCGGGGCACGAACCCGCGTCCCCTGCATCGGCAGGCGGACTCTCAAGCACTGCGCCACCAGGGAAGCCCTCCCTTGCTGCTTTTAATATGCTTTCTTTGTATTTAATTTTTGACAGTTTGATTAATATGTGTCTTGGCGTATTTCTCCTTGTATTTATCTTGTATGGGACTCTCTGTGCTTCCTGGACTTGATTAACTATTTCCTTTCCCATATTAGGGAAGTTTTCAACTATAATCTCTTCAAATATTTTCTCAGACCCTTTCTTTTTCTCTTCTTCTTCTGGAACCCCTATAATTCGAATGTTGGTGCGTTTAATGTTGTCCCAGAGGTCTCTGAGACTGTCCTCAGTTCTTTTCATTCTTTTTTCTTTATTCTGCTCTGCAGTAGTTATTTCCACTATTTTATCTTCCAGGTCACTTATCCGTCCTTCTGCCTCAGTTATTCTGCTATTGATCCCATCTAGAGTACTTTTAATTTCATTTATTGTGTTGTTCATCGTTGCTTGTTTCATCTTTAGTTCTTCTAGGTCCTTGTTAACTGATTCTTGCATTTTGTCCAATCTATTGTCCATTCTATCTCCAAGATTTCGGATCAACCTTACTATCATTATTCTGAATTCTCTTTCAGGTAGACTGCCTATTTCCTCTTCATTTGTTAGGTCTGGTGCATTTTTATCTTGCTACTTTATCTGCTGTGTGTTTTTCTGTCTTCTCATTTTGCTTATCTTACTGTGTTTGGGGTCTCCTTTTTGCAGGCTGCAGGTTCGTAGTTCCTCCTATTTTTGATGTCTGTCTTCAGTGGCTAAGGTTGGTTCAGTGGGTTGTGTAGGCTTCCTGGTGGAGGGGAGTAGTGCCTGTGTTGTGGTGGATGAGGCTGGATCTTGTCTCTCTAGTGGGCAGGTTCTCGTCTGGTGGTGTGTTTGGGGGTGTCTGTGGCCTTATTATGATTTTAGGCAGCCTCTCTGCTAATGGGTGGGTTTGTGTTCCTGTTTTGCTAGTTGTTTGGCATAGGTTTTCTAGCACTGTGGCTTGCTGGTCGTTGAGTGAAGCTGGGTGCTGGTGTTAAGATGGAGGTCTCTGGGAGATTTTCGCCGTTTGATATTATGTGGAGCTGGGAGGTCTCTTGTTGATCAGTGTCCTGAAGTTGGCTCTCCTACCTCAGAGGCAGAGCCCTGCCTCCTGGCTGGAGCACCAAAAGCTTTTCATCCACACGGCTCAGGATAAAAGGGAGAAAAAGTAGAGGGAATTAGTAGAAGTATGAGGAAAGAAAGAAGGAAAGGAGGGTAGGAAGGAAGGAAGGAAGAAAGAAAGAAGCAAAGAAGGAAAGAAGGCAAGAAGGAAAGAAAGGAGGGAGGGAGGGAGGGAGGGAGGAAGGAAGGAGGGAAAGAAGGAAAAAAGACAGAAAGAAAGAAGATACAGTAAAAATAAAATAAAGTATAATAAAGTTATTGAATTAAAAAATTCTTATTTAGAAAAAAAAAAAGGGACGGAAAGAACCTTAGGACAAATGTTGGAAGCAAAGCTATACAGACAAAATCTTACAGAGAAGCATACACATACACCCTCACTAAAAGAGGTAAATGGGGAAAAATCCTAAATCTTGCTGTCAGAGACCACCTCCTCAATTTGGGATGATTCGTTGTCTAAAGGAGGGAAGGAAGGACGGAAAGAAAGAAAGAAAGAAAGAACGAAGGTAAAGTATAATAACGTTATTAAAATTAATTATTAAGAAAAAAATTAAAAAAAACCATGGACAGATAGAGCCCTAGGACAAATGGTGGAAGCAAGACTATACAGACAAGATCTCACACAGAAGCATACACATACACATTCACAAAAAGAGGAAAGGGGAAAAAATCATAGATCTTGCTCCCAAAGTCCACTTCCTTAATTTGGGATGATTGGTTGTCTATTCAGGTATTCCACAGATGCAGGGTATATCAAGTTGATTGTGAAGCTTTCTTTAATCCGTTGCTTCTGAGGCTGCTGGGAGAGATTTCCCTTTCTCTTCTTTGTTGTCACAGCTCCCAGGGCTCAGCTTTGGATTTGGCCCTGCCACTGCGTGTAGATCGCTGGAGGGCGTCTGTTTTTTGCTCAGACAGGATGGGGTTAAAAGAGCCGCTGATTGGGGGCTCTGGCGCACTCAGGCCGGCGGGGACGGAGGGGCACAGAGTGCGGGGCGGGCCTGCGGTGGCAAAGGCCGGCGTGACTTTGCACCAGCCTGAGGCGCGCTGTGCGCTCTCCCGGGGAAGTTGTCCCTGGATCCCGGGAACCTGGCAGTGGCGGGCTGCACAGGCTCCGCGGAAGAGGGGTGTGGAGAGTGACCTGTGCTCGCACACAGGCCCCTCGGTGGCGGCAGCAGCAGCCTTAACGTCTCCCGCCCGCCTCTGGGGTCCGCGCTTTCAGCCGCGGCTCGCGCCCGTCTCTGGATTCCGCGCTTTCAGCCGCGGCTCGCGCCCGTCTCTGGATTCCGCGCTTTCAGCCGCGGCTCGCGCCCGTCTCTGGATTCCGCGCTTTCAGCCGCGGCTCGCGCCCGTCTCTGGGGTCCGCGCTTTCAGCCGCGGCTCGCGCCCGTCTCTGGGGTTCCTTTAAGCAGCGTTCTTAAACCCCTCTCCTCACGCCCCAGGAAACAAAGAGGGAAGGAGAAGTCTCCTGCCTCTTCGGCAGGTGCAGGCTTTTCCCCGGACTCCCTCCCGGCTAGCTGTGGTGCACTAACCCCTTCAGGCTATGTTCAAGCCGCCAACCCCAGTCCTCTCCCTGAGCTCCGGCCTCAGCTCGCAGCCCCGCCCGCCCCGGCGGGTGAGCAGACAAGCCTCTCGGGCTGGTGAGTGCCGGTCGGCACCGATCCTCTGTGTGGGAATCTCCCCGCTTTGCCCTCCGCACCCCTGTTGCTGTGCACTCCTCCGCAGCTTCGAAGCTCCCCCCTCCGCCTCCCGCAGTCTCCGCCCGCGGTGGGGCTTCCTAGTGTGTGGAAACTTTTCCTCCTTCACAGCTCCGTCCCACTGGTGCAGGTGCCGTCCCTATTCTTTTGTCTCTGTTTTTTCTTTTGCCCTACCCAGGTACGTGGGGGGTTTCTTGCCTTTTGGGAGGTCTGAGGTCTTCTGCCAGCGTTCAGTAGGTGTTCTGTAGGAGTTGTTCCACGTGTAGATGTATTTCTGGTGTATCTGTGGGGAGGAAGGTGATCTCCGCGTCTTACTCTTCCGCCATCTTCCGCCTTCCCCCTGATTTTAAATATAAGCATAACATCAAGGAGAATGGACACATTTTGTAAATGTTTTTATATCACTCAGGAAGTCCTGAATGAGGCTTTGGTAAGTGTGCAATAGACAAAGCAAGGCAAGATTTAGAGTATTTTTCAAGGATCTTATGGCCCAGTTGGAAGAAGAAACATAGGTCCGTAAAAGCTAAACTATTATCAAGAAGACTAAAAGTAAAAGGCAAGATGAATAATAAAGACACGATTTATTAATGCAGTTCAGAGGAGAGAGAAAGAGGACTTCAAAGCAGTGGTAGGATTTGAACATGACGTTAAAGGATGGGGAAGATTGTGTTAGTTGGAGAGGATCACTCCAACTCTTTGCATGTGAGGGAGAGTGAGAACATTATGGAAAAGATTATAGCAACAGGACACTATGGTTCTAATTCAGGGGCGAGTGAATAATATAGTTTGTTTGGAGCCAAGAATTTTTATAGGTCAAGGGATAGAGAGCCATATTTCTGGAAAGGAAAAATGAGGCTGGATTATGGAGAGTCTTGAGTGCCAGACCAAATTTAAACTTTAAAACATAATTTGAGAGCACGGGAATATAATGACCTCAGTTGATTTTAGGAACAGTGAGTGCTCTGTGGGAGGGGGAGGGAAGCCTGGAGGCAAGGGATATAGCCATTTGTCTGCTGATCTTAGCCCACCAGCCTCCGGGCCACTGAGTTAGGTAGTGGTCATGGAAGAATGGGAGAGAAGCAGAGACCCTGATGATTGTGGTGGGAACTGGGACAGAGAGGAATCAGTGACAACTCTTTCTGAGGGTGACGTGAACTGGCTCTTTTTTTTAAGTACCTTAGAAATGGAAGTTTCAATGCATTTTAGCCATGAATTGACACATTCACTGGCTCTCAGAGCTAGAAGTAAGATCAAGTAACTTTTGTCAAGTCTTCTGTTTTTAGTGATGTTTGTTTACTCCTATTTTATAGACATGGTAATTCAAAGTCCTGGAGACTGAGGTCTGCAGCAACATAAGAGAAGCTAGTTGTCTGGGCTCTGAAAGCAAGGCCCTGGGCCCTGCCGCATAGCCTTGCCCCAGCAGAGGATTTATTACAGATGGGAGCAAAGGTCGTAGGCTGATATTTTAAATGTGTGAATATCAGTATCTGGCATTTTATTACAATAACTTAAAACATAAAATTAAAATCACAGAAGGCTCAGCTACATATTTCGTTTCCAAAGCAATACTTTTGCATACCCAAAGGATTTGAGGAGTTTTCTGTTTCAAACAAATATTTTTTAGCCATTTCATGAAAACTTAGCTTAGTGGTATCTATCTCTCTCTGTCTGTCTATCTATCTATTTATCTCCCTAAAAATGTCCTTATCATTTCTAAGTGAATTCTTTCTTAAAAGTGTAAAACAGCTCAATCTTATTTAAGAAAAGAATGTGTGAAAAGTTCTGAATTTCTCCAAGGGTTCTTTACAATGCTGTCATATTATTACCACCTCAATATCCTGTGTTAGCAATACTTATTTAACTCATCACATTTTAGTTTTATGGGAGAGCAATGAATGTAACAAGCACATAAAACCCGCAGCCAAATGGTTGACATCTGACCTTTAATCATCTCTTGGACTCGTCCTTAGTGACATACCACCTCCTCTTCTACAGTGGGTGTATCAACCCCTTCTTAACTTACTAAACATGATGGTGTTGCTTAAAAAAAGAAATCACTGACTTTCTTGACCCTGGTTGCCTTCACCACCCCCTTCTTTTTTGGTTTTTACCATTTATATTATTTTCTGATGTTTGGCCCTGAAAATTGCCACTTCCTCTGTGGTTAAGATTAAGATTTGAAGCCTCAAGCAAAGGTGTTAAAAGTGACATATTAAACTGTCACAAGACCAAGAAGGAACTAAGGAGTTTGCTTTGAATTTTGAAACTTTATTATCACCAATAATATAGTTCTTAATTTTTACTAATATATAAATAATTGACCTGAATTTTAAAAAAAAATATGTATATGGCAGAAAATTAAAGAACTAGAGATGGAATTCGTAGGAAGGGACCTCAGAAGAGGCCTGTCCATGCATCATTTGACAGGGATGAAGTTTAAGAATTTTGGAGGATGTGACTAATGTCACATGGCTACTGAGCGTTGAACTGGGACCAGAACAATCCTGGGCCCAGCACTGCTTCCTTACAACTGTGCCCTCAGACATGACCTCTCTGTCAGATAAGAGAATGCTGTTCCTTATGTACACAAAGGTTGAACAGGAGTGTCACACCCTTCACAGTAAACCGGGAACTACATCTCATCTTTTTTTTTTTTTTGCGGTACGCGGGCCTCTCACTGTTGTGGCCTCTCCCGTTGCGGAGCACAGGCTCCGGACGCGCAGGCCCAGTGGCCATGGCTCACGGGCCCAGCCGCTCCGCGGCATGTGGGATCTTCCCGGACCGGGGCACGAACCCGTGTCCCCTGCATCGGCAGGCGGACTCTCAACCACTGCGCCACCAGGGAAGCCCTACATCTCATCTTTGAAGCAAATTTCTTGATTGCTGCCCCAATTTCACAAACTTGCAATGATGTATGTCTCCCGAACACTCCTACCCTGGCTTGTTGTGCCTTCGTGAGATGAGAAAGGGTATAAAAAGTCTGGAAACCTGACCCAACTTAGTCCATAAAAAGGCTTTTGTCTGTGAACCTAACCACAAGTGATTCATTAATAGGCTATTGAAAGATTTTTTTTGTCAGGAGCACCCCTTGCCCCCCTTTTACAGAAATAAACAATTTGAAACATAACTGAAGTATAAGATGGTATCAATTCCCACTTCAAAATAGTGCTGTCTACTACATGTAAAGGTGTTTACTTCCTTATGACGAATCATTTGTTAGCTCTTCCACAAGTATCCCCTTAATTAAATATACCATTTGTTTTGTCAAAAGTGCAGTACAAAAAATTCTTTACAAAATATCTTTAGGGCATCCTAAAACAGTAGTTAAATTAGTTTAAAAAATTTTTAAAAACCTTAATTTTGTGTTTCTAGCAGATGCATAATTATACTCAACATCAGGCAGTGTTGTATTTTCATTTATTATATAGAAGTTCAAAGGAAATTAGTAATTCAACTTAGGATTTTTATCATTTATCCTTCAATGCTTACTAAAGATAGGTAGTAACATTTTTAAAAAACTGCTTACATATGTGTGCATTGCATTGCATTTGCGTAGTATTCTTCCTTAAGAATCATATGTTATGTTTGACTTTTTAATAACTGACTTCAAATAGGAAGTAATGGCGTTAAACTCCATTCAACATTTATTAATATAGTAATTAAACTCAAGGAAAATGCCAGACTCTAAAATTCTGCAATGAAAATTCATCCTAATCAGCCTTTGTCTCTGCCCTTTGTAAGAACTGCAAGAAACTGGGACACCTTCTATGTTAAATAATCTGAAATATAGCAAGTAGCGAGTAGCACCCACTTGTGAAGTTACAAGTCTTTGCATCATATTTACTTTGTATTTTTTAAAAATAGGTATGGGTCCTCTGCCTCTCCAACTTGAGGTGTGAGGGGCTCAACAGACAAAAACACGAATCATCACTAAGGGCTTGGAATTCTAGAGACAGTCTCGTTCAGAGGGGAATACAATATAAATTGTTTGGTGGTGGTGGTATTTCTAACTGCCTCAAACTGCCGTAGAAGCCCACAAACGTTTCAGTATTAATTTTCAGCTCTCTGTAATTGCTTATATGTCTTTCAGATTCTACCTCACTTGGTAATAAGACTTAAGCCCTCAACTTTCTGAAAGCTGCCCGGGCAAGCGTTCAGATATAGGGTTTGATTAACACACACTCTCTCTCTCCAGGTGCGCTCTAACAAGTCAAGCATTTCCTGGAAACCCGCCCACAGGTTGTGCGACTATTTTTAGTAGCTCACCTCCTGGTAAAGGCAGCTATTAGATATCCAGATATCCCTGCCCCTTTCAGGTGCAGTAAAATAGAACATAAAAGGGTGTAATTGAATGATTACAGCTAAGGACTGTAACCAGGAGCCTAGAGTCTCTCTCCTTCTCCTGGGAGCTCTGGGAGTTGCCCAGAAGGGCCTTTCTCCTCCCCACTAACCTACACAAGGCAGGGGCCCCGTGCCCTGCAGACGCAGTCTAACCTCACAAAAGGCACTGCTGGGCTTGTTTTCTGTTCACACACGTGGGGTGGAAAAGAAGGGAAAGCGAATTTACCTCTTTGGACAGCTTCTGTGTGCCAGATTATATAGAAGTCCCGAGAGGTAGGTGGGTATCCTTATTCCCACCTTACCATGAGCAGAGCTTACCCATCAGCCGAGTTTGCTTACTGCCCAAGAACACGTGGCTAAAGAGCTGCAAAGCCGGATTTAAACCCAACCCATGCTTTCTCTCTTTACTCTTTGAGGGGAAACTGAAAAGCAGGCTCTAAAGCTAGGGTGGGCCGGTCATTTATTATCCAAACCAGAACAGGTGATGTAGGAAATATTTTCTCATAAAAAGAAAAGCCTCATCATGTAGGAGGAGGAATGGGAAGGTGGAATTTACAGGGAAATATGTAGTTGAGTACAAGGAAGAGAGTGTTCCACACTTTCGTGCAGGGCTATGATCGCTTCCATCTCCCTCAACACTGTGGACTAGTTTGGACAGTAGTCACTGGAGCAGAGAGCTGTGATGGAAAATGAACTTTCAGTGACTGTTTACCTCATTAAGCAATGTTTCTTCTGCCTTTCCTCGTGCTCTAAAATGTTTTGTTTATTTTAGAAGAGAATTTTTAAAAATTCAAGCTGAAAAAATTCGGCTTGCAAACCTTTGCAAGTTTATGAAGGGCAAAGGCTTTATACATTTTGAATCCATACAGCATCTAGCATAAAAATGGTTAACCAAGTATATGATGATCTCCCCATCCACAGTGCAGGGAAAACATTGTGGATACCCAATAACTAGCCAACATTAGCAGTTAGCGGCAATTAAGGCATGGTGTGAAGTTAAGGGTTTAAGCCTCTGAAATCAGTCTGACTGTGGAACTCACAGGCCTTCAGATCTCCAAGGAGAAGAAACAGCTACTTTGTTATGACTTCCTGGAATTAAACCATTTTAGAACCAAAGCTCTGTTGAACATTTTGCACATGGATTTTTTTTTTTTAATACCAGTTTGTGTGTTGTTGCAATTGTTTCACCCATACAGAAGGCACCCTTTTATTTAAGCCATGAAATATAACTGTAGTTCTGAAAGCAAGTGAAAATAATCTGCTAGTGGAAAATAATTCTCAACAAAATGTATGTATGTTTTGTTTTGGCCTGAGCCCTTTTCTGGATCCTAAGCCTGTGCTTTGTATGAAATTAGGCAGCAATTAACAGAAGCCTGTGCTTTAAAAGGACACATTTAGAGATGACAGAACCGGAAGGAATTAAGAAAATGTACCAGCCTGAGAAGTAGTTAGTACTAAAGGAAAATGGATATTCACTTCTTAACCCTTGAGGGCATCAGTATTGTTGAGTCTGGATAAGTCAACACGGGCTAGCTTATGCCCACAGTGCCCAAATACCCAAGAATCTCAATGCCTTGACAGGAAAGCTATACTGATTGGTTATATTGCCAGTTATGATTGGCTGGGCTTTGCTCTGCAGCATCATAGTTCAGCCTCTAACTGTAAACATACTAGTGACCACAGCAGAGGGGAAAAAAAAGGGGTGGTCAAGCACAAAATCACTCTCAAAGCTTTTGCGTGGAAGTGACCACATTGCTTGGCTGTTGACTTTTGTAAATCACACGTCAAGCCTCTTTTCAACGGAGCAGGGAAGCATAACCCTTTCCCAGGGAGGGAAAGAAGGTCTTGGTAACCGGTGATACAGTCTGTCACAGAGTCCAGTAAATAATTGATGCTTATAAAGTAATCTGAGTAATGAAGAAAAAGTTAAGCAAGTCCCCATATACTTCATTCAACAAATATTTGTTAGATTCTTTAAATATTAGGCAGTGTACTGAGTACTGTTTTATAAAGCAGATAGATGATAATATATATTCATCAAGCGTTTGCACTTAAAGGAATATGGTTTATCTATCTGAGAAAAACGTTTGTGTGAGTTAGCTCATTTCCCCAAGACAAAGCAAAGGTATAATACAGCCTGTTTAATTCTGTGTTGATGCATTGCAGATTACTGTAAACTTAGTGGCTTATAAAAACTCAAGTTGATTATGTCACAGTTTCTGTGTAGTGTCTTCACATGGTGTGACTGGCTTCTCCACTCAAGAGTCTCATCAGGCTGAAACAAGGTGTCAGCTGAGGTTCTCATCTGGCGCTTGGGGTCCTCGCTGGTTGTTGGCAGAAGCCATTTCCTGTGGTTGTAGAGCTGAGATCCTTGTTTTTCTGCTGGTCGTTGGCCAGGAGTCCCTCTCAGTCCTAGGGGACACCCTCAGCTCCCTGACCCATGTCCTCCACAGGCCATTCACACATATTTACTTTCTGCCAGGCCAGCTGAAGTGTGTATCTCTGACTTCCTCTGGTTCCACCAGCTGTAGAAAAGGCTCTGCTTTTAAAGTGCTTGTGTGATTCGGTCAGGCCCGCACCGATAATCTCTCTATTTTAAGTAGAGCTGATTTGGGATGTAACTACATCTGTAGAAGCCCTTCAAGGGATTAACCCTTCACTAGATGAGCATTTGATTGAATTATTGGGATAAGCTATGTGAACACCAGAATCCAGGCCCCTAGGGGGTCTCTCAGAATTCAGCCTAACACCTGGTCCCACTGCAGAGAAGCAGGGGTTAGTATGACTTGCATATGGCAGGACTGATGAGATGACGCCTGTTCTAGTGTCCTGTGGTTCTCCTGAGTAAGAACTGGATGTAAATTCATTATAGATTGGTATCTAATTGAGGGCATTCAGTGACAAGTAAAACCCTGGTTCTATACTTCTGAGGTGGTTTCTCTAAGAGTTGCACTGAATGTGATCCCTTAAACGCTAAGAGAGTTACTGAAGTAGTCAGTCTGGCAGGAAACAGCCTGTTCTCAAACTGGGTAATTGGGTAGAGTTTAATAAAGAGGCTTTCCTCCCTCCCTCCCCCTCTCTCTCCCTTCCTCTCTCTCTTCCTTCCAAGTTGTAGGCAGAGGTTAGGAATCCAACAAGGGATAGTGAAGTACCTCTCCCAGTCCAGAAGGGAGAAGGCGGAGGGGTGAGGCCAGGAATCTGGAGTGGGGAGGTGGGTGGAGAGGGACACCTGACCGAAACTGTGGCCTTTGGTAGGAAGATGCAACCATGGAAACTGAGCAGGGAATAAATAACTTGACCTCATTCTCCTCCCATCCTCTTATTTCTAGCCAAGAGGACAAAAGAGCTTGTTGGTCCAGTCCTCAGAGGTCAGCCTCCTGGGGCAAGAACAGGGTGGAGAAAGGAGCAGACCTAGAGGGACAAACAAGAGAGATGCAGCCCAGTTACCAAAGACATATTTCCTGGCTGTGGTCAGGGTCATAGGCTCTGTTGTGACTTGCAGAGTGTTTCTTCTTCATCTGTGCTTCATAGAATGTTTTGACGAGCTTGATTATAACTTGCATCCCGTTAAGCTCAATCATTAATATGTATGGCTCTGTCTTCTGCTATTTTGAACTTATGGAGTGCAAAGGCCATGTCTTATACATCTTTATACCTATAGTACCTATGTGCTTGGCCCTTAGCACATAGGTACTATAGCACATAGCACATAGCACATTGATTAACAAACATTTGTGGAGTTATAAATATATGAAGCCGATGGTAAACTATTATTGAAGTCCTATAGATCAATTTGGTATTAGGGGCCTAAACAAATGTACACTGTTCTAATTCCTCTCTAAGATGTTGTATTCCATGTGAGCTGAGAGAGTAGGAAGATCCACTTACCATTGCTGCGACAAGTCTTACCCTATGACAAGTGGATGTTCCACTTCCATTTTCTATTTAAAGGTCATCAATTTCCGGTTATCCTACATACTCCATTCAATGAGCATTAAAATCTGTCAACACAGAAGGACGAGCAAATGTAGGGTACATGAGACAGCTCAGAGCTACTTGTAATCAAATTGCAGTTGGCTGTTTATCTATTGATGGCCTTGGGATGAGAGGATTGGATGCCCTGCCTTCCTGCCGTTGTCACATGTGGTTCTGGTTTCCAACAGGGATGGGAGTGTGCTTAGTCTATGGAAAAACTGTTTTCTCCTATTTTACTTTTTAACATTTTCAAAGCACTAGGTAAGGATAAATGTGGTCAGCTTGATTTATGATCCTTGTTTTGATTCATATAGAATCACATGCTACAGAATCTCAGGGACTGACAGTCTAGGGAAAAATGTAAATGTCATAATTTTGTTAATTGTTTTAGCATGTGTTTCTTCCACATGTCTGAAAGCAACTGTAACTGAGGGTTGTGGTTTCTGGAGCACAGCCAAAAATACAATGTGACTAACAACTGAGGAAAGTATCGTGGGATGTCATGTGGTATTGGATCTTTTATCTTTTTTTTCACCTCTGCCAAAGTGAGTATTTTCCAGTATTTCAGTGTGTTACTGGAGTATGAAAAGAAGAACGATACAAAATGAACCCTTGGATTGGTGTTTTTTATCAGATAAAAAATAACATATAAAACTCACTTTTAAATTCTGTGGCTATCCATTCCAGCCTGGAGTTTCCTATTTCAAAAACTGGATTTGTGGGAAAAAAAAAACTCAGCTCTCTCAATTCTTTAAACATTTCAATGATGATAAGGGTCTTTCTCAAGGAAACAAATATCAGGAAATTCAAATGCTGGTATGAAGCCATAAACTCCCCTCACCTTGTTGCTCCAAAGCATAATAACTCTATTGAGAATGCCTGAAACCAGTGGGTGATCTCACCCTGAAGCTTCATATACTATTTCTTATTTTTATGACAGGCATTTCACAATTTCAAGGCAAGGTTGAAAAACAGTCGATTTCCCCCATTAGGCAAGTGATCAGGTTGCTGCAGGAATAAAGCAAAAGGCTGAGTTCACATGCTTGGCCAGGAGCTCTCTTGCAAGCTTCCTGGTTTGGGACTGACTGCAAATGCTATTAGTATATTTCCTGATATTTCAGTCTTCTGCGAATTGCACAGTAACTAGATCTTTGAACAGTGAGCATCTGGTAGCCAGAATCCCACAAAGAGTTTCCCCTATTTTTCAGAACTGTCTGCTCGTTTTGAGGCTGTTCTCTCATTGTTTTATACTATTCCTTCTGTTTCTCTCCCCACGTGTCTGGAATTCACAAATCTTTGTGTCACGTTTAAAACGGACTGTACGTAGGTGACTAAACCAGTCCTTCGTGGGTCCAGCAGGTCATAGGAAGCTGCTGCTGATGTATAGCCTACTCATTTTCCCGACACACTCACACCCCTTCCTCTATCCATGACGACTAGCCCCACAGCTGCTGGGAGCTGCAGGAGCGAATGGCAAGTCTGTCCTGCCAGTGGCTGGAGGAAAGATTCCAAAGTGTCCTTGGGAGTGATGTCAGCTAGAAAATCAAACTGCAGAGAGCAGAGGAAGAAAGGACAGCTAAGACAGGGGTTCTAGCTTCTTCAGGGAACTGGGGAAGGGCTTTGAAGGGCCTGAAAGGTCATGTAAATATCTGCCAAATGATCCCATGTACGTTTTTTTTTTTTCTTGAAAAGAGTCTAAAACTTACATTATATGTTCAAAGGGTTTGGGCAACAAAAAATTTTAAGAGGGATTATTGTCAAGAAAGTAAGTTTAGGTAACATGAAATTTTACAAATCAAGAGGGAAGGAAGACTGAAGGGCAGTAAGAAATAATAAAAGTAGGATACATAAGGAGAAAATACGGGCAATAGAGAGAATAGCCCTTTACTCTTTTTGTCAGTTACTTAAGACTTGGCCCTGTGAGATGGCATGTGAGGGTGCTATTTATACAGCTAACACACATCTGTTTTAGAGATGAGAAAATGAAGGCATAGAGAGGTAAGCAACGCGTATGCAAGGTCAGTCACTTTGCTAGTAAATATCAACAATCAGCTTTGAGGGTTGCTCTTAAACACTAGTTTAAACCAGTAGGCTTTCTCTTTTCTTTCTTGGTATGTATTATGAATTTTTTTTTAACGTAATCTGGAGAATAAAATTACACACCAAATTGTTTTTCTGGGTGTTGCAATTATGGGTGATTTAAAATTTTATTCTTACCTGCATTTTATATGTATTTATAATAAGTATGTCTTAATGATATCATAAAAATAATAATTGAAAATTATTTTCTTATTTCTAATAAAGTTCAGATTGTTTGTTTTGGTTTTTTTTTTTTTTTTTGCGGTTCACGGGCCTCTCACTGTTGTGGAGCACAGGCTCAGTGGCCATGGCTCACGGGCCCAGCCGCTCCGTGGCATGTGGGATCTTCCCGGACCGGGGCACGAACCTGTGTCCCCTGCATCGACAGGCGGACTCTCAACCACTGTGCCACCAGGGAAGCCCAAGTTCAGATTGTTAAATTCCTCATGAGCAACCACATATCTGCTGAACAAAGGGCATCAAGTAAAGAGTATGAGCAACAAACTTGGAAGAGTTTGGTATTAATTTATAATGACCACTGTCATTTTAGTGAAATGTGACTTGCTCATAGTAACTAGCGAGATGCTTGATGAAATCAGTGAATAAAACACAGTCCTAACAAAGAGTCATTTTAATATAGATTTACAATATTCAACTAAATAAATACCTTTTATTCTTCTGACATATACACGGATGCCCCATGACCATGTGTCCTGGTTGTGTCTCCATAGGCACAAAGAAATGGGGGCCTGGGCTACTTATGTGGTAATTTCTGCTTTGAAAAATTTCCAGGTAAAACCCATTTTGGTAGAGATCTTCAGGAGCTGAGTCATCCATTGCTTATTTGCTAGAACAGACTAAAGACTAAAGACAGTTGGTTGAGGAAAGAAAATCCTCAGTTTCCTATCAGTTATCTTTTTAGTAGAGGCAGTTGAACAGTTCTCCTTTGAGGCAGGGGTCCTGGTTAGGCTTCTTTATTTCCACACAAGGATCTGAAACTAAATAATTGCCCCTTTTCCAAATTCTGAAGTGTAGGATGCTCTTTCAGCCAATCCACTCAGGACATGAGCCTCAGACCCTCCCTCTAGACTCAACATTGTCCCTCCAGACTCTGCGCTCTCCACAGAGCATGAAATTGGGTTGCCTCCAGCCCCTTTCTCCAAAGCCCTGCTGAGGAAGTGACCCTTTGGAGGGTTGTTGGAAGGTGATTCCCAGGGTCCTCAAAGTTCCATGCATGCATCAGCCCGGATCACTGAAAAGCTGTTTTCATTTCATTTTCATTTTCAGTCTGTACCACTCAGACCACCTTATCTTGACCCCATTAAGAATCATTATTCCCCAGGCTTTCAAGTTTTTATCAATGGGTACAGTGAAACTACTTGCCATCTGACTGTGGTTCTGGGTGTCATCTACTGCTTCGGCCAGAAAACATGCAAAATCTTATCTGAAAAATTGTTCAGAATTAGCACTAGGAAGTTTTTTTCCTGGGAGGAAGTGATTTATTTCTTTCTCTTTAATGGTAAGAATATTTGTGGAGGGGAAGGATGAGGTTGAGTGTCTCTGGAAGAAGCCAAGATGGCTTTCTACTGAAAGTCTCACTGAGTTGTCAGTGTTCGAGATTTGATCAGACCCAGTGAGGTCAATTCACTCTGCTCAAACTTCTAAGAGTCAGATTCCTAATGTGGAATGCCATTGTCTTCCATGTGAGGTCTGCTTTTCCTACCATCTTTAAGTTTGCTGAAGAAACATAAGAAGCAGAACCAAGAGAGATGGACAATTTCAAGAGAAATTTCTTTCAGGGCTTAGGGCCTGGTGCATTCATTTCTTTGTAGTTCAAGGCTAAATTTTTCTCTTTCCAGGGTGGTGCTGGATAAAACTGTGCCAGCTTCTGTGGCTTTAGCTTTTTTTTAAGTTGGTATGGGAGGAACATCCCCTTTCTAGTCATATAGTGGTTTTACCAGATGAACAAAACATATATCGTTAGGAATATATATATATATACATATATATATATATTGCTCTTAATATACCCAATAACATCATGATTTGCCTCATGATGTTAAATTTCTGTTTAACCTTAGTTTGGATATTTCAAAGTCTTGTGTGTGTGTATTTATATCTATGTATATTTAAAATTTATATAACTGTATCTCCCATAGCTGGCAGATCTCACTGATTGTTATGAATTTTACTAACTCTCAGAGGGGAAACTTCTTTCAAAATTGGGGTGTTGAGAAGTGTACATCAGTATTTTCTTCATTACTACCAAAAAGATTATGTAACTCATTTTATTTCTCGTTGCTTCCACTGCAAAAACAAAAAACAAAAACCTACAAGGAATTAAGGTTAGATCATGGAAATATATAAGCCCTTAGAGCTCCCATATTTGTGATATTTATCCAAGTTTGTCCCTAAATATCTATTCTTAGTTATATTTCCTTTCATCTTGTTTATTGTTTTTATTTTTGTAATTCTATTCAAATTGTCTGTGGACAGAGGTGAGGCAAAGAACAGACAAATGAACAAACCAGCTGTTTTCCCAGCCCCTCTGTTTAGTATGTGGCAGTTTTCTATGTTCTGTTGGATAAAACCAGAAATCCTCACTTATACAGATTTTCCATTGTTGAAATGAAAAATACCATAAACTTTATAGTAAAATATAATTTAAATATAAAGAAAATTATTAGAAGTCAAATTCTGCTCTTTAGAATAGTCAATAAATGGAGTAATCTGGTAACTATTTTGTTTACCTGAGAGTTATCTTTAATTTAGGCATAAATCATATGCAACTATCTGTAAATACATAGAGGGTATATATAATATATGTATGTATGAGTAGGTATATAATAGAAGTAGATTTTATAGTTAGATCTGTTCAGATTTTTTGCAATTGCTCCAGGTAATCAAGTATCATTGGCGAGAGCTGGGAGGGAACTAATCCTCTGAACTTTTTACATTCTTATTTCAATTCTAGATAATGAGAGGCTGAAAATGTTAAGCACAGAGGCATACCATGTGCTATGTTTTGCGCAAAGTAAGCAAATAAAGAGTAACTGTGTGTGTCTACAGAGATAGAAATCTTGTACCCCCTGTTTTGTTGCTAATTGGACATGAAAGAAGATGGCTTTCATATAAATGTCAAGTTCTTCTTGCTGCTTTCATCTTCCTCAGTCTCAAGTTTCTGACTGTTTCTAGGAGATTCTTGAAGGCATTAGGAGTAGATAATTCATCACATCCTATTCCAAGTATGAATCTGTGAAACAGCAATGGGGCTGATGAGCTAATACAGTTAACAGAAACGCCACCATGCATTTTATCTCATTTTTTCCCCTACCACAGGAAACCGGGAAGGGAATCTTATTCCAACAGTGAAGAACAAAGGCAGTTTATGGGGGGAGGGGGGATTTCATATATCACCCTCCACAAATTTTTTTTTTTTTTCCTAGAAGACTGTAATCAAGACACAGAAATGCACAATGGGTGTAGTGAGTGAATAATTTGTGTCGTTAATTATATATTTCAATATAGTGTAATTTTAGAAATAGCTTTGTGAATGCTATAAATAAATTATAACTGGAAAAATTACATCAGGGATGAAAAGAACTTTGAAAATAAATATTGGTATGATCAGCTACATGAGAAAGGAATGGATCCAATTAAACCATGATAGCGGAAGGTCTCATCTTGATGTCCTATTCTTTTTTTTTAATTAAAGTTAGTTTATAACATGTTAATTTCAAGTGTACAGCAAAATGATTCAGTTATTCATATCTATATATACATATATTCTTTTTCAGATTCTTTTCTCTTATAGGTTCTTATAAGATATATAATTCCCTATGCTATACAGTAGGTCCTTGTTGTTTACCTATTTTGTATATAGTAGTGTGTATATATTAATCCCAAACTCCTAATTTATCTCTCCTCCCTCCCCCTATCCAATCCCCTTTGGTAAACATAAGTTTGTTTTCTATGTCTTTGAGTCTATTTCTGTTTTTAAAATAAGTTCATTTGTATCTTTTTTTTTTTAGATTCCACATATAAGTGACATCATATGATATTTGTCTTTCTCTGTCTGACTTCACCTAATATACTTCACTTCATATTATAATCCCTAGGTCCATTCCTGTTGCTGCAAATGGCATTATTTCATTCTTTTTTATGGCTAATATTTGGGGCCCATTCATGTCCTTTGTGCTTTCCCCATTGACAGAGTCCATACTTTTACATTTGACCAACAAGGGAAGCCTTTTGGAGGAAAAGAGTGACAGAATGCTGAGGACATTGGTAGAAGAGGGTTATGTGTGGACAGCATGATCAAAGTTGACCATCTCTAAAATCAGATAGATGTAAGTTCATATCAAAGTTGACCATCTCTAAAATCAGATAGATGTAAGTTCATATTCCAGACAAGACATTTTATAAGTGATATTTTTTTTCCTTAACTAAGCTTTAGACTTTTTAAACATCAGAAAGAAGTATTTCTTTCTTCTGTGTAATTGACCAACTACTCCCAACTGATTCAGCATGCAGAATGTGCTTGATGTTTACTTTATCTGTTGCAAGAAAGCTTCCCTGGAATGCTAGCCCCTTAACAGAAACTATTCAGGAAAATATCACTAATCAAAGGAACTCAAGAAATCATTACCCTACTGTCATCATCCATGCGTTAAGGAGTCTATTAGCATTTGCTAAGGCATCTGTCTTTTCAGATTTAACACAAGCCACTCTGGACTGGAAAAAATCGAAAACACCTGGATAACCAAGAGGGTATGGACAAGTATAAGTACCTATCTCCTTGGGACAGAGCCACTTGTATATTACTTTAGATACCTGTAATAACATAACTAATAATTAATATTAATTAAAAAGGTAAGAGGAATCTTTCTGAGGCAGTCAGTGCCTGAAGAGGGATCTGTTGAGTTTCCCCAAACTGATAGTCTGTGGTTGTCACCACTTATGAGAAAGCAGCACTTCACTAAGGACTCAGACTAACCCCTGTATTGACCCAGGGATCAGGCTGTGACAAAAAGGATATTTTCTTCTAAAAAAAAAAAAAATTGAAGGATAATTTTGTTTTTCTTTCAGTTGATAAAATTGAATGTTTAATATGTTCACAGTACTATGTTAGACCATCAGGGTGTTGCAGAGTTCTGTGAAACTCAGTTCTTTTTCTCAAGCAACTTAACTGGTAGATGTGAGAGCCCTAAATAACTTTAATTCCAGGTAAAGTGAAAGTAAGCGCTACTGACCGGTTAGATGTTCGAAGAGGAGGAGGATCTCTTGGATTACTCTTGTGAGCATGGGGAACCTTGAAGAAGAAGAGGTATTTGAAACAGGCCTTGAAAGATAAAATTAGGAAGGAGGAGTGGAAGAGGGAGTTAAAAAGTGAGCTTGTTCTCAGATGGAAGGACCAGTGTAAACAAAGGCACAGGGAATGAGGAAATTTGGGGTGTGATTAAGAAATGATGAGGTGGGCTTCCCTGGTGGCGCAGTGGTTGAGAGTCCGCCTGACGATGCAGGGGACGCGGGTTCGTGCCCCGGTCCGGGAAGATCCCACATGCCGCGGAGCGGCTGGTCCCGTGAGCCATGGCCGCTGAGCCTGCGTGTCCGGAGCCTGTGCTTCGCAACGGGAGAGGCCACAACAGTGAGAGGCCCGCGGACCAAAAAAAATAAAAAAGAAATGATGAGGTTAGTTTTCTTAAACAGGAGGGTTATAAGATGGGACTGAAAAAGAAAGCTAAAGAGGTAGATTGTTTCGAGAGCATAGGGAACCTTGGATGTTAGACCGATGAGTTTGTTCTTCAATTTAATAAGGAATTATCTGTAATAGGGAAACATTGAGGGGTTTTTAATTGTGAAAAGATGTGATAGCAACCGGTGTAGTATTTATAATTTGAGAGAAGCTTATGTCAGTGTTCATCAACGTTTTCTTCATTATTGCCCCTCTAAGGAGACTTTGTAGACATCTGCCTGATATTCCACAGGTTTAACGTACAGTCATGTTCATTGAGAGCTGATCTATTGCATCTTGTTTCCATCAATGGCCAGGATATTCTCTTTTCTTATCTTCTTTCATTTCCTTTAGTGTGTTTGAGCCTTGAGTAGCTGTTGAGATAAAGCAATCTAACATCATTAGGTACTTGGTGAGTATCATAGGAGTAAAATTGCAAAAATGTGACTTCCCTAGTTTTGAACCCAGTGAAGATCTGTGTAATGTTTGAGTCAGACTTTGTTTTTTAAAGAAGTTACCATTGTTATAAAAACATCATAACAAACAGCAGGTTGCAAGCATATTTAGATCATTCTTACTGAAGAAAATAAACATTTATTGCCAACTGTGAAAGGGCAGATTTGATGACTGATGCAAAAATCACACTGCTTTGTCAGTTCACATAAATAATAATTCATCAAAGAAACATGTGTTGATGAGTGCAGTCTGGTTTGAATTTAAACCACAATGCATTCTTGGGAAACAGCTGAAGTACCTGAACCTCCCTTGAAAAGTCTCCAGCACATTATCTAAGGATATAAACAATCCTTCCTAAGCCATGTAATGAATCTTATCAAAAATGCTCAGGGATGACTAAGGTTGCCTATATTTACCTGAAGAAAAACATATCTGGGTGCCCATGAATGTCTGATGAGTACTTAAGAAATATGATCTGAGTTCACTTTTGCAGTAGATGCTCAACAAATTGGTTTGGGATCAGATGAGTGTTTACCAGACACTAAGAAAAATACAAAGGATTGGCTGCTCAGCCTTCTCTGACAATCATTGTTCAGTGAGAAAGGATAGAATGTGATATTTTCTCTGGTAAGCATTCTACTCTTGGGCCACCCCAATCCAGAGACCCTCTCTGCTGTTGATGAACTGATGGGATTCAGCAAGCTGCTGTGTGAATCTGGCGGCCAGGTGTCTTGGTGTGGTTGAGACAGGAGCTAACAGGTTTGACATGTGGGAATATTACTCCCAGATGCTCCCCAAAGGGAAAGAACAACTTTCTTTCAGTGACCTGTCCTTTCAAGATGAGTCCTATGGCGTAGGTACTGTAATTAATTAGCTCGGTGAGAGGAAGCAATGCATCATGGGTGCCGTTCTGCCAGAAAATAATAAGCATTTCCAGTGGGTTCTGCCCGATTTCTTAGTAAAATCCAGTGGTCTGTGTCTGGAGGTCATCCAAGGCAAATCAAAGAACGAAATCTTCAGATGTTGAGGAGATAAGGAAGACAGAACACACTAAGGATGTGTGGTGTTGATTTTAAACTGAAGAGACCAGTTAACCAGGCGAAGCCACGTCACAGATAGTTATGTCCCTTGCTGCCAAAGTCAGTGCAGAAAAATACAACCAGAAGTTGAGGTCCACAATGCCAGTGCTCTGATGTCCAGAGCTTCATAGCCTGTCAGGTCTCAAATACTACCGTATCACTTGGAAACAAATATCTGTCTGACAATATTTTTACGTTTATGTGTTTAAGAGACTTTGGTACTCACTATGAGTTGCATTAAGAAAGCTTTTTCAATCTGTCATTCAGCAGATTTCTCAGCTTTCTTCCCATCTTCCAAACTCTAGAATGCAATGCCTATCTTCATGACGACTTTCATGATTCTAGATTATGTATCCTAAAAGTGCAACATTCTCTATGCAGAACTGCATTCACAATATCTGAATGCATGTTGGTAATGGAACAATGTAGGCAAAGTAGTACAGATATCGGGCAGGCACAAGTGTTGCTGCCCAGGTTTCAGGGGAATGAGCTCAAGTTGTGACTCTCTGGTCCTCTGTCTCTGTCCTGTACCCAGTGTCTAATAGGTAAGTTTGATTGCTCTCTTCTCATGACAAAATGTATTTTGCCCATTCATTCTATTATATGAAATTATTGTTGTTTAGCTTACAAAAATTAAACAGATTTCTGTGTTTCTATTTCCCATGGTTGTTTTTTAGCCTTCTATATCATCTCTTACTACTCTGAAGAGCAGTAGAGGAAAGAAGTTACTCTGTTGCGTGAAAAATATTTTTTGTTGCAGGTTCTGGTTAAGGTTGTCTGGGACGATTCTGATAATATTTCAAACACTCCAAACTCTCCATGTCAGGTTACATAAACCTGCCTTTTATTAGAACTTAAAAGAGAAAAAAGAAAAAGCAATGTGTTTAACTCCTGGGATTTAAAAATCCTGTAATCAACTGAACCCAAGCTGTATTACCTTTGCAAGGTTCTATATTAAAATTTTTGTTGGTTTATAAAAAAAGAATAAAAAAGACATTTACAGTTTTCTTTTAGAAATGAAATATGATGGATTAACTGCCCTTAGCACTTCTGTGTTATATTAATTCTATATTATATATTAATTTCCCTTCTTTAATTTTGTTTTAAAGCTTGTTTCAGTGGTCAGTTTATTGCCTTTCAGCTTCAAATCCACCCTTCGCTGCCCTGCTTGGTGAAAATAAACTGGACCCTGTAAACATTTTTCCTTTGCCGCTGGCACGATGCTAGGCTTTGCCAATAGAGGGCACTAGAGGGATACTGCAAAGTGACAGTGTCAGGCTGATACTTCCCTCGTGGTTCCAGTCCTCCATTTGTTATCAGTGTGGAAGTCCGGAAGTTCCAGCTACATTCCCAGGACACACTTTCATCGACTAGGGGCTGTTTCTGAGAACCTCTTGTGGGCCACATCTGTGGTAGCTTTAGTTGAACTCTCAGACCACGCCCTATTTGAAGAGATCTGAATCTCCGCTTTGGGTCCCTTTATTATCCACTTTCCCTCAGCCAGGAGGTAGTAGCTGCTTTTTTGCACATGGGAATTCTGGACTGCTTAGAGTTCTCTTTTAGTCCTTTTAGTGGTTAACCTGCTTTTATGAATTAATAGTTACTTATATTACATTTTTTCTATTCAAATTACTGATCTGATATCTGTCTCCTGATAGGACCCTGACTGATATACAAGTTGTTTATAAGTATTCTTAACGTGTGCATGCCTAACCCACCTAAATAGTTTTTAAATTCCCCAAGGGAGAGGGCACTTGCTTCTGCATTTGTAATTTTTTTTACTCCCTTCAGAGCTTCATACAATTCTCTGTACATTGTATGTACATGTTTAATACATTTATTAAACACTTCTGACCAACGATGATGAATAAGACATGGGCATCAAGAATCTCATTGTCTAGTAGGAGAGAGACACATGCAAACAAGTAACTTGTCTGGTTAGAATGTGATAGATACGTTATAGAACGTACGCGGTCCTGTGGCACCCCATGTGGGCTGAGGCTGGGGGCGGGGATGGAGGGGACTTAACAGAGCAGTCGTCACTGAACTGAGTTTTCAAGGTTGAAAAGAGGGATGATCCCCACAGATTAGGGAGGAAAGGGCAATGCAGACGGAGGGAAGAAGTGACATTTTAGGAATATGTGAAGCAAAACAAGACAAACTTGAGGAATGTCAAGTAGTTCACCGTGGTGACCCAAGCGATGTGTGTGTATCTGTGGGACTATAATGTGAATGGGGGAGGGAGCAGCACTGAGGACGGTGGAGAATGAGGCTGAAGGACTAGGTAACTCCAGGACAGGCTGGACTTTGTAGGTCACGCTAGAGAGTTTGGATTTTATCGTGGACAACTACAAACTCAAAGAACTCCAAGGATATAAAGAATATAGAGGGCTTCCCTGGTGGCGCAGTGGTTGAGAGTCCACCTGCTGATGCAGGGGACGCGGGTTCGTGCCCCGGTCCGGGAAGATCCCACATGCCGCGGAGCGGCTGAGCCCGTGAGCCATGGCCGCTGAGCCTGCGCATCCGGAGCCTGTGCTCCACAACGGGAGAGGCCACGGCAGTGAGAGGCCTGCGTACCGCAAAAAAAAAAAAAAAGAATATAGAGAAAAAGTTAACCATTAGTTTTATGCATCAAGTTAATCCTTCCTTCGCTATGTGGCATGCACTTCTGAAGGATTCAAAGAAATTCAGATCCTTAGCCTCACCTTGGAGTTAAAAGAGGGAGATTTAAGTATTAGGAAGTAACAAGAAGCACTAAATGGATAGCTAAAGACCAAACTGTGCCCTGAGGTTTGAGGTAGGAGAGACTGGGGTAGTTAAGAAGAAGTAGAACTCGGGTAAGGCCCTCGGGTACTTAAATTTCTTCCTCTGTCTGCATTGTCCTTTCCTCCCCATCTATGGGGACCATTCCTGTCATCTCTGAAAAAACTCAGCTCAGTGACAACCACTCTGTGAAGTCTATTGGATTCCCATTCCAACCCCACCCGACATGGGGTGCCACCACTGTTTCGTGTACATTCTTCTATAGTGGTATCTATCACACTCTAATAATAAAAGGTAACTTGTCTGTATGCAGAGTTACTTGTTTGTATGTATGTAGAGGGGCTGCATTTTAGGGAAAGAGCAACCTTTTAGAAAAGGGAAGCAAAACCACAGAATATGTTTGGCAGCCGGAGGGAAGCTCAGCTGAAGGGGAGTGATGAGAGAGAAAGTTGAAAATGTTGGTTAGTGCTTCTGGAATGACAAACTTGTGGCATTGTGCTTCTACTCACCACTTCCACACCATGCCACCCGTCGTGTTCCTGCTGGGCTCAGGGGCAGCTCCAGCTTCTTTCCTGTGTGCTGAGTGAGGCACTTTGAACTGAGAACTTAGGCTTTAGGATACCATGGCAAGGTTTTGACTGGTGGATTGCTGATTATAAAGATTTTTCTGACTATGTTGTTAGAGGTAATGAATGGAAGATCCCAAAGATGGAAACCAGAAGCTGTTGAAAGGTGCTTTTATATGTAAATTATATTTCAGGTGTTACGAAGCTACATGTTTCAGCTATTAGTTGGAAAGATATAAGGAGAGTTTGTATGAAATTTACATTGATGCTATCTCCAAAAGAAACAAAGCTGTAACACACCAAATGTCATAAATCAGAATGTCATGCTGAAAAAAAGCATTGTTCCATTTCTCCCTTAGGATATGGTTGACCTCAGAATAGGAATTCAGAAATCTCTCTGCCTGCCTCTTTGCCACTAAGAAAACAGACACTGGTTCCCCAAACCCCTGATTAAGAAAGAAGCTGGAAGAACATGCAGAAGCACTTTGAGACTGTGAGTACTCCTACCAAAACCCAGTGGGAGAGCCTCTGGAGAAATAGAGGTCATAGAAGTTTAAAAGTTTGATTATTTTAAAAAGTTTTTACTACCTTCCCAGTAAACAGTACCTTAATTCTTCATTCTTACTAGCAAATTGTCATTTAGCACCCAATAATTCTCTTACTAAAGCCCAGAGGATTATTATTTTCAGGGATGGGTGAATTTAATCGTCTTGCTCTCTCCCACAACTTTGCAGAAGTATCTCGGGAGACAAAGTTCTTTTCATTCCCTACCCCCAAGCCCCCAGCAGCCCCCGAATATATTCCCTTTTCCTGTGAAGCATGAAACCTGGAATACTGAGACTCAGATGTATGAGAGGAGAAAAATGCATCAGGGCAAAGTGATCGCTTGGTTCTGTGCAGGACTCACTAATTCTCTGACCCTTGGAAAGTTATTTAGCCTCTTTGTCTTGTCTTTTTAATTAGTAAATGTGGATACGAACAATTTTCTCTGACTCCTTATAAGACTTTTATCCAGACGAAGTGAAATAATAGATATTGAGGGTCATTTTGAAAAATTACAGTGCTGTAGAAACATAAGAAATCCTTCTGTTATCCTAATTACATGATAAATTTCTCGTGATTAAGAAATTTAGATGGTGGTGTTGGGAAAGATTTGCCTGGTGTAATGAGATGGGGCATCACAACATGTGCAGTGGCTTGTATGTTTTCGTTCTCTTTGTGCATATGTACAGTGACTTATCAGCCATTGATCTCCTGCATGGCTGCATCTTCATCTTCACTCATTCATTCATTCAACAATTATATATTGAGTGCTTATTATGCACAAGGAATTGTTCTAGGTGCTGGAGATACTGCCTAAAGAAAAGAGCCAATGTGCCTGTCCTCATGTAGCTTATATCCTAATTAGAGGAGACATAAAATAAACAAACAACTTCACAGTATGGCAGATGGTGTTAAGTGCTATGAAGAAAAATAAAGCAGGAAAGGAGCATGTGAGGGGTTGGGGGACTATGGCCAACTAGCCAGATCTTGTCCACGGCCTGGTTTTGTAAATACCGCCACGACCATTCATTTGTATTTTGTCTACTGCAGCCTTGACTTAAGTAGTTGAGATGGAGACCATTTTTTACCACAAAGCATAAAATACTTACTACCCTTTGGCCTTGTGCAGAAAACATTTGAAGCTCCAGACGTAGGCCTGGAGACACAGATAGAGGCAAACTTGTTAAAAACGAAACCTACCTTAACCAAACCTATTGTAACAGGCTACAGAGGAACTACTCACCTGCCCAACACTTGGTTTTAGCCAATGCTGTGAACAACATTTTTTAAAATCAAATCTTCTGGACAAAGTTACTGATAAAATTTGAAATACTGACTCTTTAGGGTCTTACCTTTTCTAATTTCCCAGGCCTAAATTTTGGTGCTAGCCAGTGGACGGCCAAAGAACAAAAAGTTGCTAGAAAAAAGAGAGAGTGGGAAGTCGTTGAAAAACATCACATAGAATCATAAATTTCTATTTAGTTGTTAAATTTTAGTAACTATGTCTGTATTCCAATGATGATATTTTTATTATTTAATTAAAGTTAATGCTATTTTTTGGTATTGGTTTGGGAGCTGGCAGTGTCAGGTGGTATATCTTTAAGGGGGAGTAGGGTTAAGTGGGTTGCAACTTGCTTCCAGGTAATTTGGCGATGGGGGGGTGTGAATAACATCTAGTTGGTTACGTCCACTAGAGTGAAAACAAAACATAAAGGTAAATTGTCAACCGTAAAAGATATTTCCATTCTTTAAGCATGTTCCTGTGGCTAAGGCTAAAATGGATCCATCGGAGATCTTCTTTAAATAGAAATTCTTAGTAATATTTAAGTAGCAGGTACAGTAGATAATAGTGTATGTTATGACTTCATATTATTTTTAATGGCCGTATATATAGTAAGGCTTTTTTTAATGAGAAAGAAAAGGGTCTAATATTGAATTAATAGTGATTTTATATACTTGCATAAATTTTCTTTATTTAGGAATATTTTGTATGTTAAATATCAACCTGTTGTCTTATGCTTGAAATTAGTAAAAGTCAGAAATGGATTTATAAAAGGTGCTCTCAGTTTGAATCCTGGGTTCTCTTTTGACATGTTAGCATTTTCAAGATTCTTTTTTCTCGTATACACCTACAACCCATATACAACATTCCACCTGACACAAATTCAAAACCCAGTCCTTTCAAAAGATTCAGGGAAGGTTGGTTTTTTATCTGCACTTGATATAAGGTCTGCTTCATTTAAATAGTAATTGCTCCTGTGAAGCAACCAATTCTAGGTAATTCTAGTTACTGCTCTTGTATGAAGAACAAAGACACACAAAAACACACAAAGACACAATCTGGGGGAAGTTACCTGGTTCGAGGACTTTTCTTTATCACACCCAAAGGGGGTATTGTTGTTTGTTCCCTTGGTTAATTTATTTTTCCTCTAAACATTGTAAAGACTAAAAAGGTTTAGGGAGAAAAGGAAGAAGGTGGTACTAACATTATTGAATTCATATGTTGTGTTAGGCATTGTGTCAAGTTCTTTACATGAATTATAAAAATTTTATGAGTTAGGTATTATATTTTCCCCCAACCCTCAATTTAAAGATGAAGAAAATGTGGTTTGGAAAAGTTAAGACATTTGTCTAAAGTCCCAGGGCTAACACATCTTAGAGCTGGGATTCAGCTCATTTTCCCTACTGTAGCAGGTGACCTCCAGCCATGGCAAGACTGAGTCTCCCAGAGTGGAGCATGCTACGTGTTGCTTACTAAGGGTTAACTTAAGCAAACTTAAGTAGACGCATCCAGTGTGTGCTGCAGCTGGCTTGTACCAGCTCACAAGAGCTGATGGTTGAATTTTCAACCGCTGGTTGTTACACCTAGACGTTTATAAACATTAAATTCCATAAACTTAAAATCTAATAAATTATTTTTAAAAAGGTAAAAATAAGGTAATAAAAGGTATTAAAAAGGTATATATAAAAAAAAGTAATGAAAACTCAAAACATCACCTTGAAATTATTTTTCTACAGTTTACCATTATCTGTGCACTTGAGGTGACTTGTTGTCTATTGTGTCTATATGGCAGAAATACTATATGACGATGTGCTGCTGCACTGCACTTCTCAACTCCACATTCAATGACCTCACATTAATAGCCTGACAGTGGCCATGGTAGGAACGTTTAGACCATGGAAATAAGTAAACACTACAAATCTGCACCCTCAACCCCAGGAAAGCCATTTGTTAATATTTATCAGCATACTACTGTGTACAGCTCTTACAAT
Source organism: Globicephala melas (assembly GCF_963455315.2). Taxonomy (NCBI): domain Eukaryota; kingdom Metazoa; phylum Chordata; class Mammalia; order Artiodactyla; family Delphinidae; genus Globicephala; species Globicephala melas. Next base: position 42,908,426 of record NC_083327.1, on the reverse strand, counting down.
TAATATACGAACTTCAATTCTTTTATGCTTTCTTTTTTTAAAAACTCATGAGCATTCACTGTGTATTCACTTAGCATTCACTGTGTGTCAGATATTGCACTGCACCCTTCTGCCATCCTTATTTCACTCTTATAGCTATTTCATTTATAGCTATAAGGTAGATACCGTTACTCCCATTTTGTAGACAAAAAACTGAGGTTTAAAGTAAAGTAACATTCCCAAGGTCACACAGCTAGTTAAGTAGTGGAGCACAAACTTGATTGCATGTTTTGTGAATCTACATTTCACAGCACTGCAGCTGCAGTGGCATATTGTGGGGATAATCCAGGACACAGTTGTAGTCAAGAAAAAGCATTTTGTTAAAGCCATACTTTTTCTTCCTGTTTTACTACTACTGTATTCATTTGAATGAATAATCAGCACATCCATTGGAATGCAACATGACAGTCTGTACTGTTGAATAGAAAAGTGAAGGCTAGAATAGAGGATAAGAGGAGCTGAAAGGAAAAAGCATAAAACATGTGGCAATCCAGACTAGCTGTCTCATACCAAAAAAAAAAGCTTGTAATGTCCTTGCCCTACAAACTGGGCAACACAACATAGTCACCGCATTCTGAAAATACAGTGTTCCAAACGATAACTTTATTAAGGACAAAAGAGCTGATAGCACCTATTCTTGAGTTGATTATGCTATGAGATGCCCACCTATACTACTTTGTAGTATAGAGAGTCAAGATTTCTTTCAAAGAGGACATTTTAGAAGGGCTTAGTGGAGAACCTTAGCTTTCATCATTTCAGCAGGCAGTTTTATAGGTCAGTAGCACAAACCCCAGAATTTCAGTGCTTTAATACAACACTACTGAGTGAGCACAGTTTACTTCTTGCTCCCATTGTAATCTGCTGCAGATCAGGCGTTAGTGGCTCATTGGCCCTCCAACTATGTCTCAGGGATGCGACTGCTTCCATTTCAGAGTTCTTCACTTCCAGCCAAGGCGTTCGAGGAGAATTCACCTGTGTCTTAGCTGCCTGAGGGTGAGCTTCCATTCACGTTCTTCTCAGTAAGCCCTCATTCACATGGCCACGACCAAACTACAAGAGAGACTGGAAATGTCAGAGAGCACATGGATGGTTGGTGCCAGGGACCACCTTCTCCATGTTCCCTAGAGCCTACAAAAGCTTTCTTTCATTCTAAGCACTCTTTCTTTGCTCTCGAGTTGAAGTAGATTTCTGTCTGCCAAACACACCAGAAGAAGTAAAGCATGACTTATTAAGACTGTCTCTGTTCTTTTTCCTAATGGCGAGGTTTAGACAATACAGTTTGAAGTCGGTGTAGCTGCTGAGCTTTTCTGTTTGCAGAGCCTTCTCTAACACAAAGGCTATCAGAGTTCTCATTATATTTACTCCATGGCATTTAAATTCAGAAATTCTAGAAAAATATTAGAGAAATCTATTATGCCATTTTTATAGTTTAGCCAATAAACCACTCAGTTGCTAACACTTAACTTTCTTCTTTATGTGTTTTATATAAATCTCTTGTTCCTTTAATTGGGCATGTTAAATATTTTATTGGCATGTTTAACTTTTACCCATTTTAATGAGTTCTTGTACATTGTCTTTTTGGAACTCCCGAGGCCCAGTGTAAAATTTGCCCTTATAGATTAATGTACAGTCATCAATGGCTACTACTTCAGAGTCGCCAAATAATTGTTAAGTATTAATGTGGGGTTTATGCAACCCATTTCTAACCTCTGCCTCAAATCTCACACAAAATACAGTCAAAATATAGAATGGTTTGCTAAGGGGGTTCCTGGGACATAGGACTCTTAAAACTAAAACTGGGAAAGTTCCAGTCAAACCACAACCAGTCGGTCACCTTATGAGTGTTCCTCCTTGAGTTACAGATTTGGTTCCTTCTAACTGACATTGTGTTTTTATCTTGGGCCCTAACCCCTGTCCTACATGTGGGAAAGAGACTCTATGAGGTAGTGTCCTAGGCATATACAGGAAAAGAAAATAAAGAAATTTCATCCAAGTGGATTCATGATAAATGTGTTTGGGTCAATGGAGGTTTCATCTTGGGGAGAAGAGTCACCATAAATGTTTCAGTGGAGGAAGTTTACAGTTTTCACAAGTCTTTATACCTGAATGGTTTCTCTCTTGATTTTAAAGTAAGATAATATATGGAATTATTCTCCACTAGTTATTCCAGTTTGGCTTTCAAACTGGTAATTTATTTATTTTTTTCACAGCAAAGAAGGAAAGCAAATAGCAACATAGAGAGAGGAACTTTTGAGCTGACAACCAAAGCTTATGCCATTCAAGCATCTCTTCCCCTTTCCTTTTGATGGTAGCTGGCATATTTCAATTTTCTTTTTCAGTGGCCTCAACAAATGAGATGAAAGGGTGAGACTGCTGGTATGGCATTTAAAAGTTATGACTTCAGCAAATTTCCTTAAGAAAAATGGGCTTTGCTTTTAAAATGACCTCTTTCCCCCCTGTTTTAGTAAAAATGTGCATTACCCTAAAATATTCTGTTCCTTATATGGAACCTAATGTTTTGTTGTTATTTTATCAGCCCTCTCTGGCAGTATTCTGCAGAAGTTCACTGACATGTTATTTTCTCTCTGCAAACATGCAGCTCCAAGTTATAAAGATAAAATTAAATGTCATAGAAAGTCATAAGAAAGTCTAATTCACCTCCAAACAGTGAACGGAGGAAAGCTAAGTTAGATTCTTTAGAGTGGTTTGTGGTCCTTAAGTATATAGTTAAGTCAGACTGAGAATAAAGTCAACCCAGGAAAAAGCAGAGTTGAGACAGATGGAAACAGAGAGAATGTGGACGAGCATATGGGGGACAGCAGGAGAGCTAGTTGTGATGACATCATTTGTGACCCTGGATATAGCCATGTCTAATCCACCCCCTTGAACTTTTTAGATAACGTGAACTCATATTTCCCTTCTGTTCTCAGCCAGTTTGCTTCCGAACAAAAGGTTTCTGACTGACAAGCTCTCAGGAAAGGTTGCATTTTCATTGTTGACATTTCTACAGCTCCCCAGGACTGGGAACATGATTGAGTGACACCCTCTCAATTTTGTACCCTTGCAATGCAAATTCTTATTTATTCATTTTCTTACACAACAAACACATGTGTTTTTTGAGCCCTTGGAAGAGACAAGGATAAAGGGTGATGGGGATGAAGGACACAGGCCCTGGGGTGGACTGACTGCCCAAATCCACACAGTTTCTCTACTTCTGTGACATTGTGATTGACTCACCCCTCAGCCAACAGACTCATGAGGAGATTGTTTTCAGAATTAAAAAGAGCTACACTTGCAAAATGTAAAATATTAAAAATAGCAGGAACTTTATAACTTTGAGCTGTCATTGTAATTGGTATTAGTATTGATATTGTTATTTTTTGATGCGTACAAAGTGTTCTGCTAGTGTCCCCATGATATAAGTAGAAAAGAGCAGGAGATATTTAAGTTCACAACAAGAAGCTGCAAGTTGGGGTTATAAAATGAACACACATACTTAATGGCTCATAGTAATATTTAGGGTATTTAAAAAATATTTAAGGTACTTTTTTTTTTTTTTTTTTTGGCTGTACTGGGTCTTTGTTGCTGTGTGCAGGCTTTCTCTAGTTGCAGCGAGCAGGGTCTGCTCTTCATTGCGGTCCACAGGCTTCTCATTGCTGTGTCTTCTCTTGTTGTGAAGCACAGGCTTCTAGGTGTGCGGCCTTCAGTAGTTGCAGCACATGGGCTCAGTAGCTGTGGCGCACGGGCCTAGCTGCTCTGCAGCATGTGGGATCTTCCCGGACCAGGGCTCAAACCCGTGTTCCCTGCATTGGCAGGAGGATTCTTAACCACTGCGCCACCAGGGAAGTCCCATATTTAAGGTCCTTTTAAAAAAATAAACTTTGCCAATATGTATTCATATGTGAGTTGCATAAGTAAAAAAGGAAAAACAGGACACATAATGCTTGCCATTTAAAAATAATCATATGCCCTTATTTTCCTCCTTACTTTGTGTAAAAGGTAGCCATGTTATCCATTGTTCTGTAGCTTTCATTTTTCACCTAATATCCGCAGCATGACAGAAGTGTGCTTCTATTTGTATTTTACAGCTGCATTGTATTTAGTTGATTAGAAGTAACTTACTTAGTATAACCTGTGTGCTTTGGGCAGCCATTTGGATGGTAGCTGAACTTAGGCTATTACAGACTCTGCAATAAGTCACTTTTGAGGCCTAGCATTTTCACTTACACAAATACAGCTCTTGAAGGTGATATTGCTGTGACTAAGGGCACACACATTTGTAATATGGATAATGATTGCCCACTTGTCCTCGAAGGACATCCGACCAGTAATGTATGAGGTTGGCTGTTCACTGATAGCATCTCCAAAAGTGCTAATCAAAACTTTAAATACTTTCCATTTTGATAGATAAGAAAAAATGGTAATATATTGTAGATTTAATCTTCAGTTCTCTTTTTGCAAGTGACATTGAGCATCTTTTGATGTTTAAGAGCCATTGTCTTTCCTTTACTATGAACTATACTCTGACCATTTTTCTACTTGGTTATTGATCTTTTCCTTTATAAATTTGGGAGATTAGCACTTAGTCTCTGATGGAATGGCATATAGCTTTTTGTTCATTTGTTTGTATTTTGCTGCTTTTTTTTGCAAAGTAGTAGTTTTAAAAATTTTATATCAGATTTATAAAGATTTCCTTTTATGGCTTGTGGATAATTTCAAGTCAATTAGAAGGTCCTTTATCTTTTTTATGAAGGCATTTCCCCGCGTTTTCTTCTAGGATTCTTGTGCTTTAATGTTTTTCACATTCCAATCCTGATGCATTAGGAATTGAACCCAATGTGCAGTGGGAAGGACAGATCCATCCCAATATCATTTACTGATTTGCTACATTGATTACATAATGAATTACCATTTGTATTTGAGTCTGTTTCAGGACTTCCTGTCTTGTCTCATTAGTCTTTCTTTGTCCACATGTCAGTATGAAACTTTTTAAAATATTAAATCTTTATAATCTATTTAAATATTTAGTTGGTTTAATCTCTACTGGTTGTTCTGTTTCAGAATTTTGCTGGCAACTCTTGTTTGTCTAATTTTCCAGGCAAACTTTAAAATCATCTCATCTGTTGATACCCTCCCTGCAAAAGTTGATATTTTTATTGGGATCACATTAAATTTAGAAATCGATTTTGGAGGAATCAGTATCTTTATTTTTGCAAAGGTGTTCTATCCAAGCACACAGTATGTCTTTCTATTTGCTTAAGTCTACTTTGAGGTCTTTCAAATTAAAAATTTTTAAAATTTTGCTTCATATAGGTGTTAAGCATTTCTTAAGTTTATTCCTAGGTTTTTTTTTTCTTTCTGTGTTGCTTTTGTAAATTAGAGTAACGTCTTCTTGGGTTTTCCAAGCATATAACCATATATCTACAATTAGTTTGATTATTTGCATGTTGAAAAACAAATTTTTTAAAAAATTGCATACTTCTAAATTCTTCTGTTTTGTTTGTATTGGTCAGTGCCTCTAACACAATGCTAAATTATAGAGGGGTTAAGGGAATTTTTGTCTTGTTCCTAATCGTTAGGAGAGTATATGTAAATGAGCTGGTTAAACAGTCTCTGTAAGACAAATCCTCGAGTTTGAAGTCCACAAAGCAGCCAGTGAGGAAGGGAAGATGGATGTAAAGAAGGGAGAGTGAGGACAAGCTGGAACTCACAAGCACGATGTGGGACCCATTAGGATGGACCGAAACACATGTCAGTTTTAGGAGTTGTCGGTATTCTTCACCTCAGACCTAAATAGTTGTCCGGCCCTTGATCCACACTTAAAGAAAAACCCATGGGAAAGCAGACTATGTTACCTTAATATTAGTGATCTTACCTAGTAGCTGTTACCTACCTTTCACCACTGGGATGAGGAGGGAACACGTTCATCTAGGTTACTTTTACTTGTCATCCAAGATTCAGCTCAGGAAGTATTATATTTGCTAATTATTTCTTGACATTGTATTCGCCATTCCCCTCAGTTATTCTTTCTCTTTGCTTCCATCATTTTGTGGACATCTACTTTTATTATACTGCTGAGCATTTGTTCTCCCTTCTGCTGATACTTGCACCCTGAATTTCATCTGGGTACCACCTCCTCTCCCTTTCTCGGTCCCTATACTTCAGGTAGTTGATTGCTCACCTGAATCAGGATGGGAACATGGCTCATATCTGGTCAGTCAGAGCGTCACATTCCCCTGGCCATGACAATTTGTTCAAAGATGTGCAAATGACCTAATCAGAGCCAATGCAATATAGTAACGTTTGACAGGAATTCTTGTAGAATATACTTGCAGTTACATTGGAAATAAAATTGAGAGAAAATGGAAGCTATCTTGCCTTCTATGGAGGCTGAAAACAAAGCCAGCCGTTGGAAGAGAGCAGAGATGAAAACATCAGGATCTTTTGATATTATCTGAGCCCTAAGTCCAGTTATACATGTAACTGGCTCCACCCATGAGCTTGTCAGTTATAGAAGTCAATAAATTCTCACTTTCCTCAATCTATTTTGAGTTAGGTTTTCTATCATTTGTAACCCAAACAATCCTAATACACATTACTGATAGATACTCAAGCACTTCCATTGATTATAACTGTGATTCCCTTTTCCATGTTCAGAGCTACTCCATATATACTACCCTCTAGCCTTATTATTCTATGAGCACCTTTAGAGCAGGGAGAGTATTTTTAAATTTCATAACCCCAGAGATGATTATCAGTATATTTTGTAAATATCAGGACACAAATAATGTTTGTTGAATGAAAGAAAAAATAAGTGCGTTCTATTTGCACGGTGAATTTTTTTGAGCCTGGTAAATAACTAAGGCACCTGCCATTTTCATGTATTGTCAGTGTTCTCATCCTTCTTTGGGGTTTGTGCTTTTTAGTGTCTATTTTCATTCTCATTGGTAAGAAATTTTCTGATTCTTTATCTCTTTATTTTTACCTTTGGAAGCTTGCCCTTTTCTCTTTGATTTGTGTAACACAGCCACCTGTGTTACATTCAATTTTTTTAGTCTTTGATTACATTATGTATTTTGTTTTCCTTTTTTATGGTAATTCAGAGTCATTCAAGCTGTTTTCTATAAGCATTTCCACCCACTTACAGGATCTTCTACTGCATTTACTTCCTGACACCGGGGAGTATTATTTACCATCTATCTTTTAATGTGCATCTAAGGCTGTTTCTCTGCCAAGCCCAGATGACAATTGAGTAAAACTATACCCTATGAATCGTTCTAAAGATGAAGGAAATAAACAGACAGCCTCTCATTCTGCAATTAGTTAATCATTGAAAATATGTCAAATGGGCATTGTGTGTCTGATTCTGAGCTAGGTGCTATAAGGGATAGAAAGATGAAAAACACAGGCCCTGCCCATTGAGAACAAAGTAAATATGATACAAGGCAAAGAGAACAACATTGATACACAAGTGTATAAGAACTCAGTGAAGGAGTGAGAGAGGAGTGACTACATTTGACCTGGAAGTCGGAGGTGATCCAAGCTGGGCCGTGAATAGTGGATGAGAATTTTAAACGGGGGAGCATGACACCCAATGGAGGGAACAGTAAGAATAAAGGTATGGAAGTCTCTGTTCTCGATCCAATGCTTCATTTTTGGTACGGTGGGTAGACAGTATAGCTATTAGAATAGATACATGTATATGTATAACTGAATCACTTTGCTGTACACCTGAAATTAACACACTGTTAATCAACTATACTCCAATATAAAATAAAAGTGAGAATTTTTTTAAAAAAATAAACTATTTTCTGATTAAGTTTACTTAACTAATGCATTTGTCTCTTAGAAAATACCTTGACCTCATGGTTGAATCTAATGGTCCTCACAGTTAGTCATAGTGAAACACTTATTAGTCACCTTGCTCTTTACAAAACACCACAAAACTCTGATCTATTAACATAAATAAGCACATAATTTTGTGCTTAAAAAAAAAGAAAATGGGATGTGAGGCCAGAACAGCAGAACAGGTAGTGTATTAGTTTTTTATGGCTGCTGTAACAAATAATCACAAACTTAGTAGCTTAAAACAATGCACATTTATTATCTTACAGTTCTGTAAATCAGAAGTCTGACATGGGTCTTACTGAGTTAAAATCAATGTGCAAGCCAGGCTGTGGGAGAACTTGTTTCTTAGACTTTTCTAGCTTTTAGAGGCTCCCTTCCTCTACCTTCACCTCTCTCTCACCACTCTTCCATTGTTGCGTTTCCCTCTGATCAAAGCCCTGTGATTAGATTGGGCCCACCTGGATAGTTCAGGAAAATTGTCTCATCTCCAGGTCCTTAACTTAATCACATCTGCAAAGTTCCTTTGGCCATATAGGTAACGTTCCCGGGTTTCAAGGATTAGGATATGGACATTTTAGGGGACCACTATTCTGCCTACAGGTGTCTTAAACCAGATCATGAAGGACTTTGCCAGACATGCTCCAGCAACATATTTCAGGCATGGTATGTGAAGTATTATCCTGATGACAGCAGATATAGTGAAAACAGGGCAAAGTTGGAGAGTTTGAAATAACCAAACCTAAATATTGTTGGAAGCTGTGACCTCACAGACAAGTTGTTATCAAACAGTTGGCTCAGCCCTTGCATCCACCTGTGTATCTACTACCACTTTTGGCAAACAAATCAATGAGTAATATTTACAATTTGTACATTAATCAGAATCTTCGTTTTCCTTCTCCTCTCTCTAATGCTATTAGTGTTACAAATGCCACTCTGAGTATCTCTGAACTAGGAAAAATAGTATGTTTCTGGGTTATTTTAAGATATGGGTACTAAAACCCTAGTAGACGTATTGTAACATTACTAAACAAACTATCAAAGAACTTTTCACAAATACGTAGACATTTTTGTTGAATTTTACTTGGTTTATTCATTCAAAAAAGTCACTTTCAAGTAGATGATTTGTAAGTGCTTGAGATATACCAATAATTTACGTGTCTCTGTTCTTTAATTAATTAATTAAACAAATATATATTAAGGGTCTGCTATCTGCCAGACACTGCTTACCTGCTGGGAAGAAAGTAGTAAACAAAATGTCAGAACCCCCTGCCATCATGCCACTTATATTCTAACATGGTGGTGGACAATAATGAAGATAACTAAGTGGGCTAAGAAGCATTTTAGACAGTGATAAATATTAAGGAACAAATAAAGTAGGAAGGGCAATATGAAATGTTAGGGGTTTGAAATTTCTGATGATGCAAGTCACTGAGAAGATGACTTTCAAATAACGAGCTATAGGAAGTGAGGTCGATCTAATTAGCTCCAATTTTCACAGCTGGAATCTGAGGCTTAGCGGGCTGGAGTTGACTGGTACCCATTCTGGCTGCTGAGTGCTTCCTCTTCCTGAATGTGAACTGCCAGCCACAGTCAGGAAGAGCTGAGGGGGAGGCAAACATGGATTCAGTGCTGCCTCTGCCCTCCAGGACCTTACAGGGAGGGAAGACAGGGCTCAGATCATCTATGGTATAAAATGATTATGAAAGTGCCATGAAGGATGGGGAAACTTAAAAGTGCTTAAGTAGGAGTTCCATTTATCACCCAAAATGGCAAAGAGCCAGAAAAGCATTCACTCCTATAGAATTCTTAAAAACAGTTCATCAGAGGAATAATAGCTGGTCACAGTGGCTTTTTGAGTTTTCTTTCATTCTTTTATTATGAATATGAAGCAGTAACCTAAAACCATTGAGGAAAAAGACAGGCTTGCATGTAGCATCTTGGAATACCTGCATTGCTTGGAGCATGTGAGTGAAGTGGGGTCCAGTTTTTGACTACCTTTCAGTAGTGTCCCTCCAACATGCTGCAAGCTTCACATGGGCACTGGCAGCCAGAAACTGCCATTTGGAAACACAGGGTCCTTGTCTGGCATCTTATTCCTGATGTCCTTGCCTGTCACTCAGCCTCTAGCCACCTGGGTTCTTTCCATTATGTTTTTGTTCCTGATAATAAAGTGGATTTTCTTTCTTTGAGAATAAGCATAAAGATACCCAGAAAATAAAACCAGGTGCCTGTTCGCAAGGCTCCAGCAAGCAAGCACGCAGATGAGGCTTCTCGGCCTGTCCTGCAGTTTTCCCAAGAGGAAAATGCTGCCGCTGACATGAATAGCAGAGGCCAGACAAAGATTCTTAGGGAAGATAAACAGGCTGTGATTCTCTCCTGACGGCTCCCACTCTTCTCCTCAATGACTGATCATGGCACAAAAGGTCACGGGGATAATTCTGCACCTGCAGCCTGGGAAGGCCAGGCTCAGTCCTTGCAAAGAACTCTCCCATAATTGATGCTAATTATTATTGAACCAAATGCACCCTTTCATAGAGGGGCATGTGGGAGGCTCTGTCACTGTCAGGGTGATTTTACCAAGAGCAAGTTTAGAATTCTTCGCACAGATGGACACACACTCAAGAAGACCCAAGTATTGCATACAGGCTCTTCATAAAGAATATTATCATTAGAAATTTCTGCAGCTTTATAATGAGTTGCTCAGAACTCAGGTGAATGACAAATGCTACGCAGTACCCAGGGCCAGAGTACTGAGTGGAGGAGATGATTTATTCATAGGGGCTTGAACTCTACTGCTGGGCCTCTGGGTTGCTTGTGAGATTTTGCACCCTGCCATCTGGACTCTGAGGCAGGTTAACAACAACTTTGGAGACCTTGGAACCCACTGGGGATTTGCTTTCATGGACATCCATCTGCTTTCTGGTGACTTTAATGGGAGGAGGGGCCCAGTGAAGAGGATTAAGAATAGAGAGGAAATGGAAGAGAATTCACCCAGCTGTACTTAAAGCAGGGCTGGATTTAGCAGAATGCCTGCGTGGAAGTGGGGACTTTCCCTTGACATTAACCACTCCCTGTTTTGGAGAAGAGTTTAAAAGAATGTTACATTTTCTTGTTTCAATGCATCATTTCTACTTTTTTCCTCCTTTGATTATAAATTAATGGTTTTTGAAGGTTGTTCTTACATATAAAAATAGCATTGCAAAACTATACAAAGTGGTAGATTGTGCTTAAATTTACTATTTTATTCCCAATTCTGATTGTTTTATTTTTAAAAACACAATTATACCCCTTAAGCCAACTATTGATTGGAGAAAAAGAGTCACATAGTTGTTCATCCATCAGAGAATTATTGTGCCCAGACTATGTTCTGGGCATTTGTTCTGGGTTCTGACACAAAGATGAGGAAATCTTCATCCTTCTCATTATTTTTTTTTCAGTACTTTAAAGATGTTCCTCCACTGTCTTCTAGTTTACCTTGTTTCCAGTGAAACATCTACTGTCATTCTTATCTTTGCTCCTTGGTAGGTAGGTAATGTGTCTCTTTTTTTTTTTTTTCCTGGCTGCTCTTAAGATTTCCTCTTTATTAAGGTTATAAGCAATTTAATTATGTTAGGTCTTAGTGTAATTTTTTCAGGTTTCTTGTGCTTGGGTTCATTGAATTTTTGGATCTGTGGTTTTATTATTTTCATTAAATTTGGGAAATTTTTATCCATTAATTCTTCAAATATATTTTCGCCCTCCACCCCACCCCCAACCCAGGGACTCCAATTACACATAAATGCTCAAAGTTGGTCCACAGTTTACTGATGCTCTATTCACTTTTTTAGTCTCCTTTCTCTCCATTTTTCATTTTTTGATAGTTTATATTTTTAGAGCTTTAAGTTCACTATTTTTTTCTACAATATTTAATCCATTGTTAATCCTACCTTTCAGACATTGTATTTTTCATCTCCAGAAGTTCTATTTGTGTCTTTTTTGTATCTTCCATGTCTCTTTTAACTTTCTCATGCTTCCTTCTACCTTTTTGAATATGTAGAATATAGTTATAATAATATAATGGTTTTTATGTCCTTCCTACTAATTTTGTCATCTGAGTAATTTTTGAGTCTGTTTCCATTAATTAATTTTTCTCCTCATGAAATTCCTGATTCTTTGCAAGTCTGGTAATTTTTTATTTAATGAGTTTACTTTTTTGAGTAAGGAATATTTCTTTAAATATTCTTGAGGTTTTTTTGGAATTCAGCTAAGTTACTTGGAAACATTTTGATTCTTTCATGATTTTCTTTTTTGATTTGTTAGATGGGACAAGAATGCCATTTGAGCTAGGACTAATCTAGCTCCACTATTCAGGCAATATGTAACGCCCTATGTGTTGTGGGAATTCTCCACTCTAGCTGGTGGGAATGTGAACTATTCCTGTCTTGTGTAATCTCTAAAAATTGTTCCCCCTGCTTTGGTGGGTCTTTCCCCAGCCAGGATCAATTTCCTCACAGGCATGTGCTGATCAGTTCTTAGCTAAAGTCTTGAGGAGAATCTTCTATAGATCTCCAGGGCTCTCTCTCCATTCTGGTACTCTGCCCTGGGAATTCTACCTGTCTTGATCTCTTTATATCTTCAACTCTGTCCTCTCAGTTTTTGAACCTGCTTCTGAATCACTTGGGGTGTGATTATACAATACTATGGACTTCTGAGAACCACAGCCCTGATGAAATCTTTCTCCAGGTTTATCAGTTGCCAATTCCAACAGCCTTCTCTGGGTCTTCAGTCTCCTAGACTTTGTCTGGGATACAGCCATACTCATCCTCTCCACATGGATGTCCTCAGCATTATAATAGGTTAAAACAGGTGTTTCCCAGTTATCCCAGCTCAACAGTCACCCGATTTTGGGCCAAAGAGAGGAAAAACTTGACCCAAGTTCTGGGCTGAGGAGTGCCACTGACTTGCCTCCCTTACACTGTGTATGGATTTCTGATTCCCCATCTGCAAAATGAACGATAATAATTAAATCTACCATACCAGGTGGCTATAATAATCAAATTAAAATGGAAAGAATGCTAGACATAGTGTAAATATCTCTCAAATTTTTTTACATGTGTTCCATCCCTTTGTCCTTTCTCTCTACATTCCAAGAGTATATCCCTTAGGGAGATATTCTAGCTTATATCTTCTTCTGTGTCCAGAATACCACTCAGCATACTGATTGAGTTGTTTTTATTTTTTACATTTTGTGATCATGTTTTTCTAAGATCTCTAATTGTTTCTTTTTCATAGAATCCTGTTACTGTTTTATGGATGCAATATCAACTAAAACCTCTCTGAGGGTGTAAATTATACCTATATATTGTATATGAGCTGTCTTCTGTTTGTTATTTTAACTCAATTGCTTCGAGTGTTCTTTTATTTGGTGAATATGGTGCCTCTGTTTTGTGGTGCTGGTTTTCCTCTAATCTTAGTGAATCTTGATAGTTCATATTTGCACATGATAATCAATGTTTAATTGTGAACATATGTTCTGATTAAAGTAGCTTTCTCTGGGACTTGTGTGGGAGGATAAGTAAGTAGTCTGCCACAGTGTGGGGGGCTCCTTATTCATTCCACAGTCTTAGTTAGTTGGGGTACTGCTCTACTTCTCTAGGTACAATATTTATTCTGGGAGTCTTTTATGCCAAAAATACACACTTTCAAGAGGTCCTGTATTTATGCTTTAGCACAAGAAGCTGAAGTCCACTGTTCTCTGTGTTTCTTTCTTTCTCTGGTTTCCTTATGGAAGGTGACGTTTCATTAGGCTTTACTCTGTTTTTCTCTGTACTCCCATCACAGTGCTAAAAGCCATATCCTGGAAGATCACTCACGTTTAAGGACCTAGATTTTCTTTGGAGGGAGTGAAAGGAAGGATATTTGGAGGAATCATGGCTACTACCTGTTGCCTAGCATAAGTGGGCATAAGAGGGGTCAAAGCGGCCTAGTTATTCAAAATCTGGTGCTTCAATTTCTCTGATTATTTTCTAAGGTCCTCTTGTTTGTTGACTCTGAGCTTCGTTTATATGTGAAATTGCTTTCAACAGTAATTTTCTCAACTGTGTATTTTGGACTGTTGTTTTCTCCAATTTTGTTTCTCTGACAATCTGACTCCATCTGCTTCCTATCTTTCAGGAATTCCTCAAAATTTCCCAGGAGCTGGTAGCATTCTTTCTGTTTGTAACTGTTGTTGTGGATCTGCTTCTTTAAAAACATTTAAAGATGTATGTGCTCAGCCCCCATCCCGAAATAATCTTTACCATAGTACCTCTAGTTTTAATAACCTAGGGGAAAAAAGTTCAGTTTTTTTTTTTTTTTTTGCCGTACGCGGGCCTCTCACTGTTGTGGTCTCTCCCGTTGCGGAGCACAGGCTCCGGACGTGCAGACTCAGCGGCCATGGCTCACGGACCCAGCCGCTCCGCGGCATGTGGGATCTTCCCAGACCGGGGCACGAACCCGCGTCCCGTGCATCGGCAGGCGGACTCTCAACCACTGCACCACCAGGGAAGCCCCAAAAGTTCAGTATTTTAAATACATTTCTAGAGAATATTTTTTCTAGATGTGTCCCCAGATTTTGAATGTGCAGCTTATTTGGAACTTGTAATCATCTTTACACGGTTGCCTTATAGAAGACCTCTTATCTGATCTCATAATTGGTTGATAAAAAGTTGGTTGAAGCAGGGAATCATAAAAATGATACATGAATACATTTTATTTCACTGTGAATATATACATGTACATTCTTGTATCAATCTTTTGATTAAGGTCCATTTTCTTTTTGAGTATAGATACCCGTTTGTAATTCCGATTCATCTTTCCTTTAAAGACCATGCCCATAAGGCATCATCTGTTTTCCAGTTTCAATTTCTCCACAGTGGATAAGAAGTTAAAGCCCTTTGAGTGGAGGATTCCTCTTGTATCTTTATAATTTCCATCCCTTTCTCCCAGTCAGTCATAGTTGCCTAGCCCACACCTGTTTTGCAATAATTATTTTAATAATTCTCCTTATTGCAATCCTTCAAAATAGTCCTTACTGAAACAACTCTTTGTACTCTTATTTCATTTATTTATGTAACATTTAAATTATATAGTTGCAGTAATAAGTATAGTAGGCATAAACAGTTTTGGAACTAAAATAACTAATTCTTATGAACATACACTTTAACTGGTGGGTACAAAAATGCCAGGGCCTTTTTAATAATGAAAAATCTCCGCTGTGAGTGTTCAGAGACTGTGAGCATCCGGCTATGTTTGAAATGGGAAGAGAACTCTGGTTGATCTGACAATTACGTTAAATGGACACTGGTTAAAAGGCTTTGTTATGAATATGTTATCATCATTTATTCCACAAAAAATTTTAGGCATTCTGCTAGGCTTTGAGGATATAGAAGTCAATATGATGAATAAGAATAGGTAAAAAAGAAAAGAAATATACCCAAAAGCCTCAGAGACAGGCTAGTGTATACATATATGATAAAGAGGGCATCATAGGGATTTCCCTGGTGGTCCAGTGGTTAAGAATCCACCTTCCAACGCAGGGGACATGGGTTAGATCCCTGGTCAGGGAACTAAGATCCCACATGCCGCGGGGCAACTGAGCCTGCGCACCACAACCAGAGAGCCAGTGCACCACAACTACTGAGCCCGTGTGCCGTAACGAAAGATCCCCCGTGCTGTGGCTAATATCCGATGCAGCCATAAATAAATAAATATTTTTTGAAAATAGGGCATCATAAATAATGGGGAAGGGACCAACTGTTTAGTAGATGATGTTGAGAAACTTATTCACTATATGGAGAAAAATAAAACAGGATCCCTATCTATTGCCACATACAATGGTAGACTCCAGATGGATTAAAATATTTTAAGTGTGAAAGACGAAATTGGAAAGTTAATAAAACAAAATATAGGAGAATATCTTTGTGATTAAGAGATGGGGTGGGGAAAAACTTCTTAAATAAAACAAATTACAAACCATGAGATATAATATTAGTTTTACATCAAAATTAAGCATTTCTGTTCTGTGAGGAATTTAAGGGACTATGTAATGAACAGATAGCAAAATGGAAGAATATATTTCAAATGCCTAAATCTGGGAATGGATTAATATGTACAATACACAAAAAACTCCTGAAAATAATCAACAGCAACAAAAATGCAACAATCCTAATAGAAATATGGACAGTGATGTAGAGAAGAGAAACCACCAAAAGACTAAGTATATAAAATGATTCTCAAACACATTACTAATCCAAGAAATGCAAAGTAAAAACAGAAATATAATTTTACATTGCTAGAAAGGCAAAATTTGGGAAGTAAGTAATGCCAAACGTTGGGGAGGATGTGAGTGTATTGATATTCTCATGTGCTGCGGGTAGGAGTGTTGACAGATTAAGCCATTTTGGAAAGAGTATTTTTGCACTACCTAGTCAAATAAGAATGTGAGTTTCCTGTGAGCCAGGAATTCAGCTCTTAAGAGATGTATATATTTAACATATGTATATATACACACATACATTATACACACGTGTATATACATACAAAATATATGTGTGTATATATGTATGTTCATTGTATATGTACACATATTATCCACACATGCTAAAGAAATTCCCACAAGGTCTAAAGGGGACTTGTAAATGAATGCTTATTGCTGCATTACTGTGGTAATGAAGACTTGGAAGCAACCAGTAAATGTCTTGGGAGCACAAATAGGTAAATTGCGGCAGCTGTATACCAGAGAACATTATGCGCCAGTTAGAAGCAATCGATTTTGAGTGTACTTGTGGCACCATGGATTGATCTTAAAAATATATTGTTGAGCAAACAAATCAAAACACAGGATAAGTTTAATTAACGAATAAAACCTAGAATATAACACAGTACCACTTACAAAAATTTTAAAAAATGCACATAAGTTAGGAAACAATGAACAAGAACGCAAACAAATATGAGTGTGCATTATCACATTACACTGTTGCCTATCGATGGCAGAGAGGAACTGGAGTGTTATGCAGAAATTAAGGAATTAAGTAAATGAGTAAATAGATACAGCTAGGTGGTGGGTAGTCTTAAGATGACCATGTGTGACAATTGGCAATGAATTCAGAACTGGGATTAAGTCAGCCTTCCTCACTTGAGATCCAAATTATTTAGAAGAAAAGAAACCGTCATAAAACTTAAATCCAGTCCTCAGAGGATTCATGGATTGTCGGAGTAATCAGTATGATAGAATATAGCAAGGGAAGTATTATATTACAGAGGGAAGTATAGCATGCTAAAGAGAACTTGGGAGAGACACCCAACCCTTAGAAGACTCTCTGGAAGGGTTGACACATAAACTGAATTCTGAACGATGAATCTGAATTAGCCAGGTGAAGTGGATGGAAAGGAAATAAAAGAAAGAAAAATGGGACAAAATTTTCAACGAGAAAGTTTATTTATAAATTTTAATATGGTTACATTTATAGTATATTGTCATATAAATTAGTTTACAAAGGATTTTATGTCCTGATTTTAGATTATCAACATTAGAACATATTTGCTGAGAGTTTATCATGTGAAAATCATGTTTGAACATATAAAATACTTGTGAGAAATCCAGATATTCAAATGTGACTATAGTCATTATATCAGTTAGAAATTGCATTTGGCTGTTAAGAGATACGACAAAGTGAGAGAGTGGCATGGACATGTATACACTACCAAATGTAAAATAGATAGCTAGTGGGAAGCAGCCACATAGCACAGGAAGATCAGCTCGGTGCTTTGTGACCACCTAGAGGGGTGGCATAGGGAGGGTGGGATGGAGACACAAGAGGGAGGAGATACGGGGATATATGTATATGTATAGCTGATTCACTTTGTTATAAAGCACAAACTAACACACCATTGTAAAGCAATTACACTCCAATAAAGATGTTAAAAAAACATAATAATATAAAAAATGGTAGGTTAAATAAGGTAGAGATTTATTCTTTCACATGAAAGAAGTTTGGAGGCTCACTCTGCAAAGCAGGTATGTGATGGCCAAATGTCACTGCCATGGTTAATTTTATGTGTCAACTTGACTGAACCACGGGGTACCTAGATATTTAATCAAACATTTTTCTGAGTGTGCCTGTGAGGGTGTTTCTGGATGAGGCTAACGTTTGAATCAGTAGACTGAGTAGAGCAGATTGCTCTCCCTATTATGGGTACCAAATCCAGTCAGCTGAAGGCCTGAATAGAACCAAAAAGCTGAGTAAGAGGGAACACCTTTTGCCTGACTGCCTTCAAACTGAGTCGTTGTTTTTTTCCCAGTCTTCAGACTCAAACTGAAACACCCACTTTCCTGGGTTTCCAACTTGCTGACTGCAGACCTTGGGACTTCATAATCACATAGGCTGATTCCTTATCATAAATCTCTTTATATATGTATTTACATCCTATTGGTTCTGTTTCTCTGGAGAAAGCTCAGTAACATTGTCACCACTGTCCCAAGGTCCTTCTCTTGTTCACCTCTGACCTTATGAATGCTGGCTTCTATCCTGGAGCTCCAGCCCTCACATTTCTTTTTCAGACAATAAGCCAAAGAAAGATGGAAGGGCCAACCTCTAGCCAAGTCAGATTCACCCTACAGCTTCTGCTACTTGCTACTGGCCAGTCACATGGCCATCTTTATCTGAAAAGGAAGCTGGGAAATGTAGTTTCTCAGCTTGACACAGTGCCATGCCCACACCCAAGAGAAAGCGGGTTCTGCTATTCAGAAGAAGTGGAGCTTGAATAGCAGATAGGTACTTAACTGGTCTGTGTCTCCGTAACCAATGCCTTTTGCACACAGTAGGCATTCCATAAATATTAATTGAATCAAAAATTTAAATTTTCATAAAAGTATCCTTGTATCATAGAATTGTAGAAAAACAAAATATTGATATCTTAGCCTTATTACTCTGCTCCAGTTTTTATTAATTCTTGCGCGAATTAGTATAAAACATAAATTCTAAAAAAATGCTCTTGAATGACGTTTTTGTACCATGAGTTTTTCAATTAAGTTAATGAATTATTGTAGAAGAATCTTTAGCAAACAACAGGTAAAATTTTATCAGGCAGATAAAAAGGATATAAGCATATAAATTATGTAAGTGTAAACCAATGCTTCTAAATTGTTCTAGCATGTTTGAAAATATGTACATTTTAAGAAGTTTAAACATTACCTCATTGATCTTATGATAGTAATTTGCTAAGAACAATTTTCCTTATTGAAAGTAAAAGCTAAATTTCATCCTGAGCTCTGAGTAATTATGAAATATAAACAGAGAAACACTATCTGATGGAAGTTTTACCTGAATAAATATATTTACTCCCAATCCTCACATATAAGATACATATATTTCATGCATTTTAAATATAATATTGTTTTCAGTGTTAATTGGTGGTACATTTTGTTGAATATTTTATGCTTTTTTTTTGTTGTTTAGGTTTTTCAGAGTAGGACAGAATGGCACAGCCCTTGACTTAAACATGTAAATCTTAACATTGTATGTTTAGAAAAGAGGTGGGTCAGTACAGTAATTCATTTGTCATATTGATGCATTAGAAGTCCCATTCACCATGGCAACAAAAAGAACAAAATACCTAGGAATAAACCTACCTAAGGAGACAAAAGACCTGTATGCAGAAAATTATAAGACACTGATGAAAAAAATTAAAGATGATACAAATAGATGGAAAGATATACCGTGTTCTTGGATTGGAAGAATCAACATTGTGAAAATGACTCTACTACCCAAAGCAATCTACAGATTCAATGCAATCCCTATGAAACTACCAATGGCATTTTTTACAGAACTAGAACAAAAAATTTCACAATTTGTATGGAAACACAAAAGACCCCGAATAGCCAAAGCAATCTTGAGAACGAAAAATGGAGCTGGAGGAATCAGGCTTCCTGACTTCAGACTATACTACAAAGCTACAGTAATCAAGACAGTATGGTACTGGCACAAAAACAGAAATATAGATCAATGGAACAGGATAGAAAGCCCAGAGATAAACCCACGCACATATGGTCACCTTATCTTTGACAAAGGAGGCAGAAATATACAGTGGAGAAAGGACAGCCTATTCAATAAGTGGTGCTGGGAAAACTGGACAGCTACATGTAAAAGTATGAGATTAGATCACTCCCTAACACCATACACAAAAATAAGCTCAAAATGGATTAAAGACCTAAATGTAAGGCCAGAAACTATCAAACTCTTAGAGGAAAACATAGGCAGAACACTCTATGACATAAATCACAGCAAGATCCTTTTTGACCCACCTCCTAGAGAAAGGGAAATAAAAACAAAAGTAAACAAATGGGACCTAATGAAACTTCAAAGCTTTTGCGCAGCAAAGGAAACCATAAAGAAGACCAAAAGACAACCCTCAGAATGGGAGAAAATATTTGCAAATGAAGCAACTGACAAAGGATTAATCTCCAAAATTTATAAGCAGCTCATGCAGCTTAATAACAAAAGAACAAACAACCCAATCCAAAAATGGGCAGAAGACCTAAATAGACATTTCTCCAAAGAAGATATACAGAGTGCCAACAAACACATGAAAGAATGCTCAACATCACTAATCATTAGAGAAATGCAAATCAAAACTACAATGAGATATCATCTCACACCAGTCAGAATGGCCATCATCAAAAAATCTAGAAACAATAAATGCTGGAGAGGGTGTGGAGAAAAGGGAACCCTCTTACACTGTTGGTGGGAATGTAAATTGATACAGCCACTGTGGAGAACAGTATGGAGGTTCCTTAAAAAGCTACAAATAGAACTACCATATGACCCAGCAATCCCACTACTGGGTATATACCCTGAGAAAACCATAATTCAAAAAGAGTCATGTACCAAAATGTTCATTGCAGCTCTATTTACAATAGACCAGAGATGGAAACAACCTAAGTGTCCATCATCGGATGAATGGATAAAGAAGATGTGGCACATATATACAATGGAGTATTACTCAGCCATAAAAAGAGACGAAATTGAGCTATTTGTAATGAGGTGGATAGACCTAGAGTCTGTCATACAGAGTGAAGTAAGTCAGAAAGAGAAAGACAAATACCGTATGCTAACACATATATATGGAATTTAAGAAAAAAAAAATGTCATGAAAAACCTAGGGGTGAAACAGGAATAAAGACACAGACTTACTAGAGAATGGACTTGAGGCTATGGGGAGGGGGAAGGGTAAACGGTGACAAAGCAATAAAGAGGCATGGACATGTATACACTACCAAACGTAAGGTAGATAGCTAGTGGGAAGCAGCCGCATAGCACAGGGAGATCAGCTCGGTGCTGTGTGACCGCCTGGAGGGGTGGGATAGGGAGGGTGGGAGGGAGGGTGACGCAAGCGGGAAGAGATATGGGAACATATGTATATATATAACTGATTCATTTTGTTGTGAAGCTGAAACTAACATACCATTGTAAAGCAATTATGCTCCAATAAAGATGTTTAAAAAAAAAAAAAAAAAGAAGTCAGTTATACTTAAAATATGCGTGAGTGCGCATGCGCGCGCGCGCGCGCGCGCGCGCGCGCGCGCACACACACACACACACACACACACACACACACACACACGGCACTTAATGACATTAGGTTAAAAGCAAAAATGACCAAACTAAATAGCTTACTCATGGAAAAGAGAAAACTCACTTAACCACTGCAGAAATGACACTTCCTGATTTTGCAAAGAGGTCATGAGTGGCCCACGTCAGCTCCTGCCCTGGGAGAGCTCCCAGTGTGAGTGATGCTATTGTCAGAGCTGCAGACTCTGGTAGAAGGGTCTCCAGGACAATAGAATCCTATGGCAACAGGCTGATAAAAATGACTCAGCCCTCTGCTGCCAAAGCTCTTTACCAGGAGGAGAAGAGTGAGAAGGATGTATGAACTATGATTAGTCCTTGGTATTAATAGTTGGAAAACGTGTTGCTCATCTGTAAATGCCACCCGTCCACTCTGCATATTCACTGGTCTGCTTTTTTGTCCGTATTAGTGAACCATTGCCGCCCTCTTCCCACCATGTCACAGAGAGTGTGAGACTCTGTGATGTAAGAAATGGTCACTGCAATTAGATTATTCCTAAAATCAAATAACACAGCATGTCATATGCAGAAAGAAGTGATGTAGGTATCTAAAAGATTCCTAATTTCTCATATTTGGGAGATCAATTTTCTGACTTTAACATTAAATAATAGAAAATAAATATTAGCTTTTGATAACACCAGACCATTTATTTTTCTATTCTGTAATGTATTTCACATTGGGAATAATATTTGACTCTAAGTAAAATTCTAGTGTTTTGTCCGAGTTAGTTTGATTCAACTCTTCAAATTTATTTATAAAACAACATATATTAATAATATTCCCTTTGTCTCTTATTAACCTTTTAAAAATAATTAGAATGACAAAAGCTACATTTGAATGGCGACAGTTAAAGAAAACTCACAGTTCCTTACTGTTCTATAATTCAGTCAATATGATTACACTATTTTTGACATTAGCTCTTTACAAAATTTCTCATAGAAACTATTATTTGAGGTAATAAAAAGTATTGTAAGGTAACTACTATTTGGTATTTTTTTCAACATTTAGTCCACAATTCTGGAAGTAAAATAACTAAAATCCAACCTCATGAATGAGTTTGGTTAAAATTTGGAGCAAAGATTCAAGCAAGGATTTTCTATTATTTTTCATGAGAAAGTGATATATTTCAAAACACAACTCTCATAGTATTACCCTAGCAAAGCAGGGTAATATTTAGTGCTACCTTCCTTAGGGTTAAGTTCCACAAGAATGAATCCAAATGGGTAGTGAAAAAAACCGCACAGAGAAGCTAAAACACATTTTTGCAGAATAATATCCCTGGCATCCGGGCTTTTAAGCTGTAAGGTTTTTTAATGCCTCTTTTGGGGTCCTCAGTAACCCATATGTGACTTGGCCATCTGAGCATTCCAGACCTAAGGATTGACCTTCCAATATTTATCTTGCAGCCAATTGCTGAAAACAGCTGTGTTAAAGAATCATTACGTAACTTTACATGAAAAGTGAATTATTTTGAATACTTGTCATCCAGTTAAGTCAGGTCTAATTAGGACAGCAGCTCTGTCCAAATTGAGGTGCCTAGGATCTCTAGCACTGCCCTCTGGTGGCAGGCTTTGTTCACCCAGTCTCACAGGTGTGATTGGTTGCTGCTTTGTCAAGGTCAGTTGAGCTAAGCTGTTAGAATGTCTTAAATTTGTGTCCTCATTCAGTAACTCTTCCTCTTGGGCAGTGAATTTCAGATCATCATCTCTAGACCAGAAGCATCAGCATCACTTGGAGCTTGTTAATAATGCACATATGGAGGACCCACCCCATACCCTCTGAATCAGAAGTTCTAGAGGTAGAGATCAGTGATCTGGATCTTGTTTTAACAAGCCATTTAGGTGATTCTGATGCCCGCTGAAGTTTCAGAACCACTGTCCCCCTCTTCTGGCTAGTGATTAGAACTCTTCAGAAACACCCATACCTGTAACAATACTGTGCCGGAGCCCCAACTTCTTTCTCTTAGTCTCTTAGCCTCCACCAACACCAGAATCATATACAGTTGCTAATAGTAAATGTAAGCAATTGCTGGCAGTGCTGTATCGAGCATTTGTTTTTACACATGTCTGCTTGTGTGTGTATTTCTACAGTATAAATTTCTAGATGGTAAACTGCTGAGTCAAAGAATATACATATAGGTATTAATGTATTTTCTTATTTCCTGTAATCTTGATGCTCTGACATCTGGGGCCTTACTGATCCTGGAGAAATTACCCCTCCCAGAGTTATCTAATTTCAAGAGATAGCAACAACTTGCCTGCAAACACACCTTTAATATATAAATCAATCAATCCAAAGCCTGTACTCTGAACTCTCTCTGATTCTTACACTCCAGGAGGCAACATGCCTCTGCCCTGGTTATCCTATAGCCCAGAGCCTGCCGAAATTATTCAAACTATCCAGTCCTAAGTCTGCTTAGCTTGCTTACCCTGCCTTGCCCATTCCTTCCTGCAAAAACCACGATCAAGGCTCTTGCTCATGCTTTCCCCTCGCTCCTTCTGTCTCTCGACTGATCCTGGTGCTTCCTCATGCGTCTCTGCATGGCATGGTATCCCCTCTCAACTTGAGAACTGTGAGTAAAAAACTATCTTTTCAGCAGCAGTTTTCTCCTGATCTGTTAGCCTCACCATCTCTGAAAAAAAACAAAATCCCAGGTACATTTTCAAACAATATATGAAACACCATGAGGTGATGGTTAAGACCATGAACTCTGATACCTGGGTTTAAATTTCAGCATCTCTGCTTCCTACGTATGTGAACTTCTTACTTGGTAAGTTACCTGCTTGCTCCACGACTCAATTTTCTCATCTGTAAAGTGGGGAGATAATAACAGTATCTGCCCTCACAGAGTCATTGTAAAGACTAAATGTTAATAAACATGGAGTGCTTTTAACAATGTGTAGCATGTAATAACTTCTTGCTGTCATTTTTGGTAAACTTGCTTAACTTCAAAAAAGTTGAAACAATTTAGTCTTCATTAAGAACATTTGTAAAAGCCTATCTATTATATTCTTAACAAAACTGGATCATTGAATAATATCAATTTATTGAAATTAAATTGTATTGAAATTGAATCATATTTTAAATCTTTTCCTATCGAATAGATTTTAAAAAATGATCTCTATTAGCATTGTTTTTCAGTTCAAGAATGACTGAAACTTTTTAGGCTGTATCAAGGCTTTGATTGTCTTCTGCTATGAATTATCTTTTTTCTCCTTTTGTTGTTTATTATTAGACTACTGAATATTACTCCAGTGTTTAAAATTGAAAATCTTTTTGTGACTGTGCCTTAACATTTTTATGCCAGTTTTAGCCAAACATTTTAAATTTTATAGGGCCAACTGATCTTACTTTCCCTTTATGGTTCCTGGGCTTTATTTGTATAAAAATTCTCATGTGTTTTCTTCTAGGACTTTTTGTGTAAATGAACATTCCTTCATTTACAATTCAGTCCTTCTAAGCTGGATTTTGAGCATCTTAAGAAAGAAAGTTTCTTATATTCAGACAAGCCAATGTCAGTACAGTCATAAAAATTCCCAGAAACTTTTCTCGTTTACTTGTTCCTAGTCTTACCTTCATCCCTTTTTTAGCACTTTCCCATATGTGAAATATAGGATAGAATCTCTTACCATGGGAATATAATAGAAATTATATATGGGAATATAATAGAAATTTCCTATTTAAGTAATATACCCATCTTGACCATTGACAAAGTAAGCTTCTTTGGAAATTAAATTTTCCATGGTGACAATGGTCAAATCTGTGTGTGTCCTAGAGTTCACCCACCTGACTAAACAGATGAAGAAATCTTAGGTTCTTTTCCAAGAGTCCCAATCATGCTAATCATTTCCACAAATGTTATGGACAAACCCGTTCACCAGTGGGGCCTCCCTGCTTGGCTCTGCCTCATCCCTCCATTTTTCTATCTTTGATGCTAATACTGTTGATTTACTGAAAAGCTGTTTCTAAACTCACTGGGGATTCTTTCTGATCACTTTGCAAATCCTCTTTATTGCATGTTTCCAATAATTTATTCATTAATTTAAAAATTACAGTACTAATTAATTATAAAGGGCCTGTCAGTGGCGGGCACTTGGGATACCCCAATGACACAAATCACAATGGCAGAGACTCCTGTCCTCAGGAAGCTTTTATCTCAGAATTTTTATGGTGTCTGGAACACAATGCATACTTGTATGTGTATAGAATAATGAAATGTGCATGTAGATAATTGGTTCGAACAGTTAATTGATTTAGATGCAGCTGTGTTCTCTCAGTGTATGTGTGTGTGAGTGTGTGTGTGTGTGTATGCTTTTCAATTAAATTAATAGGCTTAATATTTTAGAACAGTTTTTTAGGTTTGCATATAAATTGAGCAGATAGTACGGAGTTCCCATATACCTCTTGTTATACCTCCCCCCTCAATTTCCCCTATTATTAACATCTCGCATTAGTGTGGTATATTTTGTTATATCTGATTAACCCATATTGATATATTATCATTAACTAAAGCCTATGGCTTATATCAGGGTTCACTCTTTGTTGTGCAGTTCTATAGGTCTTAACAAATATATATTGTATTGTTATCTACGATTACAATATCATACAGATAATTTCACTGCTCTAAAAATCCCTTTTGCTTCACCTATTCATCCCTTCTGCTTCACCTATTCATCCCTTCTTTTTCTCCCCACCCCCAAACCCTTAACCCCTGGCTACTACTGATCTTTTTACTCTCTGGCTTTGTCTTCTCCAGAATATCATGTAGTTGGAATCAGACTGTACGTAGGCTTTTCAGACTGATTTCTTTCATTTAGCAATATGCATTTAAGCTTCCTTCATGTCTTGTGGCCTGCTAGCTCATTTCTTTTTATGATTAAGTTATGTTCCATTCTATGGATATACCACAGTTACATCCACCTACTGTAGGACATCTTGGTTACTTTCAGTTTTTGATTATTACAAGTAAACATGCTATAAACACATTCATATGCAGATTTTTGTGTATATATTAGCTTTTATCTCTTTGGGAAAACACCTAGGAATGTGACCGCTGTACCACATAATAAGATTGTGTTTAAATTTGTAAGAAACTTCCAAACTGTCTTCCAAAGTGGCTGTACCGTTCTTTACTCCTAGCAGCAAAGAATGAGAGTGCCTGTTGCTCACGTCCTCACCAGCATTTTGTATTGTCATTTTTTTTTTTTAGATATTAGCCATTCTAATAGTGGTGTAGTGGTATCTCTTTGTGTTAATTTTCTCTAATGATATATCTTTTAAAATGCAAAAATTTAGAAGGGATAATGTATTAAGCTGACATCAGTCATTAACATCACATTTTCAATTAAGAAACAGACAAACATTATGTCACTTCCTCTTTTCTCCACTCAAATACTTTCAATGGGTCCAATCACCTATAAGATGACATATATTATTTAATATTAATTAAAAGACGCGTAATTGTCTAATCCTAATATTTTTAGCCCAAGTTCCTACCCCTTTCTTTTGGTTTTTGCTGAAAGGCGTACATGACTCTTCCAAATTTTGAAAATATAGGCTATATTCTATCAAAACCCTGTCCCTTTGCACAGATAAGTCCTTCTGTTAGAAATGTCCCCTTGCCCTCAGTTTCCTTAGCCTGGCAGAATGTCTACCTATTCTTCTGCATTTGGCTTTGCCTCTTTCTTTGATCCTTCTCTCTCTTCCTGATCCTTCCTTGGCTCATACAAATGGGCCAGTGCCCTGCAGAATTCTGTGTGGTCTTTCAGGTTAGTACCTACTGATTGTGTTGTAAATGTCCTCCTGGCTGGGAAAAATGATTGTGAGAGTGAAATTCTTTCTAACTGAAAATTCCTAAAAAGGGTTCTTTGCTGACCGAATGAGGTGATGAGAGAAAGAAAGCAAATCAGAGAAGTTAGTGCTTCATTCTTTGCTTTAGAAAGGTTTTAGAAAGGCAGAGATTAAATGTGTGGATGAATAAGGCTGGAGCTAAATAGGCCAAATTGGCCAGATTACTAGGATATGTGTACATACGGGGCGGGGAGGTAGAAGGAAAGCTGGCTGCCAAGAGATAAATACCCAGTCCCTGACAACTAACTAGAAACTTGACAGGAAGAACAACCTGTTTAAAGGTGATTTTAGCACATGGGTAGGTCATTTAAGATTTTAATTTGTATATTTAGTTCCACTCAAATAGATAGAACCTTTGATTGTTTTTAAAGGGCTAATCTGAAGTGGAGTAATTGGTGAGAACTCCCACCCTGCCTCTCCATGTGGAACTGTGGCAGCAGTTTGAGAGATCTCAGAGGAGATGGCTACACACGGGGCCTCTGGAGGTTGGACCTGGGCTCCCAGGATTGGCAAAGATTTCTGTACCTTAAGCATGGCACAGAAGCAGCAAAGCCACCAGACCTGACCGTGTTCTGTGGTTTGGGACATGGAGAGTATTGTGTCAGTGGTAGCTAGTGTGGACCTTTAGGTGTTGACTAATGGAGCTCCCTGACTGTTTGGTTAGGTGTAAGATCCTGGGCCATCGAATAACACTGGATGTGCGAGTGTGACAGGGTAATGACCTGTAACGACTGAGGTACAATTTCCCACCAGTTTCGTAGGATGGAATCTCAGTCAAATTTAATTCAGTTTAAAGAAAATAAAGAAATGTAAAACAAATTTGTCATTATGTGCTTATAGTGTATTTGTCTACAAAGAAAATACTAGATAATGGAGAGAAATTTTTTTAGAATTGATGAGTATTCAACAAAATTTGTGATTAACATTTAGAATTCAGTCGTGTTTCTATATACCAGCAAATATTTTTTGAATAGTATTTACAGTAGCAACCAAAACATATATGGTACCTAAGGAATAAATGTAACAAAATATATGCAAATCTTCATGGGGAAATAGATAACATTTTATGGAAGTATATTAAAATGAAGTATAGAAATACAGGGAATCACCATGTCATGTGTAGGAAGACTAAGTATTGCCAATATGTGCACTTCGGATAATTTTATATATATATATATATACACACACACACACAAATATATACACAATGCTATCTATTCAAAATCTCAAATGTTTTTGAGAAAATTTAAAAGTTGACTTTAAATTAAAATCAGTTGAAGAAACAAGAGGTATCTTCCAAATACCAAGATTTTAGTAATTAGGTCAAGCTTAAAAATTCAGCTGTACTAATTAATAGGCATGCTATTCGTGCAGGAATAGATAAAGAATAATATATACTAGACAAGCAAGAAATGGAAGAGACCATACATTTATGGAAACTTGGTCTATAATAGAGGAAACATTTTTTTTAAGTGGGGGGGAGAATATACTGCTTATACAAAAATGCTATGGGGAAAATTGATTACATGGGAAAAAAAGAAAATGTTTCCTTATTCACATCATGCACAAACAAAATTCAAGAGAGAGAAAATACATAAATGTAAAAAAGCAAAAATTTATAAAACATTTAGGAGAAAATATAGGGGCTATCTTTTTGACAACAAACTAGGGAAAAATCAAACAAGATACAAAAAGCATAAATCGTAAAGAAAAAAATGATAAAATATACTACATTGAATCTTCAAATTTTGTACTACAAATTTTGATAAAGTAAAAAGATAAGCCATAGGGCTATATATTTGCCATACTTATAACCATTAAATAATTATTTCCAAATACATAGAGAACATTTATAAATAATAAAAGAGATGATACAATAGGAATGTGCAAAAGATATAAATAAGCAATTAACAGGAAAGGAAATCTCAAATCACAAAGAAAGGTGCTCAGCCTCATTAATCATCAAGGGAATGCAAGTTAAAAATACTGAAATACAATCTCATAACATTAGATTTCCGAAAACTAAAAAGTCTAGCTATACCAAGTGTTGGTGAGGGTCAGCGTGATGAGAACTCTCAGATAAGGTTGGTGGAGTGTGAAATGGTACAACTACTTTGGAGAGCAATTCACAATTTTAGAACCAATTCCTATGACTCAGGAATTTTCACTTACACATGAACAAAATATATGTTATGTTCTTCATAAGCATTGCATGTGATAGCAAAAAATTGGAAACAATGTCAACCGATAGGAGAGTGTATGTATTTGGAGGTCCCCTGACCACCCTCAGGTTCAATGATTTGCTAGAAGAACTCAAAAAATTCAGCAAAGCTGTTATACTCATGGTTATGGTTTATCACAGTGAAAGGGTAGAGCTTAAAATTAGCAGCAGAGAGGGACACATCAGGCAGAGTCCAGGAGACAACAGGCATGAGTTTCTAGTTGTTCTCTTGCAGTGGAGTAGTATAGACACCACTACTTCTCTCAGCAACAGTGTGTGACAACACTCACAACTAGGGAGGCTCACCCAAGTCTTGGTGTCCAAGATTTTTACTGGGGTTGGTCAACTAAGCTTGGCTGACTGATGTGACTGATCTTAGGCTGACCTTACTCTCTAGCCCCTCCACAGGTCAGATATTGCATGGTTCAGTTTCTCCACCATAAATCACTTCGTTAGCGTAGACTGCCTGGCACCACCCAAGGCCCCTAAGTAAACAAGGACACTCTTACCAAGCAGGACACTCCAAGGGCTTAGAGGAGTCCTCCCAGGAGCTGGACAAAGGCCAAATTTTTCTTTGGAATGTGGACGACTCACACTTTCTGAGTTGTCCTTTACTGTGCGGTATACAAATAAATTGTGTTATATTCATATATCTACAAGTATCAGGACAGATACATTTTACAAAACTAGCGTTGAAAGAAAAAGCAAACTGGAGGAGGATAGGTACAGTGCAAACCCATTTTATAATGTTAAAAATTATGTAAAATATTACTTGATATTCTACATGAATACATAAAATATAAAAAGAGTATTAAAATGTTCATGGGAATAATAAATACCAAGCACAGGCTAGTTTTTAACCCTGGGGACAGAAACTGGGATGATTTTCTATGAAGTATATGTTAGGGACATCAATTAACTCAGAAACGTTTTACTTCTCTGGCTGGGTGGTTGGTACATGGGTGTTTAATTATTATCCAACAACTGGCTATGCCTAGACTATTTCAAATTTTTTAAAAAGATAATAAATTTTTCATATAATTGAGTTTGTTTACTAAGTATATGCCTACTATAGTTATTTGCTACAAAAATTTTTCTGTAATATTGATTTGTTATGATGTTGCAAGGAGTTGGATCTCTTTTGAGGATTTATCGCAGCACTGAATCCAGCTTCAAGACAGGCAGAAATAAAGCAAGAGAGAAATTGCTGAGTTAACCTGCTCCCCTCCTTTCATGTATCTTCTTCATCTTAACTTCTCAAGAACAGAGCCTATGCTTCACATCTTTTCTCCTGGCACTTTGTACCCAATGGGTGATACGTTAATGAAAAAGTTATAGGTGAATTTTTCTGAGGATAACTACTCAGAGTAGGATCCTAAGAGGAGGACAATTAGGAGAGAAATTGGTGATGGGTTGATCTGGGGAGTATATTCTCTGAGTCTCAATGTTGCAGGTAGAGGAGACATGAAGGATCTGGAGCAGGACCTGTTTGTGACTCTCAGCATATGTGCTAGAATGGAGGTGAAGAGAGAGGCTCCATCAGCAAATCTCATCAACTTCACAAGTAACATGGAGCTAGCCCTGGCTTATGCTGAAAATAAAAGGGCTAATAAATAAGACACGTTTTCTTTGGTGCTGCCAAACCACAGAAGCTAGAGGAGTATTATATGGTGATAATTGTCCTAGGATTAAATATAAAATCCACTTAGAACCCTCTAGACTGAAAGCCCCAGTGAATTATAATTGGCTGTTATAATGGGCTCCGAGCCTAATTGGCAGACGCACATGGCAAGGGAAGCTTCCAGTTTGCAATGGTACCTTGGGGAATGTCTTTCTAGTTTGAAGTCCCCGAAAAGAGATCACTTCATTTCTACTAACACCCGAGTAGGGGACAATCAGGTGTGATTTGGGGGTTACTGGAAAAGCAGAATTATTGGTTGGCCAAAAAGTTCCTTTGGTTTTTAAGTAAAAATAAAAGACACGATCTCTTCCATTCCACATTATTGTACAGTATCCACTTTTCATCGCCCATCACAGTTTATTTTAAAAACGGACGGAACATTTTCGTTACGTTTAAGTAGAGAATTGCGTGCGGTCAAGAAGGTTTTTGTGGCTTAACTTATGTGGAACCCAAACATCAAAGCAATTAATGTAACCAAGCTGGTGCAAATGGTTTTCGACGCTTAATTTGGATATTTTGAGTATGTTAGCTGTCTCCCGCGTGGTATAACGTTGATTGTTCTCAGTTAATGTATCGATTTGATCGCTTTCAACTTCAGATGGTCTACCTGACCACGGGGCATCGTCCAGCGAGAAATCTCCAGCACGAAACTTCGCAAACCACTTTTGACACATTTGATCAGTCACAGCACCTTCTCCATACGCTGCACAAATCTTTTTTATGTGTTTTAGTTGCGTTTTTACCTTTCTTGAAATAATAAAGCATAATACGCTGAAAATGTTGCTTTTTTTCTTCCATCTTCAATATTAAAATGGCTACACAAAAATTCACCAATTTTGATACTTTTTTTAAATGCACTCTGACATGACAGCTGTCACAATACAATCTAACAGAATTGTTTCGAATGAAGTTAAAGACAGCTAAGTGCTATTAGAGCCCTCTTATGGCAAAAACAGAATGAGCTTTTTGGCCAACCCAGTATCAAGCACCCATCAACCACAGGAAAAATCAGACATTGCCCTAGAAACTGAAGCCAGAGAGAACACATTCCTGCCTATCGCACGGTGTTCAGTGTAAATAAATCCTGGGCTGTTCTGCCAATCAAGAGGGGACACGCTTTCCCCTGTTGAGGGATGACATGCTACAATTTTAACTAACTTAGCACTGGTAAAAAATGATGGATTACAAAATCATACACATAGTGGCATCTAGGGTATCTAAATTCCATTCCTTAAGCTGCAATAGGATGTGTGTTGGGGGCGCAGGGTAGTACGTGATCTCAATTTTAATTTCCCTGTTATAATTACATGACTGCAGTAAAAGACTGGTCAAATTTTCTAAGTGCAGGCTGTCTTAGCATCACGACTGGGGAGAATTTAGGGTGCTGCCTGGTAATAATAAAAACTAAGACAGATTGAACACTATCTATGTGCCAGGCACCCTGATAACCTCTTTACTTGTATTTTGTGGTTTGCTACTCACAATAGCCTTATGAGGAAATCTAGAGAAGTTGAATAACATAACCAAGGTAGCACACAGGTTGGGGGACTTTGAACCCGTATCTGTCTGACTGTAAAACTCAGTCTGCTCTTGATTGTGATGCCATGATGACATTTTTCTCTTCTTAGTCACCGTTGCCATTGGCATACAAGCAGGGCAATTTAGTTTGATAAATGTGCCTGTTAGCGAATAAGAACATTCACATTGGCCCACATCTACTTCACAAAAATCCTATGAGGATGAATTAGGTTGAGTCAAATTTTAAGTTTTCCAGGAAATGCAAAAAAAAAAAGTAGGAGAAATATGACTGTTGTCTTGAGTTTCCCTATTAGCCTCCACCCCCATGCCCTGTTGGATACTGAGTGGAGCTCATGAATGCTGGAACAGTAACCATTTCTTATAGCATTCCCTTTCAAAGTCCATAATATAAATGGCAAAAGGTATAAAATTTCCATAATTTTGCATTAGGAGGAGAGGAAAATTGCATTGGGGAAGAAAGATTGATGGTACTGATCTGTGAGAGTTGCCATTAATTTGTCATCTACAAGGGCCTAGCTCTCTGCTAAGTATTATCCATTGACTCTCACATTTAATCCCTGCTATCACACTATAGGGTGGTATTATTGTTTCAGTGTCACCGCTGATTAAACTGAGGTGCAGAGAGGAAAAGTGACATACCCAAGTCATGCCCCAGCAGTTCCACTCAAGAAAGCAGGCTCCTTCCCATGTGCAACACGGTCTCTGCTTAATCAGGATGATCAAACTGATATGAATGGAACGTGGCTTTTAGGGGTGAAGATGAGAGCTGGAGAAGACTCCTAATTAAATATATAAATGTAATCCTTCAAAAAGTCCTGTGTTGTATGAGTGTGTCTCGTGTTTGGTAATTACAATCATTGTTGCTTTTGTTGTGGCCATCCATTTACAATGCTTGGTGTCAGTTTATCTCTTGTAAAAATAAAATACAGTGTGTGTGTGTGAGTTGTGAGCAAAAAAAAAAAAAAGAGTTTGTATAAGGTTTACAATTTAAGTATAAGTTAGAACAATTTAAATCAGGGGACCTAATTACCTCTCCTTACCATAAAAAGAAATGAAATCGGTTAAAAGTTAAAAAGAAATTATTGTTTCCAGACCTATGTAGTATATGGAGCAGAAAGAACAAATGAAATAGTAACTTTACATATTATTATAAAACCTAAGAATAAAAAGGAAATAGCCCCCCCCCAAAAGTCCTGTGTTAAAAGGGAAAAGAAAAACAAATGAATTTATCGGTAATATATTGAATTAATTTCTTCATCATCTAACTTAATAAGAACCACAGTTATTTCAGAAGCTGGGGAAGCAGACAAAGGACTATCCACAAGGAAGTCCAGTGAAGCAGTTCCTAGTAGAAAAACAGCAGCCCTTGGGTTACTGGGTGAGTGACCAAGGTTAGACCCTGGGCTTAATTAACTAAGGAAGAAAGGAAACAAATATCTTGAAAGGGACCCTGCCCTCCCTTCCTAACTGGTGTGTGTAGTAGACTCAATGTTTTTCTCTTCTTTCTTTTTTCAATAGACCCCTCAATCTTTTAATTTCTTTTCTTTCGTTCCTAAAGGCTGCCTTGCCATTTTGACCTATTCGTAATGATACGGATTTGACAGAGAAATGGTAGTTTTTAAAAAAGCAAAACCCCTTTTTTTTACCATTGTTATGGTTTCTACATTTATTGATTCATGTAACAGCTATTTATTAAGCCCCTATTGTATGCCAGCCTGTCCTCTGAGAACTAGGAATATCAAAGTGAACAAGAAAAAATTCCTGCCCTTGTGGAGCATGTGTCTAACGGGGAAGACAGGAAATACAATGCGAATCAAAGGCAGAGCTCCAGACAGGGGCAGGGCTATGAAGGAAATAAAACCCATCTCTGTGGAGAAGAAGTCTGAGCAGACTGCACGTTGTGTGGAATCAGATCATGTAGCGAGCTGGGGAAAGGTGTTCCAGGCAGAAGGCACATCCTGGGTGTAACACAAGGCAGGAATGAACTTGATGAGTTCTCTGAATAACAAGATCAGGGTACTTGTTACATTATATTATGATTATTTACTTACTGTCTGCCTAAGTAGGATGTTAGGACATACTTCTTGTTCATTTTTTATTCTTAGGAACTAGCACAGAGTTTGGAATGTGCTTGACACCCAACATCTATTTAACAAATGAATGAGTTTACATGAAGAAGCTGTTGACAGGAAGTTTTGTTAGCTACATAAAGGTGAAATGAATAATCTTCTTACCCAACGCTCAGCGTGTTTACTGATATATACTACATTTTCAACATTTTTTTAGTCATTTTTGTTCAGCATGTTAAAATAATGATAAATGTGTCTATGCTCACTAAGACAACATTCTGACAACGATTTTGTTATATATTTTTATTTATTAGATAAACTTGAGGTATTACATTCACTTTATTTAGAGGCATTATTAAGAACCATATTAGGATCATTTAGGTTTCCGAATAAAAATTGTCTAGAGTTTACATTCTAGGAATAATGAATGAAATGACCCTGTGAAAATGAATCTTTATATTTGATCAAATTTTTATTGTGGTATTCTGAAATAAAATTTAAAAGTATTTTGGTATTAAGTACCACTAAAATGAATTATAACATTAAATATGGATATTCTGAAAGTGTGCATCTTAAAACTTCAGTACTCAATTTTGACTTCATTAGTGTATTTGGAAGTGCTAGCACTCTCTAGAAAGATGATGAAACAAATTTAGAGGATATGAAAACTTACAATGGTTTACACTCTACTGTTTGGGATTTTGAAAGTAGTTGGGTTTGGCCTGACTGCTTTGTGTGCTGACAGCTTCCATATGGAAGCACAAATATTCATATTTCCAGAGCCTCAGCAACACTGCTGTTACATCACTAGAAACCAAAAATAAAAATTCTACCAGAAGTGAGCAGATCTCCGTGAGAAAAAATTGTTGGTTAGTGACAGACTGAAATATTTGTTTGTTTCTGCTTTTGTCTTTGTGATACTAAGACTGGCCACCTTGTCAAATACCCAGCAACCCATGTAAGTCTGCGGTTTTGGTTTTAAGTCAACTTAATTATTTTCCGCCTGTTTTCTAAGCTGGCTTTGGCAAATGCACACTGAAGTCTTTGCTGTATATGAGCCTCACATATTTCACAAAGCCTGACAGCATAGACATCTGTAACCATCCTTCCCACGGGGAGCTTTTTCTTCTAGAGCAAGGACCCAAAAGAGGAATCTGCTTCAAATTCCCACCCTCATCTCTCCTTACTCTCTTAGCAGAGACTGACAATAAGGAGGGAGCCAATCACAAGGATAACATTTCTACTCTAAACAGATTCAAATCTTAAAGGAGAGAGCCTCGTTTAAAACATTAATACCATTTTTTCTGTTTTTTTTTCTTAAGCTTTCTCTTTCCTGTCTTAAAAAAAATATGGATATCAATAAGACTGAATTTCAGTGAAAATCTGTTACTGTAGAAGGCCAGCTAGATGACCAAGACCGAAATGGGTTTTAGAAACCCTTTAGATAGATCTTGTGCTAATAAGCCCCTTAGAGAGCATCCTCAATTAGAGGTAAGTTCTGTTACTGTACTTAAGTCCTGTATTGTTTCCACGCCTCTACGTGCAGAACTTTAAGCTTCTGAATTCCTCGGGGCCTTGGACTTTATTTTTATCTATTGTACAATGTAGTACATGGAGGACTCATTATTTTTTACAGGCTTCCACTGCTGGTAATTATTTTAGTGATTTTATAGATAAAGGTGCAGAAACACAATTCTCTTTAGAGATAAAAATTACCTTTTCACATTCCAAAATCACTGGAGAGATTGATTTGTATTATTTGTTTTTTGGTATTTGATTGCAGTCTAACAGCTCAGGGGTCATGAAAGCAAAACAAAACATTGTCTTCATTGGTAGTAATTTGAAAGGAAAATTTCACATTTATGCTACATTTTTGCAGAACCAAATAAGCTAGAAAGCAAAAAGTCATAAAATAAGCTTGATAAACCTTCCTACTGATGCGAAGTGAACATTGGTCACTTGGCAGTTGGATAAAAATTCAACTCACAAAACAGCATTTGGGCTGCAATCAATGCTTATGAAAATCACGTGCAGTTTGTGCAAATCCTGCAGGATTTGGCAGCGCTGGGAGTCAGCTGTGATTCCTGAGCATAATAAATGCATTGGTTTGAGTTCTCCTGTCTGTTGTATGTGAGGTTTGTCTGGAGCTCATTCAGATTCAAGATGCACTTTAAGATAGAATTAAGAGGGGAACTGAAGGAAAGAAGAAACTCTTCCATTTGAAATGCTTTTATTGGAGTATGGCCCTACTAGGTGATTGATCCACTGGACATAGGTCATTTTCAGAAATGAAAATAACATCGCTTGCCTCGGTTCAGATTTCATCCACAGAAACTACTACATTCTTATCAGACTCGGCTTCAGCAGCGGATGAAATCTTAGTCCTTTATGGAAGGGGAATCATCTGGCCTCCTATTTCTAAAATAGACTAGAGATTACTCATTTACTTCTCTGCAGTTATAGCCATCTGATCCTTTGAAATTGTGGAAGGGTGAGATAATGACATGACTGTAACAGAAATCCATATTGAAGAGCCCAGTATTTTAAAATCCCCCATGTTCACACGCCAAAGGGTTACTTATGAGCTGATGCACATCGCTGATAACCGTCGAATATGGTTATCAACTTGGTGTCTGGACAAAGAGTGAAAACAGGAGATAACATTCTATTATTAATTCCTAGGCTTTGAATATAGGAGAGACTATGAAAACATAACTAACATCCCTAGTAATCTTTTCAATAGAACATACACAACTGCAGTGGAGCACCCCCTACAGAGTCCTTTCTAGTCAGATGAAAAGGTCATTATTTTTTACAGATGGGACTTTGGAAAATTCAAGGCAAATTGGCCAGATTATAGCACGAAGCTCTGAAGAAATGCTCTGAGAAATGATACTGTTCCTCCTCTGTTTTTTCTGCTCCCACCTTCTCATCTCTTTTGCTTTTCAATAGCAAAGCCCTAGCATGGTGAAGTGGAGGTTGATGAAAATATGTCCAAAGGCCAGAACTTAAGTATTCTGTTCAATCTGAATACTCCTCTTCTAAAGGAGGTCTAACATGTAATTCCAGATCCATCATTTAAATGTTTTTTAAATTTAATGTGTTGATGAGTAAGAAAACACTGGATTAGGATATAGGAGACTAAGGTTCAATATAGTCTCTGCTGTATACTCACCACTAAACTTTCTATCTAGTCTGAGCTTTGGTTTCTTCTTCGGAAACTGGAGATATCTGTTAGCCTCACGTTAAGAAGTTGTTAGGTGAATCAATACAATCTACGTATCTTGTGAATTGTAAAGTACTATATAAATGAGTTTTATTATTATTGTCTGTATCTAATCAATAAACAAGCGAACATTTATCACATGATTCAGGAATATTAAACTTCCTTTGTACTTTTATCCTTTACTTCCTGAAAGACTTATACTAGCTCTTCCTTTTCCACTTCAATTTTATCCATTCGTGAGAGTTTTTTTTTTTTCTCAAATGCTTAACCCTGTAAAGATCATGTAACTTTTTAAAATTGTTTTAGTCCTTTTGTACTTCATTATTTGGCATTTGACTAAATACTGCCGTGCATTATTCAAAAGGTTCTTTGGTCAGAAATGCAGTTTTCTTCAATAGTTGTGTAAATTCTCAATGACTTCATTTCTATTCTGCTGATATGATACATATGGACATAGAATAGTACTGGGCAAATTTGCCTTCTTTGTCAGGGTAGTTTGCCATACGTGTGGATACTGTGATCTAGAATCCTGTGTTTTGATCTCC
This sequence comes from Globicephala melas, assembly GCF_963455315.2. Classification (NCBI taxonomy): domain Eukaryota; kingdom Metazoa; phylum Chordata; class Mammalia; order Artiodactyla; family Delphinidae; genus Globicephala; species Globicephala melas. The sequence goes on along the minus strand of NC_083327.1, from coordinate 42,869,761 downwards.
ACGCTGTGCTTCATATGCTACTTTTGGTTCACTGTGGCCCAGATATCTCTCCTCCTTGGTTAACCATATCCTTAGTCACCTTGTGTCTACCTCTAGGACTTTGACTCTTTTAACTTAGTCAACTAAAATGGACTTCAATAACTCTTTCATGGTGTGTAAGCAAAACATTCTGGAATAACAGGAAAGTTACTTGTGAGTGGGGAGTAGCTTATATAGGAAGAAAGACGAGTGTCTGCCCTTATTTTTACTCAGATTTATGCAGTAAAATTTTTTTGGAAGAGGGGGATGGTCTTCAGTTACAAAAAAATTATACACTTGTCAAAGCCAAAATAAATAAATAGAGCCCTGTGTCCATTAAGCAGCAAAGTGCTACATGTATAGCAATGTTAGAGGAAAAATGCTCTGAGAGGATTTTGCTGCATTTGTCAGTGTTGCAGTCATGTCTCTTTCCAATGAGTGTGGTGTGGTTGCCCAGAGGTCTATATTCAGATGGTTCCCTGGAAATTTAAAAATATTGAACTGAAATTACCATTTTTCAGCAGGATTCCCAGGCACAAATTCTGTTATTGCCATCTAGCAGCCGGTGTCCCTGTTCAAGCTTCTGTCTAAATTTGCAAACATCATACAGTTGTCTCCTTTGGTAATAATAGAGCCTCAATGTGTTGAAAAGAGATGGCACTTAATAACACACATTCCAAGGCATAGTAACTTAGGCAATGAAAACACTGCTTTAACAGACACCATTGTAATGCGAGCTGCATAGTGGGATACCTATAATAATCAGAATAGATTTAATATACATATTTATGCCAACTGTAAAAAGGTTGCAAACAACAGCGGGAGAGGCAATGTGTTACAAGGGTGAAACACTGAAATAGGGAACAAAACATATTCTTAACATATTCAGCCACAATTTTGTTTCCTAAAAGAAGATCTAACACTATGAGTCTGTCAACAGCTGTCTATCAACAGCTATTTGTTTTGAATTCTAGTGTGTTTGTGTTATGAACCATGAAAGAATTACCCTTATTCAAACTAAATTTTAATTAAATTTCAAAACATAAATATGGTCAAGTATGTAAAACCCCATTCCAACTGTTTAGCTTTCTTGACCAAATAGATTCAATTTATGTTTTCTTTTTAATCTTATCGTAAGAACTGTTCAAGACAATACTCCTATCACTTAAGTAAAATCCATCTAATCTTTGAACATTATTGCATCGGATGTACAAGGATGTGAATTTTGATGGTGGGGAATTTCCTGATAACACTGTAGTACCACCAACAAGGCAGTTTTGCCATGCTGAACAAACAACAGGAATATTCAACTGCCTTTAAAAAGCCACAAGCTGACTCCTTAGGAGTGCTGAGAACTGGTTTAGTAATTTCTTTATGTTATATGAAATAGGGGTTTGTAGCAATCTCAGACATGTGTACCAAGAAAAGATTTTTGTTAGTAGAGACTTGATATTCATTTAGTAAAATTAGGGTCTTTAAGAGGTCTCCAAAATAAGCTTAATTATAAATAGTTTCTGTGTGTGTTTTTTTTTTTAATGGAGCAACAGTCTCTTATTATAGCTATAAGAGCTCTAGCTTTGGCTATAGGTAGCTCTTTATATCTTTTAAATCTTTGTAATGCTCATGTCCCTGTGTACTCCAGTTATGAGCAGTAGGAATTCCATTTAAAGTCCAAATAACACTAATCCATATTCTCTCCCTTCAAATCACAAAAAATGTCCAGTCAACTACAATGTGATATATGGTAATCCTCAGCAGTGCTCATATGTTTTACAAATCAACACTGGTGCCATTGTCATTCCACCAGCTATGTGGGCCACACTCCTTCTTCTCCAAAGCTTTGAAGTCATATTTTGCTGTTTTCCAAGACAGCTACCTGTCCATCCCATATTGCTTTGCCCCAAATGTAGGTACAAATCCTTCCTCAATTTTCTAAAGCATGGTTAACTGGAGGATATAATATATTTTTAACAGATTTATTGAGATATAATTTGTATATCTTAAAATTCATCAATATATTATTTAAAAAAATTTTTTTTAAATTTTTGGCCATGCCACGCAGCTTGCAGGATCTTAGTTCCTGGATGAGGGATTGAACTTAGGCCACAGCAGTGAAAATGCCGAGTCCTAACCACTGGATTGCTAGGGAATTCCCCAAATTTATCCATTTTAATTGTACAATTCAACAAATTTTAGTGTGTTTATAGAGTTGTACAGCCATTACCACAATTTAATTTGACAACATTTTCATCATCCTAAAAAGAAAACTTCTGCCCATTTACAGATATTTCCCATCTACGCCCCAGCCCTAAACAACTGCAAATCTGCTTTAGGCCTCTCTATATTTTCCTTTTCTGGACATTTTATATAAATGGAATTATATAATATGTCTTTCTGAGTCTGATTTCTTTTACTTAGCATAATATCTTCAAGATTTATCCAGGTTATAGCATCTATCAGTATTTCATTCCTTTTTACTGCTGAATATTATTCCACTGTAGTGTACACTACATTTTGTTATTTGTTCACAGGCTGTAACACTTTAAATCTTCACTGAAGGGGGACTTCTGCTTGTGCCATGTCAGAATAATAGTACCAAACTTGCCTCCCCAATAGGAAAACAGGGCAAAATATAAGAAACTACTACTACTGTTTTCAGATCTTGGACAGTAGGACTGTGATACCTGTGAGAAAAGAAACTAATGAGGTAAGGTCTGTGATGGCCCTGGTTTTCTATCTGGAAGCACTTTTCAGACTGTGGCCAAGTTAGGGGAACTTAAACTCAGGACAACAGTCTCGCTGAGTTGAACAGATAGAGTTCATAGAAAAGGGAGCTAAGGTGTTGGAATTTACAGGAAGGAGTACTGGAAAGAAGACTAGGCAGAAGAAGAGCTACAGTAATATTTCTAAAGTCTCCTTTGAATATTTTGCTAAAGAGTAGGCATGGAAATCCTATGAGGAAAGGCAAAAAAGTACCTGAGAGCTGTAACTGGAACATGTCTCAGTGTTCATACAAATCTGGGAGACATTTAAATTTTACCAACCAAACTTGAAGAAACTCACTAAACACCTTATATATGCAGTAAAGACTCAAAAAAGTCCATGCCTGAGGAATAGGGCTAAACTAGTCCTCATATAAAGGCAATTCTGGATCGTCCCTAACAAAGCTTATGAACAAGCCTTGAAAGGATCAGTGTGACCTGAAAATATATCAACTGCTAGCCCAACAAAATTCAGCAGTCTTTAAGGGAATGTAACTGAATCTAAACACTCAGCAATGTAGTTAGCAATGATAAATGTGAGGAAATTCATAAACAAGAACTTTAAAACAATTATTAGAAATATGCTCAATTTAGAGAAAATTCTAAAATAATGAGGAAAAGTAGAAAGTATAAACAAAAAAATTAATGGATCCTCTAAGGATGAAAATAGCGTATCAGAAAATAAAGTGTGACGGGTGGACTAAATAACAAATTAGACACTGCAGAAGAAATTATTGCTGAATTCAAGGCGTAGCAGTAGAAAGTATACAACTGAAGCACAGAGATTAAAAAACACTAAAAAAGAAATACCTACAGTGACCTGTGGGACAACATGAAAAGTGTCTAATAGTTGTAGAGCTGCAATTTTTCCAGAAGGAGAGCAGAAACATTAAACAAAAAAAAGTTGTCAAAAAATTTCTTCAATAAAAATTTTAAGCCATAGATCAAAGAAGTTTAATAAAGCCCAAGAGGGATAAATATAAAGAAAACAGACCAAGGTATACAATAATTAAATTATTGGAAACCAATAATTAAAAAGAAAGCCTCAAAGGTAGCCATAGACAGAAGACACATGACTTACAAAGAAGAAAAAAAGTAATATCTTTGTAAAAAAAGAAAAAGTTGAAAGATATAGTCTGATATCTGGGAAGGAACATTGCAAGCCAGAATACAATAGAACAATATTTCTAAAGTTGTAGAAAGGAAAAATGTCAACCTAGAATTCTGTAGCCAGCAAAAGTATCTTTCAAAGTAGAAGAAAAAAAAGAAATAAAGTTACTTTCAGGCAAGCAAAAGTCAGAATTTGTCACTGCAATATCTGTACTCCAAGAAAAATTCTTCAGATGGAAGAAGTGACATCAAGTGGAAACTTGGAACTACAAAGAGACTGAAAAGTGCCCCTAAATGGTAAATATATGAATAAATGTAAAATATTTTTTCTCATTTAAAAAGATATTTAAAAGAAAACTGTTTAATGCAGTAGCAGTGGATTTGGAGTTTCACAGCATAGTTAGAAGCATAATGTATGACAAGACTATCAAAAAGGATGGGAGAGGATATAAATTTCTGATATCTACAGTAATAAAATATAATGTGAAAGTAGAGTGTGAAAAGGTAAAGATATATATATATAATATATTACATATATAATATATATATTATATTTTTTATATATATATATATATGAAACAAACCCTAAAGCAATCACAGGTCAATCAATCAAAAGTGTATGCTAATAAGCCAATAATGGAAATAAAATGGAATACTAAAAATTGCTCAATTAACCAAAAGAAGGCAGGGAAAGAAGAAAAGGGGGACAAAGAGCAGAGGAAGCAAATAACAAACATCTTGCAAGGTGGTGGACTTAAATCCAGCCATATTAATAATTACATCAGATGTAAATGGTCTAACCACTTAAATTAAAAGGTGTAGCTTATCAAAATGGATAAAGAAACAAGACCCAATTTTATGCTGTCTATAAGAAACCCACTTTCAATATAAAGACACAGATAAGTTAAAAGTAAAAGAATGAGCGAATGTATACCATACAAATACTAATCAAAAGAAAAGTAGAATTACCATATTGATATTAGACAAAGACTTCAGAACAAGAAATATTTATTTCCCATAATAAAGAAAAAATTTAATGATAAAAGGGAATTCATCAAAAAGCATAACTATCCTAAATATGTATGCACCTAATAACAGAGTTTCAAAATTCAGGTAGCAAAACTTACATAGTTGAAAGGAAAAATAGACAAATCCATTATTATTGTTGATTCTTGTTGGAGATTTTCACACTCTTCTCTCAGTAATTAATAAAATAATAAACTGAAAATCAGTAAAAATATAGTGAACAATACTATCAACCAACTTGACTTAATTGACCTTTCTAGAACACCAAACAGCATAGTTCACATTTTTTTCCAGTTCTCAAGTAAATTTTACTGGGGTAGAACATATCCTGAAATTTTACTGAAACAATATCCTAGAACATAAAACAAGTCTCAGTAAATTCAAAATATCTGAAAACATAGAAAATATGTTCTCTAATAATAGTGTAGTTAAATAGAAATTAATCAACACTCTTCTAAGTAATCTTTAAGTGAAAGAGAAGATAATGAGGGAGATTTAAAAGATTTTGAAATTAATGATAATGAAAATATAAGATATCAAAATATTTGGGACAAAGCTAAAGCAATACTTAAAAAGAAATTTATAGGTTTACTTGTTTGTCATGCTCACGTTAGAAAAAGAAGACAGATCTGAAAATCTACCTCAAGAAACTAGAAAAAGAAGAGCAAATTAAATGCAAATTTCATTTATATTTAAAAAATTAAATGAAATAAAAGCCAAGCAAAAAATCAAAGAAATAGAAAGTGGAAAATAATAATAGCAATTAAATTCAAAAGCGTGTTATTTGAAAGATCAATAAAAATAGACAGCTAGCTAGTCTCAGAGAGAAAGAGAGAGAAAGGGAGGGAGAAAGATAAATTACTGCATATATTACAAGGATAATAAAGAAATATTATGAATAATATGCCAATACATTTGATAGTGTACATGAAATTAACAAATGCCTCTAAAGGTACAAATTACAAAAATAAACTCAAGAAGAAATCAAAAATCTAAAACTTTTAATTTGTTTTTAAAAATATTTCCATATAGAGCACTTGAGGAATAGGTGACTTTACTGCTGAATTCTTTCATCTATTAAAGGAAAAAATAGCAATTGTATACAAACTTTTTTTTTTTTTTGAAAAGGGATAATACCTCCTAACTATTTGAAGCTAGCATTTCTCTGATGCCAAGATCAGACCTACACATTATGGGAAAGCAAACTATAAACTAATATTTCTCAGAAACACAGAAGAAAACGTTCTTGATAGTAATAAGTTAAATTCAGCAACATGTAAAAATAATAATAAATGATGACAACGTATGGTTTGTCTCTAGGTTATAAGGTTGATTTAACATTTGAAAACCACTCTGTTTAATTTACATATTAACGGAATGAAGTTGAAAAACCATACGATTATCTCAATAGATGGTAAAAAAAATCTGACAAAATCCATTTCCCATTCATGATAAAATTTCTATACAAGCTAGGAATAGAATGAAACGTCCTTATTCTAAAAAAGGACACTTAAAAAACTGTCAGCTAACAACATACTTAATGATGAAAACCTGAATGCCTTCTCCTAGAATTGGGACCAAGACAAGGATGTTCACTCTTACAACTTCTATTCAGCATTATACTAGTATTACTAGCCAGCACAATAAGGTAAGAAAAATAAAAGACCTACAGTTTGGAAAACAAAAAAGTTATGCTGTCTTTATTCCCAAACAAAATGATCATGTAATACAGAGACTTCTAAGGAATGTACAGAAAATCTATTAAAATTAATAAGGGAATTTAGCAACGTCTCAACACCCAAGGTCAATACAGCAAACACAAAAACGACTGGATTTCTATATATTGCCAGTGAACAATCAGAAAATAAAATTTAAAGTATTTCATTTATAATAACATCAAAAACATGACATGTTGAAAGATAAGTTTAATAAAGCAAGTGATAAACCTGTACACTGAAAACTACACAACATTGCTGAGAGAAATTAATGAGAATGGAGAGATAAATATCATGTTCATGGTTTGGCAGACTCAATATTTTTAAGATGTTAATTCTCCTTAAGCTCATCTATAGATTTAACACAATTGCAGTCAAAATTCCAGCAAGATTTTCTTTTTTTGTTTTAGAAATTGACAAACTGATTCTAAAATTTATTTGAAATTGCATTGCAAACCACTTTGCTATATGGTCTCTGATCTTTCCTAAACTTTGCACCATGCCAAAGAGTTACTACAGTCAAAGGAAATCTCTGTGCCCTAAGCACAGCCACCCTCAATTAGATATTAACCAGGCAGCAATCCTCTGATGGAATTAATCCACATGAATAGTGAAAGACAGAGATTCATAAGGATGCCAGCTATATTTACATTTCATAATAAGATGAACTGGTGGAATTTTGAGAATGTAACAGATTAAGGTAAAAATCTGGTGGTGTGCATATGATGTATTTGTCCAGGGACACGTCGCCATCTATTCAGGGCATTGCAAGTTGAGAATACACCACAAAGGCCACCTCTTCCTACATTTCACAGGAAGTTTGCTTTCTCCTGAGACTACAGATGCCCCAGAAGCTCAAAAACATTTTTTTTTCACAATGCCTTCCTTGGCACTAAGGGGCTATTTCTGAGGACTGTGAGATGGATGTTTGTAAGAGGAAGAACTGCTTACATTACAAAACTTTTCTACAATATTTTATCATTAGTAACTGTGGTTTCTTTCTCCAGCAACAACCACTTACAAAAAGGCAGACTTCATTAACATTCCTCAGTCCTGCTGAGTCTCCCCTACAGCTCTCAGCAGTCATTCACATTTCCAAAAAGCTTGAAGGTCAAAATTCTGCCTCTCTATGTGTCAGAATTGCGTCATTACTTCAACTTATATTCAGACCACATCAATCTCCATTTTTGCTGCTGAAACTGAAACCCAGGAAGAACTCACTTTGTTTAGACCAGCCAGGTTGCTAGAGCAATGAATAGTACAAGTCTTCAGTCATTCAGTCAAATTAAACAGGTTTCTGCCTTGAAGAACTAACCAGATGATGCACCAAGATACGATTATGGGCATGACTTAATTATTTAATTTGTGACTCATGTATTATAGTCAGCCTAATTCTAAAAGGGATTCTACACAAAATGTGTTAAGAAACTTCTTAAGGGCATGAAAATAAATATATTAAATTAGAGGTCAAAGCTCAAAATGGCCCAGTTATTTTAAGTAAATTTTAAATTTCAGAATAGTTTTATATTCCTTTAGTTTTTTCTTTTGTGATTTGATGATTTTCTTTAGTGTTACGTTTGTGTTCTTTTCTCTCTGGTTTTTGTGTATCTGCTGTAGGTTTTGATTTGTGGTTACCATGGGGTTCATATCTGTCGACCTATAACTATATCCACTTGTTTTAAACTGGTAGTCATTTAAGTTCAAATACATTCTAAAAGAGCTACCATTTTTACTCCCCTTTCCCACATTTTGTTTTGAAATATTTTATATCTTCATGTTTATCCCTTTACTGTTTATTGTGGTTACACTTAATTTTACAATTTTTTTTTCTTTTAATCATTGCAGTAGCTTATTTAAGTGGTTGATCCACAGCCTTTACTATATATTTGCCTTTACTAGTGGGATTTATCCATTCCTGTAGATTCTTACTTATTGTTATAGCCGTTTCTTTTCCACTTAGAGAAGACCCTCTAACATTTCTTTTAGGCTTGGTTTAGCATTGATAAACTCTTTTAGTTTTCGTTTGTCTGAGAAGTTCTTAACTCTCCTTCAATTCTAAATGATAATCTTGCTGGGTTGAGTATCCTAGGTTGCAGGTTTTTCCCTTTCAGCACTTTGAATATATCATGCCACTCTCTTCCGGCCTGCAAAGTTTCTGTGGAAAAATCAGCTGATAGCCTTATGGGGGTTCCTGTTTTTCTCTTGCTGCCTTTAGAATTCTCTTTATCTTTCACTTTTGCCTGTTTGGGTTCACCTTGTTTGGGACCCTCTGTGCTTCCTGTTCCTGTTTCCTTCTTCAGGTTTGAGAAGTTTACAGCCATAATTTTATCAAATACATTTTCAATCTCTTTCTTCTCCTTCCGGGACCCCTGTAATGCGAATATTGGTACGCTTGATAGTGTCCCAGAGGTCCCTTAAACTGTTGTCAATTTTTTTCTAAATTTGCTTTTCTTTTTGCTGTTCTTATTGGGTGATTTCCATTATTTTATGTTCCAGAACACTTACACGTTCTTCTCTATCACCTAGTCTGCTATCCATTCATTCTAGTGTGTTTTTCATTTGCTATTGTACTCTTCATTTCTGACTGGTTCTTTTTATATTTTCTAGTTCCTTGTTAGACTTCTCACTGTGTTCATCTATTCTTTTCCCTAATTCAGTTAGCATTCTTATTACTAACACTTTGAACTCATTATCTAGTAAATTATTTATTTGTTCTGTTAGTTGTTTTTTCAGGGGTTTTCTTTTGTTCTTTTAATTAAAACAAATTCCTCTGTCTTCTCATTTTGCTTAACTTTCTCTCTATGAAATCAGGTGAAACAGCTACTTTTCACTGTCTTGAAGGGGTGTCCTTGTGTAGGAGCACTCCTATACAGTCTGTGTGTGCCCATTGGCGGTGGTGGGAGAGCTGTATCTGATATGAGTATGTCACATCTTCCCCCAGGATATGCTGGCAACTGTCACCTTGGTAGGAGATGGGACTGGAGATGGAGGGGCTAGAGCCACAGCCAGTTATGAACTAGGGCTTCTCCTCTGCTCAGGAGCCAACATGACCTTATTGGTGGCGAGGTCAGGTCTCAAGCTGCTGGAGCAGAAGCCCTGAGGGTCAGGTCTGAGCTGGCTCCTTTTCCTCTAGCTCTTCCTTCTCCCAGTACTGACACCCTTGCCCCAGAGTGGGCATTTGGTGTGGGTATGGGCTCGGGCTGTGGCGGTCCTGGCCCCAGTCAGAGTCCTGGACCACTCCCAACGTGCTGCCTCTACGAGAGCCAGCAATAGCTGTCTGAACCCCATTCAGATGCTGTTCTGTGTCGGAGCCCATCTCTCACAGCTGAGCGCTCCCCTCTGGCCCCGCAGTCCTCACCCTGGTGTGGATCTACATCACAAAGCAAGCAGGGCCGCAGCAGGTGCTTGGCTCAGGCTGAGACAAGCACTGGGGCGATCGCAGGAAACTGGCCAGAGTCTCATGCAGTTTCAATCTGCTTTCTCTGCCTGGATTCTGCAGTAAGCAAGCACGTATGTACTCTTCAGGAGTGGAGTCTGGGTTTCTTTTTTTTACATCTTTATTAGAGTATAATTGCTTTACAATGGTGTGTTAGTTTCTGCTTTATAACAAAGTGAATCAGTTATATATATACATATGTACCCATATCTCTTCCCTCTTGCGTCTCCCTCCCTCCCACTCTCCCTATCCCACCCCTCTAGGTGGTCACGAAGCACCGAGCTGATCTCCCTGTGCTATGCGGCTGCTTCCCACTAGCTATCTACCTTACATTTGGTAGTGTATATATGTCCATGCCTCTCTCTCGCTTTGTCACAGCTCACCCTTCCCCCTCCCCATATCCTCAAGTCCGTTCTCTAGTAGGTCTGTGTCTTTATTCCTGTCTTATGCCTAGGATCTTCATGACTGTTTTTTTTTTTCTTAGATTCCATATATATGTGTTAGCATACGGTATTTGTCTTTCTCTTTCTGACTTACTTCACTCTGTATGACAGACTCTAGGTCCATCCACCTCATTACAAATAGCTCAATTTCGTTTCTTTTTATGGCTGAGTAATATTCCATTGTATATATGTGCCACATCTTCTTTATCCATTCATCCAATGATGGACACTTAGGTTGTTTCCATCTCCGGGCTATTGTAAATAGAGCTGCAATGAACATTTTGGTACATGAACCAGTCAGAATGGCCATCATCAAAAAATCTAGAAACAATAAATGCTGGAGAGGGTGTGGAGAAAAGGGAACACTCTTGCACTGCTGGTGGGAATGTGAATTGGTACAGCCACTATGGAGAACAGTATGGAGGTTCCTTAAAAAACTACAAATGGAGTCTGGGTTTCTTACAACCCTCCTGTTAGTCCCGCTGGTTTTCTAATCAGCTAGGGGGACTCATCTTCCCAGTGTCAGACCACAGGGCTGGGGCACCCAATATATGGCTCTAACTGCTCACTCCCCAGGGAGGATCCCCTCCCCTCCCCATGTAATCCCCCTCCCCTTCTGTGTCCCCTCCCAGGGGCACAAGTCCCAACCTGATTGCTTTTCTTCCTTTCCTACCCAATTCCGCGTGTATCTTTCTTACAGCCTTGGTTGTATAAGAATCTTTCTGCCAGCCTCCAGTTAGCTTTCAGTGAAAGTTGCTCCACGTGAAGATGTACTTTTAATGTGTTCCTGGGGGGAGGTGAGCTCCGTGTCCTCCTACTCTGCCATCTTGATCTGTCCCCCTGAATAGTTTTAGATTTGCAGAAAAATTGTGAAGATAGTACAGAATTTCCATGCACCCTGTAACAGTGTCTCTTATGATTAGAATCTAACATTATTAGCATCTAGTGTGGTACATATGTTACAATTAATGAGCCTTATTATTAACTAAAATCTATACTGTATTCATATTTCCTTAGTTTTTACCTAATGCCCATATTCTGCTCCAGGATCCCATCCAGAATACTATGCTACATTTAACTGCCATGTCTCCCTAAGCTCCTCCAGACTAGGCTATTATAGTTTCTGACTTTGATGACCTGGACAGCTTTGAGGAGTACTAATTAGGTATTTCGTAGAATATCTCTCATTCGGGACTTTTCTCATTTTTTTTTTTTTTCATGAACAGCCTGGGGTTATGGACTTACTGAGGTAAACTCCCATTTTCATCACATATCAAGGGTACGTGATATCATTATGACTGCTACTGACGTGAACCTTTATCATCTGGCTCAGGCAACATTCATTAGATTTCACCGCTGTCAAGTTACTCCCTGTGGTCACTTTTGGAAGGAGTACACCTTTCCAAACTTTACTCTTTGTAAGGAAGTGATGATGTCCATACTTAAGGGCTGAGGAGTTGTGCTCCACCTGCTTGAGGGCAGAGTGTATACATTTTGTTTGGCAACCTGTATAGGAGACTTGTCTCTCCTTTCTCATTTATTTGTTCAATCATTTATTTATCTCAGTATGGACTCATGCATATTTATTCATACTTTGGGTTATAATCTGATACTACATTATTTATTTTCCTACTTAAATTATTTCAGCTTTGGCCACTTGGAGTTCTCTCAGTTGTCTCCTGTGTCCCTGGGACATATCCCCATTGTTTTATATTTGATTACTTCCTTACTTTATGGCACTAGAAGATGCTCCAGTCTTGTGTTTTGCCTTCCCCAGTCCTAGAATCATTCATTTCTCCAAGAACCTCTGGTTCCTTTTATTGGAGAGTATTAGTAGAAACCAAGGTCTGGGTGCCGGGAAGACTGTCTAATTTTTGAAATAATAATTTTCTCCATGTGACTGAAAGGATCCTGTACATTTCTGTTTTACCAGTGGATTTCTGGGTCATTTAAAAGTGCTTTGAATATGTCAAAGGAGAGGGTCAGACTGAGTAATATTCTATTGTTTCCATTGAATAATTGACGTATACAGTGCAACATGGAGTTTAAATGTATGCAGGCTGTAGAAATTTAGAATCAAACAACACGTTAGAGCAGTACCTCTCGAACTTTAATGTGAATTCTAATTACCTGGGCATCATTTAAAATGCAGTTTCTCATTCAGTGGGTCTGGAGTGGGACCTGAGATTCTGCATTTCTAACAAGTTTCCTGGTGATACCACACTTTTGATAGCAAGATCTTAGTGCAGGAGATGGCTTTTTTTTTTTTTTTTTTTCCTGTAAAGGGCCAGATATTTTAGGATTTGTGGGCTATACAGTCTTTGTGACAGCTATTCAACTCCACTGTTGCAGAGTTGTAGATGAAACATAAAGAATAAGTATGGCTGTGTTCTGATTAAGCTTTATGGACACTGACATGTGAATTTAATATAATTTTCACCTGTCACAGAGTATTAAGGTAAAAGCTGTTCTTGACTCTAGGGCCATACCAAACAGGTGGCAGGTCATAGCTGACTGACTGTCTTGAGCGCTTATTCCCAAACCAGGTCACATATCAGTATCTTCAGTAAGGAAGTTTCAGGAACAGTTGTCCATATTTTATGCCACAGATGTGCCATGCCCTGTGTACTTCACAAACCTTACAGGTGATTCTGATGCACAACCAGGTTGGAGAACCACTGCTGCAGAGGGCGTTGCATGACTTCCCTGTTGTAGCCATTTTCTCTCTGCTTGCACACTTCTAATGAGAGGAAGCTCACCACCTGGCAAGTAGATCATCCCATTTATGGACACATCTAATAATCATGAGAGTGATTTTCCTACCACTGTGCCTAAATTTATCTCCTTGTACCTTCTAGTTATGAGCTCCCTCTTCCTTCCAAAGCCACGAGGAACACATCTAATCCTGCTTCTATGTAACAGTGCTTCTAAAGTATTTGAAGAAAGCTATCATTACACTTCCTTTAAATCTTCTCTTTTGAAGGATAGGATTTGTATTTCTAGCTTCCTATCACTTAGATCACACTCCTCTGGAACACTTTGCATTCCTCTTTCCCCTGTCGTTTGTTATACCCAGAACGTGTGAGGTATGCAAAATCCTGGCAGACTGTTGGCTCCATTGTTTTGACATCTCTACTTCCAGTAATGCCACTTAAGATTACATTAGTTCATCTCTTTCTTTTGATGGTCAGTTCACGCCACTGATTTATACTGAGCTAGTTACGAGCCAAAATTCCTAAGACTTTTTCCATGGGAGTGAAGTTAAGTCAGGTCTCCTTCTTTCTCTACCTGTGTAGGGGTGTTCTTAATGCAACTGCTATATTCTACATTTTATCCCTATGAGATTTCACCTTGTATTTTTGGTCTACCGCTCTTGCTATTTAAAAAAATTCTTATTTATCATCTGTGATGGGTTGTTGCAGTAATGGCTCCAAGTTTATTTATATTTCTTTTTGTCCCCTGCACTTTGCTCGTCCCTCCTATCCTGACTCAAGGCTTGGCCAGGTAACTTGTTTTAGCCAATGAGACAATAGTAAATGTGACACAGCAGAGACCTGAGAAGTGATTGCAATAGGGGCTTGCATTCTCTTTTGCTGCTCTTTGGGACCATGAGACTACAAAACAAACAAGCTCAAGCTAGCCTGCTGGAGGATGAAAGGTCATGTGGAGCACTGGGGCACTCCATCCCACAGTTAGCTAGTCCAAGGCAACCTGTACTTGATGGTGAACACGTGAATGAGCTTCAGTCATGACATATTAAGCTCAGCCCAGGTCAGCGGAACTGCCCAACTGAACCCAGCCTAAACCACTGAACGATAGAACTATGAGCTAATAAATACCTGCTGTTTTAAGCCACAAAGTTTTGGCTGATTTTTTTTCTTTTATGTAGCAAAAGCTAATTTATACAGCATCTAATATAGCATAGCATGTATTCTTTTTTTTTTTAACATCTTTATTGGAGTATAATTGCTTTACAAATGGTGTGTTAGTTTCTGCTGTGGTGTTAGTTTCTGCTGTATAACAAAGTGAATCAGCTATACATATACATTTATCCCCATTTCTCCTCCCTCTTGCATCTCCCTCCCACCCTCCCTATCCCACCCCTCTAGGTGGTCACAAAGCACCGAGCTGATCTCCCTGTGCTATGCAGCTGCTTCCCACTAGCTATCTGTTTTACACTTGGTGGTGTATATATGTCAGTGCTACTCTCTCATTTCGTCCCAGCTTACCCTTCCCCCTCCCCGTGTTCTCAAGTCCATTCTCTACATCTGCGTCTTTATTCCTGTCCTGCCCCTAGGTTCTTCAGAACTTTTTTTTTTTTAGATTCCATATATATGTGTTATCATACGGTATTTGTTTTTCTCTTTCTGACTTACTTCACTCTGTATGACAGTCTCTAGGTCCATCCACCTCACTGCAAGTAACTAAATTTTGTTTCTTTTTGTGGCTGAGTAATATTCCATTGTATACACGTGCCGCATATTCTTTATCCATTCATCTGTCGATGGACACTTAGGTTAGCATAGCATGTATTCTTTCACTTGCACGTCACTCACAAATGTGGTGTTTTCTATATCCAAATTATTGAGCAGATTCTGACCAAATAAAGAGCTCTTGAAATATAACTCTAATGTTGACGTTGGCCAAGTCTCTTTGTTCAGCCAGCTTTTAAATATTTTAACTACTTTACATGCAGCCCACAATTTGCAAAGGAAAAATTTGCATTGGAATAAAAGCTGGAATTAGATTGTAATTTTATCTTATTTCTGCCCTCTGATTAGTCTGGAAGATTATGTTCTGTTTTCTTATGTCGCAATATTATTTGTGGTCAGAATGTTTGACATATCTGAAAGTAAATTATGTTCATAAGAAAAAGTTAAACAAAGCTTTTCTGAGTAGTCAAATTGTTTCACATTATGGAAACCAAAAGAAAGAAACTGTCGGACATTTGAAAAATTCCTTA
Organism: Globicephala melas; assembly: GCF_963455315.2. Lineage (NCBI taxonomy): Eukaryota > Metazoa > Chordata > Mammalia > Artiodactyla > Delphinidae > Globicephala > Globicephala melas. The sequence continues at coordinate 42,854,288 of NC_083327.1, read as the reverse complement.
AAATCTTCTCATATTGATTAATTTTATAAGTTTTGTAAATGCAATGAGAAGGGTTTCTTTTTCTTTTCCTTTTTTTTTTTTTCTTCCTTTTGACTCTGTATTTTTGTTTTCCTCCTGAGGCCCCTAACTGTTGCCTTCAATCTGAAATAGAAGTGCTGAAATCTTGAGTGTGAGGGTTGGCGAAAAGAATGAAAAAGACATTTCCTGCATGATTAGTAGCAGGAAATACCAGAAATCTCATCCAAAATATTCTTTTCCCTACAGATTTTTTGTTCCATATATTATTTTTATTCATGTTTTTAAAAAGCAATATATTATCTGCTTCAGTGCATGTGTTCTGTTTATACTCACTTCAATTACTACATTAAAAAAAAAGATACAAAACCTTAGAACATCTTTGGAATAACCAGAGACAGCAAACAAATGATCTTATAATAAGACAGACTAATGTAGTGGAAAGAACACTCAATTGGTAATCAGATAATCCTGATACGATTGTCTCGTATACCAGTTACCAGCTCTGTGACATTGGGCATCTGTCAGAATTTTTGTTTCTGTTTATATAACATGAGGATGATAATAGTAATATCTAACTTACTAGATTCTTGTGAGGACTATCTGTGTAAGAGTCTAGTACATTGTAATTAATTAATAAATAATAGCTGTTATAAAACTAATAAGAATAGAAAATATCTAATGAGCACTTATTTTGTATCAGCCACTGTGCTAAGAGGTTAGCTTGAATGGCATGGTAAGACATGGTGTCAGGAAGCAAGTCTTTTTCTATTCTTATTAGTTCTATTCTTACTAGTCCTCACAGAATGTCTGCAGGGTGTATATTTTGTTGTCCACCACATGTAGCTTCCATTCCTGGCCCAAGAGGGCTGCTTGGAACTAAATTATAGCATCTTTGCTCATAATAGCAACTAAAAATGGATATATATTTTCTCCCCATTAAGAACACTTTCATCTTCCTCATGTGGCAACATTTAGCTATAAAAGAGGCTGGAAAATGTGGGCTTTATTCTGAGCAACCATGTGCCCAGTTAAAAATTAAAAATTCTATAATGAGAGGAGAATGGATATTGGGGGGATAAACTAAAATTCTCTGTTGTAGATGTCTAATATATGTATTCTTCAGTGCATTGGTGTGAATGTGTTTTTCAAATACATAATTTCATGTTAGTAGGTGAGGTGGAAGCAAAAGTAAGGAGGAGTACTACTAAAACATTATACCCAATTCCAGGTTTTGCCTAGGGCTAGCACAGAGGAGATATCTGATTAGAAAGTGATTTTCTTGGCAGCCTGAATGTTAACACACTCTAGTTCTTCCTCCCTCCCTTCTTCCCTCTCTCCCTTCCTTCATTCCTTCCTTCCTTCCTTCCAGGTCAGGAAAAGAATTAATTTCTAAAGATACTAACACTTACATGAAGTCCAAATCTAATTTACTTTTCCATTTTAGAGGCCACACAAAATTTGACTTCTGGAATAAAAGCATGTCATTCATCTGTAAGAAAAAAAGTACTAAATTAAACCTTCTTTCATGATGGATCAGTTAAATAGATTTGAAAGGCAGCCTCAGGGAAGACTGGAGGAAATGACAGAACAACTAATTTCTACTTTCATTAAGAACTATGCTTAAAAAATTCTTAATTGATTTTTATATTTTTTTCTTTCCAGGTCTTCATATTTTGTTCCCTGAACCTTTCTAATTTCCTGATCTCAGTATTTAATCCCCCCCTTTTTTTTATAATACATGGTAGTAAATACTACAGACATGGTATCCTACTGACAAAAGTTCATATATTTGTATGAAGAATGACTGTCTTAAGAATTTACAGTATGTGCTGTCAATAGCTGTATTAGTTTCCTAGGGCTGCCATGACAAGTCACCACAGACTTGTTGGCTTAAAACAACAGAAATTTCTTCTCTCATAGTTCTGGGCACAAAAGTTTGCAGTCAAGGTGTTGGCAGGGTTGACTCCTTCTGGAGATTCTGAGGGAGAATTCCAAGCCTCTCTTCCTGGTTTTAGTGGCCGCTGACAGTCCTTGGCCTGTGGCTCCATCACTGTCATCTCTGCCTCCATTTTCACACTGACTTGTCTGTGTATGTCTGATTGCTGTCTCTAAAAGGACATTTTTGGTGGCGCTTAGGGCACTCCTGAATAATCCACAGTAATCTCCTCATCTCAAGATTCTCAATTGCATTTGCAAAGATACTTTTTCAAAATAAGGTAGGCTTTAAAGTTCCAAGGATGAGGACTTGATGTCTATGGGAAGCCATTATTCAACCTACTACAGTAATTCATAAATGTTGCTTAACCCTTAATGTTTTGTGATGTTAAAATGCTCAATAGAAACAGAATTCACCTCTTTACACTGGATGTTACAAGTTGTACATTTGGTAGACGTTGTCATTTTATGAAAATTTTGAGTAAAATTGTTTTTGTTTTTCATAGAATAAATAATATTTTTGTGAGGAGGCACCTTATGTGTTTATCATCTGACAGCTCGTTCTGGAAGTAGAAAATGACTTCCAAGTAACTGCTCTGAAAGAATGTTGGTTTTCCTCACCCTGACTGCCTTTCACCTTCTCTTGCAAGTCCTTTACCAAAGCTAGGGTGTTGTAAATAATAGAAAGTGGCAACGGTTGTATTGACAAAAAATATAATATATGTTGCTTTGAGTCTTCATTCACCAGCCCTGGGTAGGATACTCAGCCTCTCTCTCTCTTGCTAAAAAAGGGTAAGCCTCTCCCTGTTGAACTCAGGACATTTGGCTTTGCTGGGAGACGCTAGTATTTACCATCAACATATGTGTCACTGATGTGCACCAAAGAAGCCCTTATACAGGCTGTCTGCAAACAGGAGCCAATTCCTGATAGATGATAAACCTGGTGACTATCCTGAAGTAACTGTGTATGTTAACATTAAATTTAAAACGCAAATTAGGGCTTCCCTGGTGGCGCAGTGGTTAAGAGTCCGCCTGCCGATGCAGGGGACACGGGTTCGTGCCCCGGTCCGGGAAGATCCCACGTGCCGGGGAACGGCTGGGCCCGTGAGCCATGGCCGCTGAGCCTGCGCGTCCGAAGCCTGTGCTCCACAACGGGAGAGGCCACAACAGTGTGAGGCCCGCGTACCGCAAAAAAAAAAAAAAAAAAAAAAAAAATAAAACGCAAATTAATTTCAATTACAGTTGTTTTAAAAATAGGCTACTTGATGAAATTTGCTTTCATTTTTTCCTATTGGTTTATATGTGTAGACTCAACTGATATATAATTCTATATTGGTGAATATTTTGACTGCAAAGTCTCTGGGAGGTGGCAGAGAAGATTCATCACATGCATGATGTATTCAGTTGTCCATCTTTCAACTCAAGTGTTTATTAATTTCCCTCTAGCTCTTCTCCCAAAGTTCTTCTATTCCTATTCAAAGATGGTGCTGAAAATGTAGTTTTTAAATAAGGATTGTCATTTTTGTGACAATTTTGATGGACCAGACAAAAAAAAGAAGCAAAGAGTTCAATGAAAAAGATGTGATGACTCAGGCCAGAGATAGCCCAGGATGAACTGATCTTTTCACTATAGATTGAGGAGAAAGGGCATACTTCAGTGATAAAGTGGAAGGAAGAAAAATGAAATATGCTGAATACCTGTGATAAGGGTAAAGTGAAATTACATGGTGGGGGGATAAATTTGTATTTTTTTAGTTCATTTGTCCTTGTTATAGACCAGACTTAATATCTGGCTCTTTTCTGCCAAGAGCTTAAATCAGATCAAGCGGCCAGGCTTGGAATACTTGAGCTAATAGCTGCGCATAGCACTGTTTTCCCTTCTAAACAGTGTAGTAGAAATAATGCACCTCGATAAGAGCAGCAATTAACAGTATTATCACTTAAGAACCAACATCTTACGGAGTAATTTCCTGAGAGGAGACAATAAGATTTAAGGACTTAGCTGGCACATAAATAATTTATTTACACAATATCTCCTCTTGTTACCCATTTATTTTCACATATTCCATATTTCTTATGGTAAAGTAAGAACTTCCATTTTCTGGTTTGCTTTTATGTCAGAGCAAGGTCTGGTGAATTGATTTGGTTATTCTGCTAACATTCTCTTTGCAGAAGCCCTATTTGAAAATGAAATTCCCATACAGAGCTGTTCACCAGACTGGACTGGTCAATGATAATATGTCTTTACTTCCAAATGACAGGTGGAAGTAGCATATGAGGAAAACATCTTGTTTTATATGCTGTATCTTTGGCAATTAGCATGCCATTAGATTAAGAGAAATATTGTAGCCTCTTTCAGGGGAAACTCTTCTAAAGTATAGGGCTCAGAGCACTAAGATATGAATCTGAAATTCTAGATTTTAATTACTGTTACTAATTAACTGTGGTCCTAGGAAAATTATTTTCTTCTTTCACATTTACAAAATGGGGATAATAATGAATATCTTAATTACTTTATACAGTAGCTGGAAAGAACATAGATGTCTGTGTTTGTGTGTAAGCACTTTGAAAAAATAAGAATTATACAAATGTAAGATTTCAAAAATAATATTAATGAATACTTGCTTGGAGAGAAAAATGTGTATATATGTATATACATATTTATGTATATACATATGTAAGATATTTCAAGACATACATATATGGGAGGAGTATTGTTTATTTTTCTTTCTCCTGGCCTCTGTTCCATGCACATCAGGCTATGACTTCATTTAAGTATTTCCATCTGGAACAAAAAGTAAAGGAAAGTTGAGGAAGTCATATCTTGCATTCTCAATCTTCCAAACCACATCTCCCTAGAGTTCAGGTTCTGGTATGCCTGGGAATAGTTTACAGCATTTTATACTTAAAAAAATTCCTTCCTCCAATAATACAAATTCCTCTGGAATAGGCATCCAGAGCCGTATTCAGCGTGTTTAGAAAAAAACCTAATGTGTGTCTCTGTTACTGGAGTGGCCAGCAGGGACCCTGCTCTGCTGGAATATTTATGGGAAACACATGCAGAGAAGATGCTAATTACAGAGCACTCAGAGTAGTGAGTCTTCGAAATCATTTTCCCCAGATTAGACATTGAGAAGCAGTAGAAGAAATTTAACTCATGTGCCCTCTAGGCAGACATTTTACCTGTGTTGGATGTAAATTTCCAGCAGAAAGGACCTCCCTCCTTTGGCCGTTTCCTCTAATGAGTGAGTTTCGTTTGCTGTTCTCTGAGCATGTTAGAGTCCATTCTGAACACCTGTTGTGTCTGTAGTACTTTTAAACATTTTCACTGGAAAGTGAGACTTTTGTCAATCATTCAGATACGCGATGTGCATGATGCTAGGAGTTGTTTTTGGTAGTTTGTAGATGGTATTAAAAAAACCATCCTGAATGTCACCAGTAGGGTAAATAATAAATAAGCACACATGAGCACATCTATTGTATGATGGAAAGGACAGAGAGAAAACCAAATAGGCAAGAATAAGGGGAATGAGAGAAAGGAAAGGAGATTACAAGTCATCATCAAGTGCCCCAAATGTCTCTGTGGAGTCCATGCCTTCGGCAGCCTGTGCCTGGTGCGGACAGGACCTCATGCAGATCTGTGCAGGTGGCCCTGGCTTTGGAAAGCTGCTCTTGTAGGTTCTAGCCACTCAGAAAGAATAAACTATGTTTAAAACTTAGCAAGTGAATAAAGAATAAAGTTAGTATTTTTATTATATGCAACATTTCTGCAGCTGCTAACTAATGCCAGGACTAGTGCTGTTTCATAACTGAAGATGTATACCTCGAATAAAAATTAGGGGACTCAGGCAGCAGGAAAGAGTACTAGCCAGTCAAGGAGCTCTACATGATACTGTTAAACACAATTAACTGAACATTTAAAAGTAAAAAGGAGATGGCGAATATTCTCCAAAAGGTCAGTAACATGTTTCCCAATATGTAATCATTTTATCTTTTAATACGACATTTTTCTAGAATTCCATTCGTTAGCAACAGGCTAGGCATACATATGGTGTCAAAATTCCATTCTGATTTAAATTTCATAACTGATTAGTGATTGGCATTCTATACATTTTCTGATAAAATATAAATTTTAGAGGATCCTTAAATTCTTTTAACCATTCCATAGTTTGTGAGAAACTATAGAATCTCATTCTGAAGTTCCTAAAGTGTGATCATTCACAATCTTCTGTGGAATAGCTTTTGGTTAATTATACTACTCCAAATGCTTAGGTGGTTAGAATAATATAGATCGAAAGTGCAAATAATACATTTTTAAATTTTTATCTTGAAAGCTGTATGTCTCTTTATTTCATCAGCCACAAATAACTGCTATAGCATGTACTTATCTTAAGCTATAAACTCTTAGTTTTTTTTCTATAAGTGAACTTAACCTTTGTTTTGAGCTCTCATTCTGCCAGGTGATGGACATTTTTCCCAAAGCTGTACCTCCATTATAGGAGGCTTAGGTGTCAGTGTATTACAAGTTGATCTGAGCCAGTTTATTCTCTGTAGATAGTGACAGCCTTCTAAGAAATTTAATTCAAGATAAAAAGAAAGTCTTAGGCTAAGTTCCACCATATAGGTACACCACACACACATGCACATGCACACACACACACACAGAGTAGGCGAGGGTGGGGAGTGATCTGTTAAACAAATCCTTATTAGTTCGCTAGTACAAACAGTTCATAAACCTATTTTGCAATCTTTATGGAGTCCCAGTTCTCTGTTCTTTGTTCTTTAATGTATTCCAAACACCATCTTACATAAAATGTGCCTTAAAGCAGATGTGACAGTTTTCTAGAGGCTGGGTTCCATGATCTTTTCTGCTGTCAACAGGTGTCAAGAATTGTGAAGGATCTGAGATTTACCCTACTTGCAAACTTACATGTTAATCTACTAATTCATAGTTTTGTGAATACTGGCAGAAGACATGGGACTCTTGGATCAGAGACAGAGGACAATTAATACTCAAAACAATAGAAATAGCTAGAGTATCAGCATTTACACTGGTTCTCTGAGTTCTGGTTCTCACAGGCAATGTGAACAGGGTCAGATAATACATGCACACTCAGGTACATTGCAAGAGAGTAAACCTGAGTTTTGATAACTGAATCTTTTATACTAAATAGTAAGCCTGACTACTTTATGCTCTGGAGAGAGATATTATCTTTATCTTTCAAAGTTGTAAGCCAAGGATTGACAAACTTTTGTGTAAAGGGATATTATAATACAGGGCCAAACAGTAAGTATTTTAATTATTTTAGATTTTTTTGGCCAAGTACAGGCTCTGTTGCATATGCTTCTTAACTGTTTGTTTGTTTCATACCACTAACAATTTAAAAACCAGTTTAACTCACAGGACATTCAAAAATAGGCTGTAGGCTGAATTAGGCCCACTGGCCATCATTTACCAACTCCTGCTATTAAAAAAAAGCCAACTGCGCAAGGAGGAAACCCATCTCTATTTCCTAGGCTGTTTACAATACAATAAGCCTTGAAAAGGTAGTCCAAAAGAAGGACAGTCTGTGCCTTTGCTCAGAGACATGCAGAAACCTGAAAGACCCATGGAAAGTTATCTCTAAATAATATCTGCCCCTCATTTCTACAGTGTCTTGGTTTCTGGTGAATTTTCCCATGAGTTTGCCACTTCGTAAGCAACTTTGATTAATCCAACCTACAGAAGCTGGGACCAAATTTATTCAGTTGTCTTGCATAGCATTTACTTCAGGCTATTACCAAAATGAATCCAAGCAGGCAAGGCTAAGAATGTATCTAAAATATTTTATTCAGTCCACATTCTGTAATAGATTTACTGTCACCTAAGAAAGTATATTTCTAACAATCTTCATGCTATTAATAAACCACAGTTTCACTTATGAAAACTCATTTTTTGACAGTCTTCTGGTTAGCTAAATGTCTGTTGTGCTCAGATATAACGATAGCTGAAGTGCTCATAATAACCACCTCTGGATAGTGATTTTTCTGATATAATACTTGCTGACCACTTCTGGGGTAAAGATTCTTAATTAAAATAGCTAGTGCACATGAAATATCAAAATGTTCATGTTTAGCTTTTCTAATGAAAATTGCAGATGTCCTAACACTAGGTTCGAAGGTGGCACCTGTTTTTTTTTGTCATTATCACCTGTCTTTGCAGGCATCTGCTGAATAATTTGATACTGAGCAATCATCAGTCATTCATCTCTACAGATGCATCCTTTTTCTCCAATAACAAAACCTCTCAAGGTCTACCCTCTTTCAATTAATCTGATGTTTTCTTGGATTGGCAGGAAACTCTTAACTATACCTGTTCTGCTTTGACTAGAAGAAATAACATTTGAGTACCGCCTGGGCCATACCAATACACATGGGAAACTCATGAGATTGTCCCAAGTCTATGTGCCAAGATAACACCCCTAGTCATTGCTGTTCTATTGTTTCTGTGCTATACTGAGGTATGGAAAGTTCTGGAATTTTGCTTAGAGACTACCTGTCTGTGATTAAAGTATACGACCCTTCAGTTATCAGTTCAGTTGTCCATTCCCATGGGAAATGGGTTCAAGCATTTTCTCAGGGACTCATATTAAGGTTTCATTCTCTTATTAAATCTCCAATCTCTCTTTTTCAACCTCATCTCAATCTCTAGAGAAGTTCTATCCAGTAGAATTGTCTGTAATAATGGAAATTTTAATATCTGTGCTCTCCAATATGGTAGCCACTAGGCACATTCGGCTATTGAGCATTTGAAATGTGGCTAGTGTGACTAGATAACTGGATTTAAATTTTATCAATTTTAATTCATTTAAATTTAAATAACCACAACTAGTGGCTATCATTTTTGATAGTACAGTTCTAGAATCTTTATATAATCTAGGTTGGGTAATGATTAATAAGAAGGAAGGGAAATCTAATACATATTTTCTAACCTTAAAAACCTTTTTTATGTCCTAAATTATCTTGAAAAATTTAAGTCAAGGATTGGCTTTGTTCAAAACAGAAAGCACTAGGCTCAGAGGGGTACACTCTCAAACATTTAAGGAAGAAATTATACCAATTTTCTACAACCTCTTTTAGAAGCTAGAAGCAGGCAAAATACTTCCTAACTCACTCTATGAGGCCAGCATTACCTAATACCAAAACTAGACAAAGATATTACAAGAAAAGAAAACTATAAACCAATATCTCTCATGAGCATAGGTTAAATAAAACATTAGCAAATAGAATAAAAAAAATCATAAAAAGAATTATACATCATAACCAAGTGGGATTTATCCCAGGTGTGCAAGGCTGGTTCAACATACAAAAATCAATTAAGGTAATGCATTACATCAACAGACTAAAAAAGAAAAATTACATGATTGTATCAGTAGATGCAGGGGAAACAAAGCATTTGACAAAATGCAACATCTATTCATGATAAAAATTCTCAGTAAACTAGGAATAGAGGGAAACTTTCTCACCTTGATAAAGACTATCTATACAAATCCTAAATCTAACTTTACACTTAATGATAATGGTGATAAATTCACCCTTTAATAAAATTGTCTTTGTTTGCAAATGACATTATTGTCTGCAAAAGAATTGACAAAAAGAAAACAAACTCCTGGAACTAATAAGAGATTATAACAAGGGTATAGAATACAAGGTTAATATACAAAAATCAGTTGCTTTCCTATATCTAACAATGAACAAGTGGAATTTGAAATTAAGTACATAATACCATTTACATTAGCACCCCCAAAACTTAAATACTTAAGTATAAATCCAGCAAAATATGTATAAGATATATATGAATAAAACTACAAAACTCTGAAATCAGAGAAGTAAATAAATGGAGATATATTCCATGTTTATGGATAGGAACACAATATTTTCAAGATGTCAGTTCTTCCCAATGTGATCCAAATCAAAACTCCAGCAAGTTATTTGATGGCTATCAACAAACTGATTCTAAAGTTTATATAAAGAGGCAAAAGACCCAGAATAGCCAACACAATATTAAAGGAGAAGAGCAAAACTGGAGGACTGACGCTACCCAACTTCATTAACTTACTATAAAAATGTTACAGTAATGAAGACAGCATGGTATTGGTGAAAGAATAGACAAATAGATCAATGAAATAGAACAGGGAGTCTAGAAATAGACTCCCACTAATATAGTCAACAAAGGAGCAGGGGCAATACAATGGAGCAGAGACAGTCTCTTCAACAAGCAGTTCTGGAACAACTGGACATCCACAAGCCAGAAAATGAATCTAGACACAGACTATGCACCCTTCACCAAAATTAACTCAAAATGGATCATAGACTCAGTTAGATGTAAAGTACGAAACTATAAAACCCCTTTAAGATAACATAGGAGAAAACCTAGAAGACCTTGAGTATGGTGATGCTTTTTTTAGAAACAACACCAAAGACATGATCAATGAAAGAAATATTTGATAAGCTGGAGTTCATTAAAATTAAAATCTTCTGCCCTATGAAGGACAACATCAAGAAAATGAGAAGACAAGCCACATTTTCAAATATTCTTCATACTTTTCAAAATATTTTCAAAAGATACATCTGATAAAGGACTGTTACCCAAGATATACAAAGAACTCTTAAAACTCAACAATAAGAAAGCAAACAACCTGATTAAAAAATGAGCTGAGGGCTTCCCTGGTGGCACAGTGGTTGAGAGTCCGCCTGCCGATGCAGGAGACACGGGTTCGTGCCCCAGTCCGGGAAGATCCCACGTGCCGCGGAGCGGCTGGGCCCGTGAGCCATGGCCGCTGAGCCTGCGCATCCGGAGCCTGTGCTCCGCAACGGGAGAGGCCACAACAGTGAGAGGCCCGAGTACCGCAAAAACAAAACAAAACAAAAAATGAGCTGAAGACCGTAATGGACACCTCACTAAAGAAGACATACAGATAGCAAGTAAGCATATGAAAAGATGCTCCACATCATAAATCATCAGGAAAATGCAAATTAAAACGACGAGATACCGCTACACATCTATCAGAATGGTCAGAATCCAGAACACTGGCAACACCGAATGTCAGTGAGGATGTGGAGCAACAGGAATTCTTATTTCTTGATGGTGAAAATGCAAATTGTACAGTGACTTTGGAAGACAATTTGCTGATTTCTTATAAAACTAAACCTCCTCTTGCCACAGGATTCAGCAGTCATGCTCCCAAAGAAGCTGAAAACTTAAATCCACACAAAAACCTGCCCAAGGATATTTATATCAGCTTTCTTTATAATTGCTAAAACTTGGAAGCAACCAAGATGTCTCTCAGTAGATGAATGGATAGATAAACTTTGGTACATCCAGACAATGGAATGCTATTCAATGCTAAAAATAAATGAGCTATCAAGCCATGAAAAGACACGGAGGAAACTTGACTGTATACTATTAAGTGAAAGAAGCCAATTTGAAAAGGCTACTATATGACAATCTGGAAGAGGCAAAACTGTGGAGACAATAAAAAGATCAGTGGTTGCCAGAGTTGGCAGAGTGAGATGAATAGGCAGAGCATAGAGGATTGTGAGGGCAGTAAAAATACTCTGTATGATATTGTAATGATGGATTTGTGTCATACATTTTTCCAAACACATAGAATGTACAACACCAAGATAAGGTAAACTATGGACTTTGAGTTATGATGCGTAACTGTAGGTTCATCCTTGGTAAAAAAAAAAAAGTATCACTCTGGTAAGTGATGTTGAGAATGAAGGAGGCTATGCCTGTGTGTGGACAAGGAGTATATGGAAAATCTCTGTGCCTTCCACTCAATTTTGTTGTAAACCTAAAAATACTCTAAAAATAAAATATTTAAAAAATAACATCCACCATTTTAAAAAAATGAAGAATTGGCCTTTGTATTCTGCTACGTTACTCCTTTGCTCAGACAATGAATGCTGCCATCCAAATGTGGGAAGGACATATGTAAGTGAGTTGGGGCAATCTTGATTATGAACTTGAAATTTAGTTCTTTAGATATTATAATAACTGCACTTTTCTTGGGTCTCAGTTTAGGCAAAATCAAAGTGAGAAACTGGAAGATTCTCTTCTGAAATAAAAAAGCAAAGAAACTTCATAGGTGCTTACATTTTAATCTGCCTTTACTACTCACTCCCATTGTGACCTTAGGAAAATCACTTAATTTTTTAGAAGCATAATCTATCAACTTACAAAATAGAGGCTAATATTTTTCCAAGATGATTGTGATATTTCAAACTGAATAAGATCATTCATACAAAGCACCATCACATTTCAAAAAATATTATATATAGTTTAGATATCATTAGCCATTCTTCCTCTGTTTTTAAAACAAGATGTATTTAATAATTGCTTGGTTTGCACTGAACTCTCTATTTGTTCAAATTTAGCTTCTAAGAAATATATAATTATATATACAATATTTTATCTAATTATTGATAATTTTATTCTCCAATTATTATTTAAATCATAACATTATTGATGTACCACTTTGTGACTACTACTTATGTTTTTTTTTTTTTTAAACATCTCTTCATGCTTTATTAGTCATTTATTTTTTGCTTCTCTGGAGCTATTTATACACTTTGCCTATTTTTCTGAGGTCCTATCTTCTTTTTTTTTTTTTTTTTTTTTTGCAGTAAGCGGGCCTCTCACTGTTGTGGCCTCTCCCGTTGCGGAGCACAGGTTCCAGACACGCAGGCTCAGCGGCCATGGCTCACGGGCCCAGCTGCTCCGCGGCACGTGGGATCTTCCCGAACCGGGGCACGAACCCGTGTCCCCTGCATCGGCAGGCGGACTCTCAACCACTGCGCCACCAGGGAAGCCCACTACTTATGTTTAACAATTATATATTTCCATGTGTGATATCAGCCCAAACTTGACCTATGGATTATATAAATAACCTGTGACATATATTCACACATATATACATATATTCACTGCTCAAACACTTTCCGTTTTCAAAAAAATTAATTTATTTGGCAGTGCTAAAAAAGAAAAAAAGGTTAAACCCATATCTGAATTTTCAAGTCTATTTGTGAAACTGGTTGTTTTCAGAGGGATACAGGCTATAATAAACTTTATTATAACCATAAGCCAACATGGTTGAAAGCCTTTACACTCTTGAGAACAAATACACGAAACTGACAGATATTTATAAAAAGATGTTATGAACTAACTCCACCTAGAATAACACATAAAAAGGCTGTCGCTTAATGCTATTGAAAGAATACACAGCAAACTCATGGTTGTATATAGGAATAGGATATGGTCCTAGTGAATGAATAAACATTGGCCTCATGAAACCTTGTCAGGAGACACTAGAAGGGAAAATTACAGAGAGCAAGGGCTAGGGTCACTTGTTCATTTACGTGCTTACTTAACCCATGTTTATCGTTGTCTATATTGTGCTAGATCTACGTTTGTCAACCTTTTCTCATTATCAGCCTCCCCACCCTGCCAAATTGTACTCCTTCTCCATAAAATTTTAGTAACATGGATATACTATGTATCTGTTGATGGATTTTGACCCTTTGGGGGGTGAGCTGGGGGATGATCAACCATTCGCTAAGATTTTTTTCACCCCCTTGGGAGTGATATCACCCCCCCGAGAAGGCATGGACCGTTTGTCAGAAACAGTGGTGAACAAGGCAAATGAAGTTTCTGTCCTCAAAGAGTTGGCAGTTTAGTAGGGCAGACAGACGCACAAATAGATGATTACGCATCATGAGAAGTGCTACGATAGGGGTAGCAGAGCACCAGCTAGCTTTCTCCAACTGGGGAAACCATCTCCTGGACTCCACATTCAGGATGGGAGCCTTTCTTCAACTGAGTGTCCAGGGGGATGCTGTAAGTGACTGAACTTCAGTTTGAGGCTTCAGTTTGAGCCAGTTCCATTTTGAATAGTTTCAAAATTAAAATGTCAATATTATTATTAACAATAAAGAGACTGAATTCAGTTTAAGATTTCCCCCCGTGAAGCTTGGGGGATGCAGTAGACTTGTGTTTAATGCCTGAAAAATGCTATGAGGCTGCCTGAAGAGGCCAGCGAGCAGAGAGGGTTGCTTGGGGGAAATGACTGCACTCCCACTGAGAGATGATCAAAGGTGCTTTATTCTTTAAAACCAGATGTGTAACTTGCAGTAGAAACGATGGCCTGGGGCTATTTTAAAAGGGATGATGCCCAGGAGGGCCTCTGCCAGAGGGCATGACATCTGCAGCAGGAAGAACTAAAGGTGAACTGATGGCTGCTGAAGCCACAGAGAGGTCTCTGATGGCAGGAGGGACCCTGCCCAAGCCAAGGGGCTATGTTCAGAGAGGCTGGCAGAAGAATCAGGAAGACAAAAGTGCCCGTGAGAGGCTTTCAGCAGCGGCTATGGCTGTGGGAAACTGGTGCCAGAGGACATCAGTGCCAGACAAATAAACCTGTCGTGCCCTTCCTCTCCCTTCCCCCTCCTTCCTTCCATAGCCCAGTGAGTAGAAGGAAGAAAAAAGAGGCTAAGATAGGGAAAGGAAGAAGGTAACCGACCCGCACCTCTTTCCACCTGCAGCTATCCAGACTGCCATAGGCTCAAAGTGGGAGGTGAAAGAAAATTCAGCCTTAAATAAATTCTAGAGATTAACTATTTTGCCCACTGTCTTGGACACAGTAATTACCGAAATGACACCTTTTGTTCTAAAATAGACTGGAGGAATTTTTATTATCTGAGGGTAAGTAGTAAACTGGGAAAATTGCCCAGGATCTTAGGAGAAGTGGGAAAATGCTCTCCACAGGGAGAGGGAAATGAGTGCTGAAGAGGCTGTGTGGGGAAAGCGAAAGGTTGCTTCTGATCGCCATCTAGGAGCCCTGTGTGTTCAAGCGACCAGTCACACCTGAGCTTGATGACAGCAAGCAAACCTGCCATGGGCCCTGCTGGGGCAAGAGCAAATTGACACTGTTTCAGAAGTTGGGGTGAGAGCAACCAGGCCTACTAGGGCACATGGAAGACTCAGCAGGAGCTAAGGGGAGACAGAGGTGGCAGAGCAAGGCCACTGAGCTGAGGAAACGTGGATGCCAGGTGAGAGGGGGCAGACATCATCAACAGAGCTGGGATGTAAGCTCAGGGACGTGGCTGCACTTCACTGATGCCCACCAAACACTGCAGCGGGAACCACGGAGAACCTGGGTGACTGCATAGCTCAGCAGACTCTTCCCTCCGCCTACAGGATCAAACTAACATCCTGCCCACCCGCCCTACATTCCCAGACTCTGTCTTAGAGAGAAGTAGGAGAGCCTGGGCAACGGTCCTCCAAGCTGATCATTACCTAAAGGGACTATTTATTTTATCACACAAATTTATAAACCAGATTGGACATTTGTTCCTTTCTTCCCTGCCACCTAGACAGTGGGGATGCCTGAGGAAAATCAGAACAGTTTGTGACAAAATAAACATTTCCCCTGCCCTTGGAATTGCAAATGAGTACATTCCGTAGTGCCTCCCCTACGCATTTAGCCTGGGCACTTAAATAACATAATTAAAATGCAGATACGTGGTGTAATTCTTATTAATTTGCTTTCTCCTTTTACCAAGGATAAGTACGTTTTTCCACTGGCAATGACTAGAAGTAGTCATTCTTCTAGTCCAGCAGTCCTGGCTCCAGTTCTTATTCTTAACGTAGTCCTTTCCGTAAGAATCTTGTTGGATTTTTAAAAAACTTTTCTTTACAGCGCTTGTTGTGCAGCGGTAATCAATACCTGTTGAATGAACAAACAAGGGCATCTCCTATTACTGTAATGCATTTAAAACACAATTTCAGGCCTCTGCAGGTGACCTTCTACTTCCTGAAGTCTAGTTCCCAGTGTATTAAGCTGAACGTCTTAACTGTAGCATCTGCTTTTACTCTTTCTGAAACTCTTTTTAAATTTCATCTATCTTTATCTGTGCACATTTGCACTCTTGTGCTCTGCATTTGACTTCCAAATGGGAGATACTTCTCTCTCTCTAGTTATGAAATCTTTTAGGCATTTTCCCAGAGCTCTGCATTAATCTTTGCTAGGACTAGTTTTCTTAACGGTCTGGGCTTTCATCCTGTGCTGCTCTTTGCATCCTATTTCTCTTGGAAGTCTTCTAAAGAAAGCCCCTGTAGATAGAGATAGTATGACCTCAGGTACTTATCTCAGAGGTCTCATCTGCTTTCTATTCTTGCTGACATTGACCATAATGACAATGGTGGGTCCCCTGTGATGGTCACAACTTTGAGGTCTGTTAGGACACTTGTACCTCCATAGTTCCTAGTATTTCACTTTGATCTCAGCCCTCCTGAAAGGGCTATAATCTTCTCACCATAATTTTGGGCATGAATAACTTCTGGGCAGTGGGTGGCTATGAAAACAGTCTCACTGGGAATTATGTTTTTTTCCTTGTTCCTGGTATTTGTGACTTTGTTTATTTCCCTCCCATATTGAGAAGGGCTGACCTGTGTAACGAATAAGATATTGCAGAAATAAAGATGTATGACTTCTAAGCTAGGTCACAAAAGATATGTGGCTTCCACCTTGCCCAGTCTTGTATGACTTGTTCTCAGTGAAACCAGCCACTGTGTCATGATAGCACTCAAGAGCCCTATAGGTGGGTTCATGTGGTGAGGAACTAGCCTCCTGCCAATAGCCAGCACCAACTTGCCAACCATGTGAGTGAACCACCTTGGAAGAAGATCTTTCAGTCCCAATCAAGTCTTCAGATGATGCAGCTACAGTTGCTGTCTTGACTACAACTTCATGAGAGACTCTGAGCCAGAACCACTTAGGTAAGGTGCTTCCTGACTCACAGGAATCATGAGAGATATTAAGCATACATTGTTGTTTTAAGCTGCTATGTTTTAGAATAATTTTTTATGCAGCAACAGATAACTCTTATCTTAGAAAGATCTGTAGTGAATTTAATGTGAAAAGCATGATAGAACATAGTATTGACTGAGGAAAAATCATTTGGGAAATAGTAGCAAGGTTACTTTAAAAAAAAAATCCAACAAGAGACAGTGATTTATGATCTTGGAAGATAAAGGACAATGGTGAAATGGTGATGACACCAAGGCTATACTATGAGTCAAAAGAAGCAGTCATAGATTAAGGCTGCTAAGCAGAGAAGAAAATATGTTTAAGAGAAATAAGAGTGTCCATTGGTTTTCAGAACGAAAGAATAAATTCCTATTACTTTGCCCATGGAAAACAAAAGTTTTTGAAGGAGGTAGAGAGGTACTCATCATCAATTAAAATTGTCTTTACCCTTGCAAGAGTTACCAGTGATTTTTTAATTTTAATTCCCTTATAGTGACCCAGACAGCATTCATGAACCACAGTAAACAATATGATATCAATAGACATTTTACTTTTGTCCAGCAAAATAGGCAACACATATGTTACATAGAAGATATTTATCAATTGATAAACCATTTGATTACAAAATAAGAGCATACATTCTGGCAGAGAGTAATGTTATGATTTAGCTTGGTCAGAGCTGATAAAGCCATATTCTACTCACAGACAGACTCTAAAACAAGTTGTTTTATCAGGTTGACTCAGCAATGCTGGAGTACATCATAAAACACTTGAAGGCAGCTATTACAACATATTTTTAATCCCCTGGAAATCTCTTCCCACTCAAAAGGCCATATGTCATCTAGGGACTGTTCTATTCCACTGAACATATTCTAGAAACATACATACCTGGTTTACACACCAAAAACTTGACAAGTGTATTTCTCATCAGCACAGGGCTAACAACCAGTTAAATGTAAACTAGAAAATTATACCAGCCAATATAAGACAATTTAATATTTGAAACCAAAAGATACAGTAGCAAAGGTCCCTTGTCCCAATTACCAAAAACATACGCACTCTCTCTAGAGAGATATTGACAAGGTCACAGGCTAGGGTACAGATGGACTGGCATAATGTTATCATAGGAATCGACTAAAATGGATTTCTCTGCAGGGAATCTTGACGACAGCATAGTTAAAAGCAGAAACTCCTCTATATCCATTCAGTATCAACAATTTTGGTCACATATGAGACCCCTCAGAGTGACAGAAATGCAAGGAATAGGCTTTTCCCCTCCTCGGTGAGAATGCTGAAATAGGTTTTCCTGATATTTCTATAGTCAACAGTATAATACCAAGACAGCCTCAGTAAATGAAATTTCTGCTAGTTTTGGCTAAGGGCTAAAGAGGTATGGTCAGTGTCATTCAATATTTGCATTAGCTTTTCTGAGTTCTGTTTAGTACTTTGTTCTCCTTTGTCTTCCTGCAGTTAGTTACTGCTGCAGTGATTAAAGGTGGAGTTTACCTCACATAGAGTTTGTATCTAATAAACAGCTTTATTTGGAGCTTGTTCATCTCCAGTTTCTCATTATCATTCCAAGAAAAAATCTATTTATAGGAGAAATCAATTTGAGGAAAGGATACTGTGTAGTGTGTCCACTTGAAGGAGATCTGGGATAGTGGGGCCTAGAGCATGGTTTAACCTTAGTGTGCATCAGAATTACCGGTGAGCTTGTTAAAATACAGGTGCTCAAGACCTTCTCAGGCTTACTCAGTCAGGCTCACTTCCGGGATGTGACCTGGCATGTGTGTGTGTATATATATATATATATATATATATATATAAATATAATTATTATTATTTTTTAATGAGCCACCATATAATTCTGAAATGGACCAGTGTTTGAGTACCAGTAGTCATTGTGGAAATAAGGGCAACCAGGGATTAGAGCTATTGGTTGGTGTACCTCACTTCCCACATTCATTTACCAAGAAAAGTTTTCTCTGCTCTTTGGGTACCAGGTATGTGATACCTCAGGAGGCCTAAATAGTCTTCCCTATTCATTCCCAGAAACAAGCTTGTCCTCTCCCAGAAGGGAATGAGGATCAAGCCCCTAAGAACAGTACCTTTAAAAAATTCATCACTTGAGTTAACTTTTAGCATCAACTTTCAGATGAAAGAGGTATCATCTACTTTGCCTCTTTCACAGAAGGAAGAAAACTGTTAATGACAGCCATCAAACTTCATAAAATTGCTTTTCTTTAATTTTTTGTTGAAATACACTTAACATACAATATTATCTTAGTTTCAGTTGTGCTACATAGTGATATGACATTTGCGTACATTATAAAATGATCACCATAAGTCTAATAACCATCTCTCCCCATATAAAGTTATTACAGTATTACTGATCATATTCCATATACTGTATATTATATCCACATGGCTTATTTATTTTGTAATTGGAGGTTTGTACCTTTTAATTCCCTTCACCTATTTCACCCACCCCTCCCCTCTGACAGCCACCCATTTGTTCTCGGTATCTATGAGTCTGTTTTCATTTTGCTATGTTTCATTTGTTTGTTTTATATTTTAGATTCCACATATACATAAGAGTATACAAATAGCAAAATTATTTTTTTTAGGGGGGAGCTGCTGAATAATATTTCCTTGTATGTATATATCACATATTCTTTGTCCATTTATTGATGGATACTTAGGTAGCTTCCATATCTTGGCTATTGTGAATAGTGCTACAATGAATATTGGGGTGCATATATCTTTTCAAATTAGTGTTTTTGTTTACTTTGGGTAAATACACAAAAATGAAAGTGCTGGATCATATGGCAGCTCTATTTTTAATTTTTTGTGGAATCTCCATACTGTATTCCATAGTGGCTGCACCAGTTTACATTCTCACCAAAAGTACATGAGGGTTCCCTTTTCTCCACATCCTGAGAACGTGTTTGCAGACATAATAACTGAAAACTTCCCTAACTTGGGAAAGGAAGCAGATATCCAAGTCCAGGAGGTGCAGAAAATCCCATACAGAATTAACCCAAAGAGGAATACACCAAGACACATTGTAATCAAAGTGACAAAAATTGAGGATAAAGAGAGAATATTAAAAGCAGCAAGGGAAAAGCAACAAATAACATACAGGAGAATTCCCATAAGGCTATCAGCTGACTTTTCAGAAGAAACTCTGCAGGCCAGAAGGGAGTGGCATGATATATTTAAAGTGATGAAAGGGAAAAACAACCAAGAATACGCAGTGAGGTTCTCATTCAGATATGATGGAGAGAGGAAAAGCTTTACAGACATGCAAAAGCTAAAAGAGTAAAGCACCACCAAATCAGCTCTACAAGAAATGTTAAAGGAACTTCTCTGCAAAAAAGAAAAGGCCACAACTAGAAACATGAAAATTATGAAATTAGAAAGATAATCAGCAAAGGCAAACATACAGTAAAGGCAGGAAGTCATCCACATGCAAAACTAGTAGGAAGATTAAAAGACAAAAGTAGTTAAATCATTTATATTCACAATAAGCAGTTAAGGGATACACAAAACAATTAGATGTCAAATATAATATCAATAACAGTAATCATGAAGGGAGGAGAGTACAAATGCAGTACTGTGAAAATGCATTTGAAAGTAAGAACAACTTAAAATAATCCCCAATATATATATAGATTGCTGTATAAAAACCTCATGGTAACCACAAACCAAAAATATATTACAGACATACACACAAAAAAGAAAAAGTAATCCGAACATGACACTAAAGACAGTTATCAAATCACAAGAGAAGAGAAGAAGAAAGCAACAGATAATACTTACAAAAGCAATCCCAAAACAATTAACAAAATGGCAGTAAGAACATACATATCAATAATTACCATAAATGTAAATGGACTGAATACTCCAATCAAAAGACATAGAGTGGCTGAGTGAATACCAAAAGAAGACCCATATATATGCTTCCTACAAGAGACTCACTTCAGATCTACAGACACTCACAGTCTGAAAGTGAGGGGATGGAAAAAGTATCTGATGCTAATTGAAGTCAAAAGAAAGCCAGGGCAGCAATATTTATATCAGACAAAATAGAATTTAAAGTAAAGACTGTTGTAAAAGACAAAGCAGGATATTAAATAATAATCAAGTGAACTCTTTTAGCTTTTGCTTGTCTGTAAAACTGTTTCTCCTTCAAATCTGAATGATAACCTTGCCAGTAGAGTATTCTTGGCTGTAGTTTGTTTTTTTGGTTTTTTTCCCTTTTATCACTTTGAATATATCCTGCCACTCCCTTCTGATCTGCAAAGTTTCTGCTGAGAGATCAGCTGATAGACTTAAGGGAGTTGTTTTTAATATGATTTTTCTCTTTTTACTTTTAAGCTTCTCTCTTTAATTTTTTGCTGTCTTAATTATAATGTGTCTTGGTGTGGACCTCTTTCAGATCACCTCGTTTAGGGTTCTCTGTCTTTCCTGAACCTGGATATCTGTTTCCTTCCCAAGTTAGGGAACTTTTCAGCTATTATTTTTTTCAAATAAGTTCTCTGCTCCTTTCTCTGTCTCTTCTCCTTCTGAGACTCCTGCATTGTGAATGTTAGTATGCTTGATGTCATCCCAAGGGTCTCTTAAACTATCCTACTTTTTTTAAAATTCTTTTTTCTTTTTCTGTTCAGCTTGGGTGATTTCCACTACTCTGTCTTCCAGATTGCTTATGCATTCCTCTCTACCATCTAATCTGTTGATTTTTTTTAAGTGTATTTTTTATTTTAGTTATGGTATTCTTCAGCTCTATTTGGTTCTTCATATTTTCCAATTCTTTGTTTAAATTCTCACTGTGTTTATTCATTCTTCTCCCAAATTTGTTGAGCTCTTTATGATCATTACCTTGAGCTCTTCATCAGAAAGATTGCTTATCTCCACTTTGTTTAGTTCTTTTTCTGAGAGTTTTGTCTTTTTCCTTCATTTAGGACATATTCCTCTGTCTCTTTATTTTGCCTAATTCTCTGTGTTTATTTCCACCTATCAGGTAGGTCAATTACATTTTTCCATCCAAGAGATGTGGCCTTATGTGGAAGATGTTCTGTGGGGCCAGCCGCATCTTCCCCTCTGGTCATCAGAGCTATATGCTCTAGGGTTGCCCCCTATATGTGCTTCATGCCCCCTTCAGTTGTGGAGGTGCTGACTACTGTGGGTACACTGGTAGGCAGGGCTGGCCCCAACCCCTGATGGCTGTGAGACCTTGCCTTGTGTGGTGGCTGTGGGCCTGCTGGGTGGGAGAGGGCAGGTACCCACATGGCTAGCTGCATGGGCCAAGATGTCACGGGCCCACAGGGCTGGTATTGGCCTGCTGGTAGGCCAGTTCTCCTGAACGTAAGCCCTAATGGTTTTCAAACCCGGATGCTCTTGGGGCACGTCTTCCCAGTGCAAGACCCCCAGGACAGGGAGCCCAATGTGGGTCTCAGATACCTCACTCCTTGGGGAGGACCTCTGTGATTATGGTATTCCTCCCATTTGTGGGTCACCAACCTGGGTTGTGAGTCCTGACTCTGCTCTGTCTCCACCCCTCCTATCCATCTCGTTGTGGTTCCTTCTTTATGTCTTTAGATGTGGAAAATCTTTACTAGTAGTTTTCAGGTCATTCTCATAGACAGTTGCTCTGTAAGTAGTTGTAATTTTGGTGTATCTGTGGGAAGAGGTGAGTTCAGGGTCTTCCTACTCTGCCATCTTGGCCACACCATGTTTCGTAAAATTTAAAATTGAGCTCTCTGGCAGTAAGACTTATGACCTTCCAAAATTATATTTAAATCTTTCTATATTTCTCACAAATTTCTTTTAACAGATTCTACAGTAGAGCAGGTGGTAATAGACATTCTGCAACATGAAAGGAACAGATTTACTCATCTAGCCCTGCAGACTTCTCATTCGTGTAGTCATTTTTGTGATTTCAATCAGATGAGCTACCATGTTTCAGACTGTAGTTTGAAGGAAGCTTAAGATATACTATTTTATAAGGCACAAGAAACCAATTATTTTTCTCTCTCTCTGACTATAAGTTTGCTTTCTAGTGGTTGATTAATAATGAAAATGGATAACTCCAATCTCTCACCTCTGAAGACACATAGGATTTAGTTGAAGGAAACACCTAAAACCCTCCCAACTAGTGCCTCTACCATCTCTGACAGCATTGGCAGGGTAGCTTCAGGAGGTTTATGATAACTTACAATCTGCAGGCGCAGAAGTGATTGTGGATCTCAGACCTGACAGTTCAGCTCTCTGCGAAAGCAGTGGCTGTAAATGGGTTCTGCTTTACTGTTTCCTTCACTGTATTCTGTGAAAAGTATGGCTCCAATCCAGCTGCTTCATTAATATCCTGGATCACAGATGAAATAACAAAGTTCTGCTGGAAATGAGCATAGGATTGAGCCTTTGAGTGCATGCATTTTTGTTTCTAAGCAAATATTACCACTAGAGGTTTACAAGGTATGAAGACAGCATCAAGAAAATTATCCCTAGATATTTTTGCAAGTGCCTAGGCGTGTAGATTCGGTTTTGTTCTTTGTCTCAGGAGTTCTGCACAGGTTGCCTGTTGTCTCAAACAAAGGAATGAGAGGCATATTTGCATTTTCCAAATTAAAACTCAAGTCAGTAATAGCTTTTGCCTGATACTGGCACAACACGGCTAGTTAGATATCAAATTCAGTGGGTAGGCATGCCAGGTTAGTAATAGGAACATGAAGCCAAGAGGTAAATTGTTTCCAAGACCTTGAGGCTTCAGGGGAGGGAAGCATGAAGAATAACCATGGTCAGTAACAGCATTCAACAGAGAGTAACAAAAGTCATTTCAAAGGCTATAGCAATACAAAGTCCAGACTGCACTACTATGTCAGATGCCAGAGAATGTAGCTGGACATCAAAGATAAGAGTAAAGGGTCAGGTGGGGAAGATGAGATAGATTTTACCATATGATTTTCTTGCTGTCTCTCCTAGATTTCCTTGCCTAGTTGTGAATGACAAACCTCTTGTTCTGGATGACATCTTAAAGGCACCGTATAATTCTCCAACACTGCTTTAACATGTCACCACAAGGCACAAAGAATAAAACATAGAGTGCGGATTCAGACGGTTACCATTTTTTTTTTTTTTTTTTGTGATACGCGGGCCTCTCACTGTTGTGGCCTCTCCCATTGCAGAGCACAGGCTCCGGACGCACAGGCTCAGCAGCCATGGCTCACGGGCCTAGCCGCCCTGCGGCATGTGGGATCTTCCCGGACCGGGGCACAAACCCGTGTCCCCTGCATTGGCAGGCAGACTCTCAACCACTGCGCCACCAGGGAAGCCCAGACAGTTACCATTTTTAAGTTTTATTTTTTAAACAGGCTGTTCACTTTGGATATGGCAGATGAATAATTTTTGTTATGCAAAGCTCTGGGGAAGATAAACTCCAGATAAAATTCTACTTTGCTTTAGCCATTATGGAAACTAGTTTATATAAAAATCCCATCATATGGTTGAAAGGTTTTACTATTACTATTTTATTCAAATGTGAAAAGTCAGAGTGCTAAAATGGGAATATCATTAGAGTAGGAGTTAGATGACATGGATTCTAATCTCTGCTAAACAGAGGTGTAAACTTAGGCAAACATTTAACCTTTTATTTTATTTTTTAAAAAATATTTGTATTGGAGTATAGTTGATTTACAGTGTTGTGTTAGTTTCAGGTGTACAGCAAAGTGAATCAGTTATACATATACATATATCCACTCCTTTTTTTTTAAAATTCTTTTCCCACATAGGCCATTACAGAGTATTGAGAAGAGTTCCCTGTGCTATTCAGCAGGTTCTTATTAGTTATCTATTTTATATACAGTAGTGTGTACATGTCAGTCCCAATCATATAACTGTTTTAGACCTTAGCTTCCTCATTTACTAAAAGATGCCAATCGTTCATTCATTCATCCATTGCCTAGTAGGCTTTTAGTGGGAAGCAAATGTGATAATGCACATAAATAACTTCATATTTTCCAAAATCATTGTAATAGATGGTAATTTTAAGTTGTTAAGAGCCATAAAAAATTAGGACTGACCCTTATATTATCATTTTATAAATGCTCTTGTAACATCTTTTTATAGCTAAAGAACCCGCAGTTGCCACTTGGATGGATGACTAAGCAGATACCCCTGTTCCCTAGTAACTCACCTTCTAGTAGGGAGAATAATCATGTGTAGTGTTACCTCTTGATTGCCTCCCCAGCATCCGTTCCTCCATCTCCCTTCCTACCGTGGCTCTGAATTTCCCAGCTGAATGGGTTTGAGTAAGATTAATGCCTCCACCTGTTATTATAATTGGCTTAGGTCTATAACTGGTCTAAGGATTGGTTTGGGGGGAAGGGATTTGGTTACCAAATCGAGGCTCATCTAATCAGAGTGAATCTCAGACATTTTGTTTGGAATGCTGGAATGTAGACTCGTCTCTGCTAGGCTTATCCCATAAGGATGGCGTGCCTGGTACAGCTGCAACCACAAAGACGGAGCCAGGAGCCACTTTGCAACCACCCAGGCAGAAGCAGATCCTACATATGGATCCTAGTGACATAATTTAGGTTCATGATAAGAACCTTGCCATTCTTCTCATCTCCCTAGAGATTTTGATACAGGAAGTCTGTGGTCTAGGACCCCAAGGCATTTTTAAAAGCTCGCCAGTGATCCTCGTTTGCATCCAGACTTGATTATTAAGTGATGGAACCAAGAGCACGCATGTAGCTTTAACTACAGAATGAAGGGTTTTTTCCGACTATGCAGTTCTAGAAATCACATTTGTTCACAAGTCTTTGTTTATTTAGAACTAACTTGTCCTTTTGATACACTGTACTTGCACATTTATTTACAATCTGTCTGTTCACTAATTTCATTATTTATCTAGTGCTGATTTTCTGTTTAGTGCTAAGTGTGGCCATGGGTAGTGGCCTGATGTGGGAGAAGGAGGGAGGAAGGGGTCTGATAGGTGGAACTAGGTAACTTAGCACGTGGTACTGGGGGACTTCTGTCAGCAGCGTGTGGGACTGGTTGTAAACCACATTTACACGTGAAAAAGTGATGGGTATAAATGTAATGGGTGAACTTCTTTTTACATCTTTATGAGGTAAATGAGGCTTTCCAAGTAGAAAGAGGAAGTAGTCACTTCCAATTGGGGGAGGGGTCTGAGAAGACTTTACAAAGGAAAAACTTGCTTTAACCTTGAAAAACAGAATTTGGATGGGGAAGGAAAGTCAAAAATGGCAAAGGGTGGGGAAAAGCGTATTTTGGGGACAGTCCATAGACTGGCTAGACCGTTTCAACTGAAGGTATAAATTTAGTAAGAGCCATGTTTATCTTCCCAACGTAGATGCTGTTACACAATTCTACACTTGTTCTTTCATGAAAATGAAGTCTGTAAAAAGATTTTTATATGCTGTTGACACCTCATCTGTTCATGTGGGCAATAGACTTGTATCTGAAAGTAGTGTAGAGGTAATACAGCAATGCTGGTGCCCTATTAAGTTTGTTGAAAAGGTGTTCTACCTGTCATGTACTGTTAGCTGCTTTGGCCAACTCTTAAATCAACATTGAAATAAGGAAACCAGGAGACCCAAGGGACAAAAAGTCCTTGCCACAGTGTGTAATCTAAGGGTTTTCCTTAAAAGAAGTGAAGAAATAAATAAGTGTTGAAAACTTAGGAGGGTTTAAGGAGTGCAGAGTGTTTGCTTTTTTGCATGCTGTTCTTGGACCCAGGCCATTTTCACAGTACCCACTGGTGTTTTTATGTTTTCCCTAATTTATTGGCGATTTTATTTCATGACCTGTAATCCAGGAAATGCCACATAAGAAATCCACTGAGGAAACTTTCCTATCATAAATTTTAAATAGACAAAAAATGGTCATCTCTGGGTACTCCAAGTATCCTGAAAATCTTGTCCCAGAGCTGATCACAGAAAATTATGAAACCTTAAGGAGGCACAGGAGAGAATTTTTCCTTCATCTGATCTGATTACAACTATTATAATGAGGTATAATTAAGATGCATTATAATGCATTCATCACTAACGTAATATGGCTTAACTGCTTAGCTATATCAGGAGCAAGTGCTAGTTCCATAGGACCAGCTAGGATATCCCAGGTTTCTTCCTCCAATGGAATTTTTGGTTAGCACATTAAGTGCAATGTATCTCTGATATCTTTGATACCTGGTGCTGCTTTGACCTGCTCTGTTCCTGTCCTTTGAGTAGGCCCTACTCAGCATTTAAACTGACATTTGTTCCCATCTGGAGGTTCCTTTTAATTCTGGCTCCTGGTGTAGTGCCTCCTAGTTTCTTATTTAATCCAGTACAGTCTGTGATTTAGCCTCGCTCCTGGATTCCAAGTTACCTGCTTTGGTCCCTAATGTGGCTCACCTGTTGAGTTGGGTCTCTTGTCTGTTCCTTTACTTGGAACTCTCTGCTTCTGCCACAGACCTGGCTGCCTCCTAATGGAATGTCAACTCTAATTTAACCCTTTCAGATGGAGGAAGATTTAATGCCTCTGGTTCTGGCAAATATTCTTTTTCCTTTCATCTAGAATTTATCAACATTACAATTCAGGAAGGACATTTCTTTTAAAATAAAACAAAATTTCCTGACATATCTTCCCAGAATATATCAACATAAAGGACTAAAAGCAAGCAACCTTCACACAATCTTAGTATCTTTGTTTCTTTATCACAAGTTATGATTTGGAATTATAGTTGCCACATAATTAAAATGTATTATGCAGCAAAGTTAAATGGTACTATTACAAAAATTCATCTATATATTCAAAAACCTTGAATTATCAGGGAATTGTTTAGTTAAGATGCTCAGTATCAATATTGGTCACCAAGATGGTGATACAGGTTGTTCCTGACTTTGCTTCCCTCACAAGAAGAAAAACTAACATTTATTCAAGAACAAGACACCATTGAGAGAATTCTAGAACGTGGGGGTAGGGCTGAAGCACACCCCTGCACCTCAGAGACCAAGGTAGGCTGCATTTTAAGGTAAGAAAAACAGCTACACATTGGCTGCATTGTCCTATCCCTGGACAGGCTGGCACTGCACCTTGCTGAAAGGTCTCCCCTGAGCTTCCATTTCCCCCAGTGGTGAAAGGGAACCCAAGCGGGACGGCCAGACTCCCCCAGCATTGTAGGGGAATTTGGCGGAGTCCCTACTCTGATCTCACACAGTGGGGATTACACAGGAATCTGCACAACCCAGTCTCTGGGAATCTGACTGTGATAGAGAAGTGGCAAGGGGCCTGCAACAATCATCACAGGAATCGTGGCAGACCAAGTTCATACCTGCAGTGCCAAAGTAGTAATCCCAATCAGTGGCTTTGCTCATCTGCAGGACTAAGTCAGTACTGTACTGTGACCAAGGAACTGGAGAGGGTACAGATCTGCCTGATTCACATCCTCAAATAAGAAGTTTTGCCCAGTTTTTCACGCCTAGGCAAGGTGCTGAGTCACCGCCCCACCCACTGTGGAGAGTGCCTTCCAGCCCTGTCTGAGCAGAAAGGCTGGTGACAACTCTTAGAAACAGTGCGGCCCAGTGGCACTTGAGTGGAGAGAAGGGCGGATGGAACTAATAGTTTGCGAAGCAAAGATAGTGGTCCTGTTCAGCCAAGGAACTTGGGGTGTAGGTCAGCTTAAGACATGAAGCAGAGCTCTACTGGTTCTAGGACTGCTTCTACTGCTTCACCCAGGCGGGAAATCTAATTTGCTGAACACACCCTTAAACCTGTCCAAACAGGGAAGCAAACCAGAGCACGTGGGAAGATATATAGCCCATTCAATAGCCCTGCATACAGTGGCACTTAAACAGAGAGCACAGCCCATGGCTTCCCTGGTCAACAGAGCAAAATGAGTGGGCTCACCTGACCAGGGAATTCCATGCCCACTCAGGGCTGGTCTGGGCCCCCAAACAATGAGCTGCACAGGCCCTGGGTCTTGGTCTGCTCTCCTGTCAGGGCAGAGAAGCTAATTCTACTAATGAATATAGTACTCAGTCCTCACCATCCTGGTAAGCCTGATCCAGGAATTTAGACAATCACAGAACCTATCCTGTAGCCTTACTTGGGTAGGGAACAATTGATTTCAAGCAATACTGTAAAAGTATAGTAATCAGAACAGTATGGACTGGCCTAAAAAAACAGTCAAATAGACCATAAAAACAGAATTGAGAACCCAGAAATAAATCCAACCATATATAGTGGACTAATATTTGACAAGGGAGAATACTCAATGGAGAAAAGATAATCTGTTCAATAAAAGGTGCTGATATAACTGGATATTCACATGTAAGAATGAAACTGGACCCATATATTACATCATTCACAAAAATTAACTCAGACTCAAATGTAAGACCTGAAACCATGAATCTTCTCGTAGAAAACATAAGAATAAAGCAGTTTGACATGGGTCTTGGTAATGATTTTTTGCATATGATACCTAAAGCACAAGCAAAAAAAAAAACTAGTGGGACTACATCAAACTATAAAGCTTCTGCATAGCAAAATAAACCATCAATCAAGTGAAAAGACATCTTACAGAATGGGAAAAAATATTTGCAAACCATATATCTGATAAGAGATTAATATAAAAAACATATAAAGAACTCACACAATTCAATAGCAAAAATTACATAACCTAATTAAGAAATGGGCAAAGAACCTAAATAGATATTTCTCCAAACAAGGTATATGAAGGACAAACAAGTACATTAAAACATGCTCAATATCACTAGTCATTAGGCAAATACAAATTAAAACCACAATGAGATATTCTCTCAAGCCTGTTTAAAATGGTCATCATCAAAAAGATAAGAGATATCAAATGTGGGCTTGGATGAGGAGAGAACGGAACTTTTGTGCGGTTTTGGTGGGATTGTAAATTGGTGCAACCCCAATGGAAAACAGTATGGAGGATCCTCAAAATAATTAAAAATAGAACTACCATATGATCCAGCAATTCTGCTTCTAAGAATGTATTCAAAGGTATCGAAAACACTAACTTGAAAAGATATCTGTATCCTACCCCCTATGTTCATAGCAGCATTATTTACAATAGCCAAGACATGAAAACAACTGAAGAATCCATGGATGGATGAATGGATTAAAAAGTTGTGATATATATGTGTACACACACACACACATAATGGAAAATTATTCAGCCATAGAAGATGAGGAAATTCTACAATTTGCGACAACATGGATGGACCTTCAAGGCATTATGCTAAGTGAAATAAATCAGATGGAGAAATTTGTATGATTTCACTTATGTGTGGAATCTAAGAAAACAAAGCAAGCAAACAAAAACATCAAACTCATAGAAAAAAAGTAAAAGAGATCAAACTGTGGTTACCAGAGGGGGCGAGTGGGCCAAGGGATAATTAGAGCAAGGTGGTCAAAGGGTACAAAGATAAATAGATAAATATTTATAAGATAAATAGATATTTATAAGACAGATAAATATTTATAGTGCTATTTATATGATAAATAGCACTAGGGATGTAAAATACAACATGACTATAGCTAACACTGCTGTATAATATGTAGGAAATTTGATAAGAGAGTAAATCCTAAGAGCTCTCATCACAAGGAGAACAGTTTTTTTTCTTCTTTTTATTGTGTAGGTATGAGAAGATGGAAGTTAGCTAAACCTATTGTAATCATTTCACAATATATGTAAGTCAAACCGTCGTGCTGTACACCTTAAACTTATACAGTGATGTATGTTAATTATTTCTCAGTAAAAATGATGCTTTTATATATATAAAAGATGCTCTATTGGCTCCCCACTTATATTGCAAGCATCTGTATTTTTAAAAACGTAAGTGATTCTTATGTGCAACCCAGTGCTTCTCTTGGATGTGTTCATGAATCACCTGGGGACCTTACTAAAATGCAGGCTCTGATTCGGGAGGTCTGACTTAGAGCCTGATTAGGGCCTAAGAGTCTACATTTTTAACAAGTTTCCAGGTGTTGCTAATGCTGCTAATACTTTGGTTAGCAAGGCTCTAGAAAATGACTTCATCTATATTTTTAGAATCGTAAATAAACAACTTCTAACACACAGTCTATACTCAATATATACTAATTTAAGGAAGGAATGAAAGAAAAAAAATCAAATGTTGACAATTTGGGGAGCTTAATGGTTTAATTCATTAAAAAACACAAAGCCTTAGAAAATGAATATAGACATAGGTCATTGTTTAAAATGCGTTCAGTGTTACGACTTTTTTAAAGATGCTATGTCATGATTCTGATATATTTAACTAGAGTCAGCACTTATGCATTGAGACCGACTGCATATGAGAGACTGCTAAGTAATACAGGGATGACAAATGAATTAAACAGTCGGGTCTGTAAAAAAGTTATTTTGTACTACAGTACCTGAAAACTAACATTGTTAGGAAATGATACCTAAAGGTAATTTGGTTGTCGCATCTAGTGTGAGGGTTGATCTAGCTATTGTAGATGCCCAGTCACATCCACTTACTCAGTGTCTCAGTTCTATCTCTAAGCTGGGTGCTTGTTGAGGAAGAAAAGGAAAGGTTCTTATGTAGGATAGGACCATTTAATGGCATAAAATAAGTCATATATTATTTTTTAAAATAATGATAACGATGATGGTAATAGTGAATGTAATAAGGATAATAAAAGCTAACATTTAATGAGCACATAGAATACTAAGTACTTAATAAAATTATTTTCTTTAGTCCTCACAACATTCCTATGAAGTAGATACTATAATTTTCCCATTTCATATATGAGAAACCAAGACTCAGAATGATAACTTGTTCAATGTCACATGGTTTATCAGGTGATAGAGTCAGGATATGAACCTATGCAGTCTGGATTCTCTGGAGTTCATTCTCTTAACTCTGAACATATACTGCTGTAAGAGAGTCATAAAAAAATATGCTGGAGATCCCAAGGAAAAAGAAGCCATACTTGAGTAAAGGGATTAAGCTTTGAAAGATGGCGAGATTTCAATTGGTGGAATAAGGTGGGATGACAGTCTAGGGAAATGAAACAGCCTGAACAAATGCTCTGAGACTAAAAAGACCATGACTTTGAAGTTTTAATCTTGGGTAAGCAAGAAAATGATGGTACAGCAATAACACTAATATGAAATCAAGAGGAAAATGAAGTTTCTTCAGTTTATCTATCAGTAGATCACACCAATCCTTAGAAAATTGGAAGCAATGTTCTTGAATTCCAGAAAAGAAAGTCCAGGCTGAAAATACTGATTTGAGAATTAGCCACACATTTAACAAGAAACTTCTTGAATGTACACTTTGTCTTCAGAGTGGAAATAATTAGACGAGATGACAAAATTGCAAATGCATTCATGTGTCTCATAAGACAAAATACTTACCTTTGAGGTAATTTTGACCATTTAATATTTAAAATTTTACCCCCAATAAAATAGAATTACATTGAGGAGGATATATATAATTATTAAAATTTAGCAAACATTACTTCTTTGGTGTACTTAATCAAACCTAATTGGAATCATTTGTTACTAGAAGGACATGTAATAATTAGATAAGATGAATGACTGTTTTGTTTTTATCCCTTAAGTCCATGATGTATTAATAAACTTAACTAGAATGATGATCAAGAAAGATGATGTGTCTTGTTACACATCGTCAATATGAACCTAGAGCCAGAATGGCAGGGTGGTTAAGAGCCCTGGTCTAGGTTCAAATCCTGGTTTGTGAGGTTATCAATGTCCTCATCTAGAAAGTGGAGGTAATAATAATAGTAGTACTTACTTTTTAGAAATTTGGGGGAGAATAGTTGAAATAATATATGTAAATTTCTTGGAATAATATACCATAAAATAATTGTAGGATAATGGTGAATATTTGTTATCTATCAAGAAAAATGTTAGCTATTATTATTACTGTCAGTAACTTACAGCAGTATTATTTTATTTATTTTATTTTTATTAGTTATCTGTTTTATACATATTAGTGTATATATGTGAATCCCAGTCTCCTAGTTCATCCCCCCCACCCCTGCTTTCCCCCCTTGGTGTCCATACGTTTGTTCTCTACATGTGTGTCTCAAACCGGTTCATCTTCTGTCCTGCAAACCGGTTCATCTGTACCATTTTTCTAGGTTCCACATACATGCGTTAATATATGATATTTGTTTTTCTCTCTCTGACTTACTTCACTCTGTATGACAGTCTCTAGATCCATCCATGTCTCAACAAATGACTCAATTTCGTTCCTTTTTATGGCTGAGTAATATTCCATTGTATATATGTACCACACCTGTTTTATCCATTTGTCTGTCGATGGGCATTTAGGTTGCTTCCATGACCTGGCTATTGTAAATAGTGCTGCAATGAACATTGGGGTGGATGCGTCTTTTTGAATTATGTTTTTCTCAAGGTATGTACCCAGTAGTGGTATTGCTGGTTCATATGGTAATTATATTTTTAGTTTTTTAAGGAACCTCCATACTGTTCTCCATAGTGGCTGTATCAATTTACATTCCCACCACCAGCAAGAAGTTTCCCTTTTCTCCACACCCTCTCCAGCATTTGTTGTTTGTGGATTTTCTGATGATGCCCATTCTAACCAGTGTGAGGTGATACGTCATTGTAGTTTGATTTGCATTTCTTTAATAATTAGTGATGTTGAGCAGCTTTTCATGTGCTTCTTGGCCATCCGTATGTCTTCTTTGGAGAAATATCTATTTAGGTTCCTGCCCATTTTTTAATTGGGTTGTTTGTTTTTTTAATATTGAGCTGCATGAGCTGTTTATATATCTTGGAGATTAATCCTTTGTCCATTGATTCGTTTGCAAATAATTTCTCCCATTTTGAGGGTTGTCTTTTCATGTTGTTTATAGTTTCCTTTGCTGTACAAAAGCTTTTTTTTTTTTTTTTTGTGGTATGCAGGTCTCTCACTGTTGCGGCCTCTCCCATTGCGGAGCACAGGCTCCAGACGCGCAGGCTCAGCGGCCATGGCTCACAGGCCTAGCTGCTCCGTGGCATGTGGGATCTTCCTGGACCGGGGCATGAACCCGTGTCCCCTGAATCGGCAGGCAGACTCTCAACCACTGCGCCACCAGGGAAGCCCTGTACAAAAGATTTTAAGTTACATTAAGTCTTATTTGTTTATTTTTTTTAAATTTCCATTACTGTAGGAGGTG
Source organism: Globicephala melas (assembly GCF_963455315.2). Lineage (NCBI taxonomy): Eukaryota > Metazoa > Chordata > Mammalia > Artiodactyla > Delphinidae > Globicephala > Globicephala melas. The sequence goes on along the minus strand of NC_083327.1, from coordinate 42,820,269 downwards.
GATCAAAAAATATCTTGCTGTGATTTATGACAAAGGGTGTTCTTCCTATGTTTTCCTCTAAGAGTTTTATAGTGTCTGGTACTACATTCAGGCCTTTAAACCATTTTGAATTTATTTTTGTGCATGGTGTTAGGGAGGGTTCTAATTCATTCTTTTACATGTAACTGTCCAGTTTTCCCAGCACCACTTATTGAAGAGACTGTCTTTTCTCCATTGTATATCCTTGCCTCCTTTGTCATAGTTTAGTTGACCATAGATGCGTGGGTTCATCTCTGGGCTTTCTGTCCTGTTCCATTGATCTATATTTCTGTTTTTGTGCCAGTACCATATTGTCTTGATTACTGTAGCTTTGTAGTGTAGTCTGAAGTCAGGGAGAATGATTCCTTCACCTCCATTTTTTTCCCTCAAGATTGCTATTGCCATTCGGGGTATTTTGTGTATCCATACAAATTTTTAGATTTTTTTGTTTTAGTTCCGTAAAAAATGCCATTGGTAATTTGATAGGGATTGCAGTGAACCTGTAGATTGCTTTGGGTACTATAGTCATTTTCATAATGTTGATTCTTCCAATCCAAGAACATGATATATCTTTCATCTGTTGGTATCATCTTTAATTTCTTTCATCAGTGTCTTACAGTTTTCTGCATACAGGTCTTTTGTCTCCCTAGGTAGGTTTATTCCTAGATATTTTATTCTTTTTGTTGTAGTGGTAAAAGGGAGTGTTTCCTTAATTTCTCTTTCAGATTTTTCATCATTAGTGCATAGGAATGCAAGAGATTTCTGTGCATTAATTTTGTATCCTGCAACTTTACCAAATTCATTGATTAGCTCTGGTAGTTTTCTGGTGGCATTTTTAGGATTCTCTATGTATAGTATCATGTCATCTGCAAACAGAGACAGGTTTACTTCTTCTTTTTCAATTTGTATTCATTTTATTTCTTTTTCTTCTCTGATTGCATGGCTAGGACTTCCAAAACTATGTTGAATAATAGTGGTGAGAGTGGACATCCTTGTCTTGTTCCTGATCTTAGAGGAAATGTTTTCAGTTTTTCACCATTTAGAATGATGTTTGCTGTGGGTTTGTCATATATGGCCTTTATTATGTTGAGGTAGGTTCCCTCTGTGCCCACTACCTGGAAAGTTTTTATCATAAATGGGTGTTGAATTTTGTCAAAAGCTTTTTCTGCATCTATTGAGATGATCATATGGTTTTTATTCCTCAGTTTGTTAATATGGTGTATCACATTGATTGATTTGCATATATTGAAGAATCCTTGCAATCCTGGGTTAAATCCCACTTGATCGTGGTATGTGATCCTTTTAATACGTTGTTGGATTCTGTTTGCTAGTATTTTGTTGAGGATTTTTGCACCTATATTCATTGGTAATATTGGTCTGTGATTTTCTTTTTTTGTAGTATCTTTGTCTGCTTTCAGTATCAGGGTGATTGATGGTGGTCTCGTAGAATGAGTTTGCGAGTGTTCCTTCCTCTTCAATTTTTTGGAAGAGTTTTAGAAGGATGGGTGTTAGCTCTTCTCTAAATGTTTGATAGAATTCACCTGTGAAGCCATCTGGTCCTGGACTTTTGTTTGTTGGAAGATTTTTAATCACAGTTTCAGTTTCATGGCTTGTGATTGGTCTCTTCATATTTTCTATTTCTTCCTGGTTCAGTCTTGGACGGTTATACCTTTCTAAGAATTTGTCCATTTCTTCTAGGTTTCCCATTTTATTGGCATAGAGTTGCTTGTAGTAGTCTCTTAGGATGCTTTGTATTTCTGTGGTGTCCACTGTAACTTCTTTTTCATTTCTAATTTTATTGATTTGAGTCCTCTCCCTCTTTTTCTTGATGAGTCTAGCTAAAGGTTTATTAATTTTGTTTATCTTCTCAAAGAACCAGCTTTTAGTTTTATTGATCTTTGCTATTGTTTTCTCTTTTTCTATTTCATTTATTTATTCTTTGATAGTTATGATTTCTTTCCTTCTACTAACTTTGGGTTTTGTTTGTTCTTCTTTCTCTAGTTCCTTTAGGTGTAAGGTTAGATTGTTTATTTGAGATTTTTCTTGTTTCTTGAGGTAGGATTATATTGCTATAACCTTCCCTCTTAGAACTGCTTTTGCTGTATCCCATAGGTTTTGCATCATCATGTTTTTGTTGTCATTTGTCTCTTGTTATTTTTTGACTTCCTCTTTGATTTCTTCTGTGATCTCTTAGTTATTTAGTACCGTATTGTTTAGCCTCCATGTGTTTGTGTTTTTTACGTTTTTTTCCCTGTAATTTATTTCTAATCTCATAGTGTTGTGGTTGGAAAAGATGCTTGATATGATTTCAATTTTGTTAAATTTACTGAGGCTTGATTTATGACCCAAGATGTGATCTATCCTGGACAGTGTTCCATGTGCACTTGAGAAGAAAGTGTAATCTGCTGTTTTTGGATGGAATGTCCTATAGATATCAATGAAATCTACCTGGTCTGTTGTGTCATTTAAATCTTGTGTTTCCTTATTAATTTTGTGCCTGGATGATCTGTCCATTGGTGTAAGTGAGCTGTTAAAGTCCCCCCACTATTATTGTGTTACTGTCTGTTTCCTCTTTTATAGTTGTTAGCATTTGCCTTATGTATTGAGGTGCTCCTATGTTGGGTGCATATATATTTTTCATTGTTATATCTTCTTCTTGGGTTTTTCCCTTGATCATTATGTAGCGTCCTTCCTTGTCTCTTGTAACATTTTTTATTTTAAAGTCTATTTTTTATGATATGAGTATTGCTACTCCAGCTTTCTTTTGATTTCTATTTTCATGGAATATCTTTTTCCATCCCCTCACTTTCAGTCTGTATGTGTCCCTAGGTCTGAAGTGGGTCTCTTGTAGACAGCATATATTTGGGTCTTGTTTTTGTATCCATTCAGCGAGCCTGTGTCTTTTGGTTGGAGCATTTAATCCATTCACATTTAAGGTAATTATTGATATGTATGTTCCTATTACTGTTTTCTTAATTGTTTTTGGTTTGTTTTTGTAGGGCCTTTTCTTCTCTTGTGTTTCCCACTTAGAGAAGTTCCTTTAGCATTTGTTGTAGAGCTGGTTTGGTGGTGCTGAATTCTCTTAGCTTTTGCTTATCTGTAAAGCTTTTGATTTCTCCGACAAATCTATATGAGATCCTTGCTGGGTAGAGTAATCCTGGTTGTAGGTGTTTCCCTTTCATCACTTTAAATATATCATTCCACTCCCTTCTGGCTTGTAGAGTTGCTGCTGAGAAATCAGCTGTTAACCTTATGGGAGTTCCTTTTTATGTTATTTGTCGTTTTTCCCTTGTTGCTTTTAATAATTTTTCTTTGTCTTTAATTTTTTGTCAGCTTGATTACTATGTGTCTCAGCATGTTTCTCTTTGGGTTTATCCTGCCTTGGACTCTCTGTGCTTCCTGGACTTGGGTGGTTATTTCCTTTCCCATGTTAGCAAAGTTTTCAACTATAATCACTTCAAATATTTCCTCAGGTCTTTCTCTCTCTCTTCTCCTTCTGGAACCCCTATAATGCGAATGTTGGTGTTTTTAATGTTGTCCCAGAAGTCTCTTGGGCTTTCTTCAATTCTTTTCATTCTTTTTTCTTTATTCTGTTCCGCAGCAGTGAATCCCTCCATTCTATCTTCCAGGTCACTTATCTGTTCCTCTGCCTCAGTTATCCTGCTCTTGATTCCTTCTAGTGTATTTTTCATTTCAGTTATTGTATTGTTCATCTCTGTTTGTTTGTTCTTTCTTTCTTCTGGGTCTGTCTTTTTAAAACATTTCTTGCATCTTCTCGATCTTTGCCTCCATTATTTTTCCGAGGTCCTGGCTCATGTTCACTATCATTATTCTGAATTATTTTTCTGGAAGGTTGCCTATCTCCACTTCATTTAGTTGTTTTTCTGGGGTTTTATCTTGTTCCTTCATCTGGTACATAGTCCTCTGCCTTTTCTTTTTGTCTGTCTTTCTCTGAATGTGGTTTTCATTCCACAGGCTGCAGGACTGTAGTTGTTTTTGTTTCTGCTGTCTGCCCTCTGGTGGATGAGGCTATCTAAGAGGCTCATGCAAGCTTCCTGATGGGAGGGCCTGGTGCTAAGTAGAGCTGGGTGTTGCTCTGGTGAGCAGAGCTCAGTAAAACTTTAATATGCTTGGGCTTCCCTGGTGGTGCAGTGGTAAAAAAATCTGCCTGCCAATGCAGGGGACATGGGTTCAAGCGCTGGTCCTGGAAGATCCCACATGCCATGGTGCAACTAAGCCCGTGCGCTACAACTACTGAGCCTGTGCTCTAGAGCCTGCATGCCACAACTACTGAAGCCCGCATGCCTAGAGCCTGTGCTCCGCAACAAGAGAAGCCACCACAATGAAAAGCCTGCGCGCTGCAAAGAAGAGTAGCTCTGCTCACCACAACTAGAGAAAGCCCGTGTGCAGCAATGAAGACCCAGTGCAGCCAAAAATAAATAAATTAAATAAATGAATTTATGATGTGTTCCCTTTCTTCTCTAGTTCAACAGACCAAACACAAAGTCATTCTCTGAAAGTAGAATCAGAGGACTTTAGAATTAATTAAAAAAAAACCCAACAAACTTTAATATGCTTGCCTGCTGATGGGTGGGGCTGAGTTCCCCCAACTTGGGGTTGTTTGGCCTGAGGCGACCCAGCACTGGAGCCTACAGGCTCTTTGGTGGTGCTAGTGGACTCTGGGAGGGCTCACGCCAAGGAGTACTTCCCAGAACTTCTGCTGCTGGTGTCCTTGTCCTCGTGGTGAGGCAAAGCTGCCCCCTGCCTTTGCAGGAGACCCTCCAACACTAGCACATAGGTCTGGTTTAGTCTCCTGTGAGTCATTGCTCCTTCCCCGTGGGTCCTGGTGTGCACACTACTTTGTGTGTGCACACTACTTTGTGTGTGCCCTCCAAGAGTGGAGTCTCTGTTTCCCCCAGTCCTGTCAAAGTCCTGCAATCAAATTCTGCTAACCTTCAAAGTCTGATTATCTGGGAATTCCTCCTCCCTTTGCTGGACTCCCAGGTTGGGAAGCCTGAGGTGGGGCTCAGAACCTTCACTCCAGTGGGTGGACTTATGTGGTATAATTGTTCTCCAGTTTGTGAGTTGCCCTCCCAGCAGTTATGGGATTTGATTTTGCTGTGATTGTGCCCCTCCTACCGTCTCATTGCAGCTTCTCCTTTGTCTTTGGATGTAGGGTATCTTTTTTGGTGAGTTCCAGTGTCTTCCTGTTGATCGTTGTTCTGCAGTTTGTTGTGATTCCAGTGTTCTTGCAAGAGGGAGTGAGCGCACATCCTTCTACTCCTCCATCTTGAACCAATCTAGCAGCAGTATTATTTCATACCAGGAATATACCCTGTTAAAACAATCATAAATTATCTGAAAGAGATGGCCATGTCAGTTGCATATGCTTCTTTTGTTTCCTATCTCTCTTCAGTTTTAATCCATTTAATCTTTTAATATCACAAAAGTATCAAAGTTGATATTTAAAGATGAATGATTAAAAGTTATAGGAAGAGTAGACATTTCTCCCAGAGGTGCAGTATATGTTCATAGTTGAAGTGATAAAACATTTTCTTGGTGTTTTAGTGATACAAAATGACAAGAGAATGTGTGAATCGTAAATTCAGTTCTATTGTAAGAATTGTGAATATTTTTATTTTTTTTTAAATTCTGAATAAATTGAATTCTGCTCAAAGTCTGTCATATTCCAACTCTTGGAGAAAAATCGAGAAAAGTTTTGACACTTTTGCACACCTCCTCTCATTATTGTCCATAACTAGCCTGTGTCTCAAACTCCTGAAAAATAGTCTGGATAAAGCTTTAATCATCCAAATACTATTATATTGATGAAATTTAAAAATTTATATTCTTATATTTTGCCTAGAAATAACATTTGTTTCCTAGAATTCAAGAGCTTCTTTTTACCATTATCTGTTTGCATTCCTCTTCTTTTAGTTATTTCAGAATGCCTTTAATTCCATAATTAAAGGATTATTACTTCAGGTAGGGAGAACAGATCAGAGAGACAAATTTTTTCCCCAAGAAGCTATGGTTCTTAAAGAATTAGGGAGCCACATAAATAAGAAAAAAAAATTACATTCATGAACAAAACAAGGTTTTTCCTGTGAATGTAACCTAAATAGTCATGTTTAAAAGTGTATAGAGGCAAATGTGCTATATTTGTTATGAATACAAGTTTTCATGTTCTATTGCATCTATGTGGGTGTTGCTTTGTTTTAGGAATGCAACTTATATTTCTTAAAGTTTAGTAGATTAACTGAAACCTAAAAAAAGAAATTTGAACTATTTGAGGGAAAAAGTAGATTATCCTGTTAATAGATAGGTACAAGACAATTATAGTAGAAGGGCCACAAATTCAAATTTCCCAAGAGCTCAAGAAGTTAATATAAATGTGTTAAAAGGCCTGATGTAAATAAATGGGGAGCACAGGGCATTGACGGCAGCTTGTATGCCACACCTAAAGGCATTATAGAAACATTTGGAGCGAAGCAAACCACCTATGGTTTGGCTATATTTTTATTCTCTATCTGGTAATTTGCTGCCACTTATTTTAGGGGATTTGATTTATGCTAGTTTTAAATACCATTTCTTAGCTTCACTGATTCACATCTGTTTGCCTAAGTTCTATTCCAGAACTAGAATCAAAATTTATATCATTAAGTTATATTAGATATTTAGAAGACAATGATAATTTGAATTAATTCAAGGAACATACATTGGGTATAAATTATATGCCATATACAATCTGCTGAGCATGGCATATAGAAAGACGACTTATGATAATTCAATAATAAGCTTCAGGTTGGTCAGAAGAGGAGAGAGTTAATCTAGTCTTTCCTCTTCTTACCCACCTGAATGGTTTAACCTGGTAACACATATACCTTTGTCACCTCTTTGATTTTCACCTTAACAAATCATGAGTGCAAATTATGTTCCTAGCTTTGAAAACTGTGGGGAGGGGAGCAGTGAGGAGAAGCAGTAGCAAAAAGGAAAAAAACAAAACCAAAAACACTTTCTTGCTTATGAGGAATTCTCTATATATGAAATACACAATGTGACAAGGGCTCTAATAGACCCAGTGGTACCAAGGGGAGGAAATAAGCCTTTAATGGAAGGAGAGTCTCTGGTTGAGCGTTGAATTAGCTCTCTCCACAGAGTGAAGAAGGAAAGGGAAATTCTATATAGAGGCAATAGCAGGTATAAAGGGCTGAGGATGGCCAAAGCAGAGGCTACTTACAAATGATGTGCCTACCTCCTGCTTCCAAAAATCATGGTCAACAGCAAGATTATAATACTGCAGAAAATTGGCATTATCCTTAATAGTTCAAACAACATGGTTATTATGTATTAACTCATGAAAAAGAATTAAGTAAATCAGTCCCTGAGCAGTGTATAATAAAAGAGCAGGTTCACGGACACTATCCTTTTTCAAACATTTGCACTAAATGCTTACATTGCCTTCAGCCCCGTGCCTCAATATCTTGTTTATTTTTATTGCTGAGAACCTCACCCTCTGACACCTGTGCCTCTGACACCTGTGGCTGAGAAGTAGTTTATGAATATTTTTGATGATGATGATAACCCACTGTAAGGCAGCTTGAGGAAAAAGCAAATTCTTAGATAAAAATTATGTTTGAAATTCAGTACTCATTGACACCCAGTAAATACCAATTTGTGGACCATATAGGACTGTGCTGCAATGGAGCATATTAAGTCATAGCAAGTAACCTTCACCTCAGCCCATTACTTTACTAAGTGTAACATATTAATCACCTCACTCTTGTTGTCTTTTCAGAGGCCTCTCCCATTCCCGTCACTCCACATCTTATCTGAGATATAAGGAGAGGAATAGTGTGTACTCCACAGGGTCTTGAAAAGGTTAAAAGATAATGTAAAAAAAGCTCTTAGTGCCATGAACTCATAGACATTAGAAGGATAAATATTAGTGGTACAGTGGGTGGTGGTGTGGGCTGCTTCACCTAATCTTGAATTCCATCATTGGCTTCCCGGCTGATCTTCTTATACCCAGAATCTGCAATCACGTTCTACCTCTCATTGCTTAAATGTCTGAAATTAGAATGTCTTTCAGAATATCTGTTTGTTGCTTGCTTTTTTTTTTCACAATCAGACCAATAAATACAAGATTCTTTGAACTAATAATAAGGCACTTGTATTTTTTAAGTCACTGTATGCTGTGTTCAGTTAAATCAAATTGTTATGTATCTCTCGCTTTGAGCAAATTTTCTCTCCCTATGATCTCTACTCATTGATCCTAGATCTATCCTCTAGCCACAAAAATAATCTAATTCCATTTTAATGTTTGTATTAAATTTAATTAAAGCTACTTTTTAAAATCACATCTGATCAAAATTTTCTGGTGATTTCCATCTGCCCAAAGAGCAAATTCCAAATTTCCCTACCTACCATTGCGAGACCTTTATGACTTAACCTCCATTTACCTGTTTTGCCTTGTCTACTATAAACCCTAGTTTAGTCAACCCAGTCTTCTTGCAGTTCTTCTGTTGCACTTCATTTATTCATACACTTCCACACTTCTGTTCCTCCTTCAGTTGGCCCAACTCATCTCTTCCTCTCTATAGCCTAAAATCCTGAGTGTCCCTTAGATGTCATTTCCTAATGAAAAAACTCAACAGTTTCTCTTGCTCTTTCTCTTTCTGCTCTTCTGTAGGAAACTTCCCCATTGGCAAATATTATCCAATTCTAATCTTTTCATGCTCTCTGCTAACTTTAAGACTCATGTTTTTCTTCTCCTTCTATTATATTTATATGTCTAATTACATACCATCTGATATTTTTCTCAGTTTTATAATTATTAAAGTTAGAAGATAACTTCTATAGACTATTACTTTTTGGTATTACACTTTGATTTGTCATCATTTAACAATTTCATATTGATAAGCCTAGTTTCCCTAATAACACAGTAAGCTTTATAAATGGAATACTTCTGTTTTGTATTTCCTTTGTGGTTCAGTAGTATCTCATATACTTTCTCATAAAGTACATGCTCAAGTGTGATTTCATTGAAATTACCAGAGTCAGTAATTACTGCATACCTGCTTCTATATTGGTTACTGTAAACAATACAGAGATAAGGCATGGACATTTTCCTCAAGGAACATCGTGTTGGGAATAAATTATTTTCTCCAAGATGTTATCCCCTTAACAGAAAACCTGATCAAATTATACTCCAGTGTGTTTAAAGAGAGGAGCGTTTGTTTAGTTCATTTTTATCACATGCATGTCTCTATCTAGTTATGAAGTCAAATCAAAGTTGATCTTGAAAGAAAATTTTATTTGCAACTTCTGAAAGGTCAAGATGTCAGTATCCTAGTAGATCTTGGCAGCACCTCATAGAATTCTTTTTTTGTTAGAAATATTTTTTTCCTTAATTCTAACCTTTCGTACAATTCTGGGAAGTGACTTATCTTGCAAAAGCCCATGTAAGTCAGCAGTCTTATCTTGAATATGTAGGCCAGTATGATATTTATTTCAAACTAGCAGCTAACAGTAATTTCTGCAAACCATCTGGAAGGACAGTTTATCAGATTACACACTCTCTCCTCCCAGCCTGTGCCAGATAGCAGGCAGTCTGCTGAATGGAAGATTATCTCTGTACTTCCCAGAAGAGCCATTTTGGACACACACTCCTGAATGAGTTGAGAAAGCAAAGTTGGGCTTGGCAATTTCACCAAAGATTAACAATCTTTACCTGTGTAACTATTGAAACAGGAGACTGTTTAGGCTCTTGTTTCTATTCATTTGTTAGTCTTTTAACTTGCTGATTTTGCAGAAAGTCAAAAGGACTACGTCATAGGTTTCACAGTCCGTTTTCTGTAAGTCAGTGATTCGGGGCTTTGTTACTGTAGAGCAACAGTGGTTGCAATGTGGAGTGCCTCTGAGAGTGTAGCATTTAGACAGGCTCACTGAGTCATAATGTTTGTCTCTAGAGTTTATTTTTCTGAATGTGGTCATAAAGGAGCCTGATGCAAAAGTTTTTTTCTTAGCTACAAGTGGCACCCAAATTTTGGAAAAACTAGAAAATGAACTCACATAAGATGGTTTTGTTTTGAGGAAGATTTCCTTCAGTGAATATAGAATCAGCTATTTCTGGTGCAGAATCTTTGAAAAAATTATGCCAGAAATTAAGTGACTGGAAAAATAATTCATCCTTCAGTGGATTGGACTAAATTATGTTGGCATTTAAGAGAATTAAGTCTCAAGGACTGCACTTTAAAAACACATTTTGAAAAGTGGCTAAAGATGGTTTCAATGACTCTCCAAGCTGGACTTGCCTCCTGCTGGATAATTATCTGATCCCTGCTTAACAATTTCCACTAAAACTTCAGATGGTTTGGATCTGCTTTGCGTCTTACTAACAGTAACAAATGTGATACATTAACATCTTGGCCCATGGTTAGATTCGTGCCTGTCCCAGAATGCTTTCTGTGCCACTGTAGATTACTCAAGAGTAGAGGTGCTGGAAAGAATAAATATAGTAACAGCATCTTTTATTAATTTCCTTAGAAGGTAAAGTAAAACTGATGTGTGTGTGTTTATTTATTTCCTATGGAGCCTTTTACTTACAGTTTTATTTAGAATAGTGAGATTGTGGTCAGATTTTGTATTCTGGTCATAGAAATTCTGTGTACTCAAAAATTTCAAGAAATTATTTTTCCTGATATCAGCAAGTTTGTTTTCTGTAACAATGATAATTTTTTTGATTGAAACATAGTTGATGTAAAACATTATCCTTATTTCAGGTATACTACATAATAATTTGATATTGAAATAATAGCCATGATAAGTCTAATAACCATCTGTTCCCATACAAAGTTATTATAAGATTGTTGACCATATTTCTTATGCTGTACGTTACATCCCCATGACTTGTTTGTTATATAACTGGGTATTTGTACCTCTTAATTACCTTTGCCTGTTTTGTAACCACCCCCTCCCTTCTAGAAACCACCTGTTTATTCTCTATATCGATGAGTCTGTTTTCATTTTGTTTTGTTTGTTTGTTTTGGTCTTTAGATTCCACATATAAGCGAGATCATATAGTATTTGTCTTTCTCTGACTTATTTCATTTAGTATGATACCCTCTAGATCCATCAGTGTTGTTGCAAATGGCAAGATTTCTTTTTTATGACTTAGTTATATTCCACTGCGTTTATATACCACATTTCTTTATCCATTTGTCTATCAGTGGACACTTAGGTTGATTCCATATCTTGGCTACTGTAAGTAATGCTGCAGTGAACATTGGAGTGCATATGCATTTTCAAATTAGTGTTTTTGTTTTCTTTGAGTAAATACCTAGAGTGAAATTGCTGGATCATATGGAGGTTCTATTTTAACTTTTTGGTGAAGCTGCATACTGTTTTCTATAGTGGCTAACAGGGATAAATTTAATTTAGACATAGAGTTTATATTCCACTTTGATTCTCATTACTTTTATGATTTTTGGATGACTAATTGTAAATCTGTAAGAAGTTGGGTACAGAATGCTATTCAGCTGTCTAAGGATCTCTTAATTCATTATTTATTCATTTATTCACTTACTCAACAAATATGTATTGAACACTTACTATATAACAGGTACTTTGATAGTTACCAGTGAACAGAAATGAAAACTGTAGCCTCTGCCCTCGAGGCGCTCTCAACCCAGTAAAGAAGACCTACAGCAGATCAGAATGCAAAACAAAGAATACACATATGTTATCAGAGCACAGAGAAGGGAATGAGTACTTTCTCTAGGTTGGGTATATGTGGGAGAAGGGATGTTTCAACATTGCAAATATTTCTCTGGGAAGATGTCAGTGGTTTAGAAGAGAGGGTAGATTGAAATGCACTTATTTCATCACATGGCAGCTGTGGACTCTAATGAAAATAACAGAAGCCCCTTATATTTTACAACCTTTTACAGCCCTAGGGTACTTCACAAACACCTCCTTATTTGATTCTCAAACAAATGGATGAGATGGATATGACGGTAAAATGAATGCAAGCCAATAAGCTGGAAGGGTAATGCGGTTTTAACCTTCACTGGGACCACTTTGTGTTGATGATCCCCAGTGTAGGAAGCAGTCAGGGTTGAGAACCTCTTTTATCTAGGAACTAAGGTAATTCTTGATAGCAAAGTATTCTCTCTCTTGATCACACCTAATATGATTTGTTTACTATTTAATTCTAGGAGTCAGTTATTTGTTGACTCATGTAATCAAAAGAGAAAAGTGGGTATAACTCTGCTGAAACAGGGATACTAATTTCTGACAAGTCCTGTTGTTCTGTCCAATTTATACTCTGCCACATTCTTGTGAAAGAGAATTGGGGATGAGATTTATTCTCTTCCACCTTCCTGGAGAGAGTAGGTTCTTCCTAGCCTTGGAAGGGAAAATGAGTGTGGAATGCATGTTATTTGCTTTCCTTCAAAAATGCATAACTGGAAAGAAGAGAATACCATATAATTTTGCTAATCACATGTTCTACTAAGTAAACAAAGAATATTTTAGGATAGATTTTATTTAAAGTCATTACCTTTCATAATTATTTCATTCTGCATCATAATTTCCTAATTAGGCAATGTAATTGCAGGTTGAAAATCCTATAATCATATGTATTTAGGTTAATTATGTTAACCATTAATTACTTTGAACTACTGAAATGGTAACCTGTGCAAATGAAATGCTTATAGAGAAGCAACTTAGATTTTGAAAATTATACCATATGCAAGCATACTTGAAAATACTGCAGGTTCGGCTCCAGACCACTGCAGTGAAGCAAATATCACCATAAAAGAGTCACAAGAATTTTTTGGTGTCCCAGCGCATATGAACTTTATGTTTACCCTATACTGTAATCAATTAAAGTTGCAATGGCATTATGTCTAAAAATTGTACATTTCTTAATTAAAAAATGCTTTATTGCTGAAAAACACTAGCCATCATCTGAGCCTTTAGCAAGTCATCATCTTTTTTCTGGTGGAGCATCTTGCCATGATGCTGATGGCTGCTGACTGATGTGGTGATGGCTGCTAAGGCTGGGATGGCTGTGGCAGTTTCTTAAAATAAGACACCAGGGAAGCCGGCCACACCTACTGATGCTTCTTTTCACAAACGATTTCTCTGCCCCATGAAATGCTGTTTGATAGCATTTTACCTACAGTAGAACTCTTTCAAAACTGGAGTCAATCCTCTCAAACCCTGTCACTGCTTTACTAACTAAGTTTCTGTAATATTCTAAATACTTTGTTGTCATTTCAACAGTTTTCACAGCATCTTCACCAAAGAGCTTCCATCTCAAGAAACTATTTCCTCATCTATTAGAAGCAACTCCTCATCCATTAAAGTTTTATCAGGAGATTACAGCAATTCAGTCATATCTTCAGGCTTCACCTCTAATTCTAGTTCTATTGCTGTTTCCACCACATCTACAGTTACTTCCTCCACTAAAGTCTTACACCCCTCAAAGTTGTCTGTGAGGGTTGAAATCAACTTCTTCCAAACTCCTGTTAATGTTGATATCTTGACCTTTTTCCATGAGTGTTCGTAATGGTATCTAGAATGCTGAAATTTTTTTTTGGAAGATTTTCAATTGACTTTGCCCAGATTCATCAAAGGAATCATTGTCTATGGCAGCTATGGTCTTACTAAATGTATTTCTTAAAAAATATGACTTGAAATTACTCCTTGATCCATGAGCTGAAGAATGGATGTTGTGTCAGCAGGCATGAAAACAACATGACTCTCATTGTACATTTCCATCAGAGCTCTTGGGTGATCAGAGCTTTGTCAATGAGCAGTAATATTTTGAAATAAATCTTTTCTTCCGAGCAGTAGGTCTCAATAGTGGCCTTAAAATAGTCAGTTAGCTGTGTTGTAAACGGATTTACTCTCATCCAGGCTTTGTTGCTCCATTTATAGAAAATAGGAAGAGTAGATCTAGAATAATTATTAAGGGCCCTAGGATATGGGGGAATGGTAAATGAGTATTGGCTTCAACTTAAAATCACCAGCTGCATTAACCCCTAACAAGAGAGTCAACCTGTCCTTTGAAGCTTTGAAGCCAGACCTTAACTTCTCCTCTCTACCTATGAAAGTCTGAGATGGCATCTTCTTCCAATATAAGGCTGCTTCATCTACATTGACATTCTGTTGTTTAGTGTAGCCACCTTCATTAATTATCTTAGCTAGATCTTCTGGATAATTTGCTACAGCTTCTACATAAGTATTAGCTGCTTCGCCTTGCACTTTGGTATTATGGATATGGCTTGTTTCCTTAAACCTCATAAACCAACCTCTACTATCTTCAAACTTTTCTTCTGTAGCTTCCTCACCTCTCTCAGCTTTCATAAAATTGAAGAGAGTTAGGGCCTAGCTCTGGATTAGGGTTTGGCTTACAGGAAAGTTGTGACTGGTTTGATCGTATATGCAGACCACTAAAACTTTCTCCATATCAGCAATAAGGCAGTTTCACTTTCTTATCATTCCTGTGTTCACTAGAATAACATTTAATTTTTTTTAAAGAACTTTTTCTTCACATTCACAACTTTGCTGTTTGGCACAAGAGGCCAAGCTTTTGTCCTGTCTCAGCTTTTGACATGCCTTCCTCACTAAGCTTAATCATTTCTAGCTTTTGATTTAAATTGAGAGATATGACTCTTCGCTTGAATTCAGAGAGACCATAGTAGGGTTATTAATTGGCCTAATTGCAATAATGTTGCATCTCAGGGAATAGGGAGGCCCGGGGAGAGGGAAAGAGGCAAAGGGGAAGGGTCAGTGGAGCAGTCAGAACACAAACAACATTTATGGATTAAATTCACCATCTTATATGGGTACGGTTACAATTATAATAGTAACATCAAAGATCACTGATCACAGATTACCGTAACAGATTTAACAATAATGAAAATATTGAAATATTGTGATAATTACCAAAATGTGACACAAAGACAGGAAGCAATCAAATGCTGGAAAAAATGGTGCTGATAGACTTGCTCGTTACAGGGTTGCCATAAACCTTCAATGTGTAAAAAATGCGGTATCTGTGAAGCAAAATAAGGCTGAGCACAGTAAAACGAGGTATGCCTGTAATAAAAACAAAGAAAAGTCTAACATTGCACTGATTAAGATCCTGTATGAAACTCATTAAGTCAAAGAAAATGACAGTTAACTTTTTGATATTTGAACAAATTCAATTAACATTCCTTTAATGTTGATTTCAAGATGCTGATAAAATTATGTTTAGATAAATTTATAATTTATGTCTATTCATAGAACAGCAATAAATGCCTTTGGGATGAATTAACTATCATACATGTTATAGCTAAACAGTGAATGTTTCCTAATGGAAAACACAATGAAGAAAAATTAGCATTCACACATTGTGTTTCCCTTGCATAAATAAACTTGGCATCATTTGCTCAGTTAAAAATGTCTTTGTCATTGGTGAGTGAAAAGATGTTTGCATTTACATAGTAATATATGAATTTCATAAAGCCATTGTTTGACCAGGTTCTGTTTGTGCCTAAAATGTATAGTAGTCCTTTCATGAGTCAACAAAGAGGATTGTATCCTCCTCTATTCTAAGAACACAACCTTATCATTTATATTCTAGGATTGGTCTTTAAAATTTTTTGAACTGTTCGTCAATTGCTAGGGGTGGGGTAGGAGGGACTAAATACTAATTAGGACAAAAATACACTTCCGATTTGGGGCAGACTTCTTCTAGCAGTCAGATGGGTAGCACTAAATCTATTTTACAGTTTAACTTATTTTGTTTTTTGAGTGTACATTTTGTTTCTAACATACTATAGTGGAGACAAATATAAATAGTTAAATATAGGTATGGAAGGTAATTTAAATATATATCTTACATCACAAGTGAATATTTGCTTGATAATTAAATATCTATAAAAGTATACTAATTTACATATCACTTCCATCTCTGTACTACAGAATTTCAGGGCATCAGTTGTAAACTTGTTCAAACACATGAATAACTACAAATGTGATTTTGCGAAATTCATTGTGTCATTTGAGACCCTTACTACACAAAGTGTGCTCCACAGACCATCAGTGTTGCTGCCACTCGGATCTTGTCAGAAATGCGGGATCTCAGGCTCCACCTTAAAACTACTTGATCAGAATCTGAATTTGAACAAGATCTCCGGGTGATTAGTGTGCATCTTGAAGTTTGTAAAGGGCTGCTCTAGACCACATGAGTTGTCTTTTAGTCAACAAAAAAAGAACACTAAAGTCATCACCTACTTAGTGATCTTATTTTCATGAGCCCTAGAATCACAATTTCAAACCCTGCTAAAGCAGTTAATATTTGTTGAGCAGGATAGTCTATGGGATAAGTGAATTGTTTCATTATAGTATGTATTCTAGGACACTCTTATTCAGGAGTGGTGAATAAGGTAATCAAAATATATGTATGAAAAAGAGCTTCGTTAAAACATAATACATACATAAGTAAAAATTTTAACCTAAAACATAAATATTTTAACCTAAAATAGCCACTTATTTGCCAAACTTCAGATGTAAGGTCAAGGCAGTGTCTTTGAGTTTGAGTCCTTTGAATGGAATTTGAAGTCATGTTTTCTGTTAAAACTGAACCTATAGGGCTTCCCTGGTGGTGCAGTGGTTAAGAATCCGCCTGCCAGTGCAGGGGACATGGGTTCAAACCCCTGGTCTGGGAAGATCCCACATGCTGCAGAGCAACTAAACGCGTGTGCCACAGCTACTGAGCCTGTGATCTAGAGCCCACGCGCCACAACTACTGAAACCTGCTCACCTAGAGCCTGTGCTCTGCAACAAGGGGAGCCACCGCAATGAGAAGCCCGCGCACTAAACAAAGAGTAGCCCCCGCTCGCGGCAACTAGAGAAAGCCCATGCACAGCAACAAAGACCCAATGCAGCCAAAAATAAATAAATAAATAAATTTATATATAAAAAAAAAAAAAACTGAACCTATAGTACATTATTTGATACCTGATTTTAGATTCTTTAAAATGAAAACAAAACAAAGAAAGCGTAAGGACACTTGGAAGGTAATTGGAGTGTAATAGTTTAGATTTTTCCTAGTTTAAACATTTTTTTGTTGTAGCAAATTGAGTAAATTATACTACTTATTTGGTGGCCCAGTATTATCATTGCTTTGCTCAAGGTCACTTTGCTACTTGATTGACTGGCATGATTACCTCTTTTCTAATCTTGTGTTCTTCTCCATCCTAACGTGTTTAATGTAATGACAACCATTCTAATGTGTTTAATTGCATATACTTTTTATGGTATGTGTGTTAGAAAAATGTATATTATTTTGTGTGCTGTATTATAAATGTAGTATGAATTGCAGTATATCTCATTTTGTTTCTACTTTCATTCAGCCCCATATTTTTAACATCTATCTGTGTTGCTTTGTGTGCAATTTGTCTACTTATAATGCTGCATAGTACTTCTTGGTGTGAATTCATTACACTTTCTATGGTCAATTCTCCAGTGATGGACACTCACCACTACAAATAACGCTGATATACTCTGATATACATATAAAATTACATATGCCTCTTTTTGGATTGGTGTGAGAGTTTCTTATTGATAGATACACAGGAGAGAAATTGTTGGACTGTAGCACATGCCATATTTCTCTCCAGAATTCCTTCACCAGTCTATAGTTCCACCAGGAGTGTGTAAGAGTTTCTGTATTTGCACATCCTCGCCAATACTTTGCTTTTCTTAGTGTTCTAGTTTTTGTCAGTCTAATAGACATAAAGAGATATTTCATTTTTATTTTTTTAAAAAATAAAATTGAATTTTGAAATTATTTTAAATTTACATAAAAGTTGCAAAGATAGTGCATTCCTGTGTACCCTTCATCCAGCTTCCCCTAAAATTAACATAACAATAATACATTTGTCAAAACTAAGGGACCAACATTGGCACAAAACTATTAAGTAAACTAGAGACTTTTTTTAGAGCTCATATTTTTCCACTTAAATCCTCTTTCTGTTCCAAGATTCACTCCAGAATATTACATTGCACTTAACTATTATGCTCCCATTTCACTCCTGGGTATATATCTGAAAAAAAACAAAAACACTAATTCAAAAAGTTACATGCACCCCAATGTTCATAGCTGAATTACTTACAATTGCCAGATATGGAAGCAACCTAAGTGTCCATCAACAGACAAATGGATAAAGAAGATGTAGTATATATCTATATATCTATAGTTATATATAAACATACGTACATACAGTGGAATACTACTCAGCCATGAAGAGGATGACATTTTGCCATTTGCAGCAGCATGGGTGGACTTGGAGGACATTATGCTAAGTGAAATTAGTCAGACAGGGAAAGACAAATATTGTGTGATAACACTTACACATGGAATCTAAAAAATACAACAAACTAGTGAATAAAATGACAAGGAAGCAAACTCACAGATAAAGAGAACAAACTAGTGGTTACAGTGGGGAGAGGGAAGGGGGAGGGGCAATATAGGGTTAGAGGGGAAAAAGGATTATTATGGGATTATAGGAAATCATGTGTGTGAAACTTTTAAAAAAAACTGTAAAGTGCTATAAAATGTAAAGAATCTTTCAATCAGTAAAAAAAAAACAAAAAAAGGTTAAAAAAATTATTATGCTCTTTTAGACCCTTCCTATCCATGACACTTCCCTAGTCTTTCCTTTTTTTTTTTTTTTTTTTTTTAATGACCTTGAGACCTTTGACAGTCACTGGCCTGGTATTTTGTACAGTGCCCTTTCATTTGGGCTTGCCTGATGTTTTCTACTGATTAGACTTGGTTTTGGTGTTTGGAAAGAGTACCACAGAGATGATGTTCCCTCATCGTGTCATATCAAGAGATACAAGGTATCAGTGTGATTTATCATTGGTGATTAAGTCCCATTGTTTTAAATTGCTTTTCTCCTTTTACTAGTAAGTTGGGGTGTTATCTTCATAAACTTGATAATCTTTTGTGTTGCCTCTTCTGTAAATTTCCTATTCATATGTTTTGCCCATATTCCTTTTTGGATCCTGTATTCTTTTGGTTGATTCACAGACATTTTTGTTATGTTAGAGATACTAGTCCTTTGTCCGTTTTTTAGACATTGCCAATATCTTTAATATGCCTGTCTATTCATGGAATTTTTCATTGACCAGACATCCTTACTTTCTATGGAATCACATTCTTTTATTTTCCTTATGCTGCAGGTTTTTGAGGTTTTAAGAAGTCCTTTTCTGAACTTAGATCACAGAGATATTCTCTAATTTTTTCTATTACATATATAGTTTTATCTTTTAAGTATTTATTTATTCCATCTGTAGTCCACATTGCTTGTCATCTTAAGTAAAAATACAGGGTTTTTTCCCTCACACAGTGAATTAGTTTCCAAACTTTATTTTCTAAGCTACTTGTCTTTTTCAGTTAATTTGTGGTGCCAAGTTTATTGTAAATTTGGGGTCTTCTCTGAGTTCTCTATTTTGTACCATTGATCCATCGTTCTATTGCTCTGGCAGTATCACAATAGTATATATATTTTTCACTCCGATCTATCTTTGTAGTATATATGGCTTAACACTTGGGAGGGCAAGTCCCAACTTTTAATCTTCTTTCGAAGGCTGACATCTATTCATCATCCCTTATTATTTCATATATATGTGTATACACACATTTCATATATATGTGTATACTATTCTATATAGTATATATTCTATATACTATATAGAATAGTTTACTAATTTTCTCAAATATTCAAATGCAATTTGTATTGGGGATGCATTGACTTTACAAATTAATTTAGGGGGCGAACTGATGTAAATATCTCTATTCAGATAATCCTTTTTGCCCTTATTTCCCAGTTTAAAGTTTTAGTCATGGAAGTTTTTTAGACTCTTGGCTAAGAAGATTTCTCATAATTTTGTGCATATTGTAAAAAACACATTAAAAAGTTATTTTCCTAATTTGTTATTGCTGTTAGAGAGAAAAAACACTATCAGTTTTCATAAGCTGATTTAGTAAATGATTAACCCATTTACTCCCTACATTTTACAGCTGTCTTTTCCAAGCTTCATTAATTAATACAGTTAGTATTTATTGAGAGCCTGCTTTGTGCCAGGCACTCTTCTAGCCACTTGCAGTAGCTCAGATAGCAGAATACCCCTATGGAGATTATATTCTATCTACATCATAGGGACAGATAGAAAGGCAATAAACAATAAATTACTAAATTACATACAATAATAGAAGTGGAATGTGCTAGTGAAAAGAAAATCAGGGCAAAAGGGATCAGGAACGTGGGGAAGTGTTTGCAGTCTTACTAGAGTTCAGGGTAGACCTGTTTGAGGAGATGACATTGAATAAAGATTTAAAGGAAGTTAGTGAATCTGTTATGTAGGGAAGAACCTTCCAGCAGGAAGATCAGCCAGTGCAAAGGCTCTGTCACCTATGCTGGGAGTAGGTCCAGAGGCAAAAGAGAAGGGACAGGGATACCACTGAGGAGGCTATTTCAGTAACTCAGATGAAAAATGCTGGCTTTGACCAAGATGGTACCAGTGGAGATGGTAAGAAATATCTGGATTTTAGATATATTTTGAAATTTTGACAGATTTTTCTAAAGCAAGATGCTTGTATCAAGTCTTTATGAAGCCTTAAGCTGATTTATTTTTAGATCTCTTTTCACATTCTCATTCCGTAAGCATGAATACTGTTTAATTAACTAGATTATTAAAAATACTGTTTTATTAACTAGATTATTTCAGCACAGTATGAAACCAGCTTTGGAACAAATCCAACTGATGTAAGGTTGTATATGACTCAAGACAAATACATATCAGGATAATGCAAAGTTACCTTCCGGTGGAGTATGAGTGTGCCCTGGGCCACAGCCAGAATTTTTACAGAAGAAATGAGAACATTGCTTAACCTATCAAGTAAGCTAAGTGGGGATCAATTTAGACAGTTTCCCGTTCTCTGTTTGTCTATGTATGTATTATGTATGTATATATGTATGTATGTATGTATGTACATTCTGCCTAGTTCCAGGAAGAATTTAGGACAGCTTTGTAAACACAGAAAGTAGTAAGCTAAAATATAATTTGAAATAAGTAGATGAAGGGAGCAGACATAAAAGGTAAATGAAATCAGGAAAGATAACATAAACATAGGCAAGAAGACTGTTTTGTGTTTCTTTGTTTTTACTACAGATGAGTTTTAAATCTTGTTCTAGTTTTTAAGTAGGTTAAACCATCATTCCTCAAAATTCTTTAGTCTGGTCCCATATAGAAATAATAAGCTATGTTTTGGGGTTATTTGACTCTGACTTTTTTTTCTTTTAGAAATATATTTTAACTATATGCTATAGGATTTGAGGGTTAATATAAAATATGAAGATATTTATATATCTGTATATAGATAGAGATACATGCTATGAATAATGTCATACATTAAATTATTTAGTACTATCTGTAAAAATACTTAACCTAGTTCCCTTCAAAGTATACGTTTTTGTCTTTCTGTGCTGAATTGCAGTGCTTACTTTCAAAGAACAATGCGTACTCTGTAGCTTGTTTTCCTCTTTGCTTTGGCTTCCAGGACGCTTAGGGGAGATTGCTAGGGATTTTCTTAATTTGTTTTTTCTGGCATGAAAATCTCCTTCATTCTCAGGTCTTCATATTATTTGGATCTTTTGTTTCAGTGCTTCAAATAATTTTATGTTTTATTTGTGATATAGCCACTTCAAATCCTTTGTGGAAGCACTGTGTGTGTGTGTGTGTGTGTGTGTGTGTGTGTGTGTGTGTGTGTGTGTGTGAATTGACTAATTTATAACTCCTTTCCTTATAATTAATAGAAATCTATCTTCAGCAAAATACATTAGATATTCTTTTAAGGTTGAAAGAGGCAAGACTAACATAGACCTTGGGAATAGGCACTGGAAAAGGAATTAGACTATCTGTTACTCTCGTTCCTCTTGGCAGATCTATTTCCTTTTTCCTTCTTACTGTGACTGGCTTTCTCTGCTTCCTGAGTTCCCAAGCTGGGTGGAAGAGGTTCATCTCAGTTCCTCATGCCTAGAGCTTATAGATCAAGTCACCTCAGAGAGCTGACCTCAGCCTGTCTTCTCTTGTTCTCTGTCCGTCTCTTTCTTTCCCCCTCTCTCTGAATGATGACACATAGGCCCAGCTTTGGTCAGGAGACCGCTTTGGAACCTATGAACTCTGCTTAGTGAATGAAATTATTTGACTACTGGTCCTTCCACTGTTCCACAAGACATGGGTTCACACTTTCAGGCTTTCTCTACAGATGAAAAGAAAATACCATGGTTTAAAGGTGGAATACAAAAACCAAAACCAAAGCAAATGATACAAACAAAACTAAACACAAACAAATAAAAACACTAATGCTTTTGCTTGTAATGCAGCTGCTTGATACTGCAAATCGAGAGCCTTGCTTATTTAACATGCCTAAATGTTTGCATATTTACATGATTTGAAGGTCTCTCTACATACACACATTTATACACATACACATATATACACACGTGTGCATATATATGCATATATATGCATGTACATATAAACACAAGAATTTGCATTCCTTTTGAAACTTGCATAAAATAAGAAGTTAGTAAAGAAATATTTGTTAAGCACCTACTGTGTTCCGGACAGTGTCTAAGCTTCTAGATTCTGCAGATATAGCAGTGAATAAAACAGGCAACGTCGTTTATGACTGTTGAGGAGGAAATGTCTTCCTATCTATCTGTATATTTAGCTATGTAAAAAACTAGACAGGTGGCTTAATATCTCTTAAACAGAAGACTTTAAGGTGGCATATGTGTTTGTGTACACTACACACTTTTACACGTTACATACGTGCACACACATTCTTGTTTGCTTTGGTGTCCTCTATGAAAGTAGGTCATGAAAAAGTAGTGAAGAACTAATGGAACCTCCTTTTACTTTCAAAATTCCTGAGGTTTATAGAATGTGCATAATTGCAAGATTATTTCTCAGTTTGCATTATTACAAAGATATATTCATTGATATACATTAATTAACACAACAGAAACAATGTTAAAGCTGGATTTATGTTCATTAGTGGAAAAGTGACACTGTCACAGTCCTTAGGCCTGCTGGGCCCCTGAGACAGCCCAGATGCTTGGTCATGCTTCAAAGGCTGCTGTTTCTCTGAGGTCAAGGCTTTGGCCCCCTCCACAGGCGCCAGAGCCACAGAGGAGACAATCCAGATGCAGTCTGCTTTGGGGAGCAAGAGCCTAGAATCCCTCCGTAGGAGGAACCAGCAGGGATTCCATAAAAAAGAGGGGCAAGTAAGTACATAAATGTACAAAGGTCTGCTCAGAGACAAATCAAGGAGTGACGCTAACATCTTTGGTTTGGATCCTGGCTTCAGCTGTAATAAGAAAGATGGTCAATTTGCTCAGTGATACTTTAACGAATTATTCTTGGAGATAATATGATACTGCGTTCATAAAACTAAATTATATATGTATACATACACATGTATTTTATTTCTGATTTCAGGACAAAAATACCATGATACTATTGACTATACATTTGAGTTTTAAAAAATAACATTAAAATTTTAGCAAATTAATTTTAAATATTTAATATCCATTATTAATGAAGGGGAATTGGTATGGGGAATAGGAGCCCTAAATAAGTGTTTTGTTCCCCCTCACACTGGACAGCATGGTTCCATTTTAATATGATTCATTGAGACACAATCTCAGGTTCCTATTTAAAAGTGATTTTCACCCTTCTCGGTGAAAATTGTGGTATTTTACAAACATAATTTTTTTCCTTTGAAATTTCTGCCCAAGCATTCTAAGCATTCCACATATGCAATAAAAACTAAGACACACACACACACACACACACACACACACACACACAAAGGAAGGACGACAGATACACATCAGGTTGATTCACTTGGTGGCAAATTTGATGATCAAACTAGATTCATTATTAACTTTTAGTTTGATACGTGGTGTGAGTTAATTGAATAAATTTTCCACTCAAGTGGGTTAATAGCACTAATTTAGACAGCCACTTTATTTAGGGTTCTTAAGTCACACACCCTTGCCTGTGAGATGCTGAGGTCTTGACACATGGGTAGGCTTTGAGTTCCTTCCTGTCACCAAACGACTACCTCTCTTTCCTATCTGTTGTTGAATTATCCCCAATCACTGGTCAATATAAATTTTTGGAACTTAACGAAGCACTTCTGAAAAGTGCTTTTCTTGGGAAGTAATATACCTTCTAACAGTAAAACTCCTATATCAGATAGGATTGGTTATTTTATTTGTTGGGAATGACATTTAATTCAGATCATTTTCCATGTGGTAGTGAACACAAAACTGAATAATGGAGATTTTTCCTAACAGGATGTGGTGTGATAACTTGGATAGTGGGCAAACTGACAAAAGTGAATAAAGTAAGAACTACCAGGCAAGGAGAATTTAGAAGGTAAGGGGCCTTCTGAGAGCAAGGTTGAGGCTGTAACTCAACACTGCCAGCACTAATGGGTGGACAAAATATCTAAGTCAATCAGAATCTAGTCCCATGGGAAGCAGTGAAAGGAACAGGTAGGAATTCAGAGGTTTCTCTAAGCCAAAAATGGCATTTGCTGTCAAAGTCAATTTAATTCAAGCAGGAAATCATAATACCATCTGGTATTATGATTTATTTGAAATTACAGGAATATTGTCTTTTTTTCTTGTTACTCCGCACATAGTAAGTAGGCCCTTAATGCTCCTTTTAAAAATCTTAGTAAACACACATTAAGAGCTTGAGGAAATTCATAGTTTGGTTGTAGTATCTCTCTATTTTTTCCCTTGTGAATGAAACAATAGTATTCTTGGAATATGGGGAAAAATTGCATTGAATTTTATCGGTATTGGGTTTTGCAAGAAAACTCAAGCAGCAGAGCTTTTATAATCTCAAACACAATGAAGTGTTATGATTTGATTCTCCCAGTCACATATTCCGCTGTTGTCTGTTCATGAGTAATCTTGAACTCCCTCCTCCAGAAAGAAACCTCTCTGGATAGGCATTTTATTGAACTCATCGTGCAGCAGAATCTCTAGGCCAGGTTATAATATGCAATACCACACAGGTCTTGTGCTCACAGCTTGCTGTAATGTTTCTTAGCAATTAATGTTGAATGAGGTATTTGGGATATTTTGACGCACCAAAATATGTGTGTATCAGACCACAGTCTGATTCCATTAGGGCAGATGAGCTGTGACAATGCTGCTGTGTTTGCTATGATGTAGTGAGTAACAGAAGATATAGGCCCAAAGGAACTGCTTGTATGTCTTTTCACATGAAGGAATAAGGAATGGGGATGGGTGGTAGATGTGTAAGTACTGCTACAGTCTGCATAAGCTATAGTGAAATAAATTCAGTCAATTCAGAAAAGTCTTCAGTCCATCAAGAGTACCAGTTCTTAGGCTTCTTCATCAGTTTCCCTTTGTGCCCCCTCCCCTTTCCACTCACCCCCCCCCCCCCCAGGGTATACGCAGAGCTGCCTTTTCCTGCTTAACTTCATTTTGACCCTCCATTAGTATCTGGGAAAGGTAAAGATCCATTTAAAATGTAAGAATTGTTCCCAGCTCCTCTGTAGGAATGTAGCATCCTTGCTCTCCTGAGCTTCTCCGGTCAGTCTCCTGCCCTGCTTTCACCTAAAACTAAACAAAGAAGGGACCCTTCAGACCTTCTTCTTTTCAGTCTTGAGCACCTTCCATGTCCCAGATAGCGTTTCAGATTCGGACTCATATTACATCCACACTTGCTTTAGGATCAGAAGCAAATAAATGACTTAGGGACTAGGGGGAAAAAAAAGAGAGACTCTGGAGTCCTTGCTTCTAAGATTGGGAGCAGGCCAAGGATCTGAGCTGGAGGAGATCAAGGCATAGAGACAGGATTTCCCAAGAAGAGCAGTCTGAGTTGGGAAAGGATAACTAGACAGAGAAGGCAAGCGGGTTTTCCAAATCCAAGAGGTTAGGTGGGGAAAGAACTAGAGCCAGTGATGGATCTATTTGTGTATATACATCCCATCTATGGGTGAAGAGATCTGCCTCTCAATGATAGAACACTGGGAGACAGATTTCTCTCTGCTCTGTGAGGAAGAGGTTACCAGGAGCATCTTGCTTTGGGCCTTGGCCTGCATTCTTCCACCTGCCCCCTTTTGGTCAATGTATCCTTGGTAGCCTATCTCAGATTCCATTTTCTTTATAAGTGTTTCGGACAAAACCAGGCAATTTGATCATTTCCCCTTCCATCTCATGTTGTTTTTCTGTATTATATGTTAGTCCCTGATGGTGTTTCATTTAGCAGTTCAGTTGTTTAACCTATTGTATGTCTAATTGTGTGAAGTATGAGACCTGTATGTCCCCACAAATGGCTGTATATTTCCTCCAGGCTGGGATTCCACCAAATACTTAACATCAGGGGAATGAGGCTAAGAGATGAAGGGGCAGAGGGGGCTGGGCTTCCTCCCTCCCACCTTCAGCAGGCTTTGGGGAAGTCAGGAAACGCCAGTGTGTGGAAGTCCCTATGGCGGTGCCCTGACCTGCGTAGCACTAAAATAATCCTGAGTGGCTCGTACAGGAGTGGGCTGATTTCCCTAAATCTGCCCTCCTCAGTATGGCCCACTGTGAAAACACAGAGGAGACCTGTGAGGGCTAATTGTTTTCTGACAGATTTATAGTTCCGCTTAATCAGATGTCACTGTGAAGACCAGATGGAAAGCTGTGAACCAGACCAGCAAAGAGAATTATGGGCCTCCATTCCCCTTTTCCCCTCTTCTAGGGGACAAGTGAGCCGTGGAGGGAGCCACAGGGAGGTGGGAACTTGGATAAACTGCTACTGCCCTTTCGTCATATGTAGGGTGGGGGGGGGCGGTAGTGATGATATCACGTGGTGTGTATGAATATATGTTTAATATATGAGGCAACAGTACTGTGCTGCACATCTCCCTGTATTCTCCAGACACCACACACTGTGGGCATTACAATAACTGTTCAGCTGGAGAGCTACTTGTAATTCTACACACTGGAAATCTCTCTGAGCCACTCTTCTCCCCGCTGCAGGCTGTAGGAGGCAAACATATAACACATTTGGTTCTTCCCATGCATTTTTGACAACTTTTTAAAAGCCATCAGGGTAATGTTTGCATGCATTATGTAGCTGGAAGAATGAAAACTCCATTACAAGATCTGAAACTAGGAGGCTCTCTTAAACTGACATCAATCAGGCACACTTGACATCACTATTTCCAGCACTCAGGGTGCAGGCACCAGGCTGAGTATGCAAACAAGAGTGTTGCTTCCTGGTGACAGCAAAGGTGAAGCCTCAAGCAGGAAGATTTAGAATGCAGCTACATCTGATGCCCAAAGATATTAAAATACACTTTCTCTCTTTGTGGACACAAGTAAGTGTTTTGGGCTGTTGTAACTGCCAATGACCATAATAGCAACATGGTGTCCTATTGATCTGAGGGTTTAATATCCTTATCTAATGGAGTGCAGGCCATATGAGGCGTTTATAACCCCTGTACCTTCTCCTAGCAGTTAGTAATGTGCACTTGGCTGCACGTAATCGGGCTATAATTCCTTCGTGGGCTCTCCGTACATCCTAACGTGGAAGGAAAGCTCCCATGATTTAGTAATGTCATCAGCAGTCTGCAGCAGAATTATCTGTATATCTGCAGTTGTACACTTGATTGTTTATAATCTGCTCTGTTAAAATTTTAATGATAATGCAGCATCACTTTCCTGCTTTAGTGGTATTTTAAAATTTGCTTTAAAAGGTGAAAGTATCTGTTTAATTCTTTAAAACATCTTTTACTCGTAGCTTTACTGCCTTAAACGTTTGGATCATAAAATAAAATATCCTAGAAGCTTATGATTTCTTAATAGAATATAAAATCCAAAAGCCAAATAGTTTGGATAAAAATATTGATGTGAAGCCTTTAGTGTGATCTTATAAAGATGATCCTGGTCTGAATTTTCTTTATATTTCTGTTCTTTTACCAAAGATATATGAGTGAACATTATTCTAAGGAATGTGTATGTGTATGGGAGAGAGAGAGAGTTAGGTTTTGGTACCAAATACTAGGATCATCTTTATCTCAAAATACATTTTTATAATGAAATGTGGAAAAATACAGCAACAAAATACTCCTTTTGCTATTTAATTTCTTATTAAAATTAAAGATAAAATTACTTTCATCGTTTTAAATAATAAAGTCAAAGAGGCTAGGTTAATTTCTTCAAAATCCTTTTAAACTCATTCTTCCCTCGATATTTTATTTGTCTAGACATAAACAAACAAAAAGCTGAGTTCATCTCTGTGTGTGCACATTTGCAGTTGTGCACAAATATGTGTGTGAGCATACCTGTGTGCATATGTGTGCATGTCTGCATTTGCATGTGCACAAGCAATTGTGAGTGATTTTTTGTGTGCAGAATTGATTGTGTTTGTGTGCGTGTGAGCTTGTGTGTTGGTATACATGCATGTGCATGAATATGTGTGTGTATAAAGAGAAGCAGCTTGTGCAGACCACATATTAAGTTAATTTTCATGTCACCATAAATTCACTGACCACATGCTCACATCGTCTCTAGCATTTTGTTAAATGTGTGGGATACAAAAATGAGTATGACCCTGTTCTGGACCTTGAGAATGTCAGAACAGAACAGAAGAGACAACTTTGCATACAAAGAGCAATAAAGCAATGGAATGCATGTTTTACTAATTTAATGAACAGAGTGCTTAGTTAGCTGATAGGATGGAATTATACATTCAGAGGAAGGATAGACAATGGAGGAAGGTGCTGATGATGTGTGAGATAGCCTTGAACTTTGAATAGAATTTTGCCCTTTGGAGAAAGGAGGGGAAGGTGATTTCATAAGGGATTTAGCAGGAAAATGGAGTTGTGAAAGTGCATGCTACCTTGAAGGAATGGTTATTTAAATGATAGGAGAATAGGGTAATGGAATTAAAAGGGAAATTAAGATGCCTGAGTACCTACTGCCAGATAGGGAGATACAGCGGTGAGAAAGGTGGTCTTAGGCATCAAGTTGTCTAGCTGTGAATCTTGCCTCTTCCATTTACTGGCTGTGTGGTTTTGTGCAAGTGACTTAACCTCTCTGAGCCTCACTTTCTTTTTCTGATAGTAACTGCAGTGAAGATTCGTTGAAGTAATATACTTCATAATGACTGGTATATACTCGATATTTAGTGAGGGATATTTATGATTATTGATATTTTGTGCTTGGCCTGGAGATAATATTAACAGCTAGAAGTTACTGAGCTTACTACATAATAGACACTGTGCTAAATATACATCATTTCATTTCATCTTCACAATAGCCTTTTGACATAGTTGCTATTGTTATCCCGTTTTATAGTTGAGGAAACATCTTAGGAAGGTCACAGAGACAAACAGGACTGCACCTGGGTTTGCCCGACTCTGGAGACTAGCCATCGTGTCTCCTCAGGAGGACACTGGCAGGAAGTAAACTAGAATGAGAGTCTGGGGCTCAGATGGTCAAGCGCTGCAGTGATCAGATAGAGTTTGAATTTTCTTCCCTCAACAGTAGAAAGGAGTGAAATATTTTTCTTGTAAAACTGAGTATCATTAATTCATTCATTCATTTAACAGCTACATATTGAACTCAGTAAAATATGCATAGCTCTGTTTTATTGCTTTATAAATACAAAGTTCTCTTACTTGCTATAGTCTGATATTCTTGCTTCCTGACTTGTGTTTTAGTAATCTTTGCACCCCAAGCTACTATATGCCCTTCCCTGTGCTAAACATTGGGAAGAAAGTGGTGAGCAAAAGATGTGGTCTCTGTTCTCATGGAATGGACAGCTTAGTTGAGGGTGGGGGCGGGTTGGTATCTAATACGTACACGTGGTAAATTTGTCACTGTGACAAATGTTACAGTGGTGAGGTCCATAGTGATGTCAAAGTAGGTAAGAGGAAAATTGAACCAAGATACGGAGGCCAGAAATGTTTTCCTTGAGGAAAAGAGGCTTGAACAAAGAGCTGAAAGATGAATAGTGGTTAACTGGGTGAAGGATGGAAAGGGATAGAAACAGCATGTGCAAAGGCCCTGTGAGGAGAGGAAGCACTGTAAATACAAGAAGCAAAGAGGGGACCAAAGTGTCTGGAGGAAACAGATCTAAAGCAGCACAGTCCAATAAAAATATAATGAGAGCCAGGTATGTAATGTAAATTTTCTAGTGGTCACATTAAAAAAAGTAAAAAGAAGCAGGTGAAATTAATTTTATTAAAGTATTTTATTTAACCCAACACATTATCAGTACAAAATGTAGTCAACATAAAAATTATTAATTTGATATTTTACTATGTTTTTCTTTGCACTATTTGAAAACCAGTGTGCATTTTATATTTGTAGCACATCTAAATTTAGATGATAGATTTTCATTGGGAGTACTTGATCTGTATTTAAATTTCATAAGATTTATAGTTGAAAAAAATAACTGCACATATTGAGTTCTTCCAAACATACTTAAA
This sequence comes from Globicephala melas, assembly GCF_963455315.2. Classification (NCBI taxonomy): domain Eukaryota; kingdom Metazoa; phylum Chordata; class Mammalia; order Artiodactyla; family Delphinidae; genus Globicephala; species Globicephala melas. The sequence continues at coordinate 42,789,647 of NC_083327.1, read as the reverse complement.
AGATTTTCAATAATTGAATCAAGTATCTGTTTTTAAATTTAAATTAATTAAAATTGAATAAAATTAAGAACTTAGTTCCTCAGTTGCATTAGTTACATTTCAAATGCTCAATAATCACAAGAGAGACTGGCAGCTACTCAGTGGAACAGTGAGAAATGGGAGAGTAAGACCGTGGCCAGATCATACAGGCCTTCTAAACTTCATTCAGATTTTTGTATTTCTTCAAAGATCAGTGGAACATGACTAAGGCGTGCTAAGCACAGCGTGACATTAGGAGATCTGAGTTTTGAAAAGATCACTCTGCAGTGTGGAGAATGACTTGGGACTGAGCTGGAGGCAAGAAGAGGTTGACCAATGAAAATGCCATTGCCGTATTTTAGGCCAAAGATAATCGTAATTTGGACAAGGGTTTTGTTGACAGAAGATAGAAGTTCATGAATTCAAGAGATATTTAAGGGACAAAATCCACAGGAGTTGATAATGGAATTGAAAAAGAGTAAGACATTGAAAGAGGACCAAGGTTGCTATCTACTGCTGTTTTACCACTGGGTCAAGAATTTAGACAGGGCTCAGTGGGGATGGCTTATCACGATGGTTCCATCTGTCTGGAATCTCAGCTGGGGAAAATCAAATGACCAGAAGTAGTGAATGGAACCATCTGGAGGTTCCTCTTTCTCATCTCTGGAGCCTGGACTGGGATGACTCAATGATTTAGGCTCAGCTACAACTGTCTACGAGAATGACTACACCTGTCCTCTCTATATATAGCTTGGGCTTCCTCATATCATGGCAGCCTTGAAGTTGCTGAAATTCTTACATGGTAGTTTCCCATGAGCATTGTATCAAATGAGGTGGAAGCTGTGTGACCTTTCATTGTTTAGTCTTGGAAATCGCATGCCTTTGGTTCCACTTATTAGTTGAAGTAGTCACAGGCTTACACAGATTCAAAGAGAGGGGACAGAAACCCTGTCACTCAATGGGAAGAATTTCAAAGAATTCGTGTCCATGTTATAAAACCACTTAAATGCAATTTGGAACATTCTCATTTTACAGTGCCTTTGAGTCTTCTACGAGAGACGGTTGGATAGCCTCGTCTAGAGTTTAGAGGAGAAGTCTAGGATGGGAATATAAGTGTACAAATCGTCTGTATTGATGTGGTAATTAAAGTATAGATGAGAACTCCTCAGAAGGGCATCTGCGTTGAGTATAGTGCCTTGAGCATTTTCGGCCAGTTACTGTTCTGGAAAGGGACAAAAGCAGAGCAGTCAGAAAGGCAGGAGAGTGTCATACCTTGGAAGCCAGGAGAAGCATGTGTTTCAAAAAGGAAAGACTAGTAACAGCTTTAAATCTTCTGAAATGTCAAGAATGATAAAGGCGGATTGATATCTATTGTGTTTATTGACAGGGCAGCTGTTGTTCACCTTTTAAGAATTATTTTGGTTTTTAGAAAAAAAATCTGGATGCAATACAAAAGGTGAGTTGCTGCAGAGAGAGACTAAAAACTGTAAGAAACGGGTGACTGGTTGATTCTTGCCAAAGAGTAGTAGTTGCATTTCATCAAAATGACAATATTAATTGGATTGTAGAGAGGCACCAACAGATGGATAAAATGCATTGTTTCATTTTTTTTTTTAATAGAGATGAACATTTCCCTTAGTCTTGTATCTTAAATAAATTTTCATCTATAATACCTAGAGTAAATAAAAATTTATACTGAGTTTCTTTCACACAAACATTATAAACTCGAGAGCTGTAAATATTGTCACAAATCTGACAAAATTTTGTTGTCAGCTTTGGGAAGATAACTAGGTGCTGTGGGTTTGATTATGGATGTGACCTCCACAGACTGCTAAAATAGAACAGAATTTTTAGATATGACAGAAATATGCTGTCCATATCTATATTCTGTTCTATCTGAAAAATTTTAATGTAATATTTAATATTTTATGTAAAATAAAAAATGTAAAAAGTTTTTGTGTAATAAAAAATTTCAACAGTTTAAAAAGGGGCTCAAAGTTTAGTTACTTAAGGTACAACACACACTACACACAAATCCAATATTGTGGGATAAAAATATTTTATCTCAACATAAATATACTTTTTTTTTTTTTTTTTGTGGTACGCGGGCCTCTCACTGTTGTGGCCTCTCCCGTTGCGGAGCACAGGCTCCGGACGCGCAGGCTCAGTGGCCATGGCTCACGGGCCCAGCCGCTGCGCGGCATGCGGGATCTTCCCGGACCGGGGCACGAACCCGCGTCCCCTGCATCGGCAGGCGGACTCTCAACCACTGCGCCACCAGGGAAGCCCTCAACATAAATATACTTTTAATGTACATTTTGATTTGACACTTTGTATGTGTATAGTTATTTATGTGATGAATTTAAAATATCTGCCATGAACTCCTAGAAACATAAATTGCTATGATCTCGTATTAGACTAACAAGAATTTAAAGAAGACTCTAGAAATATAACTATTTCTAGTATACTTCAAGAATCTTTTAAAAACGTGTTACACCAATATAAAATATTGTTTAATGAAGTGAAACTACAGTGTCTTCTGTTTGATTGTTGAGATAAATCCTTCAAATCCTCATTGCCTTTGTGACTCCTGAGCTAGGTGGCACTTTATCTGAGCCAATCACAACATTTGTTTTCATGATCTGTACTTAGAGCTGCTACTGAATCAATACCAGTCCCAAATGAATGAGCACATGGTCACAATGATCGGGTCATGTGTTCTACAGTATGTTCGCTTTAAATTCACATTCCTGCCAAAACCTGGAAGGGAAGTCATAGAAATGCAAAATGACAGTTTATTTTTCTGGTGAGACTGGCTTCTGTCACAACAAAATGCACAGTTTAGTTTAGTGAAAGAAATATTAATTATACACTGAACAAAGTAGTCAAATATATGTTACTTCATGAGATAAAGATCAACCATATGATTGATTTTCAACTGTTTTCTCTGATTTGCAGACTCAGTTTCCCTTCATTTTTCAGTCCCTGTGAAAAGAGAGCATTTTTTGTCTGACTTGGTAAGAGGAGATATCCCAAGATGAAGAGCCAGAAAAACACAGATTAATGAAGCTATGTTGGGCACTACTTCTATCTCTATTTCCTTCCTTCCTTCCTCCTTTCCCCCTCCCTCCCTCCCTCTCTCCTTCCTTCCCCTCCCTCCATCCCTCCTTCCTTCCTTCCTTCTCATTTTCCCTCTGCTGTTTTCTTTTACAGTTAACTTCATCGCTTTCACCTATTTTCTCTGTACTATCCTGTTTCTTTTTTCTCTTCTGTCTGCCTCCATATCCTTTGGACTTGTTCACTGAATCTCACTATTGATAATAGATTTGACTGTAGCTGATGACTTTTCTGCTAGAGGTGCTGACTCCTAAATAATGCACAGTGTAACAGAAGATCATTTCCTCTTAGCATTAGTGATCAAAGCAAGGGAGAAACAGGTGAAATCTGGCATTGATTTGCTTTAAAACAATAATTTGATTTTTTCAGTGTTGGCTTGCTATTTGGGGAATTTTATGGGACCTGTATGCAGCCTTTCTGAAATATGAGTAATGTATTGATTTCTCTCAGAAAGAAACAATCTTCTGGACCTATAGTGTTGTCTTTAGTTATTTTTATTTTAATGTGATCTACATATATACCACATAAAATTTGACATAAGTATACTGTGCTTACGATTCCTATACAGCCAAAAACTAATCTACGAATTAAATACAAAATAATAAACACATGAACTTCAATTTTTAATGTAGAAATATGGTCCTTTGCATCCATTTTTGTCTTTATTACTATACATTTACTTTAGTCAAACAGATTCAGAATATGTCTGGTAGCATTACAATAGTATATAAAGAGATAGTAATAAATTCAAGTTCAGGATAACCTGGCATTCATCAGAAAGCAATACTCTAATCTCGTTTTAATGTGGGGTTGCTTCTTAAGTCTATAAAGCTGTCTTCATTTGAAGAAAATATTATCATGCAATGTTATTAAAATTTGTATTAAATGGGTATGTAATCCAATTATTTCTGGAATCAGAAACTGCAAAATAGTATCTGAAGTTGGTTTCAACTCTTCAGATGATAAGAAAAATATTATACTTTCAACAAAGCACATCATTGGACTGTTGATGAACACCACTAAATATTAGAAATAGATCCTCTATTGTTTTGGACTAGGAACATTCAAATCCTCATGAAGCTATTTTTGGCATTTAGCCTTCACTTGGCTTGAACATTTTACTTTAGGATTAAGCCATTGTTCTTTTCTTTTTAGTCTAAAAGGATAAAGGTAGTATATTGAGCTACCAGAATATATCATTTTTGCCACGTAGAACCAAAGGCTTGGTTTATTAAAAACATTAAGAAATTAAATTATTTTATCGTGGAAATATCTGTCATATGTAAATTATTCGTGTAGAAGAGACATTTTATATTTATTTCTAGTGAAATGATTTAGTATAAGAACAATAACTTTGATCAGACTTGCTTTGCTCCCAGATATGTTCACCAAAAATTAAATGTGTCCATGATCATTTGTCACATACATGCTTATAAATAAGTACAGAAATGTGTACACGAAAATCTTGTGGTAAAACTTGGTAGTAAATGGTGATTCAGGTAAATGATAATAAACAGTTTTTTAAATAAACTTTTAATTTGAGCATAGTTTTAGATTTACAGAAGAATTGATACAATAGGACAGAGCGTTCCCATACACCCCACACCCAGTTTCCCCTATTATTAATAATTTATATTAGTATGGCACATTTGTCCGATTAATGAACCAGTACTGATATTATTATTCATTGAATCCTTAGTTTATTCAGATTTTTCTTAGTTTTACCTGATGCTGTTTTTTTTTTTTGTTCCAGCATCCAATCCAGGATACTGCATTACTTTTTTTTTTTTTTTTTTTTGTGGTACGTGGGCCTCTCACTGTTGTGGCCTCTCCCGTTGCGGAGCACATGCTCTGGACGCGCAGGCTCAGCAGCCATGGCTCACGGGCCCAGCCGCTCCGCGGCATGTGGGATCTTCCCGGACCGGGGCACGAACCCATGTCCCCTGCATCGGCAGGTGGACTCTCAACCACTGCGCCACCAGGGAAGCCCCTGCATTACATTTTGTTGTCATGTCTCACTAGGCTCCTTTTGGCTGTAGCTGCTTCAAAGACTTTCCTTGTTTTTGATGACCTTGAGAGTTTTGAAGAGTACTGGTCATGTATTATTTATTGTAGGATGTCACGCTATTGGAACTTGTCTGATGTTTTTCTCATGGTTAGACTGGGATTGTGAGTTTTGGTGAGGAAGATCACAAAACAGTAAAGTGCCATTCCCATCACATCATATCAAGGGTATGTACTCTCAAGATGCCTTCTCACTGCCGAATGTTAACCTTGATCATTTCACTGAGGTCATGTTTGTCATACTTTTCCACTGTACAGTTACTTTTATCCTCCTTTTTATATGTCACTCTTTGGAAGGAAGTCACTGTGTGCAGCCCATACTCAAGGAGTAGGGAGTTATGCTCCATCTCCATGAACGTAAACTATTCGGAATTCTTCTGTACAGATTTGTTTCTTCTCCTCCATTTATTTATTTATTCAACCATTTATTTATCTTAGTATGGACTCATGGATATTCATTTTATACTTTGGCTTATAATCCAACAAGCCTTTGTGTTTTTGCTCAAATTGTTCCAGCATTGACCAATGTGAGCTCTTTCAGTTGTTTCTTGTATCCCTCTGACATGCTCCCACCTTTGAGTTTGTTTGTTTTAGCATTTTCTTACTTTCTGGCACTACTGATGCTCCAGGCTGGTCTTGTGTACTTCTTAGCTGACAGAACAAGGAAACACATGCGTCTATGTTAATCTGTACATGTACATATTTAAAAGCATGGAATGAATTTTTCCCTAGAGCCTCCAGAAGGAATGCAGTTCTGATGACACTTTAATTGTCACCCAATAAGGTCCATTTTGGACTTCTGACCTCCAAAAGTGTCAAAGAATAAATCTGTGTTAAGTCACTACATTTGTGATAATTTATTATAACAATAGTAGGAAACAAATATAGCCAAAGACAAATGATGTTGACCATTTTTTCATAAGTTTATTTGCCTTTATATCTTTGGTGAGATGTCTGTTCAGATCATTTCCCATTTATTAAATTAGATTGTTTGTCTTCTTGTTGAATTTTAAGAGTTTGTGTTTTTGGATGCAAGTCCATCACCAGATATCTTATTTGTAAATATTTTCCTCTAGTCTGTGGCTTGTATATTCATTCCACTAATATCTTTTGTAGAACAATTTTAATATTAAAAAGCCTAAGTTTTACTTTCATGAATTATGCTTTTGGTGTTGTAGCTAAAACTCATAAACAAATTTAAAAATTATATAGATTTTCTCCTATGTTTTCTTCTAGAAATCGTATAGTTTTGCATTCTACATTTAGTACTATGATCTATTTTGAGTTAATTATTGTGAAAGGTTTGCACCCAAGTTCATTTTCTTGCATATTGGCCAAACTTTACCAAACTTAAGTCAGGCTCCTCTGAGCCTTCTTCTTGACTGGACTTTAACCTTACTCAAATTGTGGTTAATACCATTCTCCAAAAGAAAAAAACAGTTTTTTTTTTTTTTTATCCAATTTGTATAATTTTTATTTCTTTTTATTTTCTTATTGCACTTACTAGGACTTCCAACACTATTTTGAGTAGGAATAGTTCCACATTCTTGATCCTAGGGGGAAAGCATCCAGTCTATCACCATTAAATATGTTGTTACTTGTATAATTTTTTTGGTAGATGTTCTTGATCAAGTTGAGTAAGGTCCCCTTATTCCTAATTTGCTGAAAATTTTTATCATGAATTGGTATTAGATTTTGTCAGTTTTTTTTAATGCATCAGTGGATATAAGCATGATTTTTCTTCTTTGGCTTGTTGATATGTAGCTTATATTGATTGAATTTTGAATCTTGAACCAGTTTTTTGTACATGGAATAAATCCCACTTGGTCATGGTGTATGAATCCTTTTATACATTGTTGGATTAAACTTGTAACATTTTCTGAAGGACATTTGTGTTTATGTCCATGAGAGATATTGGTCTGTAGCTTTCCTTTCTTGTAAGGTCTTTATCTGACTTTGGTATTGGTGTAATGCTGGTTCTCATAAAATGAGTTGTGAGTTAGGAAGTGGTCTCTCTATTTCTACTTTTTCTCCACAGTAGAGCAGTGGAGAACTGCTCTGACCCAGACCTTCCATGTGGGAGTAATCAGCTTCCTCATATGAGAAAGACTGTGTTACTCATACCTGAATGTAACCCATCAATATATTTTCAGTTATGTTTGACTATATGTGGTTAAAACTGTGTGGAAGATGATTAACTATTGATTCAATTTGTTTAGGCTATATTACCTATTTTTCCTTGTGTGAGTTTTGGTAGTTTGTGTTGTTCAAGGAATTGATCCATTTCACCTAAGTTATGGAATTTGTGGGTATAGAGTGTAGTGTTCCTTTCTTATCCTTCTCGTGTCCATGGGTGATGACACATCTTTCATTTCTAACACTGATAATCTGTGTCTTCTCTTTTTTTGACATGGTTAGCCAGACTACAGCTATTCAGGCTGTTTCTCTTTGCATGCATTATAGTAGCTTGTTTGTGTTTAGGACTTATGCTCTTTTATCTAAATTGTCAAATTTATGTACATAGAGTTCTTTGCAGTTTTTTCTTGTTATTCTTTTTGATGTCTACAGGGTCTGAGTGAATACCTTCCTGTTTCATTTCATATGCTAGTAATCTGTGACTTTTCCCTTTTTACTTTGTTCATCGTGCTAGCATTTATCAGTCTTCTTGACCATGTGAAAGAACCAGCTTTTATTTTTGTTTGTATCTATTGTTTTCCAGTTTTCAATTTTCTCACTTTCTGCTCTTAATTTTTATTAGTTATTTCCTTCTACTTGTTTTTGTCTAAAATACCTCTTCTTTCTTTAGTTGCCTAAGGTAGAATATGGGTTATGGATTTTATATCTTTCTTATTTTTAAATGTATATATTTAATGCTATAAATTTCTTTCTAAACACTGCATTCACTGTACTCACAAACTTTGCTAGGTTGTATTTTCATTTTCATTGAATTAAAATTTTTTTTAATGTTAGGATATGGATTTTTTAAAATATTAAAACTATAGTACAGCAATAAAAATTTCTTGTAGAAATACTTTTGGATTCTGAGAATACCCAAGGGTTTGCACTCTCACATTTGAGATACCCTAGTAATCACCAGTGACACTTTCTCGTGATCCATACAGCAATCTGCTTGACTAGTTGGAAGTTGGAAGTTGGACAACTATGTTTAGAAGGACATAGCACCGTGATTTCCATAGTGAGACCAGAGAAACAGGACCGTGTGCTGATACTTAGTCTCAGAAAAATTTACCATGCAAAAGGAAACCTTTGGACAAAATGTCAGTGAGGTGAAATCAGTCATTTTGTGCCAGAGAGCTTCCATATGAGGGCACACCATGAGAAATGATGCTAGTCAGACTTGGAACTCTTTCCAAGACAATTACCAGCTAGGTGATTTGGGCCCTTTCTAGTATAGTAGGAAAGCTGAGGAAGTAGAGTGCTGCTTCTTTCTGATAATGAATAATAAAGAATTAGTTGTCCCTCACTTTGCCACAGCCATGAAACTCTACTCTGATAACCATGTAAGGTTTTTTTTTTTGCGGTACGCGGGCCTCTCACTGTTGTGGCCTCTCCCGTTGCGGAGCACAGGCTCCGGACGCGCAGGCTCAGCGGCCATGGCTCAAGGGCCCAGCTGCTCCACGGCATGTGGGATCCTCTGGGACCGGGGCACGAACCCGTGTCCCCTGTATTGGCAGGTGGACTGTCAACCACTGCGCCACCAGGGAAGCCCCGTGTAAGGTTTTTCTTTGGGGCTGATCTGTTCACACCTTTCATCTGACTTTGTTTCTTCACATATGTTTTATATTTTATGGGTCTTTATTCTGTATTCTTATTGAGTTTAAAAATATTTATTCCATGTATTCATAAGCCTCTAAAAATAATTTTTTAACAAAGTAAGTAGGAAGGAAGGAAAACTTAGATGAAAGATAAAATATTTTTTTAAATGCCTTGCCAATCTCAGTTTCCTATTTGTAAAATGGGGAAAAATAACACCTGTCCCCCTACTCTGTTGTGAAGCTTAAGTGTGTTAACATGTAAAAGCTTAGCATAGTTTCTGGCACATAGTAACTGTTAAGGGATTGTTAATTCCTCTCTCTCTCAATCACTCTCTCTCTCTGTCTCTGTCTCTCTGTCTGACTTTCAATCAATCTCTCTCTCATGCTAGGTACAGCCTATGTGCAAGGATAATTAGTTTTAATTCATATTTTCCAAGTCCTCTAATCATCCTCACAATTTTCCCCATCCATATCCTATGTTCCCTCTGTACCCTAGTAAGAAATAGACTACATGTTGTAACATGAATAGACACATATTTATCTAGAACTTACCATATTTCTAATCCTGCGCAAGGGTCTCTGATACATACATGAAATAAATGACTTTCTCCTTCCTGAAACTACAATCTTGTTGGATTGACAAGACTATTACTAATAAAATAATTAGTGAGCAATATAAGTCAATATGTTATTAAGCCCTGAGTGGTTAAATAATGACCATAAATGCCATCAAAACTTCATGTGAAATTGCCCACAGTGTTCCTTTTCCTTTGGGGAGTTTAGAAATAGTCTGTTCAATAGATTTGTCAAGAGCATCTCATCAGTTGCTTTTTTATTGGAAGGGACAGAAAACTAGTGGAGACTAAAATATCCATGTAATTAATAAACACAAGATAGCTCAGGTCACTGACCCTGCAAATTATTTGTTTAATGCATAGACACATCAATTCCTCTGATTTTGTCTCCTTGGATGATTTTTGGAATGTGATCGCTATTGGAGTGGAAAGGAATCATTTTTGACTGAGTTCCAGAAAGAGATGTCCCTACCTTGTTCTGTGTATGTGTGTGCATGTGTGTGTGCACCCTTGCGTGTGCACACACACATATATATATCAATACATATACACATGTACAAAGGGGAAGTAAGATCCACTGCTTTGTGCTCAACGTAAATGCTTAACTGTTGATTGAATTTAAATGAATACCAATGTCATTCACCAAAAACCCCTTAAATCTTTTCCTTCATATCACAAGCTGTTAAACTAACACCTGGTACTTTCCTGAGGCAAAAAGAAGCCTGAGGAAAGCAGTCCTTGGGTAGAAACTCAGAATGGGGCTGACTGCACATGGGTGGAAAGCTTGCAATGACCTACATGGGAACGCCATGCTGGTGGTCTCCTTCCCAAGTGGACAAGCCTAACAGCCTCCTACTAGCTGCTTTAATGTTTCTCCAACTGAAGTTACTTGTGTACCACTTTTATGGTTTTTGCCATGTCCATGTACCACTTGTGTCATTATTCATTTGAAGTATCCTTTGATTTATGTCATAAAATACTTAAGACTTTTATTAGCAGCAGGAGTAGCAGTATTACAGGGCATTTTGTGCAAATGTAAAAGCAGATGTAAACGCAGTATCTCATGGCCTGCATTGAAGAACCTCATTTTTAAAAGATTTTCCCCCAAAATGTTTGGGTAAAAATAACCAAAATAAGATAAATAGAAGACGCACCTAAAGCTCGTTCATGTTCCACTAAGACACACATGTCACATTCTGGGAAGTGCGGACATACAGAATAAGGTCCACGTGAACAAATCACGCAAAGCCTCAGTGACCTGGCCCTGATTTCTCTCCAGATTCGTCTCTTTCTGAATCATGCTTCACATCCCATTGCTTAGCTTGCTTGAATAATTCACATTTCCCCAAGTCACCCTGTTTTAGAGGTGTGGCTCACAGCTATTCTTAGGTGCCAAGAAACCTTTCACTCCTTTGTTTGTTTACCTAGAAAATATCTTCACACCTTTCAGACCTAGAGCTGCATCTCCTCTCTGAACCCTAAGGTGAATTTATTTCTTTCTCTGTCTCCCCCTTTAACACTTCAATGACCTTCCTTGTTAGGGGAGCTCTCTTCCTCTCCCAGATTACAAGTGCTTTTTGATAACTTCTAGGCACTCAATGATTATAGAATGAGAAAGTGAAGGCCGAGTAAGTGATTGAGTGCGTGGGGTAATCTCTGTGGTACCCCTTAAATTTCTCCATACTTGCTCAAGCCTGAAATTATGCAAATGGAGATACAATTCCTTGCTTTAAGCATCTGTGTTTGCTGTTGAAGTTTAATACCCCTAGGATTGGAATCGTTCAGTCATGTTAAAGTGTTTGCAGATTCATGTGAAGGTTCTGCATACCTCTCCAGAGAGTAGGTTTTCAGAGGAGGGGATTAGGAGAGAAGTAGGAATATGAACACTGAGGGGAAGACGGCACCAAAAAGACATGAAAAATTGTGGAAAGAGGCTGTCTATTCTGAGAGTTTAACTGTAGACCACCACATTGGTAGTTTCAATTAGAGCAGGCTAGAGCAATACAGAGAAGCTTAGGTCATGGGGAAGGTGTTACCTCCACTCCTACCCTACAAGCTCAATCCTGACTCCAGGGTAGAAGTGGCTATGGTGATAGAGGAAATTCCATGGGAAGAACACACGGTCTGGGCTAATAGGAAGCAGAGTGATACTTATCCTAAGGAGACACAGTTCCTGATATTCTGAGCAATAACCAAAACTGTATTCATTGAAGTTGATCTGAGAGGCAAAGGTGAGGTCCCATGGGATTGCAAAGCTGTTCATTGTTTTTTAGATATGCATAGTTACAAGCTTCTGTGTAGGAGGAAGTGAATAGGAAAGAAAGGAAAATATTCTATTGGAAAATTTAAAAATAATTTCATAATATCACAGCTGAAGATTGTACAGGTCCATGAAATTGAAATAACATTATAGCAAATAGCCTGTGTACCCCTTCAGCATGCTTTTTTTTTCGTCTCAGGCAGAAGGAAGTAATTTTGGTCTTCAGCTGAGAGTTGGAAGGTGTAACACTTCCAATTTAGAACAAACTCTTAGGTCTAATTGCCACGTGTTTTTTTAATAGTCATTTAATTTTGGTAAAATAGCTTTGTAGAACTATCTTTCTTTTTCTTTTCTTGTTTCTTTTAAACCATTAATTTTCGCAAATGAAATAAGATCTTGGTATGTCAATAGGACATGTTTACAACATATAACATCTGAATTGTTTCTATAGTGCAAAAGAAAGAAAGCAAATAGAGAGCCAGGCACGGAATCCTCCAAAATTCAAAAGGACTACGACTCTTTTATTTCTATAGGTAAATTTGCTTCTTTTCTACAAGACTTAAAGTATTTCCTTCTGTAGTCTTAAGGAGGTTGTGAAATACCTGATGGAGAGGCATATGAAGAAGGATTTGCTCTCACTTAGAAGACCGTGTGAGCCTGTGATAGATATTCCTGGCTGTTATATGCTATATATATATATATATATATATATAAATATGTATAGGAAGTACTGGCATCATTAGTGAACAGAGTATGGATCTAGATTTTAAGCAAGGGAGTCAAACCATTGTAAGACTGTTATATGTTGGATGAAGGATTTATGTAAATAGTGTGGGATTTTTTAGAATCTGAAAATTGGAGGATTTGAAAACTACCTTCCTTACAGATAGACAAAAAAAAAAAAGCTCTTTGGCTTTAGAATTCAAAGCCATTTTTTTTTACCTCTGTGGGTTTATAAAATAAAACATCTGTTAAGCTAAATATATATATTTTTTTTTCTTCCCTTTTTCTCTCTCAAGAATTCTATACAGAGGGAAAAGAATTGTAGAATATGTTTCTATATATAATACATTTATATTTGAATGACCTGAAACTAAAAAGGCACTACATTGTAGAAACACATGTCTAAATTAATGAAAGGCCTTGGAAATAGAAGTTTGGTTACCATCACTGCAAGGGGGCCAGCTGTCATAATTCTGGCTCAGTTGGGTCTTTAACTTGGGGGGTCCTATTCATTATCTTTGGAATGCCACATAATAAGTGATTCTCTGAGGATACCATCTAATAAAAATACCATCCAGACATGTTCTGTTATTTCTACCTCTTCCTTCCTCACCAATTCAGGTCTCTAATTATTACCAGAAATGAAATTCAAGAGAGTTCTTGATGCTGGTAGCATCACTTTTTCCTGTTTGCCATCACAAACTAAATAATGGAAGACTAGCTTATATTTTTTAAGAAAGATTATATTATGTTTTTATATTCTAGGGTGAACACAGAGTAAATACCCTCTAAAAGTTTCCCATTTCTAATATTGTAGCTTGTATCATGAATTTTAACACGGAAGTCATACAGTTATTCAGAGAATGCAACGCCTGTTTCAACTGTCAGTTTCAGAAAAGCATACTGTGCTCTAAAATGTCTAGGCATTATCTTAGAGCGATACATTGTTTGGACAATATTTTACAGTATCTGGCTTCTTTTTATTGGCAAATCCCTTGTCATTATCATTTCACACCAAGAGCCCATATCCTGCTACAAAACACAGTAAGTAGTAGCGTATGTAAAAACAATTTGTGTTGTGGAATTTATATTCTAAAATTCCTTCCCTTTCAGATATGTGAAATCTGAGCTCCTGTGGTTCTGACGAGCTTGATATTGTGACAGATTATTTGTGCATGTGTGTGTGTGTGTGCTGGGGAGTGGGTGGCAGGAAGGCAGTGGAATAGTTTGGAATGGAAGGATCCTCATGACACGTGGGCTGATGGAAGTGAAGCATTAAATTCCCAGGCATCCTGAGACACCTTCCCTCTGCATTCAGACTCCTAGCGATTACTATAATTTTTCAGAGGAGAAAATTTTTTCAATTTCCAGCACAGCCAGCATGATACAAAAGCCCAGTGGAACTATAGCAGGTAGAACAGGAAGAGGGAGTCTAGTCAGAAACCCTTCATCATATCTTGTGTTTTGTTATATGCTACGTGGCATGAACATAATACTTGTTTTATTAAATTCTAAGCATGTTTCCCATTCAGGGAGATGTGCAGCCAAGCAGACTTTTTAAATAGCTGAAATATAAAAATATAAAAAGATTTAGTGTATCTATCCAGGCCAGATATGTGGAGCTATGGCTTATATATGTGTGTGCTTCAAGATGAACAGGGTTCCCACAAAGTAAAATGCTTCCAGAAGGTTTTCATTTCAGCAGCCCTGTAAGCAAACATCTACTACCCCATCCTTCTCTGCTAAACTGTAGCTTCAAATTCCAAGCACCTGAGAAATGCCCAGGAGTTCAGCTGGAACAGTTATGGCCCAGAACTCCTCCAGCAACCCCAGAGGCCATACTCTCTGGCCAGAGAAACCCCAATCCTGGAAGAATCCAACTCTGCCCCTCCACCTCTGTGCCCACCCAGTCCAGCACAGATAGGAAAAACACAAAACTGGGGGGCATTTGTGCCATTTTTAAATCCATGGTCACCCACCTTAATGGGGCTTTTAACACTTCATAGAAATTCTAATGAGATTTTTTTTTTTTTTTAGCTTTCTTCCCCACTCTCTGGAATGGCAATTTAAAACATTTTCTGCTCAACTCACATCTGCAATTTGCTTTCTTCTTGTTCCTAGCAGATGTCTTATTTCACAGAAAATTAAAATAGAAACCATGAAAGCGAACCACTTCAACTTCCTGCCATCATATCTACAAATCTACCTCCATTTGCCCCTTTTCCTTTTCCTCTCCCCTCCTGGCACAGAGTAGAAAGCATCCCTTCTCCAGGTTACCTCTCCTCTGGACTGAGCCCCCAAGGCCATAGTCCTTCTCAGAAAACAAAGCTGGGCCCCACCCATCTGACCTCTTTCCTGGATCACAGCAGAGGCTTCCTCCATGGCACTCTGCTCTCCTCTTGCCCCTCTGCTCCATCCAGATTGCAACCACAGTGAACATGTAACACATAACTGAGGTCATGTCACTGTCCTGTGCTAAACCTTCTCTTATGGCCTGAACTGTGTCCAACCCTGACGAAATTCATATGTTGAAGACTTAAAGCCTAGTACCTCAGAATGTGACTGCATTTGGAGACAGTTTTTGAACAAGTACCTAAAATGGGGTCATTAGGGTGGCCCCCAATCCAATAGAACTTTTGTCCTTATATGAAGAGCAGAGTAGGACAGACTCACATAGAGAAAAGATCACATGAAGACAGCCAACTACAAGCCAAGGAAGGAGGCCTCAGCATCCCTGCTAATTTTTTTTTTTTTTTTTTTTTTTTTGTGGTACGCGGGCCTCTCACTGCTGTGGCCTCTCCCGCTGCGGAGCACAGGCTCCGGACGCGCAGGCTCAGTGGCCATGGCTCACGGGCCCAGCCGCTCTGCGGCATGTGGGATCTTCCCGGACCGGGGCACGAACCCGCGTCCCCTGCATCGTCAGGCGGACTCTCAACCACTGCGCCACCGGGGAAGACCCCTGCTAATATTTTGATCTTGGACTTCTAACCTCCAGAAGTGGAAGAAAATAAATTTCTTGGTTAAGCCACCCAGTCTCTATAGTACTTCCTTATGGCAGCCCTAGCAAACTCATATACCTCTCAGTGACTCTCAGTCATCTCTAGGGTAAGGTCTATATGCTCGGATGGGGTTTCTAAGGCCCAGGATGATCTGGCTCATGCTTGCCTCTTCCACTTCATCCTTGGCCACTCTCTGCCCCTCTCTCCACTCCAGCAGTCACACTAGCTTTTGAGCAGTTCATTGAAAATGCTATTATCCTCCTTACTCTGAAACTTTTAGATGTACTGTTCTTTTCACTTGGGACATTCCTACATGCTCATGCTACTCATTCACCTAGTCAGCACCCTCGTCTTTCAAGTCTCAATTTAAATATCATTCCTTCGAGAAACCATCCTTGTTCCCTAAGACTAGGTTTGGTTCCTCTGTGGTAATCTTCCATAGCATTTTGTACATCTACTGTATAGCCCATATCACTCCCAATTGTTTGGTCAATATATGTCTTCTGCCTTACTCACTGCTCTGTCTGCAGCGTGTGTGCCTATATCTGTTATATATTTGTACTCTATGTGTTTGAATGAAGCATCAGAATGAACAGGCTAAAAACAGACAGGATCATAACTTCTGGAAGGAAAAATAGACAATTATAGTACTGCTTTGGACATGGTGTTAGTAAGATTTCCATTTATTAGCAAAATCCAATGAGGTAGTTATTTGTTACTGAAGTTGAAGTAGTGATGTAATTGCCTATAGAAAAATTGTACTACTAATTCAGTTCAGCTTATCAGAGGCAAAGGTTATTTTTTATTTTCTCAAATTTGTCAAATGTTCCGAATTTGTTGGACTAGACATACACTAGGTCTAATTTATTTTGGGATACAGTTGAAACAGTTCTGGGAAGGACCAGATTTTATTTTTTCACCTGGAATTTCTTATTTTTAAAGAAAGAGTGAAGATGTGTACAAAATTGGGGCACCATCATAGGGCACATAGTAATGCATGTTACTACCACTGGAAATTGGGTTTTCTGCAGCTCTTCATCTCTGGTTTATAGTAAAGGGTGGAAACCTTTTAAAGGAAGCGCCTTGAGGTTCAGAGCTTACTAATCACGTGGGAGTCACTAGCTTGCAGATGTGGAGAAAATGTTGTCAGGGACCACTTTTTTGCAGAGTGGCACACAGACGATGGAAGAAGGAACTTATGGTTTGTGTACCTGGCTCTTGTGGTCAAGAGGAGGGTAAACATGACAGCTACGCCATGCCAAGAGAAGCCTTCTATGGCACTTGTGCGGTAAGTACAATGGTGCCATCTATTTGTGACTGATATTTTTGAAGGGGTTGACTGTCTCTGAGTGGGCTGGGGACAAAAAGAGTAATGTAGCTGGCCATCATTCGCACATTTATTTACATGTCAGGGCTTTTGTTCAGATTGTGACTGAAGCCTATTTGTAGATTCAGGCATAATGAAGTAAACCTCATTGAGATTCACTTCAGGACATACCCAAACAAACAAGATCTTCATTCTGAGCCCATCCAAATGTCTGTAATTTGGTAAATTACTCATTCTATTTGAATGCATTAGTCATCATTTATGAATATCAGTGAAATTGAATGGACTTCCCTCAAAGCACTATAGAACATTTTCATCATGCTACAAATGCCTTTTTTTTTTAAGACATATTTTTCTGCTGCATTTAAAATTTCTGATCCATGAGCCAGATAGGCATCCCAGGAAATAAAAAATCATCTCCAAGGAGCTAATGGGTATTTATGAAATTTTTTTTTTAGACTTGAGCAGATTAAGGTCACATCACATATGTTAAATGTATAAACCTTCATAATCTTCAGATTTAGTCAATACTTACTAAGCACTTTGGAAATGTTAGTAACCTTCAGCATAAACAGCTGTCAATAAGAAATAAAATAGGAAGAACCTTATGGAACACAATATCTCAATAGCTCACCTTCTCAAAAAATATTTTTAAAACATTCAGAGTAATGAAAGCTTTTTATTAAGTATATTGACTCATAGCAAATAATAAAAATTAAAAAGGCCTTAAAAAGAAGTAAGACACAGAAGACTTTTCTGATGCCTTGACATTTCATGTTCTCTGTTTTTTTTTTTTTTCCTTTTTTTGCGGTACGCGGGCCTCTCACTGTTGTGGCCTCTCCCGTTGCGGAGCACAGGCTCCAGACGCGCAGGCTCAGCAGCCATGGCTCACAGGCCCAGCCGCTCCGCGGCATGTGGGATCTTCCCGGACCGGGGCATGAACCTGTGTCCCCTGCATTGGCAGGTGGACTCTCAACCACTGCGCCACCAGGGAAGCCCTCATGTTCTCTTTAAAGTCAAAACGTTTTAGCAAGACAACAAAGAGAGAAATCTGACATTTTGCCATTCATCAAGTATTTGCAGTAAAGTTATGTCAATTAAAATTTTCTATTCCAACACATTTTACTTGCTGTGTGCCAGCTGTAAGTCTTTATAATGTATTGCAAACGCATGATAAAGACAGGAGATAAGATAAAGGCTTACCATTGAATTTCTGAGTGTATTTATGTAATTGTATAAATTCTGATTTATCTGGGCCAAAGAAATATCCTGAGTTCTCTTTTACATTTATTTAAAGAGCAGTGAGGACAATGGTGTCTATAAATCATTATTGCTTAAACGACTAGAATTCTTACTAATTTAGCAAGGAAAGGTTCTTCTCAGGAAAGCATCTTTTTAACTCTTCCCCCGGAAAAGTTTCATAAGTTGAGAGCTGAATTTTTAAATGAAATGTTAACAAGTTGTCACAGGTCTACTAATCTAATGACGGAGTCTTGTCCTTATTCTGTCTCTCAGAACTTTCCCAATGCTCTGCATAGGCAACTCTAGTTTTTCTAAAGGGAAAACTGGCTATTCTTCTAGAATCTCTGTGCAAAATTTCTTCTTTAATTGACCCATTGTGTCGCAGCTACACATATGCTGTCCACTTTCTCTATACATTCCTTGTATTTTAAATCCTAGAGGGTTTTCTTTCATTATAGGAAACATGTCTCCCTTTTAATAATTCATACTTGAGGATGACTTGATTCATGATTATATGTATAGTTTGCATTTTTACTTAAGCATATATGTGTGTATAGCAAGTATTTATTAGTGTATCATACTTCATCTTGAACTTGAAAGACTAGATAATTCTTGGAGGGGATATTAAACTTTCTCATGCAAGCATTCTTAGACTCAAATGCCTTCAGGTTTCCAGAAAGGAAGGGAGATGAATAAAATGGTTGTGGGCACAGTGACTGAAGAGCACTTTGTCTTAAGGTACCAGCATCTACTCAGCTGTAGTCAATTGCTGCTATGCAATAACAGTCCCAATGCTGTTCAATCATCCAGGTTTACAAGAGTAGTCAGGAACCTGGATTTTCATTTGAAAGCTCCAAATATGCAAATTCTAGTAGCTAATTCTAAGTCGAACCCTGTGCAAACCAAGCAAATAAGTTTGTGGGTGCCTAGTATGCCATTTCTTCTATAAAACAGGGGGCATATCATATCTAGAAACAAAATACTCTATGTAAGACTTACCAGCTTCATTTAACAGCAACATAAAACGTCTAAAAAAGAAATGTAAATGTAAAATGCACACCCAGATAACATGTTTGGGAGAAGTACCTTGTGTAAAAGAAGGACTTCTCCCTACCCCTGCCACTGAAGAATCTGCTGGTTCCAGGGACTGGTTCCATTCAGCACCACCCGCTTCCTCACCCTGACTCCCACCAATACAGGTGCAGGGATTTTCTGTTTCCTCAATGCTCACCTCCTTGTTTGCTGTCCAGGGAAATGTGCTTTTTGGTTTTGGATGTTCTGGAATGTTAGGGGAATCAAAGAGGTGATTCAAGGACATTTCCAGATTATGGACAACATCATTCATGCTGAGCACATACTGAGGGAAGTGATGGCAGAGAGGAGGGCTCTCTGCCAGACAACAGCAGGAAATTGGAAAGAATGGTCTCAGCCCTGTTGGCCTCAATGCACAGGGGCCAAGTATGGGTTGGACAGTTTACATATGACCACTCAGCTCCTAGGCAGCCCCAGAGCACCGGTGACCATGGACACTGAGTAGTCTACTGATGCAGGTTTAGCTCCCACACTGCTGAAAAGCTGAGAGTAAGGCCCTTTGCAGAAATACTCTTCATCTCCACATCCCTTTCCTCCTTCAGACCTCTCCCTCCACACCACCTCTCAATATCTCTGTTCTCAACATACCCCTTTCTGGTAGGAAGAAACTTCATTCTCTCACACCAGATGTTTCTACCCCAAATTTCCCCATGACCTAAGTCTTTTCCATATCCCTAAGGCCTTAGGATTTTACAAATAAACTGCATATGATTCTCCTTTTCTCAACTCTTTACTCTGTCACATTCATCTCTGAGACAATGAACACATTGAATAGGCTGTTTGAATGGAGAGGAGGAAAAAGTCTAAACATCAAGATAAAAAAATTATCCTTCCACATAAATATGTTTAAAGTAGAATAATTTTGTTTTTATATTTATTCTTATTTATATTACTTTATAATCTGGCATAGCAATCTTTTTGGCCTATGAAAGAAAATCACATATTCAAAATAAAAATTTACTTGAATGGATGAACTTGCTCTGTACTTCTTCCTCTTAGCCCCTTTACATGATGTGGAGGCTGTAGACTGTCTTGAGTTGTGTGCCCTTCCTTCTGCTTCTAAGGTAGAAGCACAGGACAAATACACTTGAAAATATGGTTAGGGTTAGGGTTAGGAAGCATGTTGAAGCATCATCTCCTGGTAAGAGTATTACAAGGTATCAGGTGCTTTTAAACCAATGATGAATGAAGTCCGGGTGATGTTAATACCATATCAGGACTGAGCACCTAATAGAGAAGAAGCCACATTTTTGTTTTCCAAAAGGGGAAATGTTTAAACCTATTACTTTTCTGACAGATGACTAGAAATCTCCCTCCATGATGAAGAAGAAACAAACATAGGTCTATTTGACTCCATTATTTATAAATTCTTGTTAGTTTCAAAAATAAAATAAAATAAAGAATTCAATAAAATTCTCACCTCAGTTACTGTGTCATCAAAGTCATCACACACTTTCTTTCACCTGCCATAGAAACCCTCTTAGGTGTTATTGCCTTAATGCACAGGGAGTTTTAAAAAATGAATAAAGACTTGGGGAAAGTGTCTGCTGATGCCTTCAGGAAACTTTGACATGATGGTGGAGAAAATAAAAGAACTTTGTTTTAAGTACTCGTATCTTTGGTTATTCTCACCTCTTTCAGAACCCCTGTTAACATCCAAAATTATTATGACCTCTTTAGTTTCCACATTTCTCATCTTAAAATATTGCTTGTTTCACATGATAATAAATTATTTGTATATTTGATAGATATTGAGAGCTTTCACATGCTACACTGCATTAAATTATGATTACCTATTAATCTCTTCAAACTGATGAGCATGTGTTATGACATAATATATGCTAGGTTTTTCAACGTAATAAACAGATGAATAAGAGAGGTCACAGTAAAGTGGGGAAGCAGGATGTGTAAATGTGGTTGTAGTAGGCTGTTATACGTAATAGATGTAAGCAGGTTGCTCTGACAGATCATAAGAAAGAGCTAGATAAGGCTGCCCAGGTGAAATGACCCTTCTGTTCAGCCTTCACAAGTAGGTGGTCATTAGCCAGAGCAAGTGGAGGTGAGGACCAACACATGCTGAATTAGAAGAGCTATGTACTTACAAGAATATCACTATAACAAGAACATAATATGCAATGTGGAGAATACTGCATTCAAGGGTTTACAGGGTGACCAAGTATGAAAGACCTGATAGTTTATGGTAAGGCATACTGCAGTGTGGCACCTTAGGGAGAGTTTAACCAGTGGGATACTTGTTCTGATTATCATAGTGGAAACACTCTGGCTGCAGTTTAGAGATTGCATTGGAAACAGGCAAGAGTGCAAATGGGGAGGCCAACTATGAGGGTTTGTTGTAATCCAGGAAGAGGCCTGAACAAGGCAGTGGCAACAGAGATGGAGGAGACGGGGCAAATTCAAGGACTATTTAAGAGATGTAAATGGTAGATATGACTCAGTGAATTTTGGATGTGAAGAATAAGGAAAGAGAGTCTAGGTTTCTGGCTTTGACAACTGGATGTAGAGTGGTGCCAAAAACCAACACAGGAAATTCAGGAAAAGGATGAGATTTTACATGGAAAATGGTAAATTTATTTTTGGACACATCGAGTACAGTTATCTGTGGTTTATCCAAGATCAGACATATATTGAGTGTTGAGGGCTTGGTTCAGATGTGAGTGAAAGAGGAAGATCTGAGATTTACCAGGTCTTAGTTGAAGCTATGAAAGTGGATGAGATAAACCAGAAAAATATATAAAAGATGAGGTAAAACTTACAGATCTGGGAAACATTAACATTTAAGGAGCAGGCAGAGGAAGTGGTGACTGCAGGTAAAAGTTAGATGTAAATCCAGAAGATTAGCACTCTAAAAACCAAGAGGTAAGGTGATTTCAGAAATAAGTGGGGGAAGTTGGTCACTGGCATCAGATTCACAGAGGGATTAGCAATAGAAGAATCAAAGAGAGTTACTGAGATTTAACATCCTGGTGGTCATTGGTACCCTAGGGTAGCTCTTTCTTTCAACATGTAGTAGAGAGAGTAGCCAGACTTTAGGACTTTGAGGACTGATTGGATTGTGAGGGTTGCTGAGTATGGTTATGCAGGGAGCGGCTTGCTTGAGAACTCCCATCAAGTAGGCAAGTGTGGGCTAAACATACCCACTTGGTCTATTTAGTGGGTCATATGCCCAGTTACAAGGTGGTATACATCCTAAGGAATTGGCAACTTTTTCTAATTTTTTCAAAGGTATTGATGGTTAACTGAAGCCTGAGGGAGGATTTCCCAGTAATACTAAGTATGAAGAGGAAAATGAGGGTAACAGCTAGAGGAATGTAAGATTTGTTTGAGTTTTAAAGATCAACTAGACTTGGCCATACTTAAAGGCTAGAGGCTAAGACATAATAGAAACATAGAGTTTAGAGACAAGTGAAAAGAAAAGAAAAACAAAACAAAACAATAAATAGAAGGACCTGAAGAAAATGGGATGTAGAGACAGTTAAAAAAAACAGATTAGGGCTTCCCTGTTGGCGCAGTGGTTGAGAGTCCGCCTGCCGATGCAGGGGACACGGGTTCGTGCCCTGGTCCGGGAAGATCCCACATGCCGCGGAGCGGCTGGGCCCATGAGCCATGGCCGCTGAGCCTGTGCGTCCGGAGCCTGTGCTCTGCAACGGGAGAGACCACAACAGTGAGAGGCCCGCGTACCGCAAAAACAAAACAAAACAAAACAGATTAGACTTGGGTAGAAGGAGAGATTCCTCTTTTACTGATATGGAGAAAAGGAGATAAGAATGAGAGAAGATGCAGAGGAGCTTATGTGTGAAGAAAAATGTGAAAAATCCTGAAACCAGGTAGAAATAAAACAACAAACAGTAACCAAAAGAAAGAAATAGAAGTACTGAAAATGATAAATTAGCTAATTGAGAAACGGTCAATAGACGTTGTGTCCAAATTGAACACAAAATGAGACTAGGTAGATAACCTAGCAGCTTGTCCAGAATGTAGCTAAGGAGAAAAAAGAGATAAATTAAAAAAAGAAAAGAGAAGCTAAGACACATTAAAGGTAGAGTGAACAGGTTCGCAGATGTTTAAAAGAAATTCCAGAAGAAGTTAATAAAAGGAATGGCCTATAAAAAATATTAAAATAGATAACATATGAAAATTTTCTCAAATTGAAGAAGAATATGAGCTTAAATTAAAAGGGTCACACTAACTGCCAAACAGTTGAAATAAAAAACAAATCATGATTGTGGTAGATCAGGGATAAAGAAGAAATTTTCAAAGCTACAACAAAGAAGACATTTTAGCTATTGTGGTAGGTGGTATTATTGGTTTACAAATCTTTCCTCCCTACCCTTACCTGGATGGGTGGTATATACCTCCCTGACCCCTGGATTTTGGCCAGTGGAATATGGGTGGAACTAACAATGTATAAATTCCAAGTAACATTACCCAGAGAGAAGGAATAGGGTATAGTCTGAAGTTATTCACAGTTACAGTAAGTTTAGAAACTATTGTTCAATGTAATTGATTATAAAAATAATTTTTCTTTTAAAAATATGTAATTCCAAATAATAAGAAAGGAAAAATGTTTATTTGTATGTGCCTGTATAAGAATGTGATTAGCATATAAGATTGTATACACACACAAACATATCTATGTACAGGTGGCTGGTCCACCATATCCTCAGGTTCTGCATCCTTGGATTCAACCAGCCTCAGGTCAAAAATATTCACCCCCTCCAAAAAAAAATTCAGAGATTCCCAAAAAGCAAAACTTGAATTTGCCATGCACTGGCAACTCTTTACATAGCATTTATATTTTATTTACAACTATTTACATGGTATTTACATTGTATTAGGTATTATAAGTAATCTAGAGATGATTTAAATTGTACGGGAGGATGTTAGGTTATATGAAAACACTATGCCATTTTATATAAGGGACTTGGGCATCTGAGAAGTTTGGCATCCGAGGGGGTCCTGGAACTAATCCTCTGCAGAGACAAAGAAATGACTGTGGATGTATGTGTTATCTATATATACACACATAAATTATATACATTTATAATTTATTTACTTGTATGTAATTTGTAGCTTCTAAGTCATCAGAGCATAAAAAAAGATGAGGGGGATGACTAAAAGCATATAAATGGGAAAAGACAGTAGAAATAAATCTAAATGTATCAATAATTTCAATAAATATAAATGGACTATACCTGCTACTAAAGAAAAATCTATTGAAATATCTAAAAAAAAATAAACAAAAAGGTTGTCACATATTATTCCCAAGAGATACACCTAAGCCAAATGATTCAGAATTGCTGAAAATAAAGAGATGTAAAAAGATATAGCATAAAATTCTAACCAAAGTTAAGTGAATAGAACAGTATTAATATCAAGACAAAAGAAAATTTAGGAAAAAAGGACTAATAGTCATAGCTAGGTATAGTAGATACTTATGAATAAACTTCTAGCAAAACAGAGAAATCATTTACTTTATGCATATTACAATATGACTTCAAATTATCTAATGTAAAATGGATAAAATTTCAAGGGGAAATTGACAATCAATAATTATAGTATGGATTTTAACACATGCTTTAGAAACCAATAGATTTAACTGACAAAAATTTAGTAAGTCATAGAAGATTTGAACAATAAAATTAGTAAATGAAATATATATTGTGATATTATATGTATTACTTTTTCAAGCTAAAATGGACTTAAAAAATGACCCTTTATAAGGCCACAAACTCAAAAAATTCCAAAGAGCACATAACATACAGACTACTTTCTCTGACCACAATTGAATTGAGTCAGAAATTAACATACAAAATGGGCAATTTCCTTACTCAGTGTTTCTAAAAAAGAAGAAAATAAAATTAACTAATTTGTGGATTAAAATATTTCACTGGAAATTGGAAAATACTAAGAACTAAAGGAAATTTAAAATATTCTATAAAATATGAGATACACATGTGGACCATAGATTTTATTTGTGCCCTGACTTCACATCTTAGAAAAAGATTATAACTTTAAATTACATTCATTAAAAAATTAAGAAAATTGGAAAATAACTTATTTAAACATTCAAGAACTAAAATCAACTCAAGAATTAGAACACAGAAAATAATAAAAGCAAAAGTATAAATTATTGACATAGAAACCATAACCAACAATAATAGAACCAATAGAAATGTTTAAAGAAAATAATCCTATCTTTTGAAAAGATGAACAAAATAGAAAAAGCTATAGTAAGATTAACATAAAAAAATTAAAGATACAACTGTAGAGTGGATATTTTAAGACATTATAAGATACATTTTTAAAATCAAGACAATTGCACCAATAAATTAGCAAACTAATATTAAATACTTTTCTAAAAAATATAAAGAAATAAAATTGAATAAAGAAAAATTACATTAGTCAAAATTATTTATTCTAAAATAAACTAGTTTTAAATTGTTTTAGAAATGTTTTCTCAAACTTATAAGGAACAGACAATCCACATATTATAAATTTGCTTCCAAGAAAGAAAAAGAGAAAATGCTATCAAATTAATTTTATGTAGCTGTAACATGCACCCTAGAGTAGGACAGCATAAAAGAAAAGCCAGTTCAGTCTTCTTAGTGAACATACATGCAGAACTACCTAATAACCGATAGTGCACAATTCAAATGTTTGCAAGACAGCAGGTGGATAAGATAAATGTTCGAAGCAGGTTGGGTGGGGATAAGAAAGATAGTGTAAGGACCATGGCAAATAGAAGAGCACACATAAACGTGTCCTTGTGAACTTGTGAGAATACACTTAGTTTTGTCAGATTGGCCAATTTTTTAAAGAAGAATCCTAAATCTGTATTTCTAAGTATAATCTTCTGATTTTTAAATGTTGACAACCTATTCAATTTTTGTGAGCCAACTGCACATGCCCATAGGCGGGATTTGGTTGGAGGACCAGAAACAGCTCTGGTTGACTGTTTCCAACTTTGCTATGAGGGCGGACAGCGAGGCTTGGGGAAAGAGTAGGTCCATTCATTCCTTCTGACCTCTCAGTGCTCAGATGACCACCAGAGCCTCCAGCTGTGCCCAGAGCCCAGTTTCTGACTGGGATCCAGGGATGCTACGATTGGGTCAGCACTGGTGATTGGCCTACTTGCCACTCAGACGTTTGGTTACCTTGTGTGACCCAATAACTTTTCTTCATACTTTGCCATTTCTGCTCAAATATGCCTATCAATTTTTAAGTCCAATCCTAAATAGTCTTACCAACATCTTAGAGAGTCTTTTCCTTGCTTCGTTTTCTTTAAAGGTCTGATAGGAGTGAGGTTGTTCTTTTCCTTCGGAGTAGATGTGGTCTGTCACTGATACTGTGAAGTTATTTTATGAGCTTTAAAGTAAAAACTAATGTCTGCAAACATCTTCCCTCAAATAAAGATGATCATTCCAAGAGACTACATAGCCAAAACATTCCTTGCAAATTGAGTTCATCAGAAATATCTGGCCTTACTCAATGCTGTGATGTTGATGCTGTAGTCAACAAAACATGTGGAACTGATAATCTTTTTTGTGTTCAGTGATTGTTGACCTATTATTGGTCTGTTGCTACATGACCCAGTGTTGTAGTTTTATTTAAAAGGTTTTGATGAATTATTCTTTTTGTTTTTGTTATTTCTAGTAAGTTGCAATGTTGACACATAAGATTTCATGCCACATTTGGAGTTGTACCAATAACACAATATGAAAATCACAATCAAACAACTCAAAAATATTCTGTAATAATGCAGGGGGCTGAAAAGAACTGGCCTGTAGCTTGCCAAGAAACAGCAGCTTTTTATACAGCAGGAAATCAGGTTACTTTTAAGGCAATCCTCTTGTTACAAATTTTCTTAGTCAGTTTATATCTGTACACAGAGAGGAAAGGGGAAAACTGAGGCATGTAGCTTAATATTTTTAGCTTTAAACTTGTTTTTGGCTGGTAATATTAAGACAATTGATGCCAGGGTGATAGTCAAAGGCCTCAGTTTTCTAGTTTGTTCTCTCATTTCTGCATTTTAGTTTGACCATTGTAATACACTCTGTATCAGGAAATAGGATGGAAAGTACAGTCCTTATTCTAGGCATATTGTGGGAAGTCTAGGGGATTCTTAAAGTGGGTACATGCACTTTTTTTTAAACTATAAAAAGGAAGGACTTTAAAAAAATTATGATTATCTGTCCAATACTTCCTGTCAGGTTTGATACTGCCTTGATTATTCTACCTGCCGAATAAGACCTATAAGAACTATGAACACTAATGTGTAGAAATTAACTTGAGCAAGTATATTTTCTATTTTATTTAGCATTCACAACCAAAGCAGGGCTATTTTTGATGACTACAATCAACTGCCTTCATGCCCAAGTCTAAGCTTCCTAAATCAGCAAGTGCCAGAAATTACACTTTGAACCTCCAAATAGTGTGAGTTGAACAGAAGTGTATTTTTGGATACCAAATGTGCTCTCATATCCTTCCAACTCTGAAAAATCAAACAAGCAGGAATTTCATTATCTGGGCGTTCAGCCTTTATCCCTCACAACTGGCCCTGTCTTCCTGTGACCCTGTTCCCCTGCATCAGACAGAGCCATAACTGTATCTCAGTGTTCATTTCCATCCTACCACGACCCCTCCCTCCACCTCCTCCCTCGCCCTCTCCCCTTCCAGCAGGGAAATGCTTCAACAGAAGGGAGAGAAAACTCAAAGAATCCCCCTTTACCAACTAGAACTAAGATGAATTGTGTCAGAGTTCAGAGCCCCGTTGTTGCTTTGGCATGAAATCACTGCCCTTGGTTTCTGCCAAGACGGGTGTCAGCTGGTGAATTATAACACTGGCAGACAAGACTGAGATAAGCAAAAAATACAATGACAGCTGCTACACAGAACTATTCTTTCTGGCCTAGTGAATACAAAAATACATTGTGTAAATAAAGACAGACAGCTTCATTATGCAATTGTCTGCTACTGTGTCACTGCTGAAGAACAAGTATTGATTCTGGAAAATATATCCAGACTCTTCAAGCTAGTATGGTCTTGCTCTTGGCATGCAGGGGGCGTTAAGGAGAGTAATCATCTCATCTAACTTCTTAACTTTGGAGCTGAACCAATAATGTAAATTTAGTATAATGTCCCATTACTTTAGACATTTGAAATTTAACTTTTTTAAAAAGCCTCTTTTGCATTCAAGTCCTCAATTTTTTATATGAAAAAATATATATTTCATGTAAAATTCTAGGGCTTTGATTAGGTTTTTATGAATTATAAAGTAAGTGTGTGTATTAGTCTGCTCAGGTTGCCATAACAAAATACCATAAACCAGATACCAAATACCATAGAACAAAATACCATAAAATACTGTTGGCTTAGACAAGAGACGTTTCCCTGTGCTATACAATATATTGCATATTTATTTTATACACAGTAGTTTGTGTCTCTTAATCCCATACCCCTATCTTGCCACCCTCAATCCTCTCCCCATTTGTATCCACTAGTATTTTTCTATATCTAGTCTGTTTCTGTTTTGTTATATATATTCATTTGTTTTACTTTTTAGATTCCACATATAAGTGATAACATGCAGTATTTGTCTTTCTCTGCTTCACTTATTTCACTAAACATTGTATTCTCTAGGTCCATCCAAATTGTTGGAAATGGCAGGATTTCATTCTTTTTTATGACTGAGTAATATTCCATTATATATATATAATATATATATGATATATATATGTATACTAATTTTTTTTATTCATTCATCTATTGATGGATACTTAGGCTGCTTCCATGTATTGGCGATTGTAAATAATTATGCTGTTTATATTGGGGTGCATGTATCTTTTCAAATAAGTATTTTCATTTTCCTTTAATATACACCTATAAGTGGAATTGCTGGATCATATGGTACTTCTATTTTTAGTTTTTGAGGAACCTCCATACTGATTTCCATAGTGGCTGAACCAGTTTACATTCCCACCAACAGTTTACAAGGATTCCCTTTCCTCCGCATTCTCACCAACATTTGTTACTTGTAGATTTCTTGCTGTTAGCCATTCTGACAGGTTGTGAAGTGATATCTCATTGTGGTTTTGATTTGCATTTCTCTAATAATTAGTGATGGTGATGTGGAGCTTTTTTTCATGTGCTTCTTGGGCATCCATATATCTTCTTTGCAAAAATGTCTATTCAGGTCTTTTGCCCACTTTTTAACTGGGTTGTTTGTTTTTTTTAATATTGAGTTGTATGAGCTGTTTGTACATTTTGGATATTAATCTTTATTCATTATATCATTTGCAGTTGTTTTTCTCCAATTCAGTAGGTTGTTGTTCCATTTTGACAATGGTTTCCTTTGCTGTGCAAAAGCTTTTTAGTTTAATTAGGCCCCATTTGTTTATTATTACTTTTATTTACTTTGCCTCAGGAAACAGATCCAAAAAAACATTGCTACCATTTATGTCAGAGAGTGTTCTGCCTATTCTCTTTTCCAGGAGTTTTATGTATTCAGGTCTTACATTTAGGTCTTTAATCCATTTTGAGTTTATTTTTGTATATGGTGTGAGGAAATATTTTAATCTAATTTTTTTACATGTAGCTGTCCAGTTTTCCTGACACATTGTATCTTCTCACCTCATTTGTCATAGATTAATTGACCACAGTCATGTGGGTTTATTTCTGGACTCTCTGTTGTGTTCCCTTAATATATGTATGTATGTTTTTGTGCTAGTACCATGCTATTTTGATTACTGTAGCTTTGTAGTATAGTCTGAAGTAAGGAACATGATACCTCCAGCTTTGTTCTTTTTTCCCAAGATTGCTTTGGCAATTTGGCATCTTCTGTGGTTCCATATAAACTTTAGGATTATTTGTTTAGTTTTGTGAAAAATATCATGAGTATTTTGATAGGGATTACATTAAATCTGTAGATTGCTTTGGGTAGTATGGCAATATTAATTCTTCTAATCCAAGAACACAGGCTATCATTCCATTTCTTTGTATCACCTTCAATTTCCTTAATCAATATTTTATAGCTTTCAGAGTATAGGTCTTTCACCTCCTCTGTTAAGTTTATTCCTAGGTATTTAATTCTTTTTGATGTAATTTTAAACTGGATTTTTTTTGTTTTTACTTTTTCTTTCTGATACTTCAGTATTAATGTATAGAAAAGCAACAGATTTCTGTATATTAATCTTGTATCCTATAATTTTACCAAATTCATTTATTAGTTCTAATAGCTTTTTGGTGGAGACTTTTGGGTTTTCTATATATAGTATGTCATCTGCAAATAGTGACACTTTTACTTCTTCCGTTTGCATGATGTATCTTTCCATCCCCTCACTTTCAGTCTGTGTGTGACTTTATCTCTGAAGTGTCTTTTGTAAACAGCATATAGCTTGGTCTCGTTATTTTTGTCCAATCAACCAACCTATGACTTTTTGTTAGAGCATTTAATCCACTGATTTTTAATTATTGATAGGTATGTACTTACTGCCATTTCATTACTTGTTTTCCAGTTGTTTCTATAGTTCTTCTCTGTTCATTTTTTCTTCCCTTGTGATCTGATGATTTTCTTTAGTGGTATGCTTTGTTCCT
The DNA here is from genome assembly GCF_963455315.2 of Globicephala melas. Taxonomy (NCBI): domain Eukaryota; kingdom Metazoa; phylum Chordata; class Mammalia; order Artiodactyla; family Delphinidae; genus Globicephala; species Globicephala melas. The sequence goes on along the minus strand of NC_083327.1, from coordinate 42,758,841 downwards.
TTCTTTCTAGTTTTTATGCATCTATTGTAGGTTTTTGATGTCTGGTTACAATGCAGTTCATATATGTTGACCTAAAACTTTGTTTTAAACTGGTGGTCATTTAAGTTCAAACACATTCTAAAGATTTACTGTTTTTACTCCTCTCCACATTTTGTGCTTTTAATATCATATCTTATGTCTAATGTTAATCCCTTCCTTTTTATTGTAGTTATAATTACTTTTACAATTTTTTATCTTTTAATTTTCATTCTAGCTTACTTAAGTGGTTGATTCTCAGCACTTACTATATATTTGCATTTCCTAGTGGGATTTTTCCTTTCCTATAGATTCTTATTTATTGTTATAGCCTTTTCTTTTCCACTTAGAGAAGACCCTTTAACATTTCTTTTAGGGTTGCTTTAGTATTGCAGAACTCTTTTAGTTTTTGCTTGTCTGAGAGGTTCTCTATCTCTCCTTCAATTCTAAATGACAATATTGCTGGCTAGAGTACCCTAGGTTGTAGGTGTTACCTTTCAGTACTTTGAATATATCATGCCACTCTCTTCTGGCCTGCAAAGTTTCTGCAGAAAAATCAGCTGATAGCTTTATGAGGGTTGCCTTGTATATTACTCTTTTTCTTTTGCTGCCTTTAGAATTCTTTCCTTATCTTTCACTTTGCCATTTTAATTGTGATGTGTCTTGGTGTGGAACTGTTTGGGTTCACCTTGTTTGGGACCCTCTGTGTTTCTCATACCTAAATATCTGTTTCCTTCTTCAGGTTTGGGAAGTTTTTAGCCATAATTTTATCAAATATATTTTCAACCCCTTCTCTCTCTCTCTGTCTTCGCCTTCTGTGACCCCTATAATGCAAGTGTTGGTATGCATTATGCTTCATGGTATGCTTCATGTTATCCCAAAGATCTCTTAAACTGCTCTCATTTTAAAATTTATTTTTCATTTTGCTGTTCTGATTGGGTGATTTCCATTATTCTATCTTCCAGATCACTTACGCATTCCTTTGTATCAGTTAGTCTGCTATTCATTCCTTCTAGTGTGTTTTTCATTTCAGTTATTGTAGTCTTCATTCCTGACTGGTTCTTTTTTATGTTTTCTAGTTCCTTGTTTAAATTCTCACTGTGTTCATCTATCCTTTTTCCTAATTCAGTTAGCATTCTTACTACAAATGTTTTGAATTATTTATTTGGTAAATTATTTATTTCTGTTTCATTACTTATTTTTTCAGGAGTTTTCTCCCTCACTTTCAATTGAGACCAGTTCCTTTTTGTTTTGCTTAACTTTCTGTCTATATATATTTAGGTGAAACAGTTACCTACTGCAGTCTTGAAGGGGTGCCCTTCTATGGGAGTGTCCCTATACAGTCTGTGGGTGCCCATTGCCTTTGGTGGGAGAGCTGGATTGGAGCTAAAGTCTCATCTTTCCTCAGGGTGTGCTGGCAGCTATCACCTTGGTAGGAAGTGGAGCTGGAGCTGGAGGGACTTGGGCCAGAGGCAGGTGTAAGGCGGGACTTCCCTCTTTGCTCAGTGGCCATCACCGCCCTTTTGGGTGTGGGGTTGCATCCCAAGTTGATGGAGCAGAAGCCCTGATGGTTGGGTCCAGGCTGGCTCTGTTCCCTTTAAGTGTGTGCTCTCCCTTCTCCCAGCACTGGTACCCCTGCCCCAGTGGGGAGCAGTGCTGGAGCAAGAGGGGCCTATGTGGGCTTTCAGCTCATGATGAGATGCAGGCTGTGGTGGGCTGACTACAGACAGAGGCAATCCCTGTTGCATTTAGGTCTCCTTTGTCCCTCACAGCTGATTACTCCCCATAGCCTCTTCCACCCCCACCCTGTTGTGGAGCCACTCTGCAGAGCAGGCAGGACCCATGTGGGCTCTCTGTAGCAGGGGCTGTGGCAGTCCAGCCTTGTGATTTCTTTTTTTTTATCCTAAGAAATGTGTTCCCATTTAGAAGCAATGAACTTTTTGGGTTGGCCAAAAAGTTTGTTCAGATTTTTCCCATAAACTGGCTCTAGTAGTGCTTAGTTGTCCTTAACTTCATTTGAAACAATTTTGTTAGATTGTATTGTGACAACTGTCATATCAGTGTGCATTTGAAAAAAAAACTTATCAAAATTGGTGAATTTGTGGGTAGCCATTTTAATATTGAAGATGGAAGAAAAAAAAGCAACATTTTCGGCATATTATGCCTTATTATTTCAAGAAAGGTAAAAACACAACTGAAACACAAAAAGAGATTTGTGCAGTGTATGGGGAAGGTGCTGTGACTGATTGAATGGGTCAAAAGTGGTTTATGAAGTTTCGTGCTAGAGATTTCTCGCTGGACAATGCTCCACGGTCTGGCAGACCAGTTGAAGTTGATAACCATCAAATTGAGACATTAATTAAGAACAATCAACATTATACTACGCAGGAGATAGCCAACATACTTAAAATATCCAAATCAAATGTTGAAAATCATTTGCACCATCTCCGTTATGTTAATCGCTTTGATGTTTGGGTTCCACATACGTTAAGTGAAAAAACCTTCTTGACCATATTTCTGCATGTGATTTTCTACTTAAACATAATGAAAATTTTCCATTTTTTAAAACAAATTGTGATGGGCAATGAAAACTGGATACTGTACAACAATGTGTAATGGAAGAGATCATGGGACAAGTGAAATGAACTACCACCAACCACACCAAAGGCCAGTCTTCATCCAAAGAAGGGGATGTTGTGTATATGGCGCGATTGGAAGGGTGTCCTCTATTATGAGCTCCTTCTGGAAAACAAAACAATTAATTCCAACAAGTACTGCTCCCAATTAGACCAACTGAAAGCAGCACTCGACGAAAAGCGTCCGGAATTAGTCAACAGAAAATGCATGATCTTCCATCAGGATAACACAAGACCACATGTTTCTTTGATGACCAGGCAAAAACTGTTACAGGTTGGCTGGGAAGTTCTGATTCATCCACTGTGTTCAGCAGCCATTACACCTTCAGATTTCCATTTATTTAGGTCTTGACAAAATTCTCCTAATGGAAAAAAATTTCAATTTCCTGGAAAATTGTAAAAGGTACCTGGAAGAGTTCTTTGCTCAGAAAGATAAAAAGTTTTGGGAAGATGGAATTATGAAGTTGCTTGAAAAATGGCAGAAGGTAGTAGAACAAAAGGGTGAATACATTGTTCAATAAAGTTCTTGGTGAAAATGAAAAATGTGTTTTTAATTTTTACTTAAAAACCAAAGGAACCTTTTGGCCAACCCAATACTTAATGAACTGCTATTTCTTATGTGATCAATGCTTGATGTTATGCAGTCATTCATGAGTAAAGGAGTCATTCAGCATGCAATATAGACCAATGTATTTCAAAGTAAGAGATTATAAAAAAATTCCTTGATAAAGTTTCAAATTCCATTGAAGTTAACCATTAGGAGCTACCTCTGATTGAGCTTTTGGCATGATATCAAAGGTGAATATACACAATATAAAAAGGCTACTGACATCTCCCTTATCCATCTGCATGTCAGTGTGAGACTGGATTTTCTTCATATGCTTTAAACCAAAACTATATATTTTGACAGATTGAGCAGAAGCTGATCTGAGAATCCAGCTGTGTTCTATTAAGTGAGACATTAGACAGATTTGGCAAATATGTAAGGTGATTTTACTCTTCCTAGTAATTTTCTTTGTTTTGACAAGAAAGTTATCTTTTTTGGTAAAAAGTGTATTATCTATGTTAGCATGTAATGTGCTCATTATTATTGATTTAAACAAATCATTAAATAATATTTTATAAAATTTTCAGTTTTATGAGAAACCTTGATAGAGATAGCTCATAAAACAAAAGCTCTTTGGAATACCCAGTATTTTTAACAGTGTAAAGTGTCCTGAGACCAAAACAGTGTGAGAACCACTGGTGTAGTGGAAAAGTAAGAGTATTTGTCCACTGGAAACCTTTTTTTAAAAAAATGTCCTCTGCTAGTTATTTTGTGAGTTGGGGCAAGTTACATGATCTGAGCTATAGTTACATTATTTATAAAACAGAGATAATAAGGCCTACTTCACATAGTTTTTGTAAGGATTTATTTAATGGGATTATGAACATGAAAGCACTTTATAAACTGTAAAGTGCTAAACATTTTCAGTTGTGTGTTGATGTTTGTGTCTAGCATAGACTTATGGGACCGGCAAGATACTGAAAGCTCACAGAATTTTCCATTACGTCTTTATTCTTGATTTGCCCCTCTTAATCCTGTTCATCAACAACAGAACAAAGATGATAAATGTCATCCTTTTCTTCAAGGCTCTCTACAATACAGCTCCAATTTACCTGTCCCCCGTTACCTTCCACAAGTGCTGTATGTGACCAAGAGAAGCCCTGGCCAGACGAGCTCTACTTGCAGGTCCTGCATTGTGCTTTCTGCTCATGCTGTTCTCTCTGCCTGGGATGGTACGTGGAACTCCTCCATCCTCAAGGCCTTTTTCAAAAATCCTTATGAAGCCATTCCTGCCATTCCTCTCCTCTCCTGAATTTGTAAATGTTTTCTGTTTTTTGACTCTGCATATTAATTTAATGTGCTTAATTTAAATACATGTAAGACATGCTTCTCCTGGTTCATTTGTCTTTGCAGTTATTTAAGCTCAGGCCACTTCTCTTGGACCATGATTCTCATCAAAAGGATTTTGTTAAGCTCACCTCTTTTATTCTCTGTAAGCAGTACTGCTTAGAGGAGGTATTTCATAAATTTTCATTGAGTAGAATTGAACTTATAAATATGCCAAAGCCTATTTTATATGGTAAGAATAATTTGCTTATAAGGGACAAGATGGCATACGAGGCTAAAATTCTTTTGAAGTCTGAAAACAATTCTCTTAGCACGTATTGTAGGGGAAACATCAAAAGATTATTTGTGATTTTCTTATTGAAGCAGGTAAATAATGCTTCCCTCTCACATCTCTTTCATAACTTCCTGTCATGCACAGCTTTGTAGCACACCTATAAGTTTCCATGAACCAATTCAATGAATTCAATAAATTGAGCTAAAAAAAATCATTCCAACTGTTTGCAGTCCATTGCAGAAACTTTATTTTGCTTTTGTTTTCTGTTTTTTACTTTTCAGGAATTTGTTTTCTTCTGTAGAGATTATTGAATTATTTTTTCAGGTCTTGAAGTATTCCTAGCCTTTAATTCATGTTTAAAGAAGACCATACGAATTCCCTGTTCCTCTTGGTAAACTGCAAGATTAATGTGAAGTAGTGCTGACCAATAGGACTTTTTACAGTAATGGAATTGTTCTCTATCTGTGCTGTCCATCACAGAGCCACTAGCTACAAGTAACTTTTGAGCACATGAAATGTGGCTAGTGCAACTGAGAAACTCAATTTTAATTTATTTTCAGTTTGATTAGTTTAAATTTAAAATAATTTAAATTTAAATAACAGTGACTAGTGCCACTGTATTTTTTTTTTCCTTTTTTTTTTTTTAACATCTTTATTGGGGTATAATTGCTTTACAATGGTGTGTTAGTTTCTGCTTTATAACAAAGTGAATCAGTTATACATATACATATGTTCCCATATCTCTTCCCTCTTGCGTCTCCCTCCCTCCCACCCTCCCTATCCCACCCCTCCAGGCTGTCACAAAGCACCGAGCCAATATCCCTGTGCCATGCGGCTGCTTCCCACTAGCTAGCTATCTTACTACGTTTGTTAGTGTGTATATGTCCATGACTCTCTCTCGAGAGAGAGTCAGTGCCACTGTATTTGACAGCACAGGTGTAGATTGTGAGTCAAAAACTTTTGCCTGTCTGAGACAACTGGCCCATGAAATGGTAAACTGAGGGAAATAGTCTAAAAGTAACTAAAATTACCTTTTTTTCTTCAAGAAACACAAAACAGGAAATGTCTTTTAGTTTTAAACTGAAGGAGCAGGGAAGAAGAATTTATGGTCAGAGACAAACAATAGAGAAAATAGAAACACGAAAACAGATATACAAAATGACCAATACACACTTAGGCTAAAAACTGAAGAGAAGGAAAAAGTAGTCAGAACACCGGGGATTCTGAAGAGTTAATTAAATATTCATTCTACCCTGCCTTACATTTGGATTGCGTCTTCAGATTATTATCACTTCTAATCTTGTCCTTTTATATTTTTTGTCATTCACTGCTCATTGTTCTCTGTTTTCTTTCATCAACCTTAAAGACAACTGGTGTTCCCTCAGATAATTCTAGAATTTCACTAAGATGAAATGAATTCACTGTGCTGCTACAGTAATGTCCAGAAAAAAATAATATCCCAAGGGATGCATAAAAGTAAGTCAAGGGCTACTGTGAATATGGATTTACTCAGAAGCATGAAGAAAGGAAGGATCAGAAAAGTAGTATTTTTATTAACTGAGAAAGAGTAAAAGAAAAAATACTGTTTTAAGTTTTATGGGAAATTTGGATAGATATCTGCTATTAGAGAATATGCTGCTTCATTCTTGATCCCCTCATTTCTTTATCAAGTGATCTATGAAGCTGCAAATTTAAGATGTTAATAATTGGCAGGCACATTTAGTAAAAGTCATTAGGTTCCATAAAGAAAAGCTGATAGCGTTTGCTCCTTTTTAATCTCTAGACTGAGTAGTATTGCTTCAGGTGCATCTTGCTAAAGCAGGTGGTAGACCTAATGATCTCTTTAACAGTAAATCAAATCCACAACATTATTGTAAAAACTGATAATGTTCTTAAAGACCACCACTAAAAGTGAGAATGTAGTAACTGGAAATATTGTGTGTGATCTCAGCTAACCAAACCATATAAGTGAAAATAGAATAAATTTAATTTATGCTTCTTCTAAGAATACTCCTTCTCAAAGCTTTTTAATAGCCTCAGAACCCTTTAGGCAGTAATAATCTACAATATTGCCATAATTTCACTAATATTAAAAAGAAAACAGTAAAAGGGAACTTTGAAGTAAGCTTCATCATACATTAAGTCTAAAATAGCAGTATTTCTTAAACTAATGGTCCTACAACATTGTGAAATCAATTTAGGGGACCTCAATAGCAGTGTTTATCTCTTTAAGGAAAACAGGATGGGATAGACTGGCCTGTATTGCATGTAGTAAGGGTAAATATTATATCATGAAATGTTGTTTCACTTAGATAAATATATATTTATTTGTATACTGTTTATGTTGTATGTTTTTCTGTTGTGAGTTAACTTGACAAAGACTCTTCTAAGTGAACAGTCAATTGATTTAGTTCTAGTTCCAAACAGGGCTAAACCTTTTCCACACAGAAACACACATTTTTATTCTTGTCAATGGACAAAAATTTTCAACATATTCATAGAAATGTCCTTGTTGATATTTTTGGGTTAAAAAGATGGTGAATTTGTGAGGGTTTACTGAATTGAAAATATAAATATATAGGATATCTGAATATTTATCATGGGGTTTCTGTGATTCATTGGTGCTGGGCCCTCTGTGGGCCCTTTCAGTCTTGAAATACATGCTGTTCAATTCTGAGAAATTTTCCTGAATTACTTCTTCCGTAATTTCCTTCCTTCTGTTTCTCTTGGTCTCCCTTTCTGGAAATTTTATTTGGATGTATCCTTAAAGGACCAATTAGCTAATTTCTCATCATTTATTTTCTAGTGATGCTGTGTTGTCTTTTGCTGTACCTTCTAGAAACTTTCTACATCTTTATCATCTAAACTTTCAACTGGCTATTTTATTTCTTCTACCACCATTTTTATATCCAAGAGCACCTCCCTTCCATCTTTTTCCTTGTTCTTTTTTAGTGATCCCATGCCTTTGGACTCTAAACTTCACGAGAGTTTCTCAGTTTTTTTCTCCCTCTGTAGGTGGGACAGGATGGCTACAGCTGATTGGAGTTGGGTATTTCCCTTTCCCCAGGTCAATTAGGCTCTGATTAAACCCCGGCAGGTTTGGATCTGGTTAATTAGTTTCTCCTGAGGGCAGACCTTGTTAAGAACAGAGCGTCGTGGCCAGTTCCAAAATGGTTTCCTTTCCTCTCACCCGGCTGGAAGCTCTAGGAGATTTTTCTCCATTTTTTACTGTTACTGTGTTGAGCTCCTGGCGGCAAAACTCAAAAAGCTGTGGAAGTCCCTCCAGTGACTGGAGTTCTGAACTCTCAGAGTTGTTCATACTCTAGAAATTAGTAAATTCCAGTTTGGTTTGTCTTACTCCCAGCAGCGTCAGTTCCTGGTTTCTGCGGCTGGTTCTGCTCCGCGTCTCTGCTCTGGTAAGCTGTACCATGTTCCTTTGTTTTTAATAGCATCTTGTTTCATAGTTGCAATGTGTTTTCTTATCTCTAAAATATATATATTTATATTACTTCATCCTTCTCGCCTAGTTTCCGTTTCCTCTATTTTGTTCTTTTTCTGTTTGGGATTATTATTCACATTGAATGCTGTCATGAAATGTTGAAAATTGTTTGTAATTGTTGGCTCATGATTTTAATTGAATTTTGCAGTCCCTAAATACAGCACCCATCCACCTCCCATTTATTTAGGTTTTTACTTAATCTCACTAATATTTTAGAGTTTTCTCTGTAGAGGTCTTGCATATCTTTCACTAAATTTATTCCTCGATATTTGGTGTTTTTTTAAATTTGCTTTAGAAAATGGTATTATTTAAAGAGATTTCTTTCTAATTGTTTGTTGCAAGTATATAGGACTATAATTTATGTATATTATCTTTATTCAGTAGACTTCATAAATTAACTTTTTAATTCTGTAAATTTATCTGTGTATTCTTTTGTGACTTCTCCCTATGCAATCATATTGTCTGCTAATAAAAACACATTTCGCTCTTCCTCATGATCCTTATACACCTTTTATTTCTTTTTTTTTTTTTTTTTAAACATCTTTATTGGACCATAATTGCTTTACAATGGTATGTTTTTGACTAATTTCACTGGTGAGGACAACTGTGGAGTGTTAATAGCAGGCTTTCTTGTCTCATTCCAGCTCAAGAGTAAACGATTCCATAGTTGAGTCATAAGTTTGGTATTTAGGCTTCTTTCTTTTAAAGATATTTATCAGATTAGGGAAGTTTCCTTCTATTCCTTGTTTATGGTGCATTTAAGAAAATAATTATTGGATATTGAATTTTATCACTAGCTTTTCTGCATTTAATATGATCATATGGTTTTTCTGTCTTATTATTTTAATGTGGATTAAATGGATTGATTTTCAAATGTCAAATTTTTCATTCTTTTTTTTTAATTTTAACATCTCTATTGGAGTATAATTGCTTTACAATGGTATGTTAGTTTCAGCTTCACAACAAAATGAATCAGTTATATATATACATATGTTCCCATATCTCTTCCCGCTTGCGTCTCCCTCCCTCCCACCCTCCCTATCCCACCCCTCCAGGCGGTCACAAAGCACCAAGCTGATCTCCCTGTGCTATGCGGCTGCTTCCCACTAGCTATCTACCTTACGTTTGGTAGTGTATATATGTCCATGCCTCTCTCTCGCTTTGTCACCGTTTACCCTTCCCCCTCCCCTAGCCTCAAGTCCATTCTCTAGTAACTCTGTGTCTTTATTCCTGTTTCACCCCTAGGTTTTTCATGACATTTTTTTTCTTAAATTCCATATATATGTGTTAGCATACAGTATTTGTCTCTCTCTTTCTGACTTACTTCACTCTGTATGACAGACTCTAGGTCTATCCACCTCATTACAAATAGCTCATAATTTTTCATTCTTAAACCCATTTTGGTCATGATATATTATTTCTACATATTGCTAGACTTGCTAATATTTTGTTTATGATTTTCACATATATGTTTATGAAAGTGATTTATCTGTTGATCTGTAATTTTCCTTTCTTAAAATGTCTGTTAAATTTTGGTATCAAGTTTTGTTGGTCTCAAAATAATTCGTTAAAAGTTTTCTCTATTTCTGATCTCTAGAAAAATTTGTGTGAGATTGGTTTTATATCTGCCTTAAATGTTTGGTAGCAATAAATAATAGCATCTGAATCTGGACATTTCTTTATTGGAAGATTAATTATAGATTCAGTTTTTAAAAATTGATATAGCACTACTTTGACATTTTATTCCTTCTCATATTGATATTGATCATTTGTGTTTTCCTAGGAATATGTCCATTTCATCTATTTTTAAATTTATTGGGGTAAAGTTGTTTATAATATATCCTTATTGACTACTTGATTCTAAGATCTGTAGTGATTGCCCTCTTTGTATTCCGGATATTAGTTGTGTTTTCTCTCTCTCTCTTTATTTTAGTCTCATTTTGGATTTATTAATTTTGTTAATTGTTTCAATGAGCCAACTTTTGTCTTTTTTTCCCCTTTAAGATCTATATTTAATTCTGTTTTATTAATTTTCTGCTCTTATTGTTTCCTTCCATATAGTTTCTTTGGACTTACTTCCTCTTATTTTTATTTTGTCTCTCTCTGCCGTTGCGTTAATGAAAACCATCAACATTGGATATTTTTAAAATGTGTACCTTCTCAAAACAATTAATGGGGTGTATGGAATGGATAATTTAATAACCTATTAAAATCAATAATTAAAAAAATATTAATATTTCCTGTGAGAAAATTGCAGTTTTTACAGATTGAAATTTAAAACGTTCTGATAATATCATGTAATTGGGAAAAATCTATATAGTTTTAAAAGATTTTTATTAAATTAACAGATATTTTAGGAAAAAAGTTGCCAAAAATAGCAATATTTCTAAAATTATAAGGAAAAACTAAGTATAGGAATTCTTTGAATTCATAATAAGGTGATGTACTGAATGGAGAAGATATTATTACTAAAACTTAAATTTTAAAAGCTATATATACATTTAAAATACATTACAATTATTGGTGTACTTTAAATTTTAAAATAAAATAGAAAAGAATTCAAATTATTAGTACTACTTTCAGAAAAGGCAAAATTAAGAGACTACTATAATCTTCCATATATAATTTAAAAAATTTATATATTGTGGATCAGCCTCATAAAAATTCTGGAAGTTGTGAAATGAATTTTTAAAATGTGAATAACTTACATTGAGTTAAAATGTACTATTGTCAAATGGAATACTGATTGGATTGCAAAATTAAGAGTTAATGGAGTTTAAAAATTACTATAAATTTATGAAAACAGCTTCCATTTTCATCTTCCACTCTTTTTTCCTTATACTTCTGCTTTGATAATCTTTCTTTTGGTCTCTTTTTTTGAACATGGAGGAGGTCTAAATAAGCCTCAATTAAAATATTCTTTTAGATTATCCATAGGAAGTATGCTGTGGAAATAAGCTTTCTCATGAATATTTGTGATGAATGAACATTCTCTTCAAAGCAGTAGTAATGGTTTGGTGATCATAGTTTGCGTTGATTAGATTATAGCTTTTGTACTGCATTGTTAACCAATCTTTTTTTCCTTAAGGATTCTTTATCTTGACTTGTAGTCTACACAGTTATAATTTATTAGTGATCAGGTATTTAGTGTGTGCTGCACAGTGTATCATTTTACTTACATGCAAAATCTCATTTAATGTTCACAAGTAACTGCATAAAGGAAGTATTATTTGACTCCTTTAACAGGTGAGATAGCTAAGGACTATAGGAATTAAGCATTTGCCCAAGGTCATTTGAGTAGTAGTGAGATTTGAATCCAAGAAATCTCATTAGAGTGCTTACTCTTAATGTATTTAAAAAAATACAGAATAATGAAAATAAACTTTACAGTTTTTTATTATTTAAACAGAAGTCATCATGGAATTCAGTGTTATCCTTCAGGGGAAAGAGTTTTATAGCTCTTTGATTACCATTTAGAGCTTTCTGATGTTTGACATAATCTTGAATTTGGAATTTTTCTGGACTTTTGAGTGTCAAAGATATCCTTAAGAACAAATAGCAAGAAGTTTTCCTTACTCTCTGAATACCCTATTTAGAAAGTGTGATAACTTTGAACAATGTTCTAGTTATTTTATTTGACCCTCGAAGAAGTAATGATCTTATACGCATCAGCAATAATGATTTCTGTTCTTTAAAATATGCAGTTTTCCTCAAAACTGGATATTACTGTTGAGACAAATTTTAACATACTTATAGGACAAATGTGCAGATGATACAAATAATTAAAACAGCTATTTTTAAGTCCAAGGGCACTGTTAATACAAACAAAACTTTATTTTTAAATACCACACAGACCTTAAGAATTTAGCCTTTTTTTCTCATGGTCATTTCATATTCAAATGCTTACTATTTCTTTCGCTCCTGTAGTCATGGCTGCCATGCCTAATTCCTTTCTCTCAGTTGTAAGCTGTTTTCATTATGTTCAGGGGGAGAATTGTCCCTGGTTAGGTAAGGCTGATGGAAGAAAATCATTGTATCCCTCCCAGAGGGGTGTTCCCTCAATGCTTTCAGAAATGCATTTTACAATTAAAAGTTGCTGAAATGGTGGTGACCAGTTTAACCAATTTCAGAATATGGTCAAGAAGGAATGTAGATTTGGTAGAGGATTTTGTTTTGTTTTGTTTTGAATGCTGAAGTATAATTTCAAACTGTTTCTCTGAAAAAGAAAAGGAACTCCCTTTTGAAGCATAAAACTAAATATTAACAGGAATCCCATAGGATTGCTTTTTGCAATCCCTGTGTTTTTTGTGGCAGTGAGAGATAAAAATTAATGTTCTTGGCTTCTTTTTCTCGTTGATTATAGCAAAATCTAATGCTGTGTATTCATGGTGTTTTTACTATGCCAGTACAGCCTATCCATGGAGTGAATTTGTTATAAAGCTTATATATCTTCTTCTAACTAAATTGGAGAGAGTAGATGTAATCATCTGGTGCATTTTATTGCTATTGTAGTCTCACATAATCACTCAATGTGATGCAGTTCACATGAGGACTTCATAGAATTTCTTCCAAATTTATTCAGTTAGCTTTGCTCTGGATTCACAATGCCATGGCTATTATTCGTAAATATCTTTACCTCATCTTATTCCCAGTCCATCTCCAATTTTATATCCTTCTCAATCTCCTCATAAAAATAAAATTAAAGCAAACAGCTAAAGAAGAACGTTACTTGCAAGTGTTTTTTGTTGTTGTAATAAATGAGTTGTTTTACTATCAATTGTAAAGATAACCAGACAAAAGAGTAGCAACCAGCTCAAGATACTGTAATTACATCTGTTCTTTGTTTTATTCTACTGAGAAGCAAACCTTTGTTTCTAATATTCACTGGTATCTTAAAAGCAGTCCTCAGAGTTCCCTAACATGTTTAGTTATATATCATTGAAATATACACAGGGCTCACTAAGTCTGTATTTTAGAGTGAAAGAGCTGGAAGGCCTCTTAAAGCTCATTTAGCTCAAACTGTGTATTTCAAAGTTAGGACAGTGGAGGATAGAGACAGGTGGACTATGGCTCTCTCACTCAAGGGCTCTCAACCATGTGGCAGATCAAGAATCAACCTAGGGTGGCTGACTCCCAGCTTGTTACTCTTGGTAGCATCATTCTGCCTTCACTAGAACCCAGCATACATTAATGTGTGCACATTCATGTCTAAGAATGTATATAAATATACTCTATGCTTCTCTATGTCTATAAATGTAAATATATTGGTGCAAGATCAAAGCAAGTGGTTAAATCAGAGAATGGGAAGGCATGGAATTTAACCACTGTTTTGAAGGTAACAAAGCAAGGACATACAGGGCAAGTGAAAGGTATTTTAGGCCATGAAGTTCATTATGAGCCCATGTTTTGTCAACAACAAATTCAAAGAAGCTGCAAGGAAAAAAAAATATATCCCAGGGAAATGTTGTAAGTTGAAAATCTTGAGACAAGAATGAATAAAATATACTGTTTAAACTGAAAAGTTCGTCCAATGTCATCATTTATTCTTTTTTAACATCTTTATTGGAGTATAATCGCTTTACATTGTTGTGTTAGTTTCTGCTGTATAACAAAGTGAATCAACTATACATATACATATATCCCCATACCTCCTTCCTCTTGTGCCTCCCTCCCACCCTTCCTATCCCACCCCGTTAGGTGGTCACAGAGCACGGAGCTGATCTCCCTGTGCTATGCGGCTGCTTCCCACTAGCTATCAGTTTTACATTTGGTAGTGTATATATGTCCATGCCATTCTCTCACTTTGTCCCAGCTTACCCTTCCCCCTCCCCGTGTCCTCAATTCCATTCTCTAGTAAGTCTGCGTCTTTATTGCCGTCCTGCCCCTAGGTTCTTCATGACTTTTTTTGTTTTTTAGATTCCATATATATGTGTTAGCATATGGTATTTGTTTTTCCCTTTCTGACTTACTTCACTCTGTATGACAGACTCTAGGTCCATCCACCTCACTACAAATAACTCAATTTCATACCTATTTATGGCTGAGTAATATTCCATGGTATATTATGTACCACATCTTCTTTATCCATTCATCTGATGATGGACACTTAGGTTGTTTCCATCTCCGGGATATTGTAAATAGAGCTGCAATGAACATTGTGGTACATGACTCTTTTTGAATTATGGTTTTCTCATGGTATATGCCCAGTAGTGGGATTGCTGGGTCGTATGGTAGTTCTATTTTTAGTTTTATAAGGAACCTCCATACTGTTCTCTATAGTGGCTGCATCAATTCACATTCCTACCAACAGTGCAAGAGGATTCCCTTTTCTCCACACCCTCTCCATTTATTGTTTGTAGATTTATTGATGATGGCCATTCTGACTGGTGTGAGGTGATACCTCATTGTAGTTTTGATTTGCATTTCTCTAATGATTAGTGATGTTGAGCATCCTTTCATGTGTTTGCTGGCAATGTGTATATCTTCTTTGGAGAAATGTCTATTTAGATCTTCTGTCCATTTTTGGATTGGGTTGTTTGTTTTTTTGATATAGAGCTGCATGAACTGCTTGTAAATTTTGGAGATTAATCCTTTGTCAGTTGCTTCATTTGCAAATATTTTCTCCCATTCTGAGGGTTGTCTTTTCATCTTGTTTATGATTTCCTTTGCTGTGCAAAAGATTTTAAGTTTCACTAGGTCCCATTTGTTTATTTTTGTTTTTATTTCCATTTCTCTAGGAGGTGGATCAAAAAAGATGTTACTGTGATTTATGTCATAGAATGTTCTGCCTATGATTTCCTCTAAGAGTTTTATAGTGTCTGGCTTTACATTTGGACCTTTAATCCATTTTGAGTTTCTTTTTGTGTATGGTGTTAGGGAGTGTTCTAATTTCATTCTTTTACATGTAGCTGTCCAGTTTTCCCAGCACCACTTATTGAAGAGGCTGTCTTTTCTCCATTGTATATTCGTGCCCCCTTTATCAAAGATAAGGTGACCCTATGTGCATGGGCTTATCTCTGGGCTTTCTATCCTGTTCCATTGATCTATATTTCTGTTTTTGTGTGAGTACCATATTATTTTGATTAGCTTTGTAGCATAGTCTAAAGTCAGGGAGCCTGATTCCTCCAGCTCCATTTTTCTTTCTCAAGATTGTTTTGGCTATTCGGGGTCTTTTGTGTTTCCATACAAATTGTGAAATTTTTTGTTCTAGTTCTGTGAAAAATGCCATTGGTAGTTTGATAGGGATTGCATTGAATCTCTAGATTGCTTTGGGTAGTATAGTCATTTTCACAATGTTGATTCTTCCAATCCAAGAACATGGTATATCTTTCCATCAGTTTGCATCATCTTTAATTTCTTTCATCAGTGTCTTATAGTTTTCTGCATACAGGTCTTTTGTCTACTTAGGTAGGTTCATTCCTAGGTATTTTATTTTTTTTTGTTGCAATGGTAAATGGGAGTGTTTCCTTTATTTCTCTTTCAGATTTTTCATCATTACTGTATATGAATGCAACAGATTTCTGTGCATTAATTTTGTATCCTGCTTCTTTATCAAATTCATTGATTAGTTCTAGCAGTTTTCTGGTAACATCTTTAGTATTCTCTATGTATAGTACCATGTCATCTGCAAACAGTGACAGTGTTACTTCTTCTTTTCCAATTTGGATTTCTTTTCTTTCTTTTTCTTCTCTGATTGCTGTGGCTAAAACTTCCAAAACTATATTGGATAATAGTGGTGAGAGTGGCAACCTTGTCTTATTCCTGATCTTACTGGAAATGGTTTCAGTTTCTCACCACTGAGAACAATGTTGGCTGTGGGTTTGTCACATATGGCCTTTATTATGTTTAGGTGAGTTCCCTCTATGCCTACTTTCTGGAGAGTTTTATCATAAATAAGTGTTGAATTTGTTGAAAGCTTTTTCTGCATCTTTTGAGATTATCATATGGTTTTTCTTCTATTGAAGAATACTTGCATTCCTGGGATAAACCCTGACTGATCATGATGTATGATTCTTTTACTATGCTGTTGGATTCTGTTTGCTAGTATTTTGTTGAGGATTTTTGCATCTATGTTCATCAGTGATATTGGCCTGTAGTTTTCTTTCTTTGCGACATCTTTGTCTGGTTTTGGTATCAGAGTGATGGTGGCATCGTATAATGAGTTTAGGAGTGTTCCTCCCTCTGTTATATTTTGGAAGATTTTGAGAAGCATAGTTGTTAGCTCTTCTCTAAATGTTTGATAGAATTCGCCTGTGAAGCCATCTGGTCCTGGGCTTTGGTTTATTGGAAGATTTTTAATCACAGTCTCAATTTCAGTGCTTGTATTGGTCTGTTTATATTTTCTATTTTTTCCTGCTTCAGTCTCAGAAGGTTGTGCTTTTCTAAGAATTTGTCCATTTCTTCCAGGTTGTCCATTTTATTGGCATATAGTTGCTTGTAGTGATGTCTCATGATCCTTTGTATTTCTGCAGTGTCAGTTGTTACTTTTCCGTTTTCATTTCTAATTCTTTTGGTTTGAGTCTTCTCCCTTTTTTTCTTGATGAATCTGGCTAATGGTTTATCAATCTTGTTTATCTTCTCAAGGAACAGCTTTTAGTTTTATTGATCTTTGCTATCGTTTCCTTCATTTCTTTTTCATTTATTTCTGATCTGATCTTTATGATTTCTTCCCTTCTGGTAACTTTGGGGTTTTTTTGTTCTTCTTTCTCTAATTGCTTTAGGTGTAAGGTTAGGTTGTTTATTTGAGATGTTTCTTGTTTCTTAAGGTAGGCTTGTATAGCTAAAAACTTCCCTCTTAGAATTGCTTTTGCCACATCCCATAGGTTTTGGGTTGTTGTGTTTTCATTGTCATTTGTATCTAGGTATTTTTTGATTTCTTCAGTGATCTCTTGGTTATTAAATTGTGTATTGCTTAGCCTCCATGTGTTTATATTTTCCACAGTTTTTTTCCTGTAATTGATATCTAGTCTCACAACGTTGTGGTTGGAAAAGATACTTGATATGATTTCAGTTTTCTTCAATTTACCAAGGCTTTATTTGTGACCCAAGATGTCATCTGTCCTGGAGAATGTTCCATGAGCACTTGAGAAGAAATTGCATTTTGTTGTTTTTGGCTGGAATGTCCTATAAATGTCAGTTAAGTCCATCTTGCTTCTTGTGTCATTTACAGCTTGTGTTTCCTTATTCATTTTCATTTTGTTTGATCTGTCCATTGGTGAAAGTGGGATGTTAAAGTCCCCCACTATTATTGTGTTGCTGTCGATTTCCCCTTTTATGGTTGTTAGCATTTGCCTTGTGTATTGAGGTGCTCCTATGTTGGATGCGTTACTATCTACAACTGTTATATCTTCTTCCTGGATTGTTCCCTTGATCATTATATAGTGTCATCCTTTGTCTCTTGTAATAGTCTTTATTTTAAGGTATATTTTGTCTGATATGAGAATTGCTACTCCAGCTTTCTTTTGATTTCCATTTTCATGGAATATCTTTTTCCATCCCCTCACTTTCAATCTGTATGTGTCCCTAGGTCTGAAGTGGGTCTCTTGTAGACAGCATATAAATGGTTCTTGTTTTTGTATCCATTTAGCCAGTCTATGTCTTTTGGTGGGAGCATTTAATCCATTCACATTTAACATAATTAACGTAATTATGTAGCTTCCTATTACCATTTTCTTAATTGTTTTAGGTTTGCTATTGTAGGTCTTTTCCATCTCTTGTATTTCCTGCCCAGAGAAGTTCCTTTAGCATTTGTTGTAAAGCTGGTTTGGTGGTGAATTCTCTTAACTTTTGTTTTATCTTTAAAGGTTTTAATTTCTCCATTGAATCTGAATGAGATCCTTGCTGGGTAGAGTAATCTTGGTTGTAGTTTTTTCTCTTTCATCACTTTAAATATGTCCTGCCACTCCCTTCTGGCTTGCAGAATTTCTGCTGAAAAATCAGCTGTTAACCTTATGGGGATTCCCTTGTATGTTATTTGTTGTTTTTCCCTTGCTGCTTTTAATATTTTTTCTTGGTATTTAATTTTTGATAGTTTAATTAATATGTGTTTTGACATTTTTCTCCTTGGATTTATCCTGTATGGGCCTCTGCACTTCCTGGACTTGATTGCCTATGTCTTTTCCCATATTAGGGAAGTTTTCAACTATAATCTCTTCAAATATTTTTGCAGTCCCTTCTTTTTCTCTTCTTCTTCTGGGACCCCTATAATTTGAATGTTGGTGCGTTTAATGTAGTCCCTGTGGTCTCTGAGATTGTCCTCCTTTCTTTTCATTCTTTTTCTTTATTCTGCTCTGCGGTAGTTATTTCCACTGTTTTATCTTCCTTGTCATCCATTCTTCTGCCTCAGTTATTCTGCTATTGATTCCTTCTAGAGAATTTTTATTTTCACTTATGTTGTTGTTCGTCACTGTTTGTTTGCTCTTTAGTTCTTCTAGGTCCTTGTTAAACGTTTCTTGTATTTTCTCTATTCTATTTCCAAGGTGTGGATCATCTTTATTATCTTCACTCTGAATTCTTTTTCAGGTAGACTGCCTATTTCCTCTTCATTTGTTTGGTCTGGTGGGTTTTTACCTTGCTCCTTCATCTGCTGTGTATTTCTCTGCCTTCCCATTTTGCTTAACTTACTGTGTCTCCTTTTTGCAAGCTGCAGATTTGTAGTACCTGTTGTTTTTCGTGTCTGCCCCCAGTGGCTAAGGTTGGTTCAGTGGGTTGTGTAGGCTTCCTGGTGGAGGGGACTGGTGCCTGTGTTCTGGTGGATGAGGCTGGATCTTGTATTTCTGGTGAGCAGGACCACATCCGGTGGTGTGTTTTGGCATGTCTGTGAACTTATTATGATTTCAGGCAGCCTCTCTTCTAATGGGTGGGATTTTGTTTCTGTCTTGCTAGTTGTTTGTCATGTGGTGTCCGGCACGGGAGCTTGCTGGTTGTTGAGTGGAGCTGCGTCTTAGCGTTGAGATGGAGATCTCCTGGAGAGCGCTCTCTGATTGATATTACGTGGGGCCAGGAGGTCTCTGGTGGTGCAATGTCCTGAACTCGGCTTTCCCACCTCAGAGGCTCAGGCCTGACACCTGGCTGGAGCACCAAGACCCTGTCAGCCGCATGGCCAGGTACATGGGGAGTTTCTTGCCTTTTGGGAAGTCTTCTGCCCGCATTCAGTAGGTGTTCTGTAGGAGTTGTTCCACATGTAGGTATATTTTTTATGTATTTGTGGGGAGGAAGGTGATCTCCACGTCTTACTCTTCCACCATCTTGAAGGTCCTCCCTTGCTCATTTGGGGCTTAATCTCTTCATCCAAGTCCAAATCTTCTAAATCAAGGAAATTGTCTTCACCTTCCCTGCCCGATTCATATCACCTTGAAAGGAACTGCCCCAGTGTCATCTTTAATGAAAATACTTGAATCGTATGTTTTTGTTCTAAAGGCTAATGATCAAAATAATTCACCGTGTACTGTTGAAAAATGAATGTAAAACAATCAATTATTTATATGAACTATAAGAATCACTGCTTAGAAAATACAAAGTTGTTTATACTTGTTTCTTTTTCTTTGTCAAGAGACCTCCGCTTGAATAATTCATTCAACCTAGTACTCCTTTTTATTTTTACCTGGGAATATGTCTTATTGTTTGAAATACCTTAACACTGCTTTTTTTCTAATTTACATGTATATATTAAATATACATTTAAGCTAAATCTTGCATCTTTCTCCCTATATTTATTTTCATGGCAACAACTTCTTTCCAAAGCCCTTTTCATTTGAGAATGTTAAACAGTAAAAGCTCTAGGAGTGGTGCTGAATAGACATTACTAACAAAGATGACTTGAGATTTGAATTGATAATTTTTTTCTAAGTGATGTAAAAAGTATTTTAAACCTATCTACAAATTAGAAGACCAAGTACACAATACGATAATCAACGAATTGTACAAATTAGGATTCTTGCAATTACCAAGTACCCCTCATGAGGTGTACAAAACTTGAAAATAATGAATTTTTGCCTTCCAAGTTTTTGTTTTCTTGTGTATGTGTATTTTTTTTAAGATGCTAAGTGTTATTAAATGATCCCTATCTACAGAGAAGGATGACTTTACAGATTAGGCATTGTTTGTGTTGCTATTATTTAGAGGGGTGGTGGGAAGTTCCTTGCCCAATTCCTGCTTCCTCAGGGTCCCAAGTAGTTATTGTTTCCTCTGGACACAAATATTCTGAAAGTCTGCCCTGCCCTGTCGCCTTGTGTGTGCCTCAGAGGAAGGGAAGGGACACAGAAGGTTGAGATGATGGAATGGGTGAAGGAAAGCTGTGTCACAGAGCCTTACCTACATGGGAAAGCTCCCTCCAACCTTGGGACTTTGCTCTCTCCCCACATTACTAAATGCGTGTCAGATTCTTGCAGAACATTACGCAATTGTTTAAAAACCTGCAACCAATTATTTTTCCAAAATGTAAGCTTGTCCTTTAAAGATTATAGATTATTATTTATAAGAAAATAAACTGATCATGTAAAACTCTCGGTAGGGAGCAACAAATAGCTCAGAATATCTCCTTTTTTTCTTAAAAACCATATTATATTTGATGCATTTATCATTTTTAAAGTATCTAAGAATAAATCAAAAGGTATTTTCCAATAAGATCCTACCACATTCACTCTTTACAAAGCACTTGTGACCTGATGTAAGTAAAATTTTTCCTTTATAAAATTTATCTGAAAGACTCAAAGCAGTGTTTGATTTTTATCTTTCAGTTAATTTAATAAGCCTTTATTGAACTCTTATTATGTGCTAGGCACTATTCTGAGTGCTAAGAGTATGAATATGAAGAAAACCCTGGCCTCAGCTTTCTAATACAATAGAAAAACATTTACCATAACAATAACATGCATAAGTATAAAATATATTATCAGTCTATGAAAAAATGCAAGTACATATAAGGCAGAGAAGCAGCCCAGAGAGAGAGAGATAAAGGATGATAGAGTCAGGAAAGGCTTTTTGAGGAGGACATGTCTGAACAGGTTTTTGACAGTTGAATAATTATTTACTCAGTGGAGATAAGTTGATAGGTAGGGTAATCCAAGCAGAGAGATGGTGTTATGTGTTGAATAGTGTTCTCAGTACCTCACAGTATGACCTTACTTGGATCTTTCCCAAGTTTAGGTCTTTGGCAAGTGAAGATGAGGTCATTAGGCTAGACCCTAATACAATACAACTGGTGTGTTTTTGTTTTTGGCTGCTTTGGGTCCTACTTGCAGCATGTGGGATCTTCATTGCAGCATGCGGGATCTTTCGTTTCAGCGCATGGGCTTCTCTCTAGTTGTAGTGTATGGGTTTTCTCTCTCTGGTTGTGGCACGCGGGCTGTGTAGTTTGCAGCACGTGGGCTCTTTAGTTGAAGTATGCAGGCTCTGTAGTTGTGGTGCACGGGCTTAGTTGCACTGTGGCATGTGGGATCATCCCAGACCAGGGATTGAACTCACATCCCTTGCATTGGAAGGCAGATTCTTTACCACTGGACTACCGGGGAAGTCCCCACACTGGTGTTTTGATAAAAACGGGAAATCTGGAGACAGATTGGCATACAGAGAGAATGCACGTGAACATCACGGAGAGACCAGGGTGCTGTGTCCAGATTTCGCCTCACAGCCCTCAGCAGATACCTTGATCTCAGACTCTCTAGTGTCCAGAACCTTGATCTCAGACTTTCTAGTCTCCAGAACTGTGAGAAAATAAATTTCCTTTGTTGAAGCCACCCATTCTGTTGTACTTTGTTAGGTCAGCCCTAGCAAGCTAATATAGATTGGCAAAGCCTTGGAGGTAGGGAATAAAAAAATATGAGTTGTTGAGGAACTACCCGTATTTCTGAATGCTGGGCTCCTAAGAGCCTGTCCTGGTAGAGTACCTAGAGGTGAGGCTCTATCAGCAGCCAGCACTGGTTCCAGAGGGCTCAGCCCAGGAGTTAGACTTTATCAAGTAGATAATGTGGAATCAGGCAGGAATCTTAATAGAGTGATGTTGCCATTTTTGTTTAAAAAAGACCTATCTGGTGGCAGTGTGAATGCTATTTTGGAAGAGGAAGAGTGAGAGGAAGAGAGATTGTAAGCAAGGGTCTCCTTGGTCGCACTTATCAGAGTCTAATGATGCTTGGGTGATTCTAAGGTCTCTGCAGAGCAAATGCAGATGATACCAAAGAGTCCGTTCTGCGGAGACTCGTGCATCAAATCAAACCATTGAGAAGTTCATTCACATGTGTGTTCTCCACATTAACTAAAATCAAAGAACAAGGAAAATGCTGCCTGAGTCCTAGAAAAGATCAGTATTTCTTCCTTCCAAATTACAGTCATTATACTCCATGGAAAATACTAGATAGAGATTTTTCTTGACTTGTGAGGAATAGACTCCATACAGTAAGGTGCATTTTGCTAATCTCAGGCTCTCTTACTTGCTAATGGACAAGCCTGCAAAGGGCTAACCACTGTCTTTCATTGGCTCTTTATTAAGTAGCCTGCACTGTAGATAATCATTTTCACTGAATCGGACAAGCAACCTAGTTGAACCAGCCTGGAGAAGATCGTAGGTTGAACAGCCAAAGTCTTAGAAATGAAAATTACAAAGCTGAGAGTACTTTGAGCCAGTTAGTCTGGTCACTGCCAACTTAATGTTTGACAATACTATAAAAGAGCATGACTGCAAATAAAAACAACTCTAAAAATCATTTCTGGGCTTCCCTGGTGGCGCAGTGGTTGAGAGTCCGCCTGCCGATGCAGGGGACACGGGTTCGTGCCCCGGTCTGGGAGGATCCCACATGCCGCGGAGCGGCTGGGCCCGTGAGCCATGGCCGCTGAGCCTGCGCGTCCGGGGCCTGTGCTCCGCAACGGGAGAGGCCACAGCAGTGAGAGGCCCGCGTACCGCAAAAAAAAAAAAAAAAATCATTTCTGTGTTGTTTGGCAAATTATTACTCTTAGTATGGCTGCTTAAATACCTCTTTGGGCTTCTTTTTTTTTTTTTAGGCATAGGCTTAGCACATACGATAGTATATTGACATTTACATCTGTGAAGTCATCGAACATCTGCACAGAGCCATACATGCTCATGCTGATAAATTTTCTTGTCTTATAATCATTTCTTATTTATATAAATACTTACATACATTTTTATATTTATTTAGTCATTTCTTATGTGTCTCCCAGAAGACAACTCCCCACCTACCCCACCAATGACTTTTCCAACTGGCAACAGAAATAAAGTCAGATTATCATGTAAACCATGAGATAAGGATAATTTCTGAAGCCTTTGCTATGAAAAAGTACATAATACAAAAGTAACATCCATGATAAATTGTCCCTTGTGTTCAGGGCATTGTTCCTCCAAAATCCTTTCAGAAGTGAAATAGAGCTGTTAGAAGGACAGCCATGGTCGCACGGTTCCGATAATATATTAACAATTTCCAGCATTTACTGCGCTCTTGTCATATAGCAGGCATACTACCACATACTTGGTATGTTTTACTTTACTTAATTCTTATATCACAATATGGGATTATGATTATTATCCTTATATCATGGGGAAATAGAATCTTAGGATGAGTTAGTAAATTCCCTAATAAGTTTAGTCAATACTGAAGCTGTTTTTTTGTGGGAAGAAACAACCATTAGGCAAAACAGTGTCAAATGCCCGTAGGAAATGGTGTGTGTATGTTTGTGTATGTGGGTGGTGTGTGTGTGCATATTTATATTTGTGGCGAGTGTCCGTGTGTGGTGTGTGTGTTACATGTTGGGGCTGAGTCTCATGTCCTTTCAGGAGGACAGACAGAGAATCTCATCGTCTTTAAGAACCTTGTGTTGGTGTGATCCATCCCTATAAAGGGGGTAATATGATTTACTTTGTATTGGGCAAAATATGTCAGTATTTACTAGGCTATCTCAAATGAATTATGATTTGAAAAATAAGTTTATTTGTAACCCAAATGTATATTTCACAGGCTTTTCCCCTTTCCTTCCTACTCACCATTCCCCCAGGGGCAAACACATGTCATCTGCAACTCTACACAAGGCCACAAACCAAATGACTCAATTCTCACAGGGACTGGTGAGGAACTTCCCCATAAAACCGAACAGGAATGCCTACGTTAAAATGAAGCAGACTCAGGACTCCTTTGTGGACCTACACAAAGGAGAATGCACCTAACTGTGGACCTAGAGGCCCAGCTTGTGCATATGGATTGTGTCATGTATAAATTTAGTTTGCAGCTCTGCTTTGCAGGGGGTTGATTTATTCAAAGAGAGGAGACAGGACAACAGCTTACGGAAGATGTTGTTTCCAGTAAGTCTAGGGCTTTTGAAAATGGATAGGCTGACTGCAGCATCCCTCCCCCTTGTTTTGGTAGTCTAACACCTCTACGCTTCTGATGGAGGGATATTTTCCCCTCAACTTTAAATATTCCAGTCACACTAAAACGTGCACTTCTATTTCTCGGTCTCCCTTTCTCCAGATGGAAACTTTTCTTTGGCAGGATTCAACTTATATAAACAAATACAAATATTAAACTTCAAAATAAAAGACTAGAAATATATTTCACTCCTTAGACTCTCCGTGACCTTGAAAAATGCCTGCCAGTTGGCAGCAGCCGCTTCGTATAATCATGCTGTTGACCTCAGCTATGCCTTTCCAAGAACTCAAATGGTAACAGGGCTCTTAAATGGGAAAGGGACTGCTTAGCTTAAATATTTTGTTTTCAATTCCCTCACACCTGCTACTGGACTCAGGGAGGAGGTTTGCAAGTGCAGAGAGATACAGTGGGAGAGATCTCAGGTCATGGCTACAAAAACAAGCACTGTTTGTTTGTTTTGCAACTACAAAAAAATGGCCACTTCCTCTCTGAAGAACTGTGATAAGCACTTCTGGAGGTGTGTGTTGGGCTGTGAATGAAATTAATCTTTCTATCTTAAGTCACAAAAAGAGCCTACAGCCTTCATTGTTAACACAAGTTCACACCCCATTTCCTCAATGCCACCCCTTCTTTTTCACAAGCCTTCTTCCTCTTCCTTCCAGCTCCAATAAACCTAAGAAGGATAAAGACACGAAAACATCACGCAGCCAAACACACACACACACAGCCCCTCACAGTGATACCAGTATTTTGAGATTCGCATTTCAGCTTGCAAATGGATTATTTAAAATAAGGCAGAGAAATAGTAATGAAATAACGTGCATTTCTTTCTCTCCTCCATGCAATTAATATAAGAGTAAGCTTGATGTCACTGATAGGAGGAAAAGTAAACTCAATCCTATGGAAATACTCAGTACAATCATTTACTTCTTTGTTGTAACAAATGTTTATTAAGTGTAGCAAATTTGTTTGCTTTGTATTAGAAGGGTAGCAATTCAACTTTGTAATACGTATAAACAAATTAGTACAGATTTGCTAATTCTCAGAAGAAAGGGAGCTCTTTTAAGGTATAGATTTGAATACGAGGTTTAATCATTTCTGGAACAAATCATTGGGGACTTGCTTATGACATCGATCTTCCTGAAAGACATCTTATGAAATAAGCATTAACCTTTCTGGGAAGACAATAATTCATAGCCACCATAATACATCAATAATTGGAAAAAGAGACTGGCTTCCTAACAGAACTTCTGTGACAAACTATTTTGTGTGTACATTTGACTTCTAATTCACCAAGAGAACACAAATACTGGAAGAGGCAATTCTGTCATTGACTCTGACAGCATTCAAAGAAGAAAAAGCCCAGATAAAGCTATTTTAAGTTATTCTTGTCACCATTTTCCTATAAACTTGAGCCACATTTTCTTGACAATTCTCATTCATGGAGATAACATTGACAATATCAGATCTTATCTAACACGTAGAGAGAATGCGTAGTTTTCTCCTAAATCTGTGCTGCACATGGTGGCTATTGAGTATTTGAAATGTGACAGGTTCAAATTCAATGTGCTATAAATGTAAAGTGCACATTGGATTTCAGACCGAGAATGAAAAGTGTACAATATCTCGTACATAAATTTTTAATAAAGATTACATGCTGAATGATATTTTGGATATATTGGGTTACATAAAATTAAAATTAATTTTATATGTTTAATCATACTTTTCAAAAGTGGCTGCTAAAAATTTTAAATTACATAGGTAACTCACATTCTGTTTCTATTAAAATAGTGCTACTCTAGGCAATTCATTTTATTTTCCACATGACATGACCAACTATGAAGATATATTTTGTAAAACAGGTTTTGAAAATTTTCTTTTCCCAAAAAATACAATTTGAAATTTATGGTGAGATGTCTGTTGCCACTTTTGTTTTCCTGTAGAGTATCCAGCAGTTATTCAGAGTGAAAAAATTAAATTTAATAGAAATGTATCTTTTTATATGTGTTTAATATTTCTTCATTGTATGTGTGTGTCTGTGTTTCTAATATGACTAATGGTGGTTACTCTCTGTATTGTCAGATTAAGT
Source organism: Globicephala melas (assembly GCF_963455315.2). Lineage (NCBI taxonomy): Eukaryota > Metazoa > Chordata > Mammalia > Artiodactyla > Delphinidae > Globicephala > Globicephala melas. The sequence goes on along the minus strand of NC_083327.1, from coordinate 42,732,061 downwards.
TTTTGCTCAAAATTACTATCTTATTGTCAACCTATCTCATTTCCACTGTAGCACCACTTTTCTAAGATTCTTAGATATTCTTTTAACCCTAAGATTAATTTGTACTTAAAATAGATTTGATTTGTATTTTTAAAATAATTTTTGAATAGCAACTCTATAAAGAGTGGCCTTCTCTGACCTGGAATGGACATAAGCAATTAGTCATGTCTGTCAGGCAATCAACAATACCCACGTCATGCTTTCTTTAGGCTTGGCTCTCAGCTAATGCTGTTAAATAAGTAATGAGAGTCCTGGCTCCTACTCTTAAGAAGCTGATAGTTTTGTAGTTGAAGAGTCAAAATGATTTGCATTGAACACAGGTGAAGTAAAATAAGATAGAAAAATTTCATACTAAACTCAACATTTGTGCCTTCTCTTGAAAAATGGCAACACTGCTCTGCATTCTTGTCATGCAAACCATTGTCTGAAGTTAGTAGCTACTGTCCACATGAGATGGGCGTACAGTGTGCAATGTGCTACTTTACATTGTCTGTCTGGCTCATATAGACATTTGAGTTCGATTCCTGATGTAGGTAATTATTGATGTCCCTTCCAACTGCCAGCTTTGATTATGAGCTTCTTGATCCACTAACTTAGAAATCTTCCTCAAAGGACTCTCTTGTCAAAGTAGACTTGGCTCCTACTTAACTTCTACTGAAAAATCATAATCCACTAGTGGTAGGAAGTGTATCGGGTAGCAGTTCAAATAATAAGCATCATGGAAAATCATGTATTATCTGAATTAACTTTTCACGATAGTAAGATTAACTCAGTATTTGACAGATCTAGTTTCTGCTGCTCGTGTGAGATCCCTTTTCTGGGCAAACAGATACTGGCATGGGATTATTAAAAATGTTACCCATGTGTTTATGGTATCTAACAAGGGATAATCTGTGTAGTAAAACTTTGTGATGTTATTGTTTACTGGCTCATTCAGAATTGAGTGGTAAGATGCCGTGATGGAAAACTGTATTGCCAATTCTTTCCATGTGTTCTTAGATATAAAAATAATGTGTTTGTCACATAAAATTCTCTATTGGGAACTGTAATAAGCCAATGTTGCTCTTATTAGACATCTCCAAAGAAAGCAATATGTTAGTGGTTTTTGGTATTTTGTCCTATTAAATACTAATGGATGATGAAATTACATCCTGGAAAAAAATGATAATAGGGAAAAGGACTATAGTAATATGTAGAAATAAATATAACAAGAATTTACAAGAATATTGAAAATTTTAAATTATATTAACTGAACAATTATAACAATTATTGGATCAACATTTTGTCACTAAAAAAATTGATAAATTATTCTTTCTACGATATGTATCAGTATTTTGGACAATTCAGTGTATAATTAGAAAGTACTTTTTAGAATTTCCTACCATTAAACAACAAGTAGATATTGATAATTTAAAGCTAGGTCAAAGAAAGCATTATTAATAGTGAAAAGGACATTCTAGGCAGATGAGAACAGCTGTCTGAGGGAGAGGGCATGACTAGGCCAGGTATGAAGAAATTGAACTCTAGTTTGTATTGTTTACTATGTATTAACTTGCTAGTTCCTCATTAGTCAAGGGCTGACAAAGAAATTAACAACCAATTTTTATCAACTCCCCGTATACACTGAGTAGCTTTCTAGATTATGTGAGGGATACAATGAAATCCAAAAAACAGTCCCTTTCAAGAAGTATACACTATGTCTTGGGGTTCAAGTAAACAGATAACAGATGCTACTTGGTAATACGTAATCGAGTTCTGCAGGATTTTAGCAAAGTTTAATGAAAATTTCTAACACTGAAATAGCTTGGGAAAGCTTCATTGATGAAGTAGGACTTTATGAAGACAAGGATGAGGCTGAATCATAGTACTTGCTTATGGCAGAAGTGGTACAAATACCAGGAAAATTTAGGCAGAAATTCCTTTTCATCCGGTGTTTCAGTATTTTATACTCCTTCTTAAGACTATGGAAAATTATGCATAGAATTCTGAGTCTACTTTTTTATCTGTGAAAAGGAGATACTATTATACTTAATTTCTCTATGATTCCTTGCAATATAGAATGTTAGAAAGTCAACTTCGTTCCAATCAGTTCTTTCATTGGTGAAAAAACTGAGGCCTGAGGAGGTGAAGTGACTTGATCAAAATTACTTTGTTGCTTCTAGATGTCCATAAAGAAAATAAATTGATAGCTACTATCCTGGCTGCATTGTACAAGTGACAGATTGAGCATGTATACAGAGCACCAGAAGATACAACCTCAGAAATATTTTGGGGAAAGATGGCAGAGACTTTTATGTGGACATTAAATAACCATCCAAAGAAAAGTTAGAACTTTATTAGATGTTCTTATGGTTCAGCATTGTTTTTGTTTTGATTTATGCAGATGAGTGGTGAAGAATGGACACCACGATATTTTAGAATGTAGGACTTTTAAAAATTTTCATATAGCCCTATTTTGGTCTTTACTTTTAAAGTCGTCTTCACATTTTTACCAGAAGAATCTCAAATTAACTTTATATTGTTAATACTTCATGTAAAAGTCTATGTTCTACTATTGGGCTTAGCTTCTCTGGGCCTTTCCCAAGTGTATATGCTCTTTCCCTGATGAACACCTGGACCTTAGAGCAGCTTTTTATTCCCTGCACATAGCATGGGTGGAGAGGGTAAGGCAATGGCCATAGGTGAGTGTTCTGCAGCCCTACTATTGGACTTTGCCTTTCTTGTAACATCCTAAAAGGGGGACCCGTGGAAAAAGATCATACACAGATACACAAAGAAGCGGCTCTTATCATCGAAAGCACCCACTCTTGCCACATTAGAATGTACTTTTATGCATCAGGCTCCCAAAGATCAAATGGACCATGCACTTGATCTGATTCTTGCAAAGGACCATATTACCAAAAGGTGCATTTAATGGGAATGCTGTTACATAAAGAGTTGCGACACGAGTGAAAGGAGATGGAATTTCATTATCGATTAATTTGAATTCTACATTACTGTCAGTTAAAAGGGACAACTTTTATCTGTATCTTCAAACCATCCAAAAGGCTGGTAGTATATTTGGCCAGTAGAATGAGAAACAGCATTGGACATTTGAAATCTGTGCCTTTGGCATTATTTGGAAACTTTCTTGTGCTATTAATAACACAAAATAAAGGCTTTTAACCATCAGAATTTTTTTAGCCAGTTATACCGATGTGTTTATTTAACCAAAGCAAATTCATTATGCAATGAAATTTTACATTTTAATAGCTTGTGATGAAGTAGATTTTCTGTCTGGCTGTTGAGTCAGTTCTATCAGATATTGAGTTAGGTAACCCTTTTGATAATGATTTTTGCTATTCACAGTGCTAAGCCTCTAATGAATGCTAAGTGGATGTGAAGTGATGAGGATGGTATAAGTTTAGAATGAGGAGCCAGAACTTTGTAATAAGGAAAGACATAAAAGCATATCTTTACCAGACTCAGCTAAGTGTTTCAGCCCAGATTTGACATATTCTTTAGATGAACCTTGCAAAAGATAACAAATGCAATTTACTTGCACCTTGCCTTTTTATTCATTTATGACATGCAAATATCTTCCACAAAAATCTGGGGGAAGAGTGCTCCCATAGAAGAGGCATATCTGGCAACATTACTGGAGATTATAATTGTGTTCTCTGCTCTACCTGTGGTATTGATTAATTGAATAATGGAATCATGGGGATAGCAGTAGAATCCTCTGTGGGCCTGCAACGATTAGGCTTTTCATAATTTGTTTATGTTGTATATTTTATCAGACACACAATGAGGAAATAGATTTTCTGCCTGCATTATGAACTTGATTTCTCTGTTGATGGTTCATGAATATTAGTCATTGAGTGACAGATTTTGTTGTATGTGTTTGTATTCATTGCTCTCCAGAGTGGGTGTTATATCTTGAATATGCCAGCTGTCTCTTGGGCCCACTTGACAAAATGAGAGGCTTTTCTCAAAGGGTAGTATTTTTTTTTCCATAAAGTGGAAGTCAAGTTCTATTTTTTCCCTTCACTATTTGAAAAAATTAAATATTGTGAAGAAAAAAACATTTCTTTTTCAAATCATTTCTCTCACACAAATGGCACTTAGTTCAAAGAGTTTTGCACTTTTCTCCAAACAGAGATGAGTGACACAAAGAAATCTGACTTGAATTTAATGGATTTACATGGTAAACACCGCAAAGCACATAGAATCGTCTTCAACAGTGGCATATAATAAGACCTTTATATCAATGAAAGGCTATAGAATAGAATCTGCAATTCCTAGAAATTCTTTATGCATAATAGTTATCTCTACGGATAAGAAATGGATATCTTGCTGAGAAGAAACATGAAACATACTAAATTTGGACAAGGATAATTGTGTCTGGTGTGAAACAAGAATCTTCTCCATTTTTTCCCCTACAATGAGAAGTAGCTGTGAGTCCTGAATCAGAAGTAGCTAATAATGAAATCTACATATATTTAAAGCTAAGTGAGATGCATGGATTGTAGAAAGGATCACACCTTCTGGTTAAAGTACAGTGGATGAAGAGCTAGGATAGTAAGTTTCGCATGTCACCACTGAGACTAGTAGCTTAGGAGATATCAGGAGGAAGAAGACCTTGGGTTTGCGCAAGTATGAGAGGTGAGTGAGAGTGGAATTACTTCTCAAATTGTCGGATTTTTGTTGAAACCTTCAGTACTCCTCTGCATAAATTCATGGCTGACTGATAGAAAGTTCTATAACCAGAGGGTGAAAATATCATCTCTAGAGCCCAACTACCTGGTACACTTGGGGATAAATTCAGGGTATACTGCACAGCTAATAAATAAGAATCTAGCCAATGGAAGATGAAGGAAAGTGAGCTGTATAGGAATATGATTCAATGGAAATTAAGGCCTACTTCACAGGAGAAAATTGAGAAGGGACTTGCATATTGAAATTGTCCTGATTTGCAAATCCTTCGTCCCAAAGACCAGTTAAACAGTGAAATAAGAATGCATATGGTACAGAAATCCATCATGCTTGATCCTTAAGAGGGAGGGGAAAAAATCCAGTTTTATGATGGTAATTACAACCAGAAAAGTAGCATCTGTCAATTTCTAGGAGCCCATGCACACACATTCACTGCTCCAAATCCAACCAATTATTTTGACCTCTTCCTGTTAGATGGTCAGAATAGGTCCTGAAAACCTTATTTTAGAATTCAAAGCCAGGGCCATGGATGGTTGAGCCACATGATCTAACTAGGAAATGACTGCTTCCCTGTATCTGCCTCCTCAGGTCCACGTTGGGTGAATGGGCCCCTGCTTCCATCAATATAAGGTTCTGTTCCTTAGTGGAAGCTGGGATTAGTCCTATCTGCATGTAGTTCAATGTGCCTTTTTTTTTTTTTTTTAAGATTCCAGGGTAACTTTTATTAAGATATACCTTTTAATTTTGGATATTACAAAAACAAGAGTATCACTACACAATTAGTGATATTCCCCCAGAAAAACTTTCTTAGCCAGGGTGAGGGTTCCACTGGACACTCCAGCATAGGAATGCAGTTAAGAAAGCCTCTATTTCAGTCAGCTGGATTATATCATACTGTGAAATCTAGAGAATTCCTCTCATGCCTTTTGAACCATGAAGAAAACCCTAACTAATAAAATAGCACTTAAAGGCATATAATTATCATCCTCATATATAAAAGCTAAAGTTTATTGGGATTTTTTTTATGTGTCAAGCACTATCTTAGACACTTTATAAGCAATACTCTATTGTTTCAACACTTTTATAAGATAGGTACTAATATCCATCCGTTTTTTCACATGAGAAAACTGAGGCTCAGAAAGGTTAAATAACTTGCCTAAAATCAAACACCTACTAAAAACCAGAGCCACGTTTCCAACTCAAGACTGTTTCCTGAATCTGAGATTTTAACAACTTTCATAAGTTGACTCTTTTAGAAACCATAAAGATAGAAATTTGGTTTCCCAAAACTTGAACAGTGTCTGAATGTCTAAAACACTGCAAATAATGAAAATAATACTAGCTCTCATCAAGTTTGTACTTGCTATTTCCTAGACACACTGCTTAGACTTTATGTCCATAACAGGTCACACCATCCCCATTTTATATATGTTAGACCTGAGTCTTTTTTTTTTTAATTGAAGTATAGTTGATTTACAATGTTGTGTTAGTTTCTAGTGAACAGCAAAGTGATTCAGTTATATATATATATATATATATATATAACCATATTTTCCATTATGGCTTACTATGAGATATTGAATGTAGTTCTCTGTGCTATACAGTAAAACCTTATTGTTTATTTTATATATAATAATTTGTATCTGCTAATCCGAAATTTCTAATTTATATGCCCCCCCCCCGCTTTCCCCTTTGGTAACCGTAAGTTTGTTTTCTATGCCTGTGGGTCTCTTTCTGTTTTGTAAATAAGTTCATTTGTGTCATATGATAAAACTGAGTCTTGCTGAGCCAGAGTGGCTTGTCCAAAGTCACACAGCTAGTAAATGATAGAATTCGGATTTGAAACTCAAGTTTGCCTAATACCAAAATCTGTCCTCCTACTGAAAGACTGTTTGCAGTCATCTGGAAAAAATATTTGCTTCATTTGTAACAGACAAAAGGTTAATAACTTTCATTCAGAAAAATAAGGTGCTGAAGACGGAAAAAAAATATACAGAATTATAGAATGCAACGTTAGGAAACAAGCGAAGAAAAATAACTCTAATGGTCAATAAAGAAATATTATAAGTTAATATAAAGAGATCAAAAGAAATGCAAACAAAGCCAATAAGATACCACATCTGAACAAAATAATTGAGGCAGAGTTCTTTTGTTTTAATAATACCCAGTGACAGTAAATATGCAAGAAAACAAATATTCAAATACATGGGGGAGTAAGTTGATATACTCTTTTCAAGAAGGGAATTTGGCAATATATTAATCTGAAGCCTTGAAAGTGGATGTTGGCTTTTCCTCAGTAATTGCATTATCAAGAATTTATCTTAGACTTAACAAAGATTTGATGAAATAGAAATTATAGCATATTTTAGAGTGCTGCAAACCAAAAGCAAAGTAAATGGGTAGTAACAGGGATTGGTTAAATAAGTTACGACACATTTATAAAATGGAATGTGGTACAGATTTTACAAGTGATAGTGCAAATACGTATAGACTGATTGAAAATATAATCACAATACAATAGAAGAAAATAAGGATAAACAGTGTGTACACCAATGTCACCTTTTTTCTTGCTGTTAAAATGTTTGTTCATAGAAAATTCTGAATACATAGATACAAAATATTAACCATTTTTTTGAGTAGTGGGTTTCTGGATCATTTTCTTTTTATGCTTCTCTAAATTTCTAATTTTTCTTGGTTGAGAATATTTAACTAAAAATTGAACTTAAAAAAGAGTCTAGTACACACACACACATGAAAATCTCAAATTTAGTATGGAAATGAAATTACTATCAGATTTTCCAAATGGAAGAAAACTTCTGGGTTTCCAAACAATTTAATTAATGTCTGGTAAATTTAATTAATGTCTCCTAGATACAATCTAAGTAAGAGTTTATATAATTTACCTGAATACTGATGGGCATTGACATTATGTTTCTTTATTACTTACAAGAAGACGATTGATATTAAAAGAATAGACGTTTGACTAAACAGTCATTTGTTTAACAAAAGGAGAAACCAACATCGAGATGAAATGTAACCATAGACAATAGCGGAGTGGGTTGATTCTTTCTTATTTTGATGATTAATCCTGCTCCTGTTTCCGATATATAGACTCTCTCTGCATTGTTTACCAACAACATTTTTCACCAACAATGGATTAATTTATTTAAACAACTAATAATCCTTGCATTGCATATGAAAAATAATTTGATATTTCGTCCCCAAACAGTTCTTTAATTTTAAGAAAGCAATAAATATTAGTTGCTATTTAAGTTAATGAAAAAGTCTCACTTGTTAATTATATCCTCATATGGATCATCTTGATCATATATTGCAATTATACATTTTTTGATTTGATAGTCTCAGAATACTTTTTCACAATAATCCAGACCAGTATTCTTGTGGGATAACAGAAGCATAAAATTTAATGTTTAGGTTTATTTTGAATTTGAATATTCACAAAATGACAACTAAACTGAGATACTACTTTTGGTCTCTGATTTCTCAGCTGTCAAGACCTAGCATCTATTTCTCTATTCTGTCATCTATCTGTCTATCTATCTGCCATTTATTTATCATCTACTTATTGTATACATAACATTTACTGTGAGGAATAGAAATAAATGGATGTATACACTTCCCTAATAACTGGAAATACAATAACATATAAAATATTCATTTTTAAAATTTTATATTATGAACTAGAATAAAAGTCTCTCGGATTTAAAAACTGTAATGAATTTTCTCCCAAAAGAGTCTCTACTTTCTCCCTCTTGAAACTGCTAAAAATTAAAAAAAACTTTTGACATTGATTTATAATGATCAGCAAGTATCAATTTACTTTATCAAAATTTGGAAATACACATTTTTCTATCACTCCTCTTGTGTTTCCATACTGTTCAGTTAAGAATTATTTCTGCAAGGAAAAAGAAATTTGTTTTCTTTTTTCTTTTATATCCATATAGGATGAAGGATATTAACTAAACTTATTATAGTAAACATTTCATAATATATGAAAGTCAAGACATCATGTTGTATACCTTAAATGTACATAATACTATCTGTCAATTATATCTCAGTAAAACTGGAAAAAATGGAATTATTTCATAAGTATGAATAGACTTCTGAGGAAGAATGTCCTTAGGATTTCTTAGCTTGAATAAAAATTATTCTTTCTTTAAAAAATAAATAAGTAAAATACAAAAATAGAAGAATAGTATTAGCAAGAAGATTTTATTCTTAATGATGATGAAAATTCCTATCATGGAATTTTTAACACAAGGCCAAAGAACCTGTAATTAACCCCAGACTTCTAACCAGTAGTTCCTTTCATTTAGGTAGAAAACCAGTTGGTCCTAAACAACCTCACATCCATGATGTTATGTTTTATTCAGTACAATAATAAAACTGAAGCTGTTTTTGCATAGTCAATTATCTGCTTACGTTGGGGCCTCCTATATCTTGTAAATGATTTGTTCCTCTTCTGACATTTATTGTTAAGAGACCTACCCTCTTTTCAGAGTGGCTGGAAAGTGCTGTGTCGGCAGGCAGTGTTTGGGTAGTGCAGACTGTGCTTTCCTCTCTAGCTGAAAACAGACAGAGGAAAGGAACGTGTCTTCCTGCAGCCCTGAGCTGCCCTCCTGGTAGGACGCTCTCCGCAGCTGCAAGGCTGGCCACCTGGGCCGGCGGCCCTGTTCAATAGCTGGATATCCTGTTCTGCTTTTCTGCTGCTGAGCTGTCCAGGATGATCGCCTGGGAAGTGAATTGTGACTTTCCAGGGTTTTAAGCTTGCCAAGATTAGTTAGGAAAACACAGTTTGAGGTTATACAAATTCCAAATTTTCTGGCACTCTTGTTGCCTGAAATTTGAGAAAAGGAAAAAGTATTGGTGGGAGTTGTAAGCTTAAGTGTGTTCTAACGTGAGGATTTTTGTTGAAAATATATAAATTGTCAGTGAGCATATTTTGTATGCAAAGCACGGGGGCCCTATTGAATTTTTTTTAATGATGTATTTAAAAAGTACGAGGTCCCTCTGTGCTGCATGGAGTAACATGTAGAAATTGTTCTCAGAGACAGTTATGGCAAAACAAATGCTGAGTGTTAGAGTTAAAAGGCATCTTTGAGACTTGGTTGAATAGTTAATGCACTTAGATTTTAGAGGAATGTTCTTACTTTGAAATTGTTCTGATGCTCCAGAAGAAAAAAGGAAAAGAAAAAAAAATGTTTGGAGGGGAAAAGTTGCTTCTATGCTTTCTTACTGGCAGTCCTAATACTTCCTACCAGATATGCAATTGCTGAATAAATTTAAGGAACAATTGCTTTGGGCAGATGCTTAGACCCCACAACATCAAAAAGTCTGCTCCAGCCTCACTTGAAAGGGATAAAGTCATGAATCTGTTATGTCAGGAGATGGAGTCTGACGAAATACTCTCCACCTAGTATTACATGGACTTTTTTTTTTTTTTGCGTTACGCGGGCCTCTCACTGCTGTGGCCTCTCCCGTTGCGGAGCACAGGCTGCGGACGCGCAGGCTCAGCGGCCATGGCTCACGGGCCCAGCCGCTCCGCGGCATGTAGGATCTTCCCGGACCGGGGCACGAACCCGTGTCCCCTGCCTCGACAGGCGGACTCTCAACCACTGCGCCACCAGGGAAGCCCTTAACATCTTTATTGGAGTATAATTGCTTTACAATGGTGTGTTAGTTTCTGCTTTATAACAAAGTGATTCAGTTATACATATACATATGTTCCCATATCTCTTCCCGCTTGCGTCTCCCTCCCTCCCACCCTCTCTATCCCACCCCTCTAGGTGGTCACAAAGCACCGAGCTGATCTCCCTGTGCCATGCGGCTGCTTCCCACTAGCTATCTATTTTACGTTTGGTAGTGTATATATGTCCATGCCACTCTCTCACTTTGTCACAGCTTACCCTTCCCCTTTCCCATATCCTCAAGTCCATTCTCTAGTAGGTCTGTGTCTTTATTCCCGTCTTATGCCTAGGATCTTCATGACCTTTTTTTTTTCTTAGATTCCATATATATGTGTTAGCATACGGTATTTGTTTTTCTCTTTCTGACTTACTTCACTCTGTATGACAGACTCTAGGTCCATCCACCTCACTACAAATAACTCAATTTCATTTCTTTTTATGGCTGAGTAATATTCCATTGTATATATGTGCCACATCTTCTTTATCCATTCATCCGATGATGGACACTTAGGTTGCTTCCATGTCCTGGCTATTGTAAATAGAGCTGCAATGAACATTTTAGTACATGACTCTTTTTGAATTATGGTTTTCTCAGGGTATATGCCCACTAGTGAGATTGCTGGGTCATATGGTAGTTCTATTTTTAGTTTTTTAAGGAACCTCCATACTGTTTTCCATAGTGGCTGTATCAATTTACATTCCCACCAACAGTGTAGAAGGGTTCCCTTTTCTCTACACCCTCTCCAGCATTTATTGTTTCTAGATTTTTTGATGATGGCCATTCTGACCAGTGTGAGATGATATCTCATTGTAGTTTTGATTTGCATTTCTCTAATGATTAATGATGTTGAACATTCTTTCATGCTTTTGTTGGCAATCTGTATATCTTCTTTGGAGAAATGTCTATTTAGGTCTTCTGCCCACAGGTACATGCAAAAGTATGAAGTTAGAACACTCCCTAACACCATACACAAAAATAAACTCAAAGTGGATTAAAGACCTAAATGTAAGGCCAGACACTATCAAACTCTTAGAGGAAAACATAGGCAGAACACTCTATGACATAAATCACAGCAAGATCCTTTCTGACCTACCTCCTAGAGAAATGGAAATAAAGACAAAAATAAACAAATGGGACCTAATGAAACTTAAAAGCTTTTGCACAGCAAAGGAGAGCATAAACAAGCCCAAAAGACAACCCTCAGAATGGGAGAAAATATTTGCAAATGAAGTAACTGACAGAGGGTTAATCTCCAAGATTTACAAGCAGCTCATGCATGGACTATTGATGGCACCGATTGTAGCTGCCCCTTAGGGAACAAACAGTGTTTTTTCATCTGGTTTCAGATCATGTTTTGAAGTCCTGAGCTTTCTCACTAACATGTCTAATTTTTTTTGTGTCTGCTTTAAGATAAAGGCTATTTCTTTTTCTATCTTTGGTTTAGGGAGTGTCAGTTAATGAAACCATTATCTCTACCTTGAAGATGTTGGCTTATGCAATGACTTGGATCTGTTTGGAAAAAGGAGTATACCATTTTATCACAAAGTTAAATCATTGATATCAGATCTTATAATAATCAGAATATTTAACACGCATAGAGCTTTATAATTTAAAAATTACTAGCACAACATTTTAAAAGTGAGAGAAAGAAAGTAAATGTATCATCGAATAAGGAAAACACAACCCCCTCCCCCCACCTTTTACCGCTTCTGCCTCTGTCCCTATCCTGCAGCCACACATTACGGTTCTGTGCCAAGCAACTTCAGGGAGAGGCTCTGGGAGGATGTTGATGAGAACGTTTTCTTCCCCTTCTGGATCACCACTTCACTTTTTGTTGTCCCCAGTGAGAACCATAAGGACTACTGTTTTGAGAGGTATATAAAAATCAAATACATCAAGAAACCAAGAATTCACTAAAGGCTGATATTAATTTGGAAGTCCACGTTTTTACATGTGAGTCAGATAACCCGATCTTCAACTAAATATTACAGTTCACTTCTCCAGTTCTAAACCATAGAATATGAAAACTAAAATTAAGTTGTAGGAAAAAGCATTTAAGCTTTCACAGGTTCAAAGAGGAGCAATGATTATTTACTACCACCAAACTTCATAAACTTAATTCTGGGACTAGGATATTGGCCTTCCACTAAATCCACCATTATAATATGGAAGGCTAAAATATCTAAGTATTTTTAAAGTATTTTTACTTTTCCATTATCTTAAGAGCTACAGTTTAACTTGAAAGTTTACTGTGATTGTAATACATAGGCATCAAAAATTATTTTTCACATTTACCTCTAAGTGTATCTTCTGAAAAGTTAGTATGTAAATGTAAAATTCTTAAAGACACTTGCCAAGAATGAAGTTTTATATCCTATCATTCAAACTATGCATAGGGTTTACTCAAATCTCCAATTTCAATTCTGAGGAACTGTTTCCTAAATGTATATGTAAACACACCCTCATACATACATGCATGTATATAAATATGTAAAAAACTCAGAAAGTAGATCTTCAAAGAGGTCAAGTTTTTTAAAAGTATCATTATTCATATTTTGATCTTATACACAGCTGTGGTTTTCCCTCTTCTGTTTTTAGTAGGGCTATAACTTCTGTTTTTGATGAAAACAAAACAGAGCACATTGGAAATTTATGGTGAGGCTGAATGTTAGTTAACATTCAGTCTCTAGTTAGGGTGAGTGTGGGTGTGTGTGTGGATGTTGGTGTTTAATTTTAGCTACAAATATGGTTAACCATGATATTAAATAGTTTCCAAGGTGAATTTCAATTTTTTAATTGAACAGTCATAATTTAAGTTTTCTAATAAAGAGAATTAGGTTTAGAATAGCAACATTCATAGAGGTGATATTTGCTCAGCATTAATGCAGTGTGAGTAATATAAGTCACCATGTCTTGGAAAACCTAATTCATGACATACCATTAAATAATCCAGATTGAATGTTCTTTGATGGCCATGATTCATTCATTTCATTCATCCCTTCAGCAAATCTTTATTGTCCAACAAAAGATTAATTCAGTTTACTCAATAAATTGACCATAATAACAGAAGAAAGTTTGTGAATAGTTTTATATTAGAATCTAATTTATTGCTTATCCTAAATTGTTGGCATCATGAAGCTAAGAAAAGCAAATACTAGTTTCGGGTTGATTATGGGCAGTATCTACACATTTTAGGCACAAATATTATATCATTTTGGTAATTTCCAAACTTTGAAATATTTCACATGGGCCATGATCTCCTAGCATGTTACAAACATGCAGATTCTGTGATGAGATAGATAAAAATGTGTATATAGTTCTAAAAGAATGTGAAAATATAACTTGTGAAAGAGTATGGCATGTTTCATTTATGTGCTTTATATTTTATGTCAAGCATAAAAATTATACATATTCATTATATATATATATAATTTTAACAGGGTTCAAATCATTATTTTAATAGATAGATTTTGATCTTTAAAGAAGAATTTAAAGATGACTTAATTTAAAGAAAAAAATCAATACCAATCTTTTTCAAACTCTTCCAAAAGTAGAAGAAGAGTGAACACTTCCAACCTTATTCTATGTGGCCGGCATCTCCCTGACAACAGAGCCAGACAAGAACACTACTAGAAAAGAAAATTATAAGCAAGTATACATGATTTCTTACATATAAAAAATCCTAAAGTCTCCACCAAAATATTAATTAGAATTAATAAATGAATTCAGCAAAGTTGCAGAGTACATAATCAACATACTTAAATCTGTTGTGTTTCTATATGCTAACAGTGAACTATTCAAAAAACAAATTAAGAAAACATTACCATTTAGAATAGCATCAAAAACAATAAAATACTTAGGAATTAATTTAACCAAGGTGAAAGATCTGTACACTGAAAATTATAAATAGATAAAAGAAATTGAAGAAGAAACAAATAAATGAAAAATATACTGCATTTATGGATTTAAAGAATTAACATTGTTTTGAGTAGTATGGACATTTTAAACAATCTACAGATTAAAGTCAATTCCCATCATAAATTCAATGACATTTTTCACAGAAATAGGAAAAATAATCCTAAAATTCACATGGAATCAGAAAAGACCTCAAATAGCTTTGTTCTTCTTTCTCAAGATTGTTTGGCTATCACACTTTCTGATTTCAAACTGTATTACAACACTATAGTAATTAAAACAGTATGGTACTGGCATATAAATAGAGGCACAGACCAATAGAACAAAATCAAGAACCCAGATATAAACCCATTCACAAAGGGGAAAGGATAGTCTCTGAAATCAATGGTGTTGGGAAACTGGTTATCCACATGCAGAAGAATTAAATTGGACGATTATCTTACACCATATACCAAAAAATGAATTCAAAATAGGTTAAAAACTTCACTGTAAGACCTGAAATCATAAAACTCCTTGAAAAAAACATAGGGGGAAAGCTCTTTGACATTGATTTTTGCAATGATATTTTTGGATCTGACACCAAAATCAGAGTCAACAACAGGAAAAATAGACAAGTGAGACGACATCAAACTAAGAAGTTTCTACACTGCAAAGGAAATAATAAACAAAATGAAAAGATAAACTACAGAATGGGAGAAAATATTGCAAACTATATACACAATAAGGGATTAATATCCAACTATATATAAGGAACTCATACAACTCAATAGCCAAAAAGCAAATAACCCAATTAAAAAATGGGCAGTGGACCTGAATAGACATTTCACCAAAGAAGACATACAAATGGCCAACAGGTATATAAAAAGGTGCTAAACATCACTAAACATCAGAGAAATGCAAAGCCAAACCACAATTAGATATCACGTCATACCTGTTAGAATGGCTATTATCAAAAACTCGAAAGATAACAAGTGTTGGCGAGAATATGGAGAAAAGGGAACACTTATAGACCATTAGTGGGAATATAAATTGGTAAAACCATTATGGAAAACACTATGGAGTTTCCACAAAAAATTAAAAGTAGAACTGCCGTAAGATCCCGCAATCCCACTTCTGGGTAAATATCCAAAGGAATTGAAATCAGGATCTCAAAGAGCTATTTCCTCTCACATGTTCATTGCAGTATTATTCACAATACCCAGGAGGTGGAATCAACTTAAATGTTCATTGACAGATTAATAGATAAAGAAAATTTGGGATATATATGTATATAAATATTATTCAGCCGTGAAAAAGAAATTCTGCCATTTCTGACAACATGGATGGACCTGGAAGACATTATGCTAAGTGAAATAAGACAAAGAAAGACAAATACTGTGTGAACTTACAATACATGGAAAATTAAGTCAAACAGAGTAACAGAGACTAGAATAGTGGTTAACAGGGCCTAAGGGATGGGGGAAATGAGGACAAGTTGGTCAAAGGATAAAAATCTTTCAGTTATAAGATGAATAAGTTCTTGACACCTAATTATAGCATGGTGACTATATATAAGAAAATATGTTTAAAATAAATTTTTATAAAAATGTATATTTTTAGGGTTGAAGCATTAGGGGAGTGAGGTATAAAGCTAACACAAAATAGTCCTTAATGCCAACTTCAAGGGTTTTTTTATAAGCAAGATTGTTTAATAGTGAAATAACTGGGCAAAAGATTACATTAGGTTTATATGATTGAAAGGGAATGTAAAAAAGAAAAAGTCATCACAAGAATTTTCATTTAGAATGGAAATTATTACCAAGGATTTGTCCTTTTCTCATTTCTTATTTTATTAAATTTATGACATTATTGACCATTGTGTCCTATTCCCCTGACATTCTACTAAGTGAAAAATGATAGAGCTCAGCTAATTATTTGATTATGGTATAGAATTGTGTCTGATATGTCAAGATAAATGTTAACACTGGGACAGAATGTATGGATTTGTAGACAGTATTTAATTTTTGGAAAGAAATCTTTCATCAAAATTATTAATCATTTATTATTGTCAACACAACTGTGTGGTAGGTTTCATTACACTACAGTAAAAGATATTGAATGTAAAATCTCTTTCTGGACTGACTGTCATGAAACACCTAAAACATTTGAAGAGGAAAAAATTTTATCTGTGTTTTCACAAAGATTTACACCATCATCAGTTTTATATAAAGAGAAACCCTGTGCCTATAGAGAAAAGATACCTGCAGGTAAAATGTACATCAGGGTAAGTGTGGATCCATGAGATCTCTGGGACCAGGAGTCCAATTACTAATCCACTTTTTTTATTTTAAAAATTGATAGACTGGCTTCCCTGGTGGTGCAGTGGTTGAGAGTCCGCCTGCCGATGCAGGGGACACGGCTTCGTGCCCCGGTCCAGGAGGATCCAACATGCCGCGGAGCGGCTGGGCCCGTGAGCCATGGCCACTGAGCCTGCGCATCCAGAGCCTGTGCTCCGCAACAGGACAGGCCACAACAGTGAGAGGCCTGCGTACCGCAAAAAAAAAAAAAAAAAAAATTGATAGACTTTAATTTTTAGAACAATTTAAGGTTTACAGAAAATTGAGCAGAGAATTCTCTTAACTCCCTCTTCCCCCAGCTTACATATTCCCCATTTATTCTTTTTTAAAAATTTTTATTGGAATATAGTTGATTAACAATGTTGTGTTAAGTTTCAGGTGTACAGCAAAGTGAATTCACTTACATATATACATATATATGTATATCCACTCTTTTAGAGTCTTTTCCCATATAGGTCATTACAGAGAAGTGAGTAGATTTCCCTGTGCTATACAGTACGTCCTTATTAGTTATCTGTTTTATATATAGTAGTGTGTTTATGTCAATCCCAATCTTCCAATTCATCCCTTCCCCCTCCTTTACCCCCTGGTAACCATAAGTTTGTCTTCTACATCTGTAGCTCTATTTCTGTTTTGTAAATCAGTTCATTTGTTTTGTTTTTTTTTTTTAGATTCCACATATAAGCAATATCATATGATATTTGTCTCTCTCTCTCTCTGACTTACTTCACTCAGTATGGCAATCTCTAGGTCCATCCATGTCGCTGCAAATGGCATTATTTCATTCTTTTTTATGACTGACTAATATTCCATTTTATATATGTACCACATCTTCTTTATCCACTTCTCTGTCAGTGGACACTTAGGTTGCTTCCATGTCCTGGTTATTGTAAATAGTGCTGCAATGAACACTGAGGTGCATGTATCTTTTCAAATTATGGTTTTCTCCAGCTATTTGCCCAGGAGTGGGATTGCTGCATCACATGGTAGTTCTATATTTAGTTTTTAAAGGAACCTCCATACTGTTCTCCATAATGGTTGTACCAATTTACATTCCTACCAACAGAGTAGGAGGATTTCTTTTTCTCCACCCCTTCTCCAACATTTATGGTTTGTAGATTTTTTGATAATGGCCATCATGACCAGCATGAAGTGATACCTCATTGTAGTTTTGGTTTGCATTTCTCTAATAATTAGTGATGTTGTGCATCTTTTCATGTGCTTTTGGCCATCTGTATGTCTTTGGAGAAATGTCTGTTTTGATCTTCCATTCATTTTTTGTTTGGGTGTGTGTTTTTTTGATATTGAGCTGCATGAGCTATTTGTATATTTTGGGAATTAATCCCCTGTCAGTCACCTTGTTTGCAAATATTTTCTCCCATTTTGTGGGATGCCTTTTGGTTTTGTTTATGGTTTGTGTTTTGTTAGGTGCAAAAGTTTTTAAGCTTAATTAGCCCCCCCTTTTTTTTTTTTTTTGGTACGCGGGCCTCTCACTGTTGTGGCCTCTCCCGTTGTGGAGCACAGGCTCTGGATGCGCAGGCCCAGCGGCCATGGCTCATGGGCCTAGCTGCTCCACGGCATGTGGGATCCTCCTGGACCAGGGCACGAACCCGTGTCCCCTGCATCGGCAGGTGGACTCTCAACCACTGTGCCACCAGGGAAGCCCTAGGTCCCATTTTTTGATTTTTGTTTTTATTTTCATTACTCTAGGAGATGGATCAAAAAAGATACTGCTGAAATTTATGTCAGAGAGTGTTCTGCCTATGTTTTCCTCTAAGAGTTTTATAGTATCTGGCCTTACATTTAGGTCTTCAATCCATTTTGAGTTTATTTTTGTATATGGAATTAGAGAGTGTTCGAATTTTATTCTTTTACATGTAGCTGTCCAGTTTTTCCAGTACCACTTATTGAAGAGGCTGTCTTTTCTCCATTCTCTTGCCTCCTTTGTCATAGATTAGTTTACTATAGGTGTGTGGGTGTATCTCTGGGCTTTTTATCCTGTCCCATTGATCTATATTTCTGTTTTTGTGCCAGTACCATACTGTTATGATTACTGTAGCTTTGTAGTGTAGTCTAAAGTCAGGGAGCCTGATTCTTCCAGCTCCTTTTTTCTTTCTCAGGATTGCTTTGGCTATTCAGGGTCTTTTGTGTTTCCATACAAATTAAAAATTTTTTGTTCTAATTCTGTGAAAAATGCAGTTGATTATTTGATAGGTATTACATTGAATCTGTTGATTGCTTTGGGTAGTATAGTCATTTTGACAGTATTGATTCTTCCAATCCAAGAACATGGTATATCTCTCCATCTGTTTGTGTAGTCTTTGATTTCTTTCTTCAGCATATTATAGTTTTCTGAGTACAGGTCTTTTGCCTCCTTAGGTAGTTTTATTCCTAGGTATTTTATTCTTTTTGATGTGATGGTAAATGGGATTGGTTCCTTAATTTCTCCTTCTGATCTTTCACTGTTAGTGTATAGGAGTGCAAGAGACTTCTGTATATTAATTTTGTATCCTGTAACTTTACCAAATTCATTGATGAGCTCTAGTAGTTTTCTGGTAGTGTCTTTAGGATTTTCTAGGTATAGTATCATGTCATCTGCAAACGGTGATAGTTTTACTTCTTTTGTAATTTGGATTTCTTTTCTTTCTTTTTCTTCTCTGATTGCCATGGCTAGAACTTCCAAAACTATGTTGAATAAAAGTGGCAAGTCTGGATAGGACATCCTTGTCTTGTTCCTGATTTTAGCGGAAATGCTTTCACTTTTTCAACACTGAGAATAATGTTAGCTGTGGGTTTGTCATATATGGCCTTTATTTTGTTGAAATAGGTTCCCTCTCTGCCCACTTTCTGGAGAGTTTATCATAAATGGGTGTTGAATTTTGTCAAAAGCTTTTTCTGCATCGATTGAGATGATCATATGGTTTTTATTCTTCAGTTTGTTAATGTGGTATATCACACTGATTGATTTGTGTATATTGAAGAATACTTGCATCTCCGGGATGAATCCCACTTGATCATGGTGTATGATCCTTTTAATATGTTGTTGGATTCATTTTGCTAGTATTTTGTTGAGGATTTTTGTGTCTATGTTCATCAGTGGTATTGGACTGTAACTTTCTATTTTTGTGGCATCTTTGGTTTTGTTATCAGGATGATGGTGGCCTTGTAGAATGAGCTTGGGAATGTTTCTTCTGCTATTTTTTGTGAGAGTTTCAGAAGGATCGGTGTTAATTCTTCTCTCAATGTTTGATAGAATTCACCTGTGAAGCCATCTGGTCCTGGACTTTTATTTGTTGGAAGATTTTTAATCACAGTTTCAATTTCATTCCTTGTGATTGGTCTGTCCATATTTTCTATTTCTTCCTGTTTCAGTGTTGGAAGGCTGTACCTTTCTAGGAATTTGTCCATTTCTTCTAGGTTGTCCATTTTATTGGCATATAGTTGCCCATAGTAGTCTCTTATAATCCTTTGTATTTCTGTGGTGTCAGTTGTAACTTCTCCTTTTTCATTTCTAATTTTATTGATTTGAGCCCTCTTTGTATTTGTGGCAGGACAAAAAAAAAGATACTTTGTCTTCTAAACATCAAAAATTTTTTTCTACAGAGTTGCTTTTGTAAAAATTAATTTATAAAGTATTTCCATATCTGTTGGTTTGAAAATAAGTTCTGCTTTTATTTCAAGTGAAACTACGCACCAATAAGGATGTGTCTGTTCAACATCCAGCATGCCAATTAAAGTGTAACAATATTAACATAAAACGTTTCTCAAAAACTGGAATATTTTAAGTATAGCTCTCTCCTTCCTCAGAGTGAAATGCTATATTGAAGTATAGCTCTTCACCCGATTATTTTAGTAGTTGGTAGCAGTTGTTATATAATTGTAGTAATACTCATGTTAGCAAATTAACTCTTTTTTTAATGCACAGTGAAACAAATAAGAAAACAGCAGAAAGAAAAGGATTACTCCTTAGCAGTCTAAGTTTAAAACTCTCTGCTATTACCTTAAAGAAATAACTAGCTTTAACAAGAGAAACAAGTTTATTTCTCAAGATAATTCATCTTGAAATGAAGTGATTACATAAATATAAGATTTAAATCATATATGCTAAAATCTTGTGAATTAAATGCTCTGGCGAATAATTTAAAAAATGGTAACTTCAGAGCTTCCTTGTCCTCGCGGTGAGACACAGCCAACCCCAACTCTGCAGGAGACCCTCCAACACTAGCAGTGCTCCATCCAGGAGTCAGTGCTGTGCCTCTGAGGTGGGAGAACCAACTTCAGGACAGTGGTCCACAAGAGACCTCCCAGCTCCACATAATATCAAACGGCGAAAATCTCCCAGAGATCTCCATCTCAACACCAGCACGCAGCTTCACTCAACAACCAGCAAGCTATAGTGCTGGACATCCTATGCCAAACAACTAGCAAGACAGGAACACAACCCCACCCATTAGCAGAGAGGCTGCCTAAAATCATAATAAGTCCACAGACACCCCAAAACACACCACCAGACGTGGACCTGCCCACCAGAAAGACAAGATCCAGGCTCATCCCCCAGAACACAGGCACTAGTCCCCTCCACCAGGAAGCCTACACAACCCACTGAACCACCTTAGCCACTGGGGACAGACACCAAAAACGACGGGAACTACGAACCTGCAGCCTGCAAAAAGGAGACCCCAAACACAGTAAGATAAGCAAAATGAGAAGACAGAAAAACACACAGCAGATGAAGGAGCAAGATAAAAACCCACCAGACCTAACAAATGAAGAGGAAATAGGCAGTCTACCTGAAAAAAATGGTAACTTCAATATACTGAAAAAAATCCTAGTGGCCTTAAAAAGTTGATGTCTTTTAAAATAAGAAAAACAAGCTTAGTTTACTCTCAGGGAATAATTTCATCACTGGGAAAATTGGGTAGAAAAAAGAAAACTTATAAATGAAAGTCAGTCTTTAATGAGTACTAGCATAAAAATCTATAGAATACACACAAGATAGCAATTCAAGTTTTAGCTGAATTCTTTTGAAAAGACATCATCTTGATTAGAGTTAAGAAAATGGCTTAACAGGGAAATTATGTGCATATATTTTGAAACAGTAATTTATGTTAAATGACCTTCTGTATGACATGAGAAAAAGTAAAACTGGAGGATTTGAGATTTACATTGAACGTGTACTTGTCATTAATTTTTTCCAACTGATGACTTTCTAATGTGGTAAGCCTTAAATCTCTCTTCTTAAGAAGAAATGTTCCTTGAGCTTAATTTTAGAGTGAATTCTCCTTTTCCTGTCAGTACCAAATGGAATGGATAGCAATGGAACAAGACGTAAACAGTTTTCTTGCTATAAATAAGTAGTTTATGTAGAAAGTATTTTTTTTAACAAAAGCTTGCTTTTATTTAATAAAAATTGAGGATCAGTGCCTACTCTAAATACTGGTTAAACAATGGATTTAGAAGAAAATAGGAAAATACCATTTACTAAAATGACAGTTCCCTAGAATTGCCCATGTCCAATGTGGATGTTTAATCTAGACTGACAAATCTATTGCTATACCTTCCCCCAAAGATGAACCGTGCCATCTGAGCACTATTTCAGGTCCTTCCCCAAATGTCATGATCTATCTTGAGTGTTCTTGAGTTGTACTCACTTATAATCTGCTCTTCCTCTCTTATTTATGGTTTAACTCCTTCCTATTAATTTCATCATCTGTATTCTTCCTTCATTAACTCTTGGATCTCTCTCAGGGATGTAGTTTAACTTTCCTACTGACTCTTACTGTTCCCAGCTCCACATTCAATTAGTCAAAGACTCATGGTGCTTTCCTCTTAAATATTCACAGAATGTGTCTCCTGCTCTCCTCATTACCACCAGTTGCTTAGCTCACAGTTACATCTTCTCTGAGTCACTTCAAATATTACAGCACTCTGCTCACCAGTTGTTTTGCCATAGTCCTTGTCAACTTCTAGTCGATACACTACACTTTTCTAGAGTAATCTTTGTAAAAGAAAACGTATATTATTTCCCTGTTTAAAACCATTTGATGCTTCCCTGAGCCTTTTTGGATATCATGTAGACTCCATTGCATGATGTGAAGGTTCTTCCTGGCTTGGCTCCTGCCTTACTTGTTTATGACTGTCTCTTAACAGTCTTCAGAAGGAACACAGTACTTCAGCCATACTGAGCTATTTTCTTTTCTTTGAACATGTTGTGTTGTTTCAAAACTGTGTGCCTTTGTACTTGTTGTCTTCTCTGCTTATAATACCCTTCTTTGTTTATCTGTGAGAAATTTAAATAAAGTTTGAGTATGAAGATCAAATGTTCTCTGTCATAGGTAGGGAAAGTGTTGTGGCTGAGTTGAGACATTTATAGCCCTCTGTGTATGAATAGCATCCATGAATACTGTCAGAGAGTAGTAAGAACCCAGGTTTTGCCTGAGAACTAGGGTGCCCAACAATCCCAGTTTGCATACGACTGAGGGGTTCCCAGGACACACGATTTTCAGTTGTAAAACCAGATAGTCCTGAGCAAAGCAGGATGGTTGGTCATCCTAACTGAGACTCAGGAGCGAGAAAGAAACAAATCTTCCTCTTATATATCCCCAATGTTTCCTAAATCTCTAAGGCTTATCACTGTCTACTGCAGCTGCTTTATGTTTGTGTCTGATTCCCACAGCAGGCTATGAGCCTCTTCGGGGATTGGGTCTTATTCACCTCTGTGTCTTTAGCAACTGCTTTGTTGCCGGTCATGTGTTTTTTCCCCAGGAAATGTTTGATAACCATGAGTGAAGGAATTGATGAACAGATACATGAATAATTGAATGATATAGAAAAATTGAAAAGGGGAGGACAGGACTCATGTCCCAAGAGTTCTAGATAAATTAACAAAATTGATCCAGAAATTAAGACCTGCCATAGAGATCTCAGAACAAGCAAGAAACCCACTTCTCAGATTCTGGGGCACATGAGT
The DNA here is from genome assembly GCF_963455315.2 of Globicephala melas. NCBI lineage: Eukaryota > Metazoa > Chordata > Mammalia > Artiodactyla > Delphinidae > Globicephala > Globicephala melas. The sequence continues at coordinate 42,708,397 of NC_083327.1, read as the reverse complement.
ACTATGTAAACAGAAGTCTCTTGCCTCTAGAAATGTCAGGGTTGTTAGTTTAAACTCTGTTTCCTCCATTGCATGGAAGTCTAAGTCTCTCTCCAGTACATTAATAAATTCTGGGAGTGAGGAAGATTATATTCTGACTGTCACATCTGTCTTTGGGTTCTTGGTTCCTCAAGTACCAAATGTGTTTGTACCAGTAACAAATGTGTTTGTACCAGCCAAAAACAGATGAAAAGCCAAGTTTTGCCCATGGTTTCCAAAAACAATTCACTCAAAGCATTTGCAAAGTTGTAGAATTTACTGAAGATTTGGGGTCAGGGAGAAGAAATGCTTAGATTACAAAAATGTGGAAAAACATCAGCAAAAACACCAAAACTTCAAATTGAACTTTGGCATCTGTGATCCTGCACTCAGATATCCTCTGGCCATCTACATCTGGAGAATTTCCACACACTTTTCCCCTGAGAGCCCCTCCCCTCATACTGGCTCTGTTGTTCCTATCCCTCTCCCTTTTCTTGTCTGCTCTTGTTTTTCTTCTCTCTTCCTCCTTCACAAAAATAATTTATCCTTTTGTCTCCTACTGAACAGTGTACCTTGGTTCTTTCAAACATCCAAGTTTTCTTGGACCTACTCTCTACTCCAAGGGGCTTAACCAAGGTATAGTCCCAAGAAAAGACAGTTCCCTCCCTACAAAGTTCTTGCCAGTCTTGATGATTACATTTCAATTCCATTATCAAAGGTTAGAAGCAGATTAATCACAAAAGTGCAAGGACAATGAATCTCAGAGTCAAATAAAAGGTAATAATTGCTTGGTACCTAATGATAGGCAGGACAGATTATGAATGGAACTGAATTCTGCTCTGCTTGAGGGTAGAGACCATTTCTGACTTATCTACGATGTATCATCAGCACTTAGCCCAATTCATGTCACATAGTAAATACTCACTAAATGTTTTAAAATTTTGAATAAATAAATGAGTTTGCAAATTTGGTGACATAAGCGTTTGATCAAATTAAGTCATTGAAATACGTGGTCTGTTCAGAGTAAAACAATCAGTTAATCCACTTACTTAATACAACAGCCAGTTTATTAAACACAATCAGTTGTTAGCGATTCTGAGAGCTACCAATGCAATTCCACAATTTTTTGAAAAGTGGAAAAATAAAATTACTGAATGATTCTTGTCACTTCATTTGAAAACAAATTTTTATGTTAACTATATTATTACCTTAAGAAGTTGTATAGGCAGAAATAAAACCACAAATAAGCATTTTTGCCTAAGTGTACTGCAACAGAAGGCATGTAATTGATTTGAGCTCAAAATTAACATTAACGGATTAAACAAATAAGTGTACATATAACTTGGAAATTTATAATTAAATTATTAAAGCAAACAGGCGCATTACAGAATGCTTTAATATTGCTAACACTGCTTATTCAGAGTTATGTAAAATGGTAAAGGCTTAAATTGTTTCAACAAGCAATTCATAAATCCACAGTGATGTCAGCATTACCAAAACTATAGGAGTGATTTCTTACCCTATCAAGGCTAAAAGACTATCCTCACTGATAACATTAGTCATCAATGTATGTGAAATACATTAAAAACAAAACAAAACAAGAATCTTAACTGCACAGTCACAGTTACATAAAAGCAATAGTTTAGCAGGAATTGTTTCAGAAGCTTTTGTCATTTATAAAGTCCTTTTGTAGTTCAAATATACATGTATTAAAAATATTTTACTTTGGGGAGCCCTGGAGACAATGTTTTGGTATTTTATTTCATTTCAGTTATTCTTCCCATGGATTATTTTTACACTTTTAAAATTCAGAGTCAAAGGAACAATTCTAATGACTTTCTTTGTTTTTATTCTGTTGTTAACAGAGACAATTATAGGTTATTACCTAGTGGGATTCTGTTTCTAATATTCAAAAGAACATTCAATAACTAAGAGACAGAGAATGACAGAGAATATAGATATTGTTTCAGCTCACTAAATCTGCACATTAAATAATCATGAGAGCATTTAAAACCATCAATGGGTTTTCTCATAAAATGTCTCTTTCAAGTGTCTGTTCTTCCCTCCTTCCATTTTACAGAATTCAAGATGGGAAAGCACATGACTTTCTTTTGTTCTGGCCTTCGTTTTTTACTGTCCCCAAGTGTAACTCAGACATCACAGCTATTTTAGCTAAAACAGGAAACTATTCTGTAATGTGAGTAAACTCAGATTGTTAAGCAGCTCTTATTACAAAAATTCCTGCTTTGCTATTTTTCTCAAGGATAGCAAGAGTTGCTAGGATTCCAATTTGGGGGAAAAAAAAAAACTATAAGGGGAAAGGGAACTAGTCCATCATGTTATTTAAGTCTGGTGTGGTGAAAAGGAAACAACTTTGATTTGTTGAGTGGGTCATTTTTATAAATCTTTTGAATGATTGAAGTCCGAAAACATATATAACACATACATTCATTTTGATATGTCATTTTTAGGATATTAGAATTTAAAAATTGAAATAACTGCAAATATGGGGCAAAATGGGGATTTAAAATATTTCTTCTGAAAGGCTCACCCACCCTCTGCTTTGCCTTTCATCAATTATGCATCCAAAGGGACTGTTGATTTTACTTGGATTATTTATGGCAACACAGTCTGTTTCTGACTTCTTTTGGTGGAAAAGTGTCTGAGGAACATTTTTATTCAGTTCTTAAAATTGCCATGTCATCCATCTCTTTTTTTTCTCTAATGAACACTTCAGTTGTGTTCATACAACACCAGACAGAGCTAAAGTTCAGTATCTCAAAGTGACATAAGACTGCCCTTAAAAAGAAAAATAACAATATTCACTAGAGGAAATACTATGTATATATTTACTTATTTATTTGTTTGCTTTGCTTTCTTTAGATGAAATAGGATCACACTGGGCCTATGTTATGAGCAAGCAAGCTGTCCTAGTTATGCTCTGATGGGCACCTTGGAGAGTTGCCTTAAGTGGAAGGGGGAGATATGTGAACTGGCTGCCAGTGAGTTGAAAGAGTTCAAGCAACCTCCAGGACTACCTCCTAGGACGTAATTTATATGCATAGAAAATCCACCTCATTTTTCTTAAAGACCAAAATGTACACCCTATCCCCTAGCATATTTTGAAGCATTATTTATTATCATAGATGTTGGAAAAGGAAACACTTATTCATACTACCATTTTCCCAGAAGTATATTTTTTCAGGATACCCTGACAGCTTTGCCTAGTCGAACTCTAAATGATTGCAAGCGTTTTCTTTTTTTTTAAATCACCAACTTGAAAAAATTTTAAATTAGCATCCTAAGTTTTTCCCTTGATATCTGCAATTAATCCCTCAAATTTACTGAAACCAATTTACCTAAATTAGTCCTCTGTGCTGATAGTCTTCAATGTTTGTGGAGTAGAACAACTAAAATTCCTTTGTTTTCTGATCCATAGAAAATTTTTGAAGTTATTAGTCAAGTATTTGTCTTCGTTGAATTGTTATATGCATTTTACTACATTTTAAAGTCCAGAGTATCTGTGCTACATTTAATTTTGGAAATTTCATTATTGTTTTGCTCTCAAGAAGTATTATTGAATTATGTACAGATCAGTCAATTATTCATTCTATTATATCCTTGTACTGCAAGTACTGGTCAGTGCATCTTTCTAAAGAAGTAGTTTAATCTTAAATACAACACTTTTATTTTCCTCATTTTCTTTAAATTGGTTAAAAGTTTAAATGTACTCCTTGCCTGTATGTATACACATATTAAATACATTTGCTATTCCTGCATTTATTTAACTAATAGCTGTTGAAGGTTACCTATGCCACTATTCTAGGCATTAAGAGATATTTGTCCCAATAACTTGAAAAAATTATTTTGTCTATGATAACATCTAATTATTCTTAAAATTTCAGATAATTACCCCTATTGTATCATTGCAAATGATTTATATATTACCTATTAATCTTATGATCTTATGCTTAATAGATGCTTAAATGGCAAATATTAATTCCTAATAATGCAAATGCTCACTTATAAGTCTATCCACAATGTTTTCCATAAGTGGTATTTGCAGCAGATATGCAAGGTGACATTGACAACTTTCCACAGGGTCATTTGGGGTGAGAAAGTATGCAAGTCTTACCAAGGAAAATTAGCTTGAAGGCAAATTGCCTATTATTTTGTAGCGCAGAAATTGGAAAACCCAGATATGTGGTTCTTTTGTCCATTTGCACATTTTCTATTGGTAATGAGATATATTGGGCTTGGAAAAAAGAATTTGACTTCTTAACATAAAAAAATGTATCTTAAACCTATGTGATCAAATGTTCTTGAGTTGTTCACTAGAACATGGCAAACCTTGGGTGTGGACGGTTTATCGTCTTATCTGAGGAAATGATTTTTTTAAAGGGATGATTCGTAACAGTCGCAGATTAAACACTTTTCATACTAGGCATTCCAACATCATAAAGAGTTAAATCACAATGTAAGTTGTTAGTTATTGTAAATTGTGTCAGTTACTATACTCCAGACAGCATGTCCTCTATTGAAAGAGTTTTGAAAAGAATAGCTCACTTTCATGGCTACCTAATTGTTCTGCAATATCAAATCCATCTCACAGAAGTTAGAACTCAAGTGAAAAATAAAATGAGACAGAGAAGACTTCAAAAATTGAATTGTGTGAAAGCTACTCAAGTGTATGTATATGTCTCTGTGTGTGTACATTATGTATATAGAGAAAATTCCTCTTTTGTACTGGGCTATAACCTCCCATAGCGTCTGAACTTAGCTCTTAACAGGGAAAGAAATAGGAGACAAAAGACACAAGTCTAAAACAACAAACATTCACATAAACCTCAAAGTTAAGACCTTGCAGACCTGACACATTTTTACAAAAGTATATGCCTGCTATTTAATATTGATTTCAAGTTAATTCAAGTTTCTTTATAGGCTTTTTGAATTCCTACAGGCGTGTGTGTGTGTGCGTGTGTGTGTGTGTGTGTGTGTGTGTGAGAGAGAGACATATATCTCATGGGACAACATGCTAAATTCTCCTAAGAGCTTAATTTACTTATCCTGTATTTTTTCAATCACATAAAAATCAGAGTGGAAATGAACTAATCTTAAGATAATTGATGAGTTAAAATTTGACTGTTGACATAACAAATAATTTTAATTAAATGTATCCAGTAAATACACATCAAAGGCAGAGTGTTAAGTACTTGAAAGTTAATGTTGTATATGTGCTTGCTAGACTTCAGCGGACTTGTTGAAAGTTTTTATAATGGAACACACACACACACACACACACACACACACACACACACACACACACACACACACACACACACACACACACACACACACACACACACACACACACACACACACACTCTTGCATATTTAGAATAAGCTCCCAAAAGTCAGATTCATTTCTCAATAAAAATGTCTCAACTCAAACATACTGAAGTATTAACATCTTTCTCTTTTATATTACTAAATATCTATGCATTGTATAGAAATAATATTGCATTTATTGTTTTGTGAGACTTAGCACTGTGGAAAAATATTGGAGAAGACCTATATTCTTCCCTGCTTTTAAAATTTGTGAGACCCATTTTATACCACATGAGATTGAATTTCATAGTCTCAGATGCCCCTGAAATGTTTTAGGGATGCATTCCCTGAACAAGACATATTGTCTGTCCTCACCAGGTGACAGTTTCATGCTCAAATATCAAATATTCTCAGACAAAATAGTAACAACAGTATTTTTTCACACAACTGTAAAATACTTGATTTTCTCACAAGGAATCAATTGTGACGTTTAAGAATCTTTATAGTCAAGCCATATCATTGCACAGTTGTAGTCCCTCATGTTGGAACTAAATCTCACTTTTTTCCTTGTGCTTTCAGTAGAAACAAAGTTTCTGACAATGGTAAACTCTAAATGTATTTATTGAATGAATGAATGACAAATAGCCAGTTATGTGTTTTGCATATGAACCTCTACTGGCCAATATTTAACTATAAAAATTAATAACTCAAATTGAAATTTCTCATTTTTCATATTTTCATTGCATTGAGCTCTGTTGTAATATACTAAATATAATATAGCAGTGCATTAAAGCTGAAAATTTCATGTGTGAAATAAAGATCCTCAGTTTCTTTCCTGCTCCCAAACTCATAAACTCCTATCTGTGCTCTCCTGGTCTCCCTCTATCCTTTCTCTTTCTAGCCCAAGTCCAATCTCCTGCTTGTGCACTGTATTTCACCCTTCTGCCCTAAGGTAACTTGCCCTACCAGTGATCCTGTTTCCTCCTCTGTGATTGCACTTTCTCCTTCTCTTATCTAAGGATATTTTCGGTATCAAGTATCTCCTGGCTTAAAACAGTGAATCTGAAGTGGTTCACACTTTGCTGCCTGTCCTTCCTTCTTTGCTTTTCATACCTAATAAGGATTCAGACTCCTCCTTCATCATCCCATGTAAGCTATTCATTTGGTTTCATTACTGGCCACTTTGCTGTACATTTTCCAGTTTTCATCTTATTTGACTTTTCATTGGCATTGATGGGATGACCAATGATATCTTCCTTGTTGGAAACTTGCTCTCAGAAAAAAACATTTGGTTTAGATTCTTTTCCTAATTTGCTAGGTATCGCTTCTCAAGCTTGGGTAGACTTATCTTTTCATGCACTCCTTAAATACTATTCCTTTCCTTCCCCCAGAGTACAGTGGTCTGTCTTCTCATGAATACGATCATGAGTCTTTATTTTTTCTCATCCGCAAGCTCTCTCTGTGAATCCATGCTTACTGACAGCTTCCACTGCTACTGAAAGGAATGTTGACTTTCTGAAAAAAAAAAATCTAAATTTCAAGCCCAGAATTCCTTCCTGGGACATTTGGGGCAAGGTGGAGTCTTAAAGTCCCAGAAGTACCTTTTGGCTGACCCCTTCAGCTTCTAGGAGGTAGCTACTATAGTTCTCCTAATTCTAACTGACCTGACTTAACTCTTCATGTTTTGAAAATTTTTTTTGTACTCAATTTTCTGTGATTCAAAATAAAAACAAAGCTCTTGATTTAAATTGTTAATTCTATCAATATTACGATTTTTAACTCTATTTTATAAATAGCAGTAAAACTTAAGGATTTAATTGAATAAACATGAGCATAGATTATAATAATATAATGTTACATTTATATAATTTTATTATTTTCAAAGGATGTTCTCATGTTTAGACAAATTCTCACAACCATCATGTAACTTTATTATTATTATTTATTTTATTTTAGGAAACTTTGGCTTCTAGAAGTTTGGAGGCTTGCCAAAGATCACACTAGAAAGTGATAGAACAAGGCTTGAAGTATTTAGGAAAAATTAAATATCTTTGCATAAATATTACAAAGTGTTTAATTGTTACCAATCACAAATTAATCAAATCCTGTACCATACCTGAGGATAGTTTTCCTCAAAGATGTTACAAAGAAGAAAATATTAAGTTTCTTATTTTTACTAGCTTGTCCATTTTTTTGATGGAAGTAATAATTTAGTCCTAAGGCATAAGACAAAGTGGAAGATTAGAGAGGTAAATCAAAGACCATGTATCACCTATTAACTTGAGTTTTATATTCTAAATAATCAACAGTTAGTGACTGTGTATGTGCTTTCTTTTGAATGAGATTCAAAAAAATACATGCTGGACAGTATCTAAAATTGGAAAATAGATCTTACATTTTTTTTTCCTTAAAGGATTAAAAAGCTCCTTCCCCAAGATTCAGAGAAGTTGCCTGTCCCTAGTGGCTTTTGCTCAATTTGCTCATATGGCGATGGGCTTTTGACATTTGCCTTAAGGGCCTTTGCTGATCTTGCCACCCGCTCCACAGGTTTAAATAAAACACGTGGTTTTGCCAGTGTCCTGCCACCAACCAACCAGGAAACGTAATCTCTGAATGAGACAGGAGCCAAGACCCCAGAAGTTCTTCAGAGTTATGCTGGGATGAGACTCCCGGCTAGCAATGAAGGTGCATTAAATTCCTTCCTGGCACCTGCTGAAGCAAATCTCAAGAATGGCAACAGGCTTGTTTTAGGGGTTTTAAACTATCAGTCTGGGATCAGCAGTCTGCTGGGGATGTCAAATTCCAGCTGTCGCAACTTGCTTCTGTGAGAACCTCATGCTCAGTCAGAGACCTGGAAGACGAACTTTGTTAAGACCATGCACCAGAACCCTTTTTATAGACAGAACAAACCGAAACCGCAAATCTCCCTCTTGAAAACCCCGGCCCTTCCTTCCTAGTTTGGAATACAGGGTCAACACAGGGTTATCTGTAGGTTGGGTGTGAGCACCCAAACAAAATATTTAGCCAACTGCATGACTAGTTTGTGGTTTCAGGTTTTCATTTCAAAATCTTTGCAGCCCATTAATCACTATCATGAAAAGAGTCTTCATCAAGAGTTCATGCTTAGTTCACTTACTGGGCTACAGAATCAGTGTTTGTATTTTCAGAGCCCAAAGAGAAAAGCAATAATTGACTAAATTGAATCAGAAACATGCCTTGAATTTGGAACTTCCAAGCAAAGATTTTCCTCTGGACAAGATTTTCATTTATCTACACATGACTCTACAGTAGTTACTTGGGTGATATTACTTTTCTTAGGGAGGAAAAGGTAAGGTTTCAGCTCCAAGTGCGTTTTCCCAGGACCAGAACCATGACTAATGAATTGTTCATCAACAGGAATAATAGCTGAGCTTCAGAAAGTTAGGAATGTTTCACTGGTTAGCTGCAGTGAACCTTATACTTTATTTAAATAAAGTGTTTATTGGACCTAACAGGTCTCTGATTATACTCCTTAAACAGAATTTCCTAAATTATTATCAAGAGCAGTTAAGTAATAGTTAAAAATAATTGAATTCTTAATAGGTACAGTGCACTGTTCTGAATCTTTTACTTGTATTAATGCTTTTAATCCTCACAATACTACTAAGAGGTGGCTATTTTCATTATGCCCATTTTATTAATGAGAAATATTAGGCCCAGAGAAGTTAAATAACTTGCCCAAGATATCACAGCTAGAAGGTAGAAAAAAAATAGGATTTAACCTTGATGTTGCAATTTAAAATAATAGAAAGCAATAAATGGAAGGCTATATTTATTACTGCTGAACTTATTCAGTCTTTTGGCTTCCCTCTTGAAATTTGTAAGAGCTACTTATATGCTAGGTACGTCTATGAAATAACATCATGATTGGATTTTCAGTAACATTGCTCTTCCCATTATTATAGTTTAACTTTGTTGTATGAGTGGTCATTTTCAATAAGTCAATGGCAGTGTTGATACTCTTGGTCAGTGTTTTGGATGGAGCGTGAGGTTAGGAGTCAGAAGGCCTGGGTTTTAGATTCATCTCTGCCATAGACAAAGTCTTTGTCCTTCACAAGTCACTTAACCATTCTGATCCTGTTTCCTCTCTCTCTCTCTTATGGTCCTAAGGTTTCTCCTGTTCTGCCCATTTAATGGAACTGCTTAGACATCAGAGACAAGAAATGTGTTAAAGGATTGTGTCCATAAAAATATCATATGGATGTAAGCTGTTATTATTTATTGATGAAATAAATACCCACTCATCTTAAAGCCACGAATGACTTTGACAAAAACTAATAGCTATTTACTTATAAAGCCAGCAATTCTGTCAGATGTTACAAAACTTAATTTTGATAAAGTACAACTTATCCATTTTTTCCTTTAGTGCTTTTGGTGTTGTATCTAAAAACTCATTATCAAAAGCAAAGTCATCTAGATTTTATCCTATTTTATCTAGAAGCTTTATAGTTTTGCATTTTACATTTAAGTCTACAATGCAGTTTGAGTTAATTTTTGTGAAAGATATAAACCTTTATGTCTAGATTCTTTTTTTTTTTGCATATTGATGGATATCCAATTATTAGTATAATTTGTTGAAGAGACAATTAATGCCTTAGCTCCTTTGTCAAAGATCAGTTAACTATATTAGCGTAGGTCCGTTTCTGGGCCCTCAATCCTGTTTCATTGATCTATGTCTATTCTTTAATCAGTCAATCAATCAGCACTACACTATCTTGATGTCTGCAGCTTTATGGAGTCTTAAAATTGGTGCTGTGAGCTCTCCAACTTTGTTCTTCTCCAGAACCCTGTTGGCTATGCTAGGTCTTTTACATTTTCATATAAATTTTAGAATAAGGTTGTCGGTATCTACAAAATAGCTAGCTGGAATTTTGTTCAGGATTATATTGAATCTATAGAACAAGTTACAAAGAATTAATATTTTAACAATATCGAGTCTTTCAATATATGAACATAAAATACCTCTTCATTTATTCAGGTCTTTTTTCATTTCTTTCATCAGTTTTGTAGTTTTTGCATATAGATTCAGTACATACTTTGTTAGATACCTAAGTACTTTATAAAATACTAATTTTATTTGCTGATACTATTGTAAATGTCATTTTTCCCCCTAAATTTCAAATTCTAATTTTTCAATGCTAGTATAGAGGAAAGCAAGTGACTTTTATATATTTACCTGTATCTTGCAACCTTGCTATACTTCATTATTAATTCAAAAATTTTTCTTTTTTATCAGTTCTTTCAGACTTTCTACATACAAATGTATGTCATCATATATAATTCTTTGTATACATTATTGGATTTGATTTGCTAATATTTTATTGAGGGATTTTGCATCTATGTTCATGCAAGGTATTAGTTTGTAATTTTCCTTTCTTATGTTTTCATGATAGTATTTAAATGTATCAAAGAACTAGTTGCAGTATAAATCAGGATGCTAAATCCAGTCAGCAAAGCTAATTTGTGGGTGTAGTCAGTAGCACATTTTAGGCAGTATTTTTCTCACTTGCTGATCCATATTAATGTTATATCTATTTGGCGTCCTTATCTCACTAGAACATAGCCCAGAACCTAAAGTTTAAAAGGTCTTTGATGGCCTACAATATATATCTATTACTGAAAATACAGAGGAGAACACCATCAGATCTTTCTTACTTCTATTTGATATAAAATATTAATAACCTTGGTAACATGACCTTTAAGTCCATAGACTAGAAAACACAAATAATTTGATTGATGCTGGAGGAACACCAAAAGAAATCTTACAGAAGTGAGAAGTTATAGCTGCCAATTTTGGAGCACTCTGGCCACATGAACGGCAGTCCCAAGAACACTGGTATAGGTATAAGTTCAAAGACTTTTCACATCTCATCAGACAATAGAACTACTACTGTGTTATAACTATACACATTAATTGCTTTCACACTGATGTCAGTAAGTCCTCAAGAAAAGCTGGAACTGCATCTCTGATGTTTTCGTTCTGCATACCTATCCATTTGAGATGTGATACTTGATGTGGTTCAGAAAAATTGCCATAAAAATAGATAAACGAACAAATTGTTGTGTAATACGATTTTATTTATCTTCCAAATACCAAGGCAGAGCACCATCTTCTCTGTATTTTTGGATATAGCATTTCTTCTGAGCTTTTTCTTTCTAAGAAAGCAAACTGGAATTAAGGATATAGGACTGAGCAGTGACAGGCCAGGTAAACAGTACCTTTCAGACTCTACTCACACAGGGCCAAGTCATCTAAGTCAAGTTTTTGAGACATATTTGGCACTTGGTGTCTTCACTTCTTTCCCTCTAATTTTCTGCTCAGTCAACAGTGATCTGGGTTTCACCTCCTACTACTTAAGTAAACTTACTCTCACTGTTGATTCCAAAGCACACTCTCCCATCATGCTATCACTTGAACTTTGGGGTATTGGACATTATTGACCAACGTCTTTCTTTAATGCCCTTTTCCCTTGGATTCTTGGACATTAGACTGTCCTGGTTTTTATCCTATACTTACGGCCAAATCCTCTTGGTCATCTTCACAATCTCTTCTTCTTCCCCTAATTCATAGATATATACATCTCTCTTCCTTAAAATTTTATGCTGCCCAAACTAAATTTTATCATTTTCCCTGTAACTCGTTCTTCTAAAAATATTCCCTACTGTATTTATTTTATATTGCTGTTGTAATGATTTACCACAAACTTTGTGGCTTAATACAACACATGCTTATTGTTTTATGATTGTGGAGACCAGAAGTCTGAAATTGGTCTCAAAATCAAGGTGTTGGCAGAGCTATGCTCCTTCCCAGTGCTCTAGGGGAAAATCTGTTTCCTTTCCTTTTCCAGCTTCTAGAGACCACTGGAGTTCCTTGGTTCATGCCCTTTATTCCAACATGTAGCATCTTCAAACATCTCTTTGATTTTTACCTCCTTTTCTTGCCTTACCCTTTCATGTTAAAGTACTCTTGTGATTACATTGGGCCTATCAGAATAATCTAGAATAATCTCCTTGTTTTAGGGCCAGTTTATTAGCAATCTTAATTCCATGAACAGTTTCATTCCACCTTACCATATTATATAACATATCATAAGTTCCAGGAATTGGGACCAAGACATATTTGGAGAAGGCCATTATTCTGCTTACCACACCAACTTTTGTGCATGGCAAACCCACAAGCTAAAAGCCTGGAGGTTTTCCTAGATTCCAGCTCTTTCTCAAATCTGAACACAGTATGTTACCAAGACTTGTCAATGCCACACTCTGATTTTTCATAAATCATCCTCTCCTCCACACAATCTCTGATTCCTTCTCAAACATAGAAGTTCATGTTTTTAGCACTACTTAGGTAACCAAGGTACCCTCCTAATCATCCTCCCTGTGGTCAGTCTTACACCATCCTTGCTCCCATTATCCTAACATCCCTGCATATTGAAACATCTGCCTTATACTCTACAGGCAGATAGATATAAATATGGATAGAGATATATAGTTTAAGATTCAGAGTTGACTATTCTATTTTCATCAAAAGCTTCTTTCAGTGGGTCTCTACATCTCAGACTGTGACAGTCAAATATCTGAGACTGCCACTCAAGGCATTCAGGCCTGGCTCCTGCAAACCTATTCGTGCTCACCCCCAACACATTCTCTGCTACAGCATATTCAACTCAACTCCTCATTAGGTGATGCTACTTCTTGCTTTATTTTCTTTTGTACTTTCAATATCTTCTCTGTCAAATGTTTTTCCTCCTCTATCATCTTTCTTCTAGCTAGCCACACTCATCCTTCAAGACTCTGCACAAACAAATCTTTCTTCAAGACTCGCTTGCCCTGCCTGGTGGAGGAGAGTTAGTCTTTATCTATGCTCACAGAGTACTGCATTTCTGTCAGTACTCTTACTGTGTTATAATCTGGTTTACTTGTCTGTCTCCTCATGACCTTCTTGAAAACAGGAACTTTGACCTTTGTTTGGTCAGACCCATCAGACCTACAGAGTTATTGGTAGGAAATAGATACACAGAAACTGCTTAATGAATGAATGAGTCCTGGGGATATTAATCTATTCTAGGAGCTAAAGGAGTATTTCATCTTGAGCTTGGTGAGAACAGCACTGGTGTTAATCTGTTCTTCAAGGCTTTTCTCAGGTAGAAGCAGAAATTCTAATCCTTGACATCCTCAGAACTGTACCAGCATTTAGATTCTTTCTCTAAGAGGAGGCCAGGAAAACATTTCTTCTAGCTCTTGTTTAGAGCCACAGACCATGAAGCAGGCTTATGAAAGGCAGCAAGGATGCATGCAGCAGATAAATGTTACAGGACTTGAAATGACATCTCCCTCTTGTCTCAATTCTTAATTGGCTGCTCATGGTCGCTGGGGTGTTTATATGGCCTCAAGGCTGGCTCCATTCTGCTGACATCTGTCTTAGTTATAAGTACACTAGAAATTCCATATGGCTGCTTAATTCCTGTGACCCTAAAGCATTCTCATATTCCACAGGGCCAGTTGAGACAAATGACTTACCTAATTTGTTTGGGTTTGGAATAACTAGGAAATGAAATTAGTAGTACCCCAAATTTCTCAAAATTCTTTTCCTTTAATAGAGGAGGATACTATGGGCAACTGACCCCACTGCTACATCTTCTCACATGTTTATCTACTCTCTAAATGGAGAGGACATGTTTGCTCTTAAAGGAATGGAAAGAAGGTTACATTTTTATTTGTAGTCAAGAAAACTAACAGTATCCACTGGATTCATGTTAAACTTACTATTTCTTTCATAGTATAGATCATTATTCTTTTTAAATGATGATGATGATAGTGGTGCTATTTTACCTTGCCTGGGTACCTCATGATCAGAAATTACATATGCATTTATTCAATCAAAGATTTTTCTTCAGTGCAAAGATTTCTCAGTTAATTATGTGAATTGTTCTTTCATGAGAACCCTTTGAATCTTCATTTCCCTTACTCTTTTATCTGTTTCATAACTGCCCTGCAGAGTCCTAATCCTTGATTTATGCAACCATCTGCCTTACCAATTATAACTAAACTGGAGAGTTTATGAAATTATGCAGCTTGGCCTCAGTACACATTTACTGTGTCCCAGGCCTGATGGGACCTCAGTCTATCATCAATTCCTTGTCCTTCAAAAGCTTCTATCCTAGTGCCTCAACAAAATTTCTGAAGCCTTACCATTCTTTTCATGACCCAAACTCTTCCTTTCCTTTCCCACACCCCTACTCAACTTCCCACTTCTTACAGCCACAGACTACTCAAAGGGACCACCTCATCCTTATCCATTCTAATCTAGGAGGATTAGTTATTCCATGAAGACTAATCCTTCCAGCTGTGGTCTCCAATACACTTCTCATCTTCTCAGGGGGCCTTGCTTTATCAGTTGCCTACTCTGTTTGGAATCGTGACCCATTCTTTTTTACTAGATTCTTCTCTTCATCATTAAAACATTCAGGTCAACATATCCTCTCTATCTAAACCATAAAACAAAGACCCAGTACTAATACTGTCTCTAGATTATACCAAGATCTTACATTCCTTTGTCATCAAAAGTTCTTGAATTCCTTCTCTATACTTGCTATCTTCACCTCCTCCCTCTTTTCCTTCCCCCATCTCCACCTCTGTTAACTGTCTTAAATGATGCACTCTTATCTGTCATGGAACTTCATGTTCTCTTTATACCTCTGTCATGTATGTGGGCTCCTTTTTTCTGTCCCTTAAACTATCAGTATTTCTAAGATGTTGCAAACTGACCTCAGTTAATTAGGCAATTCATGATCCTAAGTTTCATTTTTTTGGTAGGCAATGGTAGTCACTCTAAGGGTCTGAGTTGGTAAGAGTTAGCTACTTCTCTAGATTTGCTACTAGTTTATAATGAAAGCAAATTACAGACCAAATTCTGCACAGGGACTACAGATGCTTATTCAACAAATGTTCGCTAGAAAAGCAGACATTAAATGAGTCTTTGCAATTGATTTAATCTTTGATTTTTATACTGAAATCCCTCTGCATCTTTTAGTTTCATTAGGTATCATCATGATTTGAGTTATGTTATATGTGTATGGATGGGCTGGGTAAATAGGTGCGTGTGACTCCTTCTATGTTGGCAGGCCATGAAACAGGTGGAAAAATTCAGTTACAAAATCTCAAATACATTTCCACATTCATCTGTGCTAACTGGGGAGAGAGAGAGAGAACATGCAACTAAAAAAATACCTCTTTTTATATTCATGACCCATCAGGTACCTATTATATTTTTATTCTGTAAATTCTCCTTCTTTTGGCTAATTTCTATGTGTTTCTCAATCTTCACTTTTTTCTAGGTGGCCTTTTCTCTCCACCCACTCTTCCCTAGTCCTGATTGGGTGCTCTCTTCATGTGCTCTCCTTGCCCTACCTTTTATTATGTTACTACCTAATTTCCATTCTGACCGAATCCACCATGAACTTTATGAGTCAAAGATAGTGTCTTTTTTCTCTGAATCCTTAAGGC
Source organism: Globicephala melas (assembly GCF_963455315.2). Classification (NCBI taxonomy): domain Eukaryota; kingdom Metazoa; phylum Chordata; class Mammalia; order Artiodactyla; family Delphinidae; genus Globicephala; species Globicephala melas. The sequence goes on along the minus strand of NC_083327.1, from coordinate 42,692,506 downwards.
TAAACATAATAACCTCTGAGAAGGTTATTCTAATATAGAATATGTTATACCATATGTTAATATTGCTATGAAATATAAGCTAAAAGGAGTTTAATGACTCTTGGAATTTACCCCTTTCAAGCCCTAATTCCTGTGCTAAGGATCAAAATGATTCTATTTCAATATTTTTCAGCAAAATTTACTTTGGTGACAACCAACTCTAAGTGACAGTCACCACATTACGGTCATGTGAGGGCACAACTATACTTTCCATGTTGAAATTATCATAATAAAATTGGTCAAGGCCCTCACAAAATACTTTTTACCTATTTTAGAGTTTGGAAAGTAAGATGAAACCTCCAGTTGCATTTTAGGAAGACTTTTGCATTTTGGTTGCACAGATAGATAACAGAATTTACATTTGGAACTCTGGTCTTTTAGAAACATCATGGGCAGAGAGATGGTATGTGGGCTTCCATGAGCTGACTGCAGCTCCCTGTGGATATCAAATGGTGGGTAGACTGCAGTTTCTGCATTTGACACACAGAGCGCTTTCATCACTTAAGTAATTATGGACAGGAATGTGAAAAAGAAGCTAAAGAGGAACTCATGACACTGAGGTTTTGGAAAAATGTTATGCTGGTGAAACATTAGCAGCCCAGCCTAGTTTGGGATTTTAACTATTTGTTGCTGCCATTCCTCTGGTTATGCTGGTTCTACTCATGTTTTTTTATCTTCAGAAGTGGTTATAACTATCACTGTTAGGTTTTCCCTGGTCTCATAATATTCAAAATCAACATTAAAGGTATCATCTTGATTCTGAGAAACATAACCAGTTTAAACTTATGAATAGCTATAATAGTTACTTTTTAGGTAGGCATTTTTTAACTTTATGGTTTACTGTGGTAATAATGATCACATTCTTGCCTTCCTTCCAGGTAAAACAATGAACATACCAAAGGCATTTGACAAATTATTTATAATATCCTCCATAGGCAAGAAAGCAACAAGAAAAATGGGCTCCATTTCTTAGAAAAGCAAACAAGTCATGGTGATGTTTTATGACTTACTCGTGGCACATGCCCTACAGATCAGTAACAACCAAGGAAGCAAAGTGGCAGCCACATAACTACTTGCAGATTCTCGAACATACCAAACCCAATGGCAGGCATGGTAATAAATCACTGAGTTAAGAACATTTTTTCTAAAAATATTCCCAAGTGAAATATTCCCCAGATACAGTTGTTTTTTTTTTTTTTCACAGAAAGAAATAGGTATGAAGTATAAAGTTTTACCTCAGGCAATAGTTTTATTCATTTTTATGCATTCTTCAAATTATTTATTTACATACTTATTCATTTAAATAGGTAACACATGCACACAGTAAAACAAATCATTAAGTACAAGGAGTATACATGGAAAATACAGTTTCATCTCACCCCTTCCCTGGCTCCCACTTCTCTCCACAGAGTCAACTAGTTACAGGTTAAGACTTGTGTTTATATGTTTATACATACATTTTTCCTTGTTTAAGAGACTTAAGTATGTTCTAGTCTCAATTTAAAATTTTTAATCTCTAAAACAAGGCTGATATTAAAATAATATCTATTCTCTTTTCAAGGAAAACCACAAACTCAGAGCCATTATCAGTCCTAACCAGTTATCTATCTTTAAAAAGAAACACATTTGTTTCAGTCAAAGCCAGCTGTACTTGTAAGGAACACATAAATATTTAAAGAAACAGCAAAAGCTGCAAAGTAAAAACTGTGATATTGGCTGAACTCTCACAGTACATCTTATGTACAATATTAGATGCCTCTTTTAGAGTCATTCTGGAAAGGTTCTTATAGAGGTCTATTGAGGAAGTAAACTTTAATGCTTAGGTTTGGAAATACTGAATGTCCTCGACTGCATATTAAAAAGGAAGTTGTTGTAAGAGTATTACAACATTATTGTCAAGACAGAATAAAGTGAAATAGAAAAATACATTTTTCACTTCAGGAAGTCCTTGGTTTACTTGACTTTATTTTGTTTTTATATCTAATGTGAATCCACAGTCAAAATAGAGGATCTGGAGAAATCAAGGAAGAGGGTATTATGTTTGCTTTTATCATCTTCTAATTCTGAATATATGAGGTCAAGAATTTACTCAGTGGAAATATTATTGCATTATGGAAACTAGAGAGCTTAGAAAACTCTTGTAAAAGAACAGTGAATTAATTGGAAATATCTTCTATATTTAATCACAAGGATAAATGGATCTGAGTAAAATATTAGTTCTGTGGTCAGGATTTGGTCATGATGGTTGACTAAGTATTCAGTTAGATTATTTAGGGTAGGTTTTCTTTGGTTAATTTTATATACTAAATTATGCAAAATTATGAACATTAATTTGGTTTTGGTATGATTTGTAAATCTATTTTCCTAAAATTGTAATTACCCAATTATAATTTATATTAAAATTTAGTAAATAATATTTTCCCATTATTTATAATGCTTTCTTTCCCATATGTGAAATACTCTGACATATGCTAGTCTTATAATGAATATTCTTTTGTGACCCATTGATATGTATGTGTGATATAATTATGAAATTTTAATTATTTTGTCTTATAATGGTTGTAATATGTGCCAAAGAGATAGTATAAGTTCCTTCACAATTCCTCTACAATCCATTTATGTAATACGTACTTGTGATAGTATTGTAGCATTTAATTATTTTGTCGTGGAGATATATCTCATTGTTGCTTCATTTTAAAATAGTTTGAAAATATAATTTGATAATCTTTTATAGTTCCAGATGAATCTTAAGTTAATTTTGTTTTTCTTCAGGAAAAATCAATTGATTTTATTTTGTTATTGTATTAACTGTATGCATTAAATTTGGAAAAACGAATAACGTATAATTTACTCATCAAGAAAACATTTGAAATCACTGTTTAAGATAGATTTTTAAAAGTTACAGTACTTTTCTAAGAAATATTAATAATAGGAAATTGTTTTGTTTGATACAATACCGAGTGAAAAAAGAAAAAAAATATGGTTCATTGAAATCATGTTACCTTATATGATTTTTTAATTTAACTTTACATTTTACATTTTACAGTTAAATCTGTGATCCATTTTGTGTTAACTTATGTACTAGATGTGAGACTTGTTTATTTTTTGCCAGTGGATGTCCAATTCCTCCAGCATCATTTGCTGCAAAGACTTTTCTCTGTTTAATTGTATTTTTACCTTTTTTTCAAAAATCAGTAAGGAATATTTGTGTGGGTCTCTATTCTGCTCCATGATTTATGTCTGTCCCTCATCTAAAACCACACAGTTTTGATTACTGTAGCTATGAAATTAGTATCATAATCAGGTAAACTGATTCCTCCTATTTTATTCTTCTTTTTCAAAATTGTTTTAGTTATTTTAGTTCCTTTCTTTTCCATAAATTTTAGAATAATTTTGTCCGTATCTTAAAAAATTATTTTCGGATTGTGTTAAATCTGTATTTTAATTTGTGGAAAATTGATATCATTATTATATTGAGTTTTCCATTTACTTAGTCCTTTTTGATTTCTTTTATCAACATTTTGTAATTTTCACCATGCAAATCCTGTGCTTGTTATGTTAGATTTAGGCCTAAGTATTACATTTTTTGAGCTACTGTAAAAAGTATTGTATTTTTAATTTTCATTTCCACATGATGTTGTTAGAATATTAAACTATGATTGATTTTTGCATGGTGATCTTACATCCTCTGACCTTACTGAACTCACTTATTAGTTCTAGGAGGTTTATGTAGATTCCTTGTTTTATTCCATGTAGATAATTGTTACTGACTGAATGTGTACACTCAATATTCATATGTTAAAATCTAATCCCCAGTGTGATGGTATTTGGAAGTGGGACTTTTGGGAGATAATTAGGTCATGAGGGTGGAGCCCTCATGAATAAGATTACTGTCTTTATAAGAAGAGGCCAAAGAGCTAGCTTGGTCTCTTTCTGCCTTATGAGGATACAGCAAGAAGTAGACAGTATTTCATTCTTTTTGTTTTTGGCTGAGTAATATTCCAGAGTGTGTGTGTGTATGTGTGTCTGTAGCTATATCGCATCTTCTTAAACCAGTCATCTGTTGATGGGCACTTGGGTCGTTTCCATGTCTTGGCTTTTGTAAATAGTGCTGCTATGAACATTGGGGTGCATGTATCTTTTTGAATTAGTGTTTTCATTTTTTTCTGGATATGTACCCAGGAGTGGAATTACTGGATCATATAGCCATTTGCAGCAACATAGATAGTCCTAGAGAATATCATACTAAGTGAAGTAAGTCAGACAGAGAAAGACAAATGTATAATATCACTAAAAAATAATACAAATCAGTCTATATACAAAACAGAAACAGACTCACAGACATAGAAAACTAATTTATGGTTATCAAAGGGGAAAGGGGGGGAGGGATAAATTAGGAGTATGGGATTAACAGATATAAACTACTATACATAAAATAGATGAGCAATAAGGTTCTACTCTGTAGCACAGAGAACTATATTCAGTATCTTGTAATAACCTATAATGGGGAGAATAATCTGAAAGAAATATATATATATAACTGAACCACTTTGCTGTACACCTGAAACTAACACAATACTGTAAATCAAGTATATTTCAAAAAACAAGATTCTGCAACCCAGAGGACACAACTCACCAGAACCTGACCATGCTGTCACCCTGATCTCAGACTTCCAGCTTCTAGAACTGTGAGAAATAAATTTCTGCTGTTTATAAGCTACCCGGTCTATGATACTTTGTTGTAGCAGCCCTAACTGGCTAAGACAATGATAATGTTATCTGTAAGTATGTACAGTTTTACTTCTTCCTCTTTTATCTATATGTTGTTTATTTCCTTTTCTTGCCTTTTTAGCTAACTAGAACTTGCAGTACTATGTTGAATAAGAGTGGTTAAGAATGGGTATCTATCTTTGCCTTGTTCTCAATCTTAGGGTAAAAATACAGCCTTTTACCAATAAGCATAATATGAATTGTAGGGGTTTTATACATGATCTATATCAAGTTGAGGAAGTTTCCTTCTATTCTTAAGTTGCTGAGAGTTCTTTTTCATGAATGTGTTTTTAATTTTGTTAATATTTTTTTTTTTTTGCGGTATGTGGGCCTCTCGCTGTTGTGGCCTCTCCCGTTGCGGAGCACAGGCTCTGGACACACAGGCTCAGTGGCCGTGGCTCAGGGGCCTAGCCGCTCCGCGGCATGTGGGATCCTCCCGGACCAGGGCACGAACCGGTGTCCCCTGCAACGGCAGGCGGACTCTCAACCACTGCGCCACCAGGGAAGCCTTTGTTAACTTTTTTTTTTACATAAGTTAATATAATCTTGTGATTTTTCTTCTTTTGCCTGTTAATATGGACGAGTACATTAATTGATTTTTGAATACGGAACCAGTCTTGTAACTCTGGAATAAAAAAACAGTCATGGTGTAAATCTTTTTATATATTGCTAAATTATATTTGGTAATATTTTATTATGGATTTTTGGTCTATATTAATGAGAAATATATATATATATATTTACTGTCTTTGTCTCATTTTGATATCAGGGAAATGAATTGAATTTTCATTATAAAATGAAATTGGAAAGTGTTCCCTCCTCTTCTTTTTCTAGAAGAGATTGTGCAGAATTGTTAATTCTTCTTCACATCTTTGGTAGCATTCCCCAGTGAAACAATCTGGGCCTAGAGAATTCTCTTTGGAAAATTTTCATCACAAATTAAATTTTGGGTGAGTTGTGGTAGATTGTGTTTTTAAGGACTGTTCCATTTCATCTAAGCTTTAAAATGTATGTGTGTAGAATTATTCGTAATATTCCTTATTATCATTTTGGTGTGTACAGGGTCTGTTTCACTCCTGCTATTGGTGATTTGTGTCTTTTCCCTTTTTTCTTTGTTAGTCTTATGAGAGTTTGTTAATTTTATTGATTTATCCAAAGAAATAGCTCTTCATTCATTGTGTTTATTATCTTTCTCTTCTTAATTTAATTGATTTCTGCTCTTATATTTGCTTTCCTCCACTTGTTTGGGTTTATTTTGCTAATCTTTTTTAAGTTCTTGAGTTAGGCTCTTAGATTATTGAATTGAGATTTTTCCTCTTTTCTATTGTATTCAGTTAGTGTTATAAATTCACCTCTCAGCATTGTTTTAGCTACCTCTTTGACTCAAGGAATATTTAGAAGTCTGTTTAGTTTCCAAGTGTTTAGATACGTTCTTATTATCTTCTTGTCATTGATTTCTAATTTGATTCCAGAGAATCAGATGCTCAGAGAATTTGAGAATATGCTATGTATGATTTTTAATTCTTTTAAATTTGTTCTTTTATGGCCCAAGATATATATTTCATGGTCACTTGGTAAAGAAATGTATGTTCTGCTACTATTTGGTACAGTGTTCTAGAAATGTTGATTACATTATGCTAGTTGATGGTGAGTTTTTGCATACCCTTGTTGATTTTTCTATCAATTGTTGACAGAGAAAAGTTGAAGTCTCCAAATATAATTATGCATTTGTCAGTTTTTTCCTTCAGTTCTATTGGTTTTGCTTCATATATTTTTCAGTTCTTGTTTCTGGTGCATACATGTTTAGAATTGTTATGTCTCGTTGGTGGATTGACAGCTGTTTTATTAAATAATGTCCTCCCTGCCTCTGGTAATTTTCTGTGCTCTGAAGTCTGCTTTATCTAATATTAATATAGCTACTCCTTCTTTCTTTTGATTAATGTTTACATAATAGCTATTTTCCCTTTCTTTTAACTTCAACTTGCCTATATTATATTTTAAGTAAGTTCCTTTTATATAGTGTATGTTTAAGCTATGTTTTTAAATGTCTTGTTATTTATGTATTTTGATCATTTACATTTAATGTAATTATTAATATGTTAGGCCTTAAATATGCTTTTTTATTGTTTGTTTTCTATTTGTTTCCTTTTTATTTCTCTGTTTTCTTTTGCTTTATTTCTCTGCTTTCCTGTAGGTTATCAGAACACGTTTTTGAACTTTATTTTGATTTATCTATATTGTTTTCTTAGTGAAAACATTTAAGTGGTCACTCTGTGTATAATGTTATATACAAATAACATGGTCTACTGGTTTTGTCATTTCCCCAGTTTAAATGAGGTATACAAATTATCCCTGCTTTTGTGTTCCTTTTTTCTACCTAGCTATAATATAATTGTCTTAAATATCTCTTCTTTTGTCTTCATAATATGTCTTAAATATTACATATATTTAGAACTACATCAGGTGGTACTCTAATTTCTGCTTCAATTGTTAAGCATAATTTAGAAAATTTATGAAGAGAAGCAAAGTCTTCATTTATCCATAATTTTATCACCATGTGATTTCTTCCTGATGTCCCAAGGACTCCTCTTTTACCATTTCTGTTTAGAGAACTTACCTTAGTCTTCTTTTAGTTTAGAGTTTTTGGAAACAAATTCTTAATATTCCCTTATCTGAAAATGTCTTTTTCCCCCCCTTATTCTTGAAGGATATGTTCAATGGATATAAGATTATAAGTTGAAGTTCTTTTCTTTCAGCACTTGGAAAGCGGTTGTGCCACTTACCTCTAACTTCTATGGTTTCTGATGAGAAATCTGCTGTTATTGAATTGGTTTTCTCTGTTAGGTAAGGTATGGTTTTCTTTTTCTGCCGTTTTTTCTTTGTCTTTGCTTTTCAGAAGTATAAGTATATTATAGTATAGATTTCTTTTGGTTTATTCTATTTGAGGTTTCTTCAGTTTCTGGAATTTGTAGGTTTGTATATTTAACCAAATTTGGTATGTCTTTCACCTCTCTGTCCAGTTTCCAAGGACATAAATGTTAATTTTTTTTAATAGTCCCACAGTATACCAAGGTTCTGCTTCTATATTTTTCAACCTGTTTTCTCTCTGTTGTTCAGATTGAGTGATTTCTACTGTTTTACCTTTCAGTTCGCTGATTCTTTCCTCTCTTCCCTCCATCCTTCTGTTGAGAGCATCAATTAAGTAATTTAATTTTGGTTATTATATTTTTTCAGCTCTAAAATTTCCATTTTGTTTTTATTTATAACTTCTTTTTCTTTTCTGAGACATTCCAGTTTTTCATTTATTTCAAGTGTATTTGTAATTACTATTAAAACATCTTTATGATGGCTACTTAAAATCATTGTAAGGTAATTCTTACACCACTGTCACCTTGGTGTGGGCATCTGTTGACAGTCTTGATTCAGTTTTAGATGTTCCTGGTTCTTGGTATGATGTGTGATTATTTCTGTTGAAACTTGAAACTTTATGGCACTATGATAATAGACCCTGGATCTTATATAAACGTTCTATTTTAGCTAGTTTTGTATGGCATGACTCCATCAGTAGAAGAAGGGGATCTCTGCTTTGTTACTACCAGGTCGGGCAGAAGTTCAGGTTCTGCCAGTAGGAGTAGAAGTTCAGGTTCCCCATTCAGCCTTTGCTGATATTAAGTGGAAGGGGCTTACCCTTCTGTGAAGTGGGAATGAGATTTCCGGCTCCCCACCAGGCCTCTATTGATACACCCTGGCTGAAAGGGGTAGAAATGCCTCATTACTCCCTATGTAGCCACTGGCTACATCACTGGTTGTGTGTGTGTGGGAGAGTCGTACCCCTTACCTGGCAGTGGTGAAAGTCCTGGGCTGAGTGGTCACGAAAGTCCTGATTCTTCTGGATTTCCTTCTATACTGCCCCAGCAGAGAGAGGGAGGGCTGGCTTATTAATACTGAGTGGGAGTGAAAGTCCAGATGCCCCCATAATACCTACTAACACCATTCACTGGGGGACACATGATCTTGTTAATGCCAAATGGGATGAAAGTTCTGGCTCCCTACTTGGCCTTCTCTGACACCACCTTAGTGGTCAAGGGGAGGTGGATTGTGTCACCTCACTGCAGCCTGGAAAGCATGAAAATCTAGGCTGATGATTCAGCCTTTGTTGACATGGATGGAGATGGGGCCACATTTTATTTTCCATGTGGTGTTGGGTTGGAGTAGAGTGGTTATTGTGCAAAATTTTTTTATGTTGCCTCTTTTCTTGTCCTTTGGTTGAGAGAACAGTTTTTGTTGGAATTTATTTATTTTTTATTTATTCATCCATCCTGAACCTATTGGTGTTTCTGGGTTGTAGGCTTCTTTAGCTCCAAGTCTGATACATATGAGGTACATATGAGACAAAAAAGAAAACACAGGGAACTCACCACATCCCCAGTCCTAGATGGTCTGCAATCTCTGCTTCACCTTCCAGAGTCTTAATGTTTGCTTTATATATTATGTCCAGGATGTTTAGTTGTACTTAGCAAGAGAAATATGAAAGTATATCTATTTCATCTTCCTAGAAGCAGATGTCTGAAAGTTTTTAAGACTTTTAAAGTCCATAAAGTATAACATTTTAATATATATATATATATATTTATACTTAGGTGAAAGCTAAATGCATATTTTAGTAGTGTAGCGATCCAGTATTACTTAAGATAACAAATCTGTCACAATTGCCTAATCACCAATAAAATAATCACAGATCTTATTCAGAAATGTCCGATTTTCACTTGGAAATGAGCTAACGAAATATTGACATCAGGTCCACCATAAGAAGTGTCCAAAGGCTGAAAAGTCTGCTGATTAAAGAATCTCATGGGGGTATCATTTATCTTTCTCCATTTCTCTGTTTTCTTAAAATTACACTAACATTCCTAACCTGGTCCAATGTGATTTCATTTGGGAGGAGTACAACTGCAAAGATAAAAACCCCAGAGTTTTAAATTTGTTAACATGTTTTACATTATTTTCCTTTTAATACTTTTTTTTCTGTGTCCTACTTGGGCTGGTGTAAGAGCAAAGATTTGCTCAACGTTGCTTAGATTAAGCCCCCAGTTTGATGAAACAATAAGTTGGTAAAAAAGCAGCAGCTTGTTTGAGATATAAAGGGTGAGCACAGTGTCTGTGAAGGCCTTTCTCCTCTTTAGCATACGGAGGTGGGCTTGTGGCCTGTGGGGATGTGTACATTGGGGCTGGGGGAGCCAGTGGAAAGCATTGCCTATGAATCTTTGTGTCTGGAAGATCTTTCTCTCTGCTTGGAAGTCAGTACTCAACCATGAGCCTGTGCAGATGGCCACTAAAAGGGCCACACCTTAAGTCTGTTCAGATAGTTCCATGTCATCAGCAGTGGAGCAACATTATTATGTCATTCCCTGCCGATTTTTCCACCTACTTCCATTTACTTACTAAAGAATACACTCTTATTTCAGTAATAAACTATCCCATCCTTAACCAGATGAAAGAAAGGGTTTCAGTAATTCCTGTAGGGAAAAAAATCGTAGTTCAAGATAAATTCAGTCTTGGTAAGCTTAGATGGATCAGAATATGAAATATTAAACAGGCATGTGCGCGCGCGCGCGCACACACACACACACACACACTTCAGTCTGTCACATCACATATACTCAATAACATCCCATAAGCAACCTTCCAAATATTTTTCAGAGACATCCTCCTAGAAATTGGTAACCATTGCCTGTGCTAATTTTCCTTCTTGCTCAAAGCATCAAATGTTTGTTTAAATTACAGCCACTTTGGAATGCACAGGAGATTTTCAAAACAGTGAGCTCTTAAAGTTCTTTTACATATGCTCAGTGTGCTTTTGGGAATCATCAGTATTTAAATTTTCCCCATTGAGAAATCAGTTCCTGCAGAGGTAAACATAGGAAATTATTTCTCTTCCTTTATCTTATATTGTTGTTGCTCTGCTAAGAACTGCAATAGAAAACAGAACAAAACACAATATTTATATATTTGATGCAAGTCATTACTTTAAGCAATGCTGACCTCTAACTAGTATGTCCTAGTTTCCAGCCATGTAAGATCACCAGATATTACTTTTGAGTGAAGTTTACTTTCAGAAATGCCACAAGAGAGGGAAAACATGTAATTTGGATTTTGTTTTAGATGTTGTAAGATAATTCCATACATACTTCAGAAAAACCACATGTGAAAGATATATCTATTAAGATAGATATTTGTAAATAAGGATAACTTTTTAAAAACTATGCATGTTAACGAGGTGAGGGAAAAAGGACTAATTGTAAACAACTTTTTTTCCTTTCTGCAAACTATAATTCTGAGAAAGGAACACTATGCCAGATTAATGGGTCATTGAATGTGAGAATTCAATGCCTCTCTTTTAAGAGTGATGCTCTGAGCATCAAGACTCAGCATAAGCATGACATCACCCTCTAGCAGTCTTCATTCAGATTAGATTTCATGCACTGTTTCAACTTTGCAATGATCACTGGAGTCAGGCACTTAGATTCTCTGTTATGTGGATACTGATATTGCTGGACTATCACCTGATTAGAGAAATTGGTATCTTTTTTTCAGCAGGCATTCTGGAAAACAGAGCACATGATCAATGATGGAGACTGTTATTATGGTACATAACTAAGCTGAATTGCTGTTACTGTTTGTTTCTTTATACAAGTTATAAGATGTTAACATTCGATTTAAAAAATATTACTCCTGGAAAGAAAGATGGAAATATGCTCTCCTTATACATAAAGATGACAGATGCCTTGCCCACCAGAGGTTCAAATTCAGTTCACGTTTAGCTTGTGTCTTGTCAGGAAAAGGCAGGCAGAGATGAAAGGCTTAAATTAACCCCAAAAAGCCAGCCTGGTTATGTAGCACATTGTAGCAAGTTTATGTTTATATGCCTTTAAATAATTTCTCAGTCTGTAAAATTTAGTAATATGTTAATAATTAAACATCAGGCAATTTGTAACTTGTGGAATATAATAAAAATAGCTTAGTAATGTAATCATATAGAACTTTCCATTTTCAAAAGTGTTTTTATATGTATAATCTCATTTGCTCCTTACAATAGCATACTATACAGACCGGGGAAATGTCATTTTCCTCATTTTTCAAAGGAAACTAATGTTCACAGTGTTGATTGACACAAATAAGAAGACACAGAATCAGTCTGGTAACCAGGCTTTCTGATTCCTCCTGGTCTAGTGTTCTAATCAACAGATTAATTCCCATCAATTCCAAAATAAAATTGTTTAAGACTGAGTTCCCTAGAAGCAGAATCCAAAAAATTAATTTGCAGATAACTTACTGAGGGAGTATTCTCAGGACAATCTTCTAGGGTGGTGAGGAAAGCAGGGTAGAGCACGGGGAGAAGCCAGGGAAAGATGGGGTCTCAGGAGAAGGCTAGCCTCAGCCTGATCCTGCAGGCAGCTTTGGCGTGTGAATTGCACCTAAGGTTTCCCACTGAAAGGTGAGAGCTGTTGTACGGCTTTCTCCCCATCAGTCATTCATTAGCTGTGGACACCGTGAGGGTGGGATGGGGTGGGATGGGGCAGCTGTCTTGGGCATAGTCATGGGTGGTGACTCCCAAAGTAAACTAAGGACCACGCTCTGAAGAAGGGTGCACAGGAGAGCAGCAGATGGGTAGGGGGCCACCGGACCACTAAAAATACCCAATAGAATCTGCTACAGATAACTAATTATAATTATTCTTTGAGAATTGTTTCATTTTTCAATTTGTTTTGTGAATAATTTGAAACATATATCAAGATAGAAAAGCATAATGAACTCCTATTTACTTATACCTGCATCAGTAATAATCAAAATGTGGTCAATAATATTTCCTCTGTGAACATTGTTTTGAAATACAGTGCAGTGCCTGTTACTCTGTGTTCAGGACACCAACATACACAGCATAGTTTAAATAATTGTTTTGATTGAAATAGTTCCTTGTTGTTGAGGAACCATTTAGTCTACTACATTGAGACTAGGATTTATGATATATGTGTTTCAGTCTTTGTTCTGCAAAGTTAGGGAACTGGACAGATTACCCACTATGATCCTTTGTAGCTTAAACACTTGATAGTTTCCTAACCAAAGGTAGCATAGAACAAATCGCTTATATTCTCAAATGCATTCAGAAGTTTTGCACTAGTTCTCTGATGACTGTTGAACCCAAGACAGACTCCCAAGTACAGCTTGTACAAAGTGGCCTTCTTCAGGTCATCATAGGACAGATGGGCATGCCAATTGGAGCCCTAGGGCAGGGGGTCTTAGCAGATTCCTATTGTTCATAGGATGAACTCCACACTCTTAGGTGAGATGCAAGGGTCTACACAATCGTGCCACTACATCTCTTTACTGCTTCACCATCCTCAAGCCTCCCACATCTATGCTGTGTCCCTGGCACTCCTGCTCCTAAGTCACCATGTCCTTTGGTGTGACTCTGGGCCTTTTAACTTTCTATTCCTCTGCCTAGACTCTGAGTCTCCACATTGCTGTGTGAAAAGATTAGTAATAGTACAGAATATCGTCTACCCTCAGAAATATTTTTCAGCCTCCATTATTTCCTCTTTTCACACTTTCTTTTTCCTTCTTTCCCTCATCTTTTCACTCTCACCCCATCTCTTCCTAGGCAAAGAGTGATTTCTTTGTCCCCAATTAATAATCTACATTCCTAGAAATATCTAGGACAGTGCCTTGGTGCCTTGTTTACATTTGCATGAATTGGGAACCTAGAAAATGGTGCCCAACAAATTATTGTTAAAAACGAACAGATGAATGTAGCTCCCTCCTTTGATTCCCTTGACGTTTTTAACATATATTTACTCTACATTTTTTTTTCGTGATTATCTGCTTCCATGCCTGCCTTACATTTTATGTTTCAACTTCACTGGGCTAAGGGATGTCAGATAGCTGGTAAACTATCTATTTCTGGGTGTGTCTGTGAGGATGTTTACAGAAGAAGAAGATCACCCTCACCAATGTGGGTGGGCATCATCCAGTCCACTGAGTGCCCCACTAGAACAAAAACGTGAAGGGAAGACAGATTCTCTCTCTCTCTCTCTTTGAGTTGGGACATCCATCTTCTCCAGTCCTCAGACACTGGAGCTCCTGGTTCTCAGGCCTCTGAGCTCAGGCTAAATTATACCTCCAGCTTTCCTGGTTCTTCAGCTTACACATGGCATATTGACAAAGAAACTAATATCTCAGACTCCACAATCAACATGAGCCAATTCCCATAATAAATCTTCTCATATATCTGCATGCAGTTGATCCCTGAATAAGGCCGGGGTTAGGGGCACCGACCTGCACAGTGGAAAATGCACGTATAACTTTACAGATGGCCCTCTGTATACCCGGTTCTGCATCCACAGATTCAACCAACCGCAGATCATGTAGTACTGAAGTATGGATTTTTTTTTTTTAAAGTTTGCATACAAGTGGACCTGTGCAATTCAAACAGTGTTGTTCAAGGATCACCTGTATACCCCATTGGTTCTGTTTCTCTGAAGAATCCTGACTAATATACCTATTGTCTTAATTTGCATTTTCCCAGAAACAGACCCTGTGTTAAGGATTCTAGAACAAGTAGCTTATTTGTGTCACGATATTAGGAAACATGAATAGGGGAGTGGAGAAACAAGATAGGAAAGGAAAAACCAACACCGTGGGCAATTGGAACTTCAACCTGATGGGGAACTCTGGAATCTGTAGAACATGGACTTCAGTGCTATCCCATCTGCAGAGACTGATGTAGGACTGTTTCTGAGAAACGTTAATTTCCAGCATTTCAGCCTACTGCACATGGGCAGAGCAGGATTTGATGGCCAGAGAGAGCCCTCTGATAAAGAGATTCAAGTGCTGGCTGTTGGAAGTTAGGCATGGAGGAAAATAGTAGCACCAAGGGCATCGGGTGTGGCGCCGAGAGCATCTATTTTACATACAGATTGAGGGAGGTGCTGGATTTTAATCAAGATCAATTTTGCTTTTACCCTATCCCGTCAAGCTAATGATAGTGTAGAGGACCAAAATAAATGCTATAAAATGAATGCATAAATTGGTAAGTGAATGGTATGATGAATGGCTCCACTAAGTTATAGTCATGCTAAATCCAACCAGGCTCAGGGTCCTGCGAGGAAACCTCAGACCAGCACAACAATCCTGTCCTGGAATGTGATTTACTCTCCCATACCGACAGATTTTAAGACCCTCAAGCTGAATCCTTTACAACACATGCATACCACCGAAATGCCACCCCTGCTATATGTGGTAATTCTACTCTCCAATTGTGGCTTGTTAGCTGAAACCGTAAAACATAGTCATAAAAGGCCTTGATATGGGTAACCTAACACATTCCAAATTTTTTCCAAGCCCATTTTCCATTAAGTTGCCAATGTGTGGTTATTTCAAGTGGAATACGATCCATATGGCTCATTTACATTTACCTCTCTGAATATTGCTTTATAAAAACAAGTTAATATCCTGAGGTACATTTTCAAAGATGTTTTAATTTGAATATATTTCTCTTTGCCTTGGAGATAACTTGACCCAGAAAAATGAAGTTGATTTTTGTGGGTTTTGAGTATCAAAAGGTTTTAGGATTGAGTTAGGTATGCACTTAACACAACCCAGATTTTGCCTTCATTGCTGTGTAAGGCAATGGGGAGTTTTTATCATAGTTAACATATTTGGAAAATGAGTGTGATTATAATGATTTGGTGTTAAAAATGTTCGACTAGGAAAAAAATGCATTACAGCCAATCTTCCACAGTGAATGAAAGATATGTGACTCTGGTTTCTCTGAGATATTTGGTATAAAATGATTTTTTATGCTCACATACACACACATACATAAACAGAGGGGAGAAACTTGTATTTTCTTTCACTTGTGAATATAATATTGTTGCTATAGCTTAAGATATATTGATATCACGTATTGTGAAGTTTATAGGCTTAGTAACATCATAGGTAACCTCTTATTTGCCTGAAATCTGTGAGAGTTTAAGATTTTATGTTAAAATTTGTTTCTCACCACTTTGTTATGAAAAATTTCAAATATACAGAAAAGTTCAAATAAATTTACAGCGAATGCCCATACACCCATCACCTAGATCATATCATTAACATTTTACTGTACTTGATTTATCACATATCTACGCGTCTCTATCCTTTCCATCAATCTTCAATTTTTGTATGATTCATTTCAACAAAAATTGCAGCTCTCAGTATTTCTTAAATACTTCAGCATAATAGATTTCATGATACATTACCTTTGAACAAAACCATGTTTTGGAAGATAAATAATGAAAATAATTTTAATGCTGTTGCATTTTATTACCTTTCATAGTTTGCAAAATAATCTCAAAAACAATTTTATGAAACATAAGAAAGATTTTATGTTTCCATTTGAAGAAAAAGAAAAAAACGGAAAAGAATATAGCACTTGTCATAGTTTGTAAAACTAATATGTGATAGTTCCTGTAGATCACAAATGTAGGTCTTGTGTCTCCCAATCCGATCTATTGCCAAATATATTATAAGGCTGAGGTATTTACGCTAAAGATATATGGGCAGTGTTGTTTAAATATATAGATATTCTTTGCTTCAACCATCAAACATAATTTAGAAAACTCAAAAGGAGGAGGGAAGTCTATAATATTTATCTATATTTTTCACTATTACTTCAAGATTTCTTAAGGTTTTTTCCTTTATTGTTTATTTCTTTTTCAAGAACTTCCATTAACCGTTCTTTGAGTGCAGGTTTTCTGGTGACACATTCTCTTAGTGTTCCTTCATGTGAGAATTTCTTGATTTCCCCTTAATTCCTGAAGGATATTTTGCTAGATATGGAATTCTGGCTTGACAGTTCTTTCAGCACTTTAAATGTAATGTCACTTCCTTCTGGCCTCTGTTGTTTCTGATTAGAAACCTGCTGTCATCCTAATTACTTTTCTACTTCTACTTTTCAAGATTTTTTTTTTCATTTTTAGTTTTCAGAAGTTTGATTATGTTATTTGGCATGGCTTTTCTTGAGTTTATCCCGTATATTGTTTGCTAAGCTTCTTGAATTTGCAGATTTATGTCTTTTACAAAATTTGGGAAATTTTTAGTCATCTCTTCAAATATTTTTTCAATCCCACACCTTTTCTTCTCTCCTTCTGGGGCTCTAATGCCGTGGATATTAGGTCGTTTGTTTTAGTCTTATGAGTCCCTGAGGCTCTACTTACCTTTTCCAGTCTATTTTTCTGTTTGTTGTTCAAATTGGCTAAATTCTATTGTTCTACTCTCAAGTTCATTGATTTTTCTTCTGTCCCCTCTATTCTACTGTTGAGCCCATACTGTTTTTTTTTTTTTAATTTCAGGATTTTCTTTCTAAAATTTCAATTTGATTCTTTTTTATATTTTCTTCACATTTTATTTTTGGCTGAGAATTTCTATTTCATTTGTTTCAAGTGTTTCCTTGATTGCTCATGGAAGCATATTTATGATGACTGCTTTAAAATCTTTGCTAGTTAATTCTAATGTTTGTATTATTTTGGTTTTGTTATATGTTCATTATCTTTTCTCATTCAAGCTGATATTTTCCTGATCTTGAAATATTGAGTGATTTTTTTTTTTATTGTATCATGGATACAAGATTCTGGATTTTATTAAATATCTCCCATTACATTGGAGGGAAAGAGTATACTGCCTTGTTACTTTCAAGGGAGTGGTAATTGATTTCTCTGTCTTGGTCTCTGTTGGTACCCCAGTGGGGGAGGATGCCTCATTACAGCTGAGCTTGATGAGAGTTCAGGCTCCCCACTAGGTTTCCAATAACACCACCTTGATTGCAAAGGGAAGGAGTTCCTAGTTATTATACCCCATATAGCCTCCACTAACTCTGTGGTCAGGAGAAGACCTTACTCATGCTGGAAGGTGAGGAAAGTTCCTGCTTCCTACTTGGCCTCCTCTGACATTATCCTTGTAGGGAGAGAAAGTGGTGCCTTGTTACTTCTGGGTGGAGGTTGAAGGGTCCCCTCATGGTCTTTACTGACACTGCCAGTGGGGAATCCTCATTATTCCCTAGTGGAAATCAAAATCCCACCTTCTCACTTCTGTCTTCTCTGGTGTTATACCTCTGACATAATCTTGGTGGGAGGGAGGTATGACTTGTTACAGTCAGGGCAAGGGTGGAAGTCTAATCTCCCCATTTGGCCTTTGCTGACATGGAAATATAGCCAATTCTCTGTGTGTGTTATTTTGTTGGAGTAGAGCAGTTGCTGTCTAAAAGTTTTCTATCTTACTAGAATGCCCTTTTCCTGGTCCTATGGTTACAGAGAGCAAGCTTTCCTGAGGCTTTTTTGTCTGAGCCATTGGTTGGCATTTCCATGTTGCTTGCTTCCTCAGTGCCCACTCTCTCTATAATAGAAGGCCCGGGGAATATACCACTGGGTCTTTTCTTGGGTCTTGGGAATCTTAGCTAATCTGCCTTCAGAGCACTCTTATGATTGTCTCATTTACAGTGTCTATGGTCTTTAGCTATACTTAGCAGGAAAGATGAGAAGTGTGTCTACCACGCTTTACTGTAACTCAAGTTTGTTTTAATAGAAGCATAGAAAGAAAAAAGTAAAAGTATCATTTAATGAGACCATACAGATCATATCTATTAATATTAATCAAATAAAATGGTTAGAAAAGCAGATGGAAGAGAAAAACATAAATAATAATTAGAAATCTACTGTGCTTGATGTCTACTGTGCTTGATGTCCTTTTAACAAAAGTAACCATTATGAACAGATTTTGTTTTAATACATGTATATGTCAAGGAAAATGACAAACAGAATATGTCGATATAAAACCAAATATAAATATTGCTTTCTAGTATTTTTTTAAAAGGAGGGATAATGTTATACTCAGAGATCTATGTCTTTCCTATACTCAGTGTATCTTAGGAATCGAGACATGAATACATCGATTTCTTTAGCAGCTGTATGGATTCCATTACAGAGCTGCACCTTTACTTATCCCATCCTCTAAAATCTCTTGGGCTTTTTTGGTCATAAATATTGTCAACTATAGAAATAACATAGTTTTGTTGTCATATCTATAATATAATTTAGTAGCAGTGCATTTTGTTGGTCAAAGAGCACATACACTTTTAATTTTGATAGATATTTCCTAAAAAAGTTCTCCCAGTTTGCACTTCCACTAATAGTATATGAAAGTGCCTCTCCTACAACTTCAACAACTGTCAGTATCACTAAACATCTATTTTTAAATGATTATGTATATATCTAATGGCTGAAAATAATACCTTATTGTTAATTTCACTTGCATTTAATTATGAGCAAGTTTACATCTTTTTTCACTGTTTTCCTACTTGTAGCTCTTCATCTGTAAGCTACCTATTGGACCATTTTTAAACTGAGCTTTTCATCTTATTTATTCTCAGGAACTCTTCTTCACAAGAAGAGATGTCTTTTCTTTCAATTTTATCATGACGTTTTTGCTGAATAGAATGTTAACTTTTTTTTTTCCTAGTCAGATTCAAAAACCTCATACTTCATGGCTTTTGGGTTTTGTGATTTTCCTCAAGTGTCTGTTGAGATTTTGATTGAAATTGTATTAAATCTTTAGGTCAATTTGCAGAGATGACGTCTTACAGTATTGAATTTTGAACATTATATACCTTTGCATTTTTTAAGTCTTATTTCTTTCCTCTCTATAATATGTTGTAGTTTTTAGTGTAGAGATTGTGCACATCTTCCCTTAGATTTATTCCTAGGAACAAGATTTTTATGGTACTGTAAATGTTATCATTTTTTAAATGTAATTTTTTGATAACTTTTTGCTGACACATAGAAATAGAATTGAATTTTGCTTGATGGTCTTGCACTTAGCATCTTACTGAATTCACTTATTGATCTGCATTCTCTATTTTTATAGTTTTCAAGTTTTCTGTGGGTAAAAACATACCAAGTGGAAACAATAATTATCTTATTTCTTCTTCAATCTTCATATCTTTTATTTATTTTATTTTTACTGGCAAGCCTCCAATGCAATGATAGATTGGAAGTGTTGATACAGCGTATCCTTGTCCCTTTCCTGATTCCACAGAGAATGTGTCCAATAACTTACCAGTAAGCATAATGTATGCTGTAGTGTTTTTCACTTGTATATATTTTTTATTAGGTAAAGGAAGGTCCCTTTTATTCTTAGTTGGCTATGAGTTTTTATCATGAATGGATATTGTCTTTTGTCAAATTCCACTTCCACATTTCTGAAAAAAAATTATGTTTTTCCTTCTTTGTGTGTGTTAATGTGGCAGATTACATTGATTTATTTTCATATGTCAAACCATCTTTGCATACATGGAATAATCATTCTTACTGCTAATTTTTTTTTTATGTTTGGGTTTCATGGTCATATCATCTTCAAAAAATGAATTGGGAAGTGTTTCCTCATTTTCCATGCAGAATGTATGGAAGCTTTCATCCCTGAAGCCAACTAGACCTGGAATTGTCTTTTTAGAACAGATTTAGGTAATGGGCTTAATTCTTTAATATGTATGTGTCCATTCATATTTTCTATTTTTCTTTTATTAGCTATGGTAAATTTTATGTTTCAAGGAATTTATCCATTTCACCTAAATTTTCATATGGATTTCTGTAAAGTTGTTCATAATATTCCATTGTGGGCTTTTTTTTTTTTTGTAGTCAACAGGATCTCTAGTGATGTTCATTTTTTTTTAATAGAGAGAGTATTTTGTCTGTTAATGCAGTCTTGATAGATGTCACAGATAGGACTATCACTGCATTGTAAAGTAAGCTTTCCTTTGTGATTCTTGTCTTTAGCTGGGTGAACCTGAATAAGCTTCCTAAAAATAATCAAATATTAAAATAACCATTTCATAAGGGGAGTCTCTTTTACAGGTTATAATTGAATTTTGATAAAATCTATTATTTGTTGGATAACATGATATTATAAAATAGATATGACCATTTGAAATAAATGCCTATTTAATCAGTTTTTCTTTCTGATTTGACAATTGTTTTGCTTCCACAAAAGTACATAGAAAATGCTGTATTCACATATTGAGTAACTTCATAGAAAATTAAAATTTTTCTTTGGTTTTTAATGAAATTTATTATTAAAACATTGATAAAGCTTCAAAATAGATTTGACTGTAGAAAATATCAACCTTGCATAATTTCTACTTATTGTCCATTGTTGTTTTTAAAAGTAGTTTCTTTCATCCTTCTGGCCATTGAGCCATGACAGATGTATCTTCCTATGACTTTACAGAGCTATAGTATTTATTATAAAGACAACTTATAACAAGCCACTTAGGAAAGGCCCAAGAAGACTTCTGCAACCAAATCCCTAATCAGTCAAGTTATTATTTAAAAGTTGCTTTATTGTTTGTATTTTGCTGGATTCTAGTGAGAAAGAAAAGAATTGTTGGTTGTTTTACTTGCTTCCAATGGCCAATATTATTATTTTTTTTAATATCGGCTATATTGCCTGCATTGCACAATATATCCTTTTAGCTTTTTTATTTTATACATAGTATAAAATAATGGCCCATGTTATTTTACTGACAGAAAAACCTGATATGTAAAACAGCTAGAAGATAATACAGAATATAATAAAGAGGAACTTTTGTTACAGTGTGGGATGGGTTCGAATCTTGAAAAAAGATACTAGACCCTTTTAAAATCATTTAAGAAATGCCATGAGCACATCTGTGCCTACATGATACCAGAATAATCTATTGAAATACAAAAAAAAAATTATCCATACTTGCCTGGTACAAACTGACAGCATATTAACAAAAATGATGTTTAAAATCAATATTTTCTTTAAAATATTGGTCGAAAAAGTTATGTCTAAACAGATGGTTAAAAACTGAAGGAAATGATTGGGCAAATAATAAGTTAATCATTTTGTGTACATTAGTCTAGATAATAGTCTGGATGATTTTTGTTTTGTTTTACTAAACTGAGTGATTTTTATGGACCTAAGTAAGCATAATATCAAAGGCTCTTTCAGGAACTACTGCAATTCATTTTTTTATCCTGGAGAAGAGTCAGGATGACTAGGAGAGTACTCAACAATGAAGGTTAATACCAGATCATGAAAACAAATGAGGAGTCTATATACAGAGTCCAGTGGTAGCACGGAACCTGAAAGATAGATACAGATACTTCCCTCAGATTTAGAAATATATAACCTTTTAAACTAAATGCAGAGTTTATGAGGTCTCTATCTTGAACTCCCTTCTCATTTAAATTTTTCTTGATCTGTGGATAGAAGATGAATCAGGGCTGTGTTTAGTAGAACTGACATAAGCAAGATTCTTTTGTCATGTCACATGATAAAAAATGATTACAGCTGCAATATGGGTACATAATCTCCAGAGCAATATTACATAGAAGCTTCATAAAAACCCTCTATTTCTAAAACACACTATTTCTATTCTGTGAAATTGAGATGATGACATAAATTTTATGAAAAATAGTAGCTTTACCTACCATAGTTTCAAAGTAAATTTGGGGCAATAACTATTTGAGGAATATAAACTGTCCTACATTTTGAGGTTAGGGTTTAAAAAAAAAAAACGTGAAACACAAGATTTGTTAGCAAGGACATGGATGTCTTTAACCTACATATTTTTGGTGCAAGTATATAATAGTACAATTTATTCAGAAATCTGTCTGGCAGTTTCTCATAAAGTTTAACACACCTACCCTACCATTCAACAATTTCACTCCTAAGTATATACTCAAATGAAATTAATACGTAGCACACACACACGTACACATACATACAATGTGTACAGAAGTGCTTGTAGAAGTTTCATTCATAATAGCCTCGAACAGAAAACAACTCAAATGTCCATCAACAAGAGAATTGATAAACAAATTGTAGCATATTCATACAATGGAATATTATACACCCATGAAGAACATACTACTTATATACACAATGACACATATTAAGATAAAAAAACACTATGCTCGATGAAGAAGCCTGAAACAAAAGAGAATATAATGTATGATGCCATTCTTATGAAGTTTCAGATCAGCAAAATTAATCAATGCTCGTTGAAATTCAGAGTAGTTGCCAATGGATTAACTTGAAAGAACATGAAATAATTACTCTGGTGATGGAAATTTATATCTTGAGCTGGTTGATGGTAATAAGCAGTGTGTCCCGGTACATGCTTTAACAAGTGGCTCTCTGAAGGAAAAAGAAAATCCTACTTTGCAGCACAAATTTCTGAGTTGTAAATACTCTCGCTATGGTCAGTTTCAAATTACCAATATGACATTCCTCAAGCAAAGCCAGGAAGGGATGTACCCAGCAGCTCTTGTGAGCCAGTAAAAGTGGGCCTTCGTACATCACTGGTTGCAAGGTGTACACATTTTTAAAAATTCATGAAGCTGCACACCAAAGATTTGTTACTGTATATAAATTATATCTCAAAATTCTAAAAAAAACTTGAAAAAAGAAAACAACATGGAAAGTTCCTCTAACCCCTTTCAGTAATCTGAAATCCAACAGTGAAAGGTCACTCACTAACAGTGACATTTCTAAGACATATTTATGAAGCATCTAGCTTTGCTACATTATGTTTAGTGAGTTATAAAGATGAGTAAGCCTTGGTTCTTATCCCCCCGTGAGCCTAAGGTGCAAGTAGAGAAATAAAACAAAAACACTGAATAGTTGCAACATACAGTAAGAAGTGTAAAAACAAAATACATATATACGTGCATACATACATTCATACAAAATGCCTGGTAATAAAACACATCTGATAGAAAAGGAAAAAAGGTGTCTTCACGGTATGTTCCCTCCAGTTTCTTGCTAACTTAATTGAAACCTTATTCCCAAGTTAGCCTGGGTGAAAGCAGTACATTTTTCTAGCTCTCTGGTGATGTTCCATGACTTACATTTTTTTTTTTTTTTTTGCGGTACGTGGTCCTCTCACTGTTGTGGCCTCTCCCGTTGTGGAGCACAGGCTCTGGACGCGCAGGCACCCTGGCCATGGCTCACGGGCCCAGCCGCTCTGCGGCATGTGGGATCTTCCCGGACCGGGGCATGAACCCGCATCCCCTGCATCGGCAGGTGGACTCTCAACCACTGCGCCACCAGGGAAACCCAATGACTTATATTCTTGTACCTCCATGTACCCATGATTTTTACTTATCATTCTGTACTTCTACCTAAAGTACCTGCTTTTAGGGCACATACTGTATTCACTGAGGACTTTCCATCTGCTTACAGTGGCCTTCTATACCTCAAATCCTGTCATCACAGGAAGTTATTTCATCATCTATGAGGATGCCAGTCCAACTCGGGATTCACTTAATCCCTGTGACCTTCACCTTTGTTCTACCTTAGCCATCCTCTTTTAAGTGTATACAGCAGCATTGTTAGCTGAAACTTCTATAACTTTGAACTCAAATGTCCAACTTCCTGATCTCAAACTTCTATTTTGCAACTTTTTCCACACCTTATTTCTCACACCTGTTTAAAATAGCTTAGATTTCAAAAGCATTTCCAGCCCTTGCCCTTGACACTTAACACTTTGACTGGGGTTAATAGTTCTATGTCAGGTTTTCCTCTCCTCCTACTTCTTCTCTCTGGCTCCCAACGTTGATTGTTTAATTCCCTAGTTATTTGGTACCGGAAATAGACAAAGGTTTTGATAAATATTAGTTGAATGAATAATGAAAGTCCTTGATATTCATTGCCAGAAATAAGCACCCAGTGATTCTTGCTGACACATGGTTTTAAGAAGAAACAATGACAAATTTAATTGTGATTTAAAATTACACTTTAACACTTTAAATACACCTTTTCTGGAAAATTACAACATGCCTGTATGTTACTCGTCTGAGTTATGACAATGTATTAACCGCACATAATATTCTTTAAAACTGGTGGCCTTTTTGTGTTCAAAATATTTGCAAGTTATAATTAGAAATGACTTTAAAATTTCCGAACTGAACTTGTATGTATTGATACCATGTATTACCTGGCTTTAAGTTGTCCATACTTGATCAAGCTCCACAAATCTTCTATAAACCATTCAGGAAAGGTGGATATTTAAATATTAATGAACAATAGCAATGCCACTTATGGGGGTGGCACCTTGCTGACAGTTTTGTACTCCTCTTCTTGTTTTTCTTAAAGGACCCAGTGCTGTAACATTATAGATTCATAATTTTAATTCTAACATATGAATTGTCTATCCTGCCCCTAAAGTGATACATAGATTTAAAGTGCATTTCTGAGATTATTCTTAGTAATTTGGATATAAGTGTTAGAGCTATTTCACATTCCACAAGTGTTTCAACATCATTTACTTTCAAACTGAGTTACTGTATTTGAAAGATATGAAGCTACAGTGCAGGACACCCTATGCCAAACAACTAGCAAGACAGGAACACAACCCTACCCATTAGAAGCGAGGCTGCCTAAAATCATAATAAGGTCACTGACACCCCAAAACACACCACCAGACATGGACCTGCCCACCAGAAAGACAAGATCCAGACTCATCTACCAGAACACAGGCACTAGTCCCCTCCACCAGAAAGCCTACAAAACCCATGGAAGCAACCTTAGCCACTGGGGGCAGACACCATGAACAACAGGAACTACGAACCTGCAGCCTGTGAAAAGGAGATCCCGAACACAGTAAGTTAAGCAAAATGAGAAGACAGAGAAACACAGAGCAGTTGAAGGAGCAAGGCAAATACCAGACCTAACAAATGAAGAGGAAATAGGCAGTCTACCTGAAAAAGAATTCAGAATAATGATAGTAAAGATGATCCAAAATCTTGCAAATAGAGTGGAGAAAATACAAGAAACATTTAACAAGGACCTAGAAGAACTAAAGGGCAAATAAACAGTGATGAACAACACAGTAAATGAAATTAAAAATTCTCTAGAAGGGATCCATATCAGAATAACTGAGGCAGAAGAACGGATAAGTGACCTGGAAGATAAAATAGTAGAAATAACTACGCAGAGCAGAATAAAGAAAAAAGAATGAAAAGAATTGAGGACAGTCTCAAAGACCTCTGGGACAACATTAAACGTACCAACAATTGAATTATAGGAGTCCCAGAAGAAGAAGAGAAAAAGAAAGGGGCTGAGAAAATATTTGAAGAGATTATAGTTGAAAATTTCGCTAATATGGGAAAGGAAATAGTTAGTCAAGTCCAGGACACAGAGAATCCCAAACAGGATAAATCCAGGAGAAACACGCCAAGACACAAATTAATCAAACTATCAAATATTAAATACAAAGAACAAATACTAAAAGCAGCAAGGGAAAAACAACAAGTAACACATAAGGGAATCCCCATAAGGTTAACAGCTGATCTTTCAGCAAAAACTCAGCAAGCCAGAAGGGAGTGGCACGATATATTTAAAGTGATGAAAGAGAAAAACCTACAACCAAGATTACTGTACCCAGCAAGGATCTCATTCAGATTTGATAGAGAAATTAAAAGATTTACAGACAAGCAAAAACTAAGAGAATTCAGCACCACCAAACCAGCTTTACAACAAATGCTAAAGGAACTTCTGTAGGCAGGAAACACAAGAGAAGGAAAAGACCTACAATAACAAACCCAAAACAATTTAAAAAATGGTAATAGGAACATACATATCGATAATTACCTTAAATGTAAATGGATTAAATGTTCCAACCGAAAGGTATAGACTGGCTGAATGGATACAAAAACAAGACGCGTATATATTCTGTCTACAAGAGATCGACTCAGACCTAGGGACACATACAGACTGAAAGTGAGGGGATGGAAAAAGATATTCCATGCAAATGGAAATCAAAAGAAAACTGGAGTAGCAATTCTCATATCAGACAAAATAGACTTTAAAATAAAGACTATTACAAGAGACAAAGAAGGACACTACATAATGATCAAGGGATCAATCCAAGAAGAAGATACAAGAATTGTAAATATTTATGCATGCAACATAGGAGCACCTCAATACATAAGGCAAATACTAACAGCCATAAAAAGGGAAATTGACAGTAAGACAATCATAGTAGGGGACTTTAACACCCCACTTTCAGCCATGGACAGATCATCCAAAATGAAAATACATAAGGAAACACAAGCTTTAAATGATACATTCAACAAGATGGACTTAATTGATAATTATAGGACATTCCTTCCAAAAACAACAAAGTGCACTTTATTCTCAAGTGCTCATGGAACATTCTCCAGGATAGATCATATCTTGGGTCACAAATCAAGCCTTGGTAAATTTAAGAAAATTTAAATCATATCAAGTATCTTTTCCGACCACAGCGCTATGAGACTAGATATCAGTTACAGGAAAAAATCTGTAAGAAATACAAACACATGGAGGTTAAGCAACACACTACTTAATAACCAAGATATCACTGAAGAAATCAAAGAGGAAATCAAAAAATACCTAGAAACAAATGACAATAAAAACACAACAACCCAAAACCTATGGGATGCAGCAAAAGCAGTTCTAAGAGGGAAGTTTATAGCTATACAAGCCTACCTTAAGAAACAAGAAACATCTCAAATAAACAACCTAACCTTACACATAAAGCAATTAGAGAAGGAAGAACAACAACAAAAAAACAAAGTTAGCAGAATCATAAAGATCAGATCAGAAATAAATGAAAAAGAAACGAAGGAAAAGTTAGCAAAGATCAGTAAAACTAAAAGCTGGTTCTTTGAGAAGATAAACAAAATTGAGAAGCCATTAGCCAGACTCATCGTGAAAAAAAGGGAGAAGACTCAAATCAATAGAATTAGAAATGAAAAAGGAGAAGTAACGACTGACACTGCAGAAATACAAAGGATCATGAGTGATTACTACAAGCAACTCTATGCCAATAAAATGGACAACCTGGAAGAAATGGACAAATTCTTAGAAATGCACAACCTTCCGAGACTGAACCAGGAAGAAATAGAAAATATGAACAGACCAGTCACAAGTGCAGAAATTGAAATTGTGATTAAAAATCTTCCAACAAACAAAAGCCCAGGACCAGATGGCGTCACAAGAGAATTCTATCAAACAATTAAAAAAGAGCTAACACCTATCCTACTCAAACTCTTCCAAAATACAGCAGAGGGAGGAACACTCCCAAACTCATTCTATGAGGCCACCATCACTCTGATACCAAAACCAGACAAAGATGTCACAAAGAAAGAAAACTACAGGCCAATATCACTGATGAACATAGACGCAAAAATCCTCAACAAAATACTAGCAAACAGAATCCAACAACACATTAAAAAGATCATATATTATGATCAAGTGGGGTTTCTTCAATATCAATCAGCATCATACACCATCTTAACAAATTGAAGGAGAAAAGCCATATGATCATCTCAATAGATGCAGAGAAAGCTTTCGACAAAATTCAACACCCGTTTACGATAAAAACCCTCCAGAAAGTAGGCATACAGGGGACTTTCCTCAACATAATAAAGGCCATATATGACAAACCCACAGCCAACATAATCCTCAATAGTGAAAAAGCGAAACCATTTCCACTAAGATCAGGAACAAGACAAGGTTGCCCACTCTCACCACTATTATTCAATATAGTTTTGCAAGTTTTAGACACAGCAATCAAAGAAGAAAAAGAAATAAAAGGAATCCAAATTGGAAAAGAAGAAGTAAAGCTGTCACTGCTTGCAGATGACATGATACTATACATGGAGAATCCTAAAGGTGCTACCAGAAAACTACTAGAGCTAATCAATGAATTTGGTAAAGTAGCAGGATACAAAGTTCATGCACAGAAATCTGTTGCATGCCTATACACTAATGATGAAAACTCCAAAAGTGAAATTAAAAAAATGCTCCCATTTACCATTGCAACAAAAAGAATAAAATATCTAGGAATAAACCTACCTAATGAAACAAAAGACCTATATGCAGAAAATTATGAGACACTGATGAAAGAAATTAAAGATGCTGCAAACTGATGGAAAGTTATACCATATTCTTGGATTGGAAGAATGAACATTGTGAAAATGACTCTACTACCCAAAGCAATCTACAGATTCAATGCAATCCCTATCAAACTACCACTGGCATTTATCACAGAACTAGAACAAAAAATTTCACAATTAGTATGGAAACACAAAAGACCCCGAATAGCCAAAGCAATCCTGAGATAGGAAAACGGAGCTGGAGGAATCAGGCTCCCTGACTTCAGACTATACTACAAAGCTACAGTAATCAAGACACTATGGTAATGGTACAGAAAGTGAAATATAGATCAGTGGAACAGGATAGAAAGCCCAGAGATAAACCCACGCACGTATGGTCACCTTATCTTTGATAAAGGAGGCAAGAATATACAATGGAGAAAAGACAGCCTCTTCAATAAGTGGTGCTGGGAAAACTGGACAGCTACATGTAAAAGAATGAAAGTAGAACACTCCCTAACACCATACACAAAAATAAAATGGATTAAAGACCTAAATGTAAGGCCAGACACCATCAAACTCTTAGAGGAAAACATGGACAGAACACTCTATGACATAAATCACAGCAAGATCCTTTTTGACCCACCTCCTAGAGAAACAGAAATAAAAACAAAAAAAAACCAGATGGGATCTAATGAAACTTAGAAGCTTTTGCACAGCAAAGGAAACTGTTAACAAGACGAAAAGACAACCCTCAGAATGGGAGAAAATATTTGCAAATGAAGCAACTGGCAAAGGATTAATCTCCAAAACATACAAGCAACTCATGCAGCTCAATATCAAAAAAACAAACAACCCAATCCAAAAATGGACCGAAGACCTAAACAGACATTTCTCCAAAGAAGACATACAGATTTCCAGCAAACACATGAAAGAATGCTCAACATCATTAATCATTAGAGAAATGCAAATCAAAACTACAGTGAGATATTATCTCACACTGGTCAGAATGGCCATCATCAAAAAATCTACAAACAATAAATGCTGGAGAGGGTGTGGAGGGAAGGGAACCCTCTTGCACTACTGGTGGGAATGTGAATTGGTACAGTCACTATGGAGAACAGTATGGAGTTTCCTTAAAAAACTAAAAATAGAACTACCATACGACCCAGCAGTCCCACTACTGGACATATACCCTGAGAAAACCATAATTCAAAAAGAGTCATGTAGCACAATGTTCGTTGCAGCTCTATTTACAATAGCCAGGACATGGAAGCAACTTAAGTGTCCGTTATCGGATGAATGGATAAAGAAGATGTGGCACATATATACAATGGAATATTACTCAGCCATAAAAAGGAATGAAATTGAGTTATTTGTAGTGAGGTGGATGGACCTGGAGATTGTCATACAGAGTGAAATAAGTCAGAAAGAGAAAAACAAATACTGTATGCTAACACAGATATATGGAATCAAAAAAAAAATGGTCAGAAGATCCTAGGGGCAAGACAGGAATAAAGATGCAGACCTAGTAGAGAATGGACTTGAGGATAAGGGGAGGGGGAAGGGTAAGCTGTGACACAGTGAGAGTGGCATGGACATATATACACTATCAAATGTAAAATAGATAGGTAGCGGGAAGCAGCCGCCTAGCACAGGGAGAACAGCTCGGTGCTTTGTGACCACCTAGATGGGTGGGATAGCGAAGTTGGGAGGGAGGGAGTTGCAAGAGGGAAGACATATGGGGACATATGTATATGTGTAACTGGTTCACTTTGTTATAAAGCAGAAACTGACACACCATTGTAAAGCAATTACACTGTAATAAAGATGTTTAAAAAAAAAGAAAGATATGGATTATTCCCCAACTCCAGACTTAAGTTAATAGACACCTAGAGATATATAAAATGTATTTTTTTATTAAGGACAATTAAGGTTTTTTTGTCCAAGAAATATTACAAATAAAATCTGTTTCATTTGGAATGTTTTTCACCTTCTTGACTATCAAATTATATTAATTTCACTATATGAAAATCTGAAAATTTTTTCCTATTCGGAGTATATTGGGGTATAATAACAGGAAATAAAACTATTCTATCTCGGTAGCTGATGAAACTACTTGGTGTATAGGAATTGGTCTTTTTCACTGTGAAGTGATAGAATTAGCATAAGCTGAAGGATTTGATTAGAAATAGCCAACATAACTCCATGCTATGCTTTCACGGGTAGTGTTGAAGAGCATTTCTTACAGACATTTTTGACCAATTTGTCAATTTTTGTTTTATGTAATTTGTGACTCATGTAAATGGTTACATAGGACTTTTTTTTTTAATGGTACAGTCACTCTTTAATTTTATTTATTTATTTACTTTTGGCTGTGTTGGGTATTTGTTTCTGTGCGAGGGCTTCCTCTAGTTGTGGCAAGCGGGGGCCATTCTTTCATCGCGGTGCGTGGGCCTCTCACTATCGCGGGCTCTCTTGTTGTGGACCACAGGCTCCAGACGCACAGGTTCAGTAGTTGTGGCTCACGGGCCTAGTTGCTCCGCGGCATGTGGGATCTTCCCAGACCAGGGCTTGAACCCATGTCCCCTGCATTAGCAGACAGATTCTCAACCACTGCGCCACCAGGGAAGCCCTGCATAGGACTTTTTACATTGACCGATAAAATGCTATTGGCTACTTTTAATTATGTTGTCTGGTCACAGTAAAGAATACATTTCATTTCAATTTTTTTAATTTACTTTTTTGGTAAGGAGAAGATGTAAATAAACAAGATACTAAATCAATTACTTAAGTACGTTCATGTTCAAGGGATTTCCTAAGTACAAATTTAAACTGAGATTTATTTTATATTAGAAATGAGAGTACTTAGTGACATTTTAGGATTGTTCAAATTCTGGTTTAAGAGAGAATCAAATGTATCTTTCTCCTATTGAGTCAGCATTCATTCAACCAAGTTTTGGAGCAATTCAGAGTCTATTTTATATTTAATATGCTTTATATTTAAAAATAAATATGAAAATATGATTATATATATGAGGTATAAGGGGATGAGATCAAAGGATTGAATTAATTTAGAATATCTTGACAACGGATCTACGTTGGCACCAGGAATTGATTCTGCTTCTCGCAGGCCTATCTATTAAGTTGTTGGCACATTTAAATGTGTTCACACCCAATAATGCCAGAGTATATTGATATGAATATGTTCAGCAAAGTATTAAAGCTAGGTGTATCTCTATAATAATGTTTTTATTATGTTTGTGGCATGTGGTTAGATAGTTATGGAAAGAAATAATTTTCTATCTCCAAATGGACTTTCAAATATAATGACTTTCACTTAAAGACAAATTAACTCCAGAGTTTACCATGTATATTCAAAAAAAGTCTGTTTTGCCATCCCCAAATTATCATAGTACAATTGGATTCTATCTTTTAAAATCTCACTCTGTTATCCAGGGTTTAAATGCCAAAAATGTTTTTGTTTTGTTTTGCTTTGTTTTAAATGTTAGTTTATGTGAATTGCTTAAGTCTGCAAATTTCAGAAGGAAATCTCTGCAGTACAGACTTTGCTAAAATATTTCCAGCATTTCCTGCATCTGTTTGGGTGGAAATGGTACCCAATGCAGCTTTTACAACTATTTCAGTAAAAAACAGAGGTGGTTAGAATATAAGTTTAAAACAATGGAAACAAATGTTGGTTATTTTTAAAGTTAAAAAATGTGTTTTAAGCCTAGTTCCTGACAAGGTTAAACTGTTAGTTATTTCTTATTCTGTCTGAATTCCTTCAGACCCTTAGTCCTTGAGTTGGAAGTAACTTCAAGGAAGGTTTAATTCATTATTATGTGTACATTCATATGTATAACACAGTTTCTAACAGTTTTATTTCCCCAGTATTATTAATTTTTCTATTAATCTATAAACCATGGTTAATTAGGGAAAATTCTATTTTATTGTATTAAGTTACAGCTCCACTGTCATTCCAAATAGAGTTATTTAAAATTCCACTTGGAATTAGCAGTTAATCTGCATAATCTCATGTATATATTTAAAATCCTTTAAAAATCATAACAGCAATAGAAAGAACACTCGCAATAGAGGGTCAGACTTCATTTTTGATGTTTGATCACTGACAGATTGCAAGCCCCATCTTCCCCTTTTTTTGCATCATCTGAGCAAGCTGATAAGAAACTTTACACACACTGCCCCTTTTGGTACCAGCAAAAAGTTTAAGCCTTGCAACCCTCCAACCCAGGTTCTGGAACTTTTCCCCAGCCACAACTCCTAGCTGCTATAAAGGCTCAGCCTACACACCCTGTCTCATTCAACTCAGCTCAAACCCACTTATACCTACTCAGTTCCCTCTTTAGATTATCCGTTTGAAGAGACACAATAAATTTTTACTTGGCTACTTATGGGAATACCTCTTGAGCCCTGCCATGGCACACAATATTTGCAGACAAGATCTTAACTACACCCAGCCTTTCTCCAGAAACACAGGTATGACATTGCACTAATGACCTCAACCCCACAATTGGATTCACCCCCTTTCCTTGTAATAACCAGCCCTGCAGGTGTATTCACTCCTCATGATGACATCACCTTCACAGCTAGATTCATCCCCAGTGATTATCTCAACTCTAGAGTTGGAACGGTTGGATTCATTCTGGACAGAATCACCCACAACCTTGAGTCCCATTATAAAACCTATGAAATATATTCCCCCCCCATATTCCCTTCTACGCCCCAACTTTCAGCAACCACCACCTTGATTAGTCGGTAGCCATCAACATCTAGGCAAGAGGCTCAGATGATGGTTAGCATTTTTTAGCAATAAAGTAGGTTTTTTTTTTTTTTTTTTGCGGTACGCGGGCCTCTCAGTGCTGTGGTCTCTCCCGTTGCGGAGCACAGGCTCCGGACGCGCAGGCTCAGCAGCCCATGGCTCACAGGCCCAGCTGCTCCGCGGCACGTGGGATCCTCCCGGACCGGGGCACCAACCCGTGTCCCCTGCATCGGCAGGCGGACTCTCAACCACTGTGCCACCAGGGAAGCCCTAAAGTAGTTTTAAAATTAAGGTTTATACTTTTTTTTGGACATAATGCTATTGCACACTTGATAGACTACAGTATAGCATAAACATAACTTTTATATGAACTGGGAAACCAAAAAATTTGTGTTACTTGGTTTTTCATGATATTCACTTTATTGCAATGATCTGGAACTTATCCCACAATATCTCTGAAATATGCCTGTACATACATTTTGTTTTGTCATACTTTGTCAGTTCCTTTGTTTCTGGATTCCAGCAACTGCCAGTCTTGTCCTTTTCTGCATCTTACACCATATCTGAAAACACTGTTTGTCAGATCCTCTCCTTCAGTTTGTTGCTTTGATTTCCTGCTCATCTCCTGTACTGTCTGCTCCCCTTGGATTTTAGCTTCATCCATCCATTCTTACTGCTGTGGACATTTGCTCCCCACTCTGCATGGATTTCCTGTATCATGTTGCCCTTTTGCCTCTATGCCCACCACTTACACAGGGCCTTCTTGACATACTACTTTCCAGTCTTAGTCCCTTTTCTTCTCCAAAACCTCATGTTCCTTCAATGATCGCTGAAATTCATCACCTCTAACCTTTTTCTCTCTCAAATTTTGACTCCGCCAGGAGTTAGGAAGCGTGG
Organism: Globicephala melas; assembly: GCF_963455315.2. Lineage (NCBI taxonomy): Eukaryota > Metazoa > Chordata > Mammalia > Artiodactyla > Delphinidae > Globicephala > Globicephala melas. The sequence continues at coordinate 42,658,039 of NC_083327.1, read as the reverse complement.
CTATTTCTGGTGGTATCACAGTGTGTAGTGTGTACTTGTTATTTATACCTGCAGTCAGTCGTTCACTCTTCTTTTCAAAAGCCCCTATTTTTCTATGAGATAACACCTCCTGTAACCTTAGTCCAAGCAGTTTGTTTGGGAGAAGGTGATTTTCACCTCAGTATCTTGGAAGACTTATGACTCAGGAGAAGCCCCTTGGGGCTGAGAGTATTTAAAGGAAGGACTTTTGTGGAAGTATAGGAAAATAAATAATTTCTTTCCTGAGGGATTTCTGTAAGGTTAGATATAACCTTGGAGATTCACTGTAATCACAGTTTGCAAGAGAGTGCTCTCCTTGTCTCTTCACATGGTATGAAGGGAGATCTGGACTGGATTCATAGATCTGTAAATCATTATACAGTATGCTGCAGTGTCAGCCAAGTGAGCTCACTGAGTGACTATCTGTAGAGTGAGAAATGTTGCCAAATGGAACTTTGGAGGAATGTCCAATATTTCATGATTAGGTGGAGGAAGACAAATCCCTAGAAGAAAAGAGAATGGCCAAGATAATTAGGAGAAAAATTGGGAGCTATGGCTAAAATAAGACAGAGAAAATGTTTTGAGAAGTAAGGTATGATCAACAGAGTTAAAATCCGCTGAGAGACCAAGCAAATTAGAACTGAAAACTGGGTGGTGTTGGTGATCTTGGCAACAGATATTGAAGTAAATTGATGAAGGAATGGGAAATGAGGGAATGGAGACAGCAAGTACACCTATGCTTTCATAAAGCTTGACTCTGAAGGGAGGAAATAGGTAAGGAAGCAACCAGAGACCAAAAAAAAAGATCAAAGAGATTTTTTGAAGATGAAAAAGATTAACATATGTTAATACATTGATATGAAATATGGGGAATGTGAGAGAGGGGAGAGATAGAGAGGGAACTGAGGAAGAGAGGGAAGAAGAGAAGAAAAAAATGAAGAAAAGGCTATTCGGTGGAACAAAGTCTTTGAAGATACTGGTGGAAATAGATTTAAGCTCACAGGATGAAAGCAGATTGCCTATCTTCTTCACCCTGCATCACCTTTCCCCACCCTGCTCCTAGGGCTGAGATTTATGACTAGTAAATTTTATATCATAGTTACTTAAAGTTATCTCAAACCCTGCATACACTAAATATTTCCTCATCTTTTCTCTGAAAATCTGTTTTCCCTATTATATTGCTTATCTTGATACCACCATATATTTTGCATCTACTTTCCCAAGTCAATAATCTCACATTCATTCTTCACATTTTGATCTGCCTTACTCTTATTAGCTCATTAATCAACAACATTTTTTGTTTCAAGTCCTTATCATTATTTACTGCAGGTAATCTCTAAGAAGCATCAAAACTCTCTTGAGAATCTGCACTCTCCTCCTCTGTATCCCTTCACAGGCAATCCTTTCTCTATTCATTTATGTTTGAATAAATAAAATAATGTTGCAGAATTGCTGTATATAAAATCTTAAAACAGGCTTCTTGATATTTTCATTTCTCCCTTTTATATTTTTTCTTACTTTCCTCTTTCTAGATTTATAGGATCTTCATCATGTCTCTAAGGTCTTTCATAGTCAACATCTAAGACACTATCTGTCTAGCACCCCTTTCTTCTCCTGGGAATGCTTCTCATGTGGCTTCTCTCCAACATTTTAATGTGGTTGATGTTAGAACTACCATGTTTTTATATGATGTTGATTCTAGAAATAGTTGATTGGATCTGGAGTGGTCCAAGACCTACTATGATACAATTAGGGTTCTTTCCTGGGGCTATTTGAAACAAACTGAGGAAGTGAAAGAAATAGTTTTTCTTTGGTGGTGTTTTTTTTTGTTTTTTGTTTTAGAAGATGTTGGGGGTAGGAGTTTATTAATTTATTTATTTTTGCTGTGTTGAGTCTTCGTTTCTGTGCGAGGGCTTTCTCTAGTTGTGGCAAGCGGGGGCCACTCTTCATCGTGGTGCGCGGGCCTCTCACTATCGCGGCCTCTCTTGTTGCAGAGCACAGGCTCCAGACGCGCAGGCTCAGTAGTTGTGGCTCACGGGCCTAGTTGCTCCGCGGCATGTGGGATCCTCCCAGACCAGGGCTCGAACCCATGTCCCCTGCATTAGCAGGCAGATTCTCAACCACTGCGCCACCAGGGAAGCCCCTTTGGTGGTGTTTTTTAGAAGAGGTAAAACTCCATCTTCTGTAGAAAAATCTGGTATACAGTCAGAGACTATACACACACCCCACACCCACATGCACATATACACACTCAGAAAGAGAGAAGAGAGAGGAGAGAGAAGTTGACATACACAGAAACATAGATAAGATTTTGAGAACAATTTCAGGTGATTTTCAAGCCCATGATATTAGTTGTTTGTAACACCCAGCCTTAACTGTATGCCTACTCTTACTGAGGTTATGTCCATTTCTTACAACAGTATTTCAGATGGTTTTCTGTTACTTGCAACTGAAGGATTTTTGAATAACAATCTCTGTTTACAACTCTTAGTTAGAAAGTATGAAAAAATAAACGTATTGTATCCTTTAGAGTTTGTGATAACAAAATACTTTGTGGTAACGAACAAAACTAAGTGTTACTGGCTTATAGCAACAAAAGTTTATTTCTCTCTCCTTTTATATATGAGTTGAGTGTCACTGTGGGTTTATTCATCATGTGATCCAGACCAAAGAAACAATTCTTACTTAGGATATACCATTCTCATGGCAGAGGGAAGAACAATTACAGAACTATGAAATAACTCTAAAGCTTCTGCCATTCATGGCACACAGCACTTCTTCTCTTATTCTATTGGCTAAACCAATCACTTGGCCAAACCTTTGTCATCTTGATGCAAAGTATTTTCATTCCACAGGGAATTCTGTAAGTCATAATAGCAGTGAACATAATATATGACTCATAAGAAGGATGATGAATACTTTCTAATAAGAATTCAATCTACCAAACCTAGTTTTTTCCTTACAGTATTCCATGTTCTAAAGTTACATTTTCCACTCATCATGCCAGTTCATCAAAGAGTGAAATAAAATTTTACCTCTTCTCTTCCCTGGTCTCAGATACATATTAGAAAAAAAAAGATTGAACCTGTACTAAAGCCTTCCCAGAATTATTTCTCCTGTTAAAATAGGGGTTGGTTTAAAAAAAAAATTGGAGTTGTTCAAGTAATAGGAGAAGAAATAAGTGAAATATCTTGGGCAGTGTGAGGGAAATACATTTTGAGTTATATCTGCTTATTTTATCTATCTTATGACTAGTTAATATCTTCCCTGTTTTACCTAAAGCTTCATGAGAGAAGATACAAGAGCAGGGAAGCATGGTGTGGTAGTCACACATCCCTTACCTTGGAGTTAGACCACCTGGGTTGAAATTCTAGCTCTACTGTTTCCTAGCTATATCACCTAAATTCTTTTTCTTCTCAGTGTCTGAACTTCAACCATATAGTGCTTTTTTATGGGGTTAATGATTAAGCAAGTCTAGAAAAGGCACATAATTTAGAACAGTGTCAAGCATGGATATAAATCTTTGTTATTGTTATTACTATAGAGATGTAGAATGTCTTGCTTATAATCACATTCCCAGGGATTAGCATAACGCCTGTATATAGCAGGCACTGAAAATATTTACGTATTGAGTGGATGAAAGACTGTGTAAATGAACAGATGATTATATCTTTGTATCTATTTTTCTGCATGTGAATATATCAATACATCAACATTGTATATGTATATATGTATAAACATATATACATGTAATTGTTTTATCTTTTTATGGTAATGCATTAAGGCAAATACATTTAAAATGTAGAAGTAGTAAAAGTCTTACATTTTTAAAGCTATAAAATCATTAATTTTGCAAGATGTCAGAATTTGAAAGGAAATTATCAGTGAAAAGCCATGGAGATATTTCTATATAATGGGGGACAAAAGGAAAGAGGTATGGCATTATTCTTCTGCCCTGCCACTTGGGCTTTATGTCAGCTGCTTAAAAGGTGGCACTGAAGTATGTGATTGGTTTTATAAGAGCCTTAAAAATGAAAAAAGAAAAGTGATTCTTGCATATTAAAACAAAGGTCCAGCAGATTCAACAGACTGAAAGAGAGTGAGGAACAGACATCGTCACATTTTATTATGGATACCAGTGTCGCTTCACCATCCTGAAGCTGACAACCAAGATGACCATAGAGTATTAGGCCATTGCTTGTGTACTGATGATTCTCTGCGTTCAGTATATATTTGTAGTTTTAGGGAACCTCAGCAGTGATAGCCAGCTGGGAACTTCTGACAAATAAAATCATAAAATACTGATGCTAGAAGGAAACTCAGGTTATATGAATTCAGGTCCAGCAACCTATCCCTGCTCTGAGATTGCTTGGTCTGACCTATTTTGTTTTATGGAGCCTGTTAGGCCAAGGAAAGAAAACGTTTATCAAATGTGGCAAATGACATTCAACAGTTTGAACATATATAAATTATTCATTCAAATTCAGAGAATCTTTTTTCATGTTTAAAACAAGGTAATTGGAAAACTGAAACTTAGTGCCTTCCCAGACCATTACTAATTATAATAGTAATTAGAGATTTATTTAATAAACATTCAGTAAACAGTTTATGATTGACTACTGGAAAATTATTATTTTTTTGCTTTTTGAAAGATTAGTCAAATTTACATACAATAAAATGTCTCAATTTAAAGTATCCAGTTCAGTGAGTTGAGGCAAACAGAATCAGCCATGTAACCATCATGAACAATATATAGACTACTTCTTTCACCCCAGAAAGTTTCCTCATGTCCTTTTCCAGTTAGTTCCTTCCCACACCCCAAAATCAACTGCTATTTTTGCTTATACTTGAACTTCATGGAATTTATATCATGCAGTATGAACTATTTTATTCCCATATTTACTCATTCAACATAATGTTTTTGAGTTTTTTTCCCTAAATTGTTGCATGTATCAGTGGTTCATTCTTTGTAATTGCTGAGGGGGATTTTATTATATAAAGTATTACAATTATTTTCTTCATTTTCCCATTGCTGGATGTTTGATTGTTTTGCATTTATTAGTTATTATGACTAAAATTTCTATTAATATTTTTATATTAGTATTTTTGTGGATGTATGTTTCTATTTCTCTTAGGAGTCAAATTGGTGGGTCAAAGGGTAGGTATGTTTTTATTAAATTGCCAATTACTTTTCAGAATGGTGGTAGCATTTTACACTCACACAAACAATATATGCAAATTATGATGGCTCCATATCCTCCCTATGTTGGTATTGCCAGGCTTTTAAATTTTAACGATTACAGTGGGTATAAGACAGTATCTCATTATGCTTTTAATTAGCATTTCTCTGGTTACTAACGATGTTAAGCATCTTAACAGATGTTATGTTCAGGTCTTTTCACTTTAAAAAAAATTATTTATTTTAGTTTTGGCTGCGATGGGTCTTTGTTGCGGTGCACGGGCTTCTCATTGTGGTGGCTTCTCTTGTTGCGGAGCACAGGCTCTAGGTTTGCAGGCTTCAGTAGTTGTGACACGTGGGCTCAGTATTTGTGGCTCGCAGGCTCTAGAGCGCAGGCTCAGTAATTGTGGCTCACAGACTTAGTTGCTCCGTGGCATGTGAGATCTTCCCAGACCAGGGCTTGAACCCATGTCCACTGCATTGGCAGGCGGATTCTTAACCACTGTGCCACCAGGGAACCCCAGGGTCTTTTCACTTTTATGTATGGGTCTACAATACATCTCAAATTAACTTTTATATATGAAATAGAGGTCTAGGTTTTTGGTTGGTTGGTTGGTTGGTTGGTTTCCTTTTTAAATGTATGACTATCCAGTTGTTCCTGCACCGTTGGTTGAAGTCTATTCTTTCCTCAGTGAATTATGTTGGTGTATGTGTCAAAAAATATAATTGGTCATGCAAGTGTGGGTCCATTTCTGAAAACACTATTCTGTTCCATTTATCTGTTTGTTTGTATGCAAATACTACATTATCTTGATTATTGTGGCTTTATGTTGAGTTTTAAAATCAAGTAATATAATTTCTCTAAATTTGTTATACTTTTCAAGATTGTTTTCACTATATTAGGTCTTTAGTTCTTCCATCGTTTTTAGAATCAGCTTATCAGTTTCTATTAAAAAAAAAACAAAACCTGAGATTTTTTGAATGGGATGATGTTGAATCTATAGATAAATTTGTAATGAATTAACATCTTAATGTCTTAAAATCCATGAACATGGTATATGTCTCTATTTATTTAGGACTTCTTTAATGTTTCTCTATAATGTTGGAGATTTTTAGTATAGAGATCTTGAACATAATTGTTAAATATATTGCTGAGTATATTATGTTTTTTTAATGTTACCTTAAATGGTATTTTTTCTTAATTTCATTCCCAGTTGTTTGTTGCTTGTATACAGAAATTAAATTGATTTTGTATATTGAATTTCTGTTCTTAAATCTAGCGAAAATCACTTTTTATTTTTAGGAGGTTCTAAATGATTTTATCACTTGCGAATAGTAGTGTAACTACCTCTGTAATCAAATGTCATTAAGTATGTGTGCAGTCAACTATGCCATAACCACAAATATTTACTTCATGCTACTCCTTTATTTTCATAGCTATTCCCTGTCCCCAAGCCATCCCTAATTCCTGCCAGCCACTAATCTGTTTTCTACATCTATAATTTTGTAATTTGAAAAATGTTATATGGATGAATCATATAGTATGTGACCTTTTGAGATTTTCTTTTTGACTCAGCATAATGTTTTTGCAATCTATTCTAGTTGTTGTTTATATAAATACTTTTTATTATTGAGTATTATCCATGATATAGCTATGACATTTTATTTACCTATTTACCTGTTGAGAGACATTTTGATTGTTTCCAGTTTTTTTCTACCACAAATAAAATGGCTGTGAACATTCATACACAGGTTTTTGTTAGAATATAAATTTTCATTTATCTAGGAAAAATGCCCAGCAGTGTGATTCCTGAGTCATATGATAAATGTAGTGTAGTGATTCAAAGAAACTGCCAGACTATTTTTCACAGTGGCTTATCCATTTTGCATTCCTATCAGCAATGTTTGAGAGATCCAGTTTTATTGCATCGTTGCCAGCGTTTTATGTAGTCACTATTTTGTAATTTTAGTTTTTTAATATATGTTTTGTGATATCACGTCATGGTCTTATTTGCATTTCCCTAGTGGCTAGTGATGTTTTCATGTTTCTTTTTCCATTTATATTTTCCTCTTTGGTGAAATGTCTCTTCTTGTACTTTGCCTACTTTTCAATTAGATTGCTCACTTTTTATAGTTGTATTTTAAAGATGCTTTACAAATCCTAGATATAAATTCTCTGTCATGTGTCTTTGGCAGATAGTGTGTAGTCTTCTTATCTTCTTAACAAGGTCTTTTGCAGAATAAAAGTTTTTAATTTTAATGAAGTCCATTTTATCGGGGTTTTGTTTTTTCCTTTTACTCATCATGATTTGGGTCATTTCTAAAAACTCTTGCCCAAGCCCTAGTTCTTAAAGACTTTCTCATTTGTTTTATTCTGAATGTTTTACATTTAAATATCCATTTGAAGTTAAACTTGTATAAGGTGTGAGGTTTAGCTAGAGTCTTTTTTTTTCTCTTTTTTTTTTTTTTTTTTTTACCTATGGTACATCAGGCAAAAGACTATTCAAAGACTATTCTTCCTTCATTGAATTGCTTTTGCACTTTTGTAAAAAAAAAAAAAAAAAAAGAAAAAAGAAAAATTCGTTGACTGTACTGGTATATACTTGTGTATTTTAAATTCTGAATTCTTTATTGTTTTCCACTGATTATGTGTTTATCCCTCTGCCAGCACTACTGTTTTGATTAGACTAGCTATATAAAAATCTTAAAATTGTGTAGAGAGATTCCTCCTACTTTATTATTCTTGTCCTTGTTAAAAAATTCTATTCTAGTTATTTTGCCTTTCTGTAAAATTTTAGAATAATTTTATTTAAATCTATAAAGTATCTTGCTGTAATTTTGATACAGATTGCCTTGAACATATATCAATTTAAAGAACTTTAATATTTTTACAATGTTAAGTGTTCCAGTCCATGAACATGGTATGTGTCTCCATACCATTTAGATCTTCTTTGATTTTTTAAAAATAAATGTTTTATTTTTCAGCATGCAAGTCCCATACATGTTTTGTTTATTTATACCTAAGAGTTTATGCAGTTCACTTAGTATTATTTATTTAGAAATAGCTAAGTATTTTAAAGATAAATTTATACCCCCTTCATCTATTTCTCTTACCCCCATTCCCTGCCTCTGGCAACCACCAATTTGTTCTCTGTATCAGTGAGCTTGGTTTTGTTTTATTTTGCTTTAGATTACACATGGAAGAGAAATTATATGGTATTTTTCTTTATCCATTGGACTTATTTCACTTAGCATAATGTTTTCGAAGTCCATCCATATTGTCACAAATGGCAAGATTTTATTTTTATTTTTCATAGCAGAATAATATTCAGTGTGTGTGTGTGTGTGTGTGTGTGTGTATCACAATTTTCTAATCCATTCATTCATTGATGGACACTTAGGGTTTTTCCGTATCTTGGCTATTGTAAATAATGCTGCAGTGAGCATAGGGGTGTGTATATCTTTTTTATTTAGAATTTTCATTTTCTTCAGAAAAATATTCAGAAGTGGAATTGCTGGATCATATAATAGTTCTATTTTTAATTTCTTGAGGAAGCATTATAGTGTGTCCCATAATGGTTACACAGTTTACTTTCCCACCAACAACGTACAAGGATTCCCTTTCCTTTACATCCTCACCAACACCTATTATTTGTTGTCTATTTGATAAGTCATTCTAATAGGTGTAAGGTGATATCTCATTGTGGTTTTAATTTGCAATTCCTTGATGATTAATAATGTTGAGCATCTTTTCATGTACCTGTTGGCATTCTGTATGTCTTCTTTGAAAAACGTCTATTCTTATCTTCTGCTCATTTTTTTAAACAGAGTGTTTTTAAACAGATTGTTTTTTTGCAGTTGAGTTGTATGAGTTCTTTATATTTTGGATATTGTCCCCTTATTAGATATGCGACTTGCAAGTATTTTCTCCAGTTTAGTGTGTTGGCTATTTATTTTGTTGATGGTTTCCTTTGTTGTACAGAAGATTTTTAGTATGATATAGTCCCACTTATTTATTTTTAAACTTTTGTTACTTTTGCTTTTGGTGTCAGATTCAAAAAATCATCCCCAAGCCCTATGTTGCCTATATTTTCTTCCAGGAGTTTCATGGTTTCAGGTATTACATTCAAGTCTTTAACCCATTTTGAATTCATTTTTGTGTATGGTATAAGAGAGTGGTCCAATTTCATTCTTTTGCATGTGGCTGCCCAATTTTCCCAGCACTTTTTTGAAGACACTTTCCTTTCCCTATTGAATAGTCTTGGCTCACTTGGTATAAATTAATTAACCATATACACATGGATTTATTTCTTGTCTCTCTATTGTGTTCAGTTGATCTGTGGGTCTGTTTTTATGACAGTTCCATACTACTTTAATTACTATAGTTTTGTAATATAGTTTGAAATCAGGGAGCATGATGTTTTGTTCTTTTTCAAGATTGCTTTGGCTATCTGGGTTTGTGTGTGTCTATGAGTGTGTGTGTGTGTGCGCGTGTGTGTGTGGTTCCACAAAAATTTTGTGATTATTCTATTTCTTAAAAAACACTTGAAATTTTGATAGAGATTACATTGAAATTCTAGATTGCTTTGGGTAGTATGGACATTTTAACAATACTGATTTTAATCCTTAGGCTTGGAATATCTTTGCATTTATTTCTGTCTTCTTCGGTTTCTTTCATTAATGTCTTAGAGATTCTAATATAGGTCTTTCATTTCCTGGATTAAATTTATTCCTAGATATTTCATAATTTTTGATACAATTGTAAATGAGAGTGTTTTCCTTATTTCTCTTTCTGATAGTTTGTTATTTGTGCATAGAAATGACACAGATTTTTGCTTATTGATTTTTTGTGTGTTTTTTTGAATTTTATTTAATTTATTTTTTTATACAGCAGGTTCTTATTAGTCATCAGTTTTATACACATCACTGTACACATGTCCATCCCAATCGCCCAGTTCACCACACAACCACCCCCACCCCCCGCCACTTTCCCACCTTTGTGTCCATACGTTTGTTCTCTACATCTTTGTCTCAATTTCTGCCCTGCAAACGGGTTTATCTGTACCACTTTTTTAGGTTCCACATATATACGTTAATATATGATATTTATTTTTCTCTTTCTGACTTACTTCACTCTGTACAACAGTCTCTAGATCCATCCACGTCTCAACAAATTACCCAATTTCGTTCCTTTTTATGGCTGAGTAATATTCCACTGTATATGTGTACCACAATTTCTTTATCCATTCGTCTGTTGATGGGCATTTAGGTTGCTTCCATTACCTGGCTATTGTAAATAGTGCTGCAATGAACATTAGGGTGCATGTGTCTTTTTGAATTATGGCTTTCTCTGGGTATATGCCCAGTAGTGGGATTGCTGGATCATATGGTAATTCTATTTTTAGTTTTTTAAGGAACCTCCATACTGTTCTCCATAGTGGCTGTATCAACTTACATTCCCACCAACAGTGGAAGAGGGTTCCCTTTTCTCCACACCCTCTCCAGCATTTGTAGTTTGTAGATTTTCTGATGATGCCCATTCTAACTGGTGTGAGATGATACCTCATTGTAGTTTTGATTTGCATTTTTCTAATAATTAGTGATGTTGAGCAGCTTTTAATGTGCTGATGGGCCATCTGTATGTCTTCTTTGGAGAACTGTCTATTGAGGTCTTCTGCCCATTTTTGGATTGCGTTGTTTGTTTCTTTAATATTGATCTGCATGAGCTGTTTATATATTTTGGAGATTAATCCTTCTTCCATTGATTCATTTGCAATTATTTTCTCCCATTCTGAGGGTTGTCTTTTCATTTTGTTTATGGTTTCCTTTGCTGTGCAAAAGCTTTGAAGTTTCATTAGGTCCCATTTGTTTACTTTTGTTTTTATTTCCATTACTGTAGGTGGTGGATCAAAAAAGATCTTGCTGTGATTTATGTCAGAGTGTTTTTCCTATGTTCTCCTCTAAGAGTTTTATAGTGTCTGGTCTTACATTTAGGTCTCGAATCCATTTTGAGTTGATTTTTGTGTATTGTGTTCGGGAGTGTTCTAATTTCATTCTTTTACATGTAGCTGTCCAGTTTTCCCAGCACCACTTATTGAAGAGACTGTCTTTTCTCCATTGTATATCCTTGCCTCCTTTGTCATAGATTAGTTGAGCATAGGTGCGTGGATTTATCTCTGGGCTTTCTATTTTGTTCCATTGATCTATGTTTCTGTTTTTGTGCCAGTACCATATTGTCTTGATTACTGTAGCTTTGTAGTATAGTCTGAAGTCAGGGAGGCTGATTCCTCCAGCTCCGTTTTTTTCCCTCAAGACTGCTTTGGCTATTTGGGGTCTTTTGTGTCTCCATACAAATTTTAAGATGATTTGTTCTAGATCCATAAAAAATGCCATTGGTAAATTGATAGGGATTGCATTGAATCTGTAGATTGCTTTGGGTAGTAGTCATTTTCACAATATTGATTCTTCCAATTCAGAAACATAGTGTGTCTTTCCATCTGTTTGTATCATCTTTAATTTCTTTCCTCAGTGTTTTATAGTTTTCTGCATACAGGTCTTTTGTCTCCGTAGGTAGGTTTATTCCTAGCTATTTTATACTTTTTGTTGCAATGGTAAATGGGAATGTTTCCTTAATTTCTCTTTCAGATTTTTCATTATTAGTATATAGGAATGCAAGAGATTTCTGTGCATTAATTTTCTATCCTGCAACTTTACCAAATTCATTGATTAGCTCTAGTAGTTTTCTGGTGGCATGTTTAGGATTCTCTATGTATAGTATCATGTCATCTGCAAACAGTGACAGTTTTACTTCTTCTTTTCCAATTTGTATTCCTTTCTTTTTCTTTTTCTTCTCTAATTGCTGTGGCTAGGACTTGCAAAACTATGTTGAATAAGAGTGGTGAGAGTGGACATCCTTGTCTTGTTCCTGATCTTAGAAGACATGCTTTCAGTTTTTCACCATTGAGAATGATGTTTGCTGTGGGTTTGTCATATATGGCCTTTATTATGTTGAGGTAAGTCCCCTCTATGCCACTTTAAGGACAGTTTTTATTATAAATGGGTGTTGAATTCTGTCAAAAGCTTTTTCTGCATCTATTGAGATGATCATATGGTTTTTCTCTTTCAGTTTGTTAATATGATGTATCACAGTGATTGATTTGCATATATTGAAGAATCCTTGCATCCCTGGGATAAATCCCACTTGATCATGGTGTATGATCCTTTTAATGTGTTGTTGGATTCTGTTTGCTAGTATTTTGTTGAGGATTTTTGCATCTATATTCATCAGTGATTTTCGTCTGTAATTTTCTTTTTTTGTAGTATCTTTGTCTGGCTTTGGTATCAGGGTGATGGTCTCATAGAATGAGTTTGGGAGTTTTCCTTCCTCCTCAGTTTGTTGGAAAAGTTTAAGAAGGATGGGTGTTAGCTCTTCTCTAATTGTTTGATAGAATTCACCTGTGAAGCCATCTGGTCCTGGACTTTTGTTTGTTGGAAGGTTTTTAATTACAGTTTCCATTTCATTACTTGTGATTGGTCTGTTCATATTTTCTATTTCTTCCTGGTTCAGTCTTGGAAGGTTATACGTTTCTAAGAATTTGTCCATTTCTTCCAGGTTGTCCACTTTATTGGCATAGAGTTGCTTGTAGTAGTCTCTTAGGATGCTTTGTATTTCTTCAGTGTCTGTTGTAACTTCTCCTTTTTCATTTTTAATTTTATTTTAGTCCTCTCCCTATTTTTTTTGATGAGTCTGGCTAATGGCTTATCATTTTGTTTATTTTCTCAAAGAACCAGCTTTTAGTTTTATTGATCTTTGCTCTTGTTTTCTTTGTTTCTATTTCATTAATTTCTGCTCTGATATTTATGATTTCTTTCCTTCTGGTAACTTTGGGTTTTGTTTGTTCTTCTTTCTCTAGGTCCTTTAGGTTTAAGGTTAGATTTTTTATTTGAGATTTTCCTTTTTTCTTGAAGTAGGCTTGTATAGCTATAAACTTCTCTCTTAGAACTTCATTTGCTGCATCCTATAGGTTTTGGGTCATCGTGTTTTCATTGTCATTTGTCTCTAGTATTTTTTGATTTCCTGCTTGATTTCTTCAGTGATCTCTTGGTTATTTAGTAACGTATTGTTTAGCCTCCATGTATTTGTGCTTTTTACATTTTTTTCCCTGTAATTCATTTCTAATCTCATAGCATTGTGGTCAGAAAAGATGATTGATATGATTTCAATTTTCTTAAATTTACCGAGGCTTGATTTGTGACCCAACATGTGATCTGTCCTGTTCTGTGAGTATTTGAGAAGAAAGTGTAATCTGCGTTTTTTGGATGGAATGTCCTATAAATATCAGTTAAATCTATCTGGTCTGTTGTGTCATTTAAAGCTTGTGTTTCCTTATGAATTTTCTGTTTGGATGATCTGTCCATTGGTGAAAGTTTGTCCATTGGTGTCCATTGTTAAAGTCCCCCACTATTCCTGTGTTACTGTCGATTTCCTCTTTTATAACTGTTAGCAGTTGCCTTATGTATTGAGGTGCTGCTATGTTGTTTGCATATATATTTATACTTTTTATATCTTCTTCTTGGATTGATCCCTTGGTCATTATGTAGTATCCTTCCTTGTCACTTATAAAATTCTTTAAAGTCTATTTTATCTGATATGAGTATTGCTACTCCAGCTTTCTTTTGATTTCCATTTGCATGGAATATCATTTTCCATCTCCGCACTTTCAGTGTGTATGTGTCCCTAGGTCTGAAGTGGGTCTCTTGTAGACAGCATATATATGGGTCTTGTTTTTGTATCCATTCAGCAAACCTGTGTCTTTTGGTTGGAGCATTTCATCCATTTACGTTTAAGGTATTATCGATATGTATGTTCCTATGACCATTTTCTTAATTGTTTTGGGTTTGTTTTTGTAGATCCTTTTCTTCTCTTGTTTTCCCAACTTAGAGAAGTTCCTTTAGCATTTGTTATAGAGCTAGTTTGGTGGTGCTGAATTCTCTTAGCTTTTGCTTGTCTGTAAAGCTTTTGATTTCTCCATCAAATCTGAATGAGATCCTTGCTAGGTAGAGTAATCTTGGTTGTAGGTTCTTCCCTTTCATCACTTTAAGTATATCATGTCACTTCCTTCTGGCTTGTAGAGTTTCTGCTGAGAAATCAGCTGTTAACCTTATGGGAGTTCCCTTGTATTTTATTTGTCGTTTTTCCCTTAATGATTTCAGTAATTTTTCTTTGCCTTTAACTTTTGCCAATTTGATTACTATGTGTCTCAGTGTGTTTCCCCTTGGGTTTATCCTGTATGGGACTCTGTGCACTTCCTGGACTTGGGTGGCCTTTTCCTTTTCCAGGTTAGGGAAGTTTTCAACTGTAATCTCTTCAAATATTTTCTCGGGTCCTTTCTCTCTTCTCCTTCTGGGACCCCTATAATGCGAATGTTGTTGCGTTTTAGTGTTGTCCCAGAAGTCTTTTAAGCTGTCTTCATTTCTTTTCATTCTTTTTTCTTTATTCTGTTCCACAGCAGTGAATTCCACCATTCTGTCTTCCAGTTCACTTATGCGTTTCTCTCCTTCAGTTATTCTGCTATTGATTCCTTCTATCTATTATATTTTTCATTTCAGTTATTGTATTGTTCACTTCTGTTTGTTTGTTCTTTAATTCTTCTAGGTCTTTGTTAAACATTTCTTGCATCTTCTCGATCTTTGCCTCCATTCTTTTTCCGAGGTCCTGGGTCATCTTCACTATCATTATTCCTAATTCTTTTTCTAGAAGGTTGCCTATCTCCACTTCATTTAGTTGTTTTTCTGGGTTTTTATCTTGTTCCTTCATCTGATACATAGCCCTCTGCCTTTTCATCTTGTCTATCTTTTTGTGAATGTGTTTTTTGTTCCACAGGCTGCTGGGTTGTAGTTCTTCTTTTTTCTGCTGTCTGCCCTCTGGTGGATGAGGCTATCTCCAAGGCTTGTGCAAGTTTCCTGATGGGAGAGACTGGTGGGGGGTAGAGCAGGGTGTTGCTCTGGTGGGCAGAGCTCAGTAAAACTTTAATGCGCTTGACAATGCTGACAGGTTGGGCTGAGTTCCCTCCCTGTTGGTTGTTTGGCCTGAGGCGACCAAGCACTGGAACCTACCTGGGCTCTTTGATAGGGCTAATGGCAGACTCTTGGAGGGCTCATGCCAAGGAGTACTTCCCAGAACTTCTGCTGCCAGTTTCCTTGTCCTCACTGTGAGACAGAGCCACCCCTCGCCTCCTCAGGAGACCCTCCAACACTGTCAGGTAGGTCTTGTTCAGTCTCCCCTGACGTCACTGCTCCTTCCCCTGGGTCCCAATGCACACACTACTTTGTGTGTGCCCTCCATGAGTGGAGTCTCTCTTTCCCCCATTGCTGTCAGAGTTCTGCAATCAAATCCCACTAGCCTTCAAAGTCTGATTTGCTAGGAATTCCTCCTCCCATTGCCAGACCCCCAGGTTCAGAAGCCTGACCTGGGGCTCAGAACCTTCACTCCAGTGGGTGGACTTCTGTGGTATAAGTGTTCTCCAGTTTTTGAATCACCCACCCAGCAGTTATGGGATTTGATTTTATTTTGCTTGTGCCCCTCCTACCGTCTCATCGTGGCTTCTCCTTTGTCTTTGGATGTGGGGTATCATTTTTGGTGAGTTCCAGTGTCTTCCTGTCAGTGATTGTTCAGCAGTTAGTTGTGATTCCAGTGTTCTCGCAAGAGATAGTGAGAGCACATCCTTCTACTCCGCCATCTTGGTCTAAATCCCTGCTTATTGACTTTGTATCCTGCAACTTTATTGAATCCATTTATTAGTTCTAATAGTTTCTTGGAGGATTCTTTAGGGATTTTATATATAGTATCATGTTATCTGCAAATAGTGACATTTTTATTTCTTCCTTTCCAATTTGGATGCTTTTTATTTATTTTTCTTGCTTAATTAATTTGGCTGGGACTACCAATACTATGTTGAATGGAAATGGAGAGAGAGAGCATCCTTGTCTTACTCTTGATGTTAGAGGAAAGGCTTTCAGCTTTTCACCATTGAGTATGATGTTATTTTGTGCTTCTCATATATGGCCTTTATTATGTTTTGAATGATTATAAATGGTAATATATTTAAAATTTTGGTTTCCATGTGTTCTCTGGTCATTTATGGAAATAAAGTTAATTTTGTTACGTTGATTTTGTATTCTGTAATCTTGATGAAATCAGGTATTCTTTCTAGGAGTGTTTTTGTAGAGTCCTTGGGATTTTCTACATAAACAATTATGTCATCTGCAAATAAGGACAGCTAATTTCTTCTTTTATGAGCTTTATGCCTTTTATTTCCTTTTATTTTTACCTTTTTGAATGGACGAGAATCTCTAGTACTATGTTGAATGAAGTAGATGTCTTACCGTGTTCCAGACCTTAGGGGAAAAGCATTCAGTCTTTCACTACTACATACCATGGTAGATGTAGGTTTTTTGTAGTTTAGGAAGTTTCCCTCTAATTTGCTGTGAATTTCTAGCATGGACAGGGGTTAAATATTATCAAATGCTTTTTGCATTAATTTGCAATGCTAATGTGATTTTTCTTCTTCAGCTTGTTAGTATGGTAGATTACACTGATTGGTTTTCACATATTGAGCCAGCTTTGCATCCCTGGATAAACCCCACTTAGTCATCATGTATAATTCCTTTTATATACTACCCAATTTTACTTGCTATTATTTGGTTAAGGAGATATGCAGCTATGCTCATGAGGGATATTGGTTTGTAGTTTTCTATGTTTTGGTACTGCCTTTGTTTCTTTTTGTTATTAGGGTAATACTAGCTTTATAAAACAAATTGAGAAGTGGCCCCGTTTACATTTTCTGCAAGAGATTATTTAGACTGGTGTTAATTCTTTAAGCATTTGGTAGAATTCTCCCTTGAAATCATACAGGCCTTATTTGGAGAAGTTTAAAATTTTGAGTTCAATTTCCCTGATATTTTTAGAGCTACTCACACCTGGGCTACCAGACACTATGTGGTTTTTTAAAGAACTTCATATTTCTGGGAACTACACTTTTCTTCCAGAAAGGGCATGTAATGAAAAGAGAACCTTGACTCTGATGTCACTTTACTTTTCCCACTTCATATCTAATATTTTGTTATTCTTCTATAGCAATAGTTTCCAAACATTTTTTTTTTCATAATGTGGAAGCCCAGTGTAGAAAACAGACAAAAGAAGTGGTCAGAGTTGGAAGGACTCTCTCTTGTGTTTTCTCATAAGGTGTCTCTGAAATGAACAGGACTCTGTGAGACACACTTGTCAGTAACCCTGGTCTAGGAAAATAGAGTACTGGAGTGTGAGTCAGCAGGTCTGCCCTCTTAAATCATCTCTGCCATAAAATTTCTGACCTCAGTTACATTTCTTTATTTCTCTAGGCCTCAGTACTCTACAGAATAGAGCATTAAAATTGATCAGACATTCATAACCAGGGTGCAAGAAACACATGAAATTACATCCAATATTTTGCTTGCCTGTGAATATATTTATTTTTCTTGGTATAATATCCAGAAGTTTTATCAAATTTCCAATAAGTTCTGTGACCTAAAAATGTTTCAGAAACATGGGACTAGAAAATGTTCTCTGTTCCATTCTAGAGTTAAATCTGTGATTCTAAGTCATTATATTATAAATATGATAAAGTCAAGGTATGGAATGACTTGCACTTTCTGAAATGTTATGATTTTAGCTTGCTTTTATTCATATTCTTATTTGATTTTGATAATAATCTGATAACATGGTCGTACAATTTTTTCTTCATTCTATAGGAAAGAAAGAGTATAAGTGACTTGTCCAAGGTAGAGAGATTTATATAGGGAAGCTGACAAATGAGCACAGACTTTCTGGCTTCAGATCCAAATTCTTTTTTCCTATCTCATATAACCCAGAAAAGGAAAGTTTGAGAATCATTTTGAGGGTAATTTTATGTTAAAGCAATATGAGGTAGTTCAATTTATTTAGTGTCATATGAAGTTCACTTAAATTCTAGGCCTATTATCCCAATATCTGTCTAATAAGATAAAAGATATTCCATTAAATTTATCTCTAAGTTGACCAATAAGGGCCTACTATATAGCACAAGGAACATGGCTCAATATTCTGTAATAACCTAAATGGGAAAAGAATTTGAAAAAGAATGTATACTTGTATGGGTATAACTGAATCACTTTGTTGTGCACCTATAACTAACACATCATTGTTAATCAACTATACTCCAATATAAATTAATTTTTTTACAAGCCTAATCTGATAGGCTTTTAAAAATAGTAAAATAAATAAATAAATAAAGTTGAAACCACTCTACCATCTAGAGTGTAGGTAAAACCTGATGCAGGAAAAAAAATCTAAAAGCTGTATTTAAAACCTTTTGGTTTATTATAAGGAAAATAACTTTAAAAAAAGTTTTTTGTGTTTCTTTTTTTAAAATTTTACACTATTAGGAAATATTTTTAATCATTTTTATGCTACAAATACAAATATTAAATTTCCTCAGTTTCTAGCTACTTGCTTCTAAAAACTCAGAGAACATTATCTCTTAGAATAATGATAGAGAATTATTGTAAAGTGTAAGTATTAACAGGAATTTGGAAGATAAACTGAAGGTCTAAGGGAGGTGATGTGGAAACTGTATTTCACTGCTTTGATCTCCCTATTCCTGAAAAGAGTTAAATCTATTCTTAAAAGTTCTCAAGAAGAAAAACTACGTACAGATATAAAGACAAATGTATAGACACCAAGGGGTGAAAGCAGTAGGTGGGAGGTGGTGGTGGGATGAATTGGGAAATTGGGATTGGCATGTATACACTAATATGTATAAAATAGATAAGTAATAACTGCTGTATTAAAAATTTCTGTTTAAATAAAAAGTTCAGACATACAAAAAAGAAAAAAAAAAGAAAAAAAAGTTATGTAGTCTGAAACTCTAACAGCTTGTACCAGATTCCTGAAAGTTGTTTATGGAAAGAATATTTTTTCTCTCTCCTTAAAATTTTAAGTCAAAGCTTTATCCTTCTGAGTGGACTTTAATAGGAACCTAGAAACTCAAATTCAGATTTATTAAAAAAAAAAAAAATTCAGAAGATATACTCTGTGAAGTGAATCAAAGAATAGAGTTGCTAAATATACTAAAAGGTTTTTTTCTTTTTCCCAACTTTTTTTTTAATATCTTTATTGGAGTATAATTACTTTACAATTGTGCATTAGTTTCTGCTTTATAACAAAATGAATCAGCACTACATATACATATATCCCCATATCTCTTCCCTCTTGTGTCTCCCTCCCTCCCACCCTCCCTATCCCACCCCTCTAGGTGGTCACAAACCACCGAGCTGATTTCCCTGTGCTATGCGGCTGCTTCCCACTAGCTATCGGTTTTACGTTTGGTAGTGTATATATGTCCATGCCACTCTCTCACTTTGTCCCAGCTTACCCTTCCCTCTCTCCATGTCCTCAAGTCCATTCTCTAGTAGGTCTGTCCTCTTTATTTCCATCCTGCCCCTAGGTTCTTCATGACCTTTTTTTTTTTCCTTTGGATTCCATATATATGTGTTAGCATATGGTATTTGTTTTTCTCTTTCTGACTTACTTCACTCTGTATGACAGACTCTGGGTCCATCCACCTCAGTACAAATAACTCAATTTTGTTTCTTTTTATGGCTGAGTAATATTCCATTGTGTATATTTTTCACATCTTCTTTATACTAAAAGGTTTTTAATGGGCTTTTCCCTTTCTTCTTCAGAAAATATCTATACTTCCTAATTACAAGTTAATGGAGAAGGTTAAATAACTGCCTTCACAAAGACAGCCTGAAAATATCAATTGCATGTTAATGACCACCTATCTTGGTATTGCACGTAAAATTTCTGAAAAAATATACATCTTTTAGTATTCTGCGCATGTTTCCGATAAAGCTATTTGTATTATTTCTGCTTTAAAATAAATGATTAGAGCAGAGTCTGCTCCAGTTTGTTTTCATACTTTTCTGGAGGATTGTGAACTAAGGTTAACTACTTTTTACAGATAAGTTTCAAGATAATCAGATTTGAATACACACAATTATCCCATATAAAGAAACTGTCATAGTTCATTGAGAGTCATTTCCTGAGCTTCACTGCTGATAAAGAAAACTTAGAGGGAATTGCCTTTAAGCTCAAAAAAAAAAAAAAAGAAAGAAAAGAAAAGAAAAGAAAAAAGAAATCCCATGCTTAGGCTGACATCTGGTAAGTAAGAAACTCATCTGCCCTTTGAGCAATGGAATCTGAACTTCAGTGAGTAGAGGCTACAGTGAGTCCAAATCTTTTATCATTCTCTTGGCCTCATTCAGTATTCAAAAATCCATCACAGTGGAGCTGTTGTTGTTCGTGTTGCTCAAAAGCTTCAACAAATATGCATGCCAGTATTTGTGGGAATAGTTAGTAATCTTCCTATTTCAAAAGAAACAGAAAGAGAGTTTCTTCAAATTGATGGAAAAGAAAACTACCCGAAGATTTTATTTTTTTGTGGTAAAAACTCATCTACAATCTTAGCCATTTTTTTAAGAGTACAACTCAGTAGTGTTAAGTATATTCACATTACTGTGAAAGAGCTCTCCAGAACTTCTTCATCTTGCAAATTTGAAACTCTACATTCATATTAAACATTTCCTCTTTTCCTCTTCTCCCCAGGCCCTGGCAACCTCCATTCTATTTTCTCTTTCTATGTGTTTGATTACTTTTGATACCTATATAAGGGGAATCATATAGTTTTTGTCTTTTTGTGCCTGTGGCTTATTTCATTTAGCATAATGTCCACAAGGTTCATCCACATTGTAGCATGTGAGAAAATTCCCTTCCTTTTTAAAGGCTGAATAATATTTTGTGTGTATACCACATTTTGTTTATACATTCATCTGTCGGTGGACATTTGGGCTGCTATCACCTCTTGGCCTTTGTGAATAGTGGTGCTCCAAAGCTTTTATTTTACTTTTCTAATTTAATCTAATTGTTTGGCTTACATCAAAGCAAATGTGGGAGAATATATTTAGTTAATTGTCTAGGAGTTTTGTTTTCCTGTAGAGTGAACCAGAATAGTAAATATGTGTAAATGAATTTTAATGAGTCAGGTACAGTTTCTCTAAGAGCAAAATTAATTAAAGAGGGAAATGCTCCAGGAGAGACTATGGGAGTTGGGAGTGGGGATGGAAGTTGGACTTGAGTTGGGAAGTGAGGTGAGAAGCAGGGTTGATTTGCTTGCCTCAATCTAGTGCCCCATGCAGATATAGGAGATGAGTCCTTTGGTCCATGAAAATTAGGGATTTAAAAAAGGGGCCTTCACCTAAAGTGGGGGCCTTTGAAGTGCTATGCCATCAGTGAAATGATGGATAAAAGTAAGTTCACATACCTGTATAGGAAGATAATCAGGAAAGCTTTTGCTCTGGTTAGGAAAGGTAAAGTGTCCTCTAGGAATTCCTAACTTTTTGCTTGTTCTTACATGAGTTTGGTATTTAAATTTATGCAGTTAAGCTGAGAAAATGACATAAAAAGGAGTCCCAGACACACTAAGTATTGGCAGAGATATGGAGGAACTGAATTCTCATACACTGCTAGTGGGAATATAATATAGTACAACTGATGTGAAAAGTAGTTTGACAGTTTCTTAAAAAATAAAACACCTACCATATGACCCAGGCATTCCACTCCCAGGTATTTTTCCAAGAGTAATTAGACATTTTTTCACATAAAGTTTTGTATGTAATTGTTCATAGCAGATTTATGTGTATTAACTTCAACTGAAAACAATTCAAATATCCATCAATAAGTGAATGTATAAACAAACTGTGATATGTCCATGCAGTGGAATACTACTCAGAAATAAAAAGGAATAAACTATTGATATGCTCAATAGCCTGGATGAATATTAAATTGTGACACTTTTATTATCAAATGTCAAAACCATTATGTTGAACTTTAAAAGCTATGCAAACAATAGTATATACTATATGATTCCATTTATATAAAATCCTAGAAAATGCAAACTAATGCAAGTGTAGCTCCTCCTCTGGGAAATTACAGATTAGTGGAAAAGGAAGATCTATTTAATAAATATATACAAAAATAATTTTCAGATGGATCAGAGACCAAAATACAAACATTTGCAACTGTTAAGAACAATATAAGTATATAACAATGACCTCAGGGAAGGAAAATCTTCTTAAACAAGATATTAAAAGCATAAATCAGGGCTTCCCTGGTGGCGCAGTGGTTGAGGGTCCGCCTGCTGATGCAGGGGATGCGGGTTCGTACCCCGGTCCGGGAAGGTCCCAATGCCGCGAAGCGGCTGGGTCTATGAGCCATGGCCACTGAGCCTGCGCGTCCGGAGCCTGTGCTCCACAACGGGAGAGGCCACAACAGTGAGAGGCCCGCGTACTGCAAAAAAAAAAAAAAAAAAAAGAAATGCAAATTAAAATGAAATTATATATCTATATAGATTCCTAATAGGTTTTTTTTTTCGAGGGCTTGCTAGGTACTCTTTTTTTAATCATTTTTTAATTGAAGTATAGTCAATATACAATGTCGTGTTAGTTTTAGGTGTACAGCAAAGTGATTCAATTATATATACATATATTTTTTTCAGAATCTTTTCCATTATAGGTTATTATAAGATACTGAATTTAGTTCCCTGTTCTATACAGTAGGTCCTCCTTGTTTATCTATTTCACATATATTAGTGTGTATGTTAATCCTAAACTCCTAATTTATCTACCCCTTCCCCCCACTATCCCTTTTGGTAACCATAAATTTGTTTTCTATGTCTGTGAGTCTATTTCTGTTTTGTAAAAAGTGCATTTGCATCATTTTTTTTAGATTTCACATATAAGCAATTATCATATTTGTCTTTCTCTAACTTACTTCACTTAGTATGGTAATGTCTAGGTCCATCCATGTTGCTGCAAATGACATTATTTCATTCTTTTATATGGCTAAGTAGTATTCCATTGTATATATGTACCACATCTTCTTTATCCATTTATTTGTTGATGAACATTTAGGTTGCTTCCATGTCTTGGCTATTGTAAATAGTGTTGCTGTAAACATTGAGGTGCATACATCTTTTTGAATTATAGTTTTCTCTGGTTGTATGCCAAAGAGTGGGATTGCAGAATCCTATGGTAACTCTATTTTCAGTTTTTTAAGGAAACTGTGCTGTCTCCATAGTGGCTGCATCAATTTACATTCCCACCAGCAGTGTAGGAGGGTTCCTCTTTCTCCACACCCTCTCCAGCATTTATTGTTTGTAGACTTTTTGGTGATGGCTATTCTGACTGGTGTGAGGTGATACCTCATTACAGTTTTGCTTTGCCTTTCTCTAATAATTAGCAATATTGAGCATCTTTTCATGTGTCTGTTGGCCATCTGTATGTCTTCTTTGGAGAAATGTCTATTTAGGTCTTCTGCCCATTTTTTTTTCTTTTCCCTCCCTCTTGAGCCTCCCTCCCATCCTCCCTATCCCACCCCTCTAGGTCTTCACAAAGCATGTAGCTGATCTCTCTGTGCTATGCAACAGCTTCCAACTAGTCATCCATTTTACATTTGTTAGTGTATATATGTCAATGCTACTCTCTCACTTCATCCCAGCTTCCCCTTCCCACCCTGAGTCCTCAAGTCCATGCTCTACATCTGCATCTTTATTCCTGCCCTGCCACTAGGTTCATCAGTACCATATTTTTAGATTCCATATATATGGGTTAGCATATGGTATTTGCTTTTGTCTTTCTGACTTACTTCACTCTGTATGATAGACCCTAGGTCCATCCACCTCAATATAAATAACAAAATTTCGTTCCTTTTTATGGCTGAGTAATATTCCATTGTATATATGTGCCATATCTTCTTTATCCATTCATCTGTCGACGGATATTTAGGTTGATTCCATGTCCTGGCAATTGTAAATAGCACTGCAATGAACATTGTGGTACATGTCTCTTTTTGAATTATGGTTTTCTCAGGGTATATGTCCAGTAGTGGGATCGCTGGGTCATATGGTAATTCTAAGGAACTTCCATACTGTTCTCCATAGTGGTTGTATCAATTTCCCTTCCCACCAACAGTACAGGAGGGTTCCCTTTTCTCCACACCCTCTCCAGCATTTGTTGTTTGTATATTTTCTGATGATGCCCATTCTAACCAGTGTTAAGTGATACCTCATTTTAGCACTGATTTGCATTTCTCTAATTATTACTGGTGTTGAGCAGCTTTTCATGTGCCTCTTGGCCATCTGTATGTCTTCTTTGGCGAATGTCTATTTAGGTCTTCTGCCCAATTTTTATTGGGTTGTTTGTTTTTTTAATATTGGACTGCATGAGCTGTTTATATATTTTATAGATTAATCCTTTGTCCATTGATTTGTTTGCAAATATTTTCTCCCATTACAAGGGTTGTCTTTTCATCTTGTTTATAGTTTCCTTTGCTGTAGCTTTTAAGTTTATGTTCCATTTGTTTTTATTTCCATTATTCTAGTAGGTGAGTCAAAAAATATCTTGCTGTGATTTCTGTCAAAGAGTATTCTTCCTATATTTTCCTCTAAGAGTTTTATAGTGTCCGGTCCTACATTTAGGTCTCTAATCCATTCTGAGTTTATTTTTGTGTATGGTGTTAGGGAGGGTTCTGATTACATTCTTTTACATGTAGCTGTCCAGTTTTCCCAGCATCACTTATTGAAGAGGCTGTCTTTTCTCCATTGTATATCCTTGCCTCCTTTGTCATAGATTAGTTGACCATAGGCGTGTGGGGCTTTCTATGGGCTTTCTCTGGGCTTTCTATTCCATTCCACTAATCTATATTTCTGTTTTTTTGTCAGTACCATACTGTCTAGATTACTGTAGCCCTGTAGTATAGTCTGAAGTCAGGGAGTCTGATTCCTCCAGCTCTGTTTATTTCCCTCAAGATTGCTTTGGCTATTATGGGTCTTTTGTGTTTCCATACAAATTGTGAAATTTTTTGTTCTAGTTCTGTAAAAAATGCCAGTGGTAGTTTGATAGGGATTGCACTGAATCTGTAGATTGCTTTGGGTAGTATAGTCATTTTCATAATATTGATTCTTCCAATCCAAGAACATGGTATATCTCTCCATCTGTTTGTGTCATCTTTGATTTCTTTCATCAACGTCTTATAGTTTTCTGAGTACAGGTCTTATAACTCCTTAGGTAAGTTTATTCCTAGGTATTTTACTCTTTTAGTTGCAGTGATAAATGGGATTGGTTCCTTAATTTATCTTCCTTATCTTTCATTGTTAGTATATAGGAATGCAAGAGATTTCTGTGCATTAATTTTGTATCCTGCAACTTTACCAGATTCATTGATTAGCTCCAGTGGTTTTCTGGTGGCATCTTTAGGATTCTCTACGTATAGCTTAATGTCATCTGCAAACAGTGACAGTGACAGTGACAGTTTTACTTCCTCTTTTTCAATTCATATTCCTTTTATTTCTTTTTCTTCTCTGATTGCCGTGGCTAAGACTTCCAAAACTATGTTGAATAATAGTGGCAAGAGTGGACATCCTTGTCTTGTTCCTGATCTTAGAAGAAGTGTTTTCAGTTTTTCACCATTGAAAATGATGTTTGCTCTGGGTTTCTCACATATGGCCTTTATTATGTTGAGGTAGGTTCCCTCTATGCCCACTTTCTGGAGAGTTTTTTTAATCATAAATGGATACTGAAATTTGTCAGAAGCTTTTTCTGTATGTATTGAGATGATCATATGGTTTTTATTCTTCAATTTGTTAATATGGTGTATCACATTGATTTCTGTATATTGAAGAATCTTTGCATCCCTGGGATAAACCCACTTGATAATGGTTTACTATCCTCTTAATGTGTTGTTGGATTCTGTTTGCTAGTATTGTGTTGAGGATTTTTGCATCTATATTCATCAGTGATGTTGGTCTGTAATTTTTTTGTAGTATCTTGTCTGGTTTTGGTGTCAGGGTGATGGTGGCCTCATAGAATGAGTTTGGGAGTGTTCCTTCCTCTGAAATTTTAGGAAGAGTTTGAGGAGGATGGGTGTTAGCTCTTCTCTAAATGTTTGACAGAATTCACCTGTGAAGCCATCTGGTCCTGGACTTCTGTTTTTTGGAAGATTTTTAATCACAGTTTCCATTTCATTCCTTGTGATTGGTCTGTTCATATTTTCTGTTTCTTCCAGGTTCAGTCTTTGAAGGTTATACGTTTCTAAGAATTTGTACATTTCTTCCAGGTTTTCCATTTTATTGGCATAGACTTGCTTGTAGTAGTCTCAGGATGCTTTGTATTTCTGTGGTGTCTGTTGTAACTTCTCCTTTTTCATTTCTGATTTTATTGACTTGAGTCCTCTCCCTCTTTTTCTTGATGAGTCTGGCTAAAGGTCTAGAAATTTTGTTAATCTTTTCAAAGAACCACTTTTACTTTTATTGATCTTTGCTATTGTTTTCTTTGTTTCTATTTCATTTATTTCTGATTTGATCTTTATGGTTTCTTTCCTTCTATTAACTTTGGGTTTTGTTTGTTCTTCTTTCTCTAGTTCCTTTAGGTGTAAGGTTAGATTGTTTATTTGAGGTTTTTCTTGTTTCTTGAGGTAGGATTGTATTGCTATAAACTTCCCTCTTAGAACTGCTTTTGCTGCATCCCATAGGTTTTGGATCATCGTGTTTTCATTGTCATTTGTCTCTAGGTCTTTTTTGATTTCCTTTTGATTTCTTCAGTGATCTCTTTGTTATTTAGTATTGTTTAGTGTCCATGTGTTTGTGTTTTTTACTTTTTTTTCCCTGTAATTGATTTCTAATCTCATAGTGTTGTGGTTGGAAAAGATGCTTGATAAGATTTCAGTTTTTCTAAATTTACCGAGGCTTGATTTGTGACCCAAGATGTGATCTATCCTGAAGAATGTTCCATGTACACTTGAGAAGAAAGTGTAATCTTCTGTTTTCAGATGGAATGTCCTGTAAATATCAATTAAATCTGGTCTGTTGTGTCATTTAAAGCTTGTTTCCTTATTAATTTTCTGCCTGGATGATCTGTCCTTTGGTGTAAGTGAACTGTTAAAGTCCCGTATTATTATTCTGTTACTGTTGATTGCCTCTTTTATAGCTTTTAGCATTTGCCTTATGTATTGAGGTGCTCCTATGTTGGGTGTATATATATTTATAATTGTTATATCTTCTTCTTGGGTTGATCCCTTGATCGTTATGTAGTGTCCTTCCTTGTCTCTTGTAACATTCTTTATTTTAAAGTCTATTTTATCTGAGTATTGCTACTTCAGCTTTCTTTTGATTTCCATTTGCATGGAATATCTTCTTCCAGCCCCTCAGTTTCAGCCTGTATGTGTCCCAAGGTCTGACCTGGGTCTCTGGTAAACAGCATATTTATGGGTTTTATTTTTGTATCCATTCAGTGGGCCTTTGTCTTTTGGTTGGAGCATTTAATCCATTCACATTTAAGGTAACTTTTGATATGTATGTTCTTATTACCATTTTCTTAATTGTTTTGGGTTTGTTTTAGTAGGTCCTTTTCTTCTCTTGTTTTCCCCACTTAGAGAAGTTCCTTTAGCATTTGTTGTAGAGCTGGTTTCGTGGTGCTGAATTCTCTTAGCTGTTGCTTGTCTGTATAGCTTTTGATTTCTCCATCAAATCTGAATGAAATCCTTGCCAGGTAGAGTAATCTTGGTTGTAGTTTCTTCCCTTTCATCACTTTAAATATATCATGCCACTCCCTTCTGGCTTGTAAAGTTTCTGCTGAGAAATCAGCTGTTAACCTTATGGGAGTTCCCTTGTATGTTGTTTGTTGTTTTTCCCTTGTTGCTTTTAATAATTTTTTTTGTCTTTAATTTTGGTCAGTTTGATTACTCTGTGTGTCGGCATGTTTCTCCTTGGTTTTATCCTGCCTGGGACTCTCTGCACTTCCTGGACTTGGGTGGCTATTTCCTTTCCCATGTTAGGGAAGCTTTCGACTATAATATCTTCAGATATTTTCTTGGGTCCTTTCTCTCTCTCTTCTTCTTCTGGGACCCGTATAATGCAAATGTTGGTGTGTTTGATGTTGTCCTAGAGGTCTCTTAGGCTGTCTTTCATTTCTTTTCATTCTTTTATCTTTATTCTGTTCTGTGGCAGTGAATTTCACCATTCTGTCTTTCAGGTCACTTATCTGTTCTTCTGTCTCAGTTATTCTGCTATTGATTCCTTCTAGTGTAGTTTTCATTTCAGTTATTGTATTGTTCACTTCTGTTTGTTTGTTCTTTAATTCTTCTAGGTCTTTGTTAAACACTTCTTGCATCTTCTCGATCTTTGCTTCCATTCTCTTTCTGAGGTCCTGCATCATTTTCACTATCATTATTCTGAATTCTTTTTCTGGAAGGTTGCCTATCTCTACTTCATTTAATTGTTTTTCTTGGGTTTTATCTTGTTCCTTCATCTGGTACATAGTCCTCTGCCTTTTTATTTTGTCCATTTTTCTGTGAATGTGGTTTTCATTCCACCGGCTGCAGGATTGTAGTTCTTCTTGCTTCTGCTGTCTCTATTCTGCCCGTTTTTTGTAGTGAAAAAAATAAAAAACATAAATTATTAACATCAGACTGATAAAACTTTTAAAAATATCGCAAAACTGAATGTCAGCATGGAATTCTCACATACAGTACTCAGGGTTTGAGTATAAATTGGTACAGCCAGTTTGGAGAGCAACTTGAAAACATCCAGTAAATTTTAAGATTTCTTTTCCTTAAAACCCAGAAATTCCATGTCTTGGCTTATACACTATGGAAACTCTTAAAAATATACCTACTAAAACATATACATATTTTCCATTAGCATCATTTGTAATAGTAAAATCAGAAACATCCTAAATATCTAGCTACAGAATAAATAATTATAGCATTTTTGTTGTCATCAAGTAAAATATGAACCAGAAAATTTTTCAAGAAACATAAAGCTAAAAAATATACACCCATTAAAAATTGCAGTTCAAAACACTATCTAAACATTTTGACCAATACCATGTATTTTTATGTCTAACGGAGTTATGGTAAAAATATAAGATAAACATATTCAGGCACATAATAAACACTTCATTCACTATTATGGTTACATTTAGAGAAGGGAGAGTGGAAGATTGCATTTCAGAAGGATATACTGATGTTTTCTACTGTATCTATATTGTTTGATTTCTTAAGAATAAATTTAAAATATCACAGTCCAATGCAAGGTAAGGTTTATATTGATCAGAGTTGGCTACAAATTCTTAAGTGTGTTCTTAAAACATTAACAACAAGAGAAGCTAGAATTTATCTGTCTCTATGACAGTATCCTTTTAAAATGTTCAGTTTTTCCATCACCTGCTTCTGTATCCCTCTGGGTAGTTGCTTTACAATGTAAAAAGGAAAACAAGCGTTCAGGCAGCTTGGGTAGTTATCTCAGCCTTTTGTCGTAGGCTGAGTTTCCTTTGCATGTACTGATCAATTACTGGAAATATTCATGAAGACTTAGGTTACTCCAGGAAATGAATTTTGCAGGTTGTGGACCCAGTGGAAAATTTGTGACAGATTTGAAGATTTTCTTGTTTTTGTAATTCATTGTCAGTAATTTGGGTGGCAGAGTTAAAAAGCATTTAACCAGGACTCAGGAAACTATCCTTAGCTAATTTTTTGACTTTGTGAAAATTTCTTAAACTCTCCATACTTACCATTTTTTAAAAAAAAAATGCAGACTTTGGATTATCTCACCAATAACCATCTTTCCAGTTCTAAATGTTCCAAGTTTCCGTTTTAACATTAATTCATATTGTTAGCCCTAAGGGAATTATTTTAATTCTATGTACTGTGTTGACACAGTCTCACTGTGACAAAATTTTAGGATGCTAGCTTGAAGCTTCACATGTTATTTGCTGACATTAATTCTCTGAAGACATAATTATATTTGGTTTATCAACTAAACACATAATCACAGAACTTTTATCAGAATACAGTTTAAAATGTACACATATATTCTTTTGAGCTGAAGATTAATGTTCTAAAGATTCCAGTATGAACCAGTTGATTTGCAAGCTGTTCAGGGAATTTAAATGCTTCTAGGATATGCATTAAATTTTAGTCACAGCATGTGTTTTCCTTCTCCAAGCTATATTTCATTGATACACCGTAATTAATTGGCTTTTAAATAAATGTTCTCTTTGTATTTATCAAGCTGACAAGAAATTAATCAAAATCATTATTTAACTTTTTAACTTGAAATAACTTTTAGAGAAATTTAAAAACCTTTTTTTTGTCATATGATTTATAATTTCCTCAAAAATACAAATAGTTCAAGAACATTTGGGGTATTAGAGTTGACTATTCTCTAGCCTGGTATAAATAGGAAAGCTCAGACTTTATAATATTTCTTTAATGAGGTATGTATTACATTAACTTGTAATGAGATGATTTCAGAGATACAGTTGCAAATACCAAACAGTCTGCTACAGATTAAAGCTAATTCCTTCCAAATGGTTACACACTCCAATCATCACCACCACCTGGCAAAAGTAATTCTGGGATTTACACAAAAATATACATTTTTAAAATTTGAAAATGGTACTATATATTTAAACCTTGTTAAGTGTGTAAATAACTGTATAAAAATGTATCAAAATGAACTCTTCCCATAATTCCCTTAAGGTTTAGTCCTTATCATACCAATATTAGTAAACTGATTTCTGGGGGAATCAGTTCATAAGTAACTCTTTCTGGTTACTTGTTAGGGTTTTAAATGAAGCAATTCATAATATATGAATCTTAAAGAACTATGCATTGAGTTTTACACACTGTATACCATAATATTCTTGTATTGATCTCTTATCCAACACTTGTGCAGGGAAATCTGTTTGTTGTGTTACAGTAGGCAGATTGGCAGAATTTCTATTTATGGTACAAATGAGCAATTTTCACTGATTTTTCAGAAAATTAGTCATATAAGATTAAATTATGTATAAATGGTAACTTATTGAAAAATAATTATTTGAAATATTTAGTTGTATCAGTATTCCATCATATATATTTGTTCTTCCAGGTACATTTGTCAATATTTCACCTCTCAGTCTTGATTTTCCAACTGAATATTAAGCCTCATCTATCTTCTGAGGTTCTGGGAAAATAAAAGAAACTAATTAAATATATGATGTTCACAGTAGTTTTAAAACAGACACATCTATTATTTTGAAAAATCTTATTTTTCAAAAATTCATATAAATAAGCCTAAGGATTTTTTTATAAAGCATTTTTTAAATTTATTTATTTATTTTTGGTTGTGTTGGGTCTTCATTGCTGCACTTGGGTTTCTCTAGTTGCAGAGAGCGGAGGCTATTCTTTGTTGCAGTGCACAGGCTTCTCATTATGGTGGCTTCTCTTGTTGTGGAGCATGGTCTCTAGGCATGTGGGCTTCAGTAGTTTTGGCACACAGGCTTTACAGCACAGGCTTAGTAGTTGTGGTGCACGGGCTTAGTTGCTCTGTGGCGTGTGGTATCTGCCTGGACCAGGGCTCGAACCCCGGTACCCTGCATTGGCAGGTGTATTCTTAGCCACTGCGCCACCAAGGAAGTCCCAGTCTAAGGATTGTTAATCATGGCCAAATATAAGTTTTTACTGCTTTGCTTGTGACTGCAATACAAAATTTAATTCCAAAAATTCTAAGTTTAGTAAGACAAAATAGTTTGGAACTCTTCTCAGTTTAATTAACCACAGGTTAAAGGCTCAGGAGAGCTGGAAAAGGATGCATTAACATAACTTCGCATTGCTTTTTCCCCCATTGGGTTACCAAATAGCTCTTGAATTGTGCCCAAATCTGTTTATGGCAACTGTACTTTTTATCACAATTATATGATT
Organism: Globicephala melas; assembly: GCF_963455315.2. Classification (NCBI taxonomy): domain Eukaryota; kingdom Metazoa; phylum Chordata; class Mammalia; order Artiodactyla; family Delphinidae; genus Globicephala; species Globicephala melas. The sequence goes on along the minus strand of NC_083327.1, from coordinate 42,625,967 downwards.
TAATTAATGTCACAATAAACCAATTATCACCAAAAAACTAATGAGAAATGAGTGACAAATGGAACAAATTCTATGAAAACTCATTTGAAAGCTTTGGAAATATTAATGATATTATAGTGAGTTGCTAAAAAAATAATGTTAAATTAACTTTGATCAGACAATTATAAAGTATAGAAGAAAATATTATAAAAATCTTAAACAAGCCTGCATCTAGAGGGCTTAACAAATATCTATTATTAATTGCTTGTTCATCTTTAACAGTGTGGTAATCTCAGGTAGTGCTTTATGAGTGTGACTTATACACAAAGACTGGGAACTCCAATCATTGGATCTACAACCAAAGACTCACCCATGCATTAAAAGAAGATGAATGTATGCAACTTCTCTACATTTTATAGATATATATACATATATATTTCATATGTATGTTTCCCATCTTAATAGACTTAAAAAGTTAATCTACCAGTGACTTCTTCTAATCATTTGAGAACAGAGGATATCTATCTTAAATGCCAGACAAATTATGGACATTGGGAATGGAGTGATGAAGAAAGTCCTTGCAACTTTGAACATCATTTTCTGTATTCCTTGCAACTTTGAAAATCACTTTCTGAGACAGATGTGGTAAGACAGACAATAAATATAAAAGCCAATAATCAAAAGATAATTACAAATTAACTTAAGGTAGTAAGTGCTATGAAGAGACTATAAACATACAGAGTAAAAGGGAGTGATAGTTGCTTTGACTGTGGTGGTCAGGGAAACCATCTTTGGAAAGCAGAAATTTGAATAGAAACTTGAAAATAGTCATGAAAATATCTATAGTTCTCTACAGGGAGAAAATGATTTGACGTGCTTAAGGAACATCTAGAAGGTCACTGTGGTTAGAAAGTTGTGAATAATGGGGAAAGTGGAGAAGTTAAATTCGGAGGGAGAGGTAGGGGTCCGTTTACATGAGCGTTTTTAGATAATAACAAGTCTTTTGATAAGGGTTTTGATTTTAGTTTAAATGCAGTAAGTATCCACTGGGGAATTCTAAGCAAGTATATAATATAATCTAATATGTTCTTTGATTTTTACCTTAAAATGATAAGAGAAGATACTGCAGAATCTTAAGGATTAGCATGGTAGCAATGGAGATGGCGACCTGTGACTTGAATTATTATCTTTTTCTTTTTTCCAGAATGTAGCCACCAGATTTTGCTGATAGTTGGTATAAGTGGAATGAAAGAGAAAAGAATCAAAAATAACTTATAAGTTTTAGGCTTAGCATCATTAGCTAAGATTGTAATGACTAGGGGAGGGGTAGGTTTGGCGTATGGGGCAGGTGGTGATAAGTGATTAGTTCTGAACAACAGTTTCAAAGTTGAGATGCTAATTTGATACTAAGGTAGAGATGTCAAGTAGGAAGTTCAACATACAACTCAAGATCTCAGGAGATGGGTTGTAGTTGGAGATACAAATTTAAAAATCATCAGAATCTAGGTATATTTGATGCCCATCTAGGGAAAGGGTAAGTCCAGAAGAGAGAATAAAGAGAATAACTGAGATATGAGCCATGCTGTCCTTGAGAGGTCGGACCACAGAGAAGAAGTCAAAAAGGAGATTGAAAAGAAGTAACCAATGGGGTATAAAGAATTTGACAACTTTGCGGTAATGAGAAGTAAAAGGAAATGCTGCTTTGAAAGAAAGAATGGGTAATATAAATAGTTGGGAAAGAGACTGTTGTGGCTTCAATAGTGTCTTAAGAGCCCTTCTCAGAGCTCTTCTTGTTAGTAGTGAGAACAAGCCTAGAGTTCCTTAAAAGTATATGCTATTGATACTGTGTATAAAATAGATAACTAATGAGAACCTACTGTATAACACAGGGAACTCTACTCAGTGCTCTGTGGTGACCTAAATCAGAAGGAAATCCAAAAAAGAGGGATACATGTATATGTATAGCTGCTTCACTTTGCTGTACAGTAGAAATGAATACAACATTGTAAAGCAACTATACTCCAATAAAAATTTTAAAATAAACTATTCAAAAATTTTTTAAAAAGTAGAGACATGAAGATGTGGACCCACAGTATAAATGACTCATTTAAGGAATGTTGCTATGAATTGACGAGAGAAATGGGTGGTAGCCATCAAGGAACATAAGGTCACTATGAGTGCAAAAGAGATCTCATATTAAGTAAGCCATGTTGCTATACCAGTGACAATAGTACTGGTGTGAGGGAGAGATTGAAGATGTAGGGGGAAAGTGGGACAACCACCAAAGCAAAATCCTTGAACAAGTGACTGAGATTGGCTCCAAGCATAACTGTAGAGATTGACCTTGGATGAATGCAAGGCACTTAATTTATTGTGACAGGAAGAAGTACAGTGTAAATGAGTCCAGATGCAGAGGATGGATTTGGAGAGGTAAAGTAAGTCCACTCCCATTTGAATATGTAGTAGTTAAGAGCAGCGCTCTAGGGCAGACTGCCAAGGTTCATTTCTTAGCCTGGCCTCTGACAGCATTCTCATCTTGGACAAGTTACTTGACCTTTGTGTGGCTTGATTTCTTCATCTGTAAAGTGTAGAACTACCTTATAAGGTTGTGAGAATTCAGTTAGTTAATATATCTCTAATACATGTACAGCAGTGTCATAATCCTTTGTGCAAGCTGAACTAGCTTCTAAGAGTGAGGAGACAAATAGAAAGGGATTTTGGAAATTGTTGTTTTTCTTAACATGGTATTTGTCCTGACAATCTTAGGCACTGTTTTAATGCTTTAAATGTATGAATATATTAAATACCCACAACATCCCTAATAGACATATAAATAAGAAAATTGCCTAAGGTTACACAGCTGGTAAGTGGCAGAGCTAGTATTCATATTAAGGGAGTCTGCCTCCAGAGCCTGAAATCTTTTCTTTTTTTAATGGGGATTTTTTTTTTCTTTTTTACATTGGTGTTGAGGTACAAAATATATAAAGTATCCATAAAGAAGATATACAAATAACAAATAAGCACATGAAAATATGTTAGCCATTAGAGAAATTAGCCATTAAAGAAATTCACGTTGAAATTATATCACCCCTATCAGAATGGGTAAGATGAAAAATAGTGATAACACCAAATGCTGGTGAGGACTCAGAGAAAGTGGATCACTCACATTGCTGGTGGAAATTTAAGATGGTACAGATACTCTGGGAAATAGTTTGGGAAATCATTTTGGCCTTTCAAAATTGAAAATGGACTTAGCATAAAACTTAGAAATTGCAGCCTTGGGCATTTAGCCCAGAAAAATGAAGACTTATTTTTATTCATGTTTGTAGCAGCTTTATTCATTATAGCCAAAACTAGAAACTACCCAAATGCCTTTCAGTGGGTAAATGATTAAACAAACTGTGGTATATCCACACCATGGAATAGTGCTCAGTGATAAAAAGGAAGAAACTTGCTATGCACACCAAATTGGATGAATCTTAAGGAATCATGCTGAGTAGTAAAATAGCCAGTCTCAAAAGAATACATACTGGGGTAGATGCACATAGAGTCTGTCATACAGAGTGAAGTAAGTCAGAAAGAGAAAAACAAATACTGTATGGTAACATATAAATATGGAATCTAAAAAAAAAAAATGGTAGTGATGAACATAGTGGCAGGGCAGGAATAAAGATGCAGACATAGAGAACGGACTTGAGGACATGGATGGGGGAGGGGAATCTGGGGCGAAGTGAGAGTAGCATCGACATATATACACTACTGAATGTAAAATAGTTACCTAGTGGAAGCAGCAGCATAGCACAGGGAGATCAGCTCAGTGCTTTGTGTTGACCTAGAGATGTGGGATAGGGAGGGTGGGAGGGAGGCTTAAGAGGGAGGGGATATGGGGATATATGTATGAGTATGGCTGATTCACTTTGTTGTACAACAGAAACTAACACAGTACTGTGAAGCAGTTATACTCCAATAAGGATCTATTTAAAAAAAAGGATACATACTGCATGATTCCATTATATTACGTTCATGAAATAACATAATTAGAAAGATGGAAAATAGATTAGTGTTTGCCAGGGTTAGGGATGGCAGAGAGGGAGTGGGAATGTGGCTATTAAGGGCTAGCAAAAGGTAATCAAGTTGAGTTTCTTGATTATGATGGTAGTTACATAAGGCTACACATTAATAAAATTGCATTGCTCTGTGTACATAAAAGAATGTATGTGTAACCTATGACATTTGAATAAGTTCTATCAGTTGTAGTATTCTCAATGTCTTGGTTTTGATAGTCTAATAAAATTGTGTGAGACGTTAAATTTGGGAGAGGCTGGAGAAAGGAAGCACATAATTTCCCTGTACATTTTTTCTTTTGCAGAAAGAAAAGAAATCTATATTTCTTTGTGAATCTATATTCATTTCTTTGTGAATCTATATTGTTTCAAAATAAAAAGGTTTTTTTTTTTTAAAAGAAAGCAAAGTACAAAAATGTGCCATTACCAGTGTACAGGTCAGTGAATTTTCACATGCGCACATGTCCTTACAACAACCACCATGCGGATTAAAAAATAGAACAATTCTAGCACCCTATAAGGATTTCATGTGCCTCTTCCTAATCAGTACCTGCTCACTCAGACTTCTATCACTACTCTGACTTATATTACCACCGATAAGTTTTTGCTGATCTTGGAACTTTGCAGAGATGGAATCCATTGGTATACTCTTATGCATCTGGCGTCCATCCATGCTGCCACATGCATCAGCCATTGTCCTTTTCCATTGCTATGTGGAATTCCATTGTGTAAATACACCACATATTTTTTTACTTTGCCATTGATGGATATTTGGGTTGTTTTATAGTCTTTGGCCATTTTGAATAAAACAGCTATGATTGTTCTTACACATGTGTTTTGGTACATACATTCTTCCCCCCTTGGGAATGTGCCTAGAAGTAGAATTGCTTTAGTACATACAGCCAAATAATTTTGAATCAATTACACTTCCACCTGCAAAGTATGAGAGATCCAATTGTTGTACATCTTTGCTAGCACATAGAAAGTGCAGTCGTAACCTCTATGCTATACATAGGAGTAAGGAAAAGATGTGAAATAAGCACAACAAAGAGAAGAAAATGGACTTTACTTGGAAAGTGTGGTAGGATTACTGACATTAATAAATATCCATTTGAAATTTCTTGATCCTAATTTTAAAGGAAAATGAGTAGTCCTGATTGTGTAATTCACTCCATCAAGATTTAGCTGCTTGAATGATGATATAGCTTGTTGGATTTAATCAAGGTGTTTTAGGAAAAGCAAGTAGAACAGATTGGAGCCCTTTGAAGTGCTTAACACCTTGTAGCTAGGAGGTTTGTAGATGGTGGCAACAAGGACAGATGACGCATGCTTGAAAAAGTGGGAATAGCTATATTTTGGGGTATTATATATTTCTTGGGGTACTATATATTTGGGGTACTATATATTTCTTGCTTTAAAAGAACCTCAGTATCTCCTTTGTATCTTTCAAAAGGTCTTAATACATCTTTTAGAGAGTGCAAATTTATGGTATTGATAAGAAACTACTTTAGAGAATCATGGCAGATAAAATTTCAGTAATATATCATTGTTTACCCATTAGGATGCCTCATTTTGCTTTTATGTTGCTTGTACTTTTTACTTGCAAAGCCCATTGTTTGATATTCTCTATAGAACTTCACAAAGTTTAAGTTTACATATACTACAATACATCCATTATCTTATGTTTCAAAGCTTTTAGAAACATAAAGGGAGACAGCATTGTTATCACAAACTTCTGATTCCAGTTCCCCACATATTTGTTAAATCTGTTCTATAATCCTGCCTGTTGGAAGGTTTCCTTGAGAATTTCCTCCAGAGATTCCATTGCCTTTTCATATTTTACCTGCTAAGGAGGCTTAGCCAAGTAATGTCTTTCAAAAAAACAAGATAGTCAATTATTTTTAACAAAATAATTATTGATAAAGATATTTCCAAGTAGTTCTGAATTTTACAGAAAGTCACCTGTTTTTCTTAATCATCATCTTGAGTTTTCATCATCTTTTGTAGATAAGACTGTTAGCTTATCTCTACATGTCTGTGTTTATAACTGTGTACTGCAAAAAGTTTCATGAGTCTTTTGATTGGGCCATGCCTTTAATAACATAATTTTGTTTCATGATATAGAATTCTTGACCAAGAACTTTGGCTAGAGTGACTTTAACTTATTTTATTATGCTCTTTCTCAATTGCATACATAAATTTAAAAATATCTACTACACAGTAAGTTGAATTTTTCCAATGCTGTTTTAAAAATTTCTAGAAAATACCTTTCTGTATCTCATGATAACTTAAAGTGTAGAATAACTCCTAATGTTATTGGGAGGTATTATGATTTTGTGGTTTTAGTGACTACTTCTGCTAAAACACCCTGTGTTTCAACCTGTGTATGCCATGTGATTTTGGAGGTAGTTGGAATGACCTTTTAGGTGAAAAATATCAGCTCCATAGTAAGGTAGCTTTTCTTTACATAATTTATAAAAATATGTTCATCTTACTACAATATCATTTACTACTTTTACTGAGAGCATTTACAATAGTGATTTTTAGAAAGGATGAATATTACGGAGATTTCAAGATTCCAGCTATAAGAAGAGCCAATTTTCAACTTCCTCCGAATTTTAAAACCACAGACCTTACCTTATTATTCTCTTATTATATTGAGAGAACTTGTCTAGGGGTAAAGAAATTATTGTTACTAAATTCCATAACTCTTTTTATATAAAACTACCAATTTGATCATTTTAGAAATTTATTTTGAAGAGAGGAGAACTTAGATGGCAAGATTGAAACTGAATCTATTCTCAGCATTTACATCATCTACAGTACAATTGGCTATAAAAGGCAGAAACCAATTCTGACTTGCTTAAGCAAAAATAAAGAATTATTAAAAAGATATGTAGGGCCACATCATGAATGGGAGTCTGGGAACCAGGCTGGGTACTAGGAGAGCTGCTTAGAACCAAAAAGCTAGAAGCACAATGACTGTCTTTTAACAGAAAGAGTAAAGCTAGGTCTTCTGAGGCTCTAGGATATGGTCTCTTCTGTAGCCTTAAAAGAATTCTTCTTGTTCCTCATTTTTTATGTCATTCAATCAAGAGACAAAGGCCTACTGGGGCATCTGATAAGCTATTGCAAAATGATGTCCATATGTGCTGCCTGCCAGTGTAGAGCAAAAGTTCTTGCCTTTCTTGTACTGGTAGTGGGAGACAGACCATTGCCTTTCAACAAGGTGACACATACAGTAGGGAACTCCTACCAAATAGAAAAGAAGGATGGAAACTCATCAATCAAAAGAAGATACCAAACTTATAAATGAGCTCTTCCCCATTAAAAAATTAAATATATACATACATATATACACACATTAATACACGTATATATAAATTAAGTGTACATATACACATGTGTATTTCATGTCAATATGCATGTATATTTTACACATATTAGAAGAAATAAAATTCCTTGGAAAAAAGAGATCAATAAGTACTTTTTTCTGTGACTCTTTCCCTCCTTTTTCCCTTCTGAGCCATAATATTTTAATCTAGAGAAAAAGTATTTTGACTGCTGGTTTCCTCACCTCTGTGCAATGAATTAGTGTGTTAACAATGTGAATAAAATACATAAATATTTTCCAATGATATTGTCCTCTAAAATCCAAAAAAAATGTACAATTGCCCCATTATTTCACTTTCCAAATGACAAGAGTGAGGAGAAATTCAAGTTGCTTATTTTAATAAGGAGTAGACAAGTGATGCTGTCACAGGTGCTACATGATGTGTCCCATGTACATGACCCTGTTGCCCCGAGAAAGCTCCCTGACATGCTTCCATCAACCCTCCCTTCATCGGCGGTCTGCATGTTCTGAGGAGACCCTGCAGACAGAACGAACCTTTCCCAGCTGTGTCCTGGTCTCTCCCTCCTTTCACTCAGCACCTCGCCAGGAAGAGGCTCTAGGGCTCCAGCAGCTCCAGCCACAGGGGGCCTGGCTAATTTCTACTCTAGGTGGATTTTCAAATGATATAGTTTAAAGTTCTGATAAAAAAGTGCAGTTTCTCTTGCTAATGCTGCATCTCATATGGGAACCAGGATCTCTAGTCTGAAAATTTGTAATTAGAGATTGATGCAACGTAGAGGACTATATAATTTTAGACATTAACCAGGAGATAGGCAGCTAGGTACATAAACAGATAATCACAATGTTTGAAGATAATCATACTCCAGACTTGTAAAGTCTTTGAGGAAAACTAATGCTTCCATTTTCTTTTCCTTATATTGAACCAAAACATATATTTTAGAGAACAATATATAGCAATATTTACAATTTTGGAGTTATATCTGAAGCTCTATTATTTTCAAAGTAAAGAGTAATATAAATGGATTGGACTTGGATTACAACATTAAACAGTTAAGAAAATAATTCTCCGTTAAGTTTGTTCCTATGTGTAGGGCCACTCTTAAATTCAATCTCTCTATGACACTGACCCACAGCTTTTAACAAGAAACACCTGTTTACAGAATTGTACATATTTTCCTTTTGGACTGTTTTGATATTTATATTTTCTATTAAAATACAAAAGAATAGGGCTTCCCTGGTGGTGCAGTGGTTGGGAGTCCGCCTGCCGATGCAGGGGACACAGGTTCGTGCTCCGGTCTGGGAAGATCCCACATGCTGCGGAGCGGCTGGGCCCGTGAGCCATGGCCGCTGAGCCTGCGCGTCCGGAGCCTGTGCTCCACAATGGGAGAGGCCACAACAGTGAGAGGCCCGTGTACAGCACAAAAAAAAAAAAAAAGAATAAATTTCAGCCCACTTCTCATGGTGAAAGGGTGACCCTTCTAAAATATTTTTTGGCATATTTAAGTTGCAACGCAGCAATACAGTGTTCTTCTAGTGTTTAGAGATGATGTGTCAGAGAAGACTCTTTTAGAGAGCAGAGTTGGCTCAAATCCTTCACAGATGTAGTTAGCACAACTTTAAAACTAAAATAGGAAACAAAAAATCCAATGTGATCTAGGTATATCTCAACTGTGATCGGAGCCTGTCTTTCCTTTCCCTTTGGAAACGCTGAGTCTTCCCAGAAGTGGATTAAGAGAGAGGACACCTGCTTCTCATTTGAGAGCTGACAGGTCATCAAACATTAGTGATTCTTGCTTAGTTCTTAACATTCTTTTCCCTGTTCTGATTTTATTTTCATTCTATGCTCTTCAGTATAAATTAATATTTCAGCCCAAATGTCCAAGCTAGTTTTTACCTTAAGAACCAGCTCATCCCTTACCTTCCCACCACCATCTTTTCCTTTGTTGTTGAGTTATTCTACTGTCATCTCTTTATTCCTCCCCTTTAGTGAGTCACTCATACCTAGCATTTCCCCACTGAGCCACCCTGACCAACACAAAATCACTTTATAGCAACTACTCTTAACCACCAAGAATAAAAATAAAATTTGAAATAAACCTCATTCTTTGTAAGTGGAGGTGTGAGAGGAAAAGTACTCCTTTGTTTCCATAGTCACAGGCTCTCTTGGCTTTTTTTTTTTTCCAGTTTAGAAGGTGAGTGTATCTGACACCGAAGCATATTTTATACCCTAAACCGAGGGAAAGTAGCAGGAAATAGTTCTAACCCAATGATAGAATAACCAACTTTGCCCATTGTAGTAGTACAGGGAGAGAGTACTCAGTTGCTTGGAAAAGATTCCTTTATCGGGTTTTTGCAAACCAAATGTATTTTATCCTCACTAACGCCTTACCCCTCTCCCTATTAAGTTTCTAAAGCTTCATGAAAATGATTAGACAAAGGATGGGGAGAATTCACTTTCTCTGGATATGTCAAAGAACTATGTTTTTCCTGTTTATTTTAGTTTTAAAAAATTCTAAACATTTTTTTGTTCTTCCTCCTCTGCTTTCACATCACTGAGTCCCAAAGAGGTTGTTACTTCGAGTACTTTTTGAAAACTGACAGATAGACAAATACATGGAAATAAAGTTAACCACAGCAGTGGATGTTTGTTCAGACCTAATTAAAGAAATAGAAATTTGATTCAAGGACATTTTTACCATTCCGATTTGAGCTTGTCCCCAGCAATACTGAAATAACCTTCTTCTTTATAATTAATGTTTTTAGCTCATTGATGTGAAGCAGGGGCCATTTTACAGTTTGGATGAATTGTGTGAGGGTTGCTGGGTGAACAGGACTGGCTGCCATCCTCAGGCCAAAAGGCTTTGGCTTCTGCAGCCTCTGCCACTTCTGCCATCACCTGTAGGGTTGAAGGAATGGACACTGAAGCCATTCTGCAGACTCCAGTGCAAGAGGGACTGCTCCTTACCAAAACTTACCGGAAAAAGAATTTCAGAGAAATTTTCATTCTGAGTGCAATGAAGACAATGGGCCCCAGGGGAAGGTCCCACCTGGAAACAGGAAGAAATGTGTAAGGGACCTTGAATTTTAAAATGGTGATATGGTTGAAAGAATAATGGTGCCCTAAAGATGCCCACATCCTAATCCCTGGAACCTGTGAATATGTTAGGTTAAAGGGCAAAAGTACATTAAGGTAGCAGATGGAAGGACTTCCCTAGCAGTCCAGTGATTAAGACTCTGTACTACCAATGTAGGGGGTGCAGGTTTGATTCCTGGTCAGGAACTAAGATCCCATATGCCTTGCAGCATGGCCAAAAAAAAAAGGTGTCAGATGGAACTAAGGTTGCTAATCACTAACTGACCTCAAAATGGATTATCCTGGGTTCCTGGGTTTTCCAGGTGGTCCCAATGTAATCACAAGGATTCTTAAAAGGGGAAGAGAGATATAGAAGAGAAGGTCAGAGTGATGAAGTATGTGAAGAACGCAACCCACTGTTGCTGGCTTTGAGAGGAGGAAAGGGCCATGAGCTAAGAAATGTGGGTGGCCCCTAGAAGACAGAAAATACAAGGAAATAGATTCAGCCCCGCAGCCTACAGAAGTCTGTGTACCATTTTTCTAGATTCCACATATATGCATTAATATACGATATTTGTTTTTCTCTTTCTGACTTACTTCACTCTGTATGACAGTCTCTAGGTCCATCCACGTCTCTACAAATGACCCAATTTCGTTCCTTTTTATGGCTGAGTAATATTCCATTGTATATATATGTACAACATCTTTATCCATTCATCTGTCAGTGGGCATTTAGGTTGCTTCCATGATCTGGCTATTGTAGATAGTGCTGTAATGAACATTGGGGTACATGTATTTTTTTGAATTATGGTTTTCTCCATATATATGCCTAGGAGTGGGATTGCTGGATCATATGGTATCTCTATTTTTAGTTTCTCCATAGTGACTGTACCAATTTACATTCCCACCAACAGTGTAGGCGGGTTCCCTTTTTTCTCCAGCATTTATTATTTGTAGACTTTTTGATGATGACCATTCTGACTGGTGTGAGGTGATATCTCATTGTAGTTTTGATTTGCATTTCTCTAATAATTAGTGACGTTGAGCATCTTTTCATGTGCCTCTTGGCAATCTGTATGTCGTCTTTGGAGAAATGTCTATTTAGGTCTTCTGACCATTTTTTGATAGGGTTGGTTTTTCTTTTGATATTGAGTGGCATGAGCTGTTTGTAAATTTTGGAGATTAATCCCTTGTCTGTCACATCATTTGCAAATAGCTCTTTGTTAAATATTTTTTGAATCTTTTCAATCTGTGTCTCTATTTGTTTTCTGAGATCTTAGATCATCTTTACTATCATTACTCTGAATTCTTTTTCAGGTAGATTGTCTGTCTCTATTTAGTTGTTCTTCTGATGTTTTATCTTGTTTCTTCATCTGGGACATATTCCTCTGCCATCTCATTTTGTCTAATTTTCTGTGATTACTGTTTCTGTTTTGCAGGCTGCAGGGTTGTAGTTCTTGCTTCTGCTTTCTGCCCTCTGTTGGATGAGGCTGTCTAAGAGGCTTGTGCAGGCTTCCTGATGGGAGACTGGTACCTGCCCACCCAGAGCTGGGTCCTGTCCCTCTGGTAGGCAGGTCTGTGTTGGGGATGTGTTTATCAGGCAGCTGTTTATTCACAAAGACTTTAAGCTTATCTACTGATGAGTGGAGCTGTGTTCATGTCCTATTGGTTGTTTGGCCTGAGGCATCCCAGCACTGGAGCCTACAGGCTGTTGGGTGGGGCCAGGTCTTGGTGAGAAAATGTTGGCCTCCTAGAGGGCCTACACCAATGAGCACTCACCAGAACCACCACCGCCAGTGTCCCTGTCCCCACAGTGAGCCACAGCCACCCCCACCCCTGCCTTCACAGGAAACCCTCAAACACTGGTAGGTGAATCAGGCCCAGTTTCTTATGAGGTCACCACTTTTTTCCCTGGGTCCAGGTGCACACGAGACCCTGTGTATGCCCTCCAAGAGTCAAGTTTCTGTATCCCCCAGTCCTGTGGAATTTTTGTGGTCAAACCCTGCTGGCTTTCAAAGGTGGACTCTCTGGGGACTCCTCCTCCCATTGCCAGACCCCCAGGCTGGGGAGCCTGATGTGGGGCTCAGAACTGTCACTCCTGTGGGAGAACTTCTGTGATACAATTGCTTTCCAGTTTGTGGGTTGCCCACCTTGCGTGTATTGGATTTGATTTTATCACAGTTGTGCCCCTCCTACTGTCTCATTGTGGCTTCTTCTTTGTCTTTTATATAGGGTATCGTTTTTGATAGGTTCCAGCGTTCTTTTTGTCAGTCATTGTTCAGCAGTTAGTTGTGATTTTGGTGTTTCTGTAAGAAGAGGTGAGCTCACGTTCTTCTACTCTGCCATCTTGCCTCCTCTCCTAAAGTAATTATCTTATTCAGTGACAGCATTATAATCCAGTTAATTAGGTTTTATCATCCCTGAAAATAAAATATAAATTTAAATTCACATTTTAACTGCACTGTACATATCCTTCTTATTAGAATTTATTAGAGGTCAAATTTGGGTATTCAAATATATGTGTTTATTGATTTACCTATCATGTTAAAAATTGCAGAGCTGCATAAGTAGAAATCACTTATACTTCTCCTATGTTAGTGTTACTTCAGCAAAAAGTCTGTAAGGCATTTCCATTTCTTCCAAGTAAAGCATTATGTGACAGAAAATATAATACAGGAAGTGCATTAACGTGACACTTAGGAATATTTTAATGATTTAGGGATAAATTTTGAGCAATAAATCAGAACTTTAATTCTTTCATGTTGTTTCAACATGCATGTAGATGAGACAGGTAACAATTTCCCTGAAAAATTTCTGGACCATCTTAACTTTCATCTCCACTTTATATGAGCTACAGTGCCTAGAGAAAATCCATGAACTTAACCATCACCTGCAAATGGTCCGCCTTGAAAATCATAAATGTAACTTTCCGCTCTTTGACCACATTCTTCCATTCTTCAGTCTCACTCTAACTTTCCCAATATGCCCACTTTTCAAACTAAGAGAGCTCCCAACTCCCTGATGCTTTGTTTTTCTCCTAAGCCTATCAGCCCTCCTCACTGCTAATCATCTCCTTCTGCATCTCTCCCTTCCCTCTCCCTCATTTGACACCAGTAAGCCCAACTCTGCTGCCTTCAATTCCTGTGGAGAGAGAGCAGAAAATAACTTCGTTGCACCTGCCAGTTCTGCAAATCCTGATCTATAATCCTGGAAGCAACCTTTTAATATCCTTGGTTCATTAGTGATGAGAGGTTTGCTTACGCTGCCATAGAAAATCCCAAAATCTCAATGGCGTAACACAATAGGGCTTATTTTCTGCTCATATTATACTCTGATAATACTTGATAGCCCTTCTTCAATTTATAGCTTTTCCATTGGAAGCTCACAGCCTTTAAGATTTTCATAGCTGGTGGAGAGCAAGCATGGAGCAGATATACCCACTCGAAACTGCCCCTTTGACTGGACAACACTCTGCTCACATGAGCCCTCCTAGATGTGTGAATGCTCAGGAAATCTAGAGGACAAGGTGTATATTTGCTGAACACTAACAATGTCTGGCACACATCATTAGCTCAACTCTATTTTCTTGAATATATGTTTTACATTTTTATCACTCTCCTTAAGGCCTTAAATCATTTTCTGTATCCTTCTACCTACCCCACCTCCCTCACTTCTCCTACCATTTTCAATAGATGGCCCTTTCCTTCTTCCATGAAAACTTTGAATGTTTATATTTGATCTCCTTCTATTTTCCAGTCCTATCCATCCCTCATCATTTCTCTTTCACTCTCATGCCAATGAATCTACCCTAACCCTTTCTCACCAAGACCATGCTCCCTTAATTCCTTCCTATTCTCTATCTTTAGACAACCTCTTTTATCCTAGGATCTTCTCCTCAACCTATAAGTATAGATTTAAAAAAATCTATCCTAAATGCTTCTTAATCCCCTGTTTACTTCCTTTTCTCCTCCAAACATCTCAGAGTTCTGGTTTATTACCTCTCATACACTCATGCCATTGTAATCTAGCTTTTGCTCTCACTATGTTTTTGAGATTTTACCTTACAAGGTCTAAATACAAAGGACAAAGTCTTTACTTCAATTGACTCTGCTAATCAGTATCTAGTTCTGAAAACTTTCTGTATTACAAAAGGAACATACTCTTTTGAGTCTTTTCCTATCTTTGCGTTTTTCCATGTAATGGATTTTTCTCCACCAGTCCTTTCAATGCTGATTCCTGGAGGCTTCATCCCCAGCAGCTGTTCATTTTGCATTTACTGTGGGAGATATTGTCCAATTTCATGTTTTCAGAGACCAACCATATGAAAAAAAATAGCTCTGAAGTCTATGTGTCTAGTCAAGGCCACTCACATGACTTGAAGACCTTGTATCTGATTGCCTGTTTTACCACTCCAACTGACTGTTCTAAAGATACCTCAAAATCAAAAATTTAAACAGTGAACTAATTTTCTCAGCACCATCATTCAGTAGACACGTTTTCCTGAAGTCTGTTTCAGTTGGTGATGACATACTACACCCTGACAACAAAGTAACATTCTGGTCAACGCCTTCCATAACACCAATAGAAGCCTTGACCTCCTCTCTCAATCTGCACAATAACCAACCAATGATGAGGGCTGTCACTCTCACTTAGCATATATTTCTGAAGTCACTGTAACCATTCCTAGTCCCACTGCCATAGTTCAGATACTTTTCGACTCAACTTGACTACAGCAATAGTCTCCTAGATGATGTTTCTCCTTCTAGTCCTGTCTTTCCAAGTCTATTTTGCATATCCATAACCTCAGGTAATATCATTCTACTGCTTAAAATTCTTCTTTGACTTCTCACTACCCACAGGATAAATTCCCAGTCTCTTAGCAGGGTATATAAAGATCTTTTCCATCTGTCCCTTGCCT
Organism: Globicephala melas; assembly: GCF_963455315.2. Classification (NCBI taxonomy): domain Eukaryota; kingdom Metazoa; phylum Chordata; class Mammalia; order Artiodactyla; family Delphinidae; genus Globicephala; species Globicephala melas. The sequence continues at coordinate 42,610,578 of NC_083327.1, read as the reverse complement.
ACCAACCCATCTTCACATCGTTACCTATTTTGTATGTTTGCTCTCACAACATTAAACTGTTAGGAGAGCAGGAGCACACCATGCTGTTTCTCCCTCTATGCCTTTGATCATGATGTCGCCTTTCCCTGGAATGTTCCTTCTCCCCTCTTCACTTGGCTGGGTCTTCCTGTTCTCCCTATTCTTCACAACAGGGAACCAATAGGAGATATATAAACGTACACATACATTGGATTTATTATAAGGGATTTTCTCACATGATTATGGAAGCTGGCAAGTTCCAAATCTGCAGAACCAATGTTCCTGTTTTAGCCTGAAGGCTGGCAGGCTGCTCTTGTACCAGGAAGAGCCAATGTTTCCATTTGAAAAATTACCAGTGCCTTTGTGGATCAGTGGTGGGTCAGCCTTTGTGATATTCAGCACTTCAACTGATTGAATGAGGCCCATCCACATTGTGGTGAACAATCTGGTTTACTGTGTCTACTGATTTAAATGTTAGTTTCATTCAAAAATAGCCTCCCTTGTAAATCAACTATACTTTAATAAAAGAATTGGCCTCTCAGAAACACCCAGAATAATGTTTGACCAAATATCTGTTTACCCCATGGCCCAGTCAAGTTGAAACATAAAGTTAACCATCACACCACCTAATACTATTCTAATGTATCTTATACTTGAACTCTTTTATAGAAGACCTTATCATACTTCTGTGCAATTAAAATATTTATATTAAAATTTTTTCTGATCATTATGCTGTTAAAAAAGTTTCCTCTAGACTGAGATATTATTATAATGATTATTTCTATAAAATGGATCAAAATAACATAAATATTTTACATTTTTCATAGATTGTTAAACATAAAATTCAAAATTTTACCAAGAACTCCTATTTTAATAACATAGATAGCTGCTTTCTCTTCAAATAGTTTCCATGTATTCGGATGAATAGTACTTAATGCAGGACTGAGAATGGGTTTGGCATCAATTCTATCCCTACTTTTCATTTTTATAAATGTGAATGATAAGGAATCTTGTTTTGATATAGCAGTGTCACTTGACTCCTTGTCATATGCCAAAAATCACATAGTTATCCGTCATTTACAAAAAAGAAAACTCATCTTTTTGTTGACAGCTTGATTAAGTCCTCTAACTCTTGAATCAAAGAATCAGAAGCCACCCTGGTGTGATAATCTGGGCTTTCTTAGATTGTGACAGGTAACACTGTGTAAAGTGATCACATACATGTGTTTGCCTTTCTGACTGGTTTGTGAGTCTCAAGAGGACAGGGACAATATGGTATCTTTGATTCTATGGTGCTACATAATATCTGTCACATAGTAGATGCAAATTAATAAAAATTAAATTCATATATTGTGGTTTGTTTTATAGTCATTTTTATTATCTCCAAAGGTAGATAAATAATAGGTCTCACATGAGGCATAAGTAAATTAGATAGTTACCTGTATATAAAACTACTGATAATTTTTTTCAAGAAAAATTAAGAAAATCCTCTCATTCAAAGACTGGATAAATATTTCCTGCATTGTTTGCTAGGGCTGTCATAACAAAGTACCACAGACTGGGTGGCTTAAATAACAGGTGTTTATTTTCTGACAGTTCTGGAGGCTTGAAGTTGGAGATTAAAGTGTTGACAGGATTGGTTTCTTCTGAGACCTTTCTCTTTGGCTTGCAGATGACTGTGTTTTCCTTGTGTTTTCACATGGTCTTTCCTCTGTGCATGTCTGCGTCCTAATTGCATTTTCTAATAAGGAGACCAGTCATACTGAATCAGGCCCCATCCTAATGATATCGTTTTAAATTAATTACCTCTTTAAAGGCTTTATCTCCAAATACAGTCACATCTTGAGGTACTGGGGGGTTACAGCTTCAACATATGAATTTGGGGGGGATACAATTCAGCCCATAATAATCCCTAATTAATAAAATGACCGAATTTTACCTTAATTATATCTTTGATTTTAATTTCTGATTGAAATCTTATTTCCCCCGTCATCCTCACTCAAACTACTGAGTTACTTTATTCTAGGACGAATTCTCAGTTGTTTCAGTCTGTCAAGGAAATACCTTATTCACCTACCTGTGCCCTTGCTCTAATTGCCCACAGATCTAATTGCTCAGTGTCACCAAAATTGCTCTTGTTAATGGGAAGCCTTTCCATGTGTAGGTGTATATAACCACTGATCAAAATATATATGTGTACAGTTGTATAAAGAACCTAGTACAAAACTTTACTATGGAACAGATTGTATTCATTGTTGTGTTATTTTTATGTGCTTATCTCCTTCACTAGTGTATAAGTTACTGGAGGGCAGGAACCTGTCTAATTCAACTTGGACTTAGAACCAAACACAGTGCTAGTAATATGCATAGTGGTATCTCTGTAAGTGTTGAATGATCAGTTAAAAATCATATCTTAGGTTTTGCTGCATTTCAACTGATTATGTGTTGATCTTCCTTTTAGTTGGTGTAAATCTCCGCTAGACTTTTGGTGAACATAAAGGAATTGAATAGTAATTCAATTTTATTTATGTCTTTAGTAAAGAATGTTCTCAACATCCAGATGGGAGAAAAGAATGGGATAAAAGCAAAAAGCTTGAGCCTTTGAGTTTTCTGTCCTTTAATGTTCAAAGCAACTGATGCTTGAAATCTACTTCCTCACTTTCAGTGCTTGTAAGTGTCAATGTTTTAGGGGAGGAAGCATCTTGTTCTATTTAGAACTTCTTTTCCTGTGCAGGAATCTGCGCTTTTTTTTTGCTTTATTCCCCCTCCCAGAGAATTGTGTTGTATACCATCAGACCTGTGTCTTCTCTTTTTCTATTTGCTGACTCTTCTCACCAGCTACCTACGTTTTTACTTCAGGATCAGCTTGGAAATCACACTGGCTGGCTGTGATGTTGAAAATGCTTGTCCGTTTCAAATTTCTAATACAGATGGTCAGTTCCCATAACTATCTTTGTCATTTGATCAAACATACCCAGTGGAGGTGACAGAGGGGCATAGTGATCAGTACTACTCTCTTTGTGACAATTAGCTTCACTTTCATTTTCTTTCAGTTGTGAGTTATATGCATTCATGGACAAAATGATGAGAAATTACTTTTACATGTATATATGACAAATCACATTAATGCCAAAAAGTTTTAGAGCACAGTGTTAGCTAAGTAGACTCCGTTCTATGAGGTTATCTGTAAATATTCTCTAGTCTGGAAAAGACTGATAAGTGAAAACATTAGTCGTAGTTTACCAGATTGCTATAGAAAAAATAGCAATATGAGAACAAATGTAATTAAATAAATGTCTAAATGCACCAGATATTTTTAGAGACATTCCACAGAGAAGTAGTAAAAATCAGTTATCTGGTTTCCCTGGTGGCACAGTGGTTGGGAATCCGCCTGCCAATGCAGGGGACACGGGTCCAAGCCCTGGTTCGGGAAGATCCCACATGCCGTGGAGCAACTAAGCCCGTGAGCCACAACTACTGAGCCCAAGTGCCACAACTGCTGAAGCCCGCACGCCTGGAGCCTGTGCTCTGCAACGAGAGAAGCCACCTCAACAAGAGGCCCACGCACTGCAACTAAGAGTAACCCCCACTCTCCTCAACTAGAGAAAGCCTGTGCACAGCAACAAAGACCCAACACAGCCAAAAATAAGTAAATAAATAAAAAGGAAAAAAAAAATTTTTAAATCAATTATCAATTAAAGCCAAAATGCTATATGAGCACAAAACATATACAGTAGGTTAGAATAATACAATTCCACTCAGATAATTTTCTAACTATAACTTAGAAATGTTAACAGTTCAATCTTTATCTTCCATATACAAGATCACCTATATTTACTGGTGTATTTTGGTTGATAACCACCAACTTTATGTTCTCAATGAAGTACAGAGAAATAAATGCAAGAAATGTATTTTCAAATATAGGCAAAGTGTATTTATCTTTTTGTTGATAAACTTGGGCCAGGAAACTCATGGTTCCAAGCTTTTACAAAAGTTATCTAAAATAAAATTAGGTTTTAAGTGCTTGGGAGCAAAAGAAATAAGGCTACTTAGATAACAAGAAGTTTTGATTAAAAATGAATGATTGTGTACGTATGTCACTTTATATAGAAATTATTGGGGTTGCTGCTTGTGCGACTACCTTATATTTATAAGCTTATTTCATAAATACTTCTTTTAATAATCATGACAAACTTATTAGCTAGATATATTATTCCTCATTTACATATGAAAAAATTGAGTTTTAAAGGGGTCAGTCAGTGGCCCAAGATCACGCAACTAGAAGCAGAAGAGCTAAACTTGAACTCCCATGTACTGAGTTTAGTATATCCCAGCTTTCTCTCATGAACGGCAGCTAACATTTTTTTTAAGGTTTAAAGTTGGAAATCACCTTAGAATGTGATAACACCAATTGTCCCTTAGATAGTTAGATTATCTTTGTCTATTGGCAACTGTTATTTCTTCCTCCACTCACTTGCCCTATTCATTGCTTCATAAAATCATAGAGCTGAAAGGGACCCAGATCTCTCCTTTGTTTGTGAGAAAACAGAGACTAAGAAAACCAAATATATTTGTTCTAGATAATCCAAATAATTATTGGAGAATTTCAAATAGAATTTAGCTTTTCTAATCCCCATTTCAGGGATCCTATCATTGCATTCCTAGTGAAGCACATAATCATTCAGAAGTTATTTATTGAAAATCTGCTCACTGAGGTAGTAAAAAGCTTCATTTTCTCTGACTTCTAAGTGCCTTATAATTCAACTGGAGAGATATAAAGATATGAAATAATGAAGTGACTGTCATTGACCATAAGTTTACTGGTACACCTCAGAGCAAGCAGAGATCAGTTCAGGACATGGTACAGGAGCCCTAAGTGAGGGAGGCTGGGCCTTAACCCTTCCGAATAGGTAGATTTCTAATGGAGGGTGGGGCAAAAGAGAATATTTTAGAAGAGGACAACAGTCTGTCGTTAACCCATATGCTACGAACTTTGTATAGATGCTCCATCAAATTGTGAACAATTTGTTAAATTTATTGTTGCTGCAAAACAGAGGCTCTGGTGATGACTGTCAGATGGGATGTTGAACTGAGCAAGGGTAAGGGACAAGTAGCTGAAGGATGTGAGAGGTGTGGCTCAATGTTTAGCTAATACCAAGGAAAAGTTGCTTTTTTTCCTCATATTTGTGAGAACTTTGTTTTGTGAAACTAGGCAAGAGGACTATCAAGGAGGTAAATGGTGCCATTCAGACAGAGGCAGCACAAGACAATTGAGTAAAAGAAGAAATAGCTAGATCTTCCTAAAGGTGTACTGAGCCAAGGGTGATGATGTGGTCAGTAGTACTGACGTGTTTGGTAGGTCCTACAAGAACTTGACCAAAATACTAATTTTAAAAAATAGGTTGCAAAAACAAAAAGTTGCTGGTCTCATAGGAATGTCCATAATGACTATCAGGAGTCAGTAAAGAGATGGAGATTCAGGCTGGAGTGGATGGCCTGAATTGATGCGGGAAAGGAAACTGCGCTGCCGCTCAAACAAAGGAGAAACTGACAAGCATATTCTCTAAACTTCATTGGGCTTTTTGTTGTTGGTTTCAGTTAAAATGGAATTCAATCTCATTCCTGTTCCTAAATTTCCTTTAGAGAAAAAATAAAAGTGCTTATTTTGGTCAAGCAAATCAAAAATAAATCACAGTATCTAATACCAAAAGAGATGAGATAGTCTTTCCAGCCTACCCTAGACCTAAAACTTATTACCTTGTCCATCCAATATTTTAAGGAACATGATCTCCCTTGACAGGAATCAATTCACCTTAAACATATGTATAATGACCAGGCTTTTTTCTTATTCTTGACATGTTCTGAAGATAAAAGAGCCTATGAACCTCCAAGGAGCAAAATTTAAATACTGAAATGAAAACAATCGTAGTAATAGGAAGGCCCTAAAAGGACTTCAGTTTTATTAGAATCACAGTAAACCAATGCGTGCAGAGAAGCCAGTTGCAAATGAAAAACAGAGATTAGGTGAAGATGAATTACAAAGAAAATATATGCATTTAAAATAATCAAAGAATATTATAAATTGTTACACAGCTATATCCCCAAAAAAGATTAGGAAATAAAGAAAAAAAGATACTAACAGGGTGAAATTGGAAAGTTAACATGATTATAGCTAACTTGTTACCTATAAAACAGCAATTACAAATCCTCAAACAACACTAGAGTTTGTAATACTGTGACTTTTTAGTCTATTTTTTTAAAGTATGAGCAACAGATACATATATCTTGACAGGATTAAATTTAAAAATTTCTAACAACATTTAGAACATGCTGTAATTAATTATTAGTTCTGGCTGAGTGCATTTTGCAAAAAATGCTCTTAGAAGAATACTTAGATGTTAATAGGCTCAACGTTGAAATCTTTTCAGTAAACTACAGGAAAGACCTGAATTTTATAATAGAATGGATAGCTCATATGACAAGAATGTTATTTAAAAGAGTTGGTCATACTTCTGAGGGAAAAAAAAAATTAACAATTTTACAGCCTGGCTACAGCCTGGCAAAACTAAATAGCAGAAATTTATGAAGACACAAAGTAAAAATTCAAAACTAAAGTAATAGAAAAGGTGTGGCAAGTAGAAAAGTAAGGACAGTAGAAAAAAAGAATGCTACCCTTTTATTCCTAAATATTTCGGGAACAAATTAGAAAATAAATATACAGAAGTATTGAAGATTTTAAAGCAAATGTAGTAAATAGAAGATGAGGGTGGTGCATGGTGGGGGTGGTGTGTCTGTGTTGGTGGTAGTGGGGTGTGTGTGTGTGTGTGTGTGTGTGTGTGTGTGTGTGAGAGAGAGAGAGAGAGAGAGAGAGAAACTCAGTACCCAAAGGAAACCAACCAATAGGGTTTTGTGGCTAGATTTAAAAGGACAGCAAGTTGATCTTTCAAGCTTGGTGGTAAGGCAACCGTGGGGCTTCAAATGAAAACCCATACTCTATAGGGTCACATACTTTCTTTCAAGTATAACATGCATAACTGTGGATTAGTAGTGCTACAAAGACTTGGCATTACACAGCTCATTTTGACAGATTCATCAAATCATGGATCAAATTGCACCTCTAGTCTATATGTCCAACATTTATATTGTGTGATACATAAAATGTAGCTGCACTTTGGGGATATGAGGAGATCCAGAGACACCTTTCAAACTATACTAAGAAAACACATTGCACCATGGTTTTATAAATCTTATACGCTCACTTAGAATAGTGAGGGTAAAAAGGAATTTGAAAACAGAAAAATTAAAAAAAATACCCTTTGGAATCAATAAAGTGATTATGATGTAAGAAAATAATTAAAAAGTGAGAATGAAAGGGGAGGTATGTACATGGGAGGTAGACTTACAAGAGTGCTGAAAGGATAGATTTTTAAGTGCAAAACAATGGGACATTGGTAATTAGTATGAAATACCATCATGAACGTACAGTGGGCTGGTAAATTCAAGAGTATCATCAAGAACCTAGGGTAAGCTTTTATCTAAGACAATAAGCTATCCTGTACTGGCATCATGCCATAAACACATTTCTTTCTTTTTTTCTTTTTTTAACTTTAATTATTTCATTTATTTTTTATACAGCAAGTTCTTATTAGTTATCTATTTTATATATATTAGTGTATATGTGTCAATCCCAATCTCCCACTTCATCCCACCACCACGCCCCTACCTCCACTTCCCCCCTTGGTGTCCATACATTTGTTCTCTACATCTGTGTCTATTTCTGCCTTGCAAGCTGTTTCATCTGTACCATTTTTCTAGATTCCATATATATGCGTTAATATACGATATATTTGTTTTTCTCTTTCTGACTTCTTTTACTCTGTATGACAGTCTCTAGGTCCATCCACGACTCTACACATGACCCAATTTCATTCCTTTTTATGGCTGATATTCCATTGTATATATGTACAATATCTTCTTTATCCATTTGTCTGCTGATGGGCATTTAGGTTGCTTACAAGACCTGACTATTGTAAATAGTGCTGCAATGAACATTGGGGTGGATGTGTCTTTTTGAGTTACGGTTTTCTCAGGGTATATGTCCAGTAGTGGGATTGCTGGGTCATATGGTATTCTATATTTAGTTTTTTAAGGAACATCCATAGTATACTGTTCTATTTAGTAGCTGTATTAATTTACATTCCCACCAACAGTGCAGGAGGGTTCCCTTTTCTCCATACTCTCTCCAGCATTTGTTGTTTGTACATTTTCTGATGATGCCCATTCTAACCAGTGCGAGGTGATATCTCATTGTATTACTGATTTTCATTTCTCTAATAATAAGTGATGTTGAGCAGCTTTTCATATGCCTCTTGGCCATCTGTATGTCTTCTTTGGAGAATGTCTATTTAGGTCTTCTGCCCATTTTTGGATTGTGTTGTTTGTTTTTTTAATATTGAGCTGCATGAGCTGTTTATATATTTTTGAGATTAATACTTTGTCCAATGATTTGTTTGTAAATATATTCTCCCATTCTGAAGGTTGTCTTTTCATCTTGTTTAGAGTTTCCTTTGCTGTACAAAAATTTCATTAGGTCCCATTTGTTTATTTTTGTTTTTATTTCCATTACTCTGGGAGGTGGGTCAAAAATATCTTGCTGTGATTTATGTCAAAGAGTGTTCTTCCTATGTTTTCCTCTAAGAGTTTTATAGTGTCTGGTCTTACATTTAGGTCTTTAATCCATTTTGAGTTTATTTTTGTGCATGGTGTTAGGGAGGGTTCTAATTTCATTCTTTTATATGTAGCTGTCCAGTTTTCCCAGCACCACTTGTTGAAGACACTGTCTTTTCTCCATTGTATATGCTTGCCTCCTTTGTCATAGATTAGTAGACCATAGGTGCGTGGGTTTATCTCTGGGCTTTCTATCTTGTTCCATTGATCTATATTTCTGTTTTTGTGCCAGTACCATATTGTCTGATTATTATTGCTTTGTAGTATAGTCTCAAGTCAGGAGTCCGTTTCCTCCAGCTCCATTTTTTCCCTCAAGATTGCTTTGTCTATTCGGGGTCTTTTGTGTCTCCATACAAATTTTAAGATTTTTTGTTCTAGTCCTATAAAAAATACCATTGGTAGTTTGATAGGGATTGCATTGAATCTGTAGATTGCTTTGGATAGTATATTCATTTTCACAATATTGATTCTTCCAAACCAAGAACATGGTATATCTCTCCAACTGTTTCTGTCATCTTTGGTATCTTTCATCAGTATCTTACAGTTTTCTGAGTACACGTCTTTTACCTCCTTAGGTAGGTTTATTCCTAGGTACTTTATTCTTTTCATTGTAATGGTAAATGTGATTGTTTCCTTAATTTCTCTTTCTGATCTTTCGTTGTTCGTGTATAGAAATGCAAGAGTTTTCTGTGCATTAATTTTGTATCCTGAAGTTTACCAGATTCATTGATTAGCTCCAGTAGTTTTTTGGCGGCATCTTTAGGATTCTCTATGTATAGTATCATGTCATCTGCAAACAGTGACAGTTTTACTTCTTCTTTTTCAATTTGTATTCCTTTTATTTCTTTTTCTTCTCTGATTGCCGTGGCTGGACTTCCAAAACTATGTTGAATAATAGTGGTGAGAGTGGACATCCTTGTCTTCTTCCTGATCTTAGAGGAAATGCTTTCAGTTTTTCACCATTGAGAATGATGTTGACTGTGGGTTTCTCACATATGGCCTTTATCATGTTGAGGTAGGTTGCCTCTGTGCCCACTTTCTGGAGAGTTTTTATCATAAATGGGTGCTGAAATTTGTCAAAAGCTTTTTCTGCATCTATTGAGATGATCATATGGTTTTTATTCTTCAATTTGTTAATATGGTGTATCACATTGATTGATTTCCATATTTTTAAGAATCCTTGTATCCCTGGGTAATCCAACTTGATCATGGTATATGATCCTTTTAATGTGCTGTTGGATTCTGTTTGCTAGTATTTTGTTGAGGATTTTTGCATCTATATTCATCAGTGATATTGGTCTGTAATTTCTTTTTTTTTGTAGTATCTTTGTCTGGTTTTGGTTTCAGGGTGATGGTGGCCTCATAGAATGAGTTTGGGAGTGTTCCTTCCTCTGCAATTTGTTGGAAGAGTTTGAGAAGGATAGGTGTTAGTTCTTCTCTAAATGTTTGATAGAATTCACCTGTGAAGCCATCTGGTCCTGGACTTTTTTTTGTTGGAAGATTTTAAATCACAATTTCAATTTCATTCCTTGTGATTGGTCTGTTCATATTTTCTATTTCTTCCTGGTTCAATCTCAGAAAGTTTCACCTTTCTAAAATTTGTCCACTTCTTCCAGGTTGTCCATTTTATTGGCATAGAGTTGCTTATAGTAGTCTCTTATTATGCTTTGTATTTCTGCGATGTCTGTTGTAACTTCTCCTTTTTCATTTCTAATTCTATTGATTTGAGTCTTCTCCCTTTTTTTCCTGATGAGTCTGGCTAATGGTTTATCAATTTTGTTTATCTTCTCAAAGAATCAGCTTTTAGTTTTATTGATCTTTGCTATTGATTTCTTTGTTTCTATTTCATTTATTTCTGCTCTGATCTTTATGATTTCTTTCCTTCTGGTAACTTTGGGTTTTGTTTGTTCTTCTTTCTCTAGTTCCTTTACGTGTAAGGTTAGACTGTTTATTTGAGATTTTTCTTGTTTCTTGTGGTAGGCTTGTATACCTATAAACTTCCCTCTTAGAACTGCTTTTGCTGCATTCCATAGGTTTTGGATCATCGTGTTTTCATTGTCATTTGTCTCTAGGTCTTCCTGATTTCCTTTTGATTTCTTCAGTGATCTCTTGGTTATTTAGTAACGTATTGTTTAGCCTCCATGTGTTTGTATTTTTTATGTTTTTTTCGCTCTAAATAATTTCTAATCTTATAGTGTTATGGTCAGAAAAGATGCTTGATATGATTTCAATTTTCTTAAATTTACTGAGGCTTGATTTGTGACCCAGTATGTGATCTATCCTGGAGAATGTTCCGTGTGCACTTGAGAAGATAGTGTAATCTGCTGTGTTCGGATGGAATATCTTTAAATATCAATTAAATCTATCTGGCCTATTGTGTTATATAAAGCTTTTCTTTCCATATTAATTTTCTGTCTGTGTGATCTATCCATTGGTGTAAGTGAGCTGTTAAAGTTCCCCACTATTACTGTGTTACTGTTGATTTCCTCTTTTATAGCTGTTAGCAATTGGCTTATGTATTGAGGTGCTTCTATTTTGGGTGCATATATATTTATAATTGTTATATCTTCTTCTTGGGTTGATCTCTTGATCATTATGTAGTGTCCTTCCTTGTCTCTTTTAATAGTCTTTATTTTAAAGTCCATTTTATATGACAGGAGCATTACTACTTCAGCTTTCTTTTGATTTCCATTTGCATGGAATAACTTTTTCCGTCCACTCAGTTTCAGCTGGTATGTGTCCCTAGGTCTGAAGTGGGTCTCTCGTAGACAGCATATATACGGGTCTTGTGTTTGTATCCATTCAGCGAGCCTGTGTCTTTTGTTTGGAGCATTTAATCCATTCACATATAAGGTAATTATTGATATGTATGTTCCTATTACAATTTGCTTAATTGTTTTGGGTTTGTTTTTGTAGGTCGTTTTCTTCTCTTGTGTTTCCCACTTAGAGAAGTTCCTTTAGCATTTAGAGCTAGTTTGGTGGTGCTGAATTCTCTTAGCTTTTGCTTGTCTGTAAAGCTTTTGCTTTCTCCATAGAACCTGAATGAGATCCTTGCTGGGTAGAGTAATCTTGGTTGTAGGTTCTTCCCTTTCATCACTTTAAATGTATAGTGCCACTCCCTTTCTGGCTTGTAGAGTTTCTGCTGAGAAATCAGCTGTTAACCTTATGGGAGTTCCCTTGTATGTTATTTGTTGTTTTTCCCTTGTTGCTTTTAATAGTGTTTCTTTGTCTTTAATTTTTGTCAGTTTTATTACCTTGTGTCTTGGCATGTTTCTCCTTGGTTTTATCCTGCCTGGGACTCTCCGTACTTCCTGGACTTGGGTGGCTATTTCCTTTCTCATGGTAGGGAATTTTTCAACTGTAATCTCTTCAAATATTTTCTTGGGTCCTTTCTCTCTCTCTTCTCCTTCTGGGACCCCTGTAATGCAAATGTTGGTGCATTTAATGTTGGTTGTCCCAATGGTCTCTTAGGCTGTCTTCATTTCTTTTCATTCTTTTTTCTTTATTCTGTTCTGCAGCAGTGAATTCTACCATTCTGTCTTCCAGTTCACTTATCCACTCTTCTACCTCAGTTATTCTGCTATTGATTCCTCTAGTGTATTTTTTAGTTCAGTTATTGTATTGTTCATCTCTGTTTGTTCTTTAATTCTTCTAGGTCTTTGTTAAACATTTCTTGCCTCTTCTCGATTTTTGCCTCTATTCTTTTTCCGAGGTCCGGGATCATCTTTGCTATCATTATTCTGAAATCTTTTTCTGGAAGGTTGCCTATCTCCACTTCATTTAGTTGTTTTTCTGGGGTTTTATCTTGTTCCTTCATCTGGTACATAGCCCTCTGCCTTTTCATTTTGTCTGTCTTTCTGTGAATGTGGTTTTCATTCCACAGGCTGAAGGATTGTAGTTGTTCTTGCTTCTGCTGTCTTCCCTCTGGTGGATGAGGCTGTCTAAGAAGCTTGTGCAAGCTTCCTGATGGGAGGGACTGGTGGTCGGTAGAGCTGGGTGTTGCTCTGGTGGGCAGAGCTCAGTAAAACTTTAATCTGCTTGTCTGCTGATTGGAGGGGCTGAGTTCCCTCCCTGTTGATTGTTTGGCCTGAGGTGACCCAGCACTGGAGCCTACAGGCTCTTTGGTGGGGCTAACGGCGGACTCTGGGAGGGCTCACGCCAAGGAGTACTTCCCAGAACTTCTGCTGCCAGTGTCCTTGTCCCCGTGGTGAGCCACAGCTGCCCCTGTCTCTGCAGGAGACCCTCCAACACGAGTAGGTAGGTCTGGTTCAGTCTTCTATGGGGTCACTGCTCCTTTCCCCTGGGTCCTGATGCATACACTACTTTGTGTGTGCCCTCCAAGAGTGAAGTCTCTGTTTCCCCCAGTCCTGCCAAAGTCCTGCAATCAAATCCCACTAGCCTTCAAAGTCTGATTCTCTGGATTTCCTTCTCCCATTGCTGGACCCCCAGGTTGGGAAGCTTGACGTGGGGCTCAGAACCTTCAGTCCAGTGGGTGGAGTTATGTGGTGTAATTGTTCTCCAGTTTGTGAGTCACCCACCCAGCGTTTGTGGGATTTGATTTTATTGTGATTGTCCTCCTCCTTCCATCTCATTGAGGCTTCTCCTTTGTCTTTGGATGTGGGGTATCCTTTTTGGTGAGTTCCAGTGTCTCCCTGTTGATGATTGTTCAGCAGTTAGTTGTGATTCCAGTGCTCTTACAAGAGGGAGTGAGCATATGTCCTTTTACAATGTACACATGTGCAGAGATCATGCACACATTGATCTCTGTCTCTTTGCTTGCTAATTGTGAAAAAATAAGCAGAAAAATGAAAAAGAGTGCCAAGAGAGTATAATTACTCATTTCTCTCCATTTTTTTCCTCTAACATTATGGATGGCTTAAAGATGACCAACTAAGTGAGAGACTGAGAAACAGCAGGGTGCAAAACCACATGGGTAATAAAGGAAAAACAAAGAAAGAAAAGGAAGTATACCTCAGTTATAGGTGACTAGATTGCTTCAGAATATAATTAAATTTTATGATGGAAGAGAAAATTAGAAACTTGACTCCTTGAAACACTCTTCAAAGAATTATTCTTGACTCATTGCCTGAACCTGTATAGACTCAAGTACTCCAAGCAGTTGCCTCAGGCTGCCTGAAATCGTTCCTGCCTATAAATAGATAAGATTGGAATGACAGTTTACTGATATCCTACTTCTACTATGTTAATGCAGTTATAAACAAGAAAAAATACTCAAGGTCAGTGTTTTCAAAAGTTATAGAAAAGCAGGCAAACCTCATTCTAGACAGATAACTACTGTACTTCCTGTTTTCAACTATTAACTCTTCCAATTCAGTGGAGTATCCAGTTGTCAGTGATAAGGTGGTGTTGCTAGGCAACAAGCGTAGTCCTTGCTACTCTTCGGCAGAAGGAGCTGCTGCTGTGCAAAAGCCTCTACCAAACCTGTATTTGTCTAGAAATAGCTAGTACCTACCACTGTCTTCCTGCTGAGAATCACAAATGATAGCAAAGCCTTTTAATAATATTTAAGAAATGAATATTGGGTTTTGAGGAAAATTATTCTGCAGAGTCCATCAAAGGCTTCACATACTACAAAAGGGGTCCATTCCACACACACACACACACACACAGAAAAAGGTTAATAATTCCTGGACTAGAGACAATAAAGAATTATATAAAATCAGAATTTAATTTGGAAGGTCAGAAAATTTACCTATCTATATTAGATTTCATCAATAGAATGAAATGTTGAGGTTTAACCAATTTAAAAAGTATTAATGTGACAGGAATTCTAATCTGTCAACCTTAGGGAATGTGTGCAAGGCCAAGGCAGAGGTAGAATTCTAGGTGATGTCCGCTTGTGTTTTAACATTTTCTCTAAGTGTTTTCCTACCACTAAGTACTGGATTCCTTCATGCCATTTCAGACATGACTGTCATCATGTACTATCTTCAGATATTTATCTATGTTATCTAATTGTCAGATCAAACACTAATATCTTATTACCTCTCATTTTGCTATTCTTGCTACTTTTTACACTTGCAAATATTAATGATCTTTCTCTTTGGATATGTTCATGGTAATGTTAAGGGAAGTTAAAATGTCATAAAATTTAAATTCAATACCTTCAACTCATTGAGGTACATTTTATCTTGCTTTTTGCTTTTTGTTTTATGAGTCTCATTTCTATATAATGTATCAAATTATAGTCTTCAGTTCATGGCAAACTATCATCATTGGTCTGTTTTATCTGAGGTTATTAATTTTTCCTCTTCAGCCTCTCCCACCTACAGGAACCCAATCTAATGTGTTTAGTATCTGACTTCAGTATGGGGCTATTCTATATGATTGCAGTATGTTATTTTATTTTAGAAAAGTGATATTGTGTTGTATTCTTGTTTTCTTTCTCAATTTTTTCACCTAACGTTATGTATTTAGAACCTACTCATCCTGAGCTATAACACACTCACATACACACACACACACACACACACACACACACACACGCACCTCAACTTCAGTGTTTTTGATTGCCTTATAGTATACTGTTCTCTGTTTCTACCATATGAGCTTCCTACCCCCCCGCCAGCCCCCTGGAATTGCCCTGATTAACAGCCATATTCATGTCCTCCCTTGGGCCTGTGGGAGAGAGTCCCTGTGGACACACTAAGAAGTGGGATTGCTGGGTCAGAGAGATAGGTTGCTGTGCTAGTTTTCAGAAAGGTTGCATTTGTTGACACTCCCACTAGTAATTTATAAAGGTTTTTATTTCCCATACATTTTCTAAAACTTAGTATTATTGAGCATTTAAAAATGTACTAGTTTTTATGGAGAAAAGTAGAACCCCATAGGCATTTCTCTGATTACACTATCAGTTGATCATGTTATTCTTACATCAAAGCCACTTAGGATCTCCTCTTGTGATTTGCCTATACACGTCCTTGGACCATTTTCCTGTTGTGCTTCCCATGATTTTCTTGCTAATTAATGAGAAGTGCTTGTTAATGTTAGATACATTATTCACATCTCTGATTTAGGCATCACTAACAACTTCCTCCAATGGGTTCCCCTTTAGCAATTTTGTCTGTGGTATTCTTCATTGAATAGAAACTTTTAATTTTGATATAGTTAAGTCGTACTATTTTTTTATTTTTTTTGCATTTTGTTTTGTGCTCTTGCATTTTATTGAAGAAATTTCCACCCCAAGATCACCAATATAGTCTCTTATATACTCTTACTATTTACCTTATAGTTTTACCTTTCCTTTTTTTTTTTTTTTTTTTTTTTTTGGTACGCGGGCCTCTCACTGTTGTGGCCTCTCCCGTTGCGGAGCACAGGCTCTGGACGCACAGGCTCAGCGGCCATGGCTCATGGGCCCAGCCGCTCCGCGGCACGTGGGATCTTCCCGGACCGGGGCACAAACCTGTGTCCCCTGCATCGGCAGGCAGACTCTCAACCACTGTGCCACCAGGGAAGCCCTAGATATTTTTTTAAATTAATCTGGGT
Source organism: Globicephala melas (assembly GCF_963455315.2). Taxonomy (NCBI): domain Eukaryota; kingdom Metazoa; phylum Chordata; class Mammalia; order Artiodactyla; family Delphinidae; genus Globicephala; species Globicephala melas. Next base: position 42,594,327 of record NC_083327.1, on the reverse strand, counting down.
TTTATTCTTGTATGTTATTTGAAAGAGGGGTTGAATTTTAGTTTTTCCTATATAGAGAGTCAGTATTACAAATGCAGTCATACATTATCTATAGTAAAAAAATATGTATTCTCCTACTGCTCCCTGTTGTCACAGCTATCACACAACACTACCCTAACTAAATATAAATCTGCTTCTGGGCATTCTTGCTTTTCCCTACTTTTATGTGTCCCCGTACCAGTATCATACTTTTTATTACTGTGGTATAGCATGCATTAAAAAAGCAATAAGGTGAGTCCTCCTCTTTCCTCTACTTCCTCAGAAATTTCTAGGAGGACAAAAAGTTTACTGGCCACATTTTTTTTCCTTCAATATAAAATTTGCTATATTTGAGAATGCTGAAAAACAATATATAAAAAAAACTTTTATGGGCTTCCCTGGTGGCGCAGTGGTTGAGAGTCCACCTGTTGATGCAGGGGACACGGGTTCGTGCCCCGGTCCGGTAAGATCCCACATGCCGCGGAGCGGCTAGGCCCGTGAGCCATGGCCGCTGAGCCTGCGCATCCGGAGCCTTTGCTCTGTAACGGGAGAGGCCACAACAGTGAGAGGACCGAGTACCGCAAAAAAAGAAAAAACAAAAAAAACCTTTTATTGCCTGCTTTAGGAATGTCAATGCAGAATTGTGCTCTGCCCTGGAACCACTAACACTTGATCTTTGGTATGTTAGAATAGGAATTGGCAGCAGTATTTTAATATTTCATTCAGAAATTAAAGCATGAGTCTTGAAGCCCAGCCAGCAACATACTCCTCCACAGTCTTTATTTTGTCCAGCACTGCTCAAGGACTTAATGTGAGATAGTTCATTAACTCTTAGCCAAAATTTTTTTAATACTCTATTGTTTTCTCTCTGTTGATCCTACTGCTTATTTTACCACTACTAGCAAAAGGTATACGAAAGAGTTTGAGAAACGTGAAGGCTCTTAATACATTACGTATTTTCCATTATAAAGAGTAGTGTTTTATAGATAATAACAGTAAAGCTTTATGTTTGTATGATTTATAAGTTTATACGGTAAGACTTTATTCTTTCCTTGACTTTAATGACAAAACCTCTGACTTAAGAATTTCTCTTATCCCGCATTATACACGAAGGATCTGAGGCTTAGTGTGGTTCTCTTACTTTTTCAAGATCATAGGGCTGTGTGACAGGCAGAATCAAAACTGGACCTCAGTTCTGTCCGTTAGCATGCTGATACCATTTCATTGTTTGTATTGGCAGAAAAGCCTTGTCTACTGTAGCAAATCACATAAGAGACCCCTACAAGCCACAGTGGAATCTATTATAGGTTGCATTAAACTAGAACCTCTGGGTAAGAAAGATAACCATGCATAATGTTTTTATGCCTGATTTATAAAAGAATATACTATGGCTGTCAGGCAAACCGGATTGCAGTAACAAGAGCATTAATAATCCTCTATTGGCAATATTGTTCTAATATTACCAATTATTCACTCTCCTTTTTAAATCCTTTTTTCCCCCCTGGCTCAGCTTATATCATACATTCTGTGCATTTGAACAGTTATGCTAGAACCACTTGACATTTATAAAAGCTTTCCCTCACAGACAAAAGTTGGCAAACACGTTGTGAGACAAATGCAAGAGGTACTATGGCATTTGCGAGGCTCAGAATATGAGGAACATATGATCACTGAGGACAAATAGACTAAGAAAAACTAAAAATGTGCACAATACGCCCCTGATTTTCCAAACTGTGATGTGGGAAGATTGGAAATCTTTGATTTGTTGCCCCTATTACTAAGAATTTTCTCACCAAAATGAAGATAACAAAAGAATTTAAGTACACCTAAATATTTTAAATATTCATGCAGAAAACCCAGTGATAAAACAAATAAAATCTATTTTTTCTGTTCTTTATTACATCATATATATATTTATATATATGTATTTTATATATATATATATAATTATCTCCACATTTATGAGAAAGGGAAAAGCTTATGTTGTACAAAATATGCTAGTTGAAAAAAGTTTAAAGGAGAAAATCTTGTCACCTGCTTTTTATTTTTTTATAATAGGCTATAAATTAAGGGACTCAGCAATATAGGTGAATGACCATGAAAGACAACATGTGGGACTGACTGAGAGACCCTAGCAGTTTTCTTTTTATCTTCTTCAAATGAGCTGCATTAAACATTACTGGTATCTTGTGAAGATCAGCTCTTCAGGTTTCTGCAGATCTCTTGAGCTTGAAACTGTAGTTGTCTCCAAATGACTCCTTTCTCCATATTTATCTCCTAGTGACAAGTCCGTGCTCCTGTACCTCTGTAATAGTCTTTCTCTCTCACCACTGTCATTGCCTCAATAACTCTTTCCCAGGAGTAATTCTGGACCCTATTAAAATAATGAATAATGTGGCCTTTTAGCACACACCTTCCCACAACACTGCAATCTATTTTATACATTACTTTCACATTAATTGTCATTTCAAACAATTCCACTAAAGAGTTTTCCTTCCCTAATCAAGATTTGTGAGCCTGTAAACGGCCCAAGGATGGATTTTGAATAGCCAAGGCCATTCACCATGCCACTCTGCCTGCTTTTTATGGCTGTGCCTCTGTTATGTATGGTTGGATTTTTAATTGTTCCAGAGCCTTCAGATAACATGTCAGCAGAGTACATTTCTAATTGGCCTTTCCAGCAACCACATTGGTTCAACGCTGAGTGCTTTATGTATGTCCCAAGGAAGAGTCATTTATATCCACCCTAGTCAAGATTCATTTGCTTCAACATTTATTATATTTAGATGTTTGACATCAGAGCATAACTCAAGGTATAATGATGGAAAAGGGAGGAATTTACAGGCATTCCTTTGCACAGTTCTCATGGGCACAAATACCAGTTGCCAAGATTTAGTAAATAACACCAGTCTACCAACAACACTTCAAATTTCAATGATCACTGTATTAGCTGTGAGTAATTGTATTAGGTACAAACTTGGAGGCTAGCTCTCAGTGCACAAATCACTACATAAATAACAGACGCCTTTATGATCAGGGACTGACTGACCACATCACTTCTTTCAAAGTCTATCAGTGATTGGTCACTGCACATCTATTATTTGGTTCACCCACAGACAGCAAAGGGTATAGTTCAGTTACCTCCTTGACTCCCAATGATAAAACCCACGTGACATTTTACAAAAGTGGATATCCAGAAGAGGAAATGGGCCAACAAAGATTGAAGTGTAGCAAACCAATGATGAATGATAATGCTGGAAGTGAAATATGAATTGGGAAAAAATGGAGGTATAAAGAAACAGCGAACCTGGGCATGTTGATGGGGCCCCGATTGGAGAGAGTCTAGATGGGCAGCCAGGAGAACTTAATAAAGGGGAACTTGACATAAATGAAGAGAGTGGTTGTGAAAAAAGGATGACGACTGTCCCGAGGAACAATACAGGCAAAACACTTCACATGAAAGGAACTCCTGGAGTTATTTCACAATACTGAAAGCACAAAGGATAAAATGTCAGAAGCATATTCAAAGTTGGAGAGAGGTATGATGGTTCTCCAAGGCTTAGAAAAAAAAGTAGCTCTGTATCCTGTTATATGGCAAGAAGAAGGCAAGCACTGTTCAAACAACCACTTGATAAGTTTTTTTTTTTTACATAAAACACTCTAATTCTCAATATTTCTAGTGGTTAAAATTATAGTTTAAGTAAATAATAATTTTACATCAAAAATGTTTTAATACATTTTAAACTAACATTAACAGAATTTTTAATGTTCTGACAAAATTTTTAAAGGTCACCAAAGAATTGTAACTTTCCTTTTTAATTGTTATTAAGATCACTTTACACAGTTTCAGCTTATATGGTCATTTTTACAGTCCCATACTGTGCAAAGTGAGGAATACACACTGTGAATGTGTGTGTACGTGTGGTCGCGGTATGTGTGTGTATTTTGGGAGATAAAAATGACAAATCTTTTCAAATAAAATTTAGATATAAAGTTTATAAAGTGTAAAATGTTATTTATATATATAGCCCACATATATTTTACACTCAAATTATAGATTACTAAAAGAAGTCATGAAAAGCTATACTTTTATCAGAAAGATTACATTTATAAAAACTTAACTGGAGCTCGTCAGAGTTTATCTGTTAATTCAAATGTTTTTCAGTAGAGTTTTAAAATGGTTATATAACCATGTATTGAGGTCATATCTCTCTGGCAAGTTTACCGACCTCTCTGGAGAGTGCACCAACATGGCAGTATAGCAGTGAGTACTTTCCAATGCCCCCTGCCAAAAGGAACATTAAGTGGTTTCAACAAACAATGAATTTCAGCCACTCATATTGAATACTCTGTGTGCCATCATTGACCTACTAGAAATAGGATCCTTAGCACATTTTGCCTGCTGTAATTTTGTGACTCGATTGTCATACAGATATGAACAAGCTATACTCAATAATGGAAGGCATACTTCAATCCGTTGTGCAAATAAAATGTAATTTTTTCCTTGATATTGAAGCTTTGCAAAGCAAGATGTTGCAAAGCTACCAAAAGTTGTTCATCTGTATATGTATATGCTACTTTAAAAAACAAAAGAAAACAACAAAAGCAAAACACAGAAACATCTTGTGGTACTGAAATCTTGTCCACATGTGCAGTGAATACTCCTTAATCAATAGATTGGAGAATGCAAGGTTCAAATCACTCAAATATTCGTAATAACACACAGTTACTCTACATGTGTCTTCAGATATTAATATTTCAGATAAATAGGGCCAATAGCATTGCTTTCAGTATAATTCTTAATGAATTAGAAGATATTTTAAGATATTCTTTATGAATGGAAATTGTAGACCTCAGGAAATACAGTGCTGGTTAATGGGGATTTCTGCCTGAAGGGAAAATATTGCCAGACTTTAGGATGTGCTGTTAATAAAAAAAAAAAAAATTCTTTAATTTGCAGCAAATGCTATTTCAAAAGATTTATGTGGTTTGGAGATTTTGCCCATCTGTCATAAAAAAGGCAAAAATTACCCAACTGGTTCAAACTCATCCTTAGGCCATGGGGTTCCAGCGTACTCTGAGGAGTCTCCTCTCTAATATCACCCTGAACAAGTATCACATGCCCACCCTCTTCACTGCCACGCCAACACCCACCTTACTCCAATAACTCAGTCTTAACCTATCATCTCTAAAGGTATTACCTGAACATGGTTGAATTTCAGTCTGTGTCAACACTTGACAGCAAGAAGATCCATATATAGGTCTTTACTCTGTGAAATGCATTTTCATAATTTCTGCTTAATTTATCTCTTAAGGTTCCAAGGGGTAGGCTTTGGGTTTCATATTTCAGACTTGCTAAAGGAACTGTCTGCTTTTTACAACCCCTTCATGGCCTTATAAGCAGCAACACAATCCTATTTGGCACTTAGGTTAAAAACAGGCAACTTACTAAATTTGTGGTTTGGTTATGGAAACTTACCATCATTTACACGTTAAATACATAACTCTACAAGGCCTAGGAAATGTGAATTTGCCGTGAGGTGGTTAAGAGGCTACAATGTAAGAACCAGAGTCAGCAATCCTGGGTCCATTGCATGACATTTCGAGTCACACAAATTCTATTCTCACTTTCTTCATCTATAAAATGAGTATAATAATAATTTATGCTGCAGAGTGTTGTTAAGAGGATTAAATGAGATGATATATATCTTTATACTTGGTGGCATGTAATAAGCACTAAAATATTTTCAACTATTATTAGAACAACAACATAATTTATAACCAAGCCCAGAAGTTTTGTATTGGACAAATGCCAAACCAGACAGAATACGGAGCTTAAAATAGGATCATCCCAGGAAAACCAGGATGTATGGTGACCCTAGTTATTATTATGTGGTTGTTTTAATTAGTTTTACTTATGGCAACTGCAATTAACCTTTCTACCCACCCATTCTTACATTTTTTTGTTCTTGTATCCCAACCTATCCAAGTTGGCCATATGTAAACTATAAGATGACATTAGCAAATGGTATACCATATCCGAAGTCTCTGTGGCCATACAATTGATTGCTGGAGTGGGTCAGCCCCAGAAGTACAGTGGACATGATGATGGCAGTAGCTCCATTCATTACAGCTGGCCCAAAGGTGGGCAACCCATTTTCTAGACCTGAGTCCTTTATAGCAATCTTCCTAACTTTTTTTTTTTTTTTGGCTGCTTTGGGTCTTCGGTGTTGCGCCCAGGCTTTCTTTAGTTGTGGCGAGCGGGGACTACTCTTCATTGCAGTGCACGAGCTTCTCATTGTGGTGGCTTCTCTTGTTGTGGCGCATGGGCTTTAGGCGCGCGGGCTTCAGTAGTTGTGGCACGTGGGCTCAGTAGTTGTGGCTTGCGGGCTCTAGAGTGCAGGCTCAGTAGTTGTGGTGCAGGGGCTTAGTTGCTCTGCAGCTTGTGGGCTCTTCCCGAACCAGGGCTCGAACCCGTGTCCCCTGCATTGGCAGGTGGATTCTTAACCACTGTGCCACCAGGGAAGCCCAACCTTCCTAACTTTTTCAAAGCCTTCGTCACTGTTACTTTTATTTATACAAATTGAGGACTATGAAAGTTCAGTTATAACTCATGTTATTATGTGAATTCCAATTGATGCGTGCTTTTCAGCTAAACTCAATAGTTCTTGTGTAAGTAATTCTTCAGAGTTAAATAATTCTTACCCATGAATCTCATTTTACTCTTCAGATAAAACATTTTCTTGTTTTTAATAGCTATAAACTCTAGAAACATGATGGCATTTTTCTACCTGGAGCTAGAAAGATGTAATAAGAAACCAAGCAAGTTTATGCAACCATGGTGCTAGCAGCTGGATTGTGTCAAAATTCCTTCATTTATTACTTTAGATTTACCAACAATTATGGACTCTTTTAAACCAGCCTTCAGAGTTTGAACATATTTTATTTCTATAATCAGAGTATACTCCAAACAGATGGATTAAGAAAATGAGACCATTGACCTGTGAATGACAGTTGGGGGCAACTGGGGGAGAATGTGCAAAGTATTAGGGCTGGTGGAAATTTCCTCCTTTTATACCAAGTTTTGGACTTGAAGAAGCATAACTATTACATTTTTCTGACTAGTGGTGGGAATCATTTTCATTAGTAGTAGCCTTAGTGCCAGATTAGGACAAGGAAACCTGGGCATCAGCTAGTATTTTCACTTAACCTCTAGAGTTCAGTGTTTTCTCCTTAATATAAGAGAATTGGTGTAATCTTCAAGATGTGTGCTTTATCTGTAATTCTCTGCTTCTAGGGTTTTCTTGACAATTTAGGAGAAACTAGTCATACTTCTGGGATAATAAATCTTGCAATTGCATGATGCATCAGAGGAAATTGAAGGAAGAGAGAGAAACTCTCATATAAGAGTCAAAACCAAGCCCCTCTGTAATCCTGCAGCATCCCCTTGATGCAGTACCTATGCTTAGAAATGTTTGCAGTAGGGACTCTAGGCATTTTTACTTAAGATGAAGGTCAACAGTTGCCACAGTTGTCCTAAGTTACTCTTAGTAGTAAGCAGTCAGCTACATAAGTTCTTTTGTGTGTGCCTGAGAATCCTTCACATCTCAGAACCTTGGCCTTCCTTAGAGCCACTTGATACTTCTGCCTCAGTTTCTCAAGTTCAGTCATTACACAGTAAGTCATACAGGAAGGTGTACTCGGTGTATAGAGAGTCCATCATTCACTGCAGTATGACCAGTTTAGCTTTAGTGGAAGAGTTGATGAAGTTGATTTCCACCAGGATGGAATGAGGTTGGTCCATCTGGATGTTATGCGGGGAAGACCACACAAAAAGAGAACTTCTTTTTCCTTTGCAGATTTTAATGTATGTTTTTCTTTAAACATCTGATCTCAGAGACTAAGCTTTCATTTTATTGTTGCATAATGTCTTGCTTTCTTTCCCTTTTTCATATAAATGCCATCTTTCTGACCTTTCAGAATCACTAATTGTGTGGCATTTATCCTGAATATATTTTTGAGTTGTATTTAAATGGAACAATAACAGAATTTCTTATGACTCTGTCTCTAAGCGTTTGCCAAATGTCCTTAGATCCTCAGATTCCTGAATAACTTAAACATGCAATCAGAGATCTATTCTTTAGAAACTAGGCCTCATGTATGTGAGTCACAAGAGGAGAAAGTAGCGTCATGACCTCATCCCCAGATGCCTATCAAAGGTGAAGCAAAACAGCACCAAGTCATACTGACATCCAGGCCAAAGAGATTGCAGAGGCAGTTACTCAGTGTGCCAAGACCATAGCGCTTCATCACGTGTCCCACTAGGAACACTGAAAATTCGAACTGAAGGAGATTTTAATATGATTGTAGCTTCAGAACAAATATTTTATACCTCCAAGAATAATATGCTGTTTTGGTGAGTTGACATATCCTGGCCTGCTTTCCTGCATGAAGAAGGTCATGCTTCAGTACATTACATTTATGATGCCACTTGGGCCTGCCAAGGGAACTTAAGAAACACACACCTGATGTCTAAACTGAAATATTATTTTTGAAACCAACTCTATTTTGTGTAAAACTCAGCTATGTACTTAAAAAAAAAAAAATCAGTTACTACTCAGCATTTACCCCCTTTCCAGATCAGGAGGCTGAGGTCTGTTTTATAATTGGCTGAGAATATGTAAGATTATCCACTGCAAGTTGGACTTCAAATTTTATAACCAGTTAGAGCTCTCATTAAGCTGCATGTCCCGTGAATTTGGTTCCATGTCTATTCTCTTCTTGCCAACTACAGCAACCTTGAAATACTTGTCTACTATAAAATTTTGCTTTGCATAATAATTCCCAAAGGAAATCAAATTTAAACTTGGTCAGTTGGGTTTTTCTTTTGCTTGTTTTATTTTTGTTTTTTTTTTTAATCTCTTTATCAAGAATATTCTCACCTTGGTAAAAATAATGAATTTCATCTGGGTCCTGGTACCAATGTGCAGCTCCCAGACTGGGAAACTTTTCAGGGTGGATGTGAAACAAACACTGCCAGACCTCCGAGGGTCTCTAGTCACTGTGGAATGTCTTTTGTTTCTCATTGTGCAGTCTCAGGAGCCCTGGAGGTATGTAATTTTCATGTACTGGAAAGTCTTAAGAGCTAAAGTGGAAGTCACTAGACCTGGAGGAAAGAATGGTGACTTGCAAAAAGGTCTAAATAAAATATCTTTTTTTTTTTGCTGGATATTTGGAGAGATTAGGTTAGAAATACCAACACCATAGGAAAAGATACATGCATCAAGGCACAACACGTCAGATTAAAGAGAACTCCTGAGTTATTTGAGTTCTCGGGTGTTTTCTCAAGGGTCTGACTGCCTTGGAGGTCTCCTCTGGGGGAAAAAAAAAACCACCTTACTCTTGTAATAAACAAGTTTTTTATTGCTAGGTGAGGGCCTAGCACAGTGTCTGACTCAAGAGTAAGTGCCCTTACTAAGTAGTTGTTATATTTCTTTGATATGTTGTGACTTTAAACAGTTTGAAATATCTTTTTGTCCATTATGATGTTTTTCACTTTAAATTCTATTTAGTCTTATGTTAAAATTGTTACATTGGCATTTTTATCCTGTATGTTTTATGTACATTGTCGTTCTTTGATTTCATGCTTTCTATGTCCTGTTGTTTTATTTTTCTTGTAAACAATATACCATGGGACCTTCTTTTTAAACAGATATGAGAAGCTCTATCTTTTGATTGTGTTTACCCACTTATATTTGACTCTTACCCATTTATTAGCTCTGATTACTCTTATATCTGCCATCTTGTTTTGTATTTTCTTGTGCACGTGTGCCTGTGTGTGTATGTGTGAGACTTTGAGTACCCTGAGTTCCATGGCCAGCCAGCTAACACCAGCTGAAGTTTGTGACTACAGTGGAGAAGGTAACACCTTTCTCAGGCTACCCTGATGGCAGCTTCTGGATTGGCCAAACTCAGGGCAACATGGGAAAGAGAACAGAACAACTAGAATGCTCTCCAACTTAGTCCACTATAGTTGGCTATTTCCTCCCTGTCAGGGGACTTGTTCCTTTTCTGATCTTTCTCAGATAACTTTTAAGTTTTCTCCATGAATGCCTTAGGACCCATGATTCTCTACCCTCACTGCACATTATTACCATCTAGGGAATATTTAGGAAGTACCAGTGGTGTAGTGTCACCTTAAGGGACTCCAGTTTAATTGGTGTAGGATGAGATCTGGGAATTGGTTGTTTTTTGTTTTTTTAATTTTTATTGCAGTATAGTTGATTTACAATGTTGTGTTAGTTTCAGGTGTACAGCAAAGTGAATCAGTTATACCTATATATATATACACTCTTTTTTAGATTCTTTTCCCATATGGGCCATTACAGAGTACTGAGTAGAGTTCCCTATGCTCTACAGTAGGTCCTGATTAGTTATCTATTTTATATATAGTAGTGTGTATATGTCAATCATATTCTTCCAATTTATCCCTCCCCTCCTTACTCCCCAGTAACCATAAGTTTGTTTTTGACATTTGTAACTCTTTTTCTTTTGTGCTCTTTTTTTAGATTCCACATATAAGTGATATCATATGATATTTATCTTTCTCTGTCTGACTTACTTCATTCAGTATGACAATCTCTAGGTCCATCCATGTTGCTGCAAATGGCATTATCTCATTCTTTTCTATGGCTGAGCAATAGTCCATTGTATATAAGTACCACATCTTCTTTATCCATTCCTCTGTTGATGGACATTTAGGTTGCTTCCATGACCCAGCTGTTGTAAATAGTGCTGCAATGAACATTGGAGTGCATGTATGTTTTCGAATTATGATTTTCTCTGGATATATGCCCAGGAGTGGGATTGCTGGATCATATGGTAGCTCTATTTTTAGTTTTTTAAGGAACCTCCATACTGTTCTCCATAGTGGCTGTACCAGTTTACAGTCCCACCAACAGTGTAGGAGGGTTCCCTTTTCTCCACATACTTTCCAAGCTTTATTGTTTGTATAATTTTTTAACATCTTTATTGGAGTATAATTGCTTTACAATGTTGTGTTAGTTTCCACTGTATAACAAAGTGAATCAGCTATATGTATACATATATCCCCATATCCCCTCCCCCCTGTGCCTCCCTCAGATTCTCCCTATCCCACCCCTCTAGGTGGTCACAAAGCACAGAGCTGATCTCCCTGTTCTATGCGGCTGCTTCCCACTATCTGTTTTACATTTAGTAGTGAAGATATGTCACTGCTACTCTCTAACTTCATCCCAGCTTACACTTCCCCCTCCCTGTGTCCTCAAGTCCATTCTCTACATCTGCGTCTTTATTCCTGTCCATACGCTAGGTTCTTCATAAATTTTTTTTTTTTTTTTTTTTTTTTTTTGTGGTACATGGGCCTCTCACTGCTGTGGCCTCTCCTGCTGCAGAGCACAGGCTCCGGACGCACAGGCTCAGCAGCCATGGCTCACGGGCCCAGCCGCTCCGCGGCATGTGGGATCCTCCCGGACCAGGGCACGAACCTGCGTCCCCTGTATCAGCAGGTGGACTCCCAACCACTACACCACCAGGGAAGCCCTATAAACATTTTTGTTTGATTCCATATATGTGTTAGCATACAGTATTTGTTTTTCTCTTCCTCACTTACTTCACTCTGTATGACAGACTCTAGGTCCATCCATCTCACTGCAAATAACTCAATTTTGTTTCTTTTTATGGCTGAGTAATATTCCATTGTATATATGTGCCACAACTTCTTTATCCATTCATCTGTCGATGGACACTTAGGTTGTTTCCATGTTCTGGCTATTGTAAATAGAGCTGCAATGAACATTGTGGTACATGACTCTTTTTGAATTATGGTTTTCTCAGGGTATATGACCAGTAGTGGGATTGCTGGGTCATATGGTAGTTCTATGTTTTGTTTTTTAAGGAACCTCCATACTGTTCTCCATAGTGGCTGTATCAATTTACATTCCCACCAACAGTGCAAGAGGGTTCCCTTTTCTCCACACCCTCTCCAGCATTTATTGTTTGTAGATTTTTTGATGATGGCCATTTTGACCGTTGCGAGGTGATACCTCATTGTGGTTTTGATTTGCATTTTTCTAATAATTAGTGATGTTGAGCATCCTTTCATGTGTTTGTTGGCAATCTGTATGGAAATAAAGATAAACAAATGGGACCTAATGAAACTTAAAAGCTTTTGCACAGCAAAGGAAACCATAAACAAGACAAAAAGACAACCCTCAGAATGGGAGAAAATATTTGCAAATGAAGCAACTGACAAACGATTAATCTCCAAAATATACAAGCAGCTCATGTAGCTCAATATCAAAAAAACAGACAACCCAATCCAAAAATGGGTGGAAGACCTAAATAGACATTTCTCCAAAGAATATATACAGATTTCCAACAAACACATGTTTGTATATTTTTTGATGATTGCCATTCTGACCGGTGTGAGTTGATATCTCACTATAGTTTTGATTAGCATTTATCTAATAATTAGTGATGTTGAGCATCTTTTCATGTGCTTTTTGGCCATCTGTATGTCTTCTTTGGAGAAATGTCTATTTAGATCTTCCACCCATTTTTTGATTGGATGACTGGTAGTTTTTAAAGTCTCACCACCCCTGGGGATTCTAATGTGCAGTCACGGTGGAGAACCCCACTACATTACAAATATCATCTTTCACGATTTGTAATGTTTACCTAATACAAGGAACAAAAGCCTGGTCCTGAGTGGCTGCTCCTCCTGGAGGCTTTTGGAAGCTTTGTACATGTGGGGAGCTGTTTGTGGGGCTATGAGTACCCTGAGTTCTGGACTGACAAACCCCAGACAACATTTGTGGTTACCGTGGAAAGAGGGCTACCCTGCTCAGACCATTCTACTAGGAACTTCTGGGTTGTCCTCAACCAGGACAATATGGAGGGAAGGGGTTAGAATAAGGCACAAGGGGAACTTTCTACCTGTCCTCATATTCCATATTGTCTTTCCCTAGCCCTCTCCTACTGTAGGCTGCTGTTTTCTCCCAACGCAGGGACTTAACCTCCTTTTTCCAAGGGTCTCTCATAGGATTTTTGTTTAGGTGACCAGTGAGGCTGTAAGTTCTGTCAGCCTCTCCTGTGCTCTTTCTGGTATTGAATGCTCCATCTTAAAAGGGCATTTTCCCTCAGCTCTTTTTTTTCATCCTTCACTGCCTTTGTCTATCTACAGTTGTAGGTTTTCATGTCTAACTGTCTTCTAGAGTGACTAGACTATAATCTACTTGAGGGTCAGAGCCTTTGTCTCTGGTAATTATTGTTTACTCTGTGCACAGAGTGGTGCTTGGCTTGGTTCATAAAATTATCTTTATTCCTGTTATCTTCAAGTAGTGAAGCTCTCCATCTTAAACAGCTTTGATTTTACAAGTTTCAATAAAAATATTTTTTAATAATCAGAAATAAAACATACATTCATTTAAATAATTTATATAATTTATTTTACTCATTTAATAGGAGGTAGGGCTATAATTTCAATTTTGTGATGGCCTCTAACTAGTTAAAATGAGCTTGTAAGTATCAAACTATTCTTAGCACGCTATGATATTATTGTTGACACAAATCAATCTGATGTGTTTATTCTGGAAAAATTACATTTTATAAAAGACATGGGCCTCTAAGATATTTTAGTTTCCTGGCTTATGGCTACATACTGCTTTTTATAATACCTAAAGTTCTGGCAGCAAATAGAGCCTTATAGAGAAAGAAAAGTAGTTGAAGGTGTTTTATTACACCTTGGGATACAAGAAAGGGAAAAACAAGGCCAAACTTTGGAGGGAATGAGCCAAGTTCAGAGCATACCAGGAGCCTCAGGAAACAGGACCTGAGGGCTTCAATTAGTCACAGAGGATGAAGAGGGGAGACTGTAGAGCACAGTAAACAAACTGTCTTGCAATAGGCTTTAGAGCAGGCGTAGAGTCAGTTACATGCCTGAAGATGTGGAGGTTGTCCTTGTGGAAAAATTAACCTGAGAGAAGAGTCTGTCTCTGCCGGGAGAAAGGAGAAGAAGAAAGACCTAATTGGGCTTATAAGCAATTTGGTGAACAAACAAACCAAAGGGAGTGGGGGCGGGAGGGAGAGTGAGAGAGAGTACAGAGAGCAAGAGAGAGTTAATTTCCATAACTAAATAATCTGTTGGGAGAGTTTTATGTTTTTCCTTTGAGAAAACATCACAGTTTAAATGGAATATGATCAGTTTCTCAAGCTTATTCACTTTCCTTTGATTATGGCCACCATACTTAACAAAGATAGTTGGCTCGGTATAATTTTTCTCTTTGCTTGTCAGTTAGTTTATTTGCTAACTCTCAGAAAATAGCCATACATATAAAATGATTTTAATTTATAACATAATTATGAGATATGAATCTCAATTTTCCTTTAAAAAGAGTATAAAAGGCAAATTTTACATATCAGTAATAGCGTATGCGTCATTATGTCGCATTAGTCTGAAGCATTAAATATATTTTTAAACTCAAAGGAGACATGTTTAAAGTGAATAAGTTAATTTTATGTGAATTTTTTTATTCATTAAACTTCTGATAGCCAAAGGAACATTGAGATTTAAAGTTTGTTCATGTTCCGTGTTCTAAAATTGAAATAATTTAAGCCCTACACATAATTTTAAGACATTCAGAAGTAAAACAACAGGGTGTCTCTAACTCCCTGGTTAACTGAGTTAAAGGGTTAAAAAGACTGTACAAGTCAATTTCAAAAGGAATTCAGAGATGTAAATCACCATGGCCAATGTCCTGCTTTCAATTAATGAATAAAAAACCCTGTAGAAAATCTACAGACTCCTATTATAGAGAATGCCCTGAAACAGCAATTGTTCCATAATGTATTGTTAAACAATAAAACATTGTCTTTTCCTTCATATAAAGTTTGAATATTTTAAACAAAGCAGAATACCACCCATCTCTTGAAGAGCTCTTGCAGCTGTTTTCCCCAGAATAAGGAGTCTATTGTTTTATAAACCAGATCTGTCGGGAGCTATCTACATGGCTGAAAAGAGCGGGATAGTCAGTAAACGGTTCATCTATAATCCCAGCAAGTCAGTTTATTGATGGTTCAGTAATCCCTCAATTCCTTGAATTGAACAACTGGGGATTTTTTTTTTTCTCTTCAGTTGATAGATGTGTCTGCCTCCAGACTCAGAATTTACCTAAAGCTCTTAAAGGATAAGTACACATACTTTATCAGTTAGGAAAAGCATGTTTGAAGTTTCAGACCATTGGTTCTCTGATGGTAGCAACTTCCTTAATTTCTGGTTTAGATTAGTCTTACGAAAAATGATGAGATAGAGTTTGTGTAAATTATACGACAGCTATCTTCTATCTCTAAAGTTCTATAGCACTACCAAAGGGTCTTATTCCACAAAAACAGTCACTGGAATTTTTCATTTTGATAAAAAACTGGCCAGAGATATATTGCTCTCGACTTGAGGTGCCTCATGAATAGACTCAGCACTAAAATCAGGATGCACGTAGAATGTATATTCTTGTCAATTTTCAGACAAAAACAAGAGTAAAATCAAAAGCTGTCTGAAAAGATGAGGTGATCCCAAATCTGAAGGTTTCTATGTTGGCTTGTAGTTGCTATGCTTAGTAATTCAAAGAAGTACTTTTTATTTTATACTTTAAATTAAATCCACAACTTGATACAATCACTGCTGTGTTTTTTTTAGATTATAATCATACATGAATTATTGACAAATAATCTCACGGGTTGTAATCATTGATCACTTTCTCCATTTATTTGAATGTCATTGCTCCAGGTGTTTTCAGGACTCATAGCAGGAGTGGCCCAGACTTGAAAGCTGCAAGCACAGGCATGGAGTGTGCTCTGTGAATCAGCTCTTTACAGTTGGGCCACAGTGTGAGCTTACTACACTTATTTTCAATAATTTAGGCACATAAACTATAGTATAACCAAAACTTACATCTAGATTTGAACAAAAGTTAAGCTAATTTTCTGGTATAAAGACCTCAAAAATAGTCTGTTTGCATTCCTGGTCTGGTTTACCACATTTTCCAGTTTTGAATAAGATCAAACTAAAATAATCTGCATAAATAGCATGCTAACCCAAAAGAAAACAATTATCCAGTGCCATAAATCTCACAACAAGAATTTTGTTGGCAGAGTTTTGCAAATCTCATTGATATATGAGGGCCTTGAGCTGTGTATCTGAGTACAGCTGACATTCATCAATGATTGCAAAAAATTAAGGGAGAATTAAAACACTAGAAATACTCACTGCAAAAATGGGAGAAGCTGTGAGGTATTCCTAATCTTTAAAATAATTCCTCTCTTTCAGGGAATATATTATGTAATCAGTTTATTAGTTAAACATTGCTTTTCCTATCACATCCTTCAAGCACAGTTCCATTCTTTTCCTAGAACATTTTGTTTATTGTGTGCTTGCATTTATATACCTTAGAATGCTCTTTTGACATAAATTTTGTAGTATTGTTTAAGCTACACCTTAAATCTTTTCTAGAGTCTTGTTACATAAGAAAACAGTATTAGATGTGAAGGATTTTTTGCCTTATTAAAAATCAATAGCTAAGATAGATAGTATCAAAAATACTGTCAAACTGTAAAGATAGGGGATGGTATATTGATACATACATTTAAAAAAATAAACATATGCTTGTCATAAAAAATTAAACTTGAAGAAACCTGAGAAAACTACAAATATATGTCAACAAAAAGAAGGTAATATAGTAACTGACTACTGTGAACTACATCTAAGTGGTATATATCTATAGTATATAACTATAGATACTATATAGTATATGGCTATAGCTAAGTATTATATCTAGTAAGTTTTTTTTAATTTTTATAAAGTGGTCTTTAAAATTAATTACAAGCAATGATTTTCCTCCCCTTTTCCTACTCTCAGAAGTGAGTGCTTTTATCTCTTTAGCTTTTTCTTTTGGAAAATAATATTCTTCCAGCTAGTTCTCCATCCATCATTTTAGCCATTGATTATCTTTTGCCAGACAAATGAAATTTATCTCCTTTTTTGCCAGACCTCTAGCTCCCCTCCTCCCATATTGGAGATATATACTTTTTTTCGAGATTTAGTTCCTTTTTCAAAATGTCCCATTATATCTGTAGGTAATGCGTTAACCTCTTATTTCATGTTCCCTCAATTATGGAAGATCTCTTTGATGCTCCACTTTGTAACAAATGGATACAGTCTCCCCCATCCTACCCCACCAACAGCTCTTCTTATAATTGTGTATAAATACTGTTCATTAAAGACCCAAGAGTGAATATGATTCCACTTCACTTCTGCTGCTGCTTTTCTTTTCCCTGAAGTTGCTAATTATTCCTTTTTATGTACTGTTTATAGTAAGTATTCCCTCTATTTCTTTCTAATCATGTGTGTTTTTTTAGAAACCTTTCTCCAAGGTCCCTGTGTTCGGCTTTGATCTGGTACTCTGTACACTACACTTCTTTCCTCTTTCCTGGATTCTGTGTTTTTTCCTTTCCTTTGCTTTTCTTTCCTTTTTCCTTTTTTTCTTTTTGAATTCTGTTTTGCTGCAATCATTTAGATGGTTTGGGTTGGGTCCAGAGATTCTGAATTTCTGTATGATGCTGATGCTATTGGTCAGGGAAACACACTTTGAACAGTATTGCTGCAGACTAGTGCTGTCCAGTAAAAACATGATGCAAGCCAAATCTGTAATTTTAAAATTTCTGGTGGCCATATTAAAAAAGTAAAATAAACAGGTAATTAATTTTAATAATATATGTCATATTACCCAATATATTCAAACAGGTAACATTCAACATGCAATCAATATTTTTAAATTATTCAAAAAATATTTTCATTATTTTTCATACTAAATATTTGAAAGCTCGTACATATTTTACACTTTACAGCATCTCTGAATTTGGACTAGCCACATTTCAAAAGCTCAATAGCCATATGTGTCAGGCACCACTGTATTGGACAGTGTAACCCGAGGGGACCTCTTGCATATGTGCACTAGGACATGTGTACAAAAATGTTCACAGTGATGATGCTCAAACTAGCAAAACAATGGAAAAACCTAAATGCCTATTGACAGGAAATGAATAAGTGACTACTGTGCAGGATTAAAACTACAACTTCAAACAACAACAGGGATGAATATTGGGAACATAATTAGTTAACTAATAAAAAACTTAGTTAACTAATAAAAAAATTAGTTATATAAAACTGTACTTATAATACTATTTTATAAAACTCAAAGACATAGAAAAGTAAAACAGTATATTCCTTTGGAATACATAAACATATGTTAAACTTATAAAACAAAACTACAGTAAGAGAGTGACAAAACCAATGCTTGTGACTATGGCTTGGGGAGGGCACGAGGGTTGTGAGAGGCTGAGGAATGAGATGGAGAGAAGCACATAAGAACTTGTGAGTTATTGGAATGCACTAGTTCTTGGGAGGTGGGTAGTGTAGCCAAGGGTGTTGTAGTTTATGTAACTGCAATTCAAACCTTTTAACTTGCTTTCTTGGCTGAGGTTCCCCCAGGAAGATAGAGCCTGAGACAAGTGATGGCATGCAGGTGGTTTGTTATGAGAAGTGATTCCAGAGAACAGGATAGGGATTTTGGAAGAGGGAAACAGGGAAGAAGAGAAAGCCAACAGAGTTATTGAGGACAACTGGGGCAGGACAAATCTGCCAGGACCTCTGTGGGACCAAAAGAATCTACCTCAGAATCCCAAAGTGATGCATTCATCACTAGCTCCCGTCTCCTTTGGTCAAGGATTGCCCCATGGAGCATTAACTTCCCACTTCCAGGTGGGGCAGGAATGAGTGCTGGCTCAGTTCACCCCAGCCTCCCATGTAGTGGTTTTAGGGAAGCCTCAGCCCCCAGGTGAGAGATCACCACTCAGCTAAAGTAGATGGTCATGGCGGGAATGGCTATAGGAATAAAATGTCCTCAAGGATGTGAAGCAGGAGACCAGAGTTGTCCAGACAACTTCCCTGCAGAATACATATATTCTTATGTAGGTATCAAATACATTTTAAAAGTTGATAATAAGGAAAAAAATACATGTACGTTTCTTTTTACCCAGATAAAATTATTTCATGGGTACTTAATACTTAACAGATATCATAGTGTCCCTAACATGGCCAAACATAGCGTCCATGACCTGGTCTTGGCTACTTCTCTAACCTCATTTTCTAACACCCTCCTCGTTCTTTACAGCAATCCATCAACATTGCCTACAGATATTCCGGGGACTCACCAACTCCTGGAACTCACCTCAGCGTCTTCACTGTTCCCTCTGCCCGGCTGCTCTTCACACGGCTTACTCTCTCTCCATGGAGGTAGGTCTCTGCTCACCTGTCAGTTTATCTGAGAAGTCTTTCTTGAGCACCTAACCTTCACATGAGCGTCCCCCACTGACCCACTAGGTTGTCACTCTCTGTACTCTTGTGCTGCTTTTCTTTACATGGCATTTCTCACTACCTGACATTACATCATAAAATTACTTTTGCTGTCTGTGTCTCCCACTAGAGTGAAAGCTCCATGAGGACAGGGATACTCCCTGTTCAATTCATAATTCATGCCTGTACCCCAAGGGCCTAGGATAGTACCTGACACCTGATGAATATTTATTGAATGCCCTCTTTTTACTGTTAAAAAAAAAAGCATACCCCTAGCTAGTTTTGTTTGTTTGTTTTTGGCCGCACCATGTGGCATGCTGGATCCTAGTTCCCCGACCAGGGATTGAACCCATGCCCCCTGCAGTGGAAGCATGGAGCCTTAACCATTGGACCACCAGGGAAGTCCCAGCTCTCTTTTTTAATTTCACACTCTACCAAAATCTCACCTACACTTCTTTTTCCAAGGACTCAAATCTAGAACAACTGCTTGAAATATATGACCCCTTTGTAAATAGCTGTGCCTTTTCTAGAACCTAAGCTGACATTTAAGTTTTAATGAAACCTAAAATTGGACAAATTCACATGGCCTCAGGCCTAACTGAGTACTTTGCATGGTATTGTATAAAGTATTGTATAGAGTGGTCATTCGTTAGCTCTTCCAGACAGCACTTGCCTCCCCCGGAAGGATATTTGGGGATGCAGAGTTACAGCTGAATGGTTATGGGCTTCCTTAGGTGGCACAGTCTGTGTGTTTGTGAATCAAAAGTGTGGGCAGAAATATGCTTCACAGTCTACAGAAATGTAGGATAATACTAACATCTGTACGTATTACTTAATTTAGCCATAGGCTATTGTTACAATATTTCAGTTTACATTAAGCTGTTTGGGTTCTATTTGTAGTTGTTTCTTCTCTGACAAATGGTACATTTAAAACCGATTCATAATGCTCTCCACATAGGAAATGCTTTATACTAGCATATATTTGGTATGTAAGCCACATGGTCTTGCTCACAGGGCCAGTGGAATCACAGAGCTGGTCAGTGGGGAGGAGCAGTATGAGTGACGATGGTGATTTTTACACCATTAAGTTGTAACTCTGAAGGTGGAGGACTAATGACGCTTTAGTGTTGGTGCCCAGGGCACCTATCTAGGTCCCCTTGGGGCTGAGTTACTGTCCATGGAGTCTCATCTTTGACCTGGCTACACATTATGGGTTTCTAAGAAGAAAGGACATTCACATTCAGGGGTGGCAAAGCTCTGCCTTGAAGGAAGCAGTTATGCCTCATTCATACGTGGGGCCCAACATATGAGGACCTAGTAAGTATCTGTTGATTGAGTTAATTAAATGCCCAGTATCAATGATCAACTAGTACTAAAAGAAAAACAAAGGGCAAATTTTGTTTTTGTAATTCAAAAAAGTTTAAAAGTACTTTTTTCTTTTGAAAAATGTACTGTCAGTTGTGTAGGGGTCTTTTACCCATAGCCTTAGACCAATACCATTACTTCTTAGCCTCAAACTAAATAATAATAATAATAAAAAAAAAGCATGAAACACCAAAATTTTTAGTACTACAAAACCAAGGTTTTTTCATCCTTTGTGGCACTACATATGAGTGTGTGTGCATGCATTTACGTGTGTATATAATACAAAAATATTAGTAAATTTAGAAAATGATATCAAAATATAAAGAGCCCAAATCCTGAAAAATAACTTGAAGTTAATAATTTTTCTACCACTATAATATATATGATGGACTTTTTTGATTTTGTGTTTGTTCTTTTTATATCTGAAGATTTAATGAATCAATACATGAATAGTACTTGAAAGAGTGCCTATTTAAAATGGCACTTGGTTTCTCAAGGGAACTTGCCAATAATTAGAATGTCGGTATCTACATAGATATGAGAGAAAAAAATATTGGAGTTTTTCTAAGGTTTAATGCAACATTTCATGAAAGATTATAAGATAGAACCTAGGAGTACTAGTAAAATTTTAAGAAATTTTAGCTTGTGTCGCATTAGAGAGTTGTGTTCTGTAGATACACAGTCCTCATCCTTTCCTCATTTTCACGCCAAGTATTTTGGCTGCACCATCTTCAAATATCCATTTGGAAAAACATGTCAGCAGCTCATTTTCTCATCAATTTAAACTACTAAACTATAAATTTGTTGCAAACCGCAGATGGCCTCAAAGACTGTGTTGACTATATAGAAAACACGCTGGATGCTTTCTAAATACGTAGCAAAATAAGAAGCATTTTTCTAAGTCAAGACATTATACCCTTTACGGAGAGACCTTCAAGATGATGGAGGAGTAAGACGTGGAGATCACCTTCCTCCCCACAAATACATCAGAAATACATCTACATGTGGAACAGCTCCTACAGAACACCTACTGAACACTGGCAGAAGACCTCAGACTTCCCAAAAGATGCCCTCAGGCGACCTACACACAGAGGCGGGGCCAAATCCAAAGCGAACCCCAGGAGCTGTGAGAACAAAGAAGAGAAAGGGAAATCTCTCCCAGCAGCCTCAGGAGCAGCAGATTAAAGCTCCACAGTCAACTTGATGCACCCTGCATCTGTGGAAAACCTGAATACACAACGAATCATCCCATAATTGAGGCGGCGGACTTTCGGAGCAACTGTAGACTTGGGGTGTGCTTTCTGCATCTAATTTGTTTCCAGTTTTATGTTTATCTTAGTTTAGTATTTAGAGTTTATTATCATTGGTAGAGTTGTTGATTGATTTGGTGGCTCTCTTCCTTATTTTTTAATATATATATGTATTTTTTCCTTTTTCTTTTATTGTGAGTGTGTATGTGTATGCTTCTTTGTGTGATTTTGTCTGTATAGCTTTGCTTTTACCATTTGTCCTAGGGTTCTGTCTGTCCTTTTTTTTTTGGTATAGTTTTTAGTGCTTGCTATCATTGGTAGATTTGTTTTTTGGTTTGGTTGCTCTCTTCTTTCATTTTTTTTCCTTTTTAATTTATTTTATTTTCCATAATTTTTTTTCTTTTAATAACTATTTTACTTTATTTTATTTGTTCTTTACTTGTTTCTTTTTTTCTCCCTTTTCTTCTGAGCTGTGTAGCTGACAGCGTCTTGGTGCTCTGGCCAGGTGTCAGACCTGTCTCTGAGGTGGGAGAGCTGAGTTCGGGACATAGGTCCACCAGAGACTTCCTGGTTCCATGTAATATCAAACAGCAAAAGCTGTCCCAGAGATCTCCATCTCAATGGTAAAACCCAGCTCCACTCAACGACCAGGAAGCTACAGTGCTGGACACCCTATGGCAAACAACTAGCAAGAAAGGAACACAGCCCCACCCATTAGCAAGGAGTATGTCTCAAATCATAATAAGGTCACAGACATGCAAAAACACACAACCAGAAGCAGTCCTGCCCACCAGAAAGACAATATCCAGCCCCATCCACCAGAACACAAGAAGCAGTCCCCGCCACCAGGAAGCCTACAAAACCCACAGAAACAACCTTAGCTACTGGGCGCAGACACCAAAAGCAACTTGAACTACGAACCTGAAGCCTGTGAAAAGGAGACCCCAAACACAGTAAGTTAAGCAAAATGAGAAGGCAGAGAAATACGCAGCAGTTGAAGGAGCAAGGTAAAAACCCACCAGACCAAACAAATGAAGAGGAAATAGGCAGTCTACCTGAAAAAGAATTCAGAGTAATGATAGTAAAGATGACCCCAAATCTTGGAAGTAGAATGGAGAAAATATAAGAAATGTTTAACAAGGACCTAGAAGAACTAACGAGCAAACAAACAATGATGAACAATACAATCAATGAAATTAAAAATTCTCTAGAAGAAATCAATAGCAGAATAACTGAGGTAGAAGAACGGATAAGTGACAAGGAAGATAAAACAGTGGAAATAACTACCAAAGAGCAGAATGAAGAGAAAAGAATGGAGGACAAACTCAGAGACCTCTGGGACTACATTAAACACACCAACATTCGAATTATACAGGTGCCAGAAGAAGAAGAGAAAAAGAAAGGGACAGAGAAAATATTTGAAGAGATTATAGTTGAAAACTTCCCTAATATGGGAAAGGAAATAATCAATCAAATCCAGGAAGTGCAGAGTCCCAGACAGGATAAATCCAAAGAGAAACACGCCAAGACACATATTAATCTAACTATCAAAAATTAAATACAAAGAAAAAATATTAAAAACAGCAAGGGAAAAGCAACAGATAACATACAAGGTAATGCCCATAAGGTTAACAGCTGATCTTTCAGCAGAAATTCTGCAAGCTAGAAGGGACTGGCAGGACATATTTAAAGTGATGAAAGGGAAAAACCTACATACACGATTACCCAGCAAGGATCTCATTCAGATTTGACAGAGAAATTAAAATGTTTACAGATATGCAAAAGCTAAGAGAATGCAGCACCACCAAACCAGCTTTACAACAAATGCTAAAAGAACTTCTCTAGGCAGGAAACACAAGAGAAGGAGAACACCTACAATAACAAACCCAAAATAATTAAGAAAATGGGAATAGGAACATACATATCGATAACTACCTTAAATGTAAATGTATTAAATGCTCCCACCAAAAGACATAGACTGGCTGAATGGATACAAAAACATATATGCTGTCTAAAAGTTACCCACTTCAGACCTAGGGACACATACAGACTGAAAGTGAGGGGATGGAAAAAGATATTCCATGCAGACGGAAATCAAAAGAAAGCTGGAGTAGCAATTCTCATATCAGACAAAATAGACTTTAAAATAAAGACTATTACAAGAGACAAAGAAGGAAACTATATAATGATCAAGAGATCAATCCAAGAAGAAGATATAACAATTGTAAATATTTATGCACCCAACATAGGAGCTACTTGACGAGTTTAATTGTACAAGAAGATGTGCTGATGAAACCCTACTAAGTCATTCTGTACTTGGACAGGAACTATTGAGAGACTAAGTTTCACTGGAAATGAAAAAGACTTCCAGTCATTGACTGAAATGAAATTGTATCTAACAAAAATAGTTTGCAATTTAAAAAACTTCCCATCACCTAAAGAAAAAAGGACTATGATAAATGAGAGGGCAAAAATATTTTTTGGATGAAGATGGAGACTTCTTTATAGAGGAAAAAATCCAGTAAGAAATTTGGTTTGTAATGATATAGAGTAAACTTTCTAGTCAGGAAGGTTGTATTTGTTTATTTTTACCAAGGGTAAGTCCTAATATGTTACCCCAGAAGAGAGTCCTCCTTTCAAAAATATACAGTCTAAGCCCTACACTAAGGATTCTGTTACAGACACTGAAAGGACTTTCAGATTTTAAAAAGAAAACTACAGACATGACTCTTATCACTGTAAGTCAAAAGTACAATGCAAGACTAACAATCAGAAGTGGACAGGGATGACAAGATCTAATTATTTCCACCTCTGATCCAGGTTTCTCAAATTGATTCATTGCTAGTGCCCACTAGGGAATCTTAAGCCCATCATTTGCCCCTTACATAAATCCCTTTCATTGTTCCCATAATAATCAGGCTGGCACTGCTATAATTTGAAACAGTGGTTTCATGGAGTCTTATTTCTCACACTAGTTATAAGAATTCTTTGAGACACCTGGACCATACTATCCTTTGATTTTTTTCTAAGGCCCAAGGGTGAATCATGAAAGCAAAAGAGTAATGATTCCATGTATGGCAAACTAAAGACACTTATAACCCCTTTGCTGTAACATTCCCGGAGGGTTGATGTAAATACATTAATCATTCTGCCAGGAGCTAAATTTATATTCTAGTTTGCACAATTGCATCATGACAAGCAAGGTACTGTATGTTTCAAGACATCATACTTAATTAAGGCTTTTTAACAGGTCTTCTTTCCTTCTTTGGAAGAAGAATTTAAAACATTTAACATAATGTGATCTGGCTTCCTGAAGTTTACTATAATTTGTTTGGGCAAATTAAACAAACAGTATTATAACTGTTTTGTAGATTCTCATTATTTTTCTAAAATATAAACCAGAAATATGAATTAGAGCCACTTCCTCAATGAAAACCTCTGATAGATTCCCATAACTAATGCCATTTATTACAACAATGTTAAATAATACAATTGTATTGTTCTTGCAATATAATATTATAATTGTAAAGTTATTAATATAATTACATACCTGTTAATTATGGATTTATACATTTTATTATATATATAATTAGCAACTTCCCAGATACACAGTTAACAAGCACAATGATAAAACTCTTGAGAGAGGAGCATATAGTACATCTCTTGAAAGAGTTGAAAGATGTATGTAAGTTTCCTTAAAAGTTTGTCTCTATGACAAATTCAAAATATGCACAATCTTCATACATCTATTTATACACTGGATTATGGTTTAAAATTACTATGTGGTTAATGCTACTCCTTATAGATACTCTAAGAATAATTTTTAAATAAGTAAATAAATGCTCAGAAGCAGATATAATTCATACACATAATTACTATCTCCCTGTCACCTGTGTGTCAACATTTATGAATTAGGAGGCACAACTTACACCTGATCACATTTGTTCATTTATTCTCTTGGATAAAAGAGTAATCACATATAAAACCTTCTGAGCTGCTCCTTGGGGAAATATACATTGGTATTTATACGTATGAAGATGGATAGCTGGTGGGTGGGAGGGAAGTTGTTCACTGGGCTATGAGTAATAGCAGCCTTGACCTCTCCTCTTACAGTCAAGACAAGGTGGAACCAGCGAGGCAGAAAATTCCTGGGGTGCTGCCATGGCATTTATTGTGCCTGGAGTTGTTATGTATGAAATGGGATCAGCCTGGGATCATGAACCTGGTATGGCCCATATGTCTGGGTTGTGTCTACAGTGCTCAGAGTATTCAATGTAGAGAGGCAAGGCCAGTACCTGCCACTGGAGTCATTGGTGTACCTGGGCCTTTAGTAGAGCATGAATAGCTAATATATCCAGGTCATCAATGAGTGCAGTAAAGTCAGTTTTCTCCATTCAGTCAGGATGTCAGTCAGACATCTGGATGGAGTGCAGGCTCCAAAAGGATCTAGGTCTACCTGCTTCCTATACTTGGCCCTTTTGTGTCCCTCCCAAACCATGACCTGAGCCTCTGTTGATGTTAGTCCCAGCAAAAATCTATACCACTCTCTTTGCCTGCCTACTCCCATCTTATTCCTCACACACAGCTCTACGTAGAATTTTGCCCGTAACCGTGGGGCCCATAACTACTACAGCTCTGGACTTCATGTTCTGGAGACCAGAGAGTGGTGGCCTAGATGGCTAATGACTTCTCATTGTGGGCTCCATATGTAGGCAGTCTGGGGTCAAGTCCCAGTTATGCTACTGTTGGTTAGGGAATTTTGAAGGAAGTAACATAACATCTTTAAGGCTCAGTTAACTTATCTTTAAAGTGAAGAAATTAATAATATCTATTTCATAGATATTAGATATGAGACCATAAATAATGCCTAGCTCCATGCTTGGTACTGAATAAGCAATGAAGAAGTGAAGTGATAGTTGTCTTCTTTTCTTTTATCCCTCAACATAAAACATTCTTCTCCCAACATTCATCTGAGCGTGGTTTTTCCATAGTCACTAGGTGGTTACACACTCATCCCTAGACTGAGAGCATGAACCCGGGGAAACAATGGAAACCATTTCGTTGGAAACCTGTATTTCCATCCCCATCTGCTCCTCACTGCCGTCTACATTCCTTCCACTCTGAGCCTCTGATTTTCTTCCCACAGCTCTTCCACACCACTCTTCTTGCTTTCACCTCTTCCCTACCTTGAAACTCCTCTTAGACTCAACTCAAATATCTGCTCTGTAAAATCATCACTGACCTCAGGAAGAGTTGAGGTCTCTCATTTGTGTCCTCAGAATTCTGTGTACAGACTCCTCTAAGTACCCTCATATGAAAATTATTTAATTCTTCTGTGAATTTAAGGAGATGTCCATCTAACGACTGCCTTTTATGTTTTAATTCTTAGGAATATAAACATCTTCCTCTGAAAATAAGGATAAGTCAGCATTAATATCACAGTTTCAAGTCACAAACTTAAAACACATACTTTAAATGGCACAGCAATGAAGACCCAATGCAGCCAAAAAAAAAAAAAAAAGGTTCCTAAAGCAGTCAACATTTTACACACACACAACTTCTTTCAAAGTCATATATCATAGGCTTTTATAATACATAATTAATTATATAATTATAACAGCAAGGAAAATTGGCATCACCAGTTTGGGGAACAAACACAACTGACTCTTGGTAAGCACAACTTGTGGGAGAAAATAGATGTAGGTAAATAAAAGATTAGCTTGCAGGTTGACTACAAGCATTAACTATTCTGTGGGCATCACTCAGCTATGTTTTGCACAAGGAAGAGAAATCCTTACTTGAGACTGATAATGCATTAATTATACTTAACACTGGATGAAAACACTGGTGTGGGGTAAGCTTATTTATTTGTATAATTCCTATAAAACTACATGAACAATTTATGAACATTGAATTTAGATGTGCCACGAGAATATTAGTCCAGGTCATTCTGTTAGGTGATTAAGTCCAAGTTAGAATGGAGAATGGCAACTGTCTGATGGGATCTGATGTAAGATGAGGAGAGATGGTGGAGAGGAGCAGACACTGGGAGAAGAGTCTGGGTTCCAGGCCCCATGTCATTGGCACAGGCCATGCAATGAGCCTCTGGTTCCTACCTGCAAATTAGGGATCCCATCTGCCTTTCTAACACATGATTAAATGAGATGGTAAATGTGGAAACCTTACAAAAGCTGAAGGTAACAATGAAAAAAATGTGATTATTATATTTTACACATTATATTTAATCTATGGAAAAACCAGCTTTTAAAATGGAAAAGGACCATACGTGGTTTTAAAATATGTCCATTTAAAATCTTTTATGGGGCCTCAATATCCATAGTAGATAATACCAAAGAGATAACATCCAGATCCAGCTGATCTATGTGAGAAAAGCCCAGGGTCCTACTTCCTGAGGCTTTCTCTCATCCTGTCAGGCAGCCCTTAAGGCATCTTAACTCTCTCCTAAGACTCCACAAAATTCAATTTAACACCAGAGATCCAGGCCAACGCTCAAGTTTTGCAGATAAGGAGTCTGAGGGCCAGAAAGGCCAAGCAACAAATCTGTGGAGACTTGGGGAAATAGAAAGGCTGTGATTTCACTTTCAGTAGGTCCTATTTTTTTGACAATTTGCTCACGTAGTGCCTTCTAATAAAGAGCTCTACTTAACGCGTTACTGTTCTCACTGGTTCACTGAAAGGTTACTGCCAGCACATGAACAGATGAGGAAAGCAGCATGCGTGGTCAGAATACAGCACATGCACCGTCAGCACGGCACCTAAGGCAGCTACCTTGGATAGATGACTCATTCTCTACATGACACTCAGGCATCTGCCATGTGCCAGTACTAAACATATTTTGCTCCATTTTTTTATAAACCAAATTTGTTTATATAAAATGTCAAGATGATGAAATTTCTTTTTTTATTGAAGTATAATTGATTTACAGTGTTGTGTTAATTTTTCCTGTATAACAAAAGTGACTCAGTTTTATATATATAGATATATACACACACACACACACACACACACACACACACACACACACAGACATATATATATTCTTTTTTATATTTTTTTCCATTATGGTTTATCCTAGGACATTGAATATAGTTCCTTATGCTATATAGTAGAACCTTGTTGTCCATCCATTCTATATGTAATAGTCTTCATCTATTAACCTCGAGATGATGAAATTTCTTAATTTCTTCTGGGAATTTTTTGAGTAGTAGACACAAAGCACATAATTTCTATTTTTACAGATAACACTATGTAATTCTAGATTCTAGTCTCAATCATGCTGTCTCTCTCATACATACACACACACTTACACAGACATAAACACCCAAGGCAAAAAAAAAAAAAAATGCTCAAATGGTTAAGGTAAACAATTTTCTCAAAGTACTATACCATGCCCTAGTACATCAGTCCTGGACATTTAACGAGTAGAAAGGGTTATTTCAAGCTATCCCAAACTAGAAAGAGTTATCACATACCCAACACAAGACATTCATATGTTTTAATTTTTCACATTAGCAGATTTCCTTGTGAAAAGTGTCACTTCTGTCCTAATAAATTTAATAAAAAGTATTTAAATATTTAGAATAATAAGACCCAAATTAGGAATATGTATTTTATATGAATAGCTCAGCTTTGTTAAAAGAATACAGTTGGTTCATTTTTTAATGTGGGAAAAGTTTGAGTAAAACAAGAGGAGCCTTAAGGGAATGGAACTTAAATATGCCTGGAAATAATACTTTAGGAAAAAGGGGAACATTTTTGACCCAGTGGGAGAAACTAGAATTAAATTTATGTTGTAAAAATATAAACAAAGGCTAGAATCCAATGTGGTTAACTAGGATGTAACTGTAGAAAAGGAAATTAGCAAAGGAACTTTAAAGCACAAACAATGTGGTAAGGGAACAATTTTGAATACATATTATAAAAATAAGCAAAACTAAATGGAAAAGGATAATTAAGAAACAAATGAGAATAGACAGTATGAAGGTCAATTAAAATTTTGCCAATGATTTAAAATGAGTTTGATAATATGTGGGAGTCAGCAGTTACATCTTTGGCAAGCCTTGATGAAAAATTATTTGTTCATTGTAATTGGACTATTTTCCTCATGAAAAACTTTATTTTGAATATTTCCTTGTATTGATAATTGAATAAATGATAACTCCCCCCCCCCACTCCCCAATACTTGACTAAGTTCTCCTGTTCAGAAACCTGCTTCCAGCTTCTCAGGCAGTCTCACCAAATAGATGCAATTAAGTAAAATATTTTTCACACTTTCAAGTAACTTTATCCTGAAATTTGTCAAGTCAACTAATTCTTTCTTCTCTCTATTTCTCTTTGCTTTCTCCAGCATTCACTTTCTCTTTATTTATTCTCTGCTAGAATATGTGCCCCATCCTGTTTTTCTTTCTCTGTTCCTGGAAATCAAGATGGAGAAGCAAGCCTACCTTGGCTTACTTGATCATGTAACACATTTGAGTATAATTAAATGACTTCTTTCATGTTGTATAATGTCCCAGATGTCAGTTCTGATTTAGATATATTTAAGACTCATCTGGAGCTAATAATGAATTAATTTCTCATCCTAATGAACTAAGTTCATTGTATACTAACTTGGGACCAGTTAGAATGCATCATATTCATACTTTTCTTTGAAAATGTTTTCCTAAAAATGTTTTGTGAGTTTAGGATAGATTAAGAGAAATTCTTTTATTAGGGAATATTATCACTCTCAATTAACCAATATTTATTGAAACCCTACCTCTCAATTATAGCACTGTGGATGATAGATACAAAGATCAGATACTTTATCAAGAGAGACAAATATGTATTCTCACAACTCTGTTGCAAAGTAAACAATGATACATTTTATAAAGTAGACCCAGTGCAAGGGCTGTGAAAGAAACTTTGCTCCCTGTGCATGAATTTTTCTCACACTGTGTATCCTCATTTGGTGGAGTCCTGTGTCTCCTGTATTGTTCAAAGATTTTCTTCACAATGGCCCTTAAACAATGAAAAATTGACTGGATTGGCAGTCTTCCAGTTTCTTTCTCCCAGGGGCATTGGGTGGGGGGCATAGGCGGAGGGAGAATTTAAAATTTTACTCTGCTTCATTTTTAACCAATGACCTCTATTCTCCGGAAACAGGGAAATGCATAACCCTGAGCTGCTAATTGGCCTTATTCCCTTATGTTATTCATGGGAAGAAATGTTCTGCTTTTTCATAATAAAACAAAAGCTCATATTTTAAATGCTTTCTAACCATTATAGTTCCAGTATGTGGAGGATCCTATGATTAACTGAATATAAAGTAGATATGATTTGGAATTTCATTTATCACATCAAGTGACTTTGTGTTTTGTTCTATACTACAATTAGAACACCACACAGAACAAAGATTTCAGCAGTGGAAATATTCTGGGATTATCCTTTATGGCTAGGACTAGAATGAGATGACTGAGGAACTTGTCTTGGACATAAAGTGTAGAGAGGTGCTGAAAAATTCAATAATTAAGATAAATAATATATAGTGCAAGATTTATAAAAATAAAAACTAACCTAGAAAATACATAATGAACAAAATATCACAATTAAAATAAAGACAGATTAGTGTTGATGATTTTTCCTTTTGCCTCAAACTATGGCTCAGCACAGCACTGGCATTGTCTCTGAAACTTCAATGTCAATGACCAATATTGAATTGGTTATTCAGTCAAGATTCATTTGTTCGTTTAAAGACATACTAAGTGGCTAGATCTGCAGTGATATGGTTATTGAGAAAGTTTATCATTTTGGTCCCCAATTTATTTTGCCTTGAACTGATGAAATTGACAAATCATTTTAATGACATGTAGACTTTACCATACTTACTCTTCTGTCTTTCTCAATTTTGCAATTCCTCTTTTTACTTTTTTCCTCTTGTGGTTTTATTTCTTATGCAAATGATGTCTGACCTTTTGGAGGACTACTTTCATTGTATGTTGTAACAGATTTTTGATGGTTCACTGGTAGAACTTTGCTGACTTACTTCCTCTCCAGATTTTTTAAAATCCACTAATAATACAAGGGAAGTGATAGGTCAAAATTTTAAAGCCTTGATTATAAACCTAAATTTGAATTTCCTCTGGAGATGATTTCTTATCATTTCTGAAATTTAGTATTTTTTATCACAACAGACAATGTGTAGCTTTTTTTTTCAAAATGAATGATCATAATTTAGTAGTGAGACAGAAATACTTCTAGTAGGGTATAATTGCTGGTGTAGCATTTTTAATGCTAAACACCTCAGTTGCATACACTCCTCTTAAAATTCCAGATGAAACCAAATCATCCAGCTCTGAAACTAGCTTCAAATATCATAGCACTTAAAATAATAAAGAGTAAGAACCTTCCAACAGTACAATTGTCATTCCTCCCTTCCTTCTTTTGCTATACTGTTCTCATACAATTTACTTTTACATATACTATAAACTCAAAATACATTGCTACTATTTTTGCTTTAGATATACAATTTTAAAATAATTAAAAGATAATAAAAATGTCTCTTATATTTACCTGCATTTTAGCCATTTCCAGAGATCTTCATTTTTTTTATATATACTTAGGTTTCTGTCTGGTATTATATTGCTTCTGCCTATAGAACTTACTCTAAAATTTCTCATAGAGTAGTTCTGCGGATAATAATTCTATGCTTTTGTTTGTCTGGAAGAAGCTTTACTTCCCCTTTATTTTGACATTTTCTCTGCTTATAGGATTCTGGGTTTAGTTTAATTTTTTTCTTTCAGTACTTTAAAAGTGTCACTCCAGACTTCTGGCTTGTATAGTTTCTGACAAGAGATCTGCTGTAATTCCTATCTCTGTTCTTCTGTAAGTAATGTAAAACTGCACATAGAGACCCACTTGCCTCCCAAGAAGACTCCTCTAGTATTATTAAACTTGGCACTCAGCATGCTTGGATAGATTTGAATCCATTCAGAGATAAATAAACAGAAAAATAAGTAGATTAAATGTGGGACTTGTGCAAATTTTTGTCAAAAAAAACCCACACACACATAAAGCATGCAAAAGATAGATGAGGAGACAAGATATTTTGATTGCATACCCCAGTACAGAGAAAAAAAATTGGATAAAAACTTCTTTGAACTTTGAAGGAAATTAAAGGAAACATAGATGAGAGAGAGAGAGAGAGGTAGAAATGAAGACACTATCACTCTTAAATGCTATAGATCTTTTGATTAGGAAAAGGGAGTGTAAGTATAGCAGTCCCAGTACCTCAAGTGGCTTCCAAGTACTTTCATCCTGTGCCAGTTGAAATTAGGGAATTATGAAGCTGTTTACCAATATTACCTTTATATAATTTCCCTTAACATGTCAGGTCTCTCTCAGAGAGTAGGATTATATGATTAGAAATATCTATAAATTAGAAATCATATAATCTATACATTAAAAATATAATCACCTTTCATACAAATTCCACTATATCTGGCAGAAATTCCTTTATGTATATATTTGGCACTATTCCCTAATTTTGAAACCAATGAAGTGGCTGCCACCTTTTTCATTTCTCCTTGATCATTTCAATCAGTCTGGAAGAGGAATGTGTAATCCCCTTTGCCGCTTTCCCAGAAGTTTGTATAACTGATTAAAAACAAAACATCAGCACCAGCAAAAAGAAAGACTATATCTTTTGTAAAGTTTAGAATCTGTGATCACTGCAATAATCAACATTAATTAATAAACATTATAATTTTTAATTAATAAACAAAAACGTCTGCTTTGTAGTTTGGGCTTTAATTTTAAAATTTGGATATTTATTAATATAGCATTTTAATTATAAAAATTAGAAAATATAGGTTAGTGAAAACAAGAAAATAAAGTTACCAGCAATCACCATTCAGGGCTAACTGTTGTTGACCTGTTAGTCTGGTGCCTTTAAACTTATGGAAAAATCTGTCACCCCTGCCTCCTCAAATTAACAAAATATTATGAATATTTTCCCAAGTGAATTGTTCCCTAAGGACACCTCCACATTATTTCACATTCACTATTGTGACGTTAGACATTTTCCAGTTATTTGCTACAGCTATATCTTATTTTCTTGATTCTGTTTTAAGCTATTCAAAATGGTTTCTATTAAAATTTTCTCCATCCCCACATCAATACTCTTGTGCTTTATAGAAGCCATTTGTCAAATAAAGATCTGATTGTTTTGACTGGAAGACAAGCAATGAGTTTTTAAGATTCTCATTTAAATCAAATAGGGGCCTATTCATATGGACTTCTCACATCTATATAGGAATTGAAGTTATCTTTTAGGATGCCTGAATGTTCATCATTATAATCAACTTAGTTGTTGAAGAGCATTACATCTTCAGGAGCTCATACTAAATAAATAAAACAGAAGTTTCAGGTCAATACATGTACTTGTGTCTTAAGAGATATACCTCCAGATGGCACTTTATAAAAATAATACTCATCTATAAACTCAGAGTAATATATGAAACCAATTGACTTCTCTAGTCTCATCAATACTGGGATGATAAAATCTTCTGCATCTGTTATATATGGGTAAAAATGGAATCTCATTAATTGTTTTAATTTGTGTTTTTCTGATCACAGGTGAAAATGGATATTTTTCTAATTATAAAGTACTCAGTCAATACTTGTGCTGTTTTTATTGAAATATTTCCTTATTGATTGGTAATTTTTTAATTTATGAAAGGTAAATCTTGATAAAAACATAAATGTGATTTATGCTTTCTTATTTCTTGCTTCAGTATCATGCTAAGGAAGTCATTCCATCCCCCACAATTATAAAAACTCATCACCTGAATTTTCTTTGCATATTTCAGTATTCAACATATACTTCAAATATATTTTATACATATATATATATATATTTTTTTTTTTTTTTGCGGTACACGGGCCTCTCACTACTGTGGGCTCTCCCTTTGCGGAGCACAGGCTCCAGACGCGCAGGCTCAGTGGCCATGGCCCACGGACCCAGCTGCTTCGCGGCATGTGGTATCTTCCCGGACTGGGGCACGAACCCGTGTCCCCTGCATCGGCAGGCGGACTCTCAACCACTGCGCCACCAGGGGAGCCCTATTTTATATTTTTAATACATAAATAATAAGCCCATAAGGAATTTATTCTGTGTAATGAATTTGTAATGTATAGTGTTAAGATATGATTTTAACTGTTTGTTTTTTTTTTTAATTTTACTGAAGAATAGTTGATTACAATGTTGTGTTAATTACTGCTATATAGCAAAGTGATTCAGTTATACATATATATTCTTTTTTGTATTCTTTTCCATTCTGGTTTATCCCAGCATATTGAATATAATTCCCTGTGCTATAGAGTAGGATCTTGTTGTTTATCCATCCTCTATAGAATAGTTTGCCTCTGCTAATCCTTCCCTCCCAGACTCCCTCCCCCTTGGCAATCATAAGTCTGTTCTCTATGTCTGTGAGTTTGTTTCTGTTTCACAGATATGCTCATTTGTGTTGTATTTTAGATTCCACATATAAGTGATATCATATGGTATTTGTCTTTCTCTTTCTGACTTATTTCACTTAGTATGATAATCTCTAGGTCCATCCATGTAGCGGAAAATGGCATTATTTCATTCTTCTTATGGCTGAGTAATATTCCATTGTATATGTACCACATCCTCTTTATCCATTCATCTGTTGATGGGCACTTAGGTTGTTTCCATGTCTTAGCTATTGTAAATAGTGCTGCTGTGAACATAGAGGAGTGACTTTAACTGTTCTGAGTATTGGCTATTCTCAAGTGGGTAGCTTGTTTTACTGAGTATTCCATCCTTTGCTCAATTATTTGAAATATAACTTTCACTATATACTAAATTCAGACTTAGTAGTCTACCCTATTGTTCTAGATCTACTCCTACAGTAATACCACACTTCTTTAATAGATGTAGTTTTATAATACATGTCTAATTGAAAACTTTTGGATATAATTGCAGATTCACGTGCAGTTGTAAGAAATAATACAGAAAGAAATATGATTAGTTTTCCCTAATCATAACACCTTGCAAAATTATAGTCCATTATCACAACTAGTATATTAAAATGTTTACCATCCATGAATCTTATTCAGCTTTCCTCAATTTTATTTGTATTCTTTAATGTATTCTTCAGTGTATCTTGACTGTGTGTATTTAGTTCTATGCAATGTTATCACATGTATATATCACCACAGTCAAGATATTGAGCAGTTCTGTCACCACAAAGATTCCTCAGGTTTCCCTTTTATACCCATATATACCTTCCCATCTTCCTACCCCACTCCCATTCCTAACCCCTGTCAATCACTATTCTGTTCTCTATCTCCAACATTCTGGTGAGGATGCAGAGAAACTGGATCACTCATTCATTGCTGATGGGGATGTAAACTGGCACAGCCACTCTGTAAAACATGTAATTACCATATGACCTAGCAATTTCACACTTGGGCATTTATCTCAGATAAATGAAAACTTATATTCATATAAAAATTTATACACACAGGTTCATAGCAGCTTTATTCATAAAAGTACTCAGTAATAAGAAGGAATTATTGATACACACCTGAATGAATCTTTGGGAAAATATGCTGAGTAAAAAAAAGCCAGTCCCCAAAGATTACATACTGTATGATTCCATGTATGTAACATTTTGAAATGAAAACATTTTAGAGATATTGCAATTTAATATCTGTTAGTGCATGACCCTTATCATGGTTTTTTAGCATTTTTCTGCCTAATCTCACAACTTTAAAAATTCTGATCAAATTATCAAATCTTTTTTACCTTATTTTCCAATTACTGAGTTGTGATATAGCTGAATTACTATATTAAAATCAGGAATTTGACCCTGTGATACTAAATATTGTCATATATATGACTTAATGAGTATCTCCAATTCAAATGTTCTTTTATGTTGCTCAGTAGAATTCATGGATTCACCCATGGTGATCTTGCATATTTCTTATTAAGTAGATTTTGAGTCACTTCCTGAAAATGTGCTCTTATTAATTTCACTTTTTACTTTTTACATAAATGAAGGACACTAATTTCTGTATATTTATTTTATAAAAACTTACACTATTCATTATGCACTATATATACTAGTTTTTTTTCCCCCTTAATGCTCATGATTATTGAGCACCAAGGTTTGCATATGGGTTAGATACACATTTTTAGAAGATTCGGTTTTCTAGTTATATTATTAAATAATCATTAAAACATCATTTGCATGATGGCTAGTTTTCATTTATATTTGAAATGATAAAATCCTTTGATTATTTAGATGCTTTTTAATTCACATCTATAGATGCCAAATTGACATAAAAGACTTTGGTTGTTATTTAGGTTGAATTTCTCTTTGGTCTCTTAGAGTAGACATTGAAAAACATCAAAGTTCTTCGGGAGTTTGGAGCTCAGGTTTGGATTCAGGCACATTTGACTGGGTATCTCACTGGGTATCTCATCAATTGTGAGACCTTGCTCAAGAGATTTAACTTCCACCAGGTCTCAGCCTCCTCATCTATGAAGATGAAAGCATCCATCTTACAATGCTGTTATATAGATTAAATAATTAAATTTAATATAGATTAAATATAAAATATTTGGTAGACAGCCTGATAGAGTTGGAGAGCAATAAATCTGTGTGTGTGTATTGGTGTATGTGTGTGTGTATGTGTGTGTGTGTGTGTGTGTGTATATATATATATAATATAAAAACGTATATATTATATGAGAATATTTATTTTGATGTGATGAGCTGGACTCTTGTTTTAGCTGAAGTCACGCAAGGGCTATAATAAGTATATCTAAAAGATAATATATATATATTTTTTATTTAGTTAGTTTTTTAATAGATCTTTATTGGAGTATAATTGCTTCACAATACTGTGTTAGTTTCTGCTGCGCAAAAAAGCGAATCAGCCATATGCATACACATGTCCCCATATGCCCTCCTTCTTGAGCCTCCCTCCCATTCTCCCTATCTCACCTCTCTAGATCAGGCAAAGCACCAAGCCGACCTCCCTGTGCTACGCTGCTGCTTCCCACCAGCCAACTGTTTTACATTCAGTAGTGTATATATGTCGATGCTACTCTCACTTCGCCCCAGCTTTGCCCTCCCACCCTGTGTCCTCCAGTCCCTTTTCTATGTCTACCTCTTTATTCGTGCCCTGCAACTAGATTCATTAGTACAATTTTTTTTTTTTAGATTCCGTGTATATGAGTTACCATACGGTATTTGTTTTTCTCTTTCTGACTTACTTCACTCTGTATGACAGACTCTAGGTCCATCCACCTCACTACAAATAACTCAATTTCATTTCTTTCTATGGCTGAGTAATATTCCATTGTATATATGTTCCACATCTTCTTTATCCATTCATCTGTCAATGGACACTTAGGTTGGTTCCATGTCCTAGCTATTGTAAATAGTGCTGCAATGAACATTGTCATACATGTCTCTTTTTGAATTATGGTTTTCTCAGGGTATATGCTCAGTAGTGGGATTGCTGGATTGTATGGTAGTTCTATGTTTAGTTTTTTAAGGAACCTCCATAGTGTTTTCCATAGTGGCTGTATCAATTTACATTCCCACTAACAGTGCAGGAGGGTTCCCTTTTCACCACACCCTTTCCAGGATTTACTGTTTCTACATTTTTTGATAATGGCCATTCTGACCTGCGTGAGGTGATACCTCATCATAATTTTGATTTGCATTTCTCTAATAATTAGTGATGTTTAGCATCTTTTCATGTGCCTCTTGGCTATCTGTATGTCTTCCTTGGTGAAATGTCTATTTAGGTCTTCTGCCCATTTTTTAACTGGATTGTTTGGTTTTTTTCATATTGGGCTCCATGAGCTGTTTGTATATTTTAGAGATTAATCCTTTGTGTGTTGATTCTTTTGCAAATGTTTTCTTCCATTCTGAGGGTTGTCCTTTTGTCTTGTTTATGGTTTCCTTTGCTGTGCAAAAGCTTTTAAGTTTAATTAAGTCCCATTTGTTTATTTTTGTTTTTATTTCCGTTACTCTAGGAGGTGGGTCAAAAAAGATCTTGCTGTGGTTTATGTCAAAGAGTGTTTTTCCTGTGTTTTCCTCTAAGAGTTTTATAGTGTCTGGTCTTACACATATGTCTTTAATCCATTTGGAGTTTATTTTTGTGTATGGTGTTAGGTGGGGTTCTAATTTCATTCTTTTACATGTAGCTGTCCAATTTTCCCAGCAACACTGATTTAAGAGGCTGTCTTTTCTCTATTGTATGTTCTTGCTTCCTTTGTTGTAAACTAGGTGCCCACATGTGCGTGGGTTTATCTCTGAGCAATCTATCTTGTACCACTGATCTATATTTCTGTTTTTGTGCCAGTACCATACTATATTGATTACTGTAGCTTTGTGGTATAGTTTGAGGTTGGGGAGCCTGACTCCTCCAACTCTGTTTTTCTTTCGCAAGATTGCTTTGGCTATTCGGGGTCTTTTGTGTTTCCATATGAATTGTAAAATTTTTTGTTCTATTTCTGTGAAGAATGCCATTGGTAATTTGATAGGGATTGCCTTGAATCTATAGGTTGCTTTGGGTAGTATAGTCATTTTCACAGTATTGATTCTTCCAATCCAGGAACATGGTATATTTCTCCATCTGTTTATGTCATCCTTGATTTCTTTCACCAGTGTTTTATAGTTTTCTGAGTACATGTGTTTTGCCTCCTTATCCAGGTTTATTCCTAGGTATTTTATTCTTTTTGTTGCAGTGGTAAATGGGAGTGTTTCCTTAATTTCTCTTTCTGATTTTTCATTGTTGGTGTATAGGAATGCCAGAGACTTCTGTGCATTAATTTTGTATCCTGCAGCTTTACCAAATTCACTGATTAGTTCTAGTAGTTTTCTGGTGGCATCTTTAGGATTTTGTATGTATAGTATCATGTCATCAGCAAACAGTGACAGTTTTACTTCTTTTCCAATTTGTATTGATTTTATTTCTTTTTCTTCTCTGATTGCTATGGCTAGGACTTCCAAAACTATGTTGAATAAGAGTGGAGAGAGTGGACATCCTTGTCTTGTTCCTGATCCTAGTGGAAATGCTTCAGTTTTTCACCACTGAGTATGATGCTTGCTGGGGGTTTGTCATATATGGCCTTTATTATGTTGAGGCAGGTTCCCTGTATCCCCATTTCCTGGAGAGTTTTTATCATAAATGGGTGTTGAATTTTTTTCAAAAGCTTTTTCTGTATCTATTGAGATGATCAAATGGTTTTTATTCCTTAATTTGTTAATGTGGTGTATCACATTGATTGGTTTGCATATACTGGAGAATCCTTGAATCCCTGGGATAAATCCCACTTGATCATCGTGTATGATCCTTTTAATGTGCTGTTGGATTCTGTTTGCCAGTATTTTGTTCAGGAAAATGATATCTATGTGCATCAGTGATATTGGCCTGTAGTTTTCTCTCTGTGGTATCTTTTTCTGGTTTTGGTATCAGGGTGATGGTGGTTTTGGTATCAGGGTGATGGTGGTTTTGGCATCAGGGTGATGGTGGCCTCGTAGAATGAATTTGGGAGTGTTTCTCCCTCTGCAATTTTTGGAAGAGTTTGAGAAGGATAGCTGTTAGCTGTTCTCTAAATGTTTGATAGAATTTGCCTGTGAAGCCATCTGGTCCTGGACTTTTGTTTGTCGGAAGATTTTTAATTACAGTTTCAACTTCATTACTTTGATAAGTCTGTTTATATTTTCTAATTTTTCCTGGTTCAGTCTTGGAAAATTGTCTTTCCAAGAATTTGTCCATTTCTTCGTGGTTGTCCATTTTATTGGCATATAATTGTTTGTAGTAGTCTCTTATAATCCTTTGCATTTCTGCAGGGTCAGTTGTGATTTCTCCTTTTGCATTTCTAATTTTATTGATTTGCATCATCTTCTTTTTCTTGATGAGTCTGGCTAAGGGTTTATCAATTTTGTTTATCCTCTCAAAGAACCAACTTTTAGTTTTATTGATCTTTGCTGTTGTTTTTTGTTTCTATTTCATTTATTTCTGCTCTGATCTTTATGATTTATTTCCTTCTACTGACCTTGGGTTTTCTTTGTTCTTCTTTCTCTAGTTGTTTTAAGTGTAGGGTTAGATTGTTTATTTGAGAGTTTTCTTGTTTCTTGAGGTGAGAATGTACTGCTGTAAACTTCCCTCTTAGAACTGCTTTTGCTGCATCCCATAGGTTTTGGGTAATCGTGTTTTCATTGTCGTTTGTTTCTAGGTATTTTTTTATTTCTTCTTTGATTTCTTCGGTGATCTCTCTGTTATTTAGTAGCACACTGTTTAGCCTCCATGCATTTGTGTTTTTTACCATTTTTTTTCCTGTAATTGATTTCCACTCCAATAACATGGTGGTCAGAAAAGATGCTTGATATGATTTCAGTATTCTTAAATTTACCAAGGCTTGATTTGTGACTCAGATGTGATCTATCGTGGAGAATGTTCCATGTGCACTTGAGAAGAAAGTGTATTCTGCCACATTTGGGTGGAATGTTCTATAAATATTAGATCTATCTGTTCTGTTGTGTCATTTAAAGCTTGTGTCTACTTATTTATTTTCTGTTTGGATGATCTGTCCATTGGTGTAAGTGAGGCGTTAAAATCCCCTACTATTATTGTGTTACTGTCGATTTCTCGTTTCATGGTTGTTAGCATTTTCCTTATGTGTTGAAGTGCTCCTATGTTGGGTGCATAAACATTTATAATTTTTATATCTTCTTCTTGGATTGATCCTTTGATCATTATGTAGTGTCCCTCCTTATCTCTTATAATAGTCTTTATTTTAAAGTCTATTTTATCTGATATGGGTATTGCTACTCCAGCATTGTCTTGATTTCCATTTGCAAGGAATATTTTTTTCCATCCCTTCACTTTCAGTCTGTATGTATCCCTAGGTCTGAAGTGAGTCTCTTGTAGACAGCATATATGTGGGTTTTTTTGTATCCATTCAGCCAGTCTGTGTCATTTGGTTGGGGCATTTAATCCATTTACATTCAAGGTTATTGTCGATATGTATGTTCCTATTACCGTTTTCTCAATTGTTTTGGGTTTGTTTTTGTGGGTCTTTTTCTTCTCTTGCATTTCCTGCTTAGAGAAGTTTCTTTAACATTTGTTGTAAAGCTGGTTTGGTGGTGCTGAATTCTGTTAGCTTTTGCTTGTCTAAAAAGCTTTTGACTTCTCCATCGAATCTGAATGAGATGATTGCTGGGTAGAGTAATCTTGGTTGTGGGTTTTTCTCTTTCATCACTTTAAGTATATCATATCACTCCTTTCTGGCCTGCAGAGCTTCCACTGAATAATCAGTTGATAACCTTCTGGGGATTCCTTTGTATGTTTTTTTTTTTTTCCCTTGCTGCTTTTAATATTTTTTCTTTGAATTTAATTTTTGTTAGTTTGATTAATATATGTCTTGGTGTGTTTTTCCTAGGGTTTATCCTGTATGGGACTCTCTGTGCTTCCTGGACTTGGGTGACTATTTCCTTTCCCATGTTAGGGAATTTTTCAGCTATAATCTCTTCAGATATTTTCTCAGTCCGTTTCTTTTTCTCTTCTTCTTCTGGGATCCCTATAATTCGAATGTTGGTGCATTTAGTGTTGTCCCAGAGATCTCTGAGATTGTTTTCTATTCTTTTAATTCTTTTTTCTCTGTACTGCTCCTTGGCAGTTATTTCCACCATTTTGTCTTCCAGCTCATTTATTCGTTCTTCTGCCTCAGTTATTCTGTTACTGATTCCTTCTAGTGTATTTTTCATTTCAGTTATTGTGTTGTTCATGTCTGTTTGTTCTTTATTTCTTCTAGATCTTTGTTAAATATTTCTTGTATTTTCTCAATCCATGCCTCCTTTTTATTTCCGAGATTCTGGATCATCTTTACTATCATTACTCTGAATTCTTTTTCAGGCAGATTGCCTATTTCCTCTTCATTTATTTGGTCTTGTAGGTTTTTACCTTATTCCTTCATCTGTGACATATTTTTTTGCCATCTCATTTTTTTTTTTTTTTCTTTATCAGTGGGATTGTGTTCCTGTCTTACTGGTTGTTTGGCCTGATGCTTCCAACACTGGGGATTGTAGGCTGTTGGGTAGATCTGGGTCTTGGTGCTGAGATGAGGAACTCCGTGAGAGCTCACTCCAATGAATATTCCCGGGGGTCTGAGTTTCTCTGTTAGTCCAGTTGTTTGGACTCGGAGCTCCCACTGCAGGAGCTTCAGCCCAACTCCAGGCTCGTAAACTAAGATCCCACAAGCCACCTTGGGCAGAAAAAAAACTAACAAACAAAAAAAATACAACAATAGCAAAGTAAAAAATAAA
Source organism: Globicephala melas (assembly GCF_963455315.2). Classification (NCBI taxonomy): domain Eukaryota; kingdom Metazoa; phylum Chordata; class Mammalia; order Artiodactyla; family Delphinidae; genus Globicephala; species Globicephala melas. The sequence goes on along the minus strand of NC_083327.1, from coordinate 42,550,873 downwards.
ATTAGACTAGGAAAGTAGCAGCTATGTTAGGAAGAATATAAAAATAAAAATATAGATGAATCAACAACCGGAAGGTACATCAGTACCACAATAGTAAAAAATAGGAGGAGGGAAAAGAAAAGAAAGGCGGGGGTGAGGCCTTGGCTATGGTGGGGCCTAAGCAAGGGTGAGGTTTGGGTGGTGGGTGGGGCCAATGCTCAGGACCCACAGGGCTGGAAAAGGCCTTGGGGGCTGTGGGGGGTGAGGCTTAGGCTCAAGGAACAGAGGGGTCCAGGCGTGCCCCCCACCCCTGGTCTCAGAGGGCAGGGGACCTCACCTGGGTGCCCAGCAGGCTTCCTGGGCTCAAGTGGGCAGGGCAAACACCCTCCTCTCCTCTCCTGCTTCCTCCGGTCTGGGAGGGCTCCTCCCGCCTTCCTCTCCTGGTCTCCCTGGCCTCACTCCTATGCCCCCAAGGACCATCCCATCTCCTTGGGCATCAGAGTCACCCCCAGCAGTTGGCAGGCACCCTAGTTGTGGGGAGACGCTAACTCCATGTCTTCCCACATCGCCATCTTGACTCTGCCTCTATATATGTTTTATTAAAGTATAGTTCATTTACAATGTCATGTTAGGTTCAGGTGTACAGCATGGTGATATATATATATTTCAGATTATTTTCCCTTATAAAACATTGTTATTACAGAAGGTTGTTACAAAATATCAAGTGTAGTTCTCTGTGCTGTACCATAGGTCCTTGTTGGTTATCTATTTTATATATAGTAATGTATGTATGTTAATCCCAACCTCCTAATTTATCCCTCACCCCCTTTCCCCTTTGGTAACCATAAGTTTGCTTTCTATGTCTGTAAGTCTCTTTCTGTTTTGTAAATAAGTTTGTGTCTTTTTTTTTAGATTCAACATGTAAGTGATATCATATAATATTTGTCTTTCTCTGACTGACTTCAGTTGGTATGATAATCTCTAGGTCCATCCATGTTGCTACAAATGGCATTATTTAATTCTTTTTTGTGGCCGAGTGATATTCCATTGTATATATATGTACTACATCTTCTTTATCTATTCCTCTGTTGATGGACCTTTAGGTTGCTTCCATGACCTGGCTATTGTAAATAGTGCTACAGTGAACAATGGAGTGCATGTATCTTTTTGAATTACGATTTTCTCCAGGTATATGCCCAGGAGTGGAATTCCTGGGTCATATTGCATGTATTTTTTCAAATTAGAATTTTCATCTTTTCCAGATACATGCCCAGTAGTGGTATTGCTGAATCTTATGGTAATTCTATTTTTAGTTTTTTTAAGGAATGTCAGTACTATTTTCCAAAGTGGCTGCACCAATTTACACTCCCACCAACAGTGTAGGAGGGTTTCCTTTCTCCACACCCTCTCCAGCATTTATTATTTGTGGACTTTTTCATGGTAACCATTCTGACAAATGTGAGGTGATATTTCATTGTAGTTTTGATTTGCATTTCTCTAATAATTATTGATGTTGAGCAGAAAAGGTAAAATATATTAATGTTGCTTTTTGTCAGGGAGGTTTTACTATACACACAGGGCCCCCATGAATTGCCATGGAGTTTGTACACAATCCAGGTCCTGGAGCACCATTCACACATACTGCAATGAGATGGTGACCTTTGTGTCTATGACATGCACAATCAGCAGGTCCAAAATTAAGGTGATGTGAGTGATGCAATCAAATATTAAATATTATTTAATATTTAATAAATTAAAATATTAATATTTCAGTGTAAAAGTTTTAAATGTCAGGTAGGCATATTTTTGCTTTTGCCTCAGACTCTGCTATAAGTGCATGGCACTGTTTCTGGTCCTGTCTTTATTTACACTTTTTATATTTCGTTCATGATAAATTTTTGCATTAATTTTTGATTCTTAAAAATATTTGTAAAATATTGCACTAAAATAGTATTTATTATCTTGATTACTGAGTTTTTCAGTGACCCCTTAAATTTTGCACCCAAGGCAAGTGTCACACACTCGCCTCACCCTAGTCCCAAACATTGCAGCTAGTACAACTTTACTCAGTGGATCTATGTATACAGCTGTCATCTGACAATAGTATTGATAATCCCAAACTTTCTCTTCCTCCAGTCATTCCCTTCTCAATAAATGGCACCACCATGTACTCAACCCCTCCAGGCCAGAAACCTTACAGGTATGTTTAACTGATCTTTTTTCCTCTACACCTCGCATGTATGTAATCCACATGTAATGTGGATATGTGTAATTCACATGTAACCTAATCCAGCTGACTCTCCCTTCAAAATATATTCTACATCCACTTTTTATTACTTTTACAATCCGCCTTAATTCAAGCCTGGACTAACTGGTGTTTTTTTCTCTCTTAACCCTCACCCTCCTAGTCAAGATGAACCAGAGGGATTTTTATAAAATGTAACTCAGACCATGTCATTCTTTTCATGATCCAGAGAGACATGATTTGTGGCTTACTATACAGTTAGGGTTCATTTTTTACAAATTGGCTCTTAGAATCTAGATTCTAAACAAACATAAAAGTATTTATATTCCAATCATTAGAGCCCTCCACTGGCTTCCCATTCCAGTAGAACACAATTCAAATTCCTTTCAATGCCCTAGATCATCACAGAACCTGACTTTAGCCCATCTCTTCCTTGTCATCTCCTACCACTGACAGCCACCCTCACTCCAATCTAGCCACACTGGCCTACTTCTGTTACACTACCCTGTATTATTCTCCATCAGATCACTTTCTGGTATTTAATTATAAGTTATCTCTTTATGTGTTTATTGTCTCAGTTGCACAATTGAAAAAAATTGGAAGATAGCCTTATTTAAACTATGTAAATGATAAGGATTACTAGAATGTAATCTTTGCAAGATAGTAATTTGTCTTGTGCTTACTATGTTACTTTTTGCTTGCCTTGAAGACTTTTCTTCATGATTTTTAGCATTCCATTACAAAATATATTTCTTGTAATTTATCTAATATATACTCATATTGTTAGAGGAAAGTTCCTCAAATTATCTAGTCCTGTATTTTTAGAAGCAACTCTTTCTGAGTAATTTCTTTTTAAATAAGAATTTTAGTTTATATCAAATTTAAATGCCAATTAAACAGTGTATAATGGCTAAATATTTTTAATGTTAAAAAATTACATTAACAAAAATGCCACCTGAAAGTTTTGAAATTGAGAAGAAATACTCTTAAATCTTCAGATAAACAACACGTTACCTGAAAGTTTCTATTGGGAGTCTGCAAGTATAATTGTCATAAAAGCTCAATTCTCTACCTTTTAGTTCTCTGTTATCCAGGAGAGACCCTGGCCCCATGTGCTATTAGCACTTGAGGTGTGGATGGTCTGATTTAAGCTGTTGCTCAAGTGTGAAATATGTACTAGATTTCAAGGACTTAGCACAAAGGAAAGAGTTTAATTTCTCTTATGAATGATTTGTATTTTACTTGCACATTAAAATGATAATATTTTAGCCATAGGGAGCTAAATAGAATGCATTTTTAAAATTAAGTTCACATGTTTATTTGTACTTTTAATGTGGCTACTAGAAAATTTAAATGATGTTTATGGCTCCCACAGTATTTTTCTTACCAAGCATGGTAGCTCTAGCTACCATTTTCAGATTTTCTACAAATTTAGTCATATTTTTAAAACAGTCTTGAAATATAAAGTGGTAATGATTTCATAAACTTTCAAAGTGTAACTTCCAAAGAAGCCTTAAATATAAGATAAATGCTATGGGTAGACTTTATGACACTTGTTTTAGAATTTGCTTTGGATAAGAAATGGTTTTAATTTTTGTTCCTATTTACAAATATAGTGCATACCCTTTGTTAAAATTTCAAACAATTTAGACACGCATAAATTGAAAAGGCAAAAAATGAACAACTCAGTTCTAACCATTCAGAACAACCTTTATAAATACCACAATATTAGATCTTCAGAATTATTTCAATTATGTACACATATACATATGATTGATTTTTTAATTAAACTCTTATTCCAAAGGTGAACAAAAGAACTCATCACTGCACCAGTAGCAATATTTCTGAACTAAACTGATGACTGTATATAAAAAAAAGTAACTATGAAACTATTATGGACTTGATACAAATTACATGTGAGATGCTAAATCTATATCTTGAGAGGTTCCCTTAATTTTTATGAATTTTTTTGTAATGATATAGCTTGCTTTCTACATACTGTGAAATGTTTTTTAAAAGAACTGTAGTTACTAAGAGAAAACCCTGAGTAGTCCATATACATTGCACCAAAATATCCACTTCTAAGAAAAGTTTAAAATTACACTGTGAGAATTCAGTAATTGCAACGAAAACTGACTGAGCAAAGGTGAAACTTATTCCTTAAGAAATGTATTAAGATTTGGGGGTGGGGTGGGAACTGAAGAGTTAAAATAAATACATCTTTGACAAGTAGTCATAAATTTAGTTACCATTACTATTTATGAAGGCAGTACTGATGCTGAACAGCCAAAACACTTCCTCCATCCTCCATGGACTTTGTATTCTTAGAAAGTCATCCTAACTGATGTTGACTGTGAAATCTAATGATAAACTTGGTTTGTTAATCTGTAGAGAAAATATTACAATTCTATTCATTTCCCTCTGCATTTTTCAATAATAACATAAAATTATCTAAACACTGTGCCATTTTTTTCAGGTTCACATCTACAGACACTGTGAGTTTCTTTTAATGAGTTTTGATACTTACAATTACTATAAACTGGGAGATAGCATACAAAGTAAAATCTAGTATTAAATCATCTGAGAATTATAGAAGTTTGTAGTTGTTGATTTTTTTTTACCTCTTTGAGAGTCATCTGCTTTACTAGTTTTCTCATGGTCTAGCCTAGATCAAATGTGAGAATTGACTTTGAGTTACCTTTTAGTGGCTTAACCGAATATAATTCATCTTTTTACTATTCTGAGAAATTTAAAACCTATAAAACTGTCTATTAGATTTAATTCCAGGTTTGATTAACAACCTACTGCCATATACTCCTTTTTACCAAATAGTGTGTGTATTTATATAGATATAATTATATATATAACTTATATATACTTACCTATAAATATACATATACAATTTTAACATTAAAAACTGTCCATATTGAACATTGTGATTGGCTTACATGTAAAGTATAATATGCATCATCTTAAATTTCATGGAAGCAACTTTGGTGGTAGAAATCTTCCCCTCTTCTTTCTGTGATGACTTGAGCTGTGAGGCTAGGGGTGGGGGTGGAAATGGCAAATAGAAAGCTTCTTGACAGTGTGAAACTCTCAGGAACATTATAGGGGAAAGAAAATTAGAAAAAAAGGAAGGGGGGTGTGAGGAAGAAGGAAACTGGGAAGCAGGCATTGAACACCACCACCTATCAGGACTAAAGATCTTCCTGGGTCCTTTGCGGGAATGAAGGTTTATGCAGCGTCTGAAATCCACCACTTTTCTGAAATCAATTCACCACTTTTCCATTACTATTAAGAGGACCGTCTGTCCCTATATGCTTTGTCATCCTTGTGATAAAAAAATAGTGTTTATAAATGTTGAAACTCAAGAGAACATATTTGAAAATGTATCTGCTATTTTTTCCACTTTACTAAAACATTTGAAACTTAAAACTAATTACAACATCAGAATTCAAAATTCATATGATCTAAAATACATGTGTTTGCTTTGTTAAAAACTATGACTAACAGTTTGATCAAATAAAATATAAATGCATTAATAAACAGAAAAAATATAAATATTAATATTCTGTTGAAAACAGATAAAGTAAACACAATTGTTGAAAAGTGTTTTAGAAAAATAATTTTTTATTCTTTTTTTAATTGAAGTATAGTTGCTGTACAATATTATATATTAGTGATATAGTGATTCAAAAATTTTAAGTTTATACTCCATTTATAGCTATTATAAAATATTGCTATATTCCAATATATCCTTGTAGCTTAATTTATACCTAATAGTTGGTATTTCTTAATACCCTACCCCTATATTGCTCTTATATTTGTCTTACTCTGTCTGACTTATTTCACTTAGCCTAGTGGTCTCCAAGTCCATCCATATTACTGCAAATGAAAAATTTTCATTTTCTTATGAGAACAAAATAGCATTTTTTAAAATGAAAGATATAATTATTATAATTAAAAATTCAATGAAAATTTCGAACAGAATTAATGCACTGGAAGACATATCTGAAGAAATTACCTTATGTGTAATGTAGAGAAACAAGGCAATGGAAATAATAAAAGAGATTAAGAGATGACAATAGGTAATATTATACATTACAAGAAGGTCTAACATATATCTATTCAGAATTCTTTTAGAGAATGAGGAATATTAGGTGGGCAATATTTAAAGATCTAGAATGGATGAAATTTGCTAATTCACAGGCAGAGGAGGGGAGCTTAACTTAAACAAGAAAGATAAAAAGAAATCCACCATAGACATAGTGAAACTTCAAGTTAGATTCTTAAAATCAGCCAGGGAGAAAAAAAGAATTGCCTACAAAGAAGCATTAATCAGGCTGGCAGCTAATATTTTATCAGCAACAGTAGAAGGCAGAAAATGGTGAAATAATATCTTAAAAGAAGTTGAAGATAATAACTTTCAACTGGAATTCATACTCAAGAAAATGATCATTCAAGATCAAGGATGGAGTAAAGTCATGTCAAATTAAAGAAAAACTTGAGTGAGGATTGGCAAATTTTTACTAAAGTAGCTACTGAAGGATATGTTTCAGAAACAAAATGTCATATGGTAGCTCCATTTTTAGTTTTTTGAGGAAGCTCCATACTGTTTTCCATAGTGGCTGCACCAATTTATATTCCCACCAACAGTGTAGGAGGGTTCCCTTTTCTCCACACCCTCTTCAGCATTTATTATTTGTAGACTTTTTAATGATGACCATTCTGACTTGTATGAGGTGATACCTCATGGTAGTTTTAATTTGCATTTCTCTAATAATTAGCAGTGTTGAGCATTTGTTCATGTGCCTGTTAGTTATCTGTATGTCTTCTTTGAATAAATGTCTATTTAGTTCTTCTACCCATTTTTTGATTGGGTTGTTTGATTTTTTTTGATATTGAGTTGTATGAGCTGTTTGTGTATTTTGGAAATTAATCCCTTGTTAGTTGTATCATTTACAAATATTTTTTCCCATTCCGTAGGTTGTCTTTCCATTTTGTTTATCATTTCCTTTGCTATGCAAAACTTTTAAATTTAATTAGGTCCCATTTATTTATTTTTGTTTTTATTTCCATAACTCTAGGAAATGGATCTGAACTCGGGGATTTAGGTTGGGTAGGTAGGTAGGTAGATAGATAGATAGATAGATAAAGTAGGTTGGTAGAGATATACATTGAAATTTGTATTTATGATATGCCGGGTACTATCTGCATCTATGTCTATATATTAATCTATAGTTATATTTTCACTGAATAAGCCCAGAAATAAGGATACCCCAGTAATAAAGATTACTCCTAGTGCCCAGGCTGTGGTGTCTGTATATTGTTTCCATTAAAATGAATCAGAACTTCTTGGAGAAATGTCTAATTCCAGAACTGATTTTATTTATCAGTTACCCACTGAATATTATTTCCTCTCCTGAAGCTTCATCTCTTGCTACCTAGTGAATCCTTTTCTCTGTCTATAGAACAGTGTTTTCCAACTTCCTTTAACCTTGCTCCCAGCTGGAACTTCTGCTTGGTGTCCTTCCTTTAACCACTACATTAGTTGTTTAAAAGACTGTCTGATACATGGTAAACACACTTCTCAGGAAATGTACAGTTCACTAGTTACTTCCACATCCTCAACTCTAGTCATCTCTTAATCTGTTGCAATCTGACTTCTGAAATGAACTCTTTGGTAAAATTACCAACGAGACATCTTTTCACAAAGTCCATTGTACTACTTCTTGACACCTGTCCACCATTTAATACTGTTTCTTGTAGTGTAAAGAACTTTCATGGCTTTGTTGGCACTTAGGCTACCTTGATTCATGCTACAATTGTTAAAACTCCTCTGTTTTTGCAACCATCAGCTTTATGTCCTATTTTTTTTCAGATTTGCATAACTTCACTATCTCTAAATAGCTCTACTTTCTTCATTTATTTGCTTTAGAATCAAATAAGTGGAAGGATCACAAGTTTGATCAGGCTTAAGCTATCATTTTATGCTGCAATCTGCATCGATAATGACTTTTGTTAAGAGACCACCGAGTCTTTGGCTTGCTAAATTTATAGAGCATTGATGTCAGGCACTATATAGGTTAAGCACTCACCAAATACTCACAATGGCCCTTTGAAAATTAATTAATTTCCCCATTTTAGAGATGAGGAAACAGAAGCTTAGGTTAAGCAGAAATGATTATACAACTTGTAAGAGTTGGACCTTGATGGTGTGGCTCCACCCACTATCCCTGTTGCCTTGCTTGAAAGTCTTCCTTTGAGGTTGTTCTTTCCGTTTTCAGATAGTTTTTACTGTTAGAAACGTATTTCTTATGTTGAAGTCTATCTCCCCTCTAGTTCCTACTATTTATACTAGCTCTGTTTCTGGAACCGTGCAGACTATGGCTAATCCCTCTTTCACATGATGACTTTCAAGTATGTGAAGATAGTTATCACATCTCCTTTAATTAATTGTCTTTCATTGTAGTACAAATACCCTCTGAACCTTCATCTATTCACCATATCACATGATTTTTAAATCACCTTACCATCCTGGCTACCCTCTTCTTATACAATGTTTCCATTTGTCATTATTTTCCATAAAGGTCAATGCCTGCAATTGACTGTAATACTCCATACATGATTTGGCCAAGTAAGAGTAATTCTCATGCTGTTCCACCTGCCAAGAATACCCTATCCCTTATCTCATCTCCTCCTACTGGGATCTTTTACTGGTCCAGATATCTGGTACAGCTGTCACTTATTTGACGAAATCAATACTGTCCCTAAAGCCAGAAATTTTTTCTGACTTCTCTACTTTCTTGACCACTTCAACCTCTCTTTTTGCATTACCATACTTGGTTTTATATTTTACATGCATATATGTTTCATCTCTCCTATTAAATAATATTCTTTGAGGTAGGAGACCAAGTTTTAAAATTTTATTTCCCACACCAACTACAGTACTGCACACTCTTCTAAGAATTCTTACATATTAGTAAGTTCTCAGTCCATATTGTGGCTCAGGTCGTGAGTTCTTTGCTACTGTGGTATATCTGGCACATGGTAGGAACATTAAGTAGTTATTTAATCACTTATGAAATAAAACTATTAGTTTTACATTCAATACATTTAGGTAGTACAAATTTAATTTTCAAAAATTTTTCCTCTTCATAATAAACACTATACATTATAATTAAAACGTGTTCTCAAGCATCTGGAATTTTTCCCCATGATATCTAACAACTATATCCTTGGAAACATTTGATTAATGAAGTGTTTCCTTTACAATAGAGTATTTTCTATTACATAAACACCACCTCAGGATTTCTATAACTAAATACAAAACAAAATATAATTTTTTAAATATAAACATTTGAAAAATCCCTGGAATTAAGCAACAGATATTTTCATGTCCAAAGAACTAAAGAAAATACACATATAGTCATTCACTGTAATAAGGGTGGCATTCAGCTCTTACTATTTGCAAATACAACCAGAGGGTAGAGAATAAATGTTTTCTTTTGAATTTAGATCTCTGCCTTTAAAGCAAATGACAGAATCTTACTCTGATGGTACATTTTGTTACAGTGAATATTTTTTATAAATTGGACATTTTCTCTACATTGACAATTTAGTACTGGAGGAAAGAAAAATATGAAATTTACAAGTTCCAGTCACAATCTCATGTCACATTTTTACTTACAAAAAAGATTGACAACACAAAGGCCCAACCTGGCATCATTCTCTTGCCTCTCTGTGTTTTTTTTTGATTGTTGTTTCTGTTCACACAGTGCATATTTGTAAGCCAGTATGATCATTCCTCAGCACAGTACTTCCAGTAATATATAATTAACTACGTATTTTTTAGACCCATAATGTCCAGTTGGTTTACCAAAAGCCTTGGTAGAGCTAGAATTAAACCCATTTTGGAGAGTCTAGAAAGGGAAGGGTAAAAGGCAAACAAAGAACTCCCCCCAAAAATTCAGCTCTGGAGTTCAGCTTTTGCTTTGAAGCAGAGGTCACCTAAAATCAGTGAAATTGAAATCCTCTGGTAGGACCTGAGAGCCCCACGCTCTGGCCTTGTGGGCAGTGTGAGTGCATTATGAGACTGCACACCCTGAAATATGAAGAGCCTCAGAAATGGAAGCCAGGACATTTGCATATAGAGTGCGGATTCGGTTGTCTGAGTGAAAGCTGCTCTTGCTTTGCTTCACCCCTGTAAAAATCCGTCCAGCCAACTGTTTACATGCTCTCCATTATGTTAGTGTTGGCAAGGAAAGGGCAATAGCGAAGAGATTTTCTTTCAGCTTACACTCTGGGGAACCGTGGGAGTTCACCAGCTTGACAGACAATTAGACAAGCCTGCCTTCTCTTTCCAAGAAACAAGAAAGTGACCTGTGAGCTATGGAGGTATATGTGATAGTGAACTAGGCTATGTTGCTTGGACCTCAGCTCCTGAAGTTCAGGTCTTAAGTGAGGGAGAGGGCAAAGCAGAACAAATAGAACAGGAATAAGTCAAGGCCATAATATATGAGTGTGCTCTGCTACAATTATTCCTTGTAGACCAAAGGGGCCTCACTGATTTTTTCAAATAGAGCTCCCTTCTAAACTCATAATTTTGTTTTTAAAATCTACTTTTCTGACCTGTTGGGAGCAGGAGGATCGGTATTTTAAAAAACTAGAAAGCAGGGCTTCCCTGGTGGCGCAGTGGTTGAGAGTCCGCCTGCCGATGCAGGCGACACGGGTTCATGTCCCGGTCCGGGAAGATCCCACATGCCGCGGAGAGGCTGCGCCCGTGAGTCACGGCCGCTGAGCCTGCGCGTCCGGAGCCTGTGCTCCGCAACGGGAGAGGCCACAACAGTGAGAGGCCCGCGTACCGCAGAAAAAAAAAAAATTAAGTAGTGGGGGTGGGCTATTGACTCAAAGGCTGTGCATGAAGTCTTCTAGGGTTCAGGTTATTTTCTTCTTTGTAAGTGCTGGTTATCCAGGTTGACTCACTTTGTACTTAATATTAATAGAGTTGCAAACATTATTTTTGCACATTCTGTACATATACTTCAATGAAATTATAAAAAAATCAAACTCCTTAAATATCCTTTTCTCCCTATAAAAATCACTCATGAGGATTTCCATTATGAATATGAAGGTATAAGCTCAATATCTTCCACCTTCTCCTTCTGGAACTCAGAGTAAAGAAACAGCAAACAAAAATGATACCACAGACTCCCTTTTTTAGCAAAACTATGAGATTGGCAGCTTGAGAACTGTCAAGAATTAGATCTAAGAAAACACAAGCAAAAATACATTGGAAGTTGATGGGTTCACACTGAATTGCAAAAGTTACATCCCGTTTCTTCAAGAACGTTAGTTAAGATGTAGGCCTACCGGGGCTGATTTCTGACTGAGAATGTGCAGGGTGAAATGGAAAAAACTGGTATAAAAATGGTAGCTATAGAAGACAAGCAAAGGAGAAACAATGTACTCCTCCTTAAGGAAGAAAAAAGAGTCTCCAAAGTGAGGGGGGAAGAGAGAAAAGAGAAAAAGAGTGAAAGAAATATTTTAAAGTAGAATTCAAGAAAACTTGAGTCTAAATATAAGAATGCACCATGTACCACATCCTGCAAATTTTACACCCAAAAGTCAATACTGAGACACAAACTTGTAAATATACTGGACGTTAAAAGTAGAGAATGGATCTTTCAGACAGGCAAGCAAAAGGATCAAGCATTTATGTGTTGAGAACAATGAGGCTGTCCACAGACTTTGCCACAGTGACATTCGTTGCAGGAAGACAGGAGAGCAAAACTTACAAGATGTTCATGTGAAGGAGGCATGAGATTTATATCCAATCAAACTCTCATTCTGGTGTGAAGACTGCAGACAGACAGTTTTGAACTTGCATTATCTGAGGAAATATTATTCCCATGAACCTATGGAAGATAATTTTAAAGGATGAACTTCAGCCAACCAAAGGGTTACTGGAAACATTATGGCAGAAGAATTCCTCTCAGATTTGATCTCAAAGAAAAACGTAAGTTTTCTCTATAATGAAGAACCACTAAAAACAAGAGAGGGAGAAATTGAGGAATGTTAAAATATATGTTTTTAAAAGGATGTGTAAATGTATATCACCAAATGCAAATATACAAACAGAAAAATGTAGGAGTTGCAATCTTAATATCAAGCCAAAGGGTACGCCATAATGATTAAGGGAACAATTCACATTGAAGATATACAGTTATGTGTATTAATGTATGAAATACCATAGTAGCATAGTAAGCAGACATTACAGGAGATGTGAGAGAAATAGAAACAAAGAAACTAGCAGAAGAAAATGTTAACTCACTACTCTCAGTCCATCAGAGTTTGAGTAGACCACAAATAAAGATGTTACAAACATTCAGTGTATTTAATGAAGTAATTTTCTATCTACCACCCATCTGCCTGTCCTTCTGTCTGTCTATCTATCTATCTTTGTCTATCTGCCTATCAATACATCTCACAAACTCTACTGAGAAATAGAAAACTCTCTACAGTAAAAATGGAAAACATAGATTGCTTTTAAAACAGTCACAAAAATTGCCGGCGTATTAGGCCATAAAAATAATCATTCAATTCAAACTCAAAAAAATATACACGTATATGCAAATCCAATTAAAAAACATTAACAATTTGTATAAGGCCCTGGGTGAACTGCCACCTCCCTCTCCCCACCGCCCCATCCCCTTCTGCCTACCTCTCTAATTCCCTTGATGCCTCCCTGCCTATTCCTGAGCACATCAGGCGTTTTCTGCCTCAGGGTTTATGTCTTATTCTTTCCTTATTTGGAATGCCCTGGTATATCATTTTACATCCTTTTACTTTTAACCACTCTGTATGTAAGGGTTTCTTGTAGATAGCATTTACTCTGGTTCTATCTTTTTTATAAATGTTGTTTCATTTGTCTTACATTTATCTGCTTTCCTTTTTGAAATATTTATTTTTTCACCCTTTTCTTAGCTCATAAATGTCTGTGCAGCTGCTTAAGTTATATAGGTTTTCTGATAAAATATTCTGGTTTTGTTGATGAGTTATACCCTGTGATTTTCCTTCATGTCAGTGTAGGTTCATATTTCTTTAATTTTAAGGTTTATCTTGTCATATTTTTCTAACTCCTTGAGTTAATGTGTTTGTTATTTTAATTTTTTCTTATTTTACAATAAAGATATTTAAGTTTGTAAATTTCCACACAAGCTCTGCAGTCAAGTTTTATTCATTTCAAAAAATGTAAAGTCTATTTTGATTTTATTTTTATATTAAATACATGTTTGGCTTTTGCCTGTTACTTGCATTAAATACCTGAGCGGGAAGATTTTGTTGTTTGGCAGTCCCTTTGTTGTTAATTCTAATATAATACTAGTGAATTCTAGTCAGTGAATGTGTGTTGTGAGGTTTTTCCTGTTTGTATGTTAATGGTTTATCTTCATGATCAAATGTATGGTTTTAGTTGGGATTTCTTGTGTGTTTGCAAGTCCAAGCTTTGCATTTGTCCTCTATGTCTTATTTATTTTAGGTCTGCTTGAAGTTTTTTTTAGGGATTTAAAGTTATCTCTTTTTTTAGTTTATTTTTACGCAAAACATTTAAAGTAAGGTAATAAATTTGGAAGAAGACTTCTTAAATAAAGAAAATCACAAAGAGAAATTCAAAAAATTTAACAATTCATAAGCAGAATTAAATGGCAAATAAAGTTAGTGCAGAGCCTCACTCCTTAAATAACTGATGGATTATATTTTAATATCTGATAGAATTTATCAGTCATTTATTACTTTTCTTCATATTATTTTTGAATATGGTCTCATTTTTTCTATATAAACTTTAGAATCATACTGTTTTAGAAATATGAACCTATTAGTATTTTACTGGGGATTGCATGAAGTATATTACTTTATCTCGAGAGAATGGACATATTTATAATGGTGATTCTGCTTCTCAAAAACTACCTATTCAAATCTTCCTTTGTGTTCTTCAGTAACCGGCCAATAGGGCTTCTAATGATAAACGACAAGTTTTGTTTTCTGTTTTTTTTTAATGCAGATCTTGCCATTTCTTATATGGTTTATTCCTAGGTTTTTGTCCTGATCCTTAATTGATCATTTCTTCTTAGTGGTTGTTCTTTCAGAAATTCATTGCACACATACCATTGAGCATTGACTAGGGTCCAGTCACTGTTCTAGGAACCAGGAATACAACAGTGGACAGAGGAAACAGCAAAGATTGCCCTGCTGTGCACTAACTTTATTTGCCATTTAATTCTGCTTATGAATTGTTAAATCGTTTGAATTTCTCTTTGTGATTTTCTTTATTTAAGAAGTGTTCTTCCAAATTTATTACCTTACTTTTAATGTTTTGACGTTTCCTTTTTTACATTGGGCAATTCATTGCATCCGGAATTTATTTTAACATTAAGTACAGAAAGGAGATAGGTGATGATGTTTTTTTCTCCAAAAGTCTTGCCAATTTTCTTGATGCCATTTATTAGTTCACACGTTGACTTATGTGCTTCCCTTGCATATATAAATTTCACATATATATACATATATATAATCACACACATAGCTATATCTATTTTATAAATACGAGATTCTCTCTCTGTCTCTCCCTCCACAGGATTCAACTGAGGAGAGTTTTGTTCTTCTTTGTTCTTTGGAACACATCTGCTTCTGTGAGCAATATCACACTGTTTATTGACTTTAGTTTTATACTATTTTTAAATTTTTGGTTCTCCTTTGTCCGTCTTCCTTTTATAAACTTTTTCATAAATTTATCTTATTTATTTTTGCCTGTGTTGGGTCTTTGTTGCTGCACGTGAGCTTTCTCTAGTTGCAGCTAGCGGAGCTACTCTTCGTTACGGTGCGCAGGCTTCTCATTGCGGTGGCTTCTCTTGTTGCGAAGCACAGGCTCTAGGCTCGCGGGCTCAGTAGTTGTGGCTCACGGGCTCTAGAGCACAGGCTCAGTAGTTGTGGCACATGGGCTTAGTTGCTCTGTGGCATTTGGGATCTTCCCAGACCAGAGATCAAACCCGTGTCCCCTGTATTGTCAGGCAGATTCTTAACCACTGCACCACCAGGGAAGTCCCTATAAACTTTTTGACTATTCTAAACTGTTTATTTAAAATATAAAATTATTTATTAATAGAAAACAATCCACTGGTATTTTGATTTGGACTTTTCATAAACTTAAGGATTAGACTGAGTAGTTGATGCCTTTCTGATATCAATTTTATAATCTAAAAGCACAGCGTATCTCTCTGTTTATTTGAAGCTTCTTTATCTTTCTCAGAAAGTATCTGAGGCTTTGTTATAGGTTTTCCATATATCTTATTAAGTTTATTCTTAGGTGATTTATATTTTTGTTGCTACTGTGAATTTTTGGAGTCCTTGTTTCAAATGTATCTTTTAATTATTTTGGCACCAGCATTTTTAAAATACTTTGTTTTATATCAGAAATATCAATGATGGTTTAATAATTCTCTTTTTTACTTTACAACTTTTATTATTCAAATTTTTGTTTCATACTTTAGTGGCCAAAAGTTTCAGAAAAAATACATTTAAATGATGCTGATGTGACTTTTTCTATGTTGTCCCAGAGGTTAAGGAAAAATTAGATGTTTCTATGTAACCTGAGAGATGTTTTTATATCATATGAAAGTATTATAATATTGTTCCTAATTTGATTATTTTTTAAGATTGGACTTAGGGTTTAAATTTTATCCACTAGTTTTCTATCATCTGTGGATATGGCATGTGGTTTTCTTGGCCAACTGATATAATATTATAGTTTATGATATTAAATCATATTTACATACTTATATAAACCTACTTAGAGATGATAATTTTTAAATAAACCATTCATTTAAATTAACTTTATCCAATTAAAGATATGATGAATATAATATTTAACAAAACAATATTTATTAATAAATATTTGGGGTTTCACATATATGTCCATAAGTGAAATAGCTCTGTATTATTATTATTGTATGATATCCTGGTATAAAAGTTTTTCTAGTTTCATATTACAGATAATCTTTTAATTCTAAATGTAGTAGACAGATGGTGGTCTATACATTTAAAGCTTGAGAACAAAACTTACATAAAATTATCTATTATATCTAATTAAGACCATTCTATATCAGCTGTCTATTAAACATCTTATTTTAGTATATTATTGCTAGTTTTAAATGCTATGACTGTTAGTTTTATGTTGATCCAATATTTAGTAATAACAAAGCCTATAACAAGACCTTTAAAGTTCTCCCCAAATCCTTACATATACATAGGACTTCAGGAAAAGAATTTTATCACTTAATGAACACATTTAATGAGTGACTTTCCCCAATAAAGAATACTTGAAAATGACAAGAATGCAAAAAAAATTATTTTCAAAACTAGATTTTGGCCCTCAGGCCAAACGCTGATAAATAGAAATAAAGATGAGGGTACATTATATATCTTTCTTAATTTAAGACATAGATGTGTGTGTGTGTGTATATATATACATAAACACATATATATGTAAAGAAGAAGTTAAAATTGTAACTCCTCACCTTCCTTTTTATGCAGTCTATTAAAAAGTTGCATTTTAGTCATTTATTTACACACATCTGACTAATGTTTGGCAAGAAATGGCTATGGTGGAGGAAGGCATGACAAATTATCTAGAATAAAACAAACTTCAGTGCATATTTATAGTTATTGTTCTGGGAAAGCTGCCAAATAGGGAATTTTGCTTAGTAAGTTTAGAGAAAGTGGTGTGTGTGTGTGTGTGTGTGTGTGTGCGTGCGTGTGCGTGTGCGTGTGTGTGTGTGTGTGTGAATAAGCAAAAAACGGAGGGCAGGGGTTCTAAAACAACTTTTAAAAAGTGGAGTCTTTACTTGACTATTTCAGGTATCAAAAAAGATATTTCTCTTTAGAATATCTTTATGCTTTAAATAAAACTTCAGTTTTTCACATCAAGGGGACATATCTTTGCCTTTTTCCCCCCCACTAAGCACTTGAACCTGCAAGATGTGGACAGTATTAGAATAGAATAAACAAATAATGTTTTTTCACCTATAAAATCACTTGACTGTTCACTTGAAATAATTTATAAATTCTAATGTGTTAATTTTCTCTTCCTTGATAGTAAATTACCTCAAAATATAGTGGCTTAAAACAACAACAGTTTCATTTGCTCATAATTTTCTGGCCAGCAATTTGGGCTAAGCCGATCAGTTCTTTTCATGGATTCCGTTCTGTAGCCACAGTCATCTGGTAGCTGAACTGGGACTGAATGGTGTAAGACGGTCTCACTCACATGTCTGGCAGTTGGTGATGCCTGTCAGCCAGGCTACAGTAAACGTAACAGATGAGCCTGAACTCCTTCACATGGTAACGTCAGCATTTCCAAAGGCAAAGAGCAGATGCTGCAAAGTCTCTTAGGTCCTAGACTTGGAAGTTGACAAAGTAACCTCTGTCACATTTTATTGGTCAAAGCAAGTCACAAGGTCAACCCAGACTTAAAGCAAAGGGAGAGTAGACTCTACCTTTTGATAGGAAGAACAGCCAAGTTACATAGCAAAGAGTGTGAATTCAGGGGTAGGAAGAATTCTTATGGATCTTTGCAAACAATTTATAGTTCATATTATGGGACTACTAATGAGAGAAAGTTCTCAAAAGTATGTGAATGAGGTAATAAGCATATCTATCATGTCGTTTAATCGATTAAATAAACTTCAAAATAAATAAATTTGATGAATCAACTTCCCCTGAATGTAGAATGTCAACTATATCCATTCAAATAGTTTCCGTGTGTGTGTGTGTGTGTGTGTGTGTGTGTGTGTGTGTGTGTGTGTCTGTGTCTGGTTTGTGATTTGGTGTAAAACCTGCCATGAAATGAAACAACATAAACCTAAAGTTTTGGGATCAGGTTTAAAATCAACTTAGACTTTGAAGTGCAAGGTGAGACAAGGAGCAGTTTGCCTCCGTGAGGTTAACATCAGCTAGTATTTTTATTAATTTACCTGTTAGTAATTAGCAGATTGTCCGAATAGTCTTTATAGACAGTTGTTTTCCTTACTGATACCATTTCACTTCAACACAGAATTGTGTAAAAATGAGGTATATTTCTCCTTAATAAATAGATTATGCATTGATCTAATGCCACTTGAGTAAAAAACAACTCCTTAAGAAAAGCTGAAATGTTACATGATAATATGTAAGTGCTTAGTCCATCCTGACCCAATAAAAATTATTTAAATATATGTAAATAATGGCAGAATTGTCTTTAAGATAATTGAGAACAGGAAGTAAACCTGGGTACAGGAAAAGTGAATGACTCATTGCACAAGACCTGAGACTTTGTTTGGGTTTAATATATAATAGCTTTTTGGTGAAACAAATTGTGTTGAGCTAGTCCTTACATAGACAATATATAATCTAACATTTTTTACCTAATCCTTTCACTTTATGGATGAAGAAGTTGAAATCCAGTGAAGTTAAAGAACTTACCCAAAGCCACTTAGTTAGCTGGTAGTAGAAGGGGGCTGAAAACCCAGATTCCCTAACTACCAGGGCAGTGCTTTTGTGTTTGTTTTGTTCAATTTTTCAGACCTTGCATTAAGCGAATTCATATTTACCTGGTAGTTCCACTCTTCCTTCTTTATCTAGGCATTTGGCCAACCACTATTCCACCCACACCCTCGCCCCTCCACTTTTGTTTCATGTGTATAGACCAAATTTTGGGGATATCCATGGTAGCTTAAACAATGTTCTTCCTTGATAACATTTTAATGATATTATAAAAATTAATTTACTCTCATAGTATAAGCACAGTTATACCCCCGATATTAAACATTGTTTTATTAAAATGAAATGTTTGGTTCAAGTAAATTAATTCTTTTAACATCATTAACTATTATTAAGGAAAAATTCTTTAAACTGTCGCTGATATAACCTATGGTATATTAAACATTGGTTTATTAAAATAAAATGTTCCGGGACAGGACAGGAATAAAGACGCAGATGTAGAGAATGGACTTGAGGGCATGGGGAGGGGGAAGGGTAAGCTTGGACAAAGTGGCATTGACATATATACACTACCAAATGTAAAATAGATAGCTAGTGAGAAGCAGCCACATAGCACAGGGAGATCAGCTCGGTGCTTTGTGACCACCTAGAGGGGTGGGGTAGGAAGGATGGGAGGGAGATGCAAGAGGGAGGGGATATGGGGATATATGTATACATATAGCTGATTCACTTTGTTATAGAGCAGAAACTAACACAACATTGTAAAGCAATCATACTCCAATAAAGATGTTTAAAAAATAATAAAATGTTCTGTTCAATCCAGATAGCTCATATCATTATCTTCATTATTCATCATTTATATTTCAGCATTTGGAAAGATGAGGTTTTATAAATATTATTTGGGACTCTATGGAAGATAATTTTCACATAAGTAACATTAAGTAAACAACTTATTTACAAGTTTGCCTCAGTTGTATTTTGCACAAAGGTTTGAATTACTAGTCATTATAGAAAAATTATTTTTCATAGGACATGTACACATTATGGTGAATTAACCAATTGCCATTTTGTAACAATATTGGCAGTTTTACATGATTTAATCCAATATACATGTTGATTGTGTTACTCAATGATTTGTGTGTTGTTTTTCTATATACGCACATTTCTAGTTAAAATTTTATTCAATCTGTTTAAATTATTAATTCAACAAATATAAACATAAATTAATGAAAAGCTTTTAAAATGGCAAATTGCTACACATTTGTGTTTTTGACAGAACCATGTAATCTTCAAGGCATAAGAAAATTCAGTCTTAAAAATAATACATAACACTCACTCAGCTTCGCTGGATAAAGAGCAAAAAGACTTTAAGCAAAAGTAAAGAAATAAGTGAAAGAAGACTGGGATACAAATCAGAAGTTGAGGGTAGAAGAGAAAAGTGGAAAAATGTAATTTTACCAAAAGGCTCAGAAGTATTAGAGTACATATTCATGCCTGAATAATACATTGATTATCTGAGATTAAATTAGAATCAGGAAAAAATGTAATACTACATTTCTTGTATTCACGAAGATATACCAGTTGAAAGACTATGACTAAGTTATTTTCTACTCAACAGTTAAACCAAACTATTTATGAAATTGACAAAGAATCTTTAAAGAAGTGTCCTCTTTGACTTTAATATTTCATTTCAAAATTGGAAATGTTATCTTCCACTCAGAAATATCCATTAGTTTGTTACAGCAATAAAATACCATGAAGAATAAAGCTATGACCTAATAGTTTGAGAAAATTTTAGGGCCCCTAAATTCAGTTTGGAATGTCTGTGTGTACATCCGTGGATTTTACGACTCCATTTTTTATTTTATTTATGTTTCTTTGGTGTTCCCACATTTGTATTTCATAGGGACTTGTCGTGGCGTTAAGCCCATTATTTTGTTCATTTTTAGCAATGAGGAAGTTACGGTTTATAGTAGCACAGTTTCTTATCTGGTCACTGTTACCAAATAGATTATTCTTTTCAAAGGAATTCAGACTTTCTCTGGCTTTTCCTGTCACTATTCTAGTGAGCCTTCAAAGTGCAATAACGTTTCACAACACAATAGGTGAGATGGGGACCTTCTTGGATAGAAACTCCTAGAGAAATGAAAGGGTATGGGCAGCACAAGTAGAGAGACCATCTCTAAGTTTCTATACTGAGTGTTAGATGGGGCTCCCAGCTGTCACTGTGTAACTTGATGAGCCAGAGGCCAAGGGTCTTAACTTCCTTGACCTGCTACTGCTCATGTTGCAAAGACTCTTCACTGAACTTCCAAGAGCTTCTTAAGTTTCTATTCAATAAAGTTTTGCTATTCTTATTACCTTTATATTATTATTGTGATTATTATGATTAACCAAGTAGTCTGTTAGGTGCTGGGGATATAATGGTAAACAAAAAGACAGTTTCTGCTCTTATGGCAGGGAAAGACGAATCATTAATCCATAATTTGGCATAAATGTGATCACATTTTCATACTTTAGGTCAGTTTTTAACTACCCATAATCCAATTACTGTGTTTAATTTCATCATATACAGATACTTTTGCACAGATCTCAGTTCACCCTTTGGTGTTGAGACCATAGTCACTAAATTAAGCCTCCCCACTCTTTCTCCTAAATAGCATTTTTTGAGTGTCATATGGTAATCAACACTCAATATGTTTATGTTACCTTTAAAAAAATCTCCACCATAGTCCTATGAAATCAAAAGCTAGAAATGATTAAGCTTAGTGAGGAAGCCATGTGGAAAGCTGAAATAGGGCCAAAGTAGGCCTGTTGTGCCTAATTGGTTAGCCAAGTTGTGAATACAGAGGAGAAGTTCTCAAAGGAAACTAAAAGTGCTACTCCAGTGAACACATGAATGATAAGAAAACAAAACAGCCTACTTGGTGATATGGAGAAAGTTTTAGTGGTCTGAATAGAAAATCAAACCAGCCACATTCCCTTAAGCCAAAGCCGAATCCAGAGCAAGGCCCGAATTCTCTTCATTTCTCTGAAAGCTGAGAGGGGTGAGGAAGCTGCAGAAGAAAAGTTGGAAGCCAACAGAGGTTGGTTCATGAGGTTTAAAGAAAGAAGCCATTTGCATCACATAAAAGTGCAAGGTGAAGCAGCAAGTGCTGATGTAGAAGCTGCAGCAAGTTATCCAGAAGATCTAGCTAAGGTAATTAATGAAGGTGGCTACACTAAACAACAGATTTTCAATGTAGACTAAATGGTCTTCTATTTGAAGAAGATGCCATTCAGGACATTCATAGCTAGAGAGGAGAAGTCAATGCCTGGCTTCAAAGCTTCAAAGAACAGGCTGCCTCTCTTGTTAGGGCCTTATGCAGCTGGTGACTTTAAGTGCTCATTTACCATTCCAAATATCCTAGGGCCCTTAACAATTATGCTAAGTCTACTCTGCCTATGCTCCGTAATGGAACAACAAAGCCTGGGTGACTGCACATGTGTTTACAACATGGTTTACTGAATATAAGACCACTGTTGAGAGCTACTGCTCAGAAAAAAAAAATTCCTTTCCAAATATTACTGCTTATTGACAATGCAACCCATCACCCAAGAGCTCTGATGGAGATGTACAAGGAAATTCATGTTGTTTTCATGCCTACTAATACTACACCCATGTGTCAACAGGTAATTTTGTCTTTCAAGTCCTGTTATTTAAGAAATACATTTTGCAAGGCTATAGTGGCCATAGATAGTGATTCTTCTGATGAATCTGGGCAAAGTAAATTTTAAAACCTTTTGGAAAACGTTCACCATTCTATATGCCATTAAGAACATTTGTGAGTCACAGAAAGAGATGAAAATATCAACATTAACAGGAGTTGGAAGAAGTCATTTCCAGTCCTCATGGATGACTTTGAGGGGTTCAAGACTTCAGTGGAGGAAGTAATTGCAGATGTGGTAGAAAAAGCAAGAGAACCAAAATTAGAAGTGGAGCCTGAATATGTGACTGTATTACTGCAGTCTCATGATAAAGTTTGAATGAATGAGGAGTTGCTTCTAATGCATGAGCAAAGAAATTGGTTTTTTGAGATAGAATCTACTCATGGTGAAGACTCTGTGAAGACTGTTGAAATGACAACAAATAATTTAGAATATTCCATGAACTTAGCTGATAAATCAACAGCAGAGTTTGAGAGGATTGACTCCAATTATGAAAGAAATCCTACTGTAGGTAAAATGCTACCAAACAGCATTTCATGCTACAGAGAAATTGTTCACAAAAGGAAGAATCAATCAATGAAGCAAACTTTCCTGGTGTCTAATTTTAAGAAACTGCCACAGCCATCGCAACCTTCAGCAACCACCACCCTGATCAGTCAGCAGCCCTCAACATTGAGACAAGACCCTCCACGAGCAAAAAGATTATGACTTGCTGAAGGCTCAGATGATGGTTAACATTTTTTTGCAATGAAGTATTTTTAATTAAGTTATGCACATTGTTGTTTTAGACATAATCCTATTGTACACTCAGTAGACTACAATATAGTGTAAACATAACTTTTATATGCACTGGGAAACCAAAAAATTCATGTGACTCTAGTGCAGTCATCTGGAACTGAACCTGTGATATCCCCAAGGTTTGCTTGTATTTTGTCATCACACACTTATTGAACACCTACTAGTTGTCAGGCACTGTGCTAGGATGCAAAAATGAATAAGTTGTAGACCTCAGTGTTGGTGGTGTGATAAGGTAGACCTATTTGTATGCAGATGTTGCACTACAAAGTGATATGTGCAAAGATGGTGGACAAAAACATGCAGCAGTAGCCTACAAGAGAGAAGGCCTCCACATCCGGAAGCTCTAGCTAGAACAGAGAATAAAGTCCTTTGTCTTACCAAAGAATAAACAATCATCTTCCAAAGAATTCCAATAATTTACAGATCACTCTAGGGTAGGAGCTTTTCCATGCATTTGTGTTTACTGGAAAGGTTCTTATAACCTATAATTAGATTCCATTCAGTTGCAAAAGTTCTCATTACTTACTTTCTCAAAATCCCAGACAGTTTCCTAAATCCCAGGTAAAGACCCATCTCCCCAGATATCTATACACAGTGGGACTTGCAAATAAAATTCCCTCTGGCCACTGGTCTAGTGGCACATGTTTCCACCAATATTAGTTTCCTAGGATGGCCATAATAAATTACCACAAACTAGGTAGCTTAAAACAGCAGAAATTTATTCTTTCACAGTTCCGGAGGCTAGATATCCAAAATCAAAGTGTCAGCAGGGCCTGCCTACCTTCCAGAGGCTACAGGGGAGAATCCAGTTATGTCTTTTTCAGTTTCTGGTGGTGCCAGGCATTCCTTGGCTTGTAGTCGCTTCACTCCAGCCTCTGCCCCTGTGGTTACATTACCTCCTGCTTTTCTGTTTGTGTCTCTCCTCTGTTTGTCTCTTATAATGTTACTTGTCATTGGATTTAGGGCATACCCAGAGTATCCAGGTTAATCGTCCCATCTTAAGGTTCTTAATTTAATTATATCCCTGAAGACCCTTTTCCTAAATAAGGTACATTTACACGTTCCAGGGGTTAGGACTTTATATCCTAATATCAATTCACTACACCATCTGAGGCAACCCTCCTTTCCAGTTTGAAACTGTCCTTTGGTTTGTTTTTGAGAGATAATGAAGGAGTTCATAGAGATTCAGGATCTCTCAGTGAAAAGGAAAGATCCTCTTTAGAAGAGTCAGGACACACCTTTCACTTTGCTGTCACCTGATAGTATTTGCAAAAGTTGGGGAACCAGGAGAGATTTTGAAGCAATGTAGAATTGAGAAGCCTGGCAACAGTCTTAGAGAGACATGTATTCCCGAGAATGTCCTGGGATTTCATGAGTGGCTCTGACAAGTGGAACACAGCTTGTTTTTGATAGAGCTGGGATATCAAATGAGTTTATTTTTTTCACTGTAAGCGGCAATGATATATTTGTTAGACCCTCTCTCTAATTCCTAAGTGAGTGGTTTGGCAAACATCCTAAATCTCAGTTTATATCTTTTAATGCACTAGGTTCTATAACAGCAGTAAGCTGAGAAACACTTTTATAGAAACCAAAGAGTTCATTTGATACCTTTAAGCACATCCTCATAGGGCTCTAAAATAACCTTATATGCAACCATTATTCACGGTTTACAATTAACATCTTTATTATCCACTGACAAACTCAACCAAGTATATGACATTCTAAACTCATAGTCATTTTTAAAATGTAGTGACTGAGAAACGTTATACATTGTTTCTCTTGCCTTCTCTGAAACTAATTATGGTTTAGCAGCATCTCATAATATTAGGTCACTGGCTATGCTCAGTCACATATAGACTTTAAATTATCTCAAGCATTTTCAGAAACAAGAAGATTAAATCACATCAAGGAGTTATTTCAATATGGCATTAACAATTAAAGACACAGCTGAATCTAATTTAACTACTGTTTAATTCACCTAGTGGGTAGTGGCGATAGACTCTAGAGATCCTAATATTTTTAGGCCACATTCTTTGCTTGAATAGCCATCCACATTTGCTAGGATAAAACTATAATGCTTCATTTAACTTTTCTAAAATAGATAATGCTTGGATCTGCTGGAAACCCTGTTGAATTTGATCTATTTTTTAATCATTCTTAAACTACCTGTCTTCAGAAAGGTTCGATGATTTATAGTATTAACACATGTTTAAGAAACAAAATTATTATTAATTTTTTAAACATCTTTATTGGAGTATAATTGCTTTACAATGGTGTGTTAGTTTCTGCTTTATAACAAAGTGAATCATCTATACATATTATCCCCATATCTCCTCCCTCTTCTGTCTCCCTCTCACCCTCCATATCCCACCCCTCTAGGTGGACACAAAGCACCAACCTGATCTCCCTGTGCTATGTGGCTGCTTCCCGCTAGCTATCTATTTTACATTTGGTAGTATGTATAAGTCCATGCCACTCTCTCACTTCATCAGAGCTTACCCTTCCCCCTCCCCATGTCCTCAAGTCCATTCTATACGTCTGCGTCTTTATTCCTGTCTTGCCCCTAGGTTCTTCATAAACATTTTTTTTTTTAGATTCCATATATATGTGTTAGCGTACGGTATTTGTTTTTCTCGTTCTGACTTACTTCACTCTGTGTGACAGACTCTAGGTTTATCCACCTCACTACAAATAACTCAATTTCATTTCTTTTTATGGCTGAGTAATATTCCATTGTATATATGTGCCACATCTTCTTTATCCATTCATCAGTCAGTGGACACTTAGGTTGCTTCCATGTCTTGGCTATTGTAAATAGAGCTGCAATGAACATTGTGGTACATGTCTCTTTTTGAATTATAGTTTTCTCAGGGTATATGCCCAGTAGTGGGATTGTTGGGTCATATGGTAGTTCTATTTGTAGTTTTATAAGGAACCTCCATACTGTTCTCTATAGTGGCTGTGTCAATTTACATTCCCACCAACAGTACAATGGGGTTCCCTTTTCTCCACACCCTCTCCAGAATTTATTGTTTGTAGATTTTTTGATGACGGTCTTTCTGACTGGTGTGAGGTGATACCTCATTGTAGTTTTGATTTGCATTTCTCTAATGATTAGTGATGTTGAGCATCCTTTCATATGTTTCTTGGCAATCTGTATATCTTCTTTGGAAAAATGTCTATTTAGATCTGCCCATTTTTGTATTGGGTTGTTTTTTTGATATTGAGCTGCATGAGCTACTTGTAAATTTTGGAGATTAATTCTTTGTCAGTTGCTTCCTTTGCAAATATTTTCTCCCATTCTGTTGGTTGTCTTTTCGTCTTGTTTATGGTTTCCTTTGCTGTGAAAAAGCTTTTAAGTTTCATTAGGTCCCATTTGTATATTTTTGTCTTTATTTCCATTTCTATAGGGGGTGGGTCAAAAAGCATCTTGCTATGATTTATGTCACAGAATGTTCTTCCTATGTTTTCCTCTAAGAATTTTATAGTGTCTGGCCTTACATAGAGGGCTTTAATACATTTTGAGTTTCTTTTTGTGTATGGTGTTAGGGAGTGTTCTCATTCCATTCTTTTACATGTAGCTGTCCAGTTTTCCCAACACCAATTACTGAAGAGGCTGTCTTTTCTCCTTTTTATATTCTTGCCTCCTTTATGAAAAATAAGGTGACCATATGTGTGCGGGTTTATCTCTGGGCTTTCTATCCTTTTCCATTGATCTGTATTTCTGTTTTTGTGCCAGTACCATACTGTCTTGATTGTAATAGCTTTGTAGCATAGTCTGAAGTTCAGGAGCCTGATTCCTCCAGCTCCGTTTTTCTTTCTCAAGATTGCTTTGGCTATTCGGGGTCTTTTGTGTTTTCCATACAAATTGTGAATTTTTTTGTTCTAGTTCTGTGAAAAATGGCATTGGTAGTTTGATAGGGATTGCACTGAATCTGTAGATTGTTTTGGGTTGTATAGTCATTTTCACAATATTGATTCTTCCAATCCAAGAACATGGTATATCTCTCCCTCTGTTTGTATCATCTTTAATTTCTTTCATCAGTATCTTATAGTTTTCTGCATACAGGTCTTTTGTCTCCTTACATAGGTTTATTCCTAGGTATTTTATTCTTTTTCTTGCAATGGTAAATGGGAGTGTTTCCTGAATTTCTCTTTCAGATTTTTCATCATTAGTATATAGGAATGCAACAGATTTCTGTGCATTAATTTTGTATCCTGCTTCTTTACCAAATTCATTGATTAGCTCTAGTTGTTTTCTGGTAGCATCTTTAGGATTCTCTATGTATAGTATCATGTCATCTGCAAACAGTGACAGCTTTACTTCTTCTTTTCCGATTTGGATTTCCTTTCTTTCTTTTTCTTCTCTGAATGCTGTGGCTAAAACTTCCAAAACTATGTTGAATAATAGTGGTGAGAATGGGTAACCTTGTCTTGTTCCTGATCTTAGAGGAAGTGGTTTCAGTTTATCACCATTGAGAACGATGTTGGCTGTGGGTTTGTCATATATGGCCTTTATTATTTTGAGGTAAGTTCCCTCTATGCCTACTTTCTGGAGGGTTTTTATCATAAATGGGTGTTGAATTTTGTCAAAAGCTTTTTTTGCATCTACTGAGATGGTCATATGGGTTTTTCCTTCAATTTGTTAATATGGTTTATCACATTGATTGATTTGCATATATTGAAGAATCCTTGCACTCCTGGTATAAACCCTACTTGATCATGGTGTATGATCCTTTTAATGTGCTATTGGATTCTGTTTGCTAGTATTTTGTTGAAGATTTTTGTATCTATGTTCATCAGTGATATTGGCCTGTAGTTTTCTTTCTTTGTGACATCTTTGTCTGGTTTTGGTATCAGGGTGATGGTGGCTTCATAGAATGAGTTTGGGAGTGTTCCTCCCTCCGCTATATTTTGGAAGATTTTGAGAAGGATAGGTGTTAGCTCTTCTCTAAAAGTTTGATAGAATTTGCCTGTGAAGCCATCTGGTCCTGGGCCTTTGTTTGTTGAAAGATTTTTTATTACAGTCTCAGTTTCAGTTCTGTGATTGGTGTGTTTATATTTTCTGTTTCTTCCTGGGTTAGTCTCGGAAGGTTGTGCATTTCTAAGAATTTATCCATTTCTTCCAGGTTGTCCATTTTATTGGCATATAGTTGCTGTAGTAATCTCTCATGATCCTTTGTATTTTTGCAGTGTCAATTATTACTTCTCCTTTTTCATTTCTAATTCTATTGATTTGAGTCTTCTCCCTTTTTTTATTGATGAGTGTGGCTAGCGGTTTTTCGATATTGTTTATCTTCTCAAAGAACCAGCTTTTACTTTTATTGATCTTTGCTATTGTTTCCTTCATTTCTTTTTCATTATATTTATGATTTCTTTTCTCCTGCTAAATTTGGGGTTTTTTTTGTTCTTCTTTCTCTAATTGCTTTAGGTGTAATTTAGGTTGTTTATTTGAGATTTGAGGTAGGATTGTATTTCTATAAACTTCCCTCTTAGAACTGCTTTTGCTGCATCCCATAGGTTTTGGGTCGTCGTGTTTTGATTGTTATTTGTTTCTAGGTATTTTTTGATTTCTTCAGTGATCTCTTGCTATTAAGTGCTATATTGTTTAGCCTCCATGTGTTTTGTATTTTTACAGATTTTTTCCTGTAATTGGTATCTAGTCTCATAACGTTGTGGTCAGAAAAGATACTTGATACAATTTTAGTATTTTTGAGTTTACCAAGGCTTGATGTGACCCAAGATATGATCTACAATGTTGTACAAGTACTTGATAAGAAAGTGTATTCTGTTGTTTTTGGTTGGATTGTCCTATAAATATTAGTAAGTCCATCTTTTTTAATGTATCATTTAAAGCTTGTGTTTCCTTATTTATTTTCATTTTGGATGATCTGTCCATTGGTGAAAGTGGGGTGTTAAAGTCCCCTACTCTGATTGTGTTACTGTCAATTTCTCCTTTTATGGCTGTTAGCATTTGCCTTATGTATTGAGGTGCTCTTATGTTGGGTGCATAAATATTTACAATTGTTATATCTTCTGCTTGGATTGATCCCTTGATCATTATGTAGTGTCCTTCTTTGTCTCTTGTAATAGTCTTTGTTTTAAAGTCTATTTTGTCTGATATGAGAATTGCTACTCCAGCTTTCTTTTGATTTCCATTTGCATGGAATATCTTTTTCCTTCCCCTCACTTTCAGTCCGTATGAGTCCCTAGGTCTGAAGTGGGTCTCTTGTAGACAGCATATATACAGATCTTGTTTTTGTATCCATCAGCCAGTCTATGTCTTTTGGTGGGAGCATTTAATCCATTTACATTTAAGGTAATTATCGATATGTGTTTTCCTATTACCATTTTCTTAAGTGTTTTGGGTTTGTTATTTTAGATCTTTTCCTCCTTTTGTGTTTCCTGCCTAGAGCAGTTCCTCTGGAATTTGTTGTAAAGCTGGTTTGGTGGTGCTGAATTCTCTTAGCTTTTGTTGTCTGTAAAGGTTTTAATTTCTCCATCGAATCTGAATGAGATCCTTGCTGGGTAGAGTAATCTTGGTTGTAGGTTTTTCTCTTTCTTGACTTTAAATATGTCCTGTGACTCCCTTCTGGCTTGCAGAGTTTCTGCTGAAAGATCAGCTGTTAACCTTATGGGGATTCCCTTATATGTTATTTGTTGTTTTTCCCTTGCTGCTTTTAATATTTTTTCTTTGTATTTAATTTTTGATAGTTTGATTAATATGTGTCTTGGAGTGTTTCTTCTTGGATTTATCCTGTATGGGACTCTGAATTTCCTGGACTTGATTGACTATTTCCTTTCCCATATTAGGGAAGTTTTCAACTATAAGCTCTTCAAATATTTTCTCAGTCCCTTTCTTTCTCTCTTCTTTTTCTGGGACCCCTATAATTCAAATATTAGTTTGTTTAATATTGTTCCAGAGGTCTCTGAGACTGTCCTCAATTCTTTTCAATCTTTTTTCTTTATTCTGCTCTGCAGTAGTTATTTCCAGTATTTTATCTTCCAGGTCACTTATCAGTTCTTCTCACTCGGTTATTTTGCTATTGATTTTTTTAAGAGAATTTTTAATTTCATTTATTGTGTTGTTCATCACTGTTTGTTTGCTCTTTAGTTCCTCTAGTTCCTTGTTAAACAGTTCTTGTATTTTCTCCATTCTCTTTCCAAGATTTGGATCATCCTTACTACCATAACTCTGAATTCTTTTTCAAGTAAACTGCCTATTTCCTCTTCATTTGTTTGGTCTGGTGGGTTTTTACCTTGCTCCTTCATGTGCTGTGTGTTTCTCTGTCTTCTCATTTTGCTTAACTTACTGTGTTTGGGGAACACTGTAGTTTTTGCATCTATAGAAAGAATTCTTGGTTTAAATACAGAGATGTTTGTTAAAGTACCTTTTTATGTTTCTTGCAAAACTGTAGTTGGACTCGTTCAGTGCTTCCTCAAAGTTTTTTTCTTTTGTTTTGTTTTTAGTAAGTATCACCAAAGTGAAGATGCAGCAGCTAAACTTAAAAAATAGGGGAAAAAAAGAAAAAAGCTGTGTTGCTTCTGGAAGAGTCTTTTAAAACAGTCCCTGAGTTCAGAAAATTGTAAACCTGTTTCTTTTAAACATTAGATTCTCAAGTGAGATTTTGTTCACTTTGGGGTCCTAGATGTGTGAGAAGGACTGCTGATAATCTGTCATAAAAATGTCACAGTCAAAGCTCCATCTTTTTCTTTAAGTTTCCATCCTACTTTACTAAAGAAGTGGTTCAAAAGGGTGCCTTCAGAGAAGGCCATTTTTTCGTTAATGAAAATTATGTTTAAATTCACTCAGGCTCTTCTTCAGACATTAAATTAGTGTTCTGGTGTGTTCTGCCATAAACTATGGACAATTTTGGTCCTAAAATACCAGAGTGTGATCTCTGGGGAAGGTCACGCTCTCAGCAGAACTACAGTCTGATAGACACACTTTAGAAGAATCCTTCAAAGGATATTTATTACATCGTTCAACACCATAATAATCCATATTAAGATCCCACAAAAGCCTGAAGACCAACAGTAGAAATAATTATTTATAAAAAGTTATTTCCAAATGAATTACTTTAGAAAATATTGTCATTTCAGCAGGGTTTAGGAAATTTCTAAGATTATTTTATATGCTCAGAATGTAGATTATTTTAGGTAACTATGTCAGTTATATATGTGAATTCTGACTAATGAATAATGAGGAATATTTTAGAATAATGACTAATGGACTAATTCTTATTAACTTATGAAGATGTATTCAGCCAAGTGTACCAGTGTTAAGTGGTGCTCTCATGAATATTCTCAATTATTTAGGTTTATAAATTTAGAGTTGATTATTTTCAAGTAAACATATTATTCATGAAGTTCCGAATTATCACATTTTCCCAAGAATCACATTTTTATTGCATGCATGCAAGTTTATAAAAAATCCTTTTCTTTGGTTATTAATAAAACATATCTGGCATACACATTGGCAGCTGACACATTAGTATCAAAAGTGTGACTAAATTGATTACTAACATTTCTGCTCCCTTAGGATTATGGACTCTTCATTGGATGTTAAAAGAATAAAAAATGCTATTCTGGTGATTCCCTAAAATGCTTGGTTATGAGAAAAATTGAAGCTTATCTACCATGAGTTCTTTTTTACACAAAAATGAATTTATTTCCTGAGTGATTAAAAACCATGTGTTGGCAGAGTTAGTTCCTCTTTTAAAAATATTCCATGATAAGTACATCAGACACAGATTATTCTTTAGCAAGATTGTTATCCTACTTTTGAAAAACTGACAATAATGTCTTACTTAAATCTTGTTATAGGTCTATGTATTATTATGTCTTACCAGGACACTGAAAAGGCTTCTTTGTGGTTTATATTTGAGCAGACAAATCAGTTTTTTTCCCTCCATTAGAAGACAGTCACATTAATAACAGTTTACAGTTATGGTCTCAGAATAAATGGGCACCATGCAGACATTTAAATCATGCCATCTATTTAGTTTGGGTGCTTAACAGAGTTCTATATCATAAGCACAGCTCTATTACTAAACTGTGCAGGCAATCATTGAACAATGTTATTTTTATGTAGAATTTTTTATTTAGGTAAAATATTTTGTTTATATTCCAATTTATACTTGATGTAGATTTGATTGCATGCTATTTTTTATGGCCGTGTTGACATGCCTTGATACAAAATTGTTCAGAATAAGTTGTCATAGAGTTAATAAGAACTGATTTCTGCCTAACACAGCTTCTACCCAAAGCATAAATGAGCTATTCACTTTAAATTGCTTGATCAAAAAGACAACAGTTTCTAAAAGCTTCCCTTGAAATTTTCTGGAAAATATACAGTGGAATTCATGTTGTAATGCAAAAGGTCTCAAGAAAATACATTCTTGAAGAATTTCTTACTTCAGTGTACCATCATTATAGTGTTGTACTCCATTGCTTTTAGCGGATAAAGTTATCAAGATAACTTTAAAATTCAATATGTTCTCAGTAAATATTTTTACCTAGTAATCTCTGAACACTTCCTGGCAAAAAACTAAGTCCTTGACTAAAAAACATACAAATTTCTGACTTATGTCCCTTTTCCTTCCCAATTCTCTGTCTCTTTGCCTCTGTGTAGATGTGTGTGGAACTCTTGATATAGAGAGAATAGAACAGTAAAAAAGAAGCTAGAAATGAGTTAAACATAAAATTTGGTATTAAGGAGCTGAAAATAAGGCAAAGAAACTAAAAATTTGTATACATTACATACAATAACATAGTAGGAATAATGGGATGTGAGTAGAGGGATAAGGGAGGAAATCCATTAGGCAACCTCAAAACAAGAAAGTTAAGAAAGATAATAGTGTCAGCCTCTTGCAGATCAATTAAAGGGTGGGAATTGAGCCAATGTTAGAAGGGAAGAATAGTACTATAATCTTCTTTTGAAAACAATGGCAATGGGCCATTTATCCTGTTGGTTTTACCTCGGGCTGGTGTCCAGCCTAGACAATTAATAAAATATTCTTGTTAAGGCACTGGCAACTTTATCTTGCCGCTGTTAGCAAAGTGTCACTAACAACTATGTGCACAGATCTGATCCATATTCTAAGTTTAAATGAAGTGAAAACGTAAAAATCCAATGCAATTGTAAAGAAACAAGTTAGTAGACAATGGAGATGGATCTTTGCTCTTTCTTGGGGCAAACATGTTGAATGGAAGGACAATTCAACCTGATATTTTCATGATAATGACCACTTTTACAATGAAATATCCAGATGATATCTGGGTATCTGAATGGATAAGTAAGGTAGATTATTTATGGCTCCAAACAACTGGATATTTGGAGGTCCAAGTACATTGGTCCTAACAAATGCCAAGGTAAAATAACCTAAGTAAATGTGTTTTTGGTTTGTTTTTTAACATATTTATTGGAGTATAATTGCTTTACAATGGTGTGTTAGTTTCTACCGTATAACAAAGTGAATCAGCTATACATATACATACATTCCCATAAGAAAATATATAGTACATTCTGTCCTATGCCAATAATATGTCTGAATTAGAACCAGTATTTGATATTCTCTCTATTTCTCTAAGTATTTTGAAGAGCAAATGACAACGAATACATTAGAGTTTTTTAATTACAAGGAATCCTTCAATATTTTTGCTTTCCTGTGGTTTAATCCCAATTTATTTTTATTCCCCCCAATAAATTTTTTACTAATATTAACATTGGCATTATAAACAATGTATTTTATAATTTATATACATTTATAATAAAATTCAGGTAATTAACTTTTTAATATATTATTTGATGGAACACATTTTGTTTTTCATTTGTTCTCTTTCTTTTTTTAAGAGTATTGAAGTTGCTTATTTCTGAAAATTCTTATACTCTACAATGTTAGCCACAATTGGGTCAGTTTAATCTCTTTCAAAATCAGGATCCTATCCAAGAACAAACAAGTCGCTCTCATTATTTTAGTCACAGTACGTAAACACTGGGGAAATGTATTCAATGCTTTCTGTCAGAGTTCTTTCAGTCATCAAAAAATACACTGAATGGAGTCTAAACAATATGATTGTAAATTTCTGATAAAGATCCATTTATTTCCATCAGCCTAAATCTTAGAGATTTTATATAACATGATGGTTCACCAAAAACTAAAGGTTTGATGTGTGTGTTGAAGTTCAGTGAAAATCTAATTTCTTCTCCATACTGTTTTGTGTTAGAGAAGAAAGACTTTAAAAGGTTAACTTGGCAAATGGTATCCTTTGTTGCCTTTTCTTCTAATGGAAAATTGATACATTCCCCCAGTAATTTTTATAATGATGGAAAACTTATCGTGTTTAATTATCAAACTTACCACTTATATGCATACCCATACCTAATATGAAAATGAGAGTACAAAATTCTGAAGATTTTAGTTCCATTACCATAACAGATTAGACTACTCTTCTGGAGACTTGGTTTTGTCAAAAGAATAAGAAACACATACCCAAATACAGAAAACAGTAGAGAGGCAATAAGTAACCACTGAAGTGTGGCTGCCATATTTAATGTTTTATGTGCTATGTCTCCAGATAGCTTAGAGAGTAGAGATAGTGGAGTCCCCCCAAGCAGTGTGCCTTACTTATATACTAACATGGCATTATCACTTCAAATTAAATAAATTTTTAAAATAAGGATTATTTAAAAATCTGTAGTTTAATCAAGAGCTTGAAGATAAGCTGCAAATTTTCTGAAACTAGCCTCTGTCTCTACCTTACTCTAGTTATTTTAAGTTTTCTTTTATGAAGAAGTCTAATGAGATTTTGCACAAAAGTAACACTCTCAGAAATATATAATGATACGGAATCTTCAGAGTAGTTAAGGGTTTTTTGAGTCAACTACATTATTTTGCAGGATTATTTCAGCAGTGTTTATTTTCACCAGGGGATTTTTATTTGCTGTTGTAGTTGTATGAAGTAATGAAAATACCTTCTGGTCCTTTAAATAAGTAAATTCCTATATCCGACTTACCTAGCAGTAGTTCTTTTAGCAATTATGTGGCAAAACAAAGGACATTTCTTCTATATACAAAAGCTATGTTTCAATCCACGGATTGTTGTTGCGTTCCAAGATATTAGGTATAAATCCAGTTTATCCTTATAAAATATTCCCAGTGAAATTAGGTGGAGTCCTGATTGATTTAATACTGAAGAGTCTGGCTTACTGTAGTAAAGGCAGTTGAAAATTATATGAAATAATTGAAATTGGAATGGGACACACCCATAATGCTAAGCAGAAAGCAATATAATTAAAACCACACTGATATATCATATGACCTTGACCTAAATGGAATCAGTCTTGGACAATTCAGCAAGGGCTGTTTATCTTTGTTTTTTAATATTTGTGCTCATCCTTCTTCAGTCCTAAGAAGAAAGTCAAATGGCTTATTTTTCTTGGAAAACATCCAAACATCTGTATGTGGATTTCTACTCTCCTAACCATCCAAGTAGAATGTAGGTCACTTCCTTACATACGTGAAACTCTGTATACAGACTCTACAAAGTGGGGCAAAACCTCATTTAATTTAGAGTGTGGGTATATGACTTAATAAATAAAGGTCATATCCAAATTTTTTTATACTCAAGTTTAAACTTTTCTATTTTACCATAATTGCTAACATTTAATGACTGTTTATTTTTAATTTAAAATATTCATTTTACACCTGATAATGATAAAGAGAATTCAACTGCTCTTATTAAATTTTTTCCTACTTCTCATTCATCCCAGTCTGTCTATACGACAAGAGATCCTTCTGCACAGTCATGGGACACCCCTGCCTGCATGTCCAGGCTTTGTCCACACCCCTGTAAACAGCTACCCTGTAGCCACCCTTTGGGCCTAGAGGCACGTACTCACTGGAGTATGATTGGCCCTCAGAGGGTAGCTAGGGAAAGGGCCTGCAGGGCCTCTGGATGTGGGCATGGGGCACTCATGTCAGAGTTCCTGGTTCCTGGAGTGTGGTTTAGAAGTGGTGGCAGGAGGTTGTAGCCACTGGTTGAGCGGGTGTCCTTGGGCCATCAGATGCCTAACACCACACAAAGAGACAACTGGAGGAGGATCAGAGCAGGCTTCTCTGAAATATGAAGGCCCAGGATAGGGGCACTAGTACCTGAGAATATAGATCTGGGAAATGAGAGTTCCAGACTAAGGTGGTGAGCTGTGTCGGCCCTTTGGAGTTCAAGCAGAAACAGCTTTGGCAAGAAGTGGGGTAACGTAAAGGTTGTGCACTCCACAAGGAACTAGAGAGAGCAGGATTCGACACCTGTATTTTATAAGTTGGACTCCTTGCACTTTTAATATTCTTTGTATTTATTCCTTTGGGCATTTTTTCTCGTTAGTACTTAGCTATCTATTTTGTATTTCTAGGCCTAACTTAGCTGTGCTACAGAGAACTGGCTTATCTATACTTGCGTCAGAGCTTTTAGGGGACAGTAGCTCCAGGTGCATGCAAGGCATGAGGGAAATAATCAAAGGAAGTGGAAATTTGGGAGGCAGTGAGGATATTTACTGGATGATGGTTATACATGTACTATGGAATCCAAGTTGGAAAAGAAGGGTGTGTAAGAGAGGAGGAGATTAATGGATAAGAGAGAAATGATGGAGTCAATACATTTGAAATTTGTGAACTAGGAGTTAAAGTGGTGATGTAAATCTGTTAGTTTTTTTGGTTGGAAACCAAGAAAGTAACCCTGACTCCCTTAAACATTAAAAAAAAATTAAAAACTGTAACAAAGCCCTGGAAAATGCAGAACAGAAACTCATGGGCAGTCTAGGAGAGGTCCACGAGATGACTCAGTGAAACCACCATTCATAGTGGTTTATCTTTGCTCATTTATATTTCCTAAATTTCCAAGAAAAAGACTTTTTTTTTGCTGACTTTAAAGTGCATTTATAAATTTCTCCTCATTGATTGTTCATGTACATTCAGGGGACAGGGCTGATAACAATAATTTAATAACTAGGGAATTAACCACTTGAGCAAGAGAGCTGGATGAACAGGAGTTTATGGTCAGAGTGGAATATTAGAAACTGTGATTTCAGAAAGGGTGCAATTTCTGCTGATGACAAGGAGTGATAAGGGGTGGTGGCTGAGTTCTGCAGAAAAAGTCCTCGTCAAGGAATCATGGTCACTTGTTCCGTATTGAACAAAGGAAGAGACAAAGAATGTTTCTGGTCTGAGATATGGGAAGAATTGAAGCAGCAGTAATCAGAATGAAGGTTGTCTACCAGAAGAGCTAATTGGAGGGCGTGGAAAGAACAGACGGGGAATTATGTGGCTTAAAAATGCTAAATAAAATGCAGTGCATTATATGGAGAAATGGAGACAAATGAGGGGAAATGGGGAGACACAGCACAGGTCTCAGCCCTGCCCTGGCCTCAGTAACCTATTGTTCTTTTGATCACTCCAGGTCTCTGTTTTATTCTTGTAGTTCTCCTGTGCCCTCCCATACCTTTGTTCTTAGTGTTTTGATAAATAAACCCTTCTCAAATTATTCCAATTTGAGTGTACTATTGATTTCCCGTTAGGACCCTAAATGATACATCAGCTAATTTAAAATATTTTATCTCATTTTTCTCTATTATATATTATGGTTAATGATAATGATCAACTTTGTAATTACTAATAATCAAGCAGTATGCATATATTACATAATAATAGACATTATATTATTTAATTATATTATTTAATCTGTGAGGTAGGTTGTGTTCTCTTCATATTATAGGTGAGAAAACTAAGACTCAAAGATATTGTTATATAGTCAGTAAGTTGCAAAACCAGTCTGGGTCCAGTATTTGTTTTCTTAAATACAAGTATTGGATTGACTCTCACAAAAGGGGATACCAAACTGAGTAAGCTTTACCTCTGCCCTTAGTAAGAGCAACAGCTATTTGGTAAAATAACTAATTAACTAAAAATAACTAATTAATAAATGTACGGTGTGTGTGTGTTTGTGTGTGTGTATCCTTCAAAGGATAAACTGGCTATCCTAGGTATGGAAGAAACCCACTTGAAAACTTTCCCAAAGCCCATCAAAATAGGTTATTACTTTGAGAAGTTGGCTTGATGAAAGCAACATTTACTTGAGTAAGTGTCTGCAGTGAGAAGTTTAAGCCATTCTCTATACACAGACAACCACATAGGAAAACAGCTCAGTAAATTCAAAGCATGAAGATCAAAGTTGTTATGATTACATTTTATTTCCATTTCACCTTAGCTTACTGTGCATGCTTATTATTTTATGCTGTTTATACAGTCCATTACCTACTCCCTCTAGTTCTGAGGTCAGAGGAATGGCATTTCCCCTTTAGAGCATTACTACCTCACGCTCTATAATTGGCTAGTGGAATTAGAGATTTTGTGGTTATGGGAACAGAAAATTCCCCCCTTCAGCAAAAATGCAGAATTGTCATGGTACAATTTACTTTCACTCATTCAAGCATTATTCAGACTTACTGATTTTTTAAAATTTCTTTCATTTTAAAAAAATTTGAGGTATTTTCTATTAAATTGGGCTGGCAGAAAACTATAAGATATATTTAAAACTTGGAGAAATTCCAGACACTATTAATCCAGACACTTTTGTTTTGAAAAGAATCCTTAGACATCATTTACAATTCACAGGACAGTTGTTTTCACATAGGGGAAGTTGTTATCTGCCAAAGTCATATCAAAGATAACACACAATATCTGACAGGACAGAAAATTAGAGAAGTAATGTTCTTTGAGTTTTGAATTTTTATTTTATCTTTAAAAATGTAAATATGTTCTTATAAAATAGCTCATCTATGATTTGGCATTTCTGTTGTCAATAATTTATAGAAAGTGAGAACAGCAGTTGGCTTATTTTTTTCAGGAAACTTTTCTGAAGACAACAGAACTGGAAAACTAAATTGAACAATCTTACCACCCTCAAAGGACATTTCTTAGGAGCAGAAGCCCAGACACGTAAGTTTTTCCTTGGTAATCTTGTTACTAATAACTCTTAACCACTGGCGACAAGGGGACTTTTCCGTTCAGTACCATCAAAGGCAGTTGAAATTAAGGACACTGAAAATGAAGGAGTTGGGTTGGGTGGAGGGCAGCCACTAATATAATCTAATTCATATTTAACCAGACAGTGATTAAAAAAACTTGCTTTCCTATTCATATAAATTGGATAGTTCATATAGGCTTTTTTTCTATTATAGGTTGGATTTGTAAAGAGTTAGTTTCTGTTACTTCTCCTGGTTACTGTGACTCTGCAGAATGAAAATAGAAATTCTGAAGGCTTGTGGCATGTGTTTGCATGCCTGAGTGTGTCACATGGGTGAAGAGGGAGACAGAGAGAGAAAAGCTTGTGAGCTGGTAGATGGAGCCAGTGTTCTCCAAGATGAACTCTTATGGGGGAGCCTTCTTGGATTTAGATTATTCCAAGCACAGCCTTCATTTCACTCTGATATCTTTTAATGTTGGGCTTTTTCTGTGCCAGTAGCATTCTTGAAAGCTATAAACACAAGCGAGAAGAACTGTTTATCGGTCAGGCCAAATGAGTTTTGTTTGTGGATGTTCTATGCACTGTGGAGGAAACAAAAAGGCTGTGAGGCCAGAAGAGCTGAGAACTGAGGTGCCAAGAACACCAGAGCGCATAGGGCAACTAGGGATGGGCTAGAACACAAAGGAGTTTATAATCAAGCCAGGTGAACTCTAAAACTTCATTCGTTGGGGAGGCTGGAGATTGGACTTAAGTTCGACTTCAGTTTTTCCAGACATGCGGGCTCTTTTGGGCAAGTTTAATCCACGTGGACCTCAGTTTATTCTTCCATGTAATGAGGGATATCTTCTAGTCAGGGATAAAAAATATATGCATGTAGCTGAGTCTTCCCTGTTTCTCCACCCATGTGGCCAGTAAGCTAGGATGATCACACCTTTTCCTGCAGAACCCAGAGAGTGCTTAGAAGCCTTCTCAACATGATTTGCAAGAAGTAGCTATCACTTGATTGGAGCTAGTGTGTGAAGTGAAACCAATTCACCATTC
Source organism: Globicephala melas (assembly GCF_963455315.2). Lineage (NCBI taxonomy): Eukaryota > Metazoa > Chordata > Mammalia > Artiodactyla > Delphinidae > Globicephala > Globicephala melas. The sequence continues at coordinate 42,510,543 of NC_083327.1, read as the reverse complement.
AGGGCCTGACTGATCTTTGACATTTGAATTTATGAATCCAAAATATGTTGTACGTGATCTGTGTCACACGTTTGGCATAAAAATAAACAGAAAAACAATGTCTTAAATTACAGCCTTTATGGGCAACAAACTGCTTTAGGTTAAACCTATTCTAAAACAACTGGTTTCTCAATTTTCAGTACACATCAAAATCACCTGGAAAGATTTTTGAAAACAGCAATGCCCAAGTTTTATCCTCAGAGATTCTGATTCTGTTTTCCTGGGGGTGGGTCCCAAGTATCACTTTTTTTTTAAGCACCTCTAACAAATCTAATGTGAAGACAGGGTTGATAACCATTGAGCTGGAGGAAACAAAACAGTAGCACTGAACACTACT